>NC_059130.1:29286240-31806055 GCF_020740605.2 Lemur catta | reverse complement strand
AACTTTTTACTACCAGATTGCTATAATAGAAATCCAGGTTCCCCATACAGCTTCTGTTGACACCTTGCGTGGGAAAAAATCCTCTTTACTGCTAGGCTAGATGAAATTTCCAGCTCCTCACTATTTTTCTACGTACACCACTCTGGCCACCCTGGAAGGGTGCTTCCTTGCAGCTTCAACAGCCTCCACTGACACAGCTGAGGATCAATTATTCTCTAGGGGAAGTGGTGAAAGTCCTGACTGTCCACTAGGAGTCCTCTGGCACCTTCCTAGTGTGGGGAGAAGGGGGGGAATCATTCCTTCTAAGAGAGTGTAGAAATCCCAATTTCCCATGTGGTCTCCACAGACATCTCAGGGAGGGGGTCAAGAGGGGAACTCATTACCAGCCTGCACAGATCCTAGCTCTCTATTCAGTCTTTGATGACATCACCCCAGTGAGGACATTGAGGCACACTGTTACAGTCTTGTGAGTGTGAAAGTCTAGGTTCCCCACTTGGCCTTTTGTGGCATAAAGTTACAGCATTTTCTATGGTGTTTGGCTGTAATAGAGTGCTTATTCTTTAAAAGTTTTCTGTCTTAATAGGCTGCCTGGCTTCCCCCCTTCATCCTGGTCTCCTGGAGAGCAGACTTTTGTTAGGGCTTTTTTTTTAAATCTGTGTCCATTGGTGGCTTCATCAGCTCCAAGACTGGGATATATGAGGCAACGAGAAAACTAAGGGAACTCACCACTACATCTTTGAGTTGCAAAGTTCCTGGCACTGTCATTTTACTCCACCTTTCATAGATTTCTTACATATATATGATATGTATATAATGTTCTGGGTTTTTAGTTGTACTAAGTGGAAGAAATAGGGAAAAAATACTTTTAGTCCATCTTCCTGGAGGCGGAAGTCATACTGCTGTCAGGTTTTATCACAGAGAGTTTCCTAAATTGAATGAGTGAAGTCTGTACCTCGAACCATTCCAAAGTTAGGTGAATTGAGCTATAGATATATAGAGGGCTAAAGCACATTATAACCTAAAAATATTTTAACAACAAAAAAATATTGACCAAGGTGAATGAAACCAATAGTATTTTCATTTTCTCCAAACTTCTGAATATATTAAGTTAAGTGTTTATAATGGCTGAACAATCATACTGAACTATCATTTGATAATAACTGGAAAACTTGTTATGATGAACTTTCTCAGAAACTGAAAAAATTAAATGCTAATGATAGGCAATATTTTTTGCAAGTCAAATAGATGCCCTGTCATTTTTGAGAAAGTAAAAAAAGGAACTGATAAAATTATCCTCTAATTAATTATTAAAAATCACTTTTAGTGATATACCATTAAGCTATTAATGGTATAGGACTTGGAAGGAATTCAAAGAATTGAATTGCATTTCTATTAAAAAATAAATAAATAAAAGCTCCCTCAATGCCTTTTTTTGTATTTCTGTCAATAGAGTTTCCAGTATTTCTATCTATAAAAATAAAACATTATATAATAAAATTGATCCTGAATTGTTTTATTTTAGCAAGAATAAATATTAATCATGAGTTTATGAGGTAATTTTAAAGCACTATTTTCATCCAGTGGTAATTTTGTATTAAAATTTTACTTTTCACATTTAATAAAATTCTCTTTTATATAAAATGTAATAAAACATTTTTTGCAAGCAATCTGTAAATATTTTTGCTGCAGAGAAGTATAAGGTGATCAACCAAACACATAAGCATAAACATATATATAAAAGAAGTTCAAAGAGAAAACTAAGAGATATCTTTTTACCTTTTATTTTTTTTAATTTTAATGTTATTTTTTTTTTTGAGACAGAGTCTCACCCTGTTGTCCAGGCTAGAGTGCCATGGCGTCATCCTAGCTCACAGCAACCTCAAACTCCTGGGCACAAGAGGTCCTCCTGCCTCAGCCTCCCGAGTACCTGGGACTACAGGCATGCGCCACCATGTCCGGCTAATTTTTTTTATGTATATATTTTTAGTTGTCCAGCTAATTTCTTTCTATTTTTTTTTTTAGTAAAGATGGGGTCTCACTCTTGCTCAGGCTGGTCTCGAATTCCGGAGCTCAAATGATCCGCCTGCCTCAGCCTCCCAGAGTGCTAGGATTACAGGCGTGAGCCACTGCGCCTGGTTGAGATATCTTTTTAATGGAAGATATAAAATAGCAAATTACTATTGCATTTAAATTCCACTGAATACATTTTTTTAAATGAGCTAACAGAAGTATGCTAATACATCAATATGTATAATATGGGATATATATCTCCACATGTAAAAAAATATATGGCAGCTCCCAATACGAAAATCACTTGCCAAGCAGATCTGAAATAACTTGAGACATTGATTATTGTATTTTTTATTTCCATAATGTTCATTTTGCTTTTACAGTTCTTTGGCTGAAGTTTTTCATGTTTCAAGGAGACTTATAATTACTTACTGAATAAATTTTATGGTAGCTACTTTAAAATCATTGCCAGATACTTCTACTATCTTGTTCATTTGGTATTGGCATCAGTTGATTGTTTTTCCTCATTTAAGTTGAGATTTTCTCGGTTCTTGGAATCACAAGTGATTTTCAGCTGTATCTTGGACATTTTGAATCTTATGTTAGAAGACTCTTGATCCTGTTTAAATCTCTTATTTTAGTAAGAGGTCTCTTTGTTAGGTTTAGTGCGTTAGTTCTGGAAACCATTCCTGGCTTTGTTGACATAGCCTCCTGGGCAAAGGACCCTGTCATCTACCAGCACTGGGCCAAGAGATGAGTTGGACCTTCCTGGGTTTTTCTGGCAATGATCATCCTGCTGTTGCTGCCAGCTTGGGTAGGGCAGAGGATGCTTTGTCTCCTAGGCTCTGCCAGCAATGCTACTGTGAGCAGACAAGGCCTAAATGGCTGATGTGAGACAGGGATAGAGTTAGGATACCAGCTTTGCTGGTATTGCAGCTGCAGCCAGATTAGAATTCCTGCTGCCATTGATGATGGATCTGCCCATTAAACCCCCACTGGGCTTTCCTTTTCTTGTTCCTTTGGCCAGAAAGAACAGACTTTACTTTTCTCTCCCTTCCTTTGTTTTAGCTTATGCCTGTGGACAGTTCAAAGTTGTAAACTGCAAGGCTCTCTGTATCCCAGTCTAGGATTCATAGGGGCTAAAAATAAATCCTAGAGAGCTCACTGTGGTATTGTTTTTCAAGTCCAGAGGTCTGTGGTCAGTTCACTTTCTCCTTCCCTTTCACCTTTCAGAGTTATTTTATGATTGTATTTGAAGAGAAGCTGCAGAGAAAAATGAATATATACAATCCTGTCCTGGAACCTGAATTAAACTTTTCAAGGTATTGACAAATTATTTTCCAAAATTCCAAGATGTTTTGCAATTTATACATCTTTAATAGCAGTGTATATGAGTTACAGTTCTTTCAAATCCTCACCAACAGTAGTATGTTCAACCTTTTTTAAAAATTTCAACTATTTGAATAGCTGTATAGTAGCATCATATTGTATTTTAATTTACATTTTGTAATGAATGATAATGCTGAGCATATTTTCAAGTGCTTTTTTCCGATCCATATATATTCTTTTTTTTTTTTATTTCAGCTCTTCATGGGGGTACAAAAGCTCAGGCTATATACATTGCCCGTGTCCCGCCCATCCCCCTGAGTCAGAGCCTCAGGCATGTCCATTCTCCAGACAGTGCACCTGACATTCACCATGTAGTCATACCTCCATCCCCTCCCCCCCCACCTCCCTGAGTCAGCACCTTCAAGCATGACCATTCCCCAGATGGTGCGCAACGCACTCATCATGTAGGCATACATCCATCCCCTCCCCCCACCCCACCCCGTCTCAGTCTGATATCCAATTGGTATCCTTCCCCAATGTGCATTTAGGTGATGATCAGGGAAACCAGTTTTCTGGTGAGTATATGTGATGCTTGTTTTTCCATTCTTTGGATACTTCACTTAATATAATGGGTTCCAACTCTCTCCAGGAGAACCAAAGAGATGTCGTATCATCGTTATTTCTTTTAGCTGAGTAATACTCCATGGTATACGTATACCACAGTTTACTAATCCATTCGTGGATTGATGGGCACTTGGGTTGTTTACACATCTTTGCGATTGTGAATTGTGCTGCTATAAACATTCGGATACAGGTGTCTTTGTCATAGAATGACTTTTGTTCTTCTGGGTATATGCCCAATAATGGGATTGCTGGATCGAATGGTAGGTCTACTTGAATCTGTTTAAGGTATCTCCATAATGCTTTCCACAGAGGTTGCACTAGTTTGCAGTCCCACCAGCAGTGTATGAGTGTTCCTGTCTCTCTGCATCCACGCCAACATGTGTTGTTTTGGGATTTTTTGATAAAGGCCATTCTCACCGGAGTTAAGTGGTATCTCATTGTGGTTTTGATTTGCATTTCCCTGATGATTAGGGATGTTGAGCATTTTTGATACGTTTTTTGGCCATTCTTATATCTTCTTTTGAAAAATTTCTATTCATGTCATTTGCCCACTTTTTGATAGGGTTGTTTGATTTTTTTCTTGCTGATTTTCCTGAGTTCTAAATAGATTCTTGTTATCAGTCCTTTATCTGATGTGTAGTGTGCGAAAATTTTTTTCCTCCGATCTATATATATTCTTTAAGTATTTTAAAAATCTGATTGTCATAATATATCTCTGATAATTTTGATACTTTTGAAATATGTTCATTTAATCAATTTTAAGTAGTCATTGCATAATTGGAAGTCCTGGAATGCCACAGGATATTAAAACTTACCAGCAGGTGGAATTTCAACCTTGCTTTTTTCAGAACTCCTTCCCAACACTTCAACCATGACAAGATGATATATATTCACTCTCCTCCATAGCACTTTTCTTACCACTTTGGTACAGTTGTTTTCATCTGTTTTTGTCTGATTAGTGTTTTAGCCCGCAGCTTACTATAGTACAATTGGTTTCTATGAGCACTATCTTCTTTCCTCCACAGAGGTATAAAGCCCTTGTGAGAAGATACCATTCCTTATATTTTTCTGAGTTCTCCTGCAATGCTTAGAGTAGCATTAACACACCGTAGATTCTTCTTAAATACCCAGGAAAGGAGTGAGTGATTACAGGGAAAGAGTGAGTTTGTGGTGAGTGGTACCAAAAAAAATCCACATTCATAGAGTAGTTTAAAATAGCAAAACTGAATGTATTCAGGAACTACTGCAATAGAGGAAAACAGACGTCATTTAATACTGAAGTCAACTTGGAATAAAGCGTGGAAAAGTAGCCAAAGAACAAGGAGTGGAGTCAGTGAATGGAAAATTGCTAAATGGAGACATCCAGGATAAGGAGGAATCATTGTCAAACTGATCTAACAGGATTCTTGCTGAAGGCAGGCCAGGATGATCATATACTGCCTGCAGGAGGGTGGGGGGTGAGGAATTTGATCAGATATTAAGAGTGGTCAGATGTCAAGGGTAGGAAATTATCTGTAAACTGACTTAGCAAAATTGTTGCTACAACAGAGTGGGGCAGGCCTGACAAGGATGGACACTGAAGCCCGAGTTCAAGGTCTAATTGAGAAGAAGGCTTAGAGGAGCCTGTCTGAGGTTTGGTCAAGGACAGTAGCTTTGTCAGTGGAACAGTGAATTCAATGATCATTAGGGCTGCACTTTGATTCACTTTCCCTGCCTAAACAAAACTTATAAAGTAGCAGGAAGACTTATTGATGGTCAGGACATGAACTCTGTAAGTTTCAAAGCCCCAGAGATTCCCAGAAGAGTTTTACAAGTCACATGCTACACTAAGCCTTGTAACTAATGAGAGCAAATTACAAAGTTGTGTGAGAAAGTTCTCTGCTCCCTCTGATGAAGGATGAGAGGAATCCCCTGGGATCTCCTAAGCAGAGCCAAACCTCTAGAGCTGAGGAATCTCAGGCTCTGATAATAATCAGGTGATATATTTAAACTATTAGAAAGGAAGGCTCCAAACCACTACAATTTAGTAAGTGGTGAGGCCTGATGACAGCACATATGGCCTAGCCTTACAATGCATGTCACAAAACTCTAGAGCCATAGAAAGCTGAAGCTTGCACAAACTCAGTACTTTCCACCTCACCTCTCAGCTGGGGAAACTCAAATTCAGAAGATGCAGCAACTTTCCCAATGTCACTAAGCTAGTAGTGATAAAAGTAAGAATCCACACTCAGGCTTCTGATTTTCATGCTTGGTGAACCTCTGTTTCTTTTGAGAGGTGAACAAAGCATGCTTCCAACAACAATGTGAAGACTGTCTTTGGAAGAATATATTATAACTGTGACAGTGAATTGGCTTTGGATCCTGAAAATATACACAAGGTAGGAAGCTATTCTAGATGGTTTGACTTTCTCCTCATAATTGTCACTACAAAAAGGAGGGGTTCTTGGGATAAAATTACATATTTTCTCCAAATCATCATTTCTTTTTCACTTTGGAAAGTGTGTGTATTTCTTTTGTCAGTATATCCATATTCCAAGTTAAATTTGACACAGGTGTAATTAGGGACAACTTTAAAAATAGGTGAGAGTAGAGTGGGATATAGTACCCTCACTACACACACACACACACACACACACACACACACACACACACATTCATAAGACTGTAGAGAGAGATTCTGACATTCATATTCTATAGCTGGTGATACACCAAATAAATATTCAGCACACAGTTAAGGCTAGATAAAAAAAAACCTGTCTTAAAATTTGTATTGGTTATTTTTTGCAGTTTCAAAATGCTTATGAATTTAATGATGCCTTTGAATACAACCCCTTGCCTCTCCAGGCTGTGTTTGAGGGGGTAGGACATGTTTTGTGAAATCAGACTGTTCCTCAGATAATATGCTAAAAAGAGCTTGGGTTGTATATCAAGGACACAAGGTACTAAAGCAGCTTCTTGTTTTGCCAATGTATTCTATTTTTTTCCTTAATATATTTATTTAACACTTTAGTCCTAGAATCCATGTAGTTGCCTTTCTTATAAAATTACTGTGAAGAGTAAAGAGAGCTTGAGAGCCTTGGTGTATGAAGTACTCTGCTGATGGAAGGAATTTTCACAATGGCTTAGGGTCAAGCAGAAGGGATCTACTGGGACCTGGTATTTCTGAGAGGGAAAGGATGTCTTCTGAAGGAAGTCCAGAATGCTGCAGGGAGCTTATCATATGGGAAAGTCAAGCAATGATCTACAAGTGGATTTGGAAACCAAAGATATTCATACCAAATTTGTATACTAAAAAGGCTTACACAGAAAGGCCTCAGGAGGAAGCCTAAGGTTTCCATAGATACTGTCACTCATAATATACCCTTAGGCAAGAGCACAGAAAAATACTCTAGACTTCTCCTTGGTAGGTGAATCCTCACAGATAAGAAGGATAGATACAGTCAGAGAAAGGTAAACTGGAATGGAAAAAGGCTTGATAGAAGATAAGGAAAGATTAGGTCACAAGATCCACGTATGACTATGAGAGAATAGGGTCTTGTCAGGTCTAAGAGGACAAAGAATCAAAAAACCTATAAGGTAGAGTCCATAGCGTCATGGATTATGTCTAGAACTATTTCTAATTTAGACCATTTTACTACTGCTTCTTCTGACTCTCAGTGACAAGCTAGATCCTGCCAAGAGAATGTATGAGCTTAGCCTGAACTAAACCTAATTAGAGTGAAAAGTCTGTTAATCTCCATGCTCAAAAATTACATGCTATACAATGCTGAATTTGGTAAACAGACCTTGTTTATAGATTAAACAACTTTTTGATTATGAACTCATCTATCCAACATTTATTGGGAATTATTACCCTCTTAAAATGCTCTGTATTATCACCCTGAAAAATACAGAAGTGTATGACTCATAAGTATATTTCCTCAAGGAAAGGGAAAGAAATGGAAAAACTATATACAATTCAGGTTACAATAGTTTGCTTCTAGTTACACAAATACCACTTCCTATCTACTTTTATTTATAAAATAAGTAATCTGTCCTACACATTTCACAGCTGCCCTATGCACTTCATATATGTGCTATGAGAGTAAAATCAATAAACCTTTGAAAGAATTTGGGAAAATGTAGACTCTATTAATGCTAGTTATTAAATATCTTGCCATATGGGACAAGAAAAACAGTAGTACAATATAATGCAAGGGTGAAAAATGTGTTAAATATAAGGACAAGCAACATGTTGTAGAATTCAGAGAATGATGAGATTAATACAGATGCAGAATATTAACAAGTTCATACAATGGCTAAACAAATTTTTGGGGGGAGTGTTGAGCTTGGCATTCACTCATGACAAAATCCCAACTGCCACCTTTTTGTACAGAGTCTATTTGTCAAGACCATCCACATATTCTAATTAATTGCTATTAATCCTAAGAGTTCTGAGGTATTCTCTCTCTTTTCCTCGCCTCTTCTCAGGGTATAGGAAAGGGAGCATATTCTTCATTTTCCTTTTATATTTTAGGACATAAATGATTTCTCCAAGAAGGGATAATGACTTTGGGATTCTCCAACAATTGTGAGCCATTGTCTAAGTTTTTAATAAAATTACTAGTAAGTGAATTCTCAATATTCACTTAGTAAATATTTGGAAACCATATACTATGTGGAAGTTGCTGTGTTGGGCCCTGACTCTGTTCCTTAGCCACTTAGGAGTTTTTACAATGTTCAGAGGCTCATCCAAATCTGGCTCACCTGATGCATCTGAATCTCCTTCATCTAAACATCAACTGGATTATTTTCCCCTTTATTATATTATCAGAAAATATAATAAAATTCTTTAAAAGTTAGGCCACAGCAAGCTTTCTTGTTATATAAGTCATTAATACTGAAGTGCTGAATAAAGAAAGAGATGAATGAATAAATGGAGAAAGGAGGGAAATGCATCACCTATATATACATGATTTTGCTAAACCAAATGAAAAAGCAGTTGTTAGTTTTAACTCTGATGATTTGTCTTATTTACAGCGCAATTTTAATTTGATGACATCAAAGAATAATGGAGAGCTGAATGTTTATTTGTTGTTTCTTTTAAATTTCAGACATGCAAACAATGAAGATCAACCAGACTATCCTGAAGGAATTCATTCTTGTTGGCTTTTCTATATACCCACATGTACAGACATTCCTCTTTGTGGTTTTCTTTTGCCTCTACCTTCTCACCCTTGCAGGTAATCTGGCCATCATGGGTCTAACCTGGGTGGACAGGTCTCTCCACACCCCTATATATCGCTTCCTCAGTGCGCTCTCCTTCTCTGAGACCTGCTACACATTGGCTATTATCCCTAAGATGCTGGAAGATCTGCTGGCTAAGAACAGAATCACTTCTGTCATAGGTTGTGGCTTACAGATGTGTTTCTTCTTGGGACTTGGTGGCACAAACTGTATCATCCTCACTTTGATGGGATATGATCACTTCCTGGCTATCTTTAATCCTCTAAGATATCCACTGATTATGACCAACATTGTATGTGGATTACTTGTGGCCTCTTCTTGGGCTGGAGGCTTCTTTATCTCTCTGATAGAGACTGCACTGATATTCAGGGGCTCTTTCTGCAGCCCCAACCTCATCAAACACTTCTTCTGCCATATGCAGGCAGTTGTCAAGCTGTCCTGTATAGACAGTGACCTCACAGAGTTCATTGTAACAGTGATCTCAGTGTCAGCCTTGCTGAGTACCTTTCTGATCATTATCCTGAATTATGTTTTAATACTTTCCACTGTCCTCAGGATCCCTTCAGCTGAGGGCAAGAAAAAGGCATTTTCCACCTGCACCTCCCACCTCACAGTGGTCATCATTCACTTTGGTTTCGCATCTATTGTTTATTTCAAGCCAGAAGCCTCAGGGGGAGATGACACACTCATAGCAGTCCCTTATACTGTCATCACCCCTTTACTCAGCCCAGTCATATTCATCCTCAGGAATAACGACATGAAGAATGCTTTTAGAAAGATGATGGGAAAGACACTTGCCTTGAAAAAATAATCTTGCACTATTGCTACTGATTTGAAGCATGGCTCAGTGTCCCCAGAATTCAGTGGGGCATTTATCCTGTGACCTCTGGAGAAGCCTATACCATTTGCTTTTATTCAGAGATTGGGATATGGGGAGCAAGTGACTCAGTCTAGGACATGAGCCATCACAGGCATTTACTTAGCTTGTTAAAGATGTTGTCCAACCCTTCTACTTTCCAGTATCAGACGAAGAATGTCCTATAGATATGTGGATTCTGCCAATCAATTTCTAAGTGTCCTGCACTATTCATGAAGTGGGAAAAGAAAGAGAGTGAAAGAAAAAAAAGGGAAAAAAACCAGCATATATAACTGCTGCACTAAGAGATTTTTTAAATATCTAAAGAAAGAAAAGTTCAGGAATTTTTCTAGGCAAGATTGTGAAACACTGGCTGTACCTCCCCCTAGATAAACCATTTATAATAAGAGATACACCCTGCAAAAACTACCAACTGTCTATTAGTGCATATGTGGATACACACACATATACACACATACACAAAAATTTTTAAGTGTTCATGCCATAATGATTAATAACACCGTGTTCACAACTGTGACCTTCCATTGACTGTCAAACACTAACTCTGAATATACAGGGTATCTTGCAACATTTCTTCACAAGAGTAAACAAAACATTAGAGCCTAACTCTTCTATGACTGAGGGAACCATGGATGTGAGAAATGTGTCTCCATTTTCTCTAAAGTGAAGACATTCAAAAGCAAATTTTAAACTATGCCATGATATTGAGAGATTTGACAAAGAAAACTGTTGGGGGATAATTTTGGCATGGCATACAATGTGTAAAGGACAAAACCAGATGAACACAGCATCAGTTGTTTACATCACCAGGAATAAAATAAGAAACATTATGGAGTTTATGTCACAGAAGAGTAGTGAGTGGTCTTACTGAAAATGCAAACATGCAAACTTAGGGAATTTCCTGAATCTTTTTTTCAATTGTGTTGTTAGTCAACTCTGTGACTTCTCATGAAAGATATAAAATTCGTACTTGGATTTGGTGTACATATAATATATATTATAAAGTATTGAAGTAATTTTGACCCTATTATTTATGGAACTGTTATGAAGATAAAAGACATAGTAGAGAAACATTATTGTGCACATCAGCTGATTACGTTTAACCCTGTCCAAGACTGTCTTTCCTTCTTTGGGATTATGTTTGTGATACATGTGCAGGTGGAATCTAATCTCTGCTATCTGCAATCTGTGATCATTGCTTCAGTGGCAAGAATGTTTCTTTTGCTTTTATTTCATTCCTGGCCAATTTGCTATTCAAACTAGGGAAGCTGTAAGTCTTCGAAATAAATATTAACAATTTTCCTCCTCATGTTGGGTGCAGAGGATATATATGATTTGTAGATTCAAATTCTTGAATAAGAATTTAGACGAATTAACCTGCTTTTGTTTAACACGTGAATCCATTGATGAGCTAGAAATAAGTAACTAGACGGAAACTGAAAACACCCAAAGACTTATGCACATATGGGCACTTGCTTTATGACAAACATGGCATTGCACAGCAGTGAGAAAATGATAGACTGTCAATAGCTGGTGCTAGAAAATAGGATATCCATATGGGAAAAACAAAATCTGAGATTTCTGGGTATCCAAAACTGAATTTGAGAAGCAAAACAATAAAACTTTTAAAGAGTGAAATAAGATGTCTTCAACTTGGGGAAAGAAGTACTGTTTAAATTGTATGGAAAAAACAACTAAAAATAAAAAAGATTAGGTCAAAAGTGAGAAATTTTATTCATCAGAAAGGTACTATTTAGGGAGTGGGTAGGAAAGCCAAATAATAAAACTATAAAGATATTTAAGAAAGTGATTATTGTAAAATTTAGGAGTGATGACTAATGACTTTTGGAAGGAGGGGTCTGTGGTTGGGTTGAGGAAAAGCACATGGAGCAACTTCTGGCTGGTGAAGATCTTTTTCTTTACCTAGGTAGCAATTACAAGAGTGTCTTACAAAAGTTTCCCTAAGCTATGTATTTGTTTAAATGATTTTCTTGTTTTATGTTTTATTTTATAATATAAATATTTTTTAAAAATTTAAAGAAGAAAAAAAATCTGCAATACATAACTGACAAAAGTCTCTCTCATCTAGTATATACAGTCATTCGTCACTTAACAATGAGGATACATTCTGAACAATGTGTCATTAGGTGGTTTTGTCATTGTGCAAACATCATAGAGTGTATAGTATAGCCTATTGCTCCAAGGCCACAAACCTATGTGGCATGTTACTATACTGAATGCTGTAAGCAACTGTAATTCAGTGGTAATCATTTGTGTATCTAAGCATATCTAATTATAGAAAAGGTACAGTAAAAATATAGTATTATCGTCTTATGGGACCACCATTATATATGTGGGCTGTCATTGATCAAAACATCATTATGCAGTTCACAACTATAAATAATCCCTACTCTGAAAGAAATAAACAAACAAAAAGACAATAGTAAAAATGTTCAAGAGATGTGAATAGAACCTTTATAAATGATAATATTCAAATGTTCAATAAATAGCAAAAAGGTTCTTGAACTCATTAGTAAGCATAAAAATGAACCTCAATAATGACTGGCTCATGTCTTCTTTCCTAGCACTCTGGGAGGCCGAAGTGGGAGGATCGCTTGAGCTCAGGAGTTTGAGCCCAGCCTGAGGAAGAGTAAGACCCTGTCTCTACAAAAAAAGTACAAAAATTAGCTGGGCTGGTGGCATGCGCCTCTAGTCCCAGCTACTTGGGAGGCTGAGGCAGGAGGATTGCTTAAACCCTGAAATTTGAGGTTGCAGTAAGCTATGATGATGCCACTGTACTCTAGCCCAGGATACAGAGTGAGATTGTCTCCCATTAAAAAAAAAAAAAAAAAAAAAAAAACCAAAAAAACAAAAAGCAACTTAAATCTAAGGCATGAAACTATAGGAATTCCAGAAGAAAATGTTGGAAAAGCTCTTATAGACATCAGCCTAGGCAAAGAATTTATGAAAAAACCCCTAAAGGCAAACACAGAAACAACAAAAATAAATAAATGAGACCTGATGAAATTAAAAAGCTTCTGCATATCCAAGGAAACTAACATAAGAGCAAATAGATAGATAACCTGCAGAATGGGAGAAAATATATGCATGCTACACATCTGATACACAGCTGATAACTAGAATCTATGTAGAACTCAGGAAAATCAACAAGAAAAAGTCAAACAACTCCATTAAAAAGTGGGCAAATAGCATGAACACAAACCTTTCAAAAGAACACAGACTAATGGTCAACAAACATGAAAAGATGTTCAACATCTCTAATCTTCAGGGAAATGCAAATCTAAACCACAATGAGATACCACTTAACTCCAGTGAGAATGGCTTTTATCAAATAGTCCCAAAACAACAAATTTTGGTGTGGATACAGAGAGATAGGAACACTCATACACTGCTGGTGGGACTGCAAACTAATACAACCTCTATGGAAAGTAATATGCAGATACCTCAGAGAGCTAAAAGTAGAACTACCATGAGACTCAGCAATTTCATTACTTGGCATGACCCAAAGAAAAAAAGGCATTCTATAAAAAAGACATCTGTACTTGAATGTTTATAGCAGCACAATTCACAATTGCAAAGATGTGGAAACAACCCAAGCACCCATCAGTATAGGGGTGGATTAATAAAATGTGGCATATGTATACCATGGAGTTCTACTCAGCCACAAAAAACAATGGTGATCTAGCACCTCCTGTATTATTCTGGATGGAGCTGGAGGCCATTCTACTAAGTGAAGTTTCACAACAGTGGAAAAACAAGTACCACATGTACTCACCACCAAATTGGTACTAACTTATCAACACTTATGTTCACATATGTCAGTAACCTTCATTGGGTGAAGGCCAGGTGGGAGGGGGGAGAAAGGGATGGGTATATTCACACCTAATGGGTGTGGTGCGCACCATCTGGGGGATGGACATGCTTCAAGCTCTGACTCAGGTGGGGCAAAGGCAATATATGTAACCTAAACATCTGTACCCCTTAATACTCTGAAATTTAAAAAATGAGGTACCACCACATATCCACTTGAATAGCTAAAATTAAATGGTTGGATTGATAAGTGTCAATGAAACTATGAAGCAAGAAGAATTCTAATGCCCCTGGTAAGAGTGTATATTTGTTCAATCACTTTAGAAAACAGTTTGGTATTATAGACTTATTTTGGGGATACTCATATCCTGAGGTCAAGCTTTTCTACTCTTAGGTATAAGCCTTAAAGAATTGTGTGCACATGTATACCATAACAGATATATAGACTGCTGAAAGAAGCAATATTTGTAAAATGGCAAAACTGGAAATTAATCAAATATTCACCAACAGTAGAATAGGTAGAAATATGGCATATTCATATAGGTATCAGCATGTGTTGAGCCTAAGAATACTGAGTTATAGAAATGCCCCCTGTATTTCTGGAGACAAGATTTGATTTCAGAAGTCACATAAGGCTTTGCCTTAAAGAAAAAAGAAATGTGTTAGTTCAAAAGCTGCCTTGTCTCAGGAGGGTGTCTCCTTGATCAGTAAAAGCTGCACTTCAAAGCGACAGCTGTAAACTGGGCCTATGGTTCTCACCTGTTTTGAAAGAGGAGGCAGGCCTCTTCTTAGAGCCATGGGTTGCCAGAGCTGGCAAGGACCCCCAGAGATGAGAGCTGATCAGAGAGATATGCTAATGCCCAAGCTGGGCCCAGAAGGAGCCATGCTGTTAAAGTAATCAACACAAAGCACAGCTCATGTTGACTTCTGAAATCATCTCTGTCTCCAAG
Source organism: Lemur catta (assembly GCF_020740605.2). NCBI lineage: Eukaryota > Metazoa > Chordata > Mammalia > Primates > Lemuridae > Lemur > Lemur catta. The sequence continues at coordinate 31,791,208 of NC_059130.1, read as the reverse complement.
AACACCATCACCGGAGCCAAGATGTCTCTGTTTTTTGCTAAAGTAATAGCCTTATCAGAAAACTTAGAAGTTTGCCCCAAGAAGATTTTACAACTCATTATTCCCCTAGTTAGAGTTAGTTGAAGGATCTGTAGTAGCCTTTTAGAAGACTTTGACCCTAAAGCAAACTGCCTGTCAGTATGTAAATCCCGTTGCCAAGGGCAACGGGAGCTTGTATCTACCCTATATAATACCTGTGTGGATATTAAGTTTGGGAGATATTTCTAGTGGGAGGAAATATCCCCATCCGGATACCCTCCTTTTATCTATTTTCATAAACTTTTACTTTATAAACTATATCTTTGGCTCTGTGTTATTATTATTATTTATCTATTTTCATAAACTTTTACTTTATAAACTATATCTTTGGCTCTGTGTTATTATTATTATTTCTGTTTCCTACCATTTTTTCATCCTTTGCGATGACCCCTGCCTGAGAGACCCGATCGGAAAAAAAACCTCTTTGCAGGGAGCGGGGAGCGTAGCTAACTCCCTGCAAACTGGCGTGGTCAACTTAGAGACCTGATCCTAAGAAAGAGAAAAAACCTCTTTGCGGGGAGCGTAGTTAACTCCCCACAAGCATGAAATAATAAAAGTGAATAAAGTATAACTAGACACTTCAGCATACATGTGAAGTTCATTTTCTCCTCTTATAGCATGACTTTCTTCAATTATTTAAGACATATGTTATAGTTCAAGGACTTTGTTTCTGAACCAATTTCGTATTAGATTTTTCTAAATTTTTATACCAAGAAATTTCCGTGATGGGAAGTAGTGCAAATATTCTATCAAGAGCAATGTAGTAAAACATTAATGGAGAAATAAAATAGGATATGAATGGCTTCTGTTCTTCACCTAAATGTGAAGTGTCTGCTGTAAAATGTGTCCATTTGTCTCTTCTATGTTTATGAAGAATTAATTCTATTCAAGACACTGCACTAGCCATGGGAAAAACAAAAACATGCAAAATATAACTCCAGCTCTCAAGAAATTCACATTCTATTGGTGGAGAGGCTATCCATTATGGTGTAACATGAACTAAGGTTTATGCAGATTTATGGGATTGCATGCTCATAAATTAGATAACTTAGATGAAATGGAAAAATTCCTAGAGTGACACAAACTACCAAAACTAATTCAAGAGGAAATAGTCAATATGAACAGATGTATTACAAGTAAAGGGATTGTATTAGTAATCAAAAAACATGCCTACAAGGAAAAGCCCAAAACCAACTGAATTCCCCCAAATAATAAAAGAATTAATACCAATTCTTTGAAAACATTTCAAAAAATTGATGAGGAGGGAACAGTTCTCAAAGCTAGAGAAAGAGACATCACAAGAAAAGAACACTACAAGCCAATATCTGTTATAAACATGGATGCAAAAAATCCTTCACAAAATGCTAACAAACTGAATATAGAAACGTATAAAAAGAATTACTCACAATTAACAATGAGGATTTATCTCAAGAATGTAAGGTTGGTTAAACATTCCAAAATCAATGAATATAATATACCATACCAATAGAATAAAAACCATACAATCATCTCAGTAGATGCTGAAAAAGTGTTTAACAAAATCCACCATCTATTCATGATAAAAACATTTAAGAGTCTAGGAATAGAAAGGAACTTTCAGGAACTTTCCCAACCTAAGAAAGAATATATATTATAAAACTACAGCTAACATCACATTTAATGAAAGTTCCTAAGATCAGGACCAAGGCAAGCAAATATATGTGTTCAAGCCATTTCTGTTCAATATTGTGCTAGAGGTTCTAGCCAGGGCAATTAGGCAAGGAAAAGAAATAAGCTATCCAGATTGGAAAGGCAGCAATAAACTATGTTTATTCACAAATGACATATAGAAATTATCAGAAATTTGACTTAAAAACTTTATTATAAATACAAACAAGTTCAATAAATTTGCAGGACCCAAGATCAATATACAAAAATCATTTGTACATCTATGCACTTTAAATAAACAATCTGAAATAAAACAAAGCAATTCCATTTGTATTAGGTTCAAGAAGAATATAATACATATGAATAAATTTAACAAAAGAAGTGTAAAACTTATATTTTGAAAGCTACAAAACATTCTCAAAAGAAATTAAAGAAGATCTAAATGGATGGAAAATTACCTTGTGTTTGTGGATCAGAATACATAATATTGTTAAGATGGCAATGCTCCCCAAATTGAATCACAGATTCACCTCAATGCCTAGAAGAATTCTAGCTTGTTTCTTTGTAGAAATTTACAAGCTGATTCTAAAATTCATATAAAATTGCAAGATACCAAAAATAGCCAAAATAATTTTGAGAAATAGGAACAAATTTGGAGGACTTACACTTTCTAATTTCAAAAGTTACTGCAAAATAAAAGTAACCAAGAAAATGTGATACTGGTATAAGGATAACTACATAGTCTAGAAATATACCACATGTCTATCGTCAACTGATTTTTCACAAGAGTGTCAAGACCACATAATGGGGAAAGAGCAGTCCTTTCAATAATTGGTGCTGGAACAACTGGATAGCTACATGCAAAATAGTAAAGTTGAATCCTTACCTCATACAATACAATATACAAAAATTAACTCTAAATAGATCAAAGAACTAAATGTAAGAGATAAAACTATGGAGCCATATGGTAGTAAGTCTTTATGCCTCAGATTTCATAGTGAATTCTTACAGATATGACACCAAAACCTGAAGCAATAAAGAAAAAAATAGATAAACTGGAATTCAAAATAAAACACATTTTTCCTTCAAATGACACTATGAAGAAGGTGAAAGGACAATCTACAGAATAGAAAAATATTTGCAAGTCATATATCTGATAAAGAACTTGTATCTAGAATATGCAAAGAACCGTTACAACATAATAAAATGAAAAATAACCCAATAAAATGGGGAAAAGATCTGAATAGATATTTCTCCTAAGAAGATATACAAATGGCCAATAATGATGTGAAAACATGCTCAACATCATTAATCATCAGAGAAATGAAAGGCAATACCATAATGAAATACCAATTCACACCCACTAGGATGGCTAGGATCAAAAAGACAATGATAATAAGTGCCGGTGAGGATATGGAGAAATCCTCAGTGCTGTTGGGAATATACAATGGTGCAGCCGCTATGAAAAACAGTATAGAGTTTCTTCAATTAAAAAAATAGGATTTCTTCAATAAATTAAAAGTAGAACTACCATATGATCCAGCAATGCCACTTCTGGTCACATATCAAAAGGAGTTATAACAGGTTCTTAAAGGAATATCTGCACTCTCATGTTTATTGCAGCATTATTCACAGTAACCAAGACAGGGAAGCAAGCTAAATTTCCATCACCATATGAATGGATAAAGAAAATGTGGCATATTCATCCAACGGGATATCATTCAGACTTAAAAAGAACGAAATCCTGCCACTTATGATAGTATGGGTGAACATGGAGGATGTTATGTTAATGAAATAGGCCAGACACAGAAGGACAAATACTACATGATCCTACTTAACTGAAGAATCTAAAACAGTGAAACTCATGGAAGCAGAAAGTAAAATGATGGTTGCCAGGCACTGGAGTAAAGGAAAAACAGGGAAATATTAGTCAAAGAGTATAAAATTTCAGTTACACAAGACTAATAACTAATTCCTAGAGATCTACTGTACAGCAGAGTGTCCATAGTTAACAATATTGTATTGTATGCTTAAAAATTTGCTGGGACGGTCAATCTCACATACATTATGTGTTGCTATGAAAAATAATAATAATAAATAAAGAAGACAGGAGGAATATTGAGAAGGTGGTGCATATGTTCATGACATAGATTGTGGTGATGGGTTTTATCCATATACTTATCTCTGAACTCAAGTTGTATACATTAAGTATGTACAGTTTTTTTGTATGTCAATCTTACATCATTTAAGTGGTTTAAGAAAAACTATGAATATTAACAAAGGGATAGATCATAAGAAGCAAAGGAACACACTAGAAAACAGAAATAGACACACTTAAATATGGTCAATTGATTGTTGACAAAAGCACAAAAGCAATTCAATGAAAGAAAGATCATCTTTTCAACAAATGGTGGTGGCAAAATTGTAACTTCACAAGTAAAAAAAGAAAAAAAAAGTAAACAGATACAGACCTTACACCTTGTACAAAAATTAACTTAAAATATATCATTTACTTAAGTGTAAATTGTAAAACTATAAAAGTTTGAGTAATAATAGGAAATAATCTTTGTGTTCTAAGGTTAGGCAAAGAATCCTCAGACTTAACACTAAAGGCATGACTCATTTTAAAAATTGCTAAATAGGACTTCAACATTAAAAAGTTTTCCTCTACTAAAGACAATGCAGACAGAGGATGAAAAGAGAAGCTACAGATCAGGAGAAAATATTTGCTAACTACATATTCCACAAAAGACTAGAAAATAGAATATATAAAGAAAAGAATCAATTATTTGTTTAACTAACAATTGGGCAAATGACATAAAAAGACATTTTACCAAAGAGGATATACAAATGGCAAATAAACACATGCCAAGATATCTAAAATCATCAGACTACAAGGCAGTGCAAATTAAAACCACTATGAGATACCACTTTAATATAAAAATGGTGATATCAACAAATGCTGGCAAGGATTCAGATAAACTGTAATTCTCATACACTGTTGGTAGGAATGTAAAACAGTCCATTCCCACTTTGGAAAACAGTTTGGCAGTCTTAAAAAAAAAATACATGCAATTACCATAGGGCCCAGCAATTGAACTTGTGGGAATTTGTCCCAGAGAACTGAAAATTTATGTTCTCACAAACACCTGTACATTAATGTTTGTTGCAGCTTTGTTTGTAATAACCCCAAACTAGAAACCAACAAGATCTCCTTCAAAGAGGGAATGGCTAAAAAACTTGAAATATTACTCAGTAATGAAAAGGGACAAACCATTGATACAAATGTAACAATCTGTACAATTGCTACACAATTATGATGATTAAAAAAAGCCAATCAGTAAAGGTACATACTGTATGATTCCATTTATATATATATATACACACACACACATATATATATACACACATACACATATATCTCCTTCAAATTAAGCAATTATAGAAATTGAGAATAGATTAGTGGTTGCCAAGGGTTAAGAAAGGGGTGTGGGTGAGAGAGAAGTGAATGTGTCTATAAAAAAGCAAAAGGACGGATCTGTGTGGTGATGAAAATATTCTATTCCTTGATTGTAATAATGTCAATATGCTGGCTGTGACAGTATACTGCAGTTTTGCAAGATGTTCCCATTGAGAGAAGTTAGGTAAAGGATACATGAGATCTTTTTGTATTATTTCTTATAATGGCATATGAATCTACACTCATCTCAAAATAAGGTTGGAATCAATATGACTTGAATTTAATTTGTCTTTGCCACATACTAGGTGTGTGATTCTGTGAAAATCACTTACTCTCTCTAAGCCTCTTAAGAACAGTGTCTCTCTTTCTGCTTCCCAGATGCTTGGGCCATGAAAAACCAAAATAGTACCTTGGACCTACCAATAGAAGCCTTATATTGAATGTAGCAGGACCAATCACCCACCTGTGGCTTGTACAACCCCATGAAGCCAAGCTGCCTTGCAAGCCCTGCCGACTATGAGCTGCTCACCACTGTACACTTAGATGAGAGAGAAATAAAATTTTTATCTTATTTAAGCCACTGCATTTCAGGGGTCTTGGTGGTTAAGACTGTAGCTACATTGTATTGCTAAGATAATTAAATGAGATTTTTATAAAGTTCTTAGCAAGGTATTCATTATATACTATTTAGTAATTGTTTGGTAAATGGCAATTGTGCGTTTTTCCCAGAGGAAAAAGTATAAAAGCAGTTCCCTCTGCTTCATTTGACTACTTTCTCTTGTTTCCTCATCACCCCCACCTTCCTAAAACTATCTGGCCCCTTGACTTCCAGAACACTGTACTTTTGTAATTCCTTTCTTGGTCAACTTTTGACATTTTTCCTTCTTTGGTCTGCCAAAGTCCATTTCTCCAGCATGCATATTCCTCTTTATTTCACTTTTTTCCTTGACTCTGTTCCTCTAGTTAAATCTATTAAATATAATTGAATCATCTTTATTAATTTTGACTCCCAAGCTTATAATATGAGGAAATACCTAAGATCCAGGCCAAAATTTCTATTAATAATTTATTGCTTCATATGTCTGCCTTTTCCTTGAGCTCAGTATGTCAAAACTGAACTCATCACTGGTGTTCTCATATTGTTCCTCCTGTGTTTTCTGAGAATTATCACCTCCTCATCATTTTAAGCTAAAAATCTCAGAGATATTAATAGCTGTAATTTTTCAAAGTATTATTTAATCTTTTGCAAAGTACTTATTTGTAAACCTGTTAGTTTGCAGTAACAACAAATGTCTGGTATCACATAGAGGACAGACCAATCACTTTTACTGCAGTGCACTCCCTCCCCAGTATTGCATCCTAGACTGGTCATTTGGGCTCTGATTGAATAGGAGATTAGCACATACTCCTGGGAGTCACCTACTCATCTGTGACAGTTCCAGGAGACCAAGAAGCAAAGAAGCAACCTGTGTGTGAATAGCAGTCAGGAAAACCAGAGTTGCAAGAGAAAGAAACCCCATCATTTTCAGAAACAGACTCGAATCTGAGGCAGGAATCAGGAATCAGCAATTGTTCCTCTGCTTATCTTCATTCCAATTATTCCCTGTGTACCCACTTGGCCCAGTGTTATTTACAAAAAGATGTAAAAAGGGGTGAGAAGGAAAAGACACTTCCCTCCTGGAGCACGCACACTTATAGAAGAGAGATAAGACATTTCCCCCTTACACATAAACACAGATAAGTGATAAGGTGCAAAGGTGGAAATAGTTTGACAAATAAACATTTTCTCAAAAATTTATTAGTCAAAAGAGTATATCAGAATTCATTTGTCCATAACTCTCTTATTATTTTATTTGTTTAATAGAATTTTAGTCTTGAATTATCACTATATCTGTCTGCCCCATCAGCCCCTCTGAAAGTAGGGTTTTCAGAAGCACTATATGGATAGCATTCAGGCAATGGACCTGAGGACTGTTTTCTACTTCACTGTAGCTCTGTGTACTTCTAGGCCTTGCTCTTTCATGGTATCACCTATGCCCTACAATGCATGGCCCCCGAGGTGATTTAGACACAGTCTTGTTGGGGAGAGGTAGGTCACCATGACGATACATCCTGAGAGGCTATGTCCCCAATGAGGATGTGATAAGGCTTGGCTACTGTTGCCCCTGTTTGCTTCAGAGCCCCATCCACAAACCTCCCTCCTGTCATGCCACAAATGACTCAGAGACCAGCATGAGGGATCAGCTTTATTGAAGAGTGACCAGGGCAGACCATGCCTGCCCAGAAGCAACAGGTAACCAGCCTATTGACGAATATACAAAGACAGGGTATATGAATGAATGTGGAGGACAGGTAAGGGAAGAACTAGGTGAACGTCTATCAGAAACTTTGCCCTTATTCATCTTAGACATCCTTAGATCCTTCATTTACTCCTTGTGATTTTCAGACCCCTCATAATTCTGAAAACCTCTTGAATTTTTCCAGACAGATGTACAACATGCTATTTTAATCTTATAGCTTTATGTTTATGATTATGAATATGGTACCTGAGAAATGCATTTGAAAGGCTCACAAGTGTAAGAGACATTTTTCAGTGACAGTGGGGTAAAATGCTGGAGATCTGTAAAGATGTTGGATAGAGCAGGAAATTCTGTATGGGAAGGGTGAACTCCAAAAGTAGAAGACAGGGTAATGGAGGCAGGAGTCAATCTTGTTATGTTTAGGGGATAGCATTCCCTTTGCCCTAAGATCAGACCAAAAGTCATACCTACCATATCAAGTACATATCAATACAGCTCAAATTCAAATGGGATTTAAAAAAAAAACCCTATTCATTGAATTTACTGCCATACACAGAGAAGCCAAACAAACAAACAAAAAACCTTATTTTATATAAATGAGTCCATCTAGCTATACCCATGGATGACATCTTATTTCCATGCAGAATATATAGGACAGAGGTCAAGTTTGCTGCCATACCTTCATAGCCAGATTATCTGCATTTATCCAGCTCCACAATTTCCTAGATGTGTGATCTTGAGAAAATATCACTCATCTTTCTGTGTCATTTATAAATAGAGATAAGGTGCTTAAACTCATTGGGCTGTTGTGAGGATTAAGTTAAAACATCAAAAGTACTCAGTACCTTGTACATAGTAATCTGTCTTGTTATTATGTCTTCTCTATATGCCATGTGGACACAGACTGAGCCAGTAATTATAATTCCAGTGAGTCCTCAGTTGTTAATTCACAAAATTCTTGGCTAGATGCATTGAGATTCTTTAATTCGTGATGATCAAATGAAGAATTCAAGGAAAATATAGCAATATAAAATAAACTTAGTTTTCTCTGAAAGTGGGATATGCCTATGTACAGAGCTCTTCCCACTGTGTCTCTGGACACAGGATTCGTTGCTTCCCAGGGAGGATCACTGGAGTCCAGGAAATGTACTGTTGGGGCTTTATTTACATAACCTTTGGGAGGTGGCAGGTAGACAGGAGTCCAGGCAAGTGTGCTAGTGTAAATAGCCAACTTGAATGATCCAAGTAATGCCTACATGCTTTCAGGCCCATGGACATACGTATGGAATTGCCAATGTGTTTTAAAATAATAAATTGTTTCATAATGTGAGCACATAGTCTTCTGATAATTTTCTCTTTCATGGTCACATAGTTCAAGGAAGTAGGAATGACAGATATCATCACCAGTAGCACCAACACTCACTATTTGGTAAATAAGAACACAGGTTCATCTTTCTACCACTGAAACAGAAAAGCAGCATTAAATTCCCAAATTCCTAGATTATTACCTTATTTATTTCTTAACTAATTTGATAAATATTTATCGAAAATATCATATCCAAAGCTCTGAACCTAACTAGGACAAAGAAATGACTGAGAGCTTCTGCTACTGAGGAAGAAAAATCCAGGTAAATAAATAATTATCAACAGATGTGTAAGTAGGGTCATAATCACAACTGCAGATATGAGAGACCTTTTGGACAAAATCCTCACAGAGACACTGGTGTTTATTATGTTTATTCATGTGCAAAGACCAGATGAATTCTGATGTGAGTGGAAGGTTAAATAAGAAAAACAGGTAGTAGATGCGAAGGGGAGGATGATGGTGAGAGGGGGCACTCCAGGGCACATGAAAGATAAATTGCACAATACCATAGATATAATTTAGTCTTGAGAAGACCTATGGGTAAAGAGCTGTTCTTTGTTCTGAGAAAAAATGAGATGGTAGAAAATTCTCAAGATTCCTTCCATTATTTATCCTTTGAAACCTAAGTTGCCAAAGGAGAGATACCACTGTGTGAATGTTAAAAATTTCAGGTTCATCTGTTGGCCCTGATGGTGGAATGCTGCCTTGATATAAAGATCCTGTAAAGCTGATAGAGGAGGGAGGTGGCTCCCAGACTGATGAGGGAAAAAAGACATAGCCCACAAGTTAGAGCAAATAGGAAAAAAAGATTAAATAAAACAAGAGTCCAGTGCACACAGAGCACTGATACTCAGAGATCCAGGAGGGAGCTGAGTACTGTGATTCAGAAGTAGTTTATGGAGCAGGGACTCTTCAAGGGGGGCGGGCAGACTTGGAGCAGGATGTATCAAAAGGGAAGAAACAATATCTGACAGACATTAAGGGCCAAAGCTGCCTCAGTTGGAGAAAATACTCGCTAGCAGTAGTAGGCCAGTCTGAATAGCAAGCAGGATCTGGTTTGAACAACTGAGCTGGAAACCCACGAAGATGATGATGTAAAGGCTGCCTCCCACCCTCCACCTCATTTTCCAATAACTTCTCCCCTGTCCCTCAGGAGTGACTCTGGCCAATTTCAGCCAAATTTCGTGCAGTGCTGTAACTAGGAAAGACCCCTAGTTTGTATTTAGTTTAATTATTTACATTTTCAAAATATGTGTCTGAATGAAGTAAATTATTCAAAACTACACAAATCAAGACTGAAACTCATGCCATTAATATGTATTGGGTGCCTACTATGTTCCAGCTACTGCTCTGTTTACTGAGAATAGAGGGGTGAAGACAAGTTTCTTTTCAGACTTTCTGTCATTGCTCAGTCTGAACTCAGCATCTGAATTCGCTTACCTTGGCTCTTGGGGGTTTCCAGCCATCATTTTTGACTTTTCCCCATCCTCTATTATTACCTACCCACCATGCACGTTGAGCTTCCTTCCTACCCTGTTTCTAACCTTACCACCCTACCTTCTCTCTAAACTCTTGCTCAGAAAAGTATCTGACACATTGTCACTGTTTCCAAACTGGAGATTATGGGGATATGAGGGTACAAAAAAATGTACCAAGGTCCAGGAAGAAATAGTGGCACAGATCAGATTCCATGATTTCAATTCCCTTATAAGCTCTTCTTAAAGTTTCTCTCCTTGAGAAAGTGTTTCTTTTCCTTTCTCACTTCTCTTTTCAAAACCATTCCTCCCTCTTCACAAGGAAAGGCATAACTGAATGTTGCTGCATGGAAGCGCCCCCAGAGGGTAAGTTAGTGCCAACGCCAATGTCAGTGCTCAGAAAGTGAATGACTAATAACTGTGTAGCAAATCCTTTGGTTTCCAATCTGTTTGTTTCAACACAGTTGACACAGGAGCTAATCAAGTTGTCCATTAATAGTTTAATAACATAATTTTGATGATAGATTATTGTATATTTTGGAACACAAGTAATAAAAAGTTCATGTAATTTAGTGTTATTACTATAATGAAACAACTGTCATTCTGGAGCTATGGTCCATCAATGTCGCTTACATGTGAGTTTATTTTCTCAATTTTTATCTCTCAAAGTAAAAGTAAAAATGGAATCGACGCTATAATCTTTCTTATTGTGGTAATTAGTCTTCCTAGATGTACACAAGCATTGATGAAAAGTGCAATCCACATTATTATAAGATAGTTTTCCAATAAATTTTTAAATGTTTGTCCAATAAATTCTTCAAAATTTTTTTTCCTTTTTTTTTTTTATTTCACTTCTTCATGGGGGTACAAAAGCTCAGGTTATATACATTGTCCGTGTCCCATCCATCCCCCTGAGTCAGAGCCTCAAGAGTGTCCATTCTCCAGACAGTGCGCCTGGCACTCACCATGTAGTAATACCTCCATCGCCACCCCCCACACCCCACCTCCCCAAGTCACCACCATCAAGCATGACCATTCCCCAGACAGGGCACAATGAACTCATCATGTAGGCATACACCCATCCCCTCCTCCCACCCCTCGTCTCAGTCTGATATACAATTGGTATCCTTCCCTGATGTGCATTTAGGTGATGATCAGGGAAACCAATTTTCTGGTGAGTACATGTGATGCTTGTTTTTCCATTCTTTGGATACTTCACTTAATAGAATGGGATCCAACTCCCTCGAGGAGAACCAAAGAGATGTCATATCACCGTTATTTCTTATAGCTAATACTCCATGGTATAAATATACCACAGTTTACTAATCCATTCGTGGATTGATGAGCACTTGGGTTGTTTACACATCTTTGCGATTGTGAATTGTGATGCTATAAATATTTGGGTACAGGTGTCTTTGTTATAGAATGACTTTTGCTCTTCTGGGTAGATGCCCAATCATGGGATTGCTGGATCGAATGGTAAGTCTACTTGAATCTGTTTAAGGTATCTCCATATTGCTTTCCACAGGGGTTGCAATAGTTTGCATTCCCACCAGCAGTGTATGAGTGTTCCTGTCTCTCCACAACCACGCCAACATGTGTTGTTTTGGGACTTTTTAATAACGGCCATTCTCACCAGAGTTAAGTGGTATCGCATTGTGGTTTTGATTTGCATTTCCCTGATGATTAGGGATGTTGAGAATTTTTTCATATGTTTGTTAGCCATTCTTATATCTTCTTTTGAAAAATTTCTATTCATGTCCTTTGCCCACTTTTTGATAGGGTTGTTTGATTTTTTTTTGCTGATTTTCCTGAGTTCTAAATAGATTCTTGGTATCAGTCTTTTATCTCATGTGTAGTATGCAAAATAGTTTTCCCATTCTGTAGGCTGTCTGTTTATTTTCGTGACTGTTTCTTTGGCTGTGCAGAAGCTTTTTAACTTAATCAGGTCCCATTCATTTATTTTTGTTGCTGCTGCGATTGCCTTAGGGGTTTTCTTTATCAATGCTTTGCCTAGACCAATGTCTGTGAGAGTCTTTCCTACATTTTCTTCTAGAATTCTAATCGTTTCCCATTTAAGGTTTAAATCTGTTATCCACCGTGATTTGATTTTTGTGAGAGGTGAAATCTATGGGTCCTGTTTCAGTCTTCTACATGTGGCTATCCAGTTTTCCCAGCACCATTTATTGAATAAGAATTCTTGTCCCCAGAGTATGTTTTTGTCTATTTTGTCAAAGATTAGATGGTTATATGAGGATGGTTTTATATTTGGATTTTCTGTTCTGTTCCACTGGTCTGTGTCCCTGCACTCGTGCCAATACCAGGCAGTTTTAAGAACCACAGTCTTGTAGTATAGTTTGAAGTCTGGCAAATCAATACCTCCCATTTTGTTTTTATTGCTTAAAATTGCTTTTGGTATACGGGGTCTTCTCTGATTTCATACAAAGTGTATAATTATTTTTTCTAAATCTGTGAAAAATGATGTTGGTAATTTAATAGGGATTGAATTGAATCTATAGATTACTTTGGGTAGTATAGACATTTTAACAATGTTGATTCTTCCAATCCACGAGCATGGTATGGTTTTCCACCTATTTACGTGTTCTGCAATTTCGTTCCTTAGTGTTACATAGTTCTCTCTATAGAGGTCCTTTACCTCTAGTTAAATATATTCCTAGATATTTTATTTTCTTTGTTGCTATTTTGAAGGGTATTGAGTCCTTAATTTGGTTCTCTGATTGAAGGTTATTGGCATATATGAATGCCTCTGATTTGTGTGTATTGATTTTGTAACCTGAGACTTTACTGAATTCATTAATCAATTCCAGGAGTCTCTTGGTTGAATCCTTGGGGTTTTCCAGATATAACATCACATCATCAGCGAAGAGTGAGAGTTTGATCTCTTCTGTCCCTATTTGGACATCCTTGATTCTGCTCTCTTGCCTGATAGCTCTCTCAAGGACTTCCAATACTATGTTGAAAAGTAAGGGGGACAGTGGGCAGCCTTGTCTTGTTCCAGTTCTGAGTGGGAATGCTTTCAATTTTTCCCCATTCAGTATGACGTTAGCTGTGGGTTTGTCATATATGGCTTGTATCATTTTTAGGTAGGTCCCATTTATGCATATTTTGTTAAGCGTTCTTATCATAAAAGGGTGTTGAATTTTGTCAAATGCTTTTTCTGCATCTATTGAGGGGATCATATGGTCTTAATTTTGCTTCTTTTTATATGGTGAATTACATTTATAGATTTTCGTATATTGAACCACCCCTGCATCTTTGGGATGAAGCCCACTTCGTTGTGATGAATTTTTTTTTTAATAAGCACTTGAATACGATTTGCTAGGATTTTGTTGAGAATTTTTTCATCTATGTTCATGAGAGAGATTGGTCTGTAGTTTTCTTTTTTTGTTGCATCCTTTCCTGGTTTTGGTATCAATGTTATATTGGCTTGGGAAAATGTGTTGGGGAGAATTCCCTTCTTCTCGATATTGGAGAATAGTATATGTAGAATGGGCACCAGTTCATCTTTGTATATGTGGTAAAATTCGGGTGTGAACCCATCTGGACCAGGGCTTTTCTTTTTGAGAAGGTTTTTTATTGCTGTTTCATTTTCAGTTCTTGATATTGGTCTCTTCAGGAATTCTATTTCTTCCTGATTGAGCTTGGAAAGGCTGTGTGTTTGTAAAAATTTGTCTATTTCCTCCTCATTTTCCAATTTGTGTGCATAAAGATTTTTGTAAAATTAATAGATGATGTCATGTATCTCTGTAGCAATGGTCGTGATTTCTCCTTTCATGTTCCTGATGGAAGTTATTAGAGATTTTTCTTTTCTGCTCTTGGTTAGTCTAGCCAGTGGTTTCTGTTAGGGTTCATTATTACTTTTATTCCACTGTGATCTGAGAAGATGCATGGTATGATTTCTATTTTGTTAAATTTTTTCAGACATGCTGTGTGTCCCAGGATATGGTCAATCTTAGAGAATTTCCCATGAGCTGATGAGAAGAATGTATATTCAGTGTATTTCAGGTAGAATGTCCTGTAGATGTCAGACAGGCCCATTTGTTCTAGCGTTCTATTTAAGTCTACTATTTCTTTGCTTATTTTCTCTTTGGAGTATCTGTCCTGTGCTGTCAGTGGGGTGTTAAAGTCTCCAGCTATTACAGTATTGTTGTCTATCATTTGGTTCAGATCAATTAGGGTTTGCTTTATGAATCTGGGTGCGCCTAAGTTGAGTGCATACATATTAAGTATGGTTATGTCTTCTTGTTGAATTGTGCCTTTCACCAGTATGTAGTAACCATCTTTGTCTTTTATTACTTTTGTTGGTTTAAAGACTAAGTTATTGGAAATTAAAACTGCCACACCAGCTTTCTTTGGGCTACCGTTTGCTTGAAATATCGATTTCCATCCTTTTATTTTCAGTCTAAATGCATCTTTGCAGGTTAGGTGAGTTTCCTGAAGACAGCAGATACTTGGTTTGTGTTTTTTTATCCATTGCCCCAGTCTATGTCTCTTGAGTGGGGAATTCAGGCCATTGACATTTATTGAGGGAACTGATAAATGGGACAGATTTCTGTTCATCTTATTGGGGAGAACTTCATTGCTATGTTTTCTCTCTTGACCCATTGTGGTGGCTGGAATTTGCTCTTTAGCTCTTGGGTGGTTTTACATTTATGGGTCTTTCTTGTGCTAATCCATGTGTAACTTTCTTTTGAGTACTTCTTGGAGGGCTGGTCTTGTCTTGGTGAATTCCCTGAGTCCTTGTTTATCTGAGAATGTCTTAATTTCTCCTTCATATAGAAAACTTAGCTTAGCTCGGTACAAGATTCTAGGCTGGGCATTATTCTCTTTCAGAAGAGTGAGAATGGGGCCCCAACTTCTTCTTGCTTGTAAGGTTTCAGTTGAGAAATCTGGCATAATTCTAATGGGATTTCCTTTGTATGTTCCTTGTTTCTTTCTCCTTACAGCTCAAAGAAGGGTCTCTTTAGTGGATATTTTGGTCAGTCTGATGACTGTGTGGCATGGTGTTTTCCTATTTGCTATGAATCTCCCAGGGGTTCTTTGAGCTTCTTGAACCTGTGTATCTAGAGTTTTAGCAAGGCCTGGGAAATTTTCCTCTATTATGTCTTCAAATAGCTTATCCAGCCCTTGCTTGTTATCTTCTTCACCCCCAGGGATGCCGATAACTCTCATGTTAGGCTTCTTCACATAATCCCACATTTCTTGTAGACTCTGATCTTTTTTCTTATTTCTTTGCTCCATCTTTATAACTGACTTAATTGGAAAGAGTTATCTTCAGTCTCTGAGATTCTTTCTTCTGTTTGATCTCCCCTGTTCTTGAGACTTTCCACTGTGTATTGTAGCTTCCTGAATAAATTCTTCATTTCTAGGAGTTCAATTTGGTTTTTCTTCAATATTTCAATTTCCTTAGTATATTTTTCTTCCAAATCCTGGAATTTTGTGGTTTCTTTGTGTTGGTTATCCATTTTTTTTCTTGTATATTATTCAGCTTATTTATAATCCATAACTGAAATTCTTCCAGTAACATGTTCAGTCTGGTTTGTGTCAATTGGAAGAGAGATGGTATTTCTCTTGGGAGTGAGGTTTCCGTTTGGTTTTTTGTGCTCCCCATATTTTTACGCTGAGCCCTTCCCATCTGGATCTATCATTAGATCTTTTCTCACAGCTTTAGTCTGGCTAATAGCATGCCTTGTACTCTGTTCTTAGGCTGTGAAACAATCTAGATATGTTGTTTCCTTTGTCCAGAGGGGGAGACTGTTGTGTGTTGTTTAGAGTTTTTCTATCTCAGTTGGGGGACTGCTTCTGATGGGTCCACCCCCAGAGGATTGGCTTGACCTAAGACTGATTTGGCAAGTTAAGTCACTGTGTTGTGGACCTTCAGTTAGCAGGCAGAATTCCCACAATTTGCAAGCAGAAATTCTCTCTCTCTCTTTTTTTTTTTTTTCCTGTCTTTTGGTTCTTCCTCTAGATGGGTGGTTTCTGTCTCTTTCCGCAGGAAAGACACTGGCTAGGTGAAGGAGGCGGTGCCCTCACTTGCTCAGTGCCCCAGCTGCTGCAGCTCCCATGGGAAAAGGTCTACCCTGTCCCAATGTCCCCAAGGTCCAGGCTCCGCACTGTGGCGTCCGGGGAAGCCCTCAGTGTTCATACCCATGAAGGGAGCCTCCTGAGGGGCCACCTGGCACCCTATGGCTCTGCAGCAGCTAGACCTTGGACCCCACAATGGTGGCTGCCCACCCACAGATCACCGACACTGGGGGTGGATGTTCAGGGTCTGGTAGGAACCAGAGCTGGGGGCCTGGCGATCTCAGGAATATACAGTAGCTCCCCGGCTAGAGGGCCACCGAAGAGGAGGAGAAAAGAAAAAGAAAGAAAAAGCAAAAAGAAACCTAATAATAATAAAATTAAAAAAAAATACGAATAAAAATAAAAAGAAAAAGAGAAAGAGAAAAAAAATCTGTTATTCCGCGACCCTTTGTGGCTTTTCACCTTAGTGCAGTTCTGCCCCTTTCCCTTTAAGCCCCGTGGCCCCACGGGGATCCACAAGAGTCTAAGCTCTTTCCCGCTGATGGCTCCTGTCCACAGAGTTCATAGAGAGCTGCTGCTTTTGGCGTGGGTTCACAGACTATAAAAGGGAGCTGCCCTGGGACTCGCGTGGCACCCTATGGTTCCGCAATGGCTAGGGTGTGGGTCCCAAGATGGCGACCGCGCGCCCACCCATGGCAGGGGCTGGGGTAGAATGTTCAGAGCTTGGCAGGCGCCAGAGCCAGGGGCCCGGGGAGCACCACAGCCCACAGCAGCTCCCCAGCTGGGGGGCCGCCAAAGAAGAAAAAGAGAAAAAAAAACCAAAAAGCACGCTTTATAGTTCCACGATCGCGGTCCCTCGGCGCAGTTCCACCCTTTTTACTTTAAGTGTTGCATCGCCGTGGAAAACCCCCAGAGTCTAAGCTCCTTCCCGCTTATGTCACCTGTCCTCGGAACTCCATCTCTCCTGGGGTGATTCTAAACCGACTTCAGTCAGATCCCTGATTGAGTGGGTGTGGAGGTCAGGGGGAAGAACAAGCCCCTTTGCTGTGGGGCTGAACCCGCCTCACTCGTTGGTGAGGCGGGTACAGCCATCCTGCACTCTGCTGTCTATTTTCCGTCCCACACTCTCCAAATTATCTCGGTCTGATTTCCCACTCGCCTCTGTTTTTTCTTGTTCTCTGGGTCCCACGGTGATTCTCCGTGGGTTCACACCACCGTTCTTGTGGGGGAGCGATCCTCTAGTGTTGTGGCAGGTCGAGATCCATGCCTTCCTCTCTGGGAGCATGAATCCAAGAGGTCACCTCCACTCCACCGGCTTTCCTCCTTCAAAAATTTTTATATATTTATACTGCTTTGGTTAAATGTATGCTAATTATATAATATCTAAAGGAGATCTTTTATAAAGCATTTATAGTCTCAAGAGTACAGAAAATAAAAACCACATAGATAGATATAGAGGAAATCCATAAAAACCTTGCAATTATAAAAATATATTACAATAGCATGCATTGTGAGTTTGGTAAGATAAATGACGAAAAATTTTATTTTTTTAAAGACACTCATTTATGTAATTTTTAAGCAAGTATTAGTGGACATCATTATCATGGCACTGATATTTAAATTCCATTGAATATATTAAGAAATAACATAATAGTTTTATTTAAAAGGTCAGTACTTACACTGAAGTGAAAATTAGAGTCCTTGAAACTATTTAAATTTTTGATAAAAAATAGATGTCAAGATAAAGGTGTGCAAGCTGGTGGTATATTGCCTTTTAAGTTTCTTTTTTTAAAAAAAGTGAAGGTAAGTACATAAGTCCCACCACAAATGAAAACACTTGACTGCATCTAACATGTGACCCAATCTCAAGTGAGATTTGTGATTTCACCGGAGGGCTTCTGGAGATACCAGTCCCTGGCAATATTGATATGAGAATGGAAAGACAGACTGTTTGGGAAGGTGACTGCACTTTCTATTCTGCCACCTCACCAGCTGCATCAGTCTCCCTTGACTGCTGTAACAAATTACCACAAATTTGGTGGCATAAAACAATGGAGATCTATTCTCTCACAGTTCTGGGCAGTCAGAAGTCTGAAATCAGTGTTGCTTGGCAGAATTCAAGGAGTTTGCAAGGCTGTACTCTCTCTGGAGGATCTCAGGGAGAATTCCTTCCTTGCTTCTTTCCACTTAGTGTGGCTGCCAGCATTCTTTACCTTGTGATCACATCTCTCCAGTCTTCCAGGCTAACATCTCCAAATCTCTCTCTGCTGCATTTTCACACGGCCTTCTCCTCTGTGTCTGTCGTATATGGGCACTTGTGATTGCCTTTAAGGCCCACCTGGATAATCTAGGACAATTCTCCCCATCTCAAAATCCTAAATTTAATCACATCTGCAACATCTTTGCCATATGATATAACTTTTACAGGTTTTGGGGATTAGGGATTAGTGCATGCACAACTTTTGGGGGCCATTTCTCAACCTACCATATCAGCCCTGGAAATGAGACAACCTAACTCTAGCACAAAGAATGTACTCAAAAATATTTGTAAAGGGAATGGAAAAATCACTGTTTTCTAGGACAAGGGTTCCTCTTTTCCTCCATCCTGAATTGTCTCTCCAATCAGAAATGAACACTTTTCAAACCAACCTTCTTCCTGCCATGCTGCTTTGCACTATAGCTTAAGCAATCTTTTGGCTACTATAATACTTACTCTAAGTCCAATTCCCCTGGAGAGATAAGTCCTCAGACTCCAGCTTGGTATCACTCCTTCTTTTATTCATTCATTCAAAAAAATATTGAGTAAAGGTGCCATGGGGCTTAGGAGTTTGTAGGGAAGTGAGGGATGAGCATGTGCTGGATAAGAAAACAAGAATCTAAATGCTAAGGTGGTTCTGAAACCACTCGGTAAGTGTTTATCAAATACCCACTGTAGCTAAGGTTGGTAAGTTATTGAATATAATGCTCAATCAAATCTGAGAACTTTTCTTTTGAGGTGGGAGATGAAATAACAAAATGAAGGGAAAAGTGATGTCATAATAATTGAGACTATATGGCCATGCCTCTTCAGAGGTTATAATCTGTGAAGGGATGCTAGTGGTTTGGTCCACCCATCTTTCAACCTCTTGTTCTTCCTGTGATTTTTTTTTCAGGCACCTAAGTGGACAGAGACTATGAGCAATTTGAGTGGAGGCCACATAGAGGAGTTTGTCTTGGTGGGTTTCCCCACCTCTCCACTCTGCCAGCTGCTCCTCTTTGTCTTCTTTCTCACAATTTTTCTGCTGACATTGTTGGAGAATGCACTCATCGTCCTCACAGTCTGACTCACTCCAAGCCTTCATCATCCCATGTACTTTTTCCTTGGCCATCTCTCCTTCCTGGAGCTATGGTACATTAATGTCACCATTCCCCGGCTCTTGGGAGCCTTTCTTACCCAGGACGATAGAGTCGCTTATGTAGGACGCATGACCCAACTCTACTTCTTCATTGTCTTAGCCTGCACTGAATGTGTGCTGTTAGCAGTTATGGCCTATGACCGCTACCTGGCCATCTGTGAACCCCTCCGTTACCCAAGTCTCATGCCTCCCAGTCTGGCCACTCGCCTTGCTGCTGCCTGTTGGGGCAGTGATTTCTTCAGCTCCATGGTGAAGCTTCTTTTCATTTCTCGATTGTCCTACTGTGGACCCAACATCATCAACCACTTTTTCTGTGATATCTCCCCGCTACTCAACCTCACCTGCTCTGACAAGGAGCAAGCAGAACTAGTAGACTTCCTCTTGGCCTTGGTGATGATTCTATTCCCTCTATTGGCTGTGGTTTCATCATATGCTGCCATCCTTGCAGCCATTCTAAAGATCCCCACTGCCCAGGGATGCCACAAAGCCTTCTTTACTTGTGCTTCTCACCTAGCAGTGGTTGTTATCTACTATTTCTCCACTCTCTTTACCTATGCACGTCCCTGGGCCATGTATACCTTCAACCACAACAAGATCATCTCTGTGCTTTACACTATCATTGTACCATTCCTCAACCCAGCCATCTACTGCCTGAGGAACAAGGAGGTGAAGGATGCCTTCAGGAAGACAGTGCTGGGCAGATGCCACTATGGTAAGGATGTTCCAGACTGATGTACAACAGACCCTGGCAGGGAATGTTGTGTTTACTATTCCATTTCCCTAAGTTAATTTGATAACAGGTGTGGCCTTTGATAGTTTGTGAGTTTTATTGTTTGATGGATCTTCTGGATTATAATACAGCTCACAATAAGCATTCAATAAGTAGCAAGTCCCCTCATTATTGTTATTTTTTCATTATCAGTATCGTTATATGCTTTCTAGATGTGTCTGTTCTGTTAACCATGCATCAAACTCACTCTTATTCAAACTGAGGTTGGAGAATCAGCTTTTTCTGAGATGTATGTGGAAAGCAAAGCTCCAAGCACCTTTGTAACTATGTGGAGAGGGTAACAAGTTGATTAGAAAGTTAGCATTCCCAATTATATAATCTAAAATTGTGTCAAGATATTACTGAATGAATCAGTGAAGTTCTTCCTTTTAAAAATGATCAAAACATATAATAACTCTGTGTTAGAATATCAAACATAGAACAGTTTTCTCCTCTTAACCATTTTGGCCATCGTTTTCACATGTGAGACTCACTTTCTAGATATTTGCCTACATACTAAAAGGGAAGAGCTAGAAAATGTCAACTGATAGAAATGCTACTTGTATGACTCTGGTCATGTCACATTTTTTCCCATTGGCAGATCATAGAGCTTTAATTTAGTCTTCTTCTAATGTGAGAGATTCCCCTAGGGCATTAATTTGTGTTGATAGGTTACTAACTACTTCTTCAGAGATTTCTGTAAATATTCTATTTAACTCCACCAGTGGTACTTTTTAAATAAAATGTACTTTGCAACTGGTTCTGATTTGCAACTCAGTGTCAGTTAAGAAAAGAAATGGGCATTTTTAGCTGCCTAGTCAATAATGATCTCGTTTTTCTTTGCTAGGATAACCTAATTTATTTGGGAGCTGAAAACATGCTGAACCCAGGCAATAAATCTACATCTTTGTCATATATTTGATATCTCAGCTTCTCTTGGAGCTAAGATTGGCTGTGTATCTCATTTTTTTACAATAAAATATCAATTGAATTCTGCTGAGGAAGTTGTCTTTTTAAGAGAAAGACATGTTGGCACTGGTGCAAGCGTGTCCCTTTTCCTTTTCTGAACTTGGATTTGAGGCCTGGAGCTCCAGAAGCCATCTAGGAGGTAATTAAACATGGGAGGAAAGTCAACACACTGAAGATTGAGGTACAGAAATATATGGAAATCATGGATGTGATAGTATGGTTGCAAACTGAACCAGCACCATCACCTACCTACACCCATGACATTTACTAAATGATAAAAATTAGTTCCCACTTATGGAGCTGTAAGTTTTGTTTTCTATTATTTTTACTCTAATGTGCTTGATGTAATATATTTGGCCTAATTTGTTATTTGCATTCTTTTAGAATGTTTGAGATGATTTTTAGTTTTAGATTTTTAATTTTTTTTTTCAAATGAAATATGTTTTTCTAAGTTTTCAGAGACAAATCATGACCCTGGCCAAATCTTATGTGTTACCATTCTGCCAGGTTGTAATGGTTTTTGACTCCTTACAGTTGTAATTCACAAAGCTAGCCAAAGAAAGGCAGATTATTTCTTTCCGGACACTATGACTGCAATTCCAGTAGCTACTATTGAGGCCATTTTATTTATTTTATTTTACTGCACATTGCTTTAGTTTTATTTTATTTTACTTTTTTGTTGTTGTTTTAGGGATTTTTTAGGTTCTCAATGTGTACTCAGTGCAGCCAGCTTGTCACCAGATGGAGATAACAGAGAGGGAGCAGTAAAGTAGCATGTAGTTTGGTTAATTATGATGTTTTAAATGAAATTAATCTTTAAAATAGCAGCACTATTCATCTGGTTGACTAACAATATACTTGAATTTAAAATGAAAACACAAATTATGATTTTTAGTCATAAGATACTTTATAGATGGCACAAGACATGGTTATCTGCCTCAAAATTTTTGTGACTTAAGAATAGTTCCTGACACTCAGAAGATACCCAGTAAATATTTATTTTATGAATGGTCAGGTTTGCACAGAATGGTAACACAGAATATCACCAGAGAATCAGTGATGATCCAGGAGACCACCTGCACATGAATGGAGTGCTAGCCCAGTTGTCTGTGGAAGAAGCTTTCTTTTGAAATTTTTTATCAAATTAGAAAATAATGACTAAATATTTATTGCTCCTATAAGTATGAACTAGGCTCTTTGTAATCTTAGGATTTTGCTACATTTCTTTAAGGGAATTCTGTTATTTTAATAATGAACTCATCTTTCTCAACTCCAGAAAAGTGCAGGTTCCTACCTTAGTCAACACCCTTCATTGTAATGTGTACCAAATCCCAACAGATCCTGTCCCTCTCTGCTTTTGTCCTGGGTCTGTGGTTCTGAGGCTAATCATCCCTGAGTGTGTAATATCCTAACCCCTGAAACAAAATATATACCTAAAGAGATAATTGTCCAATCTCCATGCCACTATCGTTTCCATACAGTCTTACTACCTTCTGCCTTCTCTGAATACCTTTGTGTGCTTCTGAATGTGTACTATTTGTAGATTATAAGAGTAAATATATACATATTCTTATTCTTTTTGAAAATACAGACATAATCTGAACGCAGTATATTTATTGTTCACATCTACTGAGTTACTGATGCAAGAAGGTCACGTTTGTGTACTGAGTCTATATTTGAAAGCACAATATCTGAGTCTGTTTTGAGTTTGTATATGCATGTGTGCTCACATACCTGGTTCTCCAAATAAGGATGGGTGCTTACCATTCTTATTTTCTGAATGACTTGGATTATAGCCCTATCTCTTCCCAGAGGACCTTATTACTTCTGAGATCATTCCTTAGAAATAGAATCTCTCTCTCTGTCTCTCTCTCTCTCACACACACACACACACATGCATGCACTTTCCCCTCACCTTCCTCTTCCCCAGTGTCTGGTTGGGAAGGAGGGGCAGCGTACTTCCAGTAAGTCTAAGGTCTCTCTTGAGCCTCAAGATTCCACTTAGCTTGCTAGTTCTTCCTTTAGTATCCCCCAGGATCCTTTCGAGCCCTGGAAAGGCCAAATATGTTTTGAAGGCTGTGTCTCTTGGGAGGCCTTGTGGGTGGAAGGGAGTTGGCTTGTGCTCCTCCAGTAGCTTGGAGGCATACAGAAGCACAAATAGCTCCATTCTTTCCCTTCTTCAGACTCATCAGAGACAGAAATCAGACTTGCTCAGCAACTCTCTAGGCTTATGGACATTGTCCTTCTCTTCTTGGTCTACGTGATTTCTTCTCTTTTCTCAGTGTAAGCTGGCCATCCCTGACAAAGCTAGGTAGGAAAAGAGTTACATTGCCAAGAAAATGGTGAGTTGAAAAATTTCCAAAAGTGGAATTTGGCCAGTTTTTAATTACTTATTATTATTATGAAAGAAAGCAAAGAGTAATTGAAAATCAATTTTATTTAAATTATTGATTCATCAAAAATTTCATTTTATTGACTTAAAAATCACTTGTCTTCTTTGAGCCTATAATGAGTGCTACAATAGGTTGAGGATGAGGAGGGAACTTGGTGTATATATGGATTAATTTCAGCTCAACAAAGATTTTTTTAGCCATATGAAAAATGGCAGGGATTGACAGGTATTGTGTAATATGGATTCTCATGTTATTTTAAGTCTCTACTCTGAGAATCCACTGTAGATGAAATAGCCTAGAGTCTCTGAAATTTCCCAGTGTTCTGTTTTCCTGAAGATGCTTCAAGTTAATGCCTTTAGTACAACTCTGTGCTTTACAAAGTGCAGAGTCCAGGTGTGCTCTGACTTATGAAGCCGAAAGAGAGGAAGTAGCATAGAAGATAGAATTAGTGTATGAGAGTACATGAATATGTGTATGTGAGGAGTGGTGGGTGAAACATAGGTATATGAGTATGTGTGTATATTTTTATGTTAAATAAGAGGAGGTCATGGCAAATGGGATAGTGGTTACAGGAGTTTTGATTATTTATAACTTTTTTCTTCCTACTTGTTTCTTTGATTTTTTAATTGATATATAATAATTGTACATATTTATGGGGTACATAGTGATGTTTCAATACATATGTATAGTGATCAGATGAGGATAATTAACATAACCATCATCTCTAACATTTATCATTTCTCCTTCTAGCTATTTGAAACCATATAATATGTTATTGTTAACTATAGTCATCCTGCAGTGCTATAAAACACTAGAATTTCACTTCTATTCATAGTACCATAGAGCAAGAAAGTAAGACTCCCTTTCTGCTGTGCTGATTATCAAAAAAAAATCCATCAGATCATGTGGTCACATTTATCCTCAACTTGAAATCCTATGATAAACTGCAAAGATTAATCATGTCCAAAATGAGACTCATTGAATTTAAGCCACTTTCCCCAAACTATCCAGATGGAAAAAAAATTATTTCAAAATACAGGCCATGATTTTGAAAAGTTTAAAGAGTATAGAGGGCCAGGGATATGAAGGATAGATTTTCCCCCTAAAGTGTTCAAAGCAAACTGACAGTAG
This sequence comes from Lemur catta, assembly GCF_020740605.2. NCBI lineage: Eukaryota > Metazoa > Chordata > Mammalia > Primates > Lemuridae > Lemur > Lemur catta. The sequence goes on along the minus strand of NC_059130.1, from coordinate 31,766,180 downwards.
AAACTGAGAGGTGCAGAGGGGTTTGCTACATGGCAGTGAGGTGTTCTGTCCTGCTATAAACTTAGGAGCTGTTGTGCATATAACCCTGAGGCATAGTTGTTTCTAAGAGGTCCTGGGAAAAGGAAGATGGACTAGAATTGCATCCCTTTAGAAGTGATTTGAAGAAGTAAGCACATGTTTATCCCCTTTAGAAAATAACTTACCACTGAAGGTCCAAGATGGATATGTCCACCTCTGGCCAACCTGTACCAACTGGTACAACCTGTACCTCCCTGCAGTAGTTGGTAGAAGACTAGATTGAGCACAAGAGATTATTCTGTTATATCTCTCACTACCTGTGTTCCATTTTGGAGATTTCTGGGATCCTCAATTTGGTTAAACCAATCTCTACAGAGCTTGCCTGGCAATGTATAAAATGCCTCCATTCCCAGCAGCACTTTAGCCACGTAAGTTTTCTTTCCTGTATCTCATTTTCCCATAAACAACAGAGCAGATCCTTTGCCAACCCCATCATGATCCTGAGTTGATTGTCCATTGTCTATGGGGAAGACTGAATCCTCCCTCCCTGGGAAATCAGAGAAAGAGCCTCTTGCTCCTCTCTGGTGGAAGGGCTCAAGGGCATGAAGTTCTTCCTAGTCCCTGATTTCAGAAGGAAATCCATCCTTAAATCCAAGTTATACTTTCCACAGCCTGAGTTATTGCTCCACTTTAAATATACCAGATACACTGGGATCATCATGTAGAATGATCACAGACTTTAGAGACTAACAACCTGGTTATATATACAAATAGATGTTGAGTGGTTTAGTATAAAGAAGGAAAGACACGATGAGGCAGGGGTAAGGGGGAGAGGTTGGAGGTTGACAGTCCTGATAACTGTGAGCTATCCTTGGAGAAAGTGATGAGACTTACTTTCAGAAATAGACTGAGGACCCCTAAATGCGGGTGCATTGGGTTCTAGAAGAGAAAGCTTTGCATCTCCCAATCAGAGGTTTCCTTGTTTAAAAAAAAAATGACTGTATTTGAATTAATTTAGTTTTCTATTCCTGGAGAGAATTAGGCAAACTTTAGATAAATACTTGGGTTTGTGCATTGGAGATTCACAAATTTGGTAGGAAACCAAATCTTATGACCTATCAGGACTTTTGCAGCTTTAAGACCTTTGTTTCTAGAGCTGAATGTTCCCTTTCTACTTCTTTAGCAGTGTGTGTGTGTGCACATATGAAATTAATAAAATGGACTATCAATTGTGACAGCTAATGAAATATACCTGTTGTTGAGAAAAGTCATGATTATGAGATTCATGCTACCTTTTATGATTCTATTTGAATAAAATTAAAATTTAAGATGATTTGTCCTTCTTGAGTTTACATTAATTGGGCCATAAAAGGAATTAAGTTGAAGGAAGTATGTAAGACAATCAGGGATTAAAGGTTGTCAGGGACTAAAATATAATTATTAATTATTCACTACTCTGCCACTATATAGTTGCTTAACTTTGGGAAAATCACTTAAATCATTCTGGGATTCCCTTATCTGAGAAAAATAAGAAGTTTGAATTAAAATACCACTCAATTTAAGCTCCTACTATTCCATGAGCGAAGTCCACAATGGATAACCGAGAGTTGACTACAAGGAATAGTGAAATAGTTTAAAGCTGCAGCTAGGATATATATTTGAGATCCAGAGTGCTAGAATCTTCACCTGGCTCTTGGCTCTCATCCTGGCCCTTTGAGCATTCACTCCTTGAATTTTTATTGCTCATATGGAGTGTTATAAGTGCTATTAAAACTGCTTTTGAAGATGCAATTTAATCCTCAGAAGAAAACAAAAATCTTACCCAACTCATAGATCATCCTCTATCACAAAAAGCAGTAGGTTGTAAGAAAGGAATCTGGTATTTAATTTCAACCCTATCATTAAGCAACTAGTTGTGTGACCTTCAACTAAATATTTAATATCTCTGGGTTAAGTGAGCACTATGACATTTGTCCCAGATAAATTCCTGATTGTGAAGATCAGATTAAATAATGTGTTTCTTTTATATATTTTAAGTTCTTTTGGATATTCAAAGCAAGGGATCTTCTGGCTATGAAGATGCTGCTGTATAATCAGTATAGACTTCACAGGATCTAGTTGTTATAAAACTTCCATTGGAGGGAAGGAAGGAGCCTTGCTCTCTCCCTCATGAGTCTACCAGATAGATTATCTAAACAGTCTAGAAGATATTAGGATGTGACTCAGACCATGTATATATATATAGAGAGAGAATTTTTTGAGGATCGAATGTGATCATACTCTACTTCCAGTTGTTTTCCCAGTTTACTTGACTACTAGAAATCTCAAATCTCACAGTTTCATGCTCAAATGATAAAACTATTGTCAGATGTTCCTGATATACATTGTCTGCTGTCTCTTCTCTTTATTTCTTTTTACTTTTATTTTATGCTAATTTATCTGTGGTGTTGCATCTCGTCTTTACACTTCTGTTAGAAGTAGAAGAAAAATAGATGAATGCATAGTTCCTGTAAAAATATCCCCTGCTTTATTTACTAATTCTTAGTTTTAGAATTAAATGAAGTGTTATTTGCAGTTTCGAATCTGAAGCATCTACCCTGAGAATGACAATATCAATTACTAAGGTATTGCGGTGTATTATATTATTTCCTTGAGTCATTCTTAGAGCTATGTTTTTAGGCTAGCATACTTCATCTAGAGGATACCACAGATGGTTCCTGGCAGAGAGGATCTTAGAGTATTAGGGTATAATGACTTGCCACAGTTTTCTGGAATATAAAATACATCTAGGAACTAAGCCCAAGGACACAGCTCTGGAGACTGATATCCTGTTATTATGGACCAAGAAAGTGCCTCCCAAAAGTAATACTATCACTCAGTAGCTAGAAACATATTCATTTCATCTGTCCCTTGGAAAAGAAGGAGATGTGGTGAGAGAAAGCCAGATGGACACTGGCCTAAACTAGTCACAAATAGACTTCGAGTTGGTCTGGGCTCTTGGATTCAGAGACTAAAAGAAAGCAGGATGGAGAAATAGGGAGGATTCATAAGACTCACCTGGTTTGTAAACCCCACTGTCTCACTGTCTAGTGAATACTAGGCTGTGACAAGCAAGGCCAAGTTTTGTGTTGAATGTGTGTGTGCGTAAGGAATTGTATTCCAACAGAAAACAAAGCTGTTTGTTGAATTAACACTATTACAAATTATTTGCCTTTTGAAGTTATCTGTGTCTTTTTTCCTCTCTAAACATGGATGATTAGGAGTTAATTATTCTGCCTTTCTTCAGGAAGTGGGAAATGGATAGGGTAGGCATTAGTTTTTCAGCTCTTTCACTTGATGATCATTTATTTTAAAAAAGTTGTTCTATATATTTATGCCACAAAAGTAAGTCTGTTGATAAAGGGAGAACAAGCATGATGTTAGCTCTGGAGAAGAGCAGAAAAGAGGAACCAAGCAATAGGATACAGAGAAAGGCTGGAAATGGTAAAGTGTTTAGTATCAGTAGATAAGAAATGATTTTCAGCCCAGCCTAGGAAGAGGTCCACATATTGCTGAATTACTAGACAAAAATGCAGAAAAAATAGAACACAATCTAATTTTTTTCTGATAATACTATCAAACAGGTTATGGGTTCTTTAATTTTAACACCCTTGGAAAAGTCTGACAGTCTCCTCCAACTTTCTCATTAACAATGGATGTTCTTTGTACCATTTAATTTTTTGTTGAGTGGCAGGGGGCTGTGTATGGGGGTAAGTAGAGCAGCCTGGAAAGGTAACAGCAAATATCCATAGGATCTTAATTTAAACTTTAAGGCTCAGCCAGGTGCAGTGGCTCATGCCTGTAATCCTAGCACTCTGGGAGGCTGAGGTGGGAGGATCACTTGAGGTCAGGAGCTCGAGACCAGCCTGAACCCTGAAGCAAGACCAAGACCCCATCTCTACTAAAACTAGAAAAATTAGCCAGGCATGTTGACGTGCACCTGTGGTCCCAGCTACTCTGGAGGCTGAGGCAAGAGGATTGCTTGAGCCCAGGAGTTTGAGGTTGCTGTGAACTAGGCTGATTCCACAGCACTCTAGCCAGGGCAACAGAGCAAGACTCTGTCTCAAAAAATAAAATAAAATAAAATAAAATAAAACAAAAAATAAACTCTAAAGCTCTTTTAATGTTCACAAAATGTGAACCCCACTCTATTATCCCTGCCTTAGGAATAAAGTAACTAATATTATGAAAGCTTATGTCATGTGTTCACTTAGCTAGAGAGACACAAAAGTGGGATTTGAATGCAATTTTTTCAAACTCCTAATTAAACATTCTATACAATGGATTGGATTGAAGGAAACATTACCCTTCAAATTATCTATTCAATTTTGAAGCTAGTGAATAATTGTATCAAACCTGTCTTTGCTATTAATCCTGTGAATGTGCTCAACTATTGCTTCATTCAAGATTAACAACATTGTCAAATAGATAAAAACAGGAGGATTCTCTTCATTTTACAGATAAGTGGGGTCATGCAACCAAAAGAGTCATACATATTACACCTAGAGAATGGGCAATTGGGTCTTCTTCCTCCTTTCCATATGCAATAGATGGGGATGTTTTTCCCATAGTGAAACGGTGGTATGGAGGCTGCCTTCCTGTGCCCAGCAGTGATACATTGGCAAAGCACAGAACTGGGCATTAGGAAGTTCTCATGTCACTTCTGTGTGACCTTAATTATCCATTTTGAGCTAATTTGAAAAACTAAAATAAAATATAAGCTCCCTAAAGTTCATCTTTGCTCAAAAGCTTTGGTTCTCATCATAATTCAAGAGGAAATAAAGATATAGCATCAGAGAGCTGCTATTGTGATGAATTTGCTGGTGATGGGTGGGTTCTATTGACATAAATCACCATAGACAAGCACTTAGAAGGAACTGAGTTTGTGTCCACAGCCAGTCCTAATCACCAAGGTCCTGGAAGTAGATAATCATACAGTGACAACACACTTCCTTCTTCTGGGATTTCCAGCACAACCAGCCTTACAGCTTCTCCTCTTCTCTGTTTTCCTGGCAACCTACCTGATGACACTGCTAGAGAATCTTCTAATCATCCTAGCCATTTGCAGTGATGGGCAGCTGCACAAGCCCATGTACTTCTTTCTGAGCCACCTCTCTTTCCTAGAGATGTGGTATGTCACAGTCATCAGCCCCAAGATGCTGGTAGACTTCCTCAGCTATGATAAGAGCATATCCTTCAATGGCTGCATGACTCAATTTTACTTCTTTGTGACCTTCATCTGCACTGAGTACATCCTCCTTGCTGTCATGGCTTTCAACCGCTATGTAGCCATTTGTAACCCACTACGCTACCCGGTCATCATGACTAATGAGCTTTGTGGTTTACTAGCTAGGGGATGCTGGTTCTGTGGACTCATAACTGCCATGATTAAGATGGTTTTCATAGCCCGACTGCACTACTGTGGCACACCTCAGATCAATCACTACTTTTGTGATATCTCTCCACTCCTCAATGTGTCCTGCGAGGATTTCTCACAGGTTGAGCTGGTGGACTTCTTCTTAGCCCTCATGGTCATTGCTGTTCCCCTTTGTGTGGTGGTGGCATCTTATGCCACTCTCCTCACCACCATCCTCAAGATCCCTTCTGCTCAGGGCCGCCAAAAGGCATTCTCCACCTGTGCCTCCCACCTGGCTGTTGTAATTCTCTTCTATTCCACAACTCTTTTCACCTATGCCCATCCCAAGCTCATGTATGCCTACAATTCCAACAAAGTGGTATCTGTTCTCTACACTGTTATCGTTCCATTCCTCAATCCCATCATTTACTGTCTGAGGAACTGTGAAGTAAATGCAGCTCTCAAAAAGACCATATTCTGCAAGAAAAGCAGGCTCCAGGGAGATGAGACATACAACAATTGAAAAACTTATAGAATCCCTCAGGCTTGAATTGAGAGATGATTACTATACACTTTCTCCCTAATTCTTACCTTTGGTTATTCTCAACCTCCCATACTTTAGCAATGCTCTGTGTGTTTATGCATATGTGTGTAAATGCATACACAAACATGACTACAGAACAATATTTCTAAAATATAACCACTACTATCAGGTCAAGAGACAAGTGTTAAAACTTTGACAAGTTATTTGAAATGAGAAGAAAGGAAAGGAGGAAGGGAGGAAGGGAGAAAAGAAGAGAAGGACAATGACAGATACTTTCACCATACAACTTACCAAAATATATTCCAGACAGGATAAACAGTTTAATATAAAGAATAAAATCATCTTTTCTCTCTCAAGTTAGGAAAGGAATTTTTAACATTCTGTTTATTCTGTATAAGTAAAAGACAAAGAAAAACTGCCAGGTATGGTGGCACATGCCCATAATCCCAGCTACTCAGGACGCTGAGGCAGGAGGATCTCTTGAGTCCAGGAGCTGGAGTACAGCCTGGGCAACATAGCAAGACCCTCTCTCTAAAAAAAATTAATTCCTAATTTATTAAGGTTTTAAAAATAATAGATAAATTTTATACCAAATAAAAAAAATAATTCATCACGACCAAGTGGGCTTCATCCCAGAGATGCAGGGGTGGTTCAACATTCAAAAATCTATAAATGTAATTCACCACATAAATAGAAGCAAAAATAAACACCATATGATCCTCTCAATAGATGCAGAAAAAGCATTTGACAAGATTCAACACCGTTTTATGATAAGAACGCTTAACAAAATAGGCATAAATGGAACCTACATAAAAATGATACAAGCCATATATGACAAGCCCACAGCCAACCTCATACTGAACGAGGAAAAACTGAAAGCATTCCCACTCAGAACTGGAACAAGACAAGGCTGCCCACTGTCCCCGTTACTTTTCAACATAGTATTGGAAGTCCTTGAGAGAGCTATCCGGCAAGAGAGCAGAATCAAGGGTGTCCAAATAGGGACAAAAGAGATCAAACTCTCACTCTTTGCTGATGATATGATGTTGTATCTGGAAAACCTCAAGGACTCAACCAACAGACTCCTGGAATTAATTAATGAATTCAGTAAAGTCTCAGGTTACAAAATCAATACACACAAATCAGAGGCATTCATATATGCCAATAACGTTCAATCGGAGAACCAAATTAAGGACTCAATACCCTTCAAAACAGCAACAAAGAAAATAAAATATCTAGGAATATATTTAACTAAAGAGGTAAAGGACTTCTATACAGAGAACTATGAAACACTAAGAAACGAAATTGCAGAACACATAAATAAGTGGAAATCCATAGCATGCTCATGGATTGGAAGAATCAACATTGCAAAATGTCTATACTACCCAAAGTAATCTATAGATTCAATGCAATCCCTATTAAATTACCAACATCATTTTTCACAGGTTTAGAAAAAATAATTATACACTTTGTATGGAATCAGAGAAGATCCCATATAGCAAAAGCAATTTTAAGCAATAAAAACAAAATGGGAGGTATTGATTTGCCAGACTTCAAACTATACTACAAGCCTCTGGTTCTTAAAACTGCCTGGTATTGGCACAAGTGCAGGGACACAGACCAGTGGAACAGAACAGAAAATCCAAATATAAAACCATCCTCATATAACCATCTAATCTTTGACAAAATAGACAAAAACATACTCTGGGGACAAGAATCCCTATTCAATAAATGGTGCTGGGAAAACTGGATAGCCACATGTAGAAGACTGAAACAGGACCCATAGATTTCACCTCTCACAAAAATCAAATCACGGTGGATAATAGATTTATACCTTAAATGGGAAATGATTAGAATTCTAGAAGAAAATGTAGGAAAGACTCTCACAGACATTGGTCTAGGCAAAGAATTTATGAAGAAAACCCCTAAGGCAATCACAGCAACAACAAAAATAAACGAATGGGACCTGATTAAATTGAAAAGCTTCTGCACAGCCAAAGAAACAGTCACGAAAATAAACAGCCTACAGAATGGGAAAAAATTTTCGCATACTACACATCAGATAAAAGACTGATAACAAGAATCTATTTAGAACTCAGGAAAATCAACAAGAAAAAATCAAACAACCCTATCAAAAATTGGACAAATGACATGAATAGAAATTTTTCAAAAGAAGATATAAGAATGGCTAACAAACATATGAAAAAATGCTCAACATCCCTAATCATCAGGGAAATGCAAATCAAAACCACAATGAGATACCACTTAACTCCAGTGAGAATGGCCTTTATCAAAAACCCCAATATAACACATGTTGGCATGGATGCGGAGAGACAGGAACACTCATACACTGCTGGTGGGAATGCAAACTACTGCAACCCCTGTGGAAAGCATTATGGAGATACCTTAAACAGATTCAAGTAGACCTACCATTCGATCCAGCAATCCCATTATTGGGCATATACCCAGAAGAGCAAAAGTCATTCTATAACAAAGACACCTGTACCTGAATGTTTATAGCAGCACAATTCACAATTGCAAAGATGTGTAAACAACCCAAGTGCCCATCAATCCTCGAATGGATTAGTAAACTGTGGTATACATATAGCATGGAGTATTACTCAGCTAAAAGAAATAACGATGATACGACATCTCTTTGGTTCTCCTGGAGAGAGTTGGAACCCATTCTATTAAGTGAAGTATCCAAAGAATGGAAAACCAAGCATCACATGTACTCACCAGAAAATTGGTTTCCCTGATCATCACCTAAATGCACATCAGGGAAGGAAACCAACTGGATATCAGACTGAGACGGGGGTGGGATGAGGGGATGGATGCATGCCAGCATGATGAGAGTCTTGCGCACCATCTGGGGAATGGTCATGCTTGAAGGTGCTAACTCGGGGAGGTGGGGGGGGGCAGGGAATTTAGGTATGACTGCATGGTGAGTGCCAGGCGCACTGCCTCGAGAGTGGACGCGCCTGGGGCTCTGACTCAGGGGGATGAGCGGGACACAGACAATGTATGTAACCTGAGGTTTTGTACCCCCATGACGAGCTGAAATAAAAAAGAAAAAAGTAGAAACTATTACCAACTTACATAATAATATATAATATCATTAAATATTAAAAGCACTTCCAAAACATTTTAAAAATTAAATTATTAATGGAAAATATGTTAAGAATATAAACATAATTTTAAAAGTAGGTAGTTGTTACAGGCTGAATTGTATCCCCCCCAAATAAAAGATACATTGACATTCTCACCTCCAGTATCTCAGAATGTGACCTTATTTGGAAATAAGGTTTTACAGTGGTAATCAACTGAAATGTAGTCAGTGGGCAGGGGGTGATGCTGATCCAATATGATTAGTGTCATTACAAAAAGGAAAAATTTGAACACAGACACACACAGAGGAAAGGTGATGTGCAGATACCCAGAGAAGATGACAGTCGTGTGACTGGAGTGATGCATCTACAAGCCAATGAATGAGAACCATTCTTAGCAAACACCAAAGCTAGAAGAACAAGAAAGGAATTTCCCCAACTGCTGTCAGAGAGGGCATGGTCCTGCCAACAATAAGTCTAACCTTTGGTTATTCTCAACCTCCCATACTCTAACATGGTTTCCTGTGTGTGTGATTTCTGACTCTTGACCTCCAGAATCCTGAGACAATTTTTTGTTATTTTAAGCCACCCAGGTTTTGGTACTTTGCAATAGCAGTGCTAGAAAACTGATACAATAGCCAATATGCTTCAGCAATATTTAAAAGAAATACTAAAAATAGGATTGAAAAATATTGAGATACACAGACATTTAATTGGTTATTTATATGAGATACTACCCATCAATATAAAGATAACAATGTAAGAACCTAAGAATTCGCATTATACTGCCTGTGGTTATATAAATTATTTCAAACTCTGGAAGTCAATTTAGAAGTGTTCAGTTCCTTTGGCCCTGTAGTTTCAAATATAGGAATCTGTATTAGGGAGATAATTTATGAAGATGTATGCACACAAATATTTGATTCATCACTTTTAATAAAATATTAAAAATGTGTAAATTTCCTAAGCCAGTGGAATGCTTAAGTAAACTGTGGTTTACCTTTAAGATAGAATACTATGCAGATATTAAAAGTCATGTTTTTAAAAAAGATATTAAATAATTATATTAAATGAAAAAGCAGAAAATAAATTCTATGGCATAATTTTATAAAAAACTACGATATTATTTCCGCTTAATCTGGCTAGTGGCCTACGTATTTTGCTTATCTTTTCAAACAACCAATGTTTTGTTTCATTTATCCTTTGTATTAATTTTTGGTTTCCATTTCATTTAGTTCTGCCTAGAGCTTTGTTATTTCTTTTCTTCTGCTGGCTTTGGGTTTGGTTTGCTCTTCTTTTTCTAGTTCCTTGAGGTGTGACCTTAGGTCATTAATTTGTGATATTGTTGTGTTTTAATTTAGGCATTTAAGGCTCTGAGCTTTCCCCTTAGGACTGCTTTTACTATATACCATAGATTTGTGAATGCTTGTGGTCCCTTTGTTTTTTAATTCAAGGAATATTTTGATTTCCATCTTAATTTCATCATTGACCAGCAGGTTGTTTAATTTCCATGACTTTGCGTAGATTTGTGTGTTTTGCTTGGAATTGATTTCTAGTTTGATCTGATCCAGCAATCCCACTACTGGGTACTACCCAAAGGAAAAGAAGTCATCTTATCAAAAAGACACTTGCACTCGAATATTTATCATAGCACAATTCACAACTGCAAGATCTGGAACCAATCTAAGTGCCCATGAATTCGTGAGTGAATAAAGAAAATATGATATATGTATACCATGGAGTACTATTCAACCATAAAAAGGAGTGAAATATTGTCTTTTGCAGCAACTTGGATGGAACTGAAGATCATTATCCTAAGTGAAGTATCTCAGAAAGAGAAAAACAAACACTGCATGTACTCACTAATAATTGGGAGCTAAACAATGGCCCATGTGTGTGCAAAGAGATGCAAAGGACATTGGAAAACAAAAAGGGTGGGGGGAGAGAAGAGGATGAGGGGTAAAAACTTACATGTCAGGTACAGTGAACACTATTCTGGTGATGGGCACACTAAAAGTCCAAACGTAAGCATTATATAAGGTACACATGTAACAAAAACATTTGAGCCCCCTTAATATTTTGAAATTTTAAAAATCTGAAAAAACTATGATATTAATAAAAATATAATTGTTGACAAGTAGATAGACAGATATATGTGCATGTATGAAAAAAATTCCTAGAGAGATTTTAAATGTTGCTTTAAAGTTATTTTCTCTAGAGTTATGGCTTACTTTATAATTACCTGTATTTTCTAATAATGAACATATATTAGCTTTATTTTTACTATATCACCTAAAATACTGACTATGTAGGGAAAAAAGCATTTTCTGGTGTTGTTTTTTTAAATACATTTCCATTATTTAAATGGTGTTAATAATAAAGAGTCAATGGATTGTAATACCTGATTACAACTGATACTATGTTGGGGGTTTTGTGGAGACAAATACCACTAAGTTAAGCCAGTTGAAAAATAAGACAAATAAGATGACAAGTGGAGATCGAAATATCACCTTTATTATTATTCATGGTTAGATTGGAGGAAGTGGCTTAGGAAACAATGGGCTTCCTATTACTAAATGCCCAATCTACCAGCATAGTCAGATACTTTCACGTCTCTTCACCAGTGGTTTGGCTTCTTGTGACTTACTGGTTCCAAAAGAAAAGAAAGGGACAATGGGGATGTGTATAGGTCCCTCCTTCCAGACAGAGCAAGAGACCAGAAGTGCCTGGAGAAAAATCTTGTTTCATGTAAATCAAAGAAGTTAAAAAGAAATATTTTCCCATACATGTTCCACAATAATTTTGACAGTATTTTGTGTATATATTTTTTAACTTTTCCAAACCTCTTTTAAAACAATATTTGTTAGCACATACATTTTAAAGTTGAGAAACATTCCCCAATAATAATCAATAATAATAAATAAGTTTTATTAGAATTAGAACTTAATAACAGATGTTCGGATCTGTATCACACCCTTATGACTGAGAACAATCAACTAATTCACATACTGCAATTCATTCATCAAATAGCATTTACTGAGTACCTCCAGTGGGCCAATCAACTAGGGATTAAGAGGAAGAGCAACAACAACTAATGTTTGTTTGATTCATATTCCCTGAGCCCTGAGGGATCACAATCTTCAAACTTGTAAGAAACTTCAACAAGTTCAGAGACCATCCCCATAGTTAGTGATATGTACTGGTGTGTAGGCCAGTCAGAATACCAAGATGAAAAGGAGATACAGAAAGGCAAAATGCTACTTGTGGTAAATTGTGTTTCTTAAGCTTCTCTATGGAGAAAAAAACATCTCTGCCTAGAGCCACTGCACATTTAGCTAGCTGTTCGAGGTTCTTGAGTGCCCTAAACTGCATCCCTCTGCTCTAGAAGCAGCAGAGAGTGATAGTGAAATCCCTGAAGATGTGTTGTTGGAATAAGATTTCATGCAGGATTTCTAATTACATACTAGGTTATCCCACTTATCCTTCCAAACTGAACCAGAGTTAATATAATAGCAATTGCATATTCAAAGAAAGCTGTGGGTCAAGACATAAATAGAACGATGGACTAAGGACCTTTGAAAATGCACCTTTTTTATAAGCAACAAGAACACTGGCAAAAATTGTCAAAATCAACATTTTAAAGTGGAAAGAAACCAGAAAGTATGACCCCCACACACACACAGAAATTAAGTACTAAATACAAACTGTCCCTTAGGAAGGCCAAACATGAGTCTTGCCAGACAATTATTTTAAATCAGCTATTAAAAATATGTTTAAAGAAAATCATGTGTAAAAAGCTAAGGGAAAACATAAGAATAATGTCTCACCATATAAAGAATATCAATAAGGAGGCAGAAATTCTAAAAATGAAATAAAAAAGAACCAAATTGAAACTCTGGAATTGGGAATCCAATAACTGAACTGAAAATTTTCCTAGAAAGTATCAACACTAAGTTTGAGCTGGCAAGGAAAAAAAACTAATCAGCAAACTTGAGGACAGGACAATTGAGATTATCCAGTCTGAGGAACACAGGAAAACAATGAATAGAAATAAAGAAAACCCCAGAGACCCACAGGACACCATTAAGTCAACCAATACATAAATAATGAACTCCATAAATAATGAAATCCGTAAATAATGAAGTAGAGAAATAACATTTGAAGAAAGAGACAAAATCTTTCCAAATTTCATGAAAGACATAAATCTATACACTCAAAAATCTCAACAAACTCCAGATAGGATAAACCCAAAGAAATCTATATCTAAACACATAGTAATCAAACTGTTGAGAGCCTCTGTTGATGGACTTATCATGTATAAAGATATAAATATCTGGCAATAATAATGCAAAGCAGGGAGGAAGAAAGATATATAGAAGCAAAGTTTTTATATACAATTGAAATTATTATACCTATATTAAAAAATATGATATCTCAAATTAATAACTTGCCATCTACCTTTTAAAACTACAAAAAGAAGATTTCATTAAATCCAAAATAGAGAGAAGGAAGAAAATAATGAAGATTAGAGAGAATATTAATGATAGTGGGAATAAGAAATAATAGAGAAAACTGACAAAACCCAAAGTTGGTTCTTTGAGAAGATCAACAAAATTGACAAATCTTTAGTTAGACTGATCAAGAAAAAAAAAAGAAAAAAAACCCTCAAATTGCTAAAATTAGAAATGAAAAAGAAAGCATTACTATTGACCTACAGAAATAAAAAGAAGTATAAGGAAATATTATGTAAAATGTATATCAACTAGGTAATCTGGATTAAGTAGAAAAATTTCTAGAAAGACAAAAACCACTGAAACTGACTCAGGAAGAAGTAGAAAATATAAATAGGCATATAAACAATAAAAAGTTTCAATTCATAATCAAAAACCTACCCACAAAGAAAATCCCAGGCCCAAATGGCTTCTCCAGTGAATATTACCAAGCACTCAAAGAAGAATTAGCATCAAACTTTAAAAATCAGAAGAAGAGGGAATACTTTCTGACTCGTTCTGTGACACCAGGGTTACCCTGTTATAATAATAAAACCAGAAAAAGAAATCACAAGAAAATACAATTATAAAGCATTTTTTTCTTTTTGTGCACATAGACACAAAACTCCTGAACAAAATACTAGCAAACCAAACCCATCAACATATAAGAAGGATTGTACACCATGACGAGGTGGAATTTAACCCATGAATGCAAGAGTGCTTCAACATTTAAAATTCAGTCAGTACAATACATGATAATTTGAAGGGTATTGAGTCTTTAATTTGGTTCTCCGATTGACTGTTATTGGCATATATGAATCCCTCTGATCTGTGTGCATTTATTTTGTAACCTGAGGCTTTATTGAATTCATTAATCAATTCCAGGAGTCTCTTGGTTGAATCCTTGGGGTTTCCCAGATATAACATCATATCTTCAGCGAAGAGTAAGAGATTGATCTCTTCTTTCCCTATTTGGACTCCCTTGATTCTGCTCTCTTGCCTGATAGCTCTCTCAAGGACTTCCAATACTATGTTGAAAAGTAATGGGGACAGTGGGCAGCCTTGCCTTGTTCCAGTTCTGAGTGGGAATGCTTTCAATTTTTCCCCATTTAGTATGATGTTGGCTGTGGGTTTGTCATATATGGCTTGTATCATTTTTAGGTAGGTTCCGTTTATGCCTATTTTGTTAAGCATTCTTATCATAAAATGGTGTTGAATTTTGTCAAATACTTTTTCTGCATCTATTGAGAGGATCATATGGTCTTTATTTTTGCTTCTATTTATGTGGTGATTACATTTATAGATTTACGTATATTGAACCACCCCTGCATCTCTGGGATGAAACTCACTTGGTCATGATGGATTATTTTTTTGATAAGCACTTGGATACGATTTGCTAGGATTTCATTGAGAATTTTTGCATCTATATTCCTGAGAGAAATTGGTCTGTAGTTTTCTTCTTTTGTTGCATCCTTTCCTGCTTTTGGTATCAATGTTATACTGGCTTGGTAAAACGTGTTGGGGAGAATTCCATCCTTCTCAATATTGGAGAATAGTATATGTAGGATAGGCACCAGTTCTTCTTCGTATGTGTGGTAAAATTTGGGTGTGAACCCATCTGGACCAGGGCTTTTCTTTTGGGGAAGGTTTCTTATTCCTGTTTTGAAATATCTAGGAATATATTTAACTAAAGAGGTAAAGGACCTCTATAGGGAGAACTATGAAACACTGAGGAAGGAAATTGCAGAACATGTATATAGGTGGAAAACCATACCATGCTCATGGATCGGAAGAATCAACAATGTTAAAATGTCTATACTACCCAAAGTGATCTATAGATTCAATTCAACCCCTATTAAATTACCAACATCATTTTTCACAGGTTTAGAAAAAATAATTATACACTTTGCATGGAATCAGAGAAGACCCCGTATAGCAAAAGCAATTTTAAGCAATAAAAACAAAATGGGAGGTATTGATTTGCCAGACTTCAAATTATACTACAAGGCTCTGGTTCTTAAAACTGCCTGGTATTGGCACAAGTGCAGGGACACAGACCAGTGCAACAGAACAGAAAATCCAAATATAAAACTGTCCTCATATGCCCATCTAATCTTTGACAAAGCAGACAAAAACATACCCTGGGGACAAGAATCCCTATTCAATAAATGGTGCTGGGAAAACTGGATAGCCAAATGTAGAATTCTGAGACAGGACCCACAGATTTCACCTCTCACAAAAATCAAATCACAGTGGATAGCAGACTTAAACCTTAGATGGGAAACGATTAGAATTCTAGAAGAAAATGTAGGAAAGACTCTTACAGACAAAGGCAATCACAGCAACAGTAAAAATAAATGAATGGGACCTGATTAAATTAAGAAGGATCTGCACAGCCAAAGAAACCGTCACGAGAATAAACAGACAACCTACAGAATGGGAAAAAATTTTCGCATACTACATATCGGATAAAGGACTGATAACAAGAATCTATTTAGAACTCAGGAAAGTCAGTAAGAAAAGATCAAACAACCCTATCAAAAAGTGGGCAAATGACATGAATAGAAATTTTTCAAAAGAAGATATAAGAATGGCTAACAAAGATATGAAAAAATGCTCAATATCCCTAATCATCAGGGAAATGCAAATCAAAACCACAATGAGATATCACTTAACTCCAGTGAGAATGGCCTTTATCAAAAAGTCCCAAAACAGCACATGTTGGCATGTGCAACCCCTGTGCAACCCCTGTGGAAAGCATTATGGAGATACCTTAAACAGATTCAAGTAGGCCTACCTTTCGACCCAGCAATTCCATTATTGTGCATCTACCCAGAGGAACAAAAGTCATTCTATAACAAAGACACCTGTACCTGAATGTTTATAGCAGCACAATTCACAATCACAAAGATGTGGAAACAACCCAAGTGCCCATCAATCCACGAATGGATTAGTAAAATGTGGTATATGTATACCATGGAGTATTACTCAGCTAAAAGAAATAACGATGATACGACATCTCTTTGGTTCTCCTGGAGAGAGTTGGAACCCATTATATTAAGTGAAGTATCCAAAGAATGGAAAAACAAGCATCACATGTACTTACCAGAAAATTGGTTTCCCTGATCATCACCTAAATGCACATTTGGGAATGATACCAATTGGATATCACACTGAGGCAGGGAGTGGGGAGAGGGGATGGTTGTATGCCTACATGATGAGTGCATTGCGCACCTTCTTGGGAATGGTCATCCTTGAAGCTCTGACTCTGGGTGATGGGCGGGACACGGGCAATATATATAACCTGAATTTTTTACCCCCATAATAAGCTGAAATAAAAAAATAATACATGATAATAATAGAATAAAGGACAAAAAACACATGATAATCTCAGTAGATGCAGAAAAAGCATTTGAGAATATCTAACACCCTTTGATGATTAAAACAACAACAACAGCAGCACTCAAGCTAGAACTATAAGGAAACTTATTCAATCTGACAAAAGACATTTATGGAATACCCACAGCTAACACCATACTTAATTAACATAAAAGACAGAATGCTTTTCCCCTCAAGGATGTCTGCTCTCGGTACTCCCATTTAATCTTGCACCACAGATTGTAGATAGGAAAATTAGGCCAACATAAATAAATAAATAAATAAATAAATAAATAAATAAATAAATAAATAAATGGCATCTGTATTGGAAAAGAAGAAGCAAAACTACCTGTATTTTCAAATGGCATAATCTGGTATATATTTAACAGATAAATCTAATTAATACACACATACCTACATTCATACATCCAGAGCTAATAAACAATTTCAGCACTATTGCAGGATAGGAAATTAACACATAAAATCAGTTATATTTCTCTACACTAGAAATGAACAATTCAAAAATGAAATTAAGAAAATTCCATTTACAATAGCATCAAAAAGAATAAAATACTTAAGAATAAATTTATACATTGCCCATGTCCTGCCCATCCCCCTGAGTCAGAACTTCAAGCATGTCCATTCCCCAGACAGTGCTTCATGATAAGCTGAAATAAAAAAAAATAAATAAATTTTAAAAAAATAAAGACAACAGAAATAATAATAATAATAGTAATTATTATTATTCTTTACCATATCCATTTTCCAAATTAAAAGAAAAAGAGAAAGAAAAAAAAGAATAAATTTAACAAAATAAATGCAACTTGTACACTAAAAGCTATAAAACATCAGTGAAAGATATTAAAGAAGACCTAAATAAATGGAAAGATGTTCCATGTTCTTTGGAAGTGGAAGATTTAATATTGTAAATATAGTAATAATTCCCAAATTGATGTATAGATTCAATGCACTTCCTACCACAATCCCAGCTGGCTTTTTTTGCAGAAATTAATAAACTGATCCTAAAATTTATATGGAAATGAAAGGGATAGAGAACAGCTTAAAAATTTTTGGAAAAGAATAACAAAGTTGGATGATTCATGCTTTCCAGCTTCATAATTTACTATAAAGTTACAGTAATCAAGACAACGTGGTACTGGCTTTAGGATAGACATAGTAATATATGTCACTTGAATAAAATTGAGAGCTCAGAAATAGACATATTTACAGTCAATTGACTTTCAACAAATTCAAATCAAAACCACAATAAGAAACCACTGAACACCCACTAGGATTGTTATGATTTTTAAAAAGACAGATAATAACAAGTGTCAGCGAGAATACAGAGAAATGGAACCCTCTTATAATCCTGGTGAGAATTTAAAATGATAAAGTTACTTTGGAAAACAATTTGACAATTTCTTAGAAAGTTAGAGTTTACTATGTAACCCAAGAAATTTACTCCTACATATATCCAAGAGAATTGAAAACATATGTATGCCCCAAAACTTACACACAAGTGTTTACACCAGCATTATTCATAATAGCTAAAAAGTGGAAACAAACCAAATTTCCATCAACTGATGAATGAATAAACAAAAGATGGTATAGCCATAAAATAAATTAGGTACTGACATATGCTGCAACATAAATGAACCTTGAAACAATATGCTAAGTGAAAAAAGCCAAACACAAAAGACTACATATTGCATTATTTCATTTGTATGAAATGTTCAGAATTAGCAAATCTATAGAGACAAAAAGTAGATGAGGATACCCGAGGGCTAAGTGTAGGGAGAGAGGACAGTGGGAGTGGCTGCTAATCATTATGCAGTTTCTTTGGGGATGATAAAAGTGTTCTGGGATTAGATAGTCATGATGGTTGTAGAACTTTGCAAATATAGGGAAAACCATTGAGATTGTACATTTCAAAATAATAAACTAGAGAGATGAAAGATATATATATATTTATATATAGAGAGAGAAACAAAAACAGAGACAGAAAGAGAGATACAGAGAGAAAACTTGCAACCTTGGATAATGTCTGTACTCAGAGCCTGAGAACTAACCACCCCACACATCCCTGGACCCATTACTTTATCCTAGATTGAGAGTTTGCACTAAATCCCACCTGACCCTGACAATATTATATTGTTCCATATCTTCATAAATACGCCAAGTCTATCACTAAAAGTTCAGGCCATTAGGTCTGAATTTTAGATGATCAAGACAGAGATTTTTTTTTTCCCCAATGCTATAAACCAATTTAAAATGCAGACCTGAAGTATATATATGTCTGTGCTCTCTTGAAAACCATGCTGAATCTTTACCTTCAGATGTCCACAAAATGCCAGTCTGTCTATGTCTATAAAACAATAATACTTTTTTTGAATTCCCTGGAAGAAAAGACATTGAGGATATTGAACCAGCATGCTTTTGAGTGGTTCTTCCTTTTCCATATAAAGGCAGTTTATTGTTCTCAGGGACAGGAATTCACACATTCCCAGACCCAAGTAGAGTAATATTTACTCTCATAAATTTGAATCCTAGACCTCCACCTCTGCTTCCTCGTGGATAGTACAACAGAGGGAATCAAACTCTTCAAGCATTCTTTGTTGTCTAGTCAACAAATAACCAAACTAACCTTGAATTTAAATAATCCTTCCCCATTCACTCTCTCTCACTTAACAGGTTTTAAGTTGGAGGAAGTTTTGGTGGCTACACATCTCTCTCAGGATATTTGGTCTCTTTCCCAATCACATTATCAAGTTAAGAAGGGAAGAGGCCACTCACCTCAGGGGTCCAAGGATATTAGAGCAAAGACAAACAGGCCTGGACCAGGTACCTTTTAGTAACATTACACATCAAGCCAATTGCTCAGAGCTAAACTTTTCTCATGATTTTCAATACTGATGTCTCATGAAATTTCCAAATACTTGAATTTATTGTGGGAAGGCAGTCATAAATCTGGCATTCTTTTGGAAGGCCAGACCCACTGCAATAGAAAGATCTAAACAGAATACTAATTATGTGGTAAACTGCTTTCTTCTGTACCCAGAGCCACCAAACCCCCTCCTAGCTTTAGTTTGTTGGCTCTTGTTTCCTTGATCTAGAATGCACAAGACTGATTTTCTGACTTCACTAAGATTTCTCTTTAGAGAAGGCTTCCTGAACCATGCTGCCTCAGCTATCAGTTTTGTCTCCTGGTTTATTTTTGTTTTCAGAACACTATTTTGTCCTTGCATATATGTATTTGCTTATACATTTATGATAGTTCTCCCTCACGAAAATGCAAATTCCATGGGAGGAGGGATTTCTGTGTGTTTAGTTTACTAATATTTCATCTGTACATTCAACTATGTCTGGCACATAGTAGGTCAATAAATATTCGTTGAGAGGATAATTGACTAAGTACATGTTTGGACATAGACATGAAAACGGAAATTTTGAATACATTGTATCTATTGGTATTTTAAGTTCCTCTCTCTTTCCTTTATAATCGTTTCTGTTCTACTTGCCCTCTTCACCTATCATATTTTTCTTCTTCTCTTCTAATTATTGACAGTTTGTTTCCATCTTTTCAATTACAGATTTTTGGATTTGCTCACTTTCTTCCCCTACCCTTACTTTCTCCCATCGTATTTTTCCATACAGACATTTACATTTGTTCATTAAAATAATGTCACTATCTCAATTAATTCATTTGTAGACAAGAACTTCAAAGCCAATGAATGGCCCACGATTCATGAAAACTCCAGTAAAAATTAAGAAAGCACATCATATGTTTTCAAAATTTTAAGTATTAAAAGAAAAGCTTTTCTATATTTCCTTATAGCTTTTATTAAAAATTACTCTATACTTCTTTCTCACTTATATTACAGTTAGCTTTTTATTTCTTTATTTTTATTTTTTTTTATATTTTTTTATTTTTTTTTATTTCAGCTCATCATGGGGGTACATAAGTTTAGGTCATATACATTGTCCATGTCCCGCCCATCCCCCCGAGTCAGAGTCCCAAGCGCATCGGTTCTCATTCTCCAGACAGTGCGCCTGGCACTCATCATGTAGTCATAACTCCATCCCCTCCCCACCCCACCTCCCCGGGTCTGCACTTTCAAGCATGAACATTCCCCAGAGGGTGTGCAAAGCACTTGTCATGTAGGCATACACCCATACCCTCCCCCCACCCCCCATCACAGTCTGATATCCAATTGGTATCCTTCCCTGATGGACATTTAGGTGATGATCAGGGAAACCAGTTTTCTGGTGAGTACATGTGAGGCTTGTTTTTCCATTCTTTGGATACTTCACTTAGTATAATGGGTTCCAGCTCTCTCCAGGAGAACCAAAGAGATGTCGTATCATCGTTATTTCTTATAGCTGAGTAGTACCCCATAGTATACATATACCACAGTTTACTAATCCATTCGTGGATTGATGGGCACTTGGGTTGTTTCCACATCTTTGTGATTGTGAATTGTGCTGCTATAAACATTTGGGTACAGGTGTCTTTGTTAAAGAATGACTTTTGTTCTTCTGGGTATATGCCTAATAATGGGATTGCTGGATCAAATGGTAGGTCAACTTCAATCTCTTTAAGGTATCTCCATATTGCTTTCCACAGGAGTTGCACTAGTTTGCATTCCCACCAGCAGTGTATGAGTGTTCCTGTCTCTCCGCATCTGTGCCAACATGTGTTGTTTAGGGATTTTTTTGATAAAGGCCATTGTCACCGGAGTTAAGTGGTATCTCATTGTGGTTTTGATTTGCAGTTCCCTGATGATTAGGGATGTTGAGCATTTTTTGATACGTTTTGTGGCCATTCTTATGTCTTCTTTTGAAAAATTTCTATTCATGTCCTTTGCCCATTTTTTGATAGGATTGTTTGATTTTTTCTTGCTGATTTTCCTGAGTTCTAAATAGATTCTTGTTATCAGTCTTTTATCTGATGTGTAGTATGTGAAAATTTTTTCCCATTCTGTAGGCTGTCTGTTTATTTTCGTGACTGTTTCTTTGGCTGTGCAGCAGCTTTTTAATTTAATCAGGTCCCATTCGTTTATTTTTGTTGTTGCTGTGATTGCCTTAGGGGTTTTCTTCATAAATTCTTTGCCTAGACCAATGTCTGTGAGAGTCTTTCCTACATTTTCTTCTAGAATTCTAATCGTTTCCCATCTAAGGTTTAAGTCTGCTATCCACCGTGATTTGACTTTTGTGAGAGGTGAAATCTGTGGGTCTTGTTTCAGTCTTCTACATGTGGCTATCCAGTTTTCCCAGCACCATTTATTGAATAGGGACTCTTGTCCCCAGAGTATGTTTTTGTCTATTTTGTCAAAGATTAGATGGTTATATGAGGATGGTTTTATATTTGGATTTTCTGTTCTGTTCCACTGGTCTGTGTCCCTGCCCTTGTGCCAATACCAAGCAGTTTTAAGAACCACAGCTTTGTAGTATAGTTTGAAGTCTGGCAAATCAATACCTCCCATTTTGTTTTTATTGCTTAAAATTGCTTTTGGTATACGGGGTCTTTTCTGATTCCATACAAAGTGTATAAATATTTTTTCTAAATCTGTGAAAAATGATGTTGGTAATTTAATAGGGATTGCATTGAATCTATAGATTACTTTGGGTAGTACAGACATTTTAATGATGTTAATTCTTCTAATCCATGAGCATGCTATGGATTTCCACTTATTTACGTGTTCTGCAATTTCCTTCCTTAGTGTTTCCTAGTTCTCTTTATAGAGGTCCTTTACCTCTTTAGTTAAATATATTCCTAGATATTTTATTTTCTTTGTTGCTATTTTGAAAGGTATTGAATCCTTAATTTGGTTCTCCGATTGAATGGTATTAGCATATATGAATGCCTCTGATTTGTGTGTATTGATTTTGTAACCTTAGACCTTACTGAATTCGTTAATTAATTCCAGGAGTCTCTTGTTTGAGTCCTTGTGGTTTTCCAGATACAACATCATGTCTTCAGCGAAGAATGAAAGTTTGATCTCTTCTGTCCCTATTTGGACACCTTTGATTCTGCTCTCTTGTCTGATAGCTCTCGCAAGGACTTCCAGTACTATGTTGAAAAGTAATGGGGACAGTGGGCAGCCTTGTGTCGTTCCAGTTCTGAGTGGGAATGCTTTCAATTTTTCCCCATTCAGTATGATGTTGGCTGTGGGTTTGTCATATATGGCTTGTATTATTTTTAAGTAGGTCCCATTTATGCCTATGTTGTTAAGTGTTTTTATCATAAAAGGGTGTTGAATTTTGTCAAATGCTTTTTCTGCATCTATTGAGCGGATCATATGGTCTTTATTTTTGCTTCCATTTATGTGGTTAATTACATTTATAGATTTTCATATGTTGAACCACCCCTGCATCTCTGGGATGAAGCCTACTTGGTCGTGATGAATTATTTTTTTAATCAGCACTTGGATACAATTTGCTAGGATTTTATTGAGAATTTTTGCATCTACGTTCATGAGAGAAATTGGTCTGTAGTTTTCTTTTTTTGTTGCATCCTTTCCTGGTTTTGGCATCAATGTTATATTGGCTTGGTAGAATGTGTTGGGGAGAATTCCATCCTTCTGAATATTGAAAAATAGTTTATGTAGGATGGGCACCAGGGCATTTTTGTATGTATGGTAAAATTCAGGTGTGAACCCATCTGGACCAGGGCTTTTCTTTTTGGGAAGGTTTTTTATTGCTGTTTCAATTTCAGTTCTTGATATTGGTCTATTCAGGAATTCTATTTCTTCCTGATTGAGCTTGGGAAGGCTGTGTGTTTCTAAAAATTTGTCCATTTCCTCCTCATTTTCCAATTTGTGTGCATAAAGATTTTTGTAATATTCAGAGATAATGTCATGTATCTCTGTGGCTTCGGTTGTGATTTCTCCTTTCATGTTCCTGATGGAAGTTATTAAAGATTTTTCTTTTCTGCTCTTGGTTAGTCTAGCCAGTGGTGTGTCTATTTTATTTATCTTTTCAAAGAACCAAATTTTTGTTTTATTAATTTCCCTTATAGTATTTTTGTTGTCTTTTTCATTTAATTCTGATTTGATCTTAATAATTTCTTGCCTTCTGCTGGGTTTGGGGTCAGTCTGTTCTTCTTTCTCCAGCGCTTTGAGTCTATTCATTAAGTTGTCTATTTGTAAGTTGTCTGTCTTTTTGAAATAGGCATTTATGGAAATGAATTTTCCTCTCAGGACTGCTTTAGCTGCATCCCATAGATTTTGATAAGTTGTGTCACCTTTGTCATTTAATTCAAAGAATGTTCTGATCTCTGACTTAATTTCTTCCTTTACAAAATTGTTATTCAGGGGAAGGTTGTTTAGCTTCCATGACTTTGAGTAGGAATGAGAGTTCCTGTTAGGGTTCATTATTATTTTTTTTCCATTGTGATCTGAGAAGATGCAGGGTATGATTTCTATTTTTTCAATTTTTTTAAGACTTGCTTTATGACCTAGTATATGGTCAATCTTAGAGAATGTCCCGTGAGCTGATGAGAAGAATGTATATTCAGTGGATTTCGGGTAGAATGTCCTGTAGATGTCAGTCAGGCCCATTTGTTTTAGCATTCTGGTTAGGTCTACTATGTCTTTGCTTATTTTCTGCTTCGAGGATCTGTCCTGTGGTGTCAGTGGGATGTTAAAGTCTCCAATTATTAAAGTGTTGTTGTCTATGATTTGGTCTAGATCAAGTAGGATTTGCTTTATGAATCTGGGTACAGCTAGATTGGGTGCATATATATTAAGTATGGTGATGTCTTCTTGTTGAATTGTGCCTTTCACCAGTATGTAGTAACCGTCTTTGTCTTTTATTACTTTTGTTGGTTTAAAGACTAAGTTATTGGAAATTAAAACTGCCACACCAGCTTTCTTTTGGCTACCATTTGCTTGAAATATCAAGTTCCATTCTTTTATTTTCAGTCTAAATGCATCTTTGCCGGTTAAGTGAGTTTCCTGAAGGCAGCAGATACTTGGTGTGTATTTTTCTATCCATTGCCCCAGTCTATGTCTCTTGAGTGGGGAATTCAGGCCATTGACATTTAGTGAGAGAACTGATAATTGGGACAGATTTCTGTTTATCTTATTGGGTAGAACTTCATTGCTATGTTTTCTCTCTTGAGCCATTGTGGTGGCTAGAATTTGATCTTTAGCTCTTGGGTGGTTTTACATTCATGGGTCTTTGTTGTGATGATCCGTGTGTAACTCTCTTTTGAGTACTTCTTGGAGGGGTGGTCTTGCCTTGGTGAATTCCCTCAGTCCTTGTTTATCTGAGAATGTCTTAATTTCTCCTTCACATAGAAAGCTTAGCTTAGCTGGGTACAAGATTCTAGGCTCGGCATTATTCTGTTTCAGAAGAGTGAGAATGGGGCCCCAACTTCTAATTGCTTGTAAAGTTTCAGTTGAGAAATCGGGCATAATTCTAATGGGCCTCCCTTTGTATGTTACTTGTTTCTTTCTCCTTACAGCTTGAAGAAGGGTCTCTTTAGTGGATATTTTGGTCAGTCTGATGACTACGTGGCGTGGTGTTTTCCTATTTGCTATGAATCTACCAGGGGTTCTTTGAGCTTCTTGAACCTGTATATCTAAAGTTTTAGCAAGGCCTGGGAAATTTTCTTCTATTATGTCTTCAAATAGTTTATCCAGCCCTTGTTTATTATCTTCTTCACCTTCAGGGATGCCTATAACTCTCACGTTAGGTTTCTTCACATAATCCCACATTTCTGGAAGACTCTGATCTTTTTGCTTATTTCTTTGCTCTATCTCTGTGACTGTCTTATTTAATTGGAAAGAGTTATCTTCGATCTCTGAGATTCTGTCTTCTATTTGATCTACCCTGTTCTTGAGACTTTCCACTGTGTTTTGTAGCTCCCTGAATAAATCCCTCATTTCTAGGAGTTCAGTTTGGTTTTTCTTCAATATTTCTATTTCTTTAGTGTATTTTTCTTCCAAATCCTGGAATTTTTTTGCGGTTTCTTTGTGTTGGATATCAACTTTTTCTTGTTTATCATTCAGCTTATTTATAACCCAAGACTGAAATTCTTCTGGTAACATGTTGGTATTCTGAAACTGGCTTGTGCCAATTGGAGAAGAGTTGGTATGTCTCCTTGGGTGCGAGGTTTCCGTGTGGTTTTTTGTGCTCCCCATAGTTTTCCGCTGAGCCCTTCCCATCTGGCTCTATCGTTAGATCTTTTCTCACAGCTTTAGTCTAGTTAACAGCACGTCTTGTACTCTGTTCTTAGGCTGTGAAACAGTCTAGGTATGTTGCTTCCTTTATCTAGAGGGGGAGACTGTTGTGTGTTGTTTAGAGTTTTTTTTCTATCTCACTTGGGGGACTGCTTCTGATGGGTACACACCCAGAGGGTTGGCTTGACCTAAGACCAGTTTGGCAAGTTAAATCACTGTGTTGTGGACTTTCAGTTAGTAGGCAGGATTCACACTATTTGCAAGCAGAAAGCCTCTTCTCCCTCTCTTTTTCTTTTTTTTTCTCCTCCCTTTTTGGTTCTTCCTCTGGATGTGTGGTTTCTGTCTCTTTCTGCAGGAAAGACACTGGCTAGGTGGAGGAGGCAGTGCCCTCACTCACTCAATGCCCCAGCTGCTGCAGCTCCCACGGGCAAAGGTCTACACTGTCCCAGTGTTCCCAAGGTCCGGGCTCCACACTCTTGCATCTGGGGAAGCACTCAGTGTTCACACCTGGGAAGGGGACCTGGAGAGGGTCTATGGATCAGGGGATGGAGCCTCCTGGGGAGCCGCCTGACACCCTATGGCTCTGCAGCAGTTAGACCTTGGCCCGCACAATTGCTGCTGCCCACCCGCAGATCACTGGCACTGGGGGGCAATTTTCAGGGTCTGATAGGAATCAGAGCTGGGGGTCTGGAGCACTCAGGAGTATACAGTAGCTCCTGGGCTGGAGGGCCACCGGAAAGGAGAAAAGAAAAAAAAAGGAAAAAAGAAAAAAAAAAGAGAGAAACAATATGAATAACAAGAAGAAGAAAGAGAAAACAAGAAAGAAAAGAGAAAGAAAGAAAGAAAGAAATAGAGAGATTAAAAAAAAAAATCCCGCTTTAATATTTCATGGTCGCAGCCCCTCGCCTTGGTGCAGGTCTGCGTCTGTTCCTTTAAGAGATAGGGCACCGTGGAGACCCGCCAGGGTCCAAGGTCCTTTCCGCTTAGCTGTGGGAACCGAGATGGCGACCGCGCGCCCGCCGGTCGCAGGCACCGAGGGAGAGTGTTCAGATCTCGGCAGGGGCCAGGGCCCACAGCGGCTCCCCAGCTGGAAAGCCGCCGTAGGGGGAGAAAAGAGCAAAAAAGTCCCACTTTAATATTTCACGCTCGCGGCCCCTCGCCTCGGTGCAGGTCCGCGTCTGTCCCTTTAAGAGATAGGGCACCGTGGAGACCCGCCCGAGTCCAAGCTCTCTCCCGCCTATGTCACCTGTCCTCGGAGCTCCACGTCTCCCGCGGTGATTCTGCACCAATTTCAGTCAGATCCCTGACCGAGTGGATGTCGGGGTCAGTGGGGAGATCAAGCCGCTTTGCTGTGGGGCTGAACCTGCCTCACTCGTCAGTGAGGCAGGTACGGCCGTCCCGCACTCCGCTGTCTGTTTTCCGTCCCGCACTGTCCAAATTATCTCGGTCTGATTTCCCACTCGCCTCTGTTTTTTCCTGTTCCCTGTGTCCCACGGTGATTCTCCATGGGTTCACCCCACCGTTCCTGTGGGGGAGCAATCCTCCAGCATTGTGGAAGTTGGAGATGCATGCCTTCCTCTCCGGGAGCACAAATCCAGGAGGTCACCTCCACTTCGCCATCTTCTCACTCCCCCTACAGTTAGCTTTTTAAAAAACCTTCTTTACTTCAGGGTAAATACATACAATAAAATTTACCTTTTTAAAGTGTATTGTTCAAAGAATTTTGAAAATGTATGTACAGCACAATTTGTTTTTCTAATCACCAGTAAAAAGAAACTTAGGCATTTTTAGTTTGAGGCTATTATTAATTAAGCTGCTATGAATGTTTAAATTTTCTTGTGAACATAGACTTTTATTTCTCTTCAGGAGGTGAGAGTTGAAAAGGGGGTATTATAACTGGGTAATATGATAAGTTTATACTTAAATTTATGAAAAATTGGCAAATTTTCTGAAGTGTCCAAACCATTTTATATTCCCACAAGCAATATGTGAAAATTCCAATTGATCTACAACTTCACCAATGATTACTAATGTCAATCTTTTGACGTGATGATTTTAGAGGATATGTAACAGCATATTGTTGATTTTAACTTGCATTTCCATAAGGACTACAGATTTTAAACATCTTTTCATTTATTTACAGTTTGTAAAATTTCTTTGTTAAGGTTTAATCAAATATTTTGCTCAATTTTTAAATTGGTTTTTGTCTTTTTAAGTTTTAAGAGTTGTTGTTTAAAAAAAAAAGAATTATTCTTATACTCTGATGCAAGTATTTGTCAGACATGTGTTTTGCTAATCTGCTTTTCAACTTGCTGGCCTGCTTTCATTTTCTTAAAAAGCCTTTTGAATAGCTTTCATTTTCTTAAAAAGTCTAAATGTTTTTAGTTTTGATGAATTATAATTTATTGAGTTGTTCTTTTAAAGTTTGTGATTAAAAGATTTTTGTTTAAGGTCACAAAAATTTTCTCCAAAGATTTCTTCTAGAAATTTATACTATCTTTATAGGTTATCTGTAAGTGAATCTTACTTTTTTATCCAGTCTAACAACATACGCTTTTAAATTTTTCTCCCCTTTTTACTGCCTTTTTAAATTAACTGAGTATTCTTTTAAGGATTTCCACTTACCTCACTTGTTAGTGTTTATTTTAGGGCAGCTTTCTGTGATAATGGAAATGCCCATGTCTGTGCTGTCCAATATAAATGGCCACAAGAACATGTGGCTATTAAGCATTGAAATATGGACAGTGTGAACAAGGGGCTGAATTTTTACTTTTATTGAAATTATAATTAACTTAAATTTAGATATATACATGTAGCTAAAGACTACTTCATTTACTAACATATTTCTAGATATGTATCTACGATGTATAATGCCATCGTTCAAATAATAATGTATAATTTTATGTACAATGAAAACATCTTATAACCCATTCTTTGTATTATTGCTGAATATTTTACTACTTATATTCTAATCTGATAATTCATTATTATTATTATTGCTTTAAACTATCAATTATCTTTCAAAGGGATTTTTAAAAATAAAGAAAATTAATTTTATATTTATCCTTATGCTTGCAATTTTATATTTTTGTGTAGATGCAACCTTTCCTCTGGCAACATTTTTCCCTCTTTTCCCCACATATTTTAGTTCATTTAATCCTCACAGGAATCTTTCTTATTTTATAGTATTATCCCTTTTACACATTACTAAACCAAAGCTCCGAGAGCTTAAATAATTTAACCATGATTTTCAAATTTCTTTTTTCTGGTAACAGATCCCTTTCATGAAGTAAAATCTTACATTATGTGCCAATTTATAAATTCTCAAAATTATACTGTATTTATATATTTATTTCATAATTTAAAAAGTATAACATTTACTTTTTGTAAAGTCATCCATGAGAAAAATTATTGAGAGATAAAAAATTCATATGTGTTTATGAATGACAGATATTATCTAATATCAGCCTCAGCATCCAAATTATGTTTTAATTTTGTGTGAGTTCACAGTATTGCAAATGGCATAGTATTTTCACTGTCCTCTTTGATATCTCTGGATATTTTTCAGTTGGACTAATTCAGAAGCTGGAGCAAAAATCAGCAGGACATTGGACATTTTGTTTGAGTCTGAATCATGAACGATATCCAACAACCACATGCCTGCCTTATTATGATTCAGAAGTCAGACGAGAAGTATCCCAGGCTGACAGAAACTGATAAAACAATCTGTGATACAGTATTATTGTCACGTGGTAGTTATTCACCCAACAAATCTCACTGAAAGGCAGTGGAATACATCAGTTAGGAGCATACACCTTGACATGAAGCAGCTCAGCTCCACCATAGACCAGCAGATTGACCCTGAGCCAAGTTCTTAACCTCTCCCATCCTCAGTTTCTTCATTGGTAAAATGAGAATTGTCATGACCAATTACTAAGTTCTTTTGGGTAGATAGAGGTAACCTCCAATAGGTAGAAGTAAGTCTCTCCCAAGACATCCTGGACATAGGAAGTATGTTAAAATGACCAAGTTCTGCCATATATACAAGTACTTATTAAGTAGTCATTCAATCTTATTTTATGTAAGTGCAGTGAATTTCCAACTCTCTACTCTTTTAGGTACTTTGAAAGCACCTTTCATGAAAGTTACACCTCTAACAGCAGAATTCAGTTAACCTTCCAGTGGATCAGGTGACATAATCCTCCATCAAACATCTTCCACTCAGAATTAATTAGAATCTTAAGCATAAGTTACCATTTGAAGAATGTAGGTTATTGGGCTAGCTACCTTCTTTTTGTATGTATATAGTGTTCTAACTTTTTTATTTATTTGTTTAACGTATGGTGACTTTAGTATAATTATTTTTTTCTCAAAATATTACAGGTGTACAAATGTTTTTGGTTACATGAATTGATTTTGTAATACTTGAGTCCCAGCTATAGGTGTACCCATCACCCAGAGAGTATTCATTGTACATGTTAGGTAGGTTTTCACCCAACCTCTCCTCCTCTCTGCTCCTGCTTGATTTCCACTGAATTTTACTTCCATCTGTGCATATATGTGTTCATCAGTGAGTTCCAATTTAATAATGAATACATGTGGTGTTTTTTCCTCAATCTTGAGATACCTCACTTAGGAAAATGGTCTCCAGTTCCATCCAAATTGTTGTAAAAGGCATTAATTCATCCTTTTTATGGCTGAGTAGTACTCCATAGTATACAAATACCACATTTTATTAATCTACTCATGAATTGATGGGAACTTTGGTTGACTCCATATCTTTGCAATTATGAATTGTGCTGCAATAAACATTCGAGTGTAGGTGTCTTTTTGATAAAATGACTTATTTTCCTTTGGGTAGATACCCAGTAGTAGGATTGCTGGATCAAATCGTAGGTCTACTTTTAGTTCTTTGAAGAATCTCCATAGTGTTTTCCATAGAGGTTGTACTAGTTTGCAGTTCCCCGCACAGTGTATGAGTATTCCTTTTTCTCTGTATCCACACCAATGTCTATTGTTGTCGGACTTTTCAAAAAAGCCATTCTAATTGGGGTAAGGTGATATCTCATTGGAGTTTTAATTGGTATTTCTCTAATTTGTGACATGGAGCATTTTTTCATATGTTTATTGGCCATTTATCTTCTTTTGAAAAGCTTCTGTTCATGTCTTTTGCCCACTTTTTAATGGGGTTGTTTGCTTTTTCCTTGCTGATTTGCTTGAGTTTTTTGTAGATTCTGGGTATTAGCCCTTTATCTAACTGATATTCATTTGAGGATGTATATAAGAGCTTTCAAATATTTTCTCCCATTCTGTAGGTTGTCTATCTGCTCTGTTGATCATTTCCTTAGCTGTGCAGAAGCTTTTTAGTTTAATCAAATCCTATTTATTTATTTTTGTTGTTGCTCGGATTGCCACTGGGTCTTTTCATAAATTCTTTTCCTAGGCTGATATCTACTTAAAATATTTTAACACACTTTGTCTCATTCCATCATGGTCACACAATGATATCTAATATTGGCATTCTGTGAATCATTCAGTTCCACTGGATTATTGTGGCTGCTTTTTCACTCCTGAGTGAAGTAGTGAAGAAATGAATAATTACTTGAAACATATAGTGTTTAGAGAGAAGGGGAAAGACCAAAATCTGAAGAAGAAAATGGTCTCCTCAGCTAACTTTCTCCCTGTATTTATTTCCAAGGATGCATGCAAAGGGTCAGAGCCATTTGTTAATTTCTTTAACAACTTCCATACAGGTCAGCTGTTTTCAGCTGACCTTTGCAGTCAGCAAACAAGCAGCTTCTGGCAGGCATTCCTGGCAGGTGTTTTCACCTGACCCTTCATTCACCTTGCTCACGTTCTTTCCATCCATCCATCCACCCTTTCTTCTAGGCCCACCCCCAAACTGGATAATACCAAGATATTACTGTTAGAATAATACCAGTTTCCAGCTGAAATTAATCAAGATTGATTTTTCTTTTTCAGTCTCTTAACCCCAATCTCCACCTTCAGTTTTTCTTTAAGACTAAAATTAGAATTATCTGGGGTCTCCTATTAGGGTATACAATTCTTTGCTTTGCACTCTGGAATCTCTTTCCAAGTCATAAAATGGAAAATCATTTGTTTCTCTTCTATCAGGGACAACTGTCTTATTCTGTTTGTTGTCTAATGTCTGAAAACTGTTATTTCACATATTTTTTCAAATTTTACTTTTTTAAGGTAGAAGGTTAGATACAATTCCTATTAATCTATCCCAGTAGGAGCAAAAGCTTTTCCTTATCTAACTGATATTTACTGACTAACTCATTGCTATTTATTATTTAGAGACAGAGTCTTGCTCTGTTGCCCTGGATAGAGTGCAGTGGCATCATCACAGCTCACTGCAACCTCAAACTCCTGGGCTCAAGTGATCCTTCTGCCTCAGCTTCCTGAATAGCTGGCATTACAGACACATGCCATGATGCCCTGCTAATTTTTCCTTGTTTTTTTTTTTTTTTTTTTTTTTTAAGTAGAGACGGAGTCTCGCTTTTGCTCAGGCTGGTCTCCTCGAATTCCCAAACTCAAGCAATCCTCCTGCCTTGGCCTCCCAGAGTGCTACAATTACAGCCATGAGCCATTGTACCCGGCCCTCATTGCCTTTTGAATAACATATTTATGGAATATTTTAATTTAAAAATGAAGAGGATAGAAAGCCACAGAAAAAGAGAGAGGAACAATTATTTACAATGTGTACAAGAAAATGATCAGCAACTTTTATTTAATGGAAGAAAACCACTCTCTTATTTGTATGAATAATTTGAGAAAGTAATAGAGTCAATATTTTAAAACCAGGAAAAAGTGGTTCTTTCATCATTGTATCTTCCATTGCCAAATTCAATGAATAGTTGAAGAAAGACTAAATAATTGATAGACTCTTAAAGCAATCTTCATTTGTTTATTAAATTTCTATCAGTCAGTCGATTTCTCTCCCTCTCTTCCTTCAATATCTATATTGAGGCTGCTTTTTCCTATCTAAAAAAATTTCACAAATCTAAGGGTAGTAAGAACATCTTCCACTAGGGTCAGTTGCCTGGGCTGGCTTCCTTTAAATTGCTCTAGCTTTCTGTTAGATCTATTACTGCAGGGTGAGTTGGGTTGATGCAGCCAGCCTGAATATATTTGATCAGAAAACATCCAGATGCATTCATCCTTTGTGTATACTCACAGAATGTCAGATCCTCAACCCTGTTGCCCAAGACAGGAAAAAAAAACACTGATTCCATGAGGGAGGGAACTCAGGGAGCACCAAAAAATAAGGAATGCACAAAATTTAGAGAATATAAAAAACAAATGACATTTGAGAATGCTAAAGAAGATGACTTCTATTGTAACAGAAGTAGAGAAAACAGAATAATTGTGTTGCACTTATATTTACAAATGCAGTAACAGGAAAAGGAGGAAGTTTCAGTCTACCTTACCTTTTCTTTAAAATATGATGCAATATCATCAGTTGGCATTGTGTTTTGGAAGAATAAAAAAGAGAAAGCTATGAAAGGAGAGAGCAATTGTCATTTTTAAGCAGAGGCAAACATATAAACAATAGCTTCTGCAGATACTATAGAGTTAAATTTTTTCAGATTAAATGAAAAATTGTTAGGTGTCTATTTGAGATTGTTATTGTATTGTGATAATCTGATTTATTGTATGTTTCCCCAGCAGCACTCAAGTGCTAAAGAAGAGTGACAAATTAAATTTCTAGGGCTTTTTTTAAGGGTGAAGTTTTGCCATACAACATCCATATCCTCTTTTGTAACATAAATTATCATTTGAAAAAGACAAGTATCTATAAAGAACCTCAGAAGATAGTAACAAGGTGGGAAGACTTGAGGTTATGACTGTAGAACCAGAAAAAATAATTTGTCTGATGAACAAGAGATGAGGAGAACATTTTTTTGTTGTTGTTTTTTAGAGGACAAATCATTTCCAGGATCATCTCTGGATCTGGGAAATATCATACTTTGTATCTTTTCCTGTCCACTTAATTTTCATCACAGTAGATTTTTGTTAAAATGAAGAAAAAAGGAAGTCTTGATCAAACCTATAACATAAGCAGGAAGAATAGTTATAAGTGGCACAATTCTTATAGGATATCACTACCACAAAGATAGATTAAGAGGTATGTGGTAGGAGATATGAGAGACTTGAAAGAG
Source organism: Lemur catta (assembly GCF_020740605.2). NCBI lineage: Eukaryota > Metazoa > Chordata > Mammalia > Primates > Lemuridae > Lemur > Lemur catta. Next base: position 31,731,877 of record NC_059130.1, on the reverse strand, counting down.
AATAAAACCATAGCATTTGTCTCTGTGACAATAGAAGGAACTTTTCTGAGCACCTCGGGAGATTTATTTATTTATTTATTTATTTATTTTTATTTCAGCTCTTTGTGGGGGTACAAAAGCTCAGGTTATATACATTGTCCATGTCCCGCCCATCCCCCTGAGTCAGAGCCTCAGGCGTGTCCATTCTCCAGACAGTGCGCCTGGCATTCACCATGTAGTCATACCTCCATCCCCTCCCCTTCCCACCTCCCTGAGTCAGCGCCTTCAAGCATGACCATTCCCCATACAGTACGCAATGCACTCATCATGTAGGCATACATCCATCCCCTCTCCCTACCCCCCGTCTCAGTCTCATATCCAATTGGTATCTTTCCCCGATGTGAATTTAGGTGATGATCAGGGATACCAATTTTCTGGTGAGTACATGTGATGCTTGTTTTTCCATTCTTTGGATACTTCACTTAATATAATGGGTTCCAACTCTCTCCAGGAGAACCAAAGAGATGTCGTATCATCGTTATTTCTTATAGCTGAGTAATTCTCCATGGTATACATATACCACAGTTTACTAATCCATTTGTGGATTGACGGGCACTTGGGTTGTTTCCACATCCTTGCGATTGTGAATTGTGCTGCTATAAACATTCGGGTACAGGTGTCTTTGTTATAGAATGACGTCTGTTCTTCTGAGTATATGCCCAATAATGGGATTGCTGGATCAAACGGTAGGTCTACTTGAATCTGTTTAAGATATCTCCATGATGCTTTCCACAGGGGTCCATTCTCATACAGCCATGTAATCTTTGACAAAATAGACAAAAACATACTCTGGGGACAAGAATCCTTATTCAATAAATGGTGCTGGGAAAACTGCATAGCCACATGTAGAAGACTGAAACAGGACCCACAACTTTCACCTCTCACAAAAATCAAATCATGGTGGGTAACATATTTAAACCTTAAATGGGAAACGATTAGAATTCTAGAAGAAAATGTAGGAAAGACTCTTACAGACATTGGTCTAGGCAAAGAATTTATGAAGAAAACCCCTAAGGCAATCACAGCAACAACAAAAATAAACGAATGGGACCTGATTAAATTAAAAAGCTTCTGCACAGCCAAAGAAACAGTCACGAAAATAAACAGACAGCCTACAGAATGGGAAAAAAATTTTCGCATACTACACATCAGATAAAAGACTGATAACAAGAATCTATTTAGAACTCAGGAAAATTAGCAAGAAAAAATCAAACAACCCTATCAAAAAGTGGGCAAAGGACATGAATGCAAATTTTTCAAAAGAAGATATAAGAATGGCTAACAAACATATGAAAAAATGCTCAACATCCTTAATCATCAGGGAAATGCAAATCCAAACCACAATGAGATACCACTTAACTCCGGTGAGAATGGCCTTTATCAAAAAATCCTAAAACAACACATGTTGGCGTGGATGCGGAGAGACAGAAACACTCATACATTGCTGGTGGGAATGCAAACTAGTGCAACCCTTGTGGGAGATTTATTAATTCTAGTTCAGGCTGGGCACAGTGGCTCATGCCTGTAATCCTAGCACTCTGGGACGCCAACGCAGGTGGATCATTTGAGCTCAGGAGTTCAAGATCAACCAGAGCTAGAACAAGACCCCATCTCTACTAAAAATAGAAAAAAAATTAGCTGGACAACTAAAAAAAATATGTAGAAAAAATTAGCTGGGCATGGTAGCGCATGCCTATAGTTGCAGCTAATTGGGAGGCTGAGGCAGAAGGATTGCTTAAGCCCAGGAGTTTGAGGTTGCTGTGAGCTAGGCTGACACCACGGCACTCTAGTTTGGGCAACAGAGCCAGACTCTGTCTCAAAAAAAAAAAAAAATATTCTAATTCATAAGATCCTGTCCCATAATCTCACAGGTTCCTGTTTCTATCACCTTGACTGGTATAAAGTTGCCTAAGTACTCTTGTAGTACTGGGAATTCCTATGGCATCACAAATTAATCTATTCTATTTCACCTACCAAGGTTATATTCTTTTGAAGAATACACTGTTTTAAAGGTAATGCTACCTACTACCTTTTATCTACTACTTTTCACAACGCACAGATGTTGAAGAAGAACATATTTTCAGTGATTCCTATGATGCGATAGAGCAGAACTCAAATATGAGGGCTTCTAAAATGGAATTTCCAGTGATTGATTGATAAGTGATTTTATTTTACAGATTATCTAAGACAAAGGTCAAAAACATCTGACCCTATTACCACCACTTGCACCTCCAGCCCTTAGCAGGCATCGGTATTTAACCATGGTTCCCTCTGCCATCAAGCATAAATAAGTTTTGGAATCCATGAAGCCACTGTAAACTGTGTTTTCACATAAAGCAAATACGATTTATTACTCAAGCCTAAAAGAAGAGATAGAATGGAGCATTAAGAGGGACAATCAGTAGATTGAATATTATAAATGGGACATAAAAATACTTAGATATTCTAGAACTATGGGCCTAAAATCAAAGACAGGGTTTTTAGGAAACAAATGTCAAATTTGATATTTTATTAAAGACTAAAATTAAACTAAGCACAATAGGTTTCATAAGTATAGGGTTGTAGATATGTAATATTAAACTCGTTAGCCTAAGCAACATAGATTCAGAGAAGAGCACATTGTGGTGGAGCTTATAGAGAAGTAATGATATTTAGGATGTATTGACAAAATAATTGACTTGCAGAACAAAAAAGGTGATCATCATAAGTCACCTAGAGTGGTGATTTATTTTAAGAATTCTATTAATAAAATGGAAAGTATCTAAAGAAGCATTCAGAGAAAGATAAACAGGATTTTGAGGGGTCTGTGAACTCTGATACATAATGAAGTTCAAAAGAGTCTTCAGCTAGCTTAAATTATTATAATGGAGACATATACAACCCATCTTCAAATATTTGAATTATTGCTGTGTAGGTGAAATTAGATGCAAGCTGTGCATCTCTGGAGAAAATAGGAGTAAAAGGAAGAAGACACATACAAGTGAAATTTTATAACACTTAGAGATACTTAACAGTGATATAACTCCTTATTTAGCAGTTAATTGAGACTGGAATGCTGCAGGTGAGACTCCTACAATGATAGAGGAGTGGAAATAATAACCTTGGATCTTTTCCAACACTGGTAGCTCAAACTATTAATATATGAATAATGTTTTATTATATTTGGTCTATTTTCTCCATGATCTTTTTGTGAAGTGCCTTAGTTAAAATTTTCCTAAACCATAGAGAAGTTGCACTAATTGAATCTTCTACACTAAATTACTATCCACAGTGTTTTACTTCTTGACTGGAGAGACTAAAATCATCCTTTAGGTATCCTGAGAAATCAAGATACTCATTTGTGCAAGTTTGAAAAGTATTTGAGACTTGGACCTGATTTCCAATAAGCCCAAGTTTTCAGTTACACCCCACAAAGCTCATCAACACAATGGAAAGTTTGCACTATGAGGCCAGTAAAGTGGTAAAGTGCTATATAAATTATAAAAGAATATTATCAGCACTGTAATTATTACCATGTCCTCGGAAAGAATGTTTCCACAGATATTAAATATTCTCATTATAGAGATTTAGGATAAAATCCTCCTCGGCCAATCATTTTTCGAGTGGCTGTCTGAACATCCTTGTTCCTGAGGCTATATACCATGGGATTCAACAATGGAGTCACAACTGTGTAGGTCACTGTCACTAGCCTGTCTTTGCTGGATGAGTACTTGGCTGATGGTCACAGGTAGACAAAGGAGGCACAGCCATAATGGACAATAACCACAGTGAGGTGGGAGGCACAAGTAGAGAAGGCTTTTCGCTTGCCTTGGACTGATGGTATCCTCAGGATGGTGTGAACAATGAAGCAATAGGAGATACAAATGAAAGTCAGAGGGATCATGAATGCTAGGACTCCACCAAAGAAGATGACTGGCTCATTGATGTAGGTATCAGTACAGGCAAGCTGGATAACTGTGGGATGTCACAGAAGTAGTGGTTGATCTTGTTTGGACCACAGAAAGGGAGTTCAAAAACTAAAAGGGAGCCTATCAGCGAGAACAGAAAACCAATCACAGAACAAGTTGCTGCCAGTTGTCCATATACCTGCCAGCGCATAAGGACGGGGTAGTGAAGTGGTTGGCAGATGGCAGCGTAACGATCATAACTCATCACTCCCAGTAGCATGCAATTAGTGACAGCAAAACCAAGAAAGAAGAACATCTGAGTGGCACAGTTAGTAAAGGAGATTGTTCTGAGTAGAGACAACAGATTTATGAGCATCTTGGGCAGGATGACAAAGGTGTAGCATGTCTCAGAAATGGAGAGGATCCCTAAGAAGAAGTATATAGGTATGTGGAGGCTGTGATCCAGGTGGATGACAGTGACAATGGTGATATTTCCACTCAGAATAATCAGATATAGGCATAAGAAAACAGTAAAAAGGATGAGCTGGATGTGGCCAAAGCTAGAGAACCCCAGCAACAGGAACTCTGTGACAGAGAAGAAATTAGCTTGGTTGACTTGACCTCTGAGATTGACCTACAGAGAACAAAAATGAAGGAACAGATAGCTTACTCTGAAAGATTCAGAGAGTTACTTCTACAATGGATTAAAGGACTTTTATGCTGGTAGCAAATGCTCTACTGATCATGTCCATTCATAGTACTCTTTCAAAATACTCCAATTACATCTGTTTTTAGTATAATTTCTACATCTACAGTGTTTAAGTGTTTAAGTCTCGATGATCTTTTCACATTGCCTACTTAAAATATCAGTTAAGAAATTAATGTGTTCATTTATTTATAAATTATTAAATATGCTTTGTTTATATTATACAGTTTTCTTAGGCTATAAAAGCAGAGTATCATTCTTAGCAGTAATGGCACTAAATCATCTTGTCTTCTTTAACAACTCTTCTCTCCTCTCCCTATCTAACACTGTTCCCCAAATACACCAATAAAAAAGATAATTTTTCCACAGCAAGACTATTTTTCCTCATCTTACAGCATCTCACCTCTGTGCTTTTGCTCATATTTTCCCCTTCATCTGGAAAACATCCATCCAATTTGCATTCATTCTTGATCACCCAAATAGAAACTGCAACTCTGCTTTCCAAAGATAAGAGTGATAGAAACTTTCCTGTCTTTGAAATTATTTAGCAACTTTTTTATCATATATTGGAATGTATCACAGGAGATAGATACTCTAAGTTCATGAAGAGCAACAGCTGTTTAGATGAATTTTAATTTTTTTCTTTAGTGTCCAGCACAATACTATTTCCAAAAATTATCAATATATAATGGTTCAATCACTTATAAATTAAGTGATCTTAAATACACTTTTTCATATACCAGAGTGTAAAAACCGTGGGGGTAATTTTGTACTTCTCATAGCTTCTAAAAGCAAGTTACTACTTAAAAGCTATTTGTTTAATGACTTTATTATTAAGTATTTGACTTTTAAAGGGCATCTGTATGATACAGTATTTAAGCTCATGAAAAGGATGGTGGAAGGAGGTATATGGGAACAGAGATTCAGTCCACAACCTACCAGATCACATTCCATAGTTATAATTGTTCTGCCCACATGGTAATCTGTCACACAACTGAGAAGCTGTAGAACATGAATCATATTTAGCTGTTATGAATTTCCCTACCACTGTTTGTTTGTTTTCTCACTCTGGCTCTTCACAATACTTTACACATCAACTTATGGCCAACAAAAAAAACACCAGCAGGATCTTCCCTGGGGAATGCAGTTTATTTACCTCCTCAGTTTCCATCTCTGAGGCTGATGTAGTAGATTACTGGTCCACAGAATGTTAGGATACTGAGATTCTAAGATAGCAGAAGGTCTGTAAAAAACGACAGCTTAGTTACACACTCACTTCTCTTTACTACTTCATTGCTTATTAAACTTTTCTAATATATCTTTGTCACCAGATAATACTTTCATGTAACATTTGAGAATGGAAGATGAATGAACTAAATGTTGAAAGCTCATTCTTTATAGAGAGATATGGGTATCTGTTTTTTTTATTTTTTCTTTTTCAGTTATCCAGGGAATACTTCCTGAAGGAATTGGTCTTTCGAAGATGGTTGATAAAAATGTAGTGAGTGTCATGGGCTCTGGAGAATATATTTTATGGCATTTGTGTGAAGCCCTCTCTCTCTGCTTGTCACAGTTCACTTGGCAAGGCTCAATTTTATCTCCCCCTAAGCCTTATACTATGGTCCATCTTTTCAAGTTACCTTATATATTCATGCCTTGTTCTCCTCACATGCGCTTCTTTCACCATCACCAAGTAACTAGATAGACAGAATAAAGTTCATGGGAAAATTAGAGCATTTCTAAAATTATCACTGGTGACTGGCATTTCTCTGTTGGTAGATTCAAATATTGTCTTCATTCAATTTCCCACATAAAATAACCCAACAAGGGCTATTTTCCTATGTTCCCTAGTGCATAACTGTTCGAATTCAGTGAAACCCAGAAATCTAAGCAAATGATATTCCAAAATTAATATTATTACAACCATTTCTATTTTGAAATAGAACTATTGTATTTTTTTCTGCCACTGATATCTCAATGCCCCAAACTGTGTCTTGCTACCTCCTCTGCTGAGAATTCTGAGCATTATTCCCCAAAGCATCATTGAAAAAGTTTTATTTTGTTTCTTATTAGTTATGGCCCCAATATGCTGATTGATATTTACCCTTTCCAAAACTCCAGGGAACTATTATTGTGACATTATTTTTGGCACAGTTCCTTCTTTCTCTCAATTAGCAAAGGGGATGCAGAAAACAGCATGGATTCAAAATCTCATAGGTCTAATAGGAAAAAAGAAACAGGAAAAAAACTGGCATTGGCAATTAGTTGGTTGTCTCTCCCAGGTTCCCTGGTGGCTCATTAGAAGCTGAAGGGAGTACAAATTAAGGAAGTGAAAGTGAATATGGAAAACCCATATTACAAGAGATAATGCAGGGCTATCTTTTTTGAGGTCCTTTTTTTTGTGAGAGAGAAGCTCTCCTCTTCTTTGGACTTCACCAGGACAATTAAAGCTAAAGAAGAAACAAAATTCTCCCTTTCAGCCTAAGTTCATCTGTAACATAAAAATTCAATTGTTTCACCAAAGAGAGGAGCATAGGAACACAGTATGAGTGATGGGGAAAAGAGTAGTATTTTTGCTGATAAAGCTAAAAACCTTGAAGAACAGCGGCAAAGAGCTGACATAGAGACTGAAGGAAAGTTGTGGAGCGTTTAAGTGCAGGCCACAGAGCTGGTACACTGCTTTTTTTCTAGCTTTCTGCAGATGAAAAGACCTCCAATTGAGTGTCTTCCTCAAGGCCTGGGAATAGGAGCCCAGCCTTGTGGGTAACACCCTCAAGGGCATGGATAGTCCCCCCAATTATTCTCATTCTTTCCTACAACTCCCTAATAGTCTGACTCAAGGTGAGGAGAGGGAATGTGGGGTTGGAGAGAGATCAACTAAGTGCCTGTTTACATTTGTGTGCCACTGTTATACTACCCTGAATTCAAAATTAGGCTAAAAGTCAACCTCTCTATTGCTGGACTCAAGTAATACAATGTCTAGACTGCCAAGTTTCCCAGAAATTGTTATTCTTCCTCCTCTGTGAGATAATATGGAAAAAATAAGCCATTTCTACTCCCCCTCAGGATTTCATGAGTGGGTGGCAGAGAATTGAAAGCACTTAGCAACAAGGTCTTCCTTGCCTTACTCTCTTGCTGCAGATCCTGTCAATGGCTCCCAGCAGAGATAAGTTCCTGTCATTAGTTCTCAGCAGGTGCTCTCAGAACAGGAAACACTCCCAAAAGAGAGGATTCCTGACCTCAGAGTCTTTTTCTTTCCAATTATATTCACCATTGTCACAAGTTACCAACAGAGATCTCATGGTAGCTACTGCTGCTTCCAGCAGTTTTCAAATGTTCACAACACTCTTTTCTAACAACAGCTGAGTTTGAAAGTTTCTTGGACATCTGGTCTGTTCAGTGCATCTTCCTGAATAAATATTTCCCCACAGGATTCTCACCAAGTCCCCAGTCTTGGTGCTGCATCACTCTTTAAAGAAAACTGTCAAAGACCTCTAAAATTTCAAAGCAGAAATAAATCTGAAAAAAATATTGCAGTTAGTCACATTTATAGAATCACTTCTTGACACAATTACTGTGGACTCAGGTAGGACCCCCAAACCAGGAGCTACCTTTCATCATATTCTCATGTGTCTGAGTACATTTTCCAAGAAGGTAAAGACAGCCATCCCTTTTTTAACTAGAGTTTAAACTCAAGTTACCAATAAGCTAAGTATGACACGTATTCCATCTCAAGTATTTCAACATGGTTCATGTACGTAAGCATATATCTTTTCATTCCACATTCAGAGACAGGTAATTGCATTACATCATTATACTCACTCTTGATGCAGATGTCAGCCTCTGGAAAACATTGTCTATAACTTACTTTGTCTTCTTAACATCTATTGCAGTTTTATGTGCAATTATTATATTTTTCCCTTTACAAATCTCTAGTTTCTGTTTTTATGGGGTGAGTTTTGTTGTGTTTTGCTAAATGTTTTAGCCCTATTTTTTAGGATGTTGCCTGATACATAATAGACATTTAATGTATATTTGTTGGCTTAATGGATTAATCTTTTTCTCTTTCTCAGTTTCACTTGACCTAGTTTCACAGTATGCACTATATTTATTTTTCCTTAAACTGGTTTTATAACAGGAAAAAATGGAGATAAGACTCTTTAACATGCACTCTTAGCGACATAATTAAAAAAGCTGAGAGATTCTCAGTCTAACATTCTCTATATATGGGATTCAAACAAGATTCTTAGATTCTTTCTGTAGCCTAGAACTTGGAGCAATGTGTGATTGATTTCACAGGCCTTTTTACCCAGTCCTATGGCAAGGAATGAATGAGGTAGGATTTGTCCCCTGACTGAAATACTTGAGAAGGCTTCCAAATAGATTGAGTCCTACACTGAAAAAAAAAAAAATTAAAAATTCAACTCAAACTAGATTTAATAAATAAACAGAAAAGTAACCCATAATCTCCTATATCTAAACTTATATCAGAACATCAAATTATGAGTGCAGGTGAATGGTGGATCATGGATAGGATCACCACAGGTTCAGTGTATTTGTTTTCTTGGCTGTCTTTCACCTTCATTGTCTGCCTGCACAAAAAAAGAAGACAAAGTTTAAAGTAACCATATCTGCTGGACATGATGAGAAAATCCTGGAAATAAGAAGAGCCAGAGTACTTCAGCTTCTATTTATTAGTTCAGCCAAATTTATGGGCAACCCCTAAACTACATATCCCAGAAGTATGAAAGAATTAAACAGTTAAGAATCGCCACCCAAGAGAACAAGTTTTTGAGTTCAACCAAGTTACCTGCCTGTTAAAACTAAAAAGAACAATTATAAAATTAACATAATAGAATCTCTACATAGTATTCACCAGGTCCCAGGTAAAATCCTAATTATTTCACATTAAACAAACCAGGAATATATGGCCTAATCTAAGGAAAGAAAGCAGTCAATGTAGACCTAATGCAATATAGCTCAATGTTGAAAATAGTAGACCAAATTTTAAAACAGCTATGCTATGACCAATTATATAGAGAAAAATGTGTCTACAATGAATAAGCATATAGTAAATCTTGTAAAAGAAATAGAAACCAAAAAAAGGAATCACAGGAAATTATACAACTGAAAAATACATTGTCTGAAAAAAAAAAGCATTCAATAGATGGTTTTAGCAACAGAATGGAGACAATAGAGGAAAGAAACAGTAACTGTAAAAACAGATGAATAGAAGTGATACAATGTGGAAAAGATGGGAAAACAATGGAAATAAAGATTAACAGGACCTCAAGTACCTGGGAAACTATATGAAATGGTCTAACACATGTCTAGTTGGAGTTATAGAAAAGAATACACTAAAGAATAAAGCAGAAAATTTATTTGAAAAAATAATGGCCAAAATTTCTTAAAGACATTTAATTATAGATTCAAAAATATCAATAACTTTTAATCATGATAAGTACAAAGAAAATCATTACTAAGCACATCAGAGTGAAACTGCTGGAAATAAAAGATTAAGAGAGCATCTTGAAAGCAGACCAAAAAACAAAAACCAAAACCATTAAGCAATGAGAGAAATGACTGCTGACTTCTCATCAGGAAACATGGAGTTCAGAAAACATCACCCAAAAAAATGATGAAAGAAAGAGGCAAATTGGGACAGGGAAATGAACAACCAGATTCATGTCCATTGGTCCAAGGAATTGAAAATTACATAAACCCAAAAAACTATACACATGGACACATTGAGATCAAATTGTCAAAAGTCAAAGACAAAGACAAAAAAAGAATTATGAAACTTTGTCAAATACAATGGTGCTCTCATAACACAGTCAGTGGATTTCCCTGCAGAAACCATGCAGGCCAGAGAGAGTGGGATAGTATATACAGAACATTGCACTCAACAGCAGCAGAATACATATTCTTCTCAAGTGTACACAGAACATTGTCAATGATAGGTCATATGCTAGGTCAAAAAAATTCTCAATAAATATAAGAAGTTTGCAATCATACCATAGCAGGAAAAAAAACACCTGGAAAATTTAACAATATAGAGAAATTAAATAATACACTCTTGAATAACCATTGTGTCATAGCAGAAATCAAAGGCACACTAGAAAGTATCTCAAGACAAATAAAAAGACAATACATCAAAACTTATGAAATGTAGCAAAAAAAAATACTAAGAGAAAATGTATAGCAAGAAACACCTACATTACAAAAAGAATGAGCTTAAATAAACCATCTAACTTTATACCTAAAGGAATTATAAAGATTAAAGCAAAAATAAATGAAATGGAGAATATAAATACAATAGAAAATATTCAACAAAATCAAGAGTTAGTTTCTTGAAAAGATAAACAAAATTGACAGTTATCTAGATTAAGAAAACAAAGAAGTTTCAAGTAAATTAAATCAGATGAGAACCCACCATAACTGACACCACAGAAATGAAAACGATCTGTCTTAATCAGTTCCAGCTGCTATAACAAATTGCCACAGACTCAGTGACTTAAACAACAAATATTTATTTCTAATAATTCTGGAGGCTTGGAAATCAAGATCAAGGCACCCACAGATCCGGTGTCTGATGGGAGTTTGCTTCAGATTTTCAGATGGATGTGTTCTAATTGTGTCCTCACATGGTGAAGAGCAGAGAGAGACTGACAAGTTCTCTTTTCTCTTTTTATAAGGGCAGTAATCATATTTAATAATATTCCATTGCATGAACATACTACACTTTCTTAATCCACTAAATTGTTGGTGGACATTTAGGTTGTTTCCATAAATGGCTATTGTGAATAATATTGCAATAAACATGGGTTATTAGTGTCACTTCAATATCCTGATTCTAATTCTTTCAAATATATACACAGAAGTAAAATTGATTCAGCATTAGTTAAATTTATAGAAACAGCAACAGGGGAAGGGAGGAAATGGGAGTTCCTATTCAAGGGATATAAGTTTCAGTTATACAAGTTGAGTAAATTAGAGAGCAGCTGTACAAAATTGTGATTACAGGTAACAGTACTATATAATGTACTTAAAATTTTGTTCAAATGGTAGATTCACATTAAATGTTCTTACCACAACACCAAAATAAAGCTGTAAGTACTGACCTAGTCGGAAAATTAGCATAACATATCTTGAATCTGTGCCATGTTAAAATCAACTCTAAAGAACCATCAATATATTTGGGAGTGCTGTTATTTTTCTGAGTGAAGTTTTAATTGAACTCATAATGCCCTGTGTTTTGCAAATGAAGAGTGTTTCAAATGCACTTAATAGAATTTTCAAGCAAATTTGAATTGAATTAGTTTTACAAACATCTATTGACATAAACATGATTCCAGGGCTCACAGAGACAAATAAAAACTGAATTCTGTCAAAAGAAAGAAAGTAAATTAAAGATGTGATTCCTTTTAAGCTCCAAATTATTTATTTATCCAGATTGTGTTATTGGAATGTTTCCCCTTGCCAGCTGACACAACATTAAGCTCTGTCAGTAGAGTGTGATAAAGGAATATCCAAGTTAAAATGGGTTCTTTTCACATTTTCTGGCATGCTTTATTCTGTCTGGAGCTGCAATGTGTGGAGTCTACTAACAAATGGGACACCAGTAGCACTTTCTCCTGAGTGATTTCAGCAGTACTATCCTCAAAATCATTTTCCCAGAAGGTTCTAAACTGAAATAGTCTTCAGATAGATGGTTCCCACCAGTACAGCAGAGGGTGGCTTCTTCTCCTACATCCATATTTAATTGAAACTATTGCAAGGAGGAATAACAAAGGAAACTAAAAAATTTCTTTTAACTTGCAATTATTTACCTGTATGAATAAGCAATAGTATATAGCATCAACATAATATAGAAACAAGTTGGAGGCTGAGAATGATGTAGGGCAGAAACTGTCACCAATAATCCCTTATTTCTCTCTCATATTCAAGGAAATGTTCTGCATCTTGATCATGGTGGTGGTTACATGTGTGTATATATATGTCCAAACATCAAACCATACACTTAAAATGGGTGCCTTTTATTGTATATAAATTAAGTCTCAATACATTTGGTTAAGAGAGGAAACATAAACAAATGAACCTCACACCATACATAAGAGTTAATGTTATAAGGCTTCTAGATGCAAATATAAGGAAATACTTCCTTAATCTTGGTTTAGGAGAATGTTTCTTAGACAAGATATGAGAAGCATTAAATATTAAAGAAAAGATTATAAGTTAAACTTAATCAAAATTTTAAAAGATTACCCTCATTAAAAGACACTATTGAGATAGTAAAAATGCAACCCACAGAGAATATTCACAATAATGTATCTTACAAACAAATTTAATCCAGTAAATATGAATAGTTTATAGAGTTTAATAATTTAAAAATAATATAAAGGGGAAGGGCATGATGGCAAACTAGAAGCAACCCATACATGCTGCTCTCAAGGAGAGAATCAAAAATAGCAGGTGCATGTGCACCTACAGATGGGTCTTCTTGGAAAGAGCACTGTAAGTCACTGAAGAAGCAATGGGGGACATTCAGAGTTAAGGAGGACATGATGGGCAATCCATTCTGCAAGATTGAAAGATACCTGAGGGAGGCATCCACATGTGGGGAAGGACAGGAAGAGAGAGCACTGGGGCTACAAGCTCCCCTGCAGACATTATGGTCTGAGCTGTCAGGGTACCCCTAATTCCACCACAGACCTCTGCTATGATTAGGGAGCTGTTCACCGTCTGTGCAGCAACATTGCACCAGACAGTGGGTGCAGCAGGTACCTGGTGGCTTCCATTCCCGTGTTACTACAACTGATGCCATACTCAGCTGTCTGATCCAGGGTGGCATATGCACACAGGGCTCAGCATTGGTGTACACACTTCTGGATTGCTCTAGGTAGGCTGGGGAAGGAGCAGGCAGAGTGATGCTCTCTCATGTCATGCCCTGAGAATAGGAGCCAAGCACCTGTACACACCAACAGGGGACCTGAGTAGAACAGGTGCCTCAGACACCACCTGAGAAGCCATGCAGTGACTGCCTCATGGGATCTGGGCAGATGGAGAACCCCTGCTGCTCAGGGACTCTGGCCCCACAGCCCTACTACCATGATCAACATGCTGCTGCTAGGTCTCCACATCCATGGTTTCCATGCTGCTGTTTAACCCAGCAGCCACACCCACACAGCAACTGTCCTGTCTCTAGGCTGCAGTTACTACAAGGCTTCTGCTGGCTCCAGCCCCACAGCTCTGCCCCCGAGGTTCTAGCACTATCACCAAGCCCTGTGTCTCTGCCCTCAAGCCTTCAGCACAGTTGTCAGGCCCAAGACTCTGTCCTCAAGGCTCCACCACTGCTGCTGGGCCAATAGATTCTCCTCTAAGGCTCCAACATTAAGCCTGAGTCCCAAGGCTATGCCCTTGACATTCAACCACTGCCCATAGCTCTACCCCGTGAGGCTCCCTGCTGCCATCAAGCCCTGCAGCCCACTCCTGAGGTGTGCACTGGCTACCTGGTAGGTACTTCCCCCACAATCCAACATTCCTTCAGGGACCTGCCAGCCTTGATACACCATCGCCCCTGGACCCAGTTCAATCAAGTGCCCCCAGACCAGACACCCCAAACCATTGCCTAGATAGCCTAACACAGCTGCCACTGTCTCCTCCATGGGAAGATCTGGGAGGAGCAATTCCCTGCAATGCCACCCTCCATACAGAGAGTCTCACTCAGCCCTCAACCCAAGCCTCCAACAATGATCTGGGAAATAACCCACCAACCTGCATGAAGATCATCCAGAACCAGCTTGAACTGTGACAGTCACAGGAGAATTGGACAAAACAGAAGAGCTGTATTACAGGCTCTCAGTGCCACCACACCACAATGCTAGGTCAATTTCCAAGAATAGGACACAAAGGTGCCATCTAGGGGCCTCTCCTTCTCACTAAGTAGGAGAGTTCCCAGCAAAGGAGAATAGATGTGCTGTAAAACTATCAGCCTTGAGCTGAGTAAAGAGGATTTGGATAAAAAGAAACCAGCAAAAGAACTCTGGCATATGAAAAAAAAAAAAAAAAACAGTTTGATACCCCCCGACAGATCCAATGTGTCCAATGAGTCGACACCAGTGGACCCACTAAAAGGAAATTGTCAAAATATCAGAAATGAAATTCAGAATATGGATGAAAATAAGATGAATGGAATTGAAGACAAAGTTGACAACCAACACAAAGAAGTGAAAAAAATAAAATTCAGAAAATCAATAAAAAAATGAAAAGTCACTAAAGAGCTAAACAAAATAAAAAACACATAGTATTGGAAGTCCTTGCGAGAGCTATCAGGCAAAAGAGCAGAATCAAGTGTGTCCAAATAGGGACAGAAGAGATCAAGCTCTCACTCTTTGCTGATGATATGATGTATCTGGAAAACCCCAAGGACTCAACCAACAGACTCCTGGAATTAATTAATGAATTCAGTAAAGTCTCAGGTTACAAAATCAATACACACAAATCAGAGGCATTCATATATGCCAATAACGTTCAATCGGAGAACCAAATTAAGGACTCAATACCCTTCAAAATAGCAACAAAGAAAATAAAATATCTAGGAATATATTTAACTAAAGAGGTAAAGGACCTCTATAGAGAGAACTATGAAACACTAAGGAAGGAAATTGCAGAACACGTAAATAGGTGGAAAACCATACCTGCTCGTGGATTGGAAGAATCAACATTGTTAAAATATCTATACTACCCAAAGTAACCTATACATTCAAGGCAATTCCTATTAAATTACCAACATCATTTTTCACAGATTTAGAAAAAATAATTATATACTTTGTATGGAATCAGAGAAGACCCCATATAGCAAAAGCAATTTTAAGCAATAAAAACAAAATGGGAGGTATTGATTTGCCAGACTTCAAACTATACTACAAGACTGTGGTTCTTAAAACTGCCTGGTATTGGCACAAGTGCAGGGACACAGACCAGTGGAACAGAACAGACAATCCAAATATAAAACCATCCTCATGTAGCCATCTAATCTTTGAGAAAATAGACAAAAACATACTCTGGGGACAAGAATCCCTATTCAATAAATGGTGCTGGGAAAACTGCATAGCCACATGTAGAAGACTGAAACAGGACCCACAGATTTCACCTCTCACAAAAATCAAATCACGGTGGATAACAGATTTAAACCTTAAATGGGAAACGATTAGAATTCTAGAAGAAAATGTAGGAAAGACTCTCACAGACATTGGTCTAGGCAAAGAATTTATGAAGAAAACCCCTAAGGCAATCGCAGCAACAACAAAAATAAACGAATGGGACCTGATTAAATTAAAAAGCTTCTGCACAGCCAAAGAAACAGTCAAGAAAATAAACAGACAGCCTACAGAATGGGAAAAAATTTTCGCATACTGCACATCAGATAAAAGACTGATAACAAGAATCTATTTAGAACTCAGGAAAATCAGCAAGAAAAAAATCAAACAATCCTATCAAAAAATGGGCAAAGGACATGAATAGAAATTTTTCAAAAGAAGACATAAGAATGGCCAGAAAACGTATCAAAAAATGCTCAACATCCCTAATCATCAGGGAAATGCAAATCCAAACCACAATGAGATACCACTTGACTCCGGTGAGAATGGCCTTTATCAAAAAATCCCAAAACAACACATGTTGGCGTGGTTGTGGAGAGACAGGAACACTCATACACTGCTGGTGGGAATGCAAACTAGTACAACCCCTGTGGAAAGCATTATGGAGATACCTTAAACAGATTCAAGTAGATCTACCATTCGATCCAGCAATCCCATTATTGGGCATATACCCAGAAGAACAGAAGTCATTCTATAACAAAGACACCTGTACCCGAATGTTTATAGCAGCAGAATTCACAATTACAAAGATGTGGAAACAACCCATATGCCCATCAATCCACGAATGGATTAGTAAACTGTGGTATATGTGTAATATGGAGTATTACTCAGCTATAAGAAATAACGATGATACGACATCTCTTTGGTTCTCCTGGAGAGAGTTGGAACCCATTATATTAAGTGAAGTATCCAAAGAATGGAAAAACAAGTATCACATGTACTCACCAGAAAATTGGTTTCCCTGATCATCACCTAAATGCACATTGGGGAAGGATACCAATTGGATATCAGACTGAGATGGGGGGTGGGGGGAGGGAATAGATGTATGCCTATGTGATGAGTGCATCGTGCACTGTCTGGGGAATGGTCATGCTTGAAGGTGCTGACTCGGGGATATGGAGCGGGGAGGGGATGGAGGTATGACTACATGGTGAATGCCAGGTGCACTGTCTGGAGAATGGACAGGCTTGAGTCTCTGACTCAGGGGGATGGGCGGGACACGGACAATGTATATAACCTGAGCTTTTGTACCCCCATGAAGAGCTGAAATAAATAAAAAAAATGACAAAACTTAAAGAAATGAAAGAATCATTTAGGGAATTTCAAAATACAGCAAAAAGGTTCAACAATGGGCTAGAGCAAGCAGAAGAAAAAATTTCAGAGCATGAATACAAGGCTCTTGAAATAACCCAGTCAGTCAAAGATGCAGAGAAGAGAATAAAGAAGAATGGACAATCACACACTGAAATATGGGACTATGCAAAGTGAGCCAATATAAAAATTATAGATAGCCATGAGGTAGAAGAAGAAAAAGCAAAAATCATGGAAAACTTGTTGAAGAGAATTGAGGAAAAAAATCCCTGGTATCCCCAGAGACTCATGCAAACTCCAGGTGAAGGGATGGAAAAAATATTCCATGTATATGGAAACCAAAAGAGAGCAGATGCAGCCATTCTCATATCAGATAAAACAGACTTTAAATTAACAATGTTTAAAAAAGATTAGGATGGTCTTTATATTATGGGAAAGGGAGCAATTCAACAAGAAGACATAACAATCCTAAATATACATACTCCTAACACAAGAGCTCCCAGATTCCTAAAGCAAATTCTACTAGATCTCACCAAAAACAAACAAAAACAAACAAACAAACAAAAAACAGTAGCATCATAATTGACAGGGATTTCATACATTGACAGAAATGACAAATCATCAAAGCAGAAAATTGTTAATCAAAAAGTCTTGAACCAGATAGGTTCACACCTGAATTTTACCAAACCCACAAAGAAGAACTGGTATGTATACTGCAGAAATTATTCCACAACATTGAGAATAACGGAATCCTCCTCAACTCATTCTACAAAGTCAATATCACCTTGATACCAAAGCCAGTAAAGGAGACAACAAAAAAAGAAAACTACAGACCAATATCCCCCATGAATATAGATGTAAAAATTCTCAATAAAATCTTAGCAAACCAAATTCAACTGCACATCAAAAAAAAAAATTCATCATGACCAGGTGGGCTTCGTCCCAGAGATGCAAGGATGGTTCCACATATGCAAATGTATAAATGTAATTCACCATATACCAAATAAAAGCAAGAACAAAGACCATATGATCCTCTACATAGATGCAGAAAAAAATTGACAAAATTCAGCACACTTTTATGATAAAAATTCTTAACAAAATAGGCACAGTTGGGTCATACCTCAAAATTATTAAAGGCATATATGATAAAAACACAGCCAACATCATACTGAATGGGGAAAATTGAAAGCATTCTTGCTTAGAAGTAGAACCAAACAAGGTTGTCTGCAAAAAGATAACCTACAGAATGAGAGTAAATATCTACAAACCATATATCTGATAAAGTACTATCCAGGATCTACAAAGAACTCAAATCATTAAGAAAATAAATCCCATTAAAAAGTGGACTAAGTCATGATTAGAAGTTTTTCTTTTTTTTTTATTTCAGCTTATTGTGGGGGTACAAAAGTTCAGGTTATATATATTTCCCATGCCCCCTCATCCCCCCGAGTCAGAGCTTCAAGCGTGTTCATTCCCTAGACAGTGTACATCGCACTCATCACATAAGTATGCACCAAAAAAAGATAGACAAATGGCCATGCTTAGTGATGTTGAGCATATGAAGAAATGCTCAACATCACTAATCATCAGGGAAATGAAAATTAAAACCACATACCTGTATCAGAATGGCAACTATTAAAATGTCAGAAAACAATAGATGCTGATGTGGATGTAAAGAGAAATGAATGCTTATACACTGTTGATGGGATTGCAAATTAGTACAACCTCTGTGGAAAACAGTATGGAGGTTCCTTAAAGAAATAAATATGCACCTATCATTCAACCCAACAATCCCACTACTAAGCATCTACCTAAAGAAAAAGAAGTCATTTTATCAAAAAGTCACCTGCCCTTGTATGTTTATTGCAGCACAATTCACAATCACAAAGGTATGGAATCAACTTAAGTGCCCATCAATTCAAGAGTAGATTAAGAAATGTGGTATGTAGACCATCAAGTACTACTCAGTCATGAAAAGAAATTAAATAATGTTTTTTCCAGAAACTTGGATGGAATTGGAAACCATTATCCTAAGTGAAGTATCCCAGGAATGGAAAAACAAACACTATGTGTACTTTCTAACAATTGGGACCTAATTGATGGGGACACATGGGCACAAAGAGATATAAAGTTCATTGGAAATTAAAAAGTGGGGCAGGGGTAAAAACTTACCTATCAGGTACAATGAGCACTATTCAGGTGATGGGCACATTTAAAGCCCCAATTTAAGCATTATAAAAGGTTTCCTTGTAGCAAATCATTTGTACTCCTTAATATTTTGAAATTAAAAAATAATAATTTAAAAATCCCAGGGCCAGATGGATTCACAGCAAAATGCTGTCAGACATACTAAGAAGAATGAATACCAATCCTCCTGAAACTGTTCTAAAATATCAAGGAGGAGGGAATTCTTTCTAATTCATTCTAAAAGGTTAGTATCATCCTAATACCCAAACCAGACTAGGATGCAATATAAAAATAAAACTAAAAACTAAAGCCCTGATGAACATAGATGTAAAAATTTTCAATAACATACTAGGAAACTTAAATCAATAGCACAGCAAAAAGACAATGCATTATGATCAAATGGGTTTCATTCCAGGAATGCAAGGATGGTTCAACATATGCAAATCAATAAATGCAATTCATTATCTAAATTGAATTAAAAGCAAAAACCATATGATCACCTCATTAGCCACAGAAAAAGCATTTGATAAAGTTCAGCGTCCCTTCATGATAAAAACCTCAGTAAAGTAGGCATAGGAAAAAAAATCTCAAAATAATAAAGGTAAATAAGGCAAACTCACAGCCAACATCATACTAAATGGGGAAAAGTCAAAAGCATTCCCTCTAAGAACTGAAACAAGACAAGGATGCCCATTTTCACCCTTCTATTCAATATAGTACTGGAAGACCTAGCCAGAGCAATTGGGCTTGAGAAAAAAATGAAAAGCATTTAAATTGGAAAAGACAAAATCAAATTATCCCTATTTGATGATGACATGATCTAAAAAACCCTGAAACTCCACCAAAAGACTCCTTGAACTGGTAAGTGAATGCAGTTAAGTTTCAGGATACAAAATCAACATACAAAAATCATTAGTGTTTCCATACACCAATAACAATCATGCTGAGAACCAAATCAAGAACTCAATCCCATTTACATTAACTACAAAAAGAAAAGAAAAGAAAAGAAAAGAGAAGAAAAGAAAAGAAAAGAAAAGAAAAGAAAAGAAAAGAAAAGAAAAGGAAAGAAAAGAAAAACCCAAGGAATATACCTAACCAAGGAGGTTAAAAATCTCTACAAGGAAAACTATAAAGCATTGCTGAATGAAATTATAGATGACCCAAACAAATGGAAAAACATCCCATAGTCACCAGAAGAATCAATACCATTAAAATGACCATACTGCCTAAAGTAATCTACAGATTCAATGAAATCTCTATTGAAATACCAACATCATTTTTTCAGAGAATTATGAAAAACAATCCTAAAGTTCATAGGGAACCAAAAAAGATACTTAACAGCCAAAGCAATCTCAAGTGAAAAGAAGAAAGCTAGAGGTACCACATTACCTGACTTGAAATTATACTACAAGTCTATAGTAACCAAAATAGCATGGTATTGCTATAAAAATAGGCACATAGATCAACAGAATAGAATAGATAACTCAGAAATACAGCCACATACTTACAGCCAACTGATACTTGAACAAAGTCAACAAGAACATACACTGGGGAAAGGCTACCTTTTACAGTAAATGGTGCTGGGATAATTGGATTGCCATACGTAGAATGAAATTGAACCTTTATCTCTCATCATATACAAAAATCAACTCAAGCTGTATGAAAAGCTTAAATATAAGACCTGAAACTTTAAAAATACTAGAAGAAATCCTAGGGCAAACTTGTCTAGACATTGCTGTAGGCAAATAATTCAAGACTAAGACTTCAAAGGTACAGGCAATAAAAACAAAAATAGACAAATGGGACTAAGTTAAACTAAAAAGCTTCACAGCAAAAGAAATAATCAACAAAGCAAATAGACAACCTGTACAATGGGAGAAAATATTTGCAAACTATGCATTCGACATGGAACTAATATCCAGAATTTACCAGGAGCTCAAACAACTCTACAACAATAGCAAAAGCAAAAAATAATTCCAGTAAAAAGTGGGCAAAGGACATGAACAGACATTTTTCAAAAGAAGACATACAAATGACCAACAAGCATATGAAAACATGCTCATCATCACTAAATATCAGAGAAATGCAAATTAAAGCCACATGAGGTATTATCGTATACCAGTCAGGATGGCTACTATTAAAAAGACAAAGAATGACAGATGTTGGAGAGGATGAGAAGAAAAGGGACCGCCCATACACTGTTGATGAGAATATAAATTAGTAAAATATCTATGGAAAACAGTATGGAGATTTCTCGAAGAGCTAAAAATAGAGCTACCATCAATCCAGCAATCCCACTACTGGGTATATAGCCAAAGAAAAAGAAATCATTCCATCAAAAAGATAACTGTACTCATATGTTTATCATAGCACTATTCACAATAGCAAAGACATGGACTCAACCTAAGTGCTCATCAATAGATGAGTGGATAAAGAAAAAGTGGGATATATACGCATTGGAATACTATTCAGCCACAAATAAGAATGAAATATCTTTTGCAGCAACATGGATAGTATTGGAGGCCATTATCTTAAGTGAAACAATTAAGACACAGGAAGACAAATACCATAAAATCTCACTTGTAAGTGGCAACTAAATAATGTATGCACACAGATGTAGAGTATGAAATGATGGACAATGGAGCTTCAGAAGTGGGGATGGGAGGGGGTAGATGATGAGAAATTACTTAATAGGGTATATTATTCTGGTGATACACTAAAAGCCCTGAGTTCACTACTATGCAATATATCCATGTAACAAAATTATACTTGTACCTCATAAATTTATGCAAATAAATTGCTTAAAATAAACAAAATTGGCAAAAGACTAGGACAATTTACTGAAAAGGAATGAATAATCAATAGACAAATAAAATTTGTTTAACACAATTAGATATCAGGGTAATACAAATAAAATTAAATGAGATAACTTCCACTTACCCACTAAAATTATAAAGATATTAAAAGTACAAAAAGAAAGAAAGAAAGAAAGAAAGAAAGAAAGAAAGAAAGAAAGAAAGAAAGAAAGAAAGAAAGAAAGAAAGAAAAAATAACCTAAACTGGCAGTACCAAAAGTTAAAGAGAATATGAAGCAACTGCTGGAGGTGTTATGTGGTACACCCATTTTAGAAAGCAGCCTATTATAGAATTAAATATATACCTACCTTATCAGCAAGCAATGCTACTCCTAGACATATAAAAGAGAGGAATGAAAACAACTGTCCACAAAAGACTTGTTTAAAAAGTGTTCACGGCAGGTTTCTTCATAATAGCCAATAATTGGCAACAAATCAATGACCATTTACAGATAAATGAATAAACACATTTTTGCATAATCATTCAGGGGAATACAACACAGCAATAAAAAGAGCAAACTGTTTTACATGCAGTAAGATAGGTGAATCTGATAAACATTAAGCTTTGTGAAAGAAGTTAGACACACAAGAGTACATACTATATTATTACATATATATCTAAATCAATAAATGCAAACTGAACTATATTGATAGAAATAAATACTGTGTTGTCTCTACGTAGGGAGTCACCTGGAAGGTAGCATGAGATAACTTTGGATGTGATGAAATAATTGTATTTCTTGGTTGGTGTGGTGGTTAAGTGGGTAAATGTATTTGTAAAACTTCAAATAACTTACATTTAAATTTTTGAGTTTTATTTCTATAAATTATTTCTCAATTTAAAAACATGATAAGGAAAAAAGTAAGTGTAAAAGGTAAATTAAAACTCTCATGATCACATTTTTAAAAATCTAAAAATCAAAATATACTCAAGGAACCCAAAATATAGTATTAGAAATTGTGAAAAAGAAAGTAGAAGAAAATAATAATCTCTGGTAGTCCAAATGTCAGGAGAACAAGAAGGACAACAAAAAACAACTGCCCATGGAAATAAAAATCAGTTGGCCAATGTAGGAATATTAGCCCAAACAAGCAAAGTTTAGATGCTCCTGATAACGGTTGAATACTTTCTGATGACAACACAAGAGGGAGCTCAACAGCTACAAAACTGAGAATATTACCACAGATCATCCTCCCCTTCTAAAAGTACACAAACACCAATCTCACGTAAAGAAAAAAAATCCTGCTTATATCCTATATGAATTTATTATGAGAAAACAATCATCAGTAGGACAACATCCCTATAAGTAATAACTGTGTGGCTGTGTAGTGAAAACTAAGACGTGCTGCCCAGAAGGCTGACAGCTGATGATAGTGCTGTCAGTACGGAGACTTTAGGTATTTTGTTAGCAACACAGACACCCTGTGCAAAGCAACAACACTTCCTGGAGAAGACCACACCCAAATACTGATTGATGCTCATTGATAAAGCCCTGGCCATCACAGTCCAGCTCAGGACACCTCTGAATGTTCATTCTGGCTACAGAACTCACTGCTAGGTCAGTCGAGGCAGGGCTAAACCCATGCACTTGCTAACAACATAACACATACCAAGTTATCTCAGAATGTACTTCCCAGGGAACATAACCTGCAAGAGCCAGGAAGATACACTCATGAAATAGATGAAAACTCTAACCAAATACTTCAAAATGAGATAAAAGATTTCTAAAGAAGTGATAGAAAATATGAAATAATAGCAAAGATTAGAAGTTTTAAAAACTTAGTGATAAGTAATTGAAGGAAGAGAAGTTTCGAAAAGAGAGGAGATAGATTAGTTAAAAATGAAAAAAAAAAATCATTTCATAAATGAAGTCTAAACTTGGAGAAACATAAGACTGAATAGAAATGATGGATAACGCCATAACAGAAAAAGATAAAAAGAAAGATGAAAGCTAGAGAAAAAGATTAAAAATCATACTAGATAATTCATGTTTTATAATTCTATTGTTATAACATTGAAACTATGCAAATACTAATGCATGATATTAGAAGCTGTGAAAGCTGTTTCTGTTAGAGAAGAAGGAGTGAGTGGTAAGGTGTTTGCAATATTCTATTTTTTGACTTGTTCATGTTCACTTTGTGATAATTCATTGATGTGATAATCATCATTTGTACACTTTTTGTGAGTGTGTTTTGTTTTGATTTAAAAAGTGTACATGATATACTGTTCTTCTTTCATGGATGTCATACATTTTATATAAGGATACTAATTGTATTCAGTAGATCTTACGGACTGGTCGGCTCCAATGTAGAGGATTCAGGCAAAGCAATGCTATTCATTGTGTTGAGGTAACCTCTAACTTCCAGCCACCTTCCCGAGAAAGAAATCCTCCTGTTTCCTAAGTGAAACTTTTAAGACTGGCTGTTTCCCTGGGGGCTGAGGGTGGAAAAGAGGCTGATTAAGCTCTCACGCTTAATCCTCTGCATAAAATACAGAATCATCCTCATTAAGTACAGCTCCTTACATTTGCCTCAGTTGTGCCAAGTGTTTCTAGTTTAATTGACTTAAAAGTAAACATCTAGTCTTATCCTGGCATGGAAAAGATACAAAGAAATTCCACTCCGGTTCCCACTGCAGTCTCATACTTATCTATGAACTTTCTCTTACTGGTTTATGACAAGACAGGTATAGACATTGAATGTTAAGTGGCAAGCAACTTTTATGGAATTTGATGCTACTGAGACATACAAGCACACAATCAGTGGATACATCTTTTGGAACATTGTATAGAATAGTTCAGATGTGTTTCATTTCATTTTTCTAGTAATTTATTTTTATTGGATCTTACTGAAATATTCGCCTTTTATGATGCTGAAAAAGGAAACTGGTCCTTCACTGCACTACAACAGGAACATACATGATTTGAGAAGCACTGATGGAGAAGTTGAGTTTCTTATTCAGATATTAAACCCATCTCACTCTTTTCAGTGCCATCTAGGTGACCCAGTTGTGAAGAGAAAATCTGAATACAGTTCTCTGTTATGAATTGGTTGCTTTTGGTTGACTTCCTCCTTTGTGTAGGTATATTTTCAGATTTCTCTTTTCTGTTTAGAACCATGTCAATCACCCTTTCTATTTTTTTGTTTCTATAATTGTTTTGATATCTACCACATGTTGACCTCTTCTGTTTACTTTCTTGATGAGTGCTTGTATATATTTTTTAATTCCTCTGCTATCATTTTAGTATGTTTATGGATAGAATACATATGTTAAATTCCAAAAGGGTTATTTAGCATTTAAAAAAAGATCCCAAAACAAAATTCATGAGCCAAAGTTGCTAGAAATGTAATGAAAAGCTAATAAACACAAATGCAGTGAAATATTTTAATTCAGCACTATGAAACCATGACAGGTAACATATCCACAAAAGAAATAATGATATAGTGTACTAAAATAGTTAAATTTAATTGATAAAATATAATAACATCTATAATACACTTAAAAAATTTTAATCTAAATGAAAATGCTTTACTATGCATAATTCAAGAGAAATCAATAATAAAACTTAATAAATTGTAAAAATAGAACTAATGTCAATCACATTATCTCAGTAACCCAAAACAAAGCCACACACCAAATAAGGTGTTACTTAAATATCAGCAAGAATATGTTATAATAAAGAAGCACTCCATTAAAAAAAACTATGATCAATAAATGAGAATTGTAAATCTGTGAGGAAAATAAAAGAACAGAAGAAAATAATGGAGATAATCAATGCTGTACTTATAGAGACATGTTGTGCCTAAAATACCTTAATTATTTAACTAGTAAAAATTAAAATAAATAAAAAGACTTAATCCAAAAACTGAAAAAGGGAGACAAAAATAGGAAATAAGGTTGTAATTTAAAAATATAAGAAGACATTATTTGTGATTTCATACACTTTAATTTGAAAATCTAAATAAAATTGATAGGAGAGTAGTAACTTCGTCAGGTGTTGGGCAAGTGGGAAGGGAGAGTATATTCACACCTAATGAGTCCAGTGTGCACCATCTGGGAGATGGACTCGCTTGAAGCTCTGACTTGAGTGGGCAAAGGCAATATATGTAAACAAAACATTTTTACCCCCATAATATGCCAAAATAAAAATAAATAAGTAAATAAATAAATAAATAAAAATAATTGATAGGAGAGAATACAGTTCAGTTACATTACATCTTGGAAAAGGGAGGCAAACACATGAAGTATATTCAGGGATTTTGGACATACAAAGTAAATACAGGGCAAGAGATGATGGTTATTAAGACTTTTTGAGAACTATAAATTTAGAGGTAGAAGAGAAAGAGGAGGAGAGTTATCCTTTATTTCCAGGTACTTTGTTATCTTCCTTAATCTTTACAACTCTGAGAATAAAATATTCTTATCCTTACTTTCCATAGGAGAAAATGATGGCCTAAAATGTCAAATAACTCATCCAAGGCCACACAGACAGATAAATAGACTAGATATTTTGACAACTTACAAAATTAGTGACATAATTGGCCCAAATATGTATGTACTGTTGAAAAGTGTTCTGATTATAGAAAGTCAAATACCACAAGTTCTCATTTATAAGTGGGAGCTAAATATGTGCACATGGACACAGAGTGTAGAATAATAGACATTGGAGATTAAGAAGTACAGGAAGGTGGAAAGGGGGTGAGGGATGAAAAATTACTTAATGGACAAAATGTACACTATTCAGGTGATGGTTACACTAAAAGCCCAGACTTCACCACTATGCAATATATTCATGTAACAAAACTACATGCATACCCCCTAAATTTATACAAATAATTTAAAAAATTAATAAAAGTGTTCTGATTATAAAATCTTAAGCAAAAACCCAGTCTTCCCAAATATTTTCCGAATGGCGAGTTGTACATCTTTGTTCCTGAGGCTGTATACCATGGGGTTCAACAATGGGGTGACGATGGTATAGGTCACTGTCACCAGCCTGTCTTTGCCTGATGTATATTTGGCTGATGGTCTCAGGTAGACAGAGGAAGCACAGCCATAATGGACAATGACCACAATGAGATGAGAAGCATAGGTGGAGAAGGCTTTTTGTTTGCCTTCAGCTAATGGGATCTTCAGGATGGTGTGGACAATGAAGCCATAAGAGAAGCAGATGAAGATCAAGGGCACAATAAGCACGAGGACCCCACAGATGAAGATGACCAGTTCATTGATGTAACTTTCAGCACAGGCAAGACGGATGACTGGTGAAATATCACAGAAGTAGTGATTGACCTTGTTGGAGCCACAGAAAGGGAGGCTAAAGACCAAAGTTGTTCCCACCAGAGATATTAGAAAGCCACTAACAATACAGGTTGCTGCCAGTTGTCCACATATCCTCCAGCTCATGAGAATGGAGTAGTGTAAGGGCTGATGGATGGCACATAGTAATCATAACCCATCACTCCCAGAAGCAGGCAATTGGTGATAGCAAAACCAAGGAAGAAAAACGTTTGGGTGGCACAACTCACAAAGGAGAGTGTCCTGAGTACAGACAGCAGGTTGATGAGCATTTTGGGAAGGATAACAAGTGTGTAGAAAATCTCAGAAATAGAAAGGACACCTAGAAAGAAGTATATGGGTGTGTGGAGGCTGCTATCCAAGCAG
The DNA here is from genome assembly GCF_020740605.2 of Lemur catta. NCBI lineage: Eukaryota > Metazoa > Chordata > Mammalia > Primates > Lemuridae > Lemur > Lemur catta. The sequence goes on along the minus strand of NC_059130.1, from coordinate 31,704,068 downwards.
ATGACTGAGATGATGGTGATGTTTCCACTCAAGATGGTAAGATAGAGGCAGAGAAAGACCACAAAGAGGACAAGCTGCAATTCCCCAAGGCTGGAGAAACCTAGAAGTAGGAATTCAGTGACAAAGGAGGAATTAGCCATGAAGCTTTGTTACCACAGAATAAAGCCAATATGATCAGCTCCAGAGACCTTTGGGATTGAGAAGTCAGGGAGACTTATCCTCATAAAGTAGCTATGCCAGTCTTTGAATGAGAAACAGGCATGGGAGATAAAAAAGAATAATAAATTAACTGGAAATTATTCTAAAATGATATATCCCCAAACTGCTATTTTTCTGCCAATGGTCAAATCTGGGAACAAATTTCACATAAGATGTACACTCATTAGCTCAAATAAAGCCTATCCTTCAGACCTCCTCTTTGGAGCCTTGTGTAGTCTCCACTTAATTTTTCAGTATAGTAATTCCCTATCATCTACTATTTTGCTTTCTGTGGTTTCAAATATATGGCATCAACTTCAGTCCAAAAATATTAAATAGAAAATTTCAGAAAAAAATAATTTATAAGTTTTAAATTGTGTGCCCTTCTGTGTATCATGATCAAATTTCATGCTATCCCACTTTGTTCTGTCCAGAACATGAATCATCCCTCTGTCCATTGTATACATGCTACATATACTACCCACCCATTAGCCATCTACACTATCAGATTGACTGTCGCGGTATCAAACTGCTTGTGTCCAAGTAATCCTTATTTTACATGATGATGGCTCCAAAGCACAAGAATAGTGATGCTGGCATAGTGTTGTAATTGTTCTCCACTATTATTAGTTATTGTTGTTAATCTCTTACTGTCTCTGATTTACAAATTAAACTTTATCATAGGTATGTACATATAGAAAAAATATAGAAACCCTAGAAAAACATACTTAGGGTTCAGTATTATCCACAGTTTCAGGCATCCATTGAGGGTCTTGGAACGTATTCCCTGTAGATAAGGGTGGACTACTGTAATCTAACTCTCAAAAAAGCCTTTATCTACATTAATTATGATTTTAAGTGGGCATGCTTTTGTCCTGATTGCTGGTTAGTATATCAAAGCAATAGCACCAATGTCTGAAGATTTTACTAGACACACAGACCTCCTTTGAATATGCTCCCCATCTAGGGAAGCATCTATTCATCTTACAGTTGCATGCTCTTAAAGAACATAGTTCCCTTTCACAACTAATTATATACCCATTTTCATGCAGTCATTCATTAAGACTAATTTGGTTTTCAACTACTGCTACTGCCTTAGAACTAGCTTTATGATTTCTCTACAAACTCTTAAAGGATGCTAGAACTGATTTCTCCTTACAGAAAACATATGGTTAGAATAACTTAGTTTTGCTTCAGCATTCACTGGTTACCCATTTTGTTATGTGTCTTACCCTTGATATACATGACTTGGAGGCCAGCAGACTGCTGGTTTGGGGACATGTCTCTGAATTTCTGAATAAGAAGGCTCAGACATTTTCCCTAAGGAATCTGACACAGTTATCATTGTTGGTAATAAATTATATATATTTTAATGAAAACATTCTTAGCCTCTCCTACCTCTTGCCCAGATATGTTCCTTTATCTAGCCATACCTCAATAAATAGTTTCAAAAATAATATTAGTCATCCAAGCTGCAAATTTCTAAGACATGCTTAAACCTCGAATTTTTATAATCCTCTACATTCAATATATTTTTGTTCTGAAATACTTCTAGGATCCATACCTTTTTTTCTGCAAGAAATTTCTTGGATTCTGTCTTCCCACTCTGAGCCATCCTCCACAAAAGCAGCAGTGTTGTTTTTCTATAGGAAAAATCCTATCATATTACCAAGCCAGCTGATCTTCAATTATCTATGAAATATTCTAGGTCTTTCATACTTTTCCCGAATCTACCTTTTCACTCATAATTGCTATTATATAGTCCTTCACATGCACTTTAACACTGAGAAATTTTGAAAAACACTGTCATTTTTCATACTACCTCTTAAATATGGAAATAGTTCATGTTTTATGTTTGTTGTTGTTTTTCTTCTTTTAAATTTTCAGTTAGCATAACTGTACTCATGGAATCCTTCCTACAGCTTACTAATTGTGCTATACCACTTTCTCTAGGTTTTCTCATTAGTCACTAAAACCGTACTCACTTTGGCACAAGAATTATAAGTTTCTCTTTGACTCTATAAATTATAACTTACCAGATTCCAGAAACTGCATCTCTAGCTCATACAATAGTGTCCAATATAGACCAAGTTTTTGAAAACTTGAAAAAATCAATGAGCAATGATGTCAGTTTATCCTCTAAATCATTTCAAAACTACCAGGTACATAGCATTTGATTCCAGGGATTTCCCAAACTTGTTACATTAATATTAATCTAGCATGTAATATTCACATTCTTCTTTAACATTTTGGGATAAATTATCTCTCTGACATCATTCTCTGAAAGCAGACCAAAAGATCCATTAAAAATTTCTACTTTCTTATTTTTATTTTGGATTATCAAATGATCTCCTCCATCATCTCACTAGCTAAACTTTTTAATTTTAAGTTTAAAAACACTTTTTGAGGGGTTTGCAATTTTTTTCAAGTAGCTAAATTGCTGTTATTATTTACTCTTGTGCTTAAATAGAGATTTAATAAAATTTTGGGATGGGACTAGGACCTAGAGCATAACTTCTATGTCTATGTATCTTTGAATTGCCTTATATCTAAACTTTATAAGGAGCACACATCATGAATTTGACCAAAATAAAGTCCCCACTAGTATTTTTCCTGAGACATAATCTATAGTCTTCCATTTTCCTGGTATCCTTTATTTGAGTATTTTCTCTTTTATAGAATAATCCCCAGTATTAGCAATGATTATGTAAGTAAGCAAAGAGAGTTCAAGATCCCAAAATAAAAGACAGGCCACATTACTCAATAGCTACTTCATAACCTCCAACTTTATCAGCCATCTGTTCTTTCAAACTCATCCTTGAAACCTGTGTGGAAACTAAAATTTGAAAATAAAATTCACTATGGAAGCTTTTTGCTTTATTTAACCCAGTCTGGGATGGAACATAAAATCATTGGTAAATAGGAGATAGTGTCTTGAGCTTGGAAAGGAAGGTATTACAGTTTGAGAGAAAAGATTTGGAAAATGAGAAAGAGGGAAAAAAGAAAAGAAGAAAAAATAGGATAACTAAACTACCTTCTTAACAAGTGGAAACAGTGAATTGGCTTTTCACACTATCCTGCTCAATAACTCTTTGTCACCTGTAGGGCAAAGATGGATTTCCTTAAGCTGGATGATAAGACAGCTGATTCTCTGTCCCCACCTACATTTACAGCCTCATTCTCTAAAGCTTCATCACACAGGAATTACAATGAAATATTTAGTTTCCTATATATGCTTTTGTGTTTCAGGACTTCACTACAAAATGGAGCTGAGAGAGAGAAAGCAAGCTCTCAGCCTTTAATATCCTTTCTCCTTCATCTGTAGACTATTCATTCTTCAAATTTTTAAAGTGACCAATTATTGAACTTTCTTTAATATGTTTAGGGAAAGTTTACTGTTCCTGTCTTAGCGTATCAGTGCTCTTTCTGTCATTTGATCACAATTACTATTTTCCTTTACTGATAACTAGGGTAAACAGATCACCAGCTCATGGGAAAACTCAACAATTTTTAAATTTGACATACAAATAAATGACTCAACTGTCACTGTTATTCTCAATAAGGAAATCAAAGTATCTAAATTAGAAATAAAATTTTACATTTCTTCAGATCAGAGTTCTGGTGCCCTGTAGCATGTGGTTTATTCCTTCTCAGAGACTTCCTGGATATGTCTGTGAAAGTTTTTAGGGAAATTTACCAACATTGCCCTCCCTGTCATTATGTCCCAGGGTTCCTCTTCATCTTCCAGGAACTCCTTAGGCCTGAATAAGAAAACTGCATTATTCCTCAGAGAAAATATCACCTGTTCTTTTCTCCATGAGTAGTTTAGGTACGGCTTCAATGAGTATCACCAATGATTGTTCCTTTTTACATTAATCACAAACTCAGTGGCTTGGTTAACTGAAATCCTCACCTCCATAGGGACCTAATTACCACGTTGTGCCCAATATTTGTCCATAATTTGTGTAATTAGCAAGCAGAACCATAGTGATGCACTATAAGAACTCATTGGCCAAAGAAAAGGCCCCTTCCAACACACCATGGCGATTAGTTGACTTCCCCTTAGAAATTCTCTGGGGACTCATTAGAGATATGGACCTTTTCTGAGCACCATTTGTTAGAATAGGTATCAATGAAACCATCTCCTTTGAATTTCCCTACCTAATGCCTCTAGATTTTCATTCTCAAGTTGGAGAAAAATATTCTTTTTTAAACCATTACACATTCCTACTTCTGAACGCTAGGATAGAAGAAGAAAGATATGAAAAATAGAGAACAGACTATTAGAATGCCAGAGGCAACCTAAGTCTTTCAGATACATGGGAAACTGGTTTGTTCTGAAATATAATGTGAGTTGGGCAAATATTTGTTCAATAAATAAAGAAAGTTTGAGTTATAGGGGAAAATGTGACAGTGCCTTGGTATGAGTTTTAGTGGAGCCCATCGGCTTTCTCCCCATTTCGGGTTGTATATTGATTCTTTCTGACAATGAGTTCAGACACTTGGGCTGCAAATGACAAATGCTGGACACTCATGGTTGCCTCTCTCAGGGGCTCATGTGAGCTGCTCTTGTCAGAGATGCTTCAGGGATGGGAAAAAACCAAGTTACTAACTAAGGAACTTTGGGTGGCTTCTTCATCCTTCAATTATATCGGAGATTGGGACAATGGCTAGATCTTCAGGAAATACTTTGCTGAGGAGATTCGTCCACAGATTCTTCCTTCTATGTGTACAAATTAAAGATAGCCACACATGTTTTTGTACTTCTCACCTAGAGAGATAGTATATATTCCCTTTCCCCTTGAATCTAGTTAGGCTAGATGACTACTGCTTTGACCAATAGATTATATTAAAAGTGATGCTGTATTCATTTATAAACCCTGGTCTCTAAAGTCTAGCAGCTGCTGCTTTCTGTCCCTTAGAATATCTACATTTGCACCATATCTTGAGGAATCCCAAGCAACCTTTGAAGAAGCCACGTGGTAAGAAACCAAAGCTACTGGCCAATGGCCCCAGCTGAGCAAACTGTGAATAGCTAACATCAACAAACCTGGAACATAAGTGAGCAATCTTGAAAGTGAATTTTTCAGCTCCAGTTGAACCATCCAAGCTGACCCCACATAAAGCAGATACAAGTTGTCCCCATTGAGCCCTGCCAAAATTGCAGGTTCTTGTGCAAAATAACTACTTATTGTTAATTTAAGCAACTAAAGTTCTGGGTAGTTTCTTATTCAGCAATAAATAAGGAGAATAGAATTTGGTGTCCAAAAGCGAGGTGCTATTATAATAAAAATGTAAAACATTTGGCATTTATTTTGGAATTGGTGATATGAAGAATCTGAAAGGGTTTAAGGAGGCTATTGCTGAAAGGTAGAAGGACCATGAGGCCATTGCTGGTACGGGTTTGAAGGACAGAAAAGAAAATGTTATATGAGTTAGGTAAAACGGAGATACTTATTATCCCTTATTGGGAAGTTGGCAGCATGGTCAGGTCCCATAGCCTGAAAAATAGAAAAAATATTTAGTAAATTCAGAGGTCTTCCACCAATGACAAAATATGAGAAGAGAGAGACAAATGAAAGAAGATACTTACATTTTTCTAGAAGAATTTAGAGAAAACATAAAAAATTCAGAACTTGACAAGTTTGGAAATAAAATTATTTCTTATCCACAATCTCTCCCAACAAAGACTTTCAAGGTAAGAAATGGCTTCAGGGAAAAAACTGAATTCAAGTTGCTGTCAAGAAACTATTGCCACATTTTACTAATCCACTTATGAATTGATGGGCATTTGGATTGTTTCCACATCTTTGCAATTGTGAATTGTGCTGCTATAAACATTCGGGTACAGGTGTCTTTTTTATAAAATGACTTTTGTTCTTTCGGGTAGATGCCCAATAATGGGATTGCTGGATCGAATGGTAGGTCTACTTGAATCTGTTTAAGGTATCTCTGTATTGCTTTCCACAGGGGTTGCACTAGTTTGCAGTCCCACCAGCAGTGTATGAGTGTTCCTGTCTCTCCGCATCCATGCCAACATGTATTGTTTTGGGACTTTTTGATAAAGGCCATTCTCACTGGAGTTAAGTGATATCTCATGCGCACTGTCTGGGGAATGGACACGCTTGAAGTTCTGACTCGGGGGGATAGGGGTGGGGGGAGGGGATGGGTGTATACCTACATGATGAGTGAAATGTGCACTGTCTGGGGAATGGACACTCTTGAAGCTCCGACTCGGGGGGATAAGGGGGCATAGGCAATATATATAACCTGAACTTTTGTACCCCTATAATAAGATGAAATTTAAAAAAAAAGACAAAAAAAAAAGAAACTATGGCCTCAGAATAAACATCTTAAAAATGTAGCTGTGAGAACCTTTGTTAGAACTCAGAAATATTTAAGGGTTCTAAGTATTCTAAGGAAGTAAATCCTCTAAGGTAAACAACAGGTCTTTATAAGGGAGTTGTCATACAGCAGCTTCATAAGCTGCTGTATGACACATAATAAAAAACACACATAATAAAGACATATAATAAATAAATAAATAAAGACACATAATAAAGAAAAAAATATGAGTGTGACTTTTGTCCAATGGAATTAATTTATAAATTGAAACGTAAGAAACCCACAACATTTCTAAAGGTATCCTATCAAGTTGTGGGTACAGAGACAACAAAAATAAAGAGACATTTGGACCTTCAACTTTCTCACATGGAGATATCAGACTTAGAAAATGACTTATCAGCAAATAGTGGTTATGTCTTACGGATAAGGAAAGATGATCAGAAGTTGAGGAAAAGGTCTCACAGTTTAGAGCCAGGAACCAAGGAGAATTATTTCTTGGAAATAGAATTGGGCCCTTATCAAGTTACTGACATGTGCCGAGCTGAATTTCAAAATTGCTGTGGACTCCTATGTGCCTCATACCCTCCTTTTGCAAATGGAATTTTCTATTGCAGTTATCCTATGCCTATCTCATCATTGTATTTTGGGTGTCAGGAGCTGACAACCTATTGGTCCTTCACCTTAAAAGGCTAGCAGATTCCACTTTCTGTATATTGGAACATTTACTTTTGAACCATGCTGTGAGAAAGTCCACGGAAGTCCATGAAAAGGGCTCCATGGAGAGGAATTCACACTCACAAGCTAGTCTTAACCCAGCTGCTAGCCATAAGCCAGCACCATCTCATCAACCACATGAGCAAGCCATCTTGGAATTGGGTCCTTCAAGCCTAGTCAAGCAATCCAGCTGACATTGTGTGGAGCAGGGATAAGCCATTCTTTTTTTTTTTTTTTTGAGACAGAGTCTCACTCTGTTGCCCAGACTAGAGTGCTGTGGCGTCAGCCTAGCTCACAGCAACCTCAAACTCCTGGGCTCAAGCAATCCTCCTGCCTCAGCCTCTTGAGTAGCTGGGACTACAGGCACGTGCCAACATGCCTGCCTAATTTTTCTATATATATTTTTAGCTGTCCATATAATTTCTTTCTATTTTTAGTAGAGACGGGGTCTCGCTCTTGCTCAGGCTGGTCTCGAACTCCTGAGCTCAAAGAATCTGCCGGCCTTGCCCTCCCAGAGTGCTAGGATTACAGGCATGAGCCACCGCGCCTGGCCAGGGATAAGCCATTCTTATAAGCCCTCCCCAATTTGGAGATTTATGAGCAAAATAAACGTTGTTATTTTAAATTTTTAAGGTTTGGGGGATATAAATATTGCTATACTTTCATATATACTACTTAGCTAGGTAGAGCAGTCATTATTCAAATAGGTTATGAGGCATTTGTTAGTCATCTACTGAATGTTGCCTACTGTGTCTTGGGTACAGATGACATTGGGAGGATTCACTATATGCGTATGATGAAGTGCTGCCTTTCCCACTGCTGATTGTTTGGTAGAGAAAATAAGATATGGACATAATCACCTCAATAAGTCAGAGCTCAGTAAGAAGCATAAGGGAGGCTTAAATTTCTATGGTGTTTTGAAGAATGGAAATCAGGAAATACTTCATAAAACAGGTGAAAATGAAAGATGACTTTGATGGTGGACAGGATTCCACATTGGACAAAAGATTATGGTCCTTTCAAATGAGAAATTCTTTGGTTCCTAGGCCAGCATAAAACCATTCTCCATGAGACTACCACACTACAAGCCCTAACTGGAGAGATGACATGTTCACTATGGAAAATTCATGTTTATCTTCCACTATCCTTTTATTTAATGATGTCTACAGCGTGAAAATAGACAAGGTGACTGTTCTTCTATCACTGCAAATTATTTTTTCTGTAGAAATATTATTCTATTAATTATTTATTAGAATCTTTTTTAAAAGACAATTTCAACTTTTCATGTTTCTACTAATAAAAAAAGAAACTCAGGATATCTATACACCAAAAGAATAATAGGAAATTAGATCTATAAAATAAGATAGAAAATAATGTTAAATTATATTAATGTCTGCATGCTGTAGAAAATGTTCTATACATAGTGTTGAACACAAAACTCAGCCACTTTTTTTAAAATTTACCCAAGAGTTAAGTCTATTTCTACAGCTTCCAGCTTAATTACCATTGTTTTCTACAGCATAGAATTTGGTTTTTCTAAAGTCTAAAGACATAGATACTCTATAAATTCCTTAAATTATAAGCAAGTATTTTCCCTATATAGGAATGAGGACAATTTCATGTATTGGCTACATGGCTCTCAACAGATTCTCAAAGTGTATGTTTCAATATGTGACCAAAGTGATTATCCATGGCTATTCCACTGGTTGGGCCAACTATTTGACTCTTTATATAGATAGCAACTTTCTGAATTCAATATTTATAAATAAACCCCATCATAACACTTTATTCTATAGAAAAACAATCAGTAGTGTCACATGATATATAAAAAAAAGAGAGTTTTTCTATCTTAGTTTCCATTGGAGCACAAGACCTGAGGGGAGAAAATGTGCCAACTACTCTCAAAAAATAAAAATGTTGAGGAAAACAGTTGGGAATAAATACAGTCTTTGAAGGAAACTATTGGATTTCTTGATGTTTTATCTCCCCCAAGAATATGGAACTACTTCAAGACTTTGATATATATGTTCTGGAGATAAAGGTAAGGAGTAGATTGGTATCTGGGATCACTTGAGAAATCTGGATGTAGGAGTCTCTGGTTATTGACCTGAAATACCAGAGAATAGAGAGAAGACTTTTGACACAGAAAAGTGTTCAACTCTCAGAATTAAGAGGCAAATGCACAAGCTGTCAGCCAGAGGCAGCTTCAACCATATCATAAGAAATGTAGTAGCTCCTTGTAAAGAATTACTCTAGCAATCAGGAAAGCTCCTCACATGAGAAAGACTCAGTGTGCCACATCTACAAAGCCTGAGAGCACCACTGCCAGAGCATGACAGTAGCAGTCAAGTAAGAAGTTTCCTTCACTTGTGCCTCCCTCCTCAATGTAATTCTTGAAACTTTCAGTCACTGAAATAAGTAGAGAGAGAAGTGGTAGCTGACAGAACTAATATATAAATCAACCTCTATCAGCCCCAATGTAGGCTTCCTGATTCAAAGATCAACACTCAGAGCTTTAAATGAAATTTAGACTATTAGTTATTATGTCCAGTAGAGTGGACATTTAAATTTGAGGAGTTTCCTGAGTTTCTGAGAAGTTGAAAAACATTAGCCTGCAGATTGTACTTAAAGAGATCATGAGAAGAAAATCATGTTTTATGACATGCATCCTAAAGAGTCCTATTATATCATGCATGTGATAAAGGAGAGCAATATTTATTATGGAATTTAAAATATAATAATGTTTCAATCATATAGTAAAGATCCTTTCTTGCCCAGCACTCTTCTGATAGCAAGTTGGACATCTTTGTTTCTGAGGCTATATACCATGGGATTTAGTAATGGAGTGACAATGGTGTACGTCATCGTTACCAGCCTGTCCTTGTTGGATACATAGTTTGCCGTAGGCCTCAGGTAGATGAAGGAAGCACAGCCGTAGTGAACAATAACAACAGTGAGGTGAGAGGCACAGGTGGAAAAGGCTTTCTTTCTGCCCTCTGCTGAGGGGATCTTCAGGATAGTCCTCAGGATGCAGAGATAAGAAACACAGATAAAGAAAAAGGGAACCACAAGCACAAGAACCCCACAGATAAATATGACAAATTCATTAACATCTGTATTGATACAAGCCAGACGTATGACTGGTGAGATGTCACAGAAGTAATGGTTGACCTTGTTGGGACTACAGAAAGGGAGGCTGAAAACTAAATTTACTACTGTAAGGGAGGCCAAGAAGCCTCCAATCCCACAAACAGCTGCTAGTTTTCCACACACCTGCCAATTCATAAGAATGGGGTAGTGCAGGGGACAACAAATGGCAGCGTAGTGATCATAACCCATCACACCCAAGAGCAGACAGTTGGTGATAGCAAAACCAAGGAAGAAGAACATTTGAATGGCACAACAGACAAAGGAGATAGTCCTGGCCACAGAAAGTAGATTGATGAGCATCTTGGGTAGGATGACAAAGGTGTAGAAGGTCTCAGATGTTGAAAGAATACCAAGGAAGAAGTACATGGGTATGTGGAGGCTTTGATCCAGGTGGATGACACTGATAATAGTGACATTGCCACTAAGAACGACTAGATACAGAAAGAGAAAAACCACAAAGAGGGTAAGCTGAATTTCACCAAGGCTTGAAAAACCCAGCAACAGGAACTCAGTGACCATGGCAAAATTTTCTGCCAAGACCTGTAGAGAAGACAGAAAGAAGTAAAACATATTTAGGTACGTGAACATAAGAATCTGGGATAGTCTCTGGAGGCACCGGTGAAGAGTCTTGCCTTTTACTTTCCTCTTCCAGTTTCTAGTGACTTCTCACATTAATTGATTCATGGTCCCCTTCCTCCGTCTTCAAAGTCAACAGAGTTTCATCTCTTTCTTTGACTTTCTGATTCTCTCTTCCATTTTTAAGAATGCTTACAATTATATTGGGCTAACCAAGATAATACAGGATAATCTCTCTATTTTAAGATCGGCTAAATTCCTTCTGCAACTTCAATTCCCCTTTTTCACATAACCTAACATAGTTTCACCTTCCAGGGATTAAAACAGGGACATCTTTGGGAGTTCATTATTTTGCCTACTTCAACTAGCAACAAACAATCTGAAAATATTAGGAAAATTTCATTTGAAATAGCATAAAAACTATTTAGTATCAAATTTAACAAAAGAAGTACAAGACATATACACAGAAAACTACCAAACATTGTTGAGAGAAATTATAGAAAATTTGAGTAAATGAAGAACATCCATGCTTATGAGTCAAAAGACTTACTAAAATCAAGAGGCAATTCTGCAAATTGATCTATATAGTCAATGTAATTCCCATGAAAACTTACCAGGCTTTTCTTACAATGATTGTTAAAATGATCATAAGGTTATACAAAAAGAAATCAAAATGGCTAAAATAATTGTTTTTTTTTTTTTAAAGAACAAAGATGGAGGATTTATACTTGCTGATTTAAAAACTTACTGTAAAAACATAGTAATCAAGACAGTATGGTAATGGAATATAGTTACACAAATAGGTCAATGGATAGAATGGGACCCCAGAAAATAAACACTTAAAAAAGGTACCATTGTGAAAATAAAGAGGCACACCACAGATTAAAACAAAAACATATTTTCAAAACATATATCTAGTAAGAGATTTGTATCCAAAATATATAAATAACTCTTACAATTAAGTAAGTAAATAAGTGTAATACTTTAGCTGAAAAAATGGGCAAACAATTCAAATAGACATTTCACCAAAGTATATAAATGGATAATAGTCACATGAAAAGATGCTTAACAACGTTAGTAATTAGAGAAATATAAATTAAAACTACAAGGAAATGACTGCAGGCACTAGAATGATTATAACTTAAAAGTTTGACACTAAAAGCTGCTGGTGAGAACGTGAAGAAACTGAAATCCTCACACATTGCTGAAGGGAATGTAAAATTATACAGTCGCTTTGGAAAACAGTTTGGCACTTTCTAAAATGACAAACATAGACTTATGAGATGACTCAACAATTTCATTCCTAAGATTCTACTAAAGGAAAATGAAGACTATCCACACAAAGACTTTTCTGTGAATATTCGTAGTACAGTAGCATTACTTATAATAGGCAAAAAAGGAAACTATGCAAATATGTGTCAATTTATAAATGGATAAATGAAATCTGCTGGGGTCATAAAATTAAATACCATTCAAAAATAAAAAGAAATGAACTACTGGTACAAACCACAACATAAATTATTGTCAAAAATATTATGCTAAGTGAAAGTGGCCAAGTGCAAAAGACTACACATTGTAAATTCTATTTCTATAAAAGGTCCAGAACAGGAAAACCTATATAGGCAGAAACAGATTAATTCTAACACTGGACTGGGGGCATACAGGGTTTGACCACATACAGGCAAAAGGTGTCTTTTTGGAATGATTAAATGTTCTAAAATAGAACTGCAGTGATGGCTACACAACTCCACCAATTTGTAAATCAAAATGGATGAATTTTGTGTCATATTAAGCTATTTTTTAAAGGTTTTTGTGGGAAAAATTATATATATATATCATTTTTATTATTTAATATTTTGTATAGGTGTCTATTTTAAGCATTAAATAGAGGCCTTAAGAGCATTGTGATCCTTTTAACGGTCACCATTTTAGTCCTTCTTTAGGATCTTTAAGAGCTTCTGGAACATATCATAAATCTTCAAAAATTCTTGGTAAAAATAAATGTAAGTTATTAATTATTTGCATTCTCAGTCTTATAACTTAAAGTTTACCATGCCAGTAATGCTCCGTTATATTTCTTCCAATTAGAATAGTCATAAATACATACAAATAGAAGAGAAGATCATATACCTGAACAGAGGGTGGGAGATAGGTTTTACTGGATTTAATACAAATGGATTGAGTTAGATTGTGAATCATGACTATTCATTTCACTCCTTCCCCGCTTTGAGAAATAACGATATAGACATTCAAGAAAAATATGCAAACTGGTTTTGGCTAATTATCTGTATTTACATGCAGGATAACTATTTTCTGAAGTGACCAGAATTACTCTTATCACCTTTCTTCTTCGCTTCTCTTACCCATCATCACCTCTATAAATAGACACATGTGGAGTCCACCATACCTACAACAAATCATGGTCTGTTTGTAGAGTCACTGAATTCTGATACATAAACTACCTTTAGGAAAAACACTGTCCATGGATTATGCAATGAAAATTGGGATTTGGGACTGGCAATAGTGTTTGCTTTAGTAAAAAGCCAAATAAATATAGGCTACTTTTGATTTTCTAGGAAAAGTAAATTAAAACGTAATAATTAGAGAAGACGAGAGCCTTTTTAGCCATGTAATATTCCATTAAGTAAAATTAGCTTATATCAAACTTTTTCTAATTACTGCATATAAACCTCCCCTCAAGTACTGACAAGTAGAAATAAAGAATCTCTTATTTTTTTTATGCAATCTGTTAACAAATATTGGTCTGAGAGGAATATATCTTTGATCAAGAATTAGAAAAGAAAAAGAGATCAATCTCCTACAAAACATTCTGGAACATACCAAAAAGGGAAAATAAGCCTAAAGACTTGAGAAGAATCAAATCATGCAAATATTTAATAAAATTCAAGCAAATGACAACTATACAATAAAATATAACAAAAGAAATTAATAAAAACAAAACACTAACCAACATTAATTAAATGTAATTAAACCAAATATAGAAATAATTTAAAGAGATTAGAAAAAAAGTAATAGACATAGAAGAAAGACAAAGCAGATCCATCATGCAAATTATTGGGGTTCCTATAAAACAAATAATACTTAATACTATTAGAAAGAAAAGCTTCCCTGAAATAAAGGAAGGCCTACATCTATATATTGAAATGGCCCATCATCTTTTCATCTTATTCATATTCATGACTATCCAAATATTCATGAACATTGATCAAAAATAGGCAAGTCAAAAACATATCCTATTTCATTCTTCTACATGTACAGCACCTACTACTCAATCATAAAAAAAAAAAATGATGAACTGATACCTTTTGTAACAGCCTGGATGGAACTGGAGACCATTCTTCTAAGTATTGAAGAATGGAAAAACAAATACCACATACACTCACTAGTAAATTGGAACTAATCAATCAACACTTATGCACATATGGTAATAAAACTCAACATAAATCAAGCAAGTGGGAGAGGGAGACGGGGATGGGTAAATTCACACCTAACAGGTTCAATCTGGGTGATGAGCACACTTACAACTTGCCTCAAACTGTACAAAAGCAGCTCATGTAACCCAAATGTTTTCACTCCCCTAATATTCTGAAAAAAAAAAAAAACCTAGTTAAACTATTATATTTAAATGTAAGGAAAATTATCTGTCACTAATAATTTTAAAATATTATTAAACAATTATTAGATCAAAGGGAAAATGCAGCATAAAATGAAATAATTTCTAGAAAATAATGACAATTGTATTCTACATTGTAGAATATATGAGCTAAGTTTAAAGCAGTGAGCAGAAGAAAGTTTATGCCTTAATTATTTATATAAACAAAAATTAATAAACTTTTTAAAAATTTAAAATAATCTCAATGCCATCTAAACTGTTTCTGACATACAATAGTAACTCGATAAACATATCTTTAATAACTTTTAAATGTTAGTTTAAATTTTTACCTCTTGTGTTCAAAAATTCTGGTATATATTAATAAAATACAAAAAAAATTTTAAAAGATTAAAAAATGTATCACTGGGTAGAAAATTTGAAAAGCTACGCTTAAAGACAATTAAATATCAAAGAGTGGTAAATAAGCAGCTATTTCACTATATAAAATAAAATATTTATTTATAACAAAAGCACAATCAGAAATATTAAAAAGAAAACAACAAATGGAAAAGTACCAAAAATATTGTTACAATTTTAATGTTAATAAAGAATTTATTATGAACTGTTGGAGAAAATAACCAACTCTAAAGAAGAAAATGGATACAAGCATACAGTTTATCACATAGAAGTAAAATGCATCAAACATGTAAAAATTTATTTTACTTCATTTAAAGTATACTGAAAATTATCCCATCTCTTGGATTATAGAAATCAACTTCATGATCAACACTAGCAGTTTTAAAATTCAAATAGAGTAGGTTAGAGAATCAGAGGAGATAAGATCAGGGTAAAGTACACACAGTCTGAATAGCCCTTACTTAAAATGAATCTTTTATTTCAATTTGTGTACAGCATATACACAGGAATGCTAGGTGGCAATTAAAATGTATTTATTGCTTTGTCTTGCAGATAGAGCTATGAATGTAGAATACACAACAGACTGGCCAACTGATTAACAACATCTTCATTGGAGGATAAAGTTTCTTTACCTCTGCAGGCCCCCTGATTCCCATATCTGGTGTTTTTGACATGCCTGATTCTTCTCTAGAGGCAGAACTATGGATTCTGAAGAGAATCAGTGTTTCTGAAAAGAAAAATAAACATACCATGACATTCTTTATTTTTAATACTGTTTGTCTTTTCCTCTCTCATACTCTGTCCTGAAGGGAGAAATTATGCAAATTCATTCAAGACGGGAAGCTCTAATTTTCTTTTTTGCCTCAACTCCTATAGACCTGGATGGACAATTGGAGAGATTATTTTCCAGGGTTATTTGAGCAGCAGAGATATAGGGATCTGAGAATCAAAATCATGGTGTTGTGGACATAGAGAACAACTTGGAGAAGGGGGGAGAAGACAGGAGAATAAATATCAAAGTGGGTGTTCAAAGAGTTTAACTGAGGAGAAGTGGTGATCTCAGGAACATTAAAATTTACATTTAACCAGGTACTTTCTTATTCAAAACCCTCTAACGATCCCTGCAAACTTTATAAAATTCCAAATTCTTTAGTGAAAGAAAGAAAGAAAGAGAGATATGGGGAAGAAAGGGGGGAAGGATGAGAGCTGATAATTTGGTTTCTTATGACACTACAAACTCATCTCTTTTAGCTCCCAGATTTTATCCCAATTTGTAATCATATGGCACTTCATGTAGTTCAATGAACATGCAGTGAGCCATGTCATATAACAACAATGCCCTTGCCTGTGTTTAGGCAGAGCCTCTGATCTTTCAAATCATTTGCTGCTAAGTCAGGTTCCCAAGTACTCTTTCAATTTAACAAATATTTATTGGATACATACTAAGTCCTAGCCACTCCATTAGGTGTTTGGGATACATCAGTGAACCAAAGATCCCTGCCCTTGTGAAACATTCATTCTGGAACTTCTCACATTTAGTGCTTAATAATTAAAGATAATAATCTTTCTTGAGTAGTACAATTTGAGCCCTCAGAAGGCAAAAACCATGTTGTTGTTCATTTGACAAAAGTTTATGTACCAGAAACCATGTATTTTATATACATCTCTCTAACCCTATCAGCATCAGAGTTTCTAGCAATAGCAAATATTCAAAAGTCTATGTAACAAAGTCAGTAATTAAACAAATCAATACATGAATAAATCATTGCAACTGATTTGTAGGTATTTCTCATGTAGCTGATAAAGGCACTTCCAAGAAAAAAGGAAGCTAGATAAAGATTTATGTTGGGAAGAAAGCACTGGAGATGGAGTAAAAAGGTATGAATTCACATGCTTATTGTAGGATTTTCTTTGAGCAAATAATCCTCCTGAATCTTAGTTGTTTCTTCTGAAATTTGGGATATTATAAGGATTAATGGATAGCATAAGTAAAAAAAAAAAGGAGCCCATAATTACACATAAGAAGCCCTAATTATTTCTTTCCTTCCCTCCTTCCTTCCTTCCTTTCTTCCTTCCTTCCTTCCTTCCTTCCTTCCTTCCTTCCTTCCTTCCTTCCTTCCTTCCTTCCTTCCTTCCTTCCAACTGATGCTAGGAATAGCTCCTGTGACCACTCTGCAATATCTCTAATGTTCTTCTTTTTTCTTATCCTTAAGACCTCAACCTTGGGCATAATCTCCTCATATAGCTACTTGTCGTCCTTGTCTCCCCATACAGCTACTTGTCTTAGTGCCACCCACCAACATTTTACTGTCATGTATTTGTAGACCCCAGTTCTAAGAAGATCTCAACAATTTCTGAATTGAACATAAGATAAAGATACAACTAGCTGTCATCTTTGAGATGTCATAAATATATCCTGAGATTTTAGATAATTTAATTTCTTAAGTCATCTATAAAATAAAGACCAAATCCCCACTATGAAAAAGTTTCACATTCCCCAAAATATGAATCCTGGGGTATGGAGGAATGCAGTTGTTTTATTTCCTATTCATCATCCAAGCCCTTTAAGGAAATGCCTAAGTAATTTGCCACAACTAGGGCATTTCCAGTATATTATACATCTTCCATTCTCTTAAAGTTTTTCAAGTCAGCAACAAAAGACTTACTACTTCGCTCCCCAGAACAGCGGCCATTGTACCTTTCTGTATTGCTTGGCCCAGCCACGACCCTAATGAGTGCAATTAATGAGGCTTTCTTTCTAGTTATCAGCACCAGAGTCAATGCCTTGCTTGGTAATTTTACGATCCAGCAGCCTAGGGAGCCATGACCACATTGCTTCTCATGCATTCTGCTCAATTAGTAGCTATGATCCAAGGGGGAAAAGCCCCTCAAGGCTCTTTTGCCAAATAGATAAACTATGCAATAGGCTCATGGAATGAATAGTCAGGAGGTCTGAACTCAAATAAATGATAGTTCCTACCTTAAGAAATTAACCCCCAACAGAGGAGACAAGGAAAGCACTGACTACGGTATGCCATGGTGGGGGATTATGAGAGAGATATGCATATGTCACTATGAAAGCACATGGAAAATAATTATGAATTAGATTATAGAGGTCAATAACTTCCTAGAGAAGGTTATGCTTCAGTGAAGTTTTGAAATCTGAGTAGAGGGTAGACAAGTAATGAAAAAGAACAAATATCAGAAAAATACATGTAAAATAAGGAGGCATGAAAAAATGTCATCATTGGGAACAGGCAAGTACTTTGGTGGGAATTTTAACTTAAAGAATTACAATTTACCTTCAAATCTGTTAGGAACTATTGAAAGATTTATAATCTGGGACATTATCTGCTGATATTTTTATTTAGAAAGATAATGATTATGATGATAATCAACATTTAAATAGTGCTCAGCATATGCAAGACACTGCTCTAAGTGTTTAGCTTATATTATCTAATTATCTTTACAAAGTCATCCAAAAGATCACCAGGATAGCTAAATAGCAGAAAGGAGAGCTTTATTGGTGATATCAGCTTACAAATCCAGAGGAGACAGTTTCTAGCTTGGACCAAAGGTGCTCTGTCTTTGAAGAAGGAAAGGGCAGGTTGGCTTTTATGCCTTACAGGTCCTGTGTCATATAATAGAGTCATACGTATTCAGCAGGTTTGGTGGGAAAGCTATACATAAGAGGAGAGTTGAGCGCATGTACAGTGGGTAAACATATATAATATACATCTCCTATTCATTTTGGGGTGGAGTTTTAGCATTAAAGTGAGGTAGAATTTGGCTATTTTTTTTAAAACGTAGACTATAAAAACCAAAGAAAGTTTGTGTGGCAATCTCTATAAACTGGCTGAAACTGGCTTCAGGTCTGCAGTTGCTTATGAGGAAAGAATGTTTGTAAGGCCTGTCCTCTGTCTAATCAGAGTTGTGGTGGTCTGAGTTGTAGATCAGAGTTAAGAAGAGTCTGACAATTTGTCTGATTGCTCCTACTGTTAGGGAGCTTAGCAAGCATGTGTTTTCTCTTGTAGCTCCAGGAATTTAGGGAGTTGCCATGCCAGTGGAGCCCTGAACCCCAGCCAGCAGGTAACTTTTGTTTCCTTAACCTAAGGATCTGTAGTAGTTGATAAAAGAGCATCTATTTTGGTGTCTCAGGTCACAACAAGAACCCTAAGACTTCCCCAGTAGCACTGTGAAAACTTGTACTAGAAATTTTCACATTAATCCAAAGGAAACAAAATGGAACTGTGGAAATGCAGAAGAAATGTGATTGAGGAAATTTTAGCCAGTAGAATCTACAGGACTTAGTAGCTGATTTAATGTGCGGTGTGAGAATTAAAAAAAAAAAAATGGTGAAGATGACTTCCAAATACTTGGCTTAGCTGCCTGTATGGCTGGAGTTAACATTCAGCAAGAAAGGGCATGACGGTGGCAGCTTGGGGGCAGAAAACAGCAGAACAGGCATGGCCATTCATAAGACAAACATCTCTGTCATGGCAGACACTATACGAGGAACTGGGTCAACAGGGTTGTGTCTAACATATAAATCCATGCTGTCAGGAAATTCAGATTCATTGCAGAGAGAGATAAGGTAAAGCAGTTATACCCCAAAAGCACAAGCAACAAAAGCAAAAATAGACAAATGGGATCATACCAAGCTAAAAAGCTTCTTCACAGCAAAGGCAACAATCAAAAAAATAAAGAGACAACATATGGAATGGGAAAAAATATTTGCAAACCATATATCTGATAAGGGGTTAATATCATGATATATAAGAAACTCAACTCAATAGTAAAATAAAAATTCAATTAAAAAATGGGCAAAGGGTATGAATAGACCTTTCTCAAAAGAAGACATACAAATGGCTAACAACAGGTAATTTGAAAAATGCTCACCATCACTAATTATCAGTAAGGTGCAAATTAAAACCACAAGGATCTATTCCTTCATATCTGTTAGAATGGCTGTTAACAAAAAGACAAAAAATGAGAAGTGTTATTGAGGATGTAGAGAAAAGGGAACTCTTATACATTGTTGGTAGAAATGTAAATAATACATCCATTGTGGAAAACAATATGGAGGAGGAAAACAAAAAACTAAAAATAGAACTACCATATAATCCAGCAATCTCACTACTTCGTATCTATCCAAGAAAACATAAAATCATGTATTGAGGAGATATCAGCACTTCCATGTTTATTGAAACATTATTCACAATAGCCAAGATATGGAAGCAACCTAAGTGCCATCAATGGATGAATGGATAAAGAAAATGTGGTATGTATACACAATGAAATGAAATATTATTGTACCTTATGAAAAGAAGGAAATCCTGTCATTTGCAACAAGATAGATGAACCTGGAGGACATCATGTTACATGAAATAAGCCAAGCACAGAAAGACATATACTGCATAATCTCACTCATGTGTGAAATCTAAGTCAAATTCATAGAAACAGAGTGGGATGATGGTGACCAGAGGCCACCGGGGTGGGGAGGGGATTTGGAAAGTGTTGGTCAAAGAGAACAAAATTTCAGTTAGATAGCAGAAAACATTTTAAAAGATTTATTATGCATCATGGTAACTATAGTTAATAACAATGTATTGTGTTCTTGAAAATTGCTATAAGTAGATTTTAAGTGTTCTCACCACAAAAAAATGATAAATGTGAGGTAATGCATATGTTAATTATCTTGATTTAGCCATTCTATGATATGTGTATATCAAAAAAATCTTGTACAGTGTAAATATATATAATTCTATTGTCAATTAAAGACGAATTTTTTAAAAGCAGTTATACTTACCTTTTCTGCTTGCCTCCAATTCACCCAGCTCTTTAGGGATTTTGTAAGTGTTGCTCTTTCTGTCTAAAAGGGTCTCCCTGAACAATCCCCTTTAACTGGTGACTCTTATTTACCCTACAGATTACAGGTTAAATGTCAATTCCTCTGGGACACTATTCCCACACCATTCCACCTAAATTAGGTTTCATTTAATATGCTCTCCTCTGACCTTTGCATGTATTTTTCCTTCAGGGAATAGACTTAAACTGGTGGTAAGGTGTTTTCCCTCACTATATCTGTTTACTGGGACTGTCTAGAAACAGGCCATAAGTTTTATGAGGACAGAGAGCACATACATTTTATTCACCATTAATTTCCAGTAGCTAAAATAGCATCTAGTAAATATTAAGCAATGAATAAGTATTTGTTGAAACTTTAAGAGATATAATAAAAACAGGACCCGGGTGTTATGAGAACACAGACAAGGCAGAGCCTAAACTATTGGCAGGGTGCAGCAGGCTGACACAGTAGGGCCAAGAAGGAAAGTGATAGCTGAGAGTGTCTTGAAACATATAAACTAAATAAAGGAGAGGACCTATTCCAAAGAGAGAAACAGCTCGTGAGAATACAGAATCATGTCACTTTGAAGCTTCAGAGTACATAACTAGGCACAGAGTGAAATTAATAATAACATCAGAAATAATAATACTGGAGAGGTAGGCAGAAACTAGATGATAAATCCATGCTAATGAAGGAATCTTGGCTTCATCTTGTATGGCAAGGAGAGTCACCAGAGGGTTTTCCATGGGTTTTCTGGCCATTCTGGAACTCTGGCCCTCTGTTAATATTAACTCAATCTCTTTGCTTGTAATTACTTGAGATTTTTCACCAATGATGCAATGCTTTAGGTTTCCTGAAGAGAGTAAATTAGTATGATGTTCAGGGAATAAATGTGGGGTCTAAGACAAGACAGTATGCCAAGAACTCACATATACATGGGGAGAAGACTCCACAAAGAAGTTCTACTCTCAAACACAGGAAGGACAAACATATCAAGTAAAGGCAAAGACATTTCAATATGTAGGTTGAGAGGGTAGATAAGGGGCCAAAAATGGCCACTAAGGTTTGTTGCAGATTGTTTGGGACCAAGGTTGCCTTTCATCTTCAAGAAAGAGAGGGTGGGGATAGATATATTTTCTGCTTCTCTTCCTTGAAGCTCGACAGCTTGAATACATCTTTGCTCTCCTCAGTTGCTCCCATCAGCTTGGATGCATCTTTGCTCTCATATTAATTCTTTTTTCATTCAGAATCAGTATTTATTTGAAGTTAAAAACTAATTTACAAAAGAATACATTTTTGAAAGCAAATTTAGTTTTCTCACTTAGTTCTGGTTACACCTGTGCAGCACAAACTTTCCAAAGTCACCTTAAAGCCTTTTTGAAACAAGGTAGGAAAGAAACAAACAAGCAATTACTAATAATTAATTAATAATCTCATCATAAAAGACTGAAATTGACTATGCTATTTAATTTTAAGAGCTTTTATTTCCTTTAGTTTTAATTTTTCTCTTTCATTAGCAACTAAAGTTCAATCCAATAACAACCACATGGAATAATTGTTCACTGTCATAAAACCAAATTAAATATTTACCAAGACTACCTTAAAAAAGGTCTGCAAAACAATAATCTGGAGAAGATTCTTAAACTATAGCTATCATATTAATTTTTAAATAGGCAAAATTTAGAGCAGTAAAATATAATTACATTCATTCTGGTGTTGAGTAATCCCTTCCCATATCTGCTTAGCCTTGTTAAAGTATCACTGACAGTTGAGAACCAGAACATCTTAACTTCCTTGAGCCTCATTCTCATCATATGTAAAATGCCCTTATGGACAGTTGGACAATTAAACAAGAAAATATGTGAAAACACACATTTTGCCTGGCATGCACTGAGCATACATAGTTAAAAATTGGCTCTTCAATTAACAGGATATAAAGTCTGGCTCATTGTTCTTCGAAAAGCTGATTTAAATTCCTTATTTCGCAAACTGTAAATCATTGGATTGAACAGTGGGGTAAGGATGGTATAAGACACAGGTATTAGGGTATCTTGGCTTGAAGAGTAATTGGACTTGGGCCTTAAGTAGATGAAAGAGGCACAACCATAGTGAACAGTTACAACAATGAGATGGGAGGCACAGGTGGAGAAGGTCTTGTATCTTCCAACAGATGAAGGGATTTTTAGAATGGCAGAGATGATGCGTATGTAGGAGACCAGGATAAGTAACAGTGGAATAACCAAAACAAAGACACCAAGCATGAATATGACCAATTGACTGATGCGAGAGTGATGAGATGCCAGTTTGAGGACAGGGGATATGTCACAGAAGAAGTGATGAAGAACGTTGGAGGAGTGGAAGGGCAAGTGAAATATCAGGGAGGTGGTGACCAGGGAGACAGTGAAGCCACCAGCACAGGCAGTGGCCACTAGTCCTATACAAATCCTATGTCTCATGAGCACCATGTAGTGCAGTGGGTTACAGATGGCCACGTAGCGATCATAACCCATGGCCGCCAGCAAGAGGGAGTGAGAGCAGCCAAGGAAGAGGAAGGAAAACATCTGAATGGCACAGCCCAGGAAGGAAATGGTCTTCTTCTGGGCCAGCAGGTCGACCAGCATCTTGGGCACAATGACGAAGGTGTAACAAGTTTCAGAGCAGGAGAGGACAGCAAGGAAGAAGTACATGGGGGTATGAAGGGCTCTGTCCAGCACAATGGTGGAAATGATGATGGCATTGGTGCCCAGAGTGAACAGGTAGAGGAGCAGGAAGACAACGAAGAGCAGCTGCTGCAGTCTGGCCAGGGAAGAGAAGCCAATGAAGACAAACTCTCTCACCACAGTCTCATTGACCTGCTCCATAGTGGACACTTCTATAGAGGACAGTCAGGGACAGAGGTAGAGGCCAGGATCTGGGAAGCAGAGTAGAAATGCAGGGGACACTCAGCACAAAGTTTGCAGGTGGCAGACATTTCCAGATATTTGGTGGAATTTCTTCATTCCATCTTTAAAATATCTGCCAAAAGAAGAATTAATGTCAAATATGCAACAGAATAACTGACAGTTTGTTTGGAGGCTTTCTCTAATGTGAAGAACATGTTATCCCTCTATTTTAGGATTAGGAAATTGTCTAATAGTTTTCCCTTTTATGTAATGTATGGATTATTGTTTTTCTTGGTCAATATAAACCCCAAAAAACTGGCCCTCCAAAAGTGAAAAATGTTATTTTTGGCTACCTGAACCTGATCAGAATGTAGAATGAAAGAATAAATACTGTTCAGACATAAACGTGAACTTCAGTTTATCCAACCGTGAAATGAGAAGGGAAAGAAAGAACAAGATGATCTCAGCGTATAAGCTTGAGAGCACTTGATATTGATGACTTACATTCTGAGATATGTGGTAAGGCTATCATATACTTTATCTTAATTATTCCTGACAGCAATCTTAGGTCAGTACTCAAAATGATAAGAAAAACAAACAAACAAACAAACAAACAAACAAACACCTTTAGATTTACTTCTAACAGACTAACAAGAGACCAATAAGAACTACTGCTGAAGGTTCCATAAGCTAGAGCATGAATCAAGAGTGGAAGAAAATATAACACTAGTTAGTGTGAAACAAAAATTCTCTTTTTTAAAGGAAGACAGTCACTAGCGTGGTAAAGAGAGGCTATTAACTTTGTGGCATTTTGCAAAACACTTTTCCATTCTAAGATAGCTCAGAGAATCTCATAGAAATGGAGTTTTGCAGAAATGACTTAAAGCTTGCCACAAAGAGTGATAGAGAATGTGTAATTGGGAAGTTTGCGAGGCTCCACTTTCCTGTTATAAACCATAGTCTTTGTATCTTTTACATATTGTTGTGTCATTAAGATTCTTTTTGAACATTCTGCTACCAAAAACAGTTTGCAAATTGCTAGAAATAATTATTTCTAAAGTCATTTTAGGTTTAATTTTTTAATGGGTACATTTACCAGTGGCCCAATCTAATAAAGAAAGTACTGTCTGGATGCAAAATCATCCAGCATATATTGGCTGTATCCAGTCTTTATTTATATACTTCTGAGGATTTTACATCATTTTACATTGAGGAATTATTGGCATCTACCACCAGAATTTTTTTGTTGATTTTGCACTTTTCTAGTCAATAGCAGCCCTCTGTCTCCTGGACCATAAGTTATTACTAAATCACAGGACATTTTTAAAACTCAATGCAAGTATCCCTAACATTTGGAAATGATATTTTTTTTTATTTCTTACTATAAACTTGTCCTAAACTTAGTAGTAAATATTTACTTTACAAAAATAAGTGTAACTATAAAGTGACCATTATTACATGTAAATATATAGACAGATATACCACTTATATCTTGATGTGTGTGTGTGTTTGTATGTGTGTACTAGTTATATGTTTCTTTAACAAGGTAAAAGTTTCCCTACATAATAACTTCTCCTGGACAAATGGATTTCTGTATATTCAAAATAATGAGGAAATCTACATTTATAATCATTGCTTAGCCTTGTGTCATCACTTTCCTAAAAGACTTTCACCTGGATCTTCTTTCAACTAATTTACCTCTAACCACTGCTAGGCCCTTGCTCCACTGACTGCGATATGTAAAGTAGACTATGGAAACTGGAATTCTCTGATTCTGATACAACACCTGCATCTACAGAATACTAAAGAAAATTGTTTGGATTATTTGTCACTTAGGCCCATGAGATACCTAATTCCAGTCAAGTGGATTTTTACATAATATTAATATAATCGCATAGCCTAAATGAATTGCGTGATCGCTATAATTGCCTTTTTCATAATCTGTGGATCCAGCTCCACAGGTCATCTGAGAAGGCAGCCCCCATCTACTCAGGATGGCATCATCCTAACCACACTGCATTGTCATTGGTACTATGATAGAAAGACAAAAGGGCAGAAAAACAAAAATTCTCACTCTGCCAAATACGAGCAAGTTATAAAATAAACATGAAAGATCTCTCAATTTGGAATGAGAAGATCTAGGTTTTAGGTCTAGTTTTGTGCAACTTTGGATGAGGTACTCAACTTAGATAGTCTCCTTATTCTAAAATTAAAGAGACAGGGTAAGAAATACCTGAAATATACTGTTGGGATGCATGGAGGGTATCAAAGCAAAGGATCTCTGAGTGGTGGTTTATGGGGGAGTTCTGACTGAGGGTAGCACTTGAGCACTATGAGCCCCAGGAGCCTTTCTAACTCAAGAGAGTCAAAAATTCTCTTGTTAGATGCTCTCAAAATTCCCCTTATTTGTGATATTCTAGAACCTATGGATGGAATTTAGGTCATGACACTTGAAAATGGTAGCTCTGTGTCCTAGTTTTCTAACTCCTCAAATGCCTCACTGGGATTTTGTATAATCTGGATTTAAATAGAAACTCAATACTTGAGGGTACTGGGTTCCTCAAAGAAGGGACAATCTACGGAGTTTTCACATGCAAAACTTTTGAAAATTCAAATATTTACCTTAGGGAAAATATTAATTAGTTAACTGAGAGAAATTATGTAGACAGCCTCAGATAGTAAAGAAGTGGAATTTTTATCCTCTTAGGTACACATGGAAATCTTCAGTTTCTCCAAATTACTTTATTAAAATGGAATTGAAGTGGCAAATTTCAGTTATACCTAAAAACATTCATCCATGCGTACAAAGCAGAGGGATAAATGGGAAAGTAAGAGAAGAGACAAAGGTGGAGTATCTGTTTCATTTAATCCATGAGTCCACCGATCTTTAAAAAAAAGAATAGAAGAGAAAGTAAAAAACAAAGAAAAAAAGTCTAGCTAGGAGCAAGCATGACCCAGTGTTATCATCAAGAAAAATTAAAAGAAGTGTATGGACTGTTGCCAATCATTTGTAGTACCTGGGGTGAAAAGCAGTCCCTCATTCTCCTTTTGAACCCTGCCACTTACCAGAAATTCCATCTGATCTCCAATCAGGGGCAAGGGAGAGGCTTTCTGAAGCACTACTCATCACTCAGGTCCAGGCCTCACAAAGCCCAGATTAGGTCAGTGTTCTCACTGCTCAGTATGTACCTACATTGGTCTCCTCCCTCCAATTTAGAGAGAAGCAGCTATTTGGTACTGGCGTCCTTTGACAAATAGAATCTAAGCCACAGACCAGAGTCTAAGGAAATAATAGCAGAAGAGAGGGAATCTTCCTTGAGGTAGAAGCTCTTTTCTGCATCGATAGTGCTACCCGCCTCTATCCGTCAGGACTCTCACCTTCTTCAGATAAGTCACTATCTTCAGAAGTTCCAGTGACCAACATGGGGTGTGGTTATTAGAAACATATACTATGATCACTAGATTCCTGAGGCTAGATCTACTGCCCTGGAGACATTGTCTTGGGATTAATTAGAAGTCAAATTTATTTTGGAAAAATAATGTCATCAGTTTCTCAAAGATGGCTTCAGTTAAAGAGCCTGGGGAGACAGAGTCATGAGCATAATTAGCCTAGGAAGGCATTGAAAGTTGAGTCCATCTGTGATGGATTCTGAAGGAGAACCCACCACAATTAAGACTGTAATGCAGCAGACCAAGTGGAAAATTTTTACCAAATTTTAACCCAGGAGACTGATGTATTTGTCGAGTGACTCTCAACTTCAGTGTTTAAAGACTCAAGAGAGGTCTTAATTACAAATTTATCTTCCAGGCCCTTGCCTCCAGAAATTCAAATTAAGAACATTGGGATGTTCTGCAAAAACCTAAATTGTTAACAAGTACCTAAAATTTAGTTGAAATCTATTTTCAAATTGCTTATCTTATGAATTGTTTTACCAGAATGACAAAATATTATATAGCTGTGAATTTCACCCAAGATAATCTATAAAGTCAATATAATTCCAACCCAAATCCCTGCATGAATTTTGAAGTCAACCTGACAATCAGATTTCTAAACTTTATATGAAATTATAAGACAATTTTGAGAAAGAACAAGTAATGTATGGGCTCACTATTCCCAATAGTAAGATGCCTTAGTAATAAAAAGAGCATGATATTGATGCAGGAAGAGATAAATAGCATAGAGACAGAAGGAGAGCTCAGAACTTGATGTGTTTATATTTGGGGACTTAGTCTTTGGCAGAAGTCACCTCTCAAGTCAGTGAGAAAATTATGATCATTTAGTAAACACTACCAGGAAATCTCTGTGTACTTCACCACTCAGAAGGAGATGACTGAGTAGAAAGATGGAATGATTTACATAAGGCTCAGGTATAACATTGGCTCTGTGATAACACCTAATGGAACCTCACATGTCTACCCAAAGCAGTACATACTCTGAGCCATCCACCGGTGCACTGTGTCCATTCTCTACCAACAAGAAACAATGTGAAGGGAGATGAAAATGGTTCCTTCTCTTGTTTCTCCTAAGGACTTAACACACATAAGATATAGCTTTGTGGCTTAAAGCTGTCTCTTCTGAAATCAATGTTGTTTCCACCAGGAAACAAAAAATGGAGATTGATATTGCCCCTTGGCCACTTCAGTCTACTTTGTCCTACTTCTCCAGTAATCTACAGGCAGAAATGGGCTGATTACACTAGCTAGAGTGATTGATTCTATTTTTTAAGGAAATATAGGGTGTTGCTGATACATTGCCAGGGCAGAAAAGAGAATGTCTAGAATCTAGGAGATATTCTAGGGCATTTTTATTACTTCATATACAAAGATAAAATTTAATAAGAAGACTAAAACAACCTAATTTAGGCAAAGTCACTAATGGTTCAAGCCTTTCAGAAATATTGAGTTTTTAGTTGAGTTCAAAGGAATATAAATAGGTGGAAGAAAAAAATCATAAATGTCATGACAGTCTTGTGTTTACTTACAGAAATGAGGATTGCAATAAATGTGTTTTATTTTCTTTCATCCTTTATTTTGTATATTTTGTTATATGTTAGCCATTACTCCACCTTCTTTTACCTTACTATTATATATAAGATGTGTCATTGGTGCAAAACCTTATAATCCCATCTTTGAAGAAAAAACTATCAAATGATAATTAATTAGTCCCCCATGGAACTCTGTTTCTCCCTTTTTGTGGATATGAATGTGGACACCGCTTTGTATGAGGCATATTTGCCTAATATTTATTACTACTCTTTGGAAATTTAAACATGAACAGAAGGATGTTCGTGGATATGGAATATCCAAAAAGGAAAACAGTGCTGGCTATGTTTTGCTGATACTTAGTATCATACTTAAAGTTCAGTGTTCTTCCCTGTACTGCACTGTAAGGATAAAAATTCTGTAAATCCTGAAATCTGTTTTCCATATCCCCTTGCCAGAAGGGTTTCACAAATCAGGGGTATCCATGAGATATTTGGATGATGGGAGAAAAGGGCAGCCATTGTTTTTCTGGCAGCATGACATGCCAGCACTTGTCAGATGATGGATGTGGGGTTTTGGTTGTGGTGTTCAGATTTCCTGAGTATCACCCATCAGTGCCACAACAGCTAAGGCCATCTGTGGGTGTTTCCTGTGATCCTTGCAATTCTAAAAATCAAGAACAGCCTTCCTGACATTCATTCTCTTAGGCCTCCAACACATATATAAGCCTCTAATTCTTCTATCAAACCTCCTATTACTTTAAATATCTAGAGCAGCTCCTGACTTACTCTCAGAAAGCAACAATATGTAAACCTACCTCAGTCTTTGCAATATAGATGCAGAAGCTTTATTTCTTTCTTATCTGTATGTGCAGTAACTGTATAAATGCTATTTTATTAATTTATATAAATTTCCTAGAGTTTAATAGTATAAATAACAAAATGAAATTGCTCTGTGAGCAATTGTGCATTACCCACAAAATCAGTCAAAATCTATTCACATTACAAATTTTTTTTTAATTTATTTATTTCAGCATATTACGGGGTACAAATGTTTGGGTTACATATATTGCCTTTGCCCCACCCAAGTCAGAGCTTCAAGCTTGTCCATATCCTTGATGGTGTACACCACACCTATTAGGTGTATATACCCATCCTCTCCTCCTCCCTCCCATCTGCCCGACACCTGATGAATGTTATTGCTATATGTGCACTTAAGTATTGATCAGTTAATACCAATTTGCTGGTGAATACATGTGGTGCTTGTTTTTCCATTCTTGTGATACTTCACTTAGTAGAATGGGCTCCAGCTCTATTCAGGATAATACAAGAGGTGCGAGAGTATCATTGTTTTTTGTGGCTGAGTAGAACTCCAAATATACATATATCACATTTTATTAATCCACTCATGTATTGATGGGCACTTGGGTTGTTTCCACAACTACACAATTGTGAATTGTGCTGCTATAAACATTCGAGTACAGATGTCCAGATGTCTTTTTTATAGAATGTCTCTTGTTCCTTTGGGTAAATGCCCAGTAATGGGATTGCTGGATCAAATGGTAGTTCTACTTGTAGCTCTTTGAGGTATCTCCATATTAATTTCCACAGAGGTTGTACTAGTTTGCAGTCCCACCAGCAGTGTATGAGTGCTCCTATCTGTCTGCATCCACACCAACATTTATTGTTTTGGCCAGTCTCACTGGAGATAAGTGATATTTCATTGTGGTTTTGATTTGCATTTCCCTGATGATAGAGATGTTGAGCACTTTTTTCATATGTTTGTTGGCCATTAGTCTATCTTCTTTTGAAAAGTTTGTGTTCATGACCTTTGCCCACTTTTTGATAGGGTTATTTTTTCTTGCTGATTTTCCTGAGTTCTATACAGATTTTAGTTATCAGCCCTTTACCAGATGTGTAACATGCAGATGCTTTCTCCCATTCTATAGGGTGTCTGTTTGCTTTCGTGATAAAAATCACATTACAAATTTTAATATGCATTGTTTTGTCACACTACCTTCCCAAGGCCTATAGAAATTTATACTTTCACTAATAATGTGTGAATATGCCAATTTTTCCATAACATATATAAACTATTTTTAATCTTTTAAATTCTAGCCAAGATGAAAGATAAAAATATTTTGTCTCCTTTTATATTTCTTTATTAGTAGGAGTAAAATATTTCACATAAATTTATCAAACATTCTTATCCATCTTTTGCAAATTTCCTATTTGCATCATTTTTCTATTATATTTTTTGTTCATAGATTTGAAAGACTACTTGTTTCAATATTGTATTTAAGCTTTGAATTAAAAAGCATTCCAACTTGTCTTTTATTTTTTTTCAGAGAACTTTTAATTATAAAAATTAATCTTATAGAGGTTTAACTTACATAGCATAAAGTGTTCTCAACTAAAATTTAGTTTGGTGAATTTGACAAATGCACACATCTAATCAAGTTACAGAACATTTCTACAACCCCAGAAAGTTTTCCTGCTTCCCTTTGTGGTTGATCCAACCCAGCCTCTGCCCCAGAAAAAAACACTAATCTGTTTTCTGTTAATATGGTTTGGCTTCTTCCAGAGGTTCACACAAATGGAATTATACAGTATGCTCACTTTTGTGTCTTATTTCTTTGACTTACCATAGTATTTTTGAGATTTATCCATGTTGTGGCAGTTACCAGTTCATTCTTTTTATTGTTTAATAGTATTCCATTTCATGAATGCACCACACTTTATCCATGTTTGATTGTTTCTGTATTTTTGCTTTATTTCAAAAACTTTAGGGGGTACCAGTGTTTTTTGTCATGTGGATAAATTGTATCATACTAAAGTCAGGGCTTTCAGTATATCCATCACCAGAATAGTGTACATTGTACTTGATGGATAGATTTTCATCATTCCTGCCCTTCCACCCCCCCTTCATAGTTTCCAATGTCCAATATGACTCTTTATGACCATATATACCTTTTGTTTAGCTCTCACTTATAACTGAGAACATGTGGCATCTGTTTTTTCCATTCCTGAGATACTTCACTTAGGATAGTGATCTCCAGTTCCATCCAAGCTGCTGCAAAAGACATTATTTCATTCTTTTTTATGGCTGGGTAATACTCCATGGTATATGTGTCACATTTTCTTTATCCACTCATCATTTCCATGGATCAACTTAGTTTGATTCTGTATCTTTGCTATTGCGAATTGTGCTGCAATAAACCTTTGAGTATATGTATATATATATATACATACACACACACACACATATACACACACGTTTTTGTGTGTGTGTATGTATACACATATGTGTGTATGTTTATCTGTATATATAGGCTTCTTTTCCACTGGGCAGATACCCAGTAGTGGTATTGCTGGATAGAATGGTGGGTCTACTTTTATTTCTTTGAGAAAGCTTTATACTGCTTTCCATAGTGGTTGTACAAGTTTACATTCCCACCAACAGTGTATAAGCATTTCCTTTTCACTTCAACTGTGCCTACATCTGTTGTTTTTTGATTTTTTAATAATGGTGATTCTGACAGGGATAAAGTGGTATCTCATTGTTTTTAATTTGGTTTTAATTTTCATTTCCCTGATAATTAGTGATGTTGAGCATTTTTTCATGTTTGTTGGCAATTTGTCTATCTTTTTTTGAAAAGAGTCAGTTCCTGTTTTTTGCCCATTTTTTGATGGGGTTATTTGTTTTTTACTTGCGGATTTGTTTGAGTTCTTTGTAAATTCTAGATATTAGCCCATTATCAGATGTATGGTTTGTGAATATTTTCTTCCCTTTTGTACATTGTCTATTTACTCTGTTGGTTATTTCTATTGCTGTGCAGAAAATTTTTAGTTTAAGTCTCATTTATTTATTTTTGTTGTTGCTGTATTTGCTTTGGGGATCTTGCTCATAAATTCTTTGCCCAGATCAATGTCTAAGAGTTTTTCCTGTTTTTACTTCTAGAAATTTTATGCTTTCAGATCTTACATTGAAGTCTTTCATCCATCTTAAGTTAATTTTTATATATAGTGAGAGATAGGAAGCCAGTTTCATTCTTCTGGATATGGCTATCTAGTTTTCCCAGAACCATTTATTGAATAAGGCATCCTTTCCCCAGTGCATGCTTTTGTCTACTTTGTCAAAAATCAATTGATCCTAGCTATATGGTTTTATTTCTGAGTTCTATAGTCTGTTCTATTGGTCTATGTGTCTCCTTTTATCCAAGTACCCTGCTGTTTTGTTTAAGATAGCCTTGTAGTAAAATTTGAAGTCAGTTAATGTGATGGCACCAGATTTGTTCTTTTGCTTAGTATTGCTTAGGCTATTCAGGGTGTTTTCCGGTTCCATATGAAATTTAAGATCATTTTTTTTCTAGATCTGAGAGAAATAACATTGGAATTTTAATGGGAATTGCATTGAATCTCTACATTTTTTGGGCGGAATGGACATTTCAATGGTGTTAATTCTTCCAATCCCTGAGTATAGAATGTTTTTCCATGTGTTTGTGTCACCTATGATTTCTTTCATCAATATTTTGTATTATAGTTCTGTAGGTGACAAAGCAAGTCACACAGGAGGAGGATGACAGTGATGAGGAAGTAGCCCCCGAGAACTTTTTTTCCCTCCCTGGAAAGGCTGAGCCACCTGGAGTTGAGCCATACCCTTACTCCACCCCCACTGCCCCTGAAGAGCTGCCTCCAGGCACAGAACCAGAGCTGGCTTTCCAGGACAATGCAGCCAATGCCCCCCTTGAGTTCAAGATGGCAGCAGGCTCAAGTGGGACCCCTTACTGTACATTTGTTTTTCATACCTTGGTTTTTGAGGGACAGTTTTATTGAATTTCAAATTTTACATTTTTTATTTTTAGTTTAAAGATGACTTTCCCTTTTCTTCTGAAAATTCATTGGTATTTGTTAACTGTTTTCCTCTGTCTATAAGGTGTATTTTACTCTCTGACTGCTTTCTAAATTTTCTCTTTATCATTTATTTCAGCAATGAGATCATGATATTCCTTGCTGTTGCTTTTCTTGTGTATATCCTGCTTCAATTCATTTAAATTATTTGACTTACGAGTTTATGTTTGTATCAAATTTGAAAAATTTTCACCAATTATGTCTCCCAATAATTTTTTTGCTTCCTCTCCTGACACTCCACATGCATGTTTTTAATCCCTTTCTATTGCTATTTTTTTTTTGTTTGTTTGTTTCATGGAATGCTAAGAAGTACTTTATTTTTTTAAGTCATTTTAAGATTGTGAAATGCTCACATTAAAAAAAAAGTTTAACAGATTTCTTTACTGCAGGGCTGTCTCAATCTGTAACAATATTGTTGTGAAACTCTAAAAGCTGTGTGTAATAAAATAAGCCGTTTGGTGGTGAGATGACTCCAGTTCCCATTACAAGAAGAATTTTCTAGAATACAATCTAATGTCTGACACCAAGCTTTCATTCTACAATCTACAGGGAAAATGATGCCCCCCTCAGTTATTTTTGGGAGTTTTCCCTACTTCCTGGAGCTAGAATATAGATTTGGAATCTCAGGCAGTGTTAAGGCACGTGCGTGGGATAGGGTTTGCATGGAAGATGGTAAGTGCAGCAAGTCCTGAGCCAGCAATACACACCAGTTAATAATAAATCATAAATGGCTCTGTCTCTTGCTCCTTTGAGGATGCTTGCAAGCTCCAGTTGAGACCCAGGAATATTTCATGCAGCTGTCCAAGGTTTCTTCAGCTTACTGGGACCATCTTTATTTTTTGACACTCTTTTTTCCTCTTGGAGCTTCCTTTTGGATGTTTTCTGTGTCTGTTCCTCCAAGGTCATTGATCATTTTTCTTCAGTGTCTAATCTATATTTAATTATTATATCCAGCAAATTTTTAATTTTTTTATTATAAATTTTATTTCCAAAAGTTTCATTTGGTTCTCCTTTATATGTTCTTTGAGAATACTTATTACATTTACAATTTTATTTTGGCAGGCAGTTATTTTACTGTGTAGGTAAATTTGCTCCTTAAAAAAAATTAATATGATGTGTATTTTATCTATAGTAAACTGCATGTATTTAAAATGTAAAATTCAGTGAACTTTTATACATGTGGTGCGTGTGAAACTGCTGCCACAGTAAAAGCAGTAAACATTTATTTGTATCCCATTAACTTTTTCCATCTATCTTTTCTCTATCCTGGTTTACAGTCAATCGCTGATCTTTCTGTCACTATAGTTTAGTTTAAAATCATCATGGATTATATATAAATGTAATAATATAGTATCTGTTCATTTTTGTGTAACTTCTTTCACTCAGCATAATGATTTTGAATTTTATACGCTTTTTATGTACTAGTAATTGTTCCTTTTTATTGCTCAATGCATTTCTTTTTATGAATATATTGGATTTTGCTTTTCTTTCCTTTCAATGATTAAGGTATTTGAGCTACAACATGTAAAACTGGTATAAAAATCTGTACGCAAGTATTTGTGTGGATATGTGTTCTAATCTACATTTAATTATATCCAGTACATTTTTATAATTTTAAATATGTGTTGTTTACTATGGGTAAAATACACCATATTAAAGTAGTTAAAAGAATAAACATCCTTTAAAGGAACAGATTTGGCTATAAAGGGAAAATTTCCCTATTAGGACATGTATTTCACTTGTCTTAAATAAATAAATAGTTGTAGAAAGCCCAGGTCACTTGGTGGTTGACTATTTAACTTTTTAAGAAACTACCAAAATGTTCTCCAACATAGTTGTGATTTTATGCTCCCAACAGTAGTGTAAGAAAATCCTAGTTGCTCCACATTCTTGCTTAATACATGCCATTATTAATATTTCAAATAATAGAAATTTTAAAATGAATATAGTGGTATCCCATTATGGTTTTTATTATGACATGTCCGAAATTGAATCACAACTGTAGGTTATTATATCTCAAACAAGAAGCAGTACAATTGATCAAAGTATGTGCCTAAACTATTGACCCAGTTTTGCCACCTTAAACGTTCTCTTGTTTATGCCAACAGCAAAGAAGCCTGGAGAGCGAGTGGTGATAAAATTGCAATGGTGGTATCATTCATTGAAAAGACTTTTCTCATTAAGTTGCTTTCCACCTTTGTTGAAAATCAACAGATCAATAGTATTTATAGGTTGAGACTTGCATTTAAGTTTTGTTAAGGCAACTCAAATATGGCCTCTGCTGGAAACTAGTTTATCCTTATTACTAAGGTGTGACTTTTTGAGATCCATATTGATTGTCCCAGTTGTTCTATGGTGTTTTTCCATCCCTGCTAGTTGAAACTCATACATCTCCCAACCCTGTGTGAGTTCAGGAATTGTGTAGCTGAGATCCTCCTGGGAGTCTTTCGTCCAGTCTTAGAGAGTTTCACCTTATGCTGAAACATCTTAGTGTTCAGCTCTCTGTGTAAAAGTATCCATATGGATATTTCTGGAACTCTTTCTCTAAATTTACCCTCTTCTCTGGTATTTTGCTCCACAAATTATAGTTGCTTCAGCCTCGGCAAAATCCAATTTCACTCTCCTCAGTTCAACAGGCCTATTGTGCTCTCTACTTGACTTCTGAAAAATAGGAATAATACTGTCTCACTTGATAAGCTTATCAGAGAGACTATGTGAGCTAATGAATGGATAATAATGGCATCATAGTAAGTGTTAAGAAAGCTGCTATTAATATTAGAGTCAATAGATAAAATGGTTGGAAATGAAGGCTTCTTGCTGTAGTCTTTCAGCCTTTTGAGCTCTGAAATGATCCAACAATTTAAATAATTCTTACTTTTAAATATCTCAGAAATTAGATTAACACTGAAATAATGAGACTCTAGTATGCTGTGAAAAATTATTTGTATTAGTCCATATCAAATATATACACATATATTAGTTAAGAACATATTTCTCAGAATTAAAAATTAAAACCAAGAAACCTATTATTTTTTTCTTCTAATAGAACAAAAATCCTGAATCCTTCAGAAAAAGAAGAATTGTTACATGGGAAAGGCATACAGGGATTTTGAGGAATCTGGGACCCACTAATCCTGTTGCCTAATATGAGAACTGTGCTTTGTCTCAGTAATGCTATAGTGCCTGGTGCTTGTCCCCAGCTTAGACTCCTTTGCCTGTTGTAATTATCCATTTATTTCTCGATCTCCAACTCTAAACATCAAACTCTTTTCAGAAAGATGCTAGTATTTTTAAACTTGCTGAGAGTAAAAGAAATCACGTGGAGTGATTGCAAAATATTCCAGGCCCCACCTGACATATTTCTTAGTTAGTAGATCCTGGAGTAGAACTCAATAATATACATCTGCGTCCATGCATCAGGAGGCCAGGTGTGTATGATCCATAAACCAGTATTGGCACAGACTGTGACATTCTCATCTTTGTGCCACCTTCCCCACCAAAACATTCACCAGAGTGCTTGGAGCATTATAGGTACTCAATGCATATTGATTAAATTAATGAATCGATGGATGCACAGATGAAAGTCTACCTTGATGAATGTATTTGAAGAGCTAAATCAAGCAGGTAGAGGAACATAGAAAAGTTAGAGTTTGTGCCCCCTTAGGATGCAGGCATAACTTAAATGCATAAAGACAGAGAGTTATAGAAAAAAGTATCTCACAATCAACTAGCAAATTGTAAGAAAAAAAAATAGAAAACTACATAAAATTTTTCAAAGATGTCATTTACTTAACCCTAAAAACAGTCTATTTATGTCTAGAATCTATAAAGGTAATGATTAAGGGAATAATAATTCAATACTTCATTTGATAAATGTAACCTTGATCCAAAATGAATGACACATGCAAGAAAATCATAGCATTCAAAGATATCCATCTTCTACACAGATCAAATAAACCAGGTAATTTATCTGATTCATTTTTTTCTTTCTTTAGGACTGAATATACATTTTTAATGTCTAGAATCCAAAGAAGAACCTCTCTCCAAAGCCTCAATCCCCTGGGGTGTCCTAGCTATATAAAATCCAGGTATTTTGCTGAGGCATATGCCATCAGGGGCACAGAGCTGCTAAGACTGGGGTTATCCAGTTATTTCCAGCCCAGAGACCAGGTAGAGCTATCTTTAATCTTTAAAGGTTTATGGCCCCTGGACTTTCTCCAATAATATCTGGGAGAAAAATATTACATTTTTCAAAACTTTGTCTATTTCTCTTACCTCTTTAGATTTTGATGGGATACAGAAGAAAGGAACTTGGGATTGTGCTAAAGCTCTACCTGTGGATGTAAGTGTCTCCTTTGAACTACAGTTGTAGGATGACTCTTTCTTTTGAGTAATGTCATCTGTCCATTCTCTCTAAAAATACTTTGTGTACTAAAGAAAGATACAGAGGCAGAAGAACTGGTGGAAACCATGCACATATGAAGTGTGTCCCAGCACCAGAATCTAGAGTGAAAGACAGGACAAAAATCACATGGAGAGGGCAAAAATTCAGCTGAACAAAACCACCATGTGAATATGGGAGAAAGTTTAAAGTTAGAGAAGTATTTAAAAAGTATAAAGCAGCAAAATATTCCTAAAGCCAACCTAAACAAGAAAATAGGAAAAACTGCCTGCTGTGTATTGATGTGTATCTTAGCAGAAGGAAAAATGTATGATGGATTAAAAGTGGAAAAGTATGAGACAGCAGTAGGTGGCAGAGTGGAACAGAAAGCCAGCATGAAGATCGTACAGAGGAAAGAAGATGTTGACCTATCTCCCAAGTCATTGGTATATAAGCACACAGTTGCAAAGCAAATATTAAAAATAGGACTCAGGGAATTCAGAAGACAAAGCCCTGGATAGGGAAGTTTATTACATTTGGGATACAGTTCCTAACTCATAGTTTATGTACCCTGGATCATTACATTTTGCTTCTCTTGGCCTCAGTTTCTTCATTTATAACATGACGATGGTTGGCCCAGATACTAACAGTCTGCATTTATTGAACATGTACTATGAGTCAGGAATTTTATTGTAGGCATTTGGTACTCACGAAAAATTTTTGGTTTATACTATTGTTATTATTATCATTTCAGAGATGAAAACATGAGACACAAAGTGATTTCTCCAAGATCATGAAGTGGCAGAGCTGTGGGCCCAGCCTAGGCCGTCTGACCCCAGAGTCTGCATCTTTCCCAACCTCTCTGTTGCCGTTCTAACAAATGGTCCCAGAACAAACTGACAGAGAAGTAAATTCGAACAGTATTCAAAGCCATTTAGAGTTACTCAGGGAAGTCTCTCAGGAGGTAAATAATAAGCAGAGATAAATATTAATTGAGAGGGATAAAGAGTGATAGGAAAGGAAGTGTAATATTATGGATAGAAGCAGAGATAGAAGCTAACTATGTGCAGTGGCTGAAGCCAGCCAGCTCATCTACAGCTGAGGGGCAGATATGTGACCCAAAGATCAGGCCTAAAACACCTAAGATGGTGATTAGGACAGGAAGAATTCCAGAAACAATTCCATGAGAAATATTGAAAGATTGAAAAATGTTAGTCAGGATGAAAATAGGACCCATAAAGGGATATGAACATCCTATTCCAATAACAAAAGGGCTATCATTTATAGAAAGAATTGAAACTTCTTTTGAGAGTCTGCAGAGGACAAACCAAGAGCAATGGGTACATATTTCAAGGAGGCATAGTTTATCTCATAATAAGAAAGTTTTAGCCAAGTAAGCTATCTAGCAAGAGAGCAGCCTGTTTTGGGAAACAACAAGCTCCTTATAACTTGGAGGTTGGACAATATTTCCTAGATGGGTATAAAGACATTCACAGAATTCGGTGCAGGTTGAGTTAGAATATTTATGATCTTTTTTCCAACGTAAAGATAGTCTATTAAGTCTAGTATGAAGCTTTATGCATTATGTGATCTCCAGATTAAACCACAAATCTCACAGATAGTGGTAGAGTTGTTCTGAGAACATTACAGGGCAAGGGAGATTGAGGCAGAGCTAGACGGCTGAGGTCTCAGCCAACCCTCATAATGCTCTGAGGGTAATTTGAGCTTTAATTAGGTTCTTAATCCCAGATTCTCATGCACTCATAGCAGGGAAAACCCCAATAGATGAGCTATCCCAAAGGTTTCACAATTGAGCATGGGTAAGTAGAATCTGAATACATTTAAATAAATAAAAATACTTTATTACATCTAAACAAGCAGTATTTGAATCTCGTGTGTGAGGGAGTGGATAGATCAATTTTTATTTGTGTGTTTGTTTTTCTGAATAAGATTTTTGTAAGATGGTATTGAATATAGATGGTTTCTAAGGACCTTCAGTCTCAGGTAGGTAAAGCAAATAGTTTAATATTTTTGAGCACAATTTCTTGTTCAGTAAGTTGGCAGTATTAGATCAGCTAAGCTCTAAATTACTTTTTAATTTAACAGTATGAACATCCTATGCATATATGAATATGAAAAATAGAAACACCTTACAAAAATAAGGATAAATTTCTTTGGATATCTTTGAATTGGGGCATTATTTGTGGCACTGCTCATGTCTCCTGATTTTTCCCCATCTCCAATCTGTCTGCTTAACTTGTCGGTTAGGCATTTTTTCAGACCAGTATTAATCAGCTTTGTACAGAAACCCAAATATGGTTTCTTTGGGATAATTTTACTTTTGTCAAATACTCTCTTCTCAATTTCAGGTTGTTTAAATCTGATTCCCACTAACCCATGAAGAGGCAGAACCAGAGCATGGTCACTGAGTTCATCCTTATAGGCTTCTCAAACCTGGGGGATCTGCAAATCCTGCTCTTCTGTATCTTCCTGATAGTCTACCTGAGCACTCTGATGGCCAATGCCACCATCATGACTGTCATTCACCTGGAAAAGGCTTTGCACACCCCTATGTACTTCTTCCTCTTTGTCCTTTCCTGCTCTGAAACCTGCTACACTTTGGTCATTGTACCCAAAATGCTAACCAACCTGCTGTCCACAGTTCCAACCATTTCTTTCTCTGGGTGTGCTGCCCAGCTCTATTTCTTTGTGGGCTTGGCTTGTACCAACTGTTTTCTCATTGCTGTGATGGGCTATGATCGCTATGTTGCCATCTGCAACCCTCTTAACTACACATTCATTGTCAGCAGAGCCACCTGTATCCAGTTGGTTCTAGCCTCCAGCTTCTGTGGTTTCCTGATCTCTGTGGTTGTCAACATCCTGGTGTTCAGTGTGCCCTTCTGTGACTCTAATAGGATCAACCACTTTTTCTGTGACATTTCCCCTGTCATAAAACTGGGATGCACAGACACCAACCTGAAGGAGATGGTCATCTTCTTTCTCAGCATTCTTGTATTGCTGGTTCCCTTTGTGTTGATCTTCATCTCCTATGTCTTCATTGTTTCCACCATCCTCAAAATCTCCTCAGTGGAGGGGCAGCGTAAAGCCTTTGCCATCTGTGCCTCCCACCTCACAGTGGTCATTGTCCACTATGGCTGTGCTTCCTTTATCTACCTGAGGCCCACATCCCTGTACTCCTCAGATAAGGACCGGCTTGTGGCAGTGACCTATACTGTGATAACCCCACTGCTCAACCCCCTTGTCTACACACTGAGAAATAAGGAAGTAAATATGGCTCTGAGAAAGGTTCCGAGTAGATACTCATTTCCCAAAACACTCTGAGTTAGGTGAATCAGCTGGAAATTATATTTACGAATGCATCCTGGATAGCACTTCCATTCTACAAACATGTTTGTCCTTTTTGTAGTACTCCTTGACAAAGAAAAAAAAAAAAAAACGAAAGAAAGAAAGAAAAAGAAAGAAAAGAAAAGAAATAAGGACTTCGGATAATCCTGATACTTATTTTTTTTAATTTCAGCATATTACAGGGGTACAGATGTTTAGGTTATGTATATTGCCTTTGCCCCACCCGAGTCAGAGTTTCAAGGGTGTCCATCCCCCAGATGGTGCACACTGCACTCATTAGGTGTGAATATACCCATCCCCTCCTCCCCACCCTCACCTGCCCAACAGCCAGTGAATGTTACTACTGTATGTGCACATAAGTGTTGATTGTTGCCAATTTGATGGTAAGTACATCTGGTGCTTGTTTTTCCATTCTTGTGATACTTCACTTAGTAGAATGCACTCCAGCTCCATTCAGGATAATACAAGAGGTGCTAGATCAACAATATTTTTTGTGGCTGAGTAAAAAAAAACCTTCATACTATTTATTGGAAATTTCTGTTTCATGTTTAGCCTGTATCCAGTGCAAAAGTTGTACTAGTTGGTCTCCAGAAGGTCATGTGAAAATAGAAACTTTCAAGAATTCAAGCCATGCTATTTTCATCTATTTTCATACATTGCAAATGTTGGGTTTCTCAGATCAACACTATGAATGCTGTATTATCTTTTTGACAATGTTCAGAGTGTTGATGCCCCTCTTACACTGAAGGAAACAGTGGAGAATTTAAGTCTCTGAATGCTTCTATATATATTTTCAGGTTTAAAAAGAAATATTTGCAATAAATCATTTCTAAATAAAAAGAATATGAATTTACTTCTGGAAAAATGAGACAGAAGGATTAGAGTTCTAAGAGACTGATGATACAATAGAAAACATAGACTTGGAGTCACACAGATCTGGGTTTGAATCTTTATTTGGATCATTTTCCAGCTAAGTGCCTTGGACCAGCTTTAACTTCTGTTACTGTCAGTTATTCCTTATATAACATGGGACCTTTAATACTTCCTCAGTGGGCCGCTGTAAGAAATGAATAAATTAATAAATGTAAAACAATTCCATGCTCATCTTATAGAAGGTATTAAAAACTTAGTTCTCTTTCATCTTTCGTTAATTTTATTTTCTTCATTCTATAAACTAGGATTGGACTTAATGTTCAATGCAGTATGAAAGTGACTGACCATTCAAGAGCTCTGAGTTGTTCATGCATCTGCTACTACATGCAAAGCATTAAGCTAATTACTGTAGAGAGAACAGTGAAGAGTAAAGCACAGCCCTTTCTTTCCTTCATGACTCACTGAAAGAAATGGCCAAATTTCAGTCACCAATAAAGGTGCATCATATACATTTGAATGAATGTACTATGGCTTTGTTATAGATGTGCTTCAATAAAACTATGAAATTATGTGATACTAATATCATAAGTTTTCATTTATCAGCTTTTCACTTGAGCAACATGCAGTTTAATAACTCATGCTTGGGACATGCACAACCTGAATTTAAAAGTAGGTTTCCTCACATACTTGTTGTGTGAATATGAACCAATAACTTAAACTCTATAAATTGAGATTTGTTAAATATAGTTGTTGTAAGAATTAAGTGAGGAAATGACACAAAATACCTAGCACATTGTTTTGAAACATAATATGTACTTGATAAATTTTAAGAATTGATATTTTTCTCATATATGTAATGTTGAGAAATAAAACAAGAGACTAGAATGCAGAATATAAAGAAAAGCGTCTAGGGTTAGAAGAATAGGGAAGAATCAGAAAAAGAAAGGAATAAAAGAATATCAGGCTTAATTGAATTTACTTTATGCCAAGAGTGATTTTTTTTTTTTTTTTTGTTACCTGTAGCTCTATTTTTCAGATGCCGCACCCAACGCTTTGACAATAAGTGTCCCATGGATAAAATTAGGTTGTAAATTTATCCCTAGTTTATCAGAATACAGTGTCCAAACCCCCGTCAGGATATTCCTTTGATTAAAACAGCTGAATGAGAACATGCATGTATATTTTAGACATTTTGTTTCTTTTGCAGAAGAACTTAATTGGTTAGTGAAAAAGGGAGTTAATTTACATCTCACTTTAGGTGATGAACATGACCCTATGAAATAAATTTTCAATCAACTGTATAAAACATACCATATGTTAATTCTTGCTAAAGAATTCTGCTTTTTAAGGACCCTAAGATAATATTTACATAAAAATTATCTTCCTCAATGTATCTCTCTCTTTTATTTTTTAATTTTAGGATTTGAGCTTTATTTGTTGAGATGAAGTTGACACCACTCACTGGTGAGAGGAGTTTAGGAGTTTCTGCAATCTTTTCTGCTATAGGAAAGATTGAACTCAAGAGAGTGAGTGGTAACTTTCAATTTCATTTTCTGTGCCCTCATTATTCCCAGAATACCACTTTTTCCCTCTGCTTCACCTACTCAACACACATACACACATCTGTAAAAAGGACTTCATTCTGATTTGCAAGTGATACACATACTTCTCTGTTTGCTACAGATGTGAGCGTGTTCATAAATTCGTCTTAGATCCTGAATCCCTAGATTGCTTGCTATTATTTTAGAGACCAACATGAACTGGCACTGAGTTTACATTGGGGATGACCATGATGGTGATGGTGATATCAATGAAGAGCTACACCTGGCATACACAAGGCTTTCAAAAATCCTTTCTTAGACCGGGAGTGGTGGCCCACGCCTGTAATCCTAGCACTCTGGGAGGCCGAGGCGGGTGGATTGCTCGAGGTCAGGAGTTCAAGACCAGCCTCAGCAAGAGCGAGACCCTGTCTCTACTAAAAAATAGAAAGAAATTATCTGGCCAACTAAAAAATATATATAGAGAAAAAATTAGCCGGGCATGTGGCGCATGCCTGTAGTCCCAGCTACTGGGGAGGCTGAGGCAGTAGGATCGCTTAAGCCCAGGAGTTTGAGGTTGCTGTGAGCTAGGCTGACGCCACGGCAGTAGCTCTAGCCTGGGCAACACAGCGAGACTCTGTCTCAAAAAAAAAAAAAAAAATCCTTTCTTAATTAATAAATCATGGTACAAATTAGTTCATCCGAGGTCTTCTAATTTATCTTTATATAAAAATGATCACAAAAGTGAATGAATTTTTTTATTTCTGGATAGGTAATGGTTCCTTTATTATTGATTTAACTAAATATTGATTAAAAACCATCTATATTGTAATATAGAATTCATTTATTCATTTATTTATCTAACAAATACTTATTTGGCGCCTAT
The DNA here is from genome assembly GCF_020740605.2 of Lemur catta. Classification (NCBI taxonomy): domain Eukaryota; kingdom Metazoa; phylum Chordata; class Mammalia; order Primates; family Lemuridae; genus Lemur; species Lemur catta. The sequence goes on along the minus strand of NC_059130.1, from coordinate 31,659,388 downwards.
CACTTACCAAGCAGAGTGAGAGTAAAAAAGGCAGAGAGATGAAAACATTGCAGACAAAGAAGAAGAAAACTACAATGCAGTGTGATAAATAATTATTTGGAATGCAGTGACCTACTGAATCTTGGAGAATCAAGAAAGACTTCCTAGAATAAGTAATGTTTAAGTTCAAATTTGAAAAATAAGTAAAAACTAAGGAGGTAAAGAATGTTTCAGGCAAGTTTACAAACTCAGAGAAAGAATTCATAGCTTAGATGAGCAAATTTAAGTGTTCTATGTGCCTGAAAATAGACCTCCAGAGTGACAAACAGAAGTTGATAAAGATAAGTTAGAAAACGTAATCCCATTGGAAAGCGCTTTTTTATGTTAAAAAGGCCAGATTGAATTCACTGATATGAAAATGTAGGTTTTATCCAATTGTAGCTTTGTTACAGCAAGTGTTACAGCTGGTGATCCCGAAGTCAGAGAATCAGTTTATTCGCTGGCAGGCTCAGAGGGGTCTCACCACCAAATTCTGAGCCCCATCTACCCGATTTTTCCCACTTTTATTAAGTTGGGGTGGTCCGAGAGGTGGTGTCTCAGGTGGCTAAGGTAATAGGTTAGTTGATATGCCAGGTAATAGTTTTAGTGTTATGCTGATGTGCCAGTTAATAGATTAGTTGATGGGCCAGGTAGTAGGTTAGTATTATGCTGATGCGGGTCTTCCATGAGGAGTGGGGGTCTCAGGTGGCTGATGTGACAAGTAATGGCGGTTTTCTTTATCAGCTTGGCTTAACATATCTTACATTTCAAAATTACTTCATATATGGTAAAAGGATAAATACATTGATAGATTTGTTGATAATAGAGAGATAGGACAGACAATGGATAGACACAGATCATAAATTATATATATATACACACACACATAGACTATGACTGTATTGATAGATGCAGAAAAACTTCTGTAATGTTTATCATGCAAATTAATCGAAATGAAATAAAACTTCAAATAGTAGAAACTTTCTTAATTTGATAGAGCATTTTTCAAAATTGATAATAAATAAATTTAATAATGAAATAATGGCAATTTTCCCATTGATATCAGAAATGAGACAATGCCCACCATCTCTACTTCTATTCAATAGTAAATATTTAATATTTATTACTATAAGGAAAACACACAAAGTAGTAGATGAAGTTAAACTTTGGCCACTGAAAACATTGTTTGGAACATAGAAATTACACAATAATGTTGTTGATTATTTGCTGTGCAGAAACATTTTAGTTGGTATAGTCTCTCTTTCTTAGTTTTGCTTTTGTTGCCTGTGATTTTGTTGTCATATCCAAAAAATCATTGCCAAGACCAATTCCATAGAGATTTTCCCCCGTGTTTTCTTCTAGAAGTTTTACAGTTTCATGTCTTATGTTTAAGCCTTTAATCCATTTTGAGTTGGTTTTTGTTTATGGTGTAAGATAAGGGTCCAATTTCATTATTTTGCATGTGGAGATTCAGTGTTTCTGGCACCATTTATTGAAGAGACTGTCCTTTCCCTATGATGCATTCTTGACACCCTTGTCAAAGATAAATCCACCATATACATGTGGATTTAATTCTGGGCTTTCTATTTTGTTCCACTGAGCTATGTGTCTGTTTTTATGCCAGTACTATATAGTTTTGAGTACTATTGGTTTGTAATATAAATTGATATCAGAAAGTGTGATTCCTCTAGCTTCATTCTTCTTGCTCAAGATTGCTTTACCTATTAAGGGTCTTTTGTGGTTCATACAAATTTTAAAATTGTTTCTTTCTATTTCTGTGAAAAGTGTCATTGGAATTTTGATAGAGATTTGATTGAATCTATCAATCACCTGGGTAGTATGGACATTTTGACAATTTTAATTCTTCCAAATCCGTAAACATATCTTTCCATTTATTTTTGTGTTCAATATTTTTCATCAACATTTTATAGTTTTCAGTGTAGAGATCTTTAACCTCCTTAGTTAAATTTACTCCTAAATATTTATTATTCTTATTGCATTATAAATGGATTTTTTAAAATTTCTTTTTCAAATATTGTGTTGTTAGTGTATAGAAACAACTGATTTTTATGTGCTGATTTTGTATCTTGCAACTTTACTGAAATAATTTTTTAGTTCTAATAGTTTTTGGGTGGAGTCTTTAAGGTTTTCTAGATATAAGATTATGTCATTTGCAAACAGAGAAAATTTTACTTTTTTTTCTGATTTAGATACCTTTTATTTCTTTTTCTTGCCTAATTGCTCTGGCTAGGGTTTCCAGTACTATGTTCAGTAGAATTGGTGAGAGTGGGCACCCTTGTCTTGTTCCAGACCTTAGAGGAAAAGTATTTTTACTGTGGAGTATTATATTAGCTTTTGAATTGGCATATATGGCCTTTATTGTATTAAGGAGCATTTTTTAATACCTAATTTCTTGAGATCACAGAAAAGGAAATGATCCACAAGATGAAAAGGAAACAAAAGACTGGGAAAAATATTTGAAAACCATATATCTCATAAAGCGTTAACATTTTAAAAAAATATAAAACATATGGCTCAATTATTAAATAATCTGATTTTAAAATGGTTGAAGGATTTGAATAGACATTTTTCCAAAGAAGACGTACAAATGGACAACACATATAAAAAGATGTTCAACATCACTAGTCAGGAAAATGCAAATAAAATGGAAATGAAATGTTACCTCATACCTATCTGCATGGCTGTTATCTAAAAGTCAAAAGATAACAAGTGTTGGAAAGAATTTGGAGAAAAGGGAACCCTTGCACTTTGTTAGTAGGACTGTAAATTTATATATCCATTACAGAAAAGAGCATGAATATTCCTAAAAAATTAAAAATAGAACTACCATATGATCCAGCAGTTCCACTTCTGGATATATATCCAAATGAAATAAAGTCACTATCTTGAGGAAATATCTGAAACACCTGCTCATTGCAGCATGACTTATAATAGCCAAGGTATAAAAACAGCCAAATGTCTATTGACAGACACATGGCTAAAGTAAATGTGGTATATATTTATGTCCAATTGAATACTATTTAGACTTAAAAAAGAAGAAAATCCTGCCATTTGCAACAACATGGATGAACTGGAAGGACATTATGCTAAACGAAATAAGCCAGAAACAGAAAGACAAATATTGTGTAATCTCACTCATATGAGGAATCTAAAAAATTTAAATTTATAGGAACGAAGAGTAGAAGGGTAGCTGCCAAAGGCAAGGAGGTGGAGGAAGTAAGGGGAAAAAAGATAACTGTGTGAAGTGATGGCTTGTTAATTAGCTTGATTAAGTCAATCATTGCACAATGTATATGTATATCAAAACATCATATTGTGTATCATAAATATATATAATTTTTATTCTTCAATTATACCTCAATAAAGCTAGAAAATAAATAAATGAGAGGCACAATAAATTATATACTAATATGCAGGTAAATATAAGAATTAAAAATGAAATGGAGGGGCCAAGATGGTGAGTAGAAGCAGCCCATACATGCTGCTCTCAAGGAGAGGATTGAACGTTACATCTAGTTGCCTACCTACATATGGACCCTCTTGGAGAGAGTATTGTAGATCATCAGAGAAGTGACAAGGAACACTCAGAGTAGCAGATAGGAGGTTGGGGAGATCCACTAACCAAGATTGGAAAGTACCTTGGAGAGATGCCCACACATGTGGAAAGGACGAAGGAGAGAACCCCAGGGCTCCATGCTCTCCCTGCAGACTCTGTGATCCAAGCTGCGCGTGGGCCCCCACCCACTGCTCCAGGCCTCCATACTGATCAGAGAATTGCTGGGAGACTGTGCAGTAATGCTGTATGGGACAGCGTGTTCAGCAGGGACCTGCTGGCTTCCATTCCCAGGTAGCTGCAAGTGAAGCCATTCTGAGCTCTCATGTCGGGAGCACCCAGACTATACATGGATTGGCTTTACTGCAACTGCTTCCACAACATCCCTGCCAGGCCAGGAAGGGAGCAGGGAAAGCAGATGCTCTCATGAACCCTGTGACTAGGAGCCTAGTGCCCCCCTCACAGAGGAATCTGATTGGAGCAGGCACCAACACCACTAGACAGGTTCCACAGTAACAGCCTCAGTGGGACCTACATGGGGAGAGAGCCTCAGCCATCTGTCCAGTGGAACTTGTCTGATGACCCCATGCACTGCCCAACAGAACATACCCCCAGGGCATTGCATGCAGCATGGAAGTCCATATCCTAAAGCTATATGATAACACATCTGCAGTCCAGTGCCCTGCAGTGAACCCACTAGCCATGAGCTGCCCCCTGCCATGTGTTGCCATTGCACCTGGACCTGGGTGGGGAAAAAGCCTGCAGCCCCAACAGCCACAGTCACCACCTAGATTGTCTTGCCTAGCAGTCACTGCCACCGCTGTGTAGAGACCCGGCAGAGCCATCTCCCATAATGCCCATCTCCATGGAGAGGGACTTACCCAGGCCGCTGCCTAAGATTCCAACAGCAGCCTGGGGACCAACTCACTGCTCCACAGGAAGATCCCCCAGCACTAGCTTGGACTGTGACAATCACGGGGGGAATAGAACAACACAGAACAGCTGCATTACAGGATCTCAGTGCATCCACCCCTCTCCAGAATAGGACATGAATGCCCCATCTAGGGAATTCTCCTTCTTCTCACTAAATAGGAGAGTTCCCAGCAAAGGAGAAGAAGTGTACCACAAACCTAACTACCCATAACTGAAAGAAGAGGATTCAGATGAGAAGAAACCAGCAAAAGAACTCTGGCAATATGAAAAAACAAGCGAGTTCAAATTGCCAAAGGATCACAGTAGACTAACATTCATCAAGTGTCGGGCAGGTAGGAGGCGGTAGAAGGGATGGGAATTTTCACACCTAATGGGTGTGGTGCGCACCATCTGTGGGATGGACACCCTTGAACCTCTGACTCAGGTGAGGCAAAGGCAATATACGTAACCTAAACATTTGTACCCCCATAATATGCTAAAATAATAAAATAAAATTAAATTAAAAAATGAAATGAATCCCAACCAAAAGAAAATTGTCAAAATAGCAGAAATGGAATTCAGAATATGGATGACAAATAAGATGAATAGGATTGAAGGGAGAGTTGAAAACCAACACAAAGAAGCCAAAACGATATTTCAGGACATTAAAGAAAAAGAATGAAGAAGTTGCTAAAGAGACAGATAACATAAAAAAGAATACAACAGAACTTAAATAAATGAAGAAGTCATTTAGGGAATTTCAAATACAGCCAAGAGCTTCAACAACAGGCTAGCCCAAGCAAAAGAAAGAATTTCAGAGCTTGAATACAAGGCTTTTCAATAAACCCAATCAGTCAAGATGCAGGAAAAAGAGTAAAGAAAAATGAATGATCACTCAGTGAAATATGGGACTATGTAAAGCAAACTGATATATAAATTATAGGTGTCTCTGAGGGTTAAGAAGAAAAAGGAAAAAGTGTGGAAAACCTATTCCAGGTAATTTATTGAGGAAAACTTCCTTGGTATCCCCAGAGGTTCAGATATATAGATAAAAGATGTTCATTGAATACCAGGAGGACATTTAGAAAATAGGACATTTCCAAGGCACATAGCCATCAACCTGGCCAAAGCTGAAACTAAGGAGAAACTACTATAAGCTGCAAACTGAAATCAACAATGAACCTGAAAAGAAAAACCCATCAAGCCAACAGCAGACTTCTAAAATTTAAGATACAAGAGTATGTTGTAAACCAGCAATTCCACAGCTAGTGTAGACCAGATAAATAGAGTCATATGTTACCAAAAGGCATGTAGAGTATGTTCTTAACAGTACTTTCATTATTACCCAAACCTGGAGATAATGTAAATACCCATCAATAGTTAAACAGACAAATAAATTTAAGTGCATTCATATAATTTAATGTTACAGAGTAGTGAATATTTACTACTACATTTAATACCATGGGAAAATCTCACGAACATAATTTGAGTGAAAGAAGACAAAACAAAAACTGTATATACTCTAATTATATTCATTCATAAATTTCAAAAGTTGGTAAAATCAATATATGGTTATAGAGGTCAAAATAATGGCTTCTCAGCCAAAAGGGTGGGTAATGTTCTACTTCTAAATCTATTTGTGGATATGTGATTGTGTCACTTTGTGAATTCAGGTATACATTTTGATTTTTGTACTTTTGTGTATGTATATTACACTTTAATAAAATGTACTTAAAATTTAGGAAAGAATCAGATTGAAGGGTTAAGTTAAAAAGACAGGAGAAAAGGAATGATGGACAGTTTATGGTATAGGTATATAAATTTTTATTAGTTTAATATACAGAATATTATCATTTTCTAATCACTTCATACCCCATAAATACATTAAGATTTTGTGAGGGCAAGAACTATATCTCATTCTTTTTTACATCCCCTGAATGATCAGAATAGGGTAAGTCATGCTGTAGTTATTCAGAAAATATGTATAAAATTTGCAACATTCTTTTTATAGCAAAATTCTCTACAATAAATGCAATGAATGAATAAATAAATTTAAACAATGATTTTGATTATTTAGTTTTTTTTTTTTTGTAGCCTCTTTCCATGTTACCAGTTACTTCCTACTTTGAAAAGTGAATTTAAACCAATACCATTGGCTTAGGCAAAGAATTTATGAAGAAGACCCCAAAGGCAATCACAGCAATAACAAAAATAAACAAATGGGACCTGATTAAATTAAAAAGCTTCTGCACAGTCAAAGCAACTGTCATGAGAGCAAACAGACAAACTACAGAATGGGAAAAAATTTCGCGTCTGATGTTTTAAGATCTGATACATTAGAATTCTAGAAGAAAATGTAGGAAAGACTCTTACAGACATTGGCCTAGGCAAAGAATTTATGAAGAAAACCCCTAAGGCAATCGCAGCAACAACAAAAATAGATGAATGGGACCTGATTAAATTAAAAAGCTTCTGCACAGCCAAAGAAACAGTCACGAAAATAAAGACAGCCTACAGAATGGGAAAAAATTTTCGCATACTACACATCAGATAAAAGACTGATAACAAGAATCTATTTAGAACTCAGGAAAATCGGCAAGAAAAAATCAAACAATCCTATCAAAAAATGGGCAAAGGACATGAATAGAAATTTTTCAAGAGAAGACATAAGAATGGCCAAAAAACCTATCAAAAAATGCTCAACATCCCTAATCATCAGGGAAATGCAAATCAAAACCACAATGAGATACCACTTAACTCCGGTGAGAATGGCCTTTATCAAAAAATCCCAAAACAACACATGTTGGCGTGGATGCGGAGAGACAGGAACACTCATACACTGCTGGTGGGACTGCAAACTAGTGCAACCCCTATGGAAAGCAATATGGAGATACCCTAAACGGATTCAAGTAGACCTACCATTTGATCCAGCAATCCCATTATTGGGCATATACCCAGAAGAACAAAAGTCATTCTTTAACAAAGACACCTGTACCCGAATGTTTATAGCAGCACAATTCACAATCGCAAAGATGTGGAAACAACCCAAGTGCCCATCAATCCACGAATGGATTAGTAAACTGTGGTATATGTATACTATGGAGTACTACTCAGCTATAAGAAATAATGATGATATGACATCTCTTTGGTTCTCCTGGAGAGAGCTGGAACCCATTATACTAAGTGAAGTATCCAAAGAATGGAAAAACAAGCATCACATGTACTCACCAGAAAACTGGTTTCCCTGATCATCACCTAAATGTCCATCAGGGAAGGATACCAATTGGATATCAGACTGGGATGGGGGGTGGGGGGAGGGGATGGGTGTATGCCTACATGACGAGTGCGTTGCACGCCCTCTGGGGAATGGTCATGCTTGAAGGTGCAGACCCGGGGAGGTGGGGGGGGAGGAGATGGAGGTATGACTACATGATGAGTGCCAGGCGCACTGTCTGGAGAATAAGAACGGACGCGCTTGGGACTCTGACTCGGGGGGATGGGCGGGACATGGACAATGTATATGACCTAAAGTTATGTACCCCCATGATGAGCTGAAAAAAAAAAAAAAAAAAAAAAGATCTGATACAGCCATGCTGTTTTATAGTCCTTCTTCCATGCTGCTTAGATATCTAATAATTACTTAGAGCTTCATTAGTATGATCCACACTTCTGTATTTGAAATCACATCTCTAGGTGTTTTTTTTTCTATGAACAGCATGACTCTTAATTATTTATGTTTTCTCTTGAATTAGCTAGTGTGAACTTTGGTGCTTAATTTTTAATCCAAATTTAGTAAATATTACGCTTGAGGCTCTGACTCAGGGGGATGGGTGGGACATGGACAATGTATATAACCTGAACTTATGTACCCCCATGATGAGCTGAAATAGAAAAAAAAAAAAAAAAAATATATATATATATATATATATATATATATTGGGTCTCATGGAATATATTTCTATGGTATAATTCCTCCCAAATTTACTTTATTAATATATCATTACTTTACATTTACTCTAATCCTTTAATATATTTACTTAATGTATTTATATTTGCCTCCATATTACATATTTCAAGTCATCTCAAATCCATCCTGAAGTGAGATAAGATCTTATTACTTACAATTCTTTGGGTTGTAAATAACAGATAATCCAACTCAAACTGGCATTAGCAAAATATAAATATATTGGCCTAAGTAAGCTGAGAAATCTAGTGGTGCAATTGTTTCAATTACAGCTTGATTCAAAGTTCAGACTACTATCTGGATGCATCTCATAGCTCTGCTTCTTCTGGCTTGGCTCTATTTTCAGCCTAAACATAGTGGTCTCTGACACCTTCAGCTAGCAAAATCCAGTCCAGAGGAAGAGAGAATTCATTTCCTCTTATGTGAAAACAAATCTTATGTGACTGAACATTTTTGTTCCTGATTATCCAGAATTGGATCACATGCCCATCCTGAATGGGACATAAGAAAACTCCAGTGTCCTGACTGCCTAACTGAACTAGTGCATGCCACCTACTCCTCTCTGAAACATTAGGGTGAAGCATTTAGATGAGACAAGCAGCAAAGTAAACCAAAATAAAATTGGGGTACTGTTACTATTACTAGTGGGAATGATTACTAGACATAATTAACAAAAAATGTCCAGCATTCATATTCAAATGTATTAAATTCCACTTTTCTTGCTTCTTACTTCTTGATGGACCCCATTTCTTGCTCTCAGTAACCCTTTTGTTCTCAGTATCATTATTTCTCCATCAACCAGGTTCTTGGTGAACTCTTACTGTGTACACTGAGCCATTGTCAGAAGTCCTCAATATCCATTGACCCAGGCCTGGAAAGTGATGTTGAAATCACATTAATTGTTACCTTAGCTATGAGGAAAGTGGAAACCAGAAATACTGAAGAAAATGAATGATTTTTTTTTTTTTACTTAACTGACATGTTTATATCATTGGGAGTAATGACATCTATGACCATTTATTTACCCAACATTCAGCACATATTTATTTAGTGTCTCCTACATACAACAACCACTATATTAGTTTCTGGGTGATGGAATACAGAGGTAGAAAAAAATAAATCAGAAGTTAGGATGGTGCAATGAGTCTCTTTTCAACTTATTCTGACCACAACCTCACTATAAAAAGCCATTGTTCAATCTACCCTCTTAGCCTAACAAGGATCTATCTTTTGATTATGAGTACAAAAACAGATTTTAAGATTAACAAACATGTTTTACAATATACCTATTATCATGAAACATCTGCATAAATGTCTTTTATCCCTTCAGTAACATAACAAATTGAGAAATTAACTTAAAATTACTAAAATTTTCTAAAATTGCTGCATCTGAGAGTAGTTTAGAGCCTTCTACTCCCTGAGCCCTAATGCCCAGGCCCAATTTTGAGCAATTTGGCATTTGGTGACTTTCCTCTATTTTCCACAATTAACTCAGCTGTTAATTAAACCCAGTGAAACATCTCCGTGGCAGTGGCTCTGGCATCAGGAGACCCACAGAAGAACCACCCACTTCCAATAAATATAATGAAAATGCCAACTGCTTTATGGTCACTATTAGCTGTGACTTGTGATCATTGGTCAATTGGCACAAAATGGCAGAAGGGGACTGGTTACATTTGACTTTGGTCTGGGTCTAAAATCCCAGACCATCATCACATCTGTACCCTTGAGAAGAGCTCAGTTGCCTCTCACCCATTTTACTTTTCCCCTTCCAACACTTCAACTTGAATTCTGTCTCCTGTAAACTGTATGTCTCAGGCTCCTCTTAGAGAGAGAGGAAAATGAGAGCCCGTCTATGAATAACAGACATCTATCTTGCTTGGACTAGATACCTACAACATTGAGAAACTGGGCAATGGACAGGACATGAGAGTAAACATCTATCCTGCAGCAGGACTTACGTTTTTGCATCTCAGGTAAGAGAGGAAGAAGAATGGTGGACCCATGCTAGTGTACTACCAGTAACAGAAAGAGAGAACCACAATTAAATATGTGGACTCCAAATAATTTTAAGCAGGATTATTTAAGCTTTAAAGTGCATTTCTGCAAAACAGTACACATAAATTTTATGCATATTTTAAATTAACTGACTCATTGCTCTTCCTAACTTTACATAGACACTCTCTTGTTCCGATTTCATTCAACAGGGAATTCAACAATATTTTAATTACAAAGTCTTAAATAATGAGCTTTTGGCAGAAAAGATAGAATCTAGACAAAGATACAATACCTAATACAAGGCTGAGAACTTATTGCTCCTCGAATAATTATGGCTAACAAATATAAAGACATAAGAAACCCTGCCCTCTGGGAACAAAAATCAGAAACAGGCAGAAACACTATCACAAGCACTTAGAAAACAAGTAGACTCAGAAAAAGAACACCTGAGTAACTCCTATATAAAAACAGAAAGTTACTATCTATGTAACAAATGTCTTCAGGAAGCAGGATAATACTGTAGGAATCATTTTTATTCTAAAGACAAAAGACCTCAGTTCTGTTGCTAACACATCCACTCAATTCTGGTCTTGGAATCTTCATAGCACTCTCTGAAACTCAATTGCTTCATTTGTCCAATGAAACTACTAGGCTCAATCTTTAAGATCATCTACAGCTGTGACATTTATGACTCTTTGGATCTAGAGATCCTCCTGGGTAAAAAACAAGAACTACCACAATATATTTCTCCCAGTCCCGCAAAAGAAAACCATCTTTGTTCTATTAAATCCATCCCAAAACCAACAAAAGTGCAGAAGTTGCCATGAAACATATTCTTAAAAACAGCAGCTCTCTCTGCCCCTTCTCAATTATAAGTTATAATTACAAAATTAATATTTGTGTAACCCTTAACCATTGTAAAAACATTGTCTCATCCGTTTTAGAGAAATTTTGAAAGTTAGGTTAGCTGATAATCAGAATGAGCCCCATTATAAAGTTGAGGAAATGGATTCAGACACATCATATTCCTACAGCTAATACATGGTGGAGCTGGAAACTGAGCCCATAACAAAATTGTGACAGATATATTTTTCCTTGAATGCCTTCATCTGGAAAGGGTGATAGAATACTGCTTTCCCTTTCTCACCATTCCCCCCACACACATACAGATTAGTGCTGGTTCCACCAGCTGTGTGAACCTAAGGGGAGTCCCCAGCCTCTTTGATTCTCAAATTTATTATCTTTATAATGGAGGTATGTAAGTAATAACGACCTCATAAGGTTGTTTGTGAGGATCAAATGAGAAAATATGTTTAACAGTATTTTCACCCAATGTAGAAGATGGAGAGCATGTAATAAATGTTTTGTTATATTTCTACAAGATAGAACTGAATTTTAGTTGATAAATTGATACCAAAATTGTGTCCTATTTTTTTCCTGGAACCATCAAAAGCAATATTGATAGACTGATAGGTTAGGATGATGCTCCCCGAAGAATTTAACTGAGTTTATTTTTCATTTGTTTTTGTATATTTGTTTCTTTTTTTCTTTTCTTTTTTTTTTATTTCAGCTTATTATGGGGGTACAGAAGTTTAGGTTATGTATATTGCCCATGACCCCCTCACCCTCCCAAGTCAGACCTTCAAGCATGTCCATTACCCAGACAGTGTGCATCGCACTCATTACATAGGTATACATCATCCCCTCTCCCCCCACATCTGTCCAACACCCAATTGATGTTATTCCCAAATGTCAGAATGAGAAAAAATTTTTGCATGCTACACATCCAATAAAGGGCTAATAACTAGAATATATTTAGAACTCAGGAAAATCAGTAAGAAAAAAATCAAACAACCCTATCAAAAAGTGGGCAAATGACATGAATAGAAATTTTTCAAAAGAAGATATAAGAATGGCTAACAAACATATGAAAAAATGCTCAACATCTCTAATCATCAGGGAAATGCAAATCAAAATCACAATGAGATACCACTTAACTCCATTGAGAATGGCCTTTATCAAAAAGTCCCAAAACAATACATGTTGGCGTGGATGTAGAGAGACAGGAACACTCATACACTGCTGGTGGGACTGCAAACTAGTGCAACCCCTGTTTATTTGTTTCTGAATTTGTGATTTCCACAAGTTTATTATAAGAAAATGAAAAATGGGAAAAGGGAGAAAATGAGCATCAGTTGTTTCATACACATGCATAAACTTATGTTTTTCTTTTATAAATGGGATGCTTCTGTGTGTGTATACAGCAAAACAGTGGCATACTTTTCTATTCTGAAGGACCAATCAACATTAAAAATAAAGATTAATTAGTTCAATCAAAATGTCCACATAAGTAATATCATTGAGACTCAGCCAGTATTTTTATCAAAATGCTTACAGGTGATATACAAATAATACTTGTTCTTCAAAACCTTCCCTGAAAACTATGCAGTTTTTTCCCTGAGATTTTCAGGAAATTTGGTTTGTTCTTCTTTTATAATGTTTCTGATGGTCTGCCTTGTAATATGGGTAGCTGTTTGATTCTCTCTTCTCTGAGCAAGGAATAATTATTTTATTCGTATTTATATCTGTAGTGCTTAGAAGGTAATAGAAATCAAGACATCATAAAATATGAGAATTATTAGATCATCTACTCCAGTCATTAGGAGCTCAATAAATATTAATAGCTGAGGTTGATGCCCAAAAATGTAGATAAAATACATTTTATAAAATATGAATCCTCCATAATTGTAAAGCATCCATGAGAAACCTCTGAGTTTATATATTTATGTGACTAAGATTATCATAATTTGATCTTCTAAATTGATCTACCCCCTCCCTACCTGAAAAACAGAAAATGTAGGAAATCTTTTTTTGTTTTCCACCAGGAAGATAACCTGCATGTATGACTGACCACAGAGCAAGCAAGTACTGATGAATTTGCATGGTACTTCAAGGTTGGTGACACTGCTTCCCTCTCAGTGCAGGACAGAACTCCATAGAACTGCAAGTTACTTTCAGTCAAGCCTGGAAATGTTCAAAGGACAGATAATATCTCTGAAATTTCCCCTTCCTGGGAAAGTACAGAACAGTCATCTTCTACAACTTTCCATGAGTTAAATGCTCCTTACATCACTGATGAAAATATTTCTGCTCCCAACACCTTTAGAACAACAGCAAGTATAAAAGAGGCATATTTATTAAGCACTCCTAATTTATGGAACAAGTCTCTTTCATATATGTGGTCTCAATTGATTCTCACAATAGCCTTGGGAGCAGGAATTATTCTTGCCATACAAATGAGAAAATAGACCTTAGAGAATTTAAAATCATATCATTAGAACTTGCCAGAGTTAGGATTAAAGCCTACATCTGTCAAGATTCAAAACCATTTCATTCCTATATTACCCGACTTTACATATGCTTGTTAGGAATTTCAGATCATATGTGTAGAAATTTATTAGTGGTACTAAAAATTGGGAGATATGGAATTAGAAAGATAATGGTATATTAGTAATAAATACACTAACCTTCCAGACAATAAAAAGGCTGTATTAGAGATTGGGCAAGAAACCTAAGGAATAAGATAGAGGAAGTGGAAGATATTTGTCCCATTCATGAGATTGAGGGATAAGAGGAAGGCTTTAAGTTACCATATGGAAGCAGAAAACATCCTTGCACTTTTCAAGAAGCAAGAAGAAGTAGGTGTGCTTACCTCAACTACTTATATATTTGTATTAAAAGTTATAGAAACTAAATAGTGCTTAGACTTATGATATTTCACGAAGCATGCTTTAGTTCAACCTTTCCATAACATATGTAAATAAACCTAAACCCGGAAATTAGTAATATATAAATATATTTTTTCTCTTCTAAGGGTGTGAGCACACAAGAAACATCTCCTGACTGCTCCTATAGTTTCAAATGCATATTTATAATTTCAATCATCACATTTTTTTTTTCAGCTTATTATGGGGGTACAAAAGTTCAGGTTATATATATTGCCCATTCCACCCCATCCCCCTGAGTCAGAGCTTCAAGCGTGTCCATTCCCCAGACAATCACATTTTTAATAATAATATCTTCTTCTGAAGATGTCTCACCCTTGAAATACGAGCAACTTGAGGCTTTGGACTGGGTCTCATTTAAACGCGTATTGTTATTACATACCTAGTGCCTGACACATGGTTATAATCACACTACTTAATACTTGTTTTGTGTCATCTGATATTCTTGATTCAGTGGCTTTCGGCTAAGGTAAAATACATTGCCATTAATTTTGTTAGTAATATTAAGATAATAATTTTTAAGGATATACTTTTTAAGTGGGATAAATGTAAGGTTATTTTTATAATTTCTTTGTCAATTACATTTTGGTATGCTCTAAAGAGCAGCAAATGTTCTAGGAATTGGGAATAATCCTAGATACATAGAGTTTTAATGACCAGAAGCTCTCTTCAGTACCATTTTCCTGTCATAGACTGAGATTTTTGTTTTAGGTTTGAACGGGTAAAACTTAGTTCTCCTTAGTATATTTGATACTGAGGAATTCTTGTGCCCAGGATGAGGTAACACTGAGGATTCTCTTACTCTGTGAGTTCTAGGAAGACTGTGGTGTGATAAATGAGGTAGCAACATGACAAATTAGTTTTTTATTTATATAACAGTTATTTACTGAGAAGCTGTTAGGTACTTAATATGGTCCCAGATGCCAAGGAGACTTCAGGTGAAAATACATACAATTTACATCTTTTCCTCAAGCATATAAAGTCTAGTGGAGAAAAGAAATACAAAAATAATTCAATATAATTCTTCAAAATTAAGTAAACATCACATAAAATTGGCAATCAATATCTTAATGTGAGTTCCTCGGGAGAAACAACTCCTTGTAACAGGAGGTAGCAAGGAAGCTTCCAAAAAGGTAGATTTGACTGAGACTTCAGAATAACCATAAAATATCTGTAAATAAAAGTAGGTAATAAACTCATATGAACAAGGAATAAAGGCAAGAAAGTATACAACATATTTGGACAATAGTGGAACATTCCCAAGTGTCTATAAATGAATACATTTATAGTTTGTTTTCCCAACTAAATACTTTGAAAACCATAAAGAATTTTAAATTTATGCTAAGCCATGAGTAAAATGCTGAAGAGTAGAGAAATATAATACAATTTATATCTTAGAAGATTAGCCTGTCATCAGGGCAAAGATGGATTAAGGAGATGTAAGAGTGGAAATGGGAAAAATAGCCATAGTGTTATCTCAATAGGAGTTAGGGGAAGTGAAGAAAATGGACAAGAGTCTGAAGAAAGACTGTGGTTCTCCCTGCAGGAGGAAAGACTCTGCAATAGGTATGGGAGGAGGTATGAGTGTATTCCATCTCGGAATAAATGAATAGAAAGAAAAAGAGGAGAACTTTTTTAAGGCTTTGGGAGCAGAATAAAGCTACAGAAGCAAGAGTAAGCATAATGAGGGTATAAGAAGGTAGAATTGATGATTTCTGCCAGGAAGTAATGCAAACAGAATTGGATAAAAATGTAAGTCTGAGTTATGGAGAGATTAAAAGTAAAAATAGGAGTTTAGGTATAAGAAGAATGATGGAAATAGATAATGAAAAGCCACTGAAGATTAGGTGAGTTATATATGAATGCGATGTATTCAGATAGCTTATGTTGCAACTGCAGGGAAGATTTCTTTGACAGAATATGGATACAAGAAAGCCAAATGGACAACTGTTGCAAGATAATCTAGGAGTGAGAGGCTAAGAATCTGAGTAACAGCCTCATCATGGGAGTGAAGATGAAGGGATACCTGAATCTGAGAAAGATTGGGAATTTCTTGGCTATGGTGTTAGAATTACCATGGATACTCAAAATTTGATGTGCACTGCTTGATTGTAGAAACTCATGTATTAGAAAAACAGGAGGGAGGAGGAATGATCAGTTTAGAACTCAAAATCTGAGAACATACTCTGTGATGATCAATTTCCCATGATTCTACTAATTTTCAGGGATTTCTTTGGAAATTAACTCCTTGCTCACAAATTTTCTCTTGATGATGTGCCCTCCATGGAGTGGGTCAATGAGACTGTGGTGAGAGAGTTTGTCTTCATTGGCTTCTCTTCCCTGGCCAGCCTGCAGCAGTTGCTCTTCGTTGTCTTCCTGCTCCTCTACCTGTTCACTCTGGGCACCAATGCCATCATCATTGCCACCATTGTGCTGGACAGAGCCCTTCACACCCCCATGTACTTCTTCCTTGCTGTCCTCTCCTGCTCTGAAACTTGCTACACCTTCATCATTGTGCCCAAGATGCTGGTCGACCTACTGGCCCAGAAGAAGACCATTTCCTTCCTGGGCTGTGCCACCCAGATGTTTTCCTTCCTC
Source organism: Lemur catta (assembly GCF_020740605.2). Lineage (NCBI taxonomy): Eukaryota > Metazoa > Chordata > Mammalia > Primates > Lemuridae > Lemur > Lemur catta. The sequence continues at coordinate 31,642,539 of NC_059130.1, read as the reverse complement.
TTCCTTGGATGTTCTCACTCCTTCCTGCTGGCTGCCATGGGTTATGATCGCTATGTGGCCATCTGTAACCCACTGTGCTACACAGTGCTCATGGGACATAGGGTGTGTATGGGACTAGTGGCTGCTGCCTGTGCCTGTGGCTTCACTGTTGCACAGATCATCACATCCTTGGTATTTCACTTGCCCTTCCACTCCTCCAACCATCTACATCACTTTTTCTGTGACATCTCCCCTGTTCTCAAGCTGGCGTCTCACCATACCCACTTTAGTCAGATTGTCATCTTCATGCTCTGTACATTGGTTCTGGTTATCCCCCTGTTGTTGATATCTGTGTCCTATATTCACATTATCTCTACCATACTCCAATTTCCTTCCACATTGGGCAGGCACAAAGCTTTCTCCACCTGTGCTTCTCACCTCATTATTGTCACTATCCACTATGGCTGTGCTTCCTTTATCTGCTTAAGGCCTAAGTCCAACTACTCCTCAGGCCAGGATGCTCTAATATCAGTATTCTACACTATCCTAACTCCATTGTTCAACCCAATGATTTACAGCTTGAGGAATAAAGAGTTCAAATCAGCTCTTCGTAGAGTTGTAGGAAAAACAATTTCCCTGCCACAACATTACTCTGGATCCGGCTCTTTCCAAACAGTAAATATAGGGAAAAATTCCTGGAACAGAAGTGATCAAACAATTAAGCATTGTGTTCAAAAACAGAGATCACTTCTCCTTCATCTCCAAATATAAAATTCAGAAAAACACAACTTCTTGCCATGCTCACATGAATTATTGCCCATTGAAGTTTTTTCATTTGAGTGAAAAATTATGGAGGGCTACTATAGGAAGGTATGTATGTGGTTAGAATTCTAGGTTCTGGTAAATACTATCACCCAATCTCAGCCAGACTAGAAACTAACCCTGCAAAATATGGCACAACCCTAATTCTCTGTTCTAGGAACTCAGGAAGCTTCTGTCTCTAGATAGCTCTCTTTCTGGCTGTTTTCTGAATCTCAGGCTTTCAATATAGTCAGATCATAATTTTTACATGAGTCATTTGTAAAGTGCCTGTTACAATGTTTAGTACCTGAGATACATCCAAATAATGTTCAAGTAAGAAAATTATGCAATGTTATCTATTTCTGTGTTTCTAATGTATTAATGGGAGATTTTTTTTCTAACTTTTCATGCACTGGCACAAATCTAAATTTGATCAACGTACCTTGAAGATATTCAAAGGGGTAGCGGTTAAATAAAAGACTTAAATCACATGGATTGGACAGGAAAGGCAAGTTAAACTTAAACAAATTCCATTAAATATTCACCAAATTGAAAACTCTGTGTAAAAAGTCTATTCACCACGCAACTCAGGAGTCTGCATGTTCATTGAAGCCAGAACTTGAGTTAGACATTTTAATTATCTCTCCTTTCTATTGCTGAGTTCTTTTGCTGATTCCTTCTTATCTGGAGCAGCTATTGCTTCTTCTTTTTTTTTTATTTCAGCATATTATGGGGGTACAAAAGTTTAGGTTACATATATGCCCTTTCCTGCCCCCCTCCCAATCAGAGCTTCAAGCCTGTCCATCCCCTAGACGGTGCGCATTGCACTCATTATGTATGTATACACCCATTCCCTCCCCCCTCACATCTGCCCGACACCTGATTAATGTTATTCCTAAATGTATGGAGCAGCTATTGCTTCTTAATTTTGAATTTTCTTTGGGTTAGATCATGATATGCCCAGTTTAATCTATGAGCCAATAGGTGGTGCCTGTGGATGAGAATCAACCACACCCTGTGTGATTGATTCAGTAAATGCTGTAAAGAGCATGCAAATTGACCTCCCTGTCAGTAGGTGGCACTTGTCAGAAGGACCTAGCTGCAGTGTTTTGAGGTTCTGTGATCAGTTCTACCTTCTCAGGAGAAGCACTTGAATGCCCCAGGTGATGGGTGGGGCCCTGAAACTTCCAGATGAGTCCTTATTCTCCACCTCAGCAGGCGCAGGAGAAGGAGTTAGGCTGGGCAGGGCTGGGTTAGGCCTGCTGGGAAGGCCTGCCCTAACATTCCACAAATGCTGGCAAGGGATCTGCTTTGGCAGCAGTCAAAAGTCTGCTCCCTGACTCTTGGCAAAGCTGCCAGGGAGGGGCTGAAGTGGCCCCACTCAACCAGAAATTCTGCATATGGAGGCAAGGCTGTCTGAGACCCACAGTCTGGCAGTCTGGAGCAGGCCTCGCTCCTTTCCACCCTTCCCATTCCACGGTTTCTTCTGGGCCTCTGCTGGCAGGAATGAACCCAAGCCAGCCGAGCTCCCCCACAATTGTGGTGTGGGCCAGAAGGTTCCCTGCCTAGGATCCCAGCCTGAGCTGAAACGGCAGCCCTCCCATGGGAGAAGGGGTTCCCCACAAGCACGCTGCAGCTAGGACCCACATTGCACTGTCCCCATTGATTTGCCTCTGCAGGCACCCAAACTTCCCAAGACTAATGCACAAATATTCCCTCTGTGCCCCCATGCAATACGATCGAGGCCTGGGTGAAGGGGATCTGACCAGCAGGACCACTGCCAGGGCCCTGGAGATCAGTCTGTAACCATGCCAGGGAGAAGGATGCTTGTCCCGAGTCACCCATGGGGTAGCCAAGCTGGTTCAATGTCCCTCTGCCTTGGGATGTGTTCTACTCTGATGGGGCCACCAGGCAAGCAGCACCAGGAAGGGCTGACAGACAGGGAGCTCACAGTTGGAGCACCCCTCAGTCCACTGCAGGACCCCAAAAGGAAAGGTCTGAACCTCTTTCCCTGTGGAAGCCTCCATGTGGCAGCTCAATTGTCTCTCTTGGCAGCCTTGTAAGGGGGATGGGAAGGGGAGAAAAAGAGTCTGAGTGGAGGAAACTGCACACTCTGGTTATCTCCAACCCTCTCTCCAGGAGGAAGTTCACCAGGAATGACTGGGCTCTGGAGTCACACAGATCACTTGGGACCCACTGGACCTCTGTGGCTCCTGCAGTCTGGACCAGAGTTGGGGAAATGTCTGTGCAGGGACAAGCAAGATAGAACCTGAGGGGTTGAAACCCCCTGGGGAGGACAAAGGCACCCGATGGGTAGAGAAGCACTATGGCGCCTGCTGTCCAGCTCGGGTCTGTGGGGTGGGAGGCACTCTGGGGTGGCTGGGATCTTGGTGCCTTGTCCAACAGAAGGTCCCCACTCACTTGTGGCAGCACTCTCTGGGCTTGTGTGGGCAGAAGGTCTCTGCAGCAGTTCAGGAGCCTGCCAATAATCCAAGATGTGAGGGAGGGAGAAATTAACTCCTCCACCTACCCTTCTCACTGGTCTCCAACCCTCTCAGGATTTAATCTCCACTGATACTTTTCTCCTTCCAGTTCTGCTCCTCAACCTCTTCCCACAGAGTCTCCTGTAGGTTCAGACACCCTTCCTTCAGACCCTCATCCAATGTGTGTTTGTCTGTCTGCCTGTTTTTTTCTCTTTCATCTAAAACTTCTCCTTACCGAGATGCTGTGGCTGGTGGTATCTCTGTTCTGTCATCTTGGCTCCCCTGGTACATGCTTTCTAAAGGCCAATTTACAATGTGTAATAAAAATCATAAAAATGTGAGTAGATCAACAAATGTCACTGCTAAAATTTCCTCAGAGGTAATAATGAATAAGGATTAAATGCTATATCACATGGTGTTTTTTTTTAAGTAACAATGTGATAAAATATACAAAAACTTAAAATCCAATAATAAATATAATACTCTGCCTTAAGTTATGATAGTATTATAGATCTACATTTATGCATGTGAAAATATATTCACTATGTATTCTATGTGAAAATGTAAATTACAAAATGGTGCAAATAATATGATTTCATTTTTTAAAAATATTATGCGTGTTTATTGCGGGTCCCAAGACCACCCCCACATTCAAAGCTTCACTAAAAGGACTCACAAGATTCAGAATATAGTTGTCTTCACAGTTAAGATGGATTACTGGGATTTAATAAGAATATACACACAACCAAATCATTAGATTAGACATGGTGGCATCTGGAGGAATCCATGTGCAGTCCTTATGCTGTCTCTTCCCATGAAGGTCACACAGAGTACATTCTTCCCCCAGTAACAAAAAGGCAGCAACATTTGGGCTGTGTTTCTGCCCAGGAAAACCCATTAGAGACTTGTTATCCGAGACTTTCATTAGGGCTTGATGACATTGGTATCCTTTGCCTAGCATGTACCACAATTTCACATTCTTTGTACAAACATTGAGGCACAGCGAGCCACCCTTATCAACTAGGGAAAGTCATGTGTAAGTCAAGAACTGTTCATCAGCCAAGTTCTCAGAAGCCAGTGAAAGGTCAATCTCACAAGCAGGCTCTCTAAGGACAGCAGCTCAGGCCTGCCATGTTAACTGTTTTCTGTACAGTGCGCATATGGAAAAGGCGGAAATGTATGTGGCAATCTGTTAATAGACATGACATCTGTGTGGTGGTAGTATAGAGAAATTTTATTTTTTTCTTAATACATTATATTTGTTTGTATTAAATGTTTTACTTTCATAGCCATCCACGGGGACCATTATGCACCGTAATGTCAAAGTGAATGGACTCTAGAGTCTGTCACGAGCTGGGCCACCTAGTGCTTTTCTTGATTACATGGTTTAAACTGCCTGGTGTTGTTTATGGCTATCAGGTACACTTCATTTGGTGCTGACTGGGCACCAACTCTTCCTTCCACATGTGGTTGCAGAGGCCTTGGTCTTCAGTTTCCTTTTTTATACTTGCTGAAGCTAAATCTGCAGTAAATGAATGCCAGAGCCCTTTTCCCATGCTAGGGACTTTTTCTGGTCTCTTTCCCTTGGTTCATATATTAGGCTTAACATAAATATTAACACAAATTTTTTTTATTTCAGTTTATTATGGGGGTACAAAAGTTTAGGTTATGCATATTGCCCATGCCCCCCAACCCCCCCAAGTCAGAGTTTCAAGCGTTAACACAAATATTAAAGTTATATTTTAATCACCTAATTCACTTCATTCCATTTAACAAAATTATGCATTTGCCTCTGACTTGGCTGTCCTTTTGTCTGATGCTTGTGTCAGTATTTACTGTATTTTCTATTTACTTGTTTAGACCCAGAAAACCTCACATTGGGACCTATAAGACTTCTCCATTGCCAGGGGTTTCCAATACTTGCCCAGAACATGGGATGAGTGAGATTTTAGGGACATTTATCAGTTAGTTATGTTTGGGAATAGAACCAAGTGACCCGAATACTAATCCTGACTCTGCCACCAGGCAGCTATGTGGGGCATTGGGCAAGTTATGTCACCTTGGTTTCCTTCTCTGTGAAATAGAGATTAGATAAGGACCTTTGGACTCTTTGAGATTCTAAAACATCTTGGAACAAGATATCTGACTAGATAGTCTATGCTTGGGGAGAAATATAAGAAAGGCTGAATCCAAGGAATGGCTGGAGGGGAAAGATCAAGTGGATGTCCCTCGCTAGGAAAGTAAAATATGCTACAAAATCAAACCTACTGTGACATACCCTGCCTGGATCTTGGCCCTAGCAGACAGACAATTTCAAAGGGACAGACTCTGAGATCCTTAGGGCTGTAAAAGCATGGAACCATCTGGTACTGTTTTTGCTAGCCTTTAGACATTTGGGAGACTTCATCAGAAACAGACAATTTCTGCACAGGAGAACACAGAAAACCCAGAAAACCCAGAAATAGAATGTCTAACTGACTACATGGAACTAGTATCCTATATTATCAGTGCTAATGTTATTGGATTTTCACTTTTTTGTTTTATATGTGGATATATTCTGGGGGGTGCTCATCCTTCTACCTGTCCTATTTTTCATTGGCACATGCTTTATTATGCCTCTCATTGCACATAGCTATGTTTATATTTAATATCTGTCTTCTCTACTAGATTAGATCAATTTATACATTTTATTTACCTCTGTATCACTATAATGCCTAATGTGGTGCTTTCCAAATCATGACACTCAACGAATAATTGTGGAATGAAAGTCATTCCCTTACAATAATTCCCAGGAGGGAGGTAAGAAATTCAGTTGTTTGAATTTATATCCAGGCATTGGGTGTAAAAACAGGACAGAGACTACCTACATAATTTCCCAAACTGCCAAGCATACCTGCATTCACCAGCCCTTGCCTTCATCTCTTAAACCTTATCAAATCAATCTTTATGTAAATGACTTCTTTGGAGAATTTGGTTTCCCCTGGCCTCTCAGTGTTTTGTAGCCTTTTCATGAAAAAGTACTTAAACTTCCCTATGCTAAAAGAATACTCATCTACATTTTCAGTGCTTTACAAAGATGAAAATATTTTTGCAGTCTGAATTATTTTCTTCTTATCTTTGTCCAAGCTTAGTCATATATTTTCTCTCTTGCTTTAGTTCTTCTTAAATCTCAGAAGGCCTGAGTCCTTGGAATTCCAGAAGGCTATCAATACTCTCCAATCTAAATATAGAATCTAAATTGACATATTAATACAAAGCAGGTTATTTTCAGCTTCTTATTTAAGACTTGAAAAATGTTTGAACATCTAAGTGTCCAAAGAAACCCTTTATGAAATGTTTCAGTGCCTTTTCTTCCAATTGTTTAATATTTCAGGACAAATGTCCTTGCTTTTACAACTGACTTTCTGCTGCCTCTTTCAAAATTTAAAAGACCTACAAGACCGTAAGTCATCAAACTCAAAGTCACATGCCAGTTTCCTTCATTTTTTAGCTGTAAGTGGGTAAGTGTATTTTCTTTGTCAGTTTGTATCTGAAGAAAGAAACATTGTCTACCAGGATTTCAAATTTGAATACATTTGCATAAATTGTTTATATTGTTATGAAAAATATTTTGCACTAAAGTAAAAATTTATTTGCTCTTTTCTTGAAATGAAAAAGCTTCTGCTCTGACTGAGTGTACATACACACACAAATACAAACACATATACACATACACACGTACATACCATATCTTAATAGATCACATTGAAATGTTGAGGAGTCAAGTAATAGAAGTAACTAGGAGGGCAGGAAATCTCAACAGTGTAGATTTCCCCCTTTTTTTTTTTTGAGACAGAGTCTCACTGTGTTGCCCAGGCTAGAGTGAGTGCCGTGGCGTCAGCCTAGCTCACAGCAACCTCCAACTCCTGGGCTTAAGCGATCCTACTGCCTCAGCCTCCCCAGTAGCTGGGACTACAGGCATGCGCCACCAGGCCCAGCTAATTTTTTCTATATATATATTTTAGTTGGCCAGATAATTTCTTTCTATTTTTTAGTAGAGGTGGGGTCTCACTCTTGCTGAGGCTGGTCTTGAACTCCTGACCTCGAGCGATCCACCTGCCTCGGCCTCCCAGAGTGCTAGGATTACAGGTGTGAGCCACCACACCCGGCCTAGATTTCCCCTTTTTTAATAAAAGATGATTTTGAGAAAAATAAAAATTTAGGAATGCTGTGGATTATAGTAGAAAAGCAGAGAATGCATTCTAGAAAAAATAATAGTATATGAGAAAACTCAGAAACAAAAGGAGAATTAAACTATGCCATCATTTATTAATTGTTTAATTAGAGTCTATTATGTGTCTAGTACTGCTGTAAGGGCTGAAGGGCTGCAGATCATTTAGAAGACATTGCTATGGCCCCTTCCCCAAAGAAACAATCTAAGTAAGTATGTGAGGCATCTTTATAGGCAAATTAATTATAAAGTAATACAAGATAGCATCTAACCTATTCACATACGTGTATGATTTTAAGATCCCTAAGAGTTATGAAGAGAATGAGCTTCTATCTGTGTGGCCTCTAGTAGTCAGGGAAGTTTTATTGGAGAATATGAGACATGAAGGAGATCCGAAACAATGGAAAACAATGGGAAAATAGGTATATGAAACAGCGTGAAAAAAAAGTATACAAACAGTACTATGGCTATGGCTAAGAATAAAGGATGTCTTTCCTAGAACCAAATTCTTGAAGAACTTAATTATTTAGGGGGATGTTGAAAGCTGTTCGATTTATAAACTGATTGAAATTAAGCAACATCCTCTTGACCTTCCTTATCTTTGAGTGTGTTCACCATCTGTATCCTTAATTTACCTATTTTCCTAACCCCTTTGTCCTTTTTTGTCATCTCCATAATTTTAGGATTAAAGAAAATAAAGTTCATATGAGTTCAAATTTGATAGGTCCAGAAAACTGGATGATTAAAATTAAATTATTCCAGGAAAGTCAGAAATGGTAAAATAAGTTTCACTTGAACAAGCAGCATGGAACTACGTTTTAGTCCCTTGGAAAAAATATATGAGTAGATAAATTTATTGTAGGGTAAATAACAGTTGGTATAAAATGTGGTGGGTAGAAAGCTGATTAGAAGTTATAAGACAAATTCTAGTACTGGAGCTACCACTTGAGCACATTATTTAATTTTTTAGACTTTGTTCAGGTCAAAAGCTTTGAGTGCGTGATAAACCACAAATTATGTGACATGCTAGGGATTCTACTATTAATAAAACAAAATTGTTTCTGGCCATAATTCTATAGAAAGAGCCAAATATATGAGGAGATGAATTTAAATCAATAGGCTAAACACAATGATGAAGATGCTCACAGATTACCTAGGAGATGGCACTTAGTGCACTTGCCTTACCTGCAAGATAGAGACAAAGACACTTGTGCTATCTACTGGGATATTTGGTTCAAAATGAGGTAGCTTACATGAAAGCACCATGTTTTCTGATATAAAGGAAAAGGCTATTAGAGCAGGTGCTTGGAACTACCTAAGCAAATAAGTCATGGCACAGGTGATGAATAGTGAACATACACAAGGATGTTATGTCAAGCAACTCCTTACATTTTACAGGCATTAAAATAGCCAGCAAGCTGGGAAATGCTGAGTGGTGTATATATTATACCTGGTTTCTCCCAAATCTCTGAACCTGATTCTGAAAGTAAAAATGATTAGGGCTCTTGAAAGAGGGATGTCCTTTACAAGATCATGTAAAGTTCTGGAGATAGTCTCTTCTCTTTCCTTTTACCCTGACACTTTCTGCTTATTTCATCTGCAACAGATTCAAGGTGAATTCTTGTTATTTTCTCCCCTTTTTTCTAATATCTTAGCCTTGATCTTCCTGCTCTACCCCTACCCCAAGGGATCATCAATCTATTCTGTTTCATAGGCAGAAATGCCATAGCCTTGTGACACAGATTTTATGCTTATGCCCCTTCCCAATTCCATAAACATACAGAACATGTAGTAGAATCATGAAAGAGAACCCAAAGGCTAAAGACTCCTTAGATGAGAAACAAAGTGTAATTTTCATTAGAGAACCCTGATTTGATCATTCCACAATGTATACATGTATCAAAAGATCATATTTTACCCCATAAATATTTATAATTATTATTTGTCAATTAAAAATAAAATTTAAAAAGATAACTAATTTTTAAAAACATGAAAATGACAATCTTATATTTAACCTATGTATATTTAAATTCCTTCACTCATTTTTTTTTCTTAAAAAAAAAAAGCTACACAGACAAGAAGAACATAAGACTCAAATACAGGGAAACTGTGTCCTGATTCATAGGTCCAGGATTTTCTAGTGTTCAGGTATCAGACCAGGATACCTGTCTCTCAACTCCTGTGACCATGGATGTGAATGACAAAGGCAAAAACAGTTAACACATGGATTGCTGTTATTAACGTGCTGTTTCAAGCACTTATATTATCTAAGTTAATTTTTTAATAGCCCTATATATTATAGTATGTTCTATTATTTGTTATACAAATGAAAAGAAAACTGAGTCAATTTGACATTCATAGCTCTAAGTGGCAAAAGCAAGATTCAAACTCTAGCATTCTGGCTCTTGAGTCCATGCTCTGAGGCAAGTCCTTTAATGCTTTTATAATAATAATTAAATGGATATTGATATTAGGGAAAGAAACCAACATATTAGAACAGAATATACATGCAAGAAGATACATACAGCACAAGGAAAATAATTTAAATTATCTTTTCCATATTAAAGATAATGTTCTTAAATTGAGAAAATTTTCTCATTTTATCAAAATAGTTTTTGAAAATATTAAATGGCTTTTTAACTTTTGAGTATTTCTATAATATAGGCAATCATTCCACTATTAATGCAGATTAATAATTTCTTGTAAAAATTATCAAAGTCTAGACTGAAAGAGATATTAATATTTTGAGTCTGACACTATACTTAAAGTGAAGGCATTGGAAAAATCTTTATATTGCAATAATAGTTATCACTTTGTCTCTCCCAAACTCATTCAGAGAAAAGTTATCCAGATGCGAGGTTTCAACAAAACCACATTGGTCACGCAGTTCATCCTGGTGGGTTTCTCCAGCCTGGCGGAGCTCCAGCTCCTGCTTTTTGTCATCTTCTTCTTCCTGTACTTGACAATTTTGGTGGCCAACGTAACCATCATGGCTGTTATTCACCTCACCCGGACTCTGCACACCCCCATGTATGGCTTTCTATTCATACTGTCATTTTCTGAGTCCTGCTACACCTTTGTCATCATCCCTCAGCTGCTGGTCCACCTGCTCTCAGACACCAAGACTATCTCCTTCATGGCCTGTGCCACCCAGCTTTTCTTCTTCCTTGGATTTGCCTGCACCAACTGCTTTCTCATCGCTGTGATGGAATATGATCGCTGTGTAGCAATTTGTCACCCCCTGAGGTACACACTCATCATGAACAAAAGGCTAGAGTTGGGATTGGTTTCTCTATCAGGAGTTACAGGTTTTTTTATTGCTCTGGTGGCCACCAACCTCATCTGTGACATGCCTTTTTGTGGCCCCAACAGAGTCAACGACTATTTCTGTGACATGGCACCTGTTATCAAGTTAGCCTGCACTGACACCCATGTGAAGGAGCTGGCTCTATTCAGCCTCAGCATCCTGGTAATAATGGTGCCTTTTCTCTTAATTCTCATATCCTATGGCTTCATAGTTAACACCATCCTGAAGATCCCCTCAGCTGAGGGCAAGAGGAAGGCGTTTGCCACCTGTGCCTCACACCTCACTGTGGTCTTTGTCCACTATGGCTGTGCCTCCATCATCTACCTTCGACCCAAGTCCAGGTTTGCCTCAGACAAGGATCAGTTGGTGGCAGTGACCTACACAGTGGTTACTCCCCTCCTTAATCCCCTTGTCTACAGTCTGAGGAATCAGGAAGTGAAAATCTCACTAAAAAGAGTTCTGGGAAACCTGTGGCAACTAAGATGAGCTAACAAAAAAATTTTAAAATTAACTAGGAAAGTCATGGAAGAAAGCAAAGGTATGAGATTTTCCCTGACCTTTGAGACATGACTTGTATCATGCTTTAGACACATCTTGGGCAGCGTTTCCAAGAACTAAGACTACTGTTGCCTTTTTGTTTTCTACCATATAAAAAAGTTCAAGTCAATCTGAACCCTACATTGTCCAATTCCAAGAAAGAAAGAAGAAGAAAGAGAGAAAAAGAAAGAAAGAAAGAAAGAAAGAAAGAAAGAAAGAAAGAAAGAAAGAAAGAAAGAAAGAAAGAAAGAAAGAAAGAAAGAAAGAAAAGAGGAAAGGAAAAGGAAAAAGGGAAGGAAAGGGGAGGGGAGGGAAAGGGAGGGGAGGGAAAAGGAAGAAAAGGAATTCACACTTAGTATAACGAGAAGAGCATGAGAGTTTTTCAAGGGAAGACACAACCCAAAATGAAATTCAAGACAAGGATTACTCTTCTGGATGAAAGAAAGACAGAATTTGAAGTGACTGGAAGCATTTTATCTAGGACAGAGGAATTCATCTAGTAAACCCGCTTTGTAGTGGGTTCTTTATGTACCAAAGAGAAAAAATTAAGATGAATAAATTTACAGTTTATGGAGGTGGGGAGTGGGTAAGTGAGAAGATGAACATCAGAAAAAAATATGATAATATAAGATAATCAGATCTGTTAAAAAGACATAAATAAAGGCTCGTGAGACTCAAAAGAACATGTATTTATTCCTTCTAAGAGAGAAAAAAGGTTTAGAATTAGTGGGATGGGAAGACAGGAGAGAAAATTTAAACCAGGCCTTAGATAGAGAACAACATTTCAGTGCTAAGGAATTAGGTTTTCCAGTGACAAAACCATTAGTTACAATTACCAGAATTGTTGATTTTTTTCAAAACTTAATTCTAGATTTTTACTATGTTAATTTTAAATTAAATACATTTTATTTTTGTTTGTAATTTATGCTTTGTTTTCACATAGTGATATGTTTAAGTCACTCATGTAATTTAATTTAATTTTATAGTGGACTAAAAACAACCAAGAATGGCATCCTCATTCTTGCTGTCAAATGGGACATAGTATTCTGAAGAGGTACAAATGGCCCTAATCTTTCAGTTCACCATCCCTATGGTGCTCATATGAACCTAACATTTTCTTGTAATAATTTGGATTATAAACACTGATCAGAATTGAGTTTAAATTCTAACTCACTTTCAAGATATGTAATTTGAGACATGTTATTTAAAACTATTGAAACTAAAGAGCCTTGAATTTTTTCATCTGGACAATTGAGTTTTTTTTTTCAAGTGAATGTGTGAATTATATAATTAGCACAGTGTTTGTCTTCTAGTTGAGAGAATCAATTACTATTAATTATACCCTTATTCTACCCAGAGACCCAACCCACACTAGAATAAAATCCTCCCGATTTGTTAAAAATATGTTAAATCACACAAATGGAAAACTATGTTGTTACTATTTATATGACTGTTAAAATTACATATAAACAAGAAAAATACTTTTATCTAACAGATTAATCAGCATGCTCCATTCCCTGTGTAAAGCACCTTGATTTCTATGGAGCATTCGACACTCTTGTTTAATAGATTATTTCTATTTTGCCTGCATATTTCAGACCCTACAAGTTGTCAGTTGTGTTTGTTCTCAAAACTAGTTATAACAGTTGTATTTATTATTCTAATTACTCTACTTGTGAAATGTAATTTTGTACTATGTAACCTGGTGAAGCATGATTGCCAAAAAAAAAAAAAAAAGAAACCTATTTGTTTCTAATACAGCCAAATGTGTGTTTTGGAAAGACTAAATATGCTGTAGAAAATAAAATCATAAAAATCTGAACATCTTATTTACCTGGATTATTTTGCAAGTGTCTCTAAGATGCTGCTCATCTTTAAATTCACAAGAATTTGTGTCATGCTTCATGGGTGGCTTATCCTAGAAGTACTCCTAAGAAATCTTATCAAGTAGTCCAATATTCTAAGTAAAAGCCTTATCCATAAATGAAAATATTCATAAATATATGTACATTTAAATGTTTTGAGTTAAAATAAAACATTTTGTTATATGAGTCATCCTTTTGATTTTCAGCTCTATCAGATATTTTGGATTAAACAACAAACATTGGGCAAATTAGAGGGTTCTATATGTTTTCAGCTATGTAAAAACATATTTTTCTATAGATGAGAATAGAAATATAATATCCAAAAAAGCAACTTATGTTATAATGATATTATGGGTGTATAGCTGATTATTTTTTCTTTGAAACCATTTAAGGCTATATGATTTTACGATTTACTCTATAACTTAAGGTGCATATGCAATAACAATTCTTGTTTTTCCAAGTTCTTTCTCAACCCCCTCCTTGCCTTATTAGCAAGAAATTCACTATTTCCCTCCTGAGGCCAGCCTTCTATCCTGAAGTTTTCAAAAACCCTAGGAATTTGCACATTTAAAGGGGCAATCAGAGTGGTATCCATACAAAAGCAGAGAGCCGGCTGGTTCACTAGGCGCTGTTGGTCCTTCCTGTCATCCATAATATCATCAGCACATGACTGAAAGGCAGTGCTGATTCATTCTCTTTACAGTGGACTTTCCAAGTGGCATGGTTCTTTGAAGGATATTAGTCTATTTCTCCCAGATAAATTATGACTCCTTCACACTTGTACTCCTCAGGTTTAGCTCTGCTCCTCTTTAATTACCATTTACAACTCTGTCTGAGCCACCAGCTACCTCAGGAACACTAAGTCAGAATTTGTTCTATTGTGTAGGCCCAGAGCTGAAGTTGCCATCTCTCTTTTCTCCATGGGGTTACATGTCTGCTATAGGGGAGCTTCTCCTTTCAAACTCTCAAAAGACATTTGATCATTACACAATGTAAACATGTATCAAAACATCACACCCCATAAATACGTACAATTTTTTTTAAACAGTTGAAAGATCTAATTAAGCTTTCCACCCCCCAAACAATGAAGGAAGTCACCTGTAAGGCAAAATACCCTTGAAACTTCAGGGTTTCCTTTATATACCTTTTCAAGTGTGTCTACCTACCTACCTGTGAAAATTGCTTCCAGTGATTTAAATGTGATTTTCTCACAAGAAAAGTAGGACGATTAAACAAAAAATAATGAGATTAAACTGGCAATATACTTCCTCTGGCAAGGTATTCCACACCAACCATTATCATTTCAATAGTAAATAAAATATAAGCTTGAAAAGAGGATTACCTGAAGTGTTCTATAAAATGTCATATTTAACTATAGTACTCATTTTAAGAAAAACAATTTATCTTTGTTGTCTCTGATAAGTAGCCTAAGAAAGTGAGTATTACATGTCTCAAAAGAAAAAGTCATAGATCTTTTGCTCTGAAGTGATGTGAGTATCAGAGAGAGAAGCGAAAGCTTTACTATGGAGAAAGGAAAGCTTTTCTTAAAAGGAGAGGTTGTAAAATTTCCAATTTATTTTTCATGTCAATTTTTTCTAAAATCATACATTAATAGAAATGTCAAATAATTAATATTCTAATTAAAAATGTAGGTGTTTATTTTAACCAATATTTTGAAATGTAAAAGGTTCTTTTAAGTTTTTTATTACCCCAAAGTAGATTTAAATTTTTATCATTTTTAAAAATCATTCCCTTTTGTGTAGTTGAATCAATTAATTATTTTTGCAACCAACAAACTAAAAGAACTTGAATAATGAAGGAAAAGAATCTCCAACACAGATGTCAGAATAAGATCATAGTCCTTTTAGCAAGTAGGTTTTTTGTTTTTGTTTTTTGTTTTTTTAAATGAAACCCCCTAAGCATTGTTTATAGTTAGTTCTGCTTGATAAATCAGCACCAAGAAGAGGTTGAATTTGTGGTCATTCAGAGAGGGACTTGAACCATCGCAGGGCAAATCTTCAAGCAGAACATGTGGTTTCCCACTTTATTTGGGTGAACAGACACTTAGGGGTCAGTTTCACAACACATTGAAGTTGGTATGGTCCTACCTAATTATCAGAGACCTGGAAGAAAGTTCAGGCCATTGGCAACAAGGAAATTTGGAAAAAAAGATAAGTAGGAAAGACTCTAAGAACAATCCTTGAATATAAATATAATTGTATTCACATAAATGTTCATCAATAGAACCCCCAAATACAAAATGGTCTTAATAATCCAAGAGACATGGTAACCTACCCTGAGACCATCAGTTATCCTCCTTCCCAACCAAGCTGGTGTGTATGAAATGGAATGATGGACAAGGTGGCTATGTCAGTGGTGGTAGAAGATATCCATGCACACAGCTTGTCATGAGTTCATAAATATTGATTTTGCATTTTCTTTCCTGATGTCCAGTTGATTAAAATTTTCAAGAATGTCTGGCCCTCCATATCCACCTCACACTGGTTCCACTGTAGCTGCCAATACTTCATTTTTATTCTCCTTAGACTAGACTATCAGGTAGACTACCAGCAGAAATAATGGCTGCCTAGACCTTTAATCTTTTCAATTCTATGTGAAAGAAAAATCGGTTTTCAAGCAGACCAGTATCTTACAAAAATACAGAGTAGTCACTTCAAAAATAATGTACATATTGTGTAACATGTTGGGCATTATATTTGAAAATAAATTTTCCCAAGAATTCTGTTACTCTAGAAAGAAAAGATTCAATTGTAGATAAAGTATTTCAGCAAATACATGTGGTATATAATGAAATGTGTTTTGCTTTGTTAAAATAAATAAAATGGGGACCAGACCTGAAGAATCTAAACAAACAAAGCCAGTTAGGCCTCATAAGTGACCTTAACCTTGCTTAATTTGCAGACATAAACAAAACTTAACGAGCTAGTTTTTGTAAAAGCCTATGTTAAAGGAAAATAAAACTTAAGGCTGACCAATCAGAAGCAATCATCTAACTTATAGTTATTTAACTAGAACTTTCCAGCAAGATAATGAAATGAGGCAACAGTATAACCATAACTGATCGAATATTTTCTTTGCTTTACTTCCATGTTTGTCCTATAAAAGTCTTCCCCTATGTTTCCTCTAAGGAGTCCTGTAACCACTTCCAGTTTGGAGCTGCCCAATTAATGAATCAATGGTTATTCAAATACACTTTCTAAAATTAAAAAAAAAAGATATTGTTAAAATTAATAAAATGATAGGAACGAAAATGCTAGAGGAAAATAAACTACCAATTTATATAAATGTTATTTATAATGTACATGTATCTTTCAATAAATAAGAATATGTCTACTTTTATGTATATTTTCTCCTATAAGAAAAATAGAAATAGGAAAATTACTAAGAATAACAATATGAATAAGGGTGAGGAGTAAATTAATGAAGATTTAGCCAAGTATATTTGATAATAAACTTCTAATTCTTTTACCATGGAGCTTTTAATATATTTTCTATATCAATTTTAATTATTTAAACATTTCCTCTTTCCTAGAAATGTTTATTTTTTAATGTGTGAGGAGCTGACAGTACCTGAAATATCATGCTATCATTTTGATGTATTTATTTAGTCTGTTAGAATTAGTAAAACTTGTATACTATAGTTATTACACAAAAGTTCTTATTATTTAATAAAATAAGTAGGGCCATCTAGAATGTGCATCTCCTAGGATATGAAGATTTAAGTTTGCATAGTTAGTTCTCCTTTTTAGAATATTTGCTTAATTTAAATATTTAAACACCATGGTTGTGTTTAGTTATTGCATAACTGCTGGGAAAAGCTGTCTCATGCACATGGTCTTTTGCTCCACACTGGGCCATGTAAGAATTAGCCTTAGGCCTGGAATACTTCCTTATCAATAGATGAAGAGCCCACATAGCCTGTGCCAGGGTCATCATCTGTTATGGGATTATTTTTCCCTGTTTCAGATTCATTAGGAACTGAGGGAGCTCACCTCTCCCCTCCACCATGTGACAACACCACAAGAAGGTGCCATCTTTGAAGCACAGAACATGCCCTCATCAGATACTGAATCTGCCTTGATATTGGACTTCTCAGCCTCCAGAATTGTGAGCAATAAATTTGTGTTGTTTACAAATTGCCCAGTCTAAGGTATTTTCTTATAGCAGACTGAACAGACTACAGCAGAAATTGGCATTGAGAAGTGCAGTGCTGCTGTTGTAATAAATACCTAAAAATATGGAAGCAGCTTTGGACCTGGGTAATGGGCAGAGGCTGGGAGAGCTTAGAAGTTAATGCAAGAAAAAGTGGATCCAAGCCATGGCCATCTGGTGGAGCACCCATGCACCTACAAGAAAGCTTCACTTTTGAGCTGGGGTGGGTCTTAGGGCAAGGAAGTTCCCAGCCCACAGTGCCATTTATTGGCAAGTGTGGGCATGCATTTGTAACCAAACACTGGAGGGAGACTCTCAGAGCAAGGGTAGAGCAAGAGGGGCAGAGCTCACTACCAATAGCGAGTTGGTGAATTGCAGATGGCTCCTTCCCACAAGCAGAGTTTTCAGTTTGGTGAAGCCAATTCAGCTCCCTTCCCAGAAGCTTTCCCCAGCAGCCTGGGAGCCAACCTTCAATCCCTGCTGAGACAGTTCTAGGACATACATCTGTGGAGCCTGAAGGCAGGCTTGCCCAACCTAACCCCACCCAGCCTTACTCCTACCTCCACCTCTGCTGTGGTGAGATCAAGCAAGCCCCTGGGAGCTACAGGGAAGGCCTAGGGCATTCAAATGCTTCCCTTAAGAGGCTAGAGCCTATTACAGGCACAAAAGAACACTACTACAGTTGACTTTTACCTGCAAGCTCTAACTACTAACAGGGAGAACAACTGTGCAGCTTATTACAGCATCTACTAAGTCCATCAAACAGGGTGTGGCCATTTCTTATCACAAGCACCACTCCATATCTTAGAGATTAAGCTGGGGTTCCCAATACAGATAGAGTGCTGGGGTACCACATTAACCCTGCAGGCACAGTGGCCATGTTGTGAGAGGGCTTCCTCTACTGCCACAGGCCTCTGCCTGTATGGACCAGGGACCTTCCTGAAGTCTGTGTGGAGTCATTGCACTGAACAACAGGCATGGTGCAGATTGAGCAGCAGCCAATCCTGGGTTTCTTCAGCTGAATCCAGCCTTTGCTCTTGGGTACACAGTTCCAGGTCAGCATGGGACTCAGCTTTGCAGTGGTGGCCTTTGCATCACCCCCACTGGACTTGGGACGGAGTGGACTAAGACCAAGTGGAGGCTCCTCTGAGTCGTACCCTGTGACTGGAAGCCAAGCATCCCTCCCATATGGGATGTGAGCACAGGAGTTGAGTGGGGTGCTGCAGGCTCTCATCTGTTAGGCTTTGGAAGACTGCTTCTGCATGTCATGGAGGAAGTGGGGAGAACTCCATGGTCCCTGGGCCACTTGAACTGACCTCCACCCAAATGACTTGGCATCCACATGATCTCTGAGCCTGCAGAATGGCCAGCCACCTGCTTGTACCTGAGTGCCTTCTCCAGGTCAGATCAGCCCACCGCCCACTCAGCCCTGCTTCCAACTCTGAGGCCTTGCTCTGAAGCCCTGCCTCTGGCTCCTTCTCAGTCCCAGCTCTGAGGTTTTCACGCCAAAGCCTGAGGCTCTGCGCCTGTGACTCCAGAGCTCCCACCAGACCCAGGACACCACTCACAAGGTTCCAGTACTGCACCTGGACACTAAGACCCCATTTCTGAGCCTCTATCACTGCCTCAGGGCTGGGGAAACTGCCCAAAGGTCCATCGCCTCACCATGGACCCCCCACTCTTGAGCTGCCAGTACACTGGGACCTGTTTCAAATAAATACCAACAGTCCAGGAACTCACAACCACTGACTAGATAGCCTCACCCAGCTTCCACTGTCATCTCTGTGGGGAGATGCTGGGCAGGGCAATCCCCACAATGCCAGACTCCATGGAGAGTGTCTTGTCCAGCTGCCAACTCAAACTTTCTACAACTATCTGGTGAACAACCCAACACCCAGCACAAATATCATCCAGCTCAGGCAATACCAGTGGCAATTACAGATGAACAGGACAAAGCAGAAAAGCTGTATTACAGGCATCTGGTACACATGCCCCTCCCCTGCCACATCAACATTCCAGAGTAGGAAAAATAGGCACCATTTAGGGACCTCTCCTTCTTCTAACCAAGCAGGAGAGTTCCCAGAAAATAACAGATGCCCTGCAAACCTATTAGCTCTGAGTTGAGAGAGACATTTCAGATGAAAGAAACCACCAAAAGAACCCTAGCAACATGAAAAAACAAAACACTTTAACACCTGCAAGAGATCACAATAGAAGTAAAACTCCAACCTCAAGGAAATTGCCAAAATGACAGAAATGAAATTCAGAAAATGGATGGCAAATAAGATAAATGAAATTAAAAAGAAGGTTGAAAATCAACAAAAGGAAGCCAAATAATATTTCAGGAAATTAATGAAAAAGTCGCTAAAGAGATAGCTAAGAAAGGCTATAATAGAGCTTAAAGAAATGAAAGAGTCATTTAGGGAATTTCAAACCACAGCAGAAAGCTTCAGTAACAGACTAAACTGAGGAGAAGAAAGAATCTCAGAGCCTAAAGACAAGGCATTTGAGTTAACCCAGTCATTCAAAAAGGCAGAGAGGAGAGCAAAAAAGGTGGAACAATCTTTTAGAGAGATATTTTACTATTCCAATCAAACTAACATGTGAATTATAGGCATCCCTGAGGGAGAAGAAGAAAGAGCTAAAAGTATGGAAAATCTATTCAAGGTAATTATTGAGGAAAATTTCCCTGGTATTACCAAAGATCCAGACATTCAGATACAAGATAGTCATCAAACACCAGGAGGATTTATAGCAAATAGAACATCTTCAAGACACGTATTAATCAACATGGCAAAAGTCAAAATGAAGGAGAAAATATTCCAAACAACTAGATCTAAGAAACAACTGACCTACAAAGGAAAACCCATCAGGCTTACAGCAAAATTCTCAGCAGAAACCTTGTAAGCCAAAAGGGAGTGAGGTCCTATTTACAGTCTTCTTGAACAGAGCAACAGCCAGCCTCTAAAACTAAGTTTCAAAATTGATGGAGAAATTAAATCTTTTTCAGACAAGCAAACACTGAGAGAATTGGTTATGACCTGTCCTACAGGAAATATTCAGAACTGCTTTATACACAAGTCAGCACAATGGATACCCACAAGTGTGAAGTCATCCAAAACAACTAAAGCTCACAACTGTCATAAAATAACAGCACAAGAGGGAAAACAAAGCAATAAGGTATACCCAACATGATGAACAGAACAGCATCCCACATATCAATTATATCTCTTCACATTAGCAGTTTAAATGTGCCACTCAAAAGAGATAGGCTGACTGAATGGATGAAGAAACACAATTCAAGTATTTGCTGTCTCCAGGAGACACATATAAACCACAAGCATGCACACAGGCTCAATGTGAAAGGATGGAAAAAATTAATCCATGCAAATAAAAACCAAAGGAGAGCAGATGTAGCCATTCTCATAGAAAAAAATGATTTTAAACAAAAAATGGTAAAAAAAAAAAAGATGATCATTATATAATGGTAAAGAAAGCAATTCAAAACAAAAGACATAACAATCCTAAATATATATGCACCTAACACAGGAGCTCCCAGATATATAAAACAAATTCTACTAGAGCTAAACAATGAAGGAAATAGTAGCATTGTAATTGCCATGGACTTCAACACTCCACTATAAGACCTGGACAAATCATCAAAGCAGAAAATAAATAAACATACACTGGACTTACATGGGACCTTAAAACAAAGAGATCTAACAGACATGTAGAGAATATTCTACCACAAAACTACTGAATATACATTCTTCTCACCAGCACATGGGACATTCTCCAAGATTGATCATACCTTAGGCCACAAAACATGACTTAAGAAAACCAAAATCAAAATTATACCATGTATCTTCTCATACCATAGTGGAATAAAACTAGAAACTCAATTCTGAGAGAAACACTCAATTCTACATAAAATCATGGAAATTAAACAAACTGCTGCTAAGTGATTATTGGGTCAATGATGAAATTAAGATGGAAATCAAAAGATTCCTTGCTCTGAACAAGAAAAGGAACACAAGCTATTAAAATCTATGGGATTCATCAAAACCATTCCTAGAGAGAATATTCATAGCCTTAATGCCCACATCAAAAAGTCAGAAATATCACAGATTAATAACCTAATCAAATCTCAAGGAACTAGAAAAGAGCAAACCAAACCCAAAGCCAGTAGAAAATAACGAACAACAAAAGTCAGAGCAGAGCTAAATGAAATGTAAAACAAAATATACAAACAATGAATGAAACAAAAAGTTACTTTTTTTGAAAGATAAACAAAATTGATAGACCTCTTAAAAGATTAACAAGGAATAGAAGAGAAAGGATCCAAATAAGCTCAATCAGAAATGAAAAGGAGACATTACAACCAATAGCAGAGAAATACAAAACATCATCTGTAAATACTAGGCAAATCTCTATACACATTTACTAGCAAATTTAGAGGAAATGGACAAATTCCTGGAAACACATAACCTTCCAAGACTCCTTCCAAGAAGAAATAGAATTCTGGAACAGACCAATAATGAGAAGTGAGATTGAATCAGTAATAAAAAGACTTCTAACAACAACAACAACAAAAATCCCCAGACCTGAATGGATTCACAGCCATATTCTACCAGACCTACAAGAACTGGAACACTTACTGCAGAAATTATTCCATAACATTGAGAAGAAGGGAATCCTCCTCAGCTCATTCTACAAAGCTAGTATCACCTTCAGAATAAAGCCAAGGAAGGACACACAAAAAAAGAAAAACTACTGGCAAATATCCCTTATGAATATAGATGCAAAAATTCTCGGTAAAATTCAAGCAAACAGAATTGAACAGCACATCAAAAAAAAAAAAAAAATGATCCACAATGACAAAGTGGCCTTCATCCCAGGAATCCAAGGATGGTTCAACATACATAAATCAATAAATGTGATTCACCACATAAATAGAAGCAAAAACAAAGACCATATAATCATCTCAATAAATGGAAAAAAGCATTTGACACAATCCAGCACCCACTGGTGATAAAAACTCTAAACAAAACAGGCATAGAAGTAATATGTCTCAAAATTATAAAAGCCACATATGACAAACCCACAGCCAACATCATACTAATTGGGGAATAGTTGAAAACATTCCCCTTAAAAACTGGAATAAGAGAAGCATGCCCACTGTCACCACTTCTCCTCAGTGTAGCACTGGAAGTCCTACCCAGAGCAATCATAATAAAGAAAGAAATGTAGGGTATTCCAACTGGGAAAAGGGGGTCAAATTATCACTTTCCACTGATGATAAGATCTTGTATATAGACATTCCCAAAGGCCCCACCAAGGGACTCCTGGAATTGACAAATAAATTCAGCAAAGTCTCAGGTTATAACATCAATGTACACAAATTAGTAACATTTCTATGTACCAATAACAGTCAAGCTGAGGGGCAAATCAAAGACTCAATACCATTCATAATAGCTATAAAGAAAATGAAATATCTAGGAACATACTTAACCATAGAGGTGAAAGATCTCTACCAGGAGAACTACAAACACTGAGGAAAGAAATTGAAGATGACACAAACAAATGGAAAAACATATTACACTCATGGATCAGTAGAATCAACATTGTTAAAATGACCATACTACCCAAAGTGACTTACTGATTCAACGCAATCCCCATCAAAATCCCAATGGCATATTTCACAGATCTAGAAAAAAAATGGTTCTTTGCTTTGTTTGGAACCAGAAAAGAGCACAAAGCAATCCTAGGCAAAAAGAACAAAGCTGGAAGAATCACATTACCAGAATTCAAACTATACTATAAGGCTATAGTAATCAAAACATCATAGTACTGACACAAAAACAAAGACTTAGACCAATGGAACAGAATAGATAGCCCACATATAAAACCACTTACCTAGAACCAACTTATCTTTGACAAACCAGACAGCAACATAAACTGGGGAAAAGAATCCCTCTTCAGTAAATGGTGCTGGGAAAATTGGAAAGCCACATGCAGAAGAATGAAACAGGACCTATATCTCTCACCACTCACAAAAATTAATCCAAGATGGATAAGAGACTTGAATATAAGGTATGAAATCATAAGAATTCTACAAGAAAATGTAGGAAATACTCTTCTAGGTATCAGTCTAGGCAAAGAATTTATCACTAAGACCCAAAGACAATTATAGCTACAACAAAAATAAATGAATGGGACTTGATTAAATTAAAAAGCTTCTGCACAGCTAAGGAAATAATCAACAGAGCAAATATAAAACCTACAGATTGGGAGAAAATATTCACAATCTATACATCTCATAAAGGAAAAATATCCAGAATCTATAAAGAACTGAACAAGACAGATGCAAGATAGCAGACCAGAAACACCACCAGCCAGAGCCTCTCTGTAAAAAGGAGAAGTTTTAGGTGAAAGAGAAAAAACAAAGATAGATAACAACATAGATCAGATGAAGGTCTGAAGGATGGATGCCTGAACCTACAGGTGACTCCGCAGGAAGAGGTTGCAGAATAGAACTGGATGGAGAAAGGCATCAGTGATGATTAAGTCCCAAGAGGCTTAGTGACCAGTGAGAAAGGCGGGTGGAGCAGTTAACATCCCCCCTCTTGTGCATCTCGGACTGTTGGAGAGCATCCAAGCTGCTGGAGAAAACTTTTTGCCAACAGGAGCCCAGAGACTGCTGCTCCCAGTGAGTGGAAAACTTCTTGCACACAGGGCATCAGGATCCCAGCCACCCCGAGGTTCCTCAAGTGCCACATACTCAAGCCATACAGCAGGTGTGATATTGGTTCTATACCGACCAGGTGCCTTTGTCCTCCCCTCTCCTTTGTTCATCTTGCTTGTCCCAAAATGGACATTTCCCAACTCTGGCCCAGACTGCAGGAGCCACAGGGGTCCAGGGAGTCCCTGGTGATCTGTGCAATTCTAGAACCCTGTGATTCTGGCCTGACTGCTTCCCTGGGAGAGGGTCAAGGATGACCAGAGTGAAGACATTCCTCCTCCCACATTCTTTTTCTCCCCTCCCCCTGCCCCACCCATGACTGCTGAGACAGACAATTCAGCCACCTAAACATCACAGGCGGTATGGGAAAGGCCATACATCCTGTAACTTTTCACCACCACTTAACTCATGGTTAAAACAGACATAAGCTTTGCACAGTTGGACTATGGACTCTTATAAGAACTGCTCCCTGACCAAAATTGCATGTGCTCCCCTGGGTTAGATGTTCCTCTGTGCCTATCACCCTCAGATGGAACATGCCATTGGGGTATTTGGGGTCCTTGAGTATTTGTTCAAAATGACACTCTAACTTGGAAGGATTCACACTTTTGACACATCATGGGGTTGTCCAAGACACCCTCCCAGGAACAAAAACTGACAGCTGGCTTCATTCTGCTGTCTGTGTCCTCATACCCAACAGAGGCGTACATGCCCTAAAAAATGGTACATAGCTTGTCATAGTTAACAATACAGCCTGAACTACCTAAGAACAATAAGATTCATAAAACTCACTAGCCAAGGTGATGATGGGTAACTGAATAGCTCTCAATTATGTGCTGTCCTCCACGTAGTTGAAGCCCTCTCCTGGCATTAGTAACAGAGTCATGATGGTCTACTCAACAGTGACTATAATGATTAACTCTAGGGTCGCATTTTTACTTGGTGATTATATAGATAATTATTGTTGGTAAACAATCTCTCCTGTATTTGTTTTGATATATACTTTTTTGTATTTACTTTGCTTATTATTTCCTGTGTTTAGCCTTTCCTGCTTATACAAATAAATATACATATAAATGAACCTATAACTAATAGAAAGGTTTATATACATAACACTTCTATTTGTTAAAACTGATAAAAATTATACATATACTATAATATTCAAACATCTTTTGCTTTGAAACTAAACACCTTTACTTCAAATTTTGAGAATCACTGTTGTTCTTCATTTGAGGAATGTTTGCAACCTAGATTTTTCTTGACACAAGAAGTGGAACCATCTCCGCTAAAGGAAATTCTCTATTCCTTCAGTGCATAATCTGGGTGTTAGGGCACATACCTATCACATTTAGTGGTAAGCAAACGTGTCATTACTAGTGTTTTAGGATAATTTTAAGAGTGACAGAGGTTGAGAACATATTTTAAGTCTTCTTTAAAATTTGAATTTAAATTGAGTTTATGTGAAACCTTTGAAACCTGTGCGATTTAATAATGTATTGTTATCATTTAACTGGCTAATCTGACCAGCCAATTGAAATGGAAGGAAAAGTTGTTAAAAGATTCTTTATTGAATCCCAAGAGGCAGGTGAGAGTGAGAATCTAATTTTATTGTACATGAGAGGCTTTAAGAGACTAAACACAAGCAAAGCAGCTTCTGGAACTAGGTATCAAATGAGGCAGAAAACTGAGGACCAATCTACACCCATACTTCTGCATGGAGCATCCCTCCATAAAGACACCTGAGGACTAGTCACAAGGTTTGGGAGAAACAGGTGGTAGCGACCCTTGGTATAGATATCATTTTCTCACCCTGTGTACCAACAAATATGAAGCTAGCCCAAGCACCACTACAGACAGAAGATAGTTAGCAAATGGAAGCATAAACTGGAGAGGAACAAACAAAGCAAGGGTTACTTGGTAACTGATTCTGAAAAACTGGGTTTTGAGCACAGGTGACACATACTTTTAGTTTACTAACTTTGTACTAGTGCAGATAAGCAGATTGGGGTCATTGCAGTTTGAATATAGATACAATCTTGCCCCATTTTGTAGTGACAGATGGCAAAGCCAGGTGACACTTCTGCTTAAGAACTCATATTTTTAAAAAATGTACTTTATTGAGGGTTGATTGATATGTAAAATGCTGTACATATTTAATGTATATAACTCACTGAATTTAGGGATAACTATACACTCATGAAAACATTACCACTATCAAGGCTATATATAAACCCAACACTTCCCAAAATTTCCTCTCACCCCCTTCACTATATCAGTAGTAGTAGTAGTATTTCTGTGTGTGTGTGTGTGTGTGTGTGTGTGTGTGTGATTATAACACTTCACATAAGACCTACTCTCTTGGCAAATTTCAAGTGTGCAATGCAGTATGTTTAGCTAGGCACTATGCCATATATATATATATATATATATATATATATATATATATATATATATATCATGCATAACTGAAACTTTGTACCCATTTACTCTAACATCTCCATTTCCTCCTCCCCCCAGCCTCTGGCAACCACTGTTCTACTCTCTCCTTCTAAGAACTCATCTCCTTTTGCCTAACAATGTTTATACATGTATTCACAATGCTGCAATGACTTTTAATCCTTGTACAATGACCTGTAAGGCCTCTTTGTCACATGACTCAAACTCACCAGCCTCATCTCCTATGACACATCCTATCACTGACTACAATCCAGCTGCACTAGAATTCTTACAGTTTTTAGAAGACAGCCAGTCTAATGCTACGTTTATTTGTACTTCCTTTGACTACAATGCTCTTGTCCCAGATATTGCATGGCTTGTTTCTTGCTTTTGCTTTATTTATGTTCTGAAAAGTCACCTTCTCACAGAACTGCCTAAAATATCTACTAGTTATGTGACCTTTGTCATCTCATCTCTAAAATGGAAATTATCGTATCTGCTCAGGATTGCCATGAAGATTACATGAGTTAATATGTATAAAGTATGGAGAAGAGTGGCCTATAGCTGGTATCATTCAGATGATTTTTATCATTTAATCAGCTATAGATATAAAATCATACTTCTCTTATTTGCTGGCATAATTGAGCTAATACTCAATATGTGATCATTATCACATTATTGATAAGAGAATCAGTACATTTTTGTTAATGATGTTCACACTTGGATCAGGATCATGAAAGAGGGAATGGGATGTAGGAGAAGTTATAATGGAGGCTTTAGTGACTTGTTATTCAGCAAGAATGATGAAGCAAACAGAATAAAGTTTTGATCTTCAGGAAATAATAAAATGATGGATCATTTAAGGAAGAAAGTGAGGATGAGAAAATGATAAATGAGGAAGGATTATGAATCAGTTTTAATTCCTTAAGGACAAAGTCTAAGTTCCAGAAATCCATAGGTACCTTCTATGGGTAACCTGAAGCAGCAGCCCTGTGCCTTTAACCACACCTCTTCCCTTGAACACAGGCTCCAGAGTAGGTGTTGCATATTTATCTTTCTTCATTTGCATGTGATACTCTTGGAGGCCTGAACTCCTGTTTAAGTTCATGTTGCTCCACTTCATCAAGTCTTTTATACACTCGGCTTGCCTCATTCATTAAATAGAAGATATCAGACAGGCATTCTCCAAGGCCATGGTTTATCCAGGGCTTGTGGTTACAGCATTCTTCTGAGCTTAGGCTACAGAATATTCTGATTCCATGAGTCCTACTGAATCCTCCCTCCAAAAGTAAGTGCCACTCCCAGAGATATTTACTAACCTCCAAGAATACTCCCTCCATCTCTTCTTCCAAACTTACCTTCTATCATTACTACTGTATTTGTGTTCACAACAGGACACAGTAAACTCAAGGTCTAAACCTTCAACAGAGCAGATTGCCTTTCTGGTTTTGCATCTGGTGGGAGTGGAAAGTGTCATCCATCCCTAACTATTGAGAAAAACACCCTGGCCCTCTAGAACAATAAGTATCGTGCTCTAGGCTTCCAGCTGGAATGATATGGTTTACAGTACTAGGTGACACCTCTACCTTAGAGCAATTTAATTACATTTTTTGCTCTTAAGTACCAGATCTTTAACCAGTTCTGATAAAATTACCCCACCTAAATGTCTACAAGAATAACCCAGAGTTTTTCTGCCACTGTGTGGACTAATATTTAAACTTCCCCAAATCCTGCTGAGCTGGTATCTTGCAAAATGGTCTCCTGTCCTCAGGCTGTTTTTGAACTCTTCCATGCCAATTTATGGGAAGAACCAATGTATATGTGCACATAACCCATATCAGTCCTGCAGAGGAGGTATATCTTGTGCCTCACCCAAATATATGCCCACTTCTCAACTACGGTACCTTCTCAGAAGTTGAATTAGAATGCATTAAGCTATTTTGTTCAGAAACCTAGAGTTTTCTGAAAATCACTAGACAACACTCATCTTTCCCTACGAGATTCCATGTACAGCAGACAAGAAACCAAAGCTGCACTTTGTGGCTCACTGAGCTTGCCTCTTATAGTACAGAGAATTCTGATAAGATGCTCTGGGATTTCCCTCTCCTTCCTAAGTTCATATCTGTATCTTAGGATCTTGCCATACTTATAAAGGCAATAATTTGAAGGAAGGAGAGAACTAAGAGTGACAATTCTACCATATTTGCACAACATCAATGATGCACCTGCATTTTAAGTGACACCAGCACTTTAGAAGTATACTAGTACCTGAAAATCTATGACCTATCAGACAGAGACTGACATCACTAAAATCTCTTTTGGCAAGTCAAAGTTTAATATCCTTTGTGCATTAAAAAAATATTTTTAATTACCCACTATATGTTAGGCTGTCATCTAGGCACTGGGATACAAATATGATCAGAATAGATAAAATCCAGGATATTATAGTGCTTATATTTTAGATGAGAAAGGCATTAAAAACATAATGAATAAGGTAATTTCAAATAAATTAAATATTCAGGATAATCAAAGAATATTGGACACTGAGGTGAAGTGTGCTACTTTAATTAGACTAATCATCAAAGGTCTGTCTAGGGAGGTGACACTGGAGCTGAGAAGTTCAACATAAATGAGGGACAGAATGAAAATTAGCATCACAGAGCATAATATGTAATGGCAGAAAGATCAGACACACTGACAGAGAAGTCAGTGTAGCCATCAAGGGTTCAAGAATTATTGTGACCAAAAACTAGAGTCACTGGGCAAAGTCTATTCAAATGGGAAACATCGAAATATGTTTTCCCTATACACTTTGTGCCAGAAACTGAAAGATCCCTACTTGAACCTCTTCATTTTGATAGAGGCCATCCCCTGTGGACTTACACCATATAATGAAACCCTGACCTTCATCATTTACTGCTCCAAACAACCCCTTAAAATTCCACCTTCCTCTCTGGACTCTAGTGGCCTGGCTCTAGATAGGCTGTCTGAATACGTTCTGCAGAAGGGATGGACTCTCAACAGTGGAAAGGCTGGCCTCAATGCATGGCTATGGGTAAGAGTGCAGCCTGGATATGTAATTATGAAACCTTGTCTGATAACTTGAAAATGCCCATCAGGGAGTTTTAAAGTTCCAGTAAAAATCTACATAATCTGCTCAATTATCCCATCCAAGGAAAGAGGTTGACTGAACATCTGTATGCACTCTGCAGCCGAACAACTTTCTACTCTCCAAAGGGTTCAATCAAATGTATATCAACTAACTAGATAATTGAAGAATGCACATTAAAAACTAAAGAAAAAACAAACTGTAAATAATAATGATAATAACAATAATAAACCAAAATAACAAAGAAAAGCAAACACATAGCTTAACTGGTGTCTAATCAATCTTTGCTTTCATTCCCTAACCCTGGCTCTGCACATTACCATTGTCTTCAAACCCCATGTCCTCTTCTTGCTCAGAATATGAATTTTTCTCCATCAATATGCACATCCACAATGACACACACAGATGCCCACAATCTCAGGGAATTAGCAATGCCAGTTCAACCCTGTCCTCACTTTGACAAGGGACATCTCATATGTTACTATTGTCTCTAAATATCCTTCAAGGTGAATTAACACTCCAATCACTGTGGAGTCTGAGGCACTCCCCTGTCTCCTGTCCCCTTGGTGACAGACAAAGGGAGAGAGGAAGGGTTTCACTAAGAGCAGAATCAAATGATGCAGGGTCATCAAAGAGGGAATGGAGTAAACAGTATCACTTGATCTGACACTGAATTTATTTCAATCATCGTTTATTGAGAAACAGTACCATCAGGCAGAAC
Organism: Lemur catta; assembly: GCF_020740605.2. Classification (NCBI taxonomy): domain Eukaryota; kingdom Metazoa; phylum Chordata; class Mammalia; order Primates; family Lemuridae; genus Lemur; species Lemur catta. The sequence continues at coordinate 31,612,176 of NC_059130.1, read as the reverse complement.
CAGTTACATAATATGTGGGATTAGTGCAAAATGAAAATGCAGTGTCTTGTTTTTGAACATTGTTAGGAATTTGAAGATGACAACAGTGGAGCATTGAACCTCATACAAGTCCCTTCAGAGCATGAGATCCTGTGTGCCTGCAGAGGTCACGTGCTTATAAACCTGGCTCTGAATTCAGACAAAGCTCTTGGTCATGAATACAGACACAAACACGCAAATCCTATTTTGAAACAACTGAGAGAAAAGAGAAGAACAAAAACCTAAATAACTACTTCTCAGAGTAGGAAGAGATGAGTGTCTTTATGAAGATCTGTTAAATTTTGGGGAGTACAGACAAACTTTGAATTGGGTAATCTGGAGTAGCTTGCCTGAGAAAAAGTCACCTGAATTATAGCTTGAAGAATCAATAGCAAAAAATATGTATGTAACCAAAGCTGGAAGAATGAAAAAAAAAAACAAAACCATTTCTAAAGGACTAGTATCTTTGCTAAAGCAAACTATTTTAATAAAATCATGCTTTCTTTATTAGACATGAACCATGTTAAAGATACAGACAAAGATTTTATATATAAGGTGAAACTGAAGTCACCAGATTTGCTTTAGGCTTATTTTCCACTTCTTCAGAAATCTCTTTATGATCCACGATTCTTGTGCCAAGCAAAGGTGATGTCCTGAAGGTCTGGTGTCCTGGGTGTTGGCTCCCATGGCAAAGGAAGTTCCGGAAACATGGGAAGAGATAAAGTTCCAGTCTGAGCTGTGGGAAAAGAAGAGGATCTTAATCTCAAGAAGGGAAATCAGGCCAGGCGTGGTAGCTCACTCCTGTAATCCTAGCACTCTTGGGAGGCCGAGGTGGGAGAATCACTCAAGGTCAGGAGTTCGAGACCAGCCTGAGCAAGAGTGAGACCCCGTCTCTACTAAAAAAAATAGAGAGAAATGATCTGGACAGCTAAAATATATATATATATATATATATATATATATATATATATATATATAAAATTAGCCAGGCATGGGGGCAAATGCCTGTAGTCCCAGCTACTCAGGAGGCTGAGGCAGAAAGATCACTTGAGCCCAGGAGTTTGAGGTTGCTGTGAGCTAGGCTGATGCCTCAGGACTCTAGCCCAGGCAACAGAGTGAGACTATGCCTTAAAAAAAAAAAAAGAAGAAGAAGAAGAATGGAAATTAGACAGAAAAGGGGAAGTAAAAAACAAGATAGAAAATAGAAGAAAGAGTTAATTAGAGGTTGAAGAAACAAGGAACACAAAAAGGCTTACCATTGTTTTTTAAACCATGAGTCAGCTACAACCAACATGACCAGGGTAACCACGACCATCAAACAGATCAATATCAGGAGGATGGAGTATCCACCTGGTTGGTGACAAAATACAAATGTCAATCCATAAAATACTCTCTGTCCCACCACAGCTCAGCCTTCTCACAAGGGCAGGGGGGTCTCCTAGAGTCTTCATTTGTACTTTCTAGAGGCCTGATTTTAATTCCTCCCCAACCTTCTTCCATCAAGTAGCCAGTTCATTCCTTCTTTTCTCTTCAGTACCTCGAATCCCCTACTTTCATTTCCTTCGAATTTAACTACTGTCATTCCCTGCCCTTCTTTTTTTGGATTCTCCCAATTTCAGCCTTCTTGTGCCAGGTATCCTACCCACTTCCCCTGCTCCTCACAAAAGCACTAGGACTGACTTCCATGACTTCCCAGCTGGGTCCCAGACATTTCTCACCCCAGTGGATAATGATGTCATGGCCCTCAAGACTGCTGTGCTTCACCCGACAAGACAGGCCAGCCGCCTCCCCAGCTGCCACATCCAGGGTCGCTTGGAGATACCATGTCCAGTCAGCATTGGGCAGGAGATCACTGTACCGAGTGCCCGGCTGCTCCTGCTCACCCCGCATCCACCTCACCCAAATGGGTTTTGGGTAGAATCCTGAGACATGACACACCAGCAGCAGACGGCCAGGCCCAGGACTGGGGCCACTGGACAGCCAGGCCTCAGGCTTCACTGGACAAGAGAAGATGGGGAGAAAAGGAATTTAAGGGGAAACCCCTGCCCAGAGCTCAGGGACTCAAATGTTTTAGAAGTTTGAGCAATATCTTCTTTGTCTTGTGTAAGAAACACAAACCTAAATCCACACATCTAACCCCATAGCCTCTCATGTGTTTCAAAATAATAATGAGAACTGGTAAATTCTAGAACAAAAGTTAAAGCACTAGGACTAGGACAGGAGGGAGAGTTGGGCTCACCTTGTCTTTCCAGTTCTGACTTTCCGGCTACAAGGAGGCCTGCCAGAAATCGAGGGCAGGTATGACCAAACATGCTCTGCACTATTTCTTTAATATCTCGGTAGTGATTGAGCACCTTGCAGACTTTCTGGGCCCGAGTCCCTGCTGCTGGAGATGGCACCCAGGAACTTCCTTGGAAACTGAGGAAATCTGATCCTTGATATGCTGCATTTACGAGGATTTCTGAGGCCTTTGCAGTGTGCATTTTACAGCCCGCTGATATCTGGACCACAAAGGGGTCTGAGAATAGAGAGGGAAGAGAGAATCAATATGGAAAGAATGACAGAAAAGAAAAATTAACAATTTAGAGAGTAATGAGATTTAAGGCAAGGAAAATTTGCTGGGAAATCACACGGAAGACTAGAGTTTAGGTGAAAAATGGGTAGGAAAAGTGTGTGAAGAAAAATTGAAGATAATAAAGGTACTTTGAAATAATTACTGGAGAAGGAGTAGATGGGAAGGCTAGTCTATAAGAACTCATATGAGAGTGGCAAGTACAGGACAGGCCACATGAACACTCAGGCCAAGGGGAAGAAAGGCCAGAAACCTGATTGGGAAACACAGAGTGTGAGGCCAGAAATGACGGGCAGAAAATCAAGAAGAGACAACTATTCCAAAGAGCCAGAACTTCAGGGTGTATTCAGGGGCATGCGGAGATAACTTTCTCTGTATGTGGGAGCTTGGGAGTTCAGGGGTTAGTGAATTGTCTAGCAGAGGAGGGAGTGAGAGAAAAAGGGAGACAGGAAACAAGGTCAGGAAGGTTGGATGATACTGAGAACTTATATACTGTCTTCCCCTTTGGAAGATGGTTGGAGTCCCCGGCAAATTATCAGCTCAGAACAATAAACTTACATTCCAATTGAAATTGACTGGCATAGGTCTGCACTTCCCTGGCAAAACCACGCAAGTACAACTGCAACAGCGCCTGTAAGTTCTTCAACTCCTGCTTGCTGAAGTCTCCCTGGGACCACGGCCGCAGAAAGCGGATGTTTCCCACAATATTGTCCCAGGAGTGAGTCTGCAGCTCACCCAGCCAGCCTGAGCCCTGAGTGTTCACCCAGCTGTGGTTGGCAAAGGAGGAAATCTGGAGCATGTGGAAGGAGAGGGGCTCTTCTGCTGCTGGATGATGGGATCCTAGTGTTTGGGGAGCTGAAAGAGAGGGGAATGCCAAGTAGAGTGAGTATAAACAGATAAGAGATGAGATGCCTCGAGAAGAAGAGGAACCCAGAGGGGAGAGGAAGGATGGATATAGTTAAACATATTTCACTACCGTTTCTCCCCTGGGCCAAATTCCTATCCCCAATATCAGAGACAGAAATTGGGACTATAGACAAGAATTCTGAGCATGGAAGTAGCCTGGAGGGCAGATGCCAGGGGCATCCTAGAGCAGCACTGCTCCCTTTCTCAGGTCCTTCCCAGAGCTTCCTCTCCACCTTCCTGTGCCCTACTCTGGGTATCCTCCCACCTGAGCTCTTCTTACCCGCTGTGCTCTCCCCAGGGCAGCAAAGCTCCCTGAAGAGGAGCAGGAGCAGGAGCAGGAGCAGCATTGGAGCTCTGTCGGGGGAACAGTGACTCTGCAGGACACCTGCCCTCAGAACTCAGACAACAGCACCCCTCCCCACACCCCCTCTCACTGTCACCCCACTTCCCTTCCCACACACAGACAAACCTCTCCCTCTGCCCACTTCCCTACAAGAGAAGCCCCACTGCCTCCCTTTGCCACAGCCTCCCACGGGGTCTCTCACTTCCCCTCCATCTCTCCCACTGTCTGGCTTCCAGGTTTGCTCCCAGCTCTTGTCTACATCTGCCCAACCTCCTCTATTGCACTAACTGCTGGAAAAGGAGTCCTGGCTTAGAACAAAGTCTGTGATCTGGCTAAAAAAATGTACTAGCTTTTGAACTTGCAGAAATCAAATCCACACTTAGGTTGTAAATGTTCTCATTTGTGAGAAGTGATGAAATTCACTAGATGGTACCCAGTGACCTGTCCAGCAGTCTCCTTGCTCCTGCCTCTCTGTGGCCTTCCCCTCCACCTGTCTGCCACCCGCCTCCTTTCTCCCTCTGTTGGTCTTCCCTGCTTTGCTCTACTAACCCATCATTTTTGCCTCCATGTCTACTTTTGCTCTTCTCACATGTCCTGCCTGTTCTCCCTGTGCCCTCAGTCTTTCCTCTGTTTTATCACTCTGCTCTTCTCAAATAATTATCAGAAGACACTAAGCATCCTGAGTGCAACTAAAGACATGTCCTTTTGCTCAGTTTCCTCAGCCAAACCACCTGTCACTGTAGAAATGGTCCATGAGTGGACTTGCCATGGAGGTGGAAAGCAGGAGAACAGGTGGATTTCACCCATGTTGTGTGGGTTGGTCTGGAGGGAGCACACAGGAGCCTCGGATCCCCACCCAAATGACACGAGCATGTCTGTAAGCCTGTGGGCTAGCTTCACCTTGGGAAGGAAGAGATCAAGGGCAGGCATGAAGGCTCCCCTTTATAGTTCATGGCCTGGAAGCACAGGTATTGAGTCTTTATTTTTGTTCCTTTTTCATTGATATTTCACATGACAACCTTAACACCATTGAAATACGATTTCTTTGTTTATATTTCATGCATTTGGTCAAGTGCTATTTACTCAGAGCCCACCTAGCTTCAAAAAAATTACCAGACATTAAGGAAACATAACACAAAATCCAAGCCCAAACCTCTACTTTCTTTTAGAATGGGCTAACAGAACCATGATGAGAATTATTGAAAAACATCCAAACCTAGTCTCAATTAGTATTTTTTCTAAATTGAAAGGTTCAAGAAAATTCTTAAAAATTTTCTGACAAAAAATACTGACTGTTTACAAAGAAGAGAATGACACTGGCTTCAATGTCTCATGTGTGATGCAGTGGAAAAATATTGCAGATTTCTGAAGTAAGGTCGGTGATCCTAAATTCTTTACTTAGGTAAATTATTATTCTCCTACAAGGGAAAAATTAATCCATATCTAAACACTCAACAAATGAAAAAAATATTCCACATAATATCAATTCAAAAATTAATTTGAATTAATCCACTCATGTATTGATGGGTACTTGGGTTGTTTCCATATCTTTGCAATTGTGAATTGTGCTGTTGTAAACATTCGAGTGCAGATGTCTTTTTTATAGAATGTCTTTTGTTCTTTTGGATAGGTGCCCAATAATGGGATTGCTGGATCAAATGGTAGGTCTACTTGTATCTGTTTAAGGTATCTCCATATAGCTTTCCATAGAGGTTGCACTAGTTTGCAGTCCCGCCATGAATTAAGAACTCAAGAAATGATGCAGAAAAAACAGTTATAAAATTGTTTCTACAAGTAATCTCTAAATAATTGTTTAGCATATACTTCTTAAATTTAACACATTTGTTTAGTATTTGAGAAAAACATTAATAATTGGGGAATTAGATTTCATGTTATTTTACTAAAATCTGGGGAGGGAGATGAAAAGAAAGGAGAAGAACAAGGTTTACCTTAAATCTCATCTTATTAGTTACAGAACTGGAATACAAAGTGCAGGCAACTAGAAGAATTCTTTAAGTTATGATGTTTGTAGAAAGTAAGTAAAATCAAGGAGGCAGAGAGCAGAAACATTTAGCTTAGATCTCCAAAACACTTAAAATGTAAAAAAAAAAAAAAAGTATGTTTTTAAAAAATGGACAAATCTATTATTATGCTGGAAATCATTGAAGAAATCCAACTGCTGATAAGAAATTTTAAAGAAGCTCTTCAAAAAGGGAAAGCACATAGATGGTTTCAAATTGACAGCCCAAAATACACACAGAAAATAAAATACAAGATGTCTGTAAAAAATATACATGTAAATTAAAACATACAAAATATAATGATAATTAATTAGATAATTAATTATAAACACTGGTTTCACTCAGTTTCAGGCTGCAAGAGAATTTGGTCCCAAGATAGCAACCCACGAACTGCTCTCTTAGCAGAATAGTTTGCTTGTTCTGGAGACATCCCAGCCTGGAAACAGGCACTATACTTGCAGGAGAAGCAGAGCAAGGACTAAGGCAATTAGATCTCCTGAAGGACCTCCTTTGTTTTTGATTGAATGGAAGGGTCAATTGCATCACATGGCTAGAGAGGCTGGGGAGGTTAATTTGAGCGGCAGCCTTCTAGTTCCAGGAAGTCCAGGTCAATCTGACATATATATTTTAAATTTTATCCAAAAGAAATTAAATCATAAGATCCCATATATTTTGTTAAAGAATAATGAAAGAGTTAAATGCCTCATTGTATGGTAAAACATATTAGAAAGTTGGTGTTAAAACAGACAAAAGATGTATAGAGATTTATTATATCGTAGAAGCAGATACTGGAGCTTAGGGACCAAAGAACCAAGGCAGAAGTACGAAAGCCCTGACTACAGAAGGTTATGCATGCCTTGCTAAAGGATTGTCTATTTTTCAAGGAAGTGAAGCATCTTAAACATGAGAATGATCTGGTTAAACTGATAGTTAGGAAAATTTTCTAAATCCCAAAGGGATCCACTAAACAATGTATCAGAGAGTGAAAAAACCAAGAGACCAGATGACTTTAGTGCAGTAGTGAGAATGGAGAGGAGTGCAAACAGCAAATATAATACAAATGTATTTGGGATTAATCTAAGAATTGTGACTAGGAGGAGATAAAGTGGTACCATATGTGAAGGCAGAGAACACAGGTTTGGGATAGACAGGATACAGATGTACAGTTCAGTTTGGGTCATGTTGAGACTGAGGCTCCAGTTGGAGGTATTTGGGTGGTTCCTGGCATGTCAGTTCTTCCATGGATTATACAGACCCCTCAAAGCACAGGGTGCCATAGAAAGAAGTGTAGGCTTCTATTTAATAGGGATTCTTGTCCCCAGAGTATGTTTTTGTCTATTTTGTCAAAGATTAGATGGCTATATGAGGATGGTTTTATATTTGGATTTTCTGTTCTATTCCACTGGTCTGTGTCCCTGCACTTGTGCCAATACCAGGCAGTTTTAAGAACCACAGCTTTGTAGTATAGTTTGAAGTCTGGCAAATCGATACCTCCCATTTTGTTTTTATTGCTTAAAATTGCTTTTGCTATACGGGGTCTTCTCTGATTCCATACAAAGTGTATAATTATTTTTTCTAAATCTGTGAAAAATGATGTTGGTAATTTAATAGGAATTGCATTGAATCTATAGATTACTTTGGGTAGTATAGACATTTTAACAATGTTGATTCTTCCAATTCATGAGCATGGCATGGTTTTCCACCTATTTACATGTTCTGCAATTTCCTTCCTTAGTGTTTCATAGTTCTCTTTATAGAGGTCCTTTACCTCTTTAGTTAAATATATTCCTAGATATTTTATTTTCTCTGTTGCTGTTTTGAAGGGTATTGAGTCCTTAATTTGGTTCTCCGATTGAATGTTATTGGCATATATGAATGCCTCTGATTTGTGTGTATTGATTTTGTAACCTGAGACCTTACTGAATTCATTAATTAATTCCAGGAGTCTCTTGGTTGAGTCCTTGGGGTTTTCCAGATAAAACATCATATCATCAGTGAAGAGTGAGAGTTTGATCTCTTCTGTCCCTTTTTGGACACACTTAATTCTGCTCTCTTGCCTGATAGCTCTCACAAGGACGTCCAATACTATGTTGAAAAGTAATGGGGACAGTGGGCAGCCTTGTCCGGTTAATGCTCAACATCCCTAATCATCAAGGAAATGCAAATTAAAGCCACAATGAGATACCACTTAACTCTGGTGAGAATGGCCTTTTTCAAAAAATCCCAAAACAACACATGTTGGCGTGGATGTGGAGAGACAGGAACACTCATACACTGCTGGTGGGACTGAAAACTAGTGCAGCCCCTGTGGAAAGCATTATGGAGATACCTGAAACAGATTCAAGTAGACCTACCATTCGATCCAGCAATCCCATTATTGGGCATATACCCAGAAGAACGAAAGTCATTCTATAACAAAGACACCTGTAGCTGAATGTTTATAGCAGCACAATTCACAATCGCAAAGATGTGGAAACAACCCAAATGCCCATCAATCCACGAATGGATTAGTAAACTATGGTATATGTATACCATGGAGTGTTACTCAGCTATAAGAAATAAGGATGATACGACATCTCTTTGGTTCTCCTGGAGAGAGTTGGAACCCATTCTATTAAGAGAAGTATCCGAAGAATGGAAAAACAAGTATCACATGTACTCACCAGAAAATTGGTTTCCCTGATCATCACCTAAATGCACATCGGGGAAGGATACCAATTGGATATCAGACTGAGACGGGGGCGGGGGATGGATGCATGCCTACATGATTAGTGCGTTGCACACTGTCTGGGGAATGGTCATGCTTGAAGGTGCTGACTCAGGGAGGTGGGGAGGGAGGGGATGGAGGTATGACTACACGGTGTATGCCAGGCACAATGTCTGGAGAATGGACATGCCTGAGGCTCTGACTCAGGGGGATGGATGGGACACGGACAATGTATATAACCTGAGCTTTTGTACCCCCATGAAGAGCTGAAGTAAAAAAAAAAAAAAAAGAAAGAAAGAAGTGTAGGCTTCTATAAATTTGCCCATCGCCATCAAATTATATTTTTAATTGAATGCAATATTATCTGTGTTAAAAAATGTTCACATATCTTAAAGTATGTTCACCTATTCATTCTTTCATTCATTAAATACATATTTATTGAGCATTTACTATATGTTAGATATTTTACTAAGAACTGAAAATGTAATGATAGAGCAAAGTAAGAGTATGGAGGAGGTTTATAATACTTATCCTGTAGAGTTTAGCTTGAATAAAAAGAATCATACAAATGAATATATAAACACAATTGTCATAAGTCCTGAATTGAGAAGTATACAGTGCTATGATAACAAATGATAAGAAAAACAGACCAAGTCAGGGAGGCCAAGGAAGGATTTCCAGAAAGGGACAGACCTGAGATGTGAGAGAAGAGTAGGAGTTACCCTGGAATGAGAACACAGTACACGCAGACACCCAATAAACAGAGGGAGCATATTGCATCTGAGGAACTAAAAAGTGGCCACAATTCACATGCATTTCATGACACAAAGCTTTTCAAATGTTGCTAAAAATATGTTTCTCCATTTTAAGAATATGTTGAAAAAATGGACAAAAAATAATTTTGAATATGATCATGCTTTGAATTCCATAATATACTGTAGTGAAAGTTGTCTCATGCCCACATTTAAGTAACATGTTCAGGAGATTTATCACCTGATAAAGACACATCTGCAAATTTCAGACAAACTCAGTAACGGATGTGTCAGAGCTCATTCTTCTATCAAGTTATTGAATTATGAGGTTCCTACGTGCTGGTAAGCCAACACTTGCAGAATGACATTCTCTTTGGTAAACTCTGGATAACACATGATCTCCCTCTCTACCAGCCCACCATGTTAGGCAGATGCAAGCTAATACTTGAGTACTTCACTTATGGTACACGTCCAACCAGAAGGCCGCCAAAGCCATTTGAAACATCCAAATAGACCTCTGCTGAAGTTTTGAAGTTTTCTTGGATCTGTGCATGACACTAAATTCTTAGATAAGTGGGAATGTTCAGAATGCCTGCTAAGACCATGCAGACAAAGAAGTGCTGCAGCAACTCTGATCGACTAATTTCTCTAGTACAGGAAATTTCAAGAATGATGGAATGAGAAGGCTTGGTGATTCATCCTCCCTTGCAAGCAGTGATAAGACTGGATAGAACTTTTAAAAACAATCATATCAAGACTCTGGAAATAGATCAAAGGCATACAACAAATGGAGAAGTGTTTATTCTAGAAGACTATTGAACCTGGGTTAAGCATAGCTGTAAGCACATCTCCTCTATATGCTGAATACCTTCACTGCATTTTACCATGTCAGGGAAGGCCATGAAAACCAGAAACTTCCCTGTGGGAGGTGGGTAAGTTGATTTAGAGACGAGTAGGGGAAAAAAACAAACCCAGAAGTATCCTCAGAAAAAGTCTCAAACTCTGGCAAACACAGAAAAAATTAAGTTCCTAGCTGATGTGAGGGAATAACACTGGATGGAGCAAGCAACATACTGCAGAACAGGCAGAGAATCTAGAGAAAGATTTTGTGAATAAGATGTCTATGGTCAACCTTGAGAAGCTCCCAGGTCCTCCTCATAGTCTGGAAGTATGTCCACATGTGCAAGGCTGCACACAAGCTCAAAAGGAGACCAGAAATGACCATCCCCAGCTTTCTGCAAGTTCCTGTATGAGTGTGAGGCTTGTGTAAGTCCTGTGAGGAGACACAAAAAGTGGTGCAGAAAGTAAAAGTCAGGGGAGACTTGGAAATTTCCTCAACTTAGAATGGATTCACAAACCCAAAGATCCACAGGCAAAGGGTAGAATCCTTACTTGCTCAAAGTGTTTGGGCACAACCTCTTACCAATCACAGGGTGACCAATAAGCTATGTTGACATAGGGGTGTTCTCTAAGAAATGAGAAATTTTGGAAAAATGATATTTTTAAAAAAATTTTCAGAGTTATCAGCAACTGCACCATGTGGAGGAGTCAGATTGTACAGAATTAGTGTAGGGAAGTGATTAAACATGTAAACAAATAAGCTTAACAGCAATAACTATGAAACAGTCAAAATCAATATGTTATCTATGATATCTATTTTTCACTTAGGAAAAAAGAGGCATGGAAATAAAGAGGGAAGTGTGATTATACCCAGAAAGAAAAAAAGAAGTCAATAGAAACTGCCTTTGACATTAATCACATTTTAGACTTAACGGAAAGACTTCAAAACTCCCATTACATACATTCAAAGAACAAAGCCCATATTGAAGAATAAAAGGAAACAACAGTGAAACATTAAACAAAGAGTATTATTAAAAACACATTATTTTTGTTAAAAAAATCATAGGCATCCCTGAGGGTAAAGAAGAAAATACATAAGGGTTGGAAAACCCATTTGAGGGACTAATCGAGGAAAATTTCTCTGGCCTTGCTAGAAATCTAGATATCCAAGTACAAGAAGCTCAAGGACACCTGGGAGATTCATTCATGAACAGGCAATCACCACAAAACATATTTATCCAAATGGCCAAAATAAACATAACAGAGGCTCTCTTATGAGTCATAAGGAGAAAGCAGCAAGAAACTTACAAATGAAAACTCATCAGTCTAACTGCAGACTTCTCAACTGAGATCTTACAAGCCAGAAGGAATTAGGGCTCCATCTTCAATCTTCTTAAACAGAATAATGGCCAGCCTTTAATTTTGGACGCTGCAAAACTAAGGTTTCTTATAGAACAGAGAAATAAAGACTATTGCAGACAAACAAACCATGAGGGAATTTGTCAAGACTAGACCTTCCCTGCAAGAAGTACTCAGAACTGCATTTTACACAAATCAGCACAATAGAAACCCACCATTTTAAAATCACCCAAAAGTTAAAGCTCAGAGCCCAGACACCAAATGCCTCAACATGTACAATGCATATAACCTGAACTTATGTACCCCCATGATGAGCTGAAATAAAAATAAATAAATAAATAAATAAATAAATAAATAAATTTCTACTCAACAGGATGAATAAAAATCCACCCCTTATCAATTTTTTAACAAATGTGAATACTTGAACCCCCCTACTCCAGAGACATAGGTTGGCTGAATGAATCAAAAAATACAAGCCAAGTATCTACGGTCTCCAGGAAACACATCTAACGCACAAGGACTCATTCATACTCAAGGTGAAGGGATGGAAAACAATATGGTCATGCAAATGGGAGTGAAAAGAAAGCTAGTGTAGCAATTCTGATATCAAATAACATAGATTTTCAAATCAGCAAAAGTAAAGAAAGACAAAGATGGTCTTTATATAATAGTGAAGGAAAAAATTCAACAAGAAAACATAACAGTCCTAAATATTTATGTGGCTAACACAGGTGTGACCAGATTCATGAAGCAAATCCAATTTGAGCCAAACAAAATTATAAACAGCAGTATGATAATAGCTGATAACTTCAGTACCCCACTGACAGAATGAGACCATCCTCCAAGTAGAAAATAAGCAAAGAAATAACAGATTTAAATGGAATTCTTTTACAAATGGGTCTAACAGACATCTACAGAAAACATTCTACCCAAAAACCATTGAATACACGTTATTTTCATCAAGTCATGGAACATTCTTTAAGACTGGTCATATCCTGGGCCACAAAACATGTCTCAACAAATTTTTAAAATTAGAAATTATAACAGATATCTTCTTAGACCACAGTGGAATAAAATTAGAAATCAATTCCAACAGAAACACTCAACTCTACACAAAGTCATGGAAACTATACAACCTACTGCTGAATAGTTAATGGGTCGAAGAGGGAATTAAGATGGAAACTGAAAGATTCTTCAAACTAAATGACAATGGGGACACAAGTTATCAATGTTTGTGGTATTCAGCAAAAACAATAATAGCAAAATTCATAGCCATAAATGCCTACAGCCAAAAGACAGAGAGATCACAAATCAACAATCTAATGAATTATCTCAAGGAATAGGAAAAGCAAGAGCAAACTAATCCCAAACCCAGCAGAAGAAAATAAAAGAGCTAAGGTGAGAGCAGAACTAAATGAAATTGATAACAAGAGAATAATACAGAAGATTAGTTAAACAAAAAGCTGTTTTTTTTTAAAAGATGAACAAAATTGCCTCTTTCTTGTGCTGTGTACTTATCCCAGTCATAGTTTTGGTAAGCCCACAAGCTAACCCTAGCAAAAATGAGTAACAAAGAAACATTGCTGGAGAGCTTCTTTGAAAAGGGAGAAAAACCCAATGATGAGATAGCAGAAGACTCTAAGGCTGCCAATAAAATGAAAGCTGCATTTAAATGAAAATACCAAGAGTCCTACTTAAATTATGGATTCATTGCAATAGGTGATTCAAATTCTCCAATCCTGCTTTGTATAATATGTGGTGACCCACTATCCAACAAAGCCATGAAAGCTTCAAAACTGCTTCACCACATGGAGACAAGTACCCTGCTTTAAAAGACAAGACTTTGGAGTTTTTCAAAAGAAAAACAATGTGAACACAAAGAACAGAAGCAATTATTGAAGGCCACCACTTCATAAAATGTGTCTGCCCTGAGAGCATCATTCTTAGTGGCTAATTGCACTGCTAAACCTAAGAAGCCTTTTACTATTGGTGAAGAGTTGATCTTGCTTGCTGCTAAGGACATTTGTCGTGAACCTTTAGGAAAGGTTGTAGTTCAAAAGGTGGCACATGTACCTCTTATACTTCGCACCATAACCTAGACATATTTATGACATAGCAGAGGATATTGAGGCATAATTGTTAGAAAGGATTAATGAGTCCTCATGGTATGCAATCCAGGCTGATGAATCCACCAATGTTGATGACAAAGCAACAATGCTTGTTTTTGTGCAATATATTTTTCAGGAGGATGTGCATGAGGATATGTTATGTGCACTTTTGTGCCAGCCAAGACCACAACTGCAGAACTATTTAAGTCTTTGTATGATCGTGTCATGAAAACTGAATTGGTCATTTTGCATTGATATATGCACAGACAGATCAGCTGCCACGACTGGACAGCTTTCCAGTTTTGCTACTCGGTCAAGGAGGTTGCTTCTGAATGTGGGTCTATGCACTATCATCCAAAGAGAAATGCTGGCTAGTTGAAAAATATCACTTGAACTAAACAACGTTTTGCAGGATGTGGTTAAAATTATCAACCACATTAAAGTACCTACCCTTAACTCAAATCTGCTCAAGCAGCTCTGTGAGATGGACGCAGAACACACATGTCTTCTCATATACACAGAAGTGAGATGACTTCTAAAGGTAAATCACTGGTCAGGGTTTTTGAGTTATAAAAGCCACTCCAGACAGTTTTTCTTTTAGAAAAACAGTCAGCACTGGCAGCACATTTCAGTGACACAGAATGGGCCACAAAACTTGTTTACTTGTGTGATGTATTCAATATGCTCAATGAACCCAATCTGTTGCTTCAGGGGAGAATAACAACTGTGTTCAAGTTGGCAGATAAAGTGGCTGTATTCAAAGCAAAACTGGAATTATGGGAGCAATGAGTTTTGACATGTTTCAAACATTAGCAGAGATTTTGAAACAGTCTGAAGCCAGCCTTCCTTCTCCCAGCTGCTGCATGATCACCTATCTCAGCTTTCAAAAGAGTTTGAGCATTACTTCCCAACCACAAAAGACCCATGAACTAAGAAGGAATGGAGGGGACTCATTTGTGAATAAGCCAGGTGAATTGACTTTCTCAGTGCTAGGAGATCAACTGATTAAGATCACAAATGTATGTTTGAGACAACTTCAAATCTTCATACATTCTGGATTAAAGTCAAGGGGGAATATCCTGAGATTGCCACAAAAGCACTGAAAATCCTGCTTCCATTTCCAACATTCTGTCTTTCTGATGCAGGGTTTTCTGCAGTGACAGCAATCAAAACGAAATTACAGAGTAGAATGGACATAAGTGACACACTTCATGTGTCTCTGTCTCCCATCACCCCCTGATGAGACCATCTAGTTTCAGGAAAACAAGCTCAGGGCTCCCACTGATTCTGCACTGTGGTGAATTGTGTAATTATTTTATTATATATTGCAATGTAATAATAATTGAAATAATATGCATAATAAATGTAATGTGCTTAAATCATCCTGAAACCATCCCTTCCAGCCCCCAGTCCATGGAAAAATTGCCTTCCATAAAACCAGTCCCTGGTGCCAAAAAGGTTGGAAACTGCCAATTTACAAAATAAAATAAAGGAAAAAAAATAGGGTAAGAAAAATTTGTTATTCCACAAGAAATTGCACTGTTATGCAGGCAAAGATAACCACATCCCAGTTTTTAATTTTGAGGTTATAGAATTCACAAATCACTGCCAAAAACTGAGTAAAGTAGAAACACATAAGGTGTGATAACAAGCCAATGATAATCTACAAAATCATTAATTAAAGTCCTTCTAAAGTAAAATCGTCAAGAGGATAATTTCCAAAGGAAAAAATATCTAACATTAATTTTAATTTTTTGAAACATTATATGGTATAATTATTTCCTCCTTGCTGGAGAAAAATTCCATTAGTGCTAACCACATTTTTTACTAAAAATACTTACTTTCTGTGGCCAGATCTCTTTTAAAAGGAATTTCCCCCCTCCTATGCTTTTCCTGGGGTTGTCCCACAATCACATGTACAGATTGCCTTTTGTTAGCCTTTTGTCAAAACTGAAAACTTCTGTCAAAACTTACTATACGATGTGAATTTGAACACATTAATCTTCCTAAATAAGAAAATGATGGGGAGAAATCACCTAAAATGTATTTAAAATAGTATTTTTTAGTACATTTTTAAAAATATAAGGAAATGTTTCATCTGCTGTAGTTTTTTCTTTTTTTTTCTTTTCTTTTTTTTTTTTTATTTCAGCTCATCATAGGGGCACATAAGTTCAGGTTATATACATTGTCCATGTCTCGCCCATCCCCCTGAAAAGAATTTAGATAAGAGTTTTATTTCTTCTTTGAATTATTTTCATGAAAGATGATAATTCCTTAGATAGGTACTTATTTTCTTGTTTGTATATATTTACATTCTTTTATCTTTATCAACATATATTTTTCAGCTTTATTAAGGTGCAATTGGTTAATTAAAATTCAGTATTTTTAAAGTGTATAAAATGATGTTTTAATATATGTTATATATTGTGAAGTCATCACCATAATCAAGCTGATTACCATATCCAGCATCTCCCATAGTTACCTTTTTCTTATTTTCAGCTTTATTTATAAAATCCAAAAGCTGGAAATAGCTCCAATATGCATTGCCATATCTATATAATAGAATACTTCTCAGCAATAAAATAAAATGAATTATTGATACAAGAACCTAAGTGAGTCTTAAAATCATGCTTAATGAATGAGGCAGACAGAAAGGGGTACAACCTGTATAATCCCATTTATATACAGTTTTAGAAAATACAAACTTAACCACTTGACAAAGCAGATTAGTGGTTGCCTGGAGACAGGTAGGAGGAGAAAGATTTTGGAGAGAAGGATGGATTAAAAAGGAAATGAGGAAACTTCTGGAAGTGACAGAAATGTTCTCCTGATTCTTGTGATGGTTTCACAGGTTTATACATAGGTCAAAATTCATCAAATTGTATACTTTTAAACTATGAGCAGTTTATTGTACATCAGGTTATATGTCAATAAAGCTGTAAAAAAAGAAAAAATATACATACCTTCTTTGTAAATTTCAAATATTATACAATACAGTATTGTTAACTATAGTCACACTGCTGTACACTGGCTCTCTAGAATTTATCTTACATAACTGGAACTGTCTTTCCTTTATCAATATCTGCCCATTTCCCCTTACTCTAATGCCTGGAAATCACCATTCTACTCTCTATTTCCATGATTTTGACTATTTTGGATTCCATGTATAAGCGAGATCATGCCTGCAGTATTTGTTTTTCTGTTTCTGGCTAATTTCACTTAGCATAATGTTCTACAGGTTCATCTATGTTGCCACTGCAAATGGCAGGACCCTCTCATTTTTTAAGGCTGAATTATGTTCCACTGTGTGTGTGTATATATATAGAAAAATGTATACAAATATATATATGTGTGTGTGTATATATATTTTAGTTTATCCATTTATCTATCACTACAAACAAAAATCAGTTCCAAGTGGAGTAAAGACTTAAATGTAAGACATGAAAACCTAAAACTACTAGAAGACAACACTGAGAAAAATCTTCTACCTGCTAATACTGAAAATTCTAATCATCTGATGACCTCCTGTATTTTCTTCAAAGACATCTAATTTACAACTTTAAAGATATTAGAATAAACAATGCTATTTAGTAATTTGTTAACAAATGTTAATAACATCAACTCCTATGGTATCTACAAACATTCAATCATCAAAGTGTTGTATAATAAAATGACATCTTTCGATTTGAATAATGTGGTGATTTTTTTTTCCATTATAAGTGCAGGAAAAAGATGGTGAGGGTAATTGCCCAGACTGTTCTATGTGCACGCACAATTGAGCCTTTTTGGAACCTCATTCATCAACTCAGCAATTGTTCAATCTTCCAACTCTGTCCACATTGTCAACTCCTTCTTAGGGTTAATTTCCAGGAGGTTTATATATTCTACCTCTTTTCCTTGAAAATATAATTCTACTTCTAAAGTTCAATGATATTTTCTCTCTGAAATCTCATACTTTTCAAAAGAGAACTCCCTTTTGGAGAATGTCATTTATATGAACTTTCATAGCCAATGTTGTCCCAGATCACAACAGTGAAAATATACTAAAAAAGTGTTATTGACCGTATTTATCTATATTGCTCTGATCATTTCCCTTACCACTTGTTCCATTGCCTTTAGATACCCCAAACACTTAACTAATTATTTCTAAGATCATCTTTGTGATTAAATGAAATGCAAACAAAAAACAATATAAAGGATCAATGAAAGAAAAGTTTGGTTCTTTGAAAAGATGAACAAAATTGATATACTTCTTGCTAGATTAACCATAAATAGAAGAGAAAGAACCTAAATAAGCTAAATCAGAAATGAAAAAGGAGATATTACAACTGATATCACAGAAATAAAAAATATCATCTGTGAATACTATGAAAATGTCTATGCACATAAGATCAAAAACCTAGAGGGAATGGAGAAATTCCTGGATACACACCTCCCAAGACTCAATCAGGAAGAAAGAGAACTCCTGAATAAACCAATAACAGGCAATGAGATTAAAGCAGTAATAAAAAAAAAGCTTCCAACAACAACAACAACAAAAATCTGTGGACCAGATGGGTTCACAGCCAAATTTACAAAACCAACAAAGAAGAGCTTGTACATGTACCACAGAAATTATTTCATAATATCAAAAATGAGAGAATCCTTCCCAACTCATTCTATGAAGCTAGTATCACCTTAATAACAAGCCAGAAAAGAATACAACCAAAAAAGGAAAACTACAAACCAATGTTCCTTATGAATATAGATGTAAAAATCCACAAAAAATACTAGCAAACTAAATTCAACATCACATCAAAAATAATCTACATTGACAAAGTGGGCTTCATCCAAGGTATGCAAGGATGGTTCAACATATGTAAGTCAATAAATGTGATTTATCACATAAACTGAAGAAAAACAAAGACCATATGATCATCTCAATAGATTCATAATAAGCATTAAATAAAATCCAGCACCCTTTCATGATAAAATCCCTCAATAAACTTGGAATAGAAAGAACATATCTCAAAAATATAAAAAATCATATATGACAACCCCATAGCCAACATCATACTGTTTGGGTACTATACAGCATATTATTGGCACAAAAATAGAAACATAAACCAATGGAACAGAACAAAGAAGCCAGACATAAAAACAACCACCTACAGCCAACTATTCTTTGACAAACAGACAGTAATATACACTGGAAGAAGTAGCTCTATTCAATAAATGGCACTGGGAGAATTGGATATCCAACACACAGCAGAATGAAACATGATCCATAACTCTCACCAATCACAGAGATTAATTCAAGATTGATAAAAGACTTAAATTTTAGACATGAAACCATGAGAATGCTAGAAGAAAATATTTAAAAAACTCTTGTAGTTATTAGCCCAGTCAAAGAAATTATGAAGAAGATCCCAATGGCAATCACAACAACAACAAAAATAAATAAAGGGGACTTTATTAAATTAAAAAGCTTCTGTACAACAAAGGAAACAATCAACATAGCAAATACACAGACTAGATAAATGGAGAAAATATTCACAAGCTATAAATCTGCTAAAGGGCCAATAACAAGAATCTACAAAGAACTCAAGTAAATCAGCAAGAAAATAACAAACAACACCATAGAAAACTTGGAAAAGAGACATGAACAGAAGCTTTTCAAAAGAAGATAGACACATGGCCAATGAAGATATGAGCATGCAAATTAAAACCACAGTGAGATATCACCTTACCCTAGTTATAATTGGTTTTATTAGAAAACACAGAAATAAGGGATGTCGGTGTGGGTACAAAGTGAAAGGAATGCTTCTACCCACTACATGAGACTTCAAATTAGTACAACCTCTATAAAAAACAGAATGGAGATTCCTCAAGAACTAAAGGTAAACCTACCATTAGACCCAGCAATCCTACTACTGGGTATTTACCCAAAGGAAAAGAAGTCATTTTATCAAAAAACTATCTGTACTTAAATCTTTATTGCAGCACAATTCACAATTACAAAGATGTAGAATCAACCCAAATGCCAATCAATTCATGAGTAGATTAATAAAATGTGCTATACGTACACTATGGAATACTACTCAGCCATGAAGAAGGATGAATTAAAGCCTTTTGCAATAATTTTGATGGACCTAGAAGCCATCATCCTAAGTGAAGTATCTCAAGAATGGAGAAACAAACACCCACGTAGTCTCTAATACATTGGAACTAACCAACGAGCACACATGTGCACAGAGGGAAGTAAAACTCAGTGGAAATCAAGTGGGGTTGGGGAGAGATGTGAGGACAGGATGGGCAAAAACCTACTTAATCGGTACAATGAACACTATCTGGACGATGGGCACACTTATAACCCTGATTCAAGCATAACAAAAGTAATGATATTTTGAAATAATAATAAATAAAAGTAGACAAAAAGCAGATAAGACAGAAGAACATAAAAGGGACAAGAAAAGAGATAAGCTATCACTAGATAGTAGATGACAGATTTAAACTCAAATGTATCAGTAATAATATGAAAAATAAACAGACTGAATAATTACAAGACAAAGATTGTCAAACTAAATGGAAAACAAGTTAACTATATTATGTTCACAAGAAAGATACCATAAATGCAAGTAAACAAAATGTTTAAAAATTAAAAGATTGTGAAATATATACTATGAAAGCATGAACCAACAGGAACCTGGTATGGCTATGCTTATTTCTGACAAGATCATGTTACAGTCAAGGAAGTATTATGAGAGATAAAGAAGTAAATTCATCACAAGGAAGATGTAGCGTTACCAAAAATTTATGTAATAATGTACCATCAAAATTATAATGCAAAACCTGGCAGAAAAATAAGATATTAAAAAATGTATAGTAGTGATAGAGATTTTTTTTACTATACCTCTCTGAGTAATAGAAAAAGAAAATCAACAAACATATAAAAGATTTTAAAAACATGATAAATATGACCTAATTGATTTATTTAAAATTCAAAATTTTTACCACAGAAAATATGCAAGTAAACATGTAACATTTATTTTAAATAATGTTATGTTTGTTAGTAAGGAATGTGAAAAAATTCAAAAAACTAAAACTGTGCAAAATTTTTATGACCCAGAAGAATTAAGCTAAAAATGAATGATAAAAACGTAACCAGAAAATTCCCTATGTCTGCAAATTTAGAAATAAATGTTCTAAATAACAAATGTGTTTAAAAAATGGACATTAGAAAATATATACACTGCAAAAGCAATGCATCATAAGGAACTTTCTGATATGCAGCTAAAATGGCCACACTACTAAAAGAGAACTATACATTTAATGTAATCTCTATTGAAATACTAATGACTTCTTTTGCTAAAATACAAAAAGCAACCCTAAAATTTGTATGGACCAATAGAAGACCCAAAATAGTCAAAGCAATCTTGAGCAAAAAGAAAAAAGTTGGAGGCATCACACTACTTGACTTCAAAATATACTAACAAGATACAGTAAGCAAAAGATCAAGGTACTGGCATAAAGATAGACTGATAAACAAATTAAACAAACTAAATAACCCAGAAATAAATCCACTCACTTATAACCAACTTATTTTTGACAAAGAAACCAAGAACACACATTGGATAAGAGATACTCCTTTCAACAAATGGTGCTGGGAAATCTGGATATCTAGACACAGAAGAAGGAAACTGGATCCTTATCTCTTACCATATACAAATATCAACTCAAAATGATTAAAATCCAAAACTATTAAACTACTAGAATAAAACATAAAGAGAATGTTTCATGACTCTGATCTTAGTAGGGTTTTTTTTTGGATATGGCCCCAATAGCACAGAGAACAAAATCAAAAAATAGATAAATGGGATGATATCAAGCTGTAATATAAAGCTTCTGCACAGCAAAGGTAACAATCAACAGAGTGAAAAAACTATTAGAATGGGAGAAAATGTTTGCAAACTATGCACTGACAAACAGTTAATATCTGGAATGTATAGGGAATTAAAATAACTCAATGGAAAAAAAATCTGATTTTTAAAAGGGCAAAAGATCTTAATGGATGTTTCTCAAAAGAAGACATATAAATGGACACCAGGTATGTGAAAAAATTCTCAACACCACTAATAATCAGGGAAATGTAAATCAAAACCACTATAAGATATTATCTGAATCCAGATAAAATGGATATCATCAAAAAGACAGAAAATAGGCACTGATGAGAATGCAGAGAAAAAATGTGTCTTAACTGGTGGTAGGAATGTAAATTAGTGTAGCCATGAAGGAAAAAAATATGGAGATTTGTTATGAAATTAAAAGTAGAACTATGATATAATCCAGCAATCCCAGCAATTCCACTTTTCAATCTATATCGAAAACAAAGGAAATCAGCATATCAAAGAGATATCGTCATCCCCATGTTCATTATGGCACTATGAACAATAGCCAAGATATGGAATCATCTAAGTGTTCAACAAATTAATAGATAAATAAAATGTGGTATATATGCACAATGGAATGCTACTCAACCATTAAGAAAATAAAACCCTTTAATTTATGGCATCATGTATGAACCTGGAGGATACTATGTTAAGTGACATAAGCCATGAACAAAAAGACAAACCCCATAATTTTACTCTTATGTAGTACCTAAAAGAGTTGATCTCATAGACGTAGCATGTAGAATAGTGATTACCAGAATTTTTTTTCATTTCAGGAAATTATGGGGGTATAAACATTTTGGTTAAATGTTATGACTTTGCCACATCCCAACCATGATTTGAGATGTGCCATTCCCCCCCTCACCGAGTCCATTAGTTGTGAGTTTACCCATCCCCAAGGCCCCTATCCCCAAAGAATATTACTGGGTGAGCACCTTAGTACTGATCAGTCAGTGCAGTTTGATGGCTAGTACATGTGGTGCCTATTCTTCCATTCTTGTGATACCTCACTTTGCAGGATGGGCTCAAGCTTTACCCAGGAAAATATAAGAGGTGCTAGATCACCATTATTTCTTATAATTGAGTAATATTCCATTGTATACATATACCATATTTTAAGTCACTCATAGATCGATGGGCACTTGCGTTGTTTCCACATACTTGCTATAGTGAATTGTACTGTCATAAAAATTTGAGTGCAGATGTCTTTATTATATAATGACTTTTGTTCCCTTGGGCAGATGCCTAATTGTGCTATTGCTAGATCAAATGGTAGTTCTACTTGTAGCTCTTTGAGGTATCTCCAAATGCTTTTCCACAGAGGTTGCACTAATTTACAGTCCCACCAGCAGAGTAAGAATATTCCTATCTCTCCACATCCTCACCAGCATATGTTACTTTGGGATTTTTTGATAAAGGCCAATCTTACTGGAGTTAGGTGATATCTCATTATGGTTTTCATTTACATTTCCCTAATGATTAGAGATGTTGAGCATTTTCTATATGTTTGGCCATTATTTTGTCCTCTTTTGGAAAGTTTCTTTTCATGTCTTTAGCACATTTATTGACAGGATTATTTGATTTTTCCTTGCTGATTTTTTTTTTGGAATTCTAGATAGTTTCTTTTTATCAGCCCTTTATCGGATGTGTAAAGAGCAAATATTTTCTCCCATTCTGTAGGTTGTCTATTCACTATAATGATAATTTCCTTGGATGTACAAAAGCTTTTTAATTTGGCCAGGTCCCATTTATTTATTTTTGTAGCTGCTATGATTGCTCTTTGCCTAGGCCAATGTCTGAAAGAGTCTTCCCTACATTTTCTTCTAGGATTCTTAAGGTTTCATGCCTTAGGTTTAAGTCTGTTATCCATCTAGAATTGATTTTTGTAAGAGGTGAGAGGTAGGGATCCAGTTTCAATCTTCTGTATGTAGCTATCCAGTTTTCCCAGCACCATTTATTGAAAAGGGATTCTTTTCCCCAGTGTATATTTTTGTCTACTTTGTCAAAGATTAGATGACAATATGCAGATGGTTTCACCTCTTGATTCTCAGTCCTGGTCCAAAGGTCTAGATCTCTATTCTTGTGCCAGTACCACACTGTTGTAGTTACTATAGCCTTGTAAAACTTGAAGTCTGGTAAGGTGATACCTCCCAGTTTGTTCTTTTTGCTTAAGATTGCTTTGGCTATACGAGGTCTTCTCTGGTTCCATACAAAGTGTAGAATTATTTTTTCTAAAGCTGCAAAGAATGATACTGGTACTTTGATGGGGATTGCATTAATTTTGTAGATCACTTTAGGTAGTATAGATATTTTAACAATGTTGATTCTACCAATCCATGAGCAAGGTAGATTTTTTTATCTGTTTACATCTTCTACAATATCTCTTCTTAGTGCTTTGTAGTTCTCCCTGTATTTGTCTTTTACCTCTTTTGTTACATATATGCATACATATTTGATTTTGTTTGAGGCTATTGTAAAAGGTATTGTGTTTTTTATTTGAATTTCAGCTTGACTGTTATTGGCATATAAGAATGCCTCTGATTTCTGTGCATTCATTTTGTATCCTGAGACATTACTGAATTCATTTATCAATTTCAGGAGTGTCTTGGTTGAATTCCTGGGATTTTCTAGATATAATACCATATCATCAGCAAAGAGTGACAGTTTGATCTGTTCCTCCCCAATTTAGATGCCCTTAATTACCCTCTCTTGTCTAATAGCTCTAGCAAGGACTTCCAGCACTATGTTGAATAGAGGTAGGCATTTTTCCCCATTCAGAATGATATTGGCTCTAGGTTTATCATATATGGTTTTGATAATTTTAAGGTATGTCATGTCTATGCCTATTTTGCTAAGAGTTTTTCTCATAAAGTTGTGCTGGAATTTGTAAAATGCTTTTTCTGCATCAGTTGAGAGAATCATTTGGTCTTTGTTCTTGCATTTATTTATGAAGTAAATTGCATGTGTAGATTGGCGTATGTTGAACCAGCCTTGCATCTCTGGTATAAAGCCCACCTGGTCATGGTGAATTATTTTTTTTGATGTGCTGTTGGATTTGATTTGCTAAGATTTTGTTGAGGATTTTTGCATCTATATTCATGAGAGATATTGGTCTGTAGTTTTCTTTTACATGTATGTCCTTTTCTGGCTTTGGTATCAATGTGATATTGGCTTTGCAGAATGAGTTGGGGAGGATACCATCTTTCTCAATGTTGTGGAATAATTTATGTAGTATAGGTATGAATTCTTCTTTGTATGTTTCATAAATTCAGGTGTGTAGCCATCTGGTGTGGGACTTTTCGTTTTTGGAAGGTTTTTAGTTACTGCTCCGATTTCTGTGCTTGATATTGGTCTGTCCAGGAATTCTGCTTCCTCTTGGTTGAACTTAGGGAGGTTGTATGTTTCCAGGAATTTGTCCATTTCCTCCACATAATGTAGTTTGGGGAAATACAGGTTTTTATAGTCTTCAAAGATAATGTTTTCTATTTCTGTGGTATCTGTTGTGACCTCTCCTTTTTCATTTCTAATTGAGTTTATTAGAGTCCTTTCCCTTTCAGTTATTGTCAATCTGGTGAGAGGGCTGTCAATTTTGTTTACCTTTTAGAAAATCAACTTTTGTTTTTATTGATCTTCTGTATAGTTCTTTTATTCTCAATTTCATTTTGTTCTGCTTTGATCATAGTTATTTATTTTCTTCTGCTATGTTTTGAGTTGATTTGCTTTTCCTTTTCCAGTTCCTTGAGACAGTTTATTAGTTAGCTGATTTTTGAGCTTTCTGTTTTTTGGATGTGAGCATTTATGCTATTAGTTTTCCTCTCAGGAATGCTTTTGCTGTATCCCACAGAGTTTGATAACCTGTGTCCCATTAAGTTTTGCTTTGAAGAATCTTCTGATTTCCCTCTGTATTTCCCCCTTGACCCAATAGTCATTCAACAATAGATTGTTTAATTTCCATGACTTTGTGAAGTCGTGAGTGTTTCTGTTGGAATTGAACTCTAATTTTGTACCACTGTGATCTGTGAAGATACATGGCATAATTTCTATTTTTTTGAATTTGTTGAGGTCTGCTTTGTGGCCCAGTATGTGATAAATTTTGGAGAAAGTTCTATGGGCTCATGAGAAGAATGTATATCGAAAGAAGCAATCCTTTGAGCAGTAAGATGAAAACAGCAGATAATCTATAATGGAAAACCTGTCAGACTAACTTCATACTTCTCAACTGAAACTTCACAGGCCAGAATGGACTGGGCACCTATCATCAATCTTCTAAAACAGAATAATGGCCAACCTAGAATTCTCTACCTGCAAAAGTAAGCTTCATCACTTAGGAAGAAATAATGACCTTCCCAGACAAGCAATCACTGATGGAATTTGTGAAGACCAGACCTGCATTACAGGAAGTACTCAGACCTGCATTACACACTGAACAGCACAATAAACACTCATAAAAGAAAGATCACTCAAGGGTTAAAGTCTAGAACCTGGATTCCATGATGGCTCAAGGAGTAAAATGAAAAAATAAGAATTTACCCAATAATGTGAACAGAATTCTACCCCAAATATCAATCCTCTCAAGAAATGTGAATGGCTTTAATTGTCCTCTGAAAAGACATAGACTGGCAGAGTGGATAAAAATTCACAAGCCAAGTATCTGCTGTCTACAGGAAACGCATCTAACCCACAAAGGCGCTCTCAGACTCAAAGTCAATGAATGGAAAACAATCCTCCAGGCAAATGGAAGCCAAAAGAAAGCAGGGGTAGCTATACTTATTTCAGATAGCATAAGCTGTAAAATAGCAAAAGTAAGAAAGGACAAAGATGGTCACTACATAATGGTGAAAGGATTATTTTTAAAAGTGAGGAAAATTTGAGATTTAGTTTATATCTATTCAACTCTGGAGGTCCTGCAAGAACTCATTCATTTTAATGGAAAATAACCCAGGTAGTCTACCAGCTTTCCTCAAATTCAGTATTGGGTGTTCTACCCAAAATAAAAGACTTACGAAGAAAAAAAAAATGTTCATGTCAATGACAGATAATGTTAAGTCTCTGTGATTGTCTATGACTGATATCCAAACAGTGGATTAGATTCTATTATATTTTGGAGTCTGGGAATATTGTTAACAGATCCATATTTTAAAATTTGCAGAGCTATTCTGGTGTTTCCAACTAGGTAGAGAGAATCTTGGATGAAAACTACTCTTATTAGTATTTTGAACCATTTATTTCCAGGAATAGGGAATGGCACATTACTCATTTTTTATTTTCTTATCTACATAATACAGTCAGTTAGTGATACCCCCTTACACTTGAAATTATTTGCCACCACATTTCTGGATGATATGTAAATCTAAGCAAATTGGTAATTTTTCCTAATTGAATGAAATTCAGAAATCATACTTGAACCAACATATTTGTTAAAGTGCAAATTTTTCAGTCTATGGATTCTAAACATATTGTCAAGACTTGTGAGTGGTATACAAAGAGCAGATAGGACATGACATCGTACAACACACCTCTCTGAACTTTTGATTAAAAAGTGATAACCTTATTGCTCCCTTATTAATGCTTTATATGGTGATAGGAACGCATAACTGTAGACAGATCTTGTGAGGTATTGCAAAGGAAAATAAGAATCTATTGCTTATAGAAAATTATCCAAAAAGTTGTCTTCAACTTAGGCCAGAGTTACATATAGTATAGCTCCTAAAGTTCTGCTTGTCTCATGAACATTTATTAACCAAACTCCATAGATCAAGAGATCCTGAGGAGAAGGTCATATTCCAGTAGCAAAAGTCATTTGCCCCTAAATAATTGCTATGGTATATGATAATTTTGTGTGAGTTATAAATGGCAGTATTTATGAAATTTGATTCTGGGATTGGGTCTATAGTTCTAAAGTACACATGGCATTTTAAATGCTTTCCCTTCATGTAAGTGAATATCAACACACGCGCACACACACACACACACACACACACACACACACAGCTGGATAAGAATGTAGGGTAAGAGACATCAGGCAAGGAGGGTGAGATAAGACAGAGGAGACATTGAAAGCATTAGGAAGGGGCAATGACAGAGGACCAGAGAAGACAGGGCATCAGGGAGGGAGGATGGCTGACCTGGGTGGGCTGACCTGGGTAAAGCAGACTGGAAGGTTAGTGATTTGTCAGTATTACCCTTTTATTTTAGAGATTTGAGAATAGAGGCTAAAGAAGGTGAAATGACTTTTCAGAATCACATGAGGGCTTTTCTAAGGTGGTCTAAAGGAAGTGAGGACACAGCAGCTGGAATCAGAGAGGTAAGAGAAAGTCTGGAAGTCAGGGCTGAAGGGGAACAAGAGGTGGGGTATAAGGCTCAGGGCGACGGGAGGCACATTTTTTCTCTGAAATGCAATTTGCATGAGGAAGAGTTTTGTCAGTTGGAAGAGAGGAAGTCACTACAAGCTACTGAGAGAAAGGTTTCTGAAATCAGAGATCAAACACCAGCTCTGCAAGTCACAAGCTCCATCTCCCAGTGAAATGCTGCTTCTGCCATTTCAATTGTTAGCAGTTCTCTTCCCAGGTGGTGACACTGAGGATGGTAAGAGTCACTCTGGCAGCTCTCAGCACTGATGCAGGGGTCTTGGGTAAAAGCATGCTGCACTCACCCAGGTGCGCTTGGACAGGAAGGGTCTGAGCCCTGCTGTCTCCAGCCCTCTTCTGCCTTTCTGGGTGTTGGGGCTGGAGCCTGAGGCTCTGGGGCAGTAAATATGTCAGGTTTTATGTGTTCCTTAGGCTGCAGGTTCTTGATCTCTGGATTTCTTTTTAACTTTCTATTCTCTCTCATTTCCTCCTGCTTGTTCCTTTCTCTTCACTGTATTGTTCTTCTACTCTTCACAGCCTTCCAGGGACCAACCTCTTTCCATGTCATCCAGATCTCTTCTTTTGCCAGTAGCACCTGGGCACACAATCTAGGTTCAGGCTGGTTGGATGATTTGCAGATTCATGGCTGGGATAGTGACTCGGGCACCGCAATACTCCTGAAGCCCTGGTCCAAGGGCAACATCAGTGATGAGGAGTTTGCTGAGCTGCAGGAGATATTTCGAGTCTACTTTTTTGGATTTACTCAAGAAATACAGCAGCGTGCCAGTGAATTCCAGATGGAATGTGAGTCCAGTCCCCTGAACTGGGAAGATTCTCCAGGACTTTCTTCTCTCTCTTTTTGCAAGCTGGTAATCCTTCTGATCCTTCCTCCTTTCTGCTTTACCCAACTGCATGCACATACTCTTCTAGAGCAGTCTCTCACTGACTCCACACCTCCACACTGCATTTCAGATTCTGCCTCCTTTTGACTCTTCTCTGAGAGATTATGGCTCCATATTAGTATCCACCTCCTGGTTTGTCTTATGTGGACCTTCCTCCTCAAGGTCCCTTACTTCTACCCTGTGCCTGAGTGACATACAGTGTGGCTTCCTCTTCTGATCCATCTCGTCAGTTGTCTTCTCCATGCGTCTCCTCTTCCTATGGTCTTCTGGCTCATGCTGAAATGCTGCTCTCTGGACAGCATCCCATTCTCCCACACATACACTTTTACTGTACGCTACATTCATGACAGGCAAACTTTTCCAATTCTCTTCTTTCTGAAAACCTCTACATGCTGTAATTGGAGTTAGACTCATCATTTCACATACAAGAACACTATCCTAACCAAAATCTAAACTCCTACGTCCTTTTCGCACGGCTTTCTTTCTTATTTGTGTTTAATAACTTGTTTTCTGTTTTCCTTCTACCTAGACCCCATTGAGATCCAGGGCATAGCAGGCTGTGAGCTACGTTCTGGAGGTTCCATAATAAGTTTCTTGAGGGGAGCTTTAGGAGGATTGAATTTCCTTAGCTCCGAGAATGATACATGTGTGCCTGCCCCAGAGGGCGGCAACAGGGCACAGCATATCTGCAAACTAATCATGCAATATGAAGGTGTCATCGATACAGTGAAGAAGCTCCTCTTAGAAACCTGCCCCCGATATCTCTTGGGCGTCCTCGATGCAGGGAAGGCAGAGCTGCAAAGACAAGGTTAGTCCTGCTCTCCATTTCACTTACCACCACCTCCTCTAAGCTCATGAGTAGGTAACTACCAAGAAAAATAGGGGTTTAATCAAGAAGATATTTGGATCCCAAAGCAGTAGAAGAGGACACTGCCCAAGATTTTGGGCTTCTGGGTCCCTATGATCTGAATTTGAGCCATGATACAACACTCTCACTGCCCCTTCCTGCCCCAGTGAAACCCGAGGTCTGGCTGTCCAGTGGCCCCAGTCCCGGGCCTGGCCGTCTGCTGCTGGTGTGCCACGTCTCAGGATTCTACCCAAAGCCCGTGTGGGTGAGGTGGATGCGGGGTGAGCAGGAGCAGCCAGACACTCAGCACAGTGACCTCCTGCCCAATGCTGACTGGACATGGTATCTCAGAACGACCCTGGATGTGGCAGCTGAGGAGGCGGCTGGCCTGTCTTGTTGGGTGAAGCACAGCAGTCTAGAGGGCCAGGACATCATTCTCCACTGGGGTGAGAAAGGGCTGGGTCCCAGGCTGGACATGGGAAGAGGTGGTCCTCTGGCAGAGAGGCAGGCACTGGGGAAGGATGGGCCTTGACAGATGAACAAGGGAGAGAGGTACATGAATTCATTTCTGGGACCTCAATCCCAACAGGAATAAAAATAGAGGAGGCCAGTTATTGAAGAGATAAGAATGAAGGACAAGCAGATTGTGTCAGTTGGGGCTAGAGGGATCAAAAGATAGATGGATGGCCTTAGGAATGTGAGGATGGATGGATGGCATCAGAAATATGAAAGAGGGAGTTGGAGATGACTATGCACTGGAAGCAGCTGAATGGAGGTGGCGACACTCAGGTGGGAAAAAGATGGCTAGGGGATTCAGTGGGTAGGATTTGAAGTGACATCCTTTTGTCTCCTCCCAATTGCCAGGACACCGCATCTCCATTGGCTTGATCTTTTTGGCAATAATAGTGCCCTCCTTGATCCTCTTGCTGTGCTTTGCATTATGGTATATGAGGCGCCGGTGAGTTTTGTTTGGATTTTTTTTTTTAAATCTTCCTTTTCTGTCCACCCTCCCACTCTTTTCCATCATTTCAACTCTTTCCTTGGTTTACCCTCAATCTTTCCCTCAGAACCTTTCCCTCAACTCGCATCTCCTCTGTGTGAGGATATGTTTTTAAGACAGTTTAAATACACAGAACCAAATTTACCATCTTAACTATTTTTACGTGTACAGTTCTGTGGTGTTAAGTGCATTCACACTGTTATGCCAACAATCTCCAGAACTTTTTCTTGCCTCAAAACTCAAACTCTCTTCCTATTAAACAGTAATTCCCCATTTATCCCTCCCCCTTGGGCCCTGGCTAAGATCATTCTACTTTCTGTATCTATGAAATCGAATATTCTAGGTATCTCATATAATAGGAATTGTACCATAATTGTTTTTTTGTGACTAACTTATTTGACTTATCAAAAGGTCCTCAAGGTTCATGCATGTTGTAGCATGTGACAGGGTTTCCTTCCTTTTTACGGCTGAATAATATTCCATTGTAGGTATGTGACACATTTAGTTCATTTATTCATGCATCAATGGACACTTCGCTTGCTTCTACCTTTAGGTGTTGTGAATAATTTTGCTATGAACATCGGTGTACAAATACCTCTTATATAGAGCTCTTTTTTTTTATGGTTTTAACAGGTCATATCAGGATATCCCCTGAGCCCATATCCGTATCTTCTCTCCCATTTGGAAATAGCACCAAGAAGTCTAGAATCCCAAGATGCAACCCAGGAGTCAATCTCATCATATTTCATCAAATGATCATTATATTTCATCAAGATGCAGTTTTCATAGACCTTAAGATAAATTATAATTTAAACACTTGATGAAAATTATTTAAAATTGTCAATTTATTACAAGACTGAATCAGTAGTATGATCTATGTCTGCATATTAAAACGTGAAAAAGAATGTGTCTCAGAATAAATGAAATATGGTAGATACAACTTAATGGTGAGTTTGATTTGGTTTTTTATTTGAAAACTTTTTCTGCTTTTGTGTAAGTATCATTTGTCAAAGTAAACTAAATATAATTATGATGGGATAATTGTATCCCAGCAGGGCATTCAATGCAAGGCAATTTTTGCGTAATTTTTCTGTCTCTGCCTGGATGACTTTCTTAGGCCAAAGTCATGAGAAGCTTCTTCTTCTAGGAGGACTTTCTGGGTGCTATAATGGAAGTAACCCTCCCTTGTCTGGTATCACCCAGAGATCCACTTTAATCTGCATCCACAGCATTGCAGTTATTATTGTTTTTTTCTTCCTTTTCAACTTGGAAGTTCCTTGAGGGCAGTGCTCCCTGTTTCTGAGTCCCTGCCATTATCTCTTACCTGCAAATGCATTTTCTCAGTAAAAATTATCTGAGTTGTTGACTCTTAAGTTAATGGTCTTCCTTGAGAGTCATCTCCTTTCTTCTTTTTCTCTGTTTAGTTGATATTCTAGATCCTGAGGGGACCCACCACTTTAGAAATAGTGTGGGCCTTTCTCATATCCAGTGCTTAACAAATCTTTGTTGAATTAGTAAATGAAACCTAAGGGGACTAAAATCTAGCCAATGCTATCTAAGACACCACAGCCCTTTAGGCAATTTGTCTCCCATATACAGCACATTGTTTTCCCTCATTCCACTCAAACCCTGAGGACAAACCCTGTTCCTCTTTTTTCTTAACCACTCTGTGACATATCTGCCCTGCTACCCTTCCCACATGATTTTCACACTCTCTCCCTCTATTTGTGTTTGTAACAAGTTGGATGGAGCTGGTTCTTTCTATATGGAAAATATATACATCAAAGGGCAAAGCTACATTCTATCTTAAAGGCTTAGGAAGAAAAGCAGGGAGCTAAAGGAGGTTGGAGTTTTTCAGCTAAGTAAGAAGCACTTAAACAAGAAGGGAAGCATCAATATTTCAAATGCTGCAGCACTATCAGGAAGGAATGTAATAAGACAAAACTACCAACATGATAGTTAATCCAACTTAGATAAGATGTTTTGGAGTTTTTTTGTTTTGTTTCATTTTGTTTTCTTTTTTGCTGAGCACATATTACATACAGCGAAGGAACCATTATCATAATTTTTGCCCCCAAGGAGCTTAAAAATGGAAAAGGGAAGAAAGACACAAGTAGTTGCAAAGAAGGGGAGGAAGTGATGCATGCACATAGCAGAGTACAGTTGAAGTCCTCTCTGGATTCAGAGGAGGGAAAGACTGATTCATTCTTATGGGTCAAGGAAGATTCTGGGAGGAAATGACATTAGAAATGGGCTTTGAAGGATGAGTACTATAGAAAAAAAGAAATTGCAAGAAAGCTGCTCTATACAGAATTACAGAAATTAAGTTGGTTCATAGTAACAAATGATTGTTAGGCAGAAAGAGAAACAATTTAAATGGAGAGTAGAGAGGATGGCATCACTGTGCTGTCCTAGGCTTCTGGGATGCTGGGTTCTCATTACAGTGAGGGAGGCATGGGGAGGAGTCCCATGGGATGTCCTGATCAGAGCTGTGGAAGAACAGAAATGGGAGAAGCCTCTGGGTAAGCTGGACGTGGTGACTGAGGATAAGGTGGAGTGGTCAAGAAAATAAAGCTAAGAGAGGTAAAAATGGAATATGGAATAAGAAAATGGGAAGAGAGGCAGAAATGCAAGGGATTCACAGCACCTCTTAAACCAAAACACAAGACCTATCAGAAGCATCAGAGACACTGTTACTGCCAAGGTGTGAAGTTCATAGGAAGGTGGTGTCCTGTGGATATTGAAGAGATACACGGATATCACTTTAACCCCGCTGCTATCTATGTGTCTCTCATGTCCCACTCCTCCATTGCTTGAATTACTTGTGTTCATTCCTATATTCATTCCATCCCTCACCTAGATCTGGTAGCATCAAACTGTCCTCAGCTCCAGGCCCCCTACTCACACTTCCCACATCCAGTCTCACCCTAGTAGAGGAAGGTGTCCTGGCCTTCTAGGCTGCTGTACCTTACTTAACAAGATAAGCCAGATGCCTCCTCAGCCACCACATCCAGGGTCACCTGAAGATACCATGTCCCATCAGCATAAGGAAGAATATTATCTCATTTAGTACCCAGTTGCTCCCAAGCACACTGCATCCATGTCACCTGAATAGATTTTGCTTAGAAACTGGAGACATGACAAACCAGCAATAGCCGGCCAGACCTAAGGGTAGGATGACTAAACAGCCAGGACTCTGGCCTCACTGCAGAGAACACAAAGGTATTGAGATGAAGACCCTTATGTGCAGCTTATGGACACATATATCCACATTCATATGCAACACAGTTATCTTTTTCCCTCCTCTAGGAAACTATCACCCAGTAGCCCCTCTCCTCTGTCCTCCTTCTTGTCCTATCTTTGAAGGAGGTAGCAGGAAGGGCTAAGATTTCAAAAGAAAAATCTTAGAAGAAGGGGTTAAACTGACCTTCCTTCTGGAGGTTCACCTTCTCTGCATCCAGGTGACCAAAGAGAAACCGGGGGCATGTGTTTCTTATAAGCTTATACATTGTTTCCTTGATGCCTTCATAGTGATTGAGTAGATCACAGACATCTGGGCCCTATTCCCACCCTCTGGAGATGGCACTCATGATATGTTTTGGAAATTCAGAAACTGATCCCTCAAAAGTTGTCCAGATGAAGCTTTTGGGGCTCTCTCCAGAGTGCAGCTCACAGACAAATTCTGTCTGTATTATGAAGGGATCTAGGGGAAGGGAGAAATGAGAAAAAGAGTTCAGATGAAAAATTATGAGCAACAGTAAGAAAATCTAGGACCTTATAAGGAAGTGGAGTGGGAAGGTTTCATATTGGCCTAAATGTGAGCCAAAAATATATTTGATCAAGGAAGAGAAAAATTGTAGAGATAGGGAACATGGAAAATAAGACATAAATGTCTTGAATTAACAGGAGATTTACATGAGGAAGGTTTGAGGAAATGATAGTTGACCCACATAATGTAGGGAATAGAGAGAGGGAGAAACTTTTGTGAGGGAGGTGGTAGCACAGATTCCATGATGCATGAAATTGGTCATAATGGCTGTTGGACTATGGACGTATATGTTTGAAGAAATTGAATGAGGGAAGAGATCATAGTTTAAGGAAGTCAAGCACAGACTGGGACAATGTGTGCCTCTGGACTGTAGCCCACAGAGGGAGACCACAAGGGGTAGATAACAAAGCATAAGAAAAAGGTATCTCAAAAGAAGCAGGAGTTTAAGAAATTTGGGGGAGTCAACATCTGAAAGACCTCTCAGAGGTTTATGCATGTGGACTTTTATGGGCGGGTGAGACAATGGGAAATGCTCCAGAAATGAGTAGAAAATATTTCCCAGAAAGAGAACACTGTGAAGAATTCCCTTACTTGCGTTGATTGAACTTACATTCAAACTGCAATTAACTTGCAGGGTCTTGAATCTCCCGACTAAATTCATTGAAATAGACATGGAACAGCATATCCAGGTCTAACAACTTATGATTGCTTAACTTTCTTGTGGACCAGGTGTGCAGGAAAATTATTGCACCTGATTCACTCTCCCAGCCATGAGTCTGCAACTCATCCAGCCACCCTGAGCCCTGATTTTGTGCCCAGGATTGGCTGGCAAAGGATGGCTCTTGATGAGATGGAATGAGATGTATTCCTGGACAGTTACAGGTGGTAGAAAGACAAGTATAATAAGAAAAAAAAAGAGAGAGAGGTAAGCAGAATAAACAGAAGATGAAAAGTGAACCAGTTGCCACAGAGAAAGTCATAATGACTGGCTTAGCTATGACATTTTTCTACACAGGGCCCCATGCTCTGTCAGCATCCTCCAAAACATAAATGAGACCTAGAGACTGGTATGCTCAGATGGAAAACATTCTGTTACCCTTAGTGATCCATCTTGGAAATCCCACCTCACTCTATCCACATGCATCCAACTGGGCAGCTGACAGAGATGTTCTTACTGTCTGCATTGTCACCACCAGGGAGGAGAACAGTTAGCAATAGCAGTTGCAGAAACAGCATGTCATTTGCAGATATTTCTTTCATTCTGTCCACAAAGCTGCTCTTTGATTTCTATTCTCAGCAAACCTACTCTTATGTATCTCTACTCTGACTTCCTTTAACTAACAGACAATCTTCCCTGCCAGCCACTGATGGCAACTAAAAATATGTAATGCTTCCTGCAACTTTGGCCTCCTACATGATATCTCATTTCTCCACTCCACATACTCTCAACTATAGTTATTCTCTCCTCTCTGGATTCCAACTGCTCTCCTTATCACTAATTCTCTTCCTCAACTGCCTTAGACAAAGTGGTGTGCAGCAATAAAGTCACTTCATCTCTCTGTGCCTTGCATGTCATCTGTAAAATAAAAACAAGAAACTACATTTTTTAGTGGTTCCTGCTTGTTTTAAGACATTACAATTCTACCAGTGGCTCCACTTAACTATGCCTCCACACCCCATCAGGTCCCCTCTTGTCATTACTGAATTCTTCTTTCCCCCTTTTGAATGTCCTCAATATTTTCTCTTTCCCATTTTTCCCTTTATTTATCTATCTTCCTCATTTCCTGATTCTCACGGATTCTTTTATAAAGTGGAGAATTTGCTTTCTTATAGCTCCTATGATTTCCCCGTGCAACTGTATAAGCTATAGTCCACTCTCCATTGGCCTTAGAGATGAAATTGCAGCCATTCAGAGTGCATAGGACCATAAGAAATATAAATAAGCCATTCTATTGAGGGCTTATATAATTTCTTTTATTTAACCCATATACTCACTAAAAAATGACTCAATACTTGGTTGTTACCATTATCTTACCAGGCATGTAAACACACAGAGATTAACAATGCAATCTCTCCTATCAAGAAGCTTTAAAATACAGAAGAAGTATATTTAACTCAAGAATCAAAATGTATAGTACATCAGCAAGAAAAAATCAAACAGTCCTATCAAAAAGTGGGCAAATGACATGAATAGAAATTTTTCAAAAGAAGATATAAGAATGGCTAACAAACATATGAAAAAATGCTCAACATCCCTAATCATCACGGAAATGCAAATCAAAACCACAATGAGATATCACTTAACTCCGATGAGAATGGCCTTTATCAAAAAATCCTAAAACAACACATGTTGGCATGGATGCGGAGAGACAGGAGCACTCATACACTGCTGGTGGGAATGCAAACTAGTGAAACCCCTGTGGAAAGCATTATGGAAATACCTGAAACAGATTCAAGTAGACCTACCATTCGATCCAGCAATCTCATTATTGGGCATGTACCCAGAAGAACAAAAGTCATTCTATAACAAAGACACCTATACCCGAATGTTTATAGCAGCACAATTCACAATCGCAAAGATGTGGAAACAACCCAAGTGCCCATCAATCCACGAATGGATTAGTAAACTGTGGTATATGTATACCATGGAGTATTACTCAGCTATAAGAAATAACGGTCATACGACATCTCTTTGGTTCTCCTGGAGAGAGTTGGAACCCATTATATTAAAGGAAGTATCCAAAGAATGGAAAAACAAGAATCACATGTACTCACCAGAAAACTGGTTTCCCTGATCATCACCTAAATGCACATCAGGGAAGGAAACCAACTGGATATCAGACTGAGACGGGGGTGGGGGGAGGGGATGGCTGCATGCCTGCATGATGAGTGTGTTGGGCACCGTCTGGGGAATGGTCATGCTTGAAGGTGCTAACTCGGGGAGGTGGGGGGGGGAGGGGATGGAGGTATGACTGCATAGTGTATGCCAGGCACACTGTCTCGAGAGTGGACGCACCTGGGGCTCTGACTCAGGGGGATGGGTGGGACACGGACAATGTATGTAACCTGAGGTTTTGTACCCCCATGAAGAGCTGAAATGAAAAAAAAAAGAATCAAAATGTATTGTGATGATTTCCATCACAATGTATATAATCCCTGATACAGATCTGTTTAGAGCAATATTCTTTAGAGAAGCATTTTGATTGTCTTGCCCCTGGGTGTCTACAATTTGAAGCCCTGGAAGAACAGCATGCATTTCAACTAAGTCCATTTAGTGTGAAACTGTATAGCATTATGGTACACTGGACGTGTAGATTTTCAAGAGGATGCATACATGGGGAGACTATAGAAATCCATGTTTAAGTTAAATTTTGTGATCTGATCAAAATATAATGCATTGTCAAAAAGCAGCAACATTTGTTAATATTTAAATTTATTTAGGTAGTTCATGTGACATATTTGGTGATTTGTCACTGACCCTGACCTGTTAATATCTGTGAATTCATGAACTCAAAATCTTTTTGAGATCCAGGAAGAACATCTATTATTATAGTTTCTTTTAAATAATATTAAATATCCAATGAATGCTTTGGAGCACTCACTTAATATCCCATTTGTAACATTCTTTTTTTAATTTCAGAATATTACAGGGGTACAAATGCTTTGGTTACATAAATTGCCTTGCACCATCTGAGTCAGAGCTACACACATGCCCATCCCCCAGACACTGTGCACAGTACCCATTAGGTGCCTATCCCCTTCTCCACTCTCTGACCTACCCATAACCCAAAGAATGTTACATCCAAATGTGTACATAAGTGTTGATAGATTAGAACAAATTAGTACAAAGTGGTGCTTCTTTCTTCATTTTTGTGATACTTCACTTAGAATAGTGGGCTCCAGCTCCATCCAGGATATTACAAGAGTTAGCTCACCATTTTTTTTTATGGCTGACTAGTACTTCATGGTATGAATATACCACATTTTATTAATCCACTCATATATTGCTGGGCACTTGGGCTATTTTCACATTGCTGTAATTGTCAATTGTGCTGCCATAAACATTTGAGTGCAGATGTCTTTTTTATAGAATGTCTTCTTTTTCCTTTAGGTAAATATCCAGTAGTGAGATTGCTGAATCAAATTGTACTTCTACTTTTTAGTTCTTTGAGGTATCACCATAGTACTTTCCATAGTTGTATTACTAGTCTGCAGACCCACCAGCAGTGTATGAGTGTTCTTATCTTTCCACATCCACACCAACATTTTTAATTTTGGGACTTTTTGATAAAAGCCATTCTCACTGATGGTTAATTGTTATCTCATTGTGGTTTTGATATGCATTTCCCTGATGATTAGAAATGTTGAGCATTTTTTCATACATTTCTTGGCCATTAGTCTACCCTCTAATGAAAAGTTTCTCTTCCTATCTTTTCTCTACGCTTTACTGGAGTTCTTTGATTTCTTTCTCGCTGATTTTCCTGAGTTCTATATATATGCTATTTATCAACCCTTTATTTAATTTTATTTTTATAGTATAATATGTATATATTATGTATAACATGATGTTTTCATATGCATATTATTTCTTACTCAGATTCTTCAACATTAACAGTGAGGCTGAAAGTCATTCTCCATAAGCTCTTCCTATTCTGGCCACAGACATTTGATGATTTTGATGAGCTATAAATATCTTTAAGGGGAATAATCAGTTTAAGCCCTAAGCAAATCACTCACAAACACCAGATCTCATCTTTGTTCACATCTTCTTGTTAATAATAATCTCTTGGTTGTGGTTTTAGAAAGCTATAACAGATAAAATGCTATGTGTTTATCACATTTTCTTCCTCCATGGGCCTACATTAGGGCCACAGGATTGAGTTCTGGGTACAGAATGTGTGGTGCTGGAGATGTAAGTCATCTCCAGGCCTGAACTACTCAAATATCACATCCTATCATCTTGCCCTGCACTGCCAGCTTTTTGGTTACCTGTTCAAATGGCAGAGCTATGAGATGGGGAAGGGCTGTCTGTTGTGCATGGAGTTCGCCTACATGAGAAACAAACTTCGTGTGTTAAGCCTCTAAGATTCTAACTTTTATTTATAATTGCAACACTTCCAAGCTATACTGGTTAATTTTATAGAACCCAGGAAGTAG
This sequence comes from Lemur catta, assembly GCF_020740605.2. Taxonomy (NCBI): domain Eukaryota; kingdom Metazoa; phylum Chordata; class Mammalia; order Primates; family Lemuridae; genus Lemur; species Lemur catta. Next base: position 31,572,600 of record NC_059130.1, on the reverse strand, counting down.
CATCCTTTCCACCATCTTGAATTCTGAACCAAATGAAATAAAGATAGCATGAGATAGATGAATCAAAGTTTCATCTTTTAATTCTGATACCCCTGCTAGATAATTTGCCAGAAGTATATAATCCAAGTGGTCTTGTTAGTAGTGGACCCAAACTGGAGTGGCCTTCTCACTGTTATGAACATAATGCTCGTACCTCCTCCAAACCTGCAAAAAAAAAAAAAAATTGTATGTTGAATCCCTAACCCCCAATGTAGTTGTATTTGTAGACGGTGCCTTTAAGGAAGTAATTAAGATGAAATGAGGTCCTAAGGGTGGAATCCTAATCCAATAGGATTAGTGTGCTTATAAGAGACACAACAGTTTTCTCTCTCTCTCTCTCCCCCCCCCACATCTGTGTGTGTGTGTGTGTGTGTGTGTGTGTGTGTCTGTGTGTGTGTCTGTGTGTACGTGCGTGCACCACGGAAAGGCTATATAAGCACACAGTGAGAAGGCAGCTATCTACAAGCCAGGAAGAGAGCCCTCACCAGAAATTGAATATGCCAGATCAAGATTTTGAACTTCCAGCTTCTAGGACTATGGGAAAAATAAATTACTGTTTTTTAGCCACCTGACCTATTGTATTTAGTATGGCAGCCCAAGAAAACTAATTCACTCACCTAGTTTACACAATGCTGCAAAACCCTAACTAAGCCTCCCTACCTGAGGAGATGTTCCTGTGAGAGTTAGGGCATGGAAGAGGAGAAGAGAGCCAACCCTTCTGAGGGCACCTTGCCTCCAGGGGTGAAGAGTGGGGGGGGTTGCTGACATATATATGCCCAGTCTCTCTCCTGGATTCTCCAATGAGATCATCCACTCTGTTTTCAGAGAAAAGAGTAAGGGGTGAGGAAAAAAACAAAAAGGAATTAGGGAAACTTCTCCCTTAGGGGAGCTAGAAGAGTAGGTAACACCTTCAGCCCCTGCCATGACGACACCCATCCAATCATGCAAACAGAAACCTAGAAACTTCACTCTCCTTTGCTGCTACAGTCACTACATGATTTCTTTCCATAAATTCCGTAATCTAGCTTTTCCTTTCTGACCTCACTGACATGTAGCCCTTCTTTCATCATGTGTGACATAGATCATGGCCACAATCCCTACCTGTATGTTACAATCCACATCTCCCCATATCTATGCAGCTCTCTGCCTCAGAGTTGCTACATGAAGTGAGAACCTGAGCATGTCAGTGCCAAGCTTAAAATATTTCAATTGTTTCGTGAAAAAAATAATCCAAACTCTTAAGTAAGCCATTTTATACACAAAGGTTTATGTACATCAAACACCAAAAAGGGAGGAAGGAGAGAGTGTAAGAAGCAAAGCTGTGGCCAGATACAGTGGCTCACACCTGTAATCCCAGCAATTTGGGAGGCTGAGGCAAGAGCATCACTTCAAGCCGGGAGGTTGAGATCAGCCTGGGCAACAAAGCAAGATTCCATCTCTAAAAAAAACAAGAAGAGGAACTCCTTGTACCAGTGAACACTTCTAAATATAGATACAAGATCTGAAATTTATATCAAATGCAATGGAAAGAGAAGGAAGTGGTTAGTTAGGCTCTCTGGACACACAAAATCCTAAAAGAACAATCTGAGATGGATGGGACACCTTATGATTAGAATCCAGCCTGAGCAGGGGGTCTCAGTTATCCTGGGGGAGCCCGGTGCTCTTCATCTGCTACCAGCCTTCCCCAAGTTCCCTCTCCTTACCCTGTCAGTGCACAGGCCACAGGCATCCTTGCGTCCATCTTTGCCTGGGCTCGTAACTACCCACTCCTGTGGGTGAATTTTGCCCCGCTAGAGAGAGAGCTCTCCTCAGAACGCAGATGACATGTCCCCACCCCACACAGTCTCACACTCTCCTCTGTCACCTGCTTCCAACCAGCAGAAATCTCACCCCCACTTTCCACTTCCCCTTTAGATAAACCCCACGGCCTCCCACAACCACATGCCTCTGACAGGGCCTTTCCTTTCCCCTTAGGCTCTGATTCAAGTGATTCTCCCCCTTTCTGACCTCAGCAGCACTTCCTGTCTCTTTCCTGTGTCCTCCTCCCTCTCCCACTTACAACAACAAAAAGGTTTCAGCATCAGAGCTAGGAAAACTCCAGGATGGACCACTTTCTAGAAGCATTAATCCCCCACTGTAAAATGGCTAATATTTTTGATAAACTTCATATTCTCTAATTCAATTTAAACTTTAACATTCTTTCATATGTCCTGTTCTCCTGTTCATTTCTCTTTACATAGAGTTTTCTTTCTCTTCTCTACTTTCTTGTCCTCATTTCCTACTTTCTATGATCTCATATTGTTCTCTACTTACTCCTCTCTGAATTCCTTGGTTCTCCTTTCATTCTTACCATCAATCCTACATAAACTCCCTACACATTCATTCAAAGCATCACTCTGGCTAAATTTTGAGACCTAAGGTATTACATTATCACTTGATCCTTAGATTTCTATGTGTAAATATATGAATTACATGCAAGATATTTTTACTGCATGATAGAAGACAAGAAAATTAAAAAGCTTCTGCACAGCCAAAGAAACTGTTACGAGAGCAAACAGACAATCTGTAGAATGGGAAAAAATTTTCGCATGCTATACTTCCAATAAAGGACTGATAATTAGAATCTATTTAGAACTCAGGAAAATCAGCAAGAAAAAAATCAAACAACCCTATCAAAAAGTGGGCAAAGGAGATGAATAGAAACTTTTCAAAGGAAGACAGAAGAATGGCCAATAAACAATATGAAAAAATGCTTAACATCTCTAATCATCAGGGAAATGCAAATCAAAAGCACAATGAGATATCACTTATCTCCAGTGATAATGGCCTTTATCAAAAAGTCCCAAAGCAATAAATGTTGGTGTGGATGCAGAGAGATAGAAACACTCATACACTGCTAGTGGGACTGCAAACTAGTGCAATCTCTGTGGAAACCAATATGCAGATACTTTAAAGAAATACAAGTAGACCTACCATTTGATTCATCAATCACATTACTGGGCATCTACCCAAAAGGAAAAAAGACATCTGCACTTGAATGTTTATAGCAGCACAATTCACAATTGCAAAGATGTGGAAAAAACCCAGGTGCCCATCAATACATGAGTGGATTAATAAAATGTGGTATGGGTATACCATGGAGTACTACTGAGCTATAAGAAACAATGGTGATATAGCACCTCTTGTATTTTCCTGGATAGAGCTTGAACCCATTCTAGTAAGTGAAGTATCCCGTGAATAGAAAAATAAGCACCACATGTACTCACCATCAAATTGATTTCACTGATCATCACCTAAGAGCACATTTAGAATAACATTAATCAGGTGTCTGGTAGATGTGGTGGGGGAGGGGATGGGTGTATACATACATAATGAGTGTGATGCGCACCATCTAGGGGATGGACACGCTTCAAGCTCTAATGGGGGGGCAAGGACAATGCACATAACCTAAACTTTTGTACCCCCAATATGCTGAAATAAAAAATAAATAAATAAATAAAATTACAAAAAAAATCAAAACTCCAAAGGTCAAGAGCTACTGAAGACAAGGTCACACACTGGAAGCAAATGCCATTTGCCCTCACAAATTTCTATGGTATAAGATAAATTTGTCTGGATTATAAACAGAAGTATTTATGATATTTGATTCTAGGATTTGGGTCTGTAGTTCCATAGTACACGTGGCATTTAAAATGCTTTGCCTTCATCTAAGTGAATATCAACACACACATACCCACAAACAGACGCACACACACTCACACACAACCAGATTAGAATGTAAGGTAAGTGTCATCAGGCAAGGAGGGTGAGATAAGAGGAGACATTGAGAACATTAGGAAGGGGCAATGACAGAGGTCCACAGAAGTGAGGACAACAGGGAGGGAGGAAGGCTGACTTGGGTGGGTAAACCAAAACACTCTTTCTATGTTGAAGCAGACTAGAAGATGAGAAATCATATAACATCCCCCTCTTATATTAGGAATAGAGGCTGAAGAATGTAACAAGACCTTTCAGAGTCACATGGGGGCTTTTCCAAGGTGGTCTGAATGAAGCGGAGGACACAGCAGGTGGAAGTCAGGTAGGTAAGAGAAAGTCTAGAAATCAGGGCTGGGGCGGGCGCAGGAGGCAGGGTATAAGGCTCAGGGCGATGGGAGGCACATTTTTTCTCTGAAATGCAATTTGCATGAGGAAGAGTTTTGTCAGTTGGAAGAGAGGAAGTCACTACAAGCTACTGAGAGAAAGGTTTGCTGAAATCAGAGATCAAACACAAGCTCTGCAAGTCAAAATCTCCATTTCCCAGTGAAATGCTACTTTTGTCATTTCAATTGTTAGCAGTTCTCTTTCCAGGTGGTGACAGTGAGGATGGTAAGAGTCACTCTGGCAGCTCCCAGCACTGGTGCAGGGGTCTTGGGTAAGGCATGCTGCACTCACCCAGGTGCACTTGGACATGAAAAGTCTGAGCCCTGCTGTCTCCAGCCCTCTTCTGCCTTTTTGGGTACTGAAGCTGGAGCCTGAGACACTGGGGCAACCAAATGTGTCAGGCTTTATGTGTTCTTCAGAATCAAGGTTCTTGTTCTCTCAGTCTTTTCCATTTCCATTCTCTCTCACTCCCTCCTGCTTCTCCCTTTCTCTTCACAGCCTTCCAGGGACCAACCTCTTTCCAGGTCATCCAGATCTCATCATTTGCCAACCGCACCTGGTCACACAATCAAGGTTCAGGCTGGTTGGATGATTTGCAGATTCATGGCTGGGACAGTGACTCGGGCACTGCAACACTCCTGAAGCCCTGGTCCAAGGGCAACATCAGTGATGAGGAGTTTGCTGAGCTGGAGGAGATATTCCGAGTCTACTTCTACAGATTTACTCAAGATATAAAGGGGAGTGCCACTAAATTCCAGCTGAAATGTGAGTCCAATCCCCTGAACCGGGAAGATTCCCAGGAAATTTCTTCTCTCTTTTTGCAAGCTGCCAATCCCTCTGCTGCTTCTCCCCTCCTTTCTGCTTTACCCAACTGCATACACACACTCTTCTAGGGCAGTCTCTCGCTGACTCCACAGCTCCACACCATATTCCAGATCCTGGCTGCTTCTGACTCTCTCTGAGAGATAAGGGCTCCCCATTGGTATCCAACTCCTGTTTGGTCTTATGTGGACCCTGCTCCTCAAGGGTCCTTACTTCTACCCTGTGCCTGAATGACCTATAGTGTGACTTCCACCTCTGACCTGTCTCTTCAGTTATCTCCTCTCTGTTTCCACTTTCTGTGGTCCTCTGGCTCACCCTGAAATGCTGCTCTCTGGACTGCATCACACTCTGCCTACCACCCCCCCAAATATTACCATACCCCCCAATTCAAGACACTCGCACCTTTTGAATGCTCTTGTTTCTGAAAATCTCTATGTACTGTGATTGGGGGTTGGGTAATCATTTCATATCCAAGAACTTTATCCCCGCCTAAATATAAAATACTATGTCCTTTCTCATGGCTTCTTTTCTTATTTATATTTTATAACTTGTTCTGTTTTCCTTCTACCTAGTCCCCATTGAGACTCAGGTCATAGCAGGCTGTGAGCTACGTTCTGGGGGTTCCATAGTAAGCTTCTTCAGGGGAGCTTTAGGAGGATTGGATTTCCTGAGTGCTCAGAAAGATACATGCGTGCCTGCCCCAGAGGGAGGCAGCAGGGCACAGCGTATCTGCAAACTAATCATGCAATATCCCGCTGTCATCAATATTGTGAGGAAGCTCCTCTTTGACACCTGCCCCCGATATCTCCTGGGCGTCCTTGATGCAGGGAAGGCAGAGCTGCAAAGGCAAGGTTAGTCCTGTTCTCTATTTCACTTACCACCCCTTCCTCTAAGCTCAGGAGTACCTGGGTATCCAAGAAGCATACGGGATTAATCACCAAGTTATTTGGATCCCAAAGCAGTGGAAGAAGTCACTGTCCAAGTTTTGGACTTCTGAGTCCCTGTGATCTGAATTTGAGTCATGATACGACACTCTCACTGCCCTTTCCTGCCCCAGTGAAGCCCGAAGCCTGGCTGTCCAGTGGCCCCAGTCCCGGGCCTGGCCGTCTGCTGCTGGTGTGCCACATCTCAGGATTCTACCCAAAGCCTGTGTGGGTGAGGTGGATGCGGGGTGAGCAGGAGCAGCCAGACACTCAGCACAGTGACCTCCTGCCCAACGCTGACTGGACATGGTATCTCCGAGCGACCCTGGATGTGGCAGCTGAGGAGGCGGCTGGCCTGTCTTGTCGGGTGAAGCACAGCAGTCTAGAGGGCCAGGACATCATCCTCCACTGGGGTGAGAAAGGGCTGAGTCCCAGGCTGGACATGGGAGGAGGTGGTCCTCAGGCAGAGAGGCAGGCACTGGGGAAGGATGGGGCTTGACAGATGAAAGAGGGAGAGAGGTTCATGGATTCATTTCTAGGACCCCAGTCCCAACAGGAATAAAAATAGAGGACCGAAGTTAAAGAAGAGATAAGAATGAAGGACTCACAGATTATGTGAGTTGGAGCTAGAGGTATCAAAAGATAGATGGATGGTGTCAAGATTGTGAGAGAGGGAGTTGGAGATGACCATACATTGGAAGCAGCTGAATGGAGGTGCTGACACTCAGGTGGGGAAAGGATGGCCAGGAGATTTAGTGGGTGGGACTTGAAGTGACATCCATTTGTCCTCTCCCAATTGCCAGGACACTCCATCTCCACTGGCTTGATCATTTTGGCTATAATCGTGCCCTCCTTGATCCTTTTGCTGTGCGTTGCATTATGGTATAAGAGGCGCTGGTGAGTTGTTTTTTGTTTGTTTGTTTTAATCTTTCTTTTCTGTCCACCCTCCTACCCTTCTCAGTCATTTTATCTATTGCATTGCCTTAGCCTGATTCTTTCCACCAAACCCTTCCCCCCAGCTCCCATCTCCTTTATATGGAGATATATATTTTAATCCTGTTAAAATACACATAACAAAATTTACCATGTTTACCATTTTAAATGTACACTTCAGTGGAGTTAAGTGCATTCACATTGTTATGCAAGCAATCTCCAGAACCCTTTCATCTCTCTAAATGGGAACTCTTTTCCTATGAAACAGCAATTTCCCATTTCGCCCTCCCCCCTTCTTCACCCCAGCCCTGGCTAAGATCATTCCACTTTCTGTATCTATGAAATTTGACTTCTCTGGGTACCTCATATAAGTGGAATCACACTGTAATTGTCTTTTTGTGACTGGCTGATTTCACTTAGCATGAGGCCCTCAAGGTTCATCCACATTGTAGCATGTGGCAGGGTTTCCTTACTTTTAAATCCTGAATAATAGTCCATTGTAGGTAAGTGACACATATAGTTCATCCATTCATCTGTCTATGGACATTTGGCCTGCTATTATGAACAATGTTGCTACAAACCTGGGAATACAAATACTTCTTAAATACAGCTCTTTGTCTTTGTCATTTTAACAGGTCATTTCAGAATAACCCTTGAGCCCCTGTCCTATCTTCTCTCCCATTTGGAATAAGCACCAAGAAGCCTAGAATCCCAAGATGTGAACCCAGGTGTCACTCTCATCATATTTCATCAAATTATCAGCATATTTTATCAAAATAGAGTTTCATACATTTTAAGATAAATAATAAACACCAGCAGAAAAATTATTTAAAACTGTCGATTTATTACAATAGTGTACCAATAGTATGATCTATGTCTTATACATTAAAATGTTGCAAAGAATGTCTCTGAATAAATGAAATATGGTGGATACACTTAATGGTGACTTCTCTTTGGCTTTCTATTTTAAAACTTTTCTTTTTCTGCTTCACTTAAATATCGTTTGTCAAAGTAGCTAAATATAATTATGTGGGGACAATTATACCACATAGATGGAAGGCATTTTTTATGTAATTTCTCTGCCTCTACCACATTGACTTTCCATCCTTCAAAGGCCAGCTGAGAAGCTGCTTGCTCTAGGAGGCCTTTCGCAGTGCTATTAATATAATGGAAGTAACCCTCCCTTGCCTGGTATCACCAAGAGAACCACTTATTCTGCACTCACAGCATTGCAGTTATTTTTGTTTTTCCTCCTTTTCTAGTTGGAAGTTCCTTGAGGGCAGTGATCCTGGTTTGTGGATCCCTGCCAAGAGCTCTTACCTGCAAACGCATTTTCTCAGTAAAATTACCTGAGTTGTTGACTGTCAAGTTGATGGTCTTCTTTAAGTGTTATCTCCTTCCTTCTTTTCTCCTGTTTAGTTGGTATTCTAGATCTTCTTCTTCTTACTAAAACATTTTCTACTTAGCCAAAAAATATTATGCTTTTCTGGTTTCTGCTCTGAACTCCTCTGAAGAAAACCACCTTTGTCCTTACTACAACTACAGTCTAACTTCAATGTGTCATTGGAATAAGTTCCTGCTTCTCATTTTTCCAGGGAAAATGAGTGAGAGGCAGGGTGGGTGAGGAGTAATAGTTCAGGGGTATTGTGCCTTCCTCGAGAAACAGAATTAAGAGGGCTATTCTTGTCCTCAGGGTCCTTGTTTGATATCTGTGCTGTATCATTCAGTTATATTTTTTATTTATATTTACATTTATGCATTTTTTGTTTATTCTACAGTTTTCTAGATCAGTCCATCTTAAAACATCCTAATTTATTTTGATTAAAATAGTAGGAGAAAGGGGGATTTGAGGATATATTTTTATAAGACTTAGGAAGGGAGGTCAGGGGAAACAATAATTTTGGGGAAGACTGGGCTACTAGAAGGAACTCTCCGATATGTAAATTTTAGGACAATATGGTCTATAGTGTTTGAGAAGTGTAGGAAATGATTGAAAAAACAGCTTTCACCCCCGAAATGATTGAAAAAACAGCTTTCACCCCTTCTATTACTACAACTGCTTACATCTCAGGAATACATTCAACTGGACCCCATCTTATAAAGTAGCCATGCTATTGCTGTGTGCTTGTGAACCATGCAATGTGGAACATGGGAATGTGAACTATGAACTAGCTGCAGCAATATCACCTGGAAGCTTGCTAGAAACACTAATTGCTACCATCCAACCTACTGAAGCAGAAAATATAGGAATGGGAATCGCTGATCTATTTTAATAAGGCTTCCAGGTGATTCTGATTTATATTTAAGTTTGAGAACATTTGTTCTAATGGTTTCTCAACCTCTGCATTATTGACATTTTGGACCAGATAATTCTTGTTGAGGAAGGCTTCTCTGTGCACTGTAGGATGTCAAGCAGCATCCCTGGCCTCTACCCACTAGATGCCAATAGTATCTCCTCAGTTGTGACATCAAATATATACTCAGACATTGCTAAATGTTCCCTAGGGGGACAAGTTAACTCCAGATGAAAGCCAAGATCTAAGTTAATGATCACAATTTCATGCCTTCGTTTGGCCAGAATAATTGACTCATAGCCTATATCTGATGTAAGTTGGCCTGATCCAACTGAAGTCTAGGATTTATGTCTGCTGATTCAGGAAAGAGGAGTTCTCACTTTGTCTGGCTGATATGATGTGTTCAACACCCAAAATTGTTATAGAATTTGGCTCCACAGGAAAATCTGGCCCAGGAATGAGGCACACAAGTAAAGAAAACAGATAAAAGAGCAAATGATAAGGTAACAGGGCAAAAGCCTGAATCAACTATACCCAAAACTTGAACTACCTCTGGATATTTTAGTGATATAAACCTAATAAGTTTCATTTTTCCTTTTAAACCAATTGAGTTTGAATTTTTTGTTGCTTAAAAATTCTGATATTACTGTGATTACTGATGTCTTGCACCAGCTTTACTCTGTTTTCTGTACTCCTCTTATTCTTTCTATTCCCAAATTATCATTCCTCAACAGTGGTTTTTTGAACTTATGATTTTCCTGTACATATCCTTAGCTTGAGAAACCTTAATTTACCCATGAGTTTATGACTTCTGCATGAATGACTTTCAGAAATAGATCTTCAAACACAAAACACAATGGCTTCCAAGCTATTTTTATGTGAGAGTGCACAGGTATTTATGTTTGTGTGATTTTTGTCAATATATAAAAATATAGTAGTTTACCTTTTTCTATGGTAGGTATATTCCAAGACCCCTAGTGGGTGCCTGAAACCAAAGACGGTACCAAACCCACTTGTTATCAATTGGAACACATTTCTGTTCATGTCTTCCACCCAAAAATTTAATGCCTTTTCTATCTTGACCAAGCAGGGATGATGAGCTGTGACCATAACTTTTGAAGTTTGAGCTATAACTCTGAAAACAAGCATGAATTTTCCTCTTCTTCACAATTTTATGGATAGAAGATTTACACTTACAGAAGGTCTTAGAAACCTCAGCATACATTTCTTTTCTTTCCTTATTAAGTAAATAACTTTCACCTTTTCATGTAAGGAAGCACTTTGCAGCTTCACTTTGGCATATTCAAGGGTTTGACCACAAATGGTTATGAGGGGTTATGGAACTCTGTATTTTGATAGTGGATATTTTATGTGGATTTATATATTTCTCAAAAAACATGGAACCGCGTCATTCATGGATTAATAAAATTTGGTATATGTATACAATGGAATATTACTCAATTACAAGAAATAACAGTGATCTAGCACCTCTTACATTTTCCTGCATAGAACTGAGCCCATCGTATGAAGTGAGGTATCAGAAGAATGGAAGAATAGGCTCTACATGTACTCACCATCAAATTGGAACTAACTGATCAACACTATGGTGCTCACACAGTGGGAATATTCTTCAGCTATTGAAGGGTTGTGGGTGGGTAAACTCACAACTAATGGACATGGTGAGAGTTGTAGGGGGGAAAAGGAACATCTCAAATTATGGCATGGGTGTGGCAAAGTCATAACATGTGACCAAAATGTTTATACCCCTATAATATCCTGAAATAAATAAATAATAAAAAAGGTTTAAAATAAATTGTGATAACATTTAAAAAATAAATAAACAAATAAATGGAACTCTACAATTAAAATAGAGGCATTTTCCTAAAAATTGTTCATCAATAAAGTTGACAAACTTTTTTAAATGAAACAAAAATGAAAACAGTAAAAAGAAAAATAGCATGGACAGAATGCTTAACAAAATAGGCATAAACGGGACCTACCTAAAAATGATACAAACCATATATGACAAACCCACAGCCAACATCATACTGAATGGGGAAAAATTGAAAGCATTCCCACTCAGAACTGGAATCAGACAAGGCTGCCCACTGTCCCCATGACTTTTCAACATAGTATTGGAAGTCCTTGCGAGAGATATCAGGCAAGAGGGCAGAATCAAGGGTTTCCAAATAGGGAAAGAAGATATCAAACTCTCACTCTTTGCTGATGATATGATGTTATATCTGGAAAACCCCAAGGACACAAACAAGAGACTCCTGGAATTAATTAATGAATTCAGTAAAAAGCCTCAGGTTATAAAATCAATACACACAAATCAGAGGCATTCATATATGCCAATAACAGTCAATCAGAGAACCAAATTAAGGACTCAATACCCTTCAAAATAGCAACAAAGAAAATAAAATATCTAGGAATATATTTAACTAAAGAGGTAAAGGACCTCTAGAGAGAGAACTATGAAACTCTGAGGAAGGAAATTGCAGAACATGTAAATAGGTGGAAAACCATACCATGCTCGTAGAATGGAAGAATCAACATTGTTAAAATGTCTATACTACTCAAAATTATCTACAGATTCAATGCAATCCCTATTAAATTACCAACATCATTTTTCACAGATTTAGAAAAAATAATTTTACACTTTGTATGGAATCAGAGAAGACCCCATATAGCAAAAGCAATTTTAAGCAATAAAAACAAAATGGGAGGTATTAATTTGTCAGACTTCAAACTATACTACAAGGCTGTGGTTCTTAAAACTGCCTGGTATTGGCACAAGTGCAGGGACACAGACCAGTGGAACAGAATAGAAAATCCAAATATAAAACCATCCTCATATAGCCATCTAATCTTTGACAAAATAGACAAAAACATACTCTGGGGACAAGAATCCCTATTCAATAAACGGTGCTGGGAAAACTGGATAGCCACATGTAGAAGAAGACTGAAACAGGACCCACAGATTTCACCTCTCACGAAAATCAAATCACGGTGGATAACAGATTTAAACCTTAAATGGGAAATGATTAGAATTCTAGAAGAAAATGTAGGAAAGATTCTTATAGACATTGGTCTAGGCAAAGAATTTTTGAAGAAGATCCCTAAGGCAATCACAGCAACAACAAAAATAAACGAATGGGACCTGATTAAATTAAAAAGCTTCTGCACAGCCAAAGAAACAGTCACGAAAATAAACAGACAGCCTACAGAATGGGAAAAAATTTTCGCGTACTACACATCAGATAAAGGACTGATAACAAGAATCTATTTAGAACTCGGGAAAATCAGCAAGAAAAAAATCAAACAATCTTATCAAAAAGTGGGGAAATGACATGAATAGAAATTTTTCAAAAGAAGATATAAGAATGGCTAACAAACATATGAAAAAATGCTCAACATCCCTAATCATCGGGGAAATGCAAATCAAAACCACAATGAGATATCACTTAACTCCAGTCAGAATGGCCTTTATCAAAAAGTCCCAAAACAACACATGTTGGTGTGGATGCGGAGAGACAGGAACACTCATACACTGCTGGGGGGACTGCAAACTAGTGAAACCCCTGTGGAAAGCATTATGGAGATACCTGAAACAGATTCAAGTAGACTTACCATTCGATCCAGCAATCCCATTATTGGGCATCTACCCAAAGGAACAAAAGTCATTCTATAACAAAGACACCTGTACCCGAATGTTTATAGCAGCACAATTCACAATCGCAAAGATGTGGAAACAACCCAAATGCCCATCAATCCACGAATGGATTAGTAAACTGTGGTATATGTATACCATGGAGTATTCCTCAGCTATGAAAAATAACGGTCATACGACATTTCTTTGGTTCTCCTGGAGAGAGTTGGAACCCATTCTATTAAGTGAAGTATCCCAAGAATGGAAAAACAAGCATCACATGTACTCACCAGAAAATTGGTTTCCCTGATCATCACCTAAATGCACATTGGGGAAGGATACCAATTGTATATCAGACTGAGACGGGGGCTGGGGGAAGGTGATGGGTGTACGCCTATATGATGAGTTCGTTGGTCACCATCTGGGGAATGGTCATGCTTGGAGGTGCTAACTCGGGGAGGTGGGGTGTGGGGGGAGGGGATGGAGGTATGACTATATGGTAAATTCCAGGCACACTGTCTGGAGAATGGACACGCTTGAGGCTCTGACTCAGGGGGATCTGCGGGACATGGACAATGTATGTAACCTGAACTTTTGTACCCCCATGATGAGCTGAAATAAAAAAAAAAAAAAAAAAAAAAAAAAAACCATGAACAGATTGAGGAAGCAAACTTCAGGAAGATGGACACAATTTCTTTTGTTTTCTCACCCACAAATTTAGAAACTGTGTGTGCTTGTCTCATATTCAGTGCTTAACAAATGTTAGTAGAATTAGTAAATGAAACCTAAAAGGACTAAAATCTAGCCAACACTATCTCAGAGAGTACAGCCCTTTAGGCAATTTGTCTGCCATATATAGCACATTGGTTTCCTTGATTCCACCCTAACGCTTAGGACCAACTCTGTTGTTTCTTTTTCTTAACCACTGTGTGACATATCTGCCCTGACACCCTTCACACATAACTTTTACTCTCTTCCTATTTGTGTTTGTAACAAGTTGGGTGGATTTGGCTCTCTGTATCTAGAAAATAAGTATGTCCAGGGACAAAGTTACATTTTTACTTAAAGATTTAGGGAGAAAAGCAGGGAGTTAAGGGAGGCTGCAATTTCTCACCTAAATGAGAAGCATTTAAATAAGAAGGGAAGAAGAATCAATGTTTCAAATGCTGCAACAATGTCAGGAAGGAATGTAAGGAGACAAAACTATCAATGTGATAATTAATCCAACTTAGATATGATGCTTTTTGTTTTGTTTCATTGTGTTTTCTTTTTTGCTGAGCACATATTACATACAGGAAAGGCACCATTATCATAATTCTTGCCCCCAAGCAGCTTAAAAATGGAAAAGGGAAGAAAGACCCAAATATCTGCAAAGCAGGGGAGGAAGTGATACATGCACATAGCAGAATACAGTTGAAGTCCTCTCTGGGTTCACAGGAGGGAAAGACTGATTCATTCTTATGGGTCAAAGAAGACTGTAGGAGGAAATCACATTAGAAATGGGCTTTGAAGGATGAGTAAGATAGAAAAAATGGAGATTGCAAGAAACCCACTCTATATAAAATTACACAAATTAAATTGGTTTATAGTAACAAATGATTGTTAGGCAGAAAGAGAAACAATTTACATAGAGAGTAGAGAGGATGTCATCACTGTGCTGTCCTATGATGGGGGAGGCATGGGGAGGAGTCACATGGGATGTCCTGATCAGAGCTGTGGAAGAACAGATATGGAAGAAGCCCCTGGGTAAGTTGGACGTTGTGACTGAGGATAAGGTGGAGTGGTCAAGAGAGCAAAGCTAAGAGAGGTAAAAATGGAATATGGAATAAGAAATTGGAAACGTGAATTCACATCTGATTGGTACAATGCACCCTACCTGGCTGAAGGGCACACTTAAAACTTCTACTCAAACTGTACAAAAGCAAATGACATAACAGAAACACATGTACCCCCATAAAATTCTGAAGTAAAAATTAAAAAATACATATCTATTTTTTCTGTATCAAAGTTCATTTCATCTAATATTAATGTAAACATACTAGGTTTATGTTGATATATTTTTCCAGTCTTTTTTTGTTCAAAGTTTTGTGACCTTATGTTTTGGGATATGTCTCTTTTAAATACCACAACCGTATTTTTTTTTAATCTGGGGGGGAAAAAAAGAAATTTGAAGGAGTGGAAGAAATGCAAGGAACTCACAGCAACTCTTAAACCATAGCACAAGACCTATCAGAAGCATCAGGGGCACTGTCACTGCAAAAGTGACAAGTTCATGGGAAGTTGGTGTCCTGCAGATATTGGAAACATACAGGTATGTGACTTTAACCCAATGCCGATTCTACTCCATCTACTGATTTCCCTATTTGACTTGTGTATTGGATACAAGTCACATCAATCATCCTATTTCAGTCACTCTATTCCCATTCCAAATCAAGAAAGGATTCCACATCTCCCCACCCCAAATATTTTGTGTCTATGTGTCCCCCATGTCCCACTCCTCCATTCATTGAATTATCTGTATTCACTCTTTCCTGACATCCCTCACCTAGATCTGCTATCATCCAACTTTCCTCATCTCAAAGACCCCTACTCACACTTCCCACATCCAGTCTCACCTCAGTAGAGGATGATGTCCTGGCCTCCTAGACTGCTGTAGCTCAGTTGACAAGACAGGACAGCTGCCTCCTTAGCTGCCACATCCAGAGTCACCTGAAGACCATGTGCCATAGGCATTAGGAAAACTATCATCTCGTTTAGGGACCAGTTGGTCCTACTCACTCCACATCCATGTCACCCAAAGAGGTTTTGGTTACAAACAGGAGACATCACAAATCAGCAATACGCGGCCAGACCCAAAGATGGGATGACTGGACAGCCAGGCCTCTAGCCTCACTGCAGAGAACACAAAGGTATTCAGATGAGGACACTTACACACAGCTTAGGGGCACATATATCTACATTCATATGCACAGTTTTCTTTTTCCCTCCTCTAGGAAATCCTCACACAGTAACCCCTCTCCTGGTCCTTTTTCTTGTCCTATCTTTGACGGAGGTGGGGGCAGGGGTTGCATTTAAATAGAAAAATCTTAGAAGAAGGGGTTAAACTGAACTTCTCTCTGGAGGTTCACCTTCTCCACATCCAGGAGACCCAACAGAAACCAGGAGCATGTATTTCTTATGAGCCTATATACTCTTTCTTTGATGCCTTCATAGCTACTGAGTAGATCACAGACATCTGGGCCCTACTCTCACCGTCTGAAGATGGTACTCATGATGTGTTTTGGAAACTCAAAAACTGATCCCTCAAAAGCTTCCCAGATGAAGATTTTTGGACTCTCTTTGGAGTGCAGCTCACAGCCAAATTTCATCTGTATTACAAAGGGATCCAGGGGAAGGAAGAAATGAGAAAAAGAGTTAAGTTTAAAAAATAAGAGCAATGGTATGAAAGTCTAGGACCTTAACAAGAAGTGGAGCAAGAAGGTTTCATATGGGCTTAGGATTAAGCCAAAGATGTATTGGATTAGGAATACAGAAAAATTATAGAGATAGGGAAGACGGGCAATAAGAGATAAATGCCTTGAATTAACAGGAGATTTACATGAAGAAATGATATTTGAGCAACATAATTTAGCACAGAGGGAGGAGGGTGAGTTGGTGAGGGAGGTGGCAGTACAGCTTTCCTTCCATGATGCATGAGATTGCTAATAATGGCTGTTGGACTAGGACATAGATCTTTGAAGAAATTGAATGAGGGAAGAGATCATATTTTAAGGAAGTAAGCATAAACTGGGACAATGCGTGCCTCTGGACTATGGGCCACAGAGGAAGATCACAGGGGGAAGGTAACAAAGCATAAGGAAAAAGTATCTCAAAGTAGCAAGTGTCCAGGAAACATGAGGGAGTCAAGATTTGGAAGATCCCCTGAGAGGTTTACGTATGCAGACTTTTATGGGGGGACAGGATCATGGGAAATGGTCCAAAAATGAGTGGAGAATAATTCCTGAAATAAAGCAGTGTAAAGAATGCTCTTACTTGAGTTGATTGAACTACATTCAAACTGCAATTGACTGGCAGGGTCTCAAATTTCCCAAGTTAATCCATTGAAGTAGACATAGAACAGCATCTCCAGGTCTAACAACTCCTCATTGCTTAAGTTCCTCTTAGACCAGGTGTGCAGGAAAATTATTGTACCTGATTCACTCTCCTGGCCATGAGTCTGTAACTCATCCAGCCACCTTGAGCCCTGATTTTGTGCCCAGGATTGGGGGGCAAAGGATGGCTCTGGATGAGATGGAATGAGACGTGTTCCTGGACAGCTATGGGTGGTAAAAGGACAAGCAGTATGAAAAAAGAGAGGTAAGCAGAACAAATAGAAGATGAAAAGTGAACCAGTTACCACAGAGAAGGGCATAATGACTGGCTGTGGTATGACATTTTCCTTACACGGGGCTCCACATCCTCTCCTCCACCTTTGCCTGGGATCTTATCTGGCCATTCCCTGGAGAGAGCTCTCCTCAGAACACAGACGACACGTCCCCACCTCACACAGTCTCACATTCTGCTCTGTCACCCCTTCGTCCACCAGCAGAAACCTCACCCCCACCCACTTCCTCTTTAGGGAAACCCAAAACCTCCCATAACCACATGCCTCTTCCTGGGACTTTCGTTTCCCCTTCAGCTCTGATTCAAGTGAGTCTCCCCCTTTCTGGCCCCCAGCATCAGTTCCTGTCTCTAGCCTGTGTCCTCCTCCCTCTTCCACCTACAACAACAAGGCTTCAGCCTGAGAGCTAGGATAAACTCCTGGATGGGCTCACTTATATAATGAAGCATGAATCCCCCACTGAAAAATGATGGGATTAGAAGCAGACAATATTCTCTAATTCAATCTCAACTTTAACATTCTTTCACTCGGCCGGTTCATTTCTGAGTGCATAATATTTTTTTTTCTCTTTTCTGCTTCCTTATTTTTCTATGATCTCATATTGTTCTCTACTTACTCTTTATCTGAGTCTTTGGGTCTCCTCTCTATCTTATCACCAAGCCTTCCTGAACTCTCTACACATTCATTCTAAGCACCACACTGGCTACATTTTGAGACCTAAAGTATTGTATCACTTGAGATCCTTAGATTTCTGTGTGTAAGTATATGAACTACAGACAAGATATTTTTACTTCAAGATAGAAGATAAGGAAAAAAACCAAAACTACAAAACATATAAGTATACTGGGTAAAGCTATAATTTTAAAGATTATTTATACATGCATACATTGAAAGAACAATATAAGGAAATCTGCAAAAAGGAAATAAGAAATTAAAACTTAGGGGACTTGGAAGATGGCAGAGTGGAGGTGACCTCCTGGATTCATGCACCCAGAGAGGAAGGAATGGATCTCGGGCTGCCACAATGCTAGAGGATCGCTCCCCCACAAGAACAGCAGTGTGAATCCATGGAAAATCAATGTGGGACACAGAGAACAAGAAAAAACAGAGGTGAACAGGAAATAGGATCAAGAAAATCTGGAGAGTGCGGGACGGACAATAGACCACGGAGTGCAGAACGGCTGTACCTGCCTCACCAACGAGTGAGGCGGGTTCAGCCCCACAGCAACGCAGCTTGTTCTCTCCACTGACCTCCACACCCACTCAATTAGGGATCTGCTTGAAGTCAGTGCAGAATCACCGCGGGAGACGTGGAGCTCTGTGGACAGGTGACATGAACGGGAAACAGCTTAGACTCTAGGGGATTTCTGCCAGGATGCGGCACTTAGAGGGAGAGGGGTGGAGCTGCCCTAAGGCAAAAAGCAGCAAAGGGTCCCTGAATTATAGATTTTTTTTCGGCGGCCCTCTAGTAGGGGAACTACTGTGGGCTTCTGTGTTCGCCAGGCCCCCAGCCTTGGTGCCTGCCGGACACTGAACATTCTCCCCCAGCGCCAGCGATCTGCGGACATGCAGTCGCCATCTTGGGGTCCACAGCCTAGCCCCTGCAGAACCATAGGGTGCTGGGCAGCTCCCTGGGTGGCTCCTTCCCCTAGTCCATGAACCCACCCAAGAGCTCTGGCTTTCTATGAACTCTGTGGACAGGAGACATCAACAGGAAACAGCTTACACTCTAGGGGATCCCCGCCTGGACAGCGCTTAGAGGGAGAGGGGCAGAGCTGCGCTAAGGGGAAACGCAGCGAAGGGTTGCCGAATTATAGATTTTTTTTTTCTTTTTCTTTATGGCAGCCCTCTAGCCAGGGAGCTACTGTGGGCTTCTGTGCCCACCAGGCCCCTGGCTCTGGTGCCTGCCGGGCCCTGAACATTCTCCCCAGCGCCGGCGATCTGCAGACAGGAAGTCGCCATCTTGGGGTCCACAGCCTAGCCACTGCAGAACCATAGGGTTCCAGGTGGCTCCCTCCCCTAGTCTGTGAACCCACGCCAAGAGCTCTGGCTTTGTATGAACTCTGTGAACAGGAGATATCAACGGGAAACAGCTTAGACTCTAGGGGATCTCCGCCGAGACGGCACTTAGAGGGAGAGAGGTGGAGCTGCACTAAGGGAAAAGAAAGCGAAGGGTCGCAGAAGTACGGATTTTTTTTTTCCTCTTTCTTTTCGGTGGCCTTCTAGCTGGGGAGCTACTGTGTACTCCTGAGCTCACCAAGCCCCCAGCTCTGATGCCTGCCAGACTCTGAACATTCACCCCCAATGCTGGCGGTCTGCAGGCAGTCGCCATTGTGGGGTCCAAGGCCTAGCCGTTGTGAAGCCATAGGGTGCCGGACGGCTCCCTGGGCAGCTCTCTCCCCTGGTCCATGGACCCTCTCTAGGACCCCCGCCCTTGTGTGAACACTGAGTGCTTCCCCAGAGGTGAGAGTGTGGAGCCAGGACCTTGGGGACATTGGCCCAGGGCAGACCTTTGCCTATGGGAGCTGCAGCAGCTGGGGCACTGAGAGAGCAAGGGCACTGCCTCTTCCCCCTAGCCAGTGTCTTTCCTGTGGAAAGAGGCAGAAACCACCCCTCTAGAGGAAGAACCAAAAAAAAAAAAAGAGAGAGAGAGAGAGAGAGAGAGAGAGACTTTCTGCCTCCAACTAGTGCGAATCCTGCCTGCTAACTGAAAGTCCACAACACAGTGACTTAACTCGCCAATCCGGTCTTAGGTCAAATCAATCCTCTGGGATTGGACCCATCAGAAGCAGCCCCCTAACTGAGATAGAAAAAACTCTAAACAATGCACAACAGTCTCCCCAACTTGATTAAGGAAGCAACATACCTAGATTGCTTCACAGCCTAAGAACAGAGTAAAAGGTGTGCTGCTAGCCAGACTAAAGCTGTAAGAAAAGATCTTACAATAGATCCAGATGGGAAGGGAGCAGCAGAAAAATACGGAGAGCACAAAGAATTAAACAGAAACCTCACCCCTAAAGAGAAAAACCAGCTCTCTACCAATTGACACAAACCAGATTCAAAATACCAACATGCTACAGGAAGAATTACAATTATGGATTATAAATAAGCTGAATAATATACAAGAAAAAAATGGATAACCAACACAAAGAAACCACAAAAAAAAAATCCAAGATTTGGAAGAAAAGTTCACTAAGGAAATTGAAATATTGAAGAAAAACCAAACTGAACTCCTAGAAATGAAGAATTTATTCAGGGAGCTACAAAACACAGTGGAAAGTCTCAAGAGCAGGGTAGATCAAACAGAAGAAAGAATCTCAGAGATTGAAGATAACTCTTTCCAATTAAATAAGTCAGTCACAGAGATAGAGCAAAGAAATAAGAGAAAAGATCAGAGTCTACAAGAAATGTGAGATTATGTGAAGAAGCCTATCGTGAGGGTTATCAGCATTCCTGAGGGTGAAGAAGATAATAAGCAAGGGCTGGATAAGCTATTTGAAGACATAATAGAAGAAAATTTCCCAGGCCTTGCTAAAACTCTAGATATACAGGTTCAAGAAGCTCAAAGAACCCCTGGGAGATTCATAGCAAATAGGAAAACACCATGCCACACAGTCATCAGACTGACCAAAATATCCACTAAAGAGACCCTTCTTTGAGCTGTAAGAAGAAAGAAACAAGTAACATACAAAGGAAATCCCATTAGAATTATGCCAGATTTCTCAACTGAAACCTTACAAGCAAGAAGTTGGGGCCCCATTCTCACTCTTCTGAAACAGAATAATGCCCAGCCTAGAATCTTGTACCTAGCTAAGCTAAGTTTTCTATACGAAGGAGAAATCAAGACATTCTCAGATAAACAAGGACTGAGGGAATTCACCAAGACAAGACCAGCCCTCCAAGAAGTACTCAAAAGAAAGTTACACACAGATTAGCACAAGAAAGACCCATGAATGTAAAACTACTCAAGAGCTAAAGATCAAATTCCAGCCAACACAAAGGCTCAAGAGAGAAAACATAGCAATGAAGTTCTACTCAACAAGATGAACAGAAATCTGTCCCACTTATCAGTTCTTTCAATAAATGTGAATGGCTTGAATTCCCCACTCAAGAGACATAGACTGGCCCAATGGATTAAAAAAGCACAAACCAAGTATCTGCTGTCTTCAGGAAACTCACCTAATCTGCAAAGATGCATTTAGACTGAAAATAAAAGGATGGAAATTGATATTTCAAGCAAAGGGAAGCCAAAAGAAAGGTGGTGTGGCAGTTTTAATTTCCAATAACTTAGTTTTTAAAGCAACAAAAGTAATAAAAGACAAAGTTGGTTAGTATATACTGGTGAAAGGCACAATTTAACAAGAAGTGTAGGGACCGTCCCTGGGCAAGAATTGGCTTGAGCCCGGTGTCAGCAAAGCTGGACGTGCTTCTTGGGGCCAAAGGTCAATAGGTCCAGAATGCTCCTTGAGGCCAGAAGTCAATAGGTCCAGACACGGCCTATTGACTGCTGAATGCTTCCTGGAGCTAGAGGTCAATGGCCTATTGAACACACAAACTGTTCGATATGGAAATAGCCAAGGGCCTTAGGTCTTGCACACAAGACAAGGCATGTCTCATTGTCCTGCACGGGGTAATGAGGTCCAAAGGCTAAGATGATGCAAACGTCTGCCTTCCTTGAGCAATTTCCATAAGAAATGGAGCATGTCACCTCAGAGCTCTAAAGATGGTCACGTACCAGGAAGTATCTGCTGGACAAAAGGAGTATAAAAATAAAGTGACTGGTGCTTTCAGCACTGCAGTCTTGTACCGTCTTTGTGTGTCTGTGTGTTTCTTTATGTGTCTGTATGTTTCTTTCTGTGTTCATCCCCTGTTCTGTAATCAGGCCACTACAACTGGCGCAGTGAGCAGGGTCTGTGTCGTTCAGGACCGAGGGGCCAAAGAGGCACCCTTTGGGCCACAGGTAAGCGGCATCCAACAGGGGACTTTCGGGATAAGATGGGGAATTGCCTCTCAGCACCAGAGCGTAAATATCGAAAGCTAATTCAGGGACTTTTGCACTCTAAAGGAGTGAAAGTGAAGGAAAGTACTTTAAAACAATTATTTGCTCTGGTACTGAAACATTGTTATTGGTTTTAATGTCAGTCAGAAGTTAAACTAAATCTTCATAGTTGGCAATAAGTAGTTAAGGCCTTTCATGTCGCCCATCAGCAAGGTGAAACGATTGATTTAAAAGTTTGGACCGTATGCAGTGCAATTACTCAGGCAGTATACTTGCTGCAGACAGAATCAGAAAAAGCTTATGCGGGTGAAGAACCCGAAAAGGAGCCCTTGCCATCCCAGGCCCCTTTTCCTGAAGAGTTTGGAGATGGGGAGGACCCACCAGATAAGGATCCTCCCCATAAATTGCCCACTCGTGCAGATATATGAGAATTAATTTCTTTGCTTAAAAAGAATAAGGTGACTCCAGGCCCTTCACCTTCTTTTTCAGCTTATCCAGTTCTCTAGTGGGATGAAGTTTTAGAATTCCTCTTACCCAAGGGCCAGATGATGATTTCCCCCTTCCCCCTGACTTTAATGGTCATCTTCCGAAACCAGATCCTAACGTTATTATTCCCCGATCCTTTGCATTTCCCATTATTCGTCAAGAAGTGCCTCCCGGCCAAGATCCCAATCTCCCTAATGGAGTATGGAATGTACAATATCAGGCTTTGCAGTACAAATTTTTAAAAGAACTTAAACAGGCTGTTCAAGCATATGGACCTCAGTCCCCTTTTGTTACTGGTTTGATTGATGCTTATTCTGGCGCTAATATTTTGTTGCCTGTAGATTGGGAACAGTTGGGAACAACAGTTTTGGAAAGTCCACAGTGGCTACAATTACGTAGCTGGTGGATAGAAGGGGCTAGAATACAGGCTCGCCTTAACACACAGTAGCAACCTCTGGGGCCCACGGAGGAGCAGCTCACTGGGACAGGACTGTATGCTACCTTAGAAGCCCAGGCAACCTTGGGTGATCCAGCCATAACTCAGATTAAATTGATTTTTTTTAAAGGCTTGGAGAAAAATTGAGCCCTCTGGCTCTTTAGCCTCATCCTTTGCTAAAACTATGCAAGGACCCACTGAACCTTATACTGATTTCTTGTCTCGGCTAAAAGACGCTGTTCAGCGCAGTGTCAGCTCCACAGAAGCAGCTTCTCTTATAATTCAATCCTTGGCTGTAGAAAATGCCCATCCAGATTGTCAAAAAATTTTACGCCCTTTAAAGGCTAGTGGGACTTCCTTAGACGAATATGTCTGCGCTTGTGCCAGTGTTGGTGGTGCTGCTTATCACGCTGCCTTGCTGGTGGGAGCTATTCATAAAGGCAACAGTAAACCCACCTGTTTTAACTGTGGAAAGGCTGGGCATATAAGGAAAGAATGCAGGCAAGGAGGACATAATAATTCTGGTCCTCGCCCATAAGCCCCTAAACCACAGCCTTCAAAGCTGTGTGGCAGATGTGGAAAAGGACATCATTGGACTAATGAATGTCGATCAAAATTTGATAAGGATGGCAATATGCTCCCTCCCATTAATGGGACAAACAGTGCCATGCAGTCGGGGAACTCCCCGAGGGACCCCCGGCCTCAGGGCCCAAACAGCAACAATATGAGACTGCAATTCCAACAATATCTAGTGAGCGATGGGACTGCCCATCAGCTGAGGAATTCTTAAAAGTAACTCAGTTATACGCTGCCACGTCTGGTAGTGCAGCTGCTGATCTTTCTGTTGCACAAACCTATACTCTACCCCCTGCTGGTGGCATTCATAAGTCGTCTACACAAGTCTTTGGGCCTTTGCCTGAGGGAAAAGTTGGGTTGGTCATTGGGTGGAGCAGCTGCACGATAAAGGGAATGTTTGTTCATTTAGGAGTTATTGATTCAGATTATACTGGTGAAATTCAGATCATGGTCTCTGTTTCCCATACTACTCAGGTTTTTGCTGGTACTCGTATAGCCCAATTTTTGCTGCTCCCATATGTCTCCTTCCCTACTCCTAACATTGAGCTTAAGGGGGTTTCGGCAGTACTGGAACTAAAGTTTTTTGGGAGACTCTTATTCAAGATTCTCGACTTGTTCTCTCTCTCACCATTGGTGGTCGTACTTTTGAGGGCTTAGTGGACATGGGGGCTGATGTTTCTATCATTTTTCTTGCTCAGTGGCCCCCTGACTGGCCCAAAGTTGAAGTTCCTACTGTGTTGTCTGGATTGGGACAGGCTCAATGCGTGTTCCACAGTAAAGATGATTATGATTGTTTAGGACCTGAAAGCCAACAAGCTTCTTTGCAGTTTTATATTACTGATATTACTGTGAATTTATGGGCTCAAGATCTGTTACATCAATTGGGGGCATTTGTGACTATGCCTCACTTATCACCTAATGTTAAAAATATGATGCTAAAGATGGGTTACAACCCTGTCCAACATCCTGATGCACAGGATTCTTTAAACTAATTGCCACTCCTCAAGAAATTTCTTGAGCCCTCCCCCTGCAGTGTAATACAGATAAGCCTGTATGGATTGAGCAGTGGCCTCTTACAAAAGAAAAGCTTGAGGCGTTAAAGTCTTTAGTAGCTGAGCAGCTTGCTGCCGGTCATATTGAGCCCTCCACCTCTCCTTGGAATCTTCTGTTTTTGTTATCAAAAAGAAATCTGGAAAATGGCGATTTCTCACAGATCTTCGGGAAATTAACAAATGTATCCAACCTATGGGCCATTTACAGCCCGGTTTGCCTCTGCCCTATATGATTCCCCCTGGATGGTCTTTGATGGTTATTGATCTTAAGGATTCTTTTTTTACCATTCAGATTTTGCAGTCTTCAGATTGTGAGCATTTTGCTTTTATCATCCCAGAATATAGTAATGGCCCCCCTACTGAGTGTTATCAGTGGAGGGTGCTTCCTCAGGGGATATTAAACAGTCCTACGCTATGTCAGGAATTTGTTGATCATGCCGTTAATCCCGTTCGTGCACGGCACCCACAAATTTTACTCTATTGTTATATGGATGATATTCTTCTTGCAGCACCCTCTTGAGAGGTACGGGATGCAGCCTTTGTAGATCTTAAGGAGAATCTCAAACTCTATAATTTAATAATTGCCCCTGAGAAGATTCAGGATACTCCACCTTTCAACTACTTAGGGTATTGTCTCTCAGAATCACAAATACAACCACAAAAGTTACAAATTCGAAAAGATAATTTAAAAACACTAAAGGACTTTCAAAAACTGTTAGGAGATACTAATTGGCTTCAGCCTTCACTTGGTATACCCATTTATGCTTTACAACATTTGTTTGCTATTTTAGAGGGCGATTCTGCTCTCAAAAGCCCTCGTTGTCTCAATCCTCAGGCTGAAGCTGAGTTGCAGTTTGTGGAGCAATGCTTGAGCTCTGGTTTCCTTACATTTCTTAAACCTTCTCTTCCCATAACTCTTTTTCTTTTCCATACATCTCACTCCCCTTCAGGTTGTTTGGGGCAGTCACATGGAATTCTTGAGTGGATATTTCTCCCTAACCAACAAAACAAAAGACTTTTGCTTTATGTAGATAAACTAGGACAATTAATTACTCGAGGACATTGGTGCTGTCATCAACTCTCAGGAATGGACCCCTGCCAAATTGTTACTAATTTGTGTTCTAAAGATATCCAAACTAACTTTGAGTTTTCCACTGCTTGGCAGGTGGCCTGTGCAGATTACGTTGGGACTTTTGACAATCATTACCCCCCACATAAGTTATATTCTTTTCTGCAAACTCACTCAGTTCTTCCTGTTTCTCCCATTGTTTCTAGCCCTCTACAAGGAATCACCTTTTTTACTGATGCTTCGAGTTCTCGTAAGGTTGGTTATTGGAGCACAATAGGCCAAAAGGTTGTTATCTCTCCTTTTCCATCAGTACAACAGAGTGAGCTTTATGCTATCTGCCTTGTTCTACAAGAGTTTTCTGCTAAACCCATTAACATTGTTAGTGACTCACAGTATGCTGTTTATGTTACTTCTCATCTTCCTACTGCCTCACTGCCTCTTAATCCCCAAACTACATTATGTTTGTTTACCCATTTACAGGCACTCCTTCATATGCGTCATCATCCTGTTTTTATTGTCCACATTCTATCACATTCCAGACTCCCTGGGCCATTGTCCAAGGGCAATGACAACATTGACTCTTTACTCATAGTCTCTGTTCAACAGGCCTCACAAGAACATGACCTGCATCACACTAACACAAAAGGACTTCAACACCGTTTTTCTCTTACACGCAAACAAGCTTGTGCTATTGTACATTCTTGTGCTTCTTGTGCACCCTTAACCTTTCCTTCTTTACCTCCAGGTTGTAATCCACGAGGCTTGAAAGGTAATCATATTTGGCAGATGGATGTTACTTATGTTACATTTTGTGGCTGTCTTCATTATGTTCACCATGCTATTGATACTCATTCTCACTTTCAGTGGGCTACTGCTCAAAGCTCTGAAAAGGCTGATGCTGTTATCACTCATCTATATTCCTGTTTTGCAGTGATGGGCCTTCCAGCTATACTTAAAATGGACAATGCCCCAGCCTACACTTCTAATAAATTTGCTTCCTTCCTTCAGCTATATTCCATATGCCATATCACAGGCATTCCCTTTAACAGTCAGGGTCAAGCAATCATCGAGTGGGCCAATTGCATTCTAAAGCTTCAATTACAAAAACAAAAAGGGGGAGTCCCTGAGTCTCCTCATCATCATCTACTAAGAGTACTCTTTACCCTTAATTTTTTAAATCATTGGCAGACTTTGAATTCCTCTGCAGCAGAACGTCATTTCACAACCTCATCCTCTTCCCCACTTAATGTATGTGTCCACACAGAATGGAGAATGGAAGGAGGGAGAGGTTCTACAATGGGGTTGGGGCTATGCTTATGTCTGCACAGGACAGGGCTGTGAGTGGGTCCTCACTCATCATCTTAAGTGGCGGTATGGCAAAGAGGATCAAGACCAAGGACTTCCTCAAGGAATTCGAGAATCTGACTGTGCAAGCCAGGGGACTGACGCTGGGAATGACGTGCGCGGTTACACCGACGTGGGGCGAACTCAAGAAGCTGACTCAGGAAGCTGAGACAGACGTCTCTCGGGCTCAACAGCCATGTAACCCAAGAACTCTGTTTTTAGCTATGTTAGCTATTGTCACCTGTCAGGTAGGGCCTGTGAATCCTTCACACGTTTATTGGACTTATGTGTCATATCCTCCCTGTTTAAAGCTGTCTCTTGGGGGGACCCTGAAGTTTTAGTCTATATCAATGACTCCACCTGGATGCTGGCACCTTATTGGGCAGGTTCCTGCCATCCAAATGAGGAGGGTCGGCTGGTTAGTAACTAATCTGTTAGTGCAGAAGTCTTTCCCATTTGTTTGGGATATGGTCATCATTGCTTAAACATTTCTCATGAGGCATGGGGCTTACAATATAATACTTCAACCTTTGCAGCCTTCATCGCACTGTTGTCACTCAGAGGGCTTAAAGGCAAACCTACTAATTGGTCTGAGGGACAGCCTCAAATACCTCATTGTTCTATGTCTCATGTTGGCCCTTCCCTGTCTCGTTTGGAATGAAGACAGTGCTGAGGGTTGACTCTTAAATAAATACATGATTACCCTCGGATTGTAGATTGGCAGCCTCATGGTGATTTTCATGAAAAATTCTCTAACCACTCTTTATGATGGCGCCATCAGGGAAATCATTTAACTGCTAATGCTAATGAAACTATCATATGGTCGGACAAGGGTCTATCCCCCCCTCGACCTCATCTTTTGGGAATGTCATGTGATCAGGGCCATCTATGGAAACTATTAGCAGCTGGGGAGTTAGTCAATATATGGATTGGTGAAATGTCACTTAACCATTCAGCTTCTGCTCCCTTTCAGGTTAATCTTCATATTAATGCCTCGCAGCCTTTATTGGCTTGTGTGCCCTATCCTTATTTGCTACTGCTAGGTTCTGTTCAATGGAATGAGTCCACAGGGAATATCTCCTGTCTTACTAACTGCTCTTTATATACCTGCCTTAGCCGCTCTTCATGGGCTAACTTCAATGCTAGTTCACACAGTTTATATGTTTTAAGGGCTAGGGCAGAGCTTTGGATTCCAGTTAATTTATCCAGGCCTTGGAGTGAATCTGCCTTAATTACCACCTTTTTAAACAAAAAACCTTCCTTGAGGCACCGAGTTACGAAAGCTATCAGTCTTATAATTGCCATTGTGGCAGGATTAACATCTATAGCTGCCACAGCTGCTACAGCAGGAGTAGTGTTGCAACAATCTGTTCAAACCGCTGACTTCATCCGTAAGTGGCATGAAGACTCCCACTGACTGTGGCAACACCAACAGGAAATTGATAGCCATTGAGAAGGAGAAATCTTGCACTTACAAAGTACTGTCCAATGGCTGGGAGATCAAATTCAAGTCCTAACCACTCAGTCATTTTTGCGTTGTGATTGGAATTCTTCCAGGTTTTGTGTTACACCTATTCCTTTTAACAGTAGCAAACATTGGCGAGTTCTACGCCAACTGCTAGCTGGAGGGCATAACCTGACGGCTGATTTACAAAGCCTAGAACAAGAAATAACCAGTACATTCCAGGAATATTTGCCAGAATTTAATGAACAAGATTTCTTTCAAGGTTTAGCAAATGCCCTGTCACAAACTAATCCTTTAACAACTTTTAAATCTTTCCTTAATAACATAGGAACTAATGCCAGAATTTTAATTGTCTTTATTCTTTGCCTGTTTTCAGTCTACAGATGCTGGCACTACCAAAAAATAAAAATCAACCAACATAATCCAGATATCATGATGGTCTTTGAGCATATTGGATCTCAAACTTAAAAGAAGAGGAGGAGATGTAGGCATTGTCTCTGGGCAAAAATTGGCTTGAGCCCAGAGTCAGCAAAGCTGAACATGCTTCTTGGGGCCAAAGGTCAATAGGTCCAGAATGCTCCTTGAGGCCAGAAGTCAATAGGTCCAGACACGGCCTATTGACTGCTGAATGCTTCCTGGAGCTAGAAGTCAATGGCCTATTGAACACACAAATTGTTCCCTATGACAAATAGCCAAGGGCCTTAGGTCTTGCACACAAGACAAGGCATGTCTCATTGTCCTGCACGGGGTAATGAGGTCCAAAGGTTAAGATGCAAGCGTCTGCCTTCCTTGAGCAATTTCCATAAGAAATAGATCATGTCACCTCAGAGCTCTAAAGATAGTCACGTACCAGGAAGTATCTGCTGGACAAAAGGAGTAAAAAATAAAGTGACTGGTGCTTTCCACACTGCAGTCTTGTACCGTCTTTGTGTGTCTGTGTGTTTCTTTATGTGTCTGTATGTTTCTTTCTGTGTTCATCCCCCATTCTGTAACTGGGCCGCTACAAGAAGACATAACTATACTTAATATATATGCACCAAACTTAGCCACACCCAGATTCATAAAGCAAACACTACTTGATCTGAACCAAATGATAGATGACAATACTGTAATAGATGGAGACTTCAATACCCCACTGACAGTACAGGACAGATCCTCCAAACAGAAAATGAACAAAGAAATAATGGACTTAAATAGAATGCTAGAACAAATGGGCCTGACATCTACAGGACATTCTACCCAAAGTCCACTGAATATACATTCTTCTGATCAGCTCATGAGACATTCTCTAAGATCGACCATAGCCTGGGACATAAAGCATGTTTTCAAAAATTTAAAAAAATAGAAATTATACCATGCATCTTCTCAGATCACAGCGGAATAAAAGTAATAATGAACCCTAACAGAAACTCTCATTCCTACTCAAAGTCATGGAAGCTAAACAACCTTCTCCTGAATTATTATTTTATAAAGGAAGAAATCAAGTCAGAAATCAAAAGATTCTTTGAATTAAATGACAAAGGAGACACAACTTATCAAAATCTATGGAACACAGCTAAAGCAGTCCTGAGAGGAAAATTCATTTCCATAAATGCCTATTTCAAAAAGACAGAAAACTTACAAATAGAAAAGCTAATGAATACACTCAAAGACCTGGAGAAAGAAGAACAGACCAACTCCAAACCCAGCAGAAGGTGAGAAATTATTAAGATCAGATCAGAATTAAATGAACAGGACAACAAAAATACCATAAGGGAAATTAATAAAACAAAAAGTTGGTTCTTTGAAAAGATAAACAAAATAGACACATGTCTGGCTAGACTAACCAAGAGCAGAAAAGAAAAATCTCTAATAACCTCCATCAGGAACATGAAAGGAGAAATCACAACTAATGCCACAAGATACACTATCGATATCATCTATGAATTCTACAAGAATCTTTATGCACACAAACTGGAAAATGTGGAGGAAATGGACAATTTTTTAGAAACACATAGCCTTCACAAGCACTATCAGGAAGAAATAGAATTCCTGAATAGACCAATATCAAGAACTGAAATCAAAACAGCAATAAAAAACCTTCCCCAAAAGAAAAGCCCTGATCCAGATGGGTTCACACTTGAATTTTACCACACATACAAAGAAGAACTGGTGCCCATCTTACATAAACTATTCTCCAATATCGAGAAGGATGGAATTCTCCCCAACACATTTTACCAAGCCAATATAACATTGATGTCAAAACCAGGATAGGATGCAACAAAAAAAGAAAACTACAGAAGAATTTCTCTTATGAATATAGATGCAAAAATTCTAAATAAAATCCTATCAAATTATATCCAAGTGGTTATCAAAAAAATAATCCATCAAGACCAAGTGGGCTTCATCCCAGAGATGCAGGGGTGGTTCAACATATATAAATCTATAAATGTAATTCACCACATAAATAGAAGCAAAAATAAAGATCATATGATCCTCTCAATAGATTCAGAAAAAGCATTTGACAAAATTCAACACCCTTTTATGATAAGAATGCTTAACAAAATAGGCATAGACAGGGCATACCTAAATATGATACAAACCATATATGACAAACCCACACCCCACATCATGCTAAATGGGGAAAAATTGAAAACACTCCCACTCAGAATCGGAACCAGACAAGGCTGCCCACTGTCCCCATTACTTTTCAACATAGTATTGGAAGTCCTTGTGAGAGCTATCAGGCAAGAGAGCACAATCAAGGGAGTCCAAATAGGAAAAGAAGAGATCAAATGCTCACTCTTCACTGATGATATGATGTTATATCTAGAAAATCCGAACGATTCAACCAAGAGACTCCTGAAACTGATTAATGAATTCAGTAAAGTCTCAGGTTACAAAATCAATACACACAAATCAGAGGCATTCATATATGCCAATAACAGTCAATCGGAGAACAAAATTAGAGACTCAATACCCTTCAAAATAGCAACAAAGAAAATAAAATATATAGGAATATATTTAACTGAAGAGGTAAAGGACCTCTATAGGGAGAACTATGAAACACTGAGGAAGCAAATCTAAGAACATGTAAATAGGTGGAAAACCATACTATGCTCATGGATTGGAAGAATCAGCATTGTTAAAATGTCTATACTGCCCAAAGTTATCTACAGATTCAATGCAATCCCTATTAAATTACCAACATCATTTTTCACAGATTTAGAAAAAATAATTTTACACTTTGTATGGAATCAGAGAAGACCCCGTTTGGCAAAAGCAATTTTAAACAACAAAAACAAAATGGGAGGTATTAATTTGCCAGACTTCAAACTATACTACAAGGCTGTGGTTCTTAAAACTGCCTGGTATTGGCACAAGTGCAGGGACACAGACCAGTGGAACAGAACAGAAAATCCAAATATAAAACCATCCTCATATAGCCATCTAATCTTTGACAAAATAGACAAAAACATACTCTGGGGGGAAGAATCCCTATTCAATAAATGATGCTGGGAAAATTGGGTAGCCACATGTAGAAGACTGAAAAAAGACCCACAGCTTTCACCTCTCAGGAAAATCAAATCACGGTGCATAACAGACTTAAACCTTAGATGGGAAATGGTTAGAATTATAGAAGAAAATGTAGGAAAGACTCTTACAAACATTGGTCTAGGCAACGAATTTATGAAGAAGACCCCTAAGGCAATCACAGCAACAACAAAAATAAATGAATGGGACTTGATTAAATTAAAAAGCTTCTGCACACCCAAAGAAACAGTCACAAGAATAAACAGACAACCTACAGAATGGAAAAAAATTTTCGCATACTACACATCAGATAAAGGACTGATAACAAGAATCTATTTAGAACTCAGGAAAATCAGCAAGAAAAAATCAAACAACCCTATCAAAAAGTGGGCAAAGGAGGTGATTAGAAATTTTTCAAAACAAGATATAAGAATGGCTAACAAACATATGGAAAAATGCTCAACATCCCTAATCATCAGGGAAATGCAAATCAAAACCACAATGAGATATCACTTAACTCCAGTCAGAATGGCCTTTATCAAAAAGTCCCAAAACAACACATGTAGGTGTGCATGTGGAGAGACAGGAATACTCATACACTGCTGGGGGTACTGCAAACTAGTGAAACCCCTGTGGAAAGCATTATGGAGATACCTGAAACAGAGTCAAGTAGACCTACCATTCGATCCAGCAATCCCATTATTGGGCATCTACCCAAAGGTACAAAAGTCATTCTATGAAAAAGACACCTGTACCCGAATGTTTATAGCAGCACAATTTACAATTGCAAAGATGTGGAAAGAACCCAAATGCCCATCAATTCACGAATGGATTAGTAAACTGTGGTATATGTATACCATGGAGTATTACTCAGCTATAAGAAATAACGGTGATATGACATCTCTTGGGTTCTCCTGGAGAAAGTTGGAACTCATTATATTAAGTGAAGTATCCCAAGAATGGCAAAACAAGCATGACATGTACTCACCAGAAAATTGGTTTCCCTCATCATCACCTAAATGCACAGCTGGGAATGATACCATTTGGATATCAGACTGGGGCGGGGGGTGTGGGGAGGGGAAGGGTGTATGCCTACACGATGAGTGTGTTGCTCACCATCTAGGGAATGGTCATGCTTGAAGGTGCTGACTTGGGGAAGTGGGGTGTGGGGGGAGGGGATAGAGGTATAACTACATGGTGAGTGCCAGGCACACTATCTGGGGAATGGAAACACTTGAAGCTCTGACTCAGGGGGATGGGCAGGACATGGGTAATATATATAACCTCAACATTTGTACCCATAATAATCTGAAATTTAAAAAAAAAAGAAAGAAATTAAAACTTGCAGAGGGAAATATAAGCTGATGCTTGAGCTTCCCAGGACATTGTCACTGAGAGTTAGTACACAAAGGGCTTGACTACTGTATCCACATGTGTAATGAGTTCGATATGACAGAGATATTAGATACATCTAATAGAGGTAGAAGTTGACAGGGAAACTTTGCACCACACTTTTGATAAAATTGGTCTAGTAAAAACTCATCCAATTGAGCTAAAATATAACAAGGAATCTTGGAGTCACCTTAGGCTCTGGTTAGAATTTTTCTAATTGTTCTAAGAAAACTATTTAATCACAGTTTGCCCTCACATGAATTTGGAGTTAAGAAATATTTCATTTGTCTTAAAATGACCAATCCAAAGAATTAGAAATAAAAAATAGTACCAAGCTGGTGATAGCACTATGTCACTCAGCAAAAGCAAACACAAAGCTTATTGCTAGGGAATCTACAGTCAATGTAATCATCTTTTTTCTGAATAGACAGTCTTTTCTTTTCACAGTTTCACTATGAACAAATCTCAGTTATCATGGTTGAGTTAAACAACACAAATCCCCCAACAAGGCACAAATTTACATTGCCACAGTATCTTAGCTGCTAGTAATTGCACGAGGTACAAACTACTACTAGCTCTTCAGTCCATGAATCACCATGGAAATACAAATGGACGTCATAATCAGTGAGAAATTACATCACATATTCCAAAGATTGTCACTGGCTGTTAATCTTTTCTGTGCAAAGACAGCATAGCATGTAGTTGTGTTGTCTCCTTGTATCTTGGTAATAAATCTATGTGACATCTTACATGGATGGATAATAGAAAGTGGAAATTGGTCAACAAGATGAAAGTGTAGAAAAGAAAAGTGGCAATGCTAGAAGTCATATTTGAAGCTGACTGTGGGAATGTTGATAATGCCACTGTTTCAGAGACTTCTCAATATAACGCTAGAGGAATTGAATGACAGCAAACTTACCACCCTAAACAGGAAAGTGGTTGTTGTGAAAAGAATGCAGGTGTCCCATGGAAGTGACACCAACAGAAAACTTCCCATTAGAAGCACTCTCAGAGAGATTCCCCAAGAGCAAAAACTCAGAGTATAAAATATTGGAAGCTGATACAAACCAAGAAAGGAGGATGAAATTTCACTAAGGCATAAAATGATACTCCATATCTTTAAGATTTGTGGTGAGGAGAAAGCCAGTACTATTTAAAACATTCTTGGTAAGTTTTTACAGAGAAAATATTTTAATTCTGGATTTTTCTAAAGTTTTAAATTACATTTTGATAAATAAATATTACTGTTACTATTTTTCACTTCTCCATATATTTATAACCAATAGTTAAGAGAGTTCTGAGTATTTTGAGAAACATTTCTGAAGGTCAGAGGTTGATCCTAATTTTCTCCACTACATATTTTTGAGAACCTTTTATATGGTTTCAGCTTTTGTGATTAAGTTTTTCAGTCCTGATTAATATGCAAAGCAAAACTAACTTTATCTTGTAGGATTTCTTTTTTTGTGTGTTTGTTTTTATTTCAGAATACTATGGGGGCACAAATACTTTGGTCACATAAATTGCCTTTGCACACCCAAGTCAAAACTACAGCATGCCCAACCTCCAGACAGCATGCTTCATACCCATTAGATGAGAATTTAGCCGTCCCTTCCTCTCCTCTCCCACCTGACTGATCCTCATGAATGTTACTTCCATATATGCACATAAATGGTTATCGATTAGTAAGAATTCAATGGTGAGTACATGCAGTGTTTGTTTTTCCATGCTTCTGATACTTCACTTAGAAGAATGGGCTCCAGCTCCATCCAGGATAATACAAGAGCTATTGGTTCACCACTTTTTATGGCTGAGTAGTACTCCATGGTATACATATATCACATTTTATTAATCCATTCATGTATTGATGGGTACTTGGATTGTTTCCACATCTTTACAAATGTGAATTGTGTTGCTTTAAACATTCGAGTGCAGATGTCTTTTGCATAGAATTTCTTTTTGCCTTTGGGTAAATATCCAATAGTGGGTTTGCTGGATCAAATGGAAGCTGAGAAGTCTGCTGTTACCCTGATGGGTTTTCCCTTGTAGGTCACTTGTTGCTTATGTCTACCTGCTTGTAGAATTTTCTCTTTCACTTTGACTTTGGCCAGGTTGAATACTATGTGTCTTGGAGATGTTCTATGTGCTATGAATCTTCCTTGTGTTCAATGCCCATCTTGTATCTGGATGTCTAGGTCTCTCACCATCTCCAATACTGGGTTAGTTTTCCACAATAATTCCCTCAAATAGGTTTTCCATGCTTTTAGCACTTTCTTCTTCTCTCTCAGGGATACCTATAATTTGTATGCTTGTTCACATCACAGAGTCGCATATCTCTCTAAGTGATCATCAGTTCTGCCCTTGTTCTTTTCTCTGCCTCTATAAATGCTTGTGTTAGTGCAAATCTTCAAACTCTGAGATGTTTTCTTCTTGGTTGAATCTGTTCCTGAAACTTTCTGCTGCATTTTGAAAAACCCTGAAAAGACTCTTTCATTTCCCTAAGTTCTATTATATCCTAATTTTGTCAAGCTCTTTAACTTTTTCATTAATTTCCTGAAATCGTTTTTGGGCTTCTTTTTGTTGGTTTTCAACTTTCTCCCTAATTCCAGTCATCTTATTTGCCATCCATATTCTGAATCCACCTCTGTGATTTCAACAATTTCCTTGTGGTTGGAGTTCACCGCTATAGCTCCCTTGTGCTCTCTTGGGGGTGTCAATCTATTATGATGTTTCATGTTGCCAGGGTTCTTTTGCTGGTTTCTTCTCATCGGAACACTCCTTTCTGAGTTCTGGGGTAATAGGTTTGCAGGGCCCCTGTTCCTTGCTGGGAACTCTTCGGATACTTGTAGTATATTCAAGTTGGGAGCTGGACAAGCCTCTCTTTACTGAGGCTGGTGTTGTGGGGATTGCTCTACCCAGGGTCTCCCCACAGAGTAACCACAGCAGCTGAATAAGGTTGCTGCATGTTCCCG
Source organism: Lemur catta (assembly GCF_020740605.2). Lineage (NCBI taxonomy): Eukaryota > Metazoa > Chordata > Mammalia > Primates > Lemuridae > Lemur > Lemur catta. The sequence continues at coordinate 31,536,115 of NC_059130.1, read as the reverse complement.
AGCTGTGGGTGTTTGCTCAATGACGGTACTGAGTGTGCTGGTGGCTTCAGACTGGGGCGGGGGGGCGGTCCCTGGTGAGGTATTGGGCTTTGGAGCATCTCTTCCAGGCCTTGTTTCCTGGTGGAGGCCCTGGGATGGGGTCTAGGGGTCCAAAAGTGGTGCTGGAAACTTGGGGATCATGTCTGGGCCTGGTGGGATTTCTAGAGGCTCACGGGTGGAGCCTCAGGCTGTGCTTGAGAGCCTCTGATCTGGGACTAGGAAGGAGCTGTGAGCAGAACCTCTGCCGCAAGGCCTCTGAGCCAAAGTCAGGGCTGTGCAGATGGCAGGCCAATGTGATCTGGAGAGTGGGGTCAGGGCCAAGCAGGCAGGAGGCAGTTACAAAAAGAGGGCAGAGTCTCCCTGTACAAGCCTCAGACGACTGCTCTGCAGGCCAGGGGTTCCCACCAATGCCAAGTCAGGTAGGCTGAGGTTGGCTCTGGTGGCAAGGGACCGCAGAGCTCTCCACGGTCCATTTAGGGCCTGCTGAAGCAGCCCCCCAGAGCCTCTCAGGTCGGAGCCTCTGACGTAGCATGAGAGCCTCTGAACAGGAACAGGGGCAGAGCTGCAAGCAAAGCCTCTGACCAGGGGCCATGCACATGGCAGCCCACCCCACCTGGTGGGTAGAGTCAAGGCCAGGCAGGCAGGAGGTGGGTGGGGCCTGGAGGGTGGGCTGGGGGCCCACATGCTGCAGGCTACTTCTTAGGCACAAGGGACTCACGGGTGCCAGATCAGACATGCAGAGGTCACAGTTTTCCACGCCCCACCCAGAATTCGCTGAAGTGGTCTCCCAGAGACTCCCAAGTCGGCACCTGCTGCCACAGATCAGTCCAGTCCCTTCCCAGCCAGGTGTAGACCGAGCACCCTGCACACAGGAGTTCAGGATAGACTTAGCTGCTGCCTGATCTCCACAGCCCTGTCTAGTGCAACGACTCTGCACAGACTCCAGGCAGGTCCCTGTCTGTGAGGACGTTTGGTGTCCACTTGTAGTTGAGTCCGCACTGCCCCAGCAAGGCTAGCACCGTGTTCCCATCCTCTATTCTCCTATTGTTCTCCTCGTGTTCTCTAATTTTTGTATATATGTGACCCCGTCACCTTTTTCTCCCCACTGAGTGTCCCACATTGCTTCTCTATAAATTCAAAATGCTGCTTCTGGGGCGAGTGATCCCTATAGAGACAGCTGCTGCACCTCTGGCTTCTTTCCATAGGTGCGGAGAGCTGGCAGGCTGCCTCTAGTCCGCCACTGTTTTCCCTGTTATGTAGAAGGATTTGGAGTCAAAATAAAAATCTATAGTTTGTGAAGCATCAATGATGAAAAGTAATGCCACTCTTGTATGATATTTTTAAAAAACCATTTAGAGATAATCTTTTATGATATCTTTTACTACCAAAATTTTAAAAAGAATGTGAATGGATCAAAAAATAAGGAACATCACAGATTTTTCTCAAACATATTTAAATATTGTCAATTACATTTTAAGTGCATGATGGCATTGTCATATCCCTGAATCTTCAAATCATTTTTCTTTATATTCACCTTTTGTAACTTGTCTGTTGTGTGAAGCCACAACCTGTGCCTCAAAAATCTAAGCAACATGTAGAGGCAACTTGAGATTATGCAGTGGGAGATGACAACTGAGCCTCTGTACAAGCCACATAAATTCAAGGCTAATTCCTACACAGGCCTCTTTCTTGACCAAACCTACTTCAAAATAATATAGGAGACTAAGCACATTTGAGACATCTCATATAGATTGTATCCCTGGTCTGGAATGAAAGTCAAGGCAAAAACTGCCACTAATTTTTTTTTTTTTTTTTGAGACATAGTCTCGCTTGGTTGCCCAGGCTAGAGAGCTGTGGCATCAGCCTAGCTCACAGCAACCTCAAATTCCTGGGCTCAAACGATCCTTCTGCCTCAGCCTCCTGAGTAGCTGGGACTACAGGCATGCACCACCATGCCCAGCTACTTTTTTCTATATAGATTTTTAGCTGTCCAAATCATTTCTTTCTATTTTTACTGGAGACGCGGTCTCACTCGTGCTCAGGCTGGCATCGAACTCCTGACCTCAAGCGAACCTCCCTCCTCAGCCTCCCAAAGTGCTAGGATTACAGGTATGAGCCACCACGCCTGGCCAGGCCCTAATTATTTTGCTTTCTGCTGTTTTTAAAGACTCTATGTCTAAGAGTTCTGATCCCATTAATAGAATGTCTGTCTCAGGGTTTCATGCTGAGGCAGCTTGGTTGAAGGCCATTGCTGATAGAATTCTATGCACATTTCCCAAGATTTGCTTAGGCCTTTTGGCCTCTGTTTTCAATCCTGGCTCTGTTTGTGAGGTTTGGGCGCTTACTTAAACTCCCTTAAGGGAATCCTTACTTCCATAGGAACACACTCTTGCTTTAGTGGATGCTGTGGTCAGCTATCAATGTATCCTTTTCAGGACAAATGTGCTCAGTCCTCAGTTTCAGAAAGTATTGACTGCTGACCACTTACAGATGGGTCCCACGCCAAAAATTGCCTTCTGTTGAAGGCACCTACTTTGCCTAAGGGGATTCTGCTTCCCTGGAGAAAGGCCACATCAAATGTGGAAGTAAAAACTATGACCCTATTACCTCATTTTAGGAAACCTCTGAAGGGCCATCCTAGCTCCACAACTCTCTCTGAGATTGGTTAGGTCCTTGTTACACCTGAATCACAGTTCAATTTCTCCCTCCGCTCAGTCCTGCTTTCCCCTCCCTTTTGCTAGAGTTGCTTGAGAGAGCACTGCCCAATAAACATTCTACAGGCAGATGCCCATCTGAGTCTGTTTCCTCATAAAGTTACCTGATACATTCACGTACATAAAAAAAAGCCACTTGACATTGGGCAGAGCCATCTTAATGGGCAGCAATCTGTCACAGTAAGAAACCTGAAATGGATACTAGATACATAGTCCTACAATTGCCTGTCTGGGCCACAACAGTAGAGAGGCAGCTGCACCACATATAAAAGCCAGTGATGTTAAACTATATAGTCCACTGCAAGCCAACAAGGTCAAAGACCCATGTTAAACCATATAGGCCACTGCACACCAACGAGGTCAAAGACTCATCCCTTAATTTCCAAAGCCAAAGGTCACTTACATTGATTGTGTCAAAAGATTTTGCATGCATTGTTTTATTCTCTGTTTCCACAATTCTTTATTCTCCACAATTATCTTCTACCAAAGACCCTAGAAGCCTTTGTTGATTCTCTCCTGAATTGAACTGCTTCTCCTAAACTGTAGACATTAACCTTTCATCATACTCAAAATTAGTAAAAATGTAGGCTAAAAATTTGCTCAATGTTTTATTATAATTTATTGATATTTCCTGTTTTTTTTATTTTAAGTTAAAGCTCTTTTGTAGCATCTTCTCCCCTACTTTAGAAAATATACAGGTAAAGTGAACTTACATACAAATAGCTTGGATTTTATTGCCAAAACTTTAATTTTGCATTAGCAAAAATTAACTAAACCCTACAGGTCATGACAATGAGAAAAAGAAAGAGCCAAAGGTAAACCTCTCATAAACCAAAGTTATCAAAATATAATTGATATTCAGCTAATATCCTGTATTACTTGGAATAAATGTGGCTGCAAGTGACAGAAAACCCAAGCTAACAATATATTTTAAACGATGCAATTATATTTCTCTGATAGAAAGACTGGAAGTAAAAATATTCCACAAGAAAACAAAGAAAATAATCTTTTAGACATTGGCCTAGGAAAGGAATTAAAGACTGAAACCCCAAAAGCAAATATAGCAGCAACAAAAATAAATAAATGAGACTTAATTAAATTAAAAGGCTTCTGTACAACAAAGGAAATACTCAACAAAGAGAAAATACTCAAAAACCATACAACCAGGAAAGGACTAACATCCATTATGGAATCTACCTACAAAGAGCTAAAAAAAAAAAAAAAAAAAAAAAGCAAGTAATCTCACTGAAAAGTGGACAAAAGACATACACAGAAGTTTTTCAAAAGAAGATAGACAAATGGCCAAAAAAATATATGAAAAAATGCTCAACAACACTAATCATCAGGGAAATGCAAATTGAAATTGTTAATACAATGAGATAGCACATTATCCCTATCAGAATGGCATTATTAAAAGGTGAAAAAAATTGGTATGGATGCCGAGAAGAGGAATGCTTATACACTGTTGGTGAAACTACAAATCACTACAACCTCTATAGGAAGCACTATGGAGGCTGGATGTGGTGGTTCACGCCTATAATCCTAGCACTCTGGGAGGCTAAGGTGGGAGGATTGCTTTAGGTCAGGAGTTCAACACCAGCCTGAGCAAGAGTGAGACCCTGCCTCTACTAAAAATATAAATACATAAGAAAGCACTATGGAGATTTCTCAAAGAAACAAATGTAAACCTACCATTTGATCCAGCAATCCTACTGCTGGTTATCTACCCAAAGGAAAAGAAGTCATTTTGTCAAAAAGACACCTGGACTTGAATGTTTATTGCGGCACAATTCACAATTGCAAGGATGTGGAATCAACCTAAGTGCCCATGAATTCACGAGAGGATAAAGAAAATGTGATTATACACACAAACACACACACACACACACACACACACACACACACACACCATAGAGTACTTCTCAGCCATAAAAAAATTAAAATAATGTTTTTTGCAACAACTTGGATGGAATGGGAGACTACTATCCTAAGCGAACTATCTCAGCAATGGAAAACCAAACACCATACATTTTCACTAATAAGTGGGAGTTAAACTATTGTTACACATGGACCCAAAGAGATATAAAGGACAATGGAAATCAAGAGGGGGGTAGGCTGAGAGGCGTGTGAGGCATAAAAACTTACCTATGGGGTACAATAAACACTATTCTGGTGACAGGCACAGCAAAAGCCCTGACTTAAGCATTACACATAGTATCCATGTAACAAAAACATTTGTACCACTTTAATATTTTGAAATAAAAAAGAAAGACTGGAAGTAGTCAATGCAGGTTGTTATGACATTCCATGTTATGAGGAACTTTGTTCCCAGTTTCCTCTTTTGTTTAGGGGGAGTTTTTGTTTTTTGGCTTTGTTTTCTTTTGGCATTTACTGTGTCTGGTCCTTATTCCAAAGGTCATCCCATACTCTGAGATCACTGCCAGAGTTCCCCCATCAAACCTCCCTTTCAGCCACCAATAAGGAGGAAGGGAAGAGGTGAGCACTCCCACCTTTCACACGTCCAGATGCCCTTTGCAGAAGTTATACACTCCATTGGCTAGATTGTAATCATATGACCAGGGTCAGCTCAAGGAGTATCTAAGAGAGGTAGCTTTTATTCTACACTGCTAATAATTGGGGTTAGGTTTATTCTAGAGAAGATGAAAAGCAGATTCTGGGAGACACCCGGTGGTCTCTGCCATATAACCCCACTTGTTAAGCCATCTATCCATTTAGGAACATAAGCGTACAGTCAATAACCAGTTTTACTTGAATGGGCAATCTGTAAATAATAGCTAAAGGACCCACAATCCTTTTCTCAGAAAATTTTATACCCATATTAAGATTCACACCTGTTTTAAATACTTTCCTGTCTAAAGTAGTATCTGGCAATCTCTCTGAAATAGAATTGGTTGTGCATTAGGATGGGGGTAGTTAGAGTTAGATCAACCAGTGCCTTTTCATTAGAAAAAAAACAAAATTATATCTCAAGAAGAATCTTGGTGCTCCCTATGGGTGCTAGTCCTTGAGTAGATCTCCAAAAGCCACAAGAAATGTCCAACTGCCAATTCCACCCATAGGTCCACTCATTATGAAATTTGCTGCTCTACATTTAACAGATAATATAAAATAGTTTTACATAAGGTATATGTTAGAATATGTGATCCAAAGTTGCTACTACTCAAAAATGAATTAAATTAGTTTAGTATTTAATTGATATTGATGGAATATTTAATTCTAATTTTAAAAGGGAAGCAAAGCCAGAGCTGTGGGCGCTTTTTCTGGCCCGGGTGTCTCAGATTCTTTCTTAAGAAACTGAGAACTTACTTAACCTTCCAAAATGTCAAAAAAGACCATCTTATGGTCCACTTCTCACCCCAGCTCCTGCAACACAAATGCCCAGCACACCAGGGTCTGTGGGATACAATCCATACAGTCATCTCACCTGCAACTACCAGCTGGGAGGGAACCCAGGCACCAACAGCTGGGTCACGGCACCCTCTTGTATCAGGATTCCAAAACCCCAAAGCCACCAGATAAGCCACTAGTGCCCTACATGAGGTACAGCAGAAAGGTCTGGGACCAAGTAAAGACTTCTAACCCTGACCTAAAGTTGTGGGTGATTGGCAAGATTATTGGTGGCATGTGGTGAGATCTCACTGATGAAGAGAAAGAAGAATATTTCAAGAAAAACGAAGCAGAAAAGATAGAGTGCAATGAATCTATGGAGGCCTATCATAATTCCCTTGCGTACCTTGCTTACATAAATGCAAAAAATCGTTCAGAAGCTGCTTTAGAGGAACAAAGTCGAAAGAGACGGTCTTGCATGAAGAAAGGAGAACTGTATATGAGCATTCAGCCTACTGCAGATCCAGATGATTAAGATGATGGCTTTTCTTTTTTTTTTTTTTTTTTTTTGAAAATAAAGATTATTATTAAGTCTTCTAAGTCATTCTACACCTGCATCATGTTAAACGATTAACCTGTAATTTTCAGACTCATATTCTCTCTTATTTCCAAGCCACCTTATGTTTAAGTTCCATTTTAATTTTATGTCATTGTACACTTTACAAAAACCTTGCTAACACTTCATTGCTTCATGTCAGTGAGTCACCAATATACATTAAACACAATGAAGAAATACCAAGGGGACAGAAGACACATTCTTCACCATCACAGGATTTACAGTCAAGCTGAGGAAACAAACATATACGAATGAAATAACAATGTCCCATGATGATGGCTTTTCAATGAAGCCTACAGCCACCTCCCATTTCCAGAGAAACCACCGCCTCATCAGTGAAATCCTTAGTGAGAGTGTGGTGCCAGACGTCAGTCAGTTGTCACAACAGCTAGAATGCAGGTCCTCAAACGACAGGTCCAATCTTTAATGGTTCATCAACATACACTAGAGGCTGAACTTCTTCAAGTAGAGGAATGACATCCGGAAAAGAAGAGGAAATTCCTGGAAAGCACAGATTCATTTAACAATGAACTTAAAAGGTTGTGCAGTCTCAAGGTAGAAGTAGATATGGAGAAAATTGCCACTCAGATTGCACAGGCAGAGGAGCAGGCCCACAACAGGCGGGAGGAAAGGGAAAACGAGGACACAGAGCAAGCAGAGCGCAGTCAGAGCAGCATTGTTCCCTAGGAAGACCAACCGGCAAATAAAGCTGAGGAAAAGAAAGACAACAAGAACATTCCAGTGGAGACAGAGGAGACACACCTTGAAGAAACAACAGAAAGCCAGCAGAATGGTGAAGAAGCATATCAACTGCTGAGGAGAAGGAGCGAAGGAGGAGGAGGGATCCACAGCATGGCAGAGGAAGGAACCAGTCATGGCAACACGGGCTCAGAGAGCAACAGTGCCACAGTGCAGGACCTACCAACACATCCCACACCAGAAGATGAGAAAAAAGAATAGATGATGCCTTGCTTATGTGTTCTAAATACTTTTTTAAATTAAAAAATGTTTTTTGGTTTTAATGGTGTTATGTGGTCTGCATATTAATTTTTTTCTTGTCCATATCACACTACCAAAGGCTTTTGGACCATTTAGCATCATGAGTTTAATGTCACAGTCACCTTTCTTAAACGTTGTGAGGATGGGTTTTTCTTTGGATCTTGCTTCTAACCCTCAACTGCTAAAAGCCTCAGAATTCAGATTAATTGAGAAAATACCCACCTCTTTTAGAGAATTATCCTTTGAAGCTGCAGAATCTACTCTTACAAATGCCATCCTACAGCTCACTTGGGTGCTTACCAGAACCATAGGTTTAAACCTTCCCAGTCCCTATCAACAGCTTCCTGAAAGTCTCCTCTCTTGTTTACTTCTGCAAAGGGTGGCTTGTTCACTTACCCTTTTTTACTTTTAATCAATGTCAGGTATCAAGACTCATGTTAAGGAGTTGAGTGCAGCCTGCAACTACTACACTTGGATTGTATTGATCCAGAAATAGTCTCCATAATTAATTCCTAACTTATGAGCAGTCATTAAAATGAACACAGAACATATACATTATCTGCTGCTTTTTGTTGTAATTAATACTGGGTATGTTCTGGTCAATTCATCCTTATTGTACAAGAAAAAAAATTAGTTTTTTACCAGGCTGTCCAAAGACAAAGCTCAAGGAATTGAATATTCTTGTAATGGACTAGATAACTTCAAAATGATTACCCCATTCCAGAAGAAAAACAGGTGGGAATTAAGTTCATCCACTTGAAATTGTTTTATAATAATCAAAACATTCAAAACCTCAAGGCTCAGAATTCCATAGATCCGAGCCTACCTTTTTGATAAACTCTCAGTAAAGTCTCTGAGATTAGAAAGAAGCAAGATAGTTTGTGACATGTGTGCTTCCCAAAAAACTAGCATAGATTTTTACTGAATAGTGGTATATCTGATGGTATCTGTTTCTTAAAGGTCCAAATGTATTTAAAAAAATGAAAGAAAAAAATTCTAATTGTATTTAGAGTCTATTCATTTTTATAGGAAACATAAAATCTACCTTTGAGTTTGCCACAATATAAGAAAGCTGTACCCCTATACCATATCCTGTTGTGTTGTGTTGAGATAATATTTCCAATTTTTACCATAAGCTGACATAACCATCATACCATAAGAGATTTAATCAAAACAAACATATGGACCTCATAACATTTACTGAAAGAACTTTCCTGAGAACATTATTCACAACATCAAATACTTTCTCTGCTATAGGAACTGATGGGAGATATTTCTGTATGGCTTTAGGACCAGGAATAGCTATATTCTCCTGAACAACTGATGGTCTGTACATTGTAGACATCGTGAATATGTAACTGACTTTATTTTATTCATGCTATGGTCCTCTAATAACCAGTGTATAAGGAGTGTAACATGGCATGTTTTAAAAAAATTTACTCCATTCTTGTCTTCATCTTATTTTATTGGCCATATATTTCCCTGGACTCTATTCTTATGTTATTATTGATATATTTTTAATGTTATGTGCTTGCTTTTCTAAGTAATTTTTGAGAGACTTTATCATAATTCCTTTTTAATTTTGATAGTTTTAGGAGTACAAATGGTTTTTGGTTACATGGATGAGTTGTATAGTGCTGGTGTCTGGGTTTTATAGTACCCATCACCAGAAGAGTGTACACTGCACCCGTAAGAATTTTGCTTCCCTCATCCCATTTCGACGCTCTCCCACTTCTGAGTCTCCAATGTCCCTTATACCACTCAGCATGCCCCTGCATGCCGATAGCATAGTTCCCGCTTACAAGTGAGAACATGGGGCATTTGGTTTTTCATCTCTGCACTACTTCACTTAGGACAATGGCCTCTGGTTTAATCCAAGTTACTGAAAAAAACATTATTTCCTTCTTTTCTATGTGTAAGTACTATTTCATGCTATATATACATGACATTTTCTTTATCCACTCATCAGTTGATGGGCACTTAGGTTGGTTCCATATCCTTACAATTGTGAATTGTGCTGCAATAAACATATGACTGCAGGTGTATCTTAGATATAATGACTTCATTTCCTTTGGACAGATCACCAAGAGTGGGATTCCTGGATCAAATGGTGGGTGTACCCTTGGGTCATTGAGGAATCCATACTGTTTTTCATAGAGCTAGTACTAATTGACGTTCCCACCAACAGCGTGTAAGCATTCCCTTTTCACTGCTTCTGTGCCAACATCTATTGTTTTTGGACTTTTTAATAATGGTCATTCTGACAGGGGTAAGGTAGTATCTCATTGTGGCTTTAATTGGCATTTCCCTGATGATTAGTGATGTTGAGAATTTTTTGTACTTTTTTTGGCCATTTGTGTATCTTCTTTTAGAAACATATTTATTCATGCCTTTTGCTCAGTTTTTAATGCAGTTATTTGTTTTTTGCTTGCTGCTTTGTTTGAGTTACTTGTAGATTCTGGATATTTATTAGTCCTTTGTCAAATGTATAGTTTGTGAACATTTTTTCCCACTCTCTAGGTTGTCTATTTACTGAACTGTTTCTTTTGCTGTGCAGAAGCTTTGTGGCTTAATTTAATCTCACTTGCTTATTTTTGTTTTTGTTGGTTTGCTTTTATGGTCTTATTCATGAATTCTTTACCTAGGCCCCAGGCCAATGACCAATAAAGTTTTCCTAGGTTTTCTTCCACAGTTTTATAGTTTCAGGTGTTACATTTAAGTCTTTGATCAATCTTGAGTTAATTTTTGTACAAATTGAAAGATAGGTATAATTCTTCTCCATATGGCTTTCCAATTTTCACAGCACCATTTATTCAACAGGGTGTTCTTTCCCCAGTGTATGTTTCTGTCTGCTTTGTTGAAGATCAGTTGGTTATAGGTATATCGTTTTATTTTTGGGTTCTCTATTCTATTCTATTAACATATATGTTTACTGTTATACATGTACCATGCTGTTTTGGATACTATATCCTTGCAGTATAAAGTCAAGTCTCATAATGTGATTCCTCCTGACTTGTGCTTTTTGCTTATGATTGCTTTGGCTATTCAGGCTCTTTTTTTGACACTATAAAAACTTTATATTCCTTTTCTAATTCTGTGAAAATTGACATTGATATTTTAATAGGGATTGCATTAAATCTGTGGATTGCTTTGGGCAGTATGCTCATTTTCACAATATTGATTCTTCTAATCCAAAAACATGGAATATTTTTCCATGTATTTATGTCACCTATGATTTCTTATATCAGTATATTGCAATTGCCCTTGTAGAGATCTTTCGCTTCCTTCGTTAAGTATATTGATAGGTATTATTATTTTTATTTTTTGCAGCTCTTGTAAATGAGATTAAGATCTAGACTTGATTCTCAGTTTGGTCATTATTGGTGTATGGCATTGCTACTGATTTCTGTATGATGATTTTGTATCCTGATACTTTACTGAATTCATTTATTAATTTTGGGAGTCTTTTGGAGGAAGCTTTAGAGTTATCTAGGCATAAGATCATATCACCTACAGACAGAAATACTTTGGCTTCCTCTTTTTCAATTGAGAAGCCTGTTATTTCTCTTGCCTGATTCCTTTAGCAAGAACCTCCAGTACCATGTTAAATGAAAGTAGGTGCCCTTGTCTTTTTCCAGTCCTAAAAGGGAATGCTATTGACTTCTCCCCATTCAGTATGAGGTTGGCTATGGGTTTGTCATATATGGTTTTTATTATTTTGAGATATGTTCCTTCTATGCCTAGCTTTCTGAGGGGTTTTACCATGAAGGGATGTTAGATTTTATCAAATGCTTTTTCTTCATCTATTGGAATGATCATTAGTTTTTTGTTTTTAATTCTGTTTATGTAGTGAGTCACATTTATTGATTTGCATATGTTGAACCATCTTTGCATCCCTGGGATGAAATCACCTTGATTGTGGGGCATTATTTATCTGATGCACTTCTGGGTTCAATTCTTGTATTTTGCTGAGGATTTTTGCATTTAAGTTCATGAGGGACATTGGTCTGTAGTATTCTTTTTTGTTGGGACCTTTCCTGGCTTTAGTATCAGGGAGATGCTGGTTTCATAGAAGAAGTTAGGGGGAATTCCCTCCTTCTTGATCTTTTGGAATATTTTTAGTAGAATTAGTATCAGTTCTTCTTTGAACATCTGGTAGAATTTAGCTGTGAATCATCTGCTTCTCAGCCTTTCCCCCACCCCCGGGAGATTTTTATAACTGATTCAATCTCACTAATTCTTATTTAATCTGTTCAGGATTTTCATTTCTTCTTGGTTAAAATGTGAGAGATTGTATGTTTTACGTTGGAATTTGTTCACTTCCCCTAGATTTCTACTTCATGTATATAAAGGTGTTCATAGTAGTGTCAGATGATCTTTTATATTTTTATGGTATCAGTTGGAATGGCTCCTTTTTCATTTCTGATTGAGTTCATTCAAATCCTCTCTCTTCTATTTTTGGTTAATCTAGCTAGTGTTCTATTAGTTTTGTTTATCTTTTCAAAAAATCAACTTTTTCATTTTGAGACAAGGTCTTGCTCTGTCATCCAGGCTGCAATGCAGTGGCATGATCATGGCTCACTGCAATCTCAAACACCTAGACTCTAGTCATCTGTCCACCTCAGCCTCCCAAGTAGCTGGGACTATAGGCATGCATCTTCATGTGGCCAGTTTTTTTTTTTTTTTTTTTTTTTTTTTTTTTCAGAGATGGGGGATCTCAATATGTTGCCCAGGCTGGTCTCAAACTCCTGGCCTCAAGCAATCTTCCTGCCTGAGCCCCCATAAAAACTGGGATTACATGCAGGAACCACCACAGCTAGCCTCCAACTTTTTGTTTTAATGATACTTGAATTGATTTTTTTTCCTTTACGTAATTCTGTAATTGTATGACTATTTTACAACAAAAATAAATTCAAGTATTCCTGATGAAATTGATTACTTTGGCCATAAATGAATAAAGCAATTATCAAGATATAACAGGAAAATGCCAATAAAAAGAACATCAAGAATCTCAATATCAATACTAGACAAAATAGAATCACAGTAGACATCATTAAACAGGATAAAGAGAAACATTTTATAATGATAAAAGATACAATCCATCATGAATTCTTAAGAACACTTCTGAACCTAATAGTTTTTAAATGCATAGAACAAAATACCATTACAAATTCAAGGATGAAATGGAATTTTGCTATAATGTGAAAAATTTCCACTCACTCCTCTCAAACAAGTGAAGTAGAAAACAGGAGTAAGGATGCAGACAATTTATTTATTACAATTAAAAAGCTCAGATGATATATTTTTGAACCTGCCTACCAAACAGAGAACACACATTTTTTTCATATATACATGGGACTTTTAAAACAAAACACAAATTAAGCCACAAAGAAAATCTTAATTAAAAAATTTTTCCAAAAGTGTTCTAAAATAATACCTATATTTTCTGAACAAGATTTAGTAAAACTAGAAATTAATTTAAAAGGACATGGACAATATATATAGCCTGAACTTTTGTACCCCCGTAATAAGCTGAAATAAAAACAAAATTTAAAAAATTGGTTACTGGTGTTTTAAAATTACTTTTTGTTTGAATTTATTTTTATTTCAATTTTATTTAGTTCTGCTCTGATCTTTGTTATGTTTGTTATTTATTTTCTTCTACTAGCTTTGATTTTGATTTGTTCTTATTTTTCTAACTCCTTGAGGTAAGAGGTTAGGTTGTCAATTTGTAAACTTTGTGTCTTTTTGAGGTAGGCAGTTAGCATCATAAACTTTTATCTTAGCACTGCTTTTGCTGTATGGCACAGATTTTGATAATTTGTGTCACTGCTGTCATTAGTTTCAAAATTTTTTAAATTTCTATCTTGATTTCATCATTCACCCAAATATTCAGGAACAGGTTGTGTAATTTCCAAGTATTTGTATACTTTTGAGATTTACTCTTGAAATTGATGTCTAGGTTTATTCCACTATGGTCTGAGAAGACACTTGATATGAGTTTTTATTTTTTTAATTCACTGAGACTTATTTTGGGGATTATCATATGTTCTATCATAGTGATTGTTCCATGTGCTGATGAGAAGAATGTGTATTCTGCAGATTTGGGATAGAATGCTCTGTAAATATCTTTTACATCCATTTGTCCTAGGATCCAGTTTTAAGTCGAGTGTTTCTTTGTTGACTTTCTGCCTCAATGACCTGTCTAATGTTTCTCGTGGAGTGTTGAAGTCCCCATGAGTTTGGCTGTCTATCTCTTTTCTTGTGTCTAGTAACATTTGTTTTATGAATCTGGGAACTTCAGAGTGAGGGGAATATGTAGTTATGATGGTTATATCTTCTTGTTGGATTGTTCCTTTTACCATTATATACTGACCTTCTTTGTCTCTTTTTACAGCTGTTGATTTAAAGTCTGGTTTATTTGATATAAGAATAGCTACTGGTCCTCACTTTTGCTTACCATCTGCCTGGAAATTTTTTTTCAACATCTTTACCATATGTCCAGATGAATCTTTATGAATTAAGTGGATCTCTTTAAAGCAGCAGATATTTGGGTTATGTTTTTGAAAGGTGGTCTTACTAATATCCTATCTAACAGAATGAAGCAAACTATCAACAGAAAGTAGGAGAAATAAACTCACAACACAACTACACTTTGTTTAATTGAAACACATGTGGCCTAACTTGTTATCTCTGAGTTCTTTCTCAACCTTGAAAATGTTCCTGAGCAGACAGTAGGAGTGTGAACTTCCCCTGCTTCCTCAAGAAGAGACAGTACTAGATACCTCCTGCTATCAAGAAGAAAGAAGAAACTAATTTCTGCTATCAATCTGCTATTTAAGAAACAGAAAAAGCCAACACAGCAGCTGCACAGCTGCTTTTGTTATCAGGCCCCTGAGGAAGAGAAAAAAAGCCATTTCTACTTTTTAAAAGCACCAAGCAACTTTCCTTGCAGCCAGACATTTCTTTTCTGCCTCTGTGTGTCATAGCCTCTCTCTCTCTTTCTCTCTCTCTCATTTCTCTTCCTTCCTTCCTTCCTTCTTTCCTTCCTTCCTTCCTTCTTTCCTTCTTTCCTTCCATCCTTCCGTCTTTCCTTCTCTTTCTTTCTTTATTTCTTTCTCAGAAAAATAAATAAACTTTTACCTTTATATATCCTAATCACTCTCTGAGAATTTTTTCTACCCCTGTATACGCACTTCACATCCTACCAGTTTTTTTCATCCATTCTGTCAATCTGTATTTTTTAAGTGGGGTATTTAGGTCATTTGTATTTAAAGTTATTTTATTCATGTGTGAGGTATTATTCCAGTCATTTTGTTGGGTTTTGCTTAATTGCTTTGTATTGTCCATTGTGTTGCTGTTTTATAAGCCCTGTGAGTTTTATACTTTTGAGTGTTTTTATACTGTTGAATATGAGTCTTTTATTTTGATATTTAGGACTGCTTCAAGTATTTCTTAAAGGGAAAGTCTACTGGTAACAAATTCCCTCAGTGTTTGCTTATCTAGGAAAGGCTTTATTTCTCCTTCATTTATGAAACTTAGTTTTCCAGGATACAAAATTCTTGGCTAAAATTTTTCTGTTTAAGAAGACTAAAGATTGGACCCAAATCCCTTGTGCCTTACCAAGATTCTGCTGGGAAATCTCCTGTTAGTCTGATAAGTTCTCCTTTATAAGTTATTTGACATTTTTGTCTCTTTGCCATTGGAATTCCTTCCTTGACATTGGCTTTCCTTCACATTGGCACAATGAAGATATGCCTTCCTGATGTCTGTTTTACAATGAATCACCCAGGTGTTCTTTGAGCTTCTTGTGTCTGGATGTCTCAATCTCTAGCAAGACCAGGGAAGGTCTCCTCAATTATTCCCTTAAATAGGTTGTCCATACCTCTTGCTTTTTCTTCTTCTCCCTCAAGAATACCTATTATTTTTTGGCTTGGGTGTTTTACATAATCAGATGATTCTCAAATATTGTGTTCCTTTCTTTTAATTCTTTTTTCTGTGATTCTGTCTGACAGAGTTAATCCAAAAAACTTCCCTTCAAGTCCTGAAATCTTTTTTTCAGCTTGGTATATTCTGCCGTTTGAGCTTTCAACTGAATTTTATAAATGTATTAATATGTCTTTTATTTCCAGAAGTTCTGTTTGATTATTTTAAATATATCTATCTATTTAGTAAATTTTTCATTCATGTCCTTTATTATTTGGACCCTGGTTACTTCTCCACTGAGAAAACTGTTCCTTCTTATTTTTGACTACACTTTCATTTGGATAAAACTTTTAAAGTTTTTCATTATTTTTTTTTATTTATTCTTTTTTATCCCCACCGAATAGTGTGTTTGAATTGTATATCATGCTTGTTTGTTTAGCTTTCACTTGTGATACTTTCCAGGACCCAAGGCTTTGTCTATATTCCTTGGTTATTGATAGTCTTTGTGAAGTGAGCAATGCCATTCTCAGATGCCATCTATGGTAGAAAAAGTACTAGGCTGTAGTTCAACCACCAGGCCAGTAGGTGGCACTTGTGTAAGAGCTGGCTGAACCGGTAGTGGACGTGAGCTTGGACTCAGTTGGTCTAGTGGTCATGTAGCCTGTGAAATACTGCTGTCCTAGTTCCCTGCTGACCCATGGTGGGGAGGGGTGGGGTACAGGCAAAGCTGAGCTGCCAAGCTCCATCATACATCCCAATGATAGGTGGAAGTACCATCCTGGTGAGGGTAGTCAAGGAGCTTGTGTTGAATTTCCCCACATTATCTGTCAGGAATTAGGGGACAGAGACAGGGAGTGAACCAGCTCTCAGCCCAGGTAGGCAGACACAACTCTCTCTCTCCCCATCACACTACTGCCCTGAAACTCCTGAATTTCAGTTCAGACAACTTTCAGTTCAGATAGACACTGTCTTTTTCATCCAGGACATAATGTAGCCACAGGCTTCAGAAAGGGCCTGATGCACAGGTTTCTGCCCAAACTGATTCTGACCAAAAATCCTGAAATGGGCAGCTTTCGGCTTGCCTGTACTCCACTACAGGAAGCCATGGCTTTTCATAGGAAAAGGCATAAGCCATACTCTCCATAGAACTCTGGGTGTGGTGGCCATGTCATTGGGGGTATAGCCACTCCCAGTGCCCTAGTTTGGGCTCCTGTCCCACACAAAAACAGGTGTGGCTGTGCTGGCAGCAGTGCGTTGGGGAGGGGAGGAAGAAGACAAGACTCTGAATGGAGGAGAGCTAGCTCTCTGGTCTGCTTTGTCCCTAAAGGGCCCCCTGGCTTACTGTACTCGCCTCTCCCTTGGAAGTGGCCTGCCGTGATTGTCCAAGCTCTGGGAATTGCACAGTTCCCCTAGGACCCATCAGCCTTCTGAGGCTACTGCAGTTCCAGTGTCTGCTGGGGAATGTTAGCTGTGGATCTAGTGATGTGGAAACCCAAGAGCTGAGATTCCCTGGTCAGAACACCTGCAAAAAACACTGTCTCTCTGTGAAGGGAAGGAAATAAGCTGCACTCTCTATGCAAAACCCAGGTGCAGTGGGCACAGTACTTCCAGCTTCGGACTAGCCTGAGGCAGGAACACTATGCTGCCCTATGGACTCTGTTCTGCACCTACATTTCCACTGGGAGGGGCCAGACAACTTTGGATCATGAGCAAGGGGCTCTCAGGTGGAGGAGAGCACATGCTCTGTTTTCTTTGGCCCAGAAAGCATTGTGGCTCACAGCACTTTCCTGTCCCCTAGGGGCAGGAAAATCCCAGAGCTTTCTTGTGTCCCCCTGGAACTTTGTGGTTGTCACAGTCCATGTGGGTACTGCACAGTATTTCTGTGGGGTCCAGTGAGAAGGACACAGAAGGGCTGAGGCTCCCTGGGCAGGAAAGAGGCCTACAATTGGTGCACCTTCAGTATGATGCCTGCTGCCTCACCTTGGGTCTGTGGTGGAGGGAAGCAGCCCTGTGCAGGCTGGCAGCCCAGCAATCTGTTCTTAAGAAGTTCTCAGTTCACTGCTGGTAGCAGCACTTGGACTCACGAGGGTAGAGGGACTCTCCAACAATTCAGGACCTGGCTGTCTGCCACAGGTGTGAGGGAAAGACAAATAAACACCCCCACCTACACTTTCGGTGGGACTCCAAATTTTCCTGGGGGTTTGATTTCTGCCAAAGCTTTGCTCCTTCTTCTTCTGCTCTGCAACTTCTTCCTACGGGATCTCTGGTAGGTTCTGGCACTCTTCCCTCCGTATTCCACCTGGGCTAGGCTTTCTCACCTGAAAGTTTCTCTTCTGTCTGAGATGATCTGGTGATCAATGTCTCTAGTGAGCCATCATGCCAGGGTTTTCTGGTAAGTAATTTTTAATTATTTTTAGAGCTGACAAGTTATTCTGAATTTAAGCATGGGCTCTGAGCTGCTGAAAGATTTGGGAGCCTTAAAACATCAACTTATAAGTAATAACAAGGAGGTTGAAAATTCATTTTAATCTCTACTGCCACATAGTGGTACAATATAAAATTTATCTCAATGTGCAGTTTTTGATAACACTGCAAAAAGAAAACAACATTTTCAACCAGAGTTTTGATGTCACAGATATGTTGATTCTCTACTTATATAAATATTTTATACTGTATTGTGGATTTTTGTGATTTTTCCCTCAGAAGGCACCAATGGTACAACCCATTAATCCCAATTCTGTCTTTTTCTTCTATACAGTGTAATTTTCCAATTTTTGTTTTGTAGTATTGTCTTCTGTCTATGGAATATTAAGTGCAGATTGTTTAGCTAACCATTCTCTTCCATTTTGAGCTGATGGATATCATTAGGTCTGAGCAGGCTTCTTTTGTAAACTGTTTGATTTATTTATTTATCCCTTACTATCCCCGTTTCCTTTCCTTCTCCATATCATGGTGAAATCTTATAAGTCAGTTCACTTAATCCTGACTGAGATGTGAATCACACCTTGGTCCAGCCTATCAACACTGTATACACTACGTACCCATTAGTCACTTAGTAGCTAGCTCTGTGGTCAGATCAACTGTAATGGTCTCATGGTACTTGTGTTCAAGTAACTCCTATTTTACTTAATAACGGCCCAAAACCACAAGACTCATGATACTAGTGATTCAGATACGCCAAAGAGAAGCCATAAAGTTCTTCCTTTAAGTGAAAAGGTGAAAGTTCTCAACGTAAGGAAAGAAAAAAAATTGTACACTGAGGTTGCTAAGATCTACAGTAAGAACAAAACTTCTATCCATGATATTGTGAAGAAGGAAAATAAAATGTTTGCTAGTTTTGCTGTCCCACCACAAACTGCAAAAGTTATGACCAGAGTACATGATAAGCACTCAGCTAAAATTTAAAAAGGCATTAAATTTGTGGGCAAATGACAGGAACAGAAACGTGTCCCCATTGGCAGCAATTAGATTCAGTATTATTCCAGGTTTTAGGCATCCACTGGGGGTCTTAGAAGATATCCACTATGGATAAGGGGAGACTACTTTATCTGCTACTTTGTATTCTTTAACCCACATCTCACCATTTCCTCCACCACCACCCCATTCCCACTCCCAGTAATCACTGTTCTATTCTCTATCTCTGCATATTTAACTCTTTTTTAAGATCCCACGAATAAGTAGGATTATACAATCAATATCTGAAAAAGTCTATGTCTTGAGGAGCAATTCCAGCAATCTGGGGATACAGCAAAGCAGACTCCCACCTTAAACCCTGAGAGGCCTCATGCCTAAAAAGCCATGAAGCAGCTTGACATGAAAGCCACCCATGGCTGTAAAGAAAGACTCCAAAATGTCAGCCTGGGAGAAGGGACACCGGGCTCCAACTCTTAAAAAGCACCAGGTTGAGTTCCTTCCCTCCCTTTCTCAGTAGAATGCTTCAGTTAATGGGAAGCTAACCTCCCAATAAGAAGTACTAATCTCTTTGTTTTTCAACTGAAGGGGCCACAGCTGCTCAGTTCAGAGATACTACCTGTACATACCTTAAGGTGTAGTTGTGCTTAGTAACGAGCTATGTGTTCCTGCTTCTATAGATAAAAGAGTAATTAGCTAAGACATCTTGTGACTATTAGGGGAGACTTGAAACTTCTACACATTGTAACCCATGAGTCTTGCACATGAAATCATTATATCTATAACATGGAAAAGAGAATAAAAACGGGTGCTAGATTTCAGTCAGTACCACCTGACTCACAGGAATGCCGGTGGTCGCCTGATCTCCCCACACCCTTTCACCTTACTTTTTTGTGTCTGTGGCTTTGTCTCTCCCATCTCTTGCAGAGAACACTGCCTGCAAACCTGGTTATATCAGGGGTGTGGCAAACCCCTGATAAAAGACCATCACAACCTTACACAAAAAGTACTTCTGCAAAGACATCTTGCTATTAATCTTTGTGACCATGGATAATTATTTCAAAACAATTTTGTAATCATTTTTTTCTTTAAAAATGTATCTTCCTTTTACCTCCCTGAATACGTACATATAGTTTATTACATCACCTGTATTTCCACTGCAATGCTCTATCCACAAATAAATATATTTTTCTTCTACAGAGCTCTTTCTGTTTGTCATTTAGGTTGGCATTCTGCACATATTTGGCACAGACTTACTGACATGCTATTAAAGCTGAAACCAAGATGTGTCCATCCGTCTTCCTTCCCTCAGGCACAACTCAGTTTCTAACATTGTCTTTGGTAACACTAAGTATTCTCTTCTGGTGAAAGAAATTTGACTGAATTACTGTTGTCATATTTTAGGCTTAACTTGTTTAAAAATTTGGTGAGTGTGGGGCCAGTGTTGTGATAGTCTTTTGTGCCCTGGTAACTCCTTTGGATTACTTTTAAAGATAAGGAACATTGAAGACTTAGTTTACGTCAATTCCACGTTGGAAGTATTACAAGAACGCACTCATTTTAATGGAAAATGACCCAGTTGCCTACCAGCTTTCCCTGAATTCTGTATTTGGTGTTCTATCAAAATAAAAGGCTTATGAAGAAAAAAAAATAATGTTCATGTCAGTGACAGCTAATGTTAAGTCTCTGCTATTGTCTATGGCTGGTACCCAAAGAGTGGATTAGCTTCTATCATGTCTTGGAGTCTGGGAATATTGATAAGAGATAAATACTTAGAAATTTGGAGAGCTATTCTGGACTTTCCAATTAGGCAATAATTTTGGATGCAGGTTACTCTTATTAATATTGTGAACCATTTCTTTCCAGGAACAGAGAATGACACATTACTCATTTTTAATTTTCTCATCTAAATAATAGAATCAGTTGGTGACACACCCATACATTTGAAATTATTTGCCACCACATTTCTGTATGATATGTAGATCTATGCATGATCATTCATAGTCTGTAATTTTTTCCTAATTGGAGAAAATTTAAAAATCATCCTTAAAACAACATATTGGTTAAAGTCCAAATTTTTCAGTCTGTGGATTCTAAACATATTGTCAAAATTTGTGACATATAAAGAGAAGATAGGAGATGACATCTTATAACAAACATCTCTGAATTTTTGGTATAAAAAATGACAGCCTCTTTGCTCTCTTATTAATGCCTTACGTGGTGATAGGAAGGTATAACTGTAGACAGAGCTTGTGAGACACTGCAAAAAGAGAATAAGGCTCTAATGCTTATAGAAACTTATCCAAAAAGTTATGTTTGACTAAGTCTAGAGGTACATACAGAACAGCTCCTAAAGTTCTGCTTATTTCATAAATATTTGTTGATCAAAACTCCAAAAGTCAAGAGCTACTAAAGAAAAAATCATATACCAATAGCAAATGCCATTTGCCCCTCAGTAATTGCTATAGTATAACATAATTTTGTGTGGATTATAAATAGCAGCATTTATTATATATGATTCTGGGATTTAGGTCTGTAGTTCCAAGGTTACACATGGCATTTTAAATGCCTTCCTTCATGTTAGTGAATATCAACACACACACACACACACACACACACACACACACACACACACAGAGCCAAATTAGAATGTAGAGTAAAAGACATCGGGAAAGGAGGGTGAGATAAGAAAGAAGAGACATTGAGAACATTAGGAAGGAGCAATGACAGAGGGCCAGAGAAGACAGGGCAGCAGGGAGGAAGGAAGACTGACTTCAGTGGAGAAACCAAAATGTTCCTTCTAGGTTAAAGCAGACTGGAAGGTAAGTGATTGTTCAATATCAACCTCTTACTTTACAGATGTGGGAATAAGGGCCAAGGAAGGTGAAAAGACCTTTCAGAATCACGTGGGAGTTTTTCCAAGGTGGTCTGAAAGAAGTGGAGGACTCAGACAGCAGCTGGAGGTCAGGGAGGTAAGACAAAGTCTAGAAGTCAGGGCTGGAGGGGGAGTGAGAGGCAGGGTATAAGGCTCAGGGCTATGGGCAGCACATTTTTTACCTGAAATCCAATTTGGATGAGGAAGACATTTGTGAGTTGGAAGACAGAAAGTCATTACACCTACTGAGAAAAAAAGTTTCCTAAAATCAAAGATCAAACACCAGCTCTGCTAGTCAGAAGTTTCATTTCCCAGTAAATGATGCTTCTACCATTTCAACTGTTAGCAGTTCTCTTCGCAGATGGTGACAGTGAGGATGGTAAGATTCACTCTGGCAGCTCCCAGCACTGGTGCAGGGGTCTTGGGTAAGGCATGCTGCACTCACCCAGGTGCACTTGGACATGAAAAGTCTGAGCCCTGGTGTCTCCAGCCCTCTTCTGCCTTTTTGGGTACTGAAGCTGGAGCCTGAGACACTGGGGCAACCAAATGTGTCAGGCTTTATGCATTCTTCAGAATCAAGGGTCTTGTTCTCTCGGTGTTTTCCATTTCCATTCTCTCTCACTCCCTCCTACTTCTCCCTTTCTCTTCACAGTCTTGTTCTTTCACTCTTCACAGCCTTCCAGGGACCAAACTCTTTCCATGTCATCCAGATCTCGTCCTTTGCCAACACCACCTGGGCACACAATCAAGGTTCAGGCTGGTTGGATGATTTGCAGACTCATGACTGGGACGGTGACTCAGGCACTGCAATACTCCTGAAGCCCTGGTCCAAGGCCTACATCAGTGATGAGGAGGTTGCTGAGCTGGAGGAGCTATTCCAAGTCTACTTTTTTCTATTTACTCAAGAAATACAGGGGTATGCCAGTGAATTCCAGCTGGAATGTGAGTCCAGTCCCCTGAACTGCAAAGATTCCCAAGGACATTCTTCTCTCTCTTTTTGCAAGCTGCTAATCCCACTGATCTTTCTCCCTTCCTTTCTGCTTTACCCAAGTGCATGCACACACTCTTCTAGAGCAGTATCTCGCTGACTCCACACCTCCCCACCGTATTCTCGATTCTGGCTGTTTCTGACTCTTCTCTGAGAGATTATGGCTTCCTGTTGGTAACCAACTCCTGCTTTGTCTTATGTGGACTTTGCTCCTCAAAGGCCCTTACTTCTGCCCTGAGTGACTGAGTGACCTACAGTGTGGCTTCCTCCTCTGATCTGTCTCTTCAGTCATCTCCTCTCTGCATACCCTCTTGCTGTGGTCCTCTGGCTGGTGCTGAAATGCTGCTCTTTGGACTGCATCACACTCTGCCTCCCAGCTACCCCACTTTTATCATATCCCCCCTTCATGACATGCACAGCTTTCCCAATGCTCTTCTTCTGAAAATCTCTACATACTGTAATTGGGGTTTGGTTCATCATTTCACATCCAAAACTTTAACCCCCAAAATCTAAAATTATAGCTCCTTTTCTCATGCCTTTCTTTCTTATTTGTGTTTAATAGCTTCTTCTATGTTTTCCTTTAACTGAGACCCCTTTGAGATCCAGGGCATAGCAGGCTGTGAGCTACATGCTGGAGGTTCCATAGTAAGCTTCTTGAGGGGAGCTTTAGGAGGATTGGATTTCCTGAGCTTCAAGAATGATGCATTTGTGCCCTCCCCAAGGGATGGGAGGAGGACACAACAATTCTGCAGAAGCATCATGAAATATCAATATGTCATTGATATTGTCAAGAAGCTCCTCTTCAAGACGTGCCCCTGATATCTCTTGGGCATCCTCGATGAAGGGAAGGCAGACCTTCAAAGGCAAGGTTAGTCCTGCTCTCTATTTCACTTCCCACCACATCCTCTAAGCTCATGAGTAGGAAGTGAGGACAATGGCATTTCGGACAGGAGTCTCCATCCTCCTTCTTTGCTGGAAAAGTAACAAAAACGTTTCTTTCCTTCTTCCTCAAACCACTTGTCCTTACCTTGACTCAGCCTTGTGGACAAGTGGCAGAGCTTTCAATAACAAATTTGGCATCCCTTGTTTGGGCCATGGCTTCCAGGTAGAATGGCACCCTGCTACTGCTAGAAGGGGCTGGGAGCAACTCCACGTCAAGGCAAGGGTGGGAGCATCACCCTTTTGTGTAAGAAAGTAAGGTATTTCTATGCACATGCTGGGGTGTGATTAGCTCTAAGAAGCTCCATTTCTTTCTTTCCCAGTGGACGCAGCCCCAACCAACCTGACCTATGATTTGTAGGGACAGAAACAGATTTGGGAAGTGTCTTGACAGCCACAGCCATTTGTAAGTAAAGTCCTCCAGGATGCCGAGATCCTGTTTCCACCCACTTGGGGGGATTTGCAGACCTCCCTGTTGGTTTAGAGGTGCTGTTTGTGGGTGGAAATGTAGCACGTTACTGGGGCTTGGGAACCTGGTTTGGATTGAGCTCATTTGCTGTTCCCAGGGAACCAGAAAAAATTGGGAGAAGTTGTTTCTCTTGTCTGAGAGAATTTGTTTCTCCTTTGTCCCCTTGGATTGGGAGATGCTGATTCTCAATTGAGAATTTGGTTCTCATTTGTGGTTCCCATTTGTTCGGCAGTGGCATTTTGTGTTCGGGATTCTCGGAATTGTCTGTGTTTGTAAAGTTTTGTTGTAACATAGAAAAGTTCCCTCTAAAAGTCCCTTGGGAAAAATTTTAGCTGAATGCTTAACTTATAGCTGTGAACCTACGTCTAAGGAAAATGGTTTTATCGTATTCCAATGTATGTGCTGGAGCGTGGAAAGAGGTGTTGTTAAAATGCAATCTAAATTGTATTGTTTCATAACTGAAATTATTTTGTCAAAAGTCAGGTAAATGGGACAAGATCCCATATGTGTTGGGTTATTGGGTAGAAAATGTTCGATTCCCTTGTTTCATTCAAGTTGGGGCACTATATTTAATGACCTAATCGAGGTTAAAGATCTGGGATAAAGTTAATGGAATAAGAGAAAGACCCCTACTGGCGGTGAGTGGGATAGTCACGATACAGCCGGCCCACATCAGTTCTGCGTCCACTGCTGGTCTCCACTGGTGCAAAGCGCACTGTGGGACCGCATCCCTGGAGGTGGAGGTGGACCCCGTGGGAAAGGGGACCGAGGAGTGTGGCCTGCCACTGGCCCGGCGAGGGGGAAGGGTGGGGAGGGAGCACCTGTTTCCTCCATTCCAGGCGCGCCAACCCTCCGGGAGGAGGCCAGGAGTGGCCCTGGTGCCCATCACCGATCTACAGGTGCAGGAAGGCGCGGCGGGCTCTGATATTCCCCTGCCAGAGGCTGGCAGCCGGTTCGAGAAACATCCCTGCACGGGGAAGCTAGAGTCCGGCCCAGGGCAGCTAAGCCCACCACGGGTGACAGATGTCTTGACACCCAGGGAGGGAAACGAAGTGGGGATTAGAGAAAAATGCCTGCCGCCTGTCACCACTTGGCAGAAACAGCTCCTCTCAGTGCAGTTGGGCAGTGGTCCCAAAAGTCCAGAGATCTGCTAAGAAATATAAACAAGTCTGTGTCGGTGGGGCAGGACTCCAGTCTTAGGTCCCTGTCAGCTTTCTCACACAGCCTGGGTATCCTCCTTAGGTATTCCCCAGGCCTATCCAGGCTGAGGCCCCCTGACAAGCTTGCAGCCCTCATGAGACTCACAGCAAACCTGAGCTTAGGGTTCCCTCTAGTGCTGAAGTGGCTGCAACAGTCATGGACTCGAACAACATTCAGTCTGCTTAAATTTGAGACAGGCCAAATGAAGAAAAATAGGCCAGACTATGAAGTCTGGAATAAATACCTAACTCTTCAATGCAGAGACATTAATATACTCCACAAGCATTAAAAATAATCAGGGAATTATGACCTCACCAAAAGACAAGAAAAGACACAAATAATGGCTCTACAGTGATGGAGATATATGCTCTCTCAGACAAGGATTCCCAAATAGCTGTGTTAAATAAGCTCAGTGAACTTCAATAAAACGCAGAGAAACAATTCAGAAAGTTATGACAGAATTTCAAAAAACATTGAAATAATTTTCAAAATCACACAAAAATTCTAGAAATAAAAAATACAATGAATGAAGTAAAAAATGCAATAGACAACATCAATAGTAGACTTGATCAAATAGAAGAAAGAATCAGTGAGATCAAAGATACACTATTTGAAAATACAGAGCCAAAGGAGAAAAAGAATAAAAAGGTATAAAAAAGGCTTACAGGATCTATGGAATACTATCAAAAAAGTAAATATTTTGGTCATTGGCATTCCAGAGGGGACAGAGAAGACAAAGAGGTAGAAAATTTATGGAAAGATAACAGAAAATTCTCTATACTGGAGAAAGACATGCATAATAGTAAAGGAGGGTCAAAGGACATCAATCAGATTCATTCCAAATAGAACTACCCCAAGACATCCTTTTTAACTCTCAAAGGTCAAAACACAGGATTCTGAGAACAGTAACAGAAAAGAAGCAAACAATACCTAAGGGTATTTTTAAATAACGGGCAGCAGACTGTTCATCTAAACAGAAACCTAGAAATCTACATTCTTTGCAAACTTCCTCTCTTTTGGTACCACAGTCACCACGTCATTTCTGTCTTTAATTTCCATAATCTGGCTTTTCCTCTCTGACCTCAATGACACAGTCCTTATTTCATCATGTGTGACATAGATCATGGTCACAATCCCTGCCTGTATGTTACAATCCATTTCTATGCATCTCTCTGCCTTAGAGTTGCTACAAGGAATGAAAACATGAGCATGTCAATGTCATGCTTAAAATACTTCAATTGCTTGCATAAAAAAAATAATCCAAACTCTTAAGTGTGCCAATGTTATACGCAAAGATTTGTGCATATCAAACACCAAAAAGGGAGAAAGAAGGGAGTGTAAGAAGTGAAACTGTGGCCAAATGTGGTGGCTTACCCCTATAATCCCACCACTTTGGGTGGCCAAGGCGGGAGGATCAGTTGAGGCCAATTTGAGACAAGCCTGGGCAAAATAGCAAGATCCCATCTCAAAAATAATAAAAGGAACTCTTTATACTACTGAATACTTCTAAATATCAATATTACAATCTGAAATTTATATAAAATTCAGTGGAGAGAAAAGAAAGGGGTTAGTTAGAGTATTCGGACACACAAAATCCTTAAAAAGTTATCTGAGATGAGTGTGACACACTATGATTAGAATCTGAGCAGGGGGTCTCAGCTATCCTGGGGGAGCCCCATGCTCTTCCTCTATAACCAGACTTTCCCAAGTTCCCTCTCCTTACCCTGTCAGGGCACAGGCCACAGACATCCTTATGTCCACATTTGCCTGGGCTTTTATCTGGCCACTCCCCCCTATACAGACCACTCTCCCCAGAACTCATACAACATATCCCCACCCCACAGAGTTTCACACTCTGCTCTGTCATCCCCTTTCCCACCAGCAGAAACCTCACTGCTTCCATTCTGCAGTTAGAGAAAGCCCACGGCATCCCAGAACCACATGCCACTTACAGGACTTTCATTTACCCTTAAGCTCTGATTCAAGTGACTCTCCCCCTTTCTGGCCTCCAGTAGCAGTTCCTGTTTCTAACATGTGTCCTCCTCCCTTTCCCATCTAAAACAACAAAAAGATTTCAGCCTGAGAGCTAGGATAAATTCCTGGATGAACTACTTCCTAGAGGCATTAATCCCCCAATGTAAAATGATGGGATTGGAAGAACTTGATATTCTTTAATTCAATTTCAACATTAACATCCTCTGACTTGGCCTGTGCTCCTGTTCATTTTCTTTCCATAGGCTTTTCTTTCTCTTCTCTGTTTCCTTGTCCTCATTTGAGACCTAAAGCATTACATTATTACTTGATCGTTAGATTTTTGTGTGTAAACATATGAACTACGGGCAAGATATTTTTATTACAAGATAGAAGAACAGGAAAAAATAAAACTATAAAATATATGGATATAATGGGTAATATTCTCAAAATTAGTATTTTTAAAATAATATTTTAAAAATTATTTATACATGCATACATTGAACTCACAAGATAAAGAAATATTCAAGAAGTAAAAATTAAAACTTAGAGAGGGAAACAGAAGCTGACATTTGAGCTTCCAAGGACATTGTCACTGAGACTTCCCAAGGACTTTGACTACAGTATCCACATGGGTAATAAGGTAGTCTTGAGACCACCTAATAAAGGTGCAAGTTGAAAGGGAAAACTTCCACCACACCTTTGATAAAATTGGTCTAGGAAAAAACCCATCCAATTGAACCAAAAGACAACAAGGAATCTTGGGGTCACCTTAGGCTCTGGGTAGAATTTTGTAATTGTTCTTACAAAACATTTTAATCACAGGATTGCCCTCATGTGAATGTAGAGTGAAAAAATATTCTACTTGTTTTAAAGTGCCCAATCCAAAAAAACCAGCAATAAAAAGAAGTACCAAGCTGGTAATGGCACTATGTCACTCAGCAGAAGCAAACACAAAACTGATTTCTGGGGGGTCTACAGTCAATGTAATCATCTTTTTCTTATGTAGAGAGTCTTTTCTTCACACAGTTTCAATATTCACAAATCTCAATTATCATGGTTCAGTTAAATATAACAAATCCCCCCACAACATGGCACAAATTTCAGTTGCCACAGTATCTTCACTGCTAGTAATTTCATGAAATACAAACTTCTACTAGCTTTTCAGTCTGTAAATCACCATGAAAATACAAATGCACATCATAATCAGTGAACAATTACATCAAGTATTCGAAAGGTTGTCAGTGGCTGTTAATCTTTTCTGTGCAAAGACAGCATAGCATCCAGTTGTGTTGTCTCCTTGTATCCCTGTAATAATTACATGTGACATCTTACATGGATGGATAATAGAAAGTGGAAATTGGGCAACAAAAATGAAAGTATAAAAAAGTGGCAATGCTAGAAGTCAGATTTGAATTAAATACAAAAGAAGTTGCAGAAGAAATAGGTGACTGTGGGAATGTTGATAATGCCGCTGTTTCGGAGATTTCTCAATATAAAGCCAGAGGAATGGAATGAAGGCAAATTTACCAACCTAAACAGGAAAGTGGCTGTTGTTAAAAGAATGCAGGTGTCTCATTGAAGTGATGCCAACAGAAAACTTCCCATTAGACGAACTTTTAGAGATACTCCCCAAGAACAAAATCTCAGAGTATAAAATATTGGAAGCTGGTCCAAACCTAGAAAGGGGAATGAAAATTCACTAAGGTGTAAAACAATACTCCATATCTTTAAGTTATATGGTGAGAAGAAGGCAAGTACTCTTTAAAACACTGTTGGTAAGTTTTTACAGAGAAAAAATCTTAATTCTGGTTGTTTCTAAGGTTTTGAATTACAGTATGCTAAGTAGATACTAGTTTTACTATTTTTTCACTTTTCTATATATTTATTACCAACAGTAAGAGAGTTTTGAGTATTTTGACAAAAATTTCTGAAGGTTAGAAGGTGATCATAATTTTCCCCACTATGTTTTATTGAGAATCATGTACATGATTAAGTTTTTCCATCCTGCACCAACATGCAAACAAAAACTAACTATATGTTGTAGGATTTGGAGTTAAAATCAAAAAACTATGGTTTGTGAGACATTAATGATGTCTTCTTATGGATATTATCCCTTCACTTGTATTTAAAGAATTTCTCATTCCTTTGAAGCTTATTAAGAATTATATACATTGAATTGGAAGTCTAATATCATTCTGGTTGTCATATTTATTTTACTTAAGTATCATCCCAAACCAGTGCTAGGCACATCAGTTTAGAAGTAAATACTTTAGAAAGTATGTATACTTTGGCCTGTTTTATAGAATTCATCATTTTATTGATATCTTCAAAATTTCTTAAGAAGTATTGCAGACTACCACAAACTGAATTCCTAGTAACATGATGGTATCAGCTTAACTTCCTCATATGTTCAATGATGGCTTTAATTCTATATTTGTATTTGCAATACTATCCAATGTTTTGTTAAGACGGAAAAGAAATACTACTCGTATGATATTTTATAAACCATTTAGAGATAAACTTTTATGATATCTTTTCCTACCAAAATTTTAAAAAGAAATATAGAAACCATAGAATTTTCTCAATCATTTTTACATGGTGTCAATTATATTTTCCATGCATGGTGGCATTTTCATATCCTTGAATCTTCAAATCATTTTTGTTCATATTCGCCTTTTGTAACTTGTCTATTATGTGTCAAGCCACAATTTGTGCCTCAGAAATCTAAGTATCAACAGGTATAGGCACCTTGATACTATTTAACGGGAGATGGCAACTGAAGGCACTTTGCAGAAGTTATACACTCCATTGGCTAGATTGTAATCATGTGACAATGACCAGCTCAAAGAGTGGCTGGGACAGGTAGCTTTTAATCTATCCAGCAAATAACTGAGGGCTGATTTATTCTAGACAAGAAGAAAAAAGAATCTTGGAGACAGCCACTGGTCTCTGCCATATAATTCCACTTGGCAAGCCATCTATCCATTTAGGTACATAGGTGTATAGTTGGTAACAAATTTTATTTGAATGGGTAATCTGTAAATAATAGTTGAAGGACCCACCGTGCTTTTCTCAGGACACTTTATACCCATATTAAGATTTATAGCTGTTTTAAATACTTTCCTGTCTAAAGCAGTACCTGGCATTCTCTCTGAAGTAGAATTGGGCATACATTCAGATGGAGGTAGTTAGAGTTAGGTGAACCAGTGCCTTTTCAATAGAACAAAATCAAAATTATATCTCAAGAAGAATCTAGGTGCTCCCTATGGGTGCTAGTCCTTGAGTAGATCTCCAAAAGCCACATGGAATGTTCAATTGCCCATTCCGCCCACAGGTCAACTGATTATGAAATCTGCTGCCTTTAATAGATAATATAAAATAGTTTTACATAAGGTATATGTTAGAATACATGATCCAAAGTTGCTACTGCTCAAAGGTGAATTAAATTAGCTCAACATTTAATTGATACTGATGGAATATTTAATTATAATTGTACTTATAATTTATTCATTATTATATAAAACACAAAATCTACTCTTGAGCTTGCCAGAACATCAGAAAGCCACACTCCTGGACCAGATCCTGTTGTGTTGTGTTGAAATGCTATTTCCAGTTTTTACCCACAAGCCTACTTAAAGAGGCTTAATAACTGATGAGCATGCATGCACATAGATGGAAGTAAAACTGAATGGAAATCAAGCAGTGGGGAGGGGGGAGAAGAAGGAGGGGTTGGCAGAAAACCTATCTAAGGGTGCAATGAACACTGTCTATCTGGGTGACAGGCACACTTACAACCATGACTCAAGCATTATAAATGTAATCATGGAACCAAAAATATTTGTATCCCCATAGTACTTTGAAATAAAAACAGAGACTTATGAAGCCAACATCACCCAGATACCAAAACCAGGAAAGGAAGCAACAAAAAGAGAAAGCTACAGACCAATGTCTCTTATGAATATAGATGCAAAAATTCTCAAGAAAATCCTACCAAACCGAATTCAGGTGCTTATCAAAAAAATAATACATCATAGTCAAGTGGGCTTCATCCCAGAGGTGCAGGGATGGTTCAACATATGCAAATCTATAAATGTAATTCACCGCATAAACAGATGCAAAAACAAAGACCATATGATCCTCTCAATAGATGAAGGAAAAGCATTCAACAAAATACAACACCATTTTATGATAAGAACACTTAACAAAATAGGCATAGACGGGACTTAACTAAAAATGATACAAGCCATATATGACAAACCCACAGCCAAGATCATACTGAATGGGGAAAAATTGAAAGCATTCCCACTTAGAACTGGGAACAGACAAGGTTGCCTTCTATCACCGCTTTTATTCAACATAGTGCTGGAAGTCCTAGCCAGAGCAATCAGACAAAAGAAGCAAATCAAGGGCATCCAAATGGGGACAGAAGAGGTCAAACTATCTCTCTTGGCTGATGATATAATCTTATATCTATAAAACCCCAAAGATTCTGCCATGGGACTACTAGAATTGATAAAAAAAATTCAGCAAAGTCTCAGGTTACAAAATTAACATACAGAAATCAGTAGCATTACTATATACCAACAACCATTAAACTGAGAACCAAATCAAAGACTCACTACCCTTCACAATAGCAACAAAGAAAATAAAGTACCTAGGAATACATTTAACCAAGGAGGGAAAAGACCTCTACAGGGAGAACTACAAAACACTGAGGAAGAAAATAGCAGAGGACATAAACATGTGGAAAACCATACCATGCTTATGGGTCAGCAGAATCAACATTGTCAAAATGTCTATACTACCCAAAGTGATTTACAGATTCAGTGCAATTGCCACTAAAATGCCAATGTCATTTGTTGCAGATCTAGAAAAAATAAAACCTGTGCTTCATATGGAACCAGAAAAGACCCCGAATAGCCAAAGCAACCTTAAACAAAAAGAACAAATCGGAAGACATCAATGTACCAGATTTCAAGCTATACTACGAGGCTATAGTAACCAAAACAGCATAATAATGACACAAGAACCAAGACATAGACCAATGGAACTGAACTGAGAACCCAGATATAAAACCATCCTCATATAACCATCTAATCTTTGACAAAGCAGACAAAACATACACTGGGAAAAATAACCCTTGTTCAGTAAATGGTGCTGGGAAAACTGGATAGCCACATGTAGAAGACTGAAACAGGACGGGTACTTTTCACCTCTCACAAAAATCTACTCACAGTGGAAAATAGACTTAAACCTAAGGTGTGAATCTATAAGAATTCAAGAAGAAAATGTTGGAAAAACTCTTATAGACATCGGCCTAGGCAAAGAATTTATGAAGAAGACCCCAAAGGCAATCACACCAACAGCAAAAACAAATAAATGGGACCTGATCAAATTGAAAAGCTTCTGTATAGCCAAGGAAACTACCATGAGAGCAAACGGACAACCTACAGAATGGGAGAAAATATTCGCATGTTACACATCTGATAAAGGGCTGATAACAAGAATCTATATGGAACTGAGGAAAATCAGCAAGAAAAAAATCAAACAACCCTATCAAAACATGGGCAAAGGACATGAACAGAAACTTTTTGAAAGAAGATAGACTAACGGCTAACAAACAGATGAAAAAATGCTCAACATTTCTAATCATGAGGGAAATGCAAATCAAAACCACAATGAGATCTCATTTATCTCCAGTGTGATTGGCTTTTATCAAAAAGTCCCAAAAAATAAATATGGCTGTGGTTGCGGAGAGATAGGAACACTCATACGCTGCTGGTGGGACTGCAAACTAGTGCAACCTCTGTGGGAGGCAATATGGAGACACCTCAAAGAGATACAAGTAGAACTACCATTTGATCCAGCAATCCCATTATTGGGCATCTACCAAAAGAACAAAATACATTCTATACAAAAGACATCTGCACTTGATTGTTTATAGCAGCACAATTCACAATTGCAAAGATGTGGAAACAACCCAAGTGCCCATCAATACATGAATGGATTATACCATGGAGTTCCAGTCAGCCACAAAAAACAATGGTGATATAGTATCTCTTGCATAATCCTGAATAGAGCTGGAGCCCATTCTACTAAATGAAGTATCCCAAGAATAGAAAAATAAGCAGAGCATGTACTCACCATCAGATTGTTTTTAACTAATCAACACTTAAGTGCACATATAGTAATAACATTCATTGAGTGTTGGGCAGATGAGAGTAGGGAGAAGGGGAGGGGTATATACACACCTAATGGGTGCAGTGCACACCATCTGGGAGATGGAAACGCTTGAAGCTCTGACTCAGGGGGTGGGGCAAGGGCAATATACGTCACCTAAACATTTCTACCCCCATAATATGCTGAAATAAAAATTAATATAGAAATAATTTTAAAAGATACTTAATAACAACCAGACCTATGGACCTCATAAAATTTGTTGAAAGAACTTTCCTGAGAATACTCACTACATTAAACGGTTTCTCTGCTATAGGAACTGATGGGAGAAATTTTCTTGTGGCTTCAGGAACAGGAGTAGCTATATTCTCCTGAGCAAATTATTATCTGTATCTTCTAGACACTGTGAGTATGTAAATGACTTTATCTTATTCATCTTATTGTCCTCTAATAACCACTGTATATGGAGTATAACATGACACATTTTAAAAAATTTACTCCATTCTTGTCTTCATTTTATTTTATTTGCCATATATTTCCCTGAACACTATTCTTATATTATTATTGACATATTTTAATATTATGTGCTTGCTTTTCTAAGTAATTTTTTAGAGACTTTATCATTTTATTCCATTTTTTATTTTAATATATTTAGGAATACAAGTGGTGTTTGGTTACATGGATGAACTGTACAGTAGTGGTGTCTAGGTTTTTAGAGTGCCTGTCACCAGAATAGTGTACGTTGCAACCATAAGTAGTTTTTCTTCCCTCACCTTATTTCCACCCTCCCTCGTTCTGAGTCTCCAATGTCCATTGTACCACTTACCATGCCCCTAAGTACCCATAGCTTAGTTCCCACTTACAAGAGAGAATATTTAGTGTTTGATTTTCCATCTCTGAATTACTTCACTTAGCATAATGGCCTTCAGTTCAATCCAAGTTACTGGAAAAGCCATTATTTCATTTTTTTATGTATGAGCACTACTTCATGCTGTATATATGCGACATTTTTATGCTGTATATATAACACATTTTCTTCTTTTTTTTTCTTCATCCACTCCTCAGTTGATGGGCACTTGGGTTGGTTCCATAACCTTGCAATTGTGAATTGTGCTGCAATAAAAATATGAGTGCAGGTGTCTTTTTGATAAAATGACTTCTTTTTCTTCAGGTAGATAGCTAGCAGTGGGATTGCTGGTCTCATGGTAGGTCTACATTTATTCCTTTGAGGAATCTCCATACACCATTCCATAGAGATTGTACTAATTTGAAGTCCCACCAACACTGTATAAACATTCCCTTTTCATTGCATCTGTGCCAATATCTATTGTTTTTTGACCTTTTATTAATGGCCATTCTGACAAGGCTAAGGTAGTACCCCTTGGTTTTAATTGTCATTTCCATGATGATTAGTTAGGTTGACCATTTTTTCATGTTTCTTGGCCATTTGTATATCTTTTTTTTGAAAAATATATATTCATGTTTTTTGCCCACTTTTTAGTGGGCTTATTGGTCTTTTTATTGCTGCTCTGTTTGTGTTCATTATAGCTTCTAGATGTTAGACCTTTGTCAGAGGTATAATTTGTGAATATTTTTTCCCACTCTGTAAGTTGTCTTTTTACTTTGTTGACTGTTTCTCTTGCTGTGCAGAAGCTTTTCAGTTTAATTAAATTTCACTTATTTATTTATTTTTTAATTAATGAATTTATTTTTTATTTCAGGATATTACGAGGTACAAATGTTTAGGCTACATATATTGCCTTTGCCCCACCTGAGTCACAGCTTCAATCCTTTCCATCCCCTAGACAGTGCACGCTGCACCCATTAGGTGTCAATATACCCATACCCTCCTCCCCTGCCATCTGCCTGACACCCAGTGAATGTTACCACAATATGTGCACTTAAGTGTTGCTCAATTAAGTCAGTTAATGCAAATTTTGTGGTGAGTACATATGATGCTTCTTTTTCCATTCTTGTGATTCTTCACTTAGTAGAATGGGCTCCAGTTCAACATCTCTAATCATCAGGGAAATTCAAATCAAAACCACGATGAGATATCACTTATCTCCAGGGAGAATGGCCTTTATGAAGAAGTCCCAAAACAACAAATGTTGGTATGGATGCAGAGAGATAGGAATGCTCATACACTGCTGGTGGGACTGCAAACTAGTACAACCTCTGTGGAAAGTAATATGGAAATATCTCAAAGAGCTACAAGTAGAACTAACCCTTATTTATTTTTGTTGTTTTGCTTTTGGAGTCTTATTCACAAATTCTTTGCCCACGCCATAGGCCAGTGACCAATATTGTTTTCCTAAGTTTTCTTCCAGAATTTTATAGTTTCAAGTGTTACATTTAAGTATTTGGTCAATCTTGAGTTAATTTTTGTGCACAGTAAAAGATAGGTATAATTCTTCTCCATGTGGCTTTC
The DNA here is from genome assembly GCF_020740605.2 of Lemur catta. Taxonomy (NCBI): domain Eukaryota; kingdom Metazoa; phylum Chordata; class Mammalia; order Primates; family Lemuridae; genus Lemur; species Lemur catta. The sequence goes on along the minus strand of NC_059130.1, from coordinate 31,500,009 downwards.
CGATTTTCACAGCACCATTTATTGAATACAGTGTTTTTTCCCCACTGTATGTTTTTGTTTGCTTTGTTGAAGATCAGTTGGTTGTAGGTATATGGTTTTATTTTTGGGTTCTCTATTCTGTTCCATTACTATATATGTTTACTTTTATATTAGTACCATGCTGTTTTGGTTACTATTGCCTTGCAGTACAAATTCAAGCCTCTTATTAGGATGCCTCCAAATTTGTTCTTTTTGCATGGTATTGCTTTGGCTATTCAGGCCCTTTTTTTGGTCCTATACAAATGTTAGAATTGTTTTTATAATTCTGTGAAAATGACATTGGTGTTTTAATAGGGATTGCATTGAATGTCTAGATGGCTTTGGGCAGTATGCTTATTTATACAATATTGATTCTTCTAATCCAGAATCATGGGATAATTTTCCATGTATTTGTGTCATCTATGATTTCATTCATGAGTGTTTTGCAACGTCCTTGTAGAGATCTTTCACTTCCGTGGTTGAGTATATTCCTAGAGTTTTCGGTTTGTTTGTTTGTTTGTCTGTTTATTTCTAGCTCTTGTAAATGGGACTGAACTCTTGACTTTATTCTCAGCTTGGTCATTGTTGGTGTATGGCATTGCTACTGATTTGTGTATGTTGATTTTGTATCCTAAAACTTTACTGAATTCATTTATTAGTTTTAGGAGTCTTTTGCAGGAGGCTTTAGGGTTTTCTAGGCATGAGATCATACCACCTAAAAGCAGAGATAGTTTGACTTCCTCTTTTCCAAGTCGGCTGCCCACTATTACTTTCTCTTGCCTGATTGCTCTGATAAGAACCTGCAGTATTGTGTTGAATGAAAGTGGTGAAAGTAAGTATCCTTGTCTTTTTCAAGTTTAATTTTTTCTTAAATCACTTTATTTTTGTATTTCAGAATATTACAGGGGCACAAACGTTTTGGTTACATGAATTGCTTTTGTGCAGTTTGACTTAAAGTTATATATGTGTGCTCATCACCCAGATAGCACACATTGTACCTGTTAAGTGTGAACTTACTCACCCGCTCCTTCCTCTTCCCACCTGTTTGGTTTCTATTCAGTTTAACTTAAGTATATGTCCATGATTGTTGAATGATTAGTTCCAATTTCATATGCATATATGTGGTGTTTGTTTTTCCATTTTTGCAATACTTCACTTAGAAGAATGGTCTCCAGTTCCATCCAGGTTAGTAGAGAGGTACTACTCCACCATTTTTAAGGCTGAGTAGTATTCCAGGGCTAAAGGTGAACTGGAATTCCAGTTATTTTCCCCATTCAGTATGATGATGGCTGTGGGTTTGTCATGTATGGATTTTATTATTTTGCACTATGTTCCTTCTATGCCTAGTTTTCTGAGCGCTCAGGGAGGGATATTGAATTTTACCAAATGCTTTTTCTGCATTGATCATAAGGTTTTTTTTAATTCTCTTTATATGGTGAATCACATTTATTAATTGCGTATATTGAACCATTCTTGCATCCATGGGATGAAACCTACTTGACTGCGGTGAATTCTCTTTTTGATGCACTTTTGGATTCAATTTGTTAATATTTCCTTAAGGATTTTGGTATCTATATTCACAAGGGACATGGGTCTATAGTTTTCTTTTTTGTTGTCACCTTTCGTAGATTTAGTATCAGGGAGATACTGCCTTCATAGCATGAGTTACAAAGGATTCCCTCCTTCTTGATCTTTTGCAACACATTTAGTAGAATTGCTGTCAGTTCTTCTATGAACGTCTGGTAGAATTCAGCTGTTAATGGTCAGGTCCTGAGCTTTTTTGTTTTTTCCAAGAGATTTTTTTATAGCTTATTCAATCTCATTTGTCTGTTAAGGGTTTCCATTTCTTCTTCATTCAACTGTGAGAGGTTGTATGTTTCCAGAAATTTGTCCACTTCCTCTAGGTATTCTAGTTTGTCTACATAAAGATGTGCATAGTACTCTCAGATGATCTTTTATATTTCTATGCTAACAGTCAGGATGTCTCCTTTTTCATTTCTGATTGAGCTTATGTGAATCCTCTTTTCTTCTTCTTCTTCTTCTTCTTCTTCTTCTTCTTCTTCTTCTTCTTCTTCTTCTTCTTCTTCTTTCTTCTTCTTCTTCTTTCTTCTTCTTTTTCTTCCTTCTTCTTCTCCTTCTTCTTCTCCTTCTTCTCCCTCTTCTTCTTCTTCTTCTTCTTCTTCTTCTTCTTCTTCTTCTTCTTCTTCTTCTTCGTCTTCGTCTTCTTTATTCTTCTTCTTCTTTATTCTTCTTTCTTCTTCTTCCTTCTTCTTCTTCTTCTTTTAATCCAGCTAGGTTCTATCAATTTTGTGTATCTTTTGACAAAATAAACTTTTTTTTTTAGAGACAGGGTCTCACTCTGTTACCCAGGTTGGAATGCAGTGGTGTGATCATAGCTCACTGAAACCTAAAACTCCTGGGCTCAAGTGATCCTCCCACCTCAGCCTCCCAAGTAGCTGGGACTATAAGTATGCACCACAACGTGGTTAATATTTTTTAGTGGGGGGCAGAGATGGGGTCTCATTATATTTCTAAGGCTGGTCTTGAACTCCTGGCCTCAGGTGATCCTCCCACCTCAGCCTCCCAAAATACTGGTATTGCATACATGAACCACTGCACCCAACCTACAACAATTTGTTTTATTGATACTATAAGATAATGATTTTTGGTTTCAGTTTCATTTAGTTCGACTCTGAACTTGTTATTTCTTTTCTTCTGCTAGGTTTAGTTTTGCTTTATTCCTGTTTCTCTAATTCCTTGGGGTGACAGGTTAGGTTGTCAATTTGTAAACTTTCTGTCTTTTTAATGTAGGCAGTTAGCAACATAAACTTTTCTCTTAGCACTGCTTTTGCGATATCCCACAGGTTTGATAACTTGTATTACTGTTAGCATCAGTTTCACATTTTTTAAATTTCTATATTCATATCATCTTGACCCAAAGATTATTCTGGAACAGATTGTTTAATTTCCAAGTATTTTTAATACTTTTGAGATTTCCTTTTGAAATTGATGTCTATGTTTATTCCACTGTGCTCTGAGAGGACATTTGATATGATTTATATTTCTTTTAATTTATTGAGACTTATTTTGTGGTTATCATGGTGAATATTCCATGTCTGATGACAATAATGTATATTCTGTAGCTGTGTAGAATGTTCTGTAAATGTCTGTTAGGTCCACTTTTTCTAGAGTCCAGTTTAACTCCAGGGTTTCTTTGTTGACATTATACCTCAATAATGATCTCTCTAATGCTGCCAGTGGAGGGTTTAAGTCTCCCATGAGTATTGTATTGCTATTTTTCTCTTTTCTTCAGATTAATAGTATTGGTTTTATGAATCTTGGAGCTGCAGAGTTAGGTGCATATATATTTCTGATGTTTATATCTTCTTGTTGGGTTGGTCCTTTTATTGTTATATAATGATTTACTTTCTCTCTTTTTACAATTGTTGATTTAAAATCTGCTACAATAATAGCTATTCCTGCTCACTTTGGGATATTATCTGCCTGGATAACATTTTTGAACACCTTAACTTTATGTTCAAAAGAATCTTTGCAAATTAAGTGGCTCTCTAGAAGGCAGTCGACATTTGAGTTATATTTTTTCATCCATTCTGACAATCAATATCTTTAAGTGGGGTATTTAGACCATTTACATCTGAAGTTATTATTCATATGTGAGGTACTATTACAGTCATTTTGTTGGTTTTTGATTAGCTGCTTTGTATTCTCCATTGTGTTACTCTTTTTAAGCCCTGTGAGTTTTTTCCTTTCAGTCTTTTATTTTGATATTTAGGACTGCTTTGAGCATTTCTTATAGGGAAAGTCCAGTGGTAACAAATTCCCTCTTTGTTTGCTTGCCTAGGAAAGGCTTTATTTCTCTTTCATTTATGAAACTTAGTTTTGCAGTATCCAAAATTCTTGGCTGAAAATGTTCTATTTGAGAAGGCTGAAGACAGAACCCCAATCCCTTGCAGTTTGTAAAGTTTCTGATGAGAAGTCTGCTATTAGTCTGATTGGTTTTCTTTATAAGTTATTTGATGTTTTTCTCCCTTTGTCCTTGGAATTCTTTCCCTCACATTGGCTTTAGATAGCCTATATGCCTTTGTGATGACCCTTTCATTATGAATGACCCAGGTGTTCTTTGAGCTTCTTGCATCCGGATGTCTAAATCTCTAGGCAGACCAGGGAAATATTCCTCAATTCTTCCTTTAAGTAGGTTTTCCTCATCTCTTTCTTTTTCTTCTTCTCCCTAAGGTATCGGGGGTTCATGACATCCCCAATAAAGATAGGGTCCCCTGGCAGAATGTGTTGCAAGAGATAAACAGAAACACAGACAGAGAAATAGTATTTAAAAGAGCAGGGAAATAAGGGGACCACCAGTAATGTTGGTGCCAAGGTGGCAGTGACTGAAACCCAGCACTTGTTTTTATTCTCTTTGCCATGCTTCAAAATACAGTGATCTCATCTGAAAAAATCATGGGATACAATGATGAAAGGTCTCAGGGATCCCCCCAAAATCACAAAGTTCCCTAGCTAATTTCCTTCTTTTTTCTAGAAGGGAAAACCACATAATTCTTCAGTAGATACAACACTTTTGATCAAGGTAAACTAGCTAATTTTATCCCAGGCTCAAGCTATGTACATGGATATCAATCTTCTAACTTCAGTAGCCATGACCCCTTTGATCAAGGAACAAAGAAACTATAGGCTTTCCACTGGGAGACTGGTTTTACATTAACTGAGGCATTGTGCAGAGAAAGGGAGAGAAGGAACTTGGCCCAGTGTTCTAAGAATGAAAGCCTGAAGACCCTTCTCCCGGGCTCACATATGGCAATCCACCTCTACAGCCATGAGAACTTTTCATGTCAGGCCGCTCCATGGCTTTTCAGGCATGAGACCCCTTAGGGTCTGAGGTTGGAGTATGCTTTGCTGTACTCCCAGATCGCTGATATATGTCCCCCAACTAGGCAGATAACATCTGCCCGTATTTCAGGCTTCTGCTCAGGCTATTCCTTCACCTTCTGTCCTCTCACAGCCTCAGACATAGCATCCCTAAGTCCCAGTGGTCTTAATCCCATCACTAAGGAATACCTACTATTTTTAGGTTTGAGCATTTTATGGAATCTAGTACCTCTCAAAGACTTTGTTCCTTTTTTTAATTCTTATTTCCAGATTTTTGTCTGACTGGGTTAATTCAAAAGACTTCTCTTCAAGCTCTGTAATTTTTTTCTTCAGCTTGGTCTACTCTGTTGTTTGAGCTTTCAACTAAATTTTATAAATTCATCAATGTTTCTTTCACTTCCAGAAGTTCTGTTTGATTTTTTAAAATATATCTATTTCTATAGTAAATTTTTCATTCATGTCCTAAATTATTCTTTTCATTTCTTTCCATTGGTTTCAATTTTCTCTTGGATTTCCTTGAGCTTCCCTATGATCCATGTTCTGAATTCTTAATCTGTCATGTCAGCATTTTCCTTCTAATTAGGATTCATTGCTAGAGAGCTACTGTGATCCTTTGAGGTGTCAAAACAGTCTGTTTGCTCATATTGCCATGGTGCTTACATTGGTTGCTTCTCATCTGAGGAAGCTGTTCCTTCTTATTTTGAGCATACTTTTGTTTGGATACAATTTTTTAAGTTTTTATTATTATTTTATTTATTATGTTTTGTCCCCACCTAGGAATGTGTCTGAAATGTATGTCATGCTTGTGTGTTTAGCTTTCACTTGGGATAGTTTCCGGGAGCCAAGGCGCTGTCTATATTCCTTGGTTATTGATAGTCTTTGTGCAGTGAGCAATGCCATTCTCAGATGTCAGCTATGGTAGAAAAAGTACTAGGCTGCAGTTCAACCACCAGGCCAGTAGGTGGCACTTATGTAAGAGCTGGCTGCAGCAGGAGCAGGTGGGCGTGTGCTTGATCTCAGTTTTCTCAGGTGATCAGGTGGCCTGTGGAATGCTACTGTCCTGGTGCCCTGCTCAGCCCTAGGGGCAGTGGGGCAAAGCTGAGCAGGACTGCCAAGCTCCCTTGTACAGCCCAATGATAGGTGGAAGTACTATCCTGGTGAGGGTAGCCAAGGAGCTTGAGTTGAATTTCCCCACATTATCTGTCAGGAATTGCTGGAGGGAGAGGGGGGAGTGAACCAGCTCCCAGCTCTGGTAGGGAGGCACAGCTCTCTCTGTCTCTATCACACTACTGTCCTGGGATTTGTGAATTTCCGTTCAGATGACTTTCAGTTCGGATAGACACTGTCTTTTTCATCCAGGACATAATGTAGCCACAGGCCTCAGAAAGGGCCTGACCCACAGATCTCTGACCAAACAGGCTCTGCCCAAACTGGTTCCACCCAAAAGTCCTGAAATAGGCAGCTTTTCATTTGCCTTTACTGCAGTGCAGGAAACCATGGCTTTTCAAAGGGAAAGGCATGAGCCCCACTCTCCATGGAAGTCTGGCTGTGGTGGGCATATTATTGAGGGGCATAGCCACTTCCACTGCCCTGGCCTGGCCTCTTCCTCAGGCAGGAACGGCTGTGGCTGTGCTGGCAGCAGTGAGTTGGGGAGCGGATGGACGGGAAAAGACTCTGAATGGAGGAGAGCTAGCTCTCTGGTCTCCTTTGTCCATAAAGGGCCCCGTGGCTTACTGTACTCTCCTCTCCCCTGGAAGTGGCCTGCACTGATTGTCCAAGTTCTGGGAATTGCACAGTTTCCCTGGGACCCACCAGCCTTCTGAGGCTATTGCAGTTCAAGTGTCTGCTGGGGAATGTTAGCTGTGGCTCTAGTAGTGTGAAAACCCAAGAGCTGAGATTCCCTGTTCAAGACACCTGCAAAGAACTCTGCCTCTCTGTGAAGGGAAGGAAATGAGCTGCACCCTCTATGCAAAACCCAGGTGCAGCGGGCACATTAGTGGGAGTGCCACTCATCTTTCAAACCTGGGACTAGACTAGGGTGGGAACACTCTCATGCCCTGTGGACTCTGCTCTGCACCCATAACTCCACTGAGAGGGGGCAGACCACTTCGGATCATGAGTGATGGGCTCTCAGGTGGAGGAGAGCACATGCTCTGCTTTCTTTGTCCTAGAAAGCATTGTGGTTCACCGCACTCTCCTGTCCCCAAAGGGTAGGAGAATCCCAGAGCTCTCTTATATCCCCCTGGAACTTTGTGGTTGTCATACTCCATGTGGGTACTGGGGAATGTCTGCGTGGAGTCCAGTGACAAGGAAACAGGGAACTGAGGCTACCTGAGTAGCATAGAGGCCCTTATGGGTGTACCTTCAATATGGTTCCTACTGCCTCACCTTGGGTCTCTGGTGTGGGAAAGGAACCTTGTGCAGGCTGGTAGCACAGTGCTCTGTTCTTAAGAAGTTCTCAGTTCTCTGCGGGCAGCAGTGTTTCGGCTTTGAGGGTAGAGGGGCTCTCCAACAGTTCAGGACCTGGCTATCTGCCACAGGCATGAGGGGAAGACAAATAAAAACCCTCATCTACACTTTCTACAGGGCTCCAAATTTTCTTGGGAGTTTGATCTCTGCCAAAACTTTGCTCCTTCTTGTTCTGCTCTGTAATTTCTTCTTCAGAGATCTCTGGTTGGTTCTGACACTCTTCCCTCAGTATTCCACCTGGGCTAGGTTTTTTCACCTGAAACTTTCTCTTCTTTCTGAGATGATCTGGTAACCTATGTCTCTAGTCAGCCATCTTGCCAGGGTATTTTGGTAAGTAAAATTTTAATTAGTTTTAGAACTAACAAGTTATTCTGAATTTAAGTATGCACAGGTAAGCTGCTTAAAGGTTTGGGAACCTTAAGATATCAAATTGTAAGTAATAAAGATGGTGAAACATCATTTTAATCTCTACTGCCACATGGTAGAATATAAAATTCATCTCAATGTGCAGTTTTTGATAACACTAATTACAAAAAAAAACATTTTCAGAATTTTTTTTTTAATAATCCTCGGGACTTTATTGATTGTTTCCTGATCAAAATGGAGCAGGTAAAATGTTAGCAACAGTTATTTGATTGTTTGTGCGTTGTGTGGTTCATTGAGTAGTTCTTTAATGTATTTGTGTCTAAATAGTCAGGCCTTAATTCTTGGCAAGCATATAAAATACATATTGTATTTATGAATCTGCACTAAGCATTATAGAAAATGCACAATTAAATTGTCTCATAGGTACAATGCATAGACTTCTTTAAATAAAAATAATCTCCCTGAAGAGAATAGAATGCACTTTCCATATGAAATGGAAATAATTACAAAGTAGTTAGAAAATAGAAAATATAATGACATTAGATGAAGATGGGCAGCATCATTGGATATAGTGTATGGAAGAATGGAAAAGAATGGCTCAACATACGTGGGCTTCCTCAATGTCCTGCAGATAGAAATGACCTGAAAATATTTTCGGTGAGGTATAGGAGGGGAGTTTTTAGATGGTTTGAGTGGTTTATGTACAGGTGTAGAAGTGTGTGGTGGGAGAAGTAGGTAGATGGAAGAGGGAAGGTTTAATTGAGTGTAACCTAAAATGAATTTGCACAGATAAAGTCTTGGAGGCTGCTGTCAATCAGGTAACAGTGATGAATCCTGTCATCACTGTATTATTCATTGAGAGGCTAGTTTTTCTCTATTGAATTGTCTTGGCATCCTTGTCAAAAACTGATAGACTACAAATGTGAGGGTTTATTCTTGGGTTCTCAATTCTACTCCATTGATCTATACGTCTGTCCTTATGCCAGTTGTGCAGTATCTTGAAGTCTTAATTACTGTAGCTTTTCATTAAGTTTTCATATTACAAAGTATGAGTTCTCCAAGTTCGTTGCTCTTTTTCCAGACTATTTTGGCTATTCTGAATCCCTTGCATCTCTGTATGAGTTTTAGGATAAGCTGGTCAGTCTTCACAGAAGCCAGTGTGTATTTTGACAAGGGTTGGATTAAATCTGTAGAGTAAGTCAGGAAGTGCTGACATTTGAAAATTCAGGCAAAAGTTATATAACATGCAATGAGCCTATATAAAGTATACACTGTAGTGGCATTTATTGTATTCACAATGTTGTGCAACCACCAGCTGTCTTTAGTTTCAAGACCTTTTCATCACCCCAGAAAGCATACCAAATGCATTCATGATGACTCCCCATTCTCCACCCCATAATGTAGTAACCTTCCATCTGCTTTCTGCTTCTATGGATTTGCCTATCATGGACACAGCATATAAAAGGACCCAGAGTGTATGTGACAGTTTGTTTCTGCCTTCTTTCACTTAACATGAACTTATGTACCCCCATGATGAGCTGAAAAAAAGAAAAAGAAAAGTGAAAAATATTCTTGAAGAAAGATCTACTCAAATGTTCATAGCAGCATTATTTATAACATAAATACACAAATGCCCATAAACAGATGAAGCTTAAATTGTTGTATGAGTGCATGGAAAATGCAAGATTATTCAGCCACAAAAAAGAATAACATAAGGATACATTCTACAATGTATGTCAGCCTCCAAATCATTTTCAGAATTTTAATGTTACAGATATTTTGATTCTGTACTTAGACATATAAGTGTTTTATACAGTGTCATGCATTTTTATGATTTTTCCCTGACAAGGTAATAATCCATTAATCCCAAATCTGTCTCTTTATTCTGTAGAGCATAATTTTCCAATGTTTGTTTTGTTGTATTATCCTCTGTCTTTGGAATATTAACTGCAAATTTGAGTTAACCATTCTCTGCCATTTCTTGCTCATGGATGTCATCGAGTCTGAGCAGGTCTTTTGTAAACCATTTGATTTCTTTATTTATCCCTTAATATCCCCATTTCCTTTCTTCCCTACATTCTCATGTCTTAGTGCACCATCCTTCTGTTTGTGTGTTATAAAATGTGATGTTATTTGATCCATACAGCTTTAGTCTCCACAAAGGTAGTATCCTTTATGCTTCACGAAGTAATGCATCCATTCAGCTCTGTTAAAGACCTCCCCAGAAGTCTGTTCTCTTGTTCCTAACTGCTGTGTAGAATCCCATGGTGTTCACCTACCACGTTTTCCTTATGTGTGCCAACAGATGAACATCTAGTATGCTTCCAACACCTCAGTACCATAAAAATGTTGTGATAAACTTCTTTATATATGTTCCCTCATGGAATTGTGTGAACATTTTCTATCACATACATTCAGAATTGGGATTTCAGGGTCAACATATACATCGTTAGACAAGATATTTCCACATGCTCTCCACAATCACTTCAGCACCATCAGTGCACGAGGATGCCTACCTATCCCACCTCCCTGCAAACACTCTGCTTCTCCAGCTTTCTGATTATCCCAATTTGGTTGTGTAAAATGATATCTTGTTTTAATTTGCATCTCTCTAATTACTAGTGAGTTTGAGTATAATTCATATGCTTATTACTTTCTATCTTCTGTGAATGGCTTGTTCATATATTTTGCTCATTTTGTAATTTTTTGGTCATTTCACTTTTCCTCATGAATTTGGAGATGTTTATCGATTATGTATACATATGTCAAATCTGTATCTATTTACATACATATGTGTGTATATGTACCTACTTCATTTTTAGTATTCCAAATACTTCTCTCAATTGTCCACCCATTAGTTTTGTTCAGTATGTACTTTGATGAAGAGAAATCCTTCATTTTAAAAAGTAAAACCCAACTATTTTTAATAGAGTTTCCAATTTGGTGACTTAATTTAAGAAGTAATTCCCCACCAATAGGTCATAAAAATACTCTGCTACTTTATGTAGTACTAATTTCTTAGCATTGTCAATTGCTCTTGTTATTTCATTCCTTTGCAAACAAACCTTGGCTCTTCTCTTTCAAAAATAATTTAGACACTTGTAGTCAATCATACTTCCATAGAATGTAAAAATGAGTTTACTGAGTACCTCTGAAATTCCAGCTGGAATTTCAATTAGAAATTTATTGATGTTATAGAATAATATAAAGAGAATTATAATTTTTTATAATAGCAAGTTGTTTCATAAGTAATCAAATATGACTTTTAATATAATAGTTTTAGGACCTTTAATAGATTTTAGAATTTCTCTACAGAATTCTTACATATTCTTCCTTTAGTTAATTTTTAACTATTTCATAGATTTTGTTGCTATTGTATACATATTTGTGTATATTTTTATTATAATGTACTTATTGTATTAAAAAGGACTATCAATCTTTTATACTTATTTTGTGCCTTGATACATTGCTAAATTTTTATATTAGTTCTAATGGTTTGCTTTGTATTTTATTAGTTTTCTAGATAGAAAATCACATCGTCTGAAAAAAATCTACTCCCTTGAAATTCTTACAGTACTTATTCAAATGTTAAATTTATATGTGGGTTAATTCTTCAGCTCTCTTATTATTTCCAATATGCTGTTCTTTTTATTCTTTTTGTACACAATTATCGTCTACAATTAATGATAATTTTGTCTTTAATTTCTACTTTCATGCCTTTTTACTTTCCTTGCTTTACTGGATTATATAGGATTTTCAGTAGTCTGTTGAATAGTGATGATAGTAACCAGATGTCTTCTTTTTGATTTTCATTGGAATGCTTGTAAAGATTCAAAATTAAATATATTTCACATAGGCTGTCTGTAGCTACATTTGACCACACATTTTAAGTTTTCATCTATTCTGATTTGGTAATGTTTTACCAGAAAGGACATTTGAATATATCAAATGCTTTTTGTATAACTCTAGAGATGATTACATGGTCTTTCTACCTTAATTGTTGAAGTAAGTGATTCTATTAATAGATTTTCAGTGGTAAAAAATCCTTGCATCCTATAGATACATTTCACTTCATTTAATGCTGGTTTCTATTTGCAAATATTTTATTTGACTCTATATACATAATTTTTTGAGTCTGTATACATAAATGAGATTAGCTGATAGTTATTATTTTAATATTTCTTTTCTATAGAACGTCCTGGGTTTGACATCCTGAACATTATATCTCATTTAGCCGGGATTGTTTTCCATCTTTTTCTCTACTTAGAACAATGTATATGGAATATAATTATCTGTTATTCAGTGTAGTTTGGTTGGAAGACCTTGTAAGACTAGTAAGAATTTTGACTACTAATTCATTTTCTTTTTACAATTAGTTATATATTCAGGTTTTCTTCCTCTTCTGGGATTTTTTAAATAAAATTTTTAATTTTATCTGTGATAAATATGTTAATATAAATTATAGATTACATTTTCTTAATTTAATGTGTATATTACTCCATCGTTAATATGTCTATTTTTCTAATATTTATTACTTTATCATGTTTGAGAGAAGTGGATTCATTAGTGTTCTCAAATAAAATCTTTTAGAAGTTGAGATACAAAGAACATTTGAGGCTAGGATTTGGAGGTTACCGTGAGCTGTGATCAAGCCACTGCACTCCACCCTAGGCAACAGAGCAAAATCCTGTCTCTGAAAAAAAAAATCCTTTAATTAGTGAGTGTTCTCAGTCACCTTTATCATTTTTTTCTTTTGCTTTCCCTTTCAGCAATTAGTGCTTTTAACTTAATTTTCATCCTTCTAATTTTTTATTACTTTTGTTGTTACTTTTCTAGCTTCTAGCAATTAAAATCTTAACTCACGTTTTTATTCTGTCTTCTTTCCAAATAAATATGATTAAAGCTACAAATTCCTCTATAAATGCCACTTTAGAATCATTTTTGAACCAGAGAGGGTATGTGATCACCTGTGTAAAAATAACCTTTTCTTTTTTCTAATCATCTGTTGAATGTGTAGTGTAGTAGTTAAGGCACAGAATTTGGAGCAGAACTGCCTAAAATACTTACTAATTATATGATCTTTGTCATCTCATCTATGAAATGGAAATAGTACCTGCTCAGGATTGTCATGAAGATTACATGAGTTAATACATGTAAAGTAAGGACAAGAGTGTCTGGCCTACAGCATGTTTTATTCAAATGATTTTGATTATTTAATCAGCTTTAACTATAAAATGGTATTTCCTTAGTTGTCCACGTTGGAAAAAGCAAGTGTAGTTTGTAAGCTTCTCTAAGTTTCAGTTTCATTAATATTAAAGAAGAACTTTTTCATGAGGATTAAATATTATACTGTCAGATACATAAAACAGTTATTTTCTAGAATAAAAAGAACTAAACAAAAAAAATGGATATTTCTCTTATGTGCTGTCACGTAGAGCTGATGGTCAATATGTGAGCATTATCACAATATTGATAATGGGATTACTAATTTGTGTCACATTTTTGTTAGTGCTGTTCACACTTGGATCAGATTCATGGAAAAAGAGCCAAAACATAGGAGAAGGAGGCTTTGGTGACTTGCTATTCAGCAAGAATGACGAAACAAACAAAAGAGAGTTTCAATCAAGAGAAACTAAAAAAATGATGGGACCATTTATAGAAGAAAGTGAGAATGAGAAAATGATAAATGAGGAAAGATTATGAATTGGTTTTAATTCCTTAAGGGCAAACTCTAAGTCCCCGAAATCCATAGGTACCTTCTGTGGGTAACTGGAGGTAGCAGCCCTGTGCCTTTAACCACACCTCTTCCCTTGAACACAGGCTCCATAGCAGGTGCTGCAGATTTATCTTTCTTCATTTATAGGTGATGAACCTGGAGCCCTGAACTCCTGTTTAAGTTCATGTTGCTCCACTTGATCAAGTCTTTTATACATTCGGCTTACCTCATTCGTTAGATAGAAGATACCAGACAGGCATTCTCCAAGGCCATGGTTTATCCAGGGCCTGTTGCTACCATGCTCTTCTGAGGTTAGGCCCCAGCATATTCTGATTCCATCAGTCCTACTGCATCCTCCCTCCCACAGTTAGTGCCACTCCCAGAGACATTTACTGACCTCCAAGAATACTCACTCCATCTCTTCTTCCAAACCTACCCTCCATCGTTTCTACTGTTTTTGTGTTCACAACAGAACACAGTAAAGTCCGGTCTGAACTGTCAACAGAGCAGATTACCTTCTTTCTTTTATACCTGGGGAGAATGGAAAGTGTCATCCATCCCTAACTATTGAGAAAACCACCCTGGCCCTCTACAACAATAAGTATCATACTCTAGGGTTCCAGGCAGAATGATACAGTTAACAGTACTAGGTGACACCTCTGCCTCAGGGCAAATCAATTACATATTTTGCTCTTAAGTACCAAATCCTTCTCCCTTTCTGATATAATTACCCAGCCCAAAGGTTTACACTGCAACAGTGACCCAGAGTTTCTCTGACACTGTTGTGGACCAACATTTAAACTTCTCTAAATCCTGCTGAGCTGGTATTTCTTGCAAAATGGTCACCTGTCCTCAGGGTTTTCTTGAACTCTTCCATGCCAATTTATGGGGTACAGCAATGTATATGTGCAGATAGTCCATATCTGTTGCCTGCAGAGGAGGTATAACTTGTGCCTGACACAAATATATGCCCACTTCTCAACTACGGCACCTTCTCAGAAATTGAATTAGAATGCATTAAGCTATTTTGTTCAGAAACCCAGAGTATTCTGAAAATCACTAGACAACAGTAATCTTTCCCTATGAGATTCCATGTACAGCAGACAAGAAACCCAAAGCCGCCCTTTGTGGCTCACTGAGCTTGCCTCTTATACTACAGAGAATTCTGAAAAGATGCTCTGGCATCACCGCCTCCTTCCTAAGTTCATATCTGTATCTTAGAATCTTGCCATAACTGTAAAGGCAATAATGTGAAGGAAAGAGAGGACTGAGAGTGACCATTTTACTATCTGTGATCAATGTCAAGGATGCACCTACACTTTCAGTGATGGTGGCAGTTTGAAATGTCCAATTTCCTTAACTATTAAGTCTGACGGTTGATATCTCTCATATTTCACTTTGACACTTCTTGGTTTATTTTTCTTGTGAAAGTACATCCTCATTCTTTAAAACACATGGTTTGGCTTGTGAAGATCTATCAAATTTTTTTTAGAGCAATTTTTGTGAAACCATGGATAAGTCAAAACTTCATGGTATTTTTGAATATGAGTTTCCTCTTGGAATCAATGCAGCACAGACAGCAAGAAATATCAATGAAGGATATGGCTAAAAAATGTACAGCATGTCAATGGTTTGAGAAGTTCCATCCTTGTGACTTTAATCTTCAAAATGAACCACATGGGTGACCTGAGACCAAAGTGGATAATGATGAGCTAAAAGCTGTAGTGGAAGTGAATTCATCTCAACCTAAGCGTGAATTAGCAGCAAGGATTGATGTTACTATTCCAACAATATCAGACCATTTGAAACAAATCAGCACAGTAAAAAGGCTGGATACCTGGGTACCACATGAATTAAATGAGCATCACAAGAGAAATCGTCTTGAAGCTTGCCTTTGTTTGCTGTCGCGACATAAAGGCAAACCATTTCTACACTGTATTGTTACATGTGCTGAAAAATGGATTCTTTTTGACAATCTCAAGTGTTCAGAACAGTGATTGGGTAAAGATAAAGTGCTGAAACACAGTCCAAAATTAAATATTCATCAAAAAAAAACTAGTAGTGTCTGTTTGGTGGAACAGTGCTGGTATTATCCACTAAAGCTTCATGAAACCTGGTCAATCAACCTCTTGGATGAAATGATGAGGATGCTTACAATTAAGCAGCCGAGATTGCTCAATACAGAAAGGCTAACCATGATGCAAGACAACGCTCAACCACATGTTGCACAAACAACACTGCTCAAACTAGAGGCTAGAGTTGGAAACTCTCTGGTATCCACCATGTTCACCAGACCTTGTGCCAACTGACTACCACTTCTTCCAGGCTTTGGATCACTTCTTGCAAGGAAAAATATTCAATTCACAACAAGCTGTGGAAAACACCTTTCGCTACCTCATTGCCACTCCCTCTCCAGACTTCTTCACTGCTGACATAAACAAGCTACCATTAAGATGGCAAAACTGTGTCAATAGTTTAGGTTGACACTTTGATTAATTGTATAGTTTCTTATTTGAGATATAATAAACTAAACTTTTGATTCAAAATTAGACAGTTTATATTTAATGAACTATCATTACTATTATTATTATTATAGTACCTGCAAATCTACAACCTATCAGATAGAGACTGGTGTCACTAATATTTCCTCTGGAAAGTCAAACTTGAATGTCATTTGTGAATTCAATAAAAGTATTTTTAATTACCCAATATATGTTAGGCTATCATCTAGGCAGTGGGATATAAATGTTAGCAGAATAGATAAAATCCAGGATGTTACAGTGCTCATATTTTAGATGACAAAGACAATAAATACATAAAATAAATAGGA
Organism: Lemur catta; assembly: GCF_020740605.2. Lineage (NCBI taxonomy): Eukaryota > Metazoa > Chordata > Mammalia > Primates > Lemuridae > Lemur > Lemur catta. The sequence continues at coordinate 31,483,708 of NC_059130.1, read as the reverse complement.
TAATTTTAAATAAATTAAGTATTCAAGATAATCAAAGAGCATTGGAATAAAATATGACTGAGGTGAAGTGTGCTACTTTACTTAGAATGATCAGTAAAGGTCTGTCTATGGAGATGACACTTGAGGTGAGAAGAAGCTCAACATCAGTGAGAGACAAAAAGAAATCTATTGTCACAGAAGCCTAATATGCAATGGCAGAAAGATTGGACACAGTGACAGAGAAGTCAGTGTAGCCATATCAAGGGTTTAAGAATTATTGTGACCAAAAAAAACTAGAGTCATGGGGCAAAGTCTATTCAAATGGGATACATCAGTAATATATTTTTACTACACACCTTATACCAGAAACTGGTCCCTATTTCAGCCTCTTCATTTTGATAAAGGTCATCCGCAGTGGACTTACATCATGTGATGAAACCCTGACTTTCATCTTTTATTGCTCCAAACAACCCCTTAAAATTCCACCTTCCTCTCTGGACTCTAGTGGCCTAGCTCTAGATAGGCTGTCTCAATATGTTCTACAGAAGGTGGTGGACTCTCAATAGTGGAAAGGCTGGCCTCAATGCCTGTCCATGGGTAAGAGTGCAGCCTGGATATGTGATCATAAAACCTTGTCTGATAACCTGAAAATGCCCACCATAGAGTTATAAAGTTCCACTAAAAATATATATATAATCTGCTCAACTATCCCATCCAATGGAAGAGGTTGACTGAACATCTATGTGAACTCTGCATACAAACAGCTTTCTCCTTTCCAAAGGGTTCAATCAAATGTATCTCAATTAATTAGATAATTTAGGAATGCGCATTAAAAACTAAAGAAAAAACAAACTGTAAATAATAGCAATAATAATAAAACAAAATAACAAAGAGAAGCAAACATATAGCTTAACTGGCATCCAATCACTATTTTCGTTCATTGTCTTACCCTGGCCCTGAACATTACAATTGTCCTCAAACCCCATGGCTTCTTCTTTATCAGAATATGAATTTCTCCGCTGAATGTGCACATCCACAAAGACACACATAAACACACACAATCTCGGGGAAGTAGGAATGCCAGTTCAACCCTGACCTCACTTTGACAAGAGACATCTCATATGTTATTATTGTCTCTAAATTTCCCTGAAAGTCAAATAACACCCCAATCACTGTGAAGTCTGAGACACTCATCTGTCTCCTACCCCCTTGGTGAGAGACAAAGGGAGACAGGAAGTGTTTTAATAAGAGCAGAATCAAATGATGCATGGATGTCAAAGAGGGAATGTACTAAGACAATATCACTTGATCTGACACTGAATTTATTTGTCAGCATTTATTGGGAAATATTACCTTCAGGCAGAACCAGTTACATAATTTATGCAAAAGGAAAATCAGTGTCTCTTTTTTGAAAACTATTAAGGATTTCAAGATGACAACAGCGGAGCATAGAACTTCACATGAGTCCCTTCAGAGCATGAGATCCCATGTGCCTGCCTGGGTCATGTGCTTATAAAAATGGCCCTGAATTCAGACAAGGCTTTTGTTCATGAATACAGACACAAACACTTATATCCTACTTTCAAACAACTCAGGGAAGAGATGAGAGCAAAAACCTAACTTTTCTTAATAAGAAGAAATAAGTGTGTTTATGAAGATCATTTCAATTTGGGGGAGTACAGAGGAGCTTTCAATTGGGTAATCCTGGAACGCTTCCATGAGAATGAGGCATCTGAATCATAGTTTGAAGAATCGATAGTAAAGCACTGGAAACATAGGGAGAGAGAAAGTTCCAATTTGAGCTGTTGGAAAGGAAGACGATCTTAATCTCAAGAACGGAAATCAGAGAGAAAGGAGGAAGGAAAAAAGAAGACAGAAAATAAAAGAATTAGTTAACTAGACGTTGAAGAAACAAAGAACACAAAAAGGCTTACCATTGTTTTTCAAACCATGAGTCAACTACAGGGAACATGACCAAGATAACTAAGACTGTCAAACCGATCAGTATCAGAAGGATGGAGTATCCACCTGGTTGGTGACAAAATACAAATGTCAACCCACAAAATACTCTCTGTCACACCACAGCTGAGCCTTTTCATTTCACAAGGGTGAAACCTCCTAGACTCCTCATCTGTACTTTCTAGAGCCCTCATTTTAATTCCTCCCCAACCCTCTTCAATCAAGTCACCAGTTCATTCCTTCTTTTTCTCTTTGTTACCTCTAATCCCCTACTTCCATTTTATTCAAATTTAACTGCTGTCATTCCCTACCCTTTTTTATTTGGATTCTCCCAATTTCATCCTTCTTGTGCCAGGCATACTCACCATTTCCTCTGCTCCTCAAAAAAGCCATAGGACTGTCTTGCATAACTTCCCAGATGGGTCCCAGCCCATTCTCACCCCAGTGGATGATTATATCATGGCCCCTGAGACTGCTGTGCTTCACCCGACAAAACAGGCCAGCCGCCTCCCCAGCTGCCACATCCAGGGTTGCTTGGAGGAACCATGTCCCATCAGCATTGGGCAGGAGATCACTGTGCCGAGTGCCCGACTGCTCCCGCTCACCTCACATGCACCTCACCCACATAGGCTTTGGGTTGAATCCTGAGACGTCGCACACCAGGAGCAGACAGCCAGGCCCGAGATTAGGGCCTGTGGACACCCAGCCTCTGTCTTCACTGGAAAAGAGAAGACGGGGAGAAATGGAATTTAAGGGAAACCCCAAGTCAGAGCTCAGGGACTCAGGTGCTTTAGAAGTTTGAGTAATCACCTCTTTCTCTTGTGTAAGAAACAATCCTAAACCCACACATCTAACCCTATAGCCTCTCATTATGTGTTTCAAAATGATAATGAGAACAGGCAAATTGAAGTACAAAAGTTAAAGCACTAGGACAAGAAGAGGAGCAAGAGTTGGGCTCACCTTGTCTTTCTAGGTCTGACTTTCCCGCTACAAGGAGGCCTGCCAGAAATTGAGGGCAGGTGTGACCAAGAATGCTCTGCACTATTTCTTTAATATCTCGGTAGTGATTGAGCACCTTGCAGACTTTCTGGACCCCAGACCCTGCTGCTGGAGATGGCACCCAGGAACTTCCTTGGAAACTGAGGAAATCTGATCCTTGATATGTCCCATTTATGAAGATTTCTCAGGCCTTGTCAGCATACATTTTATAGCTGGCTGACATGTGGACCTCAAAGGGGTCTGAGGGTAGAGAGAGAAAGAGAGAATCAATATGGAAAGAATGACAGGAAAGAAAAATAAACAATTTAGAGAGTAAAGGGATTCAAAGAAAGGAAAATTTGCTGAGAAATCATATGAAAGACTAGAGTTTAGGTGAAAAAGGGGAAGGAAATTTGTGGAAAGAAAATTTGAATATTATAAAGGTACTTTGAAATAATTATTGTGGAAGGCTTGTTTGGAAGAACTCATATGAGAGTGGTAGCTATAAGACAGGCCACAAGGACACTCAGGCCAAAGAGGAAAGAGGCCAGAAACCTGGGGAGGAACGACTGAGTCTGAGGTCAGAAATTACTGGCAGAAGATCAACAACAGACAACCATTCCAGGGAGCCAGAACTTGAGGGTACATTCAGGGGCATGCAACCATCAATACATGCAGGCTCTGCACTGTATATTGGGGGGAAATAGTGATTAGTACAGCAGAGGAGGGAGTGGGAGACAAAGGGAGACAGGAAACAAGGTCAGGAAGGAAGGATGAGGGTCAGGATTTACATACTATCTTCTCCTTTGAAAGATGGTTGGAGCCCTTGGGCAAATTATCAGCTTATAACAATGAACTCACATTCAAACTGAAATTGACTGGCAAAGGTCTGTACTTCCCTGGAAAAACCACACAAGTACACCTGGAGCAGCACCTGTAAGTTCTTCAGCTCCTCCTTGCTGCAGTCTCCCTGAGACCATGATCTCAGAAAGCAGATGGTTCCCATGATGCCATCCCAGGAGTGAGTCTGCAGCTCACCCACCCAGCCTGGGCCCGGGATGTGCACCCAGCTGTGGTTTGCAAAGGAGGAGATCTGGAGCATGTGGAAGGAGAGAGCTTCCACTGCTGCTGGGTGATGGGATCCTAGAGCTTGGGGAGCTGAGAGAGAGGGGAATGGCAAGTGGAGAGAGTGTAAAGGGATGGGAGATGAGATGCCACAGGAAGAAGAGGAGCCCACAGAGGAGAGGAAGGATGGAAATAATTACATATATTCCAGTACCGCTTTTCCCCTGGGCCAAATTCCTCTCCCCAAAATCAGAAACAGAAACTGAGACTGTAGACAAGAATTCTGGGCCTGGAAGTAGCCTGGAAGGCCTATGCCATGGACACCCTAGAGCAGCACTGCTCCCTTTCTCAGGGCCTTCCCAGAGCTTCCCTTCCACCTTCCTGCCCGACTCTAGGTATCCTCCCACCTGAGCTCTTCCTACCTGCTGTGCTCTCCCCAGGGCAGCAAAGTTCCCTGAAGAGGAGCAGGAGCAGGAGCAGTAGTAGGTGCATCACTGGAGCTCTGTCAGGTGAACTGTGCCCAGGCAGGACACCTTCCCTTGGAACACAGACATCAGCACCCCTCCCTACACCTTCTAGCACTGTCATACCACTTCGCTTCCCACACACAGACAAACCTCTCCCTCTGCCCACGCCTCTACAGGAAAAGCCCCACTGCCTCCCTTTGCCACAGCCTCCCACAGGGTCTCTCACTTCCCCTCCATCTCTCCCACTGTCTGGCTTCCAGGTTTTCTCCCTGCTTATGTCTACATCTGCCCAACCTCCTTTATTGCACTAACTGCTGGAAAAGGAGTCCTGGCTTAGAACAAAGTCTCTGTTATCACTAAAATATGTAGTAGCTTTTGGCCTTGCAGAAATCAAATACCCTTGGGTTGTAAATGTTCTCATCTGTTTGAAGTGATGGAAGTGGGTCAATGGGACCCAGGAACACATTCAGCAGTCTCCTTGTTCCTGCCTCTCTGTGGTCTTCCCCTCTACCTTTCTGCCACCTGGCTTTCTTTCTCCCTCTTCTTGTTCTTGCTGTTTTGCTCTACTGACTCATCATTTTTGCCTCCCTATCTACATTTGCCCTTCTCACATGCCCTGGCTGTTCTTCCTGTCCCTTCAATCTCTCGTCTGTTTCATTACTCTACTCTTCTCAAATCTCAGTATCAGAAGACAATAGGTGTACTGAGTGCAGATTTCAAGCTATACTACAAGGCTATAGTAACCAAAACAGCATGGTAATGACACAAGAACTGAGACATAGAACAATCGATCAGAACAGAGAACCAAGATATAAAATCATCCTCATATTGTCATCTGACTTTTGAAAAAGTAGGCAAAAACATACACCTGAAAATAAAACCCTATTCGATAAATGGTGCTGGGAAATTGGATAGCCACATGTTGAAGACTAAAAGAGAGCCCTCGCCTCTCACCACTCACCACAAAAATTAATTCATGATGGATAAAACAGTTAAACCTAAGGCATGGTACTATAAGAATTCTAGAGGAAAATGTTGGAAAAACTCTTGCAGATATTGGCCTAGGGAAAGAATTTATGAAGAAGACCCAAAAGGCAATGACACCAACAACAAAAATTAATATTATAAATGAGATCTGATTAAATTAAAAAGCTTCTGCACAGCCTAGGAAAGAATCAGCAGAACAAATACACAACCTACAGAATCAGAGATAATATTTTCATGCTATGCATCCAAAAAGGGCTAATAATTAGAATCTACAAAGAACTCAAGCAAATCAGTATGAAAAGATCAAATAACCCCATTGAAAAGTAGGCAAAAGGCATGAACAGACCCTTTTCAAAAGAAGATAGACCAATGGCAAATAAACATATGGAAAAATGCTCAATATCTTGAATCATCAGGGAAACGCAGATCAAAACCACGAGGAGATATCACCTAAATCCAGTGAGAATGACTTTTATTAAAAAGTCCCAAAACAACAGATGCCGGCATGGATGTGGAGAGAAAGGAACATTTATATGCTGTTGGTGGGACTGCAAACTAGTACAACCTCTATGGAAAGTAGTATGATGGAGATACCTCCAAGAGCTAAAGGTATACTTACCATTTGATCCAGCAATGCCACTATTGGGTATTTACAAAAAGGGGGAAAAAGTCATTTTATCCAAAACCACCTGTATCCAATGTTTATAGCAACACAATTCACAATCACAGAGATGTGGAATCAACCCAAGTGTCCATGAATACATGAGTGAATTAATAAAATATACTATATGTATACCATGGAGTACTACTCAGCCATAAATAATACTGAAGCAATACCTTTTATAACAACCTGGATGCAATGGGAGACCATTCTACTAAGAGAAGCAGGGCAAGAATAGAAAAACAGACAGCACATATACTCACTATTGAATTGGAATTAATTGATCAACACTCATGTATGTGTACAGATGGAAGTAAAACTCAATTGAAATCAAGTAGGAGAGAGAGGGAGCAGGAGATGGGTAAATTCAAAACTAATGGGTATAATACACACCATGTGGGCGAAGGGCACCCATATAACTCTGACTCAAATGGTAAAAAAGCAACTCATGTAACTAAAATGTTGGTACCCCCGTAATATTGTGAATTTTAAAATATCAAAACCCCAAAGGTCAAGAGCTGCTGAAGCCGGGCAGGGTGCCTCACACCTGTAATCCCAGCACTCTGGGAGGCCGAGGTGGGTGTATCGCTCGAGGCCAGGAGTTCGAGACCAGCCTGAGCAAGAGTGAGACCCCGTCTCTACTAAAAATAGAAAGAAATTATCTGGCCAACTAAAAATATATATATAATAAAAATTAGCTGGGCATGGTGGTGCATACCTGTAGTCCCAGTTACTCGGGAGGCTGAAGCAGTAGGATCACTTAAGCCCAGGAGTTTGAGGTTCCTGTGAGCTAGGCTAATGCCAAGGCACTCACTCTAGCCTAGGCAACAAAGAGATACTCTGTCTAAAAAAAAAAAAAAAAAAAAAAAAAAAAGAGGTACTGAACAGAAGGTCATATACCAGTAGCAAATATCATTTGTCCCTCAGTAATTGCTATGGTCTAAGATAAATTTGCCTGGATTATAAATGGCAGAATTTATAATATCTGATTCTGGGATTTGTGTCTGTAGTTTTATACTACACATGGCATTTAAAATGCTTCATGTAAGGTGTGTAAAATGCCTTCGTGTAAGTGACTGTCAACACACACATATATACACACAAAAATATACACACATTGACACACAACAGATTAGAATGTATGCTTAGAGCCATTATGCAAGGAGAGTGAAACAAGAAAGAGGAGACATTGAGAACATTAGGAAGGGGCAATGACAGAGGGCAAGAGAAGACAGGGCATCAGGGAGGAATGGAGACTGATTGGGTGGATAAACCAAACATTCCTTCTAGGTTAAAGAAGACTAGAAGTTAAGCAATTGTATAATGTAACCCTCTTATTTTATATATGTGGGAATAGAGGCTAAAGAAGGTAAAATAACCGTTCAGTATCACATGGTGGCTTTTCCAAGGTGGTTTGAAAAAAGCTGAGGACACAGACAGCAGGTGGAAGTCAGGGAGGTAAGAGAAAGTCTAGAAGTAAGGGCCAGGGTGGGGCAAGAAGGCAGGGTATAAGGCTGAGGGTTATGGGAGGCACATTTTTTCTCTGAAATGCAATTTGCATGAGAAAGAGATTTGTCAGTTGGAAAAGAGGAAGTCACTACAAGCTATGAGAAAAAGGGTTTGCTGCAATCAGATGTCAAACACCAGCTTTGCTAGTCAGAAGTTCCATCTCCCACTGAAATGCTGCTTCTTCCATTTCAACTGTTAGCAGTTCTCTTCCCAGGTGGTGACAGCGAAGATGGTAAGAGTCACTCTGGCAGCTCCCAGCACTGGTTCAGGGGTCTTGGATAAAAGCATGCTGCGCTCACCCAGGTGCACTTGGACATGAAGAGTCTGAGCCCTGCTGTCTCCAGCCCTCTTCTGCCTCTATGGGTGTTGGGGCTGGAGCCTGAGTCCCTGGGGCAGTCAAATGTGTCAGCCTTTATGTGTTCTTCAGACTGTAGGTTCTTGTTCTCTGGATCTTTTCAATTTCCATTCTCTCTCACTCCCTCCTGCTTCTCCCTTTCTCTTCACAGTCTTGTTCTTCTACTCTTCACAGCCTTCCAGGGACCAACCTCTTTCCGGGTCATCCAGATTTCATCCTTTGCCAACAGCACCTGGGCACACAATCAAGGTTCAGGTTGGTTGGATGATTTGCAGATTCAAGGCTGGGACAGTGACTTGGGCACTGCCATATTCCTGAAGCCCTGGTCCAAGGGCAACATCAGTGATGAAGAGGTTGCTGAGCTGGAGGAGCTATTCCAAGTCTACTTTTTTCTATTTACTCAAGAAATACAGGGGTATGCCAGTGAATTCCAGCTGGAATGTGAGTCCAGTCCCCTGAACTGCAAAGACTCCCAAGGACTTTTTTCTCTCTCTCTTTGCAAGCTGCTAATCTCTCTGATCCTTCTCCCCTCCTTTCTGCTTTACCCAACTGCATGCACACACTCTTCTAGAGCAATCTCTCACTGACTCCACACTGTATTCCAGATTCTGGCTGCCTCTGACTCTTCTCTGAGAGATTAGGGCTCTCCATTGGTAACCAACTCTTGGTGTGTCTTATGTGGACCTTGCTCCTCAAGGGCCCTTACTCCTACCCTGTGCCTGAGTGACCTACAATATGGCTTTCTCCTCTGATCTGTCTGCTAGTGCTCTCCTCCCTGTGTCTCCCCTTGCTGTGGTCCTATGCCTCATGCTGAAATGTGCTCTCTAGTCTGCATCACACTCTGCCTCCCACCTCCACCAACTACTACCATATCCCCCAATTCATGGTATGCGCAGCATTCCTGAAGCTCTTGTTTCTGAAAATCTCTATGTACTGTATTTGGGGTTTGGCTCCTCATTTCACATCCAAGAAATTTATCCACACCTAAATATAAAATACTAGGTCCTTTACTCATGGCTTTTTTTCTTATTTATGTTTAATAACTTGTTCTCTGTTTGCCTTCTACCTAGACCCGTTTCAGATCCAGGGCATAGCAGGCTGTGAGCGACATGCTGGAGGTTCCATAGTAAGCTTCTTGAGGGGAGCTTTAGGAGGATTGGACTTCCTGAGCTTCGAGAATGATACATGTGTGCCTGCCCCAGAAGGTGGCATCAGGTCACGGATATTCTGTGCACTAATCATGCAATATAAAATTGCCATCTACATTGTGAAGAAGCTCCTCTTAGAAATCTGCCCCCGATATCTCTTGAGCGTCCTCTATTCAGGGAAGGCAGAATTGCAAAGGCAAGGTTAGTCCTGCTGTATATTTCACTTCCCACTGCCTCCTCTAAGCTCAAGAGTAGGATAGGGGCTTAATCAACAAGTTATTCAGATCCCAAAGCAGTGGATGCCTTCACTGTCCAAGTTTGGATTCTGAGTCCCTGAGGTCTGAATTTGAGTCATGATACGACACTCTCACTGCCCCTTCCTGCCCCAGTAAAGCCCGAGGCCTGGTTGTCCAGTGGTCCCAGTCCCGGGCCTGGCCGTCTGCTGCTGGTGTGCCATGTCTCAGGATTCTATCCAAAGCCTGTGCGGGTGAGGTGGATGCAGGGTGAGCAGGACCACCCAGGCACTCAGCACAGTGACCTCCTGCCCAACGCTGACTGGACGTGGTATCTCCGAGTGACCCTGGATGTGGCAGCTGGGGAGGCGGCTGGCCTGTCTTGTCGGGTGAAGCACAGCAGTCTAGAGGGCCAGGACATCATCCTCTACTGGGGTGAGAAAGGGCTGGGTCCCAGGCTGGACATGGGAGGAGGTGGTCCTCAGGCAGAGAGGCAAGCACTGGGGAAGGATGGAGCTTGACAGAGGAAAGAGGGAGAGGGATAGATTCATTCATATGTGGGACTTCAGTCCCAACAGGAATAAAAATAGAGGAGCCAAGTTATAGAAGACATAAGAATAAAGGACTCATAGATTATGTGAGTTGGAGCTAGAGGGATCAAATATAGATGGATGGCCTCAGGAATGTGAGAGAGGGAGTTGGGGATGACCATACATTGGGAGCAGCTGAATGGAGGTGCTGACACTCAGGTGGGCAAAGGATGGCCAGGGGATCGAGTGGGTGGGATTTAAAGTGACATCCTTTTGTCCTCTCCCAATTGCCAGGACACCCCATCTCCACTGGTTGCATCTTTTTGGCAATAATAGTGCCTTCCTTGATCCTTTTGGTGTGCCTTGCATTATGGTATAAGAGGCGCCGGTGAGTTATTTTTTGTTTGTTTGTTTTTAATCTTTCTTTTCTGATACCCTCCCACTCTTTTCCATACATTGATCCATTTCATTGCCTTAGCCTCAATCTTTCCAGCAAACTCTTTCCCCCGAACTCCCATCTCCTTTATGTGGAGATGTATTTTTTAATATGTTAAAATACACATAACAAAATTTACCCTCTTTGCATTTTTAAATGTACAGTTCAGTAGAGTTAAGTGCATTCACATTTTTATGCCAGCAGTTTCCAGAACTCTTTCATCCCTCAAAACAGGAACTCTTTTCCTATGAAACAGAAATTCCCCATTTGCCCCTCATGCCTCCCCCGGCCCTGGCTAAGATCATTCTACTTTCTGTTTCTGTGAATTTGACTACTCTGGGTACCTCATATAAGTGGAATCACACTGTAACTGTCTTTTTGTGACTGGCTGAATTCACTTAGCATGAGGCCCTCAAGGTTCATCCATGTTGTAGCATGTGACAGGGTTTCCTTCCTTTTAAGTCCGGAATAATATTCTATTGTAGGTAAGTGATACATTTAGTTCATCCATTCATCCGTCTATGGACATTTGACTTGCTCCCAACTCTAAATATTGTGAATCATGTTGCTATGAACATCAGTGTACAAATAAATACCTCTTATATAGAGCTCTTTGTTCATGTGGTTTTAACAGATCATATCGAGATATTCCTTGAGCTCCCATCATATCTGCTCTCCCATTTGGAATAAACACCAAGAAGCCTAGAATCCCAAGATGTCAACCCAGGTGTCATTCTCATCATAGTTCATCAAATTATCATCATATTTTATCAAAATGAAGTGTTCATAGATTTTAAGATAAGTTGCAAATTAAACACCAGCAGAAAAATTATTTAAAACTGTGAATTTATTATAAGACTGTATCAGTAGCATGATCTATGTCTTATATATTAAAATGTAAGAAAGAATGTCTCAGAATAAATGAAATATGGTAGATACACTTAATGTTGAACTTGAAAGTTACTTGAGGGCAGTGATTCCTGTTTGTGGATCCCTGCCAAGAGCCCTTACCTGCAAATACATTTTCTCCATAAAAATTATCTGAGTTGTTGAGTGTCAAGTTCATGGTCTTCCTTGAGAGTCATCTCCTTCCTTCTTTCTTTCTGTTGATATTCTAGATCTTCTTCTTCTTACTAAAATTTTTCTACTTAGGCAAAAAATATAATGCTTTTCTGGTTTCTTCTCTGAACTGCTCTGGAGAAAAACACCATTGTCCTTACTACAACTACAGTCTAACTTCAAACCGTCATTGGAATGAGCTCCTGCTTCTCAGTTTTCCAGGGAGAATGAGTGAGAGGCAGGGTGGGTGAGGAGTTATAGTTCAGGGGGGTTGTGATATATTCAAGGAAAAGAATTAAGAGGGCTGTTCCTGCCTTCAGGGTCCTTGTTTGATATCTGTGCTGCTTCATTCAGTTATATTTCTGATTTACGTTTACCTGTACTCATTTTTTTATTCTATATTTTTCTAGAAGAGTCCATCTTAAAACATCTTAATTCATTTTGAATAAAATAGTAGGGGGAAGGCAGATTTTGAGGATATATTTTATTAGAACTTAGGAACGGAGGCCAGGGGAAGCTTAGTTTTGGGGAAGCCAGGTGTACTAGTTGCAATTCTCTGATCTGTAAATTTTAGAACAATATGGTCTTTAGAATTTAAGAAGTGTAGCAAAAGGGTGAAATCACAGCTTCCCCCTTTCTATTAATAAAACTGCTTACTTCTCAGGAATACATTCAACTGGACTCCATCTTATTGAGTAGCCATGCTATTGCTGTATGCTTGTGAACCATGCAGTGTGGAACTTAGGAATGTGAACTATGAACTAGCTGCAGCAATAGCACCTGGAAGTTTGCTAGAAAAACAAATTACTACAACCTCCCCAACCTACTGAATCAGAAAATATGGGAATGGGAACTAGGGATCTGTTTTAACAAGGCTTCCAGGTGATTCTGATTTATATTCAAGTTTGAGAACCCTTGTTCTAATGATTTCTCAACCTCTGTACTATTGACATTTTGGGTCAGGTAATTCTGGTTGAGGAAAACTGTTCTGTGCACTGTAGGAGGTTTAGAAGCATCCATGGCCTCTACCCATTAGATGCCCATAGTATCTCCTCACTTGTGACATCAAATATATTTTCAGACATTGCTAAATGTTCCCTAGGAGCACAAATTGACCTAGATGAAAAACAAAATCTAAGATAATAACATAATTTCATGCCCCTGTTTAGGCAGAATAATTGACTCATAGAGTATATCTGATCTAATTTGGCCTGATCCAAGTGAAGTCTAGGATTTATGTTTCCTAGTTGAGGGAAGAGGAGTTCTCACTTTGTCTGGCTGGTATGATGTGTGCAAAGCCCAAAACTGCTATAGAATTTTGTTCAATAAGTAAAGCTGGTCCAAGAATGAAGCTCACAAATAAGAAAACGTATCAAACAGCAAATGACAAGACGACAGGACCAAAGCCTACAACATCAACTATACCTGAGACTTGAACAACCTCTGAATATTTTAGTTACATGAAGGTAATGAGTTTCACTTTTCCTTTTGAACCAATTGAGTTTGAATTTTGTGATATCACTTCAAAGTTGCTTTAAAATTCTGATATTGATGTGATCACTGATATCTTGCACCAGCTTTTCCATATTATTCTTATGTCTTTCCTCTGTTTTCTTTTTCTTCTTATTTTTTCTCTTCCCAAATTATCATCCCCCAACAGTGGTTTTATTAACTTACGATTTTCCTCTAAGTGTTCTTACCTTAAGAAACATTAATTTACTAATGACTTTATGACCTCTCCATGAATGACTTTCAGAAGTAGATTTTCAAGCACAAAATGCAAGGGCTTCCAAATTATCTTTGTGTGAGAGTGCATGTGCATGTGTACATGTTTGTGTGATTTTTGCCAATATATATACGTACAGCAGTTTGCCGTTTTCCACAGTGGATATGTTGCAACACCCCTATGGGTGCCTGAAGCCACAGAGAGTACCAAACCCATTTCTTTCTTTCCTTTTTTTTTTTTTAATTTCAGCTCATCATGGGGGCACATAAGTTCAGGTCATATACACTGTCCATATCCCGCCCATCCCCCCGAGTCAGAGTCCCAAGCGCGTCCGTTCTCATTCTCCAGACAGTGCACCTGGCACTCATCATGTAGTCATACCTCCATCCCCTCCCCCCCCACTTGTGTTGGCTGTGGGTTTGTCATATATGGCTTGTATTATTTTTAGGTACGTCCCAATTATGCCTATGTTGTTAAGTGTTTTTATCATAACAGGGTGTTGAATTTTGTCAAATGCTTTTTCTGCATCTGTTGAGAGGGTCATATGGTCTTTATTTTTGCTTCTATTTATGTGGTTAATTACATTTGTAGATTTTCGTATGTTGAACCACCCCTGCATCTCTGGGATGAAGACTACTTGGTCGTGATGAATTTTTTTTTAATCAGCACTTGGATACGATTTGCTAGGATTTTATTGAGAATTTTTGTATCTACGTTCATGAGAGAAATTGGTTTTCTTTTTTTGGTGCATCCTTTCCTGGTTTTGGTATCAAGGTTATATTGGCTTGGCAGAATGTGTTGGGGAGAATTCCATCCTTCTCAATATTGAAGAATAGTTTATGTAGGATGGGCACCAGTTCATCTTTGTATGTATGGTAAAATTCAGGTGTGAACCCATGTGGACCAGGGCTTTTCTTTTTGGAAGGTTTTTTATTGCTGTTTCAATTTCAGTTCTTGATATTGGTCTATTCAGGAATTCTATTTCTTCCTGATTGAGCTTGGGAAGGCTGTGTGTTTCTAAAAATTTGTCCATTTCCTCCTCATTTTCCAATTTGTGTGCATAAATATTTTTGTAATATTCAGAGATAATGTCATGTATCTCTGTGGCTTCGGTTGTGATTTCTCCTTTCATGTTCCTGATGGAAGTTATTAAAGATTTTTCTTTTCTGCTCTTGGTTAGTCTAGCCTGTGGTGTGTCTATTTTATTTACCTTTTCAAAGAACCAAATTTTTGTTTTATTAATTTCCCTTATAGTATTTTTTTTTGTCCTTTTCATTTAATTCTGATTTGATCTTAATAATTTCTCGCCTTCTGCTGGGTTTGGAGTCAGTCTGTTCTTCTTTCTCCAGCTCTTTGAGTCTATTCATTAAGTTGTCTATTTGTAAGTTGTCTGTCTTTTTGAAATAGGCATTTATGGAGATGAATTTTCCTCTCAGGACTGCTTTAGCTGCATCCCATAGATTTTGATAAGTTGTGTCACCTTTGTCATTTAATTCAAAGAATGTTTTGATCTCTGACTTAATTTCCTCCTTTACAAAATTGTTATTCAGGAGAAGGTTGTTTAGCTTCCATGACTTTGAGTAGGAATGAGAGTTCCTGTTAGGGTTCATTATTATTTTTATTCCATTGTGGTCTGAGAAGATGCAGGGTATGATTTCTATTTTTTTAATTTTTTTAAGGCTTGCTTTATGACCTAGGATATGGTCAATCTTGGAAAATGTCCCATGAGGTGATGAGAAGAATGTATATTCAGTGGATTTCAGGTAGAATGTCCTGTAGATGTCAGTCAGGCCCATTTGTTCTAGCATTCTGTTTAAGTCTACTATGTCTTTGCTTATTTTCTGCTTGGAGGATCTGTCCTGTGCTGTCAGTGGGGTGTTAAAGTCTCCAATTATTAAAGTGTTGTTGTCTATCATTTGGTTTAGATCGAGTAGCATTTGCTTTATGAATCTGGGTGCGCCTAGATTGGGTGCATATATATTAAGTATGGTTATGTCTTCTTGTTGAATTGTGCCTTTCACCAGTATGTAGTAACCATCTTTCTCTTTTATTACTTTTGTTGGTTTAAAAACTAAGTTATTGGAAACTAAAACTGCCACACCAGCTTTCTTTTGGCTACCATTTGCTTGAAATATCAAGTTCCATCCTTTGATTTTCAGTCTAAATGTATCTTTGCCGGTTAAGTGAGTTTCCTGAAGGCAGCAGATACTTGGTTTGTGTTTTTTTATCCATTGGCCCAGTCTATGTCTCTTGAGTGGGGAATTCAGGCCATTGACATTTAGTGAGAGAACTGATAATTGGGATAGATTTTTGTTTATCTTATTGAGTAGAACTTCATTGATATGTTTTCTCTCTTGAGCCATTGTGGTGGCTAGAATTTGATCTTCAGCTCTTGGGTGGTTTTACATTTGTGGGACTTTGTTGTGATGATCCATGTGTAACTCTCTTTTGAGTACTTCTTGGACGGGTGGTCTTGTCTTGGTGAATTCCCTCAGTCCTTGTTTATCTGAGAATGTCTTAATTTTTCCTTCATGCAGAAAGCTTAGCTTAGCTGGGTACAAGATTCTAGGCTTGGCATTATTCTGTTTCAGAAGAGTGAGAATGGGGCCCCAATTTCTTCTTGCTTGTAAAGATTCAGTTGAGAAATCTGGCATAATTCTAATGGGTCTCCCGTTGTATGTTACTTGTTTCTTTCTCCTTACAGCTTGAAGAAGGGTCTCTTTAGTGGATATTTTGGTCAGTCTGACGACTACGTGGCGTGGTGTTTTCCTATTTGCTATGAATCTACCAGGGGTTCTTTGAGCTTCTTGAACCTGTATATCTAAAGTTTTAGCAAGGCCTGGGAAATTTTCTTCTATTATGTCTTCAAATAGTTTATCCAGCCCTTGCTTATTATCTTCTTCACTCTCAGGGATGCTTATAACTCTCACGTTAGGTTTCTTCACATAATCCCACATTTCTTGAAGACTCTGATCTTTTTTCTTATTTCTTTGCTCTATCTCTGTGACTGTCTTATTTAATTGGAAAGAGTTATCTTCGATCTCTGAGATTCTGTCTTCTATTTGATCTACCCTGTTCTTGAGACTTTCCACTGTGTTTTGTAGCTCCCTGAATAAATCCCTCATTTCTAGGAGTTCAGTTTGGTTTTTCTTCAATATGTCTATTTCTTTAGTGAATTTTTCTTCCAAATCCTGGAATTTTTTTGCGGTTTCTTTGCGTTGGATATCAATTTTTTCTGGTATATCATTCAGCTTATTTATAACCCAAGACTGAATTTCTTCTGGTAACATGTTGGTATTCTGAAACTGGCTTGTGCCAATTGGAGGAGAGTTGGTATTTCTCTTTGGGGGCGAGGTTTCCATTTGGTTTTTTGTGCTCCCCATATTTTTCCGCTGAGCCCTTCCCATCTGGCTCTATCGTTAGATCTTTTCTCACAGCTTTAGTCTAGTTAACAGCACGTCTTGTACTCTGTTCTTAGGCTGTGAAACAGTCTAGGTATGTTGCTTCTTTTATCTACAGGGGGAGACTGTTGTGTGTTGTTTAGAGTTTTTTTTTTTTTAATCTCAGTTGGGGGACTGCTTCTGATGGGTCCACCCCCAGAGGGTTGGCTTGACCTAAGACCAGTTTGGCAAGTTAAATCACTGTGTTTTGGACTTTCAGTTAGTAGGCAGGATTCACACTATTTGCAAGCAGAAAGCCTCTTCTCCCTCTCTTTTTCTTTTTTTTTTTCCCCCTGTCTTTTGGTTCTTCCTCTGGATGTGTGGTTTCTGTCTCTTTCTGCAGGAAAGACACTGGCTAGGTGGAGGAGGCAGTGCCCTCACTCACTCAGTGCCCCAGCTGCTGCAGCTCCCACGGGCAAAGGTCTACACAGTCCCTGTGTTCCCAAGGTCCGGGGTCCACACTCTTGCTTCTGGGGAAGCACTCAGTGTTCACACCTGGGAAGGGGACCTGGATAGGGTCTATGGATCAGGGGATGGAGCCTCCTGGGGAGCCGCCTGGCACCCTATGGCTCTGCAGCACTTAGACCTTGGCCCACACAATTGTTGCTGCCCACCCGCAGATCACTGGCACTGGGGGGCAATTTTCAGGGTCTGATAGGAATCAGAGCTGGGGGTCTGGAGCACTCAGGAGTATACAGTAGCTCCTGGGCTGGAGGGCCACCGGAAAGGAGAAAAGAAAAAGAAAGGAAAAAAGAAAAAAAAAAAAGAGACACAATATGAATAACAAGAAGAAGAAAGAGAAAACAAGAAAGGAAAGAGAAAGAAAGAAAGAAAGAGAGAGATAAAAAAAAATCCCTCTTTAATATTTCGTGGTCGCAGCCCCTCGCCTCGGTGCAGGTTCGCGTCTGTCCCTTTAAGAGATCGGGCACCACGGAGACCCGCTGGAGTCCAAGGTCCTTTCCGCTTAGCTGTGGGAACCGATTTGGCGACCACGCGTCCGCCAGTCGCAGGCGCCGGGGGAGAGCGTTCAGAGCTCGGCAGGCGCCAGGGCCCACAGCAGCTCCCCAGCTAGAAAGCCGCCGTATGGCAAGAAAAGAGCAAAAAAGTCCCGCTTTAATATTTCACGCTCACGGCCCCTCGCCTCAGTGCAGGTCCGCGTCTGTCCCTTTAAGAGATAGGGCACCGCGGAGACCCACCCCAGTCCAAGCTCTCTCCCGCCTATGTCACCTGTCCTCGGAGCTCCACGTCTCCAGTGGTGATTCTGCACCAATTTTAGTCAGATCCCTGACCGAGTGGATGTGGGGGGTCAGTGGGGAGATCAAGCCGCTTTGCTGTGGGGCTGAACCCGCCCCACTCGCCGGTGAGGCGGGCACGGCCGTCCCGCACTCCACTGTCTGTTTTCCGTCCTGCACTCTCCAAACTATCTCGGTCTGATTTCCCACTCGCCTCTGTTTTTTCCTGTTCCCCGTGTCCCACGGTGATTCTCCGTGGGTTCACCCCACCGTTCCTGTGGAGAAGCAATCCTCTAGCGTTGTGGCAGGTGGAGATCCACACCTTCCTCTCCGGGAGCACAAATCCAGGAGGTCACCTCCACTCCGCCATCTTCTCTCCTCCGGATCACATTTCTGTTCATGTCTTCCACCCACAAATTTAATACCTTTTCCATCTTAACTAAGCAGTGATTATCAGCAGTAAAAATAACTTTTGCAGTTTGAGGTCCAACAGCAAACAAGCATGAATTTTTTTCTTCTTCACAGTTTCATCAATAAAAGATGCATTCTTACTGAAGATCTTAGTAACCTCAGCATACATTTTTTTCCTTTCCTCATTAGTAAAGAATTTTCACCTTTTCACATAAAGGAAGCATTTTACAGCTTCTCTTTGGCATATTCAAATTTCCAGCATCATTATTCTTGTGCTTTGGTGCCACTATTAAGCAAAATAAGGGTTACTTGAACACAAGCCCTGCCATATTGCAATAGTCACTCTGTTAACTGAGCCACCTACTAAGTGACTTGAAACCAAGGGTAACAAATGACTCCTTTTCAACTTTTTAATTAGTAATTTTATATGTGCAAAGATAGAGAAAGCCATATAAAGAACCCATATGTTCATGAGACAACTTTGAATAATGAATCCACTCATGATTGAAATAAATTTCAGATAATCATATTTCATCCATAAATATTTCAACATGTATTTCTAAAATATAAAGTTTATTTTTTATATACAACCACAATTACATTATCATATGTATAAATTAAAGATTCCTTAATATCATTAAATATCTAATCAGTATTCAAAGTTTTCCCAACTGTCTCATAAATTATTTTTTACACTTCATTTATTAAAGTACAATAGGAATAAGGCCCATGCATTAAAACTAGTTGATATATCTCATAAATCTCTATTAATCTATAGATATCTTCTCTCATTTTTATCCTAGAATTTGCTTTTTAAGAAATTGCATCATTCTTCTTGTCTAATTGTTCATAGTCTGAATTTGCTGATCACATAGCTATGCCACTATCCTCGTAGATATTATGCTATTTTACATGCCCTTTAGCCTCTTTATTTATATTGCTATATTCATGATGCGATCAGATTGAAATTTTATTATACTGTGTATATCTCACAACAGGTATATGATATTTAGTGATCTTCATTCATTACCTAGGTCAATAGGTCTCAACACTTCTATGCATTTTACACATGTAAAAGTTATTGAGGATTGCACAATAATGTGAATGTACTTAATGGCACAGAACTGTGTACCTCAAAATGGCGAAGATGGTAAATCTTGTGAATGTATATTTTGCTAGAATGAAAAAATGACTTTTCTTTGCATAAAATGTATACAAAATATATCTCTAGATAGGCAGCTAGATACTTATGTTTTAGAAGAAAAAACTAATAAATTATTAAAATATTTATAAACTTATATAAAATAAAATATTGATTACACGTCCACAATAATAAAATCTTAGTTTTTAAATTTTTTCTAAACATTTAAAGAGAAGGGTGGCTTTAAACCTCCTTTTCTTTACACTTTTGCAATTCTCTTTAATGTCTGGCTTAATAGAAAAGAGCTACATTTTTATATCTGCTTTGACATTCAGTCTGATGCAATATCACATTTCATATAGTCTCTGAGGAACGATGAACACTCGTGAGATGAAGAAAATGAAAAAGTTAAATAAGATCTAAGCATTGGCCAGGCACGGTGGCTCACACCTGTAATCATAGCACTCTGCGAAGCCGAGGCAGGTGGATTGTTTGAGCTCAGGAGTTCGAGACCGGCCTGAGCAAGAGTGAAACCCCATATCTACTAATAATAGAAATTAATTATATGGACAGCTAAAAATATATAGAGAAAAATTAGCCAGGCATGGTGGTGCATGCCTATACTCCCAGCTACTTAGGAGGCTGAGGCAGAAGGATTGCTTGACCCCAGGAGTTCGAGGTGGCTGTGAGCTAGGCTGATGCCACAGCTCTCCAGCCTGGGCAAAAGAGTGAGACTCTGTCTCAAAAAAAAAAAAAAGATCTAAGCCTTGTTATAGAAATTATTTTTAACTGTGTACCCTCTGGCAGGGCAGCAGGGACCTCAAAGTGTCCTTGGGCTATATCTTATAAATAAATGACCTAGGGGTAAAAAAAGTATTATACATTCTTCATTTATTTGTTACCAAAAAGATATATTCTCTTCAAGAACTCCCTCATTACCCTGAAGTAATCAAAGAATAAAAATACTTCCTATTTTTCATTTATTTGTGAGTTTTCAAGACAATGAATGGTTTATATGGCATCTTTCACAGGTGACTAATAAATTTTTTTGCATAACTGGATATTCATAAATTTCAACTTATTTGAAATGCTTGCTCTATCATAGTAATTGTGTTCATTGGAGTTCAAATTGTCCCATCTGTGACAGAGAAATCCTTTTCAAGTCAGCTGCCCTTGAATTCTTTCAATATGCCTCCATTATTGAAGACTCCATTACTTTCTTACGTTCAGATGTTGTTCATGGCTCTTGCAGAAACTTCCTGCCCCACATTAGAAATTAGCCAATTCTCCAAGGATTTCTGGTCCCTTCTAGTGGGAAAACATGATGTGGAAACCATAATTTAGGTTAGTCCTGGTTTCTAAGCCTTTCAAGGGGGCAAACCTAAAAAAATAGCTTGTGGGTTTAGTAAGGATAAATACCACGATGAGCTCATACTTATACTTTCAGTTCAATTCAGAATCAAGAGTTTTTATTCATCTATCTCACTTCTTCTCTATTCCCCCACCTAGAAAATCCTGGTTCCAAATCAATCAATGTAAATACGTATTCCCCTTATTCTACAGTATACCTATGACAATCTTAGAATAAAAATATAAATACTAGGTCAGAAAGATGGCAGAATAGCAGGTAACCCAATGATATCCCCCCACAACAACACAAATTGTACACCCATCTCCAGACAAAAGTTTCTCTGTGGGAGCCTCAGGAATCACATAGGAAGTGATAAAACCTTAGTTGAGCCAAAGTCCTAGGAATACAGTTTTGACACTACAGATGAGAACCAGGGTAGCAGACTGACCAATGATGTTTCAGATCTCAAACCCAGAAACAGACCCATTACCTAAAAAGCTTGACTACAGCCCAATTTTGCCTTAAGGCTGGAAGCAAAACCATCTGCCAAGGGGTCCACAAGGAATCGTGTACTCGTGACTCAGCAGAAAGGCTCGTCTGCGCACCAACACTGATCTTGGCAGGGGATCTCAAAGGTACCCTGAAACTTGTTTCCAGCCTCCCTCAGCTGAGGTGCCAGCTTATTATTTCTTGCACAAAGACCCAGAGGGAAACTTCCCCACATCTTACAGCCTAGGAAATACCCAATCTTCTGAAGCTCTTTGATGGGCCCACAAATATTTGTCTCACGTCAGATCCTGAGTGGATGCAGTCTCAGCTCCAGCCACTCTCACTGCAGTTGGGGAAGGAGCTCTCCTGTTCACAGGGGCAGGAACTACTGGGATTGTGCATCTACTTGAGCTACCAGGTAGGGCCACTGGCATCCATACTACAGTGGATCCTGAGGGGGCACAGTCTCAGCTCTAGACTTTCTCAGTGCAGTCAAGGAACTCCCCTGCCCATATAGCAAACTGCATGGAAGCATACATGTCTGGGCCACTAGAGTGAACCTATCAACTGCTGTCCCATAGAGGATACTAAGGGGACACAGAATCGAGAAGCAGCCCCTCTCAATGCAGTTGGGTAATGGTCCCAATACTGCAGAGATCTGCCAGGAAATATGAAGTAGTCTGTGTCAATGGGACAGGCTTCTAGTCTTAGGTCCCTGTCAGCTTTCTCACACAGCGTGGGTGCCCTCCTTAAGTCTTCCCTAGGCCCATCCAGCCTAGGTCTCCATGACAACCTTGCAGCTCTCACAAGACTCACAGCAAACCTGAGCTTAGGGTTCCCTCTAGTGCTGAAATGGCCACAGCAGTCATGGACCCTAACAGCATTCACTCTGGTTAAATTTCAGACAGGCCAAATGAAGAAAAATAGGCCAGAGTATAAAGAATAAATACCTAACTTCAATGCACAGACATTAATGTACTCCACAACCATTAAAAATAATCAGGGAATTATGATCTCACCAAAGGGAAAAAACAAGACACAATTATGGACCCTAAAGTGATGGAGATATATGCTCTCTCAAGCTCAGTAAACAAACAAACAACAATAACAACAAAAAAACAGAGAAACAATTCAGAAATTTAGGAGAGAACTTCAAAAAAGATTGAAATAATTCCAAAATCACACAAAATCCTAGAGATAAAAAATACAGTGAATGAAATAAAAAATGCAATAAAGAGCATCAACAGTAGATTTGATCAAACAAAAGAAAGAATCAGTGAATTCAAAGGTAAACTATTTGAAAATACAGAGCCAAAGGAGAAAAAGAATAAAAATGAACAAAGAAAGTTTACAAGGCCTATGGAATAACATCAAAAGAGTAAATATTTTGGTCATTGGAGTTCAACAAGGGTAAGAGAAAGACAAAGAGGTGGAAAATGTATTGAAAGATAATAACTTAAAACACTCCAAACTGAAGACAGACATAAATACCCAAGTAAAGGAAGGTCAAAAGTCATGAATCAAATTCATGCCAAATAGAACTATCCCAAGACATGCCTTTTAACTCTCAAAGGTTAAAACAAAGGATTCTGAGAGCAGCAACAGAAAAGAAACAAATAATATATAAGAGAATTTTGAAATGACAGGCAACAGATATTTTATTCAAACAGAAACCTAGAAATCTGCATTATTTGCAAACTCCCCTCTCCTTAGGTGCCACAGTCACCATGTCATTTATTTCCATACTATCCATAAATTATGGAAATCTGGCTTTTCCTCTCTGACTCCAAATACACATAATCCTTCTTTCATCGTGTGTGACATAGATCATGGCCACTATTCCTACCTGTACATTACAGTCCACATCTCTCCATATCTATGCAGCTCTCTGCCTCAGAGTTGCTACATGAAATGAGAACCTGAGCATGTCAGTGTCATGCTTAAAATATTTCAATTACGTTCATGAAAAAAATAATCCCAACTCTTCCCTTTTTTTGCATCTATGTATATATTACATTTTATTTTTTTATTTAAGAATATTATGGGGGTACAAATATTTTCGTTACACATAATGCCTAAGCCTTGCCCAAGCCAGAGTGACAAGTGTGCCCTTTCCCCATAAAGTGTGCTTCATATCCATTTGTTGTGAGTTTACCCACCCCTCCCCCACCTGACCAGCACTCAATGAATATTACTACCACATGAGCACCTTAGTGTTAATAAGTTAGTACCAATTTAATGGTGATTACATGTGGTGCTTGTTTTTCCATTCTTATGATACCTCATTTAAAAGGATTGGATGAAGCTCTAGCCAGGATAACATAAGAGGTCCTAGTTCACCACTGTTTTTTGTAGTTAAGTAGTATTCCACAGTATACATATGCCACATTTTATTAATCCACTCATTTATTGATAGGCACTTGGGTTGTTTCCACATCTTTGAATAGCGAATTGTGCTGCTAAAACATTCGAGTGCAGATTTCTTTATTATAGAATATCCCTTTTATCTTTTGGTAGATGCCTAGTAGTGGGATTGCTGGATCAAATGGTATTTCTATTGCTAGCTCTTTGAGGTATATCCCAATTACTTTCAACAGGGGTTGTACAAGTTTACAGTTCCACCAGCAGTGTAAGTGTTCCAATCTCTCCACATCCATGCAAGCATTTGTTGCTTGGAGACTTTCTGATAAAGGCCATTCTCACTGGAGTTAGATGATATCTCATTGTGGTTTTGATTTGTATTTCCCTAATCATTAGAGAAGTTGAGCGCTTTTTTATGTGTTTGCTTATTCTGTCTTCTTTTGAGAAGTTTCTCTTCATATTCTTTGTGCATTTTTTGATGGGGTTGTTTCATATATTCTTGTGAATTTTCTTAAGTTCTATATAGGTTCTTATCAGCCCTTTGTCAGATGTGTAGCATGCAAATACTTTCTCCCATTCTGTAAGTTGTGTGTTCTCTCTAATGATAGTTTCCTTGCCTATGCAGAGCTTTTTAATTTGATTGGGTCCCATTTATTTATTTTTGTTGCTTCTGTGATTTCTTTGGGGTTTTTTTTCATAAGTTCTTTGCTTAGGCCAATGTCTATAAGAGTTTTCCCAACATTTTCTTCTAGAATTCTTAAGGTTTCATGCCTTAGGTTTAAGTCTATCATCCATCAGTGCGTTGCTTTTTGTGAGAGGTGAGAAGTAGGGATCCAGTTTCCATCTTCTGCATGTGGTTATCTACTTTTCCCAGCACGATTTATTGAATAGAGAATCTTTTCCTCACTGTATATTTTTGTCTACTTTGTCAGAGATTAGATGACAATATGAGGATGGTTTTATGCCTGGGTTCTCAGTCCTGTTCCAAAGGTCTGTATCTCTGTTCTTGTACCATTACGATGTTGTTTTGGTTATTATAGCTTTGTAGTAAAGCTTGAAGTCTGGTACACTCATGCCTCCCAATTTGTTCTTTTTGCTTAAGATTGCTTTGGCTATACAAGGTCTTCTCTGGTTCCATAAGAAGCATAGAATTATTTTTTTCTAGATCTGTAAATAATGATGATGGCATTTTGGTAGGGATTGCATTGATTCTGTAGATCACGTTAGGTAGTATGGACATTTTAGCAATATTGATTCTACCAATCCAAGAGTATGATAAGATTTTCCATTGTCATCTTCTACAATTTCTTTTCTCAGTGTTTTGTAGTTCTCCCTATATAGGTCTCTCAACTCCATCATTAAGTGTATTCCTAAATATTTAATTTTCTTTGATGCTATTGTCAATGGTGCTGCATCTTTGATTTCATTTTAAGCTTGACAGTTATTGGCATATATGTATGCCACTGATTTGTGTGCATTGATTTTGTATCACAAGGCTTTACTGAATTCTTTTATCAATTCCATGAGTCTCTTGGTTGAATCCTTGGGATTTTCTAGATATATCATATCATCCCCATTTGGACACCCTTAATTCCCCTCTCTTTTCTGATTGCTCTGGTATGGACTTCCAGCATTATGTTGAATATAAGTGCAGATAGTTAGCAACTTTGTCTGGATCCAGTTCTAAGCAGGAACGCTTTCAATTTTTCTCCATTCAGTATGATATTTGCCGTGGGTTTATTGTATATGGCTTTAATAATTTTGAGGTATACCCCATCTATACTTATTTTGTTAAGAATTTTTACCATAAAAGTTTGCTGGATTTTATCAAATGCTTTTTCTGCATCTATTGAGAGAATCATATGGTCTTTGTTCTTGCTTTTATGAATGTGGTGAATTCCATTTATAGATTTGCATATGTTGAACCATCCTTGCATCTCTGGGATAAAGCCCACCTGCTCATGACATATTATTATTTTTGATGTGCTGTTGGATTCAGTTTGCTAAGATTTTATTTAGGATATTTGCATTTATATTAATGAGGGATATTGGTCTGTAGTTTTAATTTTTTGTTGTGTCCTTTCCTGGCTTTGGTGTCAAGGTGACAGTGGCTTCATAGAATGTGTTTGGGAGGATGCCATCCTTCTCAATCTTCTGAAATAACTTCTATAGTATAGGTATGAGTTCTTCCTTGTAAGTTTGGCAACATTCAGGTGTGAATTAATTTGTTCTGGGTCTTTTTTTGTTATTGGAAGATTTGTATTGCCTCTTCAATTCCTGTGCTTGATATTAGTCTGTTCAGAAATTCTATTTCTTCTTGTTTGAGCCTAGGGAGGTTGTGTGTTTCTTAGAATTTGTCCATTTCTTCCATGTTTTCTAGTTTTTTGGCATATACATTTTTATAATATTCAAGGATAATGTTTTGTATTTCTGTTTTGTCTCTAGTGACCTCTCATTTTTCCTTTCTACTTGATCTTATTGGAGTCATTTCCTCTCTAGTTCTTGTCAATCTACCAAGAGGGCTGTCAATTTTGTTTATCTTTTCAGAAGACAAACTCTTAGTTTTATTAATCTTCTGTATAGTTCTTTTGTCTTGATTTCATATAGTTCTACTCTGATTTCAGTTATTTTTTTTCTTCTAGTAGGTTTAGAATTGATTTGCTCTTCCTTTTCCATTACCTTGAAGTGGATTATTACTTTATTAATTTTTGAACTTTCGGTCTTTTTGATGTGAGCATTTAATGCTGTAGAGGAAATTAGAAAACGCATAAAGGACTGAGTAAAGGACATGTGAAAAAGGTAGGTATATCACAGTCCTGCAAATAGGACTTGGGATATAATTGTTATCATCTGCCTGCACACAGCAGGTTTGGAATGTATGAAAGTGTGACTGGTGTTAGCTCCCTACACTTTTCTTTATGGTCTTAGGGAACAACAAGGAAATAACAAGATAATTATAAGTTTAATGTATATCACTAAATATACTTGCTTACAACAATATGCTTACTATATGACACCAAAGATTTTCTCTATTTGTTCTTTACTGTAAACACATATACCCTTCCCTAAAACAAATATGGAGGTTTGGAGAGGTTTGAGAGTTTTTTGAAAGGAAAAGTGTCTGTCTTCCTCCTTCAGCCTCAGATTGTGGTCTGGAGCACTCTTCATTGCACCGTGACACTGGTAGAGACACTGGATGATCTTTACAATTGGTGACCCTGATGTCATTTGGCCAACTCACATGTGGAGAAGTTTTGATAGACTAACGGGGAATCCCTATAAGGGGCAATCCCAACTATATAAGAGGATGGGACTGAAGCATGTAATACTACAGGGGAATTTTATCATTTAATTATGAGTCATGGGTCATTAACTCTCCAAAGAACAGAAATTATACTGTACAACTTTACAACTATTAAAAGCAATTCAATGTACAATGGAACCAAAGGCATTACAACAATTATTACTACTGGTTCATGAACATTGTCCTTGCTTTCCAGATGCTGCTACACTTGACCTTGAGCTCTGGGAACAGGCAGGATGAGTTTTAAAGAAACAAATTAAACAGGGTCTTATGACTAATGTTACAATACTAACAACCTGGAGCTTAGTATGCAATGCTGTTTATCCATTATATATAATAGAACATAATGATCCAGATTGCCCCCTTTTAGCTAAAGTGGAGGGGGTGCCTCATGAACAAGCAGGGAAGCCTATTGATAAACCTGAGTCTTCAATGGCTTTTGATTCTGATGAGTCAGATCAAAAGGAATTGCCATGTCCACTGCCATTAAAAAAGCAGGAAAAAGCCCAGCCATCTGCCCCTATGGCTTATCCTCCTTCGCCACCTCTTATCCCATTATCAGGAGGTACTTATCATGAACCACCTCCTTGGACTCCACCACCGCCTAAAGTATCTTCAGAAACTAATTGGGGCCATGACCCTCCTTGATTGAGGGTTGTCTAAAAGAAGGGTTAAAATCAGGAGACCCTGAAGCCTTTATGGCTGCGTTCCCTGTTGTGGTAAGAAATAATAGGAAACAACATGAAACTCTCCCTTTTACTGTGTTTAAGGAGCTAATAAAGAGTAGCTGTGAAAATGGCCCTCAATCTCCATTTATCACCAGTATTGTTTAGGCATTGGGAAATAGTTATGAAATGACTCCTTTGGACTGAAAAACATTAGTTCGTGTTCCAGTTTCATCAGCAGAACGTGTGCTATGGCTTATGGAATATAATTACTTGGCTATTCAACAATCCTTGCAAAATTTAGGTCATGGAATACCAATTACTATGGAAATGTTTCAAGGCAGTGGTGTCTATGCTCCAGTTCAAGCTGACACTCAGGCTGACACTACACTATTTGTTCAGTGTTCAGCCTTAGCCATTCAAGCATGAAAACATATCTCTATTAGTCAAACACAGGGATCATTTGTTACTATAAGACAAGGCGCTACTAAACCTTATATTGATTTTCTCAGTAGACTGCACATAGCGATGGATACACAAGTGCCTAAGATGTCGCTAAGCTTCTCATCTTACAATTAGCTTATGAAAATGCTAATAAGGTTGTCAAACAGCATTAGCTCTCATCCATACCTCCTCCTCAGATGTAGCAGCTTTTATAGAGGCCTGGCAACATGTGGGCACCACTAGTCATTTAGCTCAAACCTTTGCCGCTGTCATGCAAGGAGGTGCTTGCTATAATTGTGGAAAATGTCGCCATTTAGCAAAAAATTGTAAACAATCATGGAACAATAACAAGAGGAATTATTTGGGTAAAGAAAAACAGCTTTCTAAAATCTGCCCGAAGTGTGGAAAGGGCAAACATGGGGCTAATCAGTGCCAATCTGTATTTGGTGAAGATGGTAATCCTATCCAGGGAAACTTGAAGGGGGTACTGGCCAGCCAGGTACTGGAAAAATGTCTGGGGGGCATTGGCCAGTCAAGTTTCTCCAGCCCTGGCCAATGAAATACCATTGCAGACCTCTCTGCCACAACAACCAGTAGTACAGTGTTGGACCTCTCAACAATAGAGGAGATAGTTCTTAAGAAAGAAAATAAAGTGTACCATATCACCACAAGAATCTTTGGGCTGCTACCTAAAGGATTTTTCAGGCCGTTATTAGGGAGATCTAGTTGGATTTTAAAAAGAGTACAAGTTTAACCCGCAATAATTGACTCCAATTATTGTGGAGAAATCAAAGTAACGATAAAAACTGTAGGTCTTCATGTTTTACCAGCAGGAACACAAATAGATCAACTCTTTTTAATTCTTGATTTACAGGGAAATGCCCAAAATAAACAAAGAAGCAATGAAGGATTCAATCATTACGGTTCTACTGCCTTTTGGTCAACTCCAGTAACTATAGAGAGGGCTCAATTAATAGTCACTATTAAAGGAAAACAATTTCATGGAATTATAGACACAGGAGCAGGCAAATCTATTATAGCTTCTCAACATTGGCCTATTGAATGGTTTATGATCTATGCCCCTGTTACGGTTCAAGGTGTCAGGGTTATCAAATCCCCAATTTAAGTACCTTTCATCTTATATGTGAAGGGCCGGTAAACAGGCCAATATCCAACCTTTTGCTACGAATATTCCCTTCTCCTTATGGGAAAGAGATTTACTTCAACAGTGGGGACACAACTTTCTATTTCCCCTTTATAGGAGGAGCCACTGCTTTAATTCATCCTTTAAAGCTACAATGGAAAACAAATAAACTGGTATCAGTTAAGCAGTGGCCCATTAAAGCTGAAAAACTTCTACATCTCAGGGAACTCATTCAAGAACAGTTAACAGCCAATCATATAGAAGAATCTAATACACCTTGGAATACTCCTATCTTTGTTATACATAAAAAATCTGGAAAATGGAAATTATTGCATGATCTTAGAGCTACTAATGCTATTATGAAACCTATGGGCCCTTTACAACCTGGACTGCCCTCCCCAGTTATGATCCCAGAAAATTGGTTATTAATAGACATAGTTCTTAAAGGCTGTTTCTTTAATGATAAAGAAAAATTTGCCTTTACAGTACCTGTGATCAACCATCAAGAATCAGTAGCCAGATATCACTGGAAACATCTGCCTCCGGGAATGATGCATAGCCCTACCATCTGTCAATATTCTGTTCATAAGGCCCTACAGGCTGTTTGACAGATGTTTCCAAATACAAAAATATTCCATTATATGGATGATATCTTATTTGCTGCAGCTACCACACAGAAAGATGTACAAGCCTATGAGAAAGTAACTCAAGTTACTCGAGAACAAGGATTACATATTGCACCAGAAAAGGTGCAAACTTTTACTCTGTGGAAATATTTAGGATATATTGTAACACACAGAAGTATTCACCCACAATTTACAAAAATAAATATTCTTCAACCTCTTACTTTAAACTCTTTACAACAGCTACTGGGACAAATAAATTGGGTACATCTCATCCTGGGTATTACTACAGGGGAATTAACACATTTATTTAATATTTTAAAAGGTAACTAAGACTTAAATTTCCCTCATGCTCTCTCGCTCTATCTGAACAAGAATTACAGGAATTATCATCAGTGGAGGAAAAATTAAAAGGTTGTTTCTTATCTAGAATTAACCCGTCTTATCCCATGGATCTTTCCCTCTTTAATACCAAGCATAGCCCATCTGGTATGTTAGGGCAGTTTACAACAGAGTTACACTGTTTAGAATGGATATTTTTAGGCCACACATATAAAAGAACTTTTAATAAAGTTACAGACAGATTAGCTCATATTACACAAAAAGAAAGAACATGCTGCATTCAGTTTTCAGATATGACCCAGTGCACATATATATTCCTTTAGATCAACAAAATTTAGACACTCTGTTAGCTCAAGACTTAAAATGGCAATGTGCTCTTTCAGATAATCTTAGGCATTTACTAATCAATTATCCTTCATCCAAATTATTACAGTTTTATCAAAGTATTCCTATCACCTTGCCTAGTATTTTAAAATCTACCCTTATCACAGGTGCTAAGACCATCTTCACAGATGGCTCTGTCAAAACAGGAAAAGTAGCCATACCTTGGAAAGATGCCAAATGGAATTACTTACATAAGAAAGCTTTCCAATCCACTCAACAAGCTCAAATTGGAGCTTTAATACTAGCATTAAATGCCTTTCCTAACATCTCTATCAATATTATTAGTGATACTCAGTATGGTGTTCATGCTCTACAAAACCTTGATACCAACGTTATTAAGGACATATATAACAAAAGTTTATTTCTATTTTTTTTTATTTCAACTCATCATGAGGGTACAAAAGCTCAGGTTATATACATTGCCCATGTCCCGACCATCCTCCTGAGTCAGAGCCTCAAGGGTGTCCATTCACCAGACAGTGCACCTGGCACTCACCATGTAGTCATACCTCCATGACCTCTTTCCACCCCACACCTCCTCGAGTCAGCACCTTCAAGCATGACCATTCCCCAGACGGTGTGCAACGCACACTTCATGTAAGCATACACCCATCCCTTCCCCTCACCCCCGCCTCAGTCTGATATCCATTTAGTATCATTCCCTGCTGTGCATTTAGGTGATGATCAGGGAAACCAATTTTCTGGTGAGTACATGTGATGCTTGTTTTTCCATTCTTGGGATACTTCACTTAATAGAATGGGTTCCAACTCTCTTCAGAAGAACCAAAGAGATGTTGTATCACTGTTATTGCTTCTAGCTGAGTAATACTCCATAGTATACATATACCACATTTTATTAATCCATTCATGAATTGATGGGCATTTGGGTTGTTTCAACGTCTTTGTAATTGTCAACTGTGCTGCTATAAACATTCGGGTACAGGTGTCTTTGCTACAGAATGACTTTTGTTCCTTTGGGTAGATGCCCAATAATGGGATTGCTGGATTGAATGGTATGTCTACTTGAATCTGTTTAAGGTAATCTCCATAATGCTTTACACAGGGGTTGCACTAGTTTGCATTCCCACCAACAATGTATGAGTGTTTCTATCTCTCTGTATCCACGTCAACATGTGTTGTTTTGGGACTTTTTGATAAAGGCCATTCTCACCGGAGTTAAGTGACATCTCATTGTGGTTTTGATTTCCATTTCCCTGATGATTAGGGATGTTGAGCATTTTTTCATATGTTTGTTAGCCATTCTTATATCTTCTTTTGAAAAATGTCTATCCATGTCATTTCCCCACTTTTTGATAGGGTTGTTTGATTTTTTTCTTCCTGATTTTCCTGAGTTCTAAATAGATTCCTGTTATCAGTCCTTTATCTGATGTGTAGTATGCAAAAATTTTTTCCCATTCTGTAGGCTGTCTGTTTATTTTCGTGACTGTTTCTTTGGCTGTGCAGAAGCTTTTTAATTTAATCAGGTCCCATTCATTTATTTTTGTTGTTGCTGTGATTGCCTTAGGGATCTTCTTCAAAAATTCTTTGCCTAGACCAATGTTTGTAAGAGTCTTTCCTACATTTTCTTCTAGAATTCTAATCATTTCCCATTTAAGGTTTAAATCTGTTATCCACCGTGATTTGATTTTTGTGAGAGGTGAAATCTGAGGGTCCTGTTTCAGTCTTCTACATGGGGCTATCCAGTTTTCCCAGCACCATTTATTGAATAGGGATTCTTGTCCCCAGAGTATGTTTTTGTCTATTTTGTCAAAGATTAGATGGCTATATGAGGATGGTTTTATATTTGGATTTTCTGTTCTGTTCCACTGGTCTGTGTCCCTGCACTTGTGCCAATACCAGGCAGTTTTAAGAACCACACCCTTGTAGTATAGTTTGAAGTCTGGCAAATTAATACCTCCCATTTTGTTTTTATTGCTTAAAATTGCTTTTGCTATACGGTGTCTTCTCTGATTCCATACAAAGCGTATAATTATTTTTCTAAATCCGTGAAAAATGATGTTGGTAATTTAATAGGGATTGCATTGAATCTGTAGATAACTTTGGGTAGTATAGACATTTTAACAATGTTGATTCTTCCAATCCATGAGCATGGTATGGTTTTCCACCTATTTACATGTTCTGCGATTTCCTTCGTCAGTGTTTCATAGTTCTCCCTATAGAAGTCCTTTACCTTTTTAGATAAATATATTCCTAGATATTTTATTTTCTTTGTTGCTATTTTGAAGGGTATTGAGTCCTTAATTTGGTTCTCCGATTGAATGTTATTGGCATATATGAATGCCTCTGATTTGTGTGTATTGATTTTGTATCCTGAGACTTTACTGAATTCATTGATCAATTCCAGGAGTCTCTTGGTTGAATCCTTGGGGTTTTCTAGATATAATATATCATCAGCAAAGAGTGAGAGTTTGATCTCTTCTTTCCCTATTTGGACTCCCTTGATTCTGCTCTCTTGCCTGATAGCTCTCGCAAGGACTTCCAATACTATCTTGAAAAGCAATGGGGACAGTGGGAAGCCTTGTCTGGTTCCAGTTCTCAGTGGGAATGCTTTCAATTTTTCCCTATTTAGTATGATGTTGGCTGTGGGTTTGTCTTATATGGCTTGCATCATTTTTAGATAGGTTCCATTTATGCCTATTATGTTAAGCGTTCTTATCATAAAAGAGTATTGAATTTTGTCAAATGCTTTTTCTGCATCTATTGAGAGGATCATATGGTCTTTATTTTTGTTTCTATTTATGTGGTGAATTACATTTATAGATTTATGTATGCTGAACCACCCCTGCATCTCTGGGATGAAGCCCACTTGGTTGTGATGAATTATTTTTTTGATAAGCACTTGGATAAAATTTGCTAGGATTTTATTGAGAATTTTTGCATCTATATTCATGAGAGAAATTGGTGTGTTGTTTTCTTTTTGGTTGAACTCTTTCCTGGTTTCGGTATCAATGTTATATTGGCTTGGTAAAACCTGTTGGGGAGAATTCCATCCTTCTCGATATTGGAGAATAGTTCATGTAAGATGGGCACCAGTTCTTCTTTGTATGTGTGGTAAACTTCGGGTGTCAACCCATATGGACCAGTGCTTTTCTTTTTGGGAAGGTTTTCTATTGCTGTTTTGATTTCAGTTCTTGATATTGGTCTATTCAGGAATTCTATTTCTTCCTGATAGAGCTTGGGAAGTCTATGTGTTTCTAAAAAATTGTCTATTTCCTCCACATTTTCCAGTTTGTGCGCATAAAGATTCTTGTAGAATTCATAGATGATATCGTGTATCTCTGTGGCATCGGTTGTGATTTCTCCTTTCATGTTCTGATGGAGGTTATTAGAGACTTTTCTTTTCCACTCTTGGTTAGTCTAGCCAGAGATGTGTCTATTTTGTTTATCTTTTCAAAGAACAAATTTTTTGTTTTATTAAATTCCCTTATGGTATTTTGGTTGTCCTGTTCATTCAATTCTGATTTGATCTTAATAATTTCTCGCCTTCTGCTGGTTTTGGGGTAAGTCTATTCTTCTTTCTCCAGCTCTTTGAGTCTATTCATTAGGTTGTCTGTTTGTAAGTTTTCTGTCTTTTTGATATAGGCATTTATGGAAATGAATTATCCTCTCAGGACTGCTTTATCTGTGTCCCATAGATTTTGATAAGTTGTGTCTCAATTGTCATTTTATTCAAAGAATGTTTTGATTTCTGACTTGATTTCTTCCTTTATAAAGTAATCATTCAAGAGAAGGTTGTTTAGCTTCCATGACTTTGAGTAGGAATGAGAGTTTCTGTTAGGATTCATTATTACTTTTATTCTGCTGTGATCTGAGAAGATGTATGGTATAAATTCTATTTTTTTTTAATTTTTTAAGACATGTTTTATGTCCCAGGATATGGTCAATCTTAGAGAATGTCCCATGAGCTGCTGAGAAGAATTTATATTCAGTGGACTTTGGATACAATGTCCTGTAGATGTCAGTCAGGCCCATTTGTTCTAGCATTCTATTTAAGTCCATTATTTGTTTGCTTATTTTCTGTTTGGAGGATCTGTGCTGTACTGTCGGTGGAGTGTTAAAGTCTCCAGCTATTACATTATTGTTGACTATCATTTGGTTCAGATCAAGTAGGGTCTGCTTTATGAATCTGAGTGAACCTAAGTTGGGTGCATATATATTAAATATACTCATGTCTTCTTGTTGAATTGTGCCTTTCACCAGTATATAGTAAACATCTTTGTCTTTCATTACTTCTGTTGGTTTGAAAACTAATTTACTGGAAATTAAAACTGCTATTCCAGCTTTCTTTTGGATACCATTTACTTGAAATATCGATTTCCATCCTTTTATTTTCAGTCTAAATGCATCTTTTCAGGTTAGGTGAGTTTCCTGAAGACAGCAGATACTTGGTTTGTGTTTTTTTAATCCATTGGGCCAGTCTATGTCTCTTGAGTGGGGAATGCAAGCCATTCACATTTATTGAGAGAATTGATAAGTGGGACAGATTTCTGTTCATCTTGTTGGGTATAACTTCATTGCTATGTTTTCTCTCTTGAGCCATTGTGGTGGCTGGAATATGATCTTTAGCTCTTGAGTAGTTTTACATTCATGGGTCTTTCTTGTGCTTATCCGTGTGTAACTCTCTTTTGAGTACTTCTTGGAGGGCTGGTCTTGTCTTGGTGAATTCCCTCAGTCCTTGTTTATCTGAGAATGTCTTAATTTCTCCTTCGTATAGAAAACTTATCTTAGCTGGGTACAAGATTCTAGACTGGGCATTATTCTGTTTCAGAAGCATCAGAATGGGACCCCAACCACTTCTTGTTTGTAAGGCTTCAGTTGAGAAATCTGGCGTAATTCTAATGGGCTTTCCTTTGTAAGTTACTTGTTTCTTTTTCCTTACAGCTCAAAGAAGGGTCTCTTCAGTGGATATTTTGGTCAGTCTGATGACTACATGGCGTGGTGTTTTCCTATTTGGTATGAATCTCCCAGGGGTTCTTTAAGCTTCTTGAACCTGTATATCTAGAGTTTTAGCAAGGCCTGGGAAATTTTCCTCTATTATGTCTTCAAATAGCCTATCCAGCCCTTGCTTATTATCTTCTTCACTCTCAGGAATGCCGATAACTCTCACTTTAGGCTTCTTCACATAATCCCACATTTCTTGTAGACTCTGATCCTTTTTCTTCTTTGCTCTATCTCTGTGACTGACTTATTTAATTAGAAAGAGTTATCTTCAATCTCTGAGATTCTTTCTTCTGTTTGATCTACCCTGCTCTTGAGACTTTCCACTGTGTTTTGTAGCTCCCTGAATAAATTCTTCATTTCTAGGAGTTCAGTTTGGTTTTTCTTCAATATTTCAATTTCCTTAGTGAATTTTTCTTCCAAATCCTGGATTTTTTTTGTGGTTTCTTTGTGTTGATTATCCATTTCTTCTTGTTTATTATTCAGCTTATTTATAATCCATAACTGAAATTCTTCCTGTAACATGTTGGTACTTTGAATCTGGTTTGTGTCAATTGGTAAAGGGCTGGTATTTCTCTTTGGGGATGAGGTTTCCGTTTGATTGTTTGTGCTCCCCATATTTTTCCACCGAGCCCTTCCCATATGGATCTATCGTTAGATCTTTTCTCACAGCTTTAGTCTGGCTAGCAGCATACCTTGTACTCTGTTCTTAGGCTGTGAAACAATCTATTTATGTTGCTTCCTTTGTGCAGAGGGGGAGACTGTTGTGTATTGTTTAGAGTTTTTTCTATGTCCATTCGGGGGCTGCTTCTGATGGGTCCAGCCCCAGAGGATTGGTTTGACCTAAGACCGGTTTGGCAAATTAAGTCACTTTGTTGTGGACTTTCAGTTAGCAGGCAGGATTCACAATAGTTGCAGGCAGAAAGTCTCTCTCTCTCTCTTTTTTTTTTTTTTTCCTGTTTTTTGGTTCTTCTTCTAGAGGGGTGGTTTCTGTCTCTTTCCCCAGGAAAGACACTGGCTAGGGGGAGGAGGCGGTGCCCTTGCTTGCTCAGTGCCCCAGCTGCTGCAGCTCCCACAGGCAAAGTTCTGAGGTGTCCCAATGTCCCCAAGGTCCATGCTCCACACTCTTGTTTCTGGGGAAGCACTCAGTGTTCACGCACGGGCGGGGTTCCTAGAGAGGGTCCATAGACCAGGGGAGGGAGCCACCCAGGGAGCCGCCCGGCACTCTATGGCTCCGTAGCAGCTAAGCCTTGGACACCCCAATGGTGACTGTCCATCCACAGATCACTGGCCCTGGGGGTGAAAGTTCAGGGTCCAACAGGCACCAGAGCTGGGGGCCTGGCGAGCTCAGGAGTACAGAGTATCTCCCCGGCTAGAGGGTCGCCAAAAAGAAAGAGGAAAAGAACAAAAGAAAAAAAAATCTGTAATTCTGTGACTCTTCGCTGCCTTTCCCCTTAGTGCAGCTCCGTCCCTCTCCCTCTAAGTGCCGTCCTGGTGGAGATCCCCTAGATTCTAAGCTGTTTCCTATTCATGACATTTGTCTACCGAGTTCATACAAAGCCAGAGCTCTTGGCGCGGGTTCATGGACTAGGGGAGGGAGCTTCCTGGGGAGCCGCCCGGCACCCTATGGTTCCGCAGCGGCTAGGCTGTAGACCTCAAGATGGCAACTGCCCGTCCGCAGATCGCCAGTGCTGGGGAAGAGTGTTCAGAGTTCGGCAGGCACCAGGGCCGGGGGCCTGGCAAGCACAGAAGCCTGCAGTATTTCCCCAGCTAGAGGACCCCCGAAGAATAAAAAAAGAAAAAAAAAATCTGTAATTTGGTGACCCTTCATTGCTTTTTGCCTTAGCGCAGTTCCGTCCCTCTCCCTTTGAGAACTGCGTCCTGGCGGAGATCGCCTAGAGTCTAAGCTGTTTCCCGTTGATGTCTTCTGTCCACAGAGTTCATACAAAGCCAGAGCTCTT
Organism: Lemur catta; assembly: GCF_020740605.2. Taxonomy (NCBI): domain Eukaryota; kingdom Metazoa; phylum Chordata; class Mammalia; order Primates; family Lemuridae; genus Lemur; species Lemur catta. The sequence continues at coordinate 31,446,365 of NC_059130.1, read as the reverse complement.
AGCGTGGGTTCACAGACTAGAGAAGGGAGCCCCCGGGGAGCCGCCCAGCACCCTATGGTTCCGCAGCCTAGCGGCTGCGGACCCCAAGATGGTGACTGCGCACCTGCAGATCTCCGGTGCTGGGGGAGAATGTTCAGAGTCTGGCAGGCACCAAGGCCAGGGGCCTGGTGAGCACCGGAGCCCACAGTAGTTCCCCAGCTAGAGGGCCGCCAAAGAGAAAAGAAAAAAAAAAAATCTGTAATTCCGCGACCCTTCACGGCTTTTTGCCTTAGTGCAGTTCTGCCCCTTTCCCTTTAAGTGCTGCGTCCCCGCAGAGATCCCCTAGAGTCTAAGCTATTTCCTGCTGATGTCTCCTATCCACAGTGTTCATACAAAGCCAGAGCTCTTGGCGTGGGTTCATGGACTAGGGGAGAGAGTCGCCCGGCACCCTATAGTTCCGCAGTGGCTAGACTGTGGACCCCAAGATGGCGACCACATGCCTGCAGATCACTGGTGCTGGGGAAGAATGTTCAGAGTCCGACAGGCACCAGTGCGGGGGGCCTGGCGAGCACCGGAGCCCACAGCAACTCCCCGGCTAGAGGGCTGCCGAGAAAGAAAAAAGAGAAGAAAAAAAGAAAAAAGAATCTGTAATTCCACCACCCCCCCGTGGCCCTTCACCCCAGCGCAGTTCTGCCCCTTTCCCCTTAGGCGCCGCGTCCCCATGGAGATTCCCCAGAGTCCAAGCTGTTTCCCGCTGATGTCTCCTGTCCACAGAGTTCATACAAAGCTAGAGCTCTTGGCATGGGTTCACGGACTAGGGGAGGGAGCCACCTGGGGAGCCACCCGGCACCATATGGTTCTGCAGTGGCTAGGCTGTGGACCCCAAGATGCTGTGGACCCCAAGATGGTGACCGTGTGCCTGCAGATCACCGGTGGTGGGGGAGAATGTCCAGAGTCTGGCAGGCACCAGGGCCGGGGGCCTGGCGAGCACTGGAGCCCACAGTAGTTCCCTAGCCAGAGGGCCGCCGAAGAATAAAAAGAAAAATTTAAAAAAAAAATCTGTAATTCATTGACCCTTCACTGCTTTTTGCCTTAGCACAGTTCTGTCCCTCTCCCTTTGAGAGCCGCATCCCGGTGGAGATTCCCTAGAGTCTAAGCTGTTTCTCGTTGATGTCTTCTGTCCACAGAGTTCATACAAAGCCAGAGCTTTTGGCATGGGTTCACAGACTAGGGGAGGGAGCCGCCCACACCCTATGGTTTCGCAGCCACTAGTCTGTGGACCCCAAGATGGCGACCACGTGCCCACCGATGGCCTGCACTGGGGTAGAATGTCCAGAGCTTGGCAGGTGCCAGAAGCGGGGACCCAGTGAGCACCAGAGCCCACAGCAGCTCCCTGGCTAGAGGGCCGCCGAAGAAGAAAAAGAAAAAGAAATCTATAATTCCGTGACCCTTCATTGCCCCTGGCCTTAGCGAAGTTCCGCCCCTTTCCCTTTAAGCGTTTTATCCCTGCAGAGATCCCCTAGAGTCTAAGCTGTTTCCCACTGATGTCTCCTGTCCACAGAGTTCATACAAAGCCAGAGCTCTTGGCATGGGTTCACAGACTAGGGAAGGGAGCCGCCCAGGGCACCGTGCGGCACCTTATGGTTCCACAGGGGTTAGGCTGTGGACCCCAAGATGGTGACCACACAACCACCGATTGCTGGTGCTGGGGAAGAAGAATGTCCAGAGCTTGGCAGGTGCCAGAGCCGGGAGCCTGGCGAGCACTGGAGCCCACAGCAGCTCCCCTGCTAGAGGGCCACCGAAGAAGGAAAACAAAAGAAATCTGTAATTCCGCGACCCTTCACGGCCCCTTGCCTTAGCGCAGTTCCGCACCTTTCCCTTTAAGTGTTGCATCCCCATGGAGATCCCCTAGAATCTAAGCTGTTTCCCGCTGATGTCACCTGTCCACAGAGCTCCACGTCTCCTGCAGTGATTCTGCACCGACTTCAGTCAGATCCCTGATTGAGTGGGTGTGAAGGTCAGTGGGGAGAACAAGCCGCTTTGCTGTGGGGCTGAACCCGCCTCACTCGTTGGTGAGGCGGGTACAGCCATCCCACACTCCACCGTCTATTGTCCGTCCCGCACTCTCCAAATTATCTCGATCCTATTTCCCGTTCACCTCTGTTTGTTCTTGTTCTCTGTGTCCCACATTGATTCTCTATGGGTTCACACTGCTGTTCTTGTGGGGGTGTGATCCTCTAGCATTGTGGCAGGCCGAGATCCATGCCTTCCTCTCCGGGAGCACGAATCCAGGAGGTCACCTCCACTCAGCCATCTTGTCACTCCTAAGAAAAGTTTATTGCATTTTTTTATTTATTTACATACCTTATTTTCTAAAAGTTGTCATCCACCTTTTATTACACATATTAGGTCACATACTTCCTTACCTGGGCCACTTACAGACAGCAATACTTTTGTTTACAATATTGTATCTAATCAATTATGTCTCCTTGCCCAAGATAACTACAGCCTTTCACCGGGCATGCTTAGATCATAACTTCTTTCATTAAAATGCTAAGACATTGAAAAAACTTTATCCTGTTACTGTAGCTCAGGCAAAACTGATTGTTAAAACTTGTCCTGATTGTCAACAATTCTCTTTGTCCCCTATAACAATGGGTCTTGAAACAAACACACGAAGACAGTTGCCAAATGATATTTGGCAAACTGATTTTACACAATTACCTCAGTTTGGACATCTTAAATATATATACATTACTGTTGATACACATTCAGGCTTCAATCATGCCACGCCCTTGTCTCAGGAAACTAGCTGTCATGCTATCCCACATTTATTGGAACACAGTTTTAGGATTACCCAAAATTATAAAAATGGAAAATGGCCCTTGCTATTTATTGAAAAAATATAATTCTACCCTTCAAAATTGGAAAATTAAACATATCACAGGTATACCCTACAATTCTTCCAGACAAGCATTAGTGGAACATGCATACCATACCTTAAAAGCTTATCTATTAAAACAAAAAAGGGGGAACAAAGGACTATCACCTAGACAATAAATAACTAAAACATTATTTACTTTAAATTTTCTTAATATTGGAGATGATGGCTATACTGCTATGGACTGTAGATTGGGAAAACATAATTCTAATCAATTAAATCAAAAGAAAGTATTGGTTAAAGACTGGGTTAATAATTTACGGCAAGGACCTTTTCTGGTATTGACATGGAGCAGAGGTGCAGTTTGTGTTTCTTGAGAAACAGGTCCAGAGTAGGTCCCTACAAAAAGGGTGAAGCTATACCATGAGCTGGAGAACACCAGAAAACCCCAATGCACAGGTGAAGAATCTGACCCTGGAACAACAAAGGATAATGTTGACCAGGATGAGACAAGCTCCTGACATAACCTGGAGACAATTGAAGAGGTTTGATCAAAAGGTGGTGACAATAATTATGCTGGGGATTACCTGACAGCAGAAAATCCATTTTTGACATATTTGGCCATCATAGGTGAGGCTTCTGAACAGGTAGGATGATGGTTTCTACTCCTTCTAGGATGGTCATTGCTGTCTTCAGCAGATGCCACAGTTAATTGGAGCCATTTATTAAACCCACCTTTATTTCCTGTACTTACATGATGGGATGTAGATCCTCCCTTGTCTTCTAATGACACAGGGTGTACTGGTGGCATTTGGCTACCAGCATCAGAACCATTAATGTCACATATTGAATGGTTACATAATATTGATTTCATACTATTTACTGCCAGTAACGATCCTATTTGTTTTTCCACCTTATCAATTGTTGAGAATTAAAAATTGGTAGCCCATCTAATTATTCCATTACTTGGAGTGAACATGGATTTTCAGGTTCTGTTCTTCAACTCACAGACAGCATTCATATGGGTTCTATCCATACCAAAATATGCAGAATGGGGTTGCCATTTTTTAATCATGTGTTATCCCATGGCAATTATACTAACCACACTAACATGCATACACTGTTTTTAAACAATAATGTCAGTGATTCAGTCATGATATGTACCACTCAACCTTATGTTTTCTTTTTTGGACTAAAACCTTCTAATATAACTCAAGTTAATACCTATTATAATATGTCTTGTGAGAGTCCTTCTTGGAATAGTTCTTGTATTACATTACAAAATGTTACTAATCTTAATATCACTTATATACTTATGTTAAAAAGAAAAGCACAAGCCTGGGTTCCTGTCAATTTAACAAGGACATGGCAAGGAGAATCTTCCTTACAGGTCTTACAGTCTGCCTTAACAAAAATTAGCCACACACACCTTCTGACTACTCTTACTGCTTTCTTAGTTTCAGCTATTATTATCCTTACTACTACAACGGTGGCTGCCACATCTCTTACTGAGTCAATACATTCGGCAGCTGTAGTGGAATTAGTTCTGGTAAATGTTACACATGAAATGCAAGAACAAACGGAAATTGATAGAGGCATATCGGCTAGAGTACAAGTACTTGGATTGGTCACAGAATGGGTCGGAGACCACCAACAAGCATTTATTACTCATCAAGGCCTGCAATGTGATTGGAAATATCACACACAGTGTGTTACATCCTTACCATATAACAAATCCACTTGGAGCATGGTAAAATCTAATCTTCAGGGGGGCTTCAAATTTCATTTACAATCTCAAGTACTACAATTGGAAAATCAACTACAAAATCAAATACAACAACTCCATTCAATTTTACAAATGAAAACTTTACAAAAGTTTTAAAGTAGCTTTGCTTGGTTAGACCACAATCAATGGTTTACAGGACTTAATATTAGAATTTGTATCATGGCTGGAATTATCATACTCTTGTTTTCTGTTTCTAGCACTCTGCAAACAATTGATTTCTATGATTCGCCGCATGACTGCACACAAGCAGAAGCTGGACACTTACATGGCCTTCAATATCTATCATGAAGAACAATTTAATTATAATAAGAAAGGGGGAGATGTAGAGGATATTAGAAAAGACATAAAGGCCTGGGTAAAAGGACTGTGAAAACGGTGGAAATCTGGCAGTCCTGTAAACAAAACTTGTGATATGATTGTTATCACCCGGCTGCACACAGCAGGCTTTGGAATGTATGGAAAGATGACTGGTGTTGGGTCCCTGCCCTTTTCTTTACGGCCTTAAGGAACAACAAGATAATTATAAGTTTAATTTATATCACTAAATAGACTTGTTTACAACAATATGCTTAGTATATTACACCAAAGATTTTCTCTATATGTTCTTTACTGTTAACACATATAGCTTTCCTTATAATACATACAAAGATTTGGAAAGGTTCAGGAGCTCTTTGAAATGAAAATAGTCTCCCCTCCTCCTTCAGCCTGAGATTGTGGTCTGGAGCATTCTTTGTTGCCCAGTGACACTGGTAGAGATGCTGAACAATCTCTACAAATGCTATTAGTTCTCCTCTCAGGAATGCTTTTGCTGTATCACACAGACTTTGATTACTTGTGTCGCCATTATCATTTAGTTCAAAGAATCTTTTGATTTCTATCTGGATCTCCTCCCTGACCAAGTAGTCATTCAGCAATAGATTGTTTAATTTCCATGAATTTGTGAGGTGGTGAGTGTTTCTGTTGGAATTTATCTCTAATTTTATACCACTGTGGACTGAGAAGGTACATAGTATAATAGGTTTTTAATTTTTTGAGATATGATTTGTGCCCTAGGATGTGATTGATTTTAAAGAATGTTCCATGAGCTGATGAGAAGAATGTATATTCAGCTTTGTTTGGGTGGAATGTTCTGCATATGTCTGTTAGACCCATTTGTCCTAGAGCTTTTTTTTAAGTCCATTGCTTCTTTGGTTATTTTCTGCTTTGAAGATCTGTTCAGTTCAGTCAGTGGGGTATTGAAATCCCCAGTTGCTATGACATTACTATTTATCATGTTATTTGCATCAAGTACGGTTTGCTTTAGGTATCTGGGCACTCCTGTGTTAGGTGCATAAATATTAAAAATTTGTTAAGTTTTGTTGGATTTTTTCCTCTACCATTATATAGTGGCCATTTTTGTTTTTTCTTTACCCTAGCTTTCTTTTAGTTTTCATTTGCCTGGAAGTTTGTTTTCCAGCCCTTTACCTTGAGTATGAAAGCATCTTTGTGGGTAAGATACATTTCCTGGAACTGGCAGATACTTGACTTGTGTTTTTTTTAATCCACTCAGCCAGTCTATGTCTCTTCAGTGGACAATTCGCGCCACTCACTTTTATTGAGAGAATTTATATTTGGGGAATATTTCTGTACATACTGTTGGATAAATTCTTATTGTTTTGTTTTACCTCTCGAGCCATTGTGGAATCAAGGTTCTGGGCTTTAACTCCTAAGTGATTTTACTTTGATGGGTTTCTATTGTGCTGTTCAGTATATAATGCAGGTCTGAGTATTTCATTCAGGGCAGGTCTAGTCTTTGTAAATTCCATCAGTGATTGTTTGTCTGGGAAAGCCTCTATTTCACCCTCATAGATGAAGCTTAGTTTTGCCAGGTAAAGAATTCTAGGTTGGCCATTATTCTGTTTCAGAAGATTGAGGATAGGTCCCCAGTTCCTTCTGGCTTATAAGGTTTCAGTTGTGAAGTCTACAGTTAGTCTGATAGGTTTTCCTTTGTAGGTTATCTGCTGATTTCATCTTACTGCTCAAAGAATTGTTTCTTTTATATTTATTATGGCCAGCCTAATAACTAAGTGATGTCGTAATTGCCTTTTCCCATTGAGTCTCCCGGAGTTCTGTGTGCTTCTTGTCTCTGGATATCTATATTTCTGGTTAGACCAGGTAAGTTTTTCTCCATTATCCTAAGAAACAGATTTTCTAGCCCTTCTGTATTTTCTTCTTCTCTCTCCTGGGTGCTTATAATCTTCATGTTTTCTTTACATGATCTCACATTTCTAGTATGTTTTGTACATATCTCCTGTACTGTTTTCTTTTCTTTATCTGATATGTTTAGCACATAAGCATTATCTTCAAGCTCTGACATTCTTTTGTTTGCATGATCCTTCCTATTCTTAAGGCTTTCCACTGTGTTTTGTAGTTCCTTGAATATCTCTTTGATTTCCAGTATTTCTGTTTGGTTCTTTTGTAATATTTCAATTTTTTAAGAGAATTTTTCATTCATTTCCTGTATTGTTCTTGTGGCTTCTTTGTTCTGGGCTTCTATTTTTCTCTTCAATCCCATTGAATCTTTCAATCTTACAATCCATATTCAGAATTCTTCCTCTGTCATTTTAATCATTTCATTTAAGTTGGTAGCTATTGTTCAGGGTCTAATGATTTCTTTTGGAGGTGATTTTTCTCTCTGAGCTTTCATATTTCCTGCATTTTTTTGCTGATTATTTCCCATCAGGCTACTTGGTCTAGAACTGGGGGTGCTAGGAGTGATTTATGGCCCTCTCTTCAAGTCCCCAAGGGTCATTCCTTGACAATGCTGGGGAGTGACACGCTGGTCCTGTATTGCCTTAGAGGTATTTTAGAAACTTAGGTTACCTCTGGTCTTGCACTTGTGGGTATGACTCTACTGCCCTCTAATACTTTTAGATGGAAGGCACTGTGTTACGCTATGGGGTTACCTTCTCTGTCATTGATTGTAGTCTGCATGGAGGAGCACGTTATCAAGGTAATCTGATGTCTCTGTGGTAGGTTCTGGTCCCCCAGATGGGGTATACAAATGCTCTGATCTTTGAGAGGGTCTCTGTCACTCTCGACAGGGTTACTTGGATGCCATCCCCCCTTATGGTGGGGGTAAGGGCAAGATAGATTGCAGCTGCTGCCTGCAAGCCTGAGTGCATGTGTGCTTCTATGGCTGTTTGATCTGCTGCTCAGGGAAGCCACCAATATGTTATTCAGGGCTCTTCCACCATACTTGGCAGGCTACTCCTGATGAGAAGGGTCAATTGGTGCAACTGCTGAACTCTCTGGCCAGGTTTTTCCTTCCCTATCCACAAACCAAACCCTCAATGCTGGTGGCCACCTGGATCCAGAGAGCAAGTCCTGGAGTTATGTTCTTATTAGATGATCTAAGATGGTCCAGCACTTTGAATCAATAGGCTGCTAACTATTTCACAGTACCAAAGTCCTGTAGATTCACATAAGTTGCACAGAAAAAAGTGGCTTTTCTCACTTCTGACCTCCAAGGGTGGAGCCTTCTGTGAATAGTGTGAAAGTCCCCGAGCTGGGGGAGGGGTGCTGCCCAAAAGTACTGTGTGGCATAGTATCTCCAGACTGTGGACCCCACAGATGGCAGCCACCCACCCCTGAAGAACTAGCATTGGGAGGGAGCACTCAAGATTTACCTGCCAACACCGGCCTGGCTACCCAAATCAATAGGTCACTGACTATCTTTCAGTACCAAAGTCCTGCAGATTCATGCCAGCCACACAGAGAAAGTGGCTTTTCTCTCTTCTCCACACTTTCAAGGGTGGAGCCCGCGATTCCCAATGCCAAAATCCCTAGGCTGGGGTAGAGGTATGGCCCAAAACCACTCTGTACCACAGCAACTCTGGGCTGTGTAGCCCCAAAATGGAAGCCACCTGCCCCTGAAGAGCTAGTGGTGAGGGTGACCACTCAGGAGTTGTCAGATGCCAGTCCAAGAGGCTGCATCAATATGTCGCCAGCTGTCCCGTCTGCATCATAGTCCTGCAGTCTTGCGTCTGTCTGGCAGAGAGTCTTAATCTTTCTATCTCACCCTGAGCCAGAAGAATCATCAGCGATTTCCATGGACAGAGCCCCCTTTACAGCATTTCCCTCCTGTGCTCCGGTCCCACTGACCACCAGAGGCAAGGTGCAGGTATCCAAACTCCCTCCTGTGGTTGTAGGAAGTAATCACTCAGACTAGACTCTCCCTCAACCCAGTGTGGTCCCAGCACAGAGCACTGGGAAGTTCAAAATGTTTCCCACTATTGTCTCCTCTCCACAGAGCCTGTCATCCCATGCCACGACCTTGAACCGACTTCAGGAGAGTCCTTGTCTGAGTGGGTGCGGAGGTCTGTGGGGGAGCTGAGCATCCTCCTGTGGGTCAGATTGCACTGCACTGGCTAGCTGAGTGGGCATGGCCCTCCTGCACTCTATTCTCTATTGTATATCTCCAACTCTCCAGTCTTTGGGATCATATGACCCTTTCACCTTTTTTTCCCTATGCTGCGTGACTCATGCTGTTTCTCAGCATTTTCACAATGCTATCCTTAGGGGGAGTGATCCACTCATGTGTAGCCATTTGAGTTCCTCAGCTCCTTCTCTGGGAGCAGTGATCCAGGAGGTCACCACTAATCTGCCATCCCTTGCCCCTCAATCCAAACTCTTCAGTGAGCCAATTTTATACAGAAAGGTTTAAGTATATGAATCCCCAAAAAGAAAAGAAACAGGGAGTATACGATGGGAAACTGTGGCCACATGTGGTGGCTTATGCCTATAATCCCAGCACTTTGGGAGGCCAAGGTGGGAGGATCGCTTGGGCTGGGAATTTGAGATCACCCTGGGCAGCACAGAAAGATTCCATCTCTAAAAAAAAAAGGAGGGGGACTCTTTGAAATAGTGAATACTTCTACATAGAGATACAAGATCTGAAATACATATGAAAATTCAAAGGAGAGAGAAGGGAGTGGTTAGATAGGCTCTCTGGACACACAAAATCCTCAAAGAACAATCTGAGATGGATGGGACACCCTATGATTAGAACCCAGGCTGAGCAGGGGCTCTCAGCTATCCTGGAGAAGCCCAGTGCTCTTCCTCTGTCACCAGCCTTCCCAAAGTTCCCCCTCCACACCCTGTCAGTGCATAGTCCACAGGCATTCTTGAGTCCACCTTTGCCTAGGCTTTATCTGGCCACTCCCACTGGTGACTTTGGACCCCTAGAGAAAGAACTCTACCTGGAACTCAGAGGACATATCCCCACCACACACAGTCTCACACTCTGCTTTGTCATCCCCTTTCCCACCAGCAGAAACCTTACCACCTTCCATTTCCCCATCAGAGGAACCCATAGCCCCCCACAACCACATGCCTCTCGTAGGGCTTTTCATTTTCCCTTCAGCTCTGATTCAACTGATTCTCCCCCTTTTCTGGCCTCCAGTGGCAGTTCCTGTTTCTAGCCTGTGTCCTCTTCCCTCTTCAATCTATAACAACAAATAGGTTTCAGCCTGAGAACTAGGATAAACACCACTTCTTAGAAGCATTCATCCCTAACTGTAAAATGAATCCAATTGAACCAAAAGATAACAAGGAATCTTGGGGTCACCTTAGACTCTGGATAGAATTTTTTAATTGCTCTTAAAAAACTTTTTAATCAAAGGTTTGTCCTCACATGAATTTGGAGTTAAAAATAATACTCTATTTGTTTTGAAAAGCCCAATCCAAAAAAATTATCAATAAAAAGAGTACCAAGCTGGTAATGGCACTATGTCACTCAGTAGAAGCAAACACAAACTTATTGCTAGGGATCTGAACTCAATGTATAATTTTCTTTTCCTGATACAGATAGTATTTCCTTCATATGGTTACAATACTAACAAATCTCAATTATCATGGTTGAGTTAAACAAAACAAATCCCCCAACAACATGGCACAAATTTCCGTTGCCACAGTATCTTAACTGCTAATAATTGCATGAAGTACAAATTACCACTAGCCCTTCAGTCCATGAATCCCCACGGAAATACAAATGCACATCATAATCAGTGAGCAATTACATCACATATTCCAAAGGTTGTCAGTGGCTGTTAATCTTTTCTGTGCAAAGACAGCATAGCATGCAGTTATGTTGTCTCCTTGTATCCCAGTAATAAATCCGTGTGACATCTTACATGGATGGATAATAGGAAATGGAAATTGGGCAACAAGATGAAAGTGTAGAAAAGAAAAGTGGCAATGCTAGAAGTCAGATTTGAATTAAATATAAAAGAAGTTCCAGAAGAAAGAGCTGACTGTGGGAATGTTGATAATGCCATTGTTTCAGAGACTTCTCAGTATAAAGTTAGAGGAACTGAATGAAGACAAACTTACCAACCTAAACAGGAGAGTGGTTGTTGTGAAAAGGATGCAGGTGTCCCATTGCAGTGACACCAACAGAAAATTTCCCATTAAAAGAACTCTCAGAAATATTCCCCATGAACAAAAACTCAGAGTATAAAATATTAGAAGTTAGTCCAAAACTAGAAAGGAGAATGAAAGTTAATTAAGGCATAAAGTGATACTCCATATATTTAAGTTATATGGTGAGAAGAAGGCAAGTAATGTTCAAAACCTTCTTGGTAAGTGTTTATGAGAAAAAAATCTTAATTCTGGATGTTTCTAATGTTTTAAATTACAATGTGCTAACTAAATATTAGTTTTACTATTTTTTCACTTCTCTATATATTTATAACCAACAGTAAGACAGTTTTGAGTATTTGGACAAAAATTTCTGAAGGTTAGAGGGTGTCCATAATTTTCCCCAATATGTATTATTAAGAACTGTTTCAAGGTTTCAGGTTTCATGAGGAAGTATTTCAGTCCTACACTAACATGCAAAGCAAAACTAAGTTTATATTGTAGGAATTATTGTCAAAATTAAAAAACTGTAGTTTCTCAAGCTTCAGTGATGGCCTCTTATGGATACTACCCCTTCACTTTTACTTAAAGAATCTCTTAATCTTTAGAAGTTTGCAAGGGGTTATATACATTGAATAGGAATTCAAATACCACTCTGCTTATGGTATTTATTTTACTTAAATATCATGCCAAACCAGTGCTAAGTACACCAGTTTAGACATCGATGTTTTGGAAAAAAATCTATACTTTTGGCTTATTTTGTACAATCCATCATTTTATTAATATCTTCAAAATTTCAAAGGAAGTCTTGCAGACTACCACAAACTGAATTCCTAGTAACATGGTGGTATCAGCTTAACTTCCTCATCATATATTCAACAATGGTTTTTATTTTATATTTGTATCTGTAATACAATCCAATGTTAAGACTGAAATGTAATACTACTCATATGATATTTTTTAAAACCATTTAGAGATAAACTTTTAGTATATCTTTTACTATCAAAATTTTAAAAAGAATTTTAATAAATCAAGGAACATAGAATACCACAGAATTTTCTGAAGCATTTTTAGATGTGGTCAATTATATTTTCCGTGCGTGATGGCATTGTCATATCCTTGAATCTTCAAAACATTTTTGTTTATATTCACCTTTTGTAACTTGTCTATTATCTGTTAAGCCATATTTTGTGACTCAGAAATCTAAGCAACAACAGGCACAAGCAACTTGAGACTATGGAGTGGGAGATGACAACTGAGCCTCTGTACAAGCCACATAAATTCAAGGCTGATTCCTTCACTGGTCTCCTTCTTGACCTTAAAGCCACTTCAAAATAATATAGCAGACAAACTAAATTTGAGGAATCTCATCTAGGTTGAATCCTTAGTCTGTACTGAAAGTCAAGGCAAAAACTGCCACCAATTATTTTATTGCTCGCTATTTTAAAAAAATTTCTAAGAGCTCTCTGATTCCATTAATAGAAATTTTGTCTCACAATTTCGTGCTGAGACAGCATAACTGAATGTATTTGTTTAGAGAATTCTATGCACATTTCCTAAGATTTCTTGGGGCTTTTGGCCTCTGTTTTCAAAATTGTCTCTGTGAGGTTTGGATGCTTACTTAAGCTCCATTAAGGAAATCCTTACTTCCATAAGAACACACTCTTGCTCTAGTGGATGGTGTGGTCAGGTAACAGTATACCCTTTCAACACAAATGTGTTCAGTCCTCAGCTTCAGGGAATATTGACTGCTGACCACACAGCAGTCACAGTGAGATGGGTCACACTCCAAAAATTGCCTTCTGTTGAAGCGACCTACTTTGCCTAAGAGGATTTTCCTTCCCTGGGGAAAGGCCTCTTCAAATGTGGAAGTAAAAACTATGACCCCATTACCTCGTTTTAGGAAACCTCAGAAGGGCCATCCTAGCTCCACAACTTTGTATGTGATTAATTGGGTCTTGTGTTACAACTGCATCACAGTTCAATTTCTCCCTTGGCTCAGTCCTGCTTTCCTCTCCCTGTTACTAGTGTTGCTCGAGAGAGCACTCCCCAATAAATATTCTGCAAGAAGATGTCCATCTGAGTCTGTTTTCTCATAAATTGACCTGAGACACTCATCCACATAAAAACAGCCACTTGACATTAGACACAGTCATCCTAAGGGGCAACAACTTGTCACAGTAAAAAACCTCAAATGGCCACTAGATACAGAGTTCTACAATTGCCTGTCCAGGCCATAACAGTAGACAGACAGCTATACAGCATATAAAAGCCAGTGATCTTAAATCATGTAGGCCACCGAACATCAACAAGGTTAAAGACTTGTGTTAAAAAACGTAGGCCTGCACACTAAGAAAGTCAAATACTCAGATTAAGTCATGTAGGACAGAAGGAGAAAGGCCCCCAAGAGCCTCAGAGACCAGCAACAAGGGTAGGTGGAGCAGTTAAATTTCCCCTCCCTTGCATCTTGGATTGCTGTTGGGCTCTTGAGTGGTTGGAGAGACCTCCCAACACCAGTCCAGAAATGGCTGCCACCAGTGAGTGGTGACCCTCTTGCAGACAAGACGTCAGGCTCCCAGCTCCCTTGGGGTACCTCCTGCCCCACAAACCTGAGCCGACTGGCAGGCGCCATATTACTTCATTCTCCCCTTCCCCTTTGCTACCTGCAGCTGCCGAGAGAGAAAATTTAGCCACCACGTGGAGTCATCTGCAGGGAATGGGGCCTATCCTTTTGGAGCCCTACCGCAGACTGAGGGGTACTCAGACTGTGAGCTCCATACCAGCCAGCCATCCCAGGTGCCACTTGCCTGGTGACTCCAGGAGAGCTGGGCAAAACCCGAAATGGACAGACATCCATCCAGCTTGGGCACCCCATGGGTGACTTAAAACCAGCACTCCTCTCCCTGGCAGCGTCAGGGATTGATTTCCAGGGCCCAGGGGACAGGCCTGCAGACCAGATCCCATACACTCAGGTCTCGATCACATTGCCCTGGGGCACACATGGGATATTTGTGAATGAGCCTACTGAGGTGTGTGTGCCTTCGGGGGAGAACAGCATGCTTGTGGGGCAACCCTGCTCCCATTGGAGGGCCATGCACACAGCTCAGCCTGCCATCTTGGTGGGACCCTCCCAGCCCACATCACAGCCAGGGAATATTCACTGGCTTGTGGTCCTGCCTGTTGGCAGAGACCTGTGAGATACTGTGGAATAGGAGAGAGTGTAAAGGAGCAAGGCCTGCTCCAGATTGCAGGTCTCAAATAGCCCCACCTGCACACACAGACTTTTGGGCTGAGTGGGGCCATGGAAGACACTCCCTGACACCTTTGCCAAGAAGCAGACAAAAGAACTTTGACCTCTGCTAACAGCATTTGTTGTTCTTGACAGCAGGCTCACCCAACCTAGCTCCACCCAAACTCACTCCCCCAACTGTTCCTACTGAGGTGAAGAGTAAGGACACACCTGGAAGTCCCAGGGCACCATCCTCCACCTGAGACACTAGAGTACCTCTCCAGAGGAACAAGAGCTGGTTACAGGACCCAAAAACAGCACTGGAGGCTGCTTCTCCCAGCAAGTGCCACCTACTGACAGGGAAGCCATTCTGCACACACTTTAAGTACATCTAATGACTCATCATATGGGGTGTGGTCAAATCTCACCCACAAACACCACCTACTGGCTTAAAGACTAAACAAGGCCTGTCATTATTCAAACAAAAATCTAAAGTTAAGGAGCAACAGCTAATTCAGATAGAAATGAATCAGTGAAAGAACCCTGGAAGTATGAAGAATCAAACAGAAAGGACACCCCCAAAGGGGAACACCAGCTCTCCAACAACGAATATCAACCAAACTCAGCACACTAAAATGACAGAAGAAGAATCTCAAACATGGATTTTAAGAAAACTAAATATATGCAAGAAAATAAGGATAATCAACAGAAAGAAACCACAAAAAAAATCCAGGATTTGGAAGAAAAATTCACTAAAGATATCGAAATATTAAAGAAAAATCAAACAGAACTTCTTGAAATGAAGATTTTATTCAAGGAGTTACAAAACACAGTGGAAAGCCTCAAGAACAGGGTAAAGCAAACAGAAGAAACAATCTCAGGGAATGAAGATAACCTTTCAATTAAATAAGTCAGTCATGGAGATAGAGCAGAGAAATAAAAGAGCAATGCCTACAAGAAATGTGGGATTATGTGAAGAGGCCTAATGTGAGAATCATACGCATCCCTGAAAGTGAAGAAGGAAATACACAAGGGTTTGATAAGTTATTTAAGGATATAATAGAGGAAAATTTCCCAGCCTTGCTAAAAATCTGGATATATAGGTACAAGAACCTCAAAGGACTCCTGGAAGATTCATCACAAACAGGAAGACACCACAAAACACAGTCATCAGACTGACCAAAATAACCACCAGAGGCCTTCTATGAGCTGTAAGTTAAAAGAAGCAGGTAACCTATAAAGGAAAACCCATTAGAATAATGTCAAAACTCTCAACTGAGACCTTACAAGCAAGAAGAGACCAGGGCTGCATTCTCACTCTTCTCAAGTAGAATATGCCCAGCCAAGAATCCTGTACCCTGCAAAACTAAGTTTTGTATATGAAGGAAATATGAAGACCTTCTCAGATAAGCAAAGACTGAGGGAATTCATCAAGACAAGATCTGCCCTCCAGGAAGTACTCAAAACAGTATTACATATGGGTCAGCACAATAAACACTCACCAATGTAAAATCATCCAAAAGCTAAAAATCAAAGGTCAGATACCACAATGGCACAAGAGACAAAACAAAGCAACAAAATTTAACTCAACAGGATGAATGGAAATCTGCTCCACTTATCAATTCTCTCAATAAATGTGAATGGTTTGAACTGCCCACTAAAGAGACATAGGCTGGATGAATGGATAAGTATACAAAAGCCAAGTATCTGCTGTCTTCAGGAAACACATCTAACCCAAAGGATGCATTCAGACTCAAGCAAAGGGATGTGAAACAATATTTAAAGCAAATGGAAGCTAATAGAAAATTGGTGTGTAGGTTTTGATTTCAGATAACTTAGTCCTCATATCAACAAAAGAAATGAATGACAGCGAGGGTCACTATATAATGGTGAAAAGTACAATTCAAAAAGAAAACATAACAATTCTAAATATTTATGCACCTAACTCAGGTGCACACAGATTCATAAAGCAAATCCTACTTGGTCTAAACAAAATGATAAACAAGAACACCATAATATCTGGAGATTTCAGCACTCCTCTGACAGAACAGGACAAATCCTCCAAACATAAAATAAACAAAGAAACAATGAAACAGCACTCTAGACAAATGGGACTGACTGACATTTACATAATATTCTACCTGAAACCACTGAATATAAGTTTTTTCAACAGTTCATGGGACATTCTCTAAGATTAACCATATCCTAGGACACAAGCATCACTCAAAAAAATTTAAAAAACAGAAATTATGCCATGCATCTTCTCAGACTACTTTGGAATAAATTAGAAATCAACTCCAACAGAAACTCTCATCTCTGCACAAAGTCATGGAAACTAAACAACCCTCTGTTGAACCATTATTGTGTTAAGGAAGAAATCAAGATGGAAATCAAAAGATTCTTTGACTAAATGATAAAAGAGATATAAGTTATCAAAATTTGTGGGACACAGCTAAAGCAGTCCTGAGAGGAAAATTTATATCCATAAATGCATACATCCAAAAGACAGAAAGATCACAAGTAAAAAATCTAATTAATTGTCTCAAAGAACTGGAAAAGGATGAGCAAATTGACCCCAAACCCAGCAGAAGAAAAGAAATAAAGATCATAGCAGAACTAAATGAAATTGATAATAAAAATCTATACAGATTAATAAACCACAAAGTTGGTTCTTTGAAAAATAAACAAAATTGACATGCCTCTGGCTAGATTAACTAGAAGCAGAAAATAAAGAACTCTGATAAGCTCCTTTAGGATTCAAAAAGGAGAAATTACAACTGATGCCATAAAAATACATAATATCATCTATGAATACAATATAAACCTATATGCACATAAACTGGAAAATGTGGAGGAAATGGACAATTTCTACGAAACACACAGCCTCCCTATGCTCAAGCAGGAAGAAATAGAATTCCTTAACACACCAATATCAAGTACCAAAAATGAAACAGCAATAAAAAAAACCTTCCTAAAAACAAAAGTCCTGGACCAGACTCTTTCACACCCAAATTTTACCAGACATACAAAGAACTGGATCCTACCCTGCAGAAATTATTCCACAACACTGAGTAGGAAGGAATACTCCCCAACACATTATATAAAGCCAACATCACCTTGATGTCAAAACCAGGAAAGATCAGAACAAAAAAGAAAGCTACTGACCAGTACCACTTATGAATATAGATGCAAAAATTCTCAACAAACTCCTAACAAACCGAATCCAAGTGCTTATCAAAAAAATGATCCCTCAAAACCAAGTGAGCTTCATCCTAGGGATGCAGGGATGGTTCAACATACAAAAATCTATAAATGTAATTCACCACATAAATAGATGCAAAAACAAAGACCATATAATCCTCTCAATTGATGCAGAAAAAGCATTTGACAAAATTTAATGCCCTTTTATTATAAGAACACTTAACAAAATAGGCATAGATGGGACCTACCTAAAAGTGATACAAGCCATATATGAAAAACCCACAGCCAACATCATACTGAATGGGGAAAAATTGAAAGCATTCCCACTTAGAACTGGAACCAGACAAAATTGCCCACTGCCCCCACTGAGATTCAACATAGTGCTGGAAGACCTAGCCAGGTCAATCAGACAAGAGAAGTAAATCAAGGACATCTAAATGAGAAGAGAAGAGGTCAAACTACCTCTCTTTTGTGATGATATGATCTTATATCTAGAAAACCCCAAAGATTCTGCAATGAGACAACAATAAACAAATTCAGCAAAGTCTCAGGTTACAATTCAGATTACACAAGTCAGCGGCATTCCTATACACCAACAGTCAAACTGAGAACCAAATGAAAGACTCAATACAATTCACAATAACAACAAAGAAAATAGTGTACCTAGGAATATATTTAACTAAGGAGGTAAAAGACCTCTACAGGGAGAACTATGGAACACTAAGGTAGGAAATAGCAGAAGATGTAAACAGGTGGAAAACCATACCAGGCTCGTGGGACGGCAGAATCAACATTGTTAAAATGTCTACACTATCCAAAGTGATCCACAGATTCCATTGAATCCCTATTAAATTATCAACATCATTTTTCACAGAATAGAAAAAAATAATTTTATGCTTTGTATGGTACCAGAGAAGACTCCATTTAGCAAAAACAATTTTAGGCAATAAGAAGAAAATGGGAGGTATTAATTTACCAGATTTCGAACTATACTACAAGGCTGTGGTTATTAAATCAGCTTGGTATTGTCAAAAGAACAGAGACACAGACCAGTGCAACAGAACTGAGAACCCAGATATAAAACTATCCTCATATAGCCATCTAATCTTTTACAAAACAGACAAAAACATGCACTGGGGAAAAGATTCCTAATTCAATAAATGGTGCTGGCACAAACTGGATAGCCACATGTAGAAGACTGAAACAGGACCCACACCTTTCACCTCTCACAAAAATGAAATCATGGTGGATGACAGACTTAAACCTAAGGTGTGAAATTATTAGAATTCTAGAAGAAAATTGGGGAAAACTTTTATAGACATTGGCCTAGGCAAAGAATTTATGAAGAAAACCCCAAAGGCAATCACAGCAACAACAAAAATAAATAAATGGGACCTCATCAAATTAAAAAGCTTCTGCACAGCCAAAGAAACTGTCACAAGAGCAAACAGACAACCTACAGAATGGGAAAAAATTTCGCAGACTACACATCTGATAAAGGGCTGATAACAAGAATCTATTTAGAACTCAGGAAAATCAGCAAGAAAAAAATCAAAAAACCCTATCAAAAAGTGGGCAAAGGACATGAATAGAAATTTTTCAAAAGAAGACAGAAGAATGGCCAACATATGAAAAAATCCTCAACATCTCTAATCATCAGGGAAATGCAAATAAAAACCACAATGAGATATCACTTATCTCCAGTGAGAATGACCTTTATGAAAAAGTCACAAAACAATAAATGTTGGTGTGGATGCAGAGAAATAGAAACGCTCATACACTGCTGGTGGGACTGCAAACTAGTGCAACCTCTGTGGAAAACAATATGGAGATTCCTTAAACAGATACAAGTAGACCTACCATTTGATTCATCAATCACATTACTGGGCATCTACCCAAAAGGAAAAAGACATCTGCACTTGAATGTTTATAGCAGCGCAATTCACAATTTCAAAGATGTGGAAGCAACCCAAGTGTTCATCAATACATGAGTGGATTAATAAAATGTGGTATATGTATACCGTGGAGTACTACTGAGCTATAAGAAACAAAAGTGATATAGCACCTCTCGTATTTTCCTGGATAGAGCTGGAACCCATTCTACTAAGTGAAGTATACCAAGAATAGAAAACTAAGTACCATATGTACTCACCATCTTATTGGTTTCACTGATCATCACCTAGGAGCACATTTAGGAATAACATTAATCGGGTGTTGAGCAGATGTTAGAGGGGCACGGGATGGGTATATACATACATAATGAGTGCAACGTGCACCATCTAGGGGATGGACCTGCTTGAAGCTCTGATTCAGGGGGTCAGAGGGGGCAAGGGCAATATACGTAACCTAAACTTTTGTACCCCCATAATATGATGAAACTAAAAAAAAAAAGAGTAGAACAAAAACAAATTGTGGAAACAAAATTAAATAATGTATGCAGAATTTTTTGACACAGCCAATGTAAGGGGCCTTTGGCTTTGGAAATTAAGTCATGAGTCTTTGACCTCATTGGTGTGCAGTGGCATGTAAGATTTAACATGGGTCTTTGACCATTTTGGCTTGCAGTGGATTACATAGTTCAACATCACTGGCTTTTATAACCTATACAACTGCCTCTCTACTATTGTGGCCTGGACAGGCAATTGTAGGGCTATATGTCTAGTGTCCATATCAGGTTTTTTACTGTCACAGATTGCTGCCCATTAGGATGAGTCTCTCCAATGTCAAGTGGCTGTTTTTATGTAGATGAATGTCTGAGGTCAATTTATGAGGAGACAGACTCAGATGGGCACGTATCTGCAGAATATTTATTGGGCAGAGCTATCTTCAGCAACCCTAGTAACAGGGAGAGGAAAGCAGGACTGAGAAGAGGGAGAAATTGAAATGTGATGCAGTTGTAACAAGAACCTAACCAATCTCATAAAGAGTTGTGGAGCTAGGATGGCCCTTCAAAGGTTTTCTAAATTGAGGTAATTTTTGGAGTGGGACCCATCTGTGAGTGGTCAGTACTTCACAACTCTCTGAAGCTGAGGTCCAAAGACTGAGCACATTTGTCCTGAAAAGTGTATACTAGTAGCGGACCACAGCATCCACTAGAGCAAGAGTGTATTCTTATGGAAGTAAGGATTCCCTTAATGGAGCTTAAGTGAGAACCCAAACCTCACAAACAGAGCCAGGATTAAAAACACAGGCCACAAAGCCTAAGCAAATCTTGGGAAATGTGCATAGAATTCTATCAGCAATGGCCTTCAACCAGGCAGCCTCAGCATGAAACCCTGAGACACATATTCTATCAATGGAATCATAGGTCTTGGATATAAATTTTTTTAAAACAGCAGGAAGCAAAATAATTAGTGCCAGTTTTTGCCTTGATTTTCATTCCAGACTAGGGATACAACCTACATGAGATGTCTCAAGTGTGCTTTGTCTCCTATATTATTTTGAAGGGAATTTGAGTCAAGAAAGAGACCTGTGAAGGAATTAGCCTTGAATTTATGTGGCTTGTACAGAGGCTCAGATGCCATCTCCCACTGCATAGTCTCAAGTTGCCTCTACCTGTTGCTTAGATTTTTGAGGCACAGGTTGTGGCTTCACACTTATTAGACAAGTTACAAAAGGTGAATATAAAAAAATGATTTGAAGATTCAGGGATATGACAATGCCATCATGCATGGAAAATGCAATTGACAACATCTAAAAATGTGAAAAACCTGTGATGTTCCTTATTTTTGGATCCATTCACATACTTTTTAAAATTTTGGTAGTAAAAGATATCATAAAAGTTTATCTCTAAATGTTTTTTTATAATATCATACAAGAGTGGCATTACTTTTCATCATTGATGCTTCACAAACTACAGATTTTTTATTTTGACTCCAAATCCTTCTAAATAACAGGGAACACAGTGGTGGACTAGAGGCAGCCAGCCAGCTCTCCCTTCTTACAGAAAGAAGCGAGAGGTACAGGCAGCTGCCTCTATAGGGATCACTCGCCCCAGAAGCAGCATTTTGAATTTATAGAGAAGCAATGTGGGACACTCAGTGTGGAGAAAAAGGTGACAGGGTGACACATATACAAAGATTAGAGAACGCGAGGAGAACAATGGGAGAATAGAGGACGGGAACACCGTGCTAGCCTTTCTGGGGCAGTGTGGACTCAACTGCAAGTTGGCACCAACCGCCCCCACAGACAGCGACCTGCCTGGAGTCTGTGCAGAGTCGTTGCACTAGACAGGGCTATGGAGATCAGGCAACAGCTAAGGCCATTCTGAACTCCCGTGTGCATGGTGCTAAGTCTACACCTGGTTGGGAAAGGACTGGACTGATCTGTGGCTTCCCTGAACGTATCCTGGAAATTAAAGCCAGGCACTTCACCCCTAGAGCCCAGCGGGACCTGGGCACGGAATTGAACAGAGAGCAGCAGTCGCCGACTTGAGAGGCTCTGGGCGACCACTTCGGAGAGTTCTGGGTGGGCCGTGGAAAACTGTGATCTCTCTGTATGTCTGATCTGGCACCCGTGGGACCCTTGTGCCTAAGAAGTAGCCTACAGCCTCTGGGCCAGCATCCTGCCCTCCAGGCCCCACCCACCTCCTGCCTGCCTGGCCTTGACTCCACCCACCAGGTCTCAGGGGGTGCCCTCTGCATGACCCCTGGTCAGAGGGTTTGCTTCCAGATCTACCCCAGTTCCTGCTCAGAGGCTTTCATGCTGGGGCCAGCAGGCTTCGACCTGAGAGGCTCTGGGTGGCTGCTTCGGCAGGCCCTGGATGGGCCGTGGAGAGCTGTGAGGTCCCTCACCACTGGAGCAAATCTCAGCCTGCCTGACTTGGCATTGGCGGAATCCCCTGGTCTACAGAGCAGCTGCCTGAGGCTTGTACAGCCAGACTCTGCCCTCCCTCCACAACTGCCTCCTGCCTGCTTGGCCCTGACCCCGCCTCAGGGTCACATTGGCCTGCCATCGGCACAGCCCCGACTTTGCCACCGAGGCCTTGTGGCAGAGGTTCTGCTCACAGTTCCTTCCCAGTCCCAGCTAAGAGCTCTCACTCACAGCCTGAGGCTCCACCCCTGAGCCTCCAGAAATCTTGCCAGGCCCCAGACACCATCCCCAAGTCTCCAGTGCCACTTCTGGACCCCAAGATCCCACCCCACAGCCTGCACCACAAAACCAGGGCTGGATGAGCTGCTCCAAAGTCCAAAACCCCACAAGGGACACTGCAGCCTCTTTGGGTAAATACCCACAACTCGGGAACCCGCAGCAATTGTTTTTTAGCTGCTGTGGTCACTCTGTGGGAAGACCCTGGGTAGAGCAATCCCCACAAAACCAGCCTCAGTAAAGAGAGTCTTGTTCAGCTCCCAACTTGAATATACTACAAGTATCTGCAGAGTTCCCAGAAAGGAACAGGAGCCCTGCAAACCTATTACCCCAGAACTGAGAACGGAGTGTTCAGATGAGAAGAAACCAAAAAAAGAACCCTGGCAACATGAAACATCATAATAGATTGACACCCCCAAGAGATCACAAGGGAGCTATAGCAGTGAACTCCAACCACAAGGAGATGATTGAAATCACAGAAATGGATTCATAATATGGATGGCAAATAAGATGAGTGGAATTGAGGAAAAAGTTGAAAACCAACAAAAAGAAGCCCAAAAACTATTTCAGGAAATTAATGAAAAAGTTAAAGAGCTTGACAAAATTAGGACATAATAGAACTTAGGGAAATGTAAGAGTCTTTTCAGGGTATTTCAAAATGCAGCAGGAAGTTTCAGCAACAGATTCAACCAAGAAGAAAACATCTCAGAGTTTGAAGATTTTCACTAACACAAGCATTTAAAGAGACAAAGAAGAGAACAAGGGCTGAACGGATCACTTAGAGAGATACAGGACTATGTGAAGTGAACAAACATACAAATTATAGGTATCCCTGAGAGAGAAGAAGAAAGTGCTACAAGCTTGGAAAATCTATTTGAGGGAATTATTGTAGAAAAGTTGCCCAGAATTGGGGATGGCCAGAGATCTAGACAACCAGATACAAGATGGCCATTGAACACTGGGAAGATTCATAGCAAACAGAACATCTCCAAGACACATAGTATTCAACCTGGCCAAAGTCAAAGTGAAAAAGAAAATTCTACAAGCAGGTAGACATAAGCAACCACTGACATGCAGGGGAAAACCCATCAGGATAACAGCAGACTTCTCAGCTATCATTTGATCCAACAATCCCATTATTGGATATTTACCCAAAGGCAAAAAGCATTCTATTAAAAAGACATCTGCACTCAAATGTTTAAAGCAGCACAATTCACATTTGTAAAGATGTGGAACAACCCAAGTGCCCATCAATACATGAATGGATTAATAAAATGTGATATATGTATACCATGGAGTACTACTCTGCCATAAAAAGTGGTGAACTAATAGCTCTTGTATTATCCTGGACAGATCTGGAACCCATTTTTCTAGGCTAAGTACAGAAGAATAGAAAAACAAACACCACATGTACTCACCATTAAACTGATACTAATCGATAAACATTTAAGTGCACATTTGGAAATAACATTCACTGGGATCTGTCAGGTGGGAGAGGATGGGTGTGGGTCATGCTGTCTGGAGGATGGGCACACTAGTAGCTTTGACTTGGGTGGTACAAAGGCAATTTATGTGAGCAAAGTATTTGTGCCCACATAATATTCTGAAATAAAAACAAACAAACAAGAAAAAAAACAAATCCTATAAGATAAAGTTAGTTTTGCTTTGCATATTAATCAGGACTGAAAAACTTCATCACAAAAGCTGAAACCATATAAAAGGTTCTCAATAATATGTAGTGGAAAGTATTATGATCACCCTTTGACCTTCAGAAATTTTTGTCAAAATACTCAAAACTCTCTTACTATTGGTTATAAATATATAGAGAAGTGAAAAAGAGTAACATTAATATTTACTTATCACAATGTAATTTAAAACATTAGAAATATCCAGAATTAAGATTTTTCTTCTCCGTAAAAACTTACCAAGAATGTTTTAAATAGTACTTGCTTTCGCCTCACCATGAATCTTAAAGGTACGGAATATCATTTTATGCCTTAGTGAATTTTCATCATCCTTTCTAAGTTTGTATCTGCCTCCAATATATTATACTCTAAGTTTTTGTTCTTGGGGAATATCTCTGAGAGTTCTTCTAATGGCAAGTTTTCTGTTGCTGTCACTTACATGGGACACCTGATGCTTTTCAGAACAACCACTTTCCTGTTTAGGTTAGTAAGTTTGTCTTCATTCAGTTCCTCTAGCTTTATATAGAGAAGTCTCTGAAACAGTAGCATTATCAACATTCCCACAGTCAGCTCTTTCTTCAGGAACTTCTTTTACATTTAATTCAAATCTGACTTCCAGCATTGTCACTTTTCTTTTCTACACTTCCATCTTGTTGCCCAATTTCCACTTTCCATTATCCATCCATGTAAGATGTCACATGGATTTATTACTGGGATACAAGGATACAACACAACTACATGCCATGCTGTCTTTGCACAGAAAAGATTAACAGCCACTGACAACCTTTGGAATATGTGATGTAATTGCTCACTGATTGTGATGTGCATTGTATTTCCGTGGTGATTCATGGACTGAAGAGCTAGTAGTAGTTTGTGCTTCCTGCAATTACTAGCAGTTCAGACACTGTGGTAAGGGAAATTTGTGCCATGTTGTTGCAGAATTTATGTTGTTTAACTCAACCATGATAACTGAGATTTGTTCATCGTGAAACTGTGAAAAGAAAATACTGTCTATTCACAGAGAAGATCATTACATTGACTGTAGATTCCCTAGCAAAGGGTTTTGTGTTTGATTTTGCTGAGTGACACAGTGCTATCATCAGCTTGGTACCATTTTTTATTTCTAATTGTTTGGATTGGTCATTTTAAGACAAATAAAATATTTCTTAACTCCAAATTCATGTGAGGGCAAAGCTGTGATTAAATAGTTTTGTTAGAACAATTAGAAAAATTCTACCCAGAGCCTAAGGTGACCCCAAGATTCCTTGTTATCTCTTAGTTCAATTGGATGAGTTTTTCCTAGACCAATTTTATCAAAAGTGTGGTGGAAGCTTTCCCTGTCAACTTCTATCTCTATTATGTGGTCTCAAGACTAACTCATTACCCATGTGGATACAGTAGTCAAGCCCTTTGTGTACTAACTCTCAGTGACAATGTACTGGGAAGCTCAAGCATCAGCTTATATTTCCCTTTCTAAGTTTTAATGTCTTATTTCCTTTTTGCAGATTTCCTCTTCTTGTGGGTTCAATATATGCATGTATAAATAATTTTTAAAACTATAGGTGACCCAGTGTATTTATATGTCTTGTAGTTTGTTTGTTTTTCCTTGTCTTCTATCTTGAAGTAAAAATATTTTGTCTGTAGTTCAGATGTTTACACATGGAAATCTAAGGATCAAATGAGGCAATACTTTAGGTCTCAAAATTTAGACAGTGTGGTGCTTAGAATGAACGTGTAGAGAGTTCAGGAAGTCTTGGTGATAAGATAGACAGGAGACCCAAGGACTCAGATAAAGAATAAGTATAGAACAATATGGGATCACAGGAAAGGAAGGAAGCAGAGAAGAGAAAGAAAATACTACACACTCAGAAATGAACTGGCCGAGTGAAAGAATGTTAAAGGTGAGATTGAATTAGACAATATCATCTGCTTCTAATCCCGTCATTTTTCAGTGGGGGATTAATGCTTCTATTATATAAGTGGGCCCATCCAGGAGTTTGTCCTAGCTCTCAGGCTAAAACTTTGTTGTTTAGGTGGGAGAGGGAGGAGGACACAGGCTACAGATAGAAACTGCTACTGGCGGTGACAAAGGGGGAGACTCACTTGAATCAGAGATGAAGGGAAAACAAAAATCTGGGGAAGAGGCATGTGGTTGTGGGAGTCTTTTGGTTGCCCTAAAGGGGAAGTGGGAGGAGGGTGAGGTTTCTACTGGTGGAAAAATGGGTGACAGAGCAGAGTGCGAGACCGTGTGAGGTGGGGATATGTCCTCTGAGTTCTGAGGAGAGCTCTCTTTAGGGAGTGGCCAGATAAGAGCCCAGGCAAAGGTGGACAAGAGGATGTGGGGTCCTGTGTAACGAAAATGTCATACCACAGCCAGTCATTATGCCTTTCTCTGTGGTAACTGGTTCACTTTTCGTCTTCTGTTTGTTCTGCTTACCTCTCTTTTTTCATACTACTTGTCCTTCCACCACCCAGAGCTGTCCAGGAACACATCTCATTCCATCTCATCCATAGCCATGCTTTGCCAGCCAATCCTGGGCACAAAATCAGGGCTCAGGGTGGCTGGATGAGTTGCAGACTCTTGGCCAGAAGAGAGACTCAGGCACAAAAATTTTCCTGCACACCTGGTCCAAGAGGAACTCAAGCAATGAGGAGTTGTTAGACCTGGATATGCTGTTCCCTGTCTACTTCAATGGACTAAGTCGGAAGTTTCAAGACCCTGCCAGTCAATTGCAGTTTGAATGTAAGTTCAGTCAACTCAAGTAAGGGAATTTTCCACAGTGTTCTCTTTCTGGGAAATATTCTCTACTCATTTCTGGACCATTTCCCATGATCCTGTCCCCCCACAAATGTCTGCATGCATAAACCTCTCAGGGGATCTTCCACATGTTCACTCCCTCAAATCTCCTGTATGCTTGCTACGTTGGCATACTTTTTCCTTATGCTTTTTTCCCTACCCCCTGTGGTCTACCTCTGTGGCCCACAATCTACAGGCACACATTGTCCCAGTTTGTGCTTGACTTCCTTAAAATATGATCTCTTCCCTCATTCCATTTCTTCACAGATCTATGTCCATAGTCCAACAGCCATTATGAGCAACCTCATACATCATGGAAAGAAAGCTGTACTGCCACCTCCCTCGCTAAGTTACCCCCTCCCTCTATGCTAAATTATGTGGCTCAGCTATCATTTCCTCCTGTAAATCTCCTGTTAATTCAAGGCATTTATCTCTTATTGCCTATCTTCCCTATCTCTATAATTTTTCTCTATTACTCATCCAATATATCTTTGGCTCATTCTTAAGCCCATATGAAACCTTCTTGCTCCACTTCCTGTTAAGGTCCTACATTTTCATATCATTGCTCTTATTTTTTAATCTTAACTCATTTTCTCATTTCTTCCTTCCCTCAGATCCCTTTATAATACAGTTGAAATTTGGCTGTGAGCTGTACTCTAGAGAGAGACCAAAAATCTTCATCCAGCTAGATTTTGAGGTATCTGCTTCTGAGTTTCCAAAACACACCATGAGTGTCATCTCCAGAGGGTGGGAGTAGGGCCCAGATGTCTGTGATCTAGTCAATCCCTATGAAGGCATCAAGGACACACTGTTTAGGCACGTAAGAAACACATGTCCCCGGTTTCTCTTGGATCTCCTGCATGCAGAGAAGGTGAACCTCCAGAGGGAAGATTAGTTTAACCCCTTCTTCTAAGAGTTTTCAATTCAAAGCCCACCTTCCCCCCACCTCCTTCAAATATAGGGCAAGAAAAAGACAAGGAGAGGGATTACTGGGTGATAGTTTCCTAGAGGAGGGAAAAAGATAACTGTGCATAAGAATGTGGATATATGTGCCCCTAAACTGTGTGTGAGTGTCCTCATCTGAATACCTTTGTGTTCTTTGCAGTGAGGCCAGAGGCCTGGCTGTCTGGTAATCCCACTCTTGCATCTGGCTGGGTATTGCTGGTTTGTTTTTCTCCGTTTTCTAACCAAAGCCTCTTTGCATGACATGGATGTGGAGTGAGCAGGACCAACTGCTCATTAAATGAGATGATACTCTTCCTAATGTTAATGGCACATGGCATCTTCATGTGACTCTGGATGTAGCAGCTGAGGAGGCAGCTGTCCTGTCTTGTCAAGTGAGCTACACAGGCTTGGTAGGCCAGGACATCATCCTTTACTGGAGTGAGACTGGATGTGGGAAGTGTGAGTAGGGGTCTTTGAGATGAGGAAAGTTGGATGATAGCAGATCTAGGTGAGGGATGTCAGGAAGGAGTGAATATAGGTAATTCAGTGAATGGAGGAGTGGGAAAGGGGGACACATAGATACAACATACGGGGTGTGGGGAGATGCGGAATCCTTTCTTGAGTTGAGATGGGAATAGAGTAACTGAAATAGGATGATTGATGTGACTTGTAGCCAGTACACAAGTCAAGGAGGGAAGTCAGTAGATGGAGTAGAATCAGCAGTGGGGTTAAAGTGATATTCCTGTATCTCTCCAATATCTGCAGGATGCCACCTTCCCATGAACTTGACACCTTGGCAGTGACAGTGCCCCTGATGCTTCTGATAGGTCTTGTGCTGTGGTTTAAGTGGTGATGTGAGTTCCTTGCATTTCCTCCTCTCCTTCCAATTTCTTCTTTCTTTTTTCTTCCAGATTAAAAAAAAAAAAAATACAATTCTGGTATTCAAAAGGGACATACCTCAAAACAAAAGGTCACAAAACATTGAACAAAACAAACTGGAAAAATATACCAAAATAAACCTAGTATGCTTGCATTAATATCAGATGAAGTCAACTTTGACACAGAAAAAATAGGTATATATATTTTTATTTTTACTTCAAAATTTTATGGGCGTACATATGTTTTGGTTACATCATTTGCTTTTGTAGAGTTTGAGTTGAAGTTTTAAGTGTGCCCTTCAGCCAGGTAGTGTGCATTGTACCCATCAGATGCGAATTTGCCTTTCCAATTTCTTATTCCACATTCCATTTTTACCCTCTTAGCTTTCCTCTCCTGACCACTCCACCTTGTCCTCAGTCACCACGTCCAACTTACCAGGGGCTTCTCCCATATCTGTTCTTCCACAGCTCTGATCAGGACATCCCAAAAGACTCCTCTCCAGGCCTCCCCCATTGTAGGATAGCACAGTGTTGACATCCCCTCTACTCGCTACGCAAATTGTTTCTCTTTCTGCCTAACAATCATTTGTTACTATTTAATTTCGGTAATTCTATATAGAGTGGGTCTCTTGCAATCACCATTTTTTCTATAGTACTCATCCTTCAAAGTCCATTTCTAATGTCATTTCCTCCCACAATCTTCCTTGACCTGTAAGAGGGAATCGGTCTTTCCCTTCTCTGAACCCAGAGAGGACTTCAACTGTACTCTGATATGTTCATGTATCACTTCCTCCCCTGCTTTGCAAACACTTGGGTCTTTCTTCCTTTTTCCATTTTTCAGCTCCTTGGGGGCAAGAATTATGATAATGGTGCCTTTCCTGCATGTAATATTTGTAAGAGAAAACCAAAACAAAATGAAACAAAACAAAACGACTCATATCTAATTTGGATTAACTATCACCTTTGTAGTTTCCTCTCCTTACATTCCTTCCTGACATTGTTGCAGCATTTGAAACATGGGTGCTTCCTTTCTTGTTTAAATGCTTCTTACTTAGGCGAGAAATTGCAGCCTCCTTCAGTTCCCTGCTCTTCTCCCTAAACTTTTAAGTAAAAATGCAGTTTTGCCCCTGGACATACTTATTTTCTTAATACACAGAGCCAACTCCATCCAACTTGTTACAAACACAAATATAGAGAGAGAGTGTGCAAGTCATGTGTGAAGGGTAGCAGGGCAGATATGTCACAGAGTGGTTAACAAAAAGAAGCAACAGAGTTGGTCCTCAGGGTTGCAGTGGAATCAAGGCAACGAAAGTGCTATATATGGCAGGGAAATCACCCAAAAGGCTGTAGTGTTTGAGATAGTGCTGGCTAGATTTTAGTCCCTTTAGGTTTCATTTATTAATTCAACTATCATTTGTTAAGCACTGAACACAAAACAGGCAAACACAGTTTCTAAATTTGTGGGGGAGAAAAGAAATGAAATTGTGTCCACTTTGGTGAAGTTTCCTTCCTCAATCTCTCCATGTTATTTTTCTTTTTACTGTTTTCATTTTTGTTTCATTTAAAAAAATTTAAGTCAACTTTATTGGTGAATAATTTTCAGTAAATGCCTCTATTTTAATTGTACAGTTCTATTTATCTTGACAAATATATAAGCCCACATTAAAAGTCCATAATCAAAATAGAGAGTTT
The DNA here is from genome assembly GCF_020740605.2 of Lemur catta. NCBI lineage: Eukaryota > Metazoa > Chordata > Mammalia > Primates > Lemuridae > Lemur > Lemur catta. Next base: position 31,415,805 of record NC_059130.1, on the reverse strand, counting down.
CATACCTCCTCATATCCATTTGTAGTCAAATTCTTGAATATGCCAAAGTAAAGCTGCAAACTGCTTCTTTTACATGAAAAGGTGAAGGTTCTTTGGTTAATAAGGGAAGAAAAAAGTATACACTAAGGTTTCTAAGATCTTCAGTAAGAATTAATCTTCTATCCATAAAATTGTGAAGAAGAAGAAAATTCATGCCTGTTTTGCAGTTATACCTCAAACTGCAAAAGTTATGGTCACAGCTCATGATCCTGGCTTAGTTAAGATGCAAAAGGCATTAAATTTTTGGGTAGAAGACATGATCAGAAACATGTTCCAAGTGATAGCAAATGGGTTTGTTACTGTCTTTGGTTTTGGGCACCCACTGGGGTCTTGGAACATACCTATCATAGAAAAGGGCAAATTACTGCATTTTTGTATATTGGCAAAAATCACGCAAGCATGCATGCATGTGCCCTCTCACATAAAAATAGTTTGGAAGCCCTTGTATTTTGTGTTTGAAGATTTATTTCTGAAAGTCATTCATGCAGAGGTGATAAAGTCATGGGTAAATTAAGGTTTCTCAAGGTAAGGATATGTAGAGGAAAATCGTAAGTTCAAAAAACCACTGTTGAGGGGTGGTAATTTGGGAAGAGAAAGAATAAAAGCAGTAAAGAAAACAGAGGAAAGATATAACAAAAATGTGAAAAATCTGGTGTAAGACATCAGTGATCACAGTAATATCAGAATTTTCAAGCAACAAAAACTTCAAACTCAATTGATTTAAAAGGAAAAACAAAACTTGTTAGCTCCATGTAACTAAAATACCCAGAGGTAGTTCAAGTCTCAGGTATAGTTGATTCAGGTTCTGGCCCTGTTACCTTATAATTTGCTCTTTATCTGATTCCTTGATTTATGTGCTTCATTCCTGGGCAAGCTTTTCCTGTGAAGCAAAATTCAATAGCAATTTTGGGCATTGCACACACCATACCAGCCAAAGTGAGAACTCCTCTTTCCTCAGCCAACAAACATAAATCCTAGACTTCAGTTGGATCAGGCCAAATTACATCAGATATATGCTATAAGGCAATTATTCTGGCTAAATTAAGGCATGAAATTATGATCACTACCTTAGATCTTGGTTTTTATCTGGGGTCAACTTGTCCTCCTAGGGAACATTTAGCAATGTCTAAGGTTATATTTGATGTCACAACTGAAGAGATACTATTGGCATCTAGTGGGTAGAGGCCAGGGATGCTGCTAAACATCCTACAGTGCACAGAACAGCCTTTCTCAACAAGAATTACCTGGCCCAAAATGTCAGCAGTGCAAAGGTTGAGAAACCATTAGAATCAAGGGTTCTCAAACTTCAATATAAATAAGAATTTCCTGGAAGCCTTGTTAAAACAGATTATCAGTTCCATTCCCATATTCTCTAATTCACTAGGTTGGAGGGTAGCAATTAGTGATTCTAGCAAGCTTCCAGGTGCTATTGCTGCAGCTAGTTCATAGTTCACATTCCTGTGTTCCACATTGCATGGTTTATAAGCACACAGCAATAGCATGGCTACTCTATAGGATGGGGTCCAGTTGAATGTATTCCTGAGAAGTAACCAGTTGTAGTAATGGGGGGGAAGCTGTGATTTCAACCGTTTTCTACACTTCTCAAACCCTAAAGACCATATTGTCCAAATTTACATATCACAGAGTTGCTTCTATTACCCCTGGCTTCCCCAAAACTACTGTTTCCCCTGACCTCCCTTCCTTAAGTTCTATAAAAACATATCCTCAAATCCCCCTTCCTCCTACTGTTTTATTGAAAATGAATTAGGATGTTTTAAGATGGACTGTTCTAGAAAAGTGTAGAATAAACACAAAATGCATCAAGGTAAATGTAAATCAAAAATATAATTGAATGATATAGCACAGATATCAAACAAGGACCCTGAGGGCAGGAACAGCCCTCTTAATGCTTTTTCTTGAATATGTCACAATGCCCCTGAACGATTACTCCTCATCCATCTTGCCTCTCACTCATTCTCCCTGAACAAATGGGAAGCAGGATTCCATTACAATGACTCTTTGAAGTTACACTGTAATTGTAGTAAGGACAAAGGTGGCTTTCTCCAGAGGAGTTCAGAGCAGAAACCAGAAAAATATAATATTTTTTGGCTAAGGGGAAAGTATTTTAGTCAGAAGAGGAAGATCTAGAATAGCAACTAAACAGAGAAAAAGAAGGAAGCAGATAACTCTTAAAGAAGATCATTAACTTGACAGTCAACAACTCAGATAATTTTTACAGAGAAAATGCATTTGCAGGTAAGAGCTCTTGGCAGGGATCCACAAACAAGGATCACTGCCCCCAAAGAACTTCCAAGTAGAAAAGGAAGAAAAACAAAAAATCTGTGATTGCCTTAGGGATCTTCTTCATAAATTCTTTCCCTAGACCAATGTCTGTAAGAGTCTTTCCTACATTTTCTTCTAGAATTCTAATCTTTTCCCATTTAAGGTTTAAATCTGTTATCCACCGTGATTTGACTTTTGTGAAATCTGTGGGTCCTGTTTCAGTCTTCTACATGTGGCTATCCAGTTTTCCCAGCACCATTTATTGAATAGGGATTCTTGTCCCCAGAGTATGATTTTGTCTATTTTGTCAAAGATTAGATGGCTATATGAGTATGGTTATATATTTGGATTTTCTGTCCTGTTCCATTGGTCTGTGTCCCTGCACTTGTGTCAATACCAGGCAGTTTTAAGAACCACAGCCTTGTAGTATAGTTTGAAGTTTGGCAAATTAATACCTCCTATTTTCTTTTTATTGCTCAAAATTGTTTTGCTATACAGGGTCTTCTCTGATTCCATACAAAGTGTATAATTATTTTTTCTAAATCTGTGAAAAATGATGTTGGTAATTTAATAGGGATTGCATTGAATCTGTAGATTACTTTGGGTAGTATAGACATTTTAACAACGTTGATTCTTCCGATCCATGAGCATGGTATTGTTTTCCACCTATTTACATGTTCTGCTTCTGCACAGCCAAAGAAACAGTCACGAAAATAAACAGACAACTTACAGAATGGGAAAAAATTTTCGCATACTACACATCAGATAAAAGACTGATAACAATAATCTATTTAGAACTCAGGAAAATCACCAAGAAAAAATCAAACAACCATATCAAAAAGTGGGCAAAGGACATGAATAGAAATTTTTCAAAAGAAGATATAAGAATGGCTAACAAACATATGAAAAAATGCTCCACATCCCTAATCACCAGGGAAATGCAAATCAAAACCACAATGAGATATTAGTTAACTATAGTGAGAATGGCCTTTATCAAAAAGTCCCAAAACAACACATGTTGTCATGGATGCAGAGAGACAGGAACACTCATACACTGCTGGTGGGAGTGCAAACCAGTGCAACCCCTGTGGAAAGCATTATGGAGATACCTTAAACAGATTCAAGTAGACCTACCATTCGATCCAGCAATTCCATTATTGGGCATCTACCCAAAGGAACAAAAGTCATTCTATGAAAAAGATATCTGTACCCGAATGTTTATAGCAGCACAATTCACAATTGCAAAAATATGGAAACAACCCAAATGCCCATCAATTCATGAATGGATTAGTAAATTGTGGTGTATGTGTACCATGGAGTATTACTCAGCTAGAAGAAATAACGGTGATACAACATCTCTTTGGTTCTCCTGGAGAGAGTTGGAACCCATTCTATTAAGTGAAGTATCCCAAGAATGGAAAAACAAGCATCACATGTACTCACCAGAAAATTGGTTTCCCTGATCATCACCTAAATGCACATCAGGGAATGATACCAACTGGATATCAGACTGAGGCGGGGGAGGGGGGAAGGGGATGGGTGTATGCCTACATGATGAGTGTGCTGCGCACAATCTGGGGAATGGTCATGCTTGAAGGTGCTGACTCGGGGAGGAGTGGGGTGGGCGGAGGGGATGGAGGAATGACTACATGGTGAGTGCCAGGCGCATTGTCTGGAGAATGGACACGCTTGAGGCTCTGACTTAGGGGGTTGGGCGGGACATGGACAACATATATATATATAACCTGAGCTTTTGTACCCCCATGATGAGCTGAAATAAAAAAAAAAAAACATTTATACCTATCACATAGTGTTTTTACCAAGAGTGTAAGAGCTATCGACCATTAGAATATTCATTAATGTACTTGTCTATTTTAAGAGGATTTGCAGATCATATTTAGTTTTATTGAGGGCTGATAAAGCACTCAATAAAATTAAACATATATTGATTTTAAAAAAGAAAACATTTTACCAGTCTGGAGTAAAACTGAATTTCCTTATATGGTTTAGAGTAGCTATAACCGAAGTATAGAAAATACACTTAATTACAAAAAAAATTGTAAAATTAAACATTAAAAGTAGAAACAGGACAATGTTGTCTGTCATTGCCTATAGGTAAATAAAAATAAAGGATAAAAATAATGATGATGAAAATATCATTATTTGCGATGGCATAGTTTTGTTCACAGAATAAATTAAGAAGTAGAAATTGACTTAAAATGAAAATAATTAAGTAACTTAGCTAGATTACATAAACAACCTGGCAAATAAATGTAGTAATACCATAGTATATAATTTCCCATTAAACTCTACTTACTCAAAATAATATTCAACAAAAAAAGGAAACAATATAAAAAACACAAAAACACTTAATAGGAAAAAAAAACAAAGTGAGTTGTTTATACCATATATAGATATAAAATGAATACATATTTTACATTTTTGTTAATTTTATTCTTTTAATTTATTGTTACTATTTTTCATACTAGTATCAATGTATGAAATGATCCTTCATTTGTTTAGATCTTTAACTTCTCTTAGCCATATTTTGTAGTTTTCAGTACACATAACTTACATTTCTTTTATTAAATTAGTTCTTAGATATTGTATGCTTTTTTAGACTTTTGTGAACGAAATCACTTCCCTAATTTCATTTTGGATAATTTATGGTTAGTATATAGAAATATATTTGACTTTGGCATGTTTATCTTGCATCCTGCTAAAAATTAATCATAACTTTGACTTTAGAATTTCTTTTTGGTTTCATTTTTTAATAAAAATAACCTGTTTCTTTAATAATATGCTCTATTTAATGCTTCACTGTTGTTTCCTTTAAGTCTTACATGAGATTTGGTCTTTGAATATATGTAACGGGAGCTTTGAAGTCTTTCTACTAAGTCTAAAATGTGAGCAATGTCAAAGGCAGTTTCTATTCATTTCTTTTTTTCTTTCTGTGTACAGTCAGAGTTCCTCTTTGTTCCCAGGCCTCTTTTTTGTTATTGAAAAATGAATGTCATAGATCATATGATATGTTGATTCTGATTCCTTCATCGCTATTGCTATTGAGCTTGTTTGTTTGTATGTTTGGTGACTCACCTGCACTAATTCTGTACAGTCTGTGATTCCCCCACATTTTGCAGCTGCTGATGTCTCGGATCATTTTAAAAAATTCTTGTTTTCCTAAAAAGCCTGGTTTCTTAGAGGTCACCCCTATGTCAACATAGCTTAGTGGTCACCCAGTGACTGGTCTGAGGTTGTGCTCAAACACTTTGAGCCAGTAAGGTTTCTAGCCTTGGCAAATGGATCTTTGCTTGGGTTGACAAATCCATTCCAAGTTCAGGAAATTTGCAAGTCTGCCTTGACTTTTACTTTTTGCCCCACTTTTTTGTGTCTCCTCGTAGGACCTGCACGAGCCTCACCTTCCTTCATCCAGGGAGTTGCAGAAAGCCAGGGATGGTGATTTCTGGTCTCCTTGAGCATGTGTGCAGCCTCGCACATGCACAGATCCTTCCAGATATCCAGGAACATGTGGGAGCTTCTCAAGTCTCAAGACCATGGATATTTTGTTCCCAGGACCTCTCTCTAGCCTGTCTGGCTGGTCTGCAGGTATGTTGCTTGCCCATTGAGTATTATCCCCTCAGGCTAGCCGGGAACTTAACCTTTCCCATTTGTTTGCCAGAGTTTGCCTCTCTTTCTGATGATGCTCCCAGATTTGTTTCTTCACTTACTCATCTCTCAATTAACTTAGCCACTCCAGCAGGGAAGCTTCTGGTTTCCATGGCCTTCCCTGCACTGGTACAATGCAGTGAAGGTACTTGGCATGTGGAGGAGATGTGCTTAAAGGTGTGCTTACCCCAAGTTCAGTAGTGTTCTAGAATAAACAACTCTCCATTTATTGTATGTCTTTGATCTATTTCCAGAGTCTCGAAATAATTGTTTTTGAAAATTCTGTCCAGTCTTAGCATTGTCTGGGCAGAGAGGATTCACCAAAACTTCTTATTTCACCATTCTCAAATTCCCTGCACTGGAGTAATTAAGGGGTCAGACTTGCTGCAGCACTTCTTTGTCTTCATGGTCTTAGAATGCATTCTGAACAATCCCACTTACCTAAGAATTTAGTGTCATGTACAGATAAAAAATAACTTCAGCAGAGGTCTATCTGGATGTTTCAAATGGCTTTGGAGGCCTTCTGGGTGGAGGCGTACCATTAGTGAAGTATGTAAGCATTAGCTTCCATCTGCCTAACATGGTGGGGTGGCAGGGAGGGAGATCATGTGTTACCCAGAGTTTACCAAAGAGGATATTCTGCAAATGTTGGCTTACCAGCACATAGGGACCTGATAACTCAATAGCTTGGTAGGAGAATGAGCTCTGACACATCCGTTACTGAGTTTGTCTGAAATTTGCAGGTGTCTTTTATCAGATGACAGATCTCCTGAACATTTTACTTAAATGTGGGCATGAGACAACTTTCTCTAGATTATATTACAGAATTCAAATCATGATCATGTTCAAATCATCTTTTGCCCTTGTTTTTCAAGAGAAGATATACTTAAAACAGAGAAGCAGATTTTAGTAATATTTGAAAATTTTGTATCATGAAATTGATGTAAACTGCAGCCTTTTTTAGTTCCTCAGATGTGATACATGTAAGGTTTTTGGATGGTCGGCACCAGAGAAAGAAAGACGAGCAGCGTTGAAAGGGTTAAGTAAAGAGGTTTTATTGGAATGTTCTACGGTGAGGGTAAGGAATCCCAAGGGAGGGTCCCGGGCGAGGTTCCTGGGCCCGGGGAAATAGTGGAACACTCCAGGGACTGGGGAAGTCCCAGTTGTCTGGGACTGAGGCAAGGGTATTTATATGCGGTGAGGGGCATAAGTGGAGGGGGGCTTGCTTTTTAGGTGCTGTTCAAGTGGATTATCAAGTTCTCAGAAACCAGGATGTCTCTGGGGCTGCAACAGGATGTCTCCAGGGTCTGGTAGACAGCGTGGGGGCTGGGTGTGCTGCCAGTCACAGGATGTGGCTGGGGCAGTTGTTTGTTCAAGCAGAAAAGTGGAGCTGACTCACTGCTTAGGGCAGAGGGGTTTGTAGCAGGGGAGGGGGTTACACGGCCCCCCACCAACCTTACAATACAGTCCCTCTGTTTATTGGGTGTTTGCATGTACTGTGTTCTGCTTTCCAGTTTTACTCCTATTCTTCCCTCAGATCTCAGGTCTATCTTCACTTGCTGGAAATCTTTTGACCTCTGTGACGTGGTCTGTTTTTCCTGTCATTTGTTATTACAACGCTGTATGCTTCTAAATTCAACACGTATGACAATTGTGTTTGTGTATTCATTTGTATGATTCTTTTTACTCAGGCTAAACTCTATCAGGACAAGAATTATATACCATTCTCCCCACTCTTAATTTAATCTGCTATCATATTTTCAGTTCCTAACAAAATGTCTGGCATGTAGTAAATGCTCACTCAATAAATATTTAATGAATGAAAGAATGACTAAATGAACATACTTTAAGATACGTGAACATTCTCTAAGACGCAGATGGTAATATTATTATATTTAACTTAAAAGTATAATTTGCAGGGGATGAGCAAATTTGTAGAAGTCCACAGTTCTTTCTGTGGCACCATGTGCTTACAGGGGTCTGTATAGTCCATGCAAAACTGACGTGCCAGGAACCACCCAACTACCTCCTACTGGAGCCTCAGTCTCAACATGGCCCAAACTGAACTGTACATCTCAGTCCTGTCTTTCCCAAACCTGTGTTCTCTGCCTTCGAGTATGGCACCACTTTATCTCCTCCCAGTCACAGTTATTAGATTAATGCCAATTACATTCATAATATATTTGTTATTTTCACTCCTCTCCATTCTCACTACTGCACTAAAGTCATCTGCTCTCTTGGTCTTATCGCCCTCTAATACATTCTCTAGTGGATCTCACTGGGATTTAGAAAATTTTCCTAAATATCAACTTAGCCACATCATTCTCATGTTTAACATGCTTCACTTGCTTGAGAAACAAAAGGCAATTCTTTAGCATGACATGCATTACGTCCCATAAACAGGGCTTTCTTACTTCTCTTGTCTTGGCTCTTTTATTTGGTCCCATAGCTCCAGTACGCACTTCTATATTATAAATCTCTATACATCTTTCATCTGTTCTAATTCCAACTCTCTAATATATTTTACTATATAGCAAGACATTTACCCTTTTGATTATTCTTTAGTAAAATACATAAGATCTTATGCTTTATTTTATTTTTTGGGATAAAATTTAAAATAAATATGTCCAATTGACCCAAGCTTCCTGGAACTAGGAGACTACCACTCAAAATAACCTCCCCAGCCTCTCTGGGCATGCGATACAATTGACCCTTCCATTCTAGCAAGAACAAAGGAAGTGCTGCAGGAGGTCTAGTTGCCTGAGTCCCTGCTCTTATCCTGTAAGTACAGTTTTGTTATGTAGATAGTAGGGAGTTCTGGGACTCCTAGGGATGAAAGTGGGTTCCTTTGCACTTCACCCCTCAAAATGGGCTCTCAGAGAACCTTATGGGAGATCTGCATGCACAGTAAGACTGTGATCATTTAACTCCAAACCGTCTGATGAAAGTGGTACCATGGTGATATCTGAGCCATGGGGAGGTCCCTATCCAGGCACAATAAAACAAGACCCAGACCAAGACCAAGCTCTCTCTCTTTTGCTACAACAGTGGATGGGGCCATCATCTGTCGGGTTTGTATCTTGCTCCGTAAGCCTATATCTTGCTCTTGCTCTATAATCCTACCTTTCTCCCTCACTAAACCTCATTTTTGTGCTTGCCTTACTTTGGAGTGTGTCTGGTCCTTCTTGAACCATGAACACACCAAGAACCAGTAATTCAGACTGCGCCCTGACAGTATGTGTTTCCAGGCTGAGGTGTCTCTCCAGCAAACAAACCATTCTGCTAAGAGAGCAGTTCTTGGGTTACCGTCATGGGCCCAAATTCTCTTGAAGTGTGAAACTCAGGAAAACTAGTGGTAATAATTAATTATCTAATTAATTACCATTAAATTTTGTATGTTTTAATTTATATGTATAATTTTTTATAGACATCCCCTTATTTTGTATTTTTTTGTTTTTTGCATGCATTTGAGGCTGTAGATTTGAAACCATCTATGTGCTTTCCATTTCTGAAGACCTTCTGGAACATTTCTTATCAGCAGTTGGATTCCTTTATTGATTTCCAACATAATAATACATTGGCTTATTTTTTAAAAGAAAACACATTTTTTTTGACATTTTAAGTGTTTGGGAGATATGAGCAAGATGTTTGTGCTTTCTGTCTCTTTGATTTAACCTAGTCTTCTACAAACATCATAACATAACCAATTTTTCTAATTGCCTGCATTTTTTATTCCACTTCATAACTAATAAGACATGATTTAAAGTAAAGCTTGTTTTTCTCCTTTGTTTTCATCTGCCTCCCCACATTTTGGTAAAATAACATGAAATTTAATTCCCTAATTATTAACTTTTTTTCTTAAATACCAAACAAATATGTTAAATTTAAGAAGTACATGCTAAAAAATTATTCAGAGATAACTCTATTTTTGAAAATAATTTTATAGCAGTCTTTTTTGCATCACTTCTTCAGTTCTTCATTCAAATTAATTTTTGATTTGTTGTTATATGGAATAATTTTTTGAGTTCAATATTGAGTGTTGAGTATTGATACATGGATTAATTTTTTCCTTGTAGGAGAATAATAATTTACCTGAGTAAAGAATTTAGGATCACCAACCTTACCTGAGAATCCTGCAATATTTTCCCACTGCATCACACATGAGGCATCCAAAGCCAGTGCCATTCTCTTCTTTGTAAATAGCTGGTATTTTTTGTCTGAAATTTTATAAGATTTTTCTTTAACCCTTGAATTTAGGAACAAGACTAAGATAATACTGGGTTTACAACTTTTTTTCACAATTCTGACCACTCTTCTGTAAGCCTTTTCTGAAAGAAAGTAGAGGATTGTGGTTGGATTTTGTGTTATGTTTTCTCAGTGTCTGGTAATTTTTTGAAGCTAGGTGGCCTCTGAGTACATGCCATTTGAGTAAATGCATGAAAGTCAAACAAAGGAATGGCATTTCAACCACCTTCAGGCTATCATAACAAATATTAATAAAAAAGGAACAAAAATAAAGACTCAATACCTGTGCTTCCAGGCCATGAACTGTAAAGGGGAGCCTTCAGGCCTGCCCTTGCTCTCTTCCTTGCCAAGGTGAAGCTAGCCCAGAGGCTTCTAGACATGCTCCTGTCATTTGGGTGGGGATCCGAGGCTCCTGTGTGCTCCCTCCAGACCAACCCATACAACAAGGGTGAATCCACATGCCCTCCCACTTCCCATCTCCATGGCAAGTCCACTCATGGACTATTTCTACAGTGACAGGTGGTCTGGCTGAGGAAACTGAGCAAAAGGGCATTTCTTTAGCTGCACTCGGGATGTTTAGTGTCTTCTGATAATTATTTGAGAAGAGCAGAGTGATGAAACAGAGGAGAGACTGAGGGCACAGGGAGAACAGGCAGGGCATGTGAGAAGAGCAAAATTAGACACGGAGGCAAAAATGATGGGTTAGTAGAGCAAAGCAGGGAAGACCAACAGAGGGAGAAAGGAGGCGGGTGGCAGACAGGTGGAGGGGAAGGCCACAGAGAGGCAGGAGCAAGGAGACTGCTGGACAGGTCACTGGGTACCATCTAGTGAATTTCATCACTTCTCACAGATGAGAACATTTACAACCTAAGTGTGGATTTGATTTCTGCAAATTCAAAAGCTAGTACATTTTTTTAGCCAGATCACAGACTTTGTTCTAAGCCAGGACTCCTTTTCCAGCAGTTAGTGCAATAGAGGAGGTTGGGCAGATGTAGACAAGAGCAGGGAGAAAACCTGGAAGCCAGACAGTGGGAGAGATGGAGGGGAAGTGAGAGACCCCGTGGGAGGCTGTGGCAAAGGGAGGCAGTGGGGCTTCTCTTGTAGGGAAGTGGGCAGAGGGAGAGGTTTGTCTGTGTGTGGGAAGGGAAGTGGGATGACAGTGAGAGGGGGTGTGGGGAGGGGTGCTGTTCTCTGAGTTCTGAAGGCAGGTGTCCTGCAGAGACACCGTTCCTTTACAGAGCTCCAGTGCTGCTCTTGCTCCTGCTCCTGCTCCTCTTTAGGGAGCTTTGCTACCCTGGGGAGAGCACAGTGGGTAAGAAGAGCTCAGGAGGAAGGATACCTAGAGTAGGGCACAGGAAGGTGGAGAGGAAGCTCTGGAGAGGACCTGGGAAAGTGAGCGGTGCTGCTCTAGGATGCCCCTAGCGTCTGCCCTCCAGGCTACTTCCAGGCCCAGAATTCTTGTCTATAGTCTCAATTTCTGTCTCTGATTTTGGGGATAGGAATTCGGCCCAGGGGAAAAGTGGTACTGGAATACGAGTAACTATCTCCACCCTTCCTCTTCTCTCTGGGCTCTTCTTCTTCTGGTGGCATCTCTTTACACTCTCTCCATTTGCCATTCCCCTCTCTCTCAGCACCCGAAGCTCTAGGATCCCATCATCCAGCAGCAGAAGAGCCCGTCTCCTCCCACATGCTCCAGATCTCCTGGTTTGCCAACCACAGCTGGGCGCACACCCAAGGCTCTGGCTGGCTGGGTGAGCTGCAGACTCACTCCTGGGATGGCATCGTGGGCACCATCCTCTCTCTGTGGCCATGGTCCCAGGGATATCTTAACAAAGAGGAGTTGAAGAACTTTCCGGTGCTGCTCCAGTTGTACTTCCATGGTTTTGCCAGGGAATTTAAGCCCTTTGCCAGCCAATTTCAGTTTGAACGTGAGTTCATTGTTCTGAGCTAATAATTTGCCCGGGGCTCCAACCACTTTCCAAAGGGGAATATATTGTACAATCTCTGAGCATCATCCAACCTTCCTGACCTCATTTCCTGTCTCCCTTTGTCTGCCACTCCCTCCTTTACTGCACCCATCACTCCCCTCCCAATATACAGGGCAGGGCCTGCATGTACATACCTCCACATGCCTCTGGTATGTACCCTCAGGTTCTGGCTCCTTGAAATGGTTTTCTGTTCTTGATTTTCGGACTGTCATTGCTGGCCTCAGACTTACTCTTTCCCACCCAGTTTTCTGGCCTCTTTTCTCTTTAGCCTGAGTGTTCATGAGGCCTGTCCTGTACCTAAATGTCTGGTATGAATTCTTCTAGACTAGACTTCCCATCTATCCCTTCCCCAATAATTATTTCAATGTACCTTTATTATCCTCAAATTTGTTTTCCTCAAATTTCTTTCCCGTTTTCCACCTAAACTCTAGTCTTCCATATGATTTCCTAGCAAATTTTCCTTCCCTTGAATCTCATTACTCTCTAAATTGTTTATTTTTCTTTCTTGTCATTCTTTTCATATTGATTCTCTCTTTCCTCTCTTTCTTCAGACCCCTTCGAGGTCCACATGTCAGCTGGGTATAAAATGCACGCTGGAAAGGCCTGAGAAATCTTCATAAATGGGGCATATCAAGGATCAGATTTCCTCAGTTTCCAAGGAAGTTCCTGGGTGCCATCTCCAGCAGCAGGGACTCGGGCCCAGAATGTCTGCAAGGTGCTCAATCATTACTGAGATATTAAAGAAATACTGCAGAGCATTCCTGGTCACACCTGCCCTCGATTTCTGGCAGGCCTCCTTGTAGGGGGAAAGTCAGACCTGGAAAGACAAGGTGAGCCCAACTCTCGCTCCTCTTTTAGTCCTAGTGCTTTAACTTTTGTACTTCAATTTGCCCATTCTCATTATCATTTTGAAACACATAATGAGAGGCTACAGGTTTAGATGTTTGAGTTTAAGATTGTTTCTTACACAAGAGAAAGTAGTGATTGCTCAAACTTCTAAAGCACCTGAATCCCTGAGCTCTGGCTTGGGATTCCCCTTAAATTCCATTTCTCCCTATCTTCTCGTGTCCGGTGAAGACAGAGGCTGGGTGTCCAGTGGCTCCAGTCCCGGGCCTGGCCATCTGCTGCTGGTGTGTCACATCTCAGGATTCTACTCAAAGCCTGTTTGGGTGAGGTGGATACGGGGAGAGCAGGAGCAATCTGACACTCGGCACAGTGACCTCCTGCCCAATGCTGATGGGACATGGTTCCTCCAACCAACCCTGGATGTGGTGGCTGTGGATGCAGCTGGCCTGTCTTGTAGGGTGAAGCACAGTAAATTTGGGGACCATGACATAATCATCCACTGGGGTGAGAAAGAGCTGGGTCCAGCTGGGAAGTCATGGAAGACAGCCCTAGTGCTTTTGTGAGGAGCAGAGGAAATGGGTAGGATGCCTGGCACAAGAAGGATGAAATTGGGAGAATCCATATTAAGAAGGGCAGAAAATGACTGCAGTTAAATTTGAAAAACAATGGAAGTAGGGGATTAAGAGATACTAAAGAGAAAAGAAGGGATGAACTGATGATTTGATGGAAGAGGGTTGGGGAGGAATTAAAATGAGGGCTCTAGAAAGTACAAATGAAGACTCCAGGAGCTCCCCTTTGTGAAATGAGAAGGCTGAGCTGTGGTGGGACCGAGAATATTTTATGGATTGACATTTGTATTTTGTCACCAACCAGGGGGATATCCCATCCTCCTGATATTGATCTGTTTGATGGTCGTAGTTACTCTGGTTATGTTGGTTGTAGTTGAGTCATGATTTAAAAACAATGGTAAGCCTTTTTGTGTCCCTTGTTTCTTCAACCTCTAACTAACCCTTTATTCTATTTTCTATCTTACTTTTTCCTTCCCTCTTTCTCTCTGATTTTCCTTCTTGAGATTAAGATCATCTTCTTTTCCCACAGCTCAGACTGGAACTTTATTTCTCCCCATGTTTCCTGCACTGCTTTTCCCATGGGAGCCAATGAACACCAGGGGTTCAGGACATAAGATCTGCTTGGCACAACAATCGTGGATCTTGAAGAAGTGGAAAACATGATAAACCAACTCTGATAACATTAGTTTCATCTTAAACATAAAATCCTTGTCTGTATTTTAAATATGTTTATGTGTAATAAATAAGTATTATTTTATTAAAACAGTTTGTTGTAGCAAAGATACTGGTCCCTTTAGCAATATGTGTTTTTTGTTTTTGTTTTTGTTTTTTTTCTCATCTTCCAGCAGTATCTTTTCTGCTTTGGCTGCATGCCTATTCTTCACTATTGATCCTTCCAATTATAATTCAGATGCCTTTATCTCATGCAGCTTTCCAGGATTACTCAATTGAAAGCTCCTCTGTACTCCCCCAAATTGAACAAATCTTCATACATACACTCATCTCTTCCTACTCTGAATAGTAGTTATTAAAGTTTTGCTCTTTTCTTTTCTCTCAGTTGTTTGAAAGTACGATTTACATGTTTGTGTCTATATTCATGACCAACAGTCTTGTCTGAATTCAGGGCCAGCTTTATAAGCACATGACCTGTGCAGGCACATGGGATCTCATGCTCTGAAGGAACTCATGTGAGGTTCAATGCTCCGCTGTTGTCATCTTTGAATTCTTAATCATGTTCAAAAAAGAGACACTACATTTTTGTTTTGCACAAATTATGTAAGTGGTTCTGCCTGAAGGTACTGTTTCCCAATAAATGCTGACAAATAAATTGGGTGTCAGATCAAGTGATATTGTCTTAGTCCATTCCCTCTTTGCCATCCCTGCATCATTTGATTCTGCTTTTATTAAAACCCTTCCTCTCTCCCTCTGTCTCTCACCAATGGGACAGGAGACAGGTGGGTGCCTCAGACTCCACAGTGATTGGGGTAATTCTCCTTCAGCGATATTTAGAGACAATAATAGCATATTAGATGTCTCTTGTCAAAGTGAGGCCAGGGTTGAACTGACATTCCTAACTCCCTGAGACTCTGTGTGTTTATGTGTGTCTTTGTGGATGCACATATTCAGGGGAGAAATTCATATTCTGAGCAAGAAGACAACATGGGGGTGCAGGACAATGGTAATATGCAGGACCAGGTTTAGGCAATGAAGGAAAATAGTGATCAGTTGCCAGTTAAGCTTTGTGTTTGCTTCTTTTTGTTATTTTGGTTTATTATTATTGTTATCATTATTATTTACAGTTTGTTTTTTGTTTAGTTTTTAATGTGCATTCTTCAATTATCTAGTTAGTTGAGATACATTTGATTGAACCTATTGGAAAGCAGAAAGCTGTTCTGGTGCAGAGTTCTTATAGATGTTCAGTCAACCTCTTCCCTTGGATGGAATAATTGAGCAGATTATGTAGATTTTTAGTGGAACTTTAAAATTCTATGCTGGGCATTTTCAAGTTATCAGACAAGGTTCCATAATCACATGGCCAGGCTGCACTCTTACCCATAGACAGCCATTGAGGCCAGCCTTTCCACTGTTGAGAGTCCACCACCTTCTGTAGAACATATTCAGACAGCCTATCTAGAGGCAGGCCACTAGAGTCCAGAGAGGAAGGTGGAATTTTAAGGGGTTGTCTGTGAGTAATAAATGATGAATGTCAGAGTTTCATCACATGGTGTAAGTCCACTGGGGTTCACCTTTATGAAAATCAAGAGGTTCAAGTAGGGACTTTTCAGTTTCTGGCACAAGGACTGTGGTGAAAATATATTTGTGATGTTTCCCATTTAAATAGACATTGCCTCATGACTCTAGTTTTTTTGGTCTCAATAATTCTTGAACCCTTGATATGGCTACACTGACTTCTCTGTCACTGTGTCCAATCTTTCTGCCATTGCATATTATGCTTCTGTGACACTAGATTTCTTTCTATCCCTTGTTTATGTTGAGCTTCTTCTCACCTCAAGTGTCACCTCCCTAGACAGACCTTTACTGATCATTCTAAGTAGGGTAGCACACTTCGCCTCAGTCATATTTGATTCCAATATTCTTTGATTATCTTGAATACTGAATTTATTTGAAATTACCTTATTTATTTTTATGTATTTATTGACTTTTTCATCTAAAATATGAGCACTGTAACATCCTGGATTTTATCTATTCTGCTGACATTTATATTCCAGTGCCTAGATGATAGTCTAACATATATTGGGTAATTAAAAATAGTTTTGTTGAATTCACAAATGACATTCAAGTTTGACTTGCCAGAGGAGATATTAGTGACACCAGTCTTTAGCTGATAGGTTTTAGATTTGCAGGTAGTATAAATAATAATAATAGTTATGATAATAATAATAATATTGGGTCATTAACTAGGAAATGTCCGAGTTTGAATCAAAAGTATAGTTTATTGTATCTCAAACAAGAAGGCATACAATTAATCAAAGTATGTCCTGAACTATCAACACAGTTTTGCCATCTTAATGGTAGCTTGCTTATGCTGGCAGTGAAGAAGCCTGGAGAGGGAGTGGCAATGAGATGGCGAAAGGTGTTTTCCACAGTTGCTTGTAAATTGAATATTTTTCCTGGCAAAAAGTGGTCCAAAGCCCGGAAGAAGTGGTAGTCAGTTGGCACAAAGTCTGGTGAACATGATGGATACCAGAGAGTTTCCAAGTCCACCCTCTAGTTTGAGCAGTGTTGTTTGTGCAACATGTAGTCAAGCATTGTCTTGCAACAGGGTTAGCCTTTCTGTATTGACTGATCTTGGCTGCTTAATTGCAAGCATCCCTATCATTTCATCCAAGAGGTTGCAGCAGACATCCGCTGTGGTTGTTGACCAGGTTTCATGAAGCGTTAGTGGATAATACCAGCATGTTCCACCAAACAGACACTGCTAGTTTTTTTTTCTTTTTGATGAATATTTAATTTTGGATTGTGTTTCAGCACTTCATCTTTATCCAATCATTGTGCTGAATGCTTGCACTTGAATCATGTGCACTGTCTGGGGGATAGGCAGGCTTGAAGCTCTGACTCGGGGCAGGGGAACAAGGACAATATATGTAACCTAAACATTTGTACCCCCATAGTATGCTGAAATAAAAAAAAAACAGTGAAAAAAAATTAAAATGCCAAAGATCAAGAACTACTAAAGAGAAGGTCACATACTAGAAGAAAATGCCATTTGCACTCAAAAATTGCTATGGTATAAGATAAATCTGCCTGGATTATAAATAGAAGTATTTATGATATTTGATTCTAGGATTTGGGTCTGTAGCTCTGTAGTACACATGACATTTAAAATGCTTTGCCTTCATGTAAGTGAATATCAACACATTCATAACCACACAAACAGACACACACACACTCACACACAACCAGATAAAGAATGTAGGGCAAGGGACATCAGGCAAGGAGGGTGAGACAAGAAAGCAGAGACATTGAGAACATTAGGAAGGGGCAATGACAGAGGGTCAGAGAAGTCAGGGCAACAGGGAGGGAGGAAGGCTGACTTGGGTGGGTAAACCAGAACACTCTTTCTATGTTAAAGCAGACTAGAAGCTAAGAGATTGTATAGTACCACCCTCTTATATTACAGATGTGGAAATAGAGGCTGAAGAAGGTGAAACGACCTTTCAGAATCACATGGGGGCTTTTCCAAGCTGGTCTGAAGGAAATGGGGGACACAGACAGCAGCTATAGGTCAGGGAGGTAAGAGAAAGTCTAGAAATCAGGGCTGGAGGGGAATGAGAGGCGGGGTATGAGGCTCAGGGTTATAGAAGGCACATTTTTTTCTCTGAAGTACAATTTGAATGAGGAAGAGATTTGTCAATTGGAAGAGAGGAAGTCACTACAAGCTATTGACAAAAACATTTGCTGAAATCAGAGATCAAACACCAACTCTGCGAGTCATAAGCTCCATCTCCCAGTGAAATGCTGCTTCTGCCATTTCAATTGTTAGCAGTTCTCTTCCCAGTTGGTGACAGTGAGGATGGTAATAGTCATTCTGGCAACTCCCAGCACTGGTGCAGGGGTCTTGGGTAACAGCATGCTGCACTTACCCGGGTGCACTTGGACATAATAGGTCTAAGCCCTGCTGTCTCCAGCCGTCTTGTGCCTTTATGGGTGTTGGGGCTGGAGCCTGAGTCCCTGGGGCAGTCAAATGTGTCAGGTTTTATGTGTTCTTCAGACTGTAGGTTCTTGTTCTCCAGATCTTTTCAATTTCCATTCTCTCTCACTCCCTCCTGCTTCTCCTTTTTTTCTTCACAGTCTTGTTCTACTCTTCACAGCCTTCCAGGGACCAACCTCTTTCCATGTCATCTGAATCTCGTCCTTTGCCAACAGCACCTGGGCACACAATCAAGGTTCAGGCTGGTTGGATGGTTTGCAGATTCATGGCTGGGACAGTGACTCGGGCACCGCAATACTCCTGAAGTCCTGGTCCAAGGGCAACTTCAGTGACAAGGAGATTGCCAAACTGGAGAAGATATTCCGAGCCAACATCTATGAATATATTCAACATATACAGAGTCTTGCCAGACAACTCTAGGTGAAATGTGAGTCCAATTCCCTAAACTGCGAAGATTCCCAAGGACTTTTTACTCTCTTTTTGGAAGTTGTTTATCCCTCTGATCCTTCTCTCCTCCTTTCTGCTTTACCCAACTGCATACACAAGCTCTTCTAGGGCAGTCTCTCCCTAACTCCATAGCCTCACACTGTATTCTGGATTCCAGCAGCTTCTGACTCTTCTCTGACAGATCAGTGCTCCCCATTGGTATCCAACTCCCGCTTTGTCTTATGTGAACCTTGCTCCTCAAGGGCCCTTACTTCTACCCTGGGCCTGAGTGACCTACAGAGTGGCTTCCTCCTCTGAACCATCTCTTCAGTCATCTGCTTCCTGCATCTCCTCTTTCTGTGGTCCTCTGGCTCACGCTGTAATTCTGCTCTCTGGACTGCATCATGCTCTGCCTCCCCCTCCCCAGCTGTTACCATATCCCCCATTCATGACATGCACAGCTTTCCCAATACTCTTCTTTCTGAAAATCTCTATGTACTATAATTGGGGCTTGGTTCATCATTTCACATCCAGGAACTTTATCCCTGTCTAAAATATAAAATACATAAATATAAATATAAAATATAAAATATATGAAATACTAGGTCCTTTTATCATGGCTTCCTTTGTTATTTATGTTTAATAACTTGTTCTCTGATTTCCTTCTACCTAGACCCCTTTGAGGCCCAGGCCATAGCAGGCTGTGAGCTACGTTCTGAGGGTTCCATAGTAACATCCCTCAGGCAAGCTGAAGGAGGATTGGATTTCCTGAGCTTTGAGAAAAATACATACATGCCTGCCCCAGAGGGAGGGAGCAGGGCACAGCAACTCTGAAAACTAATAATGGAACAATGTGCTGCCACCAATATTGTGATGAAGCTACTCTTTGACACCTGTCCCCGGTATCTCTTGGGCATCCTCAATGCAGGGAAACCAGAGTTGCAAAAGCAAGGTTAGTCCTGTTCTCTGTTTCACTTGCCACCCACCACCTCCTCTAAGCTCAAGAGTAGGAAGGTACCTAAGAAGGACAGGGACTTAATCAACAAACTTGTTAGATCCCAAAGCACTAAAATGGTTACTGTCAAAGCTTGGGGGCTTCTGAGTCCCTGTGATCTGAATTTGAGTCATGATACGACACTCTCACTGCCCCTTCCTGTCCCAGTGAAGCCCGAGGCCTGGCTATCCAGTGGCCCCAGTCCCGGGCCTGGCCATCTGCTGCTGGTGTGTCACATCTCTGGATTCTACCCAAGGCCCGTGTGGGTGAGGTGGATGCGGGGTGAGCAGGAGCAGCCGGGCACTCAGCACAGTGACCTCCTGCCCAATGCTGACTGGACATGGTATCTCCGAGCGACCCTGGATGTGGCAGCTGGGGAGGTGGCAGGCCTGTCTTGTCGGGTGAAGCACAGCAGTCTAGAGGGCCAGGACATCATCCTCCACTGGGGTGAGAAAGGGCTGGGTCCCAGGCTGGACATGGGAGGAGGCGGTCCTCAGGCAGAGAGGCAGGCACTGGGGAAGGATGGGACTTGACAGATGAAAGAGGGAGAGAGGTACGTGGATTCATTTCTGGGACCCCAGTCCCAACAGGAATAAAAATAGACGATCCAAGTTAAAGAAGAGATAACAATGAAGGACTCACAGATTATGTGATTTGGAGCTGGAGGGATCAAAAGATAGATGGATGGCCTCAGGAATGTGAGAGAGGGAGTTGGAGATGACCATACATTGGAAGCAGCTGAATGGAGGTGCTGACACTCACGTGGGCAAAGGATGGCCAGGGAATTCAGTGGGTGGGATTTTAAGTAACATCCTTTTGTCCTCTCCCAATTACCAGGACACCCCATCTCCAAAGGCTTCATCTCTTTGACTATAATAGTGCCCTCCTTGATTCTTTGCTGTGCCTTGCATTATGGTATATGAGGCACCAGTGAGTTGTTTTTCTTTGTTTGCTTGTTTTAATCTTTCTTTTCTGTCCACTCTCACAACCTTTTCAGCCATTTTATCTATTTCATTGCCTTAGCCTGATTCTTTCCACCAAACTCTTCCCCCAGCTCCCATCTCCATCATGTGGAGATATATTTTTTAATCCTGTTAAAATACACATAACAAAATTTACCATTTTAAGTGTACACTTCAGTGGAGTTAAGTGCATTCACAGTGTTATGCAAGCAATCTCCAGAACACTTTCACCCTTTCATCCCTCTAAATGGGAACTCTTTTCCTATGAAACAGCAATTCCCCTTCCCCCCCCTTCCCCTGACACTGGCTAAGGTCATTCTACTTTCTGTACCTGTGATTCTGACGACTCTGGGTATCTCATATAAGTGGAATCACACTGTAATTGTCTTTTTGTGGCTGGCTGATTTCACTTAGCATGAGGCCCTCAAGGTTCATCTAGGTTGTAGCATGTGATAAGTTTCCTTCCTTTTAAGTCCTGAATAATATTGCATTGTAGGTAAGAGACACATTTAGTTCACTCATTCATCCATCTATGGACATTTGACTTGTTCCCACCTCTAGCTATTGTGAATAATGTTGCTACGAACATGGAAGTACAAACACCTCTTAAATACAGCCCTTTGTTCTTGTCATTTTAACAGGTCATTTCAGAATAACCCTTGAACCCCTGTCCTATCTCCTCTCCCATTTCGAATAGGCATCAAGAAGCCTAGAATCCCAAGATGTCAACCCAGGTGCCATTCTAATCATATTTCAACAAATTATCATCATATTTTATCAAAATGCAGTGTTCATAGATTTGAAGACAAATTATGACTTAAACATCATCAGAAAAATTATTTAAAACTGACAATTTATTATAAGAGTGTACCGATAGTATGATCTATGTCTTATATATTAAAATGTAGGAAAGATTGTCTCAAAATAAATGAAATATGGTAGATACACTTAATGGTGACTTCTCTTTCGCTTTGTATTTTAATAATTTTCTTTCTCTGCTTCTACTTAAATATCATTTGTCAAAGTAGCTAAATATACTTATGTTGGGACAATTGTACCACATATATGCAAGGTATTTTTTATGTAATTTCTCTGTCTCTGCCTGGTTGACTTTCGATCCCTCAAAGTCCATCTGAGAAGATTCTTCCTCTAGGAGGCCTTTCCCAGTGCTATTAATATAATGGAAGTAACAATCCCTTGTCTGGTATCACCAAGAGAACCACTTATTCTGCACCCACAGCATTGCAGTTATTTATTTATTAATTTTTTTGGATTTTGAAATTCTTTTTGTTTTTTTCTTTCAGCTCTTCATGGGGGTACAAAAGCTCAGGTTATATACACTGTCCGTGTCCCACCCATCCCCCTGAGTCAGAGCCTCAAGCGTGTCCAATCTCCAGACAGTGCGCCTGCCACTGACCATGTAGTCATACCTCCATCCCCTCCCCTCCACCTCCCCGAGTCAGCACCTTCAAGCATGACCATTCCCCAGACAGTGCACAACGCACTCATCATGTAGGCATACACCCATCCCATCCCCCTATCCCCCATCTCAGTCTGATATCCAATTGGTATACTTCCCCGATGTGCATTTAGGTGATGATCAGGGAAACCAATTCTCTGGTGAGTACATGTGATGTTTGTTTTTCCATTCTTTGGATACTTCACTTAAGATAATGAGTTCCAATTCTCTCCAGGAGAAGGAAAGGGATGTCGCATCACTGTTATTTCTTATAGCTGAGTAATACTCCATGGTATACATATACCACAGTTTACTAACCTACTCGTGGATTGATGGGCACTTGGGTTGTTTCCACATCTTTGCGATTGTGAATTGTGCTGCTATAAACATTCGGGTACAGGTGTCTTTGTTATAGAATGACTTTTGGTCTTCTGGATAGATGCCCAATGATGGGATTGCTGGATCGAATGGTAGGTCTACCTGAATCTGTTTAAGGTATCTCCATAATGCTTTCCACAGGGGTGGCACTAGTATGCATTGCCACCAACAGTGTATGAGTGTTCCTCTCTCTCTGCATCCACGCCAACATGTGTTGTTTTGGGATTTTTTGATACAGGCCATTCTCACCGGAGTTAAGTGGTATCTCATTGTGGTTTTGATTTCCATTTCCCTGATGATTAGGGATGCTGAGCATTTTTTCATATGTTTGTTAGCCATTCTTATATCTTCTTTTGAAAAATTTCTATTCATGTCATTTGCCCAATTTTTGATAGGATTGTTTGATTTTTTCTTGCTGATTTTCCTGAGTTCTAAATAGTTTCTTGTTATCAGACTTATTATGATCTGTAGTATGTGAAAATGTTTTCCCATTCTGTAGGCTGTCTGTTTATTTTTGTGACTGTTTCTTTGGCTGTGCAGAAGCTTTTTAATTTAATCAGGTCCCATTCATTTATTTTTGTTGTTGCTGTGATTGCCTTAGGGGTTTTCTTCATAAATTCTTTGCCTAGACCAATGTCTGTAAGAGTCTTTCCTACATTTTCTTCTAGAATTCTAATCATTTCCCATTTAAGGTTTAAATCTGTTATCCACCATGATTTGATTTTTGTGAGAGGTGAAATCTGTGGGTCCTATTTCAGTCTTCTAAGTGTGGCTATCCAGTTTTCCCAGCACTATTTATCGAATAGGGATTCTTGTCCCCAGAGTATGTTTTTGTCTATTTTGTCAAAGATTAGATGGCTATATGAGGATGGTTTTATATTTGGGTTTTCTGGTCTGTTCCACTGGTCTGTGTCCCTGCACTTGTGCCAATACCAGGCAATTTTAAGAACCACAGCCTTGTAGTATAGTTTGAAGTCTGGCAAATTAGTACCTCCCATTTTGTTTTTATTGCTTAAAATTGCTTTTGCTATACGCGGTCTTCTCTGATTCCATACAAAGTGTATAATTATTTTTTCTAAATCTGTGAAAAATGATGTTGGTAATTTAATAGGAATTGAATTGAATCTATAGATTACTTTGGGTAGTATAGACATTTTAACAATGTTGATTCTTCCAATCCACCAGCATGGTATAGTTTTCCACCTATTTACGTGTTCTGCAATTTCCTTCCTTAGTGTTTCATAGTTCTCTCTATGGAGGCCCTTTACCTCTTTAGTTAAATATATTCCTAGATATTTTATTTTCTTTGTTGCTATTTTGAAGGGTATTAAGTCCTTAATTTGGTTCTCTGATTGAATGTTTTTGGCATATATGAATGCCTCTGATTTGTGTGTATTGATTTTATAACCTGAGACTCTACTGAATTCATTAATTAATTCCAGGAGTCTCTTCATTGAGTCCTTGGGGTTTTCCAGATATAACATCACATCATCAGTGAAGAGTGAGAGTTTGATCTCTTCTTTCCCTATTTGGACTCCCTTGATTCTGCTCTCTTGCCTGATAGCTCTCGCAGGGACTTCCAATACTATGTTGAAAAGTAATGGGGACAGTGGGCAGCCTTGTCTGGTTCCAGCTCTCAGTGGGAATGCTCTCAATTTTTCCCCATTCAGTAGGATGTTGGCTGTGGGTTTGTCTTATATGGCTTGTATCATTTTTAGGTAGGTCCCATTTATGCCTATTTTGTTAAGCGTTCTTATCATAAAAGGGTGTTGAATTTTGTCAAATGCTTTTTCTGCATCTATTGAGAGGATCATAGGGTCTTTATTTTTGCTTCTATTTATGTGGTGAATTACATTTATAGATTTTCGTATGTTGAACCACCCCTGCATCTCTGGGATGAAGCCTACTTGGTCGTGATGAATTATTTTTTTAATAAGCACTTGGATACGATTTGCTAGGATTTTATTGAGAATTTTTGCATCTATGTTCATGAGAGAAATTGCTCTGTAGTTTTCTTTTTTTGTTGCGTCCTTTCCTGGTTTTGGTATCAATGTTATATTGGCTTGGTAAAAAGTGTTGGGGAGAATTCCATCCTTCTCGATATTGGAGAATAGTTTATGTAGGATGGGCACCGGTTCATCTTTGTATGTGTGGTAAAATTCGGATGTGAACCCATCTGGACCAGGTCTTTTCTTTTTGGGAAGGTTTTATATTGCTGTTTCAATTTCAGTTCTTGATATTTATCTATTCAGGAATTCTATTTCTTCCTGATTGAGCTTGGGAAGGCTGTGTGTTTCTAAAAATTTGTCCATTTCCTCCTCATTTTCCAATTTGTGCACATAAAGATTTTTGTTAAATTCATAGATTTTGTCATGTATCTCTGTGGCTTCAGTCGTGATTTCTCCTTTCATGTTCCTGATGGAAGTTATTAGAGATTTTTCTTTTCCGCTCTTCGTTAGTCTAGCCAGTGGTGTGTCTATTTTGTTTATCTTTTCAAAGAACCAAATTTTGTTTTATTGATTTCCCTTATAGTATTTTTGTTGTCCTGTTCATTTAATTTGATTTGACCTCAATAATTTCTCACATTCTGCTGGATTTGGGGTCAGTCTGTTCTTCTTTCTCCAGCTCTTTGAGTCTATTCATCAAATTGTCTATTTGTAAGTTTTCTGTCTTTTTGATATAGGCATTTATGGAAATGAATTTTCCTCTCAGGACTGCTTTAGCTGTGTTCCATAGATTTTGATAAGTTGTGTCTCATTGGCATTTAATTCAAAGAATGTTTTGATTTCTGACTTGATTTCTTCCTTTACAAAATAGTTGTTCAGGACAAGGTTGTTCAGCTTCCGTGACTTTGAGTAGGAATGGGAGTTTCTGTTAGGGTTCATTATTACTTTTATTCCACTGTGATCTGAGAAGATGCATGGTTTGATTTCTGTTTTTTGAAATTTTTTAAGACATGCTTTATGTCCTAGGATATGGTCAATCTTAGAAAATGTCCCGGTAGCTGATGAGAAGAATGTATATTCAGTGGATTTCGGGTAGAATGTCCTGTAGATGTCAGTCAGGCCTATTTGTTCTAGCATTCTGTTTAAGTCTACTATTTCTTTGCTTATTTTCTGTTTGGAGGATCTGTCCTGTGCTGTCAGTGGGGTGTTAAAGTTTCCAGCTAATACAGTATTGTTGTCTATCATTTGGTTCAGATCAAGTAGGGTTTGCTTTATGAATCTGGGTGTGCCTAGGTTGGGTGCATATATATTAAGTATGGTTATGTATTCTTGTAGAATTGTGCCTTTCACCAGTAAGTAGTAACCGTCTTTCTCTTTTATTACTTTTGTTGGTTTAAAGACTAAGTTATTGGAAATTAAAACTGCCACACCATCTTTCTTTTGGGTACTGTTTGCTTGAAATATCAATTTCCATCCTTTCATTTTCAGTCTAAATGCATCTTTGCAGGTTAGGTGAGTTTCCTGAAGACAGCAGATACTTGGTTTGTGTTTTTTTTATCCATTGACCCAGTCTATGTCTCTTGAGTGGGGAATTCAGGCCATTGACATTTAGTGAGAGAACTCATAAGTGGGATACATTTCCGTTCATCTTGTTGGGTAGAACTTCATTGCTATGTTTTCTCTCTTGAGTCATTGTGGTGGCTAGAATTTGATCTTTAGCTCTGGGGTGGTTTTACATTCGTGGGTCTTTGTTGTGCTGATCTGTGTGTAACTCTCTTTTGAGTACTTCTTGGAGGGGTGGTCTTGTCTTGGTGAATTCCCTCAGTGCTTGTTTATCTGAGAATGTCTTAATTTCTCCTTCATATAGAAAGCTTAGCTTAGCTGGGTACAAGATTCTAGGCTGGGCATTATTCTGTTTCAGAGGAGTGAGAATGGGGCCCCAACTTCTTCTTGCTTGTAAAGATTCAGTTGAGAAATCTGGCGTAATTCTAATGGGCCTCCCTTTGTATGTTACTTGTTTCTTTCTCCTTACAGCTCGAAAAAGGGTCTCTTTAATGGATATTTTGGTCAGTCTGATGACTATGTGGCGTGGTGTTTTCCGATTTGCTACAAATCTCCCAGGGGTACTTTGAGCTTCTTGAACCTGTATATCTAGAGTTTTAGCAAGGCCTGGGAAATTTTCCTCTATTATGTCTTCAAATAGCTTATCCAGCCCTTGCTTATTACCTTTTCACCCTCAGGAATGCCGATAACCCTCACGTTAGGCTTCTTCACATAATCTCACATTTCTTGTAGACTCTGATCTTTTCTCTTATTTCTTTGCTCTATCTCTGTGACTGACTTATTTAATTAGAAAGAGTTATCTTCAATCTCTGAGATTCTTTCTTCTGTTTGATCTACTCTGTTCTTGAGACTTTCCACTGTATTTCGTAGCTCCCTGAATAAATTCGTCATTTCTAGGAGTTCAGTTTGGTTTTTCTTCACTATTTCAATTTCCTTAGTGAATTTTTCTTCCAAATCCTGGATTTTTTTTGTGGTTTCTTTGTGTTGGTTATCCATTTTTTCTTGTATATTATTTAGCTTATTTATAATCCATAACTGAAATTCTTCCTGTAACATGTTGGTATTTTGAATCTGGTGTGTGTCAATTGGAGGAGAGCTGGTTTTTCTCTTTGGGGGCAAGGTTTCCATCTGGTTTTTTGTGCTCCCCATAGTTTTCCGCTGAGCCCTTCCCATATGGATCTATCGTTAGATGTTTTCTCACAGCTTTAGTCTGGCTAGCAGTGTACCTTGTACTCTGTTCTTAGGCTGTGAAACAATCTAGGTATGTTGCTTCCTTTGTCCAGAGGGGGAGACTGTTGTGTGTTGTTTAGAGTTTTTTCTATCTCAGTTGGGGTACCGCTTCTGATGTGTCCACCCTCAGAGGACTGGCTTGACCCAAGTCCGGTTTGGCAAGTTAAGTCACTGTGTTGTGGACTCTCATTTAACAGGCAGGAGTCACACTATTTGCAAGCAGAAAGTCTCTCTCTCTCTTTTTTTTTTTTCCTTTTTTTTTTTTCCTGTCTTTTGGTTCTTCCTCTAGATGTGTGGTTTCTGTCTCTTTCCGCAGGAAAGACACTGGCTAGGGGGAGGAGGCGGTGCCCTCACTCTCTCAGTGCCCCAGCTGCTGCAGCTCCCATGGGCAAAGGTCTACCCTGTCCCAATGTCCCCAAGGTCCAGGCTCCACACTCTTGCGTCTGTGGAAGCACTCAGTGTTAACACCCAGGAAGGGGACCTGGAGAGGGTCCACGCACCAGGGGATGGAGCTCCTTGGGGAAACATCTGGCACCCTATGGCTCTGCAGCAGCTAGGTTTTGGACGCGACAATGGTGGCTGCCCACCAGCAGATCACTGCCACTGGGGGTGAATGTTCAGGGTCCGGTAGGCACCAGAGCTGGGGGCCTGGAGAGTTCAGGAGTATACAGTAGCTCCCGGGCTAGAGGGCCACCGAAAAGGAGAAAAGAAAAAGAAAGAAATAGAATAAAAAGAAGAAAAGAAAAAAATATATACGAATAAAAAGAAAAAGAAAAAGAGAAGCAAAAAAAAGAAAAAACACACACACAAACAAAAAAACTAATAATTATAATAAATATAATAATATTTTTAAAAAACCCATGTGAATAAAAATAAAAGGAAAAAGAGAAAACAAGAAAAAAAAAAAACCTGTTATTCCTCGACCAAGAGTCTTAGCTCTTTCCCGCTGATGTCTCCTGTCCACAGAGTTCATATAAAGCCACAGCTCTTGGCGTGGGTTCACTGACTATAATAGGGAGCTGCGTGGGGACTGGCATGGCCCCGTATGGGTCTGCAGCGGTTACGCTGTGGGTCCCAAGATGGCGATCACACGCCCGCTGGTCTCTGGCACTGAGGTAGAATGTTCAGAGCTCGGAGGCGCCAGAGTCGGGGGCTCGGAGAGCACCACAGCCTACATCAGCTCCCTGGCCAGGGGGCCGCCGAAGAAGAAAAAGAGAAAAAAAAAGAAACCCCACTTATTAATTTCATGATTGCTGTCCCTTGCCTTGGCGCAGCTCCGACCCTTTTCCCTTTACTTGCTTCGTCCCAGCGGGGATCCCCCAGAGTCTAAGCTCTTTCCCGCTGATGTCTCCTGTCCACAGAGTTCATACAGAGCCACAGCTCTTGGCGTGGGGTCACGGACTATAAAAGGGAGCCGCGCGGGGAACCGCACTTCCCCTATGGATCCGCAGCGGCTATGCTGTGGGTCCCAAGATGGCGACCGTGCGCCCGCCAATCGCTGGTGCTGGGGGAGAATGTTCAGAGCTCGGCAGGCGCCAGAGCCCACAGCAGCTCCCCAGCCAGGGAGGCCGCTGAAGAAGAATAAGAGAAAAAAAAAACCCGCTTTAATATTTCACAATCGCAGTCCCTCACCTCAGCACAGTTCCGCACCTGTTCTCTTAAGTGTTGCATTGCCACGGAAACCCCCCAGAGTCTAAGCTCCTTCCTGCTTATGTCACCTGTCCTCGGAGCTCCACGTCTCCCGTGGTGATTCTGCACCAACTTCAGTCAGATCCCTGATTGAGTGGGTGTTTAGGTCAGAGGGGAGAACAAGCCACTTTGCTGTGGGGCTGAACCCACTTCACTCGTTGTTGAGGTGGGTACAGTTGTCCTGCACTCCGCTGTCTATTTTCTGTCCTGCACTCTCCAAATTATCTCAGTCTGATTTCCCACTCGCCTCCGTTTTTTCTTATTCTCTGTGTCCCACGGTTATTCTCTGTGGGTTCACACCGCCATTCCTGCAGGGGAGCGATACTCTAGCATTGTGGCAGGTCGAGATCCATGCCTTCCTCTCCGGGAGCACGAATCCAGGAGGTCACCTCCACTCCGCCATCCTTCTGCAGTTATTTTTGTTATTCTTCCTTTTCTACTTGGAAGTTTTTTGAGGGCAGTGATCCTGGTTTGTGGATCCCTGCCAAGAGCTCTTACCTGCAAATGCGTTTTCTCCATAAAAATTATGTGAGTTGATGACGGTCAAGTTAATGTTCTTCTTTGACAGTCATCTCCTTCCTCCTTTTCTCTATTTAGTTGCTATTCTAGATCTTCCTGTTCTTACTAAAATATTTTCCACTTAGCCAAAACATATTATGCTTTTCTGGTGTCTACTCTGAACAACTCTGAAGAAAACCACCTTTGTCCTTACTGGAACTATAGTCTAACTTCACAAAATCATTGAAATGGGCTCCAGCTTCTCATTTTTCCAGGCAGTATGACTGACAGGCAGATGGGTGAGGAGTAATAATTCAAGGTGATTGTGACATATTCAAGGAAGAGAATTAAGAGGCCTATTCCTGCCTTCAGGGTCCTTGTTTGATATCTGTGCTATATCATTCAGTTATATTGTTATATACATTTACACATTTTTATGCATATATATATTACATTTATGCATTTTTTTGTTTATTCTACAGTTTTCTAGAACAGTCCATCTTAAAACGTCCTAATTCATTTTTATTAAAGTAGTAGAATGAAGGAGCATTTGAGGATATATTTTTATAGGACTTAGGAAGAGAGGTCAGAGGAAACTAATTTTTGGGAAGACAAGGGTACTAGAAGCAACTCTCCAATCTGTAAATTTTAGGACAATATGGTCTATAGCATATCAGAAGTGTAGGAAATGGTTAAAATCACAGCTTCCTTCCTCTTCTATTAGTGCAACTGGTTACTTTTCCAAAATACATCCAACTGGACCCCATCTTATAGAATAGCCATGATATTGCTGTGTGCTTGTGAATCATGCATCATGAAACATAGGAACTAGCTGCAGCACTAGCACCTGGAAGCTTGTTAGAAAAACTAGTTTCTCCCCCCAACCTACTGAAGTAGAAAATATGGGAATGGGAACCATTGAGCTGTTTTAACAAGACTTCCAGGAAATTCTTATTTATATTCAAGTTTAAGAACCCTTGTACTAATGGTTTCTCAAGCTCTGCACTACTGACATTTTCAGCCAGATAATTCTTGTTGAGGAAGGCTGTTCTGTGCACTGTAGGATATTTAGCAGCATCCCTGGCCTCTACGCACTGGATGCCAACAGTATCTCCTCAGTTGTGACATCAAATATATCCTCAGAAATTGCTAAATGTTCCCTAGGGGGACAAGTTGACTCCAGATGAAAACAAAGATCTAAGATAATGATCATAATTTCATGGCTTCATTTAGCCAGACATTGCCTTACAGCCTATATCTGATGTAATTTGCCGCTATCCAACTGAAGTTTAGGAACTATGTTTCCTGGTTCAGGAAAGAGGAGTTCTCACTTTGGCTGGTATGATGTGTTCAGTACCCAAAATTGTTATAGATTTTTGCTCCACAGGAAAATCTGACCCAGGAATGAAACACACAAATAAAGAGAACTGATAAAGAGCAAATGATAAAGTAACAGGGCAAAAGCCTGAATCAACTATTCCCAAGACTTGAACTATCTCTGGATATTTTAGTTACATGAACCTAATAAGTTTCATTTTTCCTTTAAACCAATTTAGTTTGAATTTTTAGTTGCTTGAAAATTCTAATATTACTGTGATCACTGATGTCTTGCACCAGCTTTACTCTGTTTTCTTTACTCCTCTTATTCTTTCTCTTCCCAAATTATCATCCCTCAACAGTGGTTTTTTGGAACTTATGATTTTCCTCTACATATCCTTACCTTGAGAAACCTTAATTTACCCATGACTTTATCACCTCTGCATGAATGACTTTCAGAAATAAATCTTCAAACACAAAATACAAGGGCTTCCAAACTATTTTTATGTGAGAGTTCACATGCGCGCATGTTTGCGTGATTTTTGCCAATATCCAAAAATGCAGTAATTTGCCCTTTTCTATGACAGGTATGTTCCAAGACCCCAGTGGGTGCCCAAAACCAAAGACAGTAACAAACCCATTTGCTATCAATTGGAACACGTTTCTGATCATGTCTTCTACCCAAAAATTTAATGCCTTTTGCATCTTAACTAAGCCAGGATCATGAGCTCTGACCATAACTTTTGCAGTTTGAGGTATAACTGCAAAACAGGCATGAATTTTCTTCTTCTTCACAATTTTATGGATAGAAGATTCATTCTTACTGAAGATCTTAGAAACCTTAGCGTACACTTTTTTCTTCCCTTATTAACCAAAGAACCTCCACCTTTTCATGTAAAAGAAGCAGTTTGCAGCTTTACTTTGGCATATTCAAGAGTTTGACTACAAATGGATATGAGGGGTTATGAAACTCTCTATTTTGATTATGGACTTTTAATGTGGGCTTATATATTTGTCAAGATAAATAGAACTGTACAATTAAAATAGAGGCATTTACTGAAAATTATTCACCAATAAAGTTGACTTAAATTTTTTTAAATGAAACAAAAATGAAAACAGTAAAAAGAAAAATAACATGGAGAGATTGAGGAAGGAAACTTCAGCAAAGTGGTCACAATTTCATTTCTTTTCTCCCCCACAAATTTAGAAACTGTGTTTGCCTGTTTTGTATTCAGTGCTTAACAAATGTTAGTTGAATTAGTAAATGAAACCTAAAGGGACTAAAATCAAGCCAACACTACCTCAGATAGTACAGCCTTTTGGGTATTTCCCTCCCATATATAGCACTTTCGTTGCCTTGATTCCACCGCATCCCTGAGGACCAACTCTGTTGCTTCTTTTTGTTAACCACTCTGTGATATATCTGCCCTGCTACCCTTAACCATGACTTGCACACTCTCTCTCTCTATTTGTGTTTTTAACAAGTTCGATGGAGTTGACTCTCTGTATTTAGAAAGTAAGTAGGTCCAGGGGCAAAACTACATTTTTACTTAAAGGTTTAGAGAGAAAAGCAGGGAACTAAAGGAGGCTGCAATTTCTCACTTAAGTAAGAAGCATTTAAACAAGAAAGGAAGCACCCATGTTTCAAATACTGCAACAATGTCATGAAGGAATGTAAGGAGAGGAAACTACCAACGTGATACATAATCCAAATTAGATATGAGTCATTTTGTTTTGTTTAATTTTGTTTTGGTTTTCTCTCACAAATATTACATGCAGAAAAGGCACCATTACCATAATTCTTGCCCCCAAGGAGCTTAAAAATGGAAAAAGGAAGAAAGGCTCAAGTGGCTACAAAGCAGGGGAGGAAGTGATACATGCACATATCAGAGTACAGTTGAAGTCCTCTCCGGGTTCACAAGAGGGAAAGACTGATTCCCTCTTACTGGTCAACGAAGATTGTGGGAGGAAATGACATTAGAAATGGCCTAGAAGGATGAGTACTATAGAAAAAAATGGTGATTGCAAGAAACCGACTCTATATAGAATTACAGAAATTACAGAAATTAAATAGTAACAAAAGGTTGTTAGGCAGAAAGAGAAACAATTTACATAGAGAGTAGAGGGGATGTCATCACTGTGCCATCCTATGATGGGGGAGGCATGGGGAGGAGTTTCATGGGATGTCCTGATCAGAGCTGTGGAAGAACAGATATGGGAGAAGCCCCTGGGTAAGTTGGACGTGGTGACTGAGGACAAGGTGAAGTGGTCAGGAGAGCAAAGCTAAGAGAGGCAAAAATGGAATATGGAATAAGAAATTGGAAAGGCAAATTCGCATCTGATGGGTACAACGCACACTACCTGGCTGAAGGACACACTTAACACTTCAACTCAAACTCTACGAAAGCAAATGATGTAACCAAAACATATGTACCCCCATAAAATTTTGAAGTAAAAATAAAAACATATATACCTATTTTTTCTGGGTCAAAGTTGATTTCATCTGATATTAATGTAAGCATACTAGGTTTATTTTGGTATATTTTTCCAGTCTTTTTTGTTCAAAGTTTTGTGACCTTATGTTTTGAGATATGTCCCTTTTGAATACCACAACTGCATTTTTTTTTAATCTGGAAAAGGAAGAACAAAGAAATTGGAAGGAGAGGAGGAAATGCAAGGAACTCACATCACCACTTAAACTACAGCACAAGACCTATCAGAAGCATCAGGGGCACTGTCACTGCCAAGGTGTCAAGTTCATGGGAAGGTGGCATCCTGCAGATATTGGACAGATACAGGGATGTCACTTTAACCCCACTGCTGATTCTACTCCATCTACTGACTTCCCTCCTTGACTTGTGTACTGGCTACAAGTCACATCAATCATCCTATTTCAGTTACTCTATTCCCATCCCAACTCAAGAAAGGATTCCACATCTCCCCACACCCAATATCTTGTGTCTATGTGTCCCCCTTTCCCACTCCCCCATTCGTTGAATTACCTGTATTCACTCCTTCCTGACATCCCTCACCTAGATCTGCTATCATCCAACTTTCCTCATCTCAAAGACCCCTACTCACACTTCCCACATCCAGTCTCACTCCAGTAGAGGATGATGTCCTGGCCTCCCATGCCTGTGTGTCTCACTTGACAAGACAGGACAGCTGCCTCCTCAGCTGCCACATCCAAAGTCACATGAAGATGCCATGTGCCATCAACATTAGGAAGATTATCATCTCATTTAGTGACCAGTTGGTCCTGCTCACTCCACATCCATGTCACGCAACGAGGCTTTGGTTAGAAAATGGAGAAACACAAACCAGCAATACCCAGCCAGACGCAAGGGTGGGATTACCAGACAGCCAGGCCTCTGGCCTCACTGCAAAGAACACAAAGATATTCTGATGAGGACACTCACACACAGCTTAGGGGCACATACATCCACATTCGTATGCACAGTTATCTTTTTCCCTCCTCTAGGAAACCATCACCCAGTAACCCCTTTCCTCGTCTATTTCTTGCCCTATATTTGAAGGAGGAGGGGGAAGGTGGGCTTTGAATAGAAAACTCTTAGAAGAAGGGGTTTTACTCACCTTCCCTCTGGAAGTTCACCTTCTCTGTGTGCATGAGACCCAAGAAAAACTGGGGACATGTGTTTCTTATGTGCCTATACACTGTGTCCTTGATGCCTTCATAGGGATTGACTAGATCACAGACATCTGGGCCCTACTCCCACCCTCTGGAGATGACACTCATGATGTGTTTTGGAAACTCAGAAACAGATACCTCAAAATCTAGCTGGATGAAGATTTTTGGTCTCTCTCTAGAGTACAGCTCAAAGCCAAATTTCGTCTGCATTATAAAGAAATCTGGGGGAAGGAAGAAATGAGAAAAAGAGCTAAGTTTAAACAATAAGAGCAATGATATGAAAATCTAGGACCTTAACAGGAAGGGGAGCAAGAAGGTTTCATATGGGCTTAAGAGTGAGCCAAAGATATATTGGATCAGGAATAGAGAAAAATTATAGAGATAGGGAAGATAGGCAATAAGAGATAAATGCCTTGAATTAACAGGAGACTTACAGGAGGAAATGATAGCTGAGCCACATAATTTAGAGTAGAGGGAGGGGGTAACTTAGTGAGGGAGGTGGCAGTACAGCTTTCTTTCCATGATGCATGAGGTTGCTCATAATGGCTGTTGGACTATGGACCTAGATCTCTGAAGAAATTGAATGAGGGAAGACATCATATTTTAAGGAAGTCAAGCACAAACTGGGACAATGTGTGCCTGTGGATTGTGGGCCACAGAGGTAGACCACGGGGGTAGGGAAAAAAGCATAAGGAAAAAGTATGCCAACGTAGCAAGTGTACAGGAGATTTGAGGGAGTGAACATGTGGAAGATCCCCTGAGAGGTTTATGCATGCAGACATTTGTGGGGGGACAGGATCATGGGAAATGGTCCAGAAATGAGTAGAGAATATTTCCCAGAAAGAGAACACTGTGGAAAATTCCCTTACTTGAGTGGACTGAACTTACATTCAAACTGCAATTGACTGGCAGGGTCTTGAATCTTCTGACTTAATCCATTGAAGTAGACAGGGAACAGCATCTCCAGGTCTAACAACTCCTCATTGCTTAAGTTCCTCTTGGACCAGGTATGCAGAAAAATTATTGTACCTGATTCACTCACCCGGCCATGCGTCTGCAACTCATCCAGCCACCCTGAGCCCTGATTTTGTGCCCAGGATTGGCTGTCAAAGGATGACTCTGGATGAGATGGAATCAGATGTGTTTCTGGACAACTGTGGGTGGTAGAAGGACAAGTAGTATGAAAAAAGAGAGGTAAGCAGAACAGAAGATGAAAAGCGAACCAGTTACCACAGCAAAAGGCACAATGATTGGCTGTGGTATGACATTTTCCTTACACAGGACCCCACATCCTCTTGTCCACCTTTGCCTGGGCTCTTATCTGGCCACTCCCTAAAGAGAGCTCTCCTCAGAAATCAGACGACACGTCCCCACCTCACACAGTCTCACATTCTGCTCTGTCACCCCTTTTGCCACCATCAGAAACCTCACCCCCTCACCCACTTCCCCTTTAGGGAAACCCAAAGACTCCCACAACAACATGCCTCCTCCCTGGACTTTCATTTCCCCTTCAGCTCTGATTCAAGTGAGTCTCCCCCTTTCTGAACCCAGCAGCAGTTTCTATCTGTAGCCTGTGTCCTCCTCCCTCTCCCACCTAAACAACAATGTTTCAGCCTGAGAGCTAAGATAAACTCCTGGATGGGCCCACTTATATAATAGAAGCATTAATCCCCCACTGAAAAATGACGGGATTAGAAGCAGATTATATTGTCTAATTCAATCTCAACTTTAACATTCTTTCACTCAGCCGGTTCATTTCTGAGTGTGTAGTATTTTCTTTCTCTTCTCTGCTTCGTTCCTTTTCTGTGATCTCATATTGTTCTGTACTTACTCTTTATCTGAGTCCTTGGGTCTCCTGTCTATCTTATCACCAAGCCTTCCTGAACTCTCTACACGTTCATTCTAAGCACTACACTGGCTAAATTTTGAGACCTAAAGTATTGCCTCATTTGATCCTTAGATTTCCGTGTGTAAACATCTGAACTACAGATAAAATATTTTTACTGCAAGATAGAAGACAAGGAAAAACAAACAAACTACAAGACATATAAATACACTGGGTCACCTATAGTTTTAAAAATTATTTATACATGCATATATTGAACTCACAAGATAAGGAAATCTGCAAAAAGGAAATATGACATTAAAACTTAGAAAGGGAAATATAAGCTGATGCTTGAGCTTCCCAGTACATTGTCACTGAGAGTTAGTACACAAAGGGCTTGACTACTGTATCCACGTGGGTAATGAGTTAGATATGCAGAGATAGTAGATACATCTAATAGAGGTAGAAGTTGACAGGGAAAGCTTCCACCACACTTTTGATAAAATTGGTCTAGGAAAAACTCATCCAATTGAACTAAGAGATAACAAGGAATCTTAGGGTCACCTTAGGCTCTGGTTAGAATTTTTTTAATTGTTTTAACAAAACTATTTAATCACAGCTTTGCCCTCACATGAATTTGGAGTTAAGAAATATTTTATTTGTCTTAAAATGACCAATCCAAAGAATTAGAAATAAAAAATGGTACCATCATGGTAATAGCACTATGTCACTCACCGAAAGCAAACACAAAACTCATTGCTAGGGAATCTACAGTCAATGTAATCATTTTTTGTGAATAGACACTCTTTTCTTTTCACAGTTTCACTTTAAACAAATCTCAATTATCATGGTTGAGTTAAACAACACAAATTCCCCAACAAGGCACAAATTTCCCTTGCCACAATATCTTAACTGCTACTGATTGCATGAAGCACAAATTACTACTAGTTCTTCAGTCCATGAATCACCATGGAAATACAAATGCACATCATGATCAGTGAGCAAGTACATCGCATATTCCAAAGGTTGACAGTGGCTGTTAATCTTTTCTGTGCAAAGACAGCATGGCATGTAGTTGTGTTGTCTCCTTGTATCCCAGTAATAAATCCATGTGACATCTTACATGGATGGATAATGGAAAGTGGAAATTGGGCAACAAAGATAAATGTTCAGAAAAGAAAAGTGACAATGCTGGAAGTCAGATTTGAATTAAATATAAAAGAAGTTCCAGAAGAAAAAGCTGACTGTGGGAATGTTGATAATGCCACTGTTTCAGAGACTACTCAATATAAAGCTAGAGGAACTGAATGAAGACAAACTTACCAACCTAAACAGGAAAGTGGTTGTTGTGAAAAGAATGCAGGTGTCCCATTGAAGTAACAGCAACAGAAAACTTGCCATTAGAAGAACTCTCAGAGATATTCCCCAAGAACAGAAACTCAGAGTATAATGTATTGTAGGCTGATATAAACTTAGGAAGGCAGATGAAATTTCACTAAGGCATAAAATGATACTCTGTATCTTTAAGATTTATGGTGAGGGAAAAGCAAGTACTATTTAAAACATTCTTGGTAAGTTTTTTGTGGAGAAAAAATATCTTAATTCTGGATCTTTCTAAT
This sequence comes from Lemur catta, assembly GCF_020740605.2. NCBI lineage: Eukaryota > Metazoa > Chordata > Mammalia > Primates > Lemuridae > Lemur > Lemur catta. The sequence continues at coordinate 31,377,942 of NC_059130.1, read as the reverse complement.
GTTTTAAATTACATTGTGATAAGTAAATATTATACTTACTATTTTTCACTTCTCTGTATATTTATAACCAATAGTAAGAGAGTTTTGAGTATTTTGACAAAAGTTTCTGAAGGTCAGTAGTTGATCATAATTTTCTCCAGTACATATTATTGAGAACATTTTATATGGTTTCAGCTTTTGTGATGAAGTTTTTCAGTCCTAATATGCAAAGCAAAACTAACTTTACCTTGTAGGATTTTCTTTTCCTTTGTTTGTTTTTATTTCAGAATATTATGGGGGTACAAATACTTTGGTCACATAAATTGCCTTTGTACCACCCAAGTCAAAGATACAAATGTGCCCATCCTCCAGAGAGCATGCCCCACAACCATTAGGTGTCAATTTAGCCATCCTCTCCTTTCCCCTCCCACCTGACTGATCCTCATGAATGTTACTTCCACATATGCACATAAATGTTTATCAATTAGTAAGAATTTAATGGTGAGTACATGCAGTGTTTGTTTTTCCATTCTTCCGATACTTCACTTAGAAGAATGGGCTCCAGCTCTGTCGAGGATAATACAAGAGTTATTAGTTCACCACTTTTTATGGCTGAGTAGTACTCCATGGTATACATATATCACATTTTATTAATCCATTCATGTATTGATGGGCACTTGGGTTGTTTCCACATTTTTACAAATGTGAATCATCCTACTTTAAACATTCAAGTGCAGATGTCTTTTTTATAGAATGTCTTTTTGCCTTTGAGTAAATATCCAATAGTGGGATTGCTGGATCAAATGGTAGCTGAGAAGTCTGCTGTTATCCTGATGAGTTTTCCCTTGTAGGCCACTTGTTGCTTATGTCTACCTGCTTGTAGAATTTTCTTGTTCACTTTGACTTTGGCCAGGTTGAATATTATGTGTCTTGGAGATGTTCTATTTGCTATGAATCTTCCCAGTGTTCAGTGGCCATCTTGTATCTGGTTGGCTAGATCTCTGGCCATCCCCAATAGTAGGTAAGTTTTCCACAATAATTCCCTCAAATAGATTTTCCATGCTTTTAGCACTTTCTTCTTCTCTCTCAGGGATACCTATAATTTGTATGTTTGTTCACTTCACATACTCCTGTATCTCTTTAAGTGATCGGTTCGGCCCCTGTTCTTATCTCTGCCTCTTTAAATGCTTGTGTTAGTGAAAATCTTCAAACTCTGAGATGTTTTCTTCTTGGTTAATCTGTTGCTGAAACTTTCTGCTGCATTTTGAAAATCCCTGAAAAGACTCTTTCATTTCTCTAAGTTCTATTATATCCTTTAACTTTTTCATTAATTTCCTGAAATAGTTTTTGGGCTTCTTTTTGTTGGTTTTCAACTTTCTCCCCAATTCCACACCTTTTATTTGCCATCCATATTCTGAATCTATTTCTGTGATTTCAACAATCTCCTTGTAGTTGGAGTTCACTGCTATAGCTCCCTTGTGATCTCTTGGGGATGTCGATCTATTTTGAATTTTCATGTTGCCAGGGTACTTTTTCTGGTTCCTTCTCATATGAACGCTCCTTTCTGAGTTCTGGGGTAATAGATTTCCAGGGCTCCTGTTCCTTGCTGGGAACTCTCCAGATACTTGTAGGATATTCAAGTTGGGAGCTGAACAAGACTCTCTTTACTGAGGCTGGTGTTGTGGGGATTGCTCTACCCAGGGTCTCCCCACAGAATAACCACAGCAGCTGAATAAGGTTGCTGCCTGTTCCCATGTTGTGGGTGTTTACTCAAAGATGGTACTAGGAAGGAGCTGGGACTAGGAAGGAGTTCTGAGCAGAACCTCTGCCACAAGGCCTTTGTGCCAAAGGCAGGGCTGTGCAGATGGCAGGCCAATGTGACCTGGAGGGCGGGGTCAGGGCCAAGCAGGCAGGAGGCAGTTGTGGCCGGAGGGCGGAGTCTTGGCTGAATAAGCCACAGTAGGCTGCTCTGCAGGCCAGGGGGTCCGACCAATGCCAAGTCAAGCAGACTGATGTTGGCTCTGGTGGCGAGGGACCACAGAGCTCTCCAGGGTCCATTCAGTACCTGACGAAGCAGCCACCCAGACAGCCTGCTGGCCTCAGCATGAGAGTCTCTGAGCAGAAAGAGGGGCAGAGCTGGAAGCAAACCCTCTGACCATGGGTCATGTAGAGGGCAGCCTACCTCACCTGGTGGGCGGAGTCAAGGCCAGGCAGGCAGGAGGTGGGTGGGGCCTGGAAGGCGGAATGGGGGCCAAGAGGCTGCAGGCTAATTCTTAGGCACAAGGGTCCCACGGGTGCCAGATCAGACATACAAAGAGGTCACAGTTTTCCACGCCCCACCCAGAACTCCCCGATGTGGTCGCCCAGAGCCTCTCAAATTGGCACCTGCTGCTCTCTGTTCAATTCCGTGCCCAGGTCCTGCTGGGCTCTAGGGGTGAAGTGCCTGGCTTTAATTTCCAGGATATGTTCAGGGAAGCCACATATCAGTCCAGTCCTTTCCCAACCAGGTGTAGACTGAGCACCATGCACACGGGAGTTCAGGATGGCCTTAGCTGTTGCCTGATCTCCATAACCCTGTCTAGTGCAACGACTCTGCGCAGACTCCAGGCAGGTCGCTGTCTGTGGGGGCGGTTGGTGCCAACTTGCAGTTGAGTCCACACTGCCCCAGAAAGGCTAGCACGGTGTTCCCATCCTCTGTTCTCCCATTGTTCTCCTCGCGTTCTCTAATCTTTGTATATGTATCACCCCAGCATGTTTTCTCCACACTGAGTGTCCCACATTGCTTCTCTATTAATTCAAAATGCTGCTTCTGGGGCGAGTGATCCCTATAGAGGCAGCTGCCTGCACCTCTCGCTTCTTTCCATAAGAACGGAGAGCTGGCTGGCTGCCTCTAGTCCACCACTGTTTTCCCTGTTATGTAGAAGGATTTGGAGTCAAAATAAAAAATCTGTAGTTTGTGAAGCATCAATGATGAAAAGTAATGCCATTCTTGTATGATATTTTTAAAACACCATTTAGAGATAAACTTTTATGCGATCTTTTACTACCAAAATTTTTAAAAGAATGAGAATGGATCAAAAAATAAGGAACATCACAGGTTTTTCACAAACATTTTTAGATGTTGTCAATTGCATTTTCCGTGCATGATGGCATTGTCATATCCCTGAATCTTCACATCATTTTTTTATATTCACCTTTTGTAACTTGTCTAATAAGTGTGAAGCCACAACCTGTGCCTCAAAAATCTAAGCAACAGGTAGAGGCAACTTGAGATTATGCAGTGGGAGATGGTATATGAGCCTCTGTACAAGCCACATAAATTCGAGGCTAATTCCTTTACAGGTCTCTTTCTTGACCCAAACTCCCTTCAAAATAATATAGGAGACAAAGCACACTTGAGACATCTCATGTAGGTTGTATCCCTAGTCTGGAATGAAAGTCAAGGCAAAAACTGGCACTAATTATTTTGCTTCCTGCTGTTTTTTAAAAAATCTATATCCAAGAGCTCTGATTCCATTAATAGAATATGTGTCTCAGGGTTTCATGCTGAGGCTGCCTGGTTGAAGGCCATTGCTGATAGAATTCTATGCACATTTCCCAAGATTTGCTTAGGCCTTGTGGCCTGTGTTTTCAATATTGGCTCTGTTTGTGAGGTTTAGGCGCTTACTTAAGCTCTGTTAAGGAAACGCTTACTTCCATAAGAACGCATTCTTGCTTTAGTGGATGCTGTGGTCAGCTACCAGTATACCCTTTTCAGGACAAATGTGCTCAGTCCTCAGAATCAGCTTCAGGGAGTACTGAAGTACTGACCACTCACAGATGGGTCCCACTCCAAAAATTACCTCAATTTAGAAAACCTTTGAAGGGCCATCCTAGCTCCACAACTCTTTATGAGATTGGTTAGGTTCTTGTTACAACTGCATCACAGCTCAATTTCTCCCTCCGCTCAGTCCTGTTTTCCTCTCCCTGTTACTAGTGTTGCTCTAGAGAGCTCTGCCCAATAAATATTCTGCAGATACGTGCCCATCTGAGTCTGTTTCCTCAAAAATTGACCTGAGACACTCATCTACATAAAAACAGCCACTTGGCATTGGACAGAGTCACTCTAATGGGCAGCAATCTGTCACAGTAAAAAACCTGAAATGGACACTAGATACATAGTCCTACAATTGCCTGTCCGGGCCACAACAGTAGAGAGGCAGCTGCACCACATATAAAAGCCAGTGATGTTAAACCACGTAGTACACTGCAAGCCAACAAGGTCAAAGACCCATGTTAAACCATATAGGCTACTGCACACCAACAAGGTCAAAGACTCATTCCTTAATTTCCAAAGCCAAAAGCCACTTACATTGGCTGTGTCAAAAGATTCTGCACACATTATTTCATTCTCTGTTTCCCAAATCTTTATTCTCCACAGTTGTCTTCTACCAAAGACCCTAGAAGCCTTTGTTGATTCTCTCCTGAATTGAACTGGTTCTCCTAAACTATAGACATTAACCTTTCATCATACTCAAAATTAGTGAAAATTTAGGTAAAAATTTGTTCCATGTTTTATTATAATTTATTGAGGTTCCCTGTTTTTTCTTTTTTATTTTAAGTTAAAGCTCTTTTGTAGCATTTTTCCCCTACTTTAGAAAATATACAGGTAAAGTGAACTAACATACAAATAGCTTGGATGTTATTGTCAAAACTTTGATTTCGCATTACCAAAAATTTGCTAAACCCTATAGGTCATGACAATCAGAAAAAGAAAGAGCCAAAGGCAAAGCTCTCATAAACCAAGGTTATTACCAAAATTTAATTGATATTCAGCTAATATCCTGCATTACTTGGAATAAATGTGGCTGCAAGTGACAGAAAACCCAAGCTAACAATGTATTTTAAAAAATGTTATTATATTTCTCTGATAGAAAGACTGGAAGTAAAAATATTCCACAATAAAACAAACAAAATAATCTTTTAGACATTGGCCTAGGAAAAGAATTTATGACTGAATCCCCAAAGGCAAATACAGCAGCAACAAAAATAAATAAATGAGACTTAATTAAATTAAAAGGATTCTGTACAACAAAGGAAATACTCAACACAGTGAATAAACAACCTACAGAATGGGAGAAAATACTCGAAAACTATGCATCTGAGAAAGGACTGTCTATTACAGAATCTACTGAGAACTGAAATAAAAAGCAAGAATAAAACAAGCATCTCACTAAAAAGTGGGCAAAAGACATGCACAGAAGTTTTTTAAAAGAAGATAGACAAATGGCCAAAAAGTATATGAAAAAATGCTCAACAGCACTAATTGTCAGGGGAATACAAAATTGAATACAATGAGATAGCACCTTATCCCTATTAGAATGACATTATTAAAAGGTGAAAAATAATGGTACGGATACAGAGAGAAAGGAATGCTTATACACTGTTGGTGAAACTGCAAATTAGTACAACCTCTATAGAAAGCACTATGGAGACTGGATGCTGGAGACTGGAGACTGGTGGTTCATGCCTATAATCCTAGCACTCTGGGAGGCCGAGGTGGGAGGATTGATTGAGGTCAGGAGTTCGACACAAGCCTGAACAAGAGCAAGACCCTGTCTCTCCTAAAAATATAAATAAATAAATAAATAAGAAAGTGCTATGGAGATTCCTCCAAAAAATAAATGTAGACCTACCTACCATTTGATATAGCAATCCCACTGCTAGGTACCTACCCAAAGGAAAAGAAGTCATTTTATCAACAAGACAGCTGCATTTGAATGTTTATTTCAGCACAGTTCACAATTGCAAGGATGTGGAATCAACCTAAGTGCCCATCAATTCACAAGTGGAAAAAGAAAACGTGATTATACATATACATACATACACACACACACACACACACACACACACACACACACCATGGAGTACTGCTCAGCCATAAAAAAATTAAAACTGTCTTTTGCAGCAACTTCAATGAAACAGGAGACTATTATCCTAAGCAAATTATCTTAGCAATGGTAAAACAAACACCATATGTTTTCACCAATAAGTGGGAGTGAAATGATTGGTAAACACGGACACAAAGAGATATAAAGGGCAATGGAAACCAAGAAGAGGGTATGGTGAGAGGGGTGTGAGGCATAAAAACTTACCTATGGGGTACAATGAGCACTATTCTGGTGACAGGCACACCAAAAGCCTTAACTTAAGCATTATAAAAGGTATCCATGTAACAAAAATATTTGTACAACCTTAATATTTTGAAATAAAAAAAGAAAGACTGGAAGTAGTCAGTGCAGGTTGTTATGGCATTCCATGGTATGAGGAACTTGGTTCCCAGTTTCTTCTTTTGTTTGAGTGGAGTTTTTATTTTTTGGCTTGTTTTCTTTTGGTCTTTACCATGGTTGGTCCTCATTCAAAAGGTCATCCCTAATCTGAGATGACTGCCAGAGTTCCCCCATCAAACCTCCCTTTTAGCCACCCAAAAAGGAGGAAGGGAAGAGGTGAGCCTTTCCCTTCCTTTGTAGAAGTCCTTTGTAGAAGTTATACACTCCATTGGCTAGATTGTAATCATATGACCATGACCAGCTCAAAGAGTGGCTAAGAAAGGTAGCTTTTATTCTATACTGCTATTAATTGGGGTTAGGTTTATTCTAGAGAAGATGAAAAACAGATTCTGGGAGACAACCAGTGGTCTCTTTCAATATAACCCCGCTTGGCAAGCCATCTATCCATTTAGGAACATAGCCATATAGTTGGTAGCCAGTTTTACTTGAATGGGTAATCTGTTAATAATAGCTCAAAGACCCACAGTCCTTAAGATTCACACCTGTTTTAAATACTTACTTGTCTAAAATGGTATCTGGCATTCTCTCTGAAGTAGAATTGGTTGTGCATTAGGATGGAGGGAGTTAGAGTTAGATCAACCAGTGCCTTTTCATTAGGAAAAAAACAAAATTACATCTCAAGAAGAATCTTGGTGCTCCCTATGGGTGCTAGTCCTTGAGTAGATCTCCAAAAGCCACAAGAAATCTCCAATTGCCAATTCCACCCATAGGTCAAGTTATTATGAAATTTGCTACTCTGTGTTTAACAAATAGCATGAAACAGTTTTACATAAGGTATATGTTAGAATACATAATCCAAAGTTCCTACTACTCAAAAATGAATTACATTAGTTCAATATTTAATTGATATTGATGGAATATTTAATTCTAATTTTAAAAGGGAAGAAAAGCCGGAGCTGTGGGTGCTTTTTCTGCCCTCAGTGTCTCAGATTCATTCTTTAGGAATTGAGAACATACTTAACCTTCCAAAATGTCAAAAAGACCATCTTATGCCCCACTTCTCACCCCAGCTCCTGCAACACAAATACGCAGCACACCAGGGTGTGGGATACAATCCATACAGTCATCACACCTACAACTACTGGCTGGGAGGGAACCCAGGCACCAACAGCTGGGTCACGGCATCCTCTTGTATTATGATCCCCAAACCCACAAAGCCACCAGATAAGCCACTGGTGCCCTACATGAGGTACAGCAGAAAGTTCTGGGACCAAGTAAAGGCTTCTTACCCTGACCTAAAGTTGTGGGAGATTGGCAAGATTGTTGGTGGCATGTGGTGAGATCTCACTGATGAAGAGAAACAAGAATATTTAAAGAAAAATGAGGCAGAAAAGATAGAGTGCAATGAATCTATGGAGGCCTATCATAATTCTCCTGTGCACCTTGCTTACATAAAAGCAAAAAATCGTTCAGAAGCTGCTTTAGAGGAAGAAAGTTGACAGAGACAGTCTCGCATGGAGAAAGGAGAACCATACATGAGCATTCAGCCTGCTGCAGATCCAGATGATTATGCTGATTGCTTTTCATTTTTTTTGAAAATAAAAATTATTATTAAGTCTTCTAAGTCATTCTGCACCTGCATCATGTTAAACGATTAACCTGTAATTTTCAGACTCATATTCTCTCTTATTTCTAAGTCACCTTATGTTTTGTTTTTTTTTTTTTCATAATACCAACGTTTTATTTTTTATTTTTTTTTTTTATTTCAGCTCATCATGGGGGTACATAAGTTTAGGTCATATACATTGTCCATGTCCTGCCCATCCCCCCGAGTCAGAGTCCCAAGCGCGTCCGTTCTCATTCTCCAGACAGTGCGCCTGGCACTCATCATGTAGTCATACCTCCATCCCCTCCCCCCCCACCTCCCCGGGTCTGCACCTTCAAGCATGACCATTCCCCAGAGGGTGTGCAACGCACTCGTCATGTAGGCATACACCCATCCCCTCCCCCCACCCCATCCCAGTCTGATATCCGATTGGTATCCTTCCCCCATGTACATTTAGGTGATGATCAGGGAAACCAGTTTTCTGGTGAGTACATGTGATGCTTGTTTTTCCATTCTTTGGATACTTCACTTAGTATAATGGGTTCCAGCTCTCTCCAGGAGAACCAAAGAGATGTCGTATCATCGTTATTTCTTATAGCTGAGTAGTACTCCATGGTATACATATACCACAGTTTACTAATCCATTCATGGATTGATGGGCACTTGGGTTGTTTCCACATCTTTGCGATTGTGAATTGTGCTGCTATAAACATTCGGGTGTAGCTGTCTTTTTTATAGAATGACTTTTGTTCTTCTGGGTAGATGCCCAATAATGGGAGTGTCGGATAGAATGGTAGGTCTACTTGAATCTGTTTAAGGTATCTCCATATTGCTTTCCACAGGCGTTGCACTAGTTCACAGTCCCACCAGCAGTGTATGAGTGTTCCTGTCTCTCTGCATCCACGTCAACATGTATCGTTTTGGGACTTTTTGATAAAGGTCATTCTCACTGGAGTTAAGTGATATCTCACTGTGGTTTTGATTTGCATTTCCCTGATGATTAGAGATGTTGAACATTTTTTCATATGTTTGTTAGCTATTCTTCTGTCTTCTTTTGAAAAATTTCTATTCATGTCCTTTGCCCACTTTTTGATAGGGTTGTTCGATTTTTTAAAAACTTACTGATTTTCCTGAGTTCTAAATAGGTTCTTGTTATCAGTCCTTTATCTGATGTGTAGTATGTGAAAATTTTTTCCCATTCTGTAGGTTGTCTGTTTACTCTCACACAGTCACCTTTCTTAAGCGTTGTGAAGATGGCTTTTTTCTTTGGATCTTTTTTCTAACCCTCAACTGCTAGAAGCCTCAGAATTTAGATTAATTGAGAAAACACCCACCTCTTTCAGAGAATTATCCTTTGAAGCTGCAGAATCTACTCTTACAAATGCCTTCCTACAGCTCACTTGGGTACTTACCAGAGCCATAGTTTTAAACTTTCCCAGTCCCCATCAACAGCTTCCTGAAAGTCTCCTATATTGTTTACTTCTGTAAAGGGTGGCTTCTTGAAAACGTAATCATGTATGGGTGTGTATTTTTTCACTTACCTTTTTACTTTTAATCAATATCAGGTATCAAGAGTCATGTTAAGCAGTTGAGTGCAGCCTGCAACTATTAAACTTGGATTATATTGATCCAAAAATAGTCTCCATAATTAGTTACTAACTTATGAGCAGTCATTAAAGTGAACACAGCACATATACATTATCTGCTGCTTTTTGTTGTCATTAATATTTGGTATGTTCTGGTCAATTCATTCTTATTGTACAAGAAAAAAACACTACTTTTTTACCCGCTTTCCAAAGACAAAGCTCAAGGAATTGAATATTCTTGTAATGGACTAGATAACTTCAAAATGATTACCCCGTTCCAGAAGAAAAACAGGTGGGAATTAAATTCATCCACTTGAAATTGTTTTATAATAATCAAAACATTCAAAACCTCAAGGCTCAGATTTCCATAGATCCGAGCCTACCTTTTTGATAAACTCTCAGTAAAGTCTCTGAGATTAGAAAGAAGCAAGATAGTTTGTGACATGTGTGCTTCCGGAAAAACTAGCATAGATTTTTACTGAATAGTGGTATATCTGATGGTATCTGTTTCTTAAAGGTCCAAAGGTAATTAAAAAATGAAAGAAAAAAATTCTAATTATATTTAGAGTCTATTCATTTTTATAAGAAACATAAAATCTACCCTTGAGTTTGCCACAATATAAGAAAGCTGTACCCCTATACCATATCCTGTTGTGTTGTGTTGAGATAATATTTCCAATTTTTACCATAAGCTGACATAACCATCATACCATAAGAGATTTAATCAAAACAAACATATAGACCTCATAACATTTACTGAAAGAATTTTCCTGAGAACATTATTCACTACATCAAATAGTTTCTCTGTTATAAGAACTGATGGGAGATATTTCTGTATGGCTTTAGGACCAGAAATAGCTATAGTCTCCTGAATAACTGATTGTCTGTATCTTGTAGATATCGTAAATATGTAACTGACTTTATCTTATTCATGCTATGATCCTCTAATAACCAGTGTATAAGGAGTGTAACCTGGCACATTTTACAAAAATTTACTCCATTCTTGTCTTCATCTTATTTTATTGGCCATATATTTCCCTGGACTCTATTCTTATGTTATTATTGCTATATTTTTAATATTATGTGCTTGCTTTTCTAAGTAATTTTTGAGAGACTTTATCATAATTCCTTTTTTAGTTTTGATAGATTTAGGGGTACAAATGGTTTTTGGTTACATGGATGAATTGTATAGTGCTGGTGTCTGGGTTTTATAGTACCCATCACCAGAAGAGTGTACATTGCACCCGTAAGAATTTTTCTTCCCTCACCCCATTTCGACCCTTTCCCCTTATGAGTCTCCAATGTCCATTATACCACTCAGCATGCCTCTGTATGCCCATAGCATAGTTCCCACTTACAAGTGAGAACATGCAGCATTTCGTTTTTCATCCCTGCAATACTTCACTTAGGACAATGGCCTCTGGTTTATTCCAAGTTGCTGAAAAAAACATTAATCCTTCTTTTCTATGTGTAAGTACTATTTCATGCTATATATACATGACATTTTCTTTATCCACTCATCAGTTGATGGGCACTTAGGTTGGTTCCATATCCTTACAATTGTGAATTGTGCTGCAATAAACATATGATTGCAGGTGTATCTTAGATATAATGACTTCATTTCCTTGGCCAGATCACCAAGAGTGGGATTGCTGGATCAAATGGTGGGTGTACTCTTGGGTCGTTGAGGAATCCATACTGTATTTCATAGAGGTTGTACTAATTTACATTTCCACCAACAGCGTGTAAGCATTCTATTTTCACTCCTTCTGTGTCAACATCTATTGTTTTTGGACTTTTTAATAATGGTCATTCTGACAGGGGTAGGGTAGTATCTCATTGTGGTTTTAATTGGCATTTCCCTGATGATTAGTGATGTTGAGAATTTTTTGTACTTTTTTGGCCATTTGTATATCTTCTTTTGAAACATATTTATTCACTCCTTGTGCTCAGTTTTTAATGTGGCTATTTGTTTTTTGCTTGCCGCTTTGTTTGATTTACTTTTAGATTCTGGATATTTATTAGTCCTTTGTCAGATATATAGTTTCTGAACATTTTTTCCCACTCTGCAGGTTGTCTATTTACTGAACTGTTTCTTTTGCTGTGCAGAAGCTTTGTGGCTTAATTAAATCTCACTTGCTTATTTTTGTTTTTGTTGGTTTGCTTTTATGGTCTTATTCATGAATTCTTTACCTAGGCCCCAGGCCAATGACCAATAAAGTTTTCCTAGGTTTTCTTCCACAGTTTTATAGTTTCAGGTGTTACATTTTAGTCTTTGATCAATCTTGAGTTAATTTTTATACAAATTGAAAGATAGGTATAATTCTTCTCCATATGGCTTTCCAATTTTCACAGCACCATTTATTCAACAGGGTGTTCTTTCCCCAGTGTATGTTTCTGTCTGCTTTGTTGAAGATCAGTTGGTTATAGGTATATCGTTTTATTTTTGGGTTCTCTGTTTTATTCTATTAACATATATGTTTACTGTTATACATATACCATGCTGTTTTGGATACTATATCCTTGCAGTAAAAAGTCAAGTCTCATAATGTGATTCCTCCTGACTTGTGCTTTTTGCTTATGATTGCTTTGGCTATTCAAGCTCTTTTTTTGGCACTATAAAAATTTTATATTCCTTTTCTAAATCTGTGAAAATTGACATTGATATTTTAATAGGGATTGCATTAAATCTGTAGATTGCTTTGGGCAGTATGCTCATTTTCACAATATTGATTCTTCCAATCCAAAAACATGGAATATTTCCCCATGTATTTATGTCACCTATATTATCTTATATCAGTATATTGCAGTTGCCCTAGTAGAGATCTTTCGCTTCCTACATTAAGTATATTGATAGGTATTTTTCTTTTCATTTTTTTGCAGCTCTTGTAAATGAGATTAAGTTCTAGACTTGATTCTCAGTTTGGTCATTATTGGTGTATGGCATTGCTACTGATTTGTGTATGCTGATTTTGTATCCTGATATTTTACTGAATTCATTTATTAATTTTGGGAGTCTTTTGGAGGAAGCTTTAGAGTTATCTAGGCATAAGATCATATCACCTACAGACAGAAATACTTTGGCTTCCTCTTTTCCAATTGGGAAGCCTGTTATTTCTCTTGCCTGATTCCTTTAGCAAGAACCTCCAGTACCATGTTAAATGAAAGTAGGTGCCCTTGTCTTTCTCCAGTCCTAAAAGGGAATGCTATTGACTTTTCCCCATTCAGTATGAGGTTGGCTATGGGTTTGTCATATATGGTTTTTATTATTTTGAGATATGTTCCTTCTATGCCTAGCTTTCTGAGGGGTTTTATCATGAAGGGATGTTAGATTTTATCAAATGCTTTTTCTTCATCTGTTGGAATGATCATTAGTTTTTTGTTTTTAATTCTGTTTATGTAGTGAGTCACATTTATTGATTTGCATATGTTGAACCATCTTTGCATCCCTGGGATGAAATCACCTTGATTGTGGGGCATTATTTATCTGATGCACTTTTGGGTTCAATTCTTGTATTTTGTTGAGGATTTTTGCATTTAAGTTCATGAGGGACATTGGTCTGTAGTTTTTTTTTTTGTTGGGACCTTTCCTGGCTTTAGTATCAGGGAGATTCTGGTTTCATAGAAGAAGTTAGGGGGAATTCCCTCCTTCTTGACCTTTTGGAATAGTTTTAGTAGAATTAGTATCAGTTCTTCTTTGAACATCTGGTAGAATTCAGCTGTGAATCATCTGCTACTCAGCCTTTCCCCCACCCCCGGGAGATTTTTTATAACTGTTCAATCTCACTAATTCTTTTTTAATCTGTTCAGGATTTTCATTTCTTCCTGGTTAAAATATGAGAGATTGTATGTTTTGCATTGGAATTTATCCACTTCCCCTAGATTTCTACTTCATGTATATAAAGGTGTTCATAGTAGTGTCAAATGATCTTTTATATTTTTATGGTATCAGTTGGAATGGCTCCTTTTTCATTTCTAGTTGAGTTCATTCAAATCCTCTCTCTTCTATTTTTGGTTAATTTAGCTAGTGTTCCATCAGTTTTGTTTATCTTTCAAAAAATCAACTTTTTCTTTTTGAAACAGGGTCTTGCTCTGTCATCCAGGCTGCAATGCTGTGGCACGATCATGGTTCACTGCAATCTCAAACACCTAGGCTCTAGTGATCCTCCCACCTCAGCCTCCCAAGTAGCTGGGACTATAGGCATGCATCTCCATGTGGCCAGTTTTTTTTTTTTTTCAGAGATGGGGGATCTCAATATGTTGCCCAGGGTGGTCTCAAACTCCTGACCTCAAGCAATCTTCCCACCTGAGCCCCCATAAGAACTGGGATTCCATGCATGAACCACCACAGCTGGCCTCCAACTTTTTGTTTTAATGAGACTTGAAATGATTTCTGTTTCAATTTTATTTAGTTCTACTCTGATTTTTGTTTTGTTTGTTATTTATTTTCTTCTACTAGCTTTGGTTTTGATTTGTTCTTATTTTTCTAATTCCTTGAGGTGAGAGGTTAGATTGTCAATTTGTAAACTTTGTGTCTTTTTGAGGTAGGCAGTTAGCATCATAAACTTTTATCTTAGCACTGCTTTTGCTGTATGGCACAGACTTTGATAACTTGTGTCACTGCTGTCATTAGTTTCAAATTTTTTTAAATTTCTATCTTGATTTCATCATTCACCCAAATATTCAGGAACAGGTTGTGTAATTTCCAAGTATTTGTATACTTTTGAGATTTCCTCTTGAAATTGATGTCTAGGTTTATTCCACTATGGTCTGAGAAGACACTTGATATGAGTTTTTATTTTTTTAATTCACTGAGACTTATTTTGGGGGTTATCATATGTCTATCATAGTGATTGTTCCATGTGCTGATGAGAAGAATGTATATTCTGCACATTTGGGATAGAATGTTCTGTAAATATCTTTTATGGCCATTTGTCCTAGGATCCAGTTTTAAGTCGAGTGTTTCTTTGTTGACTTTCTGCCTCAATGACCTGTCTAATGTTTCTCGTGGAGTGTTGAAGTCCCCATAAGTATGGCTGTCTATCTCTTTTCTTGTGTCTAGTAACATTTGTTTTATGAATCTGGGAACTTCAGAGTGAGGGGAATATGTAGTTATGATGGTTATATCTTCTTGTTGGATTGTTCCTTTTACCATTATATACTGACCTTCTTTGTCTCTTTTTACAGCTGTTGATTTAAAGTCTGGTTTATTTGATATAAGAATAGCTACCGGTCCTCACTTTTGGTTATCATCTTCCTGGAAATTTTTCTTCAACATCTTTACCATGTGTCCAGATGAATCTTTATGAATTAAGTGGATCTCTTTAAAGCAGCAGATATTTGGGTTATGTTTTTGAAAGGTGGTCTTACTAATATCCTATCTAACAGAATGAAGCAAACTATCAGCAGAAAGTAGCAGAAATAAACTCACAACACAACTACACTTTGTTTAATTGAAACACATGTGGCCTAACTTGTTATCTCTGAGTTCTTTCTCAGCCTTGAAAATGTTCCTGAGCAGACAGGAGGAGTGTGAACTTCCCCTGCTTCCTCAAGAAGAGACAATACTAGATACCTCTTGCTATCAAGAAGAAAGAAGAAACTAATTTCTGCTATCAATCTGCTATTTGAGAAACAGAAAAAGCCAACACCTCAGCTACACAGCTGCTTTTGTTGTCAGTCCCCTGAGGAAGAGAAAAAAAGCCATTTCTACCTTTTAAAAGCACCAAGCAACTTTCCTTGCAGCCAGACATTTCTTTTCTGCCTCTGTGTGTCATGGCCACTCTCTCTCTCTGTTTCTCTCCCTTCCTTCCTTCCCTCCTTCCTTCCTTCCTTTTTTCCTTCCTTCCTTCCTTCCTTCCTTCCTTTCTTCTCTCCTTCCTTCCATCCTTCTGTCTTTCCTTCTCTTTCTTTCTTTCTTTCTCAGAAAAATAAATAAACTTTTACCTTTATATATGCTAATCACTCTCTGAGAATTTTTTCTACCCCTGTATATGGACTTCACACTCTACCAGTTTTTTTCATCCATTCTGCCAATCTGTATTTTTTAAGTGGGGTATATAGGCCATTTGTATTTAAAGTTATTTTATTCATGTGTAAGATATTATTCCAGTCATATTGTTGGGTTTTATTTAATTGCTTTGTATTGCCCATTGTGTTGCTGTTTTATAAGCCCTGTGAGTTTTATACTTTTGAGTGTTTTTATACTGTTGAATATGAGTCTTTTATTTTGATATTTAGGACTGCTTCAAGTATTTCTTAAAGGGAAAGTCTACTGGTAACAAATTCTCTCAGTGTTTGCATATCTAGGAAAGGCTTTATTTCTCCTTCATTTATGAAACTTAGTTTTCCAGGATACAAAATTCTTGGCTAAATTTTTTCTGTTTAAGAAGACTAAAGATAGGACCCCAATCCCTTGTGCCTTACAAAGTTTCTGCTGGGAAATCTCCTGTTAGTCTGATAGGTTCTCCTTTATGAGTTATTTGACATTTTTGTCTCTTTGCTGTTGGAATTCCTTCCTTGACATTAGCTTTCCTTCACATTGGCACAATGAATATATGCCTTTCTAATGTCCTTTTTACAATGAATCACCCAGGTGTTCTTTGAGCTTCTTGTGCCTGGATGTCTCAATCTCTAGCAAGACCAGGGAAGGTCTCCTCAATTATTCCCTTAAATAGGTTGTCTATACCTCTTGCTTTTTCTTCTTCTCCCTCAAGGATACCTATTATTTTTTGGCTTGGGTGTTTTAAATAATCAGATGCTTCTCAAAGATTGTGTTCCTTTCTTTTAATTCTTTTTTCTGTGATTCTGTCTGACAGGGTTAATTCAAAAAACTTTCTTTAAGTCCTGAAATCTTTTCTTCAGCTTGGTATATTCTGCTGTTTGAGCTTTCAACTGAATTTTATAAATATATCAATATGTCTTTTATTTCCAGAAGTTCTGTTTGATTATTTTATCTATCTATTTAGTAAATTTATCATTCATGTCCTTTATTATTTGGACCCTGGTTACTTCTCTACTGAGAAAACGGTTCTTTCTTATTTTTGACTACACTTTCATTTGGATAAAACTTTTTTTTATTTATTCTTTTTTATCCCCACTGAAGAGTGTGTCTGAATTGTAGGTCATGCCTGTTTGTTTAGCTTTCACTTGGTATACTTTCCAGGACCCAAGGCTCTGTCTATATTCCTTGGCTATTGCTAGTCTTTGTGAAGTGAGCAATGCCATTCTCAGATGCCATCTATGGTAGAAAAAGTACTAGGCTGCAGTTCAACCACCAGGCCAGTAGGTGGCACTTGTGTAAGAGCTGGCTGCACAAGTAGTGGATATGTGCTTGGACTCAGTTGGTCTAGTGGTCATGTAGCCTGTGGAATACTGTTGTCCTAGTTCCCTGTTCAGCCGTGGTGGGGAGGCGTGGGATCAGACAAAGCTGGGCAAAGCTGGACTGCCAAGCTCCATTGTACACCCCAATGATAGGTGGAAGTACCATCCTGGTGAGGGTAGTCAAGGAGCTTGTGTTGAATTTCCCCACATTATCTGTCAGGAATTGGGGGAGGGAGAGGGGGAGTGAACCAGCTCTCAGCCCAGGTAGGCAGACACAGCTCTCTCTCTCACCATCACACTACTGTCCTGAGACTCCTGAATTTCAGTTCAGACAACTTTCAGTTCAGATAGACACTGTCTTTTTTGTCCAGGACATACTGTAGCCACAGGCCTCAGAAAGGGCCTGATGCACAGGTTTCTGCCCAAACTGATTCTGACCAAAAATCCTGAAACAGGCAGCTTTTGGCTTGCTTGTACTCCACTACAGGCAGCCATGGCTTTTGATAGGAAAAGGCATAAGCCGTACTCTCCATAGAACTCTGGGTGTGGTGGCCATGTCGTTGGGAGTATAGCCACTCCCAGTGCCCTAGTTTGGGCTCCTGTCCCACACAGGAACAGCTGTGGCTGTGCTGGCAGCAGTCCGTTGGGGAGGGGAGAAGGAAGACAAGACTCTGAATGGAGGAGAGCTAGCTCTCTGGTCTGCTTTGTTCCTAAAGGGCCCCATGGCTTACTGTACTCGCCTCTCCCCTGGAAGTGGCCTGCCCTGATTGTCCAAGTTCTGGGAATTGCACAGTTCCACTGGGAGCCACCAGCCTTTTGAGGCTATTGCAGTTCAAGTGTCTGCTGGGGAATGTTAGCTGTGGATCTAGTTATGTGAAGACCCAAGAGCTGAGATTCCCTGGTCAGAACCCCTGCAGAAAACACTGCCTCTCTGTGAAGGGAAGGAAATAAGCTGCACCCTCTATGCAAAACCCAGGTGCAGTGGGCACTGTATTTCCAGCTTGGGACTAGCCTGGGGTAGGAACACTCTGTTGCCCTATGGACTCTGTTCTGCACCTACATTTCCACTGGGAGGGGCCAGACAACTTTGGATCATGAGCAAGGGGCTCTCAGGTGGAGGAGAGCATATGCTCTGTTTTCTTTTGTCCCAGAAAGTATTGTGGCTCACAGCACTTTCCTGTCCCCTAGGGGCAGGAAAATCCCAGAGCTCTCTTGTGTCCCCCTGGAACTTTGTGGTTGTCACAGTCCATGTGGGTACTGCACAGTATTTCTGTGGGGTCCAGTGAGAAGGACACAGAAGGGCTGAGGCTTCCTGGGCAGGATAGTGGCCTACAATTGGTGCACATTCAGTACGATGCCTGCTGCCTCACCTTGGGTCTGTGGTGGAGGGAAGCAGCCCTGTGCAGGCTGGCAGCCCAGAGCTCTGTTCTTAAGAAGTTCTCAGTTCACTGCTGGTAGCAGCACTTGGACTCACAAGGGTAGAGGAGCTCTCCAACAATTCAGGACCTGGCTGTCTGCCACAGGTGTGAGGGAAAGACAAATAAACACTCCCACCTACACTTTCGGTGGGACTCCAAATTTTCCTGGGGGGTTGATCTCTGCCAAAGCTTTGCTCCTTCTTCTTCTGCTCTGCAACTTCTTCCTACGGGATCTCTGGTAGGTTCTGGCACTCTTCCCTCCGTATTCCACCTGGGCTAGGCTTTCTCACCTGAAAGTTTCTCTTCTGTCTGAGATGATCTGGTGACCAATGTCTCTAGTCAGCTATCTTGCCAGGGTTTTCTGGTAAGTAATTTTTAATTATTTTTAGAGCTGACAAGTTATTCTGAATTTAAGCATGGGCTCTGAGCTGCTGAAAGATTTGGGAGCCTTAAAACATCAACTTATAAGTAATAACAAGGAGGTTGAAAATTCATTTTAATCTCTACTGCCACATAGTGGTACAATATAAAATTTATCTCAATGTGCAGTTTTTGATAACACTGCAAAAAAAACCAACATTTTCAACCAGAGTTTTGATGTCACAGATATGCTGATTCTCTACTTATATAAATATTTTATACTGTATTGTGCATTTTTGTGATTTTTCCCTCAGAAGGCAGCAATGGTACAACCCATTAATCCCAATTCTGTCTTTTTCTTCTATACAGTGTAATTTTCCAATTTTTGGTTTGTTGTATTGTCTTCTGTCTATGGAATATTAAGTGCAGATTGTTTAGCTAACCATTCTCTTCCATTTCGAGCTGATGGATATCATTAGGTCTGAGCAGGCTTCTTTTGTAAACTGTTTGATTTATTTATTTATCCCTTACTATCCCCGTTTCCTTTCCTTCTCCATATCATGGTGAAATCTTATAAATCAGTTCACTTAATCCTGACTGAGATGTGAATCACACCTTGGTCCAACCTATCCACATTGTATACACTACCCACCCATTAGTCACTTGGTAGCTAGCTCTGTGGTCAGATCAACTGTAATGGTCTCATGGTACTTGTGTTCAAGTAACTAGTATTTTACTTAATAATGGCCCAAAACCACAAGAGTCATGACGCTAGTGATTCAGATATGCCAAAGAGAACCCATAAAGTGCTTCCTTTAAATGAAAAAGTGAAAGTTCTCAACTTAAGGAAAGAAAAAAAATTGTACACTGAGGTTGCTAAGATCTACAGTAAGAACAAAACTTCTATCCATGATATTGTGAAGAAGGAAAATAAAATGTTTGCTAGTTTTGCTGTCCCACCACAAACTGCAAAAGTTATGACCAGAGTACATGATAAGCACTCAGCTAAAATTTAAAAAGGCATTAAATTTGTGGGCAAATGACAGGAACAGAAACGTGTCCCCATTGGCAGCAATTAGATTCAGTATTATTCCAGGTTTTAGGCATCCACTGGGGGTCTTAGAAGATACCCACTATGGATAAGGGGAGACTACTTTATCTGCTACTTTGTATCCTTTAACCTACATCTCACCATTTCCTCCACCACCACCCCATTCCCACTCCCAGTAATCACTGTTTTATTCTCTATCTCTGCATATTTAACTCTTTTTTAAGATCCCACAAATAAGTAGGATTGTGCAATCAATATCTGAAAACGTCTATGTCTTGAGGAGCTTATGGGAAGAATACGTGGTCTCTAGGCCCATAGGAGGACGTGGCTTAGAAGCATCAATAAACACTTCCATTTAGAAATGAGCAAATGTTGATTTTTGATTTGGAGCAAATATTGGCACCAGAGAGAATCTTCCTCCAGAAGGCTGGGTACATATGCCAAGCCACAATGGTACGAAGGCACAGTGGAGCTATCTCTCACACCATAGGACAAAGAAACCTAGACACAGCATAGAATGGACCTGTCATAGACACTGCCATCACCATGTAAGGGTTAAGGGTACCCCTGGCCCTCTGAAAGCTCACTGAAAATCACTGACAAGATCCAGATTTTTGGGAGAAAATGAATACAAATTTATTTAATGTGTATACATGGGAGACTTCAGAATGAAGACCCAACAATAGAGTAGAAATTATCCATTTTTATGCTTAGGTTCAACAAAGCAAGGACAGCTGTGTAGAAATACGATTGGACAAAAAGGCTATGATCTAATGCCGACAGACTGAGTAGGGAAACCCAGCAAGACCTGTATGTCTGGATTCTTCTTGGCCTCTGTGAGTATGCATCCTTTCCTTCTGGGTGCATGGCAGGACCTCTCTGAAATAGGGGTTCTTATGACCTAGAGCCAAACAAAGGCAATTAGATCATTTCTTTACAGCCAGGTTTTACATAGAATAATTTTAGATCTTGTAGTTGTCTTTCAAGAAAAGGGGTTCTGAGGCAGCAAGATGGCAGGTGGATTCATGCTCCCAGAGAGGAAGGCATGGATCTCGACCTGCCACAATGCTAGAGGATAGCTCCCCCGCAGGAACGGGCGCGTGAACCCACGGAGAATCACCGTGGGACACAGAGAACCAGAAAAAACAGAGGCGAGTGGGAAATCAGACCGAGATAATTTGGAGAGTGCGGGACGGAAAACAGACAGCGGAGTGCGGGAAGGCTGTACCTGCCTCACTGACGAGTGAGGCAGGTTGAGCCCCACAACAAAGCGGCTTGATCTCCCCACTGACCTCCACATCCACTCAATCAGGGATCTGACTGAAATTGGTGCAGAATCACCGCGGGAGATGCGGAGCTCCAAGGACAGGTGACAGAAGCAGGAAGGAGCTTAGACTCTGGCGGGTTTCCGCGGCGACCTACCTCTTAAAGGTACAGGCATGGACCTGCGCTGAGGCGAGGGGCCACGAGCCTGAAATATTAAAGCGGGATTTTTTAGTCTATTTTTCCTCTTCGGCAGCTCCCCAGCCGGGGAGCTGCTGCGGGCTCTGGAGCCTGCCGAGCTCTGATCATTCTCCCCCAGTGCCAGCAAACGGCGGGCGCGCGGTCGCCATCTCGGTTCCCACAGCTTAGCCGCCCCGCAGATCCATAGGGAGCTGTGCGGGTCCCCACACAGCTCCCTTTTGTAGCCCGAGACCCAACGCCAAGAGCCGAGGCTCTGTGTGAACTCTGTGGACAGGAGACATCAGCGGGAAACAGCTAAGACTATTGATCGCGGAATAACAGGCTTGTTTGTTTGTTTTTATCTTTCTTTCTTTCTTTCTTTCTTTCTTTCTTTCTTTCCTTTTCTTTTTCTTTTCTTTCTAGTTTTCTCTTTTTCTTTTTCTTTTTATTCATATTGTTTTTTTAAAAAATATATTATTATTATTTTTACTAATATTATAGTAGTTTTTTATTTGCTTGTTTGTTTTGGGGGTATTTTTTTTTCTTTTTTTTCTTTCTTTCTTTTCTTTCTTTTTCTTTTCTCCTTTTCGGTGACCCTCTAGCCCAGGAGCTACTTTATACTCCTGAGCGCTCCAGACCCCCAGCTCTGATTCCTATTGGACCCTGAAAATTGCCCCCCAGTGCCAGTAATCTGCGGGTGGGCAGCAGCAATTGTGCGGGCCAAGGTCTAAGTGCCGCAGAGCCATAGGGTGCCAGGCGGCTCCCCAGGAGGCTCCATCCCCTGGTCCATAGACCCTCTCCAGGTCCCCTTCCCAGGTGTGAACACTGAGTGCTTCCCCAGATGCAAGAGTGTGGAGCCTGGACCTTGGGAACATTGGGACAGGGTAGACCTTTCGCCATGGGAGCTGCAGCAGCTGGGGAACTGAGTGAGCGAGGGCAATGCCTCCTCCCCCTAGCCAGTGTCTTTCCTGCAGAAAGAGACAGAAACCACACATCTAGAGGAAGAACCAAAAGACAGGGGAAAAAAGAAAAAGAGAGGGAAAGGCTTTCTGCTTGCAAATAGTGTGAATCCTGCCTACTAACTGAAAGTCCACAACACAGTGATTTAACTTGCCAAACTGGTCTTAGGTCAAGCCAACCCTCTGGGGCTGGACCCAGCAGAAGCAGTCCCCCAACTGAGATAGAAAAAAACTCTAAACAACACACAACAGTCTCCCCCTCTAGACAAAGGAAGCAACATACCTAGATAGTTTCACAGCCTAAGAACAGACTACAAGACGTGCTGTTAACTAGACTAAAGCTGTGAGAAAAGATCTAACGATAGAGCCAGATGAGATGGGCTCAGTGGAAAAATATGGGGAGCACAAAAAACCAAAAGGAAACATCGACCTCAAAGAGAAATACCAGCTCTCCTCCAATTGGCACAAATCAGACTCAGAATACAAACATGTTATCAGAAGAATTTCAGTTTGGGGTTATAAATAAGCTGAACGATATACAAGAAAAAATAGATAACCAACACAAAGAAACCACAAAAAAAATCAAGGATTTGGAAGAAAAATTCACTAAAGAAATAGAAATATTGAAGAAAAACCAAACCGAACTCCTAGAAATGAGGGATTTATTCAGGGAGCTACAAAATACAGTGGAAAGTCTCAAGAAGAGGGTAGATCAAATAGAAGATAGAATCTCAGAGATCGAAGATAACTCTTTCCAATTAAATAAGACAGTCACAGAGATAGAGCAAAGAAATAAGAAAAAAGATCAGAGTCTTCAAGAAATGTGGGATTATGTGAAGAAGCCTAACGTGAGAGTTATAAGCATCCCTGAGAGTGAAGAAGATAATAAGCAAGGGCTGGATAAACTATTTGAAGACATAATAGAAGAAAATTTCCCAGGCCTTGCTAAAACTCTAGATATACAGGTTCAAGAAGCTCAAAGTACCCCTGGGAGATTCATAGCAAGTAGGAAAACACCACGCCACATAGTCATCAGACTGACCAAAATATCCACTAAAGAGACCCTTCTTCAAGCTGTAAGGAGAAAGAAACAAGTAACATACAAAGGGAGGCCCATTAGAATTATGCCCGATTTCTCAACTGCAACTTTACAAGCAATTAGAAGTTGGGGCCCCATTCTCACTCTTCTGAAACAGAATAATGCCGAGCCTAGAATCTTGTACCCAGCTAAGCTAAGCTTTCTATATGAAGGAAAAATTAAGACATTCTCAGATAAACAAGGACTGAGGGAATTCACCAAGACAAGACCACCCGTCCAAGAAGTACTCAAAAGAGAGTTACACACAGATCAGCACAACAAAGACCCATGAATGTAAAACCACCCAAGAGCTAAAGATCAAATTCTAGCCACCACAATGGCTCAAGAGAGAAAACATAGCAATGAAGTTCTACCCAATAAGATGAACACAAATCTGCCCCACTTATCAGTTCTCTCACTAAATGTCAATGGCCTGAATGCCCCACTCAAGAGACATAGACTGGGCCAATGGATAAAAAAACACAAACCAAGTGTCTGCTGTCTTCAGGAAACTCACTTAACCGGCTAAGATGCATTTAGACTGAAAATAAAAGGATGGAAATTGATATTTCAAGCAAACGGTAGCCAAAAGAAAGATGGTGTGGCAGTTTTAATTTCCAGTAACTTAGTCTTTAAACCAACAAAAGTAATAAAAGAGAAAGACGGTTACTACATACTGGTGAAAGGCACAATAAAACAAGAAGACATAACCATACTTAATATATATGCACCCAACCTAGGCACACCGAGATTCATAAAGCAAACCCTACTCGATCTAAACTAAATGATAGACAACAACACTTTAATAGTTGGAGACTTTAACACCCCACTGACAGCACAGGACAGATCCTCGAAACAGAAAAAAAGAAAAGAAATAGTAGACTTAAACAGAATGCTAGAACAAATGGGCCTGACTGACATCTACAGGACATTCTACCCCAAATCCACTGAATATACGTTCTTCTCATCAGCTACCGGGACATTCTCTAAAATTGACCATATCCTAGGACATAAAGCATGTCTTAAAAAATTTTAAAAAATGGAAATCATACCATGCTTCTTCTCAGATCACAATGGAATAAAACTAATAATGAACCCTAACAGGAACTCTCATTCCTACTCAAAGTCATGGAAGCTAAACAACCTTCCCCTGAATAACAATTTTGTAAAGGAAGAAATTAAGTCAGAGATCAAAACATCCTTTGAATTAAATGACAAAGGTGAAACAACTTATCAAAATCTATGGTATGCAGCTAAAGCAGTCCTGAGAGGAAAATTCATTTCCATAAATGCCTATTTCAAAAAGACAGACAACTTACAGATAGACAACTTAATGAATAGACTCTAAGAGCTGGAGAAAGAAGAACAGACTGACCCCAAACCCAGCAGAAGGCGAGAAATTATTAAGATCAAATCAGAATTAAATTAAAAGGACAACAAAAATACTATAAGGGAAATTAATAAAACAAAAAGTTGGTTCTTTGAAAAGATAAACAAAATAGACACACCACTGGCTAGACTAATGAAGAGCAAAAAAGAAAAATCTTTAATAACTTCCAACAGGAACAAGAAAGGAGAAATCACAACCGAAGCCACAGAGATACATGACATGATCTATGAATATTACAAAAATATTTATGCACACAAATTGGAAAATGAGGAGGAAATGGACAAATTTTTAGAAACACACAGCCTTCCCAAGCTCAATCAGGAAGAAATAGAATACCTGAATAGACCAATATCAAGAATTGAAATTGAAACAGCAATATAAAACTTCCCAAAAAGAAAAGCCCTGGTCCAGATGGGTTCACACCCGAAGTTTATCACACATACAAAGATGAACTGGTGCCCATCCTACATAAACTATTCTTCAATATTGAGAAGGATGGAATTCTCCCCAACACATTTTACCAAGCCAATATAAAATTGATACCAAAACCAGGAAAGGATGCAACAAAAAAAGAAAACTACAGACCAATTTCTCTCATCAACGTAGATGCAGAAATTCTCAATAAAATCCTAGCAAATCGTATCCAAGTGCTTTTTAAAAAAATAATTCATCACGACCAAGTAGGCTTCTTCCCAGAGATGCAGGGGTGGTTCAACATACGAAAATCTATACATGTAATTAACCACATAAATAGAAGCAAAAATAAAGACCATATGATCATCTCAATAGATGCAGAAAAAGCATTTGACAAAATTAAACACCCTTTTATGATCAGAACACTTAACAAAATAGGCATAAATGGGACCTACCTAAAAATGATACAAGCCATATATGACAAACCCACAGCCAATATCATACTGAACAGGGAAAAATTGAAAGCATTCTCACTGAGAACTGGAACCAGCCAAGGATGACTACAGTCCCCATTACTTTTCAACATAGTATAGGAAGTCCTTGCGAGACCTATCAGACAACAGAGCAGAATCAAGGGAGTCCATATAGGGACAGAAGAGATCAAACTCTCACTCTTCGCTCATGACATGATGTTGTATCTGGAAAACCCCAAGGACTCAACCAAGAGACTCCTGGAATTAATTAATGAATTCAGTAATGTCTCAGGTTACAAAATCAATACACACAAATCAGAGGCATTCATATATGCCAATAACATTCAATCAGAGAACCAAGTTAAGGACTCAATACCTTTCAAAATAGCAAAAAAGAAAATAAAATATCTAGGAATATATTTAACTAAAGAGGTAAAGGACCTCTATAAAGAGAACTATGAAACGCTAAGGAAGGAAATTGCAGAACACGTAAATAGGTGGAAAACTATACCATGCTCATGGATTGGAAGAATTAACATTGCTAAAATGTCTATACTACCAAAAGTAATCTATAGATTCAATGCAATTCCTATTATATTACCAACATCATTTTTCACAGATTTAGAAAAAATAATTATACACTTTGTATGGAATCAGAGATGACCCTGTATAGCAAAAGCAATTTTAAGCAATAAAAACGAAATGGGAGGTATTGATTTACCAGACTTCGAACTATACTACAAAGCTGTGGTTCTTAAAACTGCCTGGTATTGGCACAAAGGCAGGGATGCAGACCAGTGGAACAGAACAGAAAACCCAAATATAAAACCATCCTCATATAGCCATCTAATCTTTGACAAAATAGACAAAAACATACTCTGGGGACAAGAATCCCTATTCAGTAAATGGTTCTGGGAAAATTGGATAGCCCCATGTAGAAGACTGAAACAGGACCCACAGATTTCACCTCTCACAAAAATCAAATCACGGTGGATAACAGATTTAAACCTTAAATGGGAAACGATTAGAATTCTAGAAGAAAATGTAGGAAAGAGTCTTACAGACATTGGTCTAGGCAAAGATTTTATGAAGAAAACCCCTAAGGCAATCACAGCAACAACAAAAATAAATGAATGGGACCTGATTAAATTAAAAAGCTTCTGCACACCCAAAGAAACAGTCACGAAAATAAACAGACAGCCTACAGAATGGGAAAACATTTTCACATACCACACATCAGATAAAAGACTGATAACAAGAATCTATTTAGAACTCAGGAAAATCAGCAAGAAAAAATCAAACAATCCTATCAAAAAATGGGCAAATTACATGAATACAAATTTTCAAAAGAATATATAAGAATGGCTAAAAAACATATGAAAAAATGCTCAACATCCCTAATCATCAGGGAAATGCAAATCAAAACCACAATGAGATACCACTTAACTCTGGTGAGAATGGCCTTTCTCAAAAAAATCCCAAAACAACACATGTTGGCATGGATGCGGAGAGACAGGAACACTCGTACACTGCTGGTGGGAATGCAAACTAGTGCAACCCCTATGGAAAGCAATATGGAGATACCTTAAACGGATTCAAGTAGACCTACCATTTGATCCAGCAATCCCATTATTGGGCATATACCCAGAAGAAAAAAAGTCATTCTTTAACAAAGACACCTGTACCCGAATGTTTATAGCAGCACAATTCACAATCACAAAGTTGTGGAAACAACCGAAGTGCCCATCAATCCACGAATGGATTAGTAAACTGTGGTATATGTATACCATGGAGTACTACTCATCTATAAGAAATAACGATGATAGCACATCTCCTTGGTTCTCCTGGAGAGAGTTGGAACCCATTATGTTAAGTGAAGTATCCAAAGAATGGAAAACCAAGCATCACATGTACTCACCAGAAAACTGGTTCCCCTGATCATCACCTAAATGCACATCAGGGAAGGATACCAATTGGATGTCAGACTGAGATGGGCGTGGGGGGAGAGGATGAGTGTATGCCTACATGATGAGTGCTTTGCACACCCTTTGGGGCATGGTCATGCTTGAAGGTGCTGACTGGGGAGGTGGGGGGGGAGGGGATGGAGGTATGACTACATGGTGAGTGCCAGGTGCACTGTCTGGAGAATGGACACACTTGGGACTCTGACTCAGGGGGATGGGCGGGACATGGACAATGTATATGACCTGACCTTGTGTACCCTCATGATGAGCTGAAATAAAAAAATAAAAATAAAAAAAAATAAAGAAAGAAATAAAAGTAAAATTTAAAAAAAGAAAGAAAAGGGGTTCTGGTTTTTATGACCGAACTTGGGGAAGACAGATTCCAGTTTCTATGGCTGGCCTTGGGGGAGAGAATGGAACAGAAAGACAGGAGGATAGAAAAGTCAGAAAAAAACATTTGCTTCTGAGGCTGCCTCTGTGGTCTTCGGTTTGGGGTACTGTGTTCTGAGACACAACAGCCATTTCTATACTTTTGAAACAGACACGGAAAGTGGAAGTGAATATGAGAGGCTGTATAGAATGTGGGAGTGAATGTAATTTGCAAACCTGGTTAATTTCTAAATCTTTTAAACTGTTTCATCTTCTGCTGTTCCAGAGAGAAGCCACATTGTATATGGTAAATTTTTCTCTCAAATATATTTGAATAGTTCCAACATCCTCATTTTGTTCGGAGATTTTCCTTACTGAGTTGAAACTTACAGTCATATTCTTGTGAAAGTTGTCAGCATGAAAATGAGACACAATGCTAAAAAAAAAAAAGTTCAGAAATACACCTGAGGAAGGTCATGCAGAGAGGGTTCTCATGCTTGTATGTCTAATATCAAAAATGATCAAAAAAGACTCTGCAAAACTCAAGATGTTGAGAAAGGCT
The DNA here is from genome assembly GCF_020740605.2 of Lemur catta. Taxonomy (NCBI): domain Eukaryota; kingdom Metazoa; phylum Chordata; class Mammalia; order Primates; family Lemuridae; genus Lemur; species Lemur catta. Next base: position 31,349,698 of record NC_059130.1, on the reverse strand, counting down.
CCTGGGGATAAGACGACCAGGTCTTAGGGTCCCCATTTCTTAGGCCATGGGAGGAGAGGAGGTAGACGAATGCTGCCTGAGCAGGAGCCAGAGATAAGGGAAGAAGTTAACTGCCTAGTTGGGGGACATTCCACCAATCTGGGGATACAGCAAAGCAGACTCCCACCTTAAACCCTGAGGGGCCTCATGCCTAAAAAGCCATGAAGCAGCTTGACATGAAAGCCACCCATGGCTGTAAGGAAGCCTCCAAAATGTCAGCCTGGGAGAAGGGACACCAGGCTGCAACTCCTAAAAAGCACCAGGTTGAGTTTTTTCCCTCCCCTTTCTCAGTAGAACACCTCAGTTAATGGGGAGCTAACTTCCCAATAAGAAGTACTAATCTCTTTGGTTTTCAATTGAATGTACCACAGCTGCTGGGTTCACAGGTACTACCTGTCCATAACTTAAGGTATAGTTGTGCTTAGTAACGAGCTATGTGTTCCTGCTTCTATAGATAAAAGAGTAATTAGCTAAGACATCTTGCGATTATTAAGGGAGACTTGAAATTTCTATGCATTGTAACCTATGAGCTTTTCACATGAAATAATTGTAATCTATAGCATGGAAAAGAGAATGAAAACAGGTGCTAGATTTCAGTCAATACCACCTGGTTCACAGGAATGCCGGTGGTCCCCTGATCTCCCCACATCCTTTCACCTTACTGTTTTGTGTCCATGCCTTTGTCTCTCCCATCTCTTGCAGAGCACACTGCCTGCAGACCCGATTTTATCAGGGGTGTGGCAAACCCCTGATAAAAGACCATCACAACCTTACACAAAAGTACTTCTGCAAAGATAACTTGCTATTAATCTTTGTAACCATGGATAATTATTTCAAAACAATTTTGTAATCATTTTTTTCTTTAAAAATGTGTCTTCCTTTACCTCCCCGAATATGCATGTATAGTTTGCTACATCACCTCTATTTCCACTGCAATGCTCTGTTCACAAATAAATATATTTTTCTTCTACAGAACCTCTTTCCGTTTGTCATTTAGGTTGACATTCTGCATATATTTGGCACAGATTTACTGACATCCTGTCAAAGCTGAAACCAAGATGTGTCCATCCATCTTCCTTCCCTCAGGCACAACTCAGTTTCTAACATTGTTTTTGGTAACACTATTCTCTTATGGTGAAAGAAATTTCACTGAATTACTGTTGTCATATTTTAGGCTTAACTTGTTTAAAAATTTGATGAGTGTGGGGCCAGCGTTGTGATAGTCTTTTGTGCCCTGGTAACTCCTTTGGATTATTTTTAAAGGTAAGGAATTTTGAAGACTTAGTTTATGTCAATTCCACTTTGGAAGTCTTACAAGAACTCACTCATTTTAATGGAAAATGACCCAGTTGTCTACCAGCTTTCCCTGAATTCTGTATTTGATGTTCTACCAAAATAAAAGGTTTATGAAGATAAAAAAATAATGTTCATGTCAGTGACAGCTAATGTTAAGTCTCTGCTGTTGTCTATGGTTGGTACCCAAAGAGTGGATTAGCTTCTATCACGTCTTGGAGTCTGGGAATATTTTTAAGAGATAAATACTTAGAAATGTGGAGTGCTATTCTGGACTTTCCAAGTAGGCAATAATTTTGGATGAAGGTTACTCTTATTAATATTGTGAACCATTTCTTTCCAGGAACAGAGAATGCCACATTACTCATTTTCGAATTTGTTTAATTTTTTTCTGCAAGTATGTGTTAAGCTATATTACAAAGATAAAAGAAGAACATCATGAATCTATCAACAAATTTGAAATGGATTTTATTGGTGAAGTGGAAAACCAAAACGAATTGCTAATTAAACTATAGCACCTTCATTTTTAATTTTCTTGTCTACATAATAGAATCACTTAGTGACACACCCATACATTTGAAATTATTTGCCATGACATTTCTGGATGATATGTAGATCTATGCATGATAATGCATGTCTGTAATTTTTTCCTCATTGGAGAAAATTTAAAAATCATCCTTAAAACAACGTATTGGTTAAAGTCCAAATTTTTCAGTCTGTGGATTCTAAACATATTGTCAAATTTGTGACATATAAAGAGAAGATAGGAGATGACATCTTATAACAAACATCTCTGAATTTTTGGTATAAAAAATGACAGCCTCTTTGTTCTCTTATTAATGCCTTACGTGGTGATAGGAAGATATAACAATAGACAGAGCTTGTGAGATACTGCAAAAAGAGAATAAGGCTCTAATGTTTATAGAAACTTATCCAAAAAGTCATGTTTGACTAAGTCAGGAGGTACATAGAGAACAGCTCCTAAAGTTCTGCTTGTTTCATAAATATTTGTTAATCCGAACTCCAAAGGTCAAGATCTACTAAAGAGAAAATTATATACCAATAGCAAATGCCATTTGCCCCTCAGTAATTGCTATAGTATAACATAATTTTGTGTGGATTATAAATAGCAGCATTTATGATATATGATTCTGGGATTTAGGTCTGTAGTTCTAAGGTACGCATGGCATTTTAAATGCTTTCCTTCATGCAAGGGAATATCAACACACACACACACACAAACACACACACACAGAGAGCCAGATTAGAATGTAGAGTAAAAGACATCGAGAAAAGGAGGGTGAGATAAGAAAGAAGAGACATTGAGTACATTAGGAAGGAGCAATGACAGAGGGCCAGAGAAAACAGGGCATCAGGGAAGGAGGAAGACTGGCGTTGGTGTAGATACCAAAATGCTCTTTCTAGGTTAAAGCAGACTGGTAGGTAAGTGATTGTTCAATATCAACCTCTTACTTTACAGATGTGGGAATAAGGGCCAAGGAAGGTGAAAAGACCTTTCAGAATCACATGGGGGTTTTTGCAAGGTGGCCTGAAAGAAGTGGATGACTCAGACAGCAGCTGGAGGTCAGAGAGGTAGGAGAATGTCTAGAAGTCAGGGTTGGAGGGGGAATGAGAGGTGGGGTATAAGGCTCAGGGCTATGGGCAGCACATTTTTTACCTGAAATCCAATTTGGATGAGGAAGACATTTGGGAGTTGGAAGACAGAAAGTCACTATACCTACTGAGAAAAAAAGTTTCCTAAAATCAAAGATCAAACACCAGCTTTGCTAGTAAGAAGTTGCATCTCTAAGGGAAATGATGCTTCTACCATTTCAAATCTTAGCAGTTCTCTTCCCAGGTGGTGACAGTGAGGATGGTAAGATTCACTCTGGCAGCTCCCAGCACTGGTGCAGGGATCTTGGATAAAAGCATGCTGCACTTACCCAGGTGCACTTGGACATGAAGGGTCTGAGTCATGCTGTCTCCAGCCCTCTTTTGCCTTTGTGGGTGTTGGGGCTGGAGCCTGAGTCACTGCGGCAGTCAAATGTGTCAGGCTTTATGTGTTCTTCAGACTCTAGATTCTTGTTCTCTGGATCATTCCCATTTCCATTCTCTCTCACTCCCTCCTACTTCTCTCTTTCTCTTCACAGTCTTGTTCTTCCACTCTTCACAGCCTTCCAGCGACCAAACTCTTTCCATGTCATCCAGATCTCGTCCTTAGCCAACACCACCTGGGCACACAATCAAGGTTCAGGCTGGTTGGATGATTTGCAGATTCATGACTGGGACAGTGACTCAGGCACCACAATACTCCTGAAGCTCTGGTCCAAGGGCAACATCAGTGATGAGGAGGTTGCTGAGCTGGAGGTGATATTCAGAGTCTACTTATTTGGATTTACTCAAGAAATACAGGGGTGTGCCAGTGAATTCCAGCTGGGATGTGAGTCCAGTCCCCTGAACTGCAAAGATTCCCAAGGACATTCTTCTCTCTCTTTTTGCAAGCTGCTAATCCCACTGATCTTTCTCCCTTCCTTTCTGCTTTACCCAAGTGCATGCACACACTCTTCTAGAGCAGTCTCTTGCTGACTCCACACCTCCCCACTGTATTCTAGATTCTGGCTGCTTCTGACTCTTCTCTGAGAGATTATGGCTTCCCGTTGGTAACCAACTCCTGCTTTGTCTTCTATAGACTTTACTACTCAAGAGCCCTTACTTCTACCCTGTGCCTGAGTGACCTACAGTGTGACTTCCTCCTCTGATCTGTCTCTTCAGTCATCTCCTCTCTGCATACCCTCTTGCTGTGGTCCTCTGGCTGGTGCTGAAATGCTGCTCTTTGGACTGCATCACACTCTGCCTCCCCACTACCCCACTTTTACCATAGCCCCCATTCATGACATACACAGCTTTCCCAATGCTCTTCTTCTGAAAATCTCTACATACTGTAATTGGGTTTTGCTTCATCATTTCACATCCAAGAACTTTAACCCCCCAAATCTAAAATTCTAGGTCCTTTTCTCATGACTTTCGTTCTTATTTGTGTTTAATAGCTTCTTCTATGTTTTCCTTTGACTGAGACCCCTTTGAGATCCAGGGCATAGCAGGCTGTGAGCTACGTGCTGGAGGTTCCATAGTAAGCTTCTTGAGGGGAGCTTTAGGAGGATTAGATTTCCTGAGCTTCAAGAATGATGCATTTGTGCCCTCCCCAAGGGATAGCAGGAGGATACAGCAATTCTGCAGAAGCATCATGAAATATCAATATGTCATTGATACTGTAAAGAAGCTCCTCTTCAAGACTTGCCCCTGATATCTCTTGGGCATCCTCGATGAAGGGAAGGCAGACCTTCAAAGGCAAGGTTAGTCCTGCTTTCTTTTTCACTTCCCAACACCCCCTCTAAGCTCATGAGCAGAAAGTGAGTACAATGGCATTTCGGACAGGAGTCTCCATCCTCCTTCTTTGCTGGAAAAGTAATAAAAAATGTCTCTTTCCTTCTTCCTCAAACCACTTGTTTTCATCTTGATTCAGTGTTGTGGACAAGTGGCAGAGCTTTCAATAACAAATTTGGCATCCCTTGTTTGGGCCATGGCTTCCGGGTAGAATGGCACCCTGCTACTGCTAGAAGGGGCTGGGAGCAGCTCCAGGTCAAGGCAAGGGTGGGAGCATCACCCTTTTGTGTGAGAAAGAAAGGTATTTCTATGCACATGCTGGGGTGTGATTAGCTCTAAGAAGCTCCATTTCTTTCTTTCCAGGTGGAAGCACCCCCAACCAACCTGACCTCTGATATGTGGGGACAGAAACAGATTTGGGAAGCATCTTGACAGCCACAGCCATTTGTAAGTAAAGTCCTCCAGGATGCCGAGATCCTGTATCCACCCACTTGGGGGGATTTGCAGACCTCCCTGTTGGTTTAGAGGTGATGTTTGTGGGTAGAAATGTAGCACTATAGGGGGGCTTGGGCACCTGGTTTGGATTGAGATCGTTTGCAGTTCCCAGGGAACCAGGGCCAGTTGGGAGAAGTTGTTTCTCCTGTCTGAGAGAATTTGTTTCTCCTTTGTCCCCTTGGATTGGGAGATGCTGATTCTCAATTGAGAATTTGGTTCTCATTTGTGGTTCCCATTTGTTTGGCAGTGGCATTTTGTGTTCGGGATTCTCGGAATTGTCTGTGTTTGTAAAGTTTTGTTGTAACATAGGAAAGTTCCCTCTAAAAGTCCCTTGGAAAAAATTTTAGCTGAATGCTTAACTTATAGCTGTGAATCTATGTCTAAGGAAAATGGTTTTATCGTAATCCAAGGTATGTGCTTGAGCATGGAAAGAAGTGGTGTTAAAATGCAATCTGAAATTGTACTGTCTCATAACTGAAATTATTTTGTCAAAAGTCAGGTAAATGGGACAAGATCCCATATGTGTTGGGTTATTGGGTAGAAAATGTTCGATTCCCTTGTTTGATTCATGGTGGGACACTATATTTAATGACCTAATTGAGGTTAAAGATCTGGGATAAAGTTAATGGAATAAGAGAAAGGCCCCTACTGGCGGTGAGTGGGATAGTCACGATACAGCCGGCCCACATCAGTTCTGCGTCCACTGCTGGTCTCCACTGGTGCAAAGCACACTGTGGGACCACATCCCTGGAGGTGGAGGTGGACCCCGTGGGAAAGGGGACCGAGGAGTGTGGCCTGCCACTGGCCCGGCGAGGGGGAAGGGTGGGGAGGCAGCACCTGTTTCCTCCATTCCAGGCACGCCAACCCTCCGGGAGGAGGTCAGGAGTGGCCCTGGTGCCCATCACCGATCTGCAGGTGCAGGAAGGCGCGGCGGGCTCTGATATTCCCCTGCCAGAGGCCGGCAGCCGGTTCGAGAAACATCCCTGCATGGGGAAGCTAGAGTCTGGCCCAGGGCAGCTAAGCCCACCACGGGTGACAGATGTCTTGACACCCAGGGAGGGAAACAAAGTAAGGATTCGAGAAAAATGCCTGCTACCTGTCACCACTTGGCAGAACCACCTCCTCTCAGTGCAGTTGGGGAGTGGTCCCAAAAGTGCAGAGATCTGCTAAGAAATATGAACAAGTCTGTGTCAGTGGGACAGGACTCCAGTCTTAGGTCCCTGTCAGCTTTCTCACACAGCCTGGGTATCCTCCTTAGATCTTCCCCAGGCCCATCCAGGCTGAGGCCCCCTGACAAGATTGCAGCCCTCATGAGACTCACAGCAAACCTGAGCTTAGGGTTCCCTCTAGTGCTGAAGTGGCTGCAGCAGTCATGGACTCGAACAACATTCAGTCTGCTTAAATTTGAGACAGGCCAAATGAAGAAAAATAGGCCAGACTATGAAGTCTGGAGTAAATACCTAACTCTTCAATGCAGAGACATTAATATACTCCGCAAGCATTAAAAATAATCAGGGAATTATGACCTCACCAAAAAACAAGAAAAGACACAAATAATGGACTCTACAGTGATGGAGACATATGCTCTCTCAGACAAGGATTTCCAAACAGCTGTGTTAAATAAGCTCAGTGACCTTCAATAAAACACAGAGAAACAATTTAGAAAGTTATGACAGAATTTCAAAAACCACTGAAATAATTTTCAAAATCACACAAAAATTCTAGAAATAAAAAATACAATGAATGAAGTAAAAAATGCAATAGACAACATCAACAGTAGACTTGATCAAATAGAAGAAAGGACACAAAAATTCTAGAAATAAAAAATACAATGAATGAAGTAAAAAATGCAATAGACAACATCAATAGTAGACTTGATCAAACAGAAGAAAGAATCAGTGAGATCAAAGGTACACTATTTGAAAATACAGACCCAAAGGAGAAAAAGAATAAAAAGGTATAAAAAAGGCTTACAGGATCTATGGAATACTATCAAAAAAGTAAATATTTTGGTCATTGGCATTCCAGAGGGGACACAGAAGACAAAGGGGTATAAAATTTATGGAAAGATAACAGAAAATTCTCTATACTGGAGAAAGACATGCATATTCAAGGGTCAAAGGACATCAATCAGATTCATTCCAAAAAGACCCACCCCAAGACATCGTTTTTAACTCTCAAAGGTCAAAACACAGGATTCTGAGAGCAGTAACAGAAAAGAAGCAAACAATACCTAAGGGGTTTTTTAAATAACGGGCAGCAGACTGTTCATCTAAACAGAAACCTAGAAATCTACATTCTTTGCACACTTCACTCTCTTTTGGTACCACAGTCACCACGTCATTTCTACCTTTAATTTCCATAATCTGGCTTTTCCTCTCTGACCTCAATGACACGTAGTCCTTCTTTCATCATGTGTGACATAGATCATGGTCACAATCTCTACCTGTATGTTACAATCCATTTCTATGCATCTGTCTGCCTTAGAGTTGCTACAAGGAATGAGAACATGAGCATGTCAATATTATGCTTAAAATACTTCAATTGCTTCCATGAAAAAAAATAATCCAAACTCTTAAGTGTGCCAATGTTATACGCAAAGATTTATGCATATCAAACACCAAAAAGGGAGAAAGAAGGGAGTGTAAGAAGTGAAACTGATGATGCAACGCTAGAGTCCGGGAAGCCTTGGGTGCACGATGGGGTAATAAGGCAGTGGCGGTGTAGCGGTTGATGTCCTTGGAGGTGACCAGAGCGACCGCAGGGATGGTTCTAGCAGAGCTGTATGTCTCAGATCGAGAAGGAAACGATACAACGGGAGATGGAACCAAGGAGAAACCATTTAAAACAGGTCTCAAGGCTTTGATGACAGTAGGAAAAGAACCATTTCCTACTATTTATGTAGATTCACAAAAGGAAAATGAGAGGTGGGATGTTATTTCTAAATCACAGATGAAAAATATTTTAAAAATGTGGCATAGGGAACAAATGAAGAGTGAATCCCGGGAAAAGAAAGAGGCAGAAGATAATTTGTGAAGAGAAAAGAACCTAGAAGAAGCAAAAAAGATTACCATTAAAAATGATTCAAGTCTTCCAGAAGCAAAATGTGTGAAGATTCACGCATTAGAAGGATATAGAGGCCAAAGAGTGAAAGTGTTTGGCTGGGTCCACAGGCTGCGTAGGCAAGGGAAGAATTTAATATTTCTGGTATTGCGGGATGGTACAGGTTATCTTCAGTGTGTCTTGTCAGATGATTTGTGCCAGTGTTACAATGGATTAGTCTTGTCTACTGAGTGTAGTGTTGCAGTGTATGGAATGCTAAAACTTACTCCAAAGGGCAAGAAGGCTCCAGGGGGCCACGAGCTGAGTTGTGACTTCTGGGAACTGCTTGGGTTGGCCCCTGCTGGAGGTGCTGATAACTTGATCAACGAAGAGTCTGACGTCGACGTCCAGCTCAACAACAGACACATGATGATCCGAGGAGAAAACATGTCCAAAATCCTAAAAGCACGTTCCATGGTCACCAGGTGCTTTCGAGATCACTTTTTTGATAGGGGCTACTGTGAAGTTACACCTCCGACACTAGTGCAAATGCAAGTGGAAGGGGGAGCTACGCTCTTCAAGCTTGACTATTTCGGGGAAGAGGCATTTTTGACCCAGTCCTCTCAGTTGTACCTGGAGACCTGCCTTCCAGCCCTGGGGGATGTTTTTTGTGTCGCACAGTCATACAGGGCGGAACAGTCCAGAACACGAAGGCACCTGGCTGAATACACTCACGTGGAAGCTGAGTGCCCTTTCCTGACCTTTGAGGACCTCCTGAACCGATTGGAGGACTTGGTCTGTGACGTGGTAGATAGAGTCTTGAAGTCCCCTGCAGCAAGTATAGTGTATGACCTCAACCCGAACTTTAAGCCCCCCAAACGGCCTTTCAGACGGATGAACTATTCAGATGCTATTGTGTGGCTAAAAGAACATGATATAAAAAAAGAAGATGGAACTTTCTATGAATTTGGAGAAGATATCCCAGAAGCTCCTGAGAGACTGATGACAGACACCATTAATGAACCAATCTTGCTGTGTCAATTTCCTGTGGAGATCAAGTCCTTCTGTATGCAGCGATGTCCTGAGGATTCCCGTCTTACTGAATCTGTCGATGTCTTGATGCCCAATGTTGGTGAGATTGTGGGAGGCTGAATGCGTATCTGGGACAGTGAAGAAATGCTGGCAGGTTATAAAAGGGAAGGGATTGACCCCACTCCCTACTACTGGTATACAGATCAGAGAAAATACGGTACGTGTCCTCATGGAGGATATGGCTTGGGTCTGGAACGGTTCTTAACTTGGATCCTGAATAGATATCACATCCGAGATGTGTGCTTATACCCCCGGTTTGTCCAGCGCTGCCAGCCGTGACCAAGGCCTCTTGCAGCATGAAGGAGAGAATATGGTCATGAAAGGAATAGACTGCCTCTTTAAGAAAAACACAAAACAAAAAGCCAGAATCTTCCCTTTTTGTTCCATTGGGATATAAACTGTTTCTGTTCTCTATGTTTTTTATTCCTACTACCATAAAAAGTAGCCCAAGTTACTTGAACATCAAGTGATGTTGAAGTTGTCATTTTAAGAAAAATAGCCATTACAAACTTTGGGGGAAATATATGGCAAGTAACTCTATAGTTACGGATACATTTCAGCTTTTTATCCAATTATAGATCATAATTTTTGGGTTATATACATAATTAAACAGTTTTAAATTATGGTCAAAGACATTCCAGTAACTTAGTCTTTCTGTCCTTTTAAGTGTAACTAGAATTCTCTGATTTATTTTATTGCATCATTGACTTAAAACAAACATCTTCGGGGGAAATTGGCAATATGGTGTGAAAATCTGCTGGTATTAGAACGGTATAATTCAGCAGTAGATACTAGAATCAAATGAATGTGCAAATCTTTTGCATCAGTTATTAACCTTTTCTAAGTCTCCATAGCTGCTTGTAATTCTGATGCATACAAATTGATATGGGAGAATTTGTAAAAATGGAATTTCCTTAATATGAAATAAGAGCATAATTTGGGGGGGTACTTAAATGATTCACAGCATCCCTCTTAGCATTAGTTTAAGCTAAAGAGGCAGACTGATCTTCTTTCCTGGTAATTGCTAAGTAATTAAGAATAAATAAGTTCAAAAACAATTTGCTGCCAGTATCTTAATAACAACTGTAAGTGGCTGTTTGAGTTGCCCCCGCCATGTCCTTAGATCTAATCTGTGCTACCTTATTAACTCACAGCAGGCTTCTTGAATGGCTTCACTTCAGATTTAGTTAATTTCTCCCCCAAATGCATGCCATGTATTCTCAATAGTCTGTATTTCCAGCAATCAATAAATGAACACATGTAAAAAAAAAAAAAAAGAAGAAGTGAAACTGTGGCCAAATGTGGTGGCTTACCCCTATAATCCCAGCACTTTGGGTGGCCAAGGCGGGAGGATCAGTTGAGGCCAATTTGAGACAAGCCTGGGCAAAATAGCAAGATCCCATCTCAAAAATAAAAAAAGGAACTCTTTGTACTACTGAATACTTCTAAATATCAATACTACAATCTGAAATTTAAATGAAATTCAATGGAGAGAAAAGAAAAGGGTTAGTTAGAGTATCCAGACACAGAAAATCCTTAAAAAATTATCTGAGATGAGTGTGACACACTATGATTAGAATCTGAGTAGGAGGTCTCAGCTATCCTGGGGGAGCCCCGTGCTCTTCCTCTATAACCAGACTTTCCCAAGTTCCCTCTCCTCACTCTGTCAGGGCACAGGCCACAGGCATCTTTGTGTCCACCTTTGCTTGGGCTTTTATCTGGCCACTCCCCCCTATACAGACTGCTCTCCCCAGAACTCATACAACGTATCCCCACCCCACAGAGTTTCACACTCTGCTCTGTCATCCCCTTTCCCACCAGGAGAAACCTCACCACTTCCATTTTGCTGTTAGAGAAAGCCCACAGCATCCCAGAACCACATGCCACTTACAGGACTTTCATTTACCCTTAAGCTCTGATTCAAGTGACTCTCCCCCTTTCTGGCCTCCAGTAGCAGTTCCTATTTCTAACATGTGTCCTCCTCCCTTTCCCACCTAAAACAACAAAAAGATTTCAGCCTGAGAGCTAGGATAAATTCCTGGATGGACTACTTCTTAGAAGCATTAATCCCCCAATGGAAAATGACGGGATTGGAAGAATTTGATATTCTCTAATTCAATTTCAACATTAACATTATCTGATTTGGCGGGTGCTCCTGTTCATTTCTCTTTCCATAGGCTTTTCTTTCTCTTGTCTGTTTCCTTGTCCTCATTTGAGACCTAAAGCATTGCATTTTTACTTGATCCTTAGATTTTTGTGTGTAAACATATGAACTACGGGCAAGATATTTTTATTACAAGACAGAAGAACAGGAAAAAGTAAAACTATAAAATATATGGATATAATGGGTAATATTCTCAAAATTAGTATTTTTAAAATAATATTTTAAAAATTATTTATACATGCATACATTGAACTCACAAGATAAGGAAAGCATCAAGAAGAAAAAATTAAAACTTATAGAGGGAAGCAGAAACTGACATTTGAGCTTCCTAGGACATTGTCACTGAGACTTCCCAAGGAGTTTGACTACAGTATCCATATGGGTAATAAGGTAGTCTTGAGACCACCTAATAAAGGTGCAAGTTGAAAGGGAAAACTTCCACCACACCTTTGATAAAATTGGTCTAGGAAAAAACCCATCCAATTGAACCAAAAGATAACAAGGAATCTTGGGGTCACCTTAGGCTCTGGGTAGAATTTTGTAATTGTTCTTACAAAACATTTTAATCACAGGATTGCCCTCATGTGAATGTAGAGTTAAAAAATATTCTACTTGTTTTAAAATGCCCAATCCAAAAAAAGACTAGCAATTAAAAGAAGTACCAAGGTGGTAATGGCACTGTGTCACTCAGCAGAAGCAAACACAAAACTGATTTCTGGTGGTCTAGAGTCAATGTAATCATCTTTTTCTGATGTAGAGAGCCTTTTCTTCACACAGTTTTAATATTCACAAATCTCAATTATCATGGTTCAGTTAAATATCACAAATGCCCCCACACCATGGCACAAATTTCAGTTGCCACAGTATCTTAATTGCTAGTAATTGCATAAAGTACAAACTTTTGCTAGCTTTTCAGTCTGTGAATCACCATGAAAATACAAATGAGCATCATAATCAGTGAACAATTACAGCACGTATTCCAAAGGTTGTCAGTGGCTGTTAACCTTTTCTCTGCAAAGACAGCATAGTGTGCAGTTGTGTTGTCTCCTTGTATGCTGGTAATAAATCTATCAAACATTTCACATGGATGGATAATAGAAAGTAGAAATTGGGCAACAAAAATGAAAGTGTAGAAAAGAAAAGTGACAATGCTAGAAGTCAGATTTGAATTAAATATAAAAGAAGTTGCAGAAGAAATAGGTGACTGTGGGAATGTTGATAATGCCGCAGTTTCAGAGACTTCTCAATATAAACCTAGAGGAATGGACTGAAGGCAAATTTACCAACCTAAACAGGTTGAAGTGATTGAAGTGATACCAACAGAAAACTTCCCATTGGAAGAACTCTTAGAGATACTCCCCAAGAACAAAATCTCACAGTATAAAATATTGGAAGCTGGTCCAAACCTAGAAAGGGGAATGAAAATTCACTAAGGTGTAAAACAATATTCCATATCTTTAAGTTATGTGGTGAGAGGATTGGTCATGTTTGAAGGTGCTGGCCCGGGGAGGTGGGGGGGGAGGGGAAGTAGGTATGACTACATGATGACTGCCAGGCGCACTGTCTGGAGAGTGGACACGCTTGAGGCTCTGACTCAGGGGGATGGGCGGGACACGGACAACGTATATAGCCTGAGCTTTTGTACTCCCATGAAGAGCTGAAATTAAAAAAAATAATAATAATAATAAAAAACACTCCTGGTAAGTTTTTACAGAGAAAAAAACTTAATTCTGGTTGTTTCTAAGGTTTTAAATTACAGTATGCTAAGTAAATATTAGTTTTACTATTTTTTCACTTCTCTATATATTTATAACCAACAGTAAGAGAGTTTTGAGTATTTTGACAAAAATTTCTGAAGGTTAGAAGGTGATCATAATTTTCCCCACTATGTTTTATTGAGAACCATGTGCATGGTTAAGTTTTTCCATCCTGCACCAACATGCAAACAAAAACTATCTATATGTTGTAGGATTTGGAGTTAAAATCAAAAAATTATAGTTTGTGAGACACTAATGGTGTCTTCTTATGGATATTATCCCTTCACTTGTATTTAAAGAATTTCTCAATCCTTTGAGCTTGTAAGGAATTACATACATTGAATTGGAATTCTAATATCATTCTGGTTGTCATATTTATTTTACTTAAGTATCATCCCAAACCAGTGTTAGGCACATCAATTTAGAAGTAAATACTTTAGAAAGTACATACATTTTGGCCTGTTTTGTAGAATCCATCATTTTATCAATATCTTCAAAATTTCTAAAGAAGTATTGCAGACTACCACAAACTGCATTCCTAGTAACATGATGGTATCAGCTTAACTTCCTCATCATATGTTCAACAATGGCTTTAATTCTATATTTGTATTTGCAATACTATCCAATGTTTTGTTAAGATGGTAAAGCAATACTACTAGTATGATATTTTATAAACCATTTAGAGATAAACTTTTATGATATCTTTTATTACCAAAATTTTAAAAAGAAGGTAAATGGATCAAGAAATATAAAAAACCATAGAACTTTCTCAAGCATTTTTAGATGCTTTCAATTATATTTTCCATGCATGATGGCATTTTCATATCCTTGAGTCTTCAAATCATTTTTGTTCATATTCACCTTTTGTAACTTGTCTATTATGTGTGAAGCCACAATTTGTGCCTCAGAAATCTAAGTATCAATAGGTATGGGCACCTTTATACTATTTAGTGGGAGATGGCCACTGATGGCACTTTGCAGAAGTTATACACTCCATTGGCTAGATTGTAATCATATGAAAATGACCAGCTCAAAGAGTGTCTGAGACAGGTATCTTTTAATCTATCCAGCAAATAACTGAGGGCTGATTTATTCTAGATAAAAAAAAAAGAATCTGGGAGACAAGCACTGGTCTCTGCCATATAATTCCACTTGGCAAGCCATCTATCCATTTAGGTACATAGGTATATAGTTGGTAACAAATTTTACCTGAATGGGTAATCTGTAAATAATAGTTGAAGGACCCACCATGCTTTTCTCACACTTTATACCCATATTAAGATTTATAGCTGTTTTAAATACTTTCCTGTCTAAAGCAGTACCTGGCATTCTCTCTGAAGTAGAATTGGGCTTACATTCAGATGGAGGTAGTTAGAGTTAGGTGAACCAGTGCCTTTTCAATAGAACAAAATCAAAATTATATCTCAAGAAGAATCTAGGTGCTCCCTATGGGTGCTAGTCCTTGAGTAGATCTCCAAAAGCCACAAGGAATGTTCAATTGCCCATTCCACCCATAGGTCAACAGTTTATGAAATCTGCTGCATTTAATAGATAATATAAAATAGTTTTACACAAGGTATATGTTAGAATACATGATCCAAAGTTGCTACTGCTCAAAAATGAATTAAATTAGCCCAATATTTAATTGATACTAATGGAATATTTAATTCTAATTGTACTTATAATCTATTCATTATTATATAAAACATAAAATCAACCCTTGAGCTTGCCAGAACATCAGAAAGCTGCACTCATCAACCAGATCCTGTTGTGTTGTGTTGAAATACTATTCCAATTTTTACCCACAAGTTGACTTAAAGAGACTTAATAACTGATAAGCACACATGCACATAGACGGAAGTAAAACTGAATGGAAATCAAGCACTGGGGAGGGAGGAGAAGAAGGAGGGGTTGGCAGAAAACCTTTCTAAGGGTGCAATGAACACTATCTATCTGGGTGACAGGCACACTTACAACCATGACTCAAACATTATAAAAGTAATCATGGAACCAAAAATATTTGTACCCCCATAGTACTTTGAAATAAAAACAGAGACTTATGAAGCCAACATCACCCAGATACCAAAACCAGGAAAGAAAGCAACAAAAAGAGAAAACTACAGACCAATATCCTTTATGAATATAGATGCAAAAACTCTCAACAAAATCCTACCAAACCGAATTCAGGTGCTTATCAAAAAAATAATACATCATGGTCAAGTGGGCGTCATCCCAGAGATGCAGGGATGGTTCAACATATGCAAATCTATAAATGTAATTCACCACATAAACACATGCAAAAACAAAGACCATATGATCCTCTCAATAGATGAAGGAAAAGCATTCAACAAAATACAACACCATTTTATGATAAGAACACTTAACAAAATAGGCATAGACGGGACTTAACTAAAAATGATACAAGCCATATATGACAAACCCACAGCCAAGATCATACTGAATGGGGAAAAATTGAAAGCATTCCCACTTAGAACTGGGAACAGACAAGGTTGCCTTCTATCACCGCTTTTATTCAACATAGTGCTGGAGGTCCTAGCCAGAGCAATCAGACAAAAGAAGCAAATCAAGGGCATCCAAATGGGGACAGAAGAGGTCAAACTATTTCTCTTTGCTGATGATATGATCTTATATCTAGAAAACCCCAAGGATTCTGCCATGGGACTACTAAAATTCATAAACAAATTCAGCAAAAAGTCTCAGGTTACAAAATCAACATACAGAAACCAGTAGCATTACTATACGCCAAAAACCATTAAGCTGAGAACCAAATCAAAGACTCGCTACCCTTCACAATAGCAACAAAGAATATAAAGTACCTAGGAATATATTAAATGAAGGAGGGAAAAGACCTCTACAGGGAGAACTATAAAACACTGAGGAAGAAAATAGCAGAGGACGTAAACAGGTGGAAAATCATACCATGCTCATGGGTCGGCAGAATCAACATTGTTAAAATGTCTATACTACCGAAAGCGATTTATAGATTCAGTGCAATTGCCATTAAAATGCCAATGTCATTTGTTGCAGATCTAGAAAAAATAAAACCTGTGCTTCGTATGGAACCAGAAAAGACCCTGAAATAGCCAAAGCAACCTTAAACAAAAAGAACAAATCGGGAGACATCAATGTACCAGATTTCAAGCTATATAACAAGGCTACAGTAACCAAAACAGCATAATAATGACACAAGAACCAAGACATAGACCAATGGAACTGAACTGAGAACCCAGATATAAAACCATCTTCATATAACCATCTAATCTTTGACAGAGCAGACAAAACATACACTGGGGAAAAGAACCCTTGTTCAATAAATGGTGGTGGGGAAACTGGATAGCCACATGTAGAAGACTGAAATAGATGGGTACTTTCACCTCTCACAAAAATCTACTCACAGTGGAAAATAGACTTAAACCTAAGGCGTGAATCTATAAGAATTCAAGAAGAAAATGTTGGAAAAACTCTTACAGACATCGGCCTGGGCAAAGAATTTATGAAGAGGACCCCTAAGGCAATCACACCACCAACAAAAATAAATAAATGTTACCTGATCAAATTAAAAAGCTTCTGTACAGCCAAGGAAACTACCATGAGAGCAAACGGACAACCTACAGAATGGGAGAAAATATTCGCATGTTACACATCTGATAAAGGGCTGATAACAAGAATCTATATGGAACTGAGGAAAATCAGCAAGAAAAAAATCAAACAACCCTATCAAAACATGGGCAAAGGACATGAACAGAAACTTTTTGAAAGAAGATAGACTAACGGCTAACAAACAGATGAAAAAATGCTCAACATTTCTAATCATGAGGGAAATGCAAATCAAAACCACAATGAGATCTCATTTATCTCCAGTGTGATTGGCTTTTATCAAAAAGTCCCAAAAAATAAATATGGCTGTGGTTGCGGAGAGATAGGAACACTCATACGCTGCTGGTGGGACTGCAAACTAGTGCAACCTCTGTGGGAGGCAATATGGAGACACCTCAAAGAGATACAAGTAGAACTACCATTTGATCCAGCAATCCCATTATTGGGCATCTACCAAAAGAACAAAATACATTCTATACAAAAGACATCTGCACTTGATTGTTTATAGCAGCACAATTCACAATTGCAAAGATGTGGAAACAACCCAAGTGCCCATCAATACATGAATGGATTACACCATGGAGTTCCAGTCAGCCACAAAAAACAATGGTGATATAGTATCTCTTGCATAATCCTGAATAGAGCTGGAGCCCATTCTACTAAATGAAGTATCCCAAGAATAGAAAAATAAGCAGAGCATGTACTCACCATCAGATTGTTTTTAACTAATCAACACTTAAGTGCACATATAGTAATAACATTCATTGAGTGTTGGGCAGATGAGAGTAGGGAGAAGGGGAGGGGTATATACACACCTAATGGGTGCAGTGCACACCATCTGGGAGATGGAAACGCTTGAAGCTCTGACTCAGGGGGTGGGGCAAGGGCAATATACGTCACCTAAACATTTCTACCCCCATAATATGCTGAAATAAAAATTAATATAGAAATAATTTTAAAAGATACTTAATAACAACCAGACCTATGGACCTCATAAAATTTGTTGAAAGAACTTTCCTGAGAATACTCACTACATTAAACGGTTTCTCTGCTATAGGAACTGATGGGAGAAATTTTCTTGTGGCTTCAGGAACAGGAGTAGCTATATTCTCCTGAGCAAATTATTATCTGTATCTTCTAGACACTGTGAGTATGTAAATGACTTTATCTTATTCATCTTATTGTCCTCTAATAACCACTGTATATGGAGTATAACATGACACATTTTAAAAAATTTACTCCATTCTTGTCTTCATTTTATTTTATTTGCCATATATTTCCCTGAACACTATTCTTATATTATTATTGACATATTTTAATATTATGTGCTTGCTTTTCTAAGTAATTTTTTAGAGACTTTATCATTTTATTCCATTTTTTATTTTAATATATTTAGGAATACAAGTGGTGTTTGGTTACATGGATGAATTGTACAGTAGTGGTGTCTAGGTTTTTAGAGTGCCTGTCACCAGAATAGTGTACGTTGCAACCATAAGTAGTTTTTCTTCCCTCACCTTATTTCCACCCTCCCTCGTTCTGAGTCTCCAATGTCCATTGTACCACTTACCATGCCCCTAAGTACCCATAGCTTAGTTCCCACTTACAAGAGAGAATATTTAGTGTTTGATTTTCCATCTCTGAATTACTTCACTTAGCATAATGGCCTTCAGTTCAATCCAAGTTACTGGAAAAGCCATTATTTCATTTTTTTATGTATGAGCACTACTTCATGCTGTATATATGCGACATTTTTATGCTGTATATATAACACATTTTCTTCTTTTTTTTTCTTCATCCACTCCTCAGTTGATGGGCACTTGGGTTGGTTCCATAACCTTGCAATTGTGAATTGTGCTGCAATAAAAATATGAGTGCAGGTGTCTTTTTGATAAAATGACTTCTTTTTCTTCAGGTAGATAGCTAGCAGTGGGATTGCTGGTCTCATGGTAGGTCTACATTTATTCCTTTGAGGAATCTCCATACACCATTCCATAGAGATTGTACTAATTTGAAGTCCCACCAACACTGTATAAACATTCCCTTTTCATTGCATCTGTGCCAATATCTATTGTTTTTTGACCTTTTATTAATGGCCATTCTGACAAGGCTAAGGTAGTACCCCTTGGTTTTAATTGTCATTTCCATGATGATTAGTTAGGTTGACCATTTTTTCATGTTTCTTGGCCATTTGTATATCTTTTTTTTGAAAAATATATATTCATGTTTTTTGCCCACTTTTTAGTGGGCTTATTGGTCTTTTTATTGCTGCTCTGTTTGTGTTCATTATAGCTTCTAGATGTTAGACCTTTGTCAGAGGTATAATTTGTGAATATTTTTTCCCACTCTGTAAGTTGTCTTTTTACTTTGTTGACTGTTTCTCTTGCTGTGCAGAAGCTTTTCAGTTTAATTAAATTTCACTTATTTATTTATTTTTTAATTAATGAATTTATTTTTTATTTCAGGATATTACGAGGTACAAATGTTTAGGCTACATATATTGCCTTTGCCCCACCTGAGTCACAGCTTCAATCCTTTCCATCCCCTAGACAGTGCACGCTGCACCCATTAGGTGTCAATATACCCATACCCTCCTCCCCTGCCATCTGCCTGACACCCAGTGAATGTTACCACAATATGTGCACTTAAGTGTTGCTCAATTAAGTCAGTTAATGCAAATTTTGTGGTGAGTACATATGATGCTTCTTTTTCCATTCTTGTGATTCTTCACTTAGTAGAATGGGCTCCAGTTCAACATCTCTAATCATCAGGGAAATTCAAATCAAAACCACGATGAGATATCACTTATCTCCAGGGAGAATGGCCTTTATGAAGAAGTCCCAAAACAACAAATGTTGGTATGGATGCAGAGAGATAGGAATGCTCATACACTGCTGGTGGGACTGCAAACTAGTACAACCTCTGTGGAAAGTAATATGGAAATATCTCAAAGAGCTACAAGTAGAACTAACCCTTATTTATTTTTGTTGTTTTGCTTTTGGAGTCTTATTCACAAATTCTTTGCCCACGCCATAGGCCAGTGACCAATATTGTTTTCCTAAGTTTTCTTCCAGAATTTTATAGTTTCAAGTGTTACATTTAAGTATTTGGTCAATCTTGAGTTAATTTTTGTGCACAGTAAAAGATAGGTATAATTCTTCTCCATGTGGCTTTCCGATTTTCACAGCACCATTTATTGAATACAGTGTTTTTTCCCCACTGTATGTTTTTGTTTGCTTTGTTGAAGATCAGTTGGTTGTAGGTATATGGTTTTATTTTTGGGTTCTCTATTCTGTTCCATTACTATATATGTTTACTTTTATATTAGTACCATGCTGTTTTGGTTACTATTGCCTTGCAGTACAAATTCAAGCCTCTTATTAGGATGCCTCCAAATTTGTTCTTTTTGCATGGTATTGCTTTGGCTATTCAGGCCCTTTTTTTGGTCCTATACAAATGTTAGAATTGTTTTTATAATTCTGTGAAAATGACATTGGTGTTTTAATAGGGATTGCATTGAATGTCTAGATGGCTTTGGGCAGTATGCTTATTTATACAATATTGATTCTTCTAATCCAGAATCATGGGATAATTTTCCATGTATTTGTGTCATCTATGATTTCATTCATGAGTGTTTTGCAACGTCCTTGTAGAGATCTTTCACTTCCGTGGTTGAGTATATTCCTAGAGTTTTCGGTTTGTTTGTTTGTTTGTCTGTTTATTTCTAGCTCTTGTAAATGGGACTGAACTCTTGACTTTATTCTCAGCTTGGTCATTGTTGGTGTATGGCATTGCTACTGATTTGTGTATGTTGATTTTGTATCCTAAAACTTTACTGAATTCATTTATTAGTTTTAGGAGTCTTTTGCAGGAGGCTTTAGGGTTTTCTAGGCATGAGATCATACCACCTAAAAGCAGAGATAGTTTGACTTCCTCTTTTCCAAGTCGGCTGCCCACTATTACTTTCTCTTGCCTGATTGCTCTGATAAGAACCTGCAGTATTGTGTTGAATGAAAGTGGTGAAAGTAAGTATCCTTGTCTTTTTCAAGTTTAATTTTTTCTTAAATCACTTTATTTTTGTATTTCAGAATATTACAGGGGCACAAACGTTTTGGTTACATGAATTGCTTTTGTGCAGTTTGACTTAAAGTTATATATGTGTGCTCATCACCCAGATAGCACACATTGTACCTGTTAAGTGTGAACTTACTCACCCGCTCCTTCCTCTTCCCACCTGTTTGGTTTCTATTCAGTTTAACTTAAGTATATGTCCATGATTGTTGAATGATTAGTTCCAATTTCATATGCATATATGTGGTGTTTGTTTTTCCATTTTTGCAATACTTCACTTAGAAGAATGGTCTCCAGTTCCATCCAGGTTAGTAGAGAGGTACTACTCCACCATTTTTAAGGCTGAGTAGTATTCCAGGGCTAAAGGTGAACTGGAATTCCAGTTATTTTCCCCATTCAGTATGATGATGGCTGTGGGTTTGTCATGTATGGATTTTATTATTTTGCACTATGTTCCTTCTATGCCTAGTTTTCTGAGCGCTCAGGGAGGGATATTGGATTTTACCAAATGCTTTTTCTGCATTGATCATAAGGTTTTTTTTAATTCTCTTTATATGGTGAATCACATTTATTAATTTGCGTATATTGAACCATTCTTGCATCCATGGGATGAAACCTACTTGACTGCGGTGAATTCTCTTTTTGATGCACTTTTGGATTCAATTTGTTAATATTTCCTTAAGGATTTTGGTATCTATATTCACAAGGGACATGGGTCTATAGTTTTCTTTTTTGTTGTCACCTTTCGTAGATTTAGTATCAGGGAGATACTGCCTTCATAGCATGAGTTACAAAGGATTCCCTCCTTCTTGATCTTTTGCAACACATTTAGTAGAATTGCTGTCAGTTCTTCTATGAACGTCTGGTAGAATTCAGCTGTTAATGGTCAGGTCCTGAGCTTTTTTGTTTTTTCCAAGAGATTTTTTTATAGCTTATTCAATCTCATTTGTCTGTTAAGGGTTTCCATTTCTTCTTCATTCAACTGTGAGAGGTTGTATGTTTCCAGAAATTTGTCCACTTCCTCTAGGTATTCTAGTTTGTCTACATAAAGATGTGCATAGTACTCTCAGATGATCTTTTATATTTCTATGCTAACAGTCAGGATGTCTCCTTTTTCATTTCTGATTGAGCTTATGTGAATCCTCTTTTCTTCTTCTTCTTCTTCTTCTTCTTCTTCTTCTTCTTCTTCTTCTTCTTCTTCTTCTTCTTCTTCTTTCTTCTTCTTCTTCTTTCTTCTTCTTTTTCTTCCTTCTTCTTCTCCTTCTTCTTCTCCTTCTTCTCCCTCTTCTTCTTCTTCTTCTTCTTCTTCTTCTTCTTCTTCTTCTTCTTCTTCTTCTTCTTCTTCTTCTTCTTCTTCTTCTTCGTCTTCTTTATTCTTCTTCTTCTTTATTCTTCTTTCTTCTTCTTCCTTCTTCTTCTTCTTCTTTTAATCCAGCTAGGTTCTATCAATTTTGTGTATCTTTTGACAAAATAAACTTTTTTTTTTTAGAGACAGGGTCTCACTCTGTTACCCAGGTTGGAATGCAGTGGTGTGATCATAGCTCACTGAAACCTAAAACTCCTGGGCTCAAGTGATCCTCCCACCTCAGCCTCCCAAGTAGCTGGGACTATAAGTATGCACCACAACGTGGTTAATATTTTTTAGTGGGGGGCAGAGATGGGGTCTCATTATATTTCTAAGGCTGGTCTTGAACTCCTGGCCTCAGGTGATCCTCCCACCTCAGCCTCCCAAAATACTGGTATTGCATACATGAACCACTGCACCCAACCTACAACAATTTGTTTTATTGATACTATAAGATAATGATTTTTGGTTTCAGTTTCATTTAGTTCGACTCTGAACTTGTTATTTCTTTTCTTCTGCTAGGTTTAGTTTTGCTTTATTCCTGTTTCTCTAATTCCTTGGGGTGACAGGTTAGGTTGTCAATTTGTAAACTTTCTGTCTTTTTAATGTAGGCAGTTAGCAACATAAACTTTTCTCTTAGCACTGCTTTTGCGATATCCCACAGGTTTGATAACTTGTATTACTGTTAGCATCAGTTTCACATTTTTTAAATTTCTATATTCATATCATCTTGACCCAAAGATTATTCTGGAACAGATTGTTTAATTTCCAAGTATTTTTAATACTTTTGAGATTTCCTTTTGAAATTGATGTCTATGTTTATTCCACTGTGCTCTGAGAGGACATTTGATATGATTTATATTTCTTTTAATTTATTGAGACTTATTTTGTGGTTATCATGGTGAATATTCCATGTCTGATGACAATAATGTATATTCTGTAGCTGTGTAGAATGTTCTGTAAATGTCTGTTAGGTCCACTTTTTCTAGAGTCCAGTTTAACTCCAGGATTTATTTGTTGACATTATACCTCAATAATGATCTCTCTAATGCTGCCAGTGGAGGGTTTAAGTCTCCCATGAGTATTGTATTGCTATTTTTCTCTTTTCTTCAGCTTAATAGTATTGATTTTATGAATCTTGCAGCTGCAAAGTTAGGTGCATATATATTTCTGATGTTTATATCTTCTTGTTGGATTGGTCCTTTTATTGTTATAGAATGACTTACTTTCTCTCTTTTTACAACTGTTGATTTAAAATCTGGTACAAAAATAGCTATTCTTGCTCACTTTGGGATACCATCTGCCTGGATAACATTTTTGAACACCTTAACCTTATGTTCATAAGAATCTTCGTAAATTAAGTGGATCTCTTGAAGGCAGTCAATATTTGAGTTATGTTTTTGCATCCATTCTGACAATCAATATCTTTAAGTGGGGTATTTAGACCGTTTACATCGGAAGTTATTATTCACATGTGAGGTACTATTACAGTCATTTTATTGGTTTTTGATTAGTTGCTTTGTATTCTCCATTGTGTTACTCTATTTAAGCCCTGTGAATTTCTTCCTTTCAGTCTATTATTTTGATGTTTAGGACTGCTTTGAGCATTTCTCATAGGGAAAGTCTAGTGGCAACAAATTCCCTCAGTGTTTCCTTGCATAGGAAAGGCTTTATTCCTCTTTCATTTATGAAACTTAGTTTTGCAGCACGCAAAATTCTTAGCTGAAAATGTACTGTTTGAGAAGACTGAAGACAGAACTCCAATCCCTTGTGGTTTGTAAAGTTTCTGATGAGAAGTCTGCTATTAGTCTGATTGGTTTACCTTATAAGTTATTTGATGTTTTTCTCCCTTTGCCCTTGGAATTCTTTCTTTCACATTGGCTTTAGATAGCCTATATGCCTTTGTGATGTCCTTTTTACTACCAATGACCCAGGCATTCTTTGAGCTTCTTGCATCTGAATGACTAAATCTCTAGGCAGACCAGGGAAATATTTCTCAATTCTTCCTTTAAGTAGGTTTTCCTCATCTCTTTCTTTTTTTTCTTCTCCCTAAGGTTTCAGGGGTTCATGAAATCCCCAGTAAAGTTAGGGTCCCCTGGCAGAATGTGTTGCAAGAGATAAAATAAACAGAAAAACAGACATAGAAATAGTATTTAAAAGAGTGGGGAAATCAGAGGACCACCAATAATGTTGGTGCAAGGTGGCAGTGACTGAAACCCACACTTGCTTTCTATTCTCTTTGCCATGCTTCAAAATACAGTGATCTCATCTGAAAAAATCATGAGATATAATGATCAAAGTTCTCAGGGATCCCCCAAAATCACAAGGTGCCCTAGCTAATTTCTGTCTCCTTTTTAGAAGGGAAAATCACATAATTCTTTAGTAGGTACAACACTTTTGATCAAGATAAACTAACTAATTTTATTTCAGGCTCAAGCTATGTACATAAATATCAATCTTGTTTTTTTTTTTATTTCAGCTCATCATGGGGGTACAAAAGCTCAGGTTATATACATTGTCCATGTCCCGTCCATCCCCCTGAGTCAGAGTCCCAAGTGTGTCCATTCTCCAGACAGTGCACCTGGAACTCACCATGTAGTCATACCTCCATCCCCTACCCCCACCCCCCACCTCCCCAAGTCAGCACCTTCAAACATGACCATTCCGCAGACGGTGCACAACAAACTCATCATGTAGGCATACATCCATCCCCTCCCCCAACCCCCCATCTCAGTCTGATATCCAATTGATATCCTTCTCCGATGTGCATTTAGGTGATGATCAGGAAAACCAATTTTCTGCTGAGTACATGTCATGCTTGTTTTTCCATTCTTGTTATACTTCACTTAATAGAATGGGTTCCAACTCTCTCCAGGAGAACCAAAGAGATGTCGTATGACCGTTATTTCTTATAGCTGAGTAATAATCCATGGTATACATATACCACAGTTTACTAATCCATTCGTGGATTGATGGGCACTTGGGTTGTTTCCACATCTTTGCGATTGTGAATTGTGCTGCTATAAACATTCGGGTACAGGTGTCTTTTTCATAGAATGACTTTTGTTCTTCTGGGTATAAGCTCAATAATGGGATTGCTGGATTGAATGGTAGCTCTACTTGAATCTGATTAAGGTATCTCCATAATGCTTTCCACAGGGGTTGCACTAGTTTGCAGTTCCCCCAGCAGTCTATGAGTGTTCCTGTCTCTCCGCATCCACGCCAACATGTGTTGTTTTGGGATTTTTTGATAAAGGCCATTCTCACTGGAGTTAAGTGGTATCTCATTCTGGTTTTGATTTGCATTTCCCTGATGATTAGAGATGTTGAGCATTTTTTCATATGTTTGTTAGCCATTCTTATATGTTCTTTTGAAAAATTTCTATTCATGTTGTTTGCCCACTTTTTGATAGGGTTGCTTGATTTTTTCTTGCTGATTTTCCTGAGTTCTAAATAGATTCTTGTTATCAGTCCTTTATCTGATGTGTAGTATGTGAAAATGTTTTCCCATTCTGTAGGCTGTCTGTTTATTTTCGTGACTGTTTCTTTGGCTGTGCAGAAGCTTTTTAATTTAATCAGGTCCCATTCATTTATTATTGCTGTTGCTGTGATTGCCTTAGGGGTTTTCTTCATAAATTCTTTGCCTAGACCAATGTCTGTAAGAGTCTTTCCTACATTTTCTTCTACAATTCTAATCGTTTCCCATTTAAGGTTTAAATCCGTTATCCACCGTGATTTGATTTTTGTGAGAGGTGAAATCTGTGGGTCCTGTTTCAGTCTTCTACATGTGGCTCTCCAGTTTTCCCAGCACCATTTATTGAATAGGGATTCCTGTCCCCAGAGTATGTTTTTGTCTATTTTGTCAAAGATTAGATGGCTATATGAGGATGGTTTTATATTTGGATTTTCTGTTCTGTTCCACTGGTCTGTGTCCCTGCACTTGTGCCAATACCAGGCAGTTTTAAGAACCACAGCCTTGTGGTATAGTTTGAAGTCTGGCAAATTAATACCTCCCATTTTGTTTTTATTGCTTAAAATTGCTTTTGCTATACGGGGTCTTCTCTGATTCCATAAAAAGTGAATAATTATTTTTTCTAAATCTGTGAAAAATGATTTTGGTAATTTAGTAGGAAATGAATTGAATCTATAGATTACTTTGGGTAGTATACACATTTTAACAATGTTGATTCTTCCAGTCCATGAGCATGGTATGGTTTTCCACCTATTTACGTGTTCTGCAATTTCTTTCCTTAGTGTTTCATAGTTCTCTGTATAGAGGTCCTTTACCTCTTTAGTTAAATGTATTCCTAGATATTTTATTTTCTTTGTTGCTATTTTGAAGGGTATTGAGTCCTTAATTTGGTTCTCCGATTGAATGTTATTGGCATATATGAATGCCTCTGATTTGTGTGTATTGATTTTGTAACCTGAGACTTTACTGAATTCATTAATTAATTCCAGGAGTCTCTTGTTTGAGTCCTTGGGGTTTTCCAGATATAACATCATATCATCAGCAAAGAGTGAGAGTTTGATCTCTTCTGTCCCTATTTGGAAACCCTTGATTCTGCTCTCTTGCCGGATAGCTCTCTCAAGGACTTCCAATACTATGTTGAAAAGTAATGGGGACTGTGGGCATCCTTGTCTGGTTCCAGTTCTCAGTGGGAATGCTTTCAATTTTTCCCCATTCAGTATGATGTTGGCTGTGGGTTTGTCATATATGGCTTGCATCATTTTTAGGTAGATCCCGTTTATGCCTATTTTGTTAAGCGTTCTTATCATAAAAGGGTGTTGAATTTTGTCAAATGCTTTTTCTG
This sequence comes from Lemur catta, assembly GCF_020740605.2. Taxonomy (NCBI): domain Eukaryota; kingdom Metazoa; phylum Chordata; class Mammalia; order Primates; family Lemuridae; genus Lemur; species Lemur catta. The sequence goes on along the minus strand of NC_059130.1, from coordinate 31,322,587 downwards.
CATCTTTTGAGAGGATCATATGGTCTTTATTTTTGCTTCTATTTATGTGGTTAATTACATTTAGAGATTTTCGTATGTTGAACCACCCCTGCATCTCTGGGATGAAGCCTACTTGGTCGTGATGAATTATTTTTTTAATAATTACTTGGATACGATTTGCTAGGATTTTATTGAGAATATTTGCATCTATGTTCATGAGAGAAATTGGTCTGTAGGTTTCATTTTTTGTTCCATCCTTTCCTGGTTTTGGTATCAATGTTATATTGACTTGGTAAAATGTGTTGGGAGGAATTCCATCCTTGTTGATATTGGAGAATAGTTTATGTAAGATTGGCACCAGTTCATCTTTGTATGTATGGTAAAATTCAGGTGTGAACCCATCTGGACCAAGGCTTTTCTGTTTGGGAAGGTTTTTTATTGCATTTTCAATTTCAGTTCTTGATATTGGTCTATTCAGGAATTCTGTTTCTACCTGATTGAGCTTGGGAAGGCTGTGTGTTTCTAAAAATTTGTCCATTTCCTCCTCATTTTTCAATTTGTGTGCATAAAGATTTCTGTAATATTCATAGATGATGTCATGTGTCTCTGTGGCATCAGTCGTGATTTCTCCTTTCATATTCCTGATGGAAGTTATTAAAGATTTTTCTTTTCTGTTCTTGGTTAGTCTAGCCAGTGGTGTGTCTATTTTATTTATCTTTTCAAAGAACCAACTTTTTCTTTTATTAATTTCCCTTATAGCATTTTTGTTGTCCTTTTAATTTAATTCTGATTTGATCTTCATAATTTCTCCCCTTCTGCTGTGTTTGGGGTCAGTCTGTTCTTCTTTCTCCAGCTCTTTGAGTCTATTCATTTAGTTGTCTATTTTTAAGTTTTCTTTCTTTTTGAAAAAGGCATTTATGGAAATGAATTTTCCTCTCAGGACTGCTTTAGCTGTGTCCCATAGATTTTGATAAGTTGTGTCTCCTTTATCATTTAATTCAAAGAATGTTTTGATTTGTGACTTGATTTCTTCCTTTACAAAATAGTTGTTCAGGACAAGGTTGTTTAACTTCCATGACTTTGAGTAGGAATGAGAGTTTCTGTTAGGGTTCATTATTACTTTTATTCCACTGTGATCTGAGAAGATGCATGGTATGATTTCTATTTCTTTAAGTTTTTTTAAGAGCTGCTTTATGTCCTAGGACATGGTCCATCTTAGAGAATGTCCCATGAGCTGATGAGAAGAATGTATATTCAGCGGATTTCAGGTACAATATCTTATAGATGTCAGTCAGGCCCATTTGTTCTAGCATTCTACTTAAGTCTACTATTTCTTTGCTTATTTTCTGTTTGGAGGATCTGTCCTGTGCTGTCAGTGGGGTGTTAACGTATCCAGCTATTACAGTATTGTTGTCTATCATTTGGTTCAGATCAAGTAGGGTTTGCTTTATGAATCTGGGTGCGCCTAAGTTGGGTGCAGATATATTAAGTATGGTTATGTCTTCTTGTTGAATTGTGCCTTTCACCAGTATGGAGTAACCATCTTTGTCTTTTATTACTTTTGTTGGTTTAAAAACTAAGTTATTAGAAATTAAAACTGCCACACCAGCTTTGTTTTGGCTACGATTTGCTTGAAATATCAATTTCCATCCTTTCATTTTCAGTCTAAATGCATCTTTGCAGGTTAGGTGAGTTTCCTGAAGACAGCAGACACTTGGTTTGTGTTTTTTTATCCATTGCCCCAGTCTATGTCTCTTGAGTGGGGAATTCAGGCCATTGACATTTAGTGAGAGAACTGATAAGTGGGACAGATTTCTGTTCATCTTGTTGGGTAGAACTTCATTGCTATGTTTTCTCTCTTGAGCCATTGTGGTGGCTAGAATTTGATCTTTAGCTCTGGGGTGGTTTTACATTCGTGGGTCTTTGTTATGCTGATCTGTGTGTAACTCTCTTTTGAGTACTTCTTGGAGGGGTGGTCTTGTCTTGGTGAATTCCCTGAGTCCTTGTTTATCCGAGAATGTCTTAATTTCTTCTTCATATAGAAAGCTTAGCTTAGCTGGGTACAAGATTCTAGGCTGGGCATTATTCTGTTTCAGAAGAGTGAGAATGGGGCCCCAACTTCTTCTTGCTTGTAAGGTTTCAGTTGAGAAATCTGGTGTAATTCTAATGGGCCTTCCTTTGTATGTTACTTGTTTCTTTCTCCTTAAACCTCAAAGAAGGGTCTCTTTAGTGGATATTTTGGTCAGTCTGATGACTGTGTGGCATGGTGTTTTCCTATTTGCTATGAATCTCCCAGGGGTTCTTTGAGCTTCTTGAACCTGTATATCTAGAGTCTTAGCAAGGCCTGGGAAATTTTCCTCTATTATGTCCAGCTTATCCAGCCCTTGCTTATTATCTTCTTTCCCCTCAGGGATGCCGATAACTCTCACGTTAGGCTTCTTCACATAATCCCACATTTCTTGTAGACTCTGATCTTTTTTCTTATTTCTTCGCTCTATGTCTGTGACTGACTTATTTAATTGGAAAGTGTTATCTTCAATCTCTGAGATTCTTTCTTCTGTTTGATCTACCCTGTTCTTGAGACTTTCCACTGTGTTTTGTAGCACCCTGAATAAATTCTTCATTGCTAGCAGTTTTGTTCCTTTCTAAGAGTTCTTCATTTGGTTCATCATTTCTAGGAGTTTGGTTTTTCTTCAATATTTCAATTTCCTTAGTGAATTTTTCTTCCAAATCCTGGATTTTTTTTGTGGTTTCTTTGTGTTAGTTATCCTTTTTTTCTTATATATTATTCAGCTTATTTATAATCCATAACTAAAATTCTTCTGGTAACATGTTGGTATTTTGAATCTGGTTTGTGTCAATTGGAAGAGAGCTTTTATTTCTCTTTGGGGGCAAGGTTTCCATTTGGTTTTTTGTGCTCCCCATATTTTTCTACTGAGCCCTTCCCATCTGGATCTATCCTTAGATCTTTTCTCACAGCTTTAATCTGGCTAACAGCATGCCTTGTATTCTGTTCTTAGGCTGTGAAACAACCTACATATGCTGTTTCCTTTGTCCAGAGGGGGAGACTGTTGTGAGTTGTTTAGAGTTTTTTCTATCTCAGTTAGGGGGCTGCTTCTGATGGGTCTAGCCCCAGAGGATTGGCTTGACCTAAGACCGGTTTAGCAAGTTAAGTCACTGTGTTGTGGACTTTCAGTTAGCAGGCAGGATTCACACTATTTGCAAGCAGAAAGTCTCTCTCTCTTTTTTTTCCCCCCCTTTTTTTCTTTTCCTGTCCTTTGGTTGTTCCTCTAGATGTGTGGTTTCTGTTTCTTTCAGCAGGAAAGACACTGGCTAGGGGGAGAAGGCAGTGCCCTTGCTTGCTCAGTGACCCAGCTGCTGCAGCTCCCTTGGGCAAAGGTCTACCCTGTCCCAATGTCCCCAAGGTCCAGGCTCCACACTCTTGCATCTGGGGGAAGCGCTCAGTGTTCACACCTGGGAAGGGGACCTGGAGAGGGTCAACGGACCAGGGGAGGGAGCCCGCTGGGGATCCACCTGGCACCCTATGGCTCTGCAGCAGCTAGGCCTTGTACCCCACAATGTCAGCTGCCCGCCCACAGATCACCGGCACTGGGGTGAATGTTCAGAGTCTGGTAGACACCAGAGCTGGGGGCCTGGCGAGCTCAGGAGTATACAGTAGCTCTCCAGCTAGAGGGACACCAAACAGAAGAAAAGAAAACGAGAGAAAAAAAATAAAAGAAACAAAAACTAATAATAATAAAAATAAATAATAATAATAATAATAATATTTTAAAAAATACAAATAAAAAGAAAAAAAAAGAAAAAAAGAAAAAAAATCTGTTATTCCTCGACCCTACGCAGCTTTTCACCTCGGTGCAGTTCTGCCCCTTTCCCATTAATTGCTGCATCCCTGCAGGTATCCCCCATAGTCTAAGCTCTTTCACGATGATGTCTCCTGTCCACAGAGTTCATACAGAGCCACAGCTCTTGGCGTAGGTTCACGGACTATAAAAGGGAGCTACCCTGGGCCCCGCGCGGCACCCTATGGTTCCGCAGCGGCTAGGCTGTGGACCCCAAGATGGCGACTGTGCACCTGCCAGTCGGAGGCGCTGGGGGAGAATGTCCAGAGCTTGGCAGGCGCCAGAGCTGGGGGCCCAGCAAGCACCAGGGCCCTCAGCAGCTCCCTGGCCAGAGGGCCACCGAAGAAGAAAAAGACAAGAAAAAAAAAAAACTGCTTTATAATTCCGCGATCGAGGTCACTCGCCTCAGCGCACCTTTTCTTTTAAGTGTTGCGTTGCCACGGAAACCCCCCAGAGTCTAAGCTCCTTCCCGTTTATGTCCCCTGTCCTCGGAGCTCCACGTCTCCCGCGGTGATTCTGCCCCGACTTCAGTCAGATCCCTGATTGAGTGGGTGTGGAAGTCAGTGGGGAAAACAAGCCGCTTTGCTGTGTGGCTGAACCCGCCTCACTCATTGGTGAGGCGGGTACAGCTGTCCCACACTCTGCTGTCTATTTTCCGTCTGGCACTCTCCAAATTATCTCAGTCTGATTTCCCACTCACCTCTGTTTTTTCTTATTCTCTGTGTCCCATGGTGATTCTCCATGGGTTCACACCGCCATTCTTGCGGGGGAGCGATCCTCTAGCATTGTGGTGGGTCGAGATCCATGCCTTCCTATCCATGAGCACGAATCCAGGAGGTCACCTCCACTCCGCTATCTTCCCTCCGGGATATCAATCTTCTAACTTCAGTAGCTGTGACTTCTTTGATCAAGGAACAAAGAAACTATAGGCTTTCCACTGGGAGACTGGTTTTACATTAACTGAGGCATTGTAGAGAGAAAGGGAGAGAAGGAACTTGGCCCAACCTTCTAAGAATGAAAGCCTGAAGACCCTTCTCCCAGGCTCACACATGGCAATCCACCTCTACAGCCATGAGAACTTTTCATGTCAGGCTGCTCCATGGCTTTTCAGGCATGAGACCCCTTAGGGTCTGAGGTTGGAGTATGCTTTGCTGTACTCCCAGATCGCTGATATATGTCCCCCAACTAGGCAGATAACATCTGCCCGTATTTCAGGCTTCTACTCAGGCTATTCCTTTACCTCCTTTCCTCCCACAGCCTCAAACATAGCATCCCTAAGTCCCAGTGGTCTTAATCCCATCACTAAGGAATACCTACTATTTTTAGATTTGAGCATTTTATGGAATCTGGTACCTCTCAAAGACTTTTTTCCTTTCTTTTTTAAATTCGTATTTCCATATTTTTGTCTGACTGGATTAATTCAAAAGACTGTCTTCAAGCTCTGAAATTTTTTCTTCGCCTTGGTCTACTCTGTTGTTTGAGCTTTCAACTAAATTTTACAAATTCATCAATGTGTCTTTCACTTCCAGAAGTTCTGTTTGATTTTTTTAAATATACCTATCTCTATAGTAAATTTTTCTTTCATGTCCTAAATTATTCTTTTCATTTCTTTCCATTGGTTTCAACTTTCTCTTGGATTTCATTGAGCTTTCCTATGATCCATGTTCTGAATTCTTAATCTGTCATGTCAGCATTTTCCTTCTGATTAGGATGCATTGCTAGAGAGCTACTGTGATCCTCTGGGGTGTCAAAACAGTCTGTTTGCTGATATTGCCAGGGCGCTTACATTGGTTGCTTCTCATCTGAGGAAGCTGTTCCTTCTTATTTTGTGTATACTTTTGTTTGGGTACAATTTTTTAAGTTTCTATTATTATTTTATTTATTATGTTTTGTCCCCACCTAGGAATGTGTCTGAATTGTATGTCATGCTTGTTTGTTTAGCTTTCACTTGGGATAGTTTCCGGGAGCCAAGGCGCTGTCTATATTCCTTGGTTATTGATAGTCTTTGTGCAGTGAGCAATGCCATTCTCAGATGCCAGCTATGGTAGAAAATGTAGTAGGCTGCAGTTCAACCACCAGGCCAGTAGGTGGCACTTATGTAAGAGCTGGCTGCAACAGGAGCAGGTGGGTGTGTTCTTGGTATCAGTTTTCTCAGGTGATCAGGCGGCCTGTGGAATGCTGCTGTCCTGGTGTCCTTCTTAGCCCTAGGGGCAGGGGAGCAAAGCTGAGCAGGACTGCCAAGCTCCCGTATACACCCCAATGTTAGGTGGAAGTACTATCCTGGTGAGGGTAGTCAAGGAGCTTGAGTTGAATTTCCCCACATTATCTGTCAGGAATTGCTGGAGGGAGAGGGGAGAGTGAACCAGCTCCCAGCTCTGGTAGGGAGGCACAAATCTCTGTCTCTATCACACTACTGTCCTGGCATTTGTGAATTTTTGTTCAGACAACTTTCAATTCAGGTAGACACTGTCTTTTTCGTCCAGGACATAATGTAGCCACAAGCCTCAGAAATGGCCTGACCCACAGATCTCTGACCAAACAGGCTCTGCCCAAACTGGTTCCACCCAAAAGTCCTGAAATAGGCAGCTTTTCGCTTGCCTGTACTCCACTGCAGGAAACCATGGCTTTTCAAAGGGAAAGGCTATCTTCTGTGAATGATTTGTTCATATATTTTGCTCATTTTGTAATTTTTTGGTCATTTTACTTTTCCTCATGAATTTGGAGATGTCTATCGATTATGTATACATATGTCAAATCTGTATCTATTAACGTACATATGTGTGTATATGTACCTTCTTCATTTTTAGTATTCCAAATACTTTTCTCAATTGTCCACCCATTAGTTTTGTTCAGTATCTACTTTGATGAAGGGAAATCCTTCATTTTAAAAAGTAAAACCCAACTATTTTTAATAGAGTTTCCAATTTGGTGACTTAATTTAAGAAGTAATTCCCCACCAATAGGTCATAAAAATACTCTGCTACTTTATGTAGTACTAATTTTTTAGCATTGTCAATTGCTCTTATTACTTCATTCCTTTGCAAACAAACCTTGGCTCTTCTCTTTCAAAAATAATTTAGACACTTGTAGTCAATCATACTTCCATAGAATGTAAAAATGAGTTTATTGAGTACCTCTGAAATTCCAGCTGGAATTTCAATTAGAAATTTATTGATGTTATAGAATAATATAAAGAGAATTATAATTTTTTATAATAGTAAGTTGTTTCATAAGTAATCAAATATGACTTTTAATGTAATAGTTTTATCACCTTTAAGAGATTTTAGAATTTCTCTACAGAAGTCTTACATATTCTTCCTTTAGTTAATTTTTAACTATTTTATAGATTTTGTTGCTATTGTATACATATTTGTGTATATTTCTATTATAATGTACTTAGTCATTGTATAAAAAAGGACTATCAATCTTTTATACTTATTTTGTGCCTTGATACGTTGCTAAATTTTTATAGTTCTAATGGCTTGCTCTGTATTCTATCAGTTTTCTAGATAGAAAATCACCTCATCTGAAAAAATCTACTCCCTTGAAATTCTTACAGTACTTATTCAAATGTTAAATTTATATGTGGGTTAATTCTTCAGCTCTCTTATTATTTCCAATATTTTGTTCTTTTTATTTTTTTAGTACACAATTATCATCTACAATTAATGATAAGTTTGTCTTTAATTTCTACTTTCATGCCTCTTTACTTTCCTTGCTTTACTGGATTATATAGGATTTTCAGTATTCTGTTGAATAGTGATGATAGTAACCAGATGTCTTCTTTTTGATTTTCATTGAAATGCTTGTAAAGATTCAAAATTAAATATATTTCACATAGGCTGTCTGTAGCTACATTTGTCCACACATTTTAAGTTTTCATCTATTGTGATTTGGTAATGTTTTACCAGAAAGGATATTTGAATATATCAAATGCTTTTTGTATAACTCTAGAGGTGATTAAATGGTCTTTCTACCTTAACTGTTGAAGTAAGTGATTCTATTAATAGATTTTCAGTGGTAAAAAAATTCTTGCGTCCTATAGATAAATTTCACTTCATTTAATGCTGATTTCTGTTTGCAAATATTTTATTTGACTCTATATACATAATTTTTTGAGTCTGTATACATAAATGAGATTAGTTGATAGTTATTATTTTAGTATTTCTTTTCTGGAGAACTTCCTGGGTTTGACATCCTGAACATTATATCTCATTTAGCTGGAATTGTTTTCCATCTTTTTCTCTACTTAGAACAATGTATATGGAATATAATTATCTGTTCCTCAGTGTAGTTTGGTTGGAAGACCTTGTAAGACTAGTAAGAATTTTGACTACTAATTCATTTTCATTTTACAATTAGTTATATATTCAGGTTTTCTTCCTCTTCTGGGATTTTTTAAATAAAATTTTTAATTTTATCTGTGATAAATACATTAATATAAATTATAGATTACATTTTCTTAATTTAATGTGTATATTACTCCATCTTTAATATGTCTATTTTTCTAATATTTATTACTTTATCATATTTGAGAGAAGTGGATTCATTAGTTTTCTCAAATAAAATCTTTTAGAAGTTGAGATACAAAGAACACTTGAGGCTAGGATTTGGAGGTTAGAGTGAGCTGTGATCAAGCCACTGCACTCCACCCTAGGCAACAGAGCAAAATCCTGTCTCTGAAAAAAATAATCTTTTAATTAGTGAGTGTTCTCAGTCACCTTTATCAATTTTTTCTTTTGCTTTCTCTTTCACCAATTAGTGCTTTTAACTTAATTTTTATCCTTCTAATTTTTTATTATTTTTGTTGTTACTTTTCTAGCTTCTAGCAATTAAAATCTTAACTCACGTTTTTATTCTGTCTTCTTTCCAAATAAATATGATTAAAGCTACAAATTCCTCTATAAATGCCACTTTGGAATCATTTTTTGAACCAGAGAGGGTATGTGCTCACCTGTGTAAAAATAACCTTTTTTTTTTTTTCTAATCATCTCTTGAATATGTAGTGCAGTAGTTAAGGCATAGAATTTGGAGCAGAGCTGCCTAAAATACTTACTAGTTATATGATCTTTGTCATCTCATCTATGAAATGGAAATAGTACCTGCTAAAGATTGTTATGAAGATTACATGAGGTAATACATGTAAAGTAAAGACAAGAGTGTCTGGCCTACAGCATGTTTCATTCAAATGATTTTGATTATTTAATCAGCTTTAACTATAAAATGGTATTTCCTTAGTTGTCCACATTGAAAAAAGAAAGTGTAGTTTGTAAGCTTCTCTAAGTCTCAGTTTCTTTAATATTAAAGAAGAACTTTTTCATGAGTATTAAATATTATACTATCAGATGCATAAAGCAGTTATTTTCTAGAATAAAAAGAACTAAATCAAAAAAATGGTGGGGGGATGGGATGGAGGTATGACTACATGGTGAGTGCCAGGCGCACTGTCTGGAGAATGGACACGCTTGAGTGACTCAGAGGGATGGGCAGGACATGGACAATGTATATAACCTGAGCTTTTGTACCCCCATGAAGAGCTGAAATAAAAAAAAAATGGATATTCTCTTACTTGCTGTCACATAGAGCTGATGCTCAATATGTGATCATTATCACAATATTGATAATGGGATTACTAATTTGTGTCACATTTTTGTTAGTTCTATTCACACTTGGATCAGATTCATGGAGAAAGGACTAAAACATAGGAGAAGGAGGCTTTGGTGACTTGCTACTCAGCAAGAATGACGAAACAAACAAAAGAAAGTTTCAGTCATGAGAAACTAAAAACTGATGGGACCATTTATAGAAGAAAGTGAGAATGAGAAAAAGAAAAATGAGGAAAGATTATGAATTAGTTTTAATTCTTTAAGGGCAAACTCTAAATCCCTGTAATCCATAGGCACCTTCTGTGGGTAACTGGAGGTAGCAGCCCTGTGCCTTTAACCACACCTCTTCCCTTGAACACAGGCTCCAGAGCAGGTGCTGCAGATTTATCTTTCTTCATTTAAAGGTGATGAACCTGGAGGCCTGAACTGCTGTTTAAGTTCATGTTGCTCCACTTGATCAAGTCTTTTATACATTCAGCTTACCTCATTCGTTAGATAGAAGATACCAGACAGGCATTCCCCAAGGCCATGGTTTATCCAGGGCCTGTTGCTACCATGCTCTTCTGAGCTTAGGCCCCAGCATATTCTGATTCCACCAGTCCTACTGCATCCTCCCTCCCACAGTTAGTGCCACTCCCAGAGACATTTACTGACCTCCAAGAATACTTACTCCATCTCTTCTTTCAAACGTACCCTCTATCATTTCTACTGTTTTTGTATTCACCACAGAACACAGTAAAGTCCAGTCTGAGCTGTCAGCAGAGCAGATTACCTTCTTGTTTTTATACCTGGGGAGAACGGAAAGTGTCATCCATCCCTAACTATTGAGAAAACCACCCTGGCCCTCTACAACAATAAGTATCATACTCTAGGGTTCCAGCCAGAACGATACAGTTAACAGTTCTAGGTGACACCTCTGCCTCAGGGCAACTTAATTACATATTTTGCTCTTAAGTACCAAATCCTTCTCCCTTTCTGATATAATTACTCAGCCCAAAGGTCTACACTGCAAGGGTAGACCAGAGTTTCTCTGACACTGTTGTGGACCAACATTTAAACTTCTCCAAATCCTGTTGAGCTGGTATTTCTTGCAAAATGGCCACCTGTCCTCAGGGTTTTTTTGAACTCTTCCATATGTATATGTGCAGATAGCCCATATCTGTTGCCTGCAGAGGAGGTATAACTTGTGCCTCACACAAATATACGCCCATTTCTCAACTACGGTACCTTCTCAGAAGTTGAATTGAATGCATTAAACTATTTTGTTCAGAAACCCAGAGTATTCTGAAAATCACTAGACAACAGTCATCTTTCCCTATGAGATTCCATGTACAGCAGACAAGAAACCCAAAGCCGCCCTTTGTGGCTCACTGAGCTTGCCTCTTATACTATAGAGAATTCTGAAAAGATGCTCTGGCATCACCGCCTCCTTCCTAAGTTCACATCTGTATCTTAGAATCTTGCCATAACTATAAAGGCAATAATGTGAAGGAAGGAGAGGACTGAGAGTGACCATTTTACTATCTTTTTACTATCTGTGAACAATGTCAAAGATGCACCTACATTTTCAGTGATGGCAGCAGTTTGAAATGTCCAATTTCCTTAACTATTAAGTCTGACGATTGATATCTCTCACATTTCACTTTGACACTTCTTGGTTTATTTTTCTTGTGAAAGTACATCCTCATTCTTTCAAACACATGGTTTGGCTTGTGAAGATCTATCAAAATTTTTAAAGCAAATTTTGTGAAACCATGGATAAGTCAAAACTTCATGGTATTTTTGAATATGTTTCCTCTTGGAATCAATGCAGTACAGACAGCAAGAAATATCAATGAAGGATATAGCTAAAAAATGTACAGCATGTCGATGGTTTGAGAAGTTCCATCCTCGTGATTTTAATCTTGAAAATGAGCCACATGGGTGACCTGAGACCAAAGTGGATAATGATGAGCTAAAAGCTGTAGTGGAAGTGCATTCATCTCAACCTAAGTGTGAATTAGCAGCAAGGATTGATGTTACTATTCCAACAATATCGGACCATTTGAAACAAATCAGCACAGTAAAAAGGCTGGATACCTGGGTCCCACATGAATTAAATGAGCATCACAAGAGAAATCATCTTGAAGTTTGCCTTTCTTTGCTGTCGCGACATAAAGGCAAACTGTTTCTACACTGTATTGTTACATGTGCTGAAAAATGGATTGTTTTTGACAATCGCAAGTGTTCAGCACAGTGATTGGATAAAGATAAAGTGCTGAAACACAGTCCAAAATTAAATATTCATCAAAAAAAAAACCTAGCAGTGTCTGTTTGGTGGAACAGTGCTGGTATTATCCACTAAAGCTTCATGAAACCTGGTCAATCAATCACAGGGGATGTATACTATAACCTCTTGGATGAAATTATGAGGATGCTTACAATTAAGCAGCCAAGATTAGTCAATACAGAAAGGCTAACCGTGTTGCAAGACAACACTCAACCACATGTTGCACAAACAACACTGCTCAAACTAGAGGCTAGAGTTGGAAACTCTCTGGTATCCACCATATTCACCAGACCTTGTGCCAACTGACTACCACTTCTTTCAGGCTTTGGATCACTTCTTGCAAGGAAAAATATTCATTTCACAACAAGCTGTGGAAAACACCTTTCGCCATCTCATTGCCACTCCCTCTCCAGACTTCTTCACTGCTGACATAAACAAGCTACCATTAAGATGGCAAAACTGTGGCAATAGTTTAGGCTGACACTTTGATTAATTGTATAGTTTCTTATTTGAGATATAATAAACTAAACTTTTGATTCAAAATTGGACATTTCATATTTAATGAACTATCATTATTATTATTATTATAGTACCTGCAAATCTACAACCTATCAGATAGAGACTGGTGTCATTAATATCTCCTCTGGCAAGTCAAACTTGAATATCATTTGAGAATTCAACAAAAGTAGTTTTAATTACCTAATACATGTTAGGCTATCATCTAGGCACTGGGATATAAATGTCATCAGAATAGGTAAAATCCAGAATTTTACAGTGCTTATATTTTAGATGACAAAGACAATAAATACGTAAAAATAAACAAGGTAATTTTATATAAATTAAGTACTCAAGATAATCAAAGAGTATTGGAATAAAATATGACTGAGGTGAAGTGTGCTACTTTACTTAGAATGATCAGTAAAGGTCTGTCTATGGAGATGACACCTGAGCTGAGAAGAAGCTCAACATCAGTGAGGGACAAAAAGAAATCTATTGTCACAGAAGCCTAATATGCAATGGCAGAAAGATTGGACACAGTGACAGAGAAGTCAGTGTAGCCATATCAAGGGTTCAAGAATTATTGAGACCAAGAAAACTAGAGTCATGAGGCAAAGTCTATTCAAATGGGGAACAGCAGTAATATATTTTTACTACACACCTTATACCAGAAACTGAATGGTCCCTATTTCAGCCTCTTCATTTTGATAAAGATCATCCGCAGTGGACTTACACCATGTGATGAAACCCTGACTTTCATCATTTATTGCTCCAAACAACCCCTTAAAATTCCACCTTCCTCTCTGGACTCTAGTGGCCTGGCTCTAGATAGGCTGTCTCAATATGTTCTACAGAAGGTGGTGGACTCTCAACAGTGAAAAGACTGGCCTCAATGCCTGTCAATGGGTAGGAGTGCAGCCTGGATATGTGATTATGAAACCTTGTCTGATAACCTGAAAATGCCCACCATAGAGTTATAAAGTTCCACTAAAAAATCTATATAATCTGCTCAATTATCCCATCCAATGGAAGAGGTTCACTGAACATCTGTGTGAACTCTGCACACAAACAGCTTTCTCCTTTCCAAAGGGTTCAATCAAATGTATCTCAATTAATTAGATAATTTAGGAATACACGTTAAAAACTAAAGAAAAAGAAAACTGTAAATAATAATAACCCAAAATAACAAAGAGAAGGAAACATATAGCTTAACAGGCATCCAATCACTATTTTCCTTCATTATCTTAACCCTGGCCCTGCACATTACCACTGTCCTCAAACCCCATGTCCTCAAACCCCATTTCTCCCCTGAATATGCACATCCACAAAGACACACATAAACACACACAATCTCGGGGAATTGGGAATGCCAGTTCAACCTTGTCCTCACTTTGACAAGAGACATCTCATATGTTATTATTGTCTCTAAATATCTCTGAAGGAGAATTAACACCCCAATCACTGTGTAGTCTGAGGCACCCACCTGTTTCCTGTCCCCTTGGTAAGAGGCAAAGGGAGAGAGGAAAGGTTTTAATAAGAGCAGAATCAAATGATGCATGGATGTCAAAGAGGGAATGGAATAAGACAATATCACTTGATCTAACACTGAATTTATTTGTCAGCATTTATTGGGAAATATTACCTTCAGGCAGAACCAGTTACATAATATATGGAAAATTAAAATTCAGTGTCTCTTTTTTGAAAACTATTAAGGATTTCAAGATGACAACAGCAGAGCATTGAACCTCGCATGAGTCCCCTCAGAGCATGAGATTCCATGTGCCTGCCTGGGTCACATGCTTATAAAACTGGCCCTGAATTTAGACAAGGCTTTTGTTCATGAATACAGACACAAACACTTATATCCTACTTTCAAACAAGTCAGGGAAGAGATAAGAGCAAAAACCTAACTTTTCTTAATAAGAAGAAATAAGTGTGTTTATGAAGATCATTTTAATTTGGGGGAGTACAGAGGAGCTTCCAATTGGGTAATCCTGGAAAACTTCCATGAGCATGAGGCATCTGAATCATGGTTTGAAGGATTGACAGTGAAGCACTGGAAACATAGGGAAAGATAAAGTTCCAATTTGAGCTGTGAGAAAGGAAGACGATCTTAATCTCAAGAAGGGAAATCAGAGAGAAATGAGGAAGGAAAAAAGGAGACAAAAAATAGAATAATTAATTAACTAGAGGTTGAAGAAACAAAAAACACAAAACGACTTACCACTGATTTTCAAACTATGAGTCAACTATAGTGAACATGACAAAGATAACTAAGACTGTCAAACAGATCAATACCAGAAGGATGGAGTATCCACCTGGTTGGTGACAAAATACAAATATCAACCCACAAAATATTCTCTGTCACACCACAGCTGAGCCTTTTCATTTCACAAGGGTGAGACCTCCTAGACTCCTCATCTGTACTTTCTAGAGCCCTCATTTTAATTCCTCCCCAGCCCTCTTCCATCATGTCACCAGTTCATCCCTTCTTTGCTCTTTGTTACCTCTAATCCCCTACTTCCATTTTATTCAAATTTAACTGCTGTCATTCCCTACCCTTTTTTTATTTGGATTCTCCCAATTTCATCCTTCTTGTGCCAGGCATGCTCACCATTTCCTTTGCTCCTCAGAAAAGCCATAGGACTGTCTTGCATAACTTCCCAGCTGGGTCCCAGCCCATTCTCACCCCAGTGGATGATTATGTCATAGCCCCTGAGACTGCTGTGCTTCACCTGACAAGACAGGCCAGCCGCCTCCCCAGCTGCCACATCCAGGGTTGCTTGGAGGAACCATGTCCTGTCAGCATTGGGCAGGACATCACTGTGCCGAGTGCCCGACTGCTCCTGCTCGCCCCGTATCCACCTCACCCACACAGGCTTTGGGTTGAATCCTGAGACGTGGCATACCAGCAGCAGATGGCCAGGCTGGAGATTAGGACCTGTGGACATCCAGCCTTTGTCTTCACTGGAAAAGAGAAGACAGGGAGAAATGGAATTTAAGGGAAACCCCAAGTCAGAGCTCAGGGATTCAGGTGCTTTTGAAGTTTGAGTAATCACCGCTTTCTCTTGTGTAAGAAACAATCCTAAATCCACACATCTAACCCTATACCCTCTCATTATGTGTTTCAAAATGATAATGAGAACAGACAAATTGAAGTACAAAAGTTAATGCCCTAGGACTAGAAGAGGAGAGACAGTTGGGCTCACCTTGTCTTTCCAGGTCTGACTTTCCCGCTACAAAGAGGCCTGCCAGAAATCGAGGGCAGGTTTGACCAAGAATGCTCTGCACTATTTCTTTAATATCTCGGTAGTGATTGAGCACCTTGCAGACTTTCTGGGCCCGAGTCTCTGCTGCTGGAAATGGCACCCAGGAACTTCCTTGGAAACTGAGGAAATATGATCCTTGATATGTTCCATTTATGAAGATTTCTCAGGCCTTCCCAGCATACATTTTATAGCCCGGTTATATCTGGAGCTCAAACGGGTCTGAGGGTAGAGAGGGAAGAGAGAATCAATATGGAAAGAATGACAGAAAAGAAAAATGAACAATTTAGGGGGTAATGGGATTCAAAGGAAGGAAAATTTGCAGGGAAATCATACGAAAGACTAGAGTTTAGGTGAAAAGGGAAAGGAAATTTGTGGGAAGAAAATTTGAATATTATAAAGGTACTTTGAAATAATTATTGTGGAAGGCTTGTCTGGAAGAATTCATATGAGTGTATTAGGTCTAAGACAGGCCACATGAACACTCAGCTCAAAGAGGAAAGAGGCCAGAAACCTGGGGAGGAACGACTGAGTCTGAGGTCAGAAATTACTGGCAGAAGATCAACAACAGACAACCATTCCAGGGAGCCAGAACTTGAGGGTACATTCAGGAGCATGCAGCCATCAATACATGCAGGCTCTGCACTGTATATTGGGGGAAAACAGTGATTAGTACAGCAGAGGAGGGAGTGGGAGACAAAGGGAGACAGGAAACAAGGTCAGGAAGGAAGGATGATGGTCAGGATTTACATACTATCTTCTCCTTTGAAAGATGGTTGGAGCCCTTGGGCAAATTATCAACTTATAACAATAAACTCACATTCAAACTGAAATCGACTGCCAAAGGCCTGTACTTCCCTGGAAAAACCACATAAGTACACCTGGAGCAGCACCTGTAAGTTCTTCAGCTCCTCCTTGCTAAAGTCTCCCTGGGACCATGATCTCAGAAAGCAGATGGTTCCCACGATGTCATCCCAGGAGTGAGTCTGTAGCTCACCCACCCAGCCTGGGCCCAGGATGTGCACCCAACTGTGGTTTGCAAAGGAGGAGATCTGGAGCATGTGGAAGGAGAGGGCTTCTTCTGCTGCTGGATGATGGGATCCTAGAGCTTGGGGAGCTGAGAGAGAGGGGAATGGCAAGTGGAGAGAGTGTAAAGGGATGGCAGATGAGATGCCACAGGAAGAAGAGGAGCCCACAGAGGAGAGGAAGGATAAAGATAATTACATGTATTCCAGTACTGCTTTTCCCCTGGGCCAAATTCCTCTCCCCAAAATCAGAAACAGAAACTGAGACTGTAGACAAGAATTCAGGTCCTGGAAGTAGCTTGGAAGGCATATGCCAGGGGCATCCTAGAGCAGCACTGCTCCCTTTCTCAGGTCCTTCCCAGAGCTTCCCTTCCACCTTCCTGTGCCCGACTCTAGATATCCTCCCACCTGAGCTCTTCCTACCTGCTGTGCTCTCCCCAGGGCAGCAAAGTTCTCTGAAGAGGAGCAGGAGC
Organism: Lemur catta; assembly: GCF_020740605.2. Taxonomy (NCBI): domain Eukaryota; kingdom Metazoa; phylum Chordata; class Mammalia; order Primates; family Lemuridae; genus Lemur; species Lemur catta. The sequence goes on along the minus strand of NC_059130.1, from coordinate 31,305,611 downwards.
TGAAGCAGTAGTAGGTGCATCACTGGAGCTCTGTCAGGGGAACTGTGCCCAGGCAGGACACCTTCCCTTGGAACACAGACATCAGCACCCTTCTTGCACTGTCATCTCAATTCCTTTTCCACACACAGACAAACCTCTCCCTCTGCCCACGTCTCTACAGGAGAAGCCCCACTGCCTCCCTTTGTCACAGCCTCCCACACGGTCTCTCACTTCCCCTCCATCTCTCCCACTGTCTGGCTTCCCGGTTTTCTCCCTGCTCTTGTCTACATCTGCCCAACCTCCTCTACTGAAGTAACTGCTGGAAAAGGAGTCCTGGCTTAGAACAAAGTCTCTGTTATGACTAAAATATATAGTAGCTTTTGGCCTTGCAGAAATCAAATACACTTGGGTTGTAAATGTTCTCACCTGTTTGAAGTGATGGAAGTGAGTACAGTCTCTTTGTTTCTGCCTCTCTGTGCTCTTCCCCTCTACCTGTCTGCCACCTGGCTTCCTTTCTCCCTCTTCTTGTTCTTTCTGTTTTGCTCTACTGACTCATCATTTTTGCCTCCCTGTCTACATTTGCCCTTCTCACATGCCCTGCCTGTTCTTCCTGTCCCTTCAGTCTCTCCTCTGTTTCATTACTCTGCTCTTCTCAAATCTCATTATCAGAAGACACTAGGTGTCCTGAATGCGGATTTCAAGCTATACTACAAGGCTATAGTAACCAAAACGGCATGGTAACGACACAAAAACTGAGACATAGAACAATCGATCAGAACAGAGAACCAAGATATAAAATCATCCTCATATTGTCATCTGATCTTTGACAAAGTAGGTAAAAACACACACCTCAAAAAGAATCCTTAGTCAATAAATTGTGCTGGGAATTTGGATAGCCACATGTTGAAGACTAAAAGAGAGCCGTCGCCTCTCACCACTCACCACAAAAATTAATTCATGATGGATAAAACAGTTAAACCTAAGGCATGGTACTATAAGAATTCTAGAGGAAAATGTTGGAAAAACTCTTGCAGATAATGGCCTAGGCAAAGAATTTATGAAGAAGACCCAAAAGGCAATGACATCAACAACAAAAATTAATATTATAAATGAGATCTGATTAAATTAAAAAGCTTCTGCACAGCCTAGGAAAGAATATGGAGAGCAAATACACAACCTACAGAATCAGAGATAATATTTTCATGCTATGCATCCAAAAAGGGCTAATAATTAGAATCTACAAAGAACTCAAGCAAATCAGTATGAAAAGATCAAATAACCCCATTAAAAAGTATTCAAAAGGCATGAACAGAGAGCCTTTTCAAAAGAAGATAGACCAATGGCAAATAAACATATGGAAAAATGCTCAATGTCTTGAATCATCAGGGAAATGCAAATCAAAACCATGAGGAGATATCACCTAAATCCAGTGAGAATGACTTTTATTAAAAAGTCCCAAAACAACAGATGCCGGCATGGATGTGGAGAGAAAGGAACATTTATATGCTGTTGGTGGGACTGCAAACTAGTACAACCTCTATGGAAAGTAGTATGATAGAGATACCTCCAAGAGCTAAAAGTATACTTGCCATTTGATCCAGCAATGCCATTATTGGGTATTTACAAAAAGGGGGAAAAAGTCATTTTATCCAAAACCACCTGTACCCAATGTTTATAGCAACACAATTCACAGTCACAAAGATGTGGAATCAACCCAAGTGTCCATGAATACATGAGTGAATTAATAAAATATACTATATGTATACCATGGAGTACAACTCAGTCATAAATAATACTGAAGCAATACCTTTTATAACAACCTGGATGCAATGGGAGACCATTCTACTAAGTGAAGCAGGGCAAAAATAGAAAAACAGACATCACATATACTCACTATTGAATTGGAATTAATTGATCAACACTCATGTATGTGCACAGATGGAAGTAAAACACAATGGAAATCAAGCAGGAGAGAGAGGGAGGAGGAGATGGGTAAATTCACAATTAATGGATATAATACACACCATCTGGGTAAAGGGCACCCATATAAATCTGACTCAAATGGTACAAAAGCAGCTCATGTAACTAAAATGTTGGAACCCTCGTAATATTGTGAATTTAGAAAAATCAAAACCCCAAAGGACAAGAGCTACTGAACAGAAGGTCACATACCAGTAGCAAAAGTCATTTGTCCCTCAGTAATTGCTATGGTATAAGATAAATTTGCCTGGATTATAAATGGCAGAATTTAAGATATCTAATTCTGGGATTTGGGTCTATAGTTTTATACTACACATGGCATCTAAAATGCTTCATGTAAGGCATGTAAAATGCCTTTGTGTAAGTGACTATCAACACACACATATACACACTCAAAAATATACACACACATTCTCACACAACAGATTAGAATGTAGGCTTAGGATCATCAGGCAAGGAGAGTGAGAAAAGAAAGAGGAGACATTGAGAACATTAGGAAGGGGCAATGACAGAGGGCAAGAGAAGACAGGGCATCGGGGGGAATGGAGGCTGACTGCATGGATAAACCAAACATTCCCTCTAGGATAAAGCAGACTACAAGCTAAGCAATTGTATAATTTCACCTTCTTATCTTATATATGTGGGAATAGAGGCTAAAGAAGGTAAAATGACTGTTCAGAATCACATGGTGGCTTTTCCAAGGTGGTCTGAAGGAAGCTGAAGACATAGAAAGAAGGTGGAAGTCAGGGAAGTAAGACAAAGTCTAGAAGTAAGGGCCAGGGTGGGGCAAGAGAGGCACGGTATAAGGCTGAGGGTTATGGGAGGCACATTTTTTCTCTGAAATGCAATTTGCATAAGAAAGAGATTTGTCAGTTGGAAAAGAGGAAGTCACTACAAGGTACTGAGAAAAAGGGTTTGCTGCAATCAGATATCAAACACAAGCTCTGCTAGTCAGAATTTCCATCTCCCACTGAAATGCTGCTTCTGCCATTTCAACTGTTCTCTTCCTAGGTGGTGACAGTGAAAACAGTAAGAGTCACTCTGGCAGCTCCCAGCACTGGTGCAGGGGTCTTGGATAAAAGCAGGCTGCACTCACCCAGGTGCACTTGGACATGAAGAGTCTGAGCCCTGCTATCTCCAGCCCTCTTCTGCCTTTATGGGTGTTGGGGCTGGAGCCTGAGTCCCTGGGGCAGTCAAATATGTCAGCCTTTATGTGTTCTTCAGACTGTAGGTTCTTGATCACTGGGTCTTTTCCATTTCCATTCTCTCTCACTCCCTCCTGCTTCTCCCTTTCTCTTCACAGTCTTGTTCTTCTACTCTTCACAGCCTTCGAGGGACCAACCTCTTTCTGTGTCATTCCAGATCTCATCCTTTGCCAACAGAACCTGGGCACACAATCAAGGTTCAGGCTGGTTGGATGATTTGCGGATTCATGACTGGGACAGTGACTCAGGCACTGCCATATTCCTGAAGCCCTGGTCCAAGGGCAACATCAGTGATGAGGAGGTTGCTGAGCTGGAGGAGCTATTCCAAGTCTACTTTTTTCTATTTACTCAAAAAAATACAGGAGTATGCCAGTGAATTCCAGCTGGAATGTGAGTCCAGTCCTCTGAACTGCAAAGACTCCCAAGGACTTTTTTCTCTCTCTCTTTGCAAGCTGCTAATCTCTCTGATCCTTCTCCCCTCCTTTCTGCTTTACCCAACTGCATGCACACACTCTTCTAGAGCAATCTCTCACTGACTCCACACTGCATTCCAGATTCTGGCTGTCTCTGACTCTTCTCTGAGATATTAGGGCTCTCCCTTGGTAACCAACTCTTGGTGTGTCTTATGTGGACCTTGCTCCTCAAGGGCCCTTACTCCTACCCTGTGCCTGAGTGACCTACAGTACGGCTTTCTCCTCTGATCTGTCTGTTTAGTGCTCTCCTCCCTATGTCTACCCTTGCTGTGGTCCTGTGGCTCACGCTGAATTGTGCTCTCTAGATTGCATCACACTCTGCCTCCCACCCCCACCAACTACTACCATACCCCCCAATTCATGATGTGCCCAGCTTTCCCAAAGCCCTTGTTTCTGAAAATCTCCATGTACTGTAATTGGTGTTTGGCTCATCATTTCACATCCAAGAATTTTATCCACACCTAAATATAAAATACTAGGTCCTTTTCTCATGGCTTCTTTTCTTATTAAGGTGGAATAACTTATTCTCTGTTTGCCTCCTACCTAGACCTGTTTCAGATCCAGGGCATAGCAGGCTGTGAGCTACATGCTGGAGGTTCCATAGTAAGCTTCTTGAGGGGAGCTTTAGGAGGATTGGATTTCCTGAGCTTCGAGAATGATACATGTGTGCCTGCCCCAGAAGGTGGCATCAGGTCATGGATATTCTGTGCAGTAATCATGCAATATAAAATTGCCATCTATATTGTGAAGAAGCTCCTCTTAGAAATCTGCCCCCAATATCTCTTGAGCGTCCTCTATTCAGGGAAGGCAGAGTTGCAAAGGCAAGGTTAGTCCTGCTGTCCATTTCACTTCCCACTGCCTTCTCTAAGCTCAAGAGTAGGATAGGGGTTTAATCAAAAAGTTATTCAGATCCCAAAGCAGTGGACACCTTCACTGTCCAAGTTTGGCTTCTGAGTCCCTGAGGTCTGAATTTGAGTCATGATACAACACTCTAGCTGCCCCTTCTTGCCCCAGTGAAGACCGAGGCCTGGCTGTCCAGTGGCCCCAGTCCCAGGCCTTGCCGTCTGCTGCTGGTGTGTCACATCTCAGGATTCTACCCAAAGCTCGTGTGGGTGAGGTGGATACGGGGTGAGCAGGAGCAGCCGGGCACTCAGCACAGTGACCTCCTGCCCGATGCTGACTGGACATGCTATCTCTGAGCAACCCTGGATGTGGCAGCTGGGGAGGTGACTGGCCTGTCTTGTCGGGTGAAGCACAGTAGTCTAGAGGGCCAGGACATCATCCTCCACTGAGGTGAGAAAGAGCTGGGGCCCAGGCTGGACATGGGAGGAGATGGTCCTCAGGCAGAGAGGCAGGCACTGGGGAAGGATGGGGCTTGACAGATGAAAGAGGGAGAGGGATAGATTGATTCATTTGTGGGACTCCAGTCCCAACAGGAATAAAAATAGAGGAGCCAAGTTATAGAAGAGATAAGAATGAAGGACTCACAGATTATGTGAGTTGGAGCTAGAGGGATCAAAAGATAGATGGATGGCCTCAGGAATGTGAGAGAGGGAGTTGCAGATGACCATATTGGGAGCAGCTGAATGGAGGTGCTGACACTCAGGTGGGCAAAGGATGCCCAGGGGATTGAGTGGGTGGGATTTGAAGTGACATCCTTTTGTCCTCTCTCAATTGCCAGGATACCCCATCTCCATTGGTTTGATCTTTTTGGCAATAGTAGTGCCCTCCTTGAACCTTTTGGTGTGCCTTGCATTATGGTATAAGAGGCGCCGGTGAGTTGTTTTTTGTTTGTTTGTTTTTAATCTTTCCTTTCTGATGCCCTCCCACTCTTTTCCGTACATTGATCCATTTCATTGCCTTATCCTCAATCCTTCCAGCAAACTCTTTCCCCCCAACTCCCATCTCCTTTATGTGGAAATATATTTTTTAATCCTGTTAAAATACACATAAGAAAATTTACCCTCTTTGCATTTTTAAGTGTACAGTTCAGTAGAGTTAAGTGTATTCACATTGTTATGCCAGCAGTCTCCAGAACTCTTTTATCCCTCAAAACAGGAACTCTTTTCCTATGAAACAGAAATTCCCCATTTGCCCCTCATGCCTCCCCCGGCCCTGGCTAAGATCATTCTACTTTCTGTTTCTGTGAATATGACTACTCTGGGTACCTCATATAAGTGGAATCACACTGTAACTGTCTTTTTGTGACTGGCTGAATTCACTTAGCATGAGGCCCTCAAGGTTCATCCATGTTGTAGCATGTGACAGGGTTTCCTTCCTTTTAAGTCCAGAATAATATTCTATTGTAGGTAAGTGACACATTTAGTCCATCCATTCATCCGTCTATGGACAGTTGACTTACTCCCAACTCTAAATATTGTGAATCATGTTGCTATGAACATCACTGTACAAATAAATACCTCTTATATAGAGCTCTTTGTTTGTGTGGTTTTAACAGATCATATCGAAATATTCCTTGAGCTCTCATCATATCTCCTCTCCCATTTGGAATAAACACCAAGAAGCCTAGAATCCCAAGATGTCAACCCAGGTGTCATTCTCATCATAGTTCATCAAATTATAATCAAATTTTATCAAAATGGAGTGCTCATAGATTCTAAGATAAGTTGCAAATTAAACACCAGCAGAAAAATTATTTAAAACTGTGAATTTATTATAAGACTGTATCAATAGCATGATCTATGTCTTATATATTAAAATGTAAGAAAGAATGTCTCAAAATAAATGAAATATGGTAGTTGTACTTAACGGTGAACTTGGAAGTTACTTGAGGGCAGTGATTCCTGTTTGTGGATCCCTGCCAAGAGCCCTTACCTGCAAATACATTTTCTCCATAAAAATTATCTGAGTTGTTGAGTGTCAATTCATGGTCTTCCTTGAGAGTCACCTCCTTCCTTCTTTCTTTCTGTTGATATTCTAGATCTTCTTCTTCTTACTAAAATTTTTTCTACTTAGGCAAAAAATATAATGCTTTTCTGGTTTCTGCTCTGAACTGCTCTGGAGAAAAACACCATTGTCCTTACTACAACTACAGTCTAACTTCAAACAGTCATTGGAATGAGCTCCTGCTTCTCAGTTTTTCAGGGAGATTGAGTGAGAGGCAGGGTGGGTGAGGAGTTATAGTTCAGAGGGGTTGTGACATATTTAAGGAAAAGGATTAAGAGGGCTGTTCCTGCCTTCAGGGTCCTTGTTTGATATCTGTGCTGTATCATTCAGTTATATTTCTGATTTACATTTACCTTTATTCGTTGTTTTATTCTATACTTTTCTAAAAGAGTCCTTCTTTAAAAATCTAAATTCATTTTGAATAAAATAGTAGGGGGAAGGGGGATTTTGAGGATATATTCTCTTAGAACTTAGGAATGGAGGCCAGGGGAAGCTTAGTTTTGGGGAAGCCAGGGTTACTAGATGCAATTCTCTGATCTGTAAATTTTAGAACAATATGGTCTTTAGAGTTTAAGAAGTGTAGCAAATGGGTGAAATCACAGCTTCCCCCCCCCTTTCTATTAACACTACTGCTTACTTCTCAGGAATACAATCAACTGGACCCCATCTTATAGAGTAAGCATGCTATTGCTGTGTGCTTGTGAACCATGCAGTGTGGAACATAGGAATGTGAACTATGAACTAGCTGCAGCAATAGCACCAGGAAGTTTGCTAGAAAAACAAATTACTACCACCCCCCAACCTACTGAATCAGAAAATATGGAAATGGGAACCGCTGATCTGTTTTAACAAGGCTTCCAGGTGATTCTTATTTCTATTCAAGTTTGAGAACGCTTGTTCTAATGATTTCTCAACCTCTGCACTATTGACATTTTGGGCCAGGTAATTCTGGTTGAGGAAGGCTGTTCTGTGCACTGTAGAAGGTTTAGCAGTATCCCTGGCCTCTACCCATTAGATGCCAATAGTATCTCCTCAGTTGTGACATCAAATATATCTTCAGACATTGCTAAATGTTCCCTAGGAGCACAAATTGACCCAGATGAGAAACAAGATCTAAGATAATAATCATAATTTCATCCCCTTGTTTAGCCAGAATAATTGACTCATAGAGTATATCTGATCTAATTTGGCCTGATCCAAGTGAAGTCTAAGATTTATGTTTGGTAGTTGAGGAAAGAGGAGTTCTCACTTTGTCTGGCTGGTATGATGTGTGCAAAGTCCAAAACTGCTATAGAATTTTGTTCAATAAGTAAAGCTGGACCAAGAATGAAGCTCACAAATAAGAAAACGGATCAAACAGCAAATGACAAGATGACAGGGCCAAAGCTTGAATCAACTATACCTGAAATTTGAACAACCTCTGGATATTTTAGTTACATGAAAGTAATGACTTCACTTTTCCTTTTAAACCAATTGAGTTTGAATTTTGTGATATCACTTCAAAGTTGCTTTAAAATTCTGATATTGATGTGATCAATGTTATCTTGCACAAGCTTTTCCATATTTTTCTTATGTCTTTCCTCTGTTTTCTTTCTCCTCTTATTCTTTATCTTCCCAAATTATCATCCCCCAATGGTGGTTTTTTTGAACTTACGATTTTCCTCTAAGTGTTCTTACCTTAAGAAACCTTAATTTACTCATGACTTTATGACCTCTCCATGAATGACTTTCAGAAGTAGATCTTCAAACACAAAATGCAAGGATTTCCAAATTATCTTTGTGTGAGACTGCATGTGCATGTGTACATGTTTGTGTGATTTTTGCCAATATATAAACGTACAGTAGTTTGCCGTTTTCCACAGTGGATATGTTCCAACACCCCCATGGGTGCCTGAAACCACAGATAGTACCAAACACAATTGCTGTCAGTTGGATCACATTTCTGTTCATGTCTTCCATCCACAAATTTAATACCTTTTCCATCTTAACTAAGCAGTGATTATCAGCAGTAAAAATAACTTTTGCAGTTTGAGGTCCAACAGCAAAACAAGCATGAATTTCTTTCGTCTTCACAGTTTCATCAATAAAAGATGCATTCTTACTGAAGATCTTAGTAACCTAAGCATACATTTTTTTCCTTTCCTCATTAGTAAAGAATTTTCACCTTTTCACATAATGGAAGCACTTTACAGCTTCTCTTTGGCATATTCAAATTTCCAGCATCATTATTCTTGTGCTTTGGTGCCACTATTAAGCAAAATAAGGGTTACTTGAACACAAGCCCTGCCATATTGCAATAGTCACTCTGTTAACTGAGCCACCTACTAAGTGACTTGAAACCAAGGGTAACAAACGACTCCTTTTCAACGTTTTAATTAGTAATTTTATATGTAAAAAGGTAGAGAAAACCGTATAAAAAACCCTTATGCTCATGAGACAACTTTGAATACTGAATCCACTCATGATTGAAATAAATTTCAGATAATCATATTTAATCCATAAATATTTCAACATGTATTTCTAAAATATAAAGTTTATTTTTTATATACAACCACAATTACATTATCATATGTATAAATTAAAGATTTCTTAATATCATCAAATATCTAATCAGTATTCAAAGTTTTCCCAACTGTCTCATAAATTATTTTTTACACTTCATTTATTAAATTAAAATAGAAATAAGGCCCATGCATTAAAACTAGTTGAAATATCTCATAAATCTCTATTAATCTATAGATATCTTCTCTCATTTTTATCCTAGAATTTGCTTTTTAAGAAATTGCATCATTCATCTTGTCTAATTGTGCATAGTCTGGATTTGCTGATCACATAGTTATGCCACTATCCTCTCAGATATTATGCTATTTTACGTGACCTTTATCCTCTTTATTTATATTGCTATATTCATGATGTGATCAGATTGAAATTTTATTATACTGTGTATATCTCACAAGGGGTATATGACATTTGGTGATCTCCATTCATGACCTAGGTCAATAGGTCTCAACACTTCTATGCATTTTACACATGTAAAAGGTATTCAGGATTGCACAATAATATGAATGTACTGAATGGCACAGAACTGTGTACCTCAAAATGGCAAAAATGGTAAATCTTATGAATGTATATTTTACTAGAATGAAAAAAATGACTTTTTGCATAAAATGTATATAAAATATATCTCTAGATAGGCAGCTAGATACTTATGTTTTAGAAGAAAAAATTAATGTTATTAAAATATTTATAAACACATAAAACATTGATTACATGTCCACAATAATAACACCTTTGTTTTTAAATTTTTTCCAAACATTTAGAGAGAAAGGTGTCTTTAAACCTCCTTTTCTTTACATTTTTACAATTCTCTTTAATATCTGACTTAATAGAAAAGAGCTACATTTTTATATCTGCTTTGACATTCAGTCTGATGCAATATCACATTTCATATAGTCTCTGAGGAACAATGAACACTCGTGAGAAGAAGAAAATGAAAAAGTTAAATAAGATCTAAGCATTGGCCAGGCGCGGTGGCTCACGCCTGTAATCCTAGCACTCTGGGAGGCCGAGGCAGGTGGATCGCTCAAGGGCAGGAGTTGGAGACCGGCCTGAGCAAGAGCAAGACCCCGTCTCTACTAAAAATAGAAACAAATTATATGGACAGCTAAAAATATATATAGAAATATTAGCCACGCATCATGGTGGTGCATGCCTGTAGTCCCAGCTACTCAGGAGGCTGAGACAGAAGGATTACTGGAGCCCAGGAGTTTGAGGTTGCTGTGAACTAGGCTGATGCCACAGCTCTCCAGCCTGGGCAAAAGAGTGAGACTCTGTCTCAAAAAAAAAAAAAAAGATCTAAGCCTTGTTATAGAAATTATTTTTAACTGTGTGCCCTCTGACAGGGCAGCAGGGACCTCAAAGTGTCCTTGGGCTATATCTTATAAATAAATGACCTAGGGGTAAAAAAAGTCCTATACATTCTTCATTTATTTGTTACCAAAAAGATATATTCTCCTCAAGAACTCCCTCATTACCCTGAGGTAATCAAAGAATAAAAATACTTCCTATTTTTCATTTATTTTTGAGTTTTCAAGACAATGAATGGTTTATATGGCATCCTTCACAGGTGACTAATAAATGTTTTTGCATAAGTGAATTTCATAAATTTCAACTTATTTGAAATGCTTGCTCTATCATAGTAATTGTGTTCACTGGAGTTCAAATTGTCCCATCTGTGACTGAGAAATCCTTTTCAAGTCAGCTGTCCTTGAATTCTTTCAATATGTCTCCATTATTGAAGACTCCATTACTTTTTTACGTGCAGCTATTGTTCATGGCTCTTGCAGAAACTTCCTGCCCCACATTAGAAATTAGCCAATTCTCCAAGGATTTTTGGTCCCTTCTAGTGGGAAAACATGATGTGGAAACCATAATTTAGGTTAGTCCTGGTTTCTAAGCATTCTAAGAAGGCAAACCTAAAAAAATAGCTTGTGGTTTTATTAAGGATAAATACCACCATGAGCTCATACTTACACTTTCAGTTTAAGTTCAGAATCAAGAGTTTTTATTCATCTATCTCAGTTCTTCTCTATTCCCCCACCTAGAAAATCCTGGTTCCTAATGGATCAATGTAAATAGCTATTCACCTAATTCTACAGTATACGCATGACAATCTTAGAATAAAAATATAAACTCTAGGTCAGAAAGATGGCAGAATAGGAGGTAACCCAATGATATCCCCCCACAACAACACAAATTGTGCACCCATCTCCAGACAAAAGTTTCTCTGTGGGAGCCTCAGGAATCACAGAGGAAGTGATAAAACCTTAGTTGAGCCAAAGTCCTAGGAATACAGTTTTGAGACTACAGATGAGAACCAGGTTAGCGGACTGACCAATGATGTTTCTGGTCTCAAACCAGAGAAACAGACCCATTACCCAAAAACCTTGACTACAGCCCAGTTTGGCCTTGAGGCTGGAAGCAAAACCATCTGCCAAGGGGTCCACAAGGAATCGTGAACTCGTGACTCAGCAGAAAGGCTTGTCTGTGCACCAACACTGATCTTGGCAGGGGATCTCAAAGGTACCCTGAAACTTGTTTCCAGCCTCCCTCAGCTGAGGTCCCAGCTTATTATTTCTTGCACAAGGACCCAGAGGGAAACTTCCCCACATCTTACAGCCTAGGAAACACCCAATCTTCTGAAGCTCTTTGATGGGCCCACAAGTCTTTGTCCCACACCAGATCCTGAGTGGATGCAGTCTCAGCTCCAGCCTCTCTCATTGCAGTTGAGGAGGGAGCTCTCCTGTTCATAGGGGCAGGAACTACTGGGATTGTGCATCTACTTGCGCTACCAGGTAGGGCCCCTCGCATCCATACTACAGTGGATCCTGAGGGGGCACAGTCTCAGCTCTAGACTTTCTCAGTGCAGTCAAGGAACTCCCCTGCCCATATAGCAAACTGCTTGGAAGCATACATGTCTGGGTCACTAGAGTGAACCTATCAACTTCTGTCCCATAGAGGGTGCTAAGGGGACACAGAATCCACAACCAGCCCCTCTCAATGCAGTTGGGTAATGGTCCCAATACTGCAGAGATCTGCCAGGAAATATGAAGTAGTCTGTGTCAATGGGACAGGCTTCTAGTCTTAGATCCCTGTCAGCTTTCTCACACAGCGTGGGTACCCTCCTTAGGTCTTCCCCAGGCCCAGCCAGCCTGGGTCTCCATGACAACCTTGCAGCTCTCACAAGACTCATAGCAAACCAGAGCTTAGGGTTCCCTCTAGTGCTGAAATGGCCACAGCAGTCATGGACCCTAACAGCATTCACTCTGGTTAAATTTCAGACAGGACAAATGAAGAAAAATAGGCCAGACTATAAAGAATAAATACCTAACTTCAATGCACAGACATTAATGTACTCCACAACCATTAAAAATAATTAGGGAATTATGATCTCACCAAAAGGACAAAACAAGACACAAATTATGGACCCTAAAGTGATGGAGATATATGCTCTCTCAAAGAATTCCAAATACCTGTGTTAAACAAGCTCGGTAAACAAACAAACAACAACAAAAAAAAAAACACACAGAAACAATTCAGAAATTTATGAGAGAACTTCAAGAAAGATTGAAATAATTTCAAAGTCACACAAAAATCCTAGAGATAAAAATACAGTGAATGAAATAAAAAATACAATAAAGAGCATCAACAGTAGATTTTATCAAACAGAAGAAAGAATCAGTGAATTCAAAGGTACACTATTTGAAAATACAGAGCCAAAGGAGAAAAAGAATAAAAAGGAACAAAGAAAGTTTACAAGACCTATGGAATAATATCAAAAGAGTAAATATTATGGTCATTGGAGTTCAAGAAGGGGCAGAGAAAGACAAACAGGTAGAAAATCTATTGAAAGATAACATCTTAAAACACTCCAAACTGAAGACAGACATAAATATCCAAGTAAAGGAAGGTCAAAAGTCATGAATCAGATTCATGCCAAATAAAACTATCCCAAGACATACCTTTTAACTCTCAAAGGTTAAAACAAAGGATTCTGAGAACAGCAACAGAAAAGAAGCAAATAATATATAAGGGAATTTTGAAATGACAGGCAACAGATATTTTATTCAAACAGAAACCTAGAAATCTGCATTATTTGCAAACTCCCCTCTCCTTAGGTGCCATAGTCACCATGTCATTTGTTTCCATACTATCCATATATTATGGAAATCTGTATTTTCCTCTCTGACTCCAAAGACACATAATCCTTCTTTCATCATGTGTGACATAGATCATGGCTACTATCCCTACCTGTACATTACAGTCCACATCTCTCCATATCTATGCAGCTCTCTGCCTCAGAGTTGCTACATGAAATGAGAACCTGAGCATGTCAGTGTCATGCTTAAAATATTTCAATTACGTTCATGAAAAAAATAATCCCAACTCTTCCCTTTTTTTGCATCTATGTACATATTACATCTTATTTTTTTATTTAAGAATATTATGGGGGTACAAATATTTTCGTTACATATAATGCCTAAGCCTTGTGCAAGCCAGAGCGACAAGTGTGCCCTTCCCCCACAAAGTGTGCTTCATATCCATTTTTTGTGAGTTTTCCCACCCCTCCCCCCACCTGACCAACATCCAGTGAATATTACTACCACATGAGCACCTTAGTGTTGATCAGTTAGTATTAATTTAGTGGTGAGTACATGTGGTACTTGTTTTTCCATTCTTATGATACCTCATTTAAAAGGATGGGCTCAAGCTCTAGCCAGGATAATATAAGAGGTGCTAGTTCACTACTGTTCTTTGTAGTTAAGTAGTATTCTACAATATACATATACCACATTTTATTAATCCACTCATGTATGATAGGCACTTGGGTTGTTTCCACATCTTTGAATGGTGAATTGTGCTGCTAAAACATTTGAGTGCAGATGTCTTTATTATAGAATATCCCTTTTTTCTTTTGGTAGATACCTAGTAGTGGGATTGCTGGATCAAATGGTATTTTTATTTCTAGCTCTTTGAGGTATATCCAAATTACTTTCCACAGGGATTGTACTAGTTTACAGTTCCACCAGCAGTGTAACAGTGTTCCAATCTCTCCACATCCATGCCAGCATTTGTTGCTTGGAGACTTTCTGATAAAGGCCATTCTCACTGGAGTTAGATGATATCTCATTGTGGTTTTGATTTGTATTTCCCTAATCATTAGAAAAGTTGAGTGCCTTTTTATATATTTGCTTATTCTGTCTTCTTTTGAAAAGTTTCTGTTCTTATCTTTTGTGTATTTTTTGATGGGGTTATTTCATATTTTCTTGTTAATTTTCTTAAGTTCTATATAGGTTCTTATCAGCCCTTTGTCAGATGTGTAGCATGCAAAAACTTTCTCCCATTCTGTAGGTTGCGTATTCTCTCTAATGATAGTTTCCTTGGCTATACAGAGCTTTTTAATTTGATTGGGTCCCATTTATTTATTTTTGTTGCTTCTGTGATTTCTTTGGGGGTCTTCTTCATAAGTTCTTTGCTTAGGCCAAAGTCTATAAGAGTTTTCCCAACATTTTCTTCTAGAATTCTTAAGGTTTCATGCCTTGGGTTTAAGTCTGTCATCCATCAGTGCGTTGCTTTTTGTGAGAGGTGAGAAGTAGGGATCCAGTTTCCATCTTCTGCATGTGGTTATCTACTTTTCCCAGCATCATTTATTGAATAGAGAATCTTTTCCCCACTGTATATTTTTGTCTACTTTGTCAGAGATTAGATGACAATATGAGGATGGTTTTATGCCTGGGTTTTCAGTCCTGTTCCAAAGGTCTGTATCTCTGTTCTTGTACCATTACGATGTTGTTTTGGTTATTATAGCTGTGTAGTAAACCTTGAAGTCTGGTACATTCATGCCTCCCAATTTGTTCTTTTTGCTTAAGATTGCTTTGACTATACAAGGTCTTCTCTGGTTCCATAAGAAGCATAGAATTATTTTTTCTGGATCTGTAAAGGATAATGATGGTATTTTGATAGGGATTGCATTGATTCTGTAGATCACATTAGGTAGTGTGGACATCTTAGCAATATTGATTCTACCAATCCATGAGCATGGTAAGATTTTCCATTGTCATCTTCTACAATTTCTTTTCTCAGTGTTTTGTAGTTCTCCGTATATAGGTCTCTCAACCCCTTCATTAAGTGTATTCCTAAATATTTAATTTTTTTTTTGATGCTATTGTGAATGGTGTTGCATCTTAGATTTGATTTTCAGCTTGACTGTTATCGGCGTATATGAATGTCACTGATTTGTGTGCATTGATTTTGTATCATGAGGCTTTACTGAATTCTTTTATCAATTCCATGAGTCTCTTGGTTGAATCCTTGGGATTTTCTAGATATATCATCCTCATTTGGACACCTTTAATTCCTCTCTATTTTCTGATTGCTCTGGCACAGACTTCCAGCATTATGTTGAATGTAAGTGCAGATAGTTAGCAACTTTTTCTGGATCCAGTTCTAAGCAGGAATGCTTTCAATTTTTCTCCATTCAGTATGATATTTGCTGTGGGTTCATTGTATATGGCTTTAATAATTTTGAGGTATATTTCATCTATACTTATTTTGTTAAGAGTTTTTATCATAAAAGTTTGATTTTGTCAAATGCTTTTTCTGCATCTATTGAGAGAATCATATGGTCTTTGTTCTTGCTTTTATTAATGTGGTGAATCCCATTTATAGATTTGCATATGTTGAACCATCCTTGCATCTCTGGGATAAAGCCCATGTGCTCATGACGTATTATTATTTTTGATGTGGTGTTGGATTCAATTTGCTAAGATTTTATTTAGGATATTTGCATTTATTTTAATGAGGGATATTAGTCTGTAGTTTTCGTTTTTTGTTGTATCCTTTCCTGGCTTTGGTATCAAGGTGACAGTGGCTTTGTAGAATGAGTTTGGGAGGATACCACCCTTCTCAATGTTGTGAAATAATTTCTACTGTATAGGTATGAGTTCTTCTTTGTAAGTTGGGTAAAATTCAGGTGTGAATTAAATTGTTCTGGGTCTTTTGTTGTTGTTGGAAGATTTGTATTGCTTCTTCAATTCCTGTGCTTGATATTAGCCTGTTCAGAAATTCTATTTCTTCCTGTTTGAGCCTACAGAGGTTGTGTGTTTCTTAGAATTTGTCCATTTCTTCCACATTTTGCAGTTTTTTGGCATATAGATTTTTATAGTATTTAAAGATAATGTTTTGTATTTCTGTGTTGTCTCTAGTGACCTCTCATTTTTCATTTGTACTTGAGCTTATTGGAGTCCTTTCCTTTCTAGTTCTTGTCAATCTAGCAAGAGGGCTGTCAATTTTGTTTATTTTTTAGGAAGACCAACTCTTAGTTTTATTAATCTTCTGTATAGTTCTTTTATTCTTGATTTCATTTAGTTCTGCTCTGATTTCAGTTATTTCTTTTCTTCTGGTAGGTTTAGGATTGATTTGCTCTTCCTTTTCCATTACCTTAAAGTGGATTATTACTGTGTTAATTTGTGAACTTTCTGTCTTTTTGATGTGAGCATTTAATGCTGTAGAGGATATTAGAAAAGGCATAAAGGACTGGGTAAAGGACATGTGAAAAAGGTAGGTATATCACAGTCCTGCAAACAGGACTTGGGATATGATTGTTATCAGCCGCCCACACACAGTAGGCTTTGGAATGTATGGAAGTGTGACTGGTGTTAGGTGCCTGCACTTTTCTTTATGGTCTTAGGGATCAACAAGGAAATAACAAGATAATTATAAGTTTAATGTATATCACTAAATATACTTGTTTACAACAATATGCTTACCATATAACACCAAAGATTTTCTCTATTTCTTCCTTACTGTAAACACATATACGTTTCCCTACAATAAATATGGATATTTGGAGAGGTTCGAGAGTTTTTTAAAAGGAAAAGTGTCTGTCTTCCTCCTTCAGCCTCAGATTGTGGTCTGGAGCACTCTTCGTTGCACCATGACACTGGTAGAGACACTGGATGATCTTTACATTTGGTGACCCTGATGTCATTTGGCCAACTCACATGTGGAGAAGTTTTGATGGACTAACAGGGAATCCCTGTAAGGGACAGTCACAACTCTATAAGAGGATGGGACTGAAGCATGTAATACTACAGAGGAATTTTATCATTTAATTGTGAGCTATGGGTCACTAACTCACCAAAAACAGAAATTATACTGTACAACTTTACATCTATTAAAAGCAACTCAATGTACAATGGAACCAAAGGCATTACAGCAATTATTATTATTGGTTCATCAACATTATCCTTGCTTTCCAGATGCTGGTACTCTTAACCTCGAGCTCTGAGAACAGGCAGGATGAGTTTTAAAGAAACAAATTAAACAGGGTCTTATGACTAATGTTACAATACTAACAACCTGGAGCTTAGTATGTAATGCTGTTTATCCATTATATATAATAGAACATAATGATCCAGATTGCCCCCTTTTAGCTAAAGTGGAGGGGGTGCCTCATGAACAAGCAGGGAAGCCTATTGGTAAACCTGAGTCTTCAATGGCTTTTGATTCTGATGAGTCAGATGAAAAGGAATTGCCATTTCCACTGCCATTAAAAAGGCAGGAAAAAACCCAGCCATCTGCCCCTATGGCTTATCCTCTTCGGCCGCCTCTTGTCCCATTATCAGGAGGTACTTATCATGAACCACCTCCTTGGACTTCACCACCACCTAAAGTATCTTCAGAAACTAATTGGGGCCATGACCCTTCTTGATTGAGGGTTGTCTAAAAGAAGGGTTAAAATCAGGAGACCCTGAAGCCTTTATGGCTGCGTTCCCTGTTGTGGTAAGAAATAATAGGAAACAACATGAAACTCTCCCTTTTACTGTGTTTAAGGAGCTAATAAAGAGTAGCTGTGAAAATGGCCCTCAATCTCCATTTATCACCGGTATTGTTTAGGCATTGGGAAATAGTTATGAAATCACTCATTTGGACTGGAAAACCTTAGCTCGTGTTCTAGTTTCATCAGCAGAATGTGTGCTATGGCTTATGGAATATAATTACTTGGCTATTCAACAATCCTCACAAAATTTAGGTCATGAAATACTGATTAATATGGAAATGTTTCAAGGCAGTGGTGTCTATATGCCAGTTCAAGCTCAAGCTCAGGCTGATGCTAAACTATTTGTTCAGTGTTCAGCCTTAGCCATTCAAGCATGGAAACATATCCCTATTAGTCAAACACAGGGATAATTTGTTATTATAAGACAAGGCGCTACTAAACCTTACATTGATTTTATCAATAGACTGCAAATAGAAGTGGATACCCAAGTGCCTAACTAGGATTCTGCTAAGCTTCTCATCCTACAATTAGATTATGAAAATGCTAATAAGGGTTGTCAAACAGCATTAGCTCCCATCCATACCTCCTCCTCAGATGCAACAGCATTTATTAAGGCCTGTCAACACGTGGGCACTACTGCTCATTTAGCTCAAACCTTTGCCACTGTGATGTAAGGAGATGCTTTCTATAATTGTGGAAAATGTCGCCATTTAGCAAAAAATTGTAAACAATCATGGAACAATAACAAGAGTAATAATATGGGTAAAGAAAAACAGTGTTCTAAAACCTGCCCGAAGTGTGGAAAGAGCAAACATGAGGCTAATCAGTGCCAATCTATATTTGATGAAGATGGTAATCCTACCAGGGAAACTTGAAGGGGGTACTGGCCAGTCAGGTACTGGAAAAATGTCTGGGGGGCATTGGCCAGTCAGGTCTCTCAAGCCCTGGCCAACAAAATACCATTGCAGACCTCTCTGCCACAACAACCAGTAGTACAGTGTTGGACTTCTCAATAATGGAGAAGATAGTTCTTAAGGAAGAAGATAAGGTGTACCTTATCACCACAAGAATCTTTGAGCTGCTACCTAAAGGATTTTTCAGGCCGTTATTAGGGAGATCTAGTTGGACTTTAAAAAGAGTACAAGTTTAACCCACAATAATTGACTCCAATTATTGTGGAGAAATCAAAGTAACGATAAAAGCTGTAGGCCTTCATGTTTTACCAGCAGGAACACAAATAGCTCAACTCCTTTTAATTCTTGATTTACATGGAAATGCTCAAAATAAACAAAGAAGCAATGAAGGATTCAATCATTACGGTTCTACTGCCTTTTGGTCAACTCCAGTAACTATGTAGAGGGCTCAATTAATAGTCACTATTAAAGGAAAACAATTTCATGGAATTATAGACACAGGAGCAGACAAATCTATTATAGCTTCTCAATATTGGCCTATTGAATGGCTTATGATCTATGCCCCTGTTATGGTTCAAGGTGTCAGGGTTATCAAATCCCCAATTTAAGTACCTTTCATCTTATATGTGAAGGGCCGGTAAACAGGCCAATATCCAACCTTTTGCTACGAATATTCCCTTCTCCTTATGGGAAAGAGATTTACTTCAACAGTGGGGACACAACTTTCTATTTCCCCTTTATAGGAGGAGCCACTGCTTTAATTCATCCTTTAAAGCTACAATGGAAAACAAATAAACTGGTATCAGTTAAGCAGTGGCCCATTAAAGCTGAAAAACTTCTACATCTCAGGGAACTCATTCAAGAACAGTTAACAGCCAATCATATAGAAGAATCTAATACACCTTGGAATACTCCTATCTTTGTTATACATAAAAAATCTGGAAAATGGAAATTATTGCATGATCTTAGAGCTACTAATGCTATTATGAAACCTATGGGCCCTTTACAACCTGGACTGCCCTCCCCAGTTATGATCCCAGAAAATTGGCTATTAATAGACATAGATCTTAAAGGCTGTTTCTTTAATATTAATCTACATCCTGATGATAAAGAAAAATTTGCCTTTACGGAACCAGTAATCATTCATCAAGAATCAGTAGCCAGATATCAGTGGAAAATTCTGCCTCAGGGAATGATGCATAGCCCCACCATCTGTCAATATTCTGTTCATAAGGCCCTACAGTCTGTTCGACAGATGTTTTCAAATACAAAAATATTCCATTATATGGATGATATCTTATTTGCTGCAGCTACCACACAGAAAGATGGACAAGCCTATAAGAAAGTAACCCAAGTTACTTGAGAACAAGGGTTACATATTACACCAGAAAAGGTGCAAACTTTTACTCCATGGAAATATTTAGGTTATATTGTAACACACAGAAGTATTCACCCACAATTTACAAAAATAAATATTCCTCAACCTCTTACTTTAAACTCTTTACAACAGCTACTGGGACAAATAAATTGGGTACATCTCATCCTGGGTATTACTACAGGGGAATTAACGCATTTATTTAATATTTTAAAAGGTAACAAAGGTTTAAATTCCCCTCGCGCTCTCTCTCTCAACAAGAATTACAGGAATTATCATTAGTGGAGGAAAAATTAAAAGGTTGTTTCTTATCTAGATTTAACCCACCTTATCCCATTGGTCTTTCCCTCTTTAATACCAAACATAGCCCATCTGGCATGTTAGGGCAGTTTACAACAGAGTTAACACTGTTTAGAGTGGATATTTTTAGACCACACTTATAAAAGAACTTTTAATAAAGTCGCAGACAGATTAGTTCATATTATACAAAAAGGAAGAACATGCTGCATTCAGTTTTCAGGATATGACCCAGTGCACATATATATTCCTTTAGATCAACAAAATTTAGACACTCTGTTAACTCAAGACTTAAGATGGCAATGTGCTCTTTCAGATTATCTTGGACATTTACTAATCAATTATCCTTCATCCAAATTATTACAATTTTTTCAAGCTATTTCTATCACCTTGCCTAGTATTTTACAATCTACCCCATCACAGGTGCTAAGACCATCTTCACAGATGGCTCTGGCAAAACAGGAAAAGTAACCATAGCTTGGAAAGATGCCAAATGGAATTACTTACATAAGAAATGTTTCCAATCCACTCAACAAGCTGAAACCGGAGTATTAATACTAGCATTAAATACCTTCCCTAACATCCCTATCAGTATTATTAGTGATTCTCAGTATGGTGTTCATACTCTACAAAACCTTGATACCTCCTTTATCAAGGACATATCTAAGAAAAATTTATTGCATTTTTTTATTTATTTACATATCCTATTTTCTAAAAGATGTCATCCACCTTTTATTACAGATATTAGGTCACATGCTTCCTTACCTGGGCCACTTACAGATGGCAATAATTTTGTATACATTATTGTATCTAATCAATTATGTCTCCTTGCCCAAGATACTACAGCCTTTCACCAGGCATGCTTAGATCATAACTTCTTTCATTAAAATGCTAAGGCATTGAAAAAACTTTATCTTTTTACTGTAGCTCAAGCAAAACTGATTGTTAAAACTTGTCCTGATTGTCAACAATTCTCTTTGTCCCCTATAACAATGGGCCCTGAAACAAACCCACGAGGACAGTTGCCAAATGATATTTGGCAAACTGATATTACACAATTACCTTATTTTGGACATCTCAAATATATATATGTTACTGTTGATACACATTCAGGCTTCAATCATGCCATGCTCTTGTCTCAGGAAACTAGCTGTCATGCTATCCCACATTTATTGGAAACACAGTTTTAGGATTACCCAAAATTATCAAAATGGAAAATGGCCCTTGCTATTTATTGAAAAAATATAATTCTACCCTTCAAACTTGGAAAATTAAACATATCAGAGGTATACCCCACAATTCTTCCAGACAAGCATTAGTGGAATGTGCATACCATACCTTAAAAGTTTATCTATTAAAACAAAAAAGGGGGAACAAAGGATTATCACCTAGACAATAAATAACTAAATCCTATTTACTTTAAATTTTCTTAATATTGGAGATGATGGCTATACTGCTATGGACTGTAGATTGGGAAAACATAATTCTAATCAATTAAATCAAAAGAAAGTATTGGTTAAAGACTGGGTTAATAATTTACGGCAAGGACCTTTTCTGGTATTGACATGGAGCAAAGGTACAGTTTGTGTTTCTTGAGAAACAGGTCCAGAGTAGGTCCCTACAAAAAGGGTGAAGCTATACCATGAGCTGGAGAACACCAGACAACCCCAGAGCAACAAAGGACAATGTTGACCAGGATGAGACAAGCTCCTGACATAGCCTGGGGACAATTGAAGAGGCTTAATAAAAAGGTGCTAACAATAATTAGAAAGGCTGGGGCTTCCCCGACAGCAGAAAATCCATTTATGACATATTTGGCCATCATAGGTGAGGCTTCTGAACATGTAGGATGATGGTTTCTACTCCTTCTAGGATGGTCATTGCTGTCTTCAGCAGATGCCACAGTTAATTGGAGCCATTTATTAAACCCACCTTTATTTCATGTACTTATATGATGGGATGTAGATCCTCCCTTGTCTTCTAATGACACAGGGTGTACTGGTGACATTCGGCTACCAGCATCAGAAGCATTAATGTCACATATTGAATGGTTACATAATATTGATTTCATACTATTTACTGCCAGTAACCATCCTATTTGTTTTTCCACCTTATCAAATGTTGAGAATTAAAAATTGGTAGCCCATCTAATTATTCCATTACTTGGAGTGAACATGGATTGTCAAGTCCCATTCTTCAACTCACGGACAGCATTCATATGGGTCCTATCCATACCAAAATATGGAGAATGGGATTGACATTTTTTAATCATGTATTATCCCGTGGCAATTATACTAACCACACTAACATGTATACACTGTCTTTAAACAATAATGTCAGTGATTCAGTAATGATATGTACCACTCACCCTTATGTTTTCTTTTCTGGACTAAAACCTCGTAATATAACTCAAGTTAATACCTATTATAATATCTCTTGTGAGAGTCCTTCTTGGAATAGTTCTTGTATTATGTTATAAAATGTTACTAATCTTAATATCACTTATATACTTATGTTAAAAAGAAGAGCACAAGCCTGGGTTCCTGTTAATTTAACAAGGACATGGCAAGGAGAATCTTCCTTACAGGTCTTACAGTCTGCCTTAACAAAAATTAGCCACACATGCCTTCTTACTACTCTTACTGCTTTCTTAGTTTCAGCTATTATTATCCTTGCTACTACAATGGTGGCTGCCACATCTCTTACTGAGTCAATACATTTGGCAGCTGTAGTGGAATTAGTTCTGGTAAATGTCACACACAAAATGCAAGAACAAACTGAAATTGATAGAGGCATATCGGCTAGACTACAGGTATTTGGATCGGCCACAGAATGGGTTGGAGACCACCAACAAACATTTATTATTCATCAAGGCCTGCAATGTGATTGGAAATATCACATACAGTGTGTTACATCCTTACCATATAACAAATCCACTTGGAACATGGTAAAATCTAATCTTCAGGGGGCCTTCAAATCTGATTTACAATCTCAAGTACTACAACTGGAAAATCAACTACAAAATCAAATACAACAACTCCATTCAATTTTACAAATGAAAACTTTACAAAAGTTTTAAGGTAGCTTTGCTTGGTTAGAACGCAATCAGTGGTTTACAGGACTTAGTATTACAATTTGTGTCATGGCTGGAATTATCATACTTTTTTGTTTTCTGTTTCTAGCAATCTGCAAACAATTGATTTCTATGACTCGCCGCATGACTGCACACAAGCAGAAGCTGGACGCTTACATGGCCTTCAATATCTACCATGAAGAACAATTTAATTATAGTAAGAAAGGGGGAGATGTAGAGGATATTAGAAAAGGCATAAAGGCCTGGGTAAAAGGACTGTGAGAAAGGTGGAAATCTGGCAGTCCTGTTAACAGGACTTGGGATATGATTGTTATCACCCGGCTGCACACAGCAGGCTTTGGAATGTATGGAAAGATGACTGGTGTTGGGTCCCTGCCCTTTTCTTTACGGCCTTAAGGAACAACAAGATAATTATAAGTTTAATTTATATCACTAAATAGACTTGTTTACAACAATATGCTTAGTATATGACACCAAAGATTTTCTCTATATGTTCTTTACTGTAAACACATATAGCTTTCCCTATAATACATATGGAGATTTGGAGAGGTTCGGGAGCTCTTTGAAATGAAAACAGTCTCCCCTCCTCCTTCAGCCTGAAATTGTGGTCTAGAGCTTTCTTTGTTGCCCTGTGACACTGGTAGAGATGCTAAACAATCTCTACAAATGCCATTAGCTTTCCTCTCAGGAATGCTTTTGCTGTATCACACAGATTTTGATTACTTGTGTGGCCATTATCATTCAGTTCAAAGAATCTTTTGATTTCTATCTGGATCTCCTACCTGAACCAGTAGTCATTCAGCAATAGATTGTTTAATTTCCATGAATTTGTGAGGTGGTGAGTGTTTCTGTTGGAATTTTATACCACTGTGGTCTGAGAAGGTACATAGTATAATTTCTTTTTAATTTTTTTAGATCTGATTTGTGCCCTAGGATGTGATTGATTTTAGAGAATGTTCCATGAGCTGATGAGAAGAATGTATATTCAGCTTTGTTTGGGTGGAATGTTCTACATATGTCTGTAAGACTCATTTGTTCTAGAGCTTTTTTTATTTTCTGCTTTGAGGATCTGTTTAGTTCAGTCAGTGGGGTATTGAAATCCCCAGTTGCTATGACATTATTATTTATCATGTTATTTAGATCAAGCACAGTTTGTTTTAGGTATCTGGGCACTGCTGTGTTAGGTGCATAAATATTAAAAATTTGTTAAGTCTTGTTGGATTTTTCCCTCTACCATTATATAGTGGCCATATTTGTTTTTTCTTTACCCTGGCTTTCTTTTAGTTTTCATTTGCCTGGAATTTTGTTTTCCAACCCTTTACCTTGAGTATGAAAGCATCTTTGTGGGTAAGATATGTTTCCTGGAACTGGCAGATATTTGGCTTGTGTTTTTTTTTTAATCCACTCAGCCAGTCTATGTCTCTTCAGTGGACAATTCACGCCATTCACATTTATTGAGAGAATTTATATTTGGGGAAAATGTCTGTACATACTGTTGGATAAATTCTTATTGTTTTGTTTTACCTCTCGAGCCATTGTGGAATCAAGGTTCTGGGCTTTAACTCCTAAGTGATTTTACTTTGGTGGCTTTCTATTGTGCTGTTCAGTATATAATGCAGGTCTGAATACTTCATGAAGGGCAGGTCTAGTCTTTGTAAATTCCATCAGTGATTGTTTGTCTGAGAAGGCCTTTATTTCACCCTCATAGATGAAGCTTAGTTTTGCCAGGTAAAGAATTCTAGGTTGGCCATTATTCTGTTTCAGAAGATTTAGGATGGGTCCCCAGTTCCTTCTGGCTTGTAAGGTTTCAGTTGTGAAGTCTACAGTTAGTCTGATAGGTTTTCCTTTGTAGGTTATCTGCTGTTTTCATCTTACTGCTCAAAGAATTGCCTCTTTTATGTTTATTTTGGCCAGCCTAATAACTATGTGATGCGCTGATTGCCTTTTCCCATTGAGTCTCCCGGAGTTCTGTATACTTCTTGTCTCTGGATATCTATATTTCTGGTTAGGCAAGGTTAAGTTTTTCTCCATTATCCCAAGAAATAGATTTCCCAGCCCTTCTGTATTTTCTTCTTCTCTCTCCTGTGTGCCTATAATCTTTTTGTTTGGTTTCTTTACATAATCTCACATTTCTAGCATGATTTTTACATATCTCTTGTTTCTGTTTTCTTTTTCTTTATCTGATTTGTTTAGCACATAAGCATTATCTTCAAGCTCTGAGATTCTTTTGTTTGCATGATCCTTCCTATTCTTAAGGCTTTCCACTGTGTTTTGCAGTTACTTGAATATCTCTTTGATTTCCAGTATTTCTGTTTGGTTCTTTTGTAATATTTCCATTTTTTTAGAGAAATTTTCATTCATTTCCTATATTGTTCTTGTGGCTTCTTTGTTCTGGGCTTCTACTTTTCTTTTCTTTTTTTTTTTTTTTTGTGAGACAGAGTCTCACTCTGTTGCCCGGGCTAGAGTGAGTGCCGTGGCGTCACCCTAGCTCACAGCAACCTCAAACTCCTGGGCTCAAGCAATCCTACTGCCTCAGCCTCCCGAGTCGCTGGGACTACAGGCATGCACCACCATGCCTGACTAATTTTTTTCTCTAGATATATTTTTAGTTGGTCAGATAATTTCTTTCTATTTTTAGTAGAGAAGGGGTCTCACTCTTGCTCAGGCTGGTCTTGAACTCCTGACCTCAAGTGATCCACCCGCCTCGGCCTCCCAGAGTACTAGGATTACAGGCATGAGCCATCGCGTCCAGCCTGGGCTTCTATTTTTCTCTTCAATCCCATTGAATCCTTCAAGCTTACAATGCATATTCAGAATTCTTCCTCTGTCATGTTAATCATTTCATTTAAGTTGGTATCCATTGTTCAGGATCTAATGATTTCTTTTGGGGGTGATTTTTCTCTCTGAACTTTCATATTTCCTGCATTCTTTTGCTGATTCTTTCTCATCAGGCTACTTGGTCTTGAACTGGGGGTGCTAGGAGTGATTTATGGCCCTCTCTCCAAGTCCCCAAGAGTCATTCCTTGACAATGCTGGGGAGTGACACGCTGGTCCTGTATTGCCTTAGAGGTATTTTAGAAACTTAGGTTACCTCTGATCTTGCACTTGTGGGTATGACTCTACTGCCATCTAATAGTTTTAGATGGAAGGCACTGTGTTATGCTACAGGGTTACCTTCTCTGTCGTTGATTGTAGTCTGCATGGAGGAGCCAGTTATTCAGGTAATCTGATGTCTCTGTGGTAGGCTCTGGTCCCCCAGATAGGGTATACAAATGCTCTGATCTTTGAGAGGGGCTCTGTCACTCTCGACAGGGTTACTTGGAACCCGCTCCCTCTTAGGGTGGGGGTAAGGGCAAGATAGATTGCAGCTGCTGCCTGCAAGCCTGAGTGTGTATGTGCTTCTATGTTTGTTTGATCTTCTGTTAGGGGGAGCCACCAATATGTTTTTCAGGGCTCTTCCACCACACTTGGAAGGCTGCTCCTGATGGGAAGGGTCAGTTGGTGCAACTGCTAAAGTTTCTAGCCAGGTCTTTCCTTCCCTGTCCACAAACCAAACCCCCAATGCTGGTGGCCACCTGGATCCAGAGAGCAAGCCCTGGAGTTACGTTCTTATTAGATGATCTAAGATGGTCCAGCATTTTGAATCAATAGGCTTCCAACTATTTCAATGTACCAAAGTCCTGCAGATTCACACCAGTTGCACAGAAAAAGTGGCTTTTCTCACTTCTCCCGACCTCCAAGGGTGGAGCCTGCTGCAAATGGTGTGAAAGTCCCCGGGCTAGGGGAGGGGTGTTGCCCAAAAGTTCTGTGTGCCACAGTATCTCTGGACTGTGGACCCCCCAGACGGTAGCAACCCACCCCTGAAGAACTAGCATTGGGAGGGAGCACTCAAGATTCACCTGCCAACACCGGCCTGGCTAGCCAAATCAATAGGTTACTGGCTATTTTTCAGTACCAAAGTCCTGCAGATTCATGCCAGCCACACAGAGACAGTGGCTTTTCTCTCTTCTCCACACTTTCAAGGGTGGAGCCCGCAATTCCTGGCGCCAAAGTCCCTAGGCTGGGGTAGAGGTATGGCACAAAACCACTCTGCACCACAGCATCTCTGGGCTGTGTAGCCCCAAAATGGCAGCCACCTGCCCCTGAAGAGCTAGCGGTGAGGGTGACCACTCAGGAGTTGTCAGATGCCAGTCCAAGAGGCTGCATCAATATGCCACCAGCTGTCCCCTCTGCATCATAGTCCCGCAGTCTCACGTCTGTCTGGCAGAGAGTCTTAATCTTTCTATCTCATCCTGAGCCAGCAGAATCATCAGCGATTTCCAAGGACAGAGCCCCCTTTTCAGCATTTCCCTCCTGTGCTCTGGTCCCACTGACCACCAGAGGCAAAGTGCAGGTATCCAAACTCCCTCATGTGGTTGTGGGAAGTAACCACTCAGACTAATCTCTCCCTCAACCCAGTGTGGTCCCAGCACAGAGCACTGGGAAGTTGAAAATGTTTCCCACTATTGTCTCCTCTCCACAGAGCCTGTCATCCCATGCCACGACCTTGAACCGACTTCAGGAGAGTCCCTGTTTGAGTGGGTGCGGAGGTCTGTGGGGGAGCTGAGCATCCTCCTGTGGGTCAGATTGCACTGCACTGGCTAGCTGAGTGGGCATGGCCCTCCTGCACTCTATTCTCTATTGTATATCTCCAACTCTCCAGTCTTTGGGATCATATGACCCTTTCACCTTTTTATTCCTATGCTTTGTGACTCATGCTGTTTCTCAGCATTTTCACAATGCTATCCTTAGGGGGAGTGATCCACTCATGTGTAGCCATTTGAGTTCCTCAGCTCCTTCTCTGGGAGCAGTGATCCAGGAGGTCACCACTAATCTGCCATCCCTTGCCCCTCAATCCAAACTCTTCAGTGAGCCAATTTTATACAGAAAGGTTTAAGTATATGAATCCCCAAAAAGAAAAGAAAGAGGGAGTATAACATGGGAAACTGTGGCCACATGTGGTGGCTTATGCCTATAATCCCAGCACTTTGGGAGGCCAAGGTGGGAGGATCGCTTGGGCTGGGAATCTGAGATCACCCTGGGCAGCACAGAAAGATTCCATCTCTAAAAAAAAAGGAGGGGGACTCTTTGAAATAGTGAATACTTCTACATAGAGATACAAGATCTGAAATACATATGAAAATTCAAAGGAGAGAGAAGAGAGTGGTTAGATAGGCTCTCTGGACACACAAAATCCTCAAAGAACAATCTTAGATGGATGGGACACCCTATGATTAGAACCCAGGCTGAGCAGGGGCTCTCAGCTATCCTGGAGAAGCCCAGTGCTCTTCCTCTGTCACCAGCCTTCCCAAAGTTCCCCCTCCACACCCTGTCAGTGCATAGGCCACAGGCATTCTTGAGTCCACCTTTGCCTAGGCTTTATCTGGCCACTCCCACTGGTGACTTTGGACCCCTAGAGAAAGAACTCTACCTGGAACTCAGAGGACATATCCCCACCACACACAGTCTCACACTCTGCTTTGTCATCCCCTTTCCCACCAGCAGAAATCTCACCACCTTCCATTTCCCCATCAGAGGAACCCATAGCCTCCCACAACCACATGCCTCTCATAGGGCTTTTCATTTTCCTTTCAGCTCTGATTCAACTGATTCTCCCCCTTTCTGGCCTCCAGTGGCAGTTCCTGTTTCTAGCCTGTGTCCTCTTCCCTCTTCAATCTATAACAACAAAAAGGTTTCAGCCTGAGAACTAGGATAAACACCACTTCTTAGAAGCATTCATCCCTAACTGTAAAATGACTGGATAAGAATAACTTGATATTCTCTAATTCAGTTTCAACTTTAACATTCTTTGACGTGTCCTTTGGTCCTGTTCACTTCTTTTTGCCTAGTCTTTTCTCCATCTTCTCTGCTTCCTTTTCCTCATTTATATTGCATTATCACTTGACCCTTAGATTTCCATGTGTAAATATATGAACTACAGGCAAGACAGTTTTATTGCAAGATAGAAAGCAAGGAAACAAATATACAAAGAAAACTACAAAACATCGATATACAGAGTAAGCTATATTTTAAAAATTCCTTATACATGCATACATTGAACTCAAAAGATAAGGAAATCTGCAAGAAGCTAATAAGAAATTAAAATCTAGAGAGGGAAACGAAAGCTGACACTTGAGCATCTGGGGACATTGTAACAGAGAATTAGTTCCCAAGGGACATGACTACAGTTCCTGCATGGGTCATGAGGTAATTTTGAGACCACCTAATAAACATACAAGTTGAAAGGGAAACCTTCCACCACAATTTTGATAAAATTGGTCTAGGAAAAAAAACATCCAATTGAACTGAAGGATAACAAGGAATCTTGGGGTCACCTTAAGCTCTGGCTGGAATTTTTTGATTGCTCTTAAAAAACTTTTTGATCAAAGGTTTGCCCTCACATGAATTTGGAGTTAAAAACATAATCTACTTGTTTTGAAAAGCCCAATCCAAAAAAATTATCAATAAAAAGAGTACAAAGCTGGTAATGGCACTATGTCACTCAGTAGAAGCAAACACAAACTGATTGCTAGGGATCTAAATTCAATGTATAATTTTCTTTTTCTGATACAGACAGTCTTTCCTTCACATGGTTTCAATACTAACAAATCTCAATCATGTTTGAGTTAAACAACACAAATCCCCCAACAACGTGGCACAAATTTCCGTTGCCACAGCATCTTAACTGCTAGTAATTGCATGAAGTACAAATTACCACCAGCACTTCAGTCCATGAATCACCATGGAAATACAAATGCACATCATAATCAGTGAGCAATTACATCACATATTCCAAAGGTTGCCAGTAGCTGTTAATCTTTTCTGTGCAAAGACAGCATAGTGTGCAGTTATGTTGTCTCCTTGTATCCCAGTAATAAATCCCTGTGACAACTTACATGGATGGATAATAGGAAATGGAAATTGGGCAACAAGATGAAAATGTAGAAAAGAAAAGTGGCAATACTAGAAGTCAGATTTGAATTAAATATAAAAGAAGTTCCAGAAGAAAGAGATGACTGTGGGAATGTTGATAATGCCATTGTTTCAGAGACTTCTCAGTATAAAGTTAGAGGAACTGAATGAAGACAAACTTTCCAACCTAAACAGGAAAGTGGTTGTTGTGAAAAGGATGCAGGTGTCCCATTGAAGTGACACCAACAGAAAACTTGCCATTAGAAGAACTCTCAGAAATATTCCCCAGGAACAAAAACTCAGAGTATAAAATATTAGAAGTTAGCCCAAACCTAGAAAGGAGAATGAAAGTTAATTAAAGCATAAAATGATACTCCATATCTTTAAGTTATATGGTGAGAAGAAGGCAAGTAATGTTTAAAACATTCTTGGTAAGTGTTTACGAGAAAAAAATCTTAATTCTGGATGTTTCTAATGTTTTAAATTACAGTGTGCTAACTAAATATTAGTTTTACTATTTTTTCACTTCTCTATATATTTATAACCAACAGTAAGAGAGTTTTCAGTATTTGGACAAAAATTTCTGAAGGTTAGAGGGTGTTCATAATTTTCCCCAATATGTATTATTAAAACTGTTTCAAGGTTTCAGGTTTCATGAGGAAGTATTTCAGTCCTACACTAACATGCAAAGCAAAACTAAGTTTATATTGTAGGACTTGTTATCAAAATCAAAAAACTGTAGTTTCTCAAGCTTCAGTGATGTCCTCTTATGAATATTATTTCTTCACTTTTATTCAAGGAATCTCTTAATCTTTTGAAGTTTGCAAGGGGTTATATGGATTGAATAGGAACTCAAATATCACTCTGATTATGGTATTTATTTTATTTAAATATCATGCCAAACCAGTGCTAAGTACACCAGTTTAACATAGATGTTTTGGGAAAAAATCTATACTTTTAGCTTATTTTGTAGAATCCATCATTTTATGAATATCTTCAAAATTTCTAAAGAAGTCTTGCAGACTACCACAAACTGAATTCCTAGTAACTCGGTGGTATCAGCTTAACTTCCTCATCATATATTCAACAATGGTTTTCATTTTATATTTGTATTTGTAATACAATCCAATGATAAGACTGAAATGTAATACTACTCGTATGATATTTTTTCAAAACCATTTAGAGATAAACTTTTAGTATATCTTTTACTACCAAAATTTTAAAAAGAATTTTAATAGATCAAGGAACATAGAATAACACAGAATTTTCTCAAGCATTTTACATGTGGTCAGTTATATTTTTTGTGCGTGATGGCATTGTCATATCTCTGAATCTTCAAAGCATTTTTGTTTATATTCACCTTTTGTAACTTGTCTATTATCTGTTAAGCCATATTTTGTGACTCAGAAATCTAAGCAACAACAGGCACAGGCAACTTGAGACTATGTAGTGGGAGATGACAACTGAGCCTCTGTACAAGCCACATAAATTCAACACTGATTCCTTCATAGATCTCCTTCTTGACCGTAAAGCCATTTCAAAATAATATAGCAGACAAACTAAATTTGAGGAATCTCATCTAGGTTGCATCCTTAGTCTGTACTGAAAGTCATGGCAAAAACTGCCACCAATTATTTTGTTGCCTGCTGTTTAAAAAAAAAAAAAATCTCTGCCTAAGAGCTCTCTGATTCCACTAATAGAAATTTTGTCTCACAATTTCGTGCTAAGACAGCACAATTGAATGTACTTGTTTACAGAATTCTATGCACATTTCCTAAGATTTCTTGGGGCTTTTGGCCTCTGTTTTCAATATTGTCTCTGTTTGTGAGATTTGGATGCTTACTTAAGCTCCATTAAGGAAATCCTTACTTCCATAAGAACACACTCTTGCTCTAGTGGATGGTGTGGTCAGGTAACAGTATACCCTTTCAACACAAATGTGTTCAGTCCTCAGCTCCAGGGAGTATTGTCTGCTGACCACACAGCAGTCGCTGTGAGATGGGTCACACTCCAAAAATTGCCTTCTGTTGAAGGGACCTACTTTGCCTAAGGGGATTTTCCTTCCCTGGGGAAAGGCCTCTTCAAATGTGGAAGTAAAAAACTATGACCACATTACCTCGTTTTAGGAAATCTCAGAAGGGCCATCCTAGCTCCACAACTTTGTATGTGATTAATTAGGTCTTGTGTTACAACTGCATCACAGTTCAATTTCTCCCTTGGCTCAGTCCTGCTTTCCTCTCCCTGTTACTAGTGTTGCTCGAGAGAGCACTCCCCAATAAATATTCTGCAGGAAGATGCCCATTTGAGTCTGTTTCCTCATAAATTGACCTGAGACACTTATCCACTTGGCATTAGACACAGCAACTTGACATTAGACACAGTCATCCTAAGGGGCAACAACCTGTCACAGTAAAAAACCTCAAATGGCCACTAGATACAGAGTTCTACAATTGCCTGTCCAGGCCATAACAGGAGACAAGCAGCTGTACAGCATATAAAAGCCAGTGATGTTAAATCATGTAGGCCACCGAACATCAACAAGGTCAAAGACTTGTGTTAAGAAATGTAGGTCTGCACACTAAGAAAGTCAATACTCAGATTAAGTCATGTAGGACAGAGGGAGAAAGGCCCCTAAGATCCTCAGAGACCAGCAACAAGGGTAGGTGGAGCAGTTAAATTTCCCCTCCCTTGCATCTTGGATTGCTGTTGGGCTCTTGAGTGGTTGGAGAGACCTGCCAACACCAGTCCAGAAATGGCTGCACCCGTGAGTGGTGACCCTCTTGCAGACAAGGCATCAGGTTCTCAGCTCTCTTGGGGTACCTCCTGCCCCACAAACCTGAGTTGACTGGGAGGCGTCATATTACTTCATTCTCCCCTTCCCCTCTGCTCCCTGTGGCTGCCGAGAGAGAAAATTTAGCCA
Source organism: Lemur catta (assembly GCF_020740605.2). Lineage (NCBI taxonomy): Eukaryota > Metazoa > Chordata > Mammalia > Primates > Lemuridae > Lemur > Lemur catta. Next base: position 31,272,175 of record NC_059130.1, on the reverse strand, counting down.
CCACGTGGAGTCATCTACAGGGAATGGGGCCTATCCTTTTGGAGCCCTACCACAGACTAAGGGGTACTCAGACTGTGAGTTCCATACCAGCCAGTCATCCCAGGTATTGTTTGTCTGGTGACTCCAGGAGAGCTGGGCAAAACCCGAAGTGGAGAGACATCCATCCAGCTTGGGCACCCCATGGGTGACTTGAAACCAACACTCCTCCCTATGGCAGGGTCAGGAATTGATCTTCATGGCCCAGGGGACAGGCCTGCAGACCAGATCCCGTACACTCAGGTCTCAATCGCATTGCCCTGGAGCACAGAAGGGATATTTGTGAATGAGCCTACTGAGGTGTGTGTGCCTTCAGGGGCAGAACAGGATGCTTGTGGGGCAACCCTCTTCCCATGGGAGGGCCACGCACACAGCTCAGCCTGCCACCTTGGGCAGGGACCCTCCCAGCCTATATCATAGCCAGGGGATATTAACAGGCTTGTGGTCCTGCCTGCTGGCAGAGATTTGTGAGATACTGTGGAATAAGAGAGAGTGGAAAGTAACAAGGCCTGCTCCAGATTGCAGGTCTCAAAGAGCCCCACCTGTACACACAGACTTTTTGGCTGAGTGGGACCATTTAAGCCCTTTACTGTCACCAGAAGCAGAGAAAAGAACTTTGACCTATGCTAACAGCATTTGTGGTTCTTGATGGCAGGCTCACCCAACCCAGCTCCACCCAAACCCACTCCCCCAACTGCCCCTACGGAGGTGAAGAATAAGGACATACCTGTAAGTTCCGGGGCCCCATCCTCCACCTGAGACACTAGAGTACCTCTCCAGAGGAACAAGAGCTGGTTACAGGACTCAAAAACAGCACTAGAGCCTGCTTCTCTCAGCAAGCGCCACCTACTGACAGGGAAGCCATTCTGTACCCACTTTAAGTGCATCTACTGACTAATAATATGGGGTGTGGTCAAATCTCACCCACAAACACCACCTACTGGCTTAAAGACTAAATAAGGCATGCCATTATTCAAACAAAACTCTAAATGTAAGGAGCAACAGCTAATCTACATGGGAAGAAATCAGTGAAAGAACCCTGGAAGTATGAAGGATCAAACGTAAAGCACACCCCCAAAGGGGAACACCAGCTCTCTAGCAATGAACATCAACCAAATGCAGCACACTAAAATGACAGAAGAAGAAGCTCAAACATGGAATGTAAGAAAACTAAATATATGCAAGAAAATAAGGATAACCAACAGAAAGAAACCACAAAAAAAGTCCAGGACTTGGAAGAAAAATTCATTAAAGAAATCAAAATATTAAAGAAAAATCAAATAGAACTTCTTGAAATGAAGAATTTATTCAAGGAATTACAAAACACAGTGGAAACCGTCAAGAACAGGGTAAATAGAACAGAAGAAACAATCTCAGGGATTGAAGGTAACACCTTTCAATTGAGTAAGTCAGTCATGGAGATAGAGCAGAGAAATAAGAGAAAAGAGCAACACCTACAAGAAATGTGGAATTATGTGAAGAGGCCTAATGTGAGAATCATACGCATCCCTGAAAACGAACAAGGAAATACACAATGGTTTGATAAGCTATTTGAGGACATAATAGAAGAAAATTTCCCAGGCCTTGCTAAAAATCTGGATATATAGGTATAAGAATCTCAAAAGACTCTTGGGAGATTCATCACAAACAGGAAGACACCACAAAACACAGTCATCAGACTGACCAAAATAACCACCATAGAGGGCTTCTATGAGCTGTAAGGTGAAACAAGCCGGTAACCTGCAAAGGAAAACCCATTAGAATAACATCACACTTCTCAACTGAGACCTTACAAGCAAGAAGAGACTGGGGCTCCATTGTCACTCTTTTCAAACAGAATAATGTCCAGCCAAGAATCCTGTACCCTGCAAAACTAAGTTTTGCATATGAAGGAAATATAAAGACCTTCTCAGTTAATCAAAGGCTGAGGGAATTCATCAGAACAAGACCTGTCCTCCAGGAAGTACTCAAAACAGTATTACATATGAATCAGCACAATAAACACTCACCAATGAAAAATCATCCAAAAGCTAAAGGCCAAAGGCCAGATGCCACAATAGCACAAGAGACAAAACAAAGCAACAAAGTTTAACTCAACAGGATGAAAAGAAATCTACTCCACTTATCAATTCTCTCAATAAATGTGAATGGCTTGAACTGCCCACTAAAAAGACATAGGTTGGCCAATTGATAAATACACAAAGGCCAAGATCTCCTGTCTTCAGGAAACACATCTAACCCAAAGGATGCATTCAGACTCAAGGGGAAGGGATGGAAAACAATATTTAAAGCAAATGGAAGCCAAAAGAAAATTGGCATGGAGGTTCTGATTTCAGATAACTTAGTCCTCAAATCAACAAAAGTAATGAATGACAGGGTCAGTATATAATGGTGAAAAGTATAATTCACAAAGAAAACATAACAATTCTAAATATTTATGCACCTAACTCAGGTGCACACAGATTTATAAAGCAAATACTACTTGATCTAAACAAAATGATAAACAGGAACACCATAATAGCTGGAGAGTTCAGCACTCCTCTGACAGAACAGAACAGATCCTCCAAACAGAAAATATACAAAGAAACAATGGACTTAAACAGAACTCTAGAACAACAGGGGCTGACTGACATTTACATAACGTTCTACCTAAAACCACTGAATACAAGTTTTCTCAACAGCTCATGGGACATTCTCTAAGATTAACCATATCCTAGGACACAAGCATCTCTCAAAAAATTTTAAAAACCAGAAAAGATACCGTGCATCTTCTCAGACCACTGTGGAATAAATTAGAAATCAACTCCAACAGAAACTCTCATCTCTACACAAAATCATGGAAACTGAACAACCTTCTGCTGAACCATTATTGTGTTAAGGAGGAAATCAAGACGGAAATCAAAAGATTCTTTGACTAAATGATAAAAGAGATATAAGTTATCAAAATCTGTGGGACACAGCTAAAGCAGTCCTGAGTGGAAAATTTATATCCATAAATGCATACATCTAAAAAACAGAAAGAGCACAAGTAAACAATCTAATTAATTGTCTCAAAGAACTGGAAAAGGATGAGCAAACCAACCACAAACCGAGCAGAAGAAATAGAGATCAGAGCAGAATTAAATGAAATTGATAATAAAAAACTATATAGAAGATAAACAAACCAAAAAGTTGGTTCTTTGAAAAATAAACAAAATTGACATGCCTCTGGCTAGATTAACTAGAAGCAGAAAAGAAAGAACTCTGATAAGCTCCTTTAGAATTCAAAAAGGAGAAATTACAACTGATGCCATAAAAATACATAATATCATCTATGAATACAATATAAACCTATATGCACATAAACTGGAAAATGTGGAGGAAATGGACAAATTCTACGAAACACACAGCCTCCCTATGCTCAAGCAGGAAGAAATAGAATTCCTTAACACACCAATATCAAGTACCAAAAATGAAACAGCAATAAAAAAAACCTTCCTAAAAACAAAAGTCCTGGACCAGACTCTTTCACACCCAAATTTTACCAGACATACAAAGAACTGGATCCTACCCTGCAGAAATTATTCCACAACACTGAGTAGGAAGGAATACTCCCCAACACATTACATAAAGCCAACATCACCTTGATGTCAAAACCAGGAAAGATCAGAACAAAAAAGAAAGCTACTGACCAGTACCACTTATGAATATAGATGCAAAAATTCTCAACAAACTCCTAACAAACCGAATCCAAGTGCTTATCAAAAAAATGATCCCTCAAAACCAAGTGAGCTTCATCCTAGGGATGCAGGGATGGTTCAACATACAAAAATCTATAAATGTAATTCACCACATAAATAGATGCAAAAACAAAGACCATATAACCCTCTCAATTGACACAGAAAAAGCATTTGACAAAATTCAACACCCTTTTATGATAAGAATGCTTAACAAAATAGGCATAGACGGGGCCTACCTAAAATGATACAAGCCATATATGAAAAACCCACAGCCAACATCATATTGAATGGGGAAAAATTGAAAGCATTCCCACTTAGAATTAGAACCAGACAAGGTTGCCCACTGTCCCCACTGCTATTCAACATAGTGCTGGAAGACCTAGCCAGGGCAACCAGACAAGAGAAGAAAATCAAGGACATCCAAATGAGAAGACAAGAAGTCAAACTATCTCTCTTTGCTGATGATATGATCTTATATCTAGAAAACCCCAAAGATTCTGCCATGAGACAACTGGAATTGATTAACAAATTTAGCAAAGTCTCAGGTTACAAGATCAGGTTACAGAAGTAAGCAGCATTCCTATACACCAACAACTGTCAAACTGAGAATTAATGAAAGACTCAGTATCCTGCACAAAAACAACAAAGAAATGAAAGTACTTAGGAATATATTTAACTAAGGAGATAAAAGACCTCTACAGGGAGAACTATGGAACACTGAGGTAGGAAATAGCAGAAGATGTAAACAGGTGGAAAACAATACCAGGCTCATGAGTCGGCAGAATCAACATTGTTAAAATGTCTATACTATCCAAAGTGATCTACAGATTCCATTGAATCCCTATTATCAACATCATTTTTCACAGATATAGAAAAAAATAATTTTATGGTTTGTATGGTACCAGGGAAGACACCATTTAGCAAAAGCAATTTTAGGCAATAAGAACAAAATGGGAGGTACTAATTTATCAGACTTCGAACTATACTACAGGGCTGTGGTTATTAAATCAGCTTGGTATTGGCAAAAGAACAGAGACACAGACCAGTGCAACAGAACTGAGAATCCAGATATAAAACCATCCTCATATAGCCATCTAATCTTTGACAAAGCAGACAAAAACATACTCTAGGGAAAAGATTCCTAATTCAGTAAATCGTGTTGGGAAAACTGGATAGCTATATGTAGAAGACAAAAATAGGATTCACACCTTTCACCTCTCACAAAAATCAAATCATGGTGGATAACAGAATTAAACCTAAGGTGTGAAACTATTAGAATTCTGGAAGAAAATGTGGGAAAAACTCTTATAGATATTGGCCTAGGCAAAGAATTTGTGAAGAAAACCCCTAAGGCAATCACAGCAACAAAAAAATAAATAAATGGGACTTCATCAAATTAGAAACCTTCTGCACAGCCAAAAATCTGTCACAAGAGCAAACAGACAACATACACAATGGGAAAAATTTTTTGCAGGCTACACATCAGATAAAGAGCTGATAAGTAGAATCTATTTAGAACTCAGGAAAATCAGCAAGAAACAAATCAAACAATCCTATCAAAGTTGGCAAAGGACATGAATAGAAATTTTTCAAAAAAGACAGAACAATGGCCAACATATGAAAAAATCCTGAATATCTCTAAACATCAGGGAAATGGAAATCAAAACCACAATGAGATATCACTTATCTCCAGTGAGAATGACCTTTATCAAAAAGTCTCAAAACAATAAATGTTGATGTGGATGCAGAGAGATAAGAATGCTCATACACTGCTGGTGAGAATGCAAACTAGGGCAACCTCTGTGGAAAACAATATGGAAATTCCTTAAACAGACACAAGTAGACCTACCATTGCATCCAGAAATCCCATTATTGGGCATCTACACAAAAGAACAAACGACATTTTATGAAAAAGACATCAGCACTCGGATGTTTATAGCAGCACAATTCAAAATTGCAAAGATGTGGAAACAACCCAAGTGCCCATCAATACATGAGTGGATTAATAAAATGTGGTATATGTATACCATGGAGTACTACTCAGCTATAAGAAACAATGGTGATATAGCACCTCTTGTATTTTCCTGGATAGAGCTGGAACCCATTCTACTAAGTGAAGTATCTCAAGAATGGAAAAATAAGCACTACATGTACTCACCATCAAATTGGTTTCACTGATCAACACCTAAGAGCACCTTTAGGAATAACATTAATCGGGTGTGGGACAGATGTGGAGGGGGAGGGGATGGGTATATACATACATAATGAGTGCAATGTGCACCATCTAGGGAATGGATATGCTTAAAGCTCTGATTTCGGGGCTTAGAGGGGGCAAGGGCAATATACATAAACTAAACTTTTGTACCCCAATAATATGCTGAAATAAAAAAGAGTAGAACAAAAAAAATTGTGGAAACAAAATAAAATAATGTGTGCAGAATTTTTTGACACAGCCACTGTAAGTGGCCTTTGGCTTTGGAAATTAAATCATGAGTCTTTGACCTCATTGGTGTGCAGTGGCCTGTAGAGTTTAACATGGGTCTTTGACCATGTTGGCTTGCAGTGGACTACATAGTTTAACATCATTGGCTTTCATAACCTGTACAACTGTTTCTCTACTATTGTGGCCTGGACAGCCAATTGTAAAACTATGTGTCTAGTGTCCATTTCAGGTTCTTGACTGTGACAAATTGCTGCCCATTAGGATGACTCTGTCCAATTTCTAGTGACTGTTTTTACGTAGATGAATATCTCAGGTCAATTTATGAGGAAACAGACTCAGATTGGCATCTACCTGCAGAATAATTATAGGAGACTGTCTCTTGAGCAACACTAGTAACGAAGAGGAAAGCAGGACTGAGCTGAGGGAGAAATTGAGCTGTGATGCACTTGTAACAAGAACCTAACCAAGCTCATAGAGAGTTGTGGAGCTAGGATGGCCCTTCAAAGGTTTTCTAAATTGAGGTAATTTTTGGAGTGGGACCCATCTGTGAGTGGTCAGTACTTCAGTACTCCCTGAAGCTGAGGTCTGCGGACTGAGTACATTTGTCCTGAAAAATGTATACTGATAGCTGACCACAGCATCCACTAGAGCAAGAGTGTGTTCTTATGGAAGTAAAGATTTCCTTAACAGAGCTTAAGTAAGCACCCAAATCTCACAAACAGAGCCAGTATTGAAAACACAGGCCAAAAGGCCTAAGCAAATCTTAGGAAATGTGCATGGAATTCTATCAGCAATGGCCGTCAACCAGGCTGTCTCAGCATGAAACCCAGAGACACAAATTCTATTAATGGAATCAGAGCTCTTGGATATAGATTTTTTAAAAAACAGCAGGAAGCAAAATAATTAGTGCCAGTTTTTGCCTTGACTTTCATTCCAGACTAGGGATACAACCTACATGAGATGTCTCAAGTGTGCTTTGTCTCCTATATTATTTTGAAGGGAGTTTGGGTCAAGAAAGAGACCTGTGAAGGAATTAACCTTGAATTTATGTAGCTTGTACAGAGACTAAGTTGTCATCTCCACTACATAGTCTCAAGTTACCTATACCTGTTGCTTAGATTTTTGAGGCACAAATTGTGGCTTCCCACATAATAGACAAGCTACAAAAGATGAATATAAAAATATGATTTGGGAGAGAGAGAAGATGGTGGAGTGGAGATGATCCCTTGGATTCATGCTCTTGGAGAGAAAGACATGGATTTCAGTCTGCTACAACGCTACAGGATCGCTCCCCTACAAGAAAAGCAGTGTGAATCCATGGAGCAACAGCATGGGAAACAGAAAACAAGAAAAGACTGAGGTGAACTGGAAATAAGATCGCGAAAATCTGGAGAGTGTGGGATGGACAATAGAGAGTGCAGCGCAGGACAACTGTACCCACCTCACCAGCGAGTGAGGTGGGTTCAGCCCTACAGGAAACTGGTTTGTATCCCCACTGACCTCCACACCCACTCAATTAGGGATCTGCCTGAGGTCAGTGCAGAACCACCACAGGAGTCGTGGGCCTCTACAGAGAGGAGACATTAGCAGGAGGCATTTTGGACCCCTGGAGCTCTGTGCCCAGACGGCGCCTGGCAGAGGAGGATTTGCTCTAGGCTGCAGCAAAAGGCAGCTAGGAGATGCCAAACTGTCTCTTTCACTTGGTGGGTTTCTAGCCTGGAGACTGTAGGCAGCTGGGCTCCCTCAATCCCTGGCTCCTCCGGCCCCTGCTAGACCCTGAACAATCACCCCCAGCACCGGCAATCTGTGAATGGGCAGCCACCATTTTTGGGGTCCACAGCCTAGCCACTGTGGAGCAATTGGGTACTGGGAGGCTCCCTGGGAGGCTCCCTCCCCTAGTCTGTCGACCCCCACTGAGAGCTCTGCCTTTGCATGAACACTGAGTGCTTACCCAGTTGCAAGAGAGTGGAGCATGGACCTTGCGGACATTGAAACAGGACAGACCATCGCCCATGGGAGCTGCAGCAGCTGGGGTGCTGGGCTAACAAGGGCACCACCCCCTCCTCCTAGCCACTGTTTTTTGCAGGGAGAGAGGCAGAAACCACCTCTGGAGAGGAAGAGACAAGAAAAAGACGCTTTCTGTCTGCAACCAGCACAAGCCAGTGACTTAACTCATCAAAATGGTTTTAGGTCAAATTAATTCTCTGGGGCTGGACCCAACAGGAGCAGCCCCCCAACTGAGGTAGCAAAATCCTAAACAATACATAACAGACTCCCCTTTGTGACAAAGGAAGCAACTCACCTGCACTGCTACACAGCCTAAGAACACCACACATGGTGTGACTCTATCCAGACTAAAGCTGAAGAAGGGATTTAATGATTGATCCAGATGGGAATGGCTCAGTGAAAGAACTCTGGGAGTATAAAGAATCAAACTGAAATCTTGCCCCCAAAAAGGAATACCAGCTCTCTACCAATTGACACAAACCAGATTCAAAATAGCAACATGTCACAGGCAGAATTTCAAACATGGATCATAAATAATCTGAATATTATGCAAGAAAAAATGGATAACCAACACAAAGAAACCACAAAAAAAATCCAGGACTTGGAAGAAACATTCACTAAAGAAATCAAAATATTGAAGAAAATCAAACTGAACTCCTGGAAATGAAGAATTTATTCAGGGAGCTACAAAACGCAGTGGAAAGTCTCAAGAGCGGGCAGATCAAACAAGAAAAAAATCTCAGAGATTGAAGATAACACTTTCCAATTAAATAAGTCAGTTACGGAGATAGAGCAAAGAAATAAGAGAAAGACCAGAGTCTACAAGAAATGTGGGATTATGTGAAGAAGCCTAATGTGAAAGTTATCGGCATTCCTGAGGGTGAAGAAGACAATAAGCAAGGGCTGGATAAGCTATTTGAAGGTAAAATTGAGGAAAATTTCCCAGGCCTTGCCAAAACTCTAGATATACAGGTTCAAGAAGCTCAAAGATCAACTGGTCTGTGTCCCTGCCCTTGTGCCAATACCAAGAAGTTTTAAGCACCACAGCTTTGTAGTATAGTTTGAAGTCTGGCAAATCAATACCTCCCATTTTGTTTTTATTGCTTGAGATTGCTTTTGCTATACGGGGTCTTTTCTGTTTCCATACAAAGTGTATAATTATTTTTTCTAAATCTGTGAAAAATGATGTTGGTAATTTAATAGGAATTGCATTGAATCTATAGATTACTTTGGGAAGTATAGACATTTTAACGATGTTAATTCTTCCAATCCATGAGCATGGTATGGATTTCCACTTATTTACATGTTCTGCAATTTCCTTCCTTAGCGTTTCATAGTTCTCTTTATAGAGGTCCTTTACCTCTTTAGTTAAATATATTCCTAGACATTTTATTTTCTTTGTTGGTATTTTGAAAGGTATTGAGTCCTTAATTTGGTTCTCCGATTCAATGGTATTGGCATACATGAATGCCTCTGATTTGTGTGTATTGACTTTGTAACCTGAGACATTACTGAATTCGTTAATTAATTCCAGGAGTATCTTGGTTGAGTCCTTGGGGTTTTCCAGATACAATATCATATCATCAGCGAAGAGTGAGAGTTTGATCTCTTCTGTCCCTATTTGGACACCTTTGATTCTGCTCTCTTGTCTGATAGCTCTTGCAAGGACTTCCAATACTATGTTGAAAAGTAATGGGGACAGTGGGCAGCCTGGTCTGGTTCCAGTTCTCAGTGGGAAAAAACCATTCTCATATAGCCATCTAATCTTTGACAAAATAGACAAAAACATACTCTGGGGACAAGAGTCCCTATTCAATAAATGGTGCTGGGAAAACTGGATAGCCACATGTAGAAGACTGAAACAGGACCCACAGATTTCACCTCTCACAAAAATCAAATCACAGTGCATAACAGATTTAAACCTTAAATGGGAAACAATTAGAATTCTAGAAGAAAATGTAGGAAAGACTCTCACAGACATTGGTCTAGGCAAAGAATTTATGAAGAAAACCCCTAAGGCAATCGAAGCAACAAAAAAATAAATGAATGGGACCTGATTAAATTAAAAAGCTTCTGCACAGACAAAGAAACAGTCACGAAAATAAACAGACAGCCTACAGAATGGGAAAAAATTTTCGCATACTACACATCAGATAAAAGACTGATAACAAGAATCTATTTAGAACTCAGGAAAATCAGCAAGAAAAAATCAAACAATCCTATCAAAAAATGGGCAAAGGACATGAATAGAAATTTTTCAAAAGAAGACATAAGCATGGCCAAAAAACGTATCAAAAAATGATCAACATCCCTAATCATCAGGGAAATGCAAATCAAAACCACAATGAGATACCACTTAACTCCGGTGAGAATGGCCTTTATCAAAAAATCCCAAAACAACACATGTTGGCGTGGATGCGGAGAGACAGGAACACTCATACACTGCTGGTGGCAATGCAAACTAGTGCAACCCCTATGGAAAGCAATATGGAGATACCTTAAACAGATTCAAGTAGACCTACCATTTGATCCAGCAATTCCATTATTGGGCATATACCCAGAAGAACAAAAGTCATTCTTTAACAAAGACACCTGTACCCCAATGTTTATAGCAGCACAATTCAAAATTGCAAAGATGTGGAAACAACCCAAGTGCCCATCAATCCACGAATGGATTAGTAAACTGTGGTATATGTATATCATGGAGTACTACTCAGCTATAAGAAATATCGATGATACGACATCTCTTTGGTTCTCCTGGAGAGAGCTGGAACCCATTATACTAAGTGAAGTATCCAAAGAATGGAAAAACAAGCATCACATGTACTCACCAGAAAACTGGTTTCCCTGATCATCACCTAAATGTACATCAGGGAAGGATACTAATTGGATATCAAACTTGGATGGGGGGGTGCTGGGAGGGGATGGGTGTATGCCTACATGACGAGCACGTTGCGCACCCTCTGGGGAATGGTCATGCTTGAAGGTGCAGACCCGGGGAGGTGGGGGGGGAGGGGATGGAGGTATGACTACATGATGAGCGCCAGGCGCACTGTCTGGAGAATGAGAACGGACGCGCTTGGGACTCTGACTCGGGGGGATGGGCAGGACATGGACAATGTATATGACCTGAACTTATGTACCCCCCTGATGAGCTGAAATAAAAAAAAAAAGAAAAGAAAAAAAAATAAAATATTTAAATAAGAAAAAAAAAAAAAAAAAGAAGAAGCTCAAAGAGCCCCTGGGAGATTCATACCAAATAGGAAGAAACCACATCATGCAGTCATCAGACTGAACAAAATATCCACTGAAGAGGCCCTTCTTTTAGCTGTAAGGAGAAAGAAACAAGTAACATACAAAGGCAAGCCTGTCCGAATTATGCCAGATTTCTCAACTGAAACCTTACAAGCAAGAAGAGATTGGGGCCCCATTCTCAACCTTCTGAAACAGAATAATGACCATCCTAGAATCTTGTACCCAGCTTAGTTTTATAAACGAAGGAGAAATTAAAGCATTCTCAGATAAACAAAAACTCAGAGAATTCAGCAAGACAAGACTAGCTCTCCAAGAAGTACTCAAAACAGAGTTACACATGGACCAGCACAAGAAAGCCCCACGAACGTAAAACTACTGAAGAGATAAAGATCAAAACCCAGTTATCACAATGGCTCAAGAGAGAAAACATAACAATGAAGTTTCACCCAACAAGATGAGCAAAAATATGTGTCACTTACCAGTTCTCTCATTAAATGTGAATGGCTTGAATTCTCCACTCAAGAGACATAGACTGGCCCAATGGATAAATAAATACAAGCCAAGTATCTGCTGTCTTCAGGAAACTCATCTAACCTACAAGGGTGCATTTAGACTGAAAATAAAAGGTTGGAAATGGATATTTCAAGCAAGTGGAAGCCAAAAGAAAGCTGGCGTGGTGGTTTTAATCTCTGATAACTTAGTTTTTAAAACAACAAAAGTAATGAAAGGCAAAGATGGTGACTACACACTGATAAAGGGTATAATTCAACAAGAAGACATAACTATACTTAATATATATGCACCCAACTTAGGTGCACCAAGATTCATAAAGCATACCTTACTTGATCTGAACCAAATGATAGATAACAATACTTTAATAGCTGGAGATTTTAACACGCCACTGACAGTACAGGACAGATCCTTCAAACAGAAAATAAACAAAGAAATAATGGACTTAAATAGAATGCTAGAAAAAATGGGCCTCACTGACATCTACAGGACATTCTACCCAAAATCCACTGAATATACTTTCTTCTCATCAGCTCACGGGACATTCTCTAAGATTGACCATATCCTAGGACATAAAGCATGTCTTAAAATATTTTTAAAAATAGAAATTATACCATGCATCTTCTCAGATCACAGCAGAATAAACTAAAAATGAACCCTAACAGAAATTCTCATTCCTACTCAAAGTCATGGAAGCTAAACAACCTTCTCCTGAATGATTATTTTACAAATGAAGAAATCAAGATGGAAATCAAAAGATTCTTTGAATTAAATGACAAAGGAGACACAACTTATCAAAATCTGTGGGACACAGCTAAAGCAGTCCTGAGAGGAAAATTTATTTCCATAAATGCCTATATCAAAAAGACAGAAAACTTAAAAATAGACAACCTAATCAATAGACTCAAAGAGATGGAGAAAGAAGAAAAGACCGACCCCAAACCCAGCAGAAGGAGACAAATTATTAAGATCAAATCAGAACTAAATGAAAAGGACAACAAACAAACCACAAGGGAGATTAATAAAACAAAAAGTTGGTTCTTTGAAAAGATAAACAAAACAGACACACCACTGGCTAGACTAACCAAGAACAGAAAAGAAAAATCTCTAATAACCTCCATCAGGAACATGAAAGGAGAAATCATAACCAATGCCACAGAGATACATGATATCATCTATGAATTCTACAAGAATCTTTATGCACACAAACTGGAAAATGTGGAGGAAGTGGACAAATTTTTAGAAACACACAGCCTTCCCAGGCTCAACCAGGAAGAAATAGAATTCCCAAATAGACCAATATCTAGATCTGAAATCGAAACAGCAATAAAAAAACTTCCCAAAAAGAAAAGCCCTGGACCAGATGGGTTCACACCCGAATTTTACCATACCTACAAAGAAGAACTGGTGTCCATCCTACATAAACTATTCTCTAACATTGAGAAGGATGGAATTCTCCCCAACACATTTTACCAAGCCAACATAATTTTGATACCAAAACCAGGAAAGGATGCAACAAAAAAAGAAAACTACAGACCAATATCCCTTATGAATATAGATGCAAAAATTCTCAATAAATTCCTAGCAAATTGACTCTAAGTGCTTATCAAAAAAATAATCCATCATGACCAAGTGGGCTTCATCCCAGAGATGCAGGGATGGTTTAACATACGCAAATCTATAAATGTAATTCACCACATAAATAGAAGCAAAAATAAAGACCATATGATCCTCTCAATAGATGCAGAGAAAGCACTTGACAAGATTCAACACCCTTTTATGATAAGAACACTTAACAAAATAGGCATAGATTGGGCCTATCTAAAAATGATACAAGCCATACACGACAAACCCACAGCCACCATCATACCGAATGGGGAAAAATTGAAAGCATTTCCACTGAGAACTGGAACCAGACAAGGATGCCCACTGTCCCCATTACTTTTCATCATAGTATTGGAAGTCCTTGTGAGAGCTATCAGGCAAGAAAGCAGAATCAAGGGAGTCCAAATAGGGAAAGAAGAGATCAAACTCTCACTCTTTGCTGATGATATGATGTTATACCTAGAAAACCCCAAGGATTCAACCAAGAGACTCCTGGAATTGATCAATAAATTCAGTAAAGTCTCAGGATGCAAAATCAATACACACAAATCAGAGGCATTCATATATGCCAACAACAGGCAAACAGAGAACGAAATTAAGGACTCAATACCCTTCAAAATAGCAACAAAGAAAATAAAATACCTAGGAATATATTTAACTAAGGAAGTATATGACCTCCACAGGGAGCACTATGAAACACTGAGGAAGGACATTGCAGAGCATGTAGACATGTGATTCTCGTGGATCAGAAGAATCAACATTGTTAAAATGTCTATGCTGCCCAAAGTGATCTACAGATTCAATGAAATTCCTATTAAATTACCATCATTTTTCACAGATATAGAAAAAATAATTTTATGCTTTGTATGGAACCAGAGAAGACCCTGTTTAGCAAAATCAATTTTAAGCAATAAAAACAAAATGGGAGGTATTAATTTCCCAGACTTCAAACTATACTCCAAGGCAGTGATTCTTAAAACTGCTTGGTATTGGCACAAGTGCAGGGACACAGACCAGTGGAACAGAACAGAAAATTCAAATATAAAACCATCCTCATATAGCCATCTAATCTTTGACAAAGCAGACTAAAACATAATCTGGGGGAAAGATTCCTTATTCAATAAATGGTGCTGGGAAAACTGGACAGTCACATGTCGAAGACTGAAACAGGACCCACAGATTTCACCTCTCACAAAAATCAAATCACAGTGGCTAACAGACTTAAACCTTCGATGGGGAACAATTAGAATTCTAGAAGAAAATGTAGGAAAGACTCTTGAAGACATTGGTCTAGGCAAAGAATTTATGAAGAAGACCCCAAGGCAATCACAGCAACAACAAAAGTAAAGGAATGAGACCTGATTAAATTAAAAAGCTTCTGCACACCCAAAGAAACAGTCATGAAAGTAAACAGACAGCCTACAGAATCGGAAAAAATTTTCGCATACTACACATCAGATAAAGGACTGATAACAGGAATCTATTTAGAACTCAGGAAAATCAGCAAGAAAAAATCAAACAACCATATCAAAAAGTGGGCAAACAACATGAATAGAAATTTTGCAAAAGGAGTTATAACTATGGCTAACAAACATATGAAAAATGCTCAACATCCCTAATCATCAGGGAAATGCAAATCAAAACCACAATGAGATATCACTAGCTCCAGTGAGAATGGCCTTTATGAAAAAGTCCCAAAACAACACATGTTGGTGTGGATGCGGAGAGATAGGAACACTCATACACTGCTGATGGGACTGCCAACTAGTGCAACCCCTGTGGAAAGCATTATGGAGATACTTTAAACAGATTCAAGTAGACCTACAATTCGATCCAGCGATCCCATTATTGGGTATCAACCCAAAGGAACAAAAGTCATTCTATAACAAAGACACCTGTACCCGAATGTTTCTAGCAGCACAATTCACAATTGCAAAGATGTGGAAACAACCCAAATGCCCATCAATCCACGAATGGATTAGTAAACTGTGGTATATGTATACTACGGAGTATTACTCAGCTATAAGAAATAACGGTGATATGACATTTCTTTGGTTCTCCTGGAGAGAGATGGAACCCATTCTATTAAGTGAAGTATCCAAAGAATGGGAAAACAAGCATCACATGTACTCACCAGAAAACTGGTTTCCCTGATCATCACCTAAATGCATATTGGGGAAGGATACTAATTGGATATCAGACTGAGGCAGGGGGTGGGGGAAGGTGATGGGTGTATGCCTACATGATGAGTGCGTTGTGCACCGTCTGGGGAATGGTTATGCTTGAAGGTGCTGACTCAGGGAGGTAGCGGGGTGGGGGGAGGGGATGGAGGTATGACTACATGGTGAGTTCCAGGTGCACTGTCTGAAGAATGGATAGGCTTGGGGCTCTGGCTCGGGGGATGGGCGGGACATGGACAGTGTATATAGCCTGGGCTTTTGTACCCCCATGATGAGCTCAAATAATAAAAAAAAAAAAAGTCCCAAAACAATAATTGTTGGCGTGGATGCGGAGAGATAGGAACACTCATACACTGCTGGTGGGACTGTAAACTAGTGCAACCCCTGTGGAAAGCAATATGGAGATACCTTAAACAGATTAAAGTAGACTTACCATTCAATCCAACAATCCCATTATCAGGCATCTACCCAGAAGAACAAAAGTCATTCTGTAAAAAAGACACCTGCACCCGAATGTTTATAGCAGCACAATTCACAATTGCAAAGATGTGGAAACAACCCAAATGCCCATCAATTCATGAATGGATTAGCAAAATGTGGGATATATATACCATGGAGTATTACTTAGCTATAAGAAATAATGGTGATATGGAATCTCTTTGGCTCTCCTGGAGAGAGTTGGAAGTGAAGTATCCCAAGAATGGAAAAATAAGCACCACATGTACTCACCGGGAAATTGGTTTCCCTGATCATCACCTAAGTGCACATTTGGGAATAACACCAATTGGGTAACGAACAGAGGTGGGGGCTGGGGGGAGGGGATTGGTGTATACTTACATGATGAGTGCCATGTGCACTGTCTAGGGAATGGACACGCTTGAAGCTCAGACTCAGGGGGCATGGGGGGGCATGGGCAATATATATAACCTGAAATTTTATACCCCCATAATAAGCTGAAATTAAAAAAATGATTTGAAGATTCAGGGATATGACAATGCCATTATGCACGGAAAATGCAATTCACAACATCTGAAAATGTTTGAGATAAACCTGTGATGTTCCTTATTTTTTGATACATTCACATTCTTTTCAAAATTTAGGTAGTAAAAGGTATCATAAAAGTTTATCTCTAAATGGTTTTTTAAAAATATCATACAAGAGTGGCATTACTTTTCATCATTGATGCTTCACAAACTACAGATTTTTTATTTTGTCTCCAAATCTTTCTACATAACAGGGAAAACAGTGGTGGACTAGAGGCAGCCAGCCAGCTCTCTGTTCCTATGGAAAGAAGCGAAAGGTGCAGGCACCTGCCTCTAAAGGGCTCACTAGCCCCAGAAGCAGCATTTTGAATTTGTAAAGAAGCACCACGGGACACTCAGTGTGGAGAAAAGGTGACGGGGTGATACATATACAAAGATTAGAGAATGCCAGGAGAACAATAGGAGAATAGAGCATGGGAATGCCGTGCTAGCCTTGCTGGGGCAGTGCGGACTCAACTGCAAGTCGGCACCAACCGCCCCCACAGATAGCAACCTGCCTGGAGTCTGTGCAGAGTCCTTGCACTAGACAGGGCTATGGAGATCAGGCAGCAGCTAAGACCATTCTGAACTCTCGTGTGCATGGTGCTCGGTCTACACCTGGCTGGGCAGGGACTGGACTGATCTGTGGCTTCCTTGAACATACCCTGGAAATTAAAGCCAGGCACTTCACCCCTAGAGCCCAGCAGGACCTGGGCATGGGAATTGAACAGAGAGCAGCAGGTACCAAATTGAGAGTCTCTGGGCGATCACTTCGGCGTGTTCTGGGTGGGGCGTGGAAAACTGTGACTTCTGCATCTCTGACCTGGCACCCGTGGGGCCCTTGTGCCTAAGTAGCCTACAGCCTCTGAGTCCCCAAGCCCCCTTCCAGGCCCCACCCATCTCTTGCCTGCCTGCCCTTGACTCCGCCCACCAGATGAGGTGGGCTGCCCTCTACATGACCCATGGTCAGAGGGTTTGCATCCCTCTGACCCCTCTGCTCAGCCCCAGTTCCTCCTCAGAGGCTCTCATGCCGACCCCAGCAGGCTCCGACCTGAGAGGCTCTGGGTGGCTGCTTCGGCAGGCCCTGAATGGACCGTGGAGAGCTGTGCGGTCCTTCGCCACCAGAGCCAACCTCAGCCTGCCTGACTTGGCATTGGTGGGATGCCCTGGCCTGCAGAGATGCCTGCTACGGCTTGTTCAGCCAACACTCGGCTCTCTGGCCACAACTGCCTTCTGCCTAATTGGCCCTGACCCCGCCCTCCAGGTCACATCGGCCTGCCATCTGCACAGCCCCGCCTTTAGCACAGGGGCCTTGTGGCAGAGGTTCTGCTCACAGTTCCGTCCTAGTCCCAGCTCAGAGGCTCTTACGCGCAGCCTGAGGCTCTACTACTGAGCCTCCAGAAATCCCACCAGGCCCCAGACACCATCCCCAAGTCTCCAGCGCCACTTCTGGACCCCAAGACCCCACCCCACAGCCTGCACCACGAAAGCAGGGCTGGATGAGCTGCTCCACAGTCCAATACCACCCCCCCAGGGACCCCGCAGCCTCAAACCACCAGCACACTGGGTACCATCTTTGAGCAAACACCCACAACTCGGGAACATGCAACAACCTGATTTAGCTACTGTGGTTACTCTGCAGGGAGACTCTGGGTAGAGCAATCCCCACAACACCAGCCTCAGTAAAAAGAGTCTTGTCCAGCTCCCAACTTGAATATCCTAAAAGTACCTGGAGAGTTCCCAGCAAGGAACAGGAGCCCTGCAAACCTATTACCCCAGAACTCAGAAAGGAGGGTTCAGATGAGAAGAAACCAGAAAAAGAACCCTGGCAACATGAAACATCAAAATAGATTGACACCCACAAGAGAGCACAAGGGATCTTAGCAGTGAACTCCAACCACAAGGAGATTGTTGAAATCACAGAAATGGATTCATAATATGGATGGCAAATAAGATGAGTGGAATTGGGGAAAAAGTTGAAAACCAACAAAAAGAAGCCCAAAAACTATTTCAGGAAATTAATGAAAAAGTTAAAGAGCTTGACAAAATTAGGATATAATAGAACTTATGGAAATGAAAGAGTCTTTTCAGGGATTTTCAAAATGCAGCAGCAAGTTTCAGCAACAGATTCCACCAAGAAAATATCTCAGAGTTTGAAGATTTGCACACAAGCATTTAAAGAGTCAGAGCAGAGAACAAGGGCAGAACTGATCACTTAGAGACATATAGGACTATGTGAAGTGAACAAACGTACAAATTATAGGTATCCCTGAGAGAGAAAAAGAAAGTGGTAAAAGCATGGAAAATCTATTTGAGGGAATTATTGTAGAAAACTTGCCCACTATTGGGGATGGCCAGAGATCTAGCCATCCAGATACAAGATGGCCATTGAACACTGGGAAGATTCATAGCAAATAGAACATCTCCAAGACACATAGTATTCAACCTGGCCAAAGTCAAAGCAAACAAGAAAATTCTACAGGCAGGTAGACATAAGCAACCACTGACATGCAGGGGAAAACCCATCAGGATAACAGCAGACTTCTCAGCTACCGTTTGATCCAGCAATCTGACTATTGGATATTTACCCAAAGGCAAAAATCATTCTATAAAAAAGACATCTGCACTCAAATGTTTAAAGCAGCACAATTCACATTTGTAAAGATGTGGAAACAACCCAAGTGCCCATCAATACATGAATAGATTAATAAAATGTGATATATGTATACCATGGCATACTACTCTGTCATAAAAAGCAGTGAACTAATAGCTCTTGTAATATCCTGGATGGATCTGGAACCCATTTTTCTGGGTGAATTATCAGAAGAATAGAAAAACAAACACCACATATACTCACCGTTAAATTGATACTAATCGATAAACATTTATATGCATATATGGAAGAAACATTCATTTGGATCAGTCAGATGGGAGGGGGGAGGGGAGTGGCTAAATTGACACCCAAAGGGTGCAGGGCGTGCTGTCTGGAGGATGGGCACGCTTGTAGCTTTGACTTGGGTGGTACAAAGACAATTTATGTGACCAAAGTATTTGTGCCCTCATAATATTCTGAAACAAAAACAAATAAACGAAGAAAAAAACAAATCCTACAAGATAAAGGTAGTTTTGCTTTGCATATTAGTCAGGACTGAAAAACTTAATCACAAAAGCTGAAACCATATAAAACGTTCTCAATAATATGCAGTGGAGAATATTATGGTCAACCTCTGACCTTCAGAAATTTTTGTCAAAATACCCAATACTCTCTTACTAATAGTTATAAATATATAGAGAAGTAAAAAATAG
Organism: Lemur catta; assembly: GCF_020740605.2. NCBI lineage: Eukaryota > Metazoa > Chordata > Mammalia > Primates > Lemuridae > Lemur > Lemur catta. The sequence continues at coordinate 31,252,092 of NC_059130.1, read as the reverse complement.
TAACACTAATATTTACTTATCACAATGTAATTTAAAACATTAGAAACATCCAGAAATAAGATGTTTTTCTCTGTAAAAACTTACCAAGAATGTTTTAAATAGTACTTGCTTTCTCCTGACCAAAAATCTTAAAGATATGGAGTATGATTTTATGCCTTAGTGAAATTTCATCCTCCTTTCTAAGTTTGTATCAGTGTCCAATATATTATACTCTGAGTTTCTGTTCTTGGGGAATATCTCTGAGAGTTCTTCTGATGTCCAGTTTTCTGTTGCTGTCACTTCCATGGGACACCTGCATTCTTTTCACAACAACCACTTTCCTGTTTAGGTGGACAAGTATGTCTTCATTCAGTTCCTCTAGATTTATATTGAGAAGTCTCTGGAACAGTAGCATTATCAACATTTCCAGAGTCAGCTATTTCTTCTGGAACTTCTTTTATGTTTAATTCAAATCTGACTTCTAGTATTGTTACTTTTCTTTTCTACACTTTCATCTTGTTGCCCAATTTCCACTTTCTATTATCCATCCATGTAAGATGTCACATAGATTTATTACTGGGATACAAGCAGACAACACAACTACATGCCATGCTGTCTTTGCAAGAAAAGATTTAACAGCCACTGACAACATTTGGAATATGTGATGTAATTGCTCACTGATTATGACATGCATTTGTATTTCCATGGTGATTCGTGGACTGAAGAGCTAATAGTAGTCTGTACTTCATGCAATTACTAGCAGTTAAGATAGCGTGGCAAGGGAAATTTGTGCCATGTTGTTGGGGGATTTGTGTTGTTTAACTCAATCATGATAACTGAGATTTGTTCATAGTGAAACTATGAAAAGAAAAGACTGTCTATTCAGAAAAAAAAGATTACATTGACTGTAGATCCCTAGAATTCAATTTTGTGTTTGCTTCTGCTGAGTGACATAGTGCTACCACCACCTTGGTACCATTTTTTATTTCTAATTTTTTGGATTAGTCATTTTAAGACAAATAAATTATTTCTGAACTCCAAATTCATGTGAGGGCAAAGCTGTGATTAAATAGTTTTGTTAGAACAGTTATCAAAATTCTAACCAGAGCCTAAGGTAACCCCAAGATTCCTTGTTATCTTTTGGTTCAATTGGATAGGTTTTTTCCTAGACCAATTTTATCAAAAGTATGGTGGAAGTTTTCCTTGTCAACTTCCACCTGTATTATGTGGTTTCAAGACTAACTCATTGCCCATGTGGATACTGTAGTCAAGCCCTTTGTGTACTAATTCTCAGTGACAATGTCCTAGGAAGCTCAAGCATCAGCTTATATTTCCCTCTCTAAGTTTTAACTTGTTATTTCCTTTTTGTATATTTCCTTATCTTGTGAGTTTAATGTATGCATGTATAAATAATTTTTTAAATTATAGCTTACCTAGTATATTTATATGTTTTGTGGTTTTGTTGGTTTTTTTCCTTGTCTTCTGTCTTGAAGTAAAAATATCTTGTCTGTAGTTCATATACTTATACACGGAAATCTAAGGATCAAGTGATGCAATACTTTAGGTCTCAAAATTTAGCCAGTGTAGTGCTTAGAATGAATGTGTAGAGAGTTCAGGAAGCCTTGGTGATAAGATAGAGAAGAGACCCAAGGACCCAGATAAAGAGTAAGTATAGAACAATATGAGATCACAGAAAAGTAAAGAAGCAGAGAAGAGAGAGAAAACACTACACACTCAGAAATGAACAGGCCGAGTGAAAGAATGTTAAAGTTGAGATTAAATTAGAGCACATCAACTGCTTCTAATCCCGTCATTTTTCAGTGGGGAATTAATGCTTCTAGTATATTAGTGGGCCCATCCAGGGGTTTATCCTAGCTCTCAAGCTGAAACCTTGTTATTGTAGGTGGGAGAGGGAGGAAGACACAGGCTAGAAACGGGAACTGCTGCTGGCGGTCAGAAAGGGGGAGACTCACTTGAATCAGAGCTGAAGGGAAAACAAAAGTCCCGGGAAGAGACACGTGGTTGTGGGAGTCTTTGGGTTTCCCTAAAGGGGAAGTGGGTGGGGGTGAGGTTTCTGCTGGTGGAAAAAGGAGTGACAGAGCAGAGTGTGAGACTGTGTGAGGTGGGGACGTGTTGTCTGAGTTCTGAGGAAAGCTCTCTCCAGGGAGTGGCCCGATAAGAGGCCAGGCAAAGTGGACAAGAGGATGTGGGGCTCTGCATAAGGAAAATGTCATAGCTAAGCTAGTAGTTATGCCTTTCTCTGTGGTAACTGCTTCGCTTTTTATCTTCTGTTTGTTCTGCTTACCTCTCTTTTTTTCATACTGCTTGTCCTTCTACCACCTATAGCTGTCCAGGAACACATCTCATTCCATCTCATCCAGAGCCATCCTTTGCCAACCAATCTTGGCACAAAATCAGGGCTCAGGGTGGCTGGATGAGTTGCAGACTCATGGCTGGGAGAGTGAATCAGGCACAATAATTTTCCTGCACACCTTGTCCAAGAGGAACTTAAACAATGAGAAGTTATTAGACCTGGAGATGCTGTTCCGTGTCTACTTCAATGCATTTAGTCGGGAGATTCGTTACCCTGCCAGTCAATTGCAGTTTGAATGTAAGTTCAATCAACTCAAGTAAGGGCATCTCCACAGTGTTCTCTTTCTGGGAAATATTCTCCACTCATTTCTGGACCATTTCCAATGATACTGTCTCCCCATAAATGTCTGCATGCGTCACGCTCTCAGGTGATCTTCCAAATGTTCACTCTCTCAAATTTCTTGGACACTACTCTTTCCTTGTGCTTTTTTACCTTCCCCTTGTGGTCTCCGTCTGTGGCCCACAGTTCAGAGGCACACATTGTCCCAGTCTGTGCTTGACTTCCTTAAAATATGATCTCTTCCCTCATTCAATTTCTTCACAGATCTATGTCCATAGTCCAACAGCCATTATGAGCAACCTCATGCATCATAGAAGGAAACCTGTTCTGCCACTTCCCTCACACAAGTCACCGCCCTTCCTCTACACTAAATTATGTGGCTCAACTATCATTTTCTCCTGTAAATCTCCTGTTAATTCAAAGCATTTATCTCTTATTGCCTGTCTTCCCTATCTCTATAATTTTTCTCTATTCCTGATCCAATATATCTTTGGCTCACTCTTAAGCCTATATGAAACCTTCTTGCTCAACTTCTTGATAAGGTCCTAGATTTTCATATCGTTGCTCTTATTTTTTAATCTTAACTCTTTGTCTCATTTCTTCCTTCCCCTAGATCCCTTTGCAATGCAGACGAAATTTGGCTGTGAGCTGCAATCTAGAGAGAGTCCAAAAATCTTCATCTGGCTAGATTTTGAGCTATCTGTTTCTGAGTTTCCAAAACACATCATGAGTGTCATCTCCAGAGGGTGGTAATAGGGCCCAGATGTCGGTGATACACTCAATCCCTATGAAGGCATCAAGGACACAGCGTATAGGCTCATAAGAAACACATGCCCCCAGTTTCTCTTGGGTCTCCTGCACGAGGAGAAGGTGAACCTCCAGAGGGAAGGTCAATTTAATCCCTTCTTCTAAGATTTTTCTATTGAAAGCTCACCTTCCCCCCACCTCATTCAAATATAGGACAAGAAAAAGGATGAGGAGAGGGGTTACTGGGTGATGGTTTCCTAGAGGAGGGAAAAAGATAACTGTGCATAGGAATGTGTATATATGTGCCCTAAGCTGTGTGTGTGTCCTCATCTGAATACCTTTGTGTTCTCTGCAGTGAGGCCAGAGGCCCGGCTGTCCAGTAATCCCACCCTTGGATCTGGCCGGATATTGCTGGTTTCTCTTTCTCCAGTTTCTAACCAAAGCCTCTTTGCGTGACATGGATGTGGACTGAGCAGGACCAACTGGTCACTAAATGAGATGATAGTCTTCCTAATGTTGATGGCACATGGCATCATCATGTGACTCTGGATGTGGCAGCTGAGCAGGCAGCTGTCCTGTCTTGTCAAGTGAGCTACAGAGAACTAGGAGGCCAGGACATCATCTTCTACTGGAGAGAGGCTGGATGTGGGAAGTGTGAGTAGGGGTCTTTGAGATGAGGAAAATTGGATGATATCGGATTTAGGTCAGGGATATCAGGAAGGAGTGAATATAGGTAATTCAGTGAATGGAGGAGTGGGACATGGGGGACACATAGACACAACATATTTTGGGTGGGGAAATGTGGAATCCTTTCTTGAGTTGAGATGGGAATAGAGTGACTGAAATAGGATGATTGATGTGACTTGTAGCCAGTACACAAGTCAAGGAGGGAAATCAGTAGATGGGTAGAATCAGCAGTGGGGTTAAAGTGATATCCCTGTATCTCTCCAATATCTGCAGGACACCACCTTCCCACGAACTTGACACCTTGGCAGTGACAGTGCCCCTGATGCTTCTGATAGGTCTTGTGCTGTGGTTTAAGTGCTGGTGTGAGTCCCTTGCATTTCCTCCTCTCTTTCCAATTTCCTCTTTCTTTTTTTTTTCCAGATTTAAAAAAAATACAATTCTGGTATTCAAAAGGGACATACCTCAAAACATAAGGTTACAAAACTTTGAACAAAAAACACTGGAAAAATATACCAAAATAAACCTAGTATATTTACATTAATATTAGATGAAATCAACTTTGACACAGAAAAAATAGGTATGCATTTTTTTTATTTTTACTTCAAAATTTTATGGGGGTACATATATTTGGTTACATCATTTGCTTTTGCACAGTTTGACTCCAAGATTTAAGTGTGCCCTTCAGCCAGGTGGTGTGCATTGTACCCATCAGATGCGAATATACCTTTCCAATTTCTTATCCCATATTCCATTTTTACCTCTCTTACCTTTGCTCTCCTGACCACTCCACCTTATCCTCAGTCACCATGTCCAACTTACCCAGGGTCTTCTCCCATTTCTGTTCTTCCACAGCTCTCATCAGGAAATCCCACGAGAATCCTCCCCATGCCTCCCCCACTGTAATGAGAACCCAGCAGCCCAGGAGCCTAGGACAGCACAGTGATGCCGTCCTTTCTACTCTCCATTTAAATTGTTTGTTTTTCTGCCTAACAATCATCTGTTACTATAAACCAATTTAATTTCTGTAATTCTAAATAGAGTAGGTTTCTTGCAATCTCCATTTTTTCTATAGTACTAATCCTTCAAAGCTCATTTCTAATGTCATTTCCTCCCACAATCTTCTTGACCTGTAAGAGGGAATCAGTCTTTCCCTCCTGTGAACCCAGAGAGGACTTCAACTATATTCTGATATGTGCATGTATCACTTCCTCCCCTGCTTTGCAGCCACTTGAGTCTTTCTTCCTTTTTCCATTTTTAAGTTCCTTGGGGGCAAGAATTATGATAATGGTGCCTTTCCTGCATGTAATATATGCTGAGAGAAAACCAAAACAAAATGAAACAAAACAAAAAATAATCATATCTAATTTGGATTAATTATCACATTGGTAGTTTCTTCTCCTTACATTCCTTCCTGACATTGTTGCAGCACTTGAAACATGGGCGCTTCCCTTCTTGCTTAAATGTTTCTTACGTAGGTGACAAATTGCAGCCTCCTTTAGTTTCCTGCTTTTCTTCCTAAACCTTTAAGTAAAAATGTAGTTTTGCCTCTGGACATACTTATTTTCTAAATACAGAAAGCCAACTCCATCCAACTTGTTACAAACACAAATAGAGAGAGAGTGTGTGCAAGGGTAGCAGGGCAGATATGTCACAGAGTGGTTAACAAAAAGAAGCAACAGAGTTGGTCCTCAGGGTTGCGGTGGAATCAGGGCAACGAAAGTGCTATATATGAAAGGGAAATACCCAAAAGGCTGTACTATCTGAGGTAGTGTTGGCTAGATTTTAGTCCCTTTAGGTTTGATTTACTAATTCAACTAACATTTGTTAAGCACTGAATATGAGACAGGCATACACAGTTTCTAAATTTGTGGGGGAGAAAAGAAATGAAATTGTGACCACTTTGCTGAAGTTTCCTTCCTCAATCTCTCCATGTTATTTTTCTTTTTACTGTTTTCATTTTTGTTTCATTTAAAAAAATTTAAGTCAACTTTATTGGTGAATAATTTTCAGTAAATGCCTCTATTTTAATTGTAAAGTTCTATTTATTTTGACAAATATATAAGCCCACATTAAAATTCCACAATCAAAATAGAGTTTCATAACCCCTCATATGCATTTGTAGTCAAACTCTTGAATATGCCAAAGTAAAGCTGCAAACTGCTTCTTATACATGAAAAGGTGAAATTTCTTTACTTAATAAGGAAAGGAAAAAAAGGTATGCTGAGGTTTCTAAGATATTCAGTAAGAATGAATCTTCTATCCATAAAATTGTGAAGAAGAATAAAATTCATGCTTGTTTTGCAGTTACTCCTCAAACTGCAAAAGTTATGGTCACAGCTGATGATCCCTGATTAGTTAAGATGGAAAAGGCATTACATTTTTGGGTGGAAGACATGCACACAAATGTGTTTCAATTGATAGTAAGTGGGTTTGGTACTGTCTTTGGTTTGAGGCACCCACTGGGGGTCTTGGAATATACCTACCGTAGAAAAGGGCAAACTACTGTATTTTTATATATTGGCAAAAATCACACAAACATGCATGCACGTGAACTCTCACACAAAAATAGTTTGGAAGTCCTTGTATTTTGTGTTTGAAGATCTATTTCTGAAAGTCATTCATGCAGAAGTCATAAAGTCGTGGGTAAATTAAGGTTGCTCAAGGTAAGGATATGTATAGGAAAATCATAAGTTCAAAAAACCACTGCTGAGGGATGGTAATTTGGGAAGAGAAAGAATAAGAGCAGTAAAGAAAACAGAGTAAAGCTGGTGCAAGACATCAGTGATCACAGTAATATCAGAATTTTCAAGCAACAAAAACTTCAAACTCAATTGCTTTAAACGGAAAAACAAAACTTATTAGGTTCATGTAACTAAAATATCCAGAGGTAGTTCAAGTCTTGGGTATAGTTGATTAAGGTTCTGGTCCTGTTACCTTATCATTTGCTCTTTTATCTGTTTTCTTGATTTGTGTGCTTCATTCCTGGGCAAGCTTTTCCTGTGAAGTAAAATTCAATAGCAATTTTGGGCATCGCACACACCATACCAGCCAAAGTGAGAACTCCTCTTTCCTCAGCCAGCAAACATAAATCCTAGACTTCAGTTGGATCAGGCCAAACTACATCAGATATATGCTATAAGGCAATTATTCTGGCTAAATGAAGGCATGAAATTATGATCATTATCTTAGATCTTGGTTTTTATCTGGGGTCAACTTGTCCTCCTATGCAACATTTTAGCAATGTCTGAGGTTATATTTGATGTCACAACTGAGGAGACACTATTGGCATCTAGTGGGTAGAGGCCAGGGATGCTGCTAAACATCCTACAGTGCACCAGAACAGCCTTCCTCAACAAGAATTACCTGGCCCAAAATGTCAGTAGTGCAGAGGTTGAGAAACCATTAGAACAAGGGTTCTCAAACTTGAATATAAATAAGAATTTCCTGGAAGCCTTGTTAAAACAGATCAGCGGTTCCCATTCCCATATTTTCTGATTCACTAGATTGGAGGGTAGCAATCTGTTTTTCTATCAAGCTTCCAGGTGCTATTGCTGCAGCTAGTTCATAGTTCACATTCCTGTGTTCCACATTTCATGGTTTACAAGCACACAGCAATAGCATGGCTACTTTATAAGATGAGGTCAAGTTGAATGTATTCCTGAGAAGTAACCAGTTGTAGTAATAGAAGGGTGGGGAAGCTGTGATTTCAACCATTTTTTACACTTCTCAAACCCTAAAGACCGTATTGTCCAAATTTACATATCACAGAGTTGCTTCTAGTACCCCTGGATTCCCCAAAACTACTGTTTCCCCTGACCTCCCTTCCTTAAGTTCTATAAAAATATATCCTCAAATCCCCCTTCCTCCTAATATTTTATTCAAAATGAATTAGGATGTTTTAAGATGGACTCTTCTAGAAAAGTGTAGAATAAACACAAAATTCATAAAGGTAAATGTAAATCAAAAATATAACTGAATGATATAGCACAGATGTCAATCAAAGACACTGAAGGCAGGAACAGCCCTCTTAATTCTTTTCCTTGAATATGTCACATCTCCCTGAATGATTACCCCCTCACCTACCCTGCCTCTCACTCATACTTCCTGGAAAAACAAGAAGCAGGATTCCATTCCAAAGACTCTTTGAAGTTACACTATAGTTGTAGTAAGGACAAAGGTGTTTTTCTCCAGAGGAGTTCAGAGAATAAACCAGAAAAGCATTATATTTTTTGCTTAAGTAGAAAATATTTTAGTAAGAAGAGGAAGATCTAGAATAGCAACAGAAGGAAAGAAGGAAGGAGATGACTCTCAAGGAAGACCATGAACTTGACACTCAACAACTCAGATAATTTTTACTGAGAAAATGTATTTGCAGATAAGAGCTCTTGGCAGGGATCCACAAACTGGGATCACTGCCCTCAAGGAACTTCCAAGTAGAAAAAGAAGAAAAACAAAAAAATTGCAATTCTATGGGTCCAGAATAAGTGGTTCTCTTGGTGATACCAGACAAGGGAGGGTTACTTCCATTATATTAATACCACTGGGAAAGGCCTCCTAGAGGAGGAAGCTTCTCGGATGGGTTTTGAGGGATGGAAGTCATCCAGGAAGAGACAGAGAAATTACATAAAAAATGCCTCGCATCTATGTGATACAATTATCCCAGCATAATTATATTTAGCTGCTTTGACAAATGATATTTAAATAGAAGCAGAAAAAGAAAAGTTTTAAAATAGAGAGCCAAAGAGAAGTCACCATTAAATGTATCTAACATATTTCATTTATTCTGACACATACTTTCTTACATTTTAATGTATAAGACATAGATCATACTATTGGTACACTATTGGTACAATAAATTGACAGTTTTAAATAATTTTTCTCACAGTGTTTAAGTTATGATTTGTTCTAAAATCTATGAACACTCCATTTTGATAAAATATGATGATAACTTGATGAAATATGATGAGAATGACACCTGGGTTTACATCTTGGGATTCTAGACTTCTTGATGCATATTCCAAATGGGACAGGAGATAGGACAGGGGCTCAAGGGTTATCCTGAAATTTCCTGTTAAAACCACAAGGACAAAGAGCTGTATTTAAGAGCTATTTGTACTTCCAGATTCATGGCAACATTATTCACAATAGCTAAAGGTGAAACAAGCCAAATGTCCATAGATGGAGGAATGGATGAACTATATGTGTCACTTACCTACAGTAGAATATTACTCAGAACTTAAAAGGAAGGAAACCCTGTCACATGCTACAACATGGGTGAACCTTGAGGACCTCATGCTAAGTGAATTCAGCCAGTCACGAAAAAGACAAATACAGTGTGATTCCACTTATATGAGGTACCCAGAGTAGTCAAATTGACAGCTACAGAAAGTAGAATGATCTTATTCAAGGCCAGGGAAGTTGGGAGGAGGAAATGGGGAATTTCTGTTTCATAGGAATAGAGTTCCCAAGTTGAGGGATGAAAGGGTTCCGGAGATTGGTTGCATAACAATGTGAATGCACTTAACTCCATTGAACTGTACACTTAAAACGGTAAAGATGGTAAATTTTCTTATGTGTATTTTAACAGGATTAAAAAATATATCTCCACATAAAGGAGGTAGAAGTTGGGGGGAAGGGTTTGGTGGAAAGAATCAGGCTGAGGCAATGAAATAGATAAAATGACTGAGAAGGGTGGGAGGATGGACAGAAAAGAAAGTTTAAAACAAACAAACAAACAAAAACAACTCACCAGCGCCTCTTATACCATAATGCAAGGCACAGCAAAAGGATCAAGGAGGGCACTATTATTGTGAAAAAGATCAAGCCAATGGAGATGGGGTGTCCTGGTAATTGGGAGAGGACAAAAGGATGTCACTTCAAATCCCACCCACTGAATCCTCTGGTCGTCCTTTCCCCACCTGAGTGTCAGCACCTCCTTTCAGCTGCTCCCAATGTATGGTCATCTCCAACTCCCTCTCTCACATTGCTGATGCCATCAGTCTATCCTTTGATACCTCTAGCTCCAAGTCACATAATCTGTGAGTCCTTCTTCTTATCTCTTCTTTAACTTGGCTCCTCTATTTTTATTCCTGTTGGGATTGGGGTCCCAAAAATGAATCAAGATACCTCTCTCCCTCTTTCACCTGTCAAGCCCCATCCTTCCCCAGTGCCTGCCTCTCTGCCTGAGGACCACCTCCTCCCATGTCCAGCCTGGGACCCAGCCAATTCTCACCCCAGTGGAGGATGATGTCCTGGCCCTCTAGACTGCTGTGCTTCACCCGACAAGACAGGCCAGCTGCCTCCCAAGCTGCCACATCCAGGGTCACTTGGAGATACCATGTCCAGTTAGCGTTGGGCAGGAGGTCACTGTGCTGAGTGCCCAGCTGCTCCTGCTCACCCCGCATCCACCTCACCCACACAGGCTTTGGGTAGAATCCAGATATGTGACACACCAGCAGCAGACGGCCAGGCCCGGGACTGGGGCCAGTGGACAGCCAGGCCTCAGGCTTCACGGGGGCAGGAAGGGGCCGTGAGAGTGTCGTATCATGAGTCAAATTCAGATCACAGGGACTCAGAAGCCCACAAGCTTTGATAGTGACCTCTTTCAGTGCTTTGGTATCCAACAAGCTTGTTGATTAAGCCCCTATCCTTCTTAGGTACCTTCCTACTCTTGAGCTTAGAGGAGGTGGTGGGAAGTGAAATAGAGAGCAGGACTAACCTTGCCTTTGCAGCTCTGCCTTCGCTGCATCCAGGAAGCCCAAGAGATATTGGAGGCAGAAGTCAAACAGTAGCTTCATCACATTATTGATGGCAGCGGGATATTGGATGATTAGTTTGCAGACATGCTGTGCCCTGCTTCCTCCCTCTGGGGCAGGCACACATGTGTCTTTCTCGAAGTTCAGGAAATCCAATCCTCCTATAGCTTCCCTGAAGAAGCTTACTGTAGAACCCCCAGAACGTAGCTCGCAGCCTGCTATGGCCTGGATCTCAAAGGGGTCTAGGTAGAAGGAAAACAGAGAACAAGTTATTAAACATTAATAAGAAAGAAAGCCATGAGAAAAGGACCTAGTATTTTATATTTAGGTGAAGACAAAGTTCTTGGATGTGAAATGATGAACCAAACCCCAATTACAGTGCATAGAGATTTTCAGAAACAAGAGTATTGGGAAAGCTGTGCATGTCGTGAATGGCTTTTATGGTAATAGTTGGGACAGGGAGGCAGAATGTGATGCAGTCGAGAGAGCAGCATTTCAGCGTGAGCCAGAGGACAACAGAAAGAGAAGATGAAGGGAGGAGACGACTGGAGAGACAGTTCAGAGGAGGAAGCCACACTGTAGGTCACTCAGACACAAGGTAGAAGTAAGGGCCCTTGAGGAGCAAGGTCCACATAAGACAAAACAGGAGTTGGATACCAATGGGAAGCCCTAATCTGTCAGAGAAGAGTCAGAAGCAGCTGGAACCTGGAATACAGTGTGGAGCTGTGGAGTCAGCAAGAGATTGATCTAGAAGAGTGTGTGCATGCAGTTGGGTAAAGCATAAAGGAAGATAGCAGGATCAGAGGGATTAGCAACTTGAAAAAAGAGAAGAGAAAGTCCTTGGGAAACTTCCCAGTTTAGGGGATTAGATTCACATTTCAACTGGAATTGACTGTCACTCCCCCGTATATGTTGAGTAAATCTATGGAAGTGGGCTCGGAATATCTTCTCCAGCTCAGCAAACTCCTCATCACTGAAGTTGCCCTTGGACCAGGGCTTCAGGAGTACTGCGGTGCCCAAGTGACTGTCCCAGCCATGAATCTGCAAATCATCCAACCATCCTGAACCTCGATTGTGTTTCCAGGTGCTGTTGGCAAAGGACAAGATCTGGATGACATGGAAAGAGGTTGGTCCATGGAAGGCTGTGAAGGCAAAGGAGGGAGTGAGAGAGAATGGAAATGGAAAAGACCCAGAAAACAAGAACCTAGAGTCTGAAGAACACATAAAACCTGACATATTTGACTGCCTCAGGGCCTCATGTTCCAGCCCCAACATCCAGAAAGGCAGAAGAGGGCTGGAGATAGCAGGGCTCAGACCCCTCATGTCCAAGTCACCTGGGTAAGTGCAGCATGCTTTTACCCAAGACCCCTACACCAGTGCTGGGAGCTGCCAGAGTGACTCTTACCGTCCTCGCTGTCACCACCTGGGAACAGAACTGCTAACAATTGAAATGGCAGAATCAGCATTTCACTAGGAGATGGAGCTTGTGACTCACAGAGCTGGTATTTGATCTCTGATTTCAGCAAACGTTTTTCTCAGTACCTGGTAGTGACTTCCTCTCTTGCAACTGACAAATCTCTTCCTCATGCAAACTGCATTTCAGAGAAAAAATGTGCCTCCCATAGCCCTGAGCTTTATACCCCACCTCCTGTGCCCACCCCAGCCCTGACTTCTACACTTTCTCTTACCTCCCTGACTTCCACCTGCTGTCTGTGCCCTCTGCTTCCTTCAGACCACCTTGGAAAAGCCCCCATCTGATTCTGAAAGGTCTATTCACCTTCTTCAGCCTCTATTCCCACATCTGTAATACAAGAGGGTGGTATTATACAATCTCTTAACTTCTAGTCTGCTTTAACCTAGGAGTGTTTTAGTTTACTTACCCAAGTCAGCCTCCCTCCCTGTTGCCCTGACTTCTCTGGCCCTCTGTCATTTCCCGTTCCTAATGTTCCCAGTGTCTCCTCTTTCTTATCTCACCCTCCTTGCTGGATGACCCTTACCCTACATTCTAATCTGGCTGTGTGTGTGTGTCTGTTTGTGTAGGTATGTGTGTGTTGATATTCACTTACATGAAGACAAAGCATTTTAAATGTCATGTGTCCTATAGAACTACAGATCCAAATCCTAGAATCAATTTTCACAAACACTTCTATTTATAATCCAGGCAGATTTATCTTATACCATAGCAATTTTTGAGGGCAAAAGGCATTTGCTTCTGTTATGTGACATTTTTGTCAGTAGCACTTGACCTTAGGAGTTTTGATTTTTTTTACCATTTTTTTTAATGTCAGTATATTATGGGGGTACAAATGTTTAGGTAATGTATATTGCCCTTGCCCCTCAGCTTGAGTTAGAGCTTCAAGCGTGTCCATCCCCCAGACAGTGCGCATCGCACTCAGTATGTATATATATATGTACCCATCTTTCCCCTCCCCCATCCCATCTGCCCGACACTTGATGACTATTATTAGTATATGTGCACTGAAGTGTTGATCAGTTAAAACCAATTTGATGGTGAGTACGTGTGGTGCTTGTTTTTCCATTCTTGGGATACTTCACTTAGTAGAATGGGTTCCAGCTCTATCCAGGATAATACAAGAGGTAGAGGTGCTATATCACCATTGTTTCTTGTAGCTGAATAGTACTCCATGGTATACATATACCACATTTTATTAATTCACTCATGTATTGATGAGCACCTGGGTTGTTTCCACATCTTTGCAATTGAGAATTGTGCTGCTATAAACATTCTAGTGAAAATGTCTTTTTTACAAAATGTTTTTGTTCTTTTGTATAGATGCCCAGTAATGGTATTCCTGGATCAAACGGTAGTTCTACTTGCATCTCTTTGAGGTATCTCCATATTGCTTTCCATGGAGGTTGCACTAGTTTGCAGTCCCACCAGCAGTGTATGAGTGTTCCTATCTCTCCGCATCAATGCCAACATTTATTGTTTTGGGACTTTTTGATAAAGGTCATTCTCACTGGGTATAAGTGGTATTTCATTGTGGTTTTTATTTCCATTTCCCTGATGATTAGAGATGTTGAGCATTTTTTCATGTTTGTTGGCCATTCTTCTGTCTTCTTTTGAAAAGTTTCTTTTCATGTCCTTTGACCACGTTTTGATAGTGTTGCTTGATTTTTTTCTTGCTGATTGTCCTGAGTTCCATATAGATTCTAGTTGTCAGCCCTTTATTGGATGTGTAGCATGCAAATATTTTTTCCCATTCTGTAGGTTGTCTGTTTGCTCTCGTGATAGTTTCTTTGGCTGTGCAGAAGCTTTCTTTTTTTTTTATTCTTTTTTCAGCATATTGTGTGGGTACAAAAGTTTAGGTTACGTATATTGCCCTTGTCCCCCCCTCCACCCCCCGAGTCAGAGCTTTAAATGTGTCCATCCCCTAGACATATGCACCGCACTCATTATGTATGTACACACCTATCCCCTCCCCCACCCACATCTGCCCGACACTCGATTAATGTTATTCCTAAATGTGCTCTTAGGTGATGATCAGTGAAACCAATTTGATGGTGAGTACATGTGGTGCTTATTTTTCCATTCTTGGGATACTTTACTTAGTAGAATGGGTTCCAACTCTTTCTAGGAAAATACAAGAGGTGCTATATCACCATTGTTTCTTATAGCTGAGTAGTACTCCATGGTATACATATACCACATTTTATTAATCCACTCATGTATTGATGGGCACTTGGGTTGTTTCCACATCTTTGCAATTGTGAATTGTGCTGCTATAAACATTCTGGTGCAGATATCTTTGTTATAGAATGTCTTTTTGTTCTTTTGGGTTCTAGCAGATTCGATGAACCTCTCAGTTACCTCTGACCTGCTGTCTTCACCTCTTCCCAACAGTGTGCAGTGAGTTAGGTCTCCCAGGTTAACTTCGAGATTGTGGGTGGTACTTGTGAGTACAACTCAGCCAGTCCCTGTTTGCTTTAGTTGGCAGTCACTATGCTTGTCTACAGGGTTGTTCGCCCTGTCATAGATTGGCATTTGCATGGTATAACCAGCTGCTGAGATGTTCTTTTATGACCATGGTAAGCTCTGGTCCCCTTGGTGGGGCACACGAATGCCTCAAGTTTTAGGAGGGACCCTGTAGCTACCAGGGAGTTACTTGATCTCTACTCCCCCTGAGGGGAGGGAAGGAGCAAGACAGATTTTGGAAGGACTGTGAGAGCCTGAGAGGTTTTGGAAGGCCTAGGCAGGGCTCAGAGGTTGCTTATCTGGCTACTAGGGGGCGCCACTGGTATGAAGTTCAGGGCAATCTCTCCAAGCAAGGAATGCTGTTCCCAAGGGACGGGCCTAGTCATTTGAGTGCTAAGGCCCTGTGTTAGGCTCTTTCTACTCTTGACCACTAGCACAGTTTCTCTGCAGGGTGGGGTGAGCACCCTCCCTATTCATTCCCTGGAATTCCACAGCACTCTCCCATCAGAACAGTCCACATCAGTTTCCTCACTCACTGAGATCAGCTCTTGAACTAACCCTCAGTCTATGTTTTACCCACTAGTGTGTATCTCCATGGGACCCTGGAGGGTAGGCAGATTCCCAATTTTGCATCCCTGTGCTACCACAAGACCCCAAGGGCAGAGATGCAGTCTTGTCTATCTGTAGAGGCCTCACCCAGGGGCACACTGCTATTGTGGAGAAATGGCTGCTTGCAAGTTTCTTGGCTCAAGATGCACTGCCTGTTGTAATGAGTGGGGGAAGGGGCTGCTGCTCTCATTCAGCTGACTCACCTGAGGCATCAAGTTTTTATGGGAACGAGGGGCTAGGCTAATTTACTCCTACTACCCCATTCCTGTCCAATATGGTGGTTCTCCAGTGGGGGTGTAGGATGGGCATGCTCATAGATCTGTGTTCCTCAGTACTCCTCCACACTCTCCCATTGGATATGTCTGTGAGGGCTTCCTCACCACAGAAGCCGAGGACCGAGACCTTTCCCCTTCACCTGCCTGCACTGCTCTTGTGTCCGTGGGCCACTGGGCCTGGCCCACCTGTCTAAGGTACCAGTACATGATCCCATGAAATGCCAGTGGGCAGGAAGCTTGCAAATTGTGATGGCCCTGCTCTCAGTGGTAGGCTTGGTTCGGGATGTGCACCTAGCATAGCTGTTCATGTGCTTCTCGGTTCAGAGTATTCAAGCAGTTACAGTGGGGAGGAGGGGTTGTGACTACTAGCCACTCTGAGGTAAAATGATCTCTCTGATGCCGTGATTGGAGAAGGTGCAGAGGAGGAAGTTTCTAGATGTAAGAAGAGTGTCCCTTTTGATCACCTGAACTCCTGGAGTTCACTGGTGTACCCCACTATTGCTATTTAGCCAGCTTGCCTGAGCTCATGTACGGTGGAAGTGCCTCCAATATGTTTTATGTGCCTCTGTACACTGAAGGTACCTATGTGGGAAAGGGGAAGTCCCCCGTGACCCTTACACTGGGCTCCTAACCTCTCTGGGTTTGGTCCATGCTGCTGTCTTCACCTCTCTATCTTCTTCTTTCTCATCTTTGCAGTTTTTCTCAATTGGGTCCCCAGACATCTCTATTGTCTCTCCCACACCTGAGCTGCAACTCCTGTCCATTCTCCTCAGTCCAATATACTACCTTCTAGCTGGGATGATCCAGCAAGCAATGTTTCTAGTTGGCCGTCTTGGGTGATCCTCTAAAATTCTTCTAATTAGTACAGTTACTTCTAGCATTGATGTTTGGCATATGTTATTCCAATCTTTTTACTATGTATTTAGGTTTTTAGAGGTTAGTATATATTCTCTTGAACATCCATCCTTGTCTAATATTCATAATGGTAGTATAAAACTGAGATATATTTCTATAGCTTTTTATAGCTTTAAATGTATTTTCAGAAATGAAATATTGAAAATATTGAAATACTGAAAATAATTAATGTGCACATTCAAATCTGGAAACAAGTAAAAGAAACATAAAATGAAACAAAAAGTGTAGAAGAAAAGAAATCAACATAAAAACTGTATTTTTAAAATACAAATTAAAACAAACCACATGATAGAAATTATTATATAAACTACAAACTATTTTTAAAAAATAATAATATATCAAACTAAACTAGAATTATTGATAAGAAAAATAATGGTCAATTAAACGACATTGGGTTTAAAAGGTGAGTACTAACAGATGCAGTAAACAGTGAAATTTAGTAAGAGAAGACTATGTACAACTTTATGCCAGGTAATTTGAAGTCAAAATGAGATGGAAGATTCTATTGAAAATTATAAATGATGAAAATAAAACCTAAAGGAAGAAGAAACTCTAAGTATACCAGTTAACATAAAAATTCAGCCTGAAGTCAAAGTTTTAACTGATCCAAAAGAAACTAGGCTCATCTGTGATGGACAGTTTCAGGTATTGAAAAAGACAGAAAAGAGTTGAAGTCATTTTATGAAGCTAACATTATCACAACACAAAAGCTCATCAACCTGACAAGAATACTTGACGATAAACAAAGCACACAACAAAAACAAAGCACACAAATAAACCAAACATCCAATAGCTATTATCCAATTTCACTTATGATTTTAAGTAAATAAAATTTATACCTATCACATAGTGTTTTTACCAGGAGTGTAAGAATAATTGAGCATTAGAATATTCATTAATGTACTTGTCTATTTTAAGAGGATTTGCAGATCATATTTAGTTCTATTGAGGGCTGATAAAGCACTCAATAAAATTAAACATATATTGATTTTAAAAAAGAAAACATTTTATCAGTATGGGGTAAAACTGAATTTCCTTATATGGTTTAGAGTAGCTATAACCAAACTATAGAAAATACTTAACTACAAAAAAATTGTAAGATTAAACATTAAAAGTAGAAACTGGACAAAGTTGTCTGTCATTGCCTATAGGTAAATAAAAATAAAGGATAAAAATAATGAAAGATGAAAATATCATTATTTGCAGATGGCATAATTTTGTTCACAGAATAAATTAAGGAGTAGAAATTAACTTAAAATGAAAATAATTAAGTAACTTAGCTAGATTAAAAAGACAACCTGACAAATAAATGTAGTAATACTATAGTATATAATTTCCCATTAATCTCTACTTACTCAAAATAATATTCAGCAAAAAAAGTAAACAATATAAAAAACACAAAAACATTTAATTGGGAAAAAAACAAAGTGAGTTGTTTATAACATATATAGATATAAAATGAATACATATTTTACATTTTTGTTAATTTTATTCTTTTAATTTATTGTTACTATTTTTCATACTATTATGAATGTATGAAATGATCCTTCATTTGTTTAGATCTTTAACTTCTCTTAGCCATATTTTGTAGTTTTCAGTACACATAACTTACATTTCTTTTATTAAATTAGTTCTTAGATATTGTATGATTTTTTCGACTTTTGTGAATGAAATCACTTTCCTAATTTCATTTTGGATGATTTATGGTTAGTATATAGAAATATATTTGATTTTGGCATGTTTATCTTGCATCTTGCTAAAAATTAATCATAACTTTTGACTTTAGAATTTCTTTTTAGTTTCATTTTTAATAAAAATAACCTGTGTCTTTAATAATATGCTCTATTTAATGCTTCATTGTTGTTTCCTTTAATTCTTACATATGAGATTTGTTCTTTGAATATATGTAACGGGAGCTTTGAAGTCTTTCTGCTAGGTCTAAAACCTGAGCAATGTCAAAGGCAGATTTTATTCACTTCTTTTTTTCTTTCTGTGTACAGTCAGAGTTCCTCTATTATTACCATGGCGCTTTTTTGTTATTGAAAAATGGATGCCACAGATCATATGATATATTGATTCTGATTCCTTGACCATTCCTGCTGTTGAGCTTTGCTTGTTTGTATGTTTAGTGACTCGCCTGCACTAATTCTGTACTGTCTGTGATTCCCCCACATTGTGTAGCTGCTGCTCTCTCAGTTAATTTTTAAAAATTCTCCCCTTGAGGGGCAGCAAGATGGCGGAGTGGAGGTGACCTCCTGGATTCGTGCTCCCGGAAAGGAAGGCATGGATCTCGACCTGGCACAACACTAGAGGATTGCTCCCCTGCAGGAACGGCGGTGTGAACCCACGGAGAATCACCGTGGGACACAGAGAACAAGAAAAAACAGAGGCGAGTGGGAAATCAGACCGAGATAATTTGGAGAGTGCGGGACGGAAAACAGACAGCGGAGTGTGGGACGGCTATACCTGCCTCACCTACGAGTGAGGCGGGTTCAGCCCCACAGTAAAGCGGCTTGATCTCACCACTGACCTCCACATCCACTCAATCAGGGATCTGACTGAAATTGGTGCAGAATCAACGCGGGAGACACGGAGCTCCAAGGACAGGTGACATAAGGGGGAAGGAGCTTAGACTCTTGCGGGGTTCCGCGGGGACCTAACTCTTAAAGGTACAGGCGCGGACCTGTGCCTAGGCGAGGGGCCGGGAGCCTGAAATATTAAAGCGGGATTTTTTAGTATATTTTTCCAATTCGGTGGCTCCCCCGCCGGGAAGCTGTTGTGGGCTCTGGAGCCTGCTCAGCTCTGAACATTCTCCCCGAGCGCTGGCAACCGGCAGTCGGGGGGTCGCCATCTCGGTTCCCACAGCTTAGCCGCCCCGCGGATCCATAGGAGGCCGTGCGGATCCCCGCGCAGCTCCCTTTTATAGCCCGAGACCCAACACCAAGAGCCGTGGCTCTGTGTGAACTCTGTGGATAGGAGACATCAGCGGGAAAGAGCTACGACTCTTGATCGCGGAATAACGGGTTTGTTTTTTGTTTTAATCTCTTTCTTTCTTTCTTTTTCTTTTTCTTTCCTTTCTTGTTTTCTCTTTTTCTTTTTCTTGTTATTCATATTGTTTTTTTTTAAATATTATTATTTTTTTTACTATTATTATAGTGGTTTTTTGTTTGCTTGTTTGCTTGTTTTTTTGTTTGTTTGTTTTTGGGGTTTTTTTTGTTTTTTTTTTTTCTTTTTTCCTTTCTTTCTTTTTTTTCTTTTTCTTTTCTCCTTTTTGGTGGCCCTCTAGCCCAGGAGCTACAGTATACTCCTGAGCGCTACAGACCCCCAGCTCTGATTCCTATTGGACCCTGAAAATTGCCCCCCAGTGCCAGTGATCTGTGGGTGGCCAGCAGCAATTGTGTGGGCCAAGCTCTAACTACTGCAGAGCCATAGGGTGTCAGGTGGCTCCTCTGAATGGCTCCATCCCCTGGTCCATAGACCCTCTCCAGGTCCCCTTCCCAGG
Organism: Lemur catta; assembly: GCF_020740605.2. NCBI lineage: Eukaryota > Metazoa > Chordata > Mammalia > Primates > Lemuridae > Lemur > Lemur catta. The sequence continues at coordinate 31,232,033 of NC_059130.1, read as the reverse complement.
TGTGAACACTGAGTGCTTCCCCAGATGCAAGAGTGTGGAGCCTGGACCTTGGGAACATTGGGACAGGGTAGACCTTTCCCCATGGGAGCTGCAGCAGCTGGGGCACTGAGTGAGCGAGGGCACCGCCTCCTCCGCCTAGCCAGTGTCTTTCCTGCAGAAAGAGACAGAAACCACACATCTAGAGGCAGAACCAAAAGACAGGGGAGAAAAGAAAAAGAGAGGGAGAGGCTTTCTTCTTGCAAATAGTGTGAATCCTGCCTGCTAACTGAAAGTCCACAACACAGTGATTTAACTTGCCAAACTGGTCTTAGGTCAAGCCAACCCTCTGGGGCTGGACCCAGCAGAAGCAGTCCCCCAACTGAGATAGAAAAAAACTCTAAACAACACACAACAGTCTCCCCCTCTAGACAAAGGAAGCAACATACCTAGATTGTTTCACAGCCTAAGAACAGAGTACAAGCTATGCTACTAGCCAGACTAAAGCTGTGAGAAAAGATCTAACGATAGATACATATGGGAAGGGCTCAGCGGAAAAATATGGGGAGCACAAAAAACCAGATGGAAAACTCGCCCCCAAAGAGAAAAACCAGCTCTCCTCCAATTGACACAAACCAGATTCAAAATACCAACATGTTACAGGAAGAATTTCAGTTATGGATTATAAATAAGCTAAATAATATATAAGAAAAAAATGGATAACCAACACAAAGAAACCACAAAAAAAATCCAGGATTTGGAAGAAAAATTCACTAAGAAAATTGAAATATTGAATAAAAACCAAACTGAACTCCTAGAAATGAAGAATTTATTCAGGGAGCTACAAAATACAGTGGACAGTCTCAAGAACAGAGTAGATCGAACAAAAGAAAGAATCTCAGAGATTGAAGATAATGCTTTCCAATTAAATAAGTCAGTCACAGAGATAGAGCAAAGAAATAAGAGAAAAGATCACAGTCTACAAGAAAAGTGACATTATGTGAAGAAGCCTAACGTGAGGGTTATCGGCATTCCTGAGGGTGAAGAAGATAATAAGCAAGGGCTGGATAAGATATTTGAAGACATAATAGAGGAAAATTTCCCAGGCCTTGCTAAAACTCTAGATATACAGGTTCAAGAAGCTCAAAGAACGCCTGGGAGATTCATAGCAAATAGGAAAACACCACGCCACGTAGTCATCAGACTGACCAAAATATCCACTAAAGAGACCCTTAATCGAGCAGTAAGGAGAAAGAAACGAGTAACATACAAAGGGAGGCCCATCAGAATTATGCCAGATTTCTCAAATGAAACTTTACAAGCAAGAAGAAGTTGGGGACCCACTCTCACTCTTCTGAAACAGAATAATGCCGAGCCTAGAATCTTGTACCCCGCTAACCTAAGCTTTCTATATGAAGGAGAAATTAAGACATTCTCAGATAAACAAGACTCAGGGAATTCACCAAGATAAGACCACCCCTCCAAGAAGTACTCAAAAGAGAGTTACACACGGATCATCACAACAAAGACCCACGAATGTAAAACCACCCAAGAGCTAAAGATCAAATTCTAGCCACCACAATGGCTCAAGAGAGAAAACATAGCAATGAAGTTCTACCCAATAAGATAAACAGAAATCTGTCCCAATTATCAGTTCTCTCACTAAATGTCAATGGCCTGAATTCCCCACTCAAGAGACATAGACTGGGCCAATGGATAAAAAAAACACAAACCAAGTATCTGCTGCCTTCAGGAAACTCACTTAACCGGCAAAGATGCATTTAGACTGAAAATAAAAGGATGGAACTTGATATTTCAAGCAAACAGTAGGCAAAAGAAAGCTGGTGTGGCAGTCTTAATTTCCAATAACTTAGTCTTTAAACCAACAAAAGTAATAAAAGACAAAGACGGTTACTACATACTGGTGAAAGGCACAATTCAACAAGAAGAAATAACCATACTTAATATATATGCACCCAACCTAGGCACACCCAGATTAATAAAGCAAACCCTACTCGATCTAAACCAAATGATAGACAATAACACTTTAATAGTTGGAGACTTTAACACCCCACTGACAGCACAGGACAGATCCTCCAAGCAGAAAACAAGCAAAGAAATAGTAGACTTAAATAGAATGCTAGAACAAATGGGCCTGACTGACATCTACAGGAAATTCTACTCAAAATCCACTGAATATACATTCTTCTCATCAGCTCACAGGACATTCTCTAAGAATGACCATATACTAGGACATAAAGCATGTCTTACAAAATTTTAAAAAATAGATATCATACCATGCATCTTCTCAGATCACAATGGAATAAAAGTAATAATGAACCCTAACAGGAAATCTCATTCCTACTCAAAGTCATGGAAGCTAAACAACCTTCTCCTGAACAACTATTTTAAAAAGGAAGAAATCAAGATGGAAATCAAAAGATTCTTTGAATTAAATGGCAAAGGAGACACAACTGATCAAAATCTATGGAACACAGCTAAAGCAGTCCTGAGAGGAAAATTCATTTCCATAAATGCCTATTTCAAAAAAGACAGAAAACTCAAAAATAGACAACTTAATGAATAGACTCAAAGAGTTGGAGAAAGAAGAACAGACGGACCCCAAACCCAGCAGAAGGTGAGAAATTATTAAGATCAAATCAGAGTTAAATGAAAAGGACAACAAAAATACTTTAAGGGAAATTAATAAAACAAAAAGTTGGTTCTTTGAAAAGATAAATAAAATAGACACACCACTGGCTAGACTAACCAAGAGCAGAAAAGAAAAATCTTTAATAACTTCCATCAGGAACATGAAAGGAGAAATCATAACCGACGACACAGAGATACATGACACCATCTAAGATTATTATAAAAATCTTTATGCACACAAATTGAAAAATGAGGAGGAAATGGACAAATTTTTAGAAACACACAGCCTTCCCAAGCTCAATCAGGAAGAAATAGAATTCTTCAATAGACCAATATCAAGAACTGAAATTGAAACAGCAATAAAAAACCTTCCCAAAAAGAAAAGCCCTGGTCCAGATGGGTTCACATCCGAATTTTACCACACATACAAAGATGAATTGGTGCCCATCCTACATAAACTATTCTTCAATATTGAGAAGGATGGAATTCTCCCCAACAAATTTTACCAAGCCAATATAACATTGATACCAACACCAGGAAAGGATGAAACAAAAAAAGAAAACTACAGACCAATTTCTCTCATGAACGTAGATGCAAAAATTCTCAATAAAATCCTAGCAAATCGTATCCAAGCGCTTATTAAAAAAATAATTCATCACGACCAAGTAGGCTTCATCCCAGAGATGCAGGGGTGGTTCAACATACGAAAATCTATAAATGTAATTAACCACATAAATAGAAGCCAAAATAAAGACCATATGATCCTCTCAATAGATGCAGAAAAAGGATTTGACAAAATTCAACACCCTTTTATGATAAGAACACTTAACAAAATAGGCATAAATGGGACCTACCTAAAAATGACACAAGCCATATATGACAAACCTACAGACAACATCATACTGAATGGGAAAAAATTGAAAGTATTCCCACTGAGAACTGGAACCAGACAAGGATGCCCACTGTCCCCATTACTTTTCATCATAGTATTGGAAGTCCTTGCGAGAGCTATCAGACAAGAGAGCAGAATCAGCGGTGTCCAAAAAAGGACAGAAGAGATCAAACTCTCACTCTTCATTGATGACATGATGTTGTATCTGGAAAACTCCAAGGATTCAACCAAGAGACTCCTGGAATTAACTAATGAATTCAGTAAAGTCTCACGTTACAAAATCAACATACACAAATCAGAGGCATTCATACATGCGAATAACATTCAATCGAGGAACCAAATTAAGGACTCAAAACCTTTCAAAACAGCAACAAAGAAAATAAAATATCTAGGAATATATTTAACTAAAGAGGTAAAGGACCTCTGTAAAGAGAACTATGAAACGCTAAGGAAGGAAATTGCAGAACATGTAAATAAGTGCAAATCCATACCATGCTCATGGATTGGAAGAATTAACATCGTTAAAATGTCTATACTACCCAAAGTAATCTATAGATTCAATGCAATCCCTATTAAATTACCAACATCATTTTTCACACATTTGGAAAAAAAAATTATACACGTTGTATGGAATCATAGAAGACCATGTATAGCAAAAGCAATTTTAAGCAATAAAAACAAAATGGGAGGTATTGATTTACCAGACTTCGATCTATACTACAAAGCTGTGGTTCTTAAAACTGCCTGGTATTGGCACAAGTGCAGGGACACATACCAGTGCAACAGAACAGAAAATCCAAATATAAAACCATCCTCATATAAACATCTAATCATTGACAAAATAGACAAAAACATAATCTGGGGATCAGAATTCCTATTCAATAAATTGTGCTGGGAAAACTGGAAAGCCACATGCAGAAGACTGAAACAGGACCCACAGATTTCACCTCTCAGAAAAATCAAATCACGGTGGATAACAGATTTAAACCTTAAACGGGAAACAATTAGAATTCTAGAAGAAAATGTAGGAAAGACTCTTACAGACATTGGTCTAGGCAAAGAATTTATGAAGAAAACCCCTAAGGCAATCACAGCAACAACAAAAAAGATGAATGGGACCTCACTAAATTAAAAAGCTCCTGCACAGCCAAAGAAACAGTCACGAAAATAAACAGGCACCCTACAGAATGGGAAAAAATTTTCGCATACTACACATTAGATAAAAGACTGATAACAAGAATTTATTTAGAACTCAGGAAAATCAGCAAGAAAAAATCAAACAATCCTATCAAAAAATGGGCAAATGACATGAATAGAAATTTTTCACAAGAAGATATAAGAATGGCTAAAAAACGTATGAAAAATGCTCAACATCCCTAATCATCAGGGAAATGCAAATTAAAACCACAATGAGATACCACTTAACTCCTGTGAGAATGGCCTTTATCAAAAAGTCCCAAAACAACACATGTTGGTGTGGATGCGGAGAGACAGGAACACTCATACACTGCTGGTGGGAATGCAAACTAGTGCAAGCCCTATGGAAAGCAATATGGGGATACCTTAAACAGATTCAAGTAGACCTACCATTTGATCCAGCAATCCCATTATTGGGCATATACCCAGAAGAACAGAAGTCATTCTTTAACAAAGACACCTGTAACTGAATGTTTATAGCAGCACAATTTACAGTCGCAAAGATGTGGAAACAACCCAAATGCTCATCAATCCAGGAATGGATTAGTAAACTGTGGTATATGTATACCATGGAGTACTACTCAGCTATAAGAAATAACGATGATACGACATCTCTTTGGTTCTCCTGGAGAGAGTTGGAACCCATTCTATTAAGTGAAGTATCCAAAGAATGGAAAACCAAGTATCACATGTACTCACCAGAAAACTGGTTTCCCTGATCATCACCTAAATGCACATCGGGGAAGGATACCAATTGGATATCAGACTGAGATCGGGGGTGGGCGTAGGGGATGAGTATATGCCTACATGATGAGTGCATTGAACACCCTCTGGGGAATGGTCATGCTTGAAGGTGCTTACTCGGGTGGTGGGGGTGGGAGGGGATGAAGGTATGACTACATGGTGAGTGCCAGGAGCACTGTCTGGAGAATGGACACGCTTGGGACTCTGACTCAGGGGGATGAGCGGGACATGGACAATGTATATAACCTGAACTTATGTACCCCCATGATAAGCTGAAATAAAAAAAAAAAATCTCCTCTTTCTTGAAGATGGTGGAGTGGAGGTGACCTCCTGGATTCATGCTCCCAGAGAGGAAGGCATGGATCTCTACTTGCCACAACGCTAGAGGATCACTCCCCCTCAAGAACGGCAGTGTGTACCCATGGAGAATCACTGTGGGACACAGAAAACAAGAAAAAACAGAGGCAAATGGGAAATCAGACCTAGATAATTTGGAGACCGTGGAACGGAAAATAGACAGCGGAGTGCAGGACGCCTGAACCTGCCTCACTGAGTCAGGCGGGTTCAGCCCCACAGGAAAGCGGCTTGTTCTCCCCATGACCTCCACACCCACTCAATCAGGGACCTGACTGAAGTCGGGGCAGAATCACTGTGGGAGACATGGAGCTCTGAGTTCAGCAGCCCTCTGGCCGAGGAGCTGCTGTGGGCTTTGGTGCTCACCAAGCCCCCTGCTCTGGCTCCTGCCAAGCTCTGGACATTCTCCCTCAGCGCCAGCGATCAGTGGGTGCGCAGTCACCATCTTGGGACCCACAGCCTAGCCACTGTGGAACCATAGGGTGCCAAGCGGGTCCCTGGGAAGCTCCCTTTTATAGTCCATGAACCCACGCCAAGAGCTGTGGCTTTGTATGAACTCTGTGGACAGGAAACATCAGCGGGAAAGAGCTAAGACTCTAGGGGAATCCCCGCAGGGATGCAGTGCTTAAAGGGAAAGGGGCGGAACTTCCCCAAGGTGAAAAATCATGAAGGGTCACAGAATAACAGATTTTTTTTTCTCTTTTTCTTTTTCTATTTATTTGTATTTTTTTAATATTTTTTTTTATTATTATTATTAGTTTTTCTTTCTTTCTTTCTTTCTTTTCTTTCTTTTTCTTTTCTCCTCTTTGGTGGCCCTCTAGCAGGGGAGCTACTGTATACTCCTGAGCTTGCCAGGCACCCAGCTCTGGTGCCTACCAGATCCTGAACATTCACCCCCAGTGCCAGTGATCTGCGGGAGGGCAGTCGCCATTGCGGGGTCCAAGGCCTAGCTGCTTCAGAGACTTAGGGTGCCAGGCAGCTCCCCAGGGGGCTCCCTCCCCTTGTCTTGCCCATGGGAGCTGCAGCAGCTGGGGCACTGAGCGAGCGAGGGCACCGTCTCCTCCCCCTAGTCAGTGTCTTTCCTGTATAAAGAGACAGAAACCGCCCCTCTAGAGGAAGAACTAAGAGACAGGAGAAAAAAAAAGAGAGAGAGAAAGAGAGACTTTCTGCTTGCAAATAGTGTGAATCCTGCCTGTTAACTGAAAGCCCACAACACAGTGACTTTACTTGCCAAACCTGTCTTAGGTCAAGCCAATACTCTGGGGCTGGACCCATCAGAAGCAGGGATTCAGGTGCATTAGAAGTTTGAGAAATAACTCCTTTCTCTTGTGTAAGAAACAATCCTAAACCCACGCATCTAACCCTATAGCTCTCATTATGGGTTTCAAAGTGATAACGGGCAAATTCAAATACCAAAGTTAAAGCACTAGGACTAGGACTAGGACAGGAGTGAGAGTTGGGCTCACCTTGTCTTTCCAGGTCTGACTTTCCCGTTACAAGGAGGCCTGCCAGAAATCGAGGGCAGGTGTGACCAAGAACGCTCTGCACTGTTTCTTTTATACCTCGGTATTGATTGAGCACCTTGCAGACATTCTGGGCCCGAGTCCCTGCTGCTGCAGATGGCACCCAGGAACTTCCTTGGAAACTGAGGAAATATGATCCTAGATGTGCCCCATTTATGAAGATTTCTCAGGGCTACTCAGCATGCATTTTATAGCTGGCTGACATGTGGACCTCGAAGGGGTCTGAGGATAGAGAGGAAAGAGAGAATCAATATGGAAAGAATGACAAGAAAGAAAAATAAACAATGTAGAGACTAATGAGATTCAAGGGAAGGAAAATTTACTAGGAAATCATATAGAAGACTAGAGTTTAGGTGGAAAAGGGGAAAGAAATTTGTGGAAAACAAATTTGAAGATAATGAAGGTACACTGAAATAATTATTGGGGACGGGATAGATGGGAAGTCTAGTCTAGAAGAACTCATATGAGAGTGGGAGGTACAGGACAGGCCACATGAACACTCAGGCTAAAGAGAAAAGATGCCAGAAAACTGGGTGGGAAAGAGTAAGTCTTAGGCCAGTAATGACGGGCAGAAAATCAAGAGAAAACCATTCCAAGGACCCAGAACCTGAGGGTACATTCAGGGGCATGTGGAGATATGTACATGCAGGCCTTGCACGGTATATTGGGAGGGGAGTGATGGGTGCAGCAGAGGAGGGAGTGGGAGGCAAAGGGAGACAGGAAACGAGGTCAGGAAGGTTGGATGCTGCTCAGAGCTTGTACACTGTATTCCCCTTCGGAAAGTGGTTGGAGCCCCAGGCAATTTATTAGCTCAGAACAATGAACTCATGTTCAAACTGAAATTGACTGGCAAAGGCCTTAAGTTCCCTGGCAAAACCACGCAAGTACAACTGGAGCAGCACCGGTAAGTTCTTCACCTCCTCGTTGCTAAGATCTCCCTGGGCCACAGCCACAGAAAGAGGATGGTGCCCACGATGCCATCCCAGGAGTGAGTCTGCAGCTCACCCAGCCAGCCAGAGCCCTGGGTGTGTGCCCAGCTGTGGTTGGCAAACCAGGAGATCTGGAGCATGCGGGAGGAGATGGGCTCTTCTGCTGCTGGATGATGGGATCCTAGAGCTTCGAGAGCTGAGAGAGAGGGGAATGGCAAGTGGAGAGAGTGTAAAGAGATGCCACAGGAAGAAGAGGAGCCCACAGAGGAGAGGAAGCATGGAGATAGTTACACGTATTTCACTACCGCTTCTCCCCTGGGCCAAATTCCTATCCCCAAAATCAGGGACAGAAATTGGGACTGTAGACAAGAATTCTGGGCCTGGAAGTAGCCTGGAAGGCAGATGCCAGGGGCATCCTAGAGCAGCACTGCTCCCTTTCCCAGGTCCTCCCCAGAGCTTCCTCTCCACCCCCCTGTACCCTACCCTAGGTATCCTTCCACCTGAGCTCTTCTTACCCGCTGTGCTCTCCCCAGGGCAGCAAAGCTCCCTGAAGAGGAGCAGGAGCAGGAGCAGGAGCAGCATTGGAGTTCTGCCAGAGAATTGTGGCTCTGCAGGACACCTGCCCTCAGACCTCAGACAACAGCAGCCCTCCCCACCCCCCCTCATTGTCATCCCACTTCCCTTCCCACACACAGACAGACCTCTCCCTCTGCCCACTTCCCTACAAGAGAAGCTCCACTGCCTCCCTTTGCCACAGCCTCCCCTAGGGTCTCTCAGTTCCCCTCCATCTCTCCCACTGTCTGGCTTCCAGGTTTTCTCCCTGCTCTTGTCTACATCTGCCCAACCTCCTCTATTGCACTAACTGCTGGAAAAGGAGTCCTGGCTTAGAAGAAAGTCTGTAGTCTGGCTAAAATATGTAGTAGCTTTTGGCCTTGCAGAACTCAAACCCACAACTGGGTTGTAAATGTTCTCATCTGTGAGAAGTGATGGAAATGACTCGGTGATACCCAGTGACCTATCCAGCAGTCTCCTTGATCCTGCCTCTCTGTGGCCTTCCCCTCCACCTGTCTGCCATCTGGTCTCCTTTCTCCCTATGTTGTTCTTCCCTGCTTTACTCTACTGACCCAAGATTTTTGCCTCCATGTGTACTCTGGCTCTTCTCACATGCCCTGCCTGTTCTCCCTGTGCCCTCAGTATCTCCTCTGTTTCATCACTCTGCTCTTCTCAAATCACTATCAGAAGACACGAAGCATCCTGAGTGCAACTAAAGACATGTCCTTTTGCTCAGTTTCCTCAGCCAAAACACCTGTCACTGTAGAAATGGTCCATGAATGGACTTGCCATGGAGGTGGGAAGCAGGAAGGCAGGTGGATTCACTCATGTTGTATGGGTTGGTCTGGAGGGAGCACACAGGAGCCTTGGATCCCCACCCAAATGACAGGAGCATGTCTAGACCCCTGTGGGCTAGCTTTACCTTGGCAAGGAAGAGAGCAAGGGCAGGCATGAAGGCTCCCCTTTATGTTTCATGGCCAGGAAGCACAGGTATTGAGTCTTTGTTTTTGTTCCTTTTTTACTGATATTTGTCACGATAGCCTGAAGGTGGTTGAAATGCCATTCCTTTGTTTGGCTTTCATGCATTTACTCAAATGACATGTACTCAGAGGCTACTTAGTTTCAAAAAATTACCAGACACTAAGAAAACATAACACAAAATCCAACCCCAGCCCTCTACTTTTCTCTCAGAAAAGGCTTACAGAACAGTGGTCAGAGTTATTTAAAAAGGTCCAAACCCAGTATCATCTTAGTCTTGTTTCTAAATTCAAGGGTTAAAGAAAAATCTTATAAAGCATCAGACAAAAAATACCGGCTATTTACAAAGAAGAGAATGGCACTGGCTTCGGATGCCTCATGTGTGATGCAGTGGAAAAATATTGCAGAATTCTGAGGTAAGGTCAGTGATCCTAAATTCTTTATTCAGGTAAATTATTATTCTCCTACAAGGGAAAAATTAATCCGTATCTCAATACTCAACACTCAATACTGAACTCAAAAAAATTTTCCATGTAACAAGAAGCCAAAAACTAATTTGAATGAAGAACTGAAGAAGTGATGCAAAAAAGACTGTTATAAAATTATTTTCAGGAGTACAGTTACCTCTAAATAATTGTTTAGCATGTACTTCTTAAATTTAACACATTTGTTTAGTATTTAACAAAAAAGTTAATAATTAGGAATTAAATTTCATGTTATTTTACCAAAATGTGGGGAGGTAGAAAACAAAGGAGAAAAACAAGCTTTATTTTAAATCATTTCTTATTAGTTATGAAGTGGAATAAAAAATACAGCCAATTAGAAAAATTGGTTATGTTATGATGTTTGTAGAAGACTTGGTTAAATCAAAGAGACAGAAAACACAAACATTTTGCTCATATGTCACAAACACTTAAAATGTTAAAAACATCCTAGCACTCTGGGAGGCCGAGGCAGGTGGATTGTTTGAGCTCAGGAGTTCGAGACCAGCCTGAGCAAGAGTGAGACCCCGTCTCTACTAAAAATAGAAATAAATTATATGGACAACTAAAAATATATATAGAAAAAATTAGCCGGGCATGGTGGCACATCCCTGTAGTCCCAGCAACTTGGGAGGCTGAGGCAGGAGGATTGCTTGAGCCCAGGAGTTTGAGGTTGCTGTGAGCTAGGCTGACACCATGGCACTCTAGCCTGAGCAACAGAGTGAGACTCTGTCCCAAAAAGAAAAAAAAATGTCAAAAAAAGCATGTTTTTTAAAAAATGAGCAAATGTATTATTATGCTGGAAATCAATAAAGGAATCCAACTGCTGATAAGAAATGTTACAGAAGGTCTTCAGAAATGGAAAGCACATAGATGGTTTCAAATTTACAGCCCAAAATACATGCAGAAAAAAAGAAAACAAGATAAGATGTTGTCTATAAAATATATATATATAAATTAAAATATACAAAATTTAACGGTAATTAATTAGATAATTAATTATTACCACTAGTTTCACTGAGTTTCAGGCTGCAAGAGAATTTGGTCCCATGACTGTAACCCAAGAACTGCTCTCTTAGAACAATGGTTTGCTTGCTGGGGAACCACCTCAGCCTGGAAACACATACTGTCAGGGCACAGTCTGAATTATTAGTTCTTGGTGTGCTCATGGTTCACGAAGAGCCAGACACGGACCAAAGTAAGGAAAACACAAAAATGAGGTTTAGTGAGGAGGCAAAGGTAGTATTATAGAGCAAGAGCAAGATATAGGTCTACAGAGCAAGATACAAACCCCACAGATGATGACCCGACCCACTGTCATAGCAAAAGAGAGAGAGCTTGGTCTTGGTCTGGGTCTTGTTTTATTGTGCCTGGATAGGGACCTCCCCATGGCTCAGACATCACCATGGAACCACTTTCATCAGACAGTTGGGAGTTAAATGATCACAGTCTTACCGTCCATGCAGATCTCCCATGAGCCTCTCTGAAAGCCCATTTGGAGGGGTGAACTGCAAAGGCACCCACTTTCATCCCTAGAAGTCCCAGAATTCCTCACTGTCTACATAACAATACTGCACTTGCAAGAGAAGCAGAGCAGGGACTCAGGCAACTAGACCTCCTGCAGCACCTCCTTTGTTCTTGCTAAAATGGAAGAGTCAATTGTATCACACGCCCAGAGAGGCTGGGGAGGTTACTTTGAGTGGTAGTATCCTAGTTCCAAGAAGCCTGGGTCAATTGAACATATTTATTTTAAATTTTATCCAAAAAAAAAAAAAAGCATAAGTTCCTATGTATTTTACTAAAGAATAATGAAAAGGATAAATGCCTTGCTATATAGTAAAACATATTAGAGAGGTGGTATTAACACAGGTGAAAGATGTATAGAGATTTATAATATAGAAGTGAGTACTAGAGCTATGGGACCAAATGAAAGAGCCAAGACAAGACAAGTAGGAAAGCCCTGATTATGGAAGGTAATGCATATCGTGCTAAAGAATTGCCTTTTGTTTCTCAAGCAAATTATGCATCTTAAACATGAGAATGATATGGCTAAGTTGATATTTAGGAAAATTTTCTAAATCCAGTGAGATCCACCAGGAATATATCAGAGGGAGATAAGACCAAGAGAGCAGATGACTTTAGTGCAGTAGTGAGAATGGAGAGGAGTGGAAACAACAAATATATTACTAATGTAATTGGGATTAATCTAAGAATTGTGACTGGGAGGAGATAAGGTGGTGCCATACACGAAGGCAGAGAACACAGGTTTGGGAAAGACAGGACTGAGATGTACAGTTCAGTTTGGGCCATGTTGAGACTGAGACTCCAGTATGAGGTAGTTGGGTGGTTCCTGGAACGTCAGTTTTTGCATGGACTATACAGACCCCTCAAAGCACAGGGTGCCATAGAAACAACTGTAGGCTTCTACAAATTTGCCCATCCCCTGAAAATTATATTTTTAGGTTAAATATAATAATATTACCATCTGCGTCTTAGAACATGTTCATGTATCTTAAAGTATGTTCATTTAGTCATTCTTTCAGTCATTGAATATTTATTGAGCACTTACTACATGCCAGACATTTTTATTAAGAACTGAAAATATAATAGCAGATTAAATTAAGAGTGGGTAGAATGGTATATACTTCTTGTCCTGACAGAGTTTAGCCTGAGTAAAAAGAACCATACAAATAAATACACAAACAGAATTGTCATAGGTGCTGAATTTAGAAGTATACAGCGCTATGATAACAAATGGTAAGAAAAACAGACCACGTCAGAGACGTCAAAAGATTTCCAGCAAGTGAAGACAGCCCTGAGATTTGACGGAAGAATAGGAGTAAACCTGCAAAAGAGAACACAGTACACACAAACACCCAGTAAATAGAAGGAGTGTATCAAATCTGAAGAAATAAAAAAAAGGCCACAGTTCACATGAATTTCATGATACAAAACTTTTCAAATATTACTAAAATCTGCTTCTCTGTTTTAAGTATATCTTCTCTTGAAAAATATGGGCAAAAGATAATTTGAATGTGATCATGATTTGAATTCTGCAATATAATCTAGAGAAAGTTGTCTCATGCCCACATTTAAGTAACATGCTCAGGAGATCTGTCATCTGATAAAAGACACCTGCAAATTTCAGACAAACAAAGTAACAGATGTATCAGAGTTCATTCTCCTACCAAGCTATTGAGTTATCAGGCCCCTATGTGCTGGTAAGCCAACACTTGCAGAATGACATCCTCTTTGGTAAACTCTGGGTAACACATGATCTCCCTCCTTGCCACCCCACCATGTCAGGCAGATGGAAACTAATACTTGAGTGCTTAACTAATGGTACACCTCCACCCAGAAGGCCTCCAAAGCCATTTGAAACATCCAGATAGACCTCTGCTGAAGTTATTTTTTATCTGTACATGACACGAAATTCTTAGATAAGTGGGAATGTTCAGAATGCATGCTAAGACCATGCAGACAAAGAAGTGCTGCAGCAAGTCTGACCCCTTAATTTCTCTAATGCAGACAATTTCGAGAATGGTGGAATAAGAAGGCTTAGTGAATCCTCCTCTACCCAGGCAGCACTAAGACTGGACAGAATTTTCAAAAACAATTATTTCGAGACTCTGGTAATAGATCAAAGGCATACAACAAATGGAGAAGTGTTTATTCTACAACACTATTGAACTTGGGGTAAGCACACCTGTAAGCACATCTCCTCCACATGCCAAGTACCTTCACTGCATTCTACCAGTGCAGGGAAGGCCATGGAAACCAGCAGCTTCCCTGCTGGAGTGGCTAAATTAATTTAGAGAGCAGTAAGGGAAGAAACAAACCCAGGAGCATCATCAGAAAGAGTAGCAAACTCTGGCAAACAAATGGGAAAGGTTGAGTTCCCAGTTAGCTTGAGAGGATAATACTCAATGGGCAAGCAACATACCTGCAGATCAGCCAGAGAATCTAGAGAGAGATCCTGGGAATAAGATGTCCATGGTCCTGAGACTTGAGAAGCTCCCACATGTTCCTGGAGATCTGGAAGGATCTGCACATGGGCGAGGCTGCACACATGCTCGAGAGACCAGAAATCACCATTCCTGGCTTTCTGCAAGTCCCTGAATGAAAGTGAGGCTTGTGCAAGTCCTATCAGGAGACACAGAAAAGTGACACAGAAAGTAAAAGTCAAGGCAGACTTGCAAATTTCCTGAACTTGGAATGGATTTGCCAATCTAAGCATAGATCCATTTGCAAGGGGAGAAAACTTACTGGCTCAAAGTGTTTGAGCACAACCTCAGACCAATCACAGGGTGACCACTAAGCTATGTTGACATAGGGGTGACCTCTAAGAAACCAGTCTTTTTAGAAAAACAAGAATTTTTTAAAATAATCTGAGACATCAGCAAATGAACAATGTGAGGGAATCACAGACAGTACAGAATTAGTGCAGGCGAGTCACTAAACATACAAACAAACAAGCTCAACAGCAATAGCGATGAAGGAATCAGAATCAATATATCATATGATCTATGACATCCATTTTTCAATAACAAAAAAGAGGCCTGGGAACAAAGAGGAACTCTGTACACATAAAGTAAAAGGAAGTCAATAGAAACTGCCTTTGACATTGCTCAGGTTTTAGACCTAGCAGAAAGACTTCAAAGCTCCCATTACATATATTCAAAGAACAAATCCCATATTTAAGAATTAAAGGAAACAATGAACCATTAAATAGAGAATAGTATTAAAGACACAAGTTATTTTTATTAAAAAAGAAACTAAAAAAATTCTAAAGTCAAAGCTATGATGAATTTTTAGCAGGATGCAATATAAACATGGCAAAATCAGTTATATCTCTATATACTAACCATAAACCATCCAAAATGAAATTAGGAAAGTGATTTCATTCACAAAAGTCTCAAAAAGCCTAAAATAACTAAGAACTAATTTAATAAAAGAAATGTAAATTGTGTATACTGAAAACTACAAAATATGGCTAAGAGAAGTTAAAGATCTAAACAAATGGAGAACCATTTCATACATTCATAATAGTATGAAAAATAGTAACAATAAATTAAAAGAATAAAATTAACAAAAATGTAAAATATGTATTCATTTTATATCTATTTATATGTTATAAACAACACACTTTGTTTTTTCTACCAATTTTTCTACTAATTTCTACCAGTGTTTTTGTGGTTTTTATATTGTTTCCCTTTTTTGCTGAATATTATTTTGAGTAAGTAGAGTTTAATGGGAAATTGTATACTATAGTATTACTACATTTATTTGTCAGGTTGTCTTTTTAATCTACCTAAGTTACTTAATTATTTTCATTTTAATTTAATTTTCTACTTCTTAATTTATTCTGTGAACAAAATTATGCCATCTGCAAATAATGATATTGTCATCTTTGCTTATATTTATCTTTTATTTTTATTTACCTATAAGCAATGACAGACAACTTTGTCCTTTTTCTACTTTTAATATTTAATCTTACAATTTTTTTGTAATTAAGTGTATTTTCTATACCTTGGTTATAGCTACTCTAAACCATAAAAGGAAATTCAATTTTACTCCAGACTGGTAAAATGTTTCCTTTTTTAAAATCAATATATGTTTAATTTTATTGAGTGCTTTATCAGCCCTCAATAAAACTAAATATAAGCTGCAAATCCTCTTAAAATAGACAAGTACAGGCCGGGCACCGTGGCTCACGCCTGTAATCCTAGCACTCTGGGAGGCTGAGGCAGGTGGATCGCTAGAGCTCAGGAGTTCGAGACCAGCCTGAGCAAGAGTGAGACCCCATCTCTACTAAAAATAGAAATAAATTTATCTGGACAACTAAAAATATATATAGAAAAAATTAGCTGGGCATGGTGGTGCATGCCTGTAGTCCCAGCTACTAGGGAGGCTGAGGCAGTAGGATCGTTTAAGCCCAGAAGTTTGAGGTTGCTGTGAGCTAGGCTGATGCCATGGCACTCACTCTAGCCCGGGCAACAAAGTGAGACTCTCTCTCAAAAAAATAAAAATAAAATAAACAAGTACATTAATGAACATTCTAATGCTCAGTTATTCTTACACTCCTGGTAAAAACACTATGTGATAGGTATAAATTTTATTTCCTTAAATTCACAAGTGAAATTGGATAATAGCTATTGGATGTCTGGTTTATTTGTGTGCTTTGTTTTTGTTGTGTGATTTGTTTGTCATCAAGTATTCTTGTCAGGTTGCTGAGGTTTTGTGTTGTGATAATGTTAACTTCATAAAATGACTTCAACTCTTTTCTGTCTTTTTCAATACCTGAAACTGTCCATCACAGATGAGCCTACTTTCTTTGGATCAGTTAAAACTTTGACTTCAGGCTCAATTTTTATATCAACTGGTATATTTAGAGTTTCTTCTTCCTTTATTTTTGTTTTATTTTCATCGTTTATAATTTTCAATAAAATTTTCCATCTCATTTTGACTTCAAGTTACCTGGCATAAAGTTGTACATAATCTTCTCTCACTAAGTTTTATTCTTTACTGCATCTGTTAATACTCGTCTTTTACAGAATGGGAGAGAATGTTCACGTTACACATCCGAAAAAGGGCTGATAACTAGAATCTATAGAACTCAGGAAAATCACCAAGAAAAAATCAAACAACTGTATCAAAAAGTGGGCAAAGGACAAGAACAGAAATTTTTCAAAAGAAGACAGAATGATGGCCACAAAACATATGAAAAAATGCTCAACGTCTCTAGTCATCAGGGAAATGCAAATCAAAAGCACAGTGAGATACCACTTATCCCCAGCATTTATCAAAAAGTCTCAAAACAATAAATGTTGGTGTGGGTGCTGAGAGATTGGAACACTCATACACTGCTGGTGGGACTGCAAACCACTGCACCCTCTGTGGAAAGCAATATGGACATACACCAAAGAGATACAAGTAGAACTACCATTTGATCCAGAAATCCCATTACTGGGTATCTACCAAAAAGAACAAAAGACATTCTATAAAAAAGACATCTGCACTCGAATGTTTATAGCAGCACAATTCACAATTGCAAAGATGTGGAAACAACCCAAGTGCCCATCAATAAATGAGTGGATTAGTAAAATGTGGCATATGTATACTATGGCGTACTATACAGCAATAAGAAACAATGGTGATACAGCACCTCTTGTATTATCCTGGATAGAGCTGGAACCCATTCTACTAAGTGAAGTATCCCGAGAATGGAAAAATAAACACCACATGTACTCACCGTCAAATTGGTCTTAACTAATCATCACCTAAGTGCACGTATAGAAATAGCATTCATTGGGCGTCAGGCAGATGGGAGCGGGGAGGAGGGGATGGGTGTATACATACATACTGAGTGCCATACGCACCATCTAGGGGATGGATATGCTTGAAGCTCTGACTTGGGGTGGGGGGGCAAGGGCAATATACGTAACCTAAACATTTGTACCCCCATAATATGCTGAAATAAAAAATAACAGTAAAAAAAAAAATCAAAACACCAAAGGTCAAGACCTACTAAAGAGAAGATGACATACCAGAAGCAAATGCCATTTGCACTCAAAAATTGCTATGGTATAAGATAAATCTGCCTGGATTATAAATAGAAATATTTATAATATTTGATTCTAGGATTTGGGTCTATAGTTCTGTAGTACACATGGCATTTAAAATGCTTTCCCTTCATGTAAGTGAATATCAACACACACATACTCACAGAAACAAACACACACACACTCACACACAACCAGATTAGAATGTAGGGTAAGGGACATCAGGCAAGGAGAGTGTGATAAGAAAGAGGAGACATTGAGAACATTAGGAAGGGGCAATGACAGAGGCCCAGAGAAGTCAGGGCAACATGGAGGGAGGAAGACTTACTTGGGTGGATAAACGAAAACACTCCTTCTATGTTAAAGCAGACTAGAAGATAAAAGATTGTATAATATCATCCTCCTATATTACAGATGTAGGACTAGAAGCTGAAGAAGGTGAAAAGACCTTTCAGAATCACATGGGGGCTTTTCCAAGGTGGTCTGAAGGAAGCAGAGGACACAGACAGCAGGTGGAAGTCAGGGAGGTAAGAGAAAGTCTAGAAGTCAGGGCTGGGGAGGGCACAGGAGGCAGGGTATAAGGCTCAGGGTTACCAGAGCCACAGTTTTTTCTGAAATGCACTTTGGATGAGGAAGAGATTAGTCAGTTGGAAGAGAGGAAGTCACTACCAGGTACTGAGAAAAACGTTTCCTGAAATCAGAGATCAAACAACGGCTCTGCAAGATCTCCCAGTGAAATGCTGCTTCTTCCATTTCAATTGTTAGCAGTTCTCTTCCCAGGTGGTGACAGTGAGGACGGTAAGATTCACTCTGGCAGCTCCCAGCACTGGTGCAGGGGTCTTGGGTAAAAGCATCCTGCACTTCCTCAGCTGCACTTGGACATAAAGGGTCTGAGCCCTGCTGTCTCCAGCCCTCTTCTTCCTTTCTGGGTGTTGGGGCTGGAGCCTGAGTCCTTGGAGCAATCAAATGTGTCAGGCTTTATGTGTTCTTCAGACTCTAGGTTCCTGTTCTCCGGGTCTTTTCCATTTTTATTCTCTATCACTCCCTCCTTCTTCTCCCTTACTCTTCACAGTCTTGTTCTTCTACTCTTCACAGCCTTCCAAGGACCAACCTCTTTCCATATCATCCAGATCTCGTCCTTTGCCAATAGTACCTGGGCACACAATCAAGGTTCAGGCTGGCTGGATGATTTGCAGATTCATGGGTGGAACAGTGACTCCAGCACTTTCATATTCCTGAAGCCCTGGTCTAAGGGCAACTTCAGTGATGAGGAGATTGCTGAGCTGGAGAAGATATTCCGAGCCAACATCTATGGATATACTCACCATATACAGAGGCGTGCCAGAGAACTCAAGGTGAAATGTGAGTCCAATTCCCTAAACTGGGAAGATTCCCAGGGACTTTCTCTTTTTGCAGGCTGCTAATCCCTCTGATTCTTCTCCCCTCCTTTCTGCTTTACCCAACTGCATTCATACACTCTTCTAGAGCAATCTCTCACTGACTCCACATCTCCACATCCTATTCCGGATTCCAGCTGCTTCTGACTCTTCTCTGACAGATTAGGGCTCTCCATTAGTAAACAACTCCTCCTTTGTCTTATGTGGACCTTGCTCCTCAAGGGCCCTTACTTCTACCCTGTGCCTGAGTGACCTACAGAGTGGCTTCCTCCTCTGATCTGTCTCTTCAGTCGTCTCCTCCCTGCATCTCCTCTTGCTGTGGTCCTCTGGCTCATGCTAGAACGCTGCTCTCTGGGCTGCATCACGTTCTGCCTCCCTGTCCCCAACTATTACCATACCAGCCATTCATGACATGCACGGCTTTCCCAATGCCCTTTTTTCTGAAAATCTCTATGTACTGCAATTGGGGTTTGGTTCATCATTTCACATCCAAGAACTTTATCCTCACCTAAATATAAAATACTAGGTGCTTTTCCCATGGCTTTCTTTCTTATTTATGTTTAATAATTTGTTCTTTGATTTCCTTCTACCTAGTTCCCATTGAGGCCCAGGTCATAGCAGGCTGTGAGCTACGTTCTGAGGGCTCCACAGTAAGCTTCCTCAGGGAAGCTATAGGAGGATTGGATTTCCTGAGACTCGAGAAAGACACGTGTTCCTGCCCCAGAGGGAGGTAGCAGAGCACAGGATGCCTGCAAACTAATAATGATCCACCCCACTTTCTTCTATCGTATGAGGAAGCTCCTCTTTGACACCTGCCCCCGATATCTCTTGGGCGTCCTGGATGCAGGGAAGGCAGAGCTGCAAAGGCAAGGTTAGTCCTGCCCCCTATTTCACTTCCCACCACCTCCTCTAAGCTCAAGAGTAGGAAGGTACCTAAGAAGGATAGGGGCTTAATCAACAAGTTTATTGGATCCCAAAGCAGTGGAAGAGGACACTGTCCAAGCTTGTGGGCTTCTGAGTAGTCCCTGTGATCTGAATTTGAGTCATGATACGACACTCTCACTGCCCCTTCCTGTCCCAGTGAAGCCCGAGGCCTGGCTGTCCAGTGGCCCCAGTCCCGGGCCTGGCCGTCTGCTGCTGGTGTGTCACGATTCTGGATTCTACCCAAAGCCCGTGTGGGTGAAGTGGATGCGGGGTGAGTAGGAGCAGCCGGGCACTCAGCACAGTGACCTCCTGCCCAATGCTGACTGGACATGGTATCTCCGAGCGACCCTGGATGTAGCAGCTGGGGAGGCGGCTGGCCTGTCTTGTCGGGTGAAGCACAGCAGTCTAGAGGGCCAGGACATCATCCTCCACTGGGGTGAGAAAGGGCTGGGTCCCAGGCTGGACATGGGAGGAGGTGGTCCTCAGGCAGACAGGCAGGCACTGGGGAAGGATAGGGCTTGACAGATGAATGAGGGAGAGCGATAGATTGATTCATTTCTGGGACCCAAATCCCAACAGGAATAAAAATAGCGGAGCCAAGTTAAGGAAGAGATAAGAAAAAAGGACTCACAAATTATGTGAGTTGGAGCTAGAGGGATCAAAAGATAGATGGATGGTGTCAGGAATGTGAGAGAGGGAGTTGGAGATGACCATACATTGGGAGCAGCTGAATGGAAGTGCTGACACTCAGGTGAGCAAAGGATAGCCAGGGGATTCAGTGGGTAGGATTTGAAGTGACATCCTTTTGTCCTCTCCCAATTACCAGGACACCCATCTCCATTGGCTTGATCTTTTTGGCTATAATCGTGCCCTCCTTGATCCTTTTGCTGTGCCTTGCATTATGGTATAAGAGGCGCCGGTGAGTTGTTTTTGTTTTGTTTTAATCTTTCTTTTCTGTCCACCCTCCCACCCTTCTCAGTCACTTTATCTATTTCATTGCCTTAGCCTGATTCTTTCCACCAAACCCCTCTCCCAACTTCTGTCTCCTTTATGTGGAGATATATTTTTTAATCCTGCTAAAACACATAACAAAATTTACCATCTTTATCATTTTAAGTGTACAGTTCAGTGGTGCTAAGTGCATTCACATTGTTATGCCAGCAATCTCCAGAACCCTTTCATCCCTCAACACAGGAACTCTTTTCCTATGAAACAGCAATTCCCCATTTCTTCCTCCCCACTGCCCCGGCCCTGGCTAAAATCATTCCACTTTCTGTAGCTGTGAATTTCACGACTCTGTGTACCTCACATAAGTGGA
This sequence comes from Lemur catta, assembly GCF_020740605.2. Lineage (NCBI taxonomy): Eukaryota > Metazoa > Chordata > Mammalia > Primates > Lemuridae > Lemur > Lemur catta. The sequence continues at coordinate 31,210,553 of NC_059130.1, read as the reverse complement.
ATCACACTGTAATTGTCTTTTTGTTACTAGCTGATTTCACTTAGCATAACGCCCTCAAGATTCATCCATGCTGTAGCATGTGACAAGGTTTCCTTCCTTTTAAGTCCTAAATAATATTCCACTGTAGGTAAAAGACACATTTAGTTCACCCATTCATCTGTCTATGAACATTTGGCTTGTTCCCACCTCTAGCTATTTTGAATAATGTTGCTAGGAACATGGAATTACAAATACCTCTTAAAAACAGCTCTTTGTCTTTGTTGTTTTAACAGGTCATTTCAGGATAACTCTTGAGCCCCTGTCCTATCTCCTCTTCCATTTGGAATAAGCACCAAGAAGCCTAGAATCCCAAGATGTAAACCCAGGTGTCACTCTCATCATATTTCATCAAATTATCATCATATTTTATCAAAATGGAGTGTTCATAGATTTTAAGACAAATTATGATTTAAACACCATCACAGAAATTATTTAGAACTGTCAATTTATTACAATAGTGTACCAATAGTATGATCTATGTCTTATATATTACAATGTAGGAAAGAATGTCTCAGAATACATGAAATATGGTAGATACACTTAATGGTGACTTCTCTTTGGCTTTCTATTTTAATAATTTTCTATTACTGCTTCTACTTAAATATCATTTGTCAAAGTAGCTAAATATGATTGTTCTGGGATAATTGTATCACATAGATGCAAGGCATTTTTTATGTAATTTCTCTGTCTCTTCCTGGATAACTTTCCATCCCTCAAAGCCCAGCTGAGAAGCTTCTTCCTCTAGGAGGTCTTTCCCAGTGCTATTAATATAATGGAAGTAACCCTCCCTTGTCTGGTATCACCAAGAGAACCACTTATTCTGCACCCACAGCATTGCAGTTTTTTTGTTTTTCTTCCTTTTCTACTTGGAAGTTCCTTGAGGGCAGTGATCCCAGTTTGTGGATCCCTGCCAAGAGCTCTTACCTGCAAATGCATTTTCTCAGTAAAAATTATCTGAGTTGTTGACTGTCAAGTTAATGGTCTTCTTTAAGAGTTACTTGCTTCCTTCTTTTTCTCTGTTTTGTTGCTATTCTAGATCTTCCTCTTCTTACTAAAATACTTTCCACTTAGCCAAAAAATATGCCTTTCTGGTTTCTGCTCTGAACTAATCTGAAGAAAACCACCTTTGTCCTTACTGCAACTACAGTCTAACTTCAAAAAATCATTGGAATGGGTTCCTGCTTCTAATTTTTCCAGGGAGAATTATGGACAGGCAGGATGGGTGAGGAGTAATAGTTCAGGGATATTGTGACATATTCAAGGAAAAGAATTAAGAGGGCTCTTCCTGCCTTTAGGGGTCCTTGTTTGATATCTGTGCTATATTATTCAGTTATATTTTTGATTTGCAGTTACATTTATGCATTTTCTTGCTTATTCCACAGTTTTCTAAAACATCCTGGTTCATTTTGATTAAAATATTAGGAGGAAGGGGGATTTGAGGATATATATTTATAGGACTTAGGAAGAGAGGTCAGGGGAAACAGTAATTTGGGGGAAGACAGGGGTACTAGAAGCAACTCTACAATCTGTAAATTTTAGGACAATATGGTCTATAGTGTTTGAGAAGTATAGGAAATAGTTGAAATCACAGCTTTCCCCCCCCCCCTTGTATTGGTACAACTGTATTCGTTCAACTGGACCTCATCTTATAGAGTAGCCATGTTATTGCTTTAGGCTTGTGAACCACGCAACATGAAACATAGGAACTAGCTGCAGCAATAGCACCTGGAAGCTTGCTAGAAAAACTAGTTGCTACCTCCCAACCTACTGAAGCAGAAAATATGGGAATGGGAACCACTGACCTGTTTTAACAAGGCTTCCAGGAAATTCTTATTTATATTCAAGTTTGAGAACCTTGTTCTAACAGTTTCTCAACCTCTGCACTACTGACATTTTGGGCCAGGTAATTCTTGTTGAGGAAGGCTGTTCTGTGCACTGTACAATGTTTAGCAGCATCCCTGGCCTCCACCCACTAGATGCCAATAGGAACTTCTCAGTTGTGACATCAAATATACCCTCAGAAATTGCTAAATGTTCCCAATGGGAACAAGTTGACCCCAGATGAAAACCAAGGTCTAAGGTAATGATCATAATTTCATGCCTTCATTTAGCCAGAATAATTGCCTTATAGCCCATATCTGACGTGATTTGGTCTGATCCAACTGAAATTTAGGATCTATGTTTGCTGGTTCAGGAAAGAGGAGTTCTCACTTTAGCTGGTATGATGTGTTCAATGCCCAAAATTGTTACAGAATTTTGCTCCACAGGAAAATCTGGCCCAGGAATGAGGCACACAAATCAAGAAAACAGATAAAAGAGGAAATGATAAGGCAACAGGGCAAAAACCTGAATCAACTATACCTGAGACTTGAACTACCTCTGGATATTTTAATCATGTGAACCTAATAAGTTTCATTTTTCCTTTTAAAGCAATTTAGTTTGAATTTTTAGTTGCTTGAAAATTCTGATATTACTGTGATCACTGATGTCTTGCACCAGCTTTACTCTGTTTTCTTTACTCCTCTTATTCTTTCTCTTCCCAAATTACCATCCGTCAGCAGTGGTTTTTTGAACTTATGATTTTCCTATACATATCCTTACCTTGAGAAACCTTAATTTACCCATGACTTTATGACTTCTGCATGAGTGACTTTCAGAAATAGATCTTCAAACACAAAATACAAGGGCTTCCAAACTATTTTTGTGTGAGAGTTCACATGCATGCATGTTTGTGTGATTTTTGCCAATATATAAAAATACAGTAGTTTGCCCTTTTCTATGGTAGGTATATTCCAAGACCCCCAGTGGGTGCCTCAAACCAAAGACAGTACCAAACCCACTTACTATCAATTGAAACACATTTGTGTGCATGTCTTCCACCCAAAAATGTAATGCCTTTTCCATCTTAACTAAGCAGGGATCATCAGCTGTGACCATAACTTTTGCAGTTCGAGGTGTAACTGCAAAACAAGTATGAATTTTATTCTTCTTCACAATTTTATGGATAGAAGATTCATTCTTACTGAAGATCTTAGAAACCTCAGCGTACTTTTTTTTTCTTTCCTTATTAAGTAAAGAACTTTCACCTTTTCATGTAAAGGAAGCACTTTGAGCTTTACTCGGGCATATTCAAGAGTTTGACTACAAATGGGTATGAGGGGTTATGGAATTCTCTATTTTGATTGTGAACTTTTAATGTGGGCTTATATATTTGTCAAAATAAATGAAACTGTACAATTAAAATAGAGGCATTTACTGAAAATTATGCATCAATAAAGTTGAGTTAAAATTTTTTCAATTAAACAAAAATGAAAACAGTAAAAAGAAAAATAACATGGACAGATTGAGGAAGCAAACTTCAGGAAGATAGACACAATTTCATTTGTTTTCTCCCCTACAAATTTAGAAACAGTGTGTGTCTGTCTCACATTCAGTGCTTAACAAATGTTACTTGAATTAGTAAATGAAACCTAAAGGGACTAAACTCTATCCAACACTATCTCAGACAGTAAAGCCCTTTGGGCGATTTGCATCCCATATATAGCACATTGGTTGCCTTGATTCCACCCCAACCCTTAGGACTAACTCTGTTGCTTCTTTTTCTTAACCACTCTGTGACATATCTGCCCTGCTACCATTCACACATGATTTGCACACACTCTCTATTTGTGTTTGTAACAAGTTGGATGGAATTGGCTCTCTGTTTTTAGAAACTAAGTATGTCCAGGGACAAAGCTACATTTTTACTTAAAGGTTTAGGGAGAAAAACAGGGAGTTAAAGGAGGCTGGAATTTCTCACCTAAGTGAAGGACTTAAACAAAAACGGAAGCATCAATATTTCAAATGCTGCGATAATGTCAGGAGGGAATGTAAGCAGACAAAACTACCAGTGTGATACTTAATCCAACTTAGATATGATTCTTTTTGTTTCATTTAATTTTGTTTTCTTTTTTGCTGAACACATAGTACACACAGGAGAGGCACCATTATCATAATTCTTGTCCCCAAAGAACTTAAAAACGGAAAAAGGAAGAAAGACCACAGCAGTTGCAAAGCAGGGGAGGAAGTGATACATACACATAGCAGAGTACAGTTGAAGGGCTCTCTAGGTTCAGAGGAAGGAAAGACTGATTCCTTCTTATGGCTCAAGGAAGATTGTGGGAGGAAATGACATTAGAAATGGGCTTTGAAGGATGAGTACTATAGAAAAAACGGAGATTGCAAGAAAGCCACTCTATACAGAATAACAGAAATTAAATTGGCTTATAGTAACAAATGATTGTTAGGCAGAAAACAAAAAACAATTTAAGCGGATGCTAAGTGGGGAAGCCAGGCAAGATGGCAGACGAGAAAAGCCACCAGCCAGGGTGTCTCTGCAAGAAAAACAGATTTTAGAAGAAAGTGAAAAAAAAATAAACAGGCAGACAAACATAGATCAGATGAGGGTCGGAAGGCAGGGTGCCTGAAACTACAGGAGGCTCCACAGAAAGATGTTGCGGAGGAGAACTGGAAGGAGAAAGGGCCGTGAGTAGCTTGGAGACCAGCAACAAGGGTAGGTGGAGCAGTTACATTTCCCCTCCCTTGGGTTTTGGACTGCAGGTGGACTCCTGAGTGGAGAGACCTGCCCACACCAGCCCAGAGACAGCCACCGGCAGTGAGCCATGAGCCTCTTGTGGACAGGGCACCAGGCTCTCACCTCCCTCAGGGCACCTCCTGGTCTGCAGACCCGAGCTGATCTGCAGGCACCGTATTGCTTCTACTCCCATCCCCTTTCCCTACCAACGGCTGCCGAGAGAGACAATTTAGCCACCACCTGAAGTCATCTGCAGAGAATGGGATCTTTCATTTTGGGGACCTACAGCAGACTTGGGGGTACTCAGATTGTGAGCTCCCTATCTGCCAGCCCTCCCAGGTGCTCCTTGCATGGTGACTTCAAGAGAGTGGGGCAAATCCTGAGGCAGAGAGACATCAACCCAGCTTGGGCACCCCGTGGGTGACTTGAGACCAGCACTCCTCTCCCGGGAAGGGTCAGGGATTGATCTCCAGGGCCCAGGGGACAGGCCTGCAGACCAGATCTCATACACCCAGGTCTCGATCACATTGCCCTGGGGCACAGAAGGGGTATTTGTGAATGACTCTACTGTGTGTACCTTCAGGGGCAGATCAGTGTGCTTGAGAGGCAACCCTCCTCTCACAGGAAGGTCGTGTGCCCAGCCCAGGCTGCTATCCTGGGCAGGGAATCTCCTGGCCTGCATGACAGCCAGGGTAGATCCACTGGCTTGAGGACCTGCCCCCTGGCAGAATCCCAGGAGAAACTGTGGAATATGGGAGGGTGGAAAGGAGCAAGGCCTGCTCTAGATTGTAGGTCTCAGACAGCCCCACCCCCACAAGCAGATTTTTCTGCTGAGTGGGGCCATTCCAGCCACTCCCTGGAAGCTTTGCCCAGAGGCAAAGAACAGACCTTTCACCCCTGCTAACAGCATTTGTGGAGCTTGAGGGCAGGGTCACCCAACCCAGCTCCACCCAGACTCACTCCCTGACCTGCCCCCACTGAGGTGCAGAATAAGGACACACCTGGAAGTCCCAGGGCCCCACCCACCACATGAGGCACTAGAGTGCCTCTCCAGAGGAACTAGAACTGGTTACCGGACCCAAAAACAACACTGCATTCTGCTCCTCCCAGCAAGCGCCACCTACTGACAGGGAGGTCATTCTGCACACCCTTTTACTGCATCTACTGACTCATCATATAGGGTGTGGTCAAATGCCACCCACAAACACCACCTACTGGCTCAGAGGCTAAACAGGGTGTGTCATTATCCAAACGAAAATCTAAAGGTAAGAAGTAACAGCTGATCCAGATGGGAAGGAATCAGCAAAAGAATTCTGGAAGTATGAAGAATCAAACGGAAAGCACACCCTCAAAGAGGAACACCAGCTCTCTAGCAATGGACATTAGCCAAATTCAGAACACTAAAATGATAGAAGAAGAATTTCAAACATGGATCATACAAAAACTCAATGCTATGTAAGAAAAAATGGATAACCAACACAAAGAAAACACAAAAAAAATCCAGGACTTGGAAGAAAAATTCACTAAAGAAATCAAAATATTAAAGAAAAATTGAACGGAACTCCTGGAAATGAAGAATTTATTCAGGGAACTGCAAAACACAGTGGAAAGCCTCAAGAGAAGAGTAGATTAAACAAAAGAAATAATCTCAGACATGGAAGATAACACCTTCCAATTAAATAAGTCAGTCACAGAGATAGAGCAAAGAAATAAGAGAAAAGATCAGAGTCTGAAAGAAATGTGGGATTATGTAAAGAACACTAATGTAAGTGTTACAGGCATTGCTGAGGGTGACAAAGACAATACACAAGAATGGGATAAGCTATTTGAAGATATAATTGAGAAAAATTTCCCAGGCTTTGCTAAAAATCTAGATATACAGGAACAAGAAGCCCAAAGGACCCCTGGGAGATTCATTGTGAATAGAAAGACACCACATCATGCAGTCATCAGACTGACCAAAATATCCACTAAAGAGACCCTTCTTCAAGCTGTAAGGCAAAACACAAGTAACACACAAAGGAAAGCCCATCCAAATAACGCCAGATTTCTCAACTGAAACCTTGCAAGCAAGAAGAGACTGGGGCCCCATTCTCACTCTTCTGAAACAGAATAATTCCCAGCCTAGAATCTTGTACCAGAAAAGCTAAGTTTTGTATATGAAGGAGAAATTAAGACATTCTCAGATAAACAAAGACTGAGGGAATTCATCAAGACAAGACCAGCCCTCCAAGAAGTACTCAAAACAGAGTTGTAAATTGCCCAGCACAAGAAACACTCATGAATGTAAAACTACTCAAAAGCTAAAGATCAAAGGCCAGATAGCACAATAGCTCAAGAGAAAAAACATAGCAATGAGTTCTACCCAACAGGATGAACAGAAATTTGCCCCACCTTTCAGTTCTCTAAATAAATGTGAATGGTTTGAACTCTCCACTCAAGAGACATAGGCTGCCCCAATGCATAAAAAAATATAAGCCAAGTATCTTCTGTCTCCAGGAAACTCATCTAACCTCAAAACATGCATTTAGACTGAAAATAAAGGGTGGAAATCAATATTTCAAGCAAACAGAAGCCAAAAGAAGGCTGACGTGGTGGTTTTAATTTCAGATAACTTAGTTTTAAATCAACAAAAGTAATTAAAGACAAAGATGGTCACTATTTAATGGTGAAGGGTATATTCAACAAGAAGACATAACTATACTTAATATGTATGCACCCAACTTAGGTGCACCCAAATTCATAAAGCAAACCCTACTTGATCTAAACCAAATGATAAACAGCAACACTATAATATCTAGAGACTTCAATATCTCACTGGCAGCAAAGGACGGATCCTCCAAACAGAAAATAAACAAAGAAATAATGGACTTAAACAAAATGCTAGAACAAATGGGTCTGACTGACATTGACAGGACGTTCTATCCAAAATCCACTAAATATATGTTCTTCTCATCAGCTCATGGGACATTCTCTAAGACTGGCCATATCCTAGGACACAAAACATGTCTTAAAAAATTTTTAAAAATAGAAATTATACCATCCATCTTCTAAGAACACAGTGGAATAAAAGTAAAAATCAACCCTAAAAGAAATTCTCATTTCTACTCAAAGTCATGGAAGTTAAACAACCTTCTCCTGAATGATTATTTTATAAATGAGGAAATCAAGCAAGACAGAAATCAAAAGATTCTTTGAACTAAATGACAAAGGAGACACAAGTTATCAAAATCTGTGGGACACAGCTAAAGCAGTCCTGAGAGGAAAGTTTATTTCCCTAAATGCCTACATCCAAAATACAGAAAGTTTACAAGTAGGCAACCTAATGAATAGACTCAAAGAGCTGAAGAAAGAAGAACAAACCAACCCCAAACTCAGCAGAAGGAGTGAAAATAATAAGATCAAATCAGAACTAAATGAAATGGACAATGGAAAAACTATAAAGGAGATTAATAAAATAAAAAGTTGGTTCTTTGAAAAGACAAACAAAATGACATGCTTTTGGCTGGACTAACTAAAGGCAAAAAGAAAATCTCTAGTAACCTCCATCAGGAACATGAAAGGAGAAATTACAACTGATGCCACAGAGATACAAAATATCACCTATAAATTCTACAAAAACCTTTATGCACACAAACTGGAAAATGTGGAGAAAATGGGCAAATTTTTAGAAACACACAGACTCCCTATGGCAACCAGGAAGAAATAGAATTCCTGAACAGACCAATACCAAGAACTGAAATTGAAACAACACTAAAAAAACTTCCCAAAAAGAAAACCCCTAGACCAGATGGTTTCACAAGCGGATTTTACCATACCTACAAAGAAGAACTGGTGCCTATCCTTCAAAAGTTATTCCAGAACATTGAGAAGGATGGAATCCTTCCCAACACATTTTATGAAGCCAACGTAACTCTGATATCAAAACCAGGAAAGGACACAACAAAAAATGGAAACTACAGACCAATATCCCTTATGAATATAGTGCAAAAATTCTCAATAAAATCCTAGCAAATTGAATCCAGGTGTTTATCAAGAAAATAATCCATCATGACCAAGTGGGCTTCATCTCAGAGATGCAGGAATGGTTCAACATATGCAGATCTATAAATGTAATTCACCACATAAATAGGAGCAAAAACAAAGACCATATGATCCTTTCAATAGATGCAGAAAAAGCTTTTGACAAAATTCAACACCCTTTTATGATAAGAACACTTAATAAAATAGGCATGGACGGGGCCTACCTAAAAATGATACAAGACATATATGACAAACCCACAGCCAACATCATACTGAATGGGGAAAAATTGAAAGAATTCCCACTTAGAACTGGAACCAGACAAGGCTGCCCACTGTCCCCACTGCTATTCAACAGAGTGCTAGAAGTCCTTGTGAGAGCAATCAGGCAAGAAAGCAGAATCAAGGGTGTCCTAATAGGGACAGAGGGATCAAACTCTCACTCTTTGCTGAAAATATGATCTTATATCTAGTTAACCCCAAGGATTCAACCAAGAGACTCCTGGAATTGACAAATGAATTCAGTAAAGTCTCAGGATACAAAATAAATACACACAAATCAGAGGCATTCATATATGCCAATAACAGTCAAACTGAGAACCAAATCAAAAACTCAATACCCTTCACAATAGCAACAAATAAAATAAAGTACCTAGGAATATATTTAACTAAGGAGGTATATGACCTCTACAGGGAGAACTATGAAACACTGAGGAAGGACATTGCAGAGCATGTAAACATGTGGAAAACCATACCATGCTCCTGGATTGGAAAATAAACGTTGTTAAAGTGTCTGTACTAAACAAAGTGATCTAAAGATTCAATGAAATCCCTATTAAATTACCAACATCATTTTTCACACATATACAAAAAATAATTTTACACCTTGTATGAAACCAAAGCAGATCCCGTTTAGCAAAAGCAATTTTAGGCAATAAGAACAAAATGGGAGGTATTAATTTACCAACTTCAAACTATACTAGAAGGCTGTGGTTATTAAATCAGTTTGGTATTGGCACAAGGACAGGGACACAGACCAGTGGAACAGAACTGAGACTCCAGATATAAAACCATCTTCATATAGCCATCTAATCTTTGACAAAGCAGACAAAAACATACACTGGGGGAAAGATTTCTTATTCAATAAATGGTGCTGGGAAAAATAGATAGCCACATGTAAAAGACGGAAACAGGACCCACACCTTTCATCTCTCACAAAAATCAAATCACGGTGGATAACAGACTTAAACCTAAGGTGTGAAACTATTAGAATTCTAGAAAAAAATGTGGGAAAAACTCTTAGAGACATTGGCCTAGACAAAGAATTTATGGAGAAGACCCAAAAGGCAACATTGCAGCAGAAACAATAAATAAATGGGACCTGATTAAATTAAACAGCTTCTGAACATCCAAAGAAACTGTCACAAGAGCACACCGACAACCTGCATAATGGGAAAAAAATTTTGCATACTACACATCAGATAAAGGGCTGATAAATAGAATCTATTTAGAACTCAGGAAAATCAGCAAGAAAAAATCAAACACTATCAAAAAGTGGGCAAAGGACATGAATAGAAATTTTTTAAAAGAAGACAGAATAATGGCCAACAAACATGAAAAAGTGCTCAACATCTCTAATCATCAGGGAAATGCAAATCAAAACCACAATGAGATATCATTTATCTACAGTGAGAATGACCTTTACCAAAAAGTCGCAGAAAAATATATGTTGGCGTGGATGCAGAGAGACAGGGAAACTCATCCACTGCTGGTGAGACTGCAAACCAGTGCAACCTCTTTGGAAAGCACTATGGAAATACCTTAAACAGATACAAGTACACCTACCATTTGATCCAGCAATCCCATTACTGGGCATCTACCCAAAAGAACAAAAGAAATTCTATAAAACAGACATCTGCTCTCGAATATTTATAGCAGCACAATTCACAATTGCAAAGATGTGGAAACAACCCAAGTGTCCATCAATACATGAGTGGATTAATAAAATGTGGTATATGTATACCATGGAGTACTACTAAGCTATAAAAAATAATGGTGATATTCTTGTATTTTCCTGGATAGAGCTGGAACCCATTCTACTAAGTGAAGTACCTCAAGAATGGAAAAATAAGCACCACGTGTACTCACCATCAAATTGGTTTCACTGATCATCACCTAACAGCACATTTCGGAATAACATTAATCGAGTGTCAGACAGATGTGGGGGGGGAGAGGGGATGGGCATATACATATATAATTAATGTGATGTGCACCGTCTAGGGGATGGACACGCCTGAAACTCTGATGGTGGGGGAAAGGGGGGTAAGGGCAATATACGTAACCTAAACTTTTGTCCCCCCATAATATGCTGCAATAAAAATAATAATAATAATAATAAAGATATGCTAACTGCAAAAAGCCACACACAAAAGGAAAAAAAAATTAAATGGAGAGTAGAAAAGATGGCATCACTGTGCTGTCCTAGGCTCCTGGGCTGCTGGGTTCTCATTATCATGATGGGGGAGGCATGGGGAGGATTCTCATGGGATTTCCTGATCAGAGCTCTGGAAAAACAGAACTGGGAGAAGACCCTGGGTAAGTTGGATGTGGTGACTGAGGATAACGTGGAGTGGTCAGGAGAGCAAAGCTAAGAGAGGTAAAAATGGAATATGGAATAAGATATTGGAAAGGTAAATTCACATCTAATGGGTGCAATGCACACTACCTACCTGAAGGGCACACTTAAAACTTTGATTCAAACTGTACAAAAGCAAATGATGTAACCAAAACATATGTACCCCCATAAAATTTTGAAGTAAAAATAAAAAAACAACATGCCTATTTTTTCTGTGTCAAAGTTGACTTCACCTAATATTGATGTAAACATACTTGGTTTATTTTGATTTATTTTTCCAGTCTTTTTTGTTCAAAGTTTTGTGACCTTATGTTTTGAGGTATGTCTCTTTTAAATACTACAATTGTATTTTTGTAAACCTGTGGAAAAAAAAGAAAAAAGGAATTGGAAAGAGAGGAGGAAATTCAAGGAACTCACAGCACCTCTTAAACCATAGCACAAGATCTATCAGAAGCATCAGGGTCACTGTCACTGTCAAGGTGTCAAGTTTGTGGGAAGGTGGTGTCCTGCAGGTATTGGAGAGATACAAGGATGTCACTTTAACCCACTGCTGATTCTTCTCCATCTACTGATTTTCCTACTTGTGCATTGGATACAAGTCATGTCAATCATCCTATCTCAGTCACTCTATTCCCATCTCAACTCAAGAAAGGATTCCACATTTCTCCACCCCAAATATGTTGTGTCTGTGTGTCCCCCATGTCCCACTCCTCCATTCCTTGAATTACCTATATTCACTCCTTCCTGACATCCCTGATTTAAATCTGATATCATCCAACTTTCCTCATCTCAAGGACCCCCACTCACACTTCCCACATCCAGCCTCACCCTGGGAGAGGATGATGTCCTGGCCTCCTAGGCTGCTGTAGCTCACTTGACAAGACAGGACAGCTGCCTCTTCAGCTGCCATATCCAGAGTCACCTGAAGATACTATGTGCCATCAACATTAGGAAGAGTATCATCTCGTTTCAGCCCAGTTGGTCCTGCTCACTCCACACCCATGTCACACAAAGAGGCTTTGGTTAGAAACTGGAGACATGACAAACAAGCAATAGTGAGCCAGACTCAAATGTGGGATGACTAGACAGCCAGGCCTCTGGCCTAATTGCAGAGAACACAAAAGTATTCAGATGAGGACACTTACACACAGCTTAGGGGCACATATATCCACATTCTTATGCACACTTATCTTTTTCTCTCCTCTAGGAAACCATCACCCAGTAACCCCTCTTCTGTCCTCTTTGTTGTGCTATCTTTGAAAGAGGTGGGAGTTGGGGTGGATTTGAATGGAAACATCTTAGAAGAAGGGGTTGAACCGACCTTCCCTCTGGAGTTTCACCGTCTCTGTTTTCAAGAGACCCAAGAGAAATCTGGGGCATGTGTCTCTTACGAGTCTATATACTGTTTCCTTGACGGCTTCATAGCGATTGAGTAGATCACAGACATCAGGGCCATACTCTCACCCTCTGGAGATGACACTCATAATGTGTTTTGGAAACTCACAAACTGATCCCTGAAAAGCTGTCTGGATGAAGCATTTTGGGCTCTCTCTAGAGTGCAGCTCACAGCCAAATTTTGTCTGTAATACAAACGGATCTGGGGGAAGGAAGAAATGAGAAAAAGAGTTAAGATTAAAAAATAAGAACAATGATTTGAAAATCTAGGACCTTATCAGTAAGTGGAGCAAGAAGGTTTCATATGGGCTTAAGAGTGAGCCAAAGATATATTGGATCAGGAATAGAGAAAAATTATAGAGATAGGGAAGATGGGCAATAAGAGATAAATGCCTTGAATTAACAGGAGATTTACATGAAGAAATCATAGTTGAGCCACATAATTTAGGATAGAGGGAGGGTGGTGACTTGTGTGAGGCAGGTGGCAGTACAGGTTTCCTTCCATCATGCATGAGGTTGCTCATAATGGCTGTTGGACTATGGACATAGATCTCTGAAGAAATTGAATGAGGGACGAGATCACAATTTAAGCAAGTGAAGCACAGACCAGGACAATGTGTGCCTCTGGATTGTGGGTCAAAGAGGGACACCACAGGGGGAAGATAACAAAGCATGAGGAAAATGTATTCCAAAGTAGCAAGTGTCCAGGAAATTTGAAGGAGTCAACATTTGGAAGATCCCCTGAGAGGTTTACACATGCAGACTTTTATGGGGGGACAGGATCATGGGAAATGGTCCAGAAATGAGTGGAGAATATTTCCCAGAAATAGAACACTGTGAAAAATTCCCTTACTTGAGTTGATTGAACTACATTCAAACTGCAATTGACTGGCAGGGTCTCGAATATCCCGACTTAATCCACTGAAGTAGACCCGGAACAGCATCTCCAGTTCTAACAACTCTTCATTGCTTAAGATCCTCTTGGACCAGGTGTGCAGGAAAATTTTTGTACCTGATTCACTCTCTAAGCCATGAGTCTTCAACTGATCCAGCCAACCTGAGCCCTGATTTTGTGCCCAGGATTGGTTGGCAAAAGATGGCTCTGGATGAGATGGAATGAGATGTGTTCCTGGACAGCTATGGGTGGTAGAAGGACAAGCAGTATAAAAAAAAGAGAGGTAAGCAGAACAAACAGAAGATGAAAAGTGAACCAGTTACCACAGAGAAAGACATAATTACTAGCTTAGCTATGACATTTTCTTTACACAGGGCCCCACATCCTCTTGTCCACCTTTGCCTGAGCTCTTATCTGACCATTCCCTGGAGAGAGCTCTCCTCAGAACTTAGATGACACGTCCCTACCTCACACAGTCTCGCATTCTGCTCTGTCACCCCTTTTTCTTTTTCGTTTTTTTATTTCAGCATATTATGGGGGTACAAAAGTTTAGGTTATGTATATTCCCTTCCCACCCCCTCTCAGAGCTTCAAGCGTGTCCATCTCCCGGACAGTGTGCATCACACTCATTATGTATGTATACACCCATTCTTCTCCCCCCATCTGCCTGACACCCAATTAATGTTATTCCTAAATGTGGTCTTAGGTGATGATCAGTGAAACCAATTTGATGGTGAGTACATGTGGTGCTTATTTTTCCATTCTTGGGATACTTCACTTAGTAGAGTGGGCTTCAGCTCTATCCACGATAATACAAGAGGTGCTATATCACCATTGTTTCTTGTAGCTGAATAGTATTCCATGGTATACATATACCACATTTTATTAATCCACTCATTTATTGATGGGCACTTGGGTTGTTTCCACATCTTTGCAGTTGTGAATTATGTCACCTATTTTTCCACCAGCAGAAACCTCACCTGTCATCCACTTCCACTTTAGGGAAACCCAAAGCCTCCCACAACCACATGCCTCTTCCTAGGACTTTCGTTTCCCCTTCAGCTCTGATTCAAGTGAGTCTCCCCTTTTCTAGCCCCCAGCAGCAGTTCCTATCTCTAGCCTGTTTCCTCCTTTCTCTCCCACATACAACAACAAGATTTCGGCCTGAAAGCTAGGATAAACTCCAGGATGGGCCCACTTATATAATGAAGCATGAATCCCCCACTGAAAAATGATGGGATTAGAAGCAGTTGATATTCTCTAATTCAGTCTCAACTTTAACATTGTTTCACTCGGCCTTTTCATTTCTGAGTGTGTAGTATTTTCTTTCTCTTCTCTGCTTCCTTACTTTTCTGTGATCTCATATCATTCTCTACTTACTCTTTATCTGAGTCCTTGGGTCTCCTGTCTATCTTATCATCAAGCCTTCCTGAACTCTCTACACATTCATTCTAAGTACCACACTGGCTAAATTTTGAGACTTAAAGTATTGCATCACTTGATCCTTAGATTTCCGTGTATAAGTATATAAACTACAGACAAGATATTAAGGAAATATGCAAAAAGGAAATAACAAGTTAAAACTTAGAGAGGGAAATATAAGCTAATGCTTGAGCTTCCCAGGATATTGTCACTGAGAGTCAGTACACAAAGGGCTTGACTACAGTATCCACATGGGCAATGAGTTAGTCTTGAGACCACATAATACAGGTGGAAGCTGAAAAGGAAACTTTCCACCACACTTTTGATAAAATTGGTCTAGCAAAAAAACCATCCAATTGAACTGAAAGATAACAAGGAATCTTGGGGTTACCTTAGGCTCTGGTTAGAATTTTGCTAATTGTTCTAACAAAGCTATTTAATCACAGCTTTGCCCTCACATGAATTTGGAGTTCAGAAATAATTTATTTGTCTTAAAATGACTAATCCAAAAAATTAGAAATAAAAAATGGTACCAAGGTGGTGGTAGCACTATGTCACTCAGCAGAAGCAAACACAAAACTGATTTCTAGGGATCTACAGTCAATGTAATCTTTTTTCTGAATAGACAGTCTTTTCCTTTCATAGTTTCACTATGAACAAATCTCAGTTATCATGATTGAGTTAAACAACACAAATCCCCCAACAACATGGCCCAAATTTCCCTTGCCATGGTATCTTAACTGCAAGTAATTGCATGAAGTACAGACTACTATTAGCTCTTCAGTCCATGAATCACCATGGAAATACAAATGCATGTCATAATCAGTGAGCAATTACATCACATATTCCAAAGGTTGTCAGTGGCTGTTAAATCTTTTCTTGCAAAGACAGCATGGCATGTAGTTGTGTTGTCTGCTTGTATCCCAGTAATAAATCTATGTGACATCTTACATGGATGGATAATAGAAAGTGGAAATTGGGCAACAAGATGAAAGTGTAGAAAAGAAAAGTAACAATACTACAAGTCAGATTTGAATTAAATATAAAAGAAGTTCCAGAAGAAATAGTTGACTGTGGAAATGTTGATAATGCCACTGTTTCAGAGACTTCTCAATATAAAGCCAGAGGAATGGAATGAAGACAAACTTATCAACCTAAACAGGAAAGTGGTTGTTCTGAAAAGAATGCAGGTGTCCCATGGAGTGACAGCAACAGAAAACTTGACATCAGAAGAACTCTCAGAGATATTCCCAAAGAACAGAAACTCAGAGTATAATATATTGGAAGCTGATCCAAACTTAGAAAAGAGAATGAAAATTCACTAAGGCATAAAATGATACTCCGTATCTTTAAGTTATACGGGGAAAAGATGGCAAGTACTATTTAAAACATTCTTGGTAAGTTTCTACAGAGGAAAAAAATCTCGATTCTGGATATTTCTACTGTTTTAAATTACAGTGTGCTAAGTAAATATTAGTTTTAGTATTTTTTCACTTCTCTATATATTTATAACCAACAGAGAGTTTTAAGTATTTTGACAAATTTTTTTGAAGGTCAAGGATGATCATAATTTTCCCCTGCATGTTTGCAGCTTACATGATTATGTTTTTTGGTCCTGCACTACAACTAACTTTATGTTGTACGCTTTGGAGTCAACATCAAAAAACTGTAGTTAGTGAAGCATCAACGATGTAGAGATATTATCACTTCACATTTCTTTATTTTTTTTTTTTTGTTTTTTTCTTTTTTTTTTTTTTTTTTTTTTATATATTTTTTTATTTCAGCTCATCATGGGGGTACATAAGTTCAGGTCATATACATTGTCCCTGTCCCGCCCATCCCCCCGAGTCAGAGTCCCAAGCGCGTCCGCTCCCACTCTCCAGACAGTGCGCCTGGCACTCGCCATGTATTCATACCTCGATCCCCTCCCCCCCCACCTCCCCGGGTCTGCACCCTCAAGCATGACCATTCCCCAGAGGGTGCGCAATGCACTCGTCATGTAGGCATACACCCATCCCCTCCCCCCACCCCCCCATCCCAGTCTGATATCCAATTGGTATCCTTCCCTGATGTACATTTAGGTGATGATCAGGGAAACCAGTTTTCTGGTGAGTACATGTGATGCTTCAAAAATCTCTTTATTCTTTGAAGCTTGCAAAGAATTATATTCACTGAATTGGGATTCTAATACCATTCTACTTAGGTTTTTATTTTACTTAAGTATCATGCCAAACCAGTGCTAAGCACATCAATTTAGAAGCAGTTATTTTTTAAAGTATGTATACTTTTGGCTTGCTTTCTAGAATTCACAATTTTTTAATATCTTCAAAATTTCTAAACAATTATTGCGGACTACCACAAACTGAATTCCTAGTGACACGATGGCATCAGCTTAACTTCCTCCTCAAATATTCAATAATGATTTTAATTTTGTTTGTATTTGCAATATAATCCAATGTTTTGTTAAGACTGAAAAGTAATACTACTCTTGTATGATATATTTAAAACCATGTAGAAATAAACTTTTATTATATCTTTTACTACCAAAATTTTTAAAGGGATGTGAATGGATCAGGGGTACAGAATACCACAGAATTTTCTAAAGCATTTTTATTAAAGATGTTTTCCCAATAATGGGATTGCTGGATCAAATGGTAGGTCTACTTGAATCTGTTTAAGGTATCTCCATATTGCTTTCCATAGGGGTTGCACTAATTTGCATTCCCACCAGCAGTGTAAGAGTGTTCCTGTCTCTCCACATCCACGCCAACATGTGTTGTTTTGGGATTTTTTGATAAAGGCCATTCTCACCGGCGTTAAGTGGTATCTCATTGTGGTTTTGATTTGCATTTCCCTGATGATTAGGGATGTTGAGCATTTTTTCATACGTTTTTTAGCCATTCAATGGTCATGCTTGAAGGTGCAGACTCGGGGAGGTGGGGGCGGGGGAGGGTATGGAGGTATGACTACATGATGAGTGCCAGGCACACTGTCTGGAGAATGAGAATGGACGCGCTTGGGACTCTGACTTGGGGGGATGGGTGGGACATGGACAATGTATATGACCTGAATTTATGTACCCCCATGATGAGCTGAAATAAAAAATAAAAATAAAATAAAAAGATGTTTTCAATTATATTTTCTATGCGTGATGGTACTGTCATATCCCTGAAATTTCAAATCATTTTCATTTATATTCACCTTTTGTAACTTGTTTATTATGTGTGAAGCCACAATCTGTGCCTCAGAAATGTAAGCAACAACAGGTATAGGCAAGTGGAGACTATGTAGTGGGAGATGACAACTGAGCCTCTGTACAAACCACATAAATTCAAAGTTAATTCCTTTACAGGTCTCCTTCTTGACCTGGGAGCCAGTTCAAAATAATATGGGAGAAAAACCAAATTTGAGGCATTTCAGCTAGGTTGTATCCCTAGTCATCAATGAAAGACAAGGCAAAAACTGGCACTAATTATTTTGCTTTTTGCTGTTTTTAAGAATCTATGTCTAAGAGCTCTGTGGTTACATTAAAAGAATTTGTGTCTCAGGGTTTCATTTTAAGGCAGCCTTGTTGAAGGCTGTTGCTGATAGAATTCTATGCACATTTCCTAAGATTTGCTTGGGCCTTGTGACTTGTGTTTTCAAAATTGGCTCTGTTTGTGAGGTTTGGGAGCCTATTTAAGCTCTATTAAGAAAACCCTTATTCCATAAGAACACACTCTTACTCTAGTGGATGCTGTGATCAGCCATCAGTGTACCCTTTTCAGGACAAATGTGCTCAGTCCTCAGCTTCAGGGAGTATTGACTGCTGACCACTCACAGATGGGCCCACTCCAAAAATTGCCTTCTGTGGAAGTGACCTACTTTACCTAAGGGGATTTTCCTTTCCTGGGAAAAGGCCTCATCAAATGTGGAAGTAAAAATATGACCCCATTACCTCAATTTAGGAAACATCTGAAGGGCCATCTTAGCTCCACAACTCTCTGTGAGATTGGTTAGGTCCTTGTTATACCTGATCACAGTTCAATTTCTCCCTCTGCTCAGTCCTACTTTCCTCTCCCTGTTAATAGTGTTGCTCGAGAGAGCACTCCCCAACATTCTGCAGGCAGATGCCCATTTGAGTCTGTTTCCTCATGAATTGACCTATGGCACTCATCTACATAAAAATAGCCACTTGACATTGGACAAAGTCATCCCAAGGGCAGCAACATGTCACAGTGAAACCCTCAAATGGACACTAGATACATAGTCCTACAATTGCCTATCCAGCCACAACAGTAGAGATGTACCTGTACAGCATGTAAACCATGTACAGTCATGTTAAACCACATAGGCCACTGTGCATCCACCAGGTCAAATACTGATGCTTTAATTTCCAAAGCCAAAGGCCACTTACATTGGCTCTGTCAAAAGATTCTACACATGTTATTTTAGTCTTCATTTCCGTAATCCTTTATTCTCCACAGTTGTCTTTTAACAAAGATCCTAGTAGCTTTTGTTGATTCTCTCCTGAATTGAACTGGTTCTGCTAACTGTAGACATTAACCTTTTGTCATTCTCAAAATTAGTGAAAATATATGCTAAAAATGTATTTCAACCTTTATTATAAACTATTAATGTTCCTTCTTTTTTATTTTAAGTTATAGCTCTTTCCTTACATTTTCTCCCCTACTTTAGAAAATATACAGATAAAAGTGAGCTTACATACAAATAGCTGGGTGTTATTTTCAAAACTTTGATTTTGCATTAGCAAAAATTAACTAAACCCTATAGGTCATCACAATGAGAAAAATAAAGAGCCAAAGATAAACATATCATAAACCAAACCTATCAAAATTTAATTCATACTCACCTAATATCCTGCATTAGTTTGAATTAAGTGTGGCTGCAAGTGACAGAAAAATCACATTTTTTAAAAGATATGATTTTTTGTTTCTCTTATAGAAAGACTGGAAGTAAAAAAAAAATTCTGGGAGAAAACAAAGAAAAAATCTTTTAGACATTGCCTAGGAAAAGAATCTATGACTGAGACTTCAAACGCAAATAAAGCAATAACAAAAATTAAAAAAGGGGACTTAATTAAACTAAAAGGTTTCTGCACAAAAAAGGAAATCCTCAACACAGTGAATAAACAACCTACAGAATTGGAGAAAAATACTTGCAAACTATACATCCAACAAAGGACAAGTATCTATTAAAGAATCTAAAAGGAACTCAAACAAAGCAGCCAGGAAAAAAGCAAACAATCTCATTAAAAAGTGAACAAAAGGCATGGACAGAAGTTTTTCAAAAGAAGATAGAAAAATGGCCAACAAACATATGAAAAAATGCTCGACATCACTAATCATCAGGGAAATGCTAATTAAAACTACAATATGAGACCAACTTACCCCGATCAGAACAGCCATTGTTAAAAAGACAAAAAACAATTCATGCTGGTGTGGATGCAGAGAAAGGAATGCTTATACACTGTTGGTGGGACTGCAAATTAGTACAACCTCTATGGAAAGCAGTATAGAGATTCCTCAAAGAAATAAATGTAGACCTACCATTTGTTCCAGCAATCCCACTGCTGGTAATCTACCCAAATGATAAGAAGTCATTTTACCAAAAAAGCACTGCACTTGAATGTTTACTGCGGTACAATTCACAATTTAAAAGATGTGGAATCAACCTAACTGCCCATCAATTCACAAGTGGATAACAAAAATGTGATACACACACACACACACACACACACACACACACACACACACACACTACATGAAGTACTACTCAGCCGTAAAAAGGAGCGAAATAATGTCTTTTGCAGTAATTTGGATGAAACTGGCAATTATTATCCTAAGTGAAGTATATCAGGAATGGAAAACCAATCACCATATGTTCTCACTGATAAGTGGGAGCTAAACAATGGGTACACACAGACACAAAGAGATATGAAGGACAATGAAAACCAAGATGGGAGCAGGGTGAGAGGGTGATGAGGGATAAAAACGTACCTGTGGGGTACAATGAGCACTATTCTGGTGACAGGCACACCAAAAGCCCAGACTTAAGCATTATATAAGGTATCCATGTAAAAAAAACTTTTGTACCCCCCTTAATATTTTGAAATAACAAAAAAAAGAATGACTAGAAGTAGGAAATATAAGATTGTTATGGCATTCCACAGTATAAGGAACTTGGTTCCCAGTTTCCTCTTTTGTTTGGGAGGAGTTTTTATTTTTTGACTTTGTTTTCTTTTGGCATTTACTGTAGCTGGTCCTCATTCCAAAGGTCACCCCATATTCTGAGATGACTTCCAGAGTTCCCCCATCAAACCTCCCTTTCAGCCACCAATAAGGAGGAAGGGAAGAGTTGAGTACTCCTACCTCCCACATGTCCAGATCCCCATTGCAGAAGTTATGCACTCCATTGGCTAGATTGTAATAATATGACCATGACCAGCTCAAAGACTGGCTAAGAAATGTAGCTTTTACTCTATCCAGCTAATAATTGGGGTTGATTTATTCTAGATAAGGTGAAAAATGGATTCTGGGAGACAACCTGTGCCCTCGGCCATATAACCACACTTGGCAAGCCATCTATCCATTTAAGTATGTAGATGTATAGTTAGTAACCAGTTTTACCTGAATGGGTAATTTGTAAATAATAGCTCAAGGACCCACAGTGCTTTTCTCAGGACACTTTATACCCATATGAAGTTTTGCACCTGTTTTAAATACCTTCTTGTGGAAAGTGTATGTGGCATTCTCTCTGAAGTAGAATTGGTTATACATTAGGATGGAGGGAGTTAAGAGTTAGGTCAACCA
This sequence comes from Lemur catta, assembly GCF_020740605.2. Lineage (NCBI taxonomy): Eukaryota > Metazoa > Chordata > Mammalia > Primates > Lemuridae > Lemur > Lemur catta. The sequence continues at coordinate 31,188,762 of NC_059130.1, read as the reverse complement.
GTGCCTTTTCATTAGAACAAAACCAAAATTATATCTCAAGAAGAATCTTGGTGCTCCCTATGGGTGCTAGTCCTTGAGTACATCTCCAAAAGCCACAAGAAATGTCCAATTGCCAATTCCACCCATAGATCAACTGATTATGAAATTTGCTGCTCTGCATTTAACAGATACTATAAAATAGTTTTACATAAGGTATATGTTAGAATACATGATCCAGAGTTGCTACTACTCAAAAGTGAATTAATTCAATATTTAGTTGATATTGATAGGCCATTTAATTATACTTAGAATCTATTCATTTTTATAGAAAACATAAAAATCTACCCTTGAGCTCGCCAGCATATCAGAAAGCCACACCCCTGGACTAGATCCTTTTGTGTTGTGTTAAAATACTATTTCAAATTTTTACCACAAGCTGACTTTACGAGACCTAATAACCAATGAAGGGTGAAACCAAGAAGGGCAAAATCCAGTTTGAACAGAGACACTGTGAATCCCAGACAGCCCCTCCCCCATGGGCAGACTCTCTAGCTTGCTGGAGCCACTTCAGCCCCTCCCTCTTTGCTTTTCCCAGCTGTCTGGGAGCAGACCTGAGACCCCTGCTGAGACCCCTGGTGCCTGTCTTTGTGGAGCCTGATGACAGGCTCACCAGACCGAACCCTACCCCACCTCACACCTCCACTTGTCTCTGCTGTGGTGGAGAATGAAGAGGCCCCTGGGAGCTCCAGAGCCCTGCCCACCACCTGGGGCATTGGAGAGCTTCTCCAGGGGGGCTAGAGACAGGCACAGGTCCCAAAAGCAACACACCTGGCTCTTTCTGGCAAACACCACCTACTGACAGGGAGGACAACTTGTAGTTTTTTATAGCATTTAGTAATCCAGTCATACAGGGCATGGTTGTTCCTTACTCACAAGCACCACCTACTGTCTCAGAGATTAAACTGGGTGTCCCACCATAATTTCCACAGTTAAAAAGACCACAGGACTGGGGAAAGAGAAAGGATTTCAAGACCTCCATCTTCCCTCATCAACTAGAGACAGGGAATCTGCTGACACACATAGTACACAACCACTACAGCCTACAAATAACTAGCAAATGGGAAAAACACCACACAAAGGATATCTACAACCAAGGTATCCATCCAGAACATAGACCTCTATCAAGAATCCACAAGCAAAGCCAAAGGTCCTTAACCAACATATGCTACAGATACACCCTTAAGGGGAGCGGGGGAAGCCCCATATGAACAAAAGAAAATTCAAAAGTAAGAAGCGAAAGCTGCTCCAGATGAGAAAAAAATCAGCACAAGAACTCTAGAAGTATGAAAAATCAAAGCAAACAGACAGACACACCTTAAGGAGGACACCAGCTCTCTAGCAGTGGATCTGAACCAAAATGAAAATATTGAAATGACTGATAAAGAATTCCAAATGTGCATTATAAGGAGGCTCAATGAAATCCAAGAGGAAAAGGAAAACCAAATCAAAGAAACCAGAAAAACGATTCAGGAAATGAATGAAAAATTTACTGAAGAGAGAGACATGTTTAAAAAAAAATAGAACATCTCTAAATGAAAAATTCACCTAATAAAACATAAAACACATTGGAAAGCTTTAAGAATAGACTGAATCAGGCAGAAGAAAGAATTTCAGAGCTTGAAAACAACTCTTTTGAATTAACTCAGTCAAAAATAAACAACAAAGGATCAAGAGGAATGAATACAGCCTATGTGAAATATAGGATTATGTAAAATGGCCAAATATAAGAATGATAGGCATCCCTGAGGGTGAAGAAGGAAAAGCACAGGGTCTGGAAAACCTATTTGAGGAAATAGTGGAGGAAAACTTCCCTGTTCTTGCTAGAGATTTAGACATCCAGGTATAAGAAGCTCAATGAACACCTGGGAGATTCACTGCAAAGAGGGAAACATCAAGATATATTGTCACCATACTGGCCAAAGTCAACATGAAGGAGAATCTCCTGTGAGCCATGAGATGAAAACGTCAAGTAACCTGCAAAGGAAAACCCACCATGCAGACTTCTCAATGGATACCTTACAATCCAGAAAGGAATAAGGTCCCATCTTTAGTCATCTTCATCAGAATAACTACCAGGCTAGAATTTTGTATCCTGCAAAGGTAAGTTTTATATATGAATGAAAAATAAAGACTCTTCCAGTCAAGCAAACACTGAGGGAATTTGCCATGACCAGACTTGCTCTGCATAAAATACTGAGAATAGCATTATACATGGATCAGCACAATAGATACCCCCCAATGTAAAATTACCAAAAAGCTAAAGCTGACAGCTCATATAAAACAACAGCACAAGAGGAAAAACAAAGCAACAAGGTACTACCCAATATGATGATCAAAACAGCATCCCACATATCAAAGTCAGAATGACTTTTATTAAAAAGTCAAAAAACAATAGATGCTGTTGTGGATGCAGAGAGAAAGGAATGCTTACACACTTGGTGAGAATGCAAATTAGTACAACCTTTATGGAAAACAGTATAGAGATTCCTCATAGTACTAAATGTAGACTTAGCGTTTGATTCAGCAATCCCACTAGGGTATCTACCCAAAGGAAAAGAAGTCATTTTATCAAAAAGATACCTACATTTGAATGTTTATTGCAGCACAGTTCACAATTGCAAAGATGTGGAATCAACCTAAGTGTCCATCAACTCATGAGGATATTAATAAAATGACATATATGCATACCATGGAGTACTACTCAGCCATAAAAACAAATGAATTACTGTCTTTTGCAGCAATTTGGATGCAACTGGAGATCATTATCCTAAGTGAAGTATCTAAAGAATGGGGAACAGGGAGGGGAGGAGGAGTAAAAACCTACCTAATAGGTACAATGATCACTATTCAGGTGATGGGCATACTAATAGCCCTGACTTAAGCATTATAAAAGCTATTCATGTACCAAAAAGATTTGTACCACCTTAATATTTTGAAATAAATAAAAAAGAAAGTAGATGAAAAGAAAAAAAAAAACAAAGAACACAGCAACATCTAGAAAACTGATAGATAAAGTCAAGTAAACCAAGGGTTGGTTTTTTTTTTTTACTGTTGAATTTTAAGAGTATCTTGTATGTTTTGTGTAACAGTGCTTTATGATATGTCTTTTGCAAATATTTTCTTCCAGTCGGTGTCTTCTCTTTTTCTTTCTTTTTTCTTTTTTTTTTTTTTTTTTTTTTTTTTTTTGGAGACAGAGTCTCACTATATTGCTCAGGTTAGGGTGCTGCCATGGAGTCAGCCTAGCTCAACAGCAACCTAAAACTCCTGGGCTCAAATGATCCTCCTGCCTTAGCCTCCCAAGTAGCTGGGACTACAGGCATGTGCCACGATGCCCGGCTAATTTTTTTCTATCTTTAGTTGCCCAGCTAATTTTTTCTATTTTTATTAGAGACAGGAGTCTTGCTCTTGCTCAGGCTGATCTCAAACTCCTGACCTCAAGTGATGCTCCTGCCTCAGCCTCCCAGTGTGCTACGATTACAGGCATGAGCCACCACGCCTGGTTCAAGGGTTGGTTTTTTGAAAAGCTAAACACAATTCACAAACTCTTAGTTAGACTAACTAAAAAAAAGAGAGAGAAGACAAAATCAGAAACGAAGAAGGTCAGATTATAACTGAAGAGAAATACAAAGGATCATAAGAGACTACTATGAGCAACTATACACCAACAAATTGGACAACCTAGAAGAAGCTGATAAATTCCTACAAACATAACCTATCAAGACTGAATTATGAATAAACCAGAAAGCTGTACATACCAATAACAAGTAAGGATATTGAATCAGTATTAAAAGTGTCCCATCAAAGAAAAGCCCAAGACCAGATTGATAGCTTCACAACTGAATTTTATAAAATATTAAAAAAAGAACTAATACCAATCCTCCATCCCAGGATCATCTGGAACATTGCATGAAATGCAAATTCTTGGGCCTTTTCCCTGACCAAAAAATCAGAAACTCTGGTGATAGGGCCCAACAATCTGTTTTTGAAAAGCCTCCAGGTGATTCTAATGCCCACTCAAATTTAAGAATCACTGATAAAAGAGAATATTTCATGATCTTGGAGAAAGGGTAATAATTTATATAAACAAATAACAATAGCCATAAAGAAAAATGTCAGTAAATTATATTTCATTAAGAAGAAATTTTTTTATAAAAATACAGCTTTAGGCTGGGTGCAGTGGCTCATGCCTGTAATCCTAGGACTCTGGAGGCCGAGGCGGGAGGATCATTTGAGCTCAGGAGTTTGAGAACAGCCTGAGCAAGAGTGAGACCCCATCTCCACTAAAAATAGAAAGAAACTAGCTGGACAACTAAAAATACATAGAAAAAATTAGCCGGGCATGGTGGTGCATACCTGTAGTCCCAGCTACTCAGGAGGCTGAGACAGAAGGATTGCTTGAGCCCAGGAGTTTGAGGTTGCTGTGAGCTAGGCTGATGCCACCACACTCTGGCCCAGGCAAGAGAATGAGACTCTGTCTCAACAACAAAAAAAAAACAATACAGCTTTATAAGAATGAACAGAAAACCAGAGACTGGTAAATATATATATATACACATATATATATATATATATATTCACAATACATATATCCATCAAAGGACTAGTATCCAGAAAACATAAAGAACTTTAAATAAATTAGAGAAACACTGACATCCTCCTCCCTCACAAAAAAATAGCTAAAAACTTAAATGCATCACAAAAGAATATATCTAAATGGCTAAATGATATAAGCAAAGATGTTAAGTATGATTCATCAATAGGGAGGTACAAACTAAAACAACAATTAGATATCCTACACCCCAACCAGAATTTCTAAAATTATAATAAAAGGGTAGGTAATACCAAATATTGGTGTGTATATAGAAAATATGGAAGGTAAACTGGTATAACCACAGTGGCTCATGCCTGTAATCCCAGCACTGTGGGAGGCTGAGGCAGGATGATCTCTTGAGGCCAGGAGTTTGAGACCAGCCTGAGCTGGTCTCTACCAAAAATAGAAAAATTATCCAGGTGTGATGGTATACACCTGTAGTCCCAGCTACTTGGGAGGCTGAGACAGGAGGATTGCTGGAGCCCAGGAGTGTAAGGTTGCAGTGAGCTACAATGACGACACTACACTCTAGCCCAGGAGACAGAGCAAGACCCTGTCAAAAAAAGAGGAAGGAAGGAAGGAAAGGAGGAAGGGAGCAAGGAAGGAAGGAAAGAAGACTGTTTGCCACTATCTGTTAAATCTAAAAAATATGTATAACCTATGACCCAGCAATTTTACTTCTATGTATATTTCCAAAAGATATGAGTACTTGTGTTCACAAAAATGCATGTACAAATGTGTTCAAAGCACCATGATTTAAAAATAGGTGACATCTGGAAACAATTCAAATGACTAGCCACCGTAGAATGGTTAATTTTTGGTATAGTCACACAATGGAATACTGCACAGCAATGAAAAAGAGTGAACTACTGCTGTATGGAACAACATAGATAAATCTCACAGAAATAATGTTGAATTAGACAAAGCAGGCACAAAATAGTACTTTACTATATGATTACAGTAATATGAAGTTCAAAAACAGAATCAAAACTAGTCTAAGGTGATAGAGATCAGAATATTAGTTGTCTTTTAAAGAGTGTTGAATGGGAAGAGGAGCCATGAGGTAGAGTTCTGAGTGCTCAAAATATTTCTTATCAGTGTAGTGGATTATGCTTGGATTCCTTCCAGAAATCAGACCATAAAATGGGAAAGTAGAGAAAGCCGACATAAACTACATTGACATGGGAACTTTATAAGTAAGACTTTATTTGGGGACATGATGCGAGGTACCAGCAGACATTGGGAAGGGTAAGATAGGAAAGTAGAGAAAGTCAATGCAATAGTGTTATCAGGCTGGTCACCACTATGGAAAACTGGGATCTGTCCTCTCCAGGAGCCTCTGATGAGCCAGGCAGATCGTGTCTCATAATTGTCCACCTGAGGGATATGGGAGGAGCACATATCCAAGACTCCCATCTCCTAATAGTTAAGGATTGCCCCATGGGGTGTTAATTTCCCCACACTTGCAGTTTAGAGGATTCACAAATGCCAAGCAGTTCCTCACAAGTGTTCCAACCACATTGTGAAAAACAGTCTCAGAGCAAAAAAGCAGGGGATTTGCAATGAGCTGAAGTGAGGTTCTGCAACCAAGTGCCTCAGCAAGGGCTGAAGGAAAAAGAGCAGGCTGAGATGTGAGGCAGGGTACAGGAGCTATCTGCCACTATCGTGTATGATGGATAAACACACACACACACACACACACACACACACACACACACACACAATCAAAAATCAGTTTTTCCCCATAGGAAAATTTCAATACTGCACAGCTTCAATAAAATTTAACTCTCAGTGCCACCTAGTGGTAAAATACAGACATTCACCAAGCATCATATTAACAGCTCTTAAATGGTGCTTGAAGAGACAATCTGAAATTCTGTGTGGCTCCGGTTCACTCCATTCTAAATTGAAAATCTGGTGCCTGATGTAGAACAGCCACCTGCAGTAACAGCTGTGCATCTGCTGGAACCCTTATCTAAACGCATCACTTTGAGAAGAGCAGGCAAAGTCAATTTGGTAGTTGTAAGTAAACTATACTGATGTGGGGAGCTTTGTAGGTAAGACTGCTGTAAACGGAGAATTTTATCTGCCCCTGGGCTACTTCCCCCAGGTTTTGCCCCATAATTACATTCCCCATATTGCATTTGTCATCTAAACAATCCTGATTTCTCTAGTCTCCTGGAGTCACTCTTTACTTAAATCTCCAAGTTACCTATACCAAATGAATTCCATAAACCAAGTTAATTGTATTATTCTAAAACCACATTTAAATAATTTCTATTTTTCCCAATCTTATTTATGTTGTATTAAAACTATATTCATTGGGATCGACTTTATATGAAAAAAATTATGGTTAGAAAACTAGTTGGTGAATCAAATGTTGAATTTTATTAATACCTATATAGAGGTTTTACAGGTGTGAGTTTTCTTTTCTAGCCATTATTTCTATGAAATGCAATTTTCCCAGACTGAATTGTACAGATCTAAATGTTTCCATATGCCATTTTGTCCATAAATTGTATTTTGTGTTGGTTTTTGAAACCAATCATATTTATTTAAAATTGTGGATAAAGCAAAAGTAGTTTGTTTATTGATGCATTTCTAATCAGATATTCTATGATTATCTTTTCTTCTGAATTTCATTATAATATTGCTAATTTGGTTCTGCCACCAACGTTGCAAATTGATTACTAACTATGGAGGTTATGGACTGAGTAAAGAGCATAGAATGAGATGAAATGTTCTTTGTTAAATATAGACTATCATGTCACCTACAAATAAATGTGGTTAGGCTTATTTTTTCTATTCTTTATGGCTTTAATTTCTTTCTTTTTCCTAATTAATTCTCAATGAATAGGACTGGGACATCCAGTACAGTGCTGAATAGAAATACAGAGCACAAACATTCTTGCCTTGTTCCCAATCTTAGAAGAAAAGCAAATAATGCCGCCATTTAGTATGATGTTAGCTATAACTTTGTTATTGCTCATTATACAACTGAGAAAGTTCCTGTCTATTCCTAAGTAACTGTGAATTTTTTATTATGAACAGATGTTGAATGTTTCAAATCTTGTATGTTTATCTGTTGAGATAAACATATGATTATTTTCCTATATTTTGTTAATGTGATTAATTACACTGTTTGATTTTCAAATATTAAGCCAATCTTCCTTTTCTGTGATAAACCCCACTTGGTCGTGGTATAATAACCTTTTTATACATTGCTAGAGTTTATTAAATTTTGTTAAGAATTTTTGTGTCTAACTTTATGAGTAATATTAGTCTGTAATTTTCTTTTCTTGTAATGTCTCTGTAAGGATTCAGTATTAGGGATATGCTAGCCTCATAAAGTAAATTGAGAACTGTTGCCTTCTTTTTTTTCTCAAAGATTTTAGATAAGATTAATATGTTTTCTCCTTTAAATGTTTGAAAGAATTCTGGGTGAGGACTTTTTATGGCAGAATTTTTTAAAACAAAATATGTTAATATGCATTTTATTTATTTATTTACTATTTATTATTTATTGTTTTAATAACAAATTATGACCATAGAGCTAATCAAATGTTTTCTTTACTCTTGTCTCAGTTTCAATAAATTGTGTTCTATGAGGAAGTTTTCATTTAAAGTATATTTTTAAATGTGTTGACATAAAGTTTTTTATTATATTCTCACCCTGTCCCTTTAATAATAGGATCTGTGGTAATATCCTTACTTTTACTATTAATATAGGTAATTTGTTTTTCTCTCTTTTTTCTTGATCCTTCTTGCTAAGGATCTATCAATTTTATTAATCTCAAAAATAAACATTTTTCTTTATTGATTTTCTTCATTTGTTTTCTGTTTTATTGATTTCTTCCTCATCTTTATTATTATGTTTATTATGTTCTATTTACTTCTTTGCTCTTGCTTCTTTTTTTTAATTTCAGCTCATTATGGGGGTACAAAAGTTCAGGTTATATATATTGCTCAGGCCCCCCCATCCCCCCGAGTTTGAGCTTCAAGCGTGTCCATTCCCTAGACAGTGCTCATCACACTCATCACGTAGGTATGCACCCATCCCCTCCCCCCTGTCCCCCCCAGTCAGAAATTCAAGCGTGTCCCTTCCCCAGACAGTGCGCATCCAGCAACCCCATTATTGGGCATCTACCCAGAAGAACAAAAGTCATTCTATAAAAAAGACACCTGCACCCGAATGTTTATAGCAGCACAATTCACAATTGCAAGATGTTCTTGCTTCTTAAGGTGGAAGTCAGACCAGTGATTTTAAACCTTCCTCCTTGTTGTTTAATATGAGCATTTGAAGCTCTAATGTTCCTCTTTGCACCACCTTTGAAGGTTCTCACATATTTCTGTATGTTTTGCCTTTATTATCATTCAGTTCAAAATGTTTTCGGGGGGGGGGCAAGATGGCGGAGTGGAGGTGACCTCCTGGATTTGTGCTGCTGGAAAGGAAGGCATGGATCTGGGCCTGCCACAATGCTAGAGGATTGCCCCTCCACAAGAACGGTGGAGTGAACCCACGGAGAATCACCGTGGGACACAGGGAACAAGAAAAAACAGAGGTGAGTGGGAAATCAGACCGAGATAATTTGGAGAGTGCGGGACGGAAAACAGACAGCAGAGTGCGGGACCGCCATGCTTGCCTCACCAACGAGTGAGGCGGGTTCAGCCCCACAGCAAAGCGGCTTGATCTCACCACTGACCCCCACATCCACTCGGTCAGGGATCTGACTGAAATTGGTGCAGAATCACCGCGGGAGACATGGAGCTCCGAGGACAGGTGACATAAGCGGGAGAGAGCTTGGACTCGGGCGGATCTCCACGGTGCCCTATCTCTTAAAGGGACAGACACGGACCTGCAACGAGGCGAGGGGCCGCGAGCGTGAAATATTAAAGCGGGACTTTTTTGCTCTTTTCTTCCCCTACGGTGGCTTTCCGGCCGGGGAGCCACTGTGGGCCCTGGCGCCTGCCAAGCTCTGAACACTCTCCCCTGGCGCCTGCAACCGGCAGACGTGCAGTCACCATCTTGGTTCCCACACCTAAGCGGAAAGGACCTTGGACTCTGGCGGGTCTCCGCGGTGCCCTATCTCTTAAAGGGACAGATGCGGACCTGCACCGAGGCGAGGGGCCGCAAGCATGAAATATTAAAGAGGGATTTTTTTTTTAATGTCTCTCTTTCTTTCTTTCTCTTTTCTTTCTTGTTTTCTCTTTCTTCTTCTTGTTATTCATATTGTTTCTCTCTTTTTTTTTTTCTTTTTTCCTTTCTTTTTCTTTTCTCCTTTTCGGTGGCCCTCCAGCCCAGGAGCTACTGTATACTCGTGAGTGCTCCAGACCCCCAGCTCTGATTCCTATCGGACCCTGAAAATTGCCCCCCAGTGCCAGTGATCTGCGGGCGGGCAGCAGCAATTGTGCGGGCCAAGGTCTAACTGCTGCAGAGCCATAGGGTGCAAGGCAGCTCCCCAGGAGGCTCCATCCCCTGATCCATAGACCCTCTCCAGGTCCCCTTCCCAGGTGTGAACACTGAGTGCATACCCAGAAGCAAGAGTGTGGAGCCCGGACCTTGGGAACACTGGGACAGTGTAGACCTTTGCCTGTGGGAGCTGCAGCAGCTGGGGAACTGAGTGAGTGAGGGCACTGCCTCCTCCGCCTAGCCAGTGTCTTTCCTGCAGAAAGAGACAGAAACCACACATCCAGAGGAAGAACCAAAAGACAGGGGGGAAAAAAAAAAGAAAAAGAGAGGGAGAAGAGGCTTTCTGCTTGCAAATAGTGTGAATCCTGCCTACTAACTGAAAGTCCAAAACACAGTGATTTAACTTGCCAAACTGGTCTTAGGTCAAGCCAACCCTCTGGGGGTGGACCCATCAGAAGCAGTCCCCCAACTGAGATAGAAAAAAACTCTAAACAACACACAACAGTCTCCCCCTCTAGATAAAGGAAGCAACATACCTAGACTGTTTCACAGCCTAAGAACAGAGTACAAGACGTGCTGTTAACTAGACTAAAGCTGTGAGAAAAGATCTAACGATAGAGCCAGATGGGAAGGGCTCAGCGGAAAAATATGGGGAGCACAAAAAACCAAATGGAAACCTCGCCCCCAAAGAGAAATACCAACTCTCCTCCAATTGGCACAAGCCAGTTTCAGAATACCAACATGTTACCAGAAGAATTTCAGTCTTGGGTTATAAATAAGCTGAATGATATACAAGAAAAAATTGATATCCAACGCAAAGAAACCGCAAAAAAATTCCAGGATTTGGAAGAAAAATTCACTAAACAAATAGACATATTGAAGAAAAACCAAACTGAACTCCTAGAAATGAGGGATTTATTCAGGGAGCTACAAAACACAGTGGAAGTCTCAAGAACAGGGTAGATCAAATAGAAGACAGAATCTCAGAGATCGAAGATAACTCTTTCCAATTAAATAAGACAGTCACAGAGACAGAGCAAAGAAATAAGAAAAAAGATCAGAGTCTTCAAGAAATGTGGGATTATGTGAAGAAACCTAACGTGAGAGTTATAGGCATCCCTGAAGGTGAAGAAGATAAAAAACAAGGGCTGGATAAACTATTTGAAGACATAATAGAAGAAAATTTCCCAGGCCTTGCTAAAACTTTAGATATACAGGTTCAAGAAGCTCAAAGAACCCCTGGTAGATTCACAGCAAATAGGAAAACACCAAGCCACATAGTCGTCAGACTGACCAAAATATCCACTAAAGAGACCCTTAATCGAGCAGTAAGGAGAAACAAACAAGTAACATACAAAGGGAGACCCATTAGAATAACGCCAGATTTCTCAACTGAAACTTTACAAGCAATTAGAAGTTGGGGCCCCATTCTCACTCTTCTGAAACAGAATAATGCCCAGCCTAGAATCTTGTACCCAGCTAAGCTAAGCTTTCTATATGAAGGAGAAATTAAGACATTCTCAGATAAACAAGGACTCAGGGAATTCACCAAGACAAGCCCACCCCTCCAAGAAGTACTCAAAAGAGAGTTACACATGGATCATCACAACAAAGACCCACGAATGTAAAACCACCCAAGAGCTAAAGATCAAATTCTAGCCACCACAATGGCTCAAGAGAGAAAATATAGCAATGAAGTTCTACCCAATAAGATAAACAGAAATCTGTCCCAATTATCAGTTCTCTCACTAAATGTCAATGGCCTGAATTCCCCACTCAAGAGACATAGACTGGGCCAATGGATAAAAAAACACAAACCAAGTATCTGCTGCCTTCAGGAAACTCACTTAACTGGCAAAGATGCATTTAGACTGACAATAAAAGGATGGAACTTGATATTTCAAGCAAATGGTAGCCAAAAGAAAGCTGGTGTGGCAGTTTTAATTTCGAATAACTCAGTCTTTAAACCAACAAAAGTAATAAAAGACAAAGGCGGTTACTACATACTGGTGAAAGGCACAATTCAACAAGAAGACATAACCATACTTAATATATATGCACCCAATCTAGCCGTACCCAGATTCATAAAGCAAATCCTACTACATCGAAGCCAAATGATAGACAACAACACTTTAATAGTTGGAGACTTTAACAGCCCACTGACAGCACAGGACAGATCCTCCAAGCAGAAAATAAGCAAAGACATAGTAGACTTAAACAGAATGCTAGAACAAATGGGCCTGACTGACATCTACAGGACATTCTACCCAAAATCCACTGAATATACATTCTTCTCATCAGCTCACGGGACATTCTCTAAGATTGGCCATACCCTAGGTCATAAAGCAAGTCTTTAAAAAATTTAAAAAATAGAAATCATACCATGCATTTTCTCAGATCACAATGGAATAAAAATAATAATGAACCCTAACAGGAACTCTCATTCCTACTCAAAGTCATGGAAGCTAAACAACCTTCTCCTGAATAACAATTTTGTAAAGGAAGAAATTAAGTCAGAAATCAAAACATTATTTAAATTAAATGACAAAGGTGACACAACTTATCGAAATCTATGGGATGCAGCTAAAGCAGTCCTGAGAGGAAAATTCATCTCCATAAATGCCTATTTCAAAAAGACAGACAACTTAAAATAGATAACTTAATGAATAGACTCAAAGAGCTGGAGAAAGAAGAACAGACTGACCCCAAACCCAGCAGAAGGCGAGAAATTATTAAGATCAAATCAAAATTACATGAAAAAGACAACAAAAATACTATAAGGGAAATTAATAAAACCAAAAGTTGGTTCTTTGAAAAGATAAATAAAATAGACACACCACTGGCTAGACTAACCAAGAGCAGAAAAGAAAAATCTTTAATAACTTCCATCAGGAACATGAAAGGAGAAATCACAACCGAAGCCACAGAGATACATGACATTATCTCTGAATATTACAAAAATCTTTATGCACACAAATTGGAAAATGAGGAGGAAATGGACAAATTTTTAGAAACACACAGCCTTCCCAAGCTCAATCAGGAAGAAATAGAATTCCTGAATAGACCAATATCAAGAACTGAAATTGAAACAGCAATAAAAAACCTTCCCAAAAAGAAAAGCCCTGGTCCAGATGGGTTCACACCTGAATTTTACCATACATACAAAGATGAACTGGTGCCCATCCTACATAAACTATTCTTCAATATTGAGAAGGATGGAATTCTCCCCAACACATTCTACCAAGCCAATATAACATTGATACCAAAACAAGGAAAGGATGCAACAAAAAAAGAAAACTACAGACCAATTTCTCTCATGAATGTAGATGCAAAAATTCTCAACAAAATCCTAGTAAATCGTATCCAAGTGCTGATTAAAAAAATAATTCATCACGACCAAGTAGGCTTCATCCCATAGATGCAGGGGTGGTTCAACATACGGAAATCTATAAATGTAATTAACCACTTAAATAGAAGCAAAAATAAAGACCATATGATCCTCTCAATAGATGCAGAAAAAGCATTTGACAAAATTCAACACCCTTTTATGATAAAAACACTTAACAATATAGGAATAAATGGGACCTACCTAAAAATAATACAAGCCATATATGACAAACCCACAGCCAACATCATACTGAATGGGGAAAAATTGAAAGCGTTCCCACTCAGAACTGGAACCAGACAAGGCTGCCCACTGTCCCCATTACTTTTCAACATAGTATTGGAAGTCCTTGCGAGAGCTATCAGACAAGAGAGCAGAATCAAAGGTGTCCAAATAGGGACAGAAGAGATCAACCTCTCACTCTTCGCTGATGACATGATGTTGTATGTGGAAAACCCCAAGGATTCAACCAAGAGACTCCTGGAATTAATTAACGAATTCAGTAATGTCTCAGGTTACAAAGTCAATACACACAAATCAGAGGCATTCATATATGCCAATACCATTCAATCAAAGAACCAAATTAAGGACTCAATACCTTTCAAAATAGCAACAAAGAAAATAAAATATCTAGGAATATATTTAACTAAACAGGTAAAGGACCTCTATAAAGAGAACTATGAAACGCTAAGGAAGGAAATTGCAGAACATGTAAATAAGTGGAAATCCATACCATGCTCATGGATTGGAAGAATTAACATCGTTAAAATGTCTATACTACCCAAAGTAATCTATAGATTCAATGCAATTCCTATTAAAATACCAACATCATTTTTCACAGATTTAGAAAAAATAATTATACACTTTGTATGGAACCAGAGAAGACCCCGTTTAGCAACAGCAGTCTTAAGCAATAAAAACAAAATGCGAGGTATTGATTTGCCAGACTTCAAACTATACGACAAAGCTGTGGTTCTTAAAACTGCTTGGTATTGGCACAAGGGCAGGGACACAGACCAGTGGAACAGAACAGAAAACCCAAATATAAAACCATCCTCATATAACCATCTAATCTTTGACAAAATAGACAAAAACATACTCTGGGGGCAAGAGTCCCTATTCAATAAATGGTGCTGGGCAAACTGGATAGCCACATGTGCAAGACTGAATCAGGACCCACAGATTTCACCTCTCACAAAAATCAAATCACGGTGGATAACAGATTTAAACCTTAAATGGAAATGATTAGAATTCTAGAAGAAAATGTAGGAAATACTCTTACAGACATTGGTCTAGGCAAAGAATTTATGAAGAAAACCCCTAAGGCAATCGCAGCAACAACAAAAATAAATGACTGGGACCTGATTAAATTAAGAAGCTTCTGCACAGCCAAAGAAACAGTCATGAAAATAAACAGACAGCCTACAGAATGGGAAAAAATTTTCGCATACTACACATCAGATAAAAGACTGATAACAAGAATCTATTTAGAACTCAGGAAAATCACCAAGAAAAAAATCAAACAATCCTATCAAAAAATGGGCAAAGGACATGAATAGAAATTTTTCAAAAGAAGACATAAGAATGGCCAAAAAACGTATCAAAAAATGCTCAACATCCCTAATCATCAGGGAAATGCAAATCAAAACCACAATGAGATACCACTTAACTCCGGTGAGAATGGCCTTTATCAAAAAATCCCAAAACAACACATGTTGGCGTGGATGCGGAGAGACAGGAACACTCATACACTGCTGGTGGGAATGCAAACTAGTGCAACCCCTATGGAAAGCAATATGGAGATACCCTAAACGGATTCAAGTAGACCTACCATTTGATCCAGCAATCCCATTATTGGGCATATACCCAGAAGAACAAAAGTCATTCTTTAACAAAGACACCTGTACCCAAATGTTTATAGCAGCACAATTCACAATCGCAAAGATGTGGAAACAACCCAAGTGCCCATCAATTCACGAATGGATTAGTAAACTGTGGTATATGTATACCATGGAGTACTACTCAGCTATAAGAAATAACGATGATACGACATCTCTTTGGTTCTCCTGGAGAGAGCTGGAACCCATTATACTAAGTGAAGTATCCAAAGAATGGAAAAACAAGCCTCACATGTACTCACCAGAAAACTGGTTTCCCTGATCATCACCTAAATGTACATCAGGGAAGGATACCAATTGGATATCAGACTGGGATGGGGGGTGGGGGGAGGGGATGGGTGTATGCCTACATGACGAGTGCGTTGCACACCCTCTGGGGAATGGTCATGCTTGAAGGTGCAGACCCGGGTAGGTGGGGGGGGAGGGGATGGAGGTATGACTACATGATGAGTGCTAGGTGCACTGTCTGGAGAATGAGAACGGACGCGCTTGGGACTCTGACTCGGGGGGATGCGCGGGACATGTACAATGTATATGACCTGAACTTATGTACCCCCATGATGAGCTGAAATAAAAAAAAAAAAAGTTTTCTAATTTCTTTTTTTTTTTTTTTAAAAAGGTCTCACATATTTATTACTGAACCAGCTTATTAGTACAGAGCATATAAACAAAGAGAAAAATCACTTTCCCAATGAAATGTGTCTGTCCAGATATTGGTGTCATTTCCAGCTTGATATGGTAAGATGATAGTGACCTTGATACAGCATAAATATGCATGCCATTATATCATGTGCAATCTTTATAGACCTAGCTTGGTTCTTCTCCAATGTCTCCTCTTGGAATTGTACCTGATTTTATTGCCAGTCTTCATACTAATCCAATGGGGAATGGGACAATTTTGCTTCTGTTTCTTGGCCAGAAACCTCTTGATTCTGAAAGTCTTGTGAGAAGACATGGCGAGGGAGAGTAAACGGGACACCTCTAATTTCTCTTTTGAATCCGTTTTTAACCCATGAATTGTTTAAAATTGTGCTGCTTAATTTTTAAATAGATGGGTATTTTCTAGATGTCTTGTGACTGACTCCAAATTCAATTCCATTGTGATCAGAGAATATACTCAGTGATTTCAATCCTCCCATATTTTTTAAGACTTCTTTTATGGCTCAGCATATATTTCTGCTATGGTAAATGTTCTATGTGTGCTGGGAAAAAATATTAATATTTAGAATTTATTAGGTGTAATATTCATTAGGTGTATATGAGATCATGCTGGTTAATAGTATTGCTGAAATCTTCTATATCCTTGTTGATATTTATTCAGTTATTCTATCAATTGCTGAGAGATGTGTTACACATCTCCAACCATGATTGTGATTTATTTCTTACTTTGTTTCTATCAATCTTTCCATCGTGAATTTTGAAATATTATTAGATGCATTGACATTTATAATTTTTATGTCTTCTTTATGAATTGATTATTTTATCTTTATAAGATATGACACTTATTTGCTATTTTTAATTCTTTTCAGAGCTTCTTATACATCTGAGTTTATAACTTGTATTATTTGTCTTCATTCTGATGTACTTGTATTAGCATTTCTTAGTAGGTTGATTGGCAACAAATTCCCTAAACTTTTATTTATCAGAAAATGTCTTTATTTCACTTTTATTTGTAAACCACATTTTTGCTGGATGTAGAATTCTAAGATAATGGGTTGTTTTTTGCTTGTTTGTTTGTTTGTTTGTTTGTTTTTTCTCAGCATTAATGCTGTAATTCATTCCATTATCTTCTGGCTTCCATTTCTAATAATAAGCCAACTACCATTCTTCCCATTGTTCCCTGAATGTACTATGTCTTTCTTCATGGCTGCTTTTAAAATCATCTCTTTATCTTTGGTTTTCAGCAATTTGTCTAATGACATTCCATAGTGTAGTTTTCTTTGTATTTTTTCTGCTTGAGATTCACTAGGATTTCAAATTTGGAGAAAATTTGGCCATTATTCCTAGAAATAATATTTTTTAGTATTTAGTAAGAGTTATCATAACACAAGTCATAAACACTGTATTCAGATTTCTTTGCTCTTTCGGTCTTTTTTCTCTATGCGTCAAGAAAATACATGCAACTAGAGAGTCCTTTCTGCTTTTTAGCCCCACCGCTTTTTAGCCCCATCATCACTGCCCTGTTCTTAGCAGAATGGGAGTGGGAAGCCAGAGAAAATGTTAGGTCAAGTATATGAGTGCTGTATTTGGGAGTCCTCTAGACTCCAGTCTTCCTGCCTGGCCGCCAGCACTGCCAATACCTCATCTATCTCAGTTTCGGCAGGCTTTCTTCTCCACCTTTGTCTCCAGAAACGGCACTGTTGGATGTTCACTTATTAAGGGCTTTTCTCTCTGAAAATCAGTCCATCTGGGCTTTTCTTGCATCCACCATTCTTCAGTAGTTTCATAAATAAGTATGAGTTTCAGAATACCTGAGGGTTTTTTTTTTCACATTATCATAGGAACAAGTATCTTCCACATTCTTTCATACCCCAGCCAGAAAATTATTTATTGTGTTTAAATTGTAGCCAAATTGCAAAGAAAATTACAATTTCTTTATTTTGTTTATAACTGATCTGGTCTTCCTATAATTATCTTCTACTAGGTTGAAAGGATTTAGTTCTTATGATAAAAACTCTCAGCAAATTAGGCATAGAAGGAACATACCTCAACATAATAAAGATAACATATGAAAACCCCCCAGCTAATATTATATTGAGTGAGAAAAAGCTGACAGCCTTTCTTCTAAGAATTGGAACAAGACAAGGATGCCCAATTTCACCACTCCTATTCAACATAGTACTGAAAGGCTAAAGCAATCAGGCAAGTAAAAGAAATAAAGGACACCCAAACTGGAAAAGAGAAAGTCAAATTGTCCCTCTCGGCAGATAACATTATTATATATATATACCTAATGACTCCACCAAAAACAAGAAAAAAACTCTTAGCACTGATCAACAAATTCAGTAAAGTTTCAGGATAAAAGAATCAACATACAAAAATCAGTAGTGCTTCTATACACCAACAATAAACCAGCTGAAAAAGAAATCAAGAAAGCAATCCCATTTACAATAGCTATAAAAAATAATAAAAATACATAGGAATAAACTTAACCAAGGAAGTAAAAGACCTCTACAAGGAAAACTACAAAGCAGTGATGAAAGAAATTGAAGAGGACACAAACAATGTAATGACATCCCATGCTCACATGTTAGAGTTAATATTTTAAAATAACCATACTGCCCAAATAAATCCACAGATTCAATGCAATCCTTATCTAAATACCAGTGAGATCCTTCACAGAAATAGGAAAAAATTTCCTACAATTTGTATGGAACCACAAAAGACCCCAAATAGCCAAAGCAATACTGAGCAAAAAGAACAAAGCTGGAGGCATCACACTACAGGACTTCAAAATATATTACAGAACACTAGTAACCAAAACACCACAGTACTGGCATAAAAACTGACATATAGATCCATGGAACAGAATAGAGAACCCAGAAATAAGTCCACATATTTACAGCCAACTGATTTTTGACAAAGGCACCAAGAACACTCTCTTCAATAAATGATGCTGGCTCTGCTACTGAACATTGAGAATGGTGTAGGGATCAATGTGTGTGTATGTGATGTGTTTATTCAGTTGGCTTTACTTTTTAGTTTTTCTTTTTCCTTTATTTATAAATATATCCTTCTTGGCCTGGCCTGGCGGCTCACGCCTATAATCCTAGCACTCTGGGAGGCCAAGGCCAGAGGATCGCTTGAGGTCAGCCTATCAAGCGCATGACCCAATCTTTACAAAAAATAGGATAATTAGCCGGGTGTGCTGGTGCACACCTGTAGTCCCAGCTACTTGTGAGGCTCAGGCAAGAGGATCACTTGAGCCCAGGAATTTGAGGTTGCTGTGAGCTAAGCTGATGCCCTGGCACTCACTGTAGCCCAGGCAACAAAGCGAGACTGTGTCTCAAAAAAAATAATAAAAATAAAAAATATATCCTTCTCTTCCATGTTACTAAATGAATTTCTGTTTTTGAGAGGTTGAGTATCAAAGTGTAAAAAATAAACCTTCACATATACAATGAATGTTGTAAGCTCAGTGGTAGTTATCAAAGTGATTTAACTTTGACCATGCCTCATCTTACAGCTTTAATATCAAAATTGGTTAGGAAAGCTGAGGAGAAGGGGAAGGAGGAAGGGAGGATGAAATTCTTTCCCAATAAATGTATTTTTTGTTGTTGTTTTTACATATTTAATATAGAAGTTTCTCTTGTTCCCTGGAAGATCATGGCCTTTGAACACGCACACAACCTTTGAACTGTGCTCGCTAAATTATAGTAGTGAACTTTGGCACCAAGAAAAGTCTGACTTTCTGAGATTATAATAGTAACTTCCAGCCATACTCTGGACTTTACTTTGCTAACCGTAATTGAGCAACTGTAAATTACTGACATATTAATGTTTGAAGGCACAGGGATAGTCTAATTCTAACTTGTAATTAATTATGTTGCCCATTATATGTTTGAAAGAAACATCTGAACAACTATTGAAACTGTTAAATTGTACAGACATTATTCATGACAGTTTTGTATTGTGGAAGGTGGTTAATAAAAAACAAAAAGGTTGATCTTTGTCCAGTAAATTGCTAAGCAATGGCAATAAATCAAATCTGAGTATTATGCAGTAAAAAATAAATAAATAAATGTTGCTGGCAAAACTGGATATCCGTAAGCAGAAGAATGAGACTAGACCCCTATCTCTCAACATACACAAAACCAACTCAGAATGGAGTAAAGACTTAAGTTTAAGACCTGAAACCATAAAACTACTGGAAGACAAGATAAGGGAAATGCTTCAGGACATTAGTTAGGCAAAGATTTTATGGCTAAGACCTCAAAAGCACAAGTAACAAAAACAAAAATGGACAAATGTGACTATATTAAACTAAAAAAGCTTCTGCCTAGCAAAAAGAAAGAATCAACAGAGTGAAGAGACAACCTACAGAAGGGGAGAAAATATTTGCAAACTATTCATTTGATAAGGAACTAATATCTAGAATGTACAAGAAATTCAAACTCAATATCAAAAAAGCCACAAATAATCCCGTTAAAAAGTGGGCAAAGGATCTGAATAGACATTTCTCAAAAGAAAACATACAAATGACCAAAAGGTATATGAAAAAATGCTCAGTATCACTAATCATCAGGGAAATGCAAATCAAAACCATAAGGAGATATCATCTTATTCCAATTAGAATGACCATTATCAAAAAGACAAAAAATAGCAAATGCTGGTGAGGATGTGGAAAAGAGGGAATTCATATATGCTATTGGTGGGAATGTAAATTAGTACAGTCATTATGTAAAACAGTGGCACTAGTCCCAATAACCAAAATACGTAATCAACCTAAGTGTCTCTCAGTGGATGAATGGATAGAGAAAATGTAGTATACATACACAGTGGAGTACTATTAAGCCATAAAAAATGAAATCCTGTCATTTGCAGCAACATGGATGGAACTGGAAGTCATCATGTGAAATGAAATAAGCCAAACATAGAAAGACAAATACTTTATGTTCTCACTCATGTGGGAGCTAACAAAGTTGATCTCATGGAGGTAGAGAATAGAATGATAGTTACCAGAGGCTGAGGGGAGGGGGGATAAAGAGAGGTTGGTTAATGGGTACAAACACATAGTTAGATAGAAGGAATAAGTTCTGATGTTCAATAGCATAGTGGAGTGATTATAGTTGATAACAATATATTGTATATTTCAAAATAGTTAAAAGATTTGAAATGTTACCAAAGATAAAAAAATGATAAATGTTTAAGATGAAGGATATCCTAAATACCCTTATTTGATCACTACACATTGTATCCATGTATCAAAATATCACATGTACCCCATAAATATATATAATTATTATGAATCAATTTAAGAATTTAAAAATAAAATGAAAATAGGAGAAGTTACCCTTTACGAGAAGGGCTGCAGGAAACAGAGAGGAAGGGATACTAATTTTCTTTTCCATAAACATGTGTTTGGATTTTTAATCATATGTATATTACATGATTTTTGTCATCAGGAATTATCTGCTGTAGAAGCACCATTTGTTTCCTTTGTGACACTAATGAAACTATTAATTTTTTTAAAGAAATAAATGAAAATTTCCAGTCAATAACTTCAGATTTCACCTTTAAAAGCTGTGAAAAGAAGAACAAACTAAACTCAAAGTAGACAGAAAAATGAAATCAATAAAAAGGCCAATGAAAAAATTAATACAATTGATAAACCTGTAGCCTGATTGATCTGTAAAAAAAAGAGAGAAACAACACACATTACCAATATCAGAAATGAGGTAGATGACATAACTATAGAGCTTACAGATGTTAAAAGATTAATAAGGGAATATTATGAGTGACTTTATGCCAATAAATTCAACAACTTTGATGAAATGAATAAACTTCCTGAAAAACACAGACTACTAAAGTTCACTCAAAAAATATAGATAACCTCAATAACTCTATATCTGTTAAAGAAATTAAACTTGTAGCTCCCAATCTTCCTAAAATGTCCCATAAGTGCATCTAATTGTTAAAACCAAATTTACATCCAAAACTTTAGCTGTAGGAGTCTAAGAAATGTGGTTTTACCTTTCCAGATTCAACAAACCAATTCATAGTATCTGCCTCCCTGCATTTCAGGTGAAGTGTTTTTTTCCTAGATTCCAATAATTTGAAAAATAAAAGAGAAAGTGGTCTTCGTACAAAAAAAACAGATGTTTCTCCTCCATTTTGAAAAACTCTTGAATGACTTGCAATTGATCAATAGATTCTGAAGCAAGAGAGCCAGCACACCGATCAGGGAGCTAACAAAGATTCAACAGATTCCAAAAGGCTGAGGAATGGAGGCCCCCAAATGGCCTCCAAGGAGTTAGATATCAAGAGTCAGAAGATTTGCTGTGGTAATAAGGAAGCCCAGGTTTCAATATTTTAGCTATTGTTTTGGAGTGATGACCAAAAGTAAAAATTTGCAAAATTTTAGGAAAGTATATTAGGTATTATCAGATTCACATGCCATCTGTTGTCTTAATGTTGTTTCATACTATTTTGTATTCATTTAAATTATTTTTATATTTCATCATACTAAGATGTCGCCAATTGTAAGTACACCAATAATTTATGTGCCACTAAGAAAAGAAAAATACCTAGCACTCTGGGAGGCCGAGGCGGGAGGATTGTTTGAGCTCAGGAGTTAGAGACCAGCCTGAGCACGACCGAGACCCCGCCTCTACTAAAAATAGAAAGAAATTATATGGACAGCTAAAAAATATATATACAGAAAAATTAGCCGGGCATGGTGGCACATGCCGGTAGTCCCAGCTACTCAGGAGGCTGAGGCAGGAGGATCGCTTGACCCCAGGAGTTTGAGGTTGCTGTGAGCTAGGCTGATGCCATGGCACTCTAGCCCGGGCAACACAGTGAGACTCTGTCTCAAAAAAAAAAGAAAGAAAAGAAAAATACTGTCAAATAAACCATGACACAATATTTTTATTACTTTGTGTTTTGACTTTTTATTTTTAAGAGTTGTTTTGAACTTATTTAGATATAGATATTAATTGTATATAATTCCTATGAATAAACAAAAGAAAAATTTAAGAGAAATAAATTGGTTATGGATTCTTAAAACTTCATAAAGTTGTTCTAGTTCTTCCAAGTCAACATTAATAGATCTAATTCATTTCTTTCAATAACTACCCATTGTTCTATGGTTTGCCTGTAACAGACACTGCTAGTTGTCTCTCACCAAATTCTTTAGTAACAAAATCTAATTTTTAGTTAGGTACATTATCACCAAATTAAACACCACATATCCCAGCCTCACTTACATATAAGTGTGGTCCTGTGAATGCTTCTTATCAACATAGCAGCAGAAGGATTGTGTTGGTTGTGTCTTACTTCTGATAATTCACCTAAAGAGTGGGGAAAGGGGAGGTGTCCTTTTTCCTTCCTCCATCCTGCTACCTAGACACTATTGTGATAGATAAAACTTTAGCATTCATATTGAGGCATAAGAGTAGGTAACAGAGCAATGAGCTTTAAGAAGCCTGGGTCCCTATTAAGCTCAGGGAGCTAGCCTTTAGTGCCTACCTGTGGACTTTTATTAGGTGAGAGACAGAGAAATAAACTTGTACTTCTTTTAAGCACCGTCATTTGGGTTGTTTTTGCTTTAAGCAACTGCACTTAGTCCTAATTAATGCTTATTTCCTGTTTTTTTGCCACTACAAAGTACATACATACCTACATACATGCATAAAGAGCTGCAGTAATCATCCTTGTGCATACATCCTCAAATTTTCATACTTTTGCTTTAATAAAATTTGTTCCCGAGAGTAGAATTTCTGAGTTGAGGGGTTCATGAATTTTTCATGTAAAGAGATTTTGGCAAACAGCTTTCCTGGCTGTTAAAAAATCATACATTATCTTCTTTCATTGTTACCAATTTGGTAAGTTAGAATGGATATCTCATTATTACTTTAATTTGCATTTTCATGACTACTAATGAGGATGGTTATCTTTCTTCTGTTTATGAACCATTTTGGATTTTCTTTTCATGAGTTATCTCAGTCTTTGTTCATTTATTGTTTGAGTGTTGAACTTTTTCTTATAAATTTGTAAGAGATTGTGCTCATTATTAATATTAACTGTCATTTGTAATATAGATATTTCCCCAATCTACAGTTGGTTTATGCCATGTAGCGCCATAAAAACTTTTTATTTTTTAATATATGTACATTTTATTTTATAGTTTCTGAGTTCCTATTTTGAGTTTTTAAAAGTTCAAAACCTCCATATCTTTAATACATCTAGAATTTCTTTATAGTTATCCTATGAGGCAGAGTTCCAATTACTTCTCTTTCCTAGGCTGGGCAAGGTGGCTCATACCTGTAATCCTAGCACTCTGGTAGACCAAGGTAGGAGGATCGCTTGAGCTCAGGAGTTCGAGACCAGCCTAAGCAAGAGTGAGACTCCGTCTCTACTAAAATAGAAAAATTAGCCAGGCACTATGGTGGCATGTGCCTGTAGTCCCAGCTTCTCAGGAGGCTGAGGCAGGACGATCACTTGAGCCCCAGAGTTGGAGGTTACAGTGAGCTACAATGACACCACTGCACTTTACCCAGGGCAACAGATGAGTGAGACTCCAACAAAAAAAGGAAACTTTTTTTTTCCTAGATGGATAGCCAGTCCATTCATTAATTATTCTTTGCAGTGATATGAAATAACATCTGATACATAATTTCTATATATAGTGAGATCTATTTCTTAGCTTTCTATTCTACTCCTCTACTCTTCTATTAATAAATTTTGGTTTTATTACCATGATATTTTGATGATATTGGCTCTGGGTTTTAACATCCCTACTATTATATTTTTTTCATATTTGGGGGCCATTTTAATATAACTTAGAATTGTATTTAATTTATAAATTTAATTATATTAAATGTTCTAAACCAAGAATAGAGTATGTCTCAATTAATTCACTACATGTCTATTGTCTTTCAGATGACTCTGTAGTTTTTTTCATATGAGTCTATACCATTCTTGTGAAATACATTCCTAAGTGTTTTAAATTTTTGTTGCTTTTTGAATGGACTATTTATTCCCATTTGCATTTCTACTTGGTTATTGCTAACAGGAAAAATAGCTTTGATTTTCATATGTTTATCTTTTCTATCTGATGAAATTCCCTTATAAATTCTAGTATTTCTTTGATTTTTCAAATAGAGTTGGAGTTTTCTAGGTATACAGTCATATCACCAGTGAAAAGAGCCAAGTTTATCTATGTTTTTCCCATGTGTGGGGGACATGTGGGTCCCTTAGTCTTAGCAGCTGGCTCTCCAGCCCCGTGGCAGGGTGCTTTTGCCTGGCTCCCCAAGGGCTGCAAAGTCAGTAGGATATTTCAACTGTCACATTTCTGAACTAGCTCACCTGGCCTAGGATTAAACCACTAAAATTACAACCACTCTGTCGGGTTTCCCTTGATCATGGTGGTAAGAAACCAACTCCACTTCCTGCCTCTCCTTTAGGAGCTTCAGTTTTTTCAAAGTATGTAACACAGTGCAAAACATGCCATTCTGAACTCACCAAAAACTGTTTCCTGTGAATCAGACTCACATTTATGAGTTGAAATTTCTCCAGGCCAGTGCCCTTCTCTCACCAAGAAGCTGATGTTGCTGTTGTTACTGTTGTTATTATTGTTGAACTGTAGAGTCTGAGATACAAGCCATACATGTAACTTTCCACTTTCTTCCATTTCTAGTTATTTTTCTGGAACTAACAATTTAATCTTCTCAGAAAATTCTAACAAGGCTGCTTTTACCCTCTGTTTCTTTCATCTGTCAACTACTGTATGTCTTCTTATGGGCCATAAATCATTCTGCAGTCATCTTGTAAACTGAGCTTATTATAGCCCACATAAATTTCAGAAGTCAGTATTAAATTATAAGTCCATCTCAAGACTTCAAATAAATTTTCCCATACAATCACAGCAATTATCTCAAAATGCATTGCTCCAATACTAGGGGTTATGATCTATTCAAACCAAACAAAATGAAAATCATAAATTCCTATGGCTCATTGGGTTAACAGTCAGTCTCCAAAGTCCACTTAACCAAGAAATACATAAGAATCATGAACACTCATCACCAAGGCCCTCACTTGCCTCCTTCCCCACTGGCAGAAAGCAAAAGTGCTTGTATTTATTTCCTCCCCAAGAACAGAGAAAGGTAAAAGGGGACCCAAGAGCTTCCGGTGACCCAGTCTAAAGTCAGTGAATCCATTGTATTAGTACAGTATCAACTGCTGCAGAGAAACCAAAGAGAGAAAATTGAATTTTTTTCCAAAATACATTTATTTAAATATTTTTTAAAATACACAATTTTTATGAGATTCCATTGGTCCTTTAGCAGCTTCTAAGGAATACTTTGCTTTGTTTTTCTTTATTTGCCTTATTCTTTTCTGCCTCTTGTTTTCATCTGCAAATGGGATTATTTTTAGTTCTGCGGAACAGGTTTTTGGTAAAAGCTACTTGACTTTCTGTTTCGATTTAATGCCCTTTACTTATTGATTTGTACAGAATGTGTATCCATACAGCAATACTGAGTTAATTGTTGTTCGTCTTTATGTCTCCTAATCCACTACCCTACCACTACCCTCAGCTCTCTAACCACTAAAATATCTTTTCAGAAACGATGTTTCTAGTGTGTTTTTATTTCTGCCAAGCAGATCAAGAACATTGCAGATGTTTACCTGATGGTACAAAGACAAGCTACTAAAGAAGTATTAGCAGCACCAAATCTGATTTGATAAGAGACCCGTTATTGTTCTGAGTAGTAAGTGAGGCTAGAAAATGAAATACAGAGATGCACTCTGTCACCTTCATTCACCAAACATTTTAGGCATCAATCAATTCCCTCATCTCTAGGGGGACGGCAGGATTTCAGAGTGCTTGATACTGAATGCACAAATAAAATAGTGTCCACGGTGAGTTTACAGTGCAAAATGAGATTTTAAAAATACATGTAAATGAATAACTGAAATACATAATTAAAAAGTGGTGAATGGGAATTTTCCTTCTAGCCATAAAAGATTCACTGACATGGAACATTTCCCACAGCAAAAAACATGTAGAAACTTATCAAAATATATGAAGCAAATGTTTTCAGACATTGAGAAAAATGGACAGGGATGATTGTGATCCTGAGAACAGGAAAATAATCCACGAAAGCCTATAATTGTTTCCTGCCTTTCCACCTGGAGGCAATTTTCAAATCACATGACAGGGAGGGAGAACTCAAGCAGAGCATGGCGATCTCACTAAATTGAGGAAACAGATTGAAGTTAAGAGGGTCTCAGTTAACTGTGTAAAATTTCCACTGGTCTAACATACTTGCAATTGGTGTTCCAAATTCAAGAAGCTTAAAAAGCCCTAAGTATCACACACAAACACACACACCCACACATACACACACACAGACACCTAGGAGCATATTGAGATCAAATTGCTAAACAATAGTGATAAAAAGAAAATTTTAAAAGCAAGCGGGAGAAAAGAACACCTTACATATATGGGGAAAATAAGAATAAGCATAGACTTCTTGTCAATAAAATGCAAACCAAAAGACAGAAGAACATCTTTAAAGTGCTTAAAAAATTATCAAACAAGAATTCTATGTCTAGCAAATATCTTTCAAAAAGGAAGGAAAAATAAAAGCTATTTCAGAAAATAAAAACTGAATTTGTTGCTAGCAGATCCACATTATAAGAAATATAAAAGAAATTTCTTCTGGTTGAAGGAAAAAAATACTAGATGAAACCTTGGATCTACAAAAAAGAATGACTGAAGAGTGCTATAAATGGTAAATAAACCAGTAAATACTCAAGGTTTTTCTTATTCTTTAATTCACTTAAAAGATAACTGTTTAAAACAAAAACAGTGACCATGTGTTATAGTGTTAAATTCATACATAAAAGTAAAATGTATGATGACAATAAACAAAGAACAGGAGGGAGAAATGGAAAATACTGTTGCATGGTTCTTACAATATATGTGAAGCAATATAATATTTAAAGGTAGCCTGTGATACAGTTTTTTAAAAAATTGTGATGTGAACCCTAGAGCAACTACTTTTAAAAAAAGTTTTAAAGAGAGGTATAGCTAATAATCCACTCACGATAAAATAGAATCCTAAAATAAATAAATAAATAAAAATAAATACAATAAAATAAAATAGAATCCTAAAAAGGAAAAAGAACAGAAGGCACACATAGAAAACAAATGGCAAGATAGTGGACTTAAATTGTATCAAAAATCACATTACATTAAGTTTAAATTTAATATATTACATGTAAATAGTCAAAACACTCTAATTAAAAGGCAGAGATTGTCATACAGAATAAAAAACACAAAACAACTATGCTGTCTGCACAAAATAACACATATAGGTTAAAAGTAGAAGATGGAAAAAGATATACTAAGCAAATGCTAATATTAAAAAAGCAAGAGTGGCTATTTTAATATTAAACAAAATAGACTTCAGGATAAGGAATATCAGAGATAAAATGGGACATTTAATAATGATGAGTCAATTCATCAAGAAAACATAACCTTAAATGTGTATGCATCTAATAATATAACTTCAAAATATTAATATATGAAGCAAAAAACTGACAGACATGAAAAGGAAAATAGATAAATCCATATTTATAGTTGGAGATGTCAACTCCCCTATCTCAGTAAGTAATAAAGTAGGCAGAAAATTAGTAAGAACATAGAAGATTTGAAGAACAATATCAACTAACAACCTAATTGGCATTTATAGAGCAGCCCACCCAACAACAGCAGAATAGACATTCTTTTCAAGTACACATGGAATATTCACCAAGATAGATTACATATAGGCCATAAAACAAGTTTCAGTTGATTTTAAAAGACTGAGATAATACAGAATATGTGTGATTTCTGACCACAGGAGAATCAAAAGTTGATAACTAAAATATACATGAAAAATAGAAAAATATTTAGAAATTAAACAGTATATTTTTAAGTAACCCATGGGTTAAAAAATTAAACACACTATTCAACTTAGCAGTTTCATTCCTAGGTATTTACCCAAGACAAATAAAAACACATGTCCACAAAAAGACATATATAAATGTTCATAGCAGTCTTATTCCTGATAGCCCAAAAATATAAAATTTTCATGAACAGGTTAATCTATAAACTGTAGTATGTTCCTACAAGCAAATGCTACACAGTAACCAAAAGGAATGATTGACTGATATGCACAAAAATATGAATGAATCTGAAGAATATTGTGTTGAGTGAAAAACAAGCACAATTCCATCTTTATGCAATTTTCAAACTGTTGAAACAAAAAGAGACAGGAAATAGATCAGTGGTTGCCTGAGGCCAGGGGTTGGGGCATTGTTAACAAAGTAATTGGGGCCTTTGAGGAATTGCAAATTATCTACATCTTTTAGGAAGATCGGAAGGTAATTGCATGGGTGTATACATTAACTAATATTCATTGAACTATACACTTAAACTAGGAGCATTTTATGTATAAATTACACCTCAATTAAGTTTATTTTATTCAAAAAACGTGCTGAGCAACACTGATAAGATTTTATGAGGGGGTGCTCAAAAGAAAAATATATTAGTTCTTGATGGCTGAGAAGTTTTCATGGTAGGAGGGGTGTTGAAAGTGAATCTTGCAGAAGGGAAAGATATTAAGATGCAGGGGGGAGTACGTAAAAAAAATAGAGAAGAGTAGAATATCCATGGAAAAACAAGTGGAAGGCAGGTTGTCCCTGGAGCATGACAGTCACAGATGCCCGCCTGAGGGATCTGGCCTTGATCAGGAAGGCAATGGGGAGCACAGGAAGATTTGCGAAAGAAAATGGCAAGTGTGTTTAGGAAAACAAATACAGCAATGTGGTGTAGGACAGAGGAGAGAACGAAAAGGCTCCTCTCCTAAGGGAGAGGTAGAGAGAGCCTGAACACAAGTAAAAACAATTTGTTTCAGGTCCAAAAACCAGAGGGCAGGAGAGGGCGCACGGCGAGGATGTGGTGACCCCATACACCAGTCATATGTGGGAGGGGACTTTTAGTGAAGGGGGAAATCAGAATGGTATCTCAAAAGGGAAACAGCGTCCACCATTGGTTTTTGCTTTTCTTAAGTTTCATGGGCTCTCCATGAACATTAAAATGCAAGAGGTAAGGAGACTGTGGATGGCAACAGTCTCGAAGCCTGAGTCCCCAGGCTGTGCCAGGAAAGCACAGATGGAAAGGCCAGGTTAGCAGAGATGGGCACCTCTTCTGAAGACGGAGAGGGATGGAAAATCACTCTTGGAACCAGGAAGGAGGAAAGATAAAAAGTTGTTACTAGATAATCTCAGTTTTCACAAGAAAATATGAAGGATGGTTACCTACAGGATGACAACCAGGGTGGCAAAATGTGGAAGAACCCCCATAGGGATGATTCAGAAAAACCAGTAAAAGAAGAATATGAGTCTTGCCAAGACCAGCCAGAGGTAAATAAAAGAAGTTGAGGCGGGTAAAGCCTTTGCCATGGCAGGAACTGAGATGGAGGTGAGGGATGATAAGGAACACAGAAGATAATGGAAGATCAAAGGGACAAGAGAATCTGGGGAGCAGGAGGTGGAAGGATGTGTGTGGCCTGAGAATAGGTCCCAGGCCAAGGAGGAAGAAGAACCAGGTTGAACAAATGCACAGCACACACAGAAAAGAATCAATCAGCAGGAGGTTTTTCTGAGCCAGTCCGAGTTTACAACTGCCATCCTGGTTTGATTATTAAGAGCACCCCTCTCACTTATACACAGGCCCTGAGCAACAGAGGCCCCGGGGAAGGAGAGGAGCAGAGGCATTACAAGTGGGGCAGGTAACAACTTCTGAGGATGGTGTTGTCAAAGAACACCAAATCCAAGCTCTTGGAGGAAGAGCTACACCACAGAGCAAAAACAAATTCAAGTAAGAGCTTTGGAAAATTCACAGATTCCCATGTATAGTGAAGTAGGCACGTGTATCCACCTGAGTCCAATCAGGAAATAGAAACCCCACAGTGAGTTAAATGGAGGAAGTTTAATAGAATTTTTAAACATAATGAGAAAAATAACTATAAGATATAAGAAAATTCTTCATGGAACCCTAGGGCTGAAGGAGAATACCCAAAGAAGGACAACTTGGAAGGGTGACCCCTCCCCAAGGCTGGGGTGCAGCCCTCATTGGAGAAGGTATAGTTCAGTCCCTTGGGTAGCAGAGAACTTCACAGGTTTGTCCAGGCCAGAGCTGGTCTACAGTAGCTGGACAAGCTGGAAGCAACCCTCCTGACCTGAGCAGCAGGTTGCAAAGGAAGTACAGCTTGGTGGAAACCTCCAGGCAGCAGGTGGCTTAAGCACAGGTGGTATGAGCGTCTGAAGAGGAAATGGGGCACTGGTTTCTATATCAAGAAGGCCATGGGAGAGTTACCACACTGAGGCTGCAAGGTCACAGAGTGTCCATGGGCTTCTGGGCACATGGCAGCACCACATAGGATGTGCTCACACCGCAGTAGCTGAAAGCTGCGGGAGCGTCCCTTCCCCCTGCTGTGTTCCTCCAGGGCCCTTTACTGAAAAAGCTGAACATTATGCTGACTTTAAAGGAGAAATAGCAAAGGAATTCTGTTCATTATCACTGATCCTATAATGAAGGATGAATTTGGAGCACAGTAGCAATAAAGTGACAATCAGCACAGCGCTCAGTAAGGAACATGAGATTCATAAAGGGAGTATTCACATGTTCTAAAATGAATTCTCAGGATTTTCTGAGATGTTTTAAACTTGGTATTTGAAGGAAGAAGACAGAATTTCATGGAGAGATAAGACTTTATTTCTAAAATAAAGTTGCTTCAAGATGAATCAGAGCTACTAAAATTCACACAGAAGCATTTTCAAACAAACATCAGTAGGGACACTTTAACACACATGCTCTAAGAACGCAGGTCAACCGGGCTGGTTCACAAACCTGGCACTGCTTGAGAAAGCGAAGCTCCATAGCATCACTTGAGGGAAGTGTGGTACCAAAAACAGTAATGGGCTGCACATTTTTTAAGGCATTGCAGCTTGCCACACATTTTACACACTTTATCCCACGGCAACTCTGAGATCATCAAAACAGACATTATCACCCCTATTTGGCACAGGAAGAAACTGAGTTGGGGG
Source organism: Lemur catta (assembly GCF_020740605.2). Classification (NCBI taxonomy): domain Eukaryota; kingdom Metazoa; phylum Chordata; class Mammalia; order Primates; family Lemuridae; genus Lemur; species Lemur catta. The sequence goes on along the minus strand of NC_059130.1, from coordinate 31,156,618 downwards.
CTAGAGTGCCGGTCTCCTGATCCAGTGTACCTGCGGTTCCACCTCACTACCTCTCTTTTTCAAAGCCATGCTTCAAATCCCCCTTCCTCCAGGAAGCCTTCCCTTAATAACCCCAGGCCACTCTCCTTTTCACTTAGCACTCTGAAGAATTCCTTGTATAACATTACACAATGTCTGGGAACAGAGATTCTCTAACTTTAGCTGAGCAACAATATCAGCAGAGGGCTTGATTACTGGGCCCCACTCCCAGGGTTTCTCACTCGGTGGTTCGGGGGGAGGCCCATAATTTGCATTTCTACCAAGTTCCCAGGTGTTGCTGAGGCTGTTGATCAGGTGACTACAATTGGGAACCACTGATTTAGAAGCTAGGAGGATCTTCACCCCTGCCCTAGGTTCAGACCTGCAAGTCCAGTATAGATAATGCCAAATGTTAATTTTTTTCAAGCAAAGACTTTCCAACAGTTAAATCTCACTTTTTCTGGATCTTCAGAGGCCCTGACTGCGATAGATTACTTCTCACCTTTTTTTTCAAAAGACAGGATCTTGCTCTGTCCCGCAGGCTGGAGTGCAGTGGCTGGATCATAGCTCACTATAACCTCAACTTCCTGGGCTCAAGTGATCTTCCTACCTCAGCCTCCCTAGTAGCATGAACAACAGGCACACACCACCACAACCAGCGGTTTGTTTGTTTGTTTTAGAGTCTTGCTATGTTGCCCAGGCTGGTCTCAAACTCCTGGTCTCAAGCAATCCTCCTGCCTTGGCCTCCCAAAGTGCTGGGATTACAGGGGTGAGCCACCACAGTGGGCCCATTGTCTCTTTCAAGAGCTGTAAGTAGGAGAGATTGCTGCTGCATTTGTTGTTTTGGGAAGGAGGAAAGAGATCACCTTCATGACTGTTTTCTTCCAACTAAAAAGGGTGACTGACCATGTAAGAGAAATATTTGTACTCAGGTTTGCTTTTTTCAGCATAATACATGTACACTATCTTCTTTTAATAAAATTATACCGAGTAAAATCTTGAGACACCTCTGTTTCTTACAACCTAATTTTCTTTTAAAGAGAAAATGTCCTTCTTCAGTTGTAAATCCAAATTCACAACAGAAATTATGTCCAAAAGCTCAATATGTCATTCAGGGCAAACTTTTTTAAAAAAGAGACATGAATTGGTAGCTCCTGGATTGTCATCAGCCAGCAGGTATGTATTTGGGGTTTCTCACAGAGTATTTTGTCAAATCTTGAGTCAACGTATTAAAATCAGGAATGTTCACATAAAAATCCAGATTTCCAGTTTTCTTAAAAAAGTATAGGTTACAGCCAAGCCAGAGCCTGACTTCATGCTTGACAACAGGCACCTGCAGCTGCTTCCTTTGGGCAAGACAGGTGTTTTCCAGTTCAGTGCAGATTCCCCCATGTGCACTTGTGCCCCCGTGCTTATCTGCTTGGCCCTGGTTGGTATCTGAGCCTGCACTTCTGTTTTTACAGAACCATCTGGGCATATAAACTTGTAGTCTAATGAAATAAATCTTAAATTCTTTTAGACAAATGTTAAGGCGGTGTGATGAGAGCTGCCTTACAACTGTTCTCTACTTCTTCAAGGTTCCTCTCCTTTCATCCTCAATTCCTGAGCAGACCAGAACTGAAGTCCTGGGACCCGAGGTCCTGAGTTCGAGAGAGCAGGTGTAGTGACGAAGTCACAGGATGTCTTGATAGGGAGCTGTGAGAGAATAGAAAGGGAAAGACCATTAAGGAATAGAGCAGCCAGGAATGGAGGGGAGAGAGGCGGAGGAAAGGACATGGAAAGCGGAGACTTACCAGTGCCTCTTAAGCCAGAGCCTCAAGCCTACAATGAGTGCAAGGAGGGACACCAGGCACACCAGCACTGCCAGGATGATCAAGCCCAGGGAGGCGTGGCTCCCACCTGCTTTGGGGGAACACGGGATGTCTCTCAGCACAGGGACCCTCCCCATATCAAGGCCCCTGGTCCAAGTACATGTGAGGGTACCAGGTACTTCTTATTTCCTCCTTCACCTAAAGCACCTCTTTCTGTCCCTCATAAGTTTAGATTTCTCATCTTTTCTTAAGGTCTGGGCATCCCTATTCGGTTCGCTTCAGCATTTGCTAGTAGAGCATAGAGGGGAAGGACACGCCTGAGTCTAAAATCAGCTCTTCTACTTTCTACACGACACTGGACAGTTAACCTTTCTCAGTCTCAATTTCCTCATCTACAAAATGAGAATAGCAGTACTTGCTTCAAAGGCAAGTTCTGAGGATGAGATGAAATACTGTATGCGGAGTCAGCAACCCCCACACAGGAAGCACTCAGCAAACCACAGCTCTCTTTCTCAACCTGCCTTTCTAAACTCCCTGGACCCCTCTCTGCTGGGGAATAAATCCTCCTGGGATTTCTTATTTGCCACCTGCTTCTGGATCTCTGAGTTTTTAGTCTTGTTTCTTCTTGTATATAGGACATTTTATCTCAATCCTTTTTGAGTTTCAGGTCTTTATTTCCCTCCTTCCTGTATCTGGAATCCCCTCCTTCCATCCCTCCCCTCTCTGAAATTCCTCTATGCTGGGTGAATCCAGCCCATCCTTCCCCAGTGCCTGCCTCTCTGCCTGAGGACCACCTCCTCCCATGTCCAGCCTGGGACCCAGCCCTTTCTCACCCCAGTGGAGGATGATGTCCTGGCCCTCTAGACTGCTGTGCTTCACCCGACAAGACAGGCCAGCCGCCTCCCCAGCTGCCACATCCAGGGTCGCTCGGAGATACCATGTCCAGTCAGCGTTGGGCAGGAGGTCACTGTGCTGAGTGCCCGGCTGCTCCTGCTCACCCTGCATCCACCTCACCCACACGGGCTTTGGGTAGAATCCTGAGACGTGGCACACCAGCAGCAGATGGCCAGGCCCGGGACTAGGGCCACTGGACAGCCAGGCCTCGGGCTTCACTGTATCCAACAGGAAATGGGGCATCTTAGAGTGAAGACTCTGCATTAGAGGTTCCAGGCCTCATATCAGGCTCACATTCCCCACATGCCTACTTCTGGAAATGAAGTCTCTCATAACTTCAACCCATTTGTTTCATCTTCTCCAGAACCTTCCCTAGTACTCATTCCCCTTCTCTGATCCCAGCCTCCCATAAACGTCCCTCCTCTGCACTCCTAGAACACCCTTTGTTCAACTGCAACAGGTAGCACGTTTCTAACATTGCTTTAGTTGTTATTCTGTCTTCTCATCCTCCCCCTCAAACAAGGATGCTACCTGCCCAACTCAGCTTTGGCCCCCAGTGTTTACATAATTCAGTTCATGGAACCCAATAAGTGCCCAGTTGATGTCTGTGGAATGATAAATCCCCTCACACCTTATCCAGCCCCTCCTGGGCCTTTCCCTTCTTTGGATGCTCAAAGGCACGAGAACCCTGGAGTGGGGGCCAGTGGTGAGGAAGGCAGGCTGACCTTGCTTCTCAAGCTCTGACTTCCCGGCCTCAAGGAGGCCAGTGACAAGCTGGGGGCAGGTGTCATTGAGAAGCCACTGCACTGTTTCCCTGGTGCCTTGGTCATGGTTGAGCACTCCGACAGCCACATTTATCCAAACTGGGGCCTCTGGGGCTGGCTCCCAAGAAGTTCCTTGGAAATTCAAGATATCCTTTCCTTCATGTGCTATGTGGAAGAAGTTTGTTGAGGTGTTCCCAGGGTGCACCTCACAGCCAGCAGACAGTTGGAGCTCAATGGGATCTGTGGAGAGGAACGGATAGAGATCAGAGAAGCGTTTAAAAGACTGGACAGGATGAAAGAGAGGAAATTGATGTGAGGGTTATAATGGAGACCCCAGAGTTCAGGGAAGTGAGAGTGGGTGACTAGTGACCTGGAGCAGGCAAGAATAAGGGGCATTGTGAGAAGTCAGAGACTGCGACATCCCCAGGCAGAAGTGAAAATCAGAAGAGGGTGGACAGGACAGAGAATCCTGTCAGGTGGGGCCGCTGCCTCCCAGTTGGGCTTCCGTGTCCATTCTCTCCCCTTGGATACCTGCCCAGGATCCCATCCCTGAGCTCACAGGCTAAGCGCAGCATCTTGACGAATTCCTGTACGTCCCTGGTGAAGCTGGTTCGGTAAACTCGGAAGGTATGCTGCAGCATGTCCCACTGCTGGTCGCTGAATTTGCCCCGGGACCACGGCTTCAGGAAGCGGATGGTGTCCGAGTCATTGCTCCAAGTGTGGGTCTGCAGCTCCCCCAGCCACGCCAAGCCGTCCGTGCGCGTCCAGCTGCTGTTGGCGAAGGACGAGATCTGGAGGCAGCGGAAGGGGAAATGCCTCTGCGGGACTGGGAGAGAAGGAAGATTGGAGGCGCCTAGCAAGTGGCCGGGAGAGCAGACAGCACACGGAGAAGGGAGGAAAAAAGAAACAACAGCAGCTGAGCTTGGAAGGAGGGGTGGCGTCTCCGAGCTCTGAGCCGCGCTCCCTCTCCCCGGGGCTCGAGCGGGGGGCCCAGGCTGTCTAACTGGGCTCCCTCTCTCAACCCGCCCGACGCGTGCCCGAAGCCCTCCTTCCACTCACCTTCAGGACTTCCCCAAACCCGGAGGAGCGCCCAGAGCGGCAGAAGCAGCAGGGACCTCATGTCGCTGAAGGGGAACCTCCGCGCTCCTCTCCCCGCCTCTACTGGCGAGGTTGCCGGCCTGTCCCCAAGCCCAGACGCAGGCAACGCTCTTACTCCGAATAACCGGCGGTTGGCTGCTTCTGCCAGAGGGTCTTCGGATGTTAACTCTTCACACTGCGAGGAGGTTGGGGTCCAAAGAGTCCTGACGCCACCGCTCACCTCAGTACGTTCCACACCAGCTTGTCTCAATCTCCTGTTTCAATGCAGAGTTTGGGACACCGTGTGGGGAAGTTGTAAAAGCTGGGCAGAAAGTTGTGTCTGTGTTATAACTCCGACCTTGTTGAAAATGTAAAGAGGAAAAGAAAAGGAAAGTCCTTGCTTTAACAGTGGATATCTCTAGGTGGAAAGGCTTTGTGTGATCTTAACTTCCTTTACACTTTTATGTCTTTTAAAATTTCTACAAGCGAAAGTATCACATTTCTAACAAAGTAAAAACATGAAAATTTTCTCAGTTGTACATTGAGAGGATTGGACCAGTTTGGTTAAGATTCTTTACAACCTTCACATCCCAGGATTCTTCCATCTCACTGTTCCCGGCCTCACATTTAACCTGTGTCCTAGTCCTTGCTCTCCCTTCCCCCGCCTCTTCTCTGTCTTCTCTGACTCCTTTCTGGCAGGAGTGTCCCTGGATCCTACTCTTCCTCCTCTCTCCCTCCTGCCTGGCCTCTGCCTGCTCACCTTCTCCTCTGGCTTCTCACTCATTCACTCTCCAAATATGAGCCTCTGTTTTCAGAACAAAAGTAAGAAAGATAGCAGTGTGTATCTGTGTACCTGGACAGCTAGCTCCCCACTTCTCACACTAAAACTAAGAAAAAGTGACAGAAATGGTGGTTCAGAACCTTAGATCACCTTGAGGAAAGTCCCCCTCTTTGCAAAGTCAGAACCTGAGCAGCATTCTGACACCTCCCTCTCCCTCACTCCTTTTATACAATCCATCTCTATTTTACTTCTTTTACCTCATCTCTACATTAACCCCTTTGCCACCACCCTAACCTTTTGCCTGATCTCCCAAAGTAGCATTCTTGAGACAGAGAACAAAATCTTTGGCACAGCCTACAAGATTATGCACAATTTAGCCCTGGTCTACCTTTAAGCCTGACCTGGCACCCGGGTCTCACTGTCTCTGTACTTTAGCTTTGCTGACATGCTTTCAGTTTCTCTAACATGCAAAGCCTTTTCCTGCCCAAGGTCTCTGCTCAAACAGTTCCCTTTCTGAGGAAAGCTCTTGGCCCTCTCCTCACCTCACCCCCTCCCAGTGCCTAGTTATTTCCACTCAGATCTCAATTCAAAGATCGCTTTCTCAGGGGAGTCTTAGACCTCCCAAACTGTGTGAGCAAAGGCAAGAGAACTAGGTCAGGCCCCACTGCCACTCCTTGTACACTAGCTAGCCTTGAGAACATTTCCTCCCAGCACATATCAGAATTCTAATTATAGAAAAGGTTATATGTCTGTCTCCCTCTGTGTTCTCTTTTCAGTCCATTGGAGAGATGCCAGAATGCAGAGATCATGCCTCCTTTCTCTGATTCCTCCCATTCTGCCAAGATTAATGCTTCCCTCTCCTGCACCCCATTGTAATAAGAGCCCTAGAGAGAATAGGCTTCTGCCTCTCACTCTAGGCTGGGGCCTTGGAGACAGCACTAACCCATCTTTATCTTATTATGCTTCATGTTGACCCAAAACAGCTTAAAATAACATAACTTGCTTTTATAACAAAGAAGGGGTTGTTATGAAATTGATTAAATTAGGATAAAAATTTACACAGATAATGGATAGGAGGGAAGCTATGAGGATGGAAGAAAAAGAAAAATGGTTATATGAATCATGGTGCAATATCTAACTTTGCATTCTTCAAATTTCTAAGCTCCCTTTAAAAACTTGAACAGTTTTATTTAGTTTATCTGTATCTTAAAATTTTCAAGTGTTAACATTCTTATAAACTTAAAGACAAGAAGCTGTTTTTCACTTCTGTTTTTGTTTTTGTTTTAAATCAAAAGAAGCCAGGCAGTATAACTTTCAAAAGTTAGGGTTATGTGGAGTTATACAAATATTTTTTCTAAACATCAGTTGATCCAGATATTTTTTGGCTATTACAACTTCCACCAGTTTCTTCTGGGAAAAGAACCTTTGAATCCTTAAATGTTTTGCAGTTTGTTGCCTAGAAAGACTCTTTCATAGCAAGACTAACTCAGAATACCAGGGCACAGAGATATGGTGATTTACTCAAGTGCCTTAAAATAAGCCCCTGGTGAATAGTACATGATCTCACTTATATGGGAATCTAAAATAGTCAAATTCATGGAAGTAGACAGTAGACTGTGGTTGACAGGAGCTAGGGGAAAGGATTAAATGAAATGTTGGTCAAAGGATACCAGTTTCGGTTATGCAAGATGAATTAATTCTGGAGATCTAATGTATAGTATGATGAAGATAGTTAACAATACTGTATCATATAATTTGCTAAAAAGATAAATTTCAAATCTTCTCACCACACACAAACACATGCATGCACAAACTAGTAACTATGTAGAGGTAATGGATATGTTAATTAACTTGATTATGTGGTGATCATTTTACAACTGTTAAAAGAAAACCTTTAGATGAATTAAATTTAGCAAAGTTTATTTGAGCAAAGAAACAATTCATGAATTGTGCAGACTCTGAACCAGTAAAGGTTTAGAGAGGTCTGCCAAACAACATGGACAGGTAGTATTTGTAGACAAGAAAAGGAGGTGACATACAGAAATAGCCCAACTGGTTAAAGCTTTGTACTGACCTTATTTCAACATGTTTGAGCAGTTTGCAGACTGTGGTTGGCTGAAAGCTTGGCTGCTATGATTGGCCAAGACTCAGTTACTTGTTACAAGAATATACTCTCAAGTTTGGTTGCAGTTTTTTTTTTTTTTAGCATACTGTTTGCACACTAAGTTAGGTTACATTTCATTATTACAGATGTAGCTTTATTTAATTTAATTTAACAGAATGCATACAGATGTTAAAATATCAAATTGTATGCCTTAAATATATAAAAGTCTTATGTGTTGATGATATCTCAATTAAGCTATTAAAAAAAAATGCCCATGGTGGGAGCAGAAATCAGTACATGGTACTTTCTACTTTTCCCAGGGACTGCCTTTGATCCATGCACATAGATTAATCATTTCTTTTACTTCTAGAGTATTTTTAGGTTCCAAAGTGCTTTCACGTATACCATTTTGTTTAATCCCCACAACAACTATGAGAGATAGAGATTACTATTCTTAATTTGTAAATGAGGAAACCAAATCAGAGGACATGTGACTTTCCAAAGCAACACATAGTAATGACTTAGAGATAGAACTAGGATTTTGATCTTCTAACTCCCAGCCCAGCACACTTCCTTTTCTCACAGCTGCATGCTGAGGTTCCATGTCATGCTCTGAGGAGGAGGTTAAGTGATATGACCAGTGTGGTTTCTTCTCTTTTGGGATTCTATAATTCTAGATCACTCTTCTGGAGAAGAGTGTAAGAATTCCTCAGATGGGAAGAAGGTAGGACCAGAATCAAAGAATTACAAATGATTTGACAGAAAATAGCTAGAAATATTATTCATCATGGAACAGTTAAGGTATAAGAAGCCCAAGTATCATGAGGATAGTGTGATTATTGTTTTTTCCTTTTACCAGTGAGAAAAATAATGGGTGCCACCTTCTTATGCCAATTAGCCATCTGGCATCAAAGTCTCCCCTGTCTCTCAGGATTGTATTCTGGTTGGTTCTGATTGCCAGGTACTGATTTGCTTAGTTATCTCTTTACTCCTACAATTACTTTTTGGTTTCCTTTTTACTCCTAGCATTACTGTTCAGTTAGCTGGCTTGATTTAAGTTTCTGAAATAAAACTTTCCCATTGATCTCCAAAGTACTTTTTGTTTGCTTTTACTGATTTATGTGAATCATACACATGTATCACTAACTAAAAATAACTGCCTCATTTATTTTGCTCCTTTATTTTCTTTTATTCTTTTTTTTTATTTCAGCATATTATGGGGCTACAAGAGTTTAGGTTACGTATATTGCCCTTGCGCCCTCCTCCCCCCCTAATCAGAGCTTCAAGCGTGTCCATCTCCTAGATGGTGCTCATCGCACTCCCTATGTATGTATACACCCATCCCCTTTCCCTGACATCTGCCTGACACCCGATTAATGTTATTCCTAAATGTGCTCTTAGGTGATGATCAGTGAAACCAATTTGATGGTAAGTACATGATTGGTGCTTATTTTCCATTCTTGGGATACTTCACTTAGTAGAACGGGTTCCAGCTCTGTCCAGGAAAATACAAGAGGTGCTACATCACCATTGTTTCTTACAGCTGAGTAGTACTCCTGCCTCTGATCTCACTGAATACTATTCCCCAATGCCTACAACCCTGACTAAAGCATTATAATTACTCAATAAGCATTTGTTAAACAAATAAATTTGCAAGCATATTTCCTATGTCTGCAACTATTCTAAGTGCTTTATACCCATTTTCTTATTTAGTCTTGGTAAAGACCCTACAAAGTAACTTTGGCTTTGTTCACTGCTGTCTCCAGCACCTAGAACAGTTCCTGGGACACCTTACACACTCAATAAATACTTTTTGAAAGAATGAAGGTAGGTAATATTAATCCATATTTTATTGCTGAAAAAATTAAGTATAGAGATTTCTAATAACTTTTCAACAGCTGGTAAATATTGACCCTACAATTATAACTCATGAATCTTCATTGTTGAGTTTTGTGCACTACACTGCATATTTTTTGCATTGCACTGCATGTCTTCTCTCATATTGCTCCAGGGAACAAATGAATATACTGCCAGGGGTGCCTAAAATGGGAAAAGAAGGATAGAGTTAGGGATATCCAGGAACTTCAGCACTGAAGACACTTGGGAAAACAAGTGTGCATGTGTGTGTGTGTGTGTGTGTGTGTGTGTGTGTGCAAGAGAAAGAGAGAGAGAGAATATGCTGCATATAGATACAGTATTCAGGGTAACATGGCAACATTGAAAGCATAGCAAGCATTGGTGGAGAAAATAGAAGGCTAGGGGACTGAGAACACTCTGGACATACTCTTTATATGTTCTATGGTTAAAGAAAAATTGTGCGCTGTATGCTAAGGTCATATAGCAGAGTGAAATAATCTAAAGTTGGATCGAAAGATTCCTGCACCACTTCTGCAGAAGTGGATGGAGACCTGCTATGCATAGGAAATTAAAATATGCACTATGTATATCAAATAGCAAACCAATCTAGATCTGACCTAGCAACTCCACTCTTCTGAATTTATTTATTTATTTATTTATTTTATTTTTTTTATTTCAGCTCATCATGGGGGTACATAAGTTTAGGTCATATACATTGTCCATGTCCCGCCCATCCCCCCGAGTCAGAGTCCCAAGCGCGTCCGTTCTCATTCTCCAGACAGTGCGCCTGGCACTCATCATGTAGTCATACCTCCATCCCCTACCCGCCCACACCTCCCCGGGTCTGCACCTTCAAGCATGACCATTCCCCAGAGGGTGTGCAACGCACTCGTCATGTAGGCATACACCCATCCCCTCCCCCCACCCCCCATCCCACTCTGATATCCAATTGGTATCCTTCCCTGATGTACATTTAGGTGATGATCAGGGAAACCAGTTTTCTGGTGAGTACATGTGATGCTTGTTGTTCCATTCTTTGGATACTTCACTTAGTATAATGGGTTCCAGCTCTCTCCAGGAGAACCAAAGAGATGTCGTATCATCATTATTTCTTATAGCTGAGTAGTACTCCATGGTATACATATACCACAGTTTACTAATCCATTCGTGGATTGATGGGCACTTGGATTGTTTCCACATCTTTGCGATTGTGAATTGTGCTGCTATAAACATTTGGGTACAGGTGTCTTTGTTAAAGAATGACTTTTGTTCTTCTGGGTATATGCCCAATAATGGGATTGCTGGATCAAATGGTAGGTCTACTTGAATCCGTTTAGGGTATCTCCATATTGCTTTCCATAGGGGTTGCACTAGTTTGCATTCCCACCAGCAGTGTATGAGTGTTCCTGTCTCTCCGCATCCACGCCAACATGTGTTGTTTTGGGATTTTTTGATAAAGGCCATTCTCACCGGAGTTAAGTGGTATCTCATTGTGGTTTTGATTTGCATTTCCCTGATGATTAGGGATGTTGAGCATTTTTTGATACATTTTTTGGCCATTCTTATGTCTTCTTTTGAAAAATTTCTATTCATGTCCTTTGCCCATTTTTTGATAGGATTGTTTGATTTTTTCTTGCTGATTTTCCTGAGTTCTAAATAGATTCTTGTTATCAGTCTTTTATCTGATGTGTAGTATGCGAAAAATTTTTCCCATTCTGTAGGCTGTCTGTTTATTTTCATGACTGTTTCTTTGGCTGTGCAGAAGCTTCTTAATTTAATCAGGTCCCAGTCATTTATTTTTGTTGTTGCTGCGATTGTCTTAGGGGTTTTCTTCATAAATTCTTTGCCTAGATCAATGTCTGTAAGAGTATTTCCTATATTTTCTTCTAGAATTCTAATCGTTTCCCATTTAAGGTTTAAATCTGTTATCTACCGTGATTTGATTTTTGTGAGAGGTGAAATCTGTGGGTCCTGTTTCAGTCTTCTACATGTGGCTATCCAGGTTTCCCAGCACCATTTATTGAATAGGGACTCTTGCCCCCAGAGTATGTTTCTGTCTATTTTGTCAAAGATTAGATGGTTATATGAGGATGGTTTCATATTTGGGATTTCTGTTCTGTTCCACTGGTCTGTGTCCCTGCCCTTGTGCCAAACCCAAGCAGTTTTAAGAACCACAGCTTTGTAGTATAGTTTGAAGTCTGGCAAATCAATACCTCCCATTTTGTTTTTATTACTTAAGATTGCTTTTGCTATACGGGGTCTTCTCTGATTCCATACAAAGTGTATAATTATTTTTTCTAAATCTGTGAAAAATGATGTTGGTAATTTAATAGGAATTGCATTGAATCTATAGATTACTTTGGGTAGTATAGACATTTTAACGATGTTAATTCTTCCAATCCATGAGCATGGTATGGATTTCCACTTATTTACGTGTTCTGCAATTTCCTTCCTTAGCGTTTCATAGTTCTCTTTATAGAGGTCCTTTACCTCTTTAGTTAAATATATTCCTAGATATTTTATTTTCTTTGTTGCTATTTTGAAAGGTATTGAGTCCTTAATTTGGTTCTCTGATTGAATGGTATTGGCATATATGAATGCCTCTGATTTGTATGTATTGACTTTGTAACCTGAGACATTACTGAATTCGTTAATTAATTCCAGGAGTCTCTTGGTTGAGTCCTTGGGGTTTTCCAGATACAACATCATGTCATCAGTGAAGAGTGAGAGGCTGATCAATTCTGTCCCTATTTGGACACCTTTGATTCTGCTCTCTTGTCTGATAGCTCTCGCAAGGACTTCCAATACTATGTTGAAAAGTAATGGGGACAGTGGGCAGACTTGTCTGGTTGCAGTACTGAGTGGGAATGCTTTCAATTTTTCCCCATTCAGTATGATGTTGGCTGTGAGTTTGTCATATATGGCTTGTATTATTTTTAGGTAGGTCCCATTTATGCCTATATTGTTAAGTGTTTTTATCATAAAAGGGTGTTGAATTTTGTCAAATGCTTTTTCTGCATCTATTGAGAGGATCATATGGTCTTTATTTTTGCTTCTATTTAAGTGGTTAATTACATTTATAGATTTCCGTATGTTGAACCACCCCTGCATCTATGGGATGAAGCCTACTTGGTCGTGATGAATTATTTTTTTAATCAGCACTTGGATACGATTTACTAGGATTTTGTTGAGAATTTTTGCATCTACATTCATGAGAGAAATTGGTCTGTAGTTTTCTTTTTTTGTTGCATCCTTTCCTTGTTTTGGTATCAATGTTATATTGGCTTGGTAGAATGTGTTGGGGAGAATTCCATCCTTCTCAATATTGAAGAATAGTTTATGTAGGATGGGCACCAGTTCATCTTTGTATGTATGGTAAAATTCAGGTGTGAACCCATCTAGACCAGGGCTTTTCTTTTTGGGAAGGTTTTTTATTGCTGTTTCAATTTCAGTTCTTGATATTGGTCTATTCAGGAATTCTATTTCTTCCTGATTGAGCTTGGGAAGGCTGTGTGTTTCTAAAAATTTGTCCATTTCCTCCTCATTTTCCAATTTGTGTGCATAAAGATTTTTGTAATATTCAGAGATAATGTCATGTATCTCTGTGGCTTCGGTTGTGATTTCTCCTTTCATGTTCCTGATGGAAGTTATTAAAGATTTTTCTTTTCTGCTCTTGGTTAGTCTAGCCAGTGGTGTGTCTATTTTATTTATCTTTTCAAAGAACCAACTTTTGGTTTTATTAATTTCCCTTATAGTATTTTTGTTGTCTTCTTCATGTAATTTTGATTTGATCTTAATAATTTCTTGCCTTCTGCTGGGTTTGGGGTCAGTCTGTTCTTCTTTCTCCAGCTCTTTGAGTCTATTCATTAAGTTGTTGTAAGTTATCTGTCTTTTTGAAATAGGCATTTATGGAAATGAATTTTCCTCTCAGGACTGCTTTAGCTGCATCCCATAGATTTCGATAAGTTGTGTCACCTTTGTCATTTAATTCAAAGAATGTTTTGATTTCTGACTTAATTTCTTCCTTTACAAAATTGTTATTCAGGAGAAGGTTGTTTAGCTTCCATGACTTTGAGTAGGAATGAGAGTTCCTGTTAGGGTTCATTATTATTTTTATTCCATTGTGATCTGAGAAGATGCATGGTATGATTTCTATTTTTTTAATTTTTTTAAGACTTGCTTTATGACCTAAGATATGGCCAATCTTAGAGAATGTCCCGTGAGCTGATGAGAAGAATGTATATTCAGTGGATTTCGGGTAGAATGTCCTGTAGATGTCAGTCAGGCCCATTTGTTCTAGCATTCTGTTTAAGTCTACTATGTCTTTGCTTATTTTCTGCTTGGAGGATCTGTCCTGTGCTGTCAGTGGGCTGTTAAAGTCTCCAACTATTAAAGTGTTGTTGTCTATCATTTGGCTTAGATCTAGTAGGATTTGCTTTATGAATCTGGGTACGGCTAGATTGGGTGCATATATATTAAGTATGGTTATGTCTTCTTGTTGAATTGTGCCTTTCACCAGTATGTAGTAACCGTCTTTGTCTTTTATTACTTTTGTTGGTTTAAAGACTGAGTTATTCGAAATTAAAACTGCCACACCAGCTTTCTTTTGGCTACCATTTGCTTGAAATATCAAGTTCCATCCTTTTATTGTCAGTCTAAATGCATCTTTGCCAGTTAAGTGAGTTTCCTGAAGGCAGCAGATACTTGGTTTGTGTTTTTTTATCCATTGGCCCAGTCTATGTCTCTTGAGTGGGGAATTCAGGCCATTGACATTTAGTGAGAGAACTGATAATTGGGACAGATTTCTGTTTATCTTATTGGGTAGAACTTCATTGCTATGTTTTCTCTCTTGAGCCATTGTGGTGGCTAGAATTTGATCTTTAGCTCTTGGGTGGTTTTACATTCGTGGGTCTTTGTAGTGATGATCCGTGTGTAACTCTCTTTTGAGTACTTCTTGGAGGGGTGGTCTTGTCTTGGTGAATTCCCTGAGTCCTTGTTTATCTGAGAATGTCTTAATTTCTCCTTCATATAGAAAGCTTAGCTTAGCTGGGTACAAGATTCTAGGCTGGGCATTATTCTGTTTCAGAAGAGTGAGAATGGGGCCCCAACTTCTTCTTGCTTTTAAGGTTTCAGTTGAGAAATCTGGCGTAATTCTAATGGGTCTCCCTTTGTATGTTTCTTGTTTCTTTCTCCTTACAGCTTGAAGAAGGGTCTCTTTAGTGGATATTTTGGTCAGTCTGACGACTACGTGGCGTGGTATTTTCCTATTTGCTATGAATCTACCAGGGGTTCTTTGAGCTTCTTGAACCTGTATATCTAAAGTTTTAGCAAGGCCTGGGAAATTTTCTTCTATTATGTCTTCAAATAGTTTATCCAGTCCTTGCTTATTATCTTCTTCACCTTCAGGGATGCCTATAACTCTCACGTTAGGTTTCTTCACATAATCCCACATTTCTTGAAGACTCTGATCTTTTTTCTTATTTCTTTGCTCTGTCTCTGTGACTGTCTTATTTAATTGGAAAGAGTTATCTTCGATCTCTGAGATTCTGTCTTCTATTTGATCTACCCTGTTCTTGAGACTTTCCACTGTGTTTTGTAGCTCCCTGAATAAATCCCTCATTTCTAGGAGTTCAATTTGGTTTTTCTTCAATATGTCTATTTCTTTAGTCAATTTTTCTTCCAAATCCTGGAATTTTTTTGCGGTTTCTTTGCGTTGGATATCAATTTTTTCTTGTATATCATTCAGCTTATTTATAACCCAAGACTGAAATTCTTCTGGTAACATGTTGGTATTCTGAAACTGGCTTGTGCCAATTGGAGGAGAGTTGGTATTTCTCTTTGGGGGCGAAGTTTCCATTTGGTTTTTTGTGCTCCCTATATTTTTCCGCTTAGCCCTTCCCATCTGGCTCTATTGTTAGATCTTTTCTCACAGCTTTAGTCTAGTTAACAGCACGTCTTGTACTCTGTAGGCTGTGAAACAGTCTAGGTATGTTGCTTTCTTTGTCTAGAGGGGGAGACTGTTGTGTGTTGTTTAGAGTTTTTTTCTATCTCAGTTGGGGGACTGCTTCTGATGGGTCCACCCCCAGAGGGTTGGCTTGACCTAAGACCAGTTTGGCAAGTTAAATCACTGTGTTTTGGACTTTCAGTTAGTAGGCAGGATTCACACTATTTGCAAGCAGAAAGCCTCTTCTCCCTCTCTTTTTCTTTCTTTCCCCCCACCCCGGCTTTTAGTTCTTCCTCTGGATGTGTGGTTTCTGTCTCTTTCTGCAGGAAAGACACTGGCTAGGCGGAGGAGGCAGTGCCCTCACTCACTCAGTTCCCCAGCTGCTGCAGCTCCCACGGGCAAAGGTCTACACTGTCCCAGTGTTCCCAAGGTCCGGGCTCCACACTCTTGCGTCTGGGGAAGCACTCAGTGTTCACATCTGGGAAGGGGACCTGGAGAGGGTCTATGGATCAGGGGATGGAGCCTCCTGGGGAGCCGCCTGGCACCCTATGGCTCTGCAGCAATTAGACCTTGGCCCGCACAATTGTTCCTGCCCACCCGCAGATCACTGGCACTGGGGGGCAATTTTCAGGGTCCGATAGGAATCAGAGGTAGGGGTTTGAAGCACTCAGGAGTATACAGTAGCTCCTGGACTGGAGGGCCACCGGAAAGGAGAAAAGAAAAAGAAGGAAAAAAAGAAAAAAAAAGAGAGAAACAATATGAATAACAAGAAGAAGAAAGAGAAAACAAGAAAGAAAAGAGAAAGAAAGAAAGAAAGAGAGAGATAAAAAAAAAAATCCCGCTTTAATATTTCATGCTCGCGGCCCCTTGCCTCGGTGCAGGTCCGCGTCTGTCCCTTTAAGAGATAGGGCACCGGCACCGTGGAGACCCGCCAGAGTTCAAGGTCCTTTCCGCTTAGCTGTGGGAACCGAGATGGCGACCACGCGTGAGTGTTCAGAGTTCGGCAGGCGCCAGGGCCCAGAGCGGCTCCCTGGCCGGAAAGCCGCCGTACGGGAAGAAAAGAGCAAAAGAGTCCCGTTTAATATTTCACGCTCGCGGCCCCTCGCCTGTGTGCAGGTCCGCGTCTGTCCCTTGAAGAGATAGGGTACCGGCACCGCGGAGACCCGCCCGAGTCCAAGCTCTCTCCCGCCTATGTCACCTGTCCTCGGAGCTCCACGTCTCCCGCGGTGATTCTGCACCAATTTCAGTCAGATCCCTGACCGAGTGGATGTGGGGGTCAGTGGGGAGATCAAGCCGCTTTGCTGTGGGGCTGAACCCGCCCCACTCGCCGGTGAGGCAGGCACGGCCGTCCCGCACTCCGCTGTCTGTTTTCCGTCCAGCATTCTCCAAATTATCTCAGTCTGATTTCCCACTCGCCTCTGTTTTTTCCTGTTCCCCGTGTCCCAGGGTGATTCTCCGTGGGTTCACCCCACCGTTCCTGTGGAGGAGCAATCCTCTAGCATTGTGGCAGGTGGAGATCCATGCCTTCCTCTCCGGGAGCACAAATCCAGGAGGTCACCTCCACTCTGCCATCTTCTCTCTCTGAATTTATTTATTTTGGGTACTCTCTCTTTTTTTCTTAGTCTAGCTAAAGGTTTTTCCATTTTATCTTTTTAAAAAACCAATTTTTTATTTCATTGATCTTTTGTATATTTGAAGTCTCAATTTCATTTATTTCTGCTCTGATCTTTATTATTTCTTTGCTTCTACTAATTTGGGTTTGGTTTGTTCTTGCTTTTTTAGTTTCCTGAGGTGCATAATTAAGTTGTTTAGTTTAAGTCTGACCTGGCAATTCCACTCCTGAATACATACATAAATGCAGGTCTATGTGCACCAAGAAACATATACAAGAATGTTCACAGGGGCGTTGTTTGTAATGACCTCAACTGAAAATGTTTTTCCTTTATCAACTCAAGAATAGTTGTACTTGTTTAAATAGAATTCTTGTATTTTTCTTTAGTTTGGGAATGTTCTCATTTATCTTTTTAATGGCTGCTTCTCCATCCTATTCTTAACATCTCTTTAGCTTGATTTTGTAATTTCCTTCTTTTTATCTCTGCTATGGTTTAAATATTGTTTGTCCTCACCAAAACACATGTTGAAGCTGAGTCTCCAATGTGGCAGTGGGAGGTGGTGCCTTTAAGAGGTGAGTAGGTCATTAAGATGGATTCACATCTTTCTCATGGGACCGGGTTACTTCTGGTGGAAATAGTTTAGTTCCTTCAAGAGCAGGTTGTGATAAAGCAAAGATGCCATTTTGCCCTTTTTTGGATGCTCCCTGTTCCCCTGCCATTTCTCCACCATGTTTTGACACAGCACAAGGCCCTCACCAAAAGTTTCCAGATGTGTTCATCCAGTCTTGAACTTCCAAGCCTGTAGAACTGTGAGCTTAAAAAAAATTTTTTTTAATAAATTACCCAGTCTCAGATATTCTTTTATAACAACACAAAATGGATTAATACAATCTCAGTGCATTTGGGGTGATTTCTCCAGAGATATCTTCTACTTCCCTAAATTCACATTCAACTATCTCTGTTCTCCTATTTAACTTATCCATTAATTTGTTAATACTAGTGACAAATTTCACATTTCTTGAAAATTTAGTATTTTAAAAGTCATTCTGATCTTTTTATTATACTGTCCTATTTTTCATTATACTTTCTATTCTTTTTGCTCATTAAACACTTCAAGCATATTTATTATTTTTTTCACATTGTTTTATTACCATCAATTCTTGGGATGTAAATGTTCTTACTGTGTCTGCTGACTCTTTTGCCAATATAACTTGTGCTTTTTATTGTATCCTCATATTCATAGAAGGTTTTGTTAATGTTTTATAAACTTTTTCCCCTGTGGAAGTCCCATCAGCTTTAAGTTGTGAAACAGTCCATATAGAACAACTATGCATTTGCATCTATACCAAGGCCCCAGGAATATTAATGGCCCTGGACCAGTTCTTGTGTTAATTTCTCAGCTTGTGGTTCATACTCTATGCAGACAATAACATATAGAGGCTCCAAACTTGTGCATATCACAGGCCTGGGGCTTTAACTTCTCCAGGATTATTTTTTCACATTATACAAGGCTCTAGCAAGTTTTCTCATCACTTCCCAAGGCCAATGGACAAAGGTTTTCTTGTCCCTTTGTTACAAACTTTGCACCTGTTAGAAAATCCAGCTTTATTCTGGGGACCTCTTTTGCAGAGTATCATCTCCCATCATCCCAAGGCAAAGCCTCTCATCCCTGCATGGGCTTTGGAAAGCCAGCCCCCAGCACCTAGGCAAAATTAGGACCAAAACACCCATAAGCTGCCACTCTATCGGCTCACTATTATGGATTTAATGCTTCTCTTTGTTATAGACAGGCTTCTGTAAGCTTAACTGTGTTATTTAAAATCTTTAGGTTACATTTCACTCAGCATTTACAAGGCTTTGAAATATGCATTGAGATTGGTGGGCAGTCTCTATTATCTCACTCCACCTTATTGCCAGAAATTGTCCACTGTAATGTTTGATGTTGTATTTTCCTGAGCACCTTTATTGAAGAGGAGCATTTACAATTATTTCCTATCTAGAAGAGGTCATACAGAATGGGGAAAGGTCTTAAATCATCAAAATGAGGGACAATTTAAAGGACTCTCCAGTGTTTGAAGATCTGTCAGGAAGATATGGGAACTCACTGGCTTCTCAGTTGCTTTGGCTGGTGGCATTAGGTACAATGTGCGAAGGTTACAGAAGACAAATTTTAGTTCAACACAAGAATGACAAAATTATATCGCTGTTAGAGTTATCCAGTAAAGGAAAGTCTGGCTTTTTGTGAACTCTGGCAATAGGGATGTCCATACTGGACCTGGATGGTCATCTGCCACATGTGCTGTTGAATAGACTACTGCATGGAGTGGGGTCACCAAATTTTGAGATTTTTCAATTTCACACCAAATTTTAATCTCATGGGCTCACTGTTCATGACCTGTGGCTCATGCAAGCTGGAAATCTAAGCTTACAGATTAAACATATTAGGGCGACATTAACCACCAGTAAAATGAAACAAAGTTCATAAAGTAGCCAAAAGATGGAGGGAAGCTCATCTTAATGGATACTTTCACAGAATCTCCAATTTTGATTTCAAGGAGTAAGAGGGAGCACTTATCATTTTATAATCTTCCCTTTTCCCCTCCATGACCCACAATTTACAAAGCAAATGCCTCTGAAGGGTAAACATCATGTAACAGCCACCCAGCTACACCTGCCAGAGTTTTTTAAACCATATATTGCCTTACCTTTTGAATGTTTCATTCTTTTTGCTTCATTCTCCCCAATCACACCCTCTGCTTCCTCCTCCTCCCCCTCCTCCTCCTCCCCCTCCTCCTCCTCCCCTCCCTCTCTCTCCCCCCTCTCTCACATATCTCCTGTTTCTCTTTCTAGCTGTCCTACATCTGCACCCACATCCTCTCAGGTCATCCCTTTCCTCTTTCCCTCTCCCAAATTCTTCTCCCCTCCTCTCCCTTACGTTATTGTCTTATCCCTCTCTTCTGTCCCGGCTCTTGCCCAGGGAACTCACTCTCATCCCAAATGGAAGTGTGCCTCTAGTATTCTAGGAGCTAAAAGCTCTGTCCAGGGGCTTAGAAATTGGTTTTCTACCTAACTGGCTTCTCTGGCAGAGCCCTGGCCCTGACCCCTGTGGTTGGTTCCTGTTTCATCCACAATCCAGAACCACACTGGAGGCTTCAGAGAAGATGAGATGTCAACTGAAGTTCAGCTCAATGAGTGAAACTTGAATTTAGGGAAGTGAACTTGCCTCTTAGTATAATGCTTTAATTGCTAACATTTCTTGAGCAGTTTCTATGTGGCAGAATGACAGTAAGCATTTTACATTTAACATTTATTTTTCTCTTTTGATTCTCACATCAGCCTGATAAGTTAGGTAATGTTATTAAGTATATTTTACAGACCAGAAAACCAAGTGTTAGAAATGTAAAGTAACTTCCCCAAGGCTCTATGGTTAGAGGGTGGCAGCAATGGGATTGGAGCCTGGGGCCAGATTCTTAGCTACCATGCAACACAGCCTCCCACTGGGGGAGGGAAACGCAGGAAAGGGTTCTTGGCTCCCCTGGCCCACCCAGTGGCATGCTTGGAGCAAGAATGGTTTGGAGAATCCAAAGTGAGCCCAGATATCCCTGCAAACAATATTGCCAGAGTTTCATTGTTCATAGCACCACTACAGGAAACTGTGCTAGAAGATTTGACTAGCTTTCCCTATATCACTTTTTTTTTTTTTTTTTTTTGAGACAGAATCTCACCCTGTTGCCCAGGCTAGAGTGCCGTGGCATCAGCCTAGCTCACAGCAACCTCAAACCCCTGGGCTCAAGCGATCCTCCTGCCTCAGCTTCCCGAGTAGCTGGAACTACAGGCATGCACCACCATGCCCGGCTAATTTTTCTATTTATATATTTTTTAGCTGTCCATATAATTTCTTTCTATTTTTAGTAGAGACGGAGTCTCGCTCTTACTCAGGCTGGTCTCGAACTCCTGAGCTCAAACAATCCTCCTGCCTCGGCCTCCCAATGTGCTAGGATTACAGGCGTGAGCCACCACACCCAGCCCCTATATCACTTTTAAAAGTAGAGATCCTGGACTAAAGGAGCCTAAAAGGAGGAGTTAAAAACAAGCTTTCCCACCTTAGAGGCAAACCATTTAGGCTTTGTGAGCCTCAGTTTCCTTATTTACAAAATAAGAACCTCATATGAGACTTATGTAGGAGACTAGATAATGTGTGCAAATTACCTGGCACATAGTAGATACTTGGTATCTTTTAGTTGAATCTTAATCCAATTTCTCTTAGGAACACATATCAGCCTCCCCAATCTACCCAATTCTGTCTGTGGGCTAATTCCAAGTCATCTATCACTTCTCATGCCAGTTAATCCAGGAGCCCCTCTCACCAGCACCCCTCATCACCCGATCTGAGCTAAGTGACAGCTCTGTTTTTCCGCAGAGCCTTGTGCATGCCTCTGTGTTAGCACTCATCCCGCAGCCACTGTCCACTGGGCTGTCTCCCTAACTGCTCTGAATTACTGGAGCATAGGGACCTCTCCGTCTATCTCAATATCTCTGGTGCTAAGCAAGGGGTCAGACACATCACAGGTGTTCAGTAAATGTTTTTTAATTAAAGTCCTGTTTTTATTTATTTATTTATTTATTTATTTATTGAGACAGAGTCTCACCTTGTTGCCTGGGCTAGGGTGATTGCCATGGCATCAGCCTAGCTCACAGCAACCTCAAACTCCTGGGCTCAAGCAATCCTCCTGCCTCAGCCTCCCGAGTAGCTGGGACTACAGGCATGTGCCACCATGCCCAGCTAATTTTTTTTATATATATTTTTAGCTGGCCAGATAATTTCTTTCTATTTTTAGTAGAGACAGGGTCTCGCTCTTGCTCAGGCTGGTCTCAAACTCTGACCTTGTGCGATCCACCCACCTCGGCCTCCCAGAGTGCTAGGATTACAGGCGTGAGCCACCGTGCCCGGCCTAAAGTCCTGCTTTTAAAATATAACTGTGGACTTAACTGAACATACTTTGTTTTCAGTGGTAATGTGAAAAGAGTTTCCCAGATAAGTCCATTGCTATTGTGATCTAGAGACCTAGTAGTACAGTTTTCACACAGCCCAGAAATCCTCAAAAGGCAAGTATTTGTTTGTTCTGCACAGATTTCCTCTAAAGCAGTGTTTTTCAAACTATAACGAAAGACCCGTTAAGAATATGAATCAGTTTAGTGGGTTACTATAAGCATTTCTGTTTTAATGAAATAGAGTAGACATGGATAGGATAGGATAGAAACTGCCAGAGTGAATCACAAATAGCAAGGGTAAGTATTGTTTTGTGAAATAACTGTGTGTGTGTGTACTGGGTCAAGGTGAAAAATGTGTTTTTTAGTGTGAGTCCTGGGCAAAGTTTTGAAAGTCATCTGCAATAAAGGCCTAGGTTTTGAGGAAAGGGGTCATGATGGAGTGGTATTCTTTTCATTAAAGCCATGTGTTTTGGATGGGAAACTGGCCAAAACAAGTGAGATGGATGATTTAGAGAAGTGAATTTCTCTCTCCCCTATTATAAAGGCCATGTATTAGCCAGGGTTAGGGCTCTCCAGTGAAATAAAACTAAGAGAGAGAGAGAGAGAGAGAGAGAGAGGGAGAGAGAGAGAAAGCGTGAAAGCTTTATTATGAGGATTGGCTCATGTGCTCTCATAATTAAGGAGGCTGAAGAGCCCCACAATCTTCCATCTGTAGACCCAGGGAAAGTTGGTAGTATAATTCCAGTCCAAATCCAAAGGCCTGAGAAACAGGGGAACCTATAGTATAAGTCCCAGTCGGAGTCTGCCAGAACCAGGAGCCGTAAGATGTTCAAGAGCAGGAAAAGATGGATGTCTCTGCTCAAGCCAAGAGCAAATTCATCCTTCTCCACCACCTTGTTCTACCCAGGCCCTCTGCAGATTGGATGATGCCACCTATATGGGGGAGGGGGGTCTTCTTTACTCAGACTAACAATTCAAATGCTAATCTCTTCTGGAAACACCCTCACAAACACACCTAGAAATCATGTTTTACCACCTATCTGGACATCCTTTAGCCCAGTCAAGTTGACACATAAAATTAACCATCACAGACCATAATTGTTAATATTTATTGAGAAGTTTCTACATGCCAGCACTATATTAAGCTCTTTACATGTACTTTTTCCTTTGTATTCTCACAATAGTCCTATAAATTAGGTACTGCTCCATACCTATATCCAGTTTGCCATATGTCTACACTTTGTTACAAGGGTAACCATAGCATAGAGGCCATGACTATAAGATTTTTGTAAGATTCTAGGTTCTCTGTAAATTTCCACATACCCTTGTAGTGATTAGAAATAAAATCATAGGAATAAAAAATAGAGAACTCATTGTTCTTGTCCTGGGAAGTATAGAAAAAGGGAGAAATTGCATTAACCACATCCATTTGTGTAGCCAGGCTTCATGGGGAAAAAAATCAAGGGATAAACCAATTAGAATTAGTGACAATGACCTAAGCAAGGAAGAGTTGGCTGAGTTGCTGCACCTTGACACAATTAAAGGAAGGGGCATGTGAGCCAGCTCCCCACCCCCGGCTAATCCTGAGAAAAAACCCTGGGGATCCCAGAAAGTCTCTTGTGGATCTCTATTACCTTATTGACTTTCCTCTATTTAAAATGGTGTTGCCTCATTTTGTTTTATTTTTCTCTCTCAATTTCCCTATGAAATATTACACACTCAGCTCATATTCTTCTTGGTTTTATACTTTAATCATTTGTACCTCAATTTTTCTTAGCAGTCATCTTTAAAGACTAAAAATTCATAATCTTTTTAGCTTGTGCTCAGGAGATCAATTCCCATTATCTCACTCCTCAAATGAATACACAAAAATTCCCTTTCTTTCTTTTAGGGCTACTCAATCTTCTACCCAGATCCTGCCTCCCTCTCTCCCTGGTTCTGTTATCCGCTGCTCTGTTTACACATGGATTTGCCCAGGAATAGAACCGTGTTTACTGTTTGGCTTCTAAGACATGGAATTCCTAACGGTGCCTGGCATGATTTCAGTTGCGGCAGCATGAAGTTAAGTGTCTTCAGAAAATCAGCTATGATGAATCCAAGATCTGTTCCTTTCCTAGTATGTGGCTGGTGACTTTGAAAGACATGGCCTGTGTAACTCTGAGTCCCTCCCAACTGTAAAGTTGTATGATTTTATAGATTATAGCTATAATCTTGCCTATGTATAATTAGACTTGAGAGATTTTTTTTTTTTATGTAGAGGTTTTTCTTCTTTAAATGTTATTTTGGAATATCTAATACTAACAATAGCTTGCATTATTTTCTTTCTAATTATGTTACCTTTACATTTCTCTATTTCAAGACTTACTTTTCACTTTGTAACCTATAAATGTTTGTCAGAGTTTCCTTCTGTTTGAAATGCCTCACTTTGCCAGCTGAATACTGGAAGAGTTTAGTGTAATCCACGCACCTGGGGCACTGGCGAGGTTATTGATGAAGTGCTGCACAACACCAGTGCCTCTGTGTCATGACTCCCCAACATTTCTTCTGCTACTTCTCTCAGTGAGGGGGAAAGATCATAGAACTAATCTGTAGTGAGAATCATGTGTTCTTCTGACTGCCAGGAGCGCCCATAAGCTATCCTTCTCCATTAAAAAAAGTATTAACTTATCCCCACCTTGTATTTGGTGTCTGTAAACAGCTCCTTCACACTAAAACATAAGTAGCCTCCAATAATTCTACCATTCAATCTTTCAGCAGCCTTTGTCAGGGAATTCTGTTAAAGCCTTTAATATGACAAAAATTCATACAAAATAAGTTCTCTGGGCACGGAGAATGAAAGAATTTTTTTTTCAGTTCAATAAATACTTGATGAGCACTGAGTGGACTTTAAGCTCTATTTCTCACTGAACCAGGCTCTCGGGCTGAGAACTTCCTTTCCCACCCCAGAGGCTGCCTCCCCTCGGTCCTGACATGCTGTCTCACCCACAGAGCTCTCCTTTTAACTTCCTCCTTGTGCCTCGCCATTTCTTTACATTTTCCACCACAGAATTCCATTCATAGTCAAATAAGTTTTCTTCTATCCTTGGACCTACCTACTCTTGACTCTAAACCTTCCTACTGAACACATCTCTCCTCATTAGAGATTAGTCTCCATGTAGGCAGAGATTTTTATTAATTTTGTTCATTGCTATATTGCCAGCACTCAGAATAGTGTCTAGCATTATTGAATGAACGAATAGTTGAATGCAATTATTACTTGGTGTTTAAGAACAAGCTTACCACGTTGACTAAAAAGTATATTCCCACAAAGTTTGGTAAAAATTATTGACTTAATGAATCTGAACTGTTAGTTTCACATTGACTCACATGCTATTTCAGGATGTTCTGGATTGCCTTTTGGTTTAAAGTTTTGTTTTCTCTTTACGTAATGTTGCCTAATAGCTTCTCTGCTAAGTTGCTAATTATCTGGTAGCAAATACTCACATGTAGAGAAAAAAATTTGTATAAAAATACTTAATGATTCACCTTTCCCTTTGGTCAAGAATTATCACCTAATAAAATTGTTTGGTAACTGTCTAATTTTTTTAAGCTTTGTAATGTCAGGTCAATCGTATGAGAAGATAAAATGATCATAAAAATAACATTCCCATTCAAAGCACAGACCCAGCAAAATGGCTATACAAACAAAATATGTATACAAATTAAACTTTTTTTTACTTTTTCCAAGGGTATATATGGATATAAAAACCCAGATTTAAAATATACATGCAAATTATAAAAGTGAAGACATCTGTTCCATATTAAGTCTGTGTCTTAAAATTTCTAGTTACTAGTCAAGAAGCTGCAGTAGATTCAGAAGGAGCACAGTCTCTAAGAAACCATGCCAGGTAACACATTATTGTCTGACAAGTGATGCCTAGAATCAGGTCTGAGGTGCCAAGGAGGGACTATGA
The DNA here is from genome assembly GCF_020740605.2 of Lemur catta. Classification (NCBI taxonomy): domain Eukaryota; kingdom Metazoa; phylum Chordata; class Mammalia; order Primates; family Lemuridae; genus Lemur; species Lemur catta. Next base: position 31,130,810 of record NC_059130.1, on the reverse strand, counting down.
ATCACAAAATGAGAAAGAGAGGAAATTTTGAAGCAAATTAGGAAAAAGGGTAAGTGGGGCTAATGTGGGTAGTTCAGGTCATGACAATATGAGGACATTAGAGGACTTGTATGGTTGTTTTGCTTTATTGTGGTGCTACAAACTGTGAGAAGCTGAAGCAAACCTGAGAGCTTAAGAGGACATATAGGGTCAGGTGCAGTGGCTCATGCCTATAATTCTAGCACTTTGGGAGGCCAAGGCAGGAGGATCACTTGAGGCCAGGAGTTCAAGACCACCCTGAGCAACATAATGAGACCCCCATCTCTACATAAATACAAAGAAAAATTAGCCAGGCATGTTGTTGCACACTTGTGGTCCCAGCTACTCGGGAAGCTGAGGCAGGAGGATTGCTTGAGCCCAGGAGCTTGAGGTTGCAGTGAGCTATGATGATGCCACTGCACTCTAGACCGGGCAACAGAGCAAGACTCTGTCTCAAAAAAAAAAAAAAAAGAAGAAGAAGAAGAAGGACATATAAGATCACCCAAGAAGTCCTTGTCTCAACACCAAATCTAACTTAAATCAGCTGTGTCAACTGTGATAAGACTCTTAATTTCCCTGAATCTCAATTTCCTCACCCAGAAAATGGAGTCAACTAATGCCACCTCACAGAGTTGTGATGTTTGGATTGAGCATGATGGTGCACGTATGTGGTACATTATTATGTGCTGGACAAAAGTACCCGACATGTCGACAATCAAGCTCCTGATTCCTCCCCCACCCCAGAACTACCCAATACCAGTTTTCTTAATCACTGGCACCTTCTTTCCCACAGTTGTTCAGGCAAAAGACTTTGGGATCACCCTTTATTCCTTTCTTTTCTCCAGCCCATCAGGAAATCCATCAACTCCACCTTTAAAATGTATTCAGCATGCTACCGCTGCACACCACCGCCACAACTACCCTGGCCCGTATCACCAGTTTTGTTCTGTTTTGTTTTTTTTTTCACTCAGACTATTGCAATAGCTTCCTCACTGGTCTCTCAGCCTCACCTTTGGATCCTACAGTTCTTAATCTTAACAGCCAGAGAGAGCCCCTTAAAATACGTCAGATCACATTATTCATACGCTCATAACCTTCCAATGGTTTGTATCTCACCCCAGGTAAAACCCACAGCCTTACAGTGGCCCACAAGCCCTGTGGGATCTGGTCCCCTGCCGCACCTCCCTGACCCAATTCCCTACCCCTTTCTTCTTCACTCACTTGGTAACAGTTACGTGGGCCTCTTTACTGTTGCTTGAAACCACCAGTCAAGTTCTCACCTCAGGACCTTTGCAGCCTGTTTCTACCTGGGATCCACTCCCCCGCCCCCCACCCCCAATATCAGCTCAACTCGCTCCCTCACCTGGGGAAATCTGCTCAATTGTCATCTTCTCTGTGAACCTTTCTTGACCGCCTTCCACCAGGCTCCTCCTCCTCCCTATCATTGTCTATGCCCCTGCACTGCTTTGTTTTTCTTCATCATATTTATAATTACCTGATTATAGAGGCAACTCTACCCTAGACCCTCCAGAAAGAATATCATTTCAGACTTCTGACCTCCAGAATTATAAATGTGATAAATTTGGTGGCTGTAAGCCACTCAGTTTGTGCCTACCTTCAACACTGCCTCAAATTATCCAACCCCACACCTTAAAGCCCTTTTTAAATCATGAGCCAACTCATGCCTCCTAGTTTGGCACCACATTAAAACAGACCTTCAACACCTTTACATTATTCATAATCTCAGTGTCAAATTATTTACACTGTTCCTTTTCCCACTACAAACTCCAACTTTCTCCAGATCTGCAGTAGCCAGTATCACAGCCATTAGCCACATGTGCAAATTTCTGTAGATCTACACTATCAAATATGGCAGGCACTAGCACCAAAAATATGGCTAGTCTCTACTGAGATATGTTGTTAAGTGTAGAATACATACTAGATTTTGAAAACTCAAACATATAATAAGTGTAAAATATCTCATTAATAATGTTAAACTATTGATTGCATGCAGAAATGATCATATTTTGGATATCTTCGGTTAAATATATCATCAAATTAATTGTACCTGGTTCTTTTTATCTTTTTACTATAACCACTAGTTGGTTACATATGTGGCTTGCACTGGATTTCCATTAGATAGCACTATTCTACACCCATTCTAACTTCTAAATTTGGGGTTAATCATATTGCATGTAGCCTCACTCACACCTCAGGCCTGACACAACGACCTTGCTTCATCCCTGACTGCTGTTGCCTGCCCTGTGGCTGATTCTTAGACAGTGTGACCCTCCCATAAACCACACAGCAAAAGCCTCAGAAAACCTAACCACGAAGGGCTGATAGAAGGGCTAGACTCTCTACAGAACTTGGGAAAATCAGCAAGAAAAAATCAAACAACCCCATTAAAAAGTGAGCAAAGGACATGAACAGAAACTTTTCAAAAGAAGATAGACTAATGGCCAACATATTAAAAATGCTCAACACCTCTAATCATCAGGGAAATGCAAATCAAAACCACAATGAGATATTACTTATCTCCAGTGAGAATAGCTTTTATCAAAAAGTCCCAAAACAACAATGTTGGCATGGATGCAGAGAAATAGGAACACTCATACACTGGTGGTGGGACTGCAAACTAGTACAACTTCTATGTAAAGTAGTATGGATATACCTCAAAGAACTAAAAGTAGAACTACCATTTGATCCAGCAATCCCACTACTGGGTATCCACCCAAAGGAAAAAAAGACATTTTATAAAAAAGTCATCTTCACTCGAATGTTTATAGCAACACAATTCACAATTGCAAATATCTGAAAACAACTCAAGTGCCCATCGATACATGAGTGGATTAACAAAATGTGGTATATGTATACCATGGAGTACTACTCAGCCATAAAAAAAAATGGTCAACTACTCTTGTATTACCCTGGATGGAGCTGGAAGCTATCCTTCTAAGTGAAGTATCACAAGCATGGAAAAACAAATACCACATATACTCACCATTAAATTGGTACTAATCAGTGTGCACATATAGAAGTAACATTCATCAGGTGTCAGGCAGGTGGGGGGGGATGGGTAAATTCACACCTAAGGGATGTGGTTCGCACTGCCTAGGGGATGGGCATGCTTGTAGCTCTGACTTGGGTGGTGCAAAGGCAATTTATGTACCCCCATCATATTCCAAAATTTAAAAAAAGAAAGAAAAGCTAACCACTGACAACAGTGTTGCTTCAAGGCAACTGTGCTTTACTTACTCAAGCTCTTCTACTCTATGTTGTGGTCTCACAATTTTGACAACCCTGTTCTATCAGTCCCATTTGACATTGTTTATATATTTACAGAAGTAAAAAAGCACTAAAAAAAGGTTTGCTCATTCATCAACTATTACAAACATTTTGGTTCTTTCTCCCCAGCGTTTTTTACATGTTTTAAGTTTACACTTTAAAAATATTTTATTAAAAATAGCTGCATATATTACTAAGTTTGTATATATGTACAGATAAAACTATTGGAAGGGAAGTTTCCAAAATGTTAACAGTGTTTTCTCCAGATAAAGATATAAACCAGTAATTTTTGTTTTGTTTCACAATTTTATGATTTTTCCAAAATGTCTATAATATGCCTTTAATGTTTTTATAATCAAAGGTGGGGGGACCTTCAATTTATAATCAAGCCTGATAAAGCACAGCAAGCAAAGTCTGTTTCTCATAGCTATGACGGGAAGGGAAAGAGTGGGCTTCCTGTGGGGTTTGTTGACCCAAGAACCAAATGAAATAAGTCAAATTCTTGGCTGATTCTCTTTAACCATACTCAGGAGACTGTCTGCAAATGCCTCTTAGTAAGAAGAGAAGGAGGTAGCCCAGGACTTTTGAGAGTGGAAATATAGATTCAATAAAGAGAGGGTAGGGGAGGATACCCTGGGTAGATCTGCCTGCACCAAGTAGCAAATGAAGTCATAGATACCAGAACACTGCGTCCCTTCCTATTTAGGTATCAGCCACCCCACCCCAGACACACACATGACCAGACAAAAACTGGAGTACTTGAGGAAAAGCAGCAGAGTCCCCAAAGACACCCAAGGACTAAGATCATTTCCCACTCTGCCCCAAGTATGCCTCCCTTGCCTCAGTGTCTCTCCCTGCTGTCAAGATGCTGCAGTGTGAGTAGATCACCCCTGGTGTGTCTGACTGAGTGCTCAAGGGTCACTGCATAAGGAAAACAAGAGGACAGGAGACAGCGTATAAGGTGTCCTCACTTGGCAGGTGCCTCTACCATGTCCATGTTCACATCTGCATTCCAACAACCTTAATGAGAAACTCAGAGAATGTACCGGAAATGCCAGTGACTCCACCCCACCACCACCGAACGGCCTCAGCCAACTAAGTGTAGGGAAACAGTAAAGAGCTTTTTAGTCAAACAGGCCATGGTTGTTTAATCTGCTCTATCACTAACAGCAGTGAGATTTGGGGCAAGTTATTTTTTTCACAATCTATAAAGTTGTGGTCAAAGTGCCTAAGTGGGAGAGTGGGAGAGTGGGAGGTCAACCAGTCAAGCCTACTTTCCTAAGAGGCGACTTTACACATTCCAGGAATGCTCCCCAGGTACATGAAGTACACGGTATAGGTGAAGTGAGCTTCCCTGTGGTCCCTTCTACCTCTCCCTCACCTCCTCTTATCCCCATTCTCTCTGGACTCTCCTACTGGACAAAACATCCTCCTAATACTCATTAAAAAAGGAGGCTCAACTTATGGTAGTCACTCTCCTGACGATCTGCATCTCCCCGCTATACCATACACACCCATCTCCCTCTGCCATGGCTTGTTCATGACAATCCTAATCATATTCTTGCACCTTATCAGGGTTCCTTGCATGTGCTATGCTTGAAAGGGACACATCATCCGGGAACAGTTTTCAAGGGGCTAGAAAGAATCCTTGGACTTAATGGAAAGAGAGTAAAATGAATGTACAACTTGCAAAGGTAAAAATTTAGGCTTGACTTCGCAGGATCTCTGAAAACTAACCCCAGAAGTATCGTTTTGAGTAAAATTGTTCTTCCCTTTCTTGCTTCCCCTCCTACTGTAGTTTCCTTTCCTAAAAACCTTTTCCTCAAATAGGGACGTATGAGTCACCCGGGAAGATTCAAGGACGATATGGTGTGTAACCCCAGGGAATTCCCATTATGAGGAGGGCAGCAAGACAACTCCAGTTATAAAAAGAACTAAGGGAGTGGGGGATGACGTATTTAGCTAGTCCAGTCCTTTCATTTTTCAAGTGAAAATGAAATGCATAGAGGGTAACTATTTAGTGACAAAGACTCTCTTTGTCAGCTCCTGAATCCCAGAGCAGTTTTTCAGGCATGAGTGTGAAAAGGGAAAAGAAATACTGGCAAAACTGAAGCTATCATAGAAAACATGGTTTTACAGAGAATTAGCCAGTTGAACAAGGAATGGTTTTTAGTGTGCCACCTACATCTATCCGGGAAGATATGTCAGAATTAATATACCCAGAAGGATGGCAGAAGTTGAGCAGGGAGCAAAATGAGAAAGATTTCTAGTGTCTCCTGAATGGGGACTTCAGACTGAAGTGTCATGATATGCTGGGAAGTGGCATGACTTCCCAACGTTAAATATAATCCAATGAAAACACAGCAGCTCCCAAATGAAAGAGATATGAGTTTCTCCTTAAGCCTCTTCCCTTCACAAGCATATAGAGTTGATCATCTTTATAAAAATTGCTTGTAGTTCAATATCAGCAACAAGCAAGAAACTATTCCACCAGGGAAATTCTATCTTCAAGTAATACCAACTCAAGACCTATAGAGCCTTCATATTTACTTTAATTTCCTAAAATAAACCTAAGGTTGGAAGAAAAATACATATGCCTTTTCTGATGGATCTTGATACCAAAAGCCATCATCCATACCCAGTACCCTTCCGTGTAGCCAGTGACAAGCAGGCTGCATTTAACTAAGCAACATGTATGACCATTAATGGGTGACGGAGAAGGGTGGAGTCAGAGCTGTGGAAAACTAATGGGGAAAAGGGAGGCAAGGAAGGAGGAACCAAAATGTTTGTAATAGTTGGTGAATGAGCAAATCTTTTTTCAGTGCTTTTTTCCTTCTATAAATGCATAAAGAACGTCAAATAGGACTGATAAAACAGAAAAGAGTTGTCAAAATTGTGAGACCACACCATGGATAGTGTAGTAGAGCTAGAGTAAGTAAAACACAGTTGCCTTGAAGCAGCACTGTTGTCTGAGGTTGGCTTTCCTGAGCCTGTTGCCGTGTCGTTCATGGGAGGGCCAGCAGTGTCGAAGTGTCAGCCACAGGGCAGGAAGCAAAGGGCTTAGCAAGGACAAGAGCTTCACATTCTCTCATCTATTCCTTCAGCAAGTATTTATTGAGCACCAACTATATGCCAGGTACTAGGAACACAAAGGTAAATAGGACATGGTCCACGTTCACATGGAGCTTACACTGATTGAGGTAGATATACACCCAAACCTCAAAATAGAATTCAGCATAATTAAGTGCTTAAGTGGGGGCAAACAAGCCTGAGGAAAAGCCCCTAACCTGGCCTGGGGTGTGAGGGAGTCAGGAAAGGCTTCCCAGAGTAAAGAAAACCCAAAGCCAAGGCTAATGCCAAGGTGAAAGGCATTATGAGAAAATCTTCTTTCCTCCTCAGCTAATGTTTTTACTTTCATTTATGGCCCAGACAAAAGGACAAAGGCACTGATCAAAAGAGGTCAGTAAAAGGACAAGAGGTTGAAACCAGCTGAGATCATATTACACGAAGTACATGCAGATTTGAGAACACAGGAGAGACAGCTTAACTCTGAGAAAGTGACAGAGGTGACATGTAGGCCAAAGAGTAGAGACTGAGTCAAAAACACTGGCAAGAGAATTGGGGGAGGAGATGCTGACAGAGTGATATTTGTGCATGACCAATTTCTTCAGCTCAAACAGAATGTCACCTAAAGCCCATTGCTCAAACTGGCTCCTTTTTTTTTCCCTAGTAAACTAGCCAACAACTGCAGAGTATGCTCAATTATCCTTCTTGAAGGCCAAAGAAAGTATTTTTTTCTCTTCAATATTTTCTTTGATGTCTCTGCCAGGTTGCCTTCTCCCTAAAAGATGGCAGAAGAAGATGTGTGTTCTCTGATATATAGTCAGCTCTGAGAGTCAAATGAAACCTGTCCCTGTCTCTATATGCATAGATTTCTTCAGTGCTGTATGAGGGTGGAACTGTGCTGAACTTTTTCTCAAACTCAGTACATTCACCAAGGAGGATTCCGGTGCTGGATGACATGAAGGCACTGAAAGAAGCCTCACTACACTGCAAGTATATATGAGATTTCTCCTTCAAGTGGATTCTCTTGAGGCTGAGAAAGGACAGCATGCCAGATGAAGCTCTTCCCAACTCATTGTGTGCACAGACCCATTCCCCTGGGAATGTTCCTCAGGGACAATCACAAAACCACTGACATATTCTTCTTGGTGAGGTGCTGTCTTTATCCTTCTCTGTCTCCCTGTTGCTGAGCTTTTTCCAGTTTGGATGCTTTACAGCACTCACAGACCTTTCTTGTAATGTTTCAGTACACTCTGATACCCTGGAAATGTTCTGCTGACCAAACATGAGGGAAAAAAAAAAATGACATGCCTCAAGTACACATTACTATGAGAATTCAACATTTTTCTTCTGAGAATTCAAAACAAAGGAAGAAAACCAAAATGAGGTATGCTCAACTGTCAATCATCTGTTATCACTATCCACTTTCAACTGTTAACTTTCAACTATCACTATCCACATTTTGGGGGGGAAGTACAGTAACACTTTATTGCATATTCCATGCTTTGAAGGAGATAATAAGCAGATTCTGGAAGTTCTCTGAAAATACAACCAATGGGTTTTTTGAAAGCTAGACTGAAATAAGACTTTAACAAGAGATGCTATTAATCCATTCTCTAAAGTAGATCTACCAGAACATCGACTGAATGACACCTCTCAGACGTCTGAAATCTCTTGCTCTCATGATTTTGTTAGAAATAAGTGATTCCACTAAAGTTGACATACTATGAATCAAAATAAAACCACCTTATGTTTAAAATGTCAATTTATTAATAATAACCCATACTCAAATTTGGTTGTTTTTGTGGGTTTTAAGATGGAAGCATATAAAAGCAAGTATAAGTAGTTTGAAAGTTTAATCTTTACCAGTCTTATTTTGCTTGATGTAACATATGTTTCATTCCCACTGTCACGACCTGACCCTAATTTAGGATCTTAATTAGACACACACTTTCCACTTTTAACTATCAAATGGAGCAAGACTGAGCTTAGGATATAACCTATTCATATATCTTTTTCTCTCTGTTTCTCTCTCTCTCTCTCTCTCTCTCAAATACACACAGACCCACTCACCCATCCATGTCAGGTCCACTGTTGTTTTAACCACGAGTTAGCAGTTTAGGGTCTGCGTGAACCATAAAAGGACACAGAATGTGAAAAAAAATCTAGAAACAGATAACCAAACTGAGCATGGTGCCAGATGCTGGGGATACAAGAATTAGCAAAATTAGAGTATTTTAGTGAAGAGATAACCAAGTCTCAATGACTAACGTGACTGGCCCAAAGACACACAGCCAACAAGTGGCAGAACTGGCATTCAGACCTGGGCCTGACTGACTCCAAGGCCTGTACTCTTAACTACCATGAAGATAGCCCCTCCTACAACCACTGTGAAAGGCCCTACAATCTAACAGGTATTAATACAAAGAGATTAATAAGTACAGTCATGTGCTTGTATTATTTTTTATAGAAGTGGCAGGGCATAAGAGAAGGAACAGGTCTATCCTGGGCAGGAGAGGAAAGTTGTTAAAGCTTCTTGGAAGACATGTTCCTCCAGCTGAGTTGTGAAAGACCAGCAGCTGTAGAAAGGCAGGGATTAAGGGAAAAGGTATCTGGGGCAAAGAGAACACCACACAGAAAAAAATAAAATAGTAAATAGAGCTAGAGAATGCAAATTTAATATTTCTCAATCAAGTGAGGAAGGGTGTTGTAGAAGATGAGAATGTTGGGGTAAATGGAAGTCAGACAGGGATGGGAGAAGGGGAAGAACTGCCTGGAATGCTGAGTTAAGAAGTTTTAAGGAGACATGGTCAGATTTGTGGTTCGTGACAATCACTCTGAGGGCAGCAAACTAGATGCCCTGAAAAGCTAGTGAGACTGGAGGAATGGAGACCAGACAGGAACACCAGCAACACTTTAAACGAGACATAGTAAAAGTCAGAATTAAGGTGTAACCTGGAAGAATTCATTCTGCTATGAATCAACAGGAGCAGGGGGAGAGAGCAGAGTAAAACATACATATTTGGGAGACAATAATAAATAAATGGCAAGGGAGGGGAAAGGCTACCCAAAAATAGCATGCACAGTGAGAAGATCAAGGACAAAATCCTGAAAAACATAAACAGTAGAAGAACTGGCAATATACAAGATGACCCAAGAAGAAATGGCAAAAGGAGGAGAATCAAGAACCAATAAAGGAAAGTCTCATGAAGAAAGTATTGAATAGTGTCAAACCCTGCAAGAGGTCTAGTTAGATGGAACTGAAGAGTCCACTGAATTTGGCAATTAGATTTAATTAGATGTAAACTTTATCAGAGAAGTTTATTTTAAACGGTAGGATAATGTGCCTGACTACAGCAGATAAAAGATGGAAAGGAGAGCAGAGTTTAAGAATTTCAACTTGAAGAAATGTGGCTGCAAAAAAGCAGGAGAGAGATGAAAGGGTACACAACTATTTCAGGGCCTGCTGCCAGTAGGCACTTGCATATGATACATGCTGGGAATCCAGCTTTAATGCTTTATTGCCTGAGCCTGCTCTGCTGCCTGTGGACATTCGTGAGCCTCTTCCCCATTTGTGTCTGGCACAGTGGTTCTGACCCGACTTTGGAGGCACCAGGCAGAACAATCAGATTCTGCCTCTTGAAACACAGCAGAGACTATAGCCAGCAATGCTAGAGGTCCCAAAGCCATTTGGGGTCTCAGAAGTAGCCACTTCCAGGTATCAGACTGACTGAGATTCTGGCAGAGGATCTTGGGACTGAGGTTCCTGAGGGTAGAGAGGATTCCCAGCCCCAGAGAGAACGATCTCTCCACTTACCAACAAGAAACTCTCAGTGAGGACCAAGGGAGGCTGGCTTCATCTTCTCAGCTGGCTCTTTATCTTTACAGCTCAGTTTCCTGGTTGAGCCTATGGAAGGCACTTTTGCCAGATTCAGAAAAGAACAGAGAAACACAACCAAATCAACAGGAAAAACCCACAAGAAGTCTCTTTTGTGTGCACTTTGCCTGGTCAGGCTCATCCTTCCTACACAAGGACATGGTGGGAAAGTGATCCCAGAGTTCCCAGAGCAGCACAGAAGCCAGTTATTATAGAAAGTATGCTAAGTGGGGCAGATGATTCTACATGTCAAACACATAAGAGTTGACCCTAGCACTTCAGATTTATGAACTTTTGTATGGTTACAACTTAATGAAATATCTTCAAGTAGATCATTCTATAGTTCTTCTAGACTGTTCTTCCAAGTTAAGGACTATATTTTATTCATATCTGTAGACTCCTCACTATACACTATACACACAGTACTTTACACATAATAAATGCTCTGTAAATGCTAAAAAAATTATTTAACTCTATAAGTATTTAGTGAGTACCTTCTGCATACCATGTTCTGGGGCTAAGGAAACAGTTTAAGACCTTACTCTCATGGAGCTTATTTTCTAGTTTGGGAAACAAACAATAAGTAAGTAAGCAAATATGTAATATTTTCAAATGGTGAGAATATTAAGGGGAAATTGAGGAAGACTTAGGGATAGAGTGATAAAGGCTCTATTTTTTATATGGTGGTCAGAGAAGGCCCCTTTGATAAGACGAACATTTGAGTAAAGACCTGAACAAGCACACTCTTTACATGGAAAAAGAGTATTCTAGGCAGAGGGAGTGTGCTTGGCAGGTTCACAGAACAGCAATAAAGCCAGGGTAGCTATAGCTGAGTGAGCACAAGGAAGACGGTAGAAGGTGGGAGCACAGAGGCAGCTAGGGTTTGGAGAGGAATTATTTGGATCATAACCTTAGATGAATTTTACCTCATTCTCAAGGAATGCAAATGAAGCTAGTATTAGTCATAAACAACCTTAGAGGTAAATATACTGCCCACAGGTGTTGCAAAGCATTCTTATCCTAAATAAGCATGGTTATTAGATTATTTATTCTTTGGAAGATCTATCCCTTACTGCATTCTCTCCAAAAAGACAATTTAAAATAAACTGGGAAAAAATATTTCTGAACTAACAGTTCAAAAATATCTTTTTAAATGGTAATACTCCTGTTCACTAGTCAGTCCACTAAGGTATGCTTTCTTTTAAGTGCTAAGGCTTATCTTCTCAATTCATGCAGGTTTCTACTTCTCATCACACACTAATGGGTCCCTCCTGACTACTGTCTCCATGAGATTAACTTCCCAAACCTCAAATTGCTCCCAACACTAAATGGCAGGAGAAAAATTAATTTGGGTTTCATGGCATTCTGATTCTGAAGCACTGGGCATGAAAAAATCTGCAAGTGATTCTAGCACAAGCAATGTACATAAATGCTAAGAGAATGCAGAACCCTGGAATGAGGTTAACAGACATCTCTCACCTGAGGATAAAGGCCAGGCACAGTGAATTCTGTTACTAAATCTCCTATGAACACAGCTGTCCCTGCAATATTTGCTAATGTCAAAGTGACCAAATAGCAAGATAGAGAAGAAACAGTTTGGGTCAGAACAAGGGGAGAAGGAAGCTTAAGGATGGAAAGAGGAGTATGGAACAGAGGGAGATGTGAAGAGCCAAGATATTTTGGAATTAACTGAGGGAGGAATGGGAAGGAGCACAAGAATACACAGGAAGATAGAAGAGAAACTGATGTCATCCTGCAATCTTGCTTACCTATATGTCTGTGTCTTCCTCGGCTGGACTCCCAGCATGTAGGTGAATTTTGACTAATATTAATACATCCCCAGCACAGTGCTCACAGAACCTTGCACATAGCCAGCACCAGTTTTTCGAGGAACAAGAAAAAAAGGTTTACTCTCTTCCCCCTATTTCGCCATGTAACTCCGTGACTGCTGTTAAACCCAGCTCAGTAGTTTCCCTTCTTTTTCTCTCCAGTTTCTTTCACTTCTCACTGTGGTCTTCAAGTCAACCCAGGAATGGGCCCTCTGTAGTATGACCAGGCTTTGGAGGCCAGAGACAAAATGGCAGGTCCGAGGGTTACTGTCTATGGCCAAAGATCGGCCACCAGACTTAAAAGCAGCAAAGAGGCTACACAGAGGTAAAGCCAGGAAGAGACAAAGATCAGAAGAGAAGCAGGAAGAGGTAAACTGCAAGGCTGCTGTAGTGGTATGGCTCAGATATGCTTGTGCCTACAAACATTCACTGTGGCATCCCTCCCTTGGGGTCCTCGGCATGACTCTTGGGACAAAGCAGAGTGCTAGAGTGGCCCTGTCTAGGACAAAAACAAGAAAAGGTACTCATGAGGGACAGGATGGAGGAAGACTCCAGGGACTGAGTGTGAAGAGGAGGGTGGAGAGGGGTACTTAAGACTGGTCGGAGCCAGCGTGTGACGATAAAGGGGGTCTGTAGGTGGCCGGGAGTTTATAAAGAGGGAAGCCAAAGGTGTGGGAGGAACTGCGCATCCTCGAAGGCCAAGTAGAAAGAGGTCTAGCCTAAAAGAGAAACAGCAGGACAAAGCCACATCCACGCTGCCAATCCACACTCGATTCCCCTTTGCAAACAACTTCTCCGAGCCAGTTCGGACCTACTGGCCTCAACGACTTCCTCTCACAAGCGTGGACCGCGATCCCCAGAACTACAGGACCCACAGCGCCCCCGCACAGGCCGAGTGACCCAGCCCCTTCCGATCCGCACTAGCCAATGGGCTTAGCCAATTTCCTCGGCCCCGCGTAAAGCGAAGGAAGGAGAGGGCGCTTCCGGTCCCGTGATTTGCTCAGTTGGATCGTCAGGGACTCCAAATGTGCAGTGCTACGGCCAGATCGTAAGACATCGGTACCCCGGCTAAGGGAGGGATCTGCCATGGCACGGGTTGCACTAAGGGAACACAGGTTCCTTATGCGCACGGGTAGGGCAGGCCCGCTCCTTTTAGACCCCGCCTCTTCCGGGGCGAGCCTCGAGCCTGGGGCACATGCGCACTTGCCCACCTTCTCTGGGGCGGGCCTCCGACTAGGAGCCCGGGCGTGGTTATTCATCTCTCAGGCGGGCCTCGGCCTGGGACGCATGCGCACTTCAAAAGGCCCGACAGCGGGGCAAGGATCCGGCGTTGTTTCGTTTGCTATGTGCACGAGGCTATGTATTTTGGGTAACAGGTATTTTGGGTGATGCTTTCCTTTTATATTTTTATTTTTGTTGCTTAACTTCAGGATGCAGCAAAGTGTTATTCAGAGAGTCCTAAAGCCGAGGGTGAAGTTTGGACTCTGTAATGAACCAGCCATGGGATCTTAGGCAAGTCACTTAGACTTGGGGACACCAGCGTCCTCATCTCTGAAACCATGACACTTGGGGCACAGGCTGCCTTCTATCGCTGCTGGGAAGACTGTGTGGAAATGGTACTGCTGGTGCCCACAGCCCTCCAGGTCCGAGTGGGCAGTAGCTGGGCATTGGTCCAGCATTGAATGATGTGAGAGCAGGGAGGGTATTTCTGGGGTCAGCTGGAAGGAGAAGTGGGGAAGGAGAAGCTTCTTTGGATTGTCCCTGGAGCGCATATCTCATCAGTCAGCAATTCCTGATGATTCTCTACCTACATATCTTCCTACTTTTCTCCATCCCCACTGCCATTCACAAATGACTATCCTCTCTCACTTAAATGATTTCCTTGTCTCTAGGTCCCTGCCCATCTCCTGCTGGATCATTCTTAGAGGTAAATTTGATCATTAAAACATTTCATGGCTTCTCTTTGCCCCCAGAATAAAATCCAAACACCTTAACAAGGCTGTCATCTCCTGACTTCTTCCTAGTCCTTCAGCCTTCCTCCACTCCCTCTGTGTTCCATTCATCTTCACATACCATCAGTTCCTTTAGCAAACGAGGCTGCCTTACCTTGGGGGCTTTTTGCATATAACAACAATTTAATGAATATTCTGAACTCTGCAAAGACAATCTTGAGAAGGTTTTAACTAATGCCTTCAGCCATCCTCTCAATTCTCCCCTTCCAACCCTAACAGATTCTGTAGTTTTCTTTTCACTTAGTTGTTAGAAGTCCAGTCTAGTGTAGTCCACTTAAAAACTTCAATCAAGTTTTACACCCCTTCCTTCCTCTCAGCACCAGCCTGACTTCAGCGGTGGAACTTGGTTTGGGGAAGTGGTGTATTCTGACTTTCAGTAGATGTCTCCCTTCCCCTAAAATATTTATTATGTTAGGACCAGGAGGAAGAATTAGAGAGGGTTAGAGAGTGAGGTCAAAAAGTCCTTTTGTCTACCTGAGCATGTAATTGCAATTGTCTGTTGGTTGTGTCTGTCTCTCGGGTGAAGGCTGACTGGTCATGGATACCCTCCATTTGAAAGGTGCCCAAATGCTAGTTTTTATGGGCACATGGGTTAGTTTCCTGCTAGCTCTCCCCAGTGCACAGTCCCCTCATGGGAAATCTACTCCAGCTTAACTGCTTCCCACAACTGCTCAGTCCCTGCCCTTGGCAGTATAACTAGGCTCCCCGGATAGTCTGCCAATTCTTTTAAAAGGAGAACAAGACCAGGCGCGGTGGCTCACGCCTGTAATCCTAGCACTCTGGGAGGCCGAGGCAGGTGGATTGTTTGAGCTCAGGAGTTCGAGACCAGCCTGAGCAAGAGCGAGATCCCGTCTCTACTAAAAGTAGAAAAGAAATTATACGGACAGCTAAAAACATATATATATATAGAAAAAATTAGCCGGGCATGGTGGTACATGCCTGTAGTCCCAGCTACTCGGGAGGCTGAGGCAGGAGGACTGCTCTAGCCCAGGAGTTTGAGGTTGCTGTGAGCTAGGCTGACGCCATGGCAGTCTAGCCCGGGCAACACAGTGAGACTCTGTCTCAAAAAAAAAAAAAAAAAGGAGAACAAGCAAGATGGTTCACACCCTGATGAGTTCACACTGTTCTCGTAACTTACATGAAATTCACACTGACTGCCACACTGTTCATTTGACTCACACATCCTTGCTAAATCAAATGGTAAGAGTGACAACTCTTCCCCTGTCACCTTTCTCTCCCTGCTCCAGTGATCACAGAGAACAGACCAACAAGCTCATCAGCATATTTCCAACCAGGGATTGAGATGTCAGTCTCCTTGCTAGCCTACCAATTTCTATGAGTGTTTCTTTTGCAGACCCCTCACTTTGAGGAAGTGAGGACAAAAGGCACAACACTTTATCCCTTGGCTGGGGACACAGGACTCTATCAATGCCCTTTCTCTTCACCTCCATACCACATTAAATTTACATGTAGGGGAGGCTGAGGATGGGGTACTGCAGTACAGTTTAGGTTAGCAGAACTGATTTTCCACCTTTTAATGGCACCTCTCAATGTTAGTGCAGGACAGTTCTCCAGGTGGCCTTGGAGCAACCTAGTTCTCCCCCTTTTCTTGCTTGTAGTTCTCAAGAATAACTGTAGAATATGCTGGGAATGTAATATCCTGAGGAGGAAGGAATTGCCTGGGACAGCCCAGGCTTTGTTCCTCTCTCCCCTGGAAGCAGGATGTCCATCAGAGCTTTGCCCAGTGAGTCACATTGCCACTGAAGGTGCCACAGGGTAGGCTGTTTTGGGGAGGCCCAAGTGGAACACATGCAGAGAATAAGTCCATCCACCGTGCACAGCTTTCTTGAGCTTTGGGGGACCAGCTCACAATGGATCCAAGATTTCTTCTATCCCTTGCTGCCTACTTGTAAATAATATACTTCACATAACTTGTTGCATGTGAATGTGTTCTGCCTCATCCAACATTGGTAGCACTTCAGTCCAGGATGTGGTGGGCAGAAGTGTTTGGACTCCTATTCCTGGTGGCTGGCATAGTGATGATCTCTGCTATCCTCCACACAGTGGGAGTCCTCCCTTGAGATTGGTTATTAGTGGACCTGTTTCACAAAATTGGTCCTGTGAGCAGGGTCTGGTCTGACAGAGCCATGGCTTTCTAGTGAAGTAGGACGGTGATACCCACCCCAGCCCCCAGTGCAGACACATCAGCCTGGGCTTGCAGGGGCTAGATGAGTTACAAGGAAGGAAAGAAGGGTGGTAAGTGGGACATGGTCTCCCCTACTCCCCTGCAGAGGTGAATGAGCTGACTATATGGACTGAGACAAAGAGAACAGAAACTAGAAACACGTAATTGCTGATTCCTGGACCAGAAAGCTGGGAAGAAGGTACTCAGATGGACCCTGAGGTACCTGAGAGGGAATGGGAAAGAGGTCCTCAGTCCCTGGAACATCAAAGAGGGAACCACAGCACATGCAATATGAACCTTCACAGATAGGGAGACTCACTATCTAAAGGACAGATATGGAGGAAGGCCAGGGAAATCTTATGTAGTGTGGTTGGCATGCCTGTTTGTTAAAGGGACATTGCAGACCCAAATGTCTCAGGCTGAATGGCACAGTTAGAAATGGAGCCAAAGCTTCTGGGTCCCCACTGAAGTCCAATGGCCCTATATATACCTGTTAAGATAAAAAGGGAAAGGAAGGGAATTCAGACTTTTCTGGGGTTCTTGGTCCCTGGCACCTACATC
Organism: Lemur catta; assembly: GCF_020740605.2. Taxonomy (NCBI): domain Eukaryota; kingdom Metazoa; phylum Chordata; class Mammalia; order Primates; family Lemuridae; genus Lemur; species Lemur catta. The sequence goes on along the minus strand of NC_059130.1, from coordinate 31,113,977 downwards.
ACAATATTTACAGGTCCCCTTAGGGGAAAACAATTAAACTGATGACATCTGTAGATCTAAGGATGAACATGGTAACATATGGTGCTTATTTGCTTACGGTGCTTATCTGCTTGTGAGTAGAGTTCTTTGGCCATTTCAGGTGCCAGTGACTGGTTCCCGTTACTGAGTGCAATTATAGGCATTGATATTTGGGCTACATGTGGAACAGAACATCACCGCTGCCTGAGTGGTGATGTCCCTTCACAACTAAGAATTCAAGCCATAGAAGTGGGGCATATCCACTCCTGCCTGCCACCTAAGCTACACAAGACCCACTGGGCTATTGAACAAAAGCAGTACTGCATGCTAAATGGAGAATAGGACATTACTTGGTTAATTCAAAACTTGCTACAGATAAAAATGTTATGAGCTACCCTGTCACAATGTAACTGCCCCATTTGGCTGGTCAAAAAGGCCTTTGGAGCATAGAGACTAGTAATGGACTATCCCAGGCTGAATGCCAAGACTACCTGGGCTGGAAGCCAAAAAAGTATCCCAGATGAAGGTCAAACAAAAATGTTTAACCCTAGCAGCACTCACTAAGAAAAAGGAGGCCCCACAGCTGGTAGGCCTGTCTGGGTACTAGAGACAGTATGTACTTTGCTTGAGTGCTCTTGTGGCCTCCTTAGTCAAAACGACCAACGAAGCTGCCAACTTTGCATGGCACCCTTTGCAATAGCAGGCCTTGAAAGCCATTCAACAAGTTGTGACCCAGACACTGACTTTAAAACCTTTAAAGCCTGATAGAGTTACAGGTGTCCACAACCCCCATGTCTGCTAACTGGGAGTCTGTGGCAACAGAAAACTGCCATTAGGGTATGCTGGCCTCTTATTTTAGACACATAAGTTGCCTGAGGCAGCCACCAGATATGTCCATTCTGAATGTCAACTCCTTACTTGCTACTGGGCACTGATGGGGACTGAGCATCTTATGGCCAGAAAGCCACATGTGACACTGCAACATGAGCTGCCCAGTCTCACTTGGGCACCCACAAACCCCACCAATAAAATCAGACAGGCTTGACAGACATCAATTATCAAATGGAAATGTTACGTTCAAGATTGAGCCCAGCCAGGTTCCCAAGGAACCAGTTAGCTCCATAAACAAATGGCTGGCCTGTCAGAAGGGACCAAGCAACCTATAGGAATGCTTTGGCTCCTCCTATGGCTACCTGGAGCCCAAGACTCAGAGTCATGCCTACTGATTGTATGGCAGGGTTTACTGATGGCTCTGCAAAACACCAAGCAGATGGGCCCACCAGGCTGTGGCTGCTGTCCAGTCATGGGAATGGCCATCTTTTGACTGAGATTAAACATGAACGTTCTACCCATGGGGCCAAACTACCTGCAATAGTAATTACCATCCAGGCCACCTCTACCACCATATCTTGCTACATTTTCACCAACTCATGGGTCATTGCTGACAACCTAGCCATCTGGCCAGGAGAATGACAACTAAGTGACTAAGCTATTAATAGACCTCTTGGGGTTTTTTTAATATAATTTTTAATTTTATTTATTTTTTTGTGATGAACTATTACTTTTTTCTTTTTTGTTATTTCAGAGTATTATGGTGATATAAATGCTTTGGTTACATAAATTGCCTTTGTACCACCCAAGTCAGAGCTACAAGCATGCCCACCTCCCACACAGCGTGCACTGCACCCATTAGGTGTGAATTTACCCATCCCCTCCTGCACCCTCCACCCTGCCCTTAATGTACCTCTTATATGGGGTCTAGAACTATGGCAACAGCTTGCTTCAGGAAGAGACAAATATATATAATTCATGTGGATGCTGGGACTATCATAGCCCCCCTTGAGAAGAACTTGTCATGTTTTTGTATACCTCACAGGACTTTATTCTGACCAAGGAACATCCTTCACTGCCCAAGCAACATGATGGGCACACTCTCACGGAATATGATGGACTTTCCTCGCACTCTGTCATCCACAGGGCAATGGAGCCACGGGGGTGGGAGGCAGAACCAAGGAGTACCAGGCTGCACAGTCCCCAGTCTTTCCAGTCAGGTGGGTGGCATTATCAGACGTGTCAAGTTTATACGGGGCATGACCTCCCTTCATGGACCAGACAACTGAGGCTGAAAGGTCTGGGTCACACAAGGGCAGTGGGTGCCCACAGAGGTAGTAACCTGGGGTCTGGGGCAGACAGACTAGACCACTACACCACCTCATCCCAACCCCTATCTGATACGCAGGGAGCACCTGGGACCCCAGGGTGTGTGGGGGAAGGGGCAGTAACCTGTCCATCTGCTTTTCTGTGAGAACATGGCAGCAGAGGCCTGGAATCATCACAGTTCCATTAGGCTCTCCCAAGCTGTGACCACTGCAGGTAACCTGACGAAGTGCTGGATCTGCCATCCCGTACCTTGTTCTGTCACAGACCATAGAGACCCTCTGATCCTGCAAGTGGTAAACTACACCAGCATTCCTAACGCCACAGTGTACACCAACAGAATCCGGGCCCTGGCCTGCCAAGTGAGGATCTGGCACTCAACACTTGGGAGGGAGCTAGAGGTGCCCTGTTTTAATTTAACTGACTCTGGCAAAGTGTGACAACCACAACTAACAAAACATTGGTGGGCTGGTGCTTTGACACAACACAGTCCTTGACTACTTGGACCAGAAGTGTCCTGGCAACAATAACTAAACAAGGACTGGATAAATGCTATGAACAATACTGTATGGGGAGAACTGAGCTCATGCAACTGTGTGATTGTCGAGGCCTGGCTGGTGAATGCCTCCATGCCTGTGAACAGGTCACTGAGCAATCAAACAAGGGAAGGGTGCTGTGTGCACATGAGCGCGATGTCTTTCTTTGAGGGCATTTGGGGGTGACCTGAATATGGGATGGGCAGTGTCATGCCTGAAAGCTGATGGATGATGGGGTTCTACACATTGGGTGTCTGGGGTTGCCCCTGGATACCACCCCTGGGAATGAGGCACACCACTGTGCCAGCACCCTAAAGCTGTGCCCCAGGCTTACTAGCAATCTGCCAGGAGGAGTAACTGACTCTGGGTTTATGTCCCTTATGAGAGCTTTGATCCATATGTAGAAATCAGTGCTCAAAAAAAAAAAAATTATGAGAAACCTGTCCCTGACCATGGAAAATATTGCTTCCTCCACTGCCACTGCCTTGGCAGCACAGCAGACATCCCTCAATGCCCACAGGAAGGTTGTTTTAGACAACATAATTGCTCTGGAATTCTTTTCGGCCCAGTCGAGAAGAATATATGCCATTGCCAACACTTCTTGCTGTACCTGGACTAACACCTCAGGCATTACAAAGACACGGGTGGAGGAGATCCAGAAGCAGGCCCACTGGCTGCGGACAGTGGGCACATCTGAAGGATCCTTCTTTGGCCTCATTAGTAAATTCTTATCTGGATTGCTGGGACCCTGGGCAGGTCACTGTTTCAGGCAGGTCTGGCCATCCTGCTAAGGTTATAGTTCTCTTGGGCCTAATGAAATGTATTCTGGCTGTGACTCAATGATGTTACCCTAATACTGTGTCAGTCAAGATGTCACATGAACTGACAAGACAAACATCCCAGATCTAAGGAGGTCAGTGGACATGAAATGCACTAACTTTGCTAAGAGGGATATCTGGGTTGTGGGTGGAGTGCAGGACAATTCTCGTGCCTTCCTTGCTTGTAGTTCTCAAGAATAACTGTAGAATGTGCTGGGAATGCAATATGGCAAGATAGGAAGGAACTGCCTAAAACAACCCTGGCCTCGTGCTCATCCCTCTTAGGGAATGAAACATCTTAAGCTAGGAAGGAGCTGCCCAGGACAGCCCAGGCTTTGTTCCTCTCTCCCCTGGAAGCAGGGTGTCCTTCAAAGCTCTTCCCAGTGAGCTGCATGACTCCTAAGGTATATAACCCATAGTGCGCTGCCTTTTGGGGTCCCTCAGCTGTGGTGCAAGTGGGGCATATGCAGTCAAGAAGTCCATCCAGCTGAGTGTGGTGGTTCACACCTGTAATCCTAGCACTTTGGGAGGTGGAGGCAGGAGGATCACTTGAGACCCAGAGTTCGAGATCAGCCTGGGCAAAATAGCGAGACCTCATCTCTACAAAAAATAAGAAAAATTAGCCAGGTATGGAGGTGCAAGCCTGTAGTCCCAGCTACTCGGGAGGCTGAGGCAGGAGGATCACTTGAGCCCAGGAATTTGAGATTGCAGTGAGCTATGACAGCACCACTGAACTCCAGTCTGGGCAACAGAGTGAGACCCTGTCACACACACACACACACACACACACACACACACACACACACACACAAAAAAAAAGTCTATCCACCCCAGGCAGCTTTCTTGAGCCTTGAAGGACCAGCTCACAATGGATCCTAGCCTTCTTTTGTTCCTTGATGCCTATCTATAAGTAATAAACCTGCTTCACACAGCTTGTTCCATGTGAGTGTGTTTTGTCTCACTGGACTCGGGCAATGGTAGGTAACACTGCAGCCCAGGATGCAGTGGGTGGAAGTGTTTGGACTCCCATTCCTGGTGGTTGGCATAGTGATGATCTCTGCTGTTCTCCAGGTGTGAGAGGCTTCCTTTGAGATTGGTTATTAGTGAACCTGCTTCACAGCAAGATGCATGTTCCTGTTTGTCCTCAGTTTGAAATCTTAACTGACAATTCCAGGGTACCAAAATGGTCCTACTTGATATCCTGCTACACAAATGCTGTCTCCTTTGCCCAGTACACTTGTCACTCACCTCAGCCCCTTCTTTCTTTTCCCATCTTCCTGCAACTGTCTCCCCCTCATCCTTTAGGTCTCAGCATAGACATCACCACTGCCAGGAGGGAGTCTGACATTGCCAAGCCTACGTAAGGCAGGAGGCTGATCGATTGCCTCCAACACTCTTGTGGCTCCCTCATCCTAGCCCTCCCTCTCCAGCTGTGTGTCAAGTGACTCTTGATAGTCATCTTCTCCCACTAGACTGGCCCCATGAGGGCTGAGACAGGGTGAGCCAGTTTTGTCCTTCTTTGTCCCCAAAGTGTCTCACACACAGAGAGCACTTGATACTTGTTGAGTAAATATGTGAACGAATGATTTTGTGTAGTTTTGCGGGAAGAGGGAGCTTCTGTGTGGTTTGGAAAAGCCTAGAGTCCTGTTGATACACCACCATCCCCACTGCCCCACGGCCCTGAGAACTACTGCTCTCTGTTCCTGCTTCACATATCAGATTATGTTTGCAGAAAAATCTTTGAAATATCTGAAGTGCTGTATTAGAATCTGTGCTTTTATAAATCAGTTTTATTGCTCAACCTACCCTTTAAGCATTTGCAAAGAGGAAACTATGAGATAGTCAAGGATGGGGTATTACCTTAAACTCTTTGCTCCATTCCCCACTTGATTCAAAGCCTGGCTTGGCCCCATAGGAGCTCCCTTCCCACCACTTGACTGTAGTGGAAGGGAAATCATGGCTGCTCCTTCTGCTGCACCCCAGCCTCCTTCATTCATTTGTTCAACAAGCTACTATTAACTGGCCTAGAAGGGCTGATGGGGACTTCAATGTGTGTCCAGCTGGGGCCCAGGCTAGTGGGGTCACGATGAGGGAGGAACAGCTTCCCCAAAGTAAGCATATTCCTACACTCGGACACTAAGGCGGAGTTCTCAGTAAGTAGGGCCGTTCCTTGCTTCTCCCCTTCCCCTTCCTCTCCACACCCCAGGAAAGGTCATGCCCCAGAAAAATGCCCCTTGGCCTTCAGAGCCCTGGGATGAAAAAGGGTGTTATTCCCAGGAAGCAGCTCAAGACATAAGAGTCTCCCCATACCCCCATCCTGGATTGTCTATTCTGTCCTTTAAAATAGAGGCAGCATTTTTTTGTCTGAAGAACCAAGCTCCTGGATTAACTAAAACATTAACTTACACAGAATATCACACTCATTGTTTCACCCAACAAATAGATATTGAGCGATATTTATATGTTAGTTTCTGAGGATACTAAAGACACAATTCCTGCTCTCAAGTTGATAACCATCTAGTGAGAGGTGGGGGAACCAGTTTCAGCACTAAGCACTATGACCTGGAAGTAATGGGGTCAGGAAAAGCTTCCCAAGGTCAATAACACCAGCCTAGTCCTAAACTAGGGTTGACCAAGCAGAGAAGGGGGAGGGGAGGGATGCAGAACTGCAGCCAGAGTGAACATCAGGTACAGAAGCCAGGAGATAATAGATGTCAACCTTTGCTGGGCACCCATCCTGGGCTGGACATTATTCTAAGAACTCAACAACAACCCTTTGAAATAGGTGCTATAGCCCTTTTCGTATATGAGGAAACTGAGGCTTGGGAAAGTTAAGTAACTATATTGAACAAGGTCACATTTTTCTTAATAAGTGAGGAAGCCAAGACTCAGACCAGGAAGTTTGAGTCCAGAGTTGCTGCCCTTCACCACTTTGTTACTGGGGACTTGCAGTTGATGCAAGTTGTCTTTTGCAAAGGAATATAAGACACATAGGAGAGCAGGACTAGGCAGGTAGACAGAAAAGGATATCATGAATGTAGAGTTTATATATCACATGGCAGCATTTAGACTTTGTCTTAAAGGCAACAGGGGCCCGAATGATGGATTCTGAGGAGTCAGGTGGTCTGATTTATTTGTGTATATTTATCTGTTAACATTGGGTAAGACAGATAAGGGAATAAGACTACTAGAGGCAACACCAGTTGGTAAACTACTGCAGTGATCCAGGCAAGGACTGATGAGGACCAGGAATTGGAAGCTTGAGCTAAGGTATAAGCAAGGAGGATAAGGAGGAGGGGATGGATTGAGGGCTATTTCAGAAGTGGAATTTACAGGACACTGAAACTGAGTCAGTGCAGGGAGCTGGGAAGAAGGAGCAGTCTAGCATGACTCCCAGGTTCTTTGTTTTGAAGAGAGGGTGTTTGAGGTTGCAGTGAGCTATGATGACCCCACTGCACTCAAGCTCAGGCAACAGAGTAAGACCCTGTAAAAAAAAAAAAAACAGCCATGAAATAGGATATGGAGGAGAAGCAGATTTGAACCGGAAGATCATGAGGATGGGTTTGGGTGTGGTGGGTTACAGATGCCTGTGCGACAGTTGAAGGTTCAACTAGGCGAGGCAATGGGAAGTTAGGTTTCTAGGTCTGAAGTTAGGAATGAAATCTGACTAGAGGTACATACTGGAGAGCCATTGGCACAGAGGTTGTCGCTGAAACCATGAGAATCGATGAGGTAATCCAGAGACGATCTCAGAGAAGATAAAAAGATAGAGTGGACTCTGGGGAAACAGCAAACACACAGAAGGGCAACTGGATGCAGGGGGGTCCTGGAGGAGAAGCGGAGGTAGGAGGACATTGTGCAGGCATGACACCACTAACGCTGAGGGGAGGAAAGGGTTTCAAGAAGGAGGAAGTGGTCGGTTCTGACAGGTCAAGGTAAATTTTGAAAAATGCTCGTATATTTGGGATGAAGTTGCTATTGGCCCTGAGTGGCTGGTGGGATGGAAGCAAGATCAAAGTAGGTTTCAGATGAGTGGGAGGGAGGGATGGAGACAGTACTTTACAAAAAGCTTGGCTCTGGTGGAAAAGGAGAGAGAACACAGGATCCAAGGAGTTGTTTGGATTTTTGTGTTTCTCATTTTGTTGTGTCTTGTTTTTAGATAAGAGAGACTTAGCATGATGTATTTCTTTCCTATTGCTGCTGTAACAAATTACTACAAACTTAGTGATTTACCACAAATTTACTAACTTACAGTTCTGGAAATCAGAGGTCCTAAAATGGGTTGGCAGGGCTGCATTCTTTTTGGAGGCACTAGGGAAGAATCTATTTCCTTGCCTTTTCTAGCTTCTAGAGTTTTCCTATATTCCTTGGCTTGCATCCCAAAGCCAACAGTTTACCATGTTCCAATCTCTTTCTTCCTCCCTCCCTCTCTCTGCAGCTGTTGTCATATTGCTTTCTGTCTGAACTTATTAGAATTCTTGTGATTCCATTGGGCCCACCCAGATAATCCAAGATAATTTTCCCATTTCGAGATCCTTGACTTAATTATATCTGCAAAGTCCCTTTTATCACGTTAGGTAACATATCCATAGGTTCTACGGATTAGGACGTGGACATCTTTGGGGGGCTGTTATTTAACCAACCACATATGGTATCTGCCTGGCACATAGTAAGTGTTCAAAAATATTATTATTACAATAGTAATATTAATATTTCTATGCTGAGGAGAAAGAGCCGTCAAAAAGAAAGGCATTACAAACATAGGAGAGAGAGAGAAAGAAAGAGAGAGAGAGAGATTCTGAAAGAGAGAAAGTAAAAACTCCTCAGCCCAAAAGGGATGGGGCCCACACAGCTGGGGAAAGGAAGACTCTGGCCCCTGGACATTAAGTGAGATAATGTACACATTGCTGGCATGTAGCATTCACTGCATATTTGTTTGCCTGCCTTATTCCTGAAGTGTTCCTACACTAGTGAAGGATCAGGGTATCATCCTGCCTCAGCCTGACAACCCCACCATATACTATCATTTAAGCTCCCCAAAATTTCACCTCTGATTTATCATCATTTCTCCCAGAGCTCCTGACTCAATGTCTTTTGCAAAATAGATGCTCAATAAATGCTTTGGGATGAATAAATAAATGAATTAATGAAAACAAATGAACAACCTTCATGGCTGGGAGAACACTGATTTAGGGCGATCAGAATGTAGCAGCTTCTGACAGTGAAGGCTTCCTGCAGAAGACTTCCTGTTTTAGCAGGGTAGAAAGAGAGAACTTAAGGATCAGGAAGGGAGGTCTCCCAGGTGGGAGGAATTCTTCAGAGGGGAAAAAAGAAAGATGGGAATGTAAAGAGGTATGTGGCGGTCAAGTTTTCCCCCTTGAGTGAAATTGATTGGTAATCAGTAAAGGGCATTACAAGCCACTAAGAATGAGTTTGCACTGATACAAGATAAAATGGGGTAGTTCATGATACTGTACTCTATAGTGGAAATTTGCTTACAGAGTAAATCCAGGTGCTCTCACCACTAAAAAAGAAAAATAACTAAATGAGGAAGTGAATATGTTAATTTGCTTGACTGCAGTAACATTTCACTACATACATGTAAATGATATGTTGTACACCTTAAATATGTATAACTTTTATTTTAAAGAATAGAAATTAGAAAACAACCAATTACTCTAGGCTTTGGAGAGATATCCAAACAGCCCTGCAATAGAAAAAGCACTAGAATAAAAAGCACTGCATTGGAATTTTTTATAAATTCTATTATAATTAAATGTCTGATTCTAGAACTCATTTCTGCATTCCCTTGAACAAGTTACTCAATCTCATTGAGCCTCAGTTACCTGAGACGATAAAGTGAGCTGATGCAGGTGAAGCACTTAGCCAGTAGCTGCTGTAAAGAAAGAAATAATGCAATAAATTATTGCTATTACTGTCTCTCAGGGTTGTTGTTATAAATAAAATAACATGTCAAGCACCTAACATTTTAATGGAGGCTCAGTAAATACTTTAATCTCCTCTTTTCTACATTATAAATGTAAACCAAGTGCTCTTGGGACATGAGAGACACTGGGAGCTCAGAGGCTCTTGGGACTCTGCTGCTATCATCTGGGTGAGAAGACTCAGGGCCTGGCTCAGCGTCCATGGAGGACCCAGGTGTTTGGGATTTAAGCAGTCAATACATAACACCTCCCTTTCCCCTACCAGATTATATAACAGGTCTCTTTCCCTCACCCAAATTCTGAACCCGTGGAGACAGAGAGATGAGGCAGATGGTAAAACTCTATAACTGATAAAGACCATGTTGGAAGATACGGCTTAGCTATGTGCAGCCACAGTGGGCTTCCTAACAGGGAAGTTCAGGGTTATTCTGACTCACCACTCCACCATCATTATTGATGGAGAGCTATGGGCCTCTCACTCATGGGGGCATGCCCCTGTAAAACTTTCAGAAAGGAGAGGTACAAGTGAGTGTTCTGCACCCCAGGAGGAAAGAGTGAATGCCAGAGCAAAGAGAGGCCAGGAGTGTTAGTCTGATAAGTTTCTGCTCCAAGAAAGAAAACACCAAGAATGTGGAAGAAGTCTTCCCCAATGCCATGTCCTATTTCTTTTTTTCTACTTAGGCTTCCAGACAACCATCTAGGTCATCCAGAGATGCTGGCCCTTGCCAGTGGCAAACTCTTCCTTAATGGGGCGGTGGGTGAGCCAGTGGGGTCTGCCCTGGAGATACTGAGGGAGCTCCAGCTGCCTGGCATTCCAGTGTGACTCAGCTTCTGGGCCCTGCCTCTTTAGAAATAAATGAAGAACAATGCAACTTTGATATCTTTGGCATCTGGTTCAGAGCCTGGTGAGTTGCTTGGCCATTTCCTACAGGTCAGAAATATAACATGGGAACATAAAGGAAATCACCAGGTCCAGAGCTCCACCAAAGATTCCTCACTACCAGTCGTAAAAGCCAGCACTCCTCATCTAAAGTGAGGTAGGGGTAACCAGTCAAACCACAGCCTCATGTGAAGCACTGAACTAGGGAATGAGAGGCAACACAGGAGGGGAGGGATTGAGAAGCCCAGTCTGGTTGGAGAGATAAAATCAAGAGGCCTGAAACAAGGAGCCATAAAGGACACAGAGGAAACTGCTAATGACTATAGTGTTTCTTTTGCGGGGAAGGAAAGTACTCTAAAATCAGATTGCAGTGATGTTTGAACAATCTCTTGGAATTGTACACTGTAAATGGGTGAATGTGAATTATATATCTCAATAAAGATGTTATGAAAAGAAGACACAGACATCGTGTTTTAGTGGACTAGGAAACAAGAGACTAGAATCCCAGTCCCTGATAAGCCAATTACTGTGTGACTTTGGTCACTTCCCTTCTTTATGCCTTAGTTTCCTCATCTGTTAGGTGAAGGTGCTGGACTAGATGACCTCTAAGGTTCCTGTATTAGTTTCCTGGGGCTGCCATAACAGATTACCACAAATGTGGTGGTTTAAAACAACAGAAACTCATTCTTTCACAGTTCTGGAGGCCAGAAGTCTGAGATCAAGGTGTCAATACCAGGCTCCCTCCAGAGGCTCTGGGGGAGAATCCATCCCTTGCCTCTTCCAGTTTTTGGTGACTGTTGTCATTCCTTGGCTTGTGACCATGTCTCTCTCTGCTCTGTCTTCACAACACCTTCTCTGTGCGTCTGTCCCTCTCAAAATTCCCTCCTCCTCTCTCTTAGAAGGATACATATGACTATATTTAGGACCCACCTGGATGATCTAGAATAAACTCTCAAGATCCTTAACTTAATCTCATGTTTTACCATGTATAGTAATATTCATGTGTTATAGGGAATTGATACAGATGACTTGGAATGGGGGTTGGGGAGCAATTCATCTACAGATCTTTGCAAGTTTATAGGAGAATGAGGAGAACTGAATTGAGAAAATTGAACTGCCTTGTCTTTTCCAGACACCTCCTCTTCTCTTCACTACTCTTCCATTCTAGTTATCCTGGTTCTTATTTAAAATAACATACACTTGTATGGAATTTTATGGTTTGAAAAGTTATTATGCATTTATCAGCTCATTGTGGGTCCCACAAAAACCTATAAATTTGGTATTCTTATTATAATTCCATTTCTAATGAGTAAATGGAGGCTCAGAGAGATTAAATGACCTAACCAAGGTTACTAGCACTGAAAGTACTAGTGCCCAGATTCTAACCTGGCATTCCAAATCCTGTGGGTCCCACTCTGCTGTCACCAGCCTGAATCATGGAATAGCATCAAAGGATTCTATGCCAGGATGGAGTAGATGCACTTGGGTAGGATCAATTCTCTCTATTCCTCCTGCTAAGCACAGATAAAAACCCTGGGTATTACATACTAAAAAAAATAAATAACTAAGATGACTCGGAAAGGTGGGGACAAGAAGGCAGACCAACTAGGAACTTTAGAACTCAAAAATCAAAATGGCAGTGAGTTCATGGCTTTCCTTTTTGCCTCACGTACCCTGGACTAGGTGCCAGGGAAGCAGCCCAGAAATGCCAATGGGCACAGACAAAATAAAGTGTCAAGAAAAGCCTGCTTGATTTCTCTAGCCAAAGCACTAGGAAAAAGGCAATCCAACAAGACAGAACACTTTCAGACAATAACTGCCATACTCCAGCCAAACACCATGAAAAAAAAACCCACAGCCCCCTACGCACTCTGTTAACAAATGTCAGTGGGGAGCCTAGACTTCCATCTTTACCCAGCTGTGAGGAGGCACCCCACCCTCTGCCCCCCCATCCTTCTGTCATCAGAGAAGACTGAATGGGGGGCCCTGGACTTTCATCCTGCCCAAAAGTAAGGAGCTCTCTATCTAGGGGTAGCAAGGCACCCTCCAATCCTGCCAGTGCAGAGTCAGAGGAGCCACCTGGGGAGTCTGGAATCCTGCATCCATCCAGCAGTGAGGAAGCCCCTTTCCCCCTCCCCCTGGTTGTCAAAGGAGGATGAGTGGAGAACCTGGACCTTCCCCTCCACCTGGCATTAGCAAGGTGACACCCCCTCCTCCAACTGGCGTGGTGTCAGAGAAAGCCTGCCAAAACAGAAGATTTAAATAAGATCCAGAGTCTCATAATACCCAAAATGTCCAGTATGCAATAAAAAAATCATACATGATACCAAGAACCAGGAAAATCTCAACTAGAATGAAAAAAAGACAATCAACAGATCTCAACACTGAGATGACACAGATACTGGAATTATCTGACAGGGATGTTAAAGAATCATAAGAATGTCTGAACAAGCAATTATGAATATGTTAGACATAAAAAACAGAAACTCTTACTGAATAGAAGCTATAAAGAGAACATTTTAGAACTGAAAAATATAACTATCAAAATTAAAACTCAGTAGATGGCTCAACAGCAGAATGGAGGGGACAGAGGAAAGAATTGGTGAACTTTAGGATGAAACAAGGGAAATGACTGAAGCTGAATAATTATACACTGGGTAAATACAATAGACTTTCCTTTTCTAAATTATGTTTGACAGCTTATTCAAAAAGTATAACATTCTCTGAATCTTGATCTCAATGAATATGAAGGAAATATTTTAAAATATTATATTATAAAGGGGGAGGGTAAAGGGACTTGAAGGAAGGTAAGGTTTCTACATTTGTCTCAAACTGTTAGAATACAGACACCAGTAGAACTTTGTGATGTTGGGATGGTTCTGTATCTTGATTGCAGTGGTAGTTACAAGAATCCACAGGTATAGGATGGGCACAGTGGCTCATGCCTGTAATCCTAGCACTTTGGGAGGCCTAGGTGGGAGGATCACTCGAGGCCAGGAGTTTGAGACCAGCCTGAGCAATAGTGAGACCTCATCTCTACAAAACAAATAAGAAAAAAGGTAGCTGGGTGTGGTGGTGTGCACCTGTAGTCTCAGCTACTCAGGAGGCTGAGGCAGGAGAATCACTTGAGCCTAGGTATTTGAGGTTGCTGTGAGCTTTGATGATGCCACAGCACTCTATCCCAGGCAATAGAGTGAGACTCTGTCTCAAAAAAAAAAAAAAAACAAGAATATACATGCATGATAAAACAGCATAGACTATACGCACACCTCGTACCAATGCCAATTTACTGGTTTTGATTTTGCACTACAGTTATACAGGATGTAACCACTGGGCAACATTAGGGGAAGGGTACACAGAACCTCTTTTTACTATCTTTGCAACTTACTATATATCTAAAATTATTTCAAAATGAAAAGTTTTTTTTTTTTTTTTTTGAGTCAGAGTCTCACTCTGTTGCCCGGGCTAGAGTGAGTGCTGTGGCATCAGCCTTGCTTACAGCAACCTCAAACTCCTGGGTTTAAGCGATCCTACTGCCTCAGACTCCCCAGTAGCTGGGACTACAGGCATGCGCCACCATGCCCGGCTAATTTTTTCTCTATATATTTTTAGCTGTCCATATAATTTCTTTCTATTTTTAGTAGAGACAGGGTCTCACTCTTGCTCAGGCTGGTCTCGAACTCCTGAGCTATAGCGATCCACCCGCCTGGCCTCCCAGAGTGCTGGGATTACAGGCGTGAGCCACCGTGCCCCGCCTTGAAATGAAAAGTTTTTAAAAAGACAATTGAAAGCATTTTCACAGGCAATCAGGGCACTCCCTTTTCAATCTAGGAACCGTTCATGAAGGAAGGCAGTGTTCAAAGGGCAGAAATTTCTGGACTGGAACCTCTCGCTCAGAGCCTAGCCTCACCCTCAAGTGACATCACAAAGCCCCAGAAGCCCCACCCACCACCCAGAGGTGCTGCCAACTAAACTGACAACTGAGGACTGTGTTTGTATTGGAAGCAGTTGTTCAATCCTGTGGAGAAAACCTCTCTGCCTTCTCCATTACATCAAAGGAAAATGGCCCCACATGAGGAACAGGATCAGTAGATACATGACACAGCTCCACAGCCACTCCTAGGATATCACAAAGATCAAGCCCAACTTCTCAGTGTTTTCTTGGTCGTGTGGGCAGTCTGCTTACACCACACATCTACCTTGGCTGTCTTTGAGAAACCTATGTCTTCCCTACAACTTCCAGCCTTCTCATGGGACAAGGGTACACTTACCACTGCCATATCTGACCCTGCTTACCTAATAAAAGTTCTCTTCTTCTTTGCACTCCTGATGACTCTAGTCACTCTACTCATCCTGGTCTGGAAAGTAACCAAAGACAAAGGCAACGAGAACAGAGAGCCAGACCCAAGAAAGGAGGCAACACTGAAGGCATGAAGACCTACATCTCTTGGTGGGCAAGCCCCTGAGGTGAAGACCTGGCAGCCCAGGAGGCAGGGCCGTCTCGGAGCTATCTTAGCACCCAGAGCCTGGGAAGGAAGAGCTGCTTTAGCCACCCAATTCCGCCAATGCCAGATGTTCCCCCCAGGCCTCATCTCCCTCCTCCACCACCCTCCCCCTTATAATGCACTCATCCTGTTGTCTTTGGCTTGTCCTAACTTCTGAGTTTGAATGTCTTCTCTCGATGGATCTTCTAGACTAAAATTATGAATGGCTCTTGATTTCTGCATTCACAGAGGAAAGGAACAAATACATGGAGAATTACAATCGATTACAAGTTTTCCTGTATAAATTGGGCATGTGTTGACTATGAGACATTGAAATTACAGGGAGCTCACAGCATCTCAAACTATATGATGCAGCCATACTGCAAGCTCAGTTCCAGAAGATCCTTGAAATGGAACAGCTCACTCTACTCTGAACTCTAGGTAAACGCCTTCCTCCTTTTCACCTACTGCTGGGAATAAAGAGTATATCTTCTAAAAAATAATCTGAAGCACCAAATACTTTTCTCTCATCCTCTCCTCCTCTCTCCCATCCTTCAACATAGTGGGTTGGCAAAATTTTTAACTAACATATTCTAAAATGATAATTTTTCTTTTTTTGTCCTTTCAATATTTGGAATAAATTAATGAAATCCAAAGTAAAGAGGTGGATTTTTTGAAAAACCATACTCTCATCCAGTTAAGTTTGGGTTATCCTAGGGAGCATTTGGTTATTTGCCCGAAAGGAATGAATATTTTTCTGGAAGAAAAAAATCTTTGCCCAGCTCTACTGTTAACTGTTCCTCCTAGAAGCATCATATCAGGTGTTCCCCTGCCTCCACCCTCATATGCAATTGACTCTGAACATCTCAAACCAAGATCCCCTCCTTCAAAAACCTTTTCCCACTGCTTAAAATCAAGGGACTGTGCTTGGCCTGCTGTAAGAATGCCCTGCTGGCACATGGGCCATGCACTCTGCATCCCAAACCACAGATGCCTTTATTCTGAACTCTTACTATGCATCAGGCCCTGTCCTGGGTGCTGGGGGTACAAGAGCAGCAGAAAGGTGCCCTGTCTTCTCTTTCCTACAGTACATACAGCACAGTGAGAGACACAGATGTTATGAAATAATCACATAAAGAATGCTTAATTGTAGACTGAGAAAAGTGCTCTGAGAAAAGAATTTGGCTTTATGACAGTGTACGTCAAAGGAATCTACCTAGATGGAGAAGGCTCACCTGAAGAAGTAACGCTTGGGCTGACAGCTGGAGGATGAGTGGACGTGAAGCAGGTGAGGGGTGGGAGGAGAGGGGCCAGGCCCCTGGAGGGAGAGATGCACGGGCCAAGGCCTGTGAAGGGAGGAATCTGTTGCATTTATCAGAGAGGTCAATCGGGGGTTCTGGAACACAGAAACTGAGCACAAGAATAGCACAATATGAGGCTGGAGATGTAGGTGGGACCAGCTCTCACAAAACCCTGGTGGGCAGCGATCATGGAGCTCAGAGCCATTTCCTTCCATCCTCCAGGAGCTCTGTACACCTCAAACTCCTCGCGCACCCCACATTCTCCTTGGTTTCCATTATTTGGGACTTAAGGACAAACCAGTCAGACTGCATTGTAAGCTTATGGCCACCAGATGACAGCAAAGGATCAGCAAACCTAGTCCTTTCAGCAAGTGTGTAGGCAAAGGGACCTTCTCTCCCTTTACTCTCTGATAGCTGGATCGTCAGTGCCTCCCTCTAACTCCATAAAGGACAATCAAGCTGTCCACAGTAATGGGAACCTCTTATCCAGAAGATCTCCCATGCTGCCCCTTAACATATAGCATCTCTATGGTGCCTAGCTACCCTATGAAAAGGGCATTTTCCCATTATCTTCCCTATAGAAGGGAAGTTGAGGCTCAGAGCATCAGGGAAGCTGGTTGTCCAAACTCTCACAGCAAAGCCTAGGTTATTTTCGTCTCCCACACTGCCTCCTGCATTCATTGTGAAATAATACATCCCTTGCTTTGAGGAAGTTCTTTCTCTATCAGGAATACTTTTGCTCTAAAATGCCACCAGCATGAGTTTGTGGTGTTCTCTTGAGCGAGATGTGAGCAATTGCCCTGCCTGGGATACCTTGTGTCTGCCTCTGTGGTCAGCTCTTATGGCTTCTCCCTGGCACCTTCAGAGAGGTCCATCTGCAGCTCCAGCTCCTGCACCTGCAGGCATCAAGCCGAGTCCTGACCACCATGAAGCAGCCAGTGGGCAACGCGGAACCAAAGGGTGAAGGCAGTAAAGAGGAGGGAGGCGTTGTTCCTCCTTCGTGAAGCCCCAATCCAGATGTGACTAAGGGCTTCCCTTGGCCAACTGCAACCCCAGGTGGTTTCTGAGAAAGGCCAAGGAGCAGGTACTGTTGGTATGCTCTAAGCATTCTGAAGGCAGAGAGGCCTGCACGTGCTAGAACAGTCAAGGAGAGCATCCTGAAGCAGCCATAACATTAGGGAAACAGAAATGACACATGGAAGGGATTGCATGAGGCATGTGAAGGGACAGTGAGCCAGTTGCATGGCGCACGGAGGGGAACAGTGGGATCAGGTTGGGAAAAGAGTCCCAGCCTGTGGTAGAGGGCCTTGAATACCAGGCCAGGGTGTTCAATTTCAACCAACAGGGAGCCAGGGAAGGTTTTTGAGAAGAGTGACAGGTGAAATAAATGTTCCAGATTAATCTGGCATAGTCAATGTATAGGATGAATAGGAATAGTGAGACATTGAGTCAAGAAGAGTAATTAAAATGCTAGTTTAATAATAAAACTTTCCAAAGTTCCTGGTATTTTTCTGTTTCTGTGACTTTGCCCATTCTATTCCTTCCATCTGAAATGCCCTTCTGTAAACCTGTCTCTGCTCAATAGGTTTTTTGTTTGTTTGTTTGTTTGTTTCTTGAGACAGGGTCTCGCTCTGTTGCCTGGGCTAGAGTGCAGTGGCATTGTCACAGCTCACTGCAACCTCAAACTCCTGGGTTCAAGTGATCCTCCTGCCTCAGCCTACCAAGTAGCTGAGACTACAGGTGCAGCTACCCAGAACCATGCCCAGCTCATTTTTTTTATTTTGGGTAGAGATAGGGTCTCACAACGTTGCTCAGGCTTGTCTCAAACTCCTGACCTCAAGCAATCCTCCTGCATTGGCCTCCCAAAGTACTAAGATTATAAGTGTGAGCCACCGTGCCTGGCTCAATAATTTTTTAAGAGTGTATCTGAAGGAGGTAGGAGGAGTGAAATTCAGAGGGGTCCATATCCACAACCACAGCAATGGGGATCTTTACCCACTCCCGTCCTCCCAGCTCAGAGTGCCCACTGGCTGGGTCAGGGGCTGAAACAGATGACACCACAAGTCAGGGGTGGGATGAGACACCTCAAAAAGTTTAGGACTCACATAGCTGTCTTCTCAAGAGGATGTGAGAATGGAAGGAGACCCCCACACACACACACACTGGTCTTTCTCCATTCCTTTAGATGCTCTCTAATGGTTTTGGCCCACTGAAGCTCAAAAACCGTGGATTCCCAAAGTGGGCAGCAGCCTGAGAATCAGCACTGCCCAGAGCTGTCATCATCCAGACAGATGCATAATGTGTCCAAGTCAGAAGGGCCTTAGGCCACCCAGAACTCCACTCTCATTTTGCAGAGGAGCCCCTAATGCCCAGAGAAGGGAAGGGAGGCAGAGATGTGGGGGAGTGGCTCAGAGTGAGCCCTGGAGTCAGCCAGTCACCTGCAGGGAATCCCGGCTCCATACTCCCACTAGCTGCGCATCCACAGGCAAAGTGTCTAAGCCATTGGTTCTCAAAGTATGATCCTGGGATCCCTGGGGAACCCCCAAAACCCTTTCAGGGATCCATGAGTTTGAAACTATTTTCATTAAAACATGAAGATTTTTTTTCCTTTTTCACTCTCATTCTGTCATGAGTGTACAAAGGAGTTTTTGAGAGGATACATGACCCATCTTAAAGAAATTTGCAAACAGATAGAACAATGCCATTCTTCTCTCCAAATGTGTTATTTCTGTTAACATATAATAAACTTATCATTATCATTTTACATGAATTACTAAGTACTTTATAAAGTTAAGTGTTAATTTCTAATAAACAAAAGCTCCTTGGGGATCCTCCATAGTTTTTAAGATGGTAAAGGAAGACTGAAAGTAAAAAGTTTGAGAACCACTGATTTAAACTGTTTAAGCCTCCATTTCCTTGTCTGTAAAATGGGCATAATACTTATTTCACAGGATAGTTTGGAGCCTTAAAAGATACCTCATGCGAAATGCCTGGTTGATTTTCCTGGTAAGAGGGGCTGGGTAAGTAAGATCAGTATCCTGTTTCTTAAACCACCACTCTCTCTAGCATCACCTCAGGGCAGTTCTTGGCTTTCTCTGGGGCTCAGAGAACCAAGAGTGTGGGGTCTGGGGAGCAAGGCACTGTGCAGTATGCAGATGCTTTTCTGCCAGAAGCCGAGCGTCATGCACAAGGCCCCCATCTGTGCCTGGGGCAGACCCCTGGGTCAAAGGCCCCATCCAGTGAGTGACACTCCTACCAGACATGGCAAACAGTAAGGTACCTGTCAGAAATTGCTGAGATCCCAGAAATCTGTCAGCGCATCTGTAGCTCACCTCTCTCACCAGCTGAGGGCAGAAACCCCCCACAAGTAGAACTCCAGAGCAGGCTCCCGACACACACACACAAAAAGCTTTGGACACGTCCAGAACAGGAAAGTCACATTTAGAGAATATCTCCCTTAAACCACTGTTGCAAGAGCCATGACATTTCCCAACCATGAGTAAGTAAGGGCTGCCAACCTGGCAACAGGGATGATAAATACCCCTGGATAAGTCCCTACCCAAGAGTAAGGGAAACATCCACGCAGTGTCCAGCTACTGGTTTTCCTTTAAACAAGAAGGATTTCGATATTGTATTGCCTCCCTGGGCTTTTTAAATCACTGCTGCCTCCACCCTTCCCCCACCACGAGTGTGTCTTATTTCTAATTAAATACTGGAAGGAGTCAGAAGAGGGACTCCTGGACTTGCTTGTCCACTAATTCCCTGTATAAATGAGCCTCAGTTTCCTCATGTGTAAAATGGAGAGGAAAAATATACACCCATCTCATAGGATTATGAGGCATTAAGGAGAGAGATAAGGATCTTTGTGAAGTCTAAGGTGCCATTTAGTAATTCTTGCTGTTAACATCTCAGGCAGGAAAAGCCAAATAGGTAGATCCTTTTTAATGTATTCAGAAAAAATATATATATACCTGGCTTGGGTTCAGAAAAAAAGCAGTGAGTTAGCAAGAGCAAGTTCCTTGGAGTTTTGTTGTTATCTTTGATTCTATTAATGCACAATCCAAGTAAGAGGGTTCTAGAAATAGCCATACAAATGGAACCTGGGAGAAAACTGTCCTTTCCTATGAGCAACAAAGAGTGACTATATACCTCTTTAGAGTTTACACAGTGATTTTACCTACATTACCCCCTGACTCCGCCTCTGAACACTGAGAGGAAGCTATCATCAGTCTTCTTTCTGAAACAGGCTCAGAGAAGTGAAGTAACTTGCTCAATGTTTCAAAGCGAGTTAGGGGTGCAGCTAGATCTTCTGAGCCTAATGCTCGCATTCTTTCCACCCTTACACCTCAGAAGACCGCACCTGAACTCCCAGGGAAACTAGTGGGCAGCTCTGGTCACCGAAGGCTTTATATAAACCACTTTATCCAGCCTGCTAAAGGAGAAGCAAGAGGACTTTGGGCTCCCATTTCCTCATTCCCAGTAAACGCCAACTGTTTTTTCTTGTCCCAGCTGAATGATGTCCCAGCCCTTCTCCTCAGTGTGCAGGGGCTGCCAGCACTTCTCAGAGTCCAGCTCCCTCCTGCCACCCTGGCAAAGCTCCCAAGAAAGGTTTCCTCCTGAGCCACAGTGTGGAGGGGTTCTGGAACAGGGCTCAGCCGGGGGGGCAGAAGAAAGGAAGGAGGGGCCTGAGACAGCCTGCCCAGGGAGGTGGAGATCCCAGAGGACCAGAGTCAGGGACACTATAGAGTCCCTGTATCTGAGCCCTGTATCTACTGCTTATACCTTAGGGCTCTCTGCAGGCCACTCGACTGCCCTGGTCCTTGGTTCCTCATCTATAAAAATGTCTTGTATATTCCAAAAAGCTCTTTTGGGTAAACCCAAGTGAAAGGAAGGCCCAAATACTGTCTCTGTCTGAAGGAAAGCTTTATTTGATCTCTCCAACTATTTACCCCTAAATTGCACTTTTTAAATTCACATCAACATATATTTCAGCCAATTGCTTCTACTCTTAAGCTGGGATACATGGATACATTTTGGGGGGAACTCAGATGTTGGGGGCGGTGATTACACTTTCACTAACTTCTAAGCATTTCTTTATTACAAGCCCCAGTAGTATTAGCAATACCTGTGTCTCAGTCAGTAATAGAAATCAAGATGTTTTCATATCCTATCAGTTGTTGCAGGTCTCTTGAAATATTGTTTATAATCATCATAACTTGGAAATTACAGTAGTTATTAGATCTGCCACTGGATCTGGTTATTGAATGCCTTGTTAAAAAGGCTGTAGATTACTATGTCACAAATTTGGTTTTTGATTCTTTCAATAACTGTATTTCAGTAAAATTGGCTTCCTTTGTAATCCTATGTATTATATTTCAATTTAGGCATTCGGGAACATTGTGAGGAGTCCATAAGCTTCACCAGACTGCCAAATGGGGTCTGGGCACAGAAAGGGTCAGAGCTCCCTGATCCAGAATGCTCCTCTGAGTGCTCAAGGATGGCTGTGACCAACCAAGCTCCCAGCACCAAGCTCCACTGTGTACAGACAGACACCAAAGAGAAAGGGCTGAAGGGTGAGGCACCTAATCTCCTTAGCCCCAACAAGTACCAAGAGTTGCTTATCTCGTTTAATTCTCACAAAGTTCCAGAGAAGATGACCACTTGAGTATATTTTAAAGAGGAAGAAACAAAAGCTCACACAGAAGTAAACAGAAGCCCAGGCAGGAGGATCACTGGAGCTCAGGAGTTTGAGATCAGCCTGGGCAAGAGTGAGACCCGTCTCTACTAAAAAGAGAAAAAATTAGCTGGGAATGGTGGTGCCCACCTGTAGTCCCAGCTACTCAGGAGGCTGAGGCAGAAGGATCACTTGAGCCCAGGAATTTGAGGTTGCTGTGAGCTAGGCTGACACCATGGCACTCTAGCCCAGGCAACAGAGCAAGACTCTGTCTCAAAAAAAAAAAAAAAAAAAGAAGTAAGCAATAGCCACCCCAGCCCACCCTCTGCCCTTCTGTGGTCAAAGGCCATGCCTCACATCCCCACCCCACCTCCCAGAGCCTCATCCTGTAAAATGAAGGGCTGTACTAGGAGTCAGGTACAACCAGCTGTGCGACTGGGGGAAGTCACTCGACGTCTCTCAGCCTCTGAATCCTCATCACCATAGTGAGGGTAAACACATCCATTGTACAGGGTTTCCTTGTGTGGGTTCAATGAGAAAACATGTAAAGAGCTTAGCATGGTGTCTGGGCCCTGCTAGCTATATCCTAAAAGGTGGCTGTCATCACTATTAGAGAAGGGACTCAGCACACTGCATTTGTAGTTGCATTATAGCCCATTTAAGCAATTATAGGCACTTCTAAGGCCTCTCTCCCACCTCCAATTCCGCTCATCAGAAACTGTCATGAGTTTTGTTTGTTTTCCTTCTCTCCCGGCATCCATGACTTCTTAGAAGCCAAATGGACTTCCCCTCCTCCCCAGCGAGGAACACAGGCTGAAAAGATGAAAGCTTCAGTGTCAGGGCCAGGAAAAGCAGAGGCTGGGTGGCCGGCTGCAGTGCAGGTACCCCAGGCTCGGCTGAGCAGAGCTGCTCTCCCCAGGCTCGCTGGGGGCCGAGCGGAAGATCGCACGGCCAGTGTCTCTGTGTGCATGTGTGTAATTTATTTTCTTGCATGGTTGGGGGGAGGTGGCTGAGGTTTCACAAGCTGCACCTGACAGATAATTACACAAAGACAAATTGTGCCCTGCCTCACCCTTCTCCCAGTATGGAAACCTCGAGACTCTTGTGTGTTGGGGATGGGGGCGGGGATGCGCAAGGAGGCGGGGCGCAGCACAGCGGGAGGGGGCGGGGCCGGCCCCGGCTGACCCATTACTCATCTGCCAGCTGGGGTTGACAGAGGAGCCGGGAAGAACGGGGGCGGGCTCTGACTGAAGCACGAACACTTTTCTGGACTGGGTAGTGGCTCCCTCAAAGGATGACAGACTCCGGGGGCGTCGGCGCCCCCGCGGTGCCTGGTCCAAAGTTGGTTGCTCGGTGAGAGGCCAGAGCCAGACCACTCAGAGGTCTCTGCAGCGCCCCCTGGGGGAGAAGCCGTCCAGAGCCGGGAGGGGGCCCGACGCCCACACCTGGTTCCGATTCCCACGCCGATGGAATTCTAGTTTCTCTAGTTTCTCACCGGGTTTCTTCCCATCTCCTAGATTCCTGCCCGGACTCTCTCGACTGCCACTATCTTCTCCTTTTTCCTTCCCCTTCCTGTTAAACCTTTTTTTTGTTTGTTTCATGACAGGATTGGTTTTTTATGTTCCCAGGCGAAAACCTGGAACACTATGTATATAGCCTCCAAACCTCCTACACATTTTTTAAAAAATGAAAATGGTAGTGATTTTCACTGTAATCTTGAATTTATAATTATTTTATGTTGACCAGCATGGAAACTAATAAAAATAAATCAAGCCTATAAACATATTAGGCTTACTATTTTTTAAAAAATCATCTGCTCAAGCCCAGGGATGTCAAGACTTTAGTTTTAAATTCTCCCAAAACTGAAGGAGAGCCCCAACTTCCTCATCAATGAAATGGGAAAAAAATACTATTGTGAACTAAAACAAAATCTTAAGCCCCCCTCCCAGGTGACTGAATGGACCCCCACTTGGCCAAGGGGACCCCAGAAATACCCTAAAGGTGAGTTGCTGGCCATAAGAAGGGAGGTCAGAGATGCCTCATCATGCCCCCCCACCCCCCACCCTTCTTGGAGATATCCTTTGTAACTCATTAACAGGACTAAGGCTATGCAAAGCCTTAAGACAAAGCTTAAATCATACCTGCAGGTCATCCATTTACTTAACAGATCACTTGAGTCTGGGTATATGTCCAGTGGCTTGTCTCTGATTAACAGATTTCCTTATCTCAACTTAAAACATTCCAAGCCTTTAGACAAAGCTTCATTTCTTTAACTCATCACAAATCAGACAATCTTTGCACCCACCTATAACCTGTAATGCCCTGCTTTGAGATGCCCCGCCTTTTGGGGCTAAACCAATGTACACCTTCCATGTATTGATTTTCGAGTTTACATGTAATTCCTGTCTCTCTGAAATGTATACCAAACTGTAACCCAACCACAGCAAGACCACTTGCTAAAGGCTTCTTGGGCATGGCTGTCCAGGCCATGGTCACACATATTTGGCTCAGAATAAACCTCTTTAAATTATTTTACAGAGTCTGAGTTCTTTTCCATTGACACTATCTTCCTCAGAGGGTTCTTGCTTAGTGCAAGGCATACTACTGCTTGCTTACTGCAAGGCATACATACCCTTATTTATTCATGGAGCATCTATTAAGTACCAACAGAATGTCTGGCACTAGGCATGTCTTAGTTTGGTCTGTATCATCAAAGAGAAGGACTGAATATGTAAGAGTCCTCTGGGAAGGGCCAGCAAGGCAGGAGTGATTGATGAACTCCACCGAGGGGTCAGGGAGAGCTTCAGTGAGGAGGCTTTGTGATCAATAGTTATCTCTTGGGCCATTTTCTTTAACACAGAGTTTGGCCTCCTTTTGTTGCTCAAAACAGATTGCTACCTGCCAGATTCCCTCTCTCACTATATCTATATATGGCATCTCAATCTTGTGTTCATTCTTCCCTCCGGCCTTCTCTGAACCCCCAAGTGAGATTAGCAACCACGTCTGCTCCCACAACCCCACACACTGACCTCATAATGGAATTACTTGGGGTTGTATCTGCTCCCCCACAGGACCCCTGGACCCTAAGGGCAGGGGCCACCTCTTCCTTCCCCAGCCATCGTCCCCCCACTGGCACAGAGCAGGATCACAACTACTACTGAGCTGATCCAGCCTCTCCTTGGATCAATATCCTCTGGCTCTGTCATTCGCCTGCTTTCCCTCCCTCCTCCCTCTGTCCTCTTTCTCCATTTGGCTTGTGCTCATCCTCCTCTCTCCCTCTCTGCCGAGCCTCCTCCCTGCTCTTTTGTTCTCTTTGGTAGCATCTGTAACTGAGGAAAGAGCCCCCCTCCTTATCAGGCACATTCATTCACCTCCCTCGCCCGGGCTGGGCCATCTCAATGGGTAACACTCCTCTCCCTGCCATTCTCTGCCTTTTGTTGGCTCCTCTCTCTTTCCCCAGAGCTGGGGCTGAACTCTTCTGCAGAGAGCCTTCCTGAATTCATGAGGACACAGAGGACAGTCCCTTGTTTGGGACATTCTCCTTGGTCTCTACCCCTAGCAAAGAGTCATACATTAACATAGTTTGTAGAACCTCAGGGTCCATCCAATGCAGCGTCCTTATGTCACAGATGAGAGAACTGAGGCTCTAGAGGGGAAGTACATTATCAAGGGCACACAGCTCAGTCACCTGTATGTAAACAGCATGCAGTCACTCTTTGTTCAGTGCTCATATACTGTTATACAGATATCTGCAGACTCATTCCATGGCCTGGGATGATGGCATCGTTGGTGAGGGTGGGCCTGGGGGAGATGAGAGCTGAGAATAATTCTGCATGGGACCCCTGGGACAGACAGCCTCCTCCTGTTTCTTTCTGAGTCATCCTTGGGAACCTCACAGCTGGGGAGGTGGTTAACTGGCTAATGCAGTCACCCTTCACTGGGAGGAGAGTTCTCCAGGAGATGCTGGCCTGGCATGGCAGTCTCTCTCTCTCTCTCTCTCTCTCTCTCTCTCTCTCTCTCTCTCTCTCTCTCTCTCTCCTCTCCCTCTCCCTCTCCTGGGAGCCCTTAGGGCTTCAGGGAGGGAAACATTTCTGGTAAATGAGAGGCCATGGGCAAGACCTCAGGAGAGAATATTGTTCATTCTTGGGATCAGTATGAGAATCTTCACCACCTGGAAATGATGCGAGGGGTGCTGAAGGTGTCTTTCTGTGGGCATAAGGACAAAGGTCAGGATCAGCTAAGAAACAGACAATGAGGGAACCCGAGGGAAAAAGAGAAACAGAGATGGGCTAGGACCTGTAAGGAGTGAGCCAAGTTTCTCACCAGGCTGAGTTCCAAGCAGGAAGAGATGACTATTTTCACCCCCAAGTCCCAGCACAAAGAAGAGAGTAATGGGGGGGGGCGGGGAGGAGTGGGAGACTCAAAGAACATGAAGCAGAAAAACAGGGGAAATGGAAGAAACAAAGGAAGCCCCTTAAGAACCAAAGAGGGGAGCCGAAAGGAAGAGCAGCGACAGGGAGGCGAAGGAAGGGCAGAGGAGGGATGGGCGCGAGGAGCCAGTCGTCCTCCCGCGCCCACCTGGGGCTCCGGGCGGCCGCCGGGGACGCCGGGCGCATTGTGCGCTCGCGGTGCCTCGACCGCCCTCCCGCGCTCCCGGGCTCGCGCCTCGGCCCCGCCACACTCCAGCAGAAGCCATCACAGAGAACAGACTACTACCTTCTTGTCTCCGAGATGGGTCCCCGGGGCGGAAGGCAAATTGCCTGCCTCGTGCATAATAAACCAGGCGTGGAGAGCCGCGCGGAGAAGGCCGCGCCGCCACCGGGCAGCCTCGCGGCTGACACCGGGCGGGCAGTGCCTCCCGCCCCCACCAGCCGCCCGCGCCCGCGCCCGCGCCCGCCCTCAGCCCCTGCGGAGGGGCGGCTCCCAGCTCCAGGAGAATCTCCAACCGCTTTGAACCCCGGGTTGCTCCCCGGTAGCCCCATCCCTGCACCTAGTCTGTACACAAGTTTAAACTATCTGCACCAAGCACTCGGTGCCTTTGCTCCGTCCGTGTCCTCTACCTGTAATGCCTTTCTTCCCCGCGAGAAAGCCGGCTGCCCTTCGCATCGTTCAAGTCCCTTCTCAGAGGTTACATTCTCCCCACTTTGAACTCTCAACAGTCAGAAATAATAAAATAGCTTTTTCTTCCTGCTAAGGTAGCAGCACTTTGTTCAGACCCCTAGTATTTAGCGATTACATCATGTATACTTATTTGCGTACAGGTACGTCTTTGCTTTTAAGACTACACATTCCTAAAGGACGGAAACCGTAATTTACTTGTATCCATATATCCCCAGGAACTTAGCACAATGTCCAGTACTGAAAGAAAGAATGAATGAGTTCTAAAAGTTGAACCTAGAGCCCTGAATCACCAACCCATCACAGGTTTTTCTCTTCCACTTAACTATTCCCTTCTTGCTATTCCTGTTCCCCTTAAGATGCTATATAGGGGTGAGGGGCGTTGGGTGAGACCTCCTCAGGGAAGATCAGCCTTTCTCAGGAATTGTGTAGAGAGAGGGCGTTGAAGAGAGGGGAAAGGTTATATATTGTGCCCAGTCCAGCTCCCAGTCTCCTAAGGACGCAATGCAAATAGACAGTAACAATCCAGTATGCTAAGTGCCTGGAAAGAGAATAGCAAGGGAGCTGCAGCTTTTCCTGAGGTGAGCCAACAGTCACAGACTTGCCTGTGACCTGCCCCAGGGGTGGGGCAGCACCAGGAGGAGCCCATAATCCAGATGGCGGCAGGAGACCAGGAAATCTTCCAGGAGGAGGCAAAGCCCAGCGTGGGTTTGGTAGGATGACTATGAATTAGGGAAAGATAAAGATAAAAAGTGTTTCAAGGAGAGAATGACCAGTTCCAAGGAGCAAGGGAAAGCAAGAAATGGCCTGGGCTACATCATGCGGAACTGTAAGTAGACTCAGGTGGCCTCCTAAAACCTTATGAAGGAACTCAACAAGAGGTGAGGCTGGGGAGGGGCAACTGAGGTCAGTTTAAGGAGGCCCTGGACCAACTTGTTAATGGAGCTTAATTTTATCCTGTGGAATGATTTCAGCTATGAGAGTATCATATCAGATTTGCACTTTAGAAGGATTATTTCAGCAGCAGAGTCAAGTATGGATTAGATGGGGTCAGGCTGAAGACAGGAAGATCAGATAGGAGATTCTGGTATTCTTCCAGACGAGACGCGGAGAAAGCCTGAACCAAGGCAGGCGTAATAGAAATGGAGAGAAGTATCCAGGCTGGAGTGTGAATAAGGAGGCAGAACTGGCAGGTACCAGCGAGTGACTGATTGGACATGAGAGATGAGGAAGGGGAAAGAGGAAAAGAAATAAGCCTGGCTCCCAAGTTGGGCTTAGAGTAAGAACCTGGGGGAAAGGTGACTCCACCCAGGAAAGAAAAAGTGGATTTTATAGGTAGGACATGTTGTTTTTGAGGTGCTGCAGGGATATTTTTAAAAAACTAAATATGGATCTGCAGCTCAGAAGGAAGCTGTGCTGGGGAGAGAGGTCTGGGAGTCATCAGCATAATTTCAGTGGCTTGAGAACAAAAGAGGAGATGTGGTTACTCTCAAAATCATGGGTACAAGGAGAAGAGGGCCCAAGGCAAAACACTAGAGAATACCTACATTTCAGAGACAGGCAGAGGAAGAGGAGCCCACTTCTGCTGAGAAGGACTAGTCAGAGAGGTGACATCAAGAGCAAAAGAGGAGTTTCAAGGAGTGGTCATTAGTGTCAAATGCTGCAGACAGGTCAAGGAAGTGTCAGGAAAAATTGTCAGGAAAGACTTTAAAAGGGACAAAGAAAAGATTATTGGGTGTCCTGTCTATTTTACCCATCAGGGTTATCTCTGCCTTACATTGTCTAGGAGCTATTTTACAACTCTGTTAAATTGTAGAAAACATAATAATGCAGATGATTTTTGCCCATAGAAATGCAAATTAGTTGTGTCTAGTAGAGTGCAATTGATTAGTGCCCTGTGGATAAACCAGTTTTATATCTATTTGTAAATTCTTTTCAGAATTCCTGGTTGACCTATATAAGTGTGTTACTTTGAATTTCCCTTTGAACCAGTTGAAATATGTTAATGGAACCCTCATTAATTAATGGCTTAAGTGCACTTTTTGACATGTATTCATTTTATATTTGTGTGAAAGTTATCATTTAAACTTTGTTTAAAAACATTATTCTGAAACAGAAGAAAATAACTGAAAAGTGACCATTAGATTTGACCACTAGAGCAAGATCTGCTTGGCAGGCTTGGCCATTCTGAAACAGAAGAAAATAACTGAAAAGTGACCATTAGATTTGACCACTAGAGCAAGATCTGCTTGGCAGGCTTGGCAAGAGCAGAAGACAAGATTTTAGCCAGGTGCAGTGGTCAGTACTTGTAATCTCAGCTACTCAGGAGGCTGAGGTGGGAGGATTGCTTGAGGCCAGGAGTTTGAGACCAGCCGGGGCAACATAGGGAGACCCAGTCTCTAAAAAAAGTGATTTTTTAAAGACAGATTGTACTCTGTTAAGGGGGAGAGAGATGGGAGGGTGAAATGAGGAATGAAAGACGATGGATTTTAAGAAACTTGGCTGCGAAGGGAAGGAAAGACATTGGGTATTAACTGGAGGGCACCATATTGTGAAAAGAAGGAGAGATCTTTAAAAAAATGTACATGACTTCATGATGTAGATAACAGCTGGCACTGTAATTCCTCTTTAAATTGTCAATACTGGCCAGGCACAGAGGCTCATACCTGTAATCCTAGCACTTTAGGAGGCCAAGGCAAAGGATTGCTTAAGGTCAGTAGTTGAGACTAACCTGAGCTACATAGAAAGCCCCCTCATAGCTCCACCCCTATTCCCTCCCTACCCCTTCTACAAAAACTAGAAAAATTTAGCTGGGCAGGGTGGTGCGTGCCTATAGTCCCGGCTACTCAGGAGGCTGAGGCAGGAGAATTGCTTGAGCCCAGGAGTTTGAGGTTGCAGTGAGTTATGATGATGCCATTGCACCCTAGCCAGGGCAACAGAAGGAGACATTGTCTAAAAATAAAATAAGTAAATAAATAAATAAAAATTGTCAATACTTTGGTAAACTGTGCTGTGTATAAAAGCAATGACAGAGGCACATGAGATGATAGTGGGGGAGCGCTATGAAATGACAACGGAAGGGCTCTTAATTTGACATGGTGGGGTGCAGGCCTTCAGTGAGGAGATAGCTCCTGATTTGAGTCTTTAAATGAGAGTGAGCCAAGTTATCTTTTTCTAAGATAATTATGGAGGCTGAAAAAAATTCAGACATATTGCACTGAGTCAATACCAAGTGTTATGAAGGAAACAAGCTGTGGTGGGAAAGCCCTATAGTTGAACGATCTAGATTTTTCTCTTGCCACTGATTTGCCATGAACATTATAGATACAGAAGCAATGTGTTCTGCATGGAAAATTCGTGCAGTACATTTGGCATTGTACTTTCCTGAAAATTCAGATTGTTTAGTTGCCATCATTTTGATAACCTTAAATGACATCAGAATCGTGGACTACACCTAAGTGCTTACAGGGGAACTCAAAAGATCAAAACCTCTGCCTTTTTAAAATGCCATTCTATTCTTTTCTTGAGGTACAAAAAACAAGAAAAAAAATTTAAAAAATAAAATGCCATTCTAGTCATCTAAATTCCAAACTCCTAACTTATAAACAATGTGAAGGTGTTT
This sequence comes from Lemur catta, assembly GCF_020740605.2. Lineage (NCBI taxonomy): Eukaryota > Metazoa > Chordata > Mammalia > Primates > Lemuridae > Lemur > Lemur catta. The sequence continues at coordinate 31,083,424 of NC_059130.1, read as the reverse complement.
ACCTGACCTGAGAGTGCTTCAGTGTTATTGGTGAATCTCAGATACCTGCATCGGACCTGCTCAACCAGCCCATTGACCTAAACTTGAATACTAGGCTTTTCCTCCTCAGTCTATCAAAATCCCAATGGTTATACACTTGCCTTGAGGTTCTCTTACCCCCATGGAGATCTTAAATACAAGAGAAGCCTGCATGCAGAGGTGGGGGTCTGTGTTCTCTTATCAAAAAGGAACCAATTTTTGAGCAATGAGGTCTGTGTTTCTTTTCCTATTCTAGTAAGCATCTGCCTTTTTTAAAAAAAGGACCTGATATTCCAGCTTCTTTTTGTGGCATGTAGCCAGGACCAAAGGGACAGGCATCAAAAAAATTGTTTTAATAAGTGAAAAGACTGTTAATAGCCCTTCAGGTTATTAGAAGGAGAGAGCTGGAGCCTTGGGAGCCCTGAGGCTGGAAGCCTCTCAGGTTTATTTGCTGAGTTTTCCTCCTAGCTGGCCCGTGGGTGTTGGGGATGGGAGGATAGGGGAATTCCTTTTAAGGTCTGACTTCAGAGGTCCATTATTCTGCAAGTTGCATGTAATCACATATATGAAAGTGCCCGGCATGCTTACTTAATAAATGTTAACTCCTTCCCCATTGCAAGCCCCCATCCTAACCGTATCCAAAATCTCAGAGGGTTTCATTGAAGGAAGGAGGGGCTAGCATTTTATCCCATGATAGAATGTCACAGACAGCAAAGTCACTGAAGTTAGAGTGGCAAGTGACAAACTAAGGACAGAAAGAAGGTAGGCAGGGGCCAACCAAGGTAGGACTTGTAGGAAATTAAAGTGTGGATTTTATTTTAAGTGGAATAAGAAGCCATAAGATCTGAAGTAGAGGAGTGATGTGATGTGATTTGCATTTTAAAAGGATTACTCTGGATATATTATTTTTGTTAAAGTCTGCTATGGTCTGAACGTTTGTGTCCTCCCAAAATTCATATGTTGAAATCCTAACCCTCGAGCTGATGATGTTAGGAGGTGGGACATTTGGGGAGGTAAATAGGTCCTAGGGTGGAGCCCTCCTGGTTGGGATTAGGTGAACTGATAAAAGAGGCCCTAGAGAGCCACCCTGTCCCTTCCTCCATGTGAAGACACAGTGAGAAGTGCCATCTATGAACTAGGAAACGGGATCTCATCAGACACTGCCACTGCCAGCACCTTGTTCGTGAACTTCTCAGTCTCCAGAACTGTGAGAAATAGATTTCTGTTGTTTATAAGATACCAGTTTATGGTATTTTGTTCTATTAATAGTAGCCCAAACAGACTAAGATAAAGGCTAATTTTCTAGTATTGCTGGTGAAACTAAGAACAGGTTCTTTTTTCCATGTAGGGTAACAATTCCCTAGGGAATTGCTACCAATGCCCTGCTGTGAAAAACAGCTTCGAATAGCACAAAGACTGGAAGGAGGGAGACCACTTAGCCACTGCAGGAGTCTAGGGAGAGCTGATGGGCCCTTGGACTGGAAGATGGCAGCGGAGGCAATGTGGAGTGGTAGGATTTGGGATACTTGCTCATTTAGTCTCCAAATATGCTATCTCTTCCTTCTGCTACCGTAGTAGTATCATCATTTTATGTATAAGAAAATTAAGACTCAGAAAGTTTCCATAACTTGTCCAAGGTCAAATAGCTAATAAGTGGAGTTTAGACTAGCACTCATGTCTCAATTCTCAAACCAGAGAGAAAACAGATCTAGATTCTTTTTATTGTTTGTTTGTTTGTTTTGTTTTGTTTTGTTTTTGAGACAGTGTCTTGCTGTGTTGCCTGGGCTAGAGTGCAGTGGTGTCACCATAGCTCACTGCAACCTTAGACTCCTGGGTTCAAGTGATCCTCCTGCCTCAGCCTCCCTAATACCTGGGACTATAGGTGTGTGCCACCATGCCTGGCTAAGTTTTCTATTTTTTGAAGAGATGGGGTCTTGCTATTTTGCTCAGGCTGGTCCCGAACTCCTGGCCTCAAGTGATCTTCCTGCCTCAGCCTCCCAGAGTGCTAGGATTATAGGCGTGAGCCGACCATGTCCAGCCAAAACAGATCTAGATTCTAATAGCAGGAAGGGTCTGGGTCATTGTCATGCTTAGCCATGCTGTTAAAAAATTACAAGTAGGCCCACCACACAGAGCACTAAGTCTTGGGACACCCCAAACAAGCTAGGTCGTAGTGCCTAGCATGGCCATAGCCAAGCTGTGGGGCCTGGGAATCCCTCTTATTCTATCTCCTTGGGATTTGTGCCTGAGAATCTGGCACCATCTCCTACTTCAGCGGAGGGGATGGGTCTTAGGACTATTGGGAGGTGAAGGGGCCTCCACTCCCTCCTGGAGAAGAGCCAGAAGACAGTGTCTATTTACTGAAGTTTAGGAGGTGAAGGAACACAGAGGGTCTTAATAGGTTGAGATGGGGAACTCTCCTTCAGACTAGGGTGGTGAGGTGGGAGATACTGAATTTCCTAATGTGTTCAGAACTCACCCAGAAGGAAGGGTGAACAGAATGGAGAAGAGCCAGGAAACCATATTGTAAGAGAAATGGTTTGAAGAATCAGAAATATTTAACTGAAAAGAGACCTCTCAGAAGAGACTTGACATCAGGACAACTTCATTTCAATATCAAAAGGGCTGCTTGGGGAAGGGGGCAGACTACCAAGACAGCAGTGTCCTGAAGGCAGAACTACAGCCTTGGGTAAAACTTGCAAGGAGGCAGATTCATGCTTAGTAGAAGGAAGAAATGTCTTCCAATTAATCCTGTCAAAATAGTACGAAAGCCTGTTTTTTAAAGGTGGTAATAAATCAACAGTACTGCACGTTTACATATATTAGCTTGAAACATATAAAATTGCTGCTGTTCAACCATTTTTGACCTACAAAAACAGTAATTTTGTATGGCTCAATTGACTACATCTTCCTATCTCAGAATAATTCCCAAGGCCATTTTAATGGCCTACAGGCCCTCACAGGATCTGTTCCACCTCACTTCTCTCACACAGTCCCTTACCACTCTCCTCTGCTCTTACTGCTCCCCCTGCCACACTCCGTGCTGGTCCTATGACCCTCTAATCACATTTCTGCCTCAGGGCCTTTGCAGCTGCTGTTCCCTTAGCCTAAAATATTCTTCCCCCAGATAAAAGCCCAGCCTACTTGTCCTCTTCTCTTGGATGTTTTTTCCCCTGAAATTCCCAAATTCCTTTCTAAGGGGCCTGGTGAGTCACACTTTACAAATGATAAGATCCCATTATTAAATGGGTTTTTTTATTAACCCAGTATAACGTGGCTTACTTTCCAACCTGATTCCTGTGCAGCAGTGGTCCCCAACTTTTTTGGCACTAGGGGCTGGTTTTATGGAAAGAAATTTTTCCACAGCCAGGGGGACGGTGATGGGGTGGGCAGTGGAGTACAGCATCACATGACACATAGAAGACCCACTTGTCGTAACTCAAGCATTTCTTTCTACTGACTCCAGGTCTTTAGACAAAGCTTAACTCTTTCAACCGATTGCCAACTAGAGAATACCTAAAATCTACCCATGACTTGTAAGGCTCTGCTTTGAGATGTCCTGCCTTTCTGGACTGAACTGATGCGTACCTTCCATGTATTGATTTATGGCTTTACCTGTAATTCCTGTCTCCACGAATGTATAAAAGCAAACTGTAACCTGGCCACCTCACGTACATTTTTCTCAGGAGCTCTTGAGACTATGCTCCCTGGGCCTTGGTCACACATACTCAGCTCAGAATAAACCTCTTTAAATATTTTTGCAGAATTTGGTTTTCCCATCCGCACTTTCTCTAACCACGGAACATAAAATAGCACATCTGTCCTCCCTTGGTCCCTCTCTATGCCCCTTACCCTGCTCTGTGTCTCTCCTTGCTCCTACCTGACATCATTTGTTGGTTCATTGTCTTTCTCCAGTCATTACAGTGTAAGTTCCATGAAAGCAGAGTCTTTTGTATTGTTCCCTGCTGCATCCCTAGGTTTTGATATAGTGTCAGGCACATGGTAAATGTTCAATAAATATTTTTTGCATGAATGAAAGAATGATTTCTGATAAGGAAACTAAGGCCCAGAGAGGGCAGATAATTTTCCCAAAGGCGCAGAGCTGGTGCCTGAGGAAGCTGGGGGCAAACTCAAACATGCAGATCCCAAAGCCCAGACTCCATAAAGAGCCACCCTGCATTCCAGTCCCCTGATGGTCTCAATGCAGAGCCCGTTTGTCTCTGGAGCTGAACTGCAGCCTCTGGTCTGGGTCCACAGTTGGACCAGATGGCCTCAGAGGTGCTTTCAACTTTTGAGATTCTATTATCCACAGTTAAGCATCGATTCTAGTGAGGGGATCATAGGGGCTCTGAGGGAGCAAGGTTTTGGTCCCCTCTCAGGCTATCGCATGACTCTGGGAATCAGCCTCTGCTAGGACTTGACAGGTTACTGTTTGCAAAGAAGTCCCAACCAGTGTCTCTTTTGGGGAGCTGGAACATTAATCTGAGCCTCAAAATATGAGATATTCCCCAGTTTGCAAATGAATGCAGGATGTGTTTGCATAGCGACCACCAAGAGAGCAGTATTATGTGGAGAGGAACAAAAAGACAAAGCTCCTCCATTCAATTCTGGGAGCTGATGGCTCTGCTCTCCCCGGGAGGTTGCCTCTGTGTAGCTAATTACAACAAGTAAAGGAAATGGGAGAATGAGTGCGGATGAAGTGATCTTTCTCCTCCCCCAGGTTCCCACTTTGCAAAGAGCTGGTCTTTTGGTTTCAGAACCCCGGGGGCTGGCAAGATGGGCTCTATCAGGCCCAGCTGGATGGGCACATTCTCCTAATGTCAGGTCTCTGCTAGAGCAGTGTTCGTGTTATGTTTGTGGCAGGAGGGTGGTGTGGGATGCTGTAGAGAGTGGAGATGAGGTGGGGGTGGGATGCTTCTGGGTGTTAAGAGATCAAAGTAATCAACTTACATTTGAATAGCATTTAGCAATTTACAAAAGACTTTTGTATATCTCCTGTCATTGAGTGCTCACAACATTTTAAAGATAAAGACGTGGTAGCTCAGAAAGGTGTGCTGACCTGCCACGCATCACAGTTACAAGAGGCTTTGCTGACATTTTAACCTAAATCTTCTCATTCCAGAGTCCTTGCTCTTTTCATAACCCTGGGCAATTGGTGACATCTTTACTGATGTCCCTAAGTAAAGGGGAGAAAGAGTGAAAGGGACTGATGCCCACTGCTCCCCTTTCTCTAGACTAACAAAAGCTAACATTTACTGACTACTCGCATGCTAGGAACTCTGCTAAGCACCTCCTATGAGATAGAAACTGTTACTAGTCCATTTCACAGGAAAGAAGAAAGATGTAGAGAGGCAAAGTAAATTACCTAAGGAGCAAATAGTGAAAGAGGATTTTAACACTGTCTGTGTTAATCAGGATGGGGTACACAGTGTTGCAGTAACAAACCACCTTGAAATTTCAGTCTCTTAACAAAACAAAGCTTTACTTCTCCCTCAAACTACATGTTCATCATGGGTTGACCAAAGGGCTCTGCTTCACAGAGTCACTCAGGGACCCAGGCAGAGGGACTCCACTATTGTGAAGCTGCACCATCTGGAAAAAATAGGCTCCTGTCACTAGGGCAAGGGAGGAAAAAGCTGGAGGATCTCACACTAGCAATTAAATGCTTTGGTCTGGAAGTGATATGCCACTGCTGTTGATAGCACACTGGCCAAACTAGTCAGATTGGCCTTGTCCAACAGCCAGGGAACTTGGAAACAGAGAAACCAGTATCAGTAAGTACTGGTCATGTCTATCGTGTTGGCAGTCTTGACTCTGAAGTCCGTGCTATACTACTTCATCAAGCATGAACTCCTTCCTCTAGGTTAAATTCCCTTTATGAATTGTGTTTATGGCTTTGCTTCCCTCCCTCTTTCCTTCCCTCCATCCCTGCATTCCTTCAACACATACTGAGCAACTGCATGCTGGGCACTCTGGTGGGTGATGGGGATACTAAAATAAATGATACATGCTCTCTGTCTTCAAGTGCCCTGATTTTAAGAGGAAAGTGCTGATGTGTCATACACAAAACCCCAGTGATCAAAGCAGGTTATAAATGAGATCAATGAGACATAGCTAACCCATGACACTTCCCAGGAGGGAGGGAAAGTGAGCAATGAGTCAGGCAAGGCTTCCTGGAGGAGATGGCTTTTGAGCTGGGCCCTAAAGAGAAGTAAAATTTGGAAATGAGAAAGTAAAGGGACATGGGCTCTCCAGGCAGAGAAAAGAGCTTGGACAAAAGCACAGAGGCAGGAAGGTGCAGGGGCATACCACAACCAAGGCCTGATTCCACTTGACTGTATTGAAATGCAGGGTAGGCGAGAAAGAAAGGATTGAATGATTTGGGGTCATCTCATGGAGAAATTTGCATGTCACATTTTGGTGTGGAAGCACAGACAGGAGCATGTTTATGCCTAGGCCAGCTTCTGCTTCTGTTGTGAAGCAGAAGACCTCACAAGGAGGAGTGCCTTTTACAACTTTGTAAAACCAGATGACAAAGGGGTTGTGTCATTATTACTTGTCCTCAGACTGGAGGTGACTTAGAGGAGGAGCTGGGGCCACTGTCACAGCAAGAGGCCTGTGGTGTTTCTTGTGCCTAAGAAAAGAGTAGCTTTAGGCCTTTGGAGCCTCATATCGTGCCTTATGCAATTTGTCCCAAAGTACCTGTGGGCCCATTGCTGGGCTCTGGGACCCAGAGAATACAATGTATCCCAAGTGGACATATGTGGGAAACACCCCACCCAACACCATGTGGCCTAACAGAATTCACCTGGGCCTCTGTGTTTATACAACCTTGTTTCTTCTCTTCTGCTTGTTTGTTTCACTCTCTTCTATTAGCTTCTGGATCCTGTCTATCAGTGTGACTTTACCTGTGCCGGTGCAACTTACCTGGCTGTAACCTCTAGATTCACCTTGCACCTTGGTCTCTCATTCTCATCGAGGTTGGATTCACCTTGTGCTACCAACAGGCTCTTGGTCCCGGCAACATGTCTCCAGACTCCAGCCCTCGCTACACCCTGCCCCCTCCCTTGGCTGCAGCTCCTGGGCTGTGACCTCCAACACCCTTGGAAATGGGTTGCTTTATCTCTGAAATATTTTTTCAGCCCTTACATCCTCTCTCTGCCTCTATGTTCTGTGTCTTGTGTGTACAAAAAAGCTACCATGAACCATCTTGAATTTGCTTGGTCATTGACTGGATGAGGAAAGCAATAAGCCCTTGTATTGCTCTAATGATTTATAGCTTTCAAAAACATTATCAGGGCTGGAGGCGGTGGCTCACACCTGTAATCCCAGCACTTTGGGAGGCCAAGGCAGGATTGTTTGAGGCCAGCAGTTTGAGACCAGACTGGGAAACAGCAAGACCCTGTCTCTCCAATAAAAAAAAAACTTTAATTATCCAAAAACAATTTCAGGTATCCTCAAACATTTCTGTGAAATGAGTGAAGCGAAATCTCTACTCAACTCAGGGAATTTAGGACTTCTTGGCAAGATGGCCTGTGTATGCACTGCTGCACCGGCTGTTTCATTCTGCTTCACTACAAGTTCAAAAGGTTAGAGACCTGTTAACTTTGCCTTTGATAAAGGAAACCATCCCTGTTCACATACCCACTCCCAATTCCTTTGGGATCTGGATCCCAGATTCAAAGTCTCCCCCTTTCCTATTCCCATAATCAGATTTGGCACAGAACATTTTGATGCTGTGTTCCAAAAGTACGGAGCCTCTGGCTGTTTGTCCCTGAACTGCCATAATTGGCCTCAGGGTTCTGCGACAGTCACAAACTGGTGAATAAAATGTGTTTGCCCCACGGCCTAGAGGTGACACAAATATGTAGTTTTTGCAATCTCAATCCAAACCTATCTCTTTTCCCCAAACCAGGGCCATTGCATCCAAAATCAAGCAGGTTTTTCAGTAACTTAGCTGCTAATGTATTAAATAACACAAAACGTAGAACTTTTTAAAACATTTATATTTATATATATAAAAAAATTAAATATATATAATATATAGTGTGTTTGAGACTAAAAATATAGTACATAATATTTTAAAAAAAGGAAAAAAAAAAAGGCAGAATAGGAAAAAGGTGTGAGGGACACACAGATACACATTGCTAAAAATCTACAATGGTTTGTCCTAACAAAAATAATATTTTTTTTCCTCTTCTCTTAATTATCATCATGGATCCATTTATTATTGGGGTTTGGGTGGAGAAAATTCAACTGGAGCCAGAAATGGCAGTCGCAATCCCAGGAATAGCTTGGGTAGAAAATGTGACCACAGGGAGCCCTGGGCCTCTTTCTGGTGAAACTGTAGGCAGCAAAATCTTCTGGGTCACTACTGCTAACAAGATTGTGTCAAGAGTTTGATTGTATTGGCAATTTGGCTGCTGTCTCCCCAGAGTTAGGAATATTCCCAAGCAGCAGCGTCTGAAGAGCCCAGGGCCTACCAACACTCAAAGGGCCGTCCGTGATTTGGGGCCAGCAAAAAGCCAAGGACGGGGACAGCAGGACAGTGGACTGGTAGGAATGAGTGATAATTCTATGCAAATGGAGCTACCATTATTATTATTATTTTTAAGGGCAGGCTTATACCAAAACTGCCCAGTATGGCCTGTGACTTCTGCACAGCAATTATTTCTCCAGGGACAGGGCCTGGAGCTCCCTCACAGTGATGCAAGAAAATGGGATCCTGCCCCCCAGTTCTCAGGCCCCTCCACCAGCCCAGAGGTGCAGTGTCAGGACCCAGCAGACAAAGGTGAGCTGATGCCATTCAGAAAATCTGACCTTGGGGACAGAGAAACCCTGTGGGGAGGGGGAGGCCAGGAGAAAGGAAGGGGATATTTAAATGCTAATTTGATAGCCTCTTCACAAAAATAAATGCCTTTCCAATCACATCCCCTGGTCTGTGCACTTCAGCGTCCATCACAGCCTTCTCACAGGTTGCACCAGGATCAGCAGCTTCACTGATCCCTCCAGGTGATTCTCAACATGCAGAATGGCCTGGAGGCAGAGTGGCGACCAGGCTCAGGTTAGACAGCACTAACGTGGCAGGGAAGGCTTGGGAGGGCCTGGAGTTCAGCCCTGTGGACACGACTGTCCACACAGAAAAGAGCAAGGCAGTTACTGAGCCAGTTCACTCCAAATGGGGTCTTGGCTTTCATGTGGTTTTCTTCAAACCCCAATGGCCAATATTGCTATGTACATGGGTCAAATATACTGACAGGCCCTCCAATTCCATCTTAAGGAGCCCAGGACTCATGGCTCCTGACAGAGCATCCACAGGTTAATAAGAGGGCAGGAGGCAAGAGGGCCTGGTGCAATATGCTCCATGCTGTAAGCAGAAAAGGCTCCCGTCAACACCATGAGGGGAGAGGCAACTGCTGGGATAAGGAGGGAACATACTGCCCAGAGACAGGACAGTCAAACTAGCCCCTTCATTCCAAGCAAGACATTTGTGAGCACAGAGCACTGCTCCCAACCCTGACCTTTCTCCTTTCTAACTTATGGTTTTTGCTTCATGCAAACTCTGAGGCTGGACTTTGAGGGATCCAGGATTTTGGATGCAGGCTGGGCCCTCCATAAGGAAGGAGACCATGGCTCACCCAGAATTGCAAGAACCTCTTCAAGACCAGAATTTGTCAAAACTGCTTTACTCCTCTTCACGCCACCAGTTCCCCTTGCAAATGGCTGCTACCCAACAGGGTCAGCTGTGCTCACTCCTTGGTAAGGGGAACAGGCAGTCCCTGGGCCAGGGGGATGTTCCTGAGGACTGGGGTGGAGGGTGCCTGCTCCCATTTTCCCAGAGAGTAGTGGCCTGAAACCTGGGCACACAGTAAAGGAAACGCACCATGCCCTGCCCTGGCAAGAGACACTTTTGCAAACTGTCGGAATTATGTGGGGAGCACCACGCATGACCCAAAGGCTAAAGGCTAACCCACCACATTGATTTTGCTCTGGTTTAGAGTGTGCTTTTTGTTGCTATTTGGGATGAAGGGGTCCCTGTTGGGAACTAATTCACACTTCTGACAAGATAATGAAGCCCATGGCAAAAGCTTCTTTGAATAGGAGAATCCCCTATCCCCCAACATGCTAACCACTGTTCCCAAGTCCTTGCTAGGGGTGAGCTCTCTCCCCCAGCCCCCACCAAGCAGGTACAGCAAATGAGAGCAGTTCTAGGTTGGTGCAACCTTTCCCCCTCATTTTACAGGCCAGAAAATTGGAGGTGAGGAATGTAAAGAGATTAGGCCAAGGTTACTCAGTTAACAGCAGCTTCAGAACTGGCTCTCAGGTCTCCTGACCCCTAGTCCCTTGCTCTTTCCATGGAAACAAGAATGCCAAAGGTGATCAGGATTACCAAGTACAGAGCACCACCAGGCTAGAAGATGCCAGCATTAGACAGTAAAGCTCTGTCATCAAGCCCACTCCCCAGAAAAGCTGTTCCATGGAGCCTACCAGGCAGGTCCCAATTCAGATTCTGATCACACCAGTGTGTGAGCTGCAGAGGGCAGAGACTACCTTGGTTGCTGATGCTTCCTTGTGCCTTGCACTGTGCTTGTTTAATACCAAATACCCAGGACCCCCCAGTTCATGTGTTAGGAGCAGAGAACAGTGAAGTAGTCCTGTACCAGGCTTCTGACAACTGGGCTTCCTTTCTCTGCAATTCTCTCTGCACCTTCAGCTGAGTTACCTAGTCACCTTGGGCCCCTCCTTGCCATCATTTCAACAGAATGGACCTAATACTTAAACAAAAAGGGGGAAATAGAATCCGGCCAAACTCAAAAAAAAATTTTTTTTTTTGAATATTCATGTTTAAAAAGCCACCATCTATAGGCTTTAAGTGTTTGGCTTACCCATGGCTCTAGTTCTATGAAAACAATCAAAATTTATATCCATTTTCTGCACAGGAACCTGCATTCTTGACAGACCTTCCCACTGATTCCTCACAAAAAGACTCTGCAGAAAGGTATCAGCTTCCAGGGGTGGAATATAGCTGGGAGCCCACAGGTGCCAGTCGGACCCACTCCGCAGGACTCTCTGCTGAAATGAAGGACACAGAGGCTGCCTGTGAGGTCAGAACTGGAGCTACTCGCTTCCTGGGTATTATCTGGTTACCAGCAAAGGGATGGCTGGGAATGTCACCTCTCAGACCCATCAGTAAGGGTGGTGATGGCCCGTGGCTGATGAGCATGTAACTCATTAAAGTTAACATGAGTAATGAATGGTGACCACCGAGAAAGGGCAAGGAACATTCTGGGAATTGCACCCGAGGCCCCGCCTCCCCCTGGACGAGCCGCGGGGAAGGCAGAGAAGAGCCAACCCCAGACGCTGCTTCTTGGGAAGGCGGGGCCGGGGCAGGGGCAGAGGTTCTCTTTGGTCAGAAGGTGGCGGCTGAGACGCGGTCGTGTGGAATGTGGGTGGGTGTGCGCGCACGTGGGCATGGAGGAGCAATGGGCCGTGGCGTGCCTGCGGTGCCCTTCCGCGCCGCCTTCTCCCGATCAGCACAAGCTCTCTGCCAGGGCGTCTCCCGGCCCTGCCTCTCCCAACACTGTAACATCTGACAGCATGTTTGAGGCTCACAGTACCCGCTCGCTGCACAACCGCCCACATGGGTGGGTCATCCAAAGCTTGACGCTCAAGGCACTGAAAGTGGGAGAAGGAATCTGATTGGTCCAAGAAAAAAAAGACACTTAACAAAAACCTGTCTGAAGAGAACATCTCCCATGCCCCCTGGAAGGTGGCCTCTAACCAGAGGGTGGGCCCTCAGGTAGGACAGTAGAGTCTGAGAGCCAGGCCCCTGCCCTAATCCTATCAGAGCGCCCCCCGGTGTGACAGGTCTCACCGCCTGAATGTATAAAATGGATTCAAAGTGCTTGGAGACTGAAAGAGTAATGGAGGGTGTTAGGAACCTGGTGGAGAAGAACAGGTGCCCCCTTTTCCGTCCACTGGGACTTGTATTCAGGTGGGGGAATCCCTACAGCTTTTTTTTTCCCCAAATGAGGTTTTCATTGTTTTTGTTGTCTTTGAAAAATAGCCCACAGCACCCCACCCTACCTCACCCTTCCTCAAGCGGGCTCAGAGTGAAAGCGAGGAAGTGGGGCAGACGGGGAGAGAGGGGGCTCGGGCGGCTCCCTCTAGCGTCGGTTCTGGAAGCTGCTATGCAACAGCGGTCTCTGGGTCAATTAGGACACGGTCCTTCTCCACCAGAACCCCGACTTATCTGGCTGGCCCAGCATAGAAAAGGAAGGCGGGCGGTGCTGCTGGGGACTCCTGGCTCCCCCTGCACGCTAACAGACGGGTGTCCACAGTGGGCAGCCAGAGTGACTGGCATTTTGATCCCTGCTGAATGAGGGCTGGATTTGAACTCAGTGCCAGGGCTGTTCTGTAGACAAGAGCTAAAATAAATCCAAGGTCCCTTCTGCAGTCCCCTAAGGAGGGAAAGATGCACCCAGGGCATGAATGCACACAACAGAGGGACTGGCCGAGCTACGCCGTTTTCCACCTGCCTGTGCCACAGCCACCCACTCCCATACTCCATGTCCCCTAGGCCAAAGCCTGCCCAGCCCCATAGACCCTCTTTCCCACTTATGGGCGACCAGAAGGGTGGGATAGAAAGGGAATGCTAAAAAGTGCCCCCTCTGCTCTCCCCAACCTTCACATTCCCTGTCCCCTTGCTGGGGTCAGGCAAGAGCGCAGGTCAGAAGAGACACACCCTCCCGAAGAAGAGGGAAGGGCAGGCCCAGGAGGCTGGGGCATGCACAGAGCACCATCCTCAGGACGGGGTGTTTCTGGGAGACCTGCTCCCCACCTGCCACGGCGGAGGAGGAAGGCTGGTCCGAGAAGGGAGCAATGAGCAATGCCCCTGAATATCAGGGAACAGCTGTGAAAGCCTTCTCCTCTGCCCCGCAGAGATGCCCCAGCCAGGCTCTGGCCCCTACACGTGAGTCTGCATGCGCTGCTGGAATCGCTGGCCATAGTCCGAGTGCTGCGAGGTGTAGGAGAATCGAGTGGCCGTGGCGTACTTGCCAATGGGGTCGTACGCCTCATATGGGGTCCGCTCCAGGCCGGAGGGTGGGGCCTGGGGGTAGCCCAGTCGGTAGGTGGGGTACCCAGCTGCCCCGGGGAAGGGATGGGAGTTGAACTTCTCATAGTTCTCGTAGGACAGCTGGCTGGTTGTGTCAGTGCCAGCTGGGGGAGCAGGGCCAGGGGGTGCAGGCTCAGGGGCATAGTCGGAAGCAGGGGCCCGGCTGTAGGTGTTGAGCTGGGCATAGCCGCTGGAGTGGGAGAGACGGGATGAGGGGCGGCCATCGAAGCGGGCAGGGCCAGGGGCGCGATAGTCAGCATAGAGCACTGCCCTGGAAGACGGGCGGTCTTCGTGGGCACGCACGTTGTAGTAGCCATTGGTGGGGTCCTGGGGGCAATGAGAGAAGAGGATGGAGGCGGCATTCCCTCTTGGGCAGGGATCAAGTCTCACCGTGGCCTTCTGGGCCTCCTCCTCTGGCTCTCCCTGTGCTTCCATCTAGTACCACTCCACTTCCTCCGCTCCTTCACCCTCCTGGCCACGCTCCCCACGCCTGTCCTCACCTCCACCCCGCAGGCCCTCGGAGCCCCCGTCCCAGCCAGCCCTCAGGCCCTGGCCCCTTCCCTTGTCCACCTTCATCTCATACTCCTCCCGGGTGTCGATGGTGTCGCAGCGCAGGTCCTGCTTCAGATCCACGTCATCCTTAAAGGACTGCAGAGCAGGAGTGGGCGTCAGGAGACCGGCCCTGCTCATCCCCCTCACCCACACCCAGAGGCCACCTGCTCATGGGAGGGGTCTGGGATCAAGGGCAGACCCGAGTTCTGTGTCTTCTCCCAGCAGAGGCTCTGGGATTTGGGGGGGGGGGGGGGGAGGCCAGACACCTGGTCCAAGCACGAGTTTTGTTGCTAACATGTCATGTGGCCTTGGACATATTGGTGCCCCTCTCTGCGACTATCTCCTTATCCCAGCAGTGAGGTGGTTGGACCAGAAAGCTGCTAAGCATTTCCAGCTCTCACACTCTGTGGGGAAGGATGGGCAAAGGATATCTGTGGAGAATCCCCCCATCCCCACCCTGCTTATCTTTTGCTGGAGGGAAATTAGCCTGGAGTGTGTGTGTAGCAGGACCAGCGTTGGCTGACTGACCAAGGGAAGAGAGAATGACAGCGGTTATTAGAGAGCTGGGTAGAGCCAGTCCTAGGAGTGTGAAGAGGAAGTAGCCAGGGAGAAGCAGGACCCTCACCGAGTAGATGGCCTTCATGACCCGGGTCGCTGTGGACACACTGGCGGTATCGTCCTCCCGGTCAGAATGCATCGTGAGTGGCTCCCGGTTCACTGTCTCCACTTTGATGTCCAGCTTCCTCAAGGTCACGTCCTTGCGACCTGGGACAGGGGGAGGTAGCCTAGACCGGATGCTTTCTGCTGGCCTCCGCAGTGGCTGCTTCTGGCCCCCCTGGGCTGGGAGCCCCACTGCCAACCCCACCAGCCATCGCAGGCACTGCCTGCTGTGTGCCCCGGAAGGGCCAGGGGAGGGCTGTGGGCTGCGCGGGGCGCATACTCACTGCCTTTGCGGCGCCGGTAGAGGAAGAATACCAAGGCGATGAAGAAGAAGATGAGCAGGATGCCCGCGCCGATGGTGGCCCCAGCGATGACACCCACAGGTAACACCTCTTCCGGTGGAGGAAGAAAAGGAGCAGGGTGAGGATGCAGCCACACTGGGAGCTGCGCTCAGTGCTGGCTGAAGGCTGGGCCGCGGCTACGGTGGCAACCCAAGATGGTGTGCAGGGTTCAGTTCTGACTGAGCCTGTGGCCGTTTAAGTCAAGGGGATTTGAGAGAAAAGTCTGGACTGTGGTTGGATTTAGGTCTGTGCTTCAGCTTGGTCAGAGTTGAGGGCATGGTTGGGTCTCGTCCCTGCAGCTCGAGTATCAGCTTGACCATGGCCTCAGGTCTGTGTAGCCCTCTCCGTGAGCCCACCTGCCTGTGAGGCTTGGTCCCCCCTTCCAGGGCTGGGCTCTTGTTTGAGATTAACTGTCCCCAAACTCCAATCTGCCATTTGTGTTCCCACCTCTTTTGCCACCTTCCCACCCATACCATTGTGACCACCCCATCTGCACCCACCCACCCAGGGCTCAAACAGTCTTCCTGGGTGCCCTCTGCTTTCCAGAGCTGAGCAGGAATTCAGGAATCCTCCTCCAGCCTTCTCTCTCTTCCTGGCAGTCCCAGTTGAATCCAGATCCTGCAAGTCTTCCCATCTGAGACCTCCCCTGCTGAGCCCATGTTACTTTCTACTCTCTTCTTCCCCACAACCCCTTGCTGGCATGCTCAGCTAGGACGGAACTGAGGGATCCCATCATTTTCCACAGGGTTCCCCACCTCCTACGTCAAATGGCTAGTTCTCAAAAAACAAAACAAACAAAAATGCTAGCGTTCCCTCATTAGACTTGACAGCTCCCCCAAGCCAAAGCTCCGTCATCCTGCTGGAAGTGCCTCGAGGGAGGGAACGTGTCTCTCCTATCAGAATAATGATTCTTGAGGAGGTGGGGGAACCCAAACTTACTGAGCACCTACTGCATGCCAGGCATTTTATAAATATTCTCTCATTTAATCCTCACAACCACCTAGTGAGATAGGAGACAGGTAGTGTTATTCCCTTTTACAGTTCATTTGATTTTCTCCATCTGAATTCATCTGCCCCCTCTCTGTAAGTTTCTCCACTAAACAGAAAGTTTCTTGAGGGCAAGAACTGTGTCCTGTTCACAGCTGTTCTTGCAGCCCTGAGGGCAGAGCCTGGCACATAGCAGATGCTTAGTAAATGTGAACAAAAGAGCAAATTTCCTTGGCTGAGCACCAAGGCCAGGTTCTGGGGGAGGCCCAAGAGTTCTCTCCCTCTGAGCCCTGCCCTGGAAGGAAGAGGCGGCAGAATTCCCAGGCTGCCCTGGCCCCTGCTGGGCATCTCCAATTACCTCGCTCTTCTAGCTGTATGATCGCAGTGCCCGGCCCAAAGCTGTTCCAGGCAGTGCAGTTGTAGTGGGTCTGAAAATCGGCCTCCATGACGTTGTTGATGGTGAGCGTGGACAGCACCCCGCTGCCCGAGTTGGTTCTCTCCACTGTGTAGCGCTCCAGGGTACCCACCTCCAAGAAGTTCTCCTTCCATGCCCAGGCCTGGGGCGGGGAGGGCCGGAAGGAGGTGAGAAACAGGTAGGGGGCAGAAGCACATGCCCAGGTATCACCTGATCCACCCTCAGGGAACTCTCACTCCATGTGCTGTGTGTGCCCCCAGCTCCGCCTAACACTAAGTCTGTGACAAACCTAAGTCACACCTACTGCCTCAAACCCACGGCATCGAATGTCACTCAAGGAGGAGCAGTGGCTCCCAAACATGGTGCACATCGGCTTTACCTAACGAGATTCCTTAAAATCTAGACTCTTGGGGTTTATGCCCTAAATATGAATCTCCAGGGCAGAGGTGGTCCAGGAATCTCCATTTTCATAATGATCCCATGTGATGTGGACGCAGCTGATCCAACGAACTGACACTGGGAACCCCCAGGTGTGGTGGGAAAAGTTCTGGAACACTGCAGGCTCCCATCCTGGCTCTCCCCACCGAGTCCCTGTGTGGCCTCCCTGTCCCTCTCTGGGCCTCATTTTCTTCATCTGCAAAATGAGAGAACCCGGCTAGCGCTAGACATGCTTCCAGCTCTGACAGTCTGTGATTCTAACTAAGCATAACTCAATCTTTAGGCTTATCTTTAACCATCCCACACGAACCTGCCTGGCTGGCTCTGGAGACCCAGCCACAGACTCTTAGAACAGAGAGGGGCATCCCCCAGACCCAGCCGTCCCTGACCTCCCAGCCAGGGCATCCTGCCTGCGTGTCCCCTCCCTCAGAGTGGAGCCCGAGGGGTGGGGTGGGGGCAGCTGAGAACTGGCTCCTTTCCAGGGATCAATCCTCCCAGCTCTGCAGGGAAAGCCTCCCGGGAGCAGAGCCGGGCGGCCGTGGTAATGAAGTGTCCCTGGGCAGCCCTGGAGTTAGCCAAATGGTCATTAAATGTGATGAGGGGTTTGACGGTTAATGGTCACAGAAGGAATTAATGGCTCTTGATGTGGGGGAGAGGAGAAAGGAGGGAGGCGAGTGGCGAGGGGCTGGTGAGAAGAAGGCAGGAGACAGAAGAGAGGAGTGGGGCAGAAGACTGATGGGAGGAAGGGGAGCGGGGGAGAGGGGAGAGACCAGGAGGCAGTGCAAGGGCAGGATGCGGGGGTAACAGACAGCAAGAGCATCACCCCAGGGCAAAGAGAGGGGAACAAAGGATGAATCGAGTGACTGCCCCACTCGGCTTCTCACACCTGTGGCTGCAGTGACTTCTCACAGCAACCCTATTAAGTGGGGTTCTTGCCTCTGCTTTATAGATGAGGAAACTGAGGCTGAGAACACTGAGTCATTTGCTTGGTGCCACACAAGTAAAGCTGCAGGTGGGACGTGAGTGGTAAAGGGACAGAGAGACAGAAAGGCAGAGGATGAGAAGGATGGAAAAGGGATGGGAAGCCGAGGGAACAAAGCCAGAGGCGCCAGGGGGCTGGGCCCTAGCAGAGAGCCAGGGTGGGCTGGCTGTCCCCAGGAGGCCCCGCACTCACTATGCGGTCTGGAGGTGGTGTGCTCCCAATGAAACACTCCACCTTGCCACCGTCACCCCTAACAGCATACTGCACCGCCTCGCTGGAGATAATGGGGGGCCCTGCGAGCAAGAAGACACAGTCAGGGCCAGTGAGGACCCGCAGCTCCTGCCCGCCCAGGCCCCAGACGCCTCTCAGGCCACTCACCATTCACATAAAGTGGCACCTCCCGCTCAGCCACTCCGATCCGAGGCACGATGGCCCGGCAGGTGTAGGTGCCGGCATCTGCCTGAGTCACCGACTTCAGCAGCAGCTGGTTGCTGTTACTCAGGACCTGGGCAGAGAGAGCAGCCTCGGGTGGGGAGCCAGGAGGCCTGGACCCCTAGGTCCAAGAGGGCCCCCGCATGGGAGGCATTGGAAAGAAAGCAGGAAAGGCCACAAGTGAATTCCCAGAAGGGAAATGGGTTCCCGAGTCCGTCTGATCCATGCCCTGACCCTACACAGGTTGGCACGTGAACACACCGTCTCTGCAATGGTGGCAGGGACGTGGCGGAGGCCAGAGAGAGCAGGTGCAGGCTGCAATCATTTTAAGAGGACACAGCTTCTTCTGTTCCAGTATTTTATTGCCAAATGAGGTAGGACATTTTGCTCTGAAATTCCTCTTCCCATATTTCTGGTCCAAACTATCTAAAGTGGGTCTCTGTAGAATCCAGGGAACCCTCCCGGCTTCCCCACCTCCCTGTGCAGCATCATTCACCAGACCTCCCCCTCTGCGCACGTCCACCTGGGGCCTCTTCCCACCTCCCACCCCACCCCGCTCCCCTCTGCCTCTGAACTGGCCCACTGTCCTGTGAGAAGGGGTGGGGGTGATTGCAAGCACTCTCCTTCTCCTCCTAATCCCAAGACCCTGGAAATAACCCAGGTTCAATCTGAAAAATAATGCTGAATCCCCCCCTTTCTCCCTCTACAGCCCCCATGGCCGCACCCCTTCCTCCCAGCATTCAGCACAGGCAGGAATCTTACCATGTTTGAGTCCTTTTTGGTCCAGGTGAGAGTGAGGGGGGGATTCCCAACCCAGACACAGGTGAGGGTCACATCAGAGCCAATGTCTGTGGTCGTGGGTTTGGGGTCAACCACGATCCGCGGGGCAACTGAGGTAGGAAGAAGCCTCTTGTGAGGGTCTCAAGCTCATGGGAGTTCAGCTCCCATCCCGACCTGCTGCCTCCCCACCGTGGGGCCAACCCCACTGCACCCCAGGCCTTTAGAGGCTGCTGCACCCGGTCCCCGTCCTGCCTTCCCGCTACTCACAGTGGACATTTACTAGAGTGCTGACGTTGGTGCTCCCCACTTTGTTGTGAACCTCACAAGAGACAGGCTCCGTGAAGAAGGAATAATCTACATTCGTCTCATAGCGACTCTCATGGGCGTCTTCAATCAAGAACCCCCCCTTGGCCCACCTGGGGGATGAGGCACCACAGAGGGGGGTCAGAGCTTGACCCCATCCAACGAGATCCAGTGACACTGGCCCCCCAGCACCCGCCCAGCCTCAAGGGCCTCTCCAGTATCACACCCCAGAGCGCTCCCAGCCCCCGACCCCACACCTGTAGCCCAGGATCTCGGGGTTGGCTGTGGCCTGGCACGTGAAGACGACACGCTCACCCTCCTGCACCGTCTGTGGCTCAATGGACAGGGTCACTGTAGGAGGGTCTGCAAAGTAGGGGACAGGGAGTGATGGTCTTTTCTGTCCCTTGAGTTTCTTTTTCCCTCCCTAGTACATACACTCAGACCTCACTACCCTGGGGGGCTCTGGGAATTTGAGTTTGCAGTGTTATTTATTGCAGCTCCAATAAATAAACTGTCTTCCTCCCCTTTTCCACACGGAGCCTCTAGGGGGCCAGCTAAGGTGACCACCAGGATGGCACTCTAGGACAAATTATTCAAGGGATTAAGGACCCACTGTGGCCACTAGGCGTCAGTGTGGGGTCGCCTGGCTCACTATGGCTCACTAAAAGGGATGGGGTAGGGGTATCCCCAACGGCTGCCCCGCCCCGCAGTTCCCTGGGCAGAGGGAATTCATTGCACACCTACCAGGTGAGCACACTCCACGCTAGATGATCTCACACTGTATCTCATTTAATGCTCACAACCCCAAGAAGCAGGCACAGGTCTACAGTCCCCTATCTGAAACCCTTGGGACTAGGATGCATTTCAAAATTTAGAATTTTTCAAATTTTAGAAAGGCAATGCTGTGTACAGACTGTTTACTGTGCAAGACCCC
This sequence comes from Lemur catta, assembly GCF_020740605.2. NCBI lineage: Eukaryota > Metazoa > Chordata > Mammalia > Primates > Lemuridae > Lemur > Lemur catta. The sequence continues at coordinate 31,063,465 of NC_059130.1, read as the reverse complement.
CAGCAGCAACACTCTATAGTCACACATGCTAATTCATCTGCAGAGAAACGTAAGACTATTAAGTTTAACAAAAGACTATGAAGAGCCTCGCTTTGGGTTAAGGGATCGTAGGCCCATGTTTTATTCTCTGTAAGTGTATAGAATTGGGAACGGAGGCTCAGGGAGATAAAATCATTGTCCCAAATCACATGGTTTAGACCCAGGACTGCCTGGCTCCACAGCCAGTGCCCCTTCTGCCAGCTCTTAGCACTCCCAGTTCAGAACCAGGGAATCTAAGAGAAGGTGAGCATTTGCCTTGGGGCCTGAGGAGGATCCTGGTTCTGTGCTCTTCTCAAAGGGCTGCTTATATTCGCTTCCCCTCCTCACTGCCCCAGACTGCGCTGCCCCACCCCGACCCCGCTCACGGTGCACATCCAGCTCGATGGAAGTCTCCTTGCCACTTGGGATGGCCTCATTCATGCTGCGGCAGGTGAAGACGCGCCCGATGTCCAGGTCTGTGGGGTTAATGAGCAGCTGGCTCACGGTGGTCTCCCTCTTCCCATCCTTCAGCAACTCCTGGCGTGGGACAAGGGTGGGAGACATGGTCAATCCAAAAGCCCCTCTTCTGCTCTCAAGGTGTCCTAACTCAGAGCTGGGCTGGAGGGGTACTTTAACCCAAAGCTCAGCCCCCTCCCCTCCTCCCAATATCTTCCCCATGCTTTTGTTTAAAGTAATAAACTATTTTATTTATTTATTTATTTTAGAGAGGGCGTCTTGCTATGTTGTCCAGGTTGGCCTCCAACTCCTGGGCTCAAGTGATCCTCCTGCCTCAGCCTCCCGAGTAGCTGGGACTACAGGCGTGTGTCACTGCATCCAGCTCATAGACTATTTTTTTAGAGCAGTTTTAAGTTTATAGAAAAAATGAGCAGAAAGTACAGTTTCCATATACTCTCCTCCATCACCTCACCATTTCCTCCTTTAACGTCTTACATGAGGCAATATATCCGTTACAACTGATGGACCAATATGGATATATTATTACTAACTGAAGTCCACAGTTTCCATTAGAGTTCACCCTTCGTGAGTCCAGCGCCAAGTCCCTCCTCTTTTGGAAAGTCTTCCTCAGCCAGCACAGCCCTGGCACTCTGCCAGCCTGAACTTGTGCCCCTTACAGCCCGTTTGCCCTGCACACAGCTCTGGGCACACCCAGCCTTGCTCCTAGGCACCGTGTGTAAGTGAGTGGTCCACTGCTGGGTCTCTCCTGCTAAACTGTGAACTCCTTGAGAGCAGGGAAGGGACTCATGCCTGAGTCTCACACTGCCTCAGTGGCACACAAACTGAGGTCCCTAAATATGGTCACAGGACCTCTTGAGCTGGTTTCCACATTGCAAACTGCCTGAGGGAGGCCATACTATTAACCAGGGCCTTTGACAGCCACACACGCATCTTTGCTGGCCTGGAACAGCACCAGGCCAGTGCAGTAACACTGGCTCCCTTCTGCTGTTCCTCAACTCCGTTGTCTTTAATGAATGTGAAAAAAGGGGGTGGATGACAAATGGCCATTAACAAATCAACCTGTTTCATTGCCAAAATATTTCAAAACATGTGGCCCTGCTGGAGAGAAACAACAGAGTTCTTGGTTGTAAAAAGAGTAGCACCACTGAGGACAAACCATCGTTTGTCGAACGGTGAAACTAAGGCTGGAAAAAAGTGAAGTGAATCGTCCAAGGTCATACAGTATTAAGGGCAGAGCTAAAGCCAGAAGCCAGGTACCCGCTGGGGTCGCACCGAGGAACACCTCTCTCTCCACACCGAGAAGCGTCTCCTGCAGCACCTAGCAAAGGGCTGGGCACACATACACGTTTGCCCACGGCTGGCAGAAGGAACCCCAAATAGGTGATCTGGGTTTTCATTCCAGCTGTACCACCCACTTTGCCATGTGACCCTGGGCGAGTCACTTGATGCCTTTCTCTGCCATGGCTTCCTCATCTATAAAGTGCATACAATAGTCCTTGCTTCCCCAGACTTTTAGTTGTGATGATTGGGCTGATATGCCAACTAGATGCTGAAGGAAAGGGGTAGAAGTGACCAGTGGAGAGAGAGCACAGTCGGACCCAGGTACAAATCCTAGCTTGCCAGCTGTGTGACCTTGGGTAAGTCACTCAACCTCTCTAAACATCAGTTTCCTCCTTTGCGAACTGGAAGTAACATCTTTATGGGACTCTTGTGCGAATTAAGACTGTCTGTAAAGTGCTTAGCATGCATAATGCCTGGCACACAGTAGGTGCTGCGTAATCCATGGCGGCTATTAGTATATTATTCTTAGTCTCTGTTCAGCTATTGAATGGCACAGTGAACCTGGGGCTCACTTCTCTGGGCCTCAATTTTCCCAACTGTATAACGCGTGGGTTGGACCAAATGACCTCAAAGGCTGCTTCTGTGTCCCTCTGAGTCTGCAGTCAGCTCCCTGTGGGAGAGGAGAGGTGAGCTGGGGCCTAGGCCCAGGAGGAGCTGGAGGGCCAGCCAGGGCTCACCGTGCTGGCCACAGCACCCTCCTGCTGTGTCCCGTCCCGGAACCAGATGATGGTGGCTGCAGGCTTGGCGTTGAAGGCTCGGCATGTGAGGTTGTGCGGGGTGCCTGCCTGCAGCAGAATCACAGGGCCTCCGTCAATCCTGGTGTCCTCCGGGGGGACTGCGGGGCAGAGCAAAGCAAAGTCAGCCCTGATGACCCAACCCCTGGCCCTGGCAGCACCCCTCCATCTGCACGTCCACCTCTTGGCAGGCGGTGCCACCCTGTCCCCTAACTCACAGTCACTGTCTCCCTTGCTCCTGTGGTGGCTTCACCCTAGGTCCTTAGCTCACAAGCTTCCCCAGCCCCTGTCAGTTCTTTCCTAGCTTGTACCATTTTCTGGTACTGCATGTCCCTACCATTGCTTAAACCTACATAGAACAGATGGAGGGGGTGGCCACAAGCTCAGGAAAGGGCTGGGCTATCACAGGGCTTGAGTACAGCTCCCACTGTGGGGGCCTGGTGAGGAAAGGTGGCTACCTCCACGGGCTTCTTACAGCCTCCCTTCCCGTCTGCTCCTCTGCCCTGTGGCAGCCAGGGGGACAGGCCTATTGCCGCAAACTCCATGTCACACTGCTGGCAGGTTATTTTCCCTAGAGCACAGCTAAGACTGTGCCACTCTCCTGCTCAGACACCTTCGATGGCTACAACTGCCTTGGGCACGAGTTCTAAGCACCTCTGCCTCCTGTCCAGGGGTTCTCAAGCCAAGAGCTTTAATTTCTCACCTCCTCGTCTTTGCTTCTACTGCTCTTTCCATGTGGTATGTCTTCCCCTTACAACTTTTGTTGAAGTGCTACCCATCCTGTTCAAATCCCAGCTGATGCACAAGACTTTCCCTGCCACAACCCCAATCCCCCACAGTGGTCCCAGCCAGTGACTCAGAGCTCTTTGCACCATCTACCTTGGATTTGGGTTACCTATAACAATTTATCTACTCCCACCTCAATCAAAACTATTATCCCCTGGAAAAGCAGGGACCCTGTCTCACTAATATTTATATGGTCACCAGTGCCTAGAATGTGACCCAAGTAGGCACTTACTAAATGCTTAAGGAATTGAATTGATCAGGTGTCTGATGCTAGTAAATAGGAGGCCTCTCCCTACCCTATCTCCAAGGCATTCAAATGCTAAAGTAACCAGACTGCAAGTCTCCGAGGGCAGGGGCTGCTTCTTATTTACTCTCAAACCCCTCAGTGTCTAGCCCAGACCTTGGGTGATAACAGATGCTCAGGACTATTTGCTGAATTAATGAATAAGTGACTGATGAAATAAAGGCAGAAGGATTTTGATTATAATCTTTCTGGTCCAGCCAGTATTCAACCAAAAATGAGTAGGGATTTTACTTATCTCTTTCTGGAAAAGAAAAGAAAGACTCAGAAGGAGCTTTCCAGAGGGAACCCTAGAGAAGAGACCCTGTGCAGCCCATGGAGCTCAGTGGTAGGTGGGCAGGGCTGTCCTCAAGTTTATGAAATGGAGGTCTCCATGCTGGGGCTTCTAGTAGGTAGAAACCTTGCAGCCGGTCCTAGCATTCTGCTCAACTCATGCAAGCCAAGTGATACAGCGGGAAAAGAATGAAGTTTAGACTCAGGCTGCCCTGGTTTCAAATCCTGGCACTCTTGTTTACCTGTTGTGTGATCTTGGGTGAGACCCTAAAGTCACTGAATATTAGTTTTTTCATCAGAGACAGAACAATGCCTACTCACTGGACCCTTGTGAAGGTCAGACATATTATGTATAAACTGTCACAGGCAGAATGCGTTAGCTTACTACCGGGGCGAGAGCCAGCAGTGGCTCCAACTCTGGCCAGGCTAATTATCCTCTGCATCCTGGCCCCTCCTCCTAGATTCCGGGTGTATCTGGTTCCAGTGCCAGATGGGTGCAGGTTTGGGGATGGGGTGGGAAGCAGCTTCAGAAGTAGAAAAAGGTAGAGAGAGATGGATAAAGAGCCACCACTCAAGGTCTCCTGCTCTGCCTGGGTCCCTCTGAGGTCACGCCAGGAGTAAGGTCCTGGGTGGGCACAGCCCTTAGGAGATGCCATGCCAGATGTGTGCCCAGACATGCGAGGGGAAGGCATCCGTCTCTCCTGCCCTTCTAGTGTTCCCATTCCCTTTGTTCGGGCAAAGACTGTCCATCTGTCACCTCTGTCACCAGCCTACCTTGCTCTACAGTTTTCCAAACTCTCTGCCCATCCTCCGCGAGCCTATCCCTGTCCTCTGTACTGGCGCAAGGGAAAATAAAGCTGTTGAGGAGTCTGCTTAGCCAGCTGTCATGAGTCCAGATGTGCATGTGTTTATGAATAAGAGTTTATGATTTGCATATCAACATGCCCACATGCCTGTGGCCTCAGTTTCCTTGTTTGTAAAATTTCAAAAATAACACCAACACCTATTCCTTAGAGTTCTTATTGTAGAAGTGAAACCAGAATCAAGAGTGTGAAGCCAACTGCAAACTATGATGTGACTGACAATAATTTCTACCGTTCACTGGATGTTCACCTTGCGTTGGCCAAAGTGCCACATGTACATGCTTTCATTTAACCCGTACCATAAAGTATATTTCATTAATCCTTTCGTCGTAAATACCATTAACCCCAATTTACAGATAAGAAGCTGAGGCTCAAGGAGGTTAAGCAAATGTGTTCAGAGGCAGGACAGTGAGCTAAAGGGCAGAGCTGGGGTGTGGCCGAGGCCGACCAGACCCCTAAGCCATGCTCCTCACACAGCCCTAGAGTTGTTTTATCACCAGGGATGAGGAGGAGGGTGCAGGTCTGTGGACCGTAAGGAGAAGCAAGAGAGGACATTCTGTGAAGAAGGCTGGCCTGGGGAGCTGGGGAGGAAGGGGCGTGGGGGGGATGGCTGGAGAGAGGGTGAGTCTCTGGGGCTGGTGGTGTGCAGGGAGGCTGCTCCTAGCCACTGGGCACAGCCCACTCCTCATTCCTGCCCTGCCCTCCTGCCATGAACAAAGGCTGTAGGCAGGCAGGTAAGCAAGAAAGGATGCAGAAAATGTCACGCCTTCTTACTGCCTCCACCTGCTGCAGGTGGCAGGGTGTTTGAGAGTCCAAGAGAAGAGACAAGGAAGAGAGAGAGTGAGAAGACAAGAGCAGCTGGACTAACCAGCCCCGCCTCCCTCTCAGCTCCATCACTCTTGGGGCTTCTCCCTGCTCCTCTCACCCATCCAAGCTCCCCAGGCCAGCCAATGAGGCCCACACCTCCACACCCGCCATGCCCCCCAACAAGGCTGTCGGCTCCCCTGCTCCTGCAGCTCTCCCTCATTGACCTGCACTCTTTTGAACAAGGTGCTCCCCCATCTAGAGTTCCCATTGACATTCTCCTCTTCCAGGAAGCCTTCCTTGATGGACCAAGCCTTATTCCAGCAGCACTGAGGGGCTTAGTTGGCCTCTTTTCACCCCTCTCTATCTCTCTGTCTCTGTGCTGGGGTAGGAGACAGAAAAGAAGAGTATCAAGGACCCCTCATTAGGATGAGTGTTCTCCAGGGCAGAAGTAGCACCTTCCAGGGTCCAAAATACAGGCAGTTAGGGAGGAAGAAGGGACAAGGCTTCCTAGCATCTCGTGGTTCCCTTGGAGTGCCTGGTCCAGCAAGGGGGCTGACACCCGCCAGTGAGGGATGGAAGATGGTGTCTTGGCACCCCATGTTCACCCTCCAAATCTTGCTCTCTAACCTCAATCCTGTTCCTTCCTAAGTCTTCCCATTTTAGTCCTGGAGAGGAAAAGCAAGTCATCCACCAGCCTTGAATCCCAGTCCCCCAGGGCCTGTACAGCCAAACAAATCGGCCGTTGGGTCCCTCCAGTCCTCACTTACTCTGACGCCTCACATTCGCCCACTTTCACAGTTTACAAGTCCCTGTGCAGCAAAGCAGCAGTTGCTAAGAAAAGGCTGATGCCACTGTGCCATGTTACCAGTGAGAAAAGCCATGCCCAGGGGTCATCACCTCTTCATGGCCATGGTGCCAAAACGGCCAAGGAGCATCCAGAGCCCAGGTCTCCTGACCGCAGCAGTCCAGCACTCCTCCCGCTACACTGGGACAGCTTGTCACATTCTCACCTCCCTCCCCCCAGAATGAAACTTCCTTGTGTCCAGGCTCACTCGTCTCAGCTCCTCTCTCCTTCCTCCCATCCATCCTGGCGCCTCCCCCCACTTCAGTGATTCCAGGTTAGAGGGAGGAAAAAGAGACAGGATAAAAGACAGGGACAGAGTCAATGACAAAAGGGAAGACAGAGAGTCACAGGCGGACAGAGTCCTAGCCCGAGACAGAAAGCACAACAGAGGCAGGGCCACAGTGAGACAGGAGAGTGGGGAGAGGCAGGAAGACTGATGGGCCCAGAGGCAGGCGGGAGCGAGGCCTGGGGAGAGACGGAGGGGCCGGATGGGCAGGGTGGGGAGGGGGCCTGCGGGCGCTGGCCTCATTTCGGCCCTGTGTGCAAGAGAGAGTCCCCTCATTATGCAAATGGCCTCCAGGGTTACCATAGAGGGACATCTGCTCAGTCCCCCTGTGAGCGGGTGGCTGCCAGGCGCTTGGCTTTCGAAAGCCAGCCCTCCCACAGCAGCCATCCAGACAGCCCCTCAGATCTCAGCCCCATGGCCCGTCCCTTCCAGCCCTGCTCCCCGGCTCCCCCAGGAGCCCCCCAGGTGAAGGGGGGAGGGTGGGTAAGCAAACGAGGCAGCTGGGGGGAGGGAGGGGAGCAAGGGGGCCCTTTCTGGGCTCTCAGGCAGCAGAGGGGCAGGAGGAACGAGGGAGAGGCTCCCTCACCAAGCCTGTCCACCAGGAAAGCTGGACAGGAGAACCCCATTTCCATCACCCCGCCCTTCCCTGCTCCTGTGGGGACTTGTCCCCACAGCTTTGTGTCCAGAAGCTGAAAGTCCTGTCCCTGAGTGGCCTGGGCACAGGCTGGAGCAGAGAGGACGCCAGTCCTCACACAGCCCATGTGTCCTGCCAGCGGCCCGTGTCCCTGCTCTACTCTCGTCTACCCGGACCTAGCTTTGGGGGAAGTTTAAAGAAGGAGCTGGGCAGGGAAAGCCAGGGACAGTGGGACGGTGGGAGCAGGGATGAGGCCAGCAACAGAGAGCAGAAGCTGCAACCCCAGAAGAGGGAACTGGAGAGAAGGAGAGGCTGGGAGGACTTGGTGGGGCACTGAAGGGCGCTGGGTCATTACTGAGCACGGTGAGCTTGGCCCTCCGGGAGCGCAGGGCGGCCTCCGTGGCCTGGCACTCGTAGGAGGCGTCGTCAGAGAGCTCGGCATCTGTGATCTCCAGGTTGTACTGCCCGGCGTCCGCGGAGCCCACGACCCGGTACCGCGGCCAGGCTGCAGAAACAGAAAGGGCGAGGCCCGGGTGAGCCCCAACCTTGGAACCGGGACGGCCCTGCCCCTAAGGACACTCCTCTGCCCACCCCTCGTCCGCTGCCAGGGCCCACACAGACCCAGACCGCACTCCTCCCTCTGCCCCGTGCTAGGACACCACTGTCAGGGGAGAGGGTGAGGTCCCCAACACAGGCGCCTGTTGTCACGACCCCCATGGCGAGGCCGGGAGCCACAGAGCTGGAGGAGCGGACAGGAGGGGGGCAGAGGCGGAGAGGGGAGCAGGAGCAGAGGAAATCTCTGAAGCTGTTTGCAGACAAATGTCTCTCATAATAATAGGAAAGAAAGAGGAGCGAAAAAAGGCAGACAGCAGGGAGACAAGGAGAGGGGGAGAGAGGGAGAGCGTGTGGGCGCCGAGAAATATAGGGCACCACAGCACAGACGTGAGCTCACTGGGGACACTTCTGTGGGGCTTGCAAGGCAGAGGGAAGCCCAAGGCAGGCCGAGGCCTCGCCCCCGCGCCATGGGAGGGTGGATGAGGCAGGGCCCTGCCAGCTGCCCGAAGAAGCCCCTAAACCAGAGTCCTGGTTTCCTGTGGTGGCTGAGGTGGGGGTGGGTGTCTCCAATTCAGTCTCCCTTGCCCTCCTTCCCTCAGGCTGCCACCTCCCTCCCACGCCCCTGCCCTCCCCTCTCCTGTTGCCCACCATGGCTGCCTCCCATTGTCTCCCTCTGTCCAGAGGCTATTGATTCTTCTCACTCCATGTCTATTGATCTCTCTCTCCCAGTTTCTTTCTCTTCCTATCATCAATGGATGCACCAGACCCATCCCTTTCCTTTATAGGGATTGCTCTACACAGACAAATTTCCCCTACCTGTGCTAAGACACGGAGCCCACTGCAAATCATCTCAGCCCCCTCAACAATAATGAGAATGGAAATACACAGCCCCCTCCCATGCTGACATCATCACCGGGCTTTACAGCTTACAATGTGTTTTCACAAAGCACGTTCTCTCACTGGGTCCAAAACTCACAAATGCACTTTCAGGGCAGGCAGGCCTGCGACTACCATGCCTGTTTCACACGCCAGTACACTAAGGCCCAGAGAGGTGGAGTGGCCTTTCTGAGGTCACCCAGCTGGCAGGCGGTGGAGGCAGGACTAGAACCCAGCCATCCCGACTCTGCATCCACCCTGCCAGGTGGCCTTTCCAAAGGTCTCTTCACTTGCTTTAGAATACGGGAGGTTGTTTTTTTGTTTGACTGACTCATTACATTTGCTTCAGCACCAGCTACATACCAGTGCTTAATAAAGGCTTGTTGAATGAATAAATAAATGAGTGCTCAGGCTGATATTAAAATGAGTTCTTGGCCCCTGAGCAGACATCGCCTGTGCAGGGGGGAGGACAGAGGCTGGAGCAGAGCCAGCCTGGTATAAGACACTTGCAGGACACAAGACATTGCCTGTGCTCTTTCCCCCCCTTGCCAGGGGAGTCTCCCAGCACCTTCTGCTAGACCTCTGCCTGCGGCACCCCTCAGGGTGTCTGTCTGTCTGTCTGTCTGAAGCTCCTTATGTAAAGGTCTCTCGGTTTCCCTTGACCTCTCTGGCGTCATGCTGCATTCCTCGAGCCAGTCCGCAGTGGGAGAAAAGTCAGAGCTGTGGGTTGGGAAAGCGGCGGAGATGGAGCTCGGGAGGATAGGCAGGGGAGGCTGGAGCATTGAGGAGGGTGGTGAGGACACTAAGGGATGGTAAGTCCAGAAATCCACGCTGGGAGTGGGAAAAGGGTGCCGAGATGAGACAGTTGGGACGCTGGGTGGCTGGGCGGCCGCACTCACCTTTGAGGCCCTGGCCCATGCCCAGGGCCAGCCCGTCCTTGGTCCATTGCACAATCCCAGAGTAGTTGAGCAGCACACAGGGGAGCACGGCCCGCTGTCCGGCCACCACGGTCTGGTCGGCTGGCTCCTGGCTGAAGCGGGTCTGGGTCCCTGCAAAGCCAAAGGCAGCACTGGGTAAGGAGGTGAGTGAGGAGAGGGGCTCCTCCAAGAGGCCACCCCCCACCCCCACACACACACTCTGCAGGAGGAGAGAACCTCAGGCCGGGGAGGGTGACTCCCGGATGTCTGCTCCACTTCAGCCTCAACCCCTTCCCTCCAAGATGTCATGCACTCGCCCTTTATTCCTTTCCCCTCCATGGCGCACAGGAACGGTTTTCAGGAGCTGAAGTGCTTGGCAATCGTTGAAAGTGGTGCAGTGTTATATAAAGGTCTTGGAAATGGGTCTAGTCCAACCCTCTCATTTTACAGAGGACCCTGAGGTCCATGGAGAAGAGTAACTTATCCAAGGGCACCCAGTGAGTTAATGGCAGAGCTGGGATGAGAGCCTGAGCCCCTGCTCCCCAAGGCCTGGGCTGTTCCTCTACCACCCGCTGCCTCACCCCCACACCCATGTTAACGGGGGGTGCACTCATAACAATGGCTGCTGGTGATGCTGCAGCCCCCCTCAGTCCTTGGGAGTTGGGCCCATTCCACTATGACCCCTAGTTGGACATGTGTCAGGTAAGCCACTGGGAGCCAACATGAGCCAGCACACGTGTGCAACTATGCCAGGTACAATTCTCCCTTGAATGCATCCAGCAAGTGCATATGTTTTATGGGACAGGCATGTCCACGTGTACACATGTGTGTACGGAAGCTTCCTGGGCGGGGAATGTATCCAAAACCAGGCAGCTCTGAACACACTTCTTGGCATACTTGCACCGCTCTGTGTGTTTACCCCTTGCTCCCAAGTGCTGGGGGCATGAGCGTACATACATGGACACACCAGCACACCCCCAGCCTCCCACACTAGCATGGTGGGAGCTGAGAGGCCTCGTGACTCTGTTCCACTCTCCCTCCGGCTGTGGGAGCTACACATGGCTGCCCGGCTGGCAGCTCGGCCGGGAGCATTTGATTAGAGAACTACAGAGTAATTGCCTTTAATTGTGGAGCCTAAATGGAGCAGGGAATTGCATTGCGGGTTTCTTCTCCCCCACCACTCCCACCTACCCGCTCCAACCAGCACTGGTCAGCCCCAGTGGTGGGGCAGGCCTGGACTCCCTGCAGAGCTACAGGAGCTGTGGGCTCAGCTTCCTTTGCCAGACTGTGGGAAAAGGAGAGCAGGGGCAACTGAGAGGCTGGAGGACAGCAAAGGGAGAGGTCTGGGCTTCCCTGCCACACCCCCAACCTGTCACACCAGGTAACCAAAATCAGCTCTCCCCAGAACTCAGGGTCTCCTCCCTCTTCTTTCGCTCCCTAGCTCAGGAGTCTTTGCAGAGGCCACAAGCTCCAAATCCAACCTTTTCCAAACCCAGCTTTCCAAAATTTCTCTAACCTGCCATCACCACTGTGTGTAAGCAAACTTAACTCACCCCTCCCCATTCCAAGATCTCCCTCTAAGCCATGACAGATCCTAGTCTCATCCCTCCCTTCTTTTTTCTCCTGCAGCCCCTTTTCTCCCCTTCTTTCCAACTTGCCCCACATCCCCCTTTTCCAGGAAGCCCTCCTAGACTGATCCCTTGGCCCCTTGGGCAAACACAACTAGTCCCATCACCCAGCCATGCTGTCCTCTCTCAAGTTAGCAGGGCTTATGCCCATGTTTTTGCTTGTCACAGGGTAAAGGGTAGCTGCAAGGTGGGCGTTTGCCCTGTTATACCAGAACAGGAACCTCTCCTCTAAGACTGAGAGTCATGATCTCTCCTCCCCCTGGACATCTGACATCCATCCACACTGGATGCTGCACACAAAGGGGACTCAAAAAGAGGTGGCAGGGGCCAGGAGTGGACTGGTGGCCAGGATATGATATAGTGTAGGCAGCCTCCTTACTTTAAGTGTGCAGGTACAGCTCTTTGGATCTGCAGGGGCCAGGAAGTTAGAAACAGTGTCCTTCTCCCATACTCTGAGGGTCTCCCCAAACTCTGATGACCTGATTTCCCACTCACATCTTCTAAAGGAGAAAAGGATAAGGCTCACACACACTTTGAAGGATTAGGGTGGCAGGTGCTGAGATCCTGGGAGAGGGGTGGGTCAGGTGAGCAGCCTGTATTATTAATTCAGGCATTGCCTTCATTATTATTCAAATTTATTCATATCCTTGCGCATTTCTCTAGTGCAGCTACATGCTGCAAACTCTCCACACTCACGTTTCTCCTTCCCACAGCCCCCGGAGCCCAAGTCAAGGGCTTGAGAGTGGATGGCTGGTGAGCCCTGGCTCAGAGATGGAATTTATATTCATAGCTTTCCTGCATGGGGCCTGGACATCCTGGTCTCCTGCTGACATCTCCAGAGGACAGTGAGCAGCTGGCTCCGTGTCCACTTGGAGTGAGGAGGTGACTGGCCCTGCGGCAGGATGGAGATGGGACGCACTTGGAGTCAGATTCGGGAGATGGGGATCTTGCTGGAGTGAGGAGTGGTGTGACCTTGGGCGTGTCGCTTCCTCATCCGGGCCTCCATGTGCTCACCCGTACAATGACAAACCTGGACCAAGGACCGCAGATCCCTCCCTGCTCGAATACTAAGAGCACAGCTTTAGGAGACAGACTAAGGTTTATGTTCTGCCTGTGTGGCTCCTCAACCAAGTGACCTTGGCCAAGCTACTTACTCCCTAAGCTTCGTTTTCCTGCTTGATAAACTGGGGAATGGTAATGCCTGCTTCCCCCTTGCTGTGAAAGCCAAACGAGATGAGGTGAACACGATACCTGGTACGTCCCTCGCACGTGCCCACTAAATGGTAGTTACGATCACTGTTTACCTTGAGCAGTTAGACAACTGGAGGGACAGCCAGAAACCTGAGCAGAGACACACCAAAGAAGGTAGTTATGTCTTTCTGGGGATTTTGAAGTAAAATTTTCTCTTGGTTTAGGCCTGTTTGAAGCCATTTAGCCCAGAGACAGGGGGATGGAAGCAATGACCCCGCAGAGAGTCCCAGGAGGAGGGGAAACAAAGGGGTCTTGGGAATTTAACTTGATGGAAAGGCAGCCTAGATCCTGAACCCGCAAACGTCACAGGCAATGTTTTCTGGTCCCAAAACAGCCCCTGCAGGCAAGACAGCACCTGAGCTAGCGTCTAGATGCCCCCAGGCTATGCCAGCCTGGTTCATGATTAGGGGAAAGCCGAAAGTCTGCTCTCGACAAGTCTATTCTCTCTACTCTGCACATGCCAGGCTTCTGTCACCCCTTCCCGTTCTTGCACAGGTTCCATGAGAGGAACACTTCTCCTTCCCCTTCCCTCAGATTCAAACAGTCACCTCCTCTGGGAAGTCTTCCATGACTTGCATGCATTCTCTCAGAGCACTAGGTACTCACTTCTCTCTTCTGCTATACCAGGGACCACACTGCAGTGCAGCAGCTACCCCTTCCCTGCCCAGGCCCAGAGGCAACTCCTGGAGTTTGGACTGTGTCACTCATAGCCCAAGACCCATCACCGGGCACAGGGCCTGGCTGCCGGGCACATCACAGAGGTTCTGAATAAATCTGCAGAGGAGTGAGAGTGAGCAAACTGCAAACAGTCCTGCCTTGTGACACCCCCACCGAGAAAAGCAGGCAGAGCATGCCCTACCCCCAGGTGCACTTCGGAGAGGCAGGCCAGGAGGGTGAAGGGGACAGCATCTTCCCCCCAGTGAGAGGAGGAACAGTGCTGGGGGCAGGAACAGGAGGTGGTCCTGGGAAGCTCCCTGGAAAAAGGCAATGTGGAGCAGAGCTGAAGGGTAGGGGAATAGGTCTGGAAGGTTCCAATGCAATGATGGGGGGTGACGAGCGGATGCGAGGGAGTGGAGGAGAAAGCCTAGGAAGTGAGCAGTGAGGTACAGACCTCAGACAGGGTGCAACTGTTCGGTTAAGAGAGGGTGGAAGTGTCCTAGTGGCCCAGGGGAGGGGGTACTGGTATGTCCTGGAGTGTCAAGAAGGTGCCAAGGACCCATACAAGTGGCCTAGCAGGTAGCCTATGCGCACATCCAAGCACAGCCCCTCCGAGGTCCCGGCTGCCTGCCCTGAACTGGGGTGAAATATCAGTCCCATCCCTGCACCCGTGCCCGCTTCCAGGAAATAAAACCAGCACCAGGCAGAAATGCAGGGAATCTGCTCACTGCGGGGTGAGAAGGTGGGCCTTGGGGAGCCAGGCAGGAGGGGAACCGGGAAGGGCCTGACCACAGACAGAGAGTGAAAACAGACTTGCCCCCTGTTGCACCATCAAATCCTGGCAGCTCCAGTCGGGCGAGTGCGCAATTCTGCGATTCTGTGTATGTTTTTAAGTGAATTTCCACCTGCTTGGATCTCACTCCCTCCCCAACTTCAGACACCATCACAGACACGATGAACTCTTAAGCAGCCATCGTGGAGGAAGGCAAAGAACTACCGAGCCGCACACACGCATGCCCTCACACACGCCAAGAAGGGCAACAGCGGTGCAAATAAGGCTGAGAAATAAAGCCAGAGACAGACACCCACACTGAGGTGCAGGGAGAGCAGGCAGAGAAAGGAGAGAGAGGTGTGAGGAGGGAAGAGGAGAGCTCTGCTAGGAAGAGCCCGGGAAGAAAAAGACCCATGCTGAGGCCAGGCCCACAGGATCCTGAGGGAAAACCCAGTGTGACAAAGGCACCACAGAGCCCAGAGACCCAGGCCACAGCAGGAAAGGAGGAGGGGAGAAGGGTGGAGACCAGGAGGAAGACAGTGAGGCGGGCAGGGAGGTGTGGGGGCCGTGGCCACACTGGGCCAGCACCACACCTCCTGCCCCGGTGTTGGACACTGCATTGTTCCCCCAGAATAGGGGACTCCGAGGAGGCTCTGCCAGGGTTAGCAGGCGGGGGAAGGCTGAATAAGGTGGAGGAGATCAGAGCCTTGAGGGAGCACCAAAGGAGCCCAGGGAGAGATGTGGAGTGCAACAGGGGATACTGCAGGCAGCTCTGTGCTTCTTGCCAAGGTGAGGAGAGGCGAGAGCTGGGGGGACCCTGATTTCCCCCCAGCCTCCCCTCCACCTCTCTCCCAGACCTCTTTCCTTTCAGGTTCACCCACGGCCCTCACCACCCCTGTTCCCACAGCACAAAGCTCCTCCAGCCTCAGCCTTGAATTTGTTCCCTCCCTAGTCTCCCACCACATTGTTTCGGCTTCCAGTTGGTACTTATCACAGCCTACCTGGGAGTAAAAGCTACTCTTGTGTTTCTATCTCCCCTACTCTGCTGGGAGTCCCTGGACAAGAGGGATGATTTGATTTACGTTCTTGCCCCTTCAGCCTCGGTGACGTTCCTTAAGAATGAACACTTCCAGTTATAAGATGCCTACTATGCGCCAGGCACCGAGGCAGATGCTTTAACACGTCGTTTCCAGCAGTACAATCCGGTCGTTTCCAGCAGTACAATCCGCTCGCAGCGGCAGTCGTTATTACCTCCTTTTTGGACAAAAGGGAAACAAGGCTCAGGGCACTTAAGGCGCAGGTTGTAAGTGGCAGAGGTGGGATTTGAACTCAGGTCTTTTGGGCTCTACAGTCCCCGCCCTTGGCACTGTGCCATGCTATAAGAAGCCTCTGCAGAATGAACTAGCTTCATGGCCTCCACCCGGAAGAGAACTGCTGGTGCCCCTAAGTTCCGCCCATCTGCCACTCCTGATCCCGCGCTCCAGCTTAGACTTCCGTCTGAATGCTGCCTTCCTGCGGGAGGGCAGTGCTCCTCACATTGGGGCTGGCCAGTGCCCTAGAGCCACACATACGCGCCTGTACACTGCCAACAGCACAGGGCAAGGCTTGATGTAAATGGCCCTACGTGAAGGGAACAGTGGGACCCAAGGCTGGAGCAACCACCAGCAGCACCCAGAGAGCTTTCAGTGATTCACAAAACATCGACCTTTAGGCCACCGGTGGCCGCCCACAGGAGCAGTAGAAGCAACAAACAGCCCTGCTTACCGTGCCACACAGCTCACTGATACGAGTTCACTTAATGTACACAACAACCCGATGAGTTGGGACCACTTTTATCCCTAATAAGGCAACGTAGCCGGTAAGTACCAGACCCAGCAAACACAGCGAGGGACCAGACCCCTGGCTCCCCCTGGAACGCCGTCTGAATAGCCTGGCTACTGCTGAGTTCTGGGACCTCCCAGCTCAGATTCAGGCCATTGTGCAAACCTGTCCCCAGGGGCCTCTCTACCTGCCATTAACGCTGTCCTCTCTCCTGGGACACTCTCTCCTTCTTAACACTGATCTTCCTGGGGCAACTGGCTCTGTTCTCCAACTCCCTCCTCCGTCTTCATCACAGCACTGGGGGCCAGAGCTAGGCCAGTCTCTGTGTGACACATCTTCTCTTCCTCCAAAGGCCTGGGGAGGACAGAGAGGTCGAATCCTATATTTCACTAAGAACTAGGAAGTGACCTCTAAATCTATCCCAGAGAGGCTGGAAATGCTTACAGATTCTCACACACACACGTTGTATACTTCTCGTGGGCACATGTACCACAACACACAAACACACACATTTGCCGGCATGCACACACGCACACATGCACACCCCTCCTGACTTCTGTATGCAAGTTCGTGTCTCTGCACCCATGGGCACCCGTCTGCTCCCGTGTCAGTGCACACGTGCCCTGGCGGTCATGTTCCCAGAGCCCAGGCTGCCAGGCCAGCCCGGAACCAGTGAGGGAATGGGGCCAAGCACACGAGAAGCCAGGGAGCAGGAGAGGGGGGTGGTGGAGGACAGGCCTTGTCTCCCCAGATTTATCAAACGAGCAGTAATGAACCCCCTGGGCCAGAGCAGTCCCCACGCTCTCCACTCCAGATCGTGCTGCCGGTTTAAAGGGAAGCCTTTGATTCACACTGACAGCTTTCAGATGGAACTAAATCTCTCCACACTCCACTCTCCCTCCCTCTCTGCCTCACATCTTCGCTCTCTGCCCACCCCCACAGGACTTTCTTCCCCCTACCCCAGCCATTCCCTTCTCGCTCTATGAAAAATACAACTGCCAGAGAGGTCCCCTCACATTGGATTCTCTCAGAGAAAAGAGGATTTCAATTCTCTGGGCTGGGCCAGCAACCCAGCAAAGGGGGAAGGAGAGAGGAAGGGGACAGAGGAGGAGAGAAGGCAGGAGGAGGGAGGAAGACAGAGACAGGAAGGGTGGGAGGGGGTGCTGGCTGGGGCTGGGCAAGGGTGTGGACAGAGAGGATGCTCCTGATGACCATGGATGCTGGTCTGGGTCTGCTGATTCTGCCTTACACAGAGCCCAGCCCAGAATGCCAAAGCGCCTCAATCTGACATGACTGCCTGCAGAGACTGTAACCCCTCCTTTGGCAGATGAGGCATCAGGGGTTGGAAAACTCCACTGACTGGCTCCCAATGGATAATCTCAGAGGAATGACTATAAGTAGAAGTCAGGTGACACAGATATCAGATGGAGAGTCCAAAATGACAAACTGCATCCCCCAAAGACAAGTTTCCAAATATTCAAGGACTATTGTCACCTCCACTCTCCTGCCCACCAAAACACTCTGGCTTCATTTCAGTCTGAAGTGAAAAAGACACAGTGAACAGTAGGGCCTCGCATGCCCCGACCCAACCCAGCTTCACCCTCTTCCCACTTCAGCTCCTTTCTCACTGCTCGTCCCAGAAAACCAAAAGCCCTAAGCAGAAGAACCAGTCTCTCCTCCCTCACCCCAACTGCCTGGCCACCCCACTCCGATGTCCATCTCTAAGGCTGGGGGTAGGGTAGGGACAGCCAAAGGCATCTTTCCAGGGACCAGATGGGATTTTACAAGTGGCCACATTCTGGCCTGGTTTCCTTGCACTTGAGCGACCACAGAGGCCAGCTGCAGGGGCCGGCTGTGCTCATAGTGACAGGGCAAGTGGGCCAGTGGATTAGTCACCCGAAGAGGCAGGAACAGAGCCCTGAAAAAGGCAAGGGGGACTGCTGGGTGGGGGAAGACAGAAGTACTCTGAACCAGAAGTTGGGGGTGCAGGCTTATCTGATCCTGGCTCTGCCACCAACTGGCTGTGTGACTTTGGGGAGGTTACTTCACTTATCTGAGTCTCAGCCTCTCTAAACTGTAAAGGGAAGGAATAATGTAGCCCCCCAGGGCCTTTCCAGCTCTGATGCTCTCAGATCCCACCCCTGCCTCCTGCTCTCCTGGGGCCTCAGGCAAGCCTTGAGCACACTCCTAAGGACTCAGTCCTGGGTCCCATCAGGCTCAGACTGGGGAGGGGAACTGGTGTGCCTGGGCCTGGCCTGTCCTTCCCTCCCTGGCCAGGCATAGTGGGAGGTCTGAGGATTTGTGACACTGAGACAGAGACGGAGAGGACCCAAGGGAAGTGTTCAGCATAGGAGGAGAGAGGCCGTCCTTTGTTCCCCCTGTAAGGAACTCCCACATCCCTCCCTAGAGGTTCTTGGTGGGCACATGAAAGACAGAGGGCAGGTGAGCTGGGGGCCCTGAAGTGACCTGCCAGCCCAGGCCCACTCACAGAACTTTAAGCTTCACGTGGAAGAGGCTGGTAGGGATGGCTGGAAACACTCCCACCTGCCCCGTATGGGCCTCCAGCCTGTGGCACCTGGGCCAGACCTAAAGCAACAGCTCTATGCAAATGTGCCCTGGCAGGGGCCCCTGAGAATGTTCTATGGGAAGGACAACGGCATGGTGAGCCCAGTGGGCTTGGCTACAGTAAGTACGACAGGCGGGAGCAGAAAGGGGCGGCAGGGCTGGTGGATGGTTCTGCTGGAAAACTGAGTCTCAATCTGGCTTCAGTGGGCAAGGGAAGGAGGCGGGGCAGAGAGGAGGCAGGTGGCAGGCAAAGCCTTAGCTCAGAAAGGAGACAGAGACTACAAGGCAAGGAGGAGACAGCACAAACTAGGACAGGGCCAGAGACGTCTGCGAGAGGTGGATAAAGGAGCGGGGGTGGAGAGGCAGCAGAGGAAGGACAGCCTCTGCCCCCCACCCCACCCAGGCCCTGCACCTGCCCCCTGACCTAGGGAGCAGATGGGCGGGGCCCAGCGCCTGGCTCTCCAGCAGTGCCCAGAGTGCCCAGAGGGAAAGAAGCGGAGACGCGGGACACTGGAGGAGATGCATCAATATGCAAAGAAAAAACAAGGGAGGAAAGAATGGCAAGAAAGAATCGTGGACCGAAAATAGAGAGCAAAGGAGATAAAGAGAAAGTTCATGGTGGGAAGAGGGAGCAAGAGGCCGTAAAAGATTGTTTTAAGGTCAGGCAAGGAAGGAAGGCCCTGCGGGACGCTTCGGTATGACAGAAGCAGGGAGCAAGACAGAGAGGGGAGGGGAGGAGAAGAGAACTGCATTAGAACGAGGACCTGAAGGTGGGCAGGAAGGGCCTTGGCGACAACAACCAACACCCTTCATTCTGAAGAAGCTGAAGGCCAGCAAGGGAGGGAGGAATTTGGGGTGGGCACGTCTCCACATTCCCTTCCGGCAGCCTCCTGCTTACAGAGGCCCCTCGCGAGAGGCAGGCACACCCCAAAGCCCACTCCGTCTGCACTGTTGGTGGGGCAGGAGGGGGCTCTACCTGGAAACCCTCCTTCACCAAAGGACGGGAAGGAAAAGGGGTGCTGAGAGGGGCCTTATGGAGGAGAAGGATGGAAGATGGATAGAAAATGACAAGTGAGAATCAAGATAAAAACGTAAGGAGACCATCTGGGAGAGAAACTGAGAATGGCGACAAGGAAGACAGAGGAACAAGACGGAAGACACCGGAGAAAGCCAAGGAAGGCGGACGGGGTTGGCGGCAGAGGCAGGGGGCCGTGCAGGTGGATGGGCAGGAAGGTCAGGGTGGACGACCCCTCACCCTCTGGCCTCCCCTGAAGGTCTTGAGCTTTTAGGTCAAGAGAAGAACTGAAGTCCTTGGGAAATGGAAGGGAGCTTTGAAAAGCTCAGCAGAGGAGGGAGAAGACAAGGGGATGAGACAGGCTGTATCTGAGGCAGTATGAGGGCAGGGTCAGGCATCGCATTGGCTGCTCCTCGCCTCCGCCCACAAGTCCTGCAGGGGCTCTGAGCTTGCTCTCTGAGGAGGGAGGTCAGTCAGCCACTCCTCATGGCCTGCCCTCCTGTCTCTCCCTGGGCACACACTCAGCTCCTCCTGGGGTCTAACCCCATTCCCTCCTCCTACATGAAAGCCACCCCCCTGGACACAACACCTCCCTGCGGGCTCCGTAATTAAGAGAAGAGCAAGTTCTGCTCTGAAAGCCTCCCTCTACCTGCTTTAACCATCGCAGTAAACACTATCATGAGTAGTCTGAGAGGAGCCAGAATGGCAGGCTCGTAGCCCAGGAAATGCAGGCTGGTCCCCAGACCCTCTGCTTGGAGGCCTCCTGGCTTTTACGGACAGTCTCCTGAATAAATGGCCTCAACTCTGAGAAATACAGAAAGGGCCGGGGCAACATTGAGGAGGGCATTCTCTCCTTGACCCTGAAACCAAAAGAGCGAGAAGAAAATCCAGTTCTTCTGATACCAGACAGGCACCCTTAAGGACACGTCTCCGTTTCTAAGTTTAACAAGCTTTATTACATTTCCACACCCCCTCACCTCACCCCCATTACCCCCCATTTCACACCTCAAAATTTTTAAAAAACTAAAAAAGAAACCTAAAAAAAGACCAACCAGGTCTAGGTCATTAGACATCATTCTCCGTCCAGGACCAGAACCTCTCACCACAGATGACTGTGCAGATTGCTCTAGCACTTCCAGATGGACTGAGTCTGCGGGCCAGGTGAGCAATGCTCTCGGGAAGGCATGGGGCTCTGACGAATGCTCCCTACATGGGCACCTGGCTCTCCGCTAATGCCTCTGAGAAAGGCTGACCTGGCAGACACTAGACATGCCCACAACACAGGTCTGAGCCCAGAACCCATTACTGTGCCTTCCACACAAGCTTCAGGACAGGCATCGATGACTGTAGATCCCAGGGAGCAGATTTTTGTATTTACATGAGAACTTTCTAATAGCACATAGCAGTGAGCTCCCCATCACTAGAGGTCGTTTAGCTAAGGCTGGGGGACCACCTGACAGCAACGTTCCGGAGGGCTCTGGGTAACATTTAGGACCCCTTTCAACTCTGGTGCTTTATGATTCTATTTATACACTCCTATATTTTCTTCTTACTT
Organism: Lemur catta; assembly: GCF_020740605.2. NCBI lineage: Eukaryota > Metazoa > Chordata > Mammalia > Primates > Lemuridae > Lemur > Lemur catta. The sequence goes on along the minus strand of NC_059130.1, from coordinate 31,042,489 downwards.
TGGACATACACCTATCAAATAATCAATCCATAATAATTCGATCAAGGTGGACCTGAAGTTCAAAAGAAGGAATTCTTTAAACAGGGCCATCTGAAGGGGAAAGAACAGGTCAAAAAATGGTCTAGGATGGAAGTCAAAGGTGTAAGTAAGACTTTTGTCTAACGGCAATTAACCATAAGACTTCAAAGGGATAGTGATGGGACTTGAATATAATTGTATTGATTAGACCCGTAGTTATTCTGTAACTATACTGCACTTTATTCGGGCTCCTTTTTCAGACGACTAGAAGATAAACTTGAAGCAAAAGATGTAATCTTAGTTGTGCATCTTCCACACACCATAGGTGCTCAATAAATGCTTGTTGTTTGGTTATCTTCATTAATGATTAACGGATAAAACACCACCCCCCAGAGAAAGTCAACTCAATTCAATATACACTTATTCATGTAATAAATATTTGTTTGTGTTTTTAATTAATTTATTTGGAGACAGGGTCTCACTCTGTCGCCCTGGCTGGAATGCAGTGGTGTAATCATAGCTCCCTGCAACCTCAAACTCCTGGGCTCAAGCAATCCTCCTGCCTCAGCCTACAGAGTAGCTGGGACTACAGGTGTGTGCCACAATATCTGGCTATTCTTTTCTTTTTTTAGTAGAGACAGGGTCTTGCTCTTGCTCAGGCTGGTCTCGAACTCCTGGCCTCAAGTAATCCTCCTGCCTCGGCCTCCCAAAGTGCTAGGATTACAGGTGTGTGCCACCAAGCCCGGCCAATGAATATTTATTGAGTGCCTACTACATACCAGGCTCTGTCCTGGACCCTGGGACACAAAGGTGAGCACAACAGACTCGGTCCTTCCGTCACCCAGCTTAAGGTCCCATAGACCTTAAGCATCCAGGCAATATAGTGTGATGAGAGCCGTGACAGGACAACAAGGAGGAAAGTCCCTGAGATCAAGGAAGGAACCCTAGTGGATGTGATGTCTAAGCCAAACTCTCAGGGATGAGTGGGAATTATCCCAGTAAGCAGGGAGAGAAGGGAGAAGTAAGTGTTCCAGGAAAGCAGAGGGCATGGACAGTGGTGTGAAGTTGGGAAAGTGTGGCCTTTTAGATCCTAGAAACTGTCCACCCTGGCTGGTGTGTCGAGCACAGCTCTCCTGAAAGCCAGACGCTGTGCTTGGTGGGACGGGCATGCTGAGTAAGTGGGCAGTTGCCTGCTCTCATATTCTGTCAGGGGAGACAAATGAGTTAACAGCCAAGTAAGTGCTGAAAAGCTCTACCAGTGCCATGCAGTAGTAAACAATGCTGGTGAGATGAAATCAGGGTAGAACTGGTGGGGACGATGACATGGGAACCTGTACAATCTGAACACTGCTATGGGCATGGACACAGGGCTGCTTTTTCACCATGGATCTTACAGCCTCAATAGATGCTTGTTGAATGAACATCTTAATGGATGTTTGGTGAATGAACAAATAAAATTGCATTTTTTCATGTATCACTTCCAAACTGGTCTTCCCTTGGGCTGAGACTCATATCTTGTTAGCCTTGTTTTGGCTCTGGGCTCTTTGTGTAGCCATAGAGGTTGGACACCGGAGGCCTTGCTTGGCTCACAGTAGATATTCAATAAATACACATTTATGGACAAGAATTGCATTGAGCCTTGAAGACGAGAAGGATTTCAACAGCCAGAGAACTGGGGGAAGGGTATTTCAGACAAAGGGAACAGCATGAGCCGAGACATGGAGACATAAAAGTCCAGTGAGCAGTTGGAAGTGGCTGTGATTCAGGCACATAAAGCAATTGGAACCAAAATGAGATATCTTTTAAAATGTAACACTTTCTCTTTCTGGGCATTCCCCAGTCTCTGCTCTCCACAAACTTCTGGGCTGTTGAGGGAGAATGGACATAGAAAAAGAAAGAGGTCGAGATTTAGAAAACCAAAAGTGAAAGCTGTGGCTCATCCAAGCTGCACAGAGCCGTGAGTGTCGACCTGGTGAGGTCTGGGGATAGGCTCGAGAAGAATCAGAAGGACCAGGGGCACCAATGGTGGTGTGCATGTGTGTGTTTTGTGTCTGGGGGCAGGAGCATCTGTCCTTGTTTGTACTTACCTGTCTAGGTAAGCGTGTGTGTGTTACTACATGTCTACATATAAGTATTGGTATGTAGCTACCAAAAGGAAGAATAGAGCACTTTCTGCCTATAACCAGGGCATGCTAGGCTTTTCCAACTAATCTCCATTAAAAAGATTTCCCACAAAGGCTCTTCTAGAAGCCCCAAGTTGGGGTCATCTGGATCAATCCTGCGTAAAGTAAAAGCAGCTCCAACCGGCTGCGGAATCAATCCATCTAACTCGGTTCATTCTACACGTGCAAGGGGCACGGAATGTTAATTTGCTGCAGGGAGCTGAGGAAGCCTGGAAGTTGAGGCTCCGTAATTAAGAGCTGTAGGAACAGCGTCTCAATATGGCGGGACTGGATAGGCAGAGGCCTGCACAGGGGAGGGAAGACTTCAGGGTTGATGATGCTGGGGATGAAGCTGGGAGTCGGGGCCGGGAACTCTGGTCTTTCTGTGTCTGCACCTCATCTTTTCCATTTTGCCTGACCAGTGTGCTTGTTAGGTGGAACACAAATGTCCCAAGAACAGAGGAGGCCCAGGGAAAACAGAACCATTCATCTTACCACTCTCAGAAGTTTACAGGATGTTGGTGGGGACATGGTGGCAGTGATCAATTGCAAGTCTATGGCAAGGGTGCATGAAGAAAGGTTCTCTTCAAGGCTGTGCATACTGAGGACTGCTCTTGGGACCCCAAAGCATGTAATTGCCAGGGCAGCTGTGTTCTTATTTCCATGAAGAAGGCAAGTATTTGGCAGAAGGGGAGAGCAACCTTGGATACATGCCAGGCACTCTGCCATCTCCTAGCAGACCTATGCCCATCCAGAGCCTGCTACACATCCTTCAGATCTCCCTCCTGCAGGCAGTCTTCCCAGAAAAGTCATAAAGGAGGCATTGATTTTCTTTGCTCATCCCAGCTAAACCAGCCACTCTGGCCTGTGCCCTAACACATATGCCTTTCTCAACTTGTCCTCTCACCAAAAATTCTGCTGATCTGGGGACACTCAACCCTGCTCACTTGTCTCTTTGTCCATGTCGGTACATGGCAGCCTCAGGACCGCCTAGACGCCAGAGGAGGAGCCAGAAGCATGTGACTGATGAAGGTGCTCACTAAAGCTTCATAAAAAGCTGCCAAGAGCGGAGCTTGATGCGGGCCCATGGCAAAGAGGATGCAGACATCCAGGTGTACGAGAAACCTTGAGAAAAGCAGCCTGCCTCTTCCTCACTCTCTCCCTGCATCTCTGATTCCTCCCTTCCTTTTTTGATCTCCCCGTGTTGCCCCCCCACACACAAGGGGAATGGGGAAGGGGTCTCTTTTTCCTCCGCCTCTGTTGTCTCCGGTCTCTGCAATAACCTAATGATTTCTCATTTAGCTGCCTGGCCCTCAATGCAGAGAGGCTCCTTTTGATTGCTTGTGACACCTATCTCACAACAAATTTAGCACCTCGTTTCCTAGAGGAGCCAATATTCCCCCTCGATTATCTCCCAGTGAGGGGGACAGGGCACCGTGCATTCCAACTAGCAGGCTATGCCTTCCTCGGATATCAGACTCAATCAAGCTCACAGTCCTCCGATGGATGGATGGGGGAGTTAGCTCTCATGGGAGCACAGGAGGCTCCAAGAGCAAGGGGGAGGCAGAGGAGGGGCAGGGCTCAGCCTCTGGAAACCCGGCCCTCAGTGGGTGTATGTGCAGAATCCTCCGAAATGGAAGGTGGGGATGGGAGCAGTTTAACCTTTGCTCAGATAGTTCTAGAACTTTCTTCCCAAACAACTCCTGAAATTTTGGTATTTCATCAGGATACCCCCTAAGTTCTGTGCTTGGGAACAACCCTGGAGTCATGCTATTTCACCCTGGAATAAAACGAGGGAGGAAGAAACACTCCCCTGCCTCCACTCCTGCAACATATTCCATGGAAATGACTTTTCCTAACAAAATTATCTGCTCCTGGCTGGGCTGGTAGGAAGGGCAGGAATTCTGAGGAATCTGCCCCATGTGACTGATGAGGGGAGATGAAAAGAAATTTCTCCAGCAGACTGAGGGAGGTGAGTTGGAGGGATGAGTTGGGAGTGTTCTCTGAGTTCATGGAGGAGGAAGGGGCAGACTGAAATAAGAGATCAGGGGACTTCTGACCAGACCTGGGGAGTGATCAAAGGAGAAAGAGGGAGGGAGTGATAGGAATGTTAGGCATGAGGGGAAACTCAGGAGGAAGGGAGGCTTGGGAAGGGGCAGGAGGTCAGCCAGTGAGAACTGCTGAAGATAGAGGGTCCCTGGCATGTGGAAGGCAGAAGTGTGAGAGCCTGGGGCTGGGGAGGCAGTGGTGGAGGGGAAGGAGGGCGGGACTGGGTGCAAATGGTTCATCCTAGTGACTACAGACAGGGAGGAGAAGGGGGGGCAAGGGCTGGAGACCCCCAAATGTGAGCTGTGAGAGAGGACAGAAGTCATCAGCAACCCCCAGAAATGTGAGAGGCAGACTCCCCACTGGGAAAGGTAGAGAAGCAGAAGAGGAAAGGGGAAGGGGCCGATCACTAGGAGGAGTGGCAGATGGTGGCTGTCATTAAAGGATTCCAGTAAGTCCGGGAAGCCTTAGACAGCACAGACAAGCTTAGGTAAGCAGTGGGAGGAGAGAATTAAGGAGCAGACCCTGGAAGAAGGAACTTACGCAGAAAACTCACACCAGTCCGCATGGTTACACATAATCTAACCCTTATTTCTACTTCAACCCTAACCCCAAACAGTAACCCCTTACCCAACCTCAACCCAACACTAATTCCAACCGAAACCGAATCCTAACAATCACTCTAACCTCAAACCCTCACTAGAACATGAGCTCCTTGAAGGCTGGGTATCTCAAGTCCCCTCAGAGCCTGGTACAGCATAAGTGATCAACAAATGCTTAGTGAACAAATGAGAACATAAACCAAACCCTAACAGGAACCCCTGCTTCTGCCTACCCCAGTGGCCAAGCCCGGAATTTAGGGAGTGGCCTGATGAAAGACCAAACAGAAGATGTCAACTCAACCTGGAGGCCAAATCAAAGTGGGTATGTTGGCCCCTGAATTCTGGGCTAATTGTGGATGCCTACTCTTGCCCCAAACCCAGCCACCCAGAGCTGCTGTCAGGGGCTGGGTGCAAGATGGTAGAACTGAGCATGGGTTTGCGGCTGGGCTGTAGCGATGAGGCTCAGGACAAAGGAACCTGATGCTCAAGAGAATTAAGAATGCGTTTGATCTGAAGAGGCAAGTTTGAGCAGAGAGAAACATGACAGAGCATAAGTCAATGGACTCCAGTTCAGGAGCAGAACATCTTTCCATCTACAGCCCTGACCCTGGGATCCCTGCCCAGACCCAGGGTGCAGGAGCACTTTATAGGGTGCCCATGGGAAGCTCTGTGGTGGGGAGGGTGCACTAAAGAGCCCTGAGCTGCTCTGGGGACTCTTCCTATCTGCCCCATGACTGAGGAGCAGGGACCTCTCCCTCGGGCCCTGCCCCTCCCCCTTCACATCTGCAAGGAGCAAGGCTCTCCTCATCTCTCAGGACCTGTCGGCTGCGGCGCCGGGGAGAGAAGCTGAGTATTATGTTCTGTTCTTGCCACAGCCAAATCTGATTATCAGGACGTGTGATGGATGAGCTGGGTTTGGACCCCCGGCTCAGGGAGTGGGATGACGGAGTTAACCTGTCACTCTTTCCCCAGGGGATGAAGCATCGGGTCCCAGATGTCGTCTGGAACATGCATACCTAAGAGATGTCTCCCTACCCAAGAGCCCTGGGAGACTGAAAATTCCTCTCTGGCTTCCAAACATTTCTTGATATAAAGACCCTAGAGCCCCAAAGCTCCTGCATTAGCTCCCCAAGCCCTCAGAAAGCAGGCTCAGGAACCCAGGTGTCAGAATCCCCAGCCCTGGGTGAGACCATTGCCTCTGGCCAGCTGCCAACATCTGTGGGGGCCACTTTGAGAGAGGAGGTGGAAAAGCCTGCCTCAGCTTTTGGCTAGGGGCCTCCAGGCATTTCTCAGTGACAGCCATGGGCCTTAGAAGCCTGGGGCAGGGCAGGGAGGGAGGAAGGAGAGAGATAGCACAGAATAATAATGAAGGATTTTTAATAACTCGTCAGCTATGGTGTCAGCTGAACAGCAGCGGCAGCGCAACCCGTTGGGAAAACTTGGTGAGGAATTGTCTTCCTAGGAAGTGAGAAGAGTCAGCGGGGCTGAGGGCAGGGAGGAGGCGTCTTCCGCATCCCCAGCAGCGCAAAGCTTTGAGTTAGCGTCCAGACAGTGGTCCAGGGCAAAGTGCAAACAGGATTACAGAACCCCAGGCCTGGGCCTCTGGGAGCTTCCACTCCAGGCCAGGCCCGCAGGCCACAGACGCAGCTGAAGACGCAATCTATGAAGACATTACCGAGCACGGCCGAGCCCCCCTCCAGAAAAGCACATCCCCCTCACTCGCCCTGTGAAATCAATCAACTGGAAGGCAATTACATGCTTATCAAAGGGCTTCTTCTCTTTACCTCATAATTCACCAAGGAACTGTTTGAAGTAGCAGTGTCATCAAAGAAGGTTAGAAAAAGCCCCTGGTGACCACCTTTTCAACGGCCTCGTTTTTCAGATGAGGACACTGAGGTCCAAAGACATTGCAGACAGTTGGTGGCAGAAGCAAGACTCCTAGAAACTAGAAATCCAGGTCTCATAAAAATTAGTATGATTTTATTTACAAAAACAGAATTTCCATATACTTTTCAGGGGACCAACTGCCACAAGGAGAGCAACCTTGACTCCTGTCAAGGGCAGATGTCTTTTGGGTGAGAACAATGGGAAAAGTTGGGGTAACCCATCATAACTGTTACACATCTTCTCTTTACCTCAGATCACCCCAGGAGGGCTTCCTGGAAGGAGCAGCTGTGAATGTAGGCTGGGAAAGGGAGAAAGATTTCCCAAGCCTTTGGAGTGATGGTGGGAAAGAACTCAGTGGCACAGAGGGGAATATTCTAGGTCTGTGAAAAGCCCTTGGGAGGAATGAAAAGATGGGGGTACTTACCTTACACACACGAGAAGGCACAGGGGCTGTGGTGGGAGGAATGAGAAAGGTTCCTCTCTTAGGAGGTCAAGGGCCTTAAAGGCTTAGTGGCTCTGAGCAGAACGCTAAAGACAAGGCAGGGGTTCCTTTCTGGGATCCCCTGGAAGCCCTGGCAGCCTGCACAGAGCATCCCACATTCCCCCAGTCCCCAAATAAAGCAAGTGGAGGTGTTAACCCTCAGCTGCCTTTGCTTTAGGCCACAGTGCTGGGGGCAGGGCACTCACACCTTTATCCCATCAGCTCCCAGGAGCCCCAAGAGGCAGTGGCATCTCCGCATTCCAGGCCCTGGCACACACTAGACACTTAATTAGGGTTTGATGAATCAAGGAAGGAATGCTGGGGTCTTTCTAGAAGATGAATAAAGGAGAAATGCAGGTTTGGAAGAAGGGGATGGGGGCGGCAAGGGAGGCACTCCCATACCCTGGCAGAAGGCCAAGACTGAATGATTCCTTCCCCATTTCAGAAAGAGAAACTAAGGCACCAAGGAGTAGGCACGTGTTCCACATGAGAAGTCCAGAAATGAAACCTGGGAGTCAGCCCCACAGTCCCAAGCCCAGACTGTCAGCCCCCCTGCCCAGCCAGCTGCTCTGGAAGATGTAAAGTGCTATCTAAACGTGATGCATTATTAACACTTTAGAAATCATATTTCACAGCCGCCCGGCTGGAGCTGGAAAATGAATTCTTCCTCCTGCTCTCCGGCAGGGGAATTATTGTTGGAGCCAAATGTGACAGCAATGACATGTGACCAAGGCCAAGAGAGGGTGGAGGCGTGGGCACCCACTTGGGGCAGGTCCTGAGTGCTCTTGTTCTGCTTGGGGCCTTGAATCAAACACTGGGCCCCACCCAGGCAAGGCAGTCTACCTGACCCTGCTTCTCCCCCTCATGGTGATCCCCCTCCAGGGGCCCCTGGCAGAAGGCGCGTAGAGCCTGTGACCCACTCCCTCATCCCAGGCCACTGCTGAGCACCTCCCCAGGTGCAAACCAGGCCTGCAAGGAGCAATTGCAGAGGGTGGAGGAGGCTCCAGCCAGATGGGAGAGGCAAGTCCTCAGGAGGGTGACACAAGGGCAGAAGAGCTGTCATCACCATTGCAGGGGCTTCCTGGGAGGGAAGGGTACAGAGCAGGATGGGGAATGAGTGCCCTGGAGGAAGGCGAGTGGCCCCCAGGCAGGCCCAGAAGTGTAAAAGGGAATGGTGTTGACAAACAGGGAAGGGCTCTGCCCATCTGGGCTGGAAGGAAAGGAGTGGGCAGGATGGGGTGGGAGGAGCATGTCCCTGGCAGGGCAGAAGGGAGGAAGCAGGCGGTGAGAGCTGCATCCTGTGCTCGCTGGAGAAGCCCCAGTCATGGAGGGGGGCAGGGGGGAGAGGAGTCCCACCTGCAAACACCAGTGCCTGCTCCCGGGTAAGCAACCAGAAGGCCTCAGGTGGTGGATGCAGAAAGAGGTAAAGCTGCCAAAGTCACTGCCATCCCATCTGGGACCCCAACCCCCGGCCTTCCTTTAGGGTGCTGGGCTCCTGTCCGTGAGGTCTGTTGGCCGTGCAGGCGGCTTGCAATTAGGCATGAGGAACAGACAAACCAATTTTCAATTACAACCTTATCTACAGGGTGCATAGATATAAAGGCGGGTAGGTTTGATTCTTTTGTAAGCCAGCCTTCAATATTTGCAGTGCCTGGAAGGAGACGCAGTGAGAGAGCCCAGGCAGCCCTGGCGACATATAAATTCTGCTCATAATTACATGACTTTCAACACCACGAGATGCCAATAAAGTATTTGCAAGGCACACAAATTAACGGCGTGTTGGCATTCCCGAGATGGTGCTTGGACAGCCAGGGCACAGGAAGGGGGGGCTACTGATCTTGCCTGTGAGGTTGGTGGAACTGAGGCTAGAGACGGACTTCTCCCTAGTTTCTCAACAAAGATACCCGCTGTTCAGGTCCCCTAGCCCTGCCAGCTTATTTCTCTTAGATTCCCAGCTCTGTTAGAGCTACAAAAGTAAAGGACATAAGCTGTGCTTCTTCCAGAAGGGAGTAGAGGGGGCCAGAGGGACCACAGAGAGTGGTGCTGCCAGGCTGAAAACAGCTGCTGTGATTGATGACAGCAAATGTGAGGCTCTAGGAGCTGGGGAGAGCCCCTCCCCTTCCTCGGTCCAGTCTCCTTCCTTGCTCCCATCTTCATCAGTTGGGCCAGCGATGGGCTAGGTGACACCCAGCTTGTTCATTCTCATTCACTCAGAGGTGAAGGCAGGCAGCAGAGTCGCAAGAGCTCGGGGGTTAGGTTCGATTAAGTGCCTGCTCAGCCTCTCTGAGCCCCAGTTTCACCCATGGTAAAACAGTGGTAGGGGATGGCCCAGGAAAGGGGACAGCAAGAAAGCCTGCAGAATTCATCTGAAGATGTTCAGTGAAGTGCTCAATAAAGTCAAGTCTTCTGTACCCATTGTGTAGGTGGAAAACTTGTCAAGATCAGGAACCTCCATCCTCCCCACTGCTCTATTGTTTCAACATCCCCCAGCACAGGTCTCTCTGCAGGAGCAGATACTCGATAAAATAAATATTTGTTGAATTCAACAGAATTGAGGAAGACAGAATATGAGGAATTCTAACGGACAATTTGGTAGCGGCAGGTTTTAGTAGAGACAGTGGCAAAGAACGTCAGCTCACTGGAAATCTCAAGAACTGGGTTTGAGCTCCAGCCCTGCCACTTACCACCAGGGCAACTGTGGGTGAGCCAGCACCCGCTCCAGCCCCACTTCCCCACCTGCCAAGTGAATGGCTGGAGAGAAGATCTGGAAGATGCTCTCCAGCTCTCAAGATGGCATGAGTTCTCTGAGGACAGGAAGGGGTCTCCGAGAACCGTTTTGAGAAAGTGTCGTGATGCGTTCCTGGCACCAGCTCAGGCTGGCTATCGGCACCTTACTCAAAGCTCAGCATGCTGTTTGGGATAATCAAAAATTAAATAATAGTAATAATGATCCTTCCATAAATATCCACAGGCAACTTGCTGGCAAGAAATCTTGTTTATATAACTTCTATGAAGGAGTCCCTGCCACGCTGAAGTAGTCTCCCGTCTGGCTCTGCCCTCACTCACCCTCGGTCCCAATCCACTCCCACCACTTTCTCGATTCTCTTCCAGCCTGCGGCTCCAGCAGCAACTGGAAGAACTTTGAAACCTAAATGTTTGAGTCAGTTCAACTCTGTTGCATTCTAATCAGCAAACAAGTCCTGGGGACCTACTATGTGGCAGAGTTTATGCTGAGCACCATGGAGATAAGAGGATTAATACGACATAGCCTTGCACTTGAGGTATTTATAATAAATAGCTTTAGTTAAATATAAGGCTCAGCTTTGGTGTTCAGGAAAGAAATGATTAATTCCAATGGTGGGAAAAGAGGAGAGGGTGAATCTGACAAAAGTCTGTGCAAGGGGCAAAATTAAGCCTTGAGCCAGCAGATGTGGAGTAAAGGGATTCTGGGCACAATGAACAGGGAGGACAAAGGCAGAGAAGTGTGGTGTGTTGGGAAGAGTCTGGCATGGCTGAGTCACTGGGCATTTGTGGGAGGCACGGTTGTGAGGATTAAAAGTGATAATCCCCTTAAATACACTTGCAAGCTACTTGTGCATGGCAACTGTAAGATGCTGCATTTTTATTGTTTATGTAAGATAAGAAAGGACAGGTAAGCTGGGACCAGATTGTGCCAGGTCTTGAATGCCACTCATTCATTTATCCACTCAATATTTAATGTGCATGTACCTTACTATGTGCCAGGCGCTGTGCTGGGGCGCAGAGACAGGAAGTAGAATCCCACATGCCTCCTGCTCTCAAGGGATTTACAGGTAAGCACAGACTCCCACCCATAACCGTGGTTATAGGTGTAATGATACAGGTCAGGAAGACTTCATAGAGGGGATATCACTTAGACTAAGATTTGAAATATAAGAAGTGTTCACCAAGCATATAAGGGCAGTGGGGGGCGGGGGTAGGGGTGGGGAATTCCTCCAGCAGAAGAGAAATGTCAGCGAAGGGTCGGAGGCACAGATGTTTGGTGGGATGTGGCAACCTGCAAGTGGTTCCGATTAGCTGGAGTTCAAGAGAGAGAGGGAAGAGAGATGGGGCAAGGTAGGTAGGCTGGATCCACATCAGACAGAGTTTTAGATGCTGGATCAGGAGTTTGGATTTTATCGCAGTGGCTAAGAGAGGTGATTAGATAGAATACTCTGCCTGTGGCTGGGGAGAGGATGGGCACAGCAGGGAGGTGCTGCACTGCTTCTAGAGACAAATTATAAGGATATAAAACTAAGACAGTGGATAAAGAGAAATGGAATGGATATGAAATATATGAAGGGGGTAGAATCAACAGGATTTAATAGTTGGGAGAATGTGGATGCCAAGGGGAAAGGAGAGCCATTTCAGTTTAGGTAACCAGACAGCAGGTGAGGGCATTTATGGGGAGCCCTGGAGAGGGAGGGGAAGGTGGTGGGGAGGCAGGTCAGTGATGAGTGGCCTGGAGGCCATCCAAGGTCATTTTAAGGACTGCTGGCTTTATCCTGTGGATGATGGGGAGCTACTGAAGTGAAGATTTTAGAAAAATTACTGTTACACCCTTCCCAGGAAAAGAGTAAACAGGCGAGGACAATGAGTTAGGAGAAAGGAAAGGGGGTGGGGGAGAAAGTGGGTGGCCATTCACTGTGTCCCTCCAAAAAGGAGATCACCAGAAGTTACTCTAGTGGTATTGTCGGGCTATGTGCTGGTTGTTGGTAGTGTGGACAATTGTGAGAATTAAATGAGATATCCACAGTATATAACTTATATACTATGTATATACACATAGTAGCCACTCTTACTATTTCAGTAATGTCAGCTCTCATCTTTAGGTATTCATTGTGTGACCACAAACCTTTAATAATAATAGCTCATCATCTGTCACTATAGATGATGAGAGTTGGAAGTAGGAGCTGGGAGTCAGAGTTCTTGTGTCTCCCCTTGCTTCAGGAAAGACCAGAGGAAGGAGAGGAAATCCTTCCAGGCAGTGGGAACAGCATGAGCCAGGCACAGAGGTAGGAGGACAGGGAAGGTGCTGAGTGTGAGCTGAGTGTGAGCAAACCTTGCAGCTGCATGGGGCTGCCCCTGTGCTCCTTGGCCTCCCCTGGCCACATCCACCATCAGAACAGCGGATTCCATTTAGCCAACGTGGAAGTATGAGGAGGGGGCCTTCGTTCTGAGCAACAGTGGGCAGATAATTCTCTTTCCCCAGTAAAGTCTATGCTAAAGCAGGAGAAATGGAAGGAAGACATGAAGGACTTCCTGCTCTCAAGTATTCAAGGATTCAGAAGAAGTAGGATTTCGGAAAAATACAGATAGTGAGACCAGAGAAGGATCAAATTAGACCAGCTTCAGAGCAGATATCTGCTTGCATTCTTCAGAATCATGGAATTTTAGATTTGGAAGAAACGTACATGAGATGATCTAATCCCATCCTTTTATTTCGCAGATAAAAAACCTGAGAGGCCCAGAGAGGTGAAGTGAGTCCCTTGAAGTCACAGAGCTGGTCAACAGCAAAGCCAGCATAGCTCTGGTCCCTCTGGACTTCTAATCAGAAACTGTCTCCACTCCCCCATCCGTCCCAGGTTCCCTGTCACCATAAAGGTCCCCTGAACACTGAACACACTACATTGCAGTGCTCGGTGGCTCCTCTACCAAGTGACTTCTGGCATTCATGGGCAACATTCTCCTGTATTTCTGTTAGCCTCCAAGTCCTCCATCTGATTTCCTTGACCCCTTGCAGAACTCTGGGGTGGAGGGAACTGGATTGATCCTCTGTTCACACTAGGCGGCTGCCAGCATGGGCAATACTGCTGCCTGGGACTTCAGGAGTGCAGTAGACCCTGGAACCCAGGAATTCCTGGCCAAATGTTGTAGATACACTCCAACCACATCTCACACATGTCTGTGCACACACACATACATGCCCTCCTCTCTCCTCCAGCTCCTGCCTCCAGACAATGATTTTCGGCTTTAAACCTGAAAAACTGCCAAGGCCTTGGTCCTCACCCAGGGATCCCCAGGAATTGCTCACCATCACTTGAGACCACCTCAGTCCACAGAAGTTGTGGACTCTGGCTCTGATGACCCTTCCTACTACTTCAGTAGGGGCCGCAGCTGTCTGTTATAAGGGTGTTTTCAGCTTCATTTCCTTGGTCTTTCTGCCGACCAACCCTGCTACTTCCCAACCTCATTTAAACCTGGTACTCATCCCAGACACTTTCCTCTCTCTTACCTTGTAGCAAGTACCACTGAGTGTCCCTCTTCAGGGGGTCCCGATCTATCCCTTCCTCTCCACCCCTGCTACCTTGGTAGAGATCTTTGTCATTGCTCCCCTGGACTATTGCAATAACTTCCTAATTGGTTCCCCTGCCTCCAGCTCGCTCCCCTTAAATCCATTCTCCACACAGTTGCCAGAATGATCTTTCTAAAACACAAATCTAATGATATCACTGCCCTGTGTAAAACATGTCAATGGCTCCCCACTGACTTCAGATGAAGTTCAAATTAGGTTAGGCGCTGCTCAACCTAGCTGCTACTTGCCTCTTTAGTATCCTCCTCTGCTCTCTCCAATATGCTTTACCTGGGAGAAATCCCGGACTGTCAGGTCTCTGCACATACCAAACTGCATCCTACCTCAGTGCTCTGCCTCAGGATTCTCCCCTCTCCTGTGGCGTGGCTCACTCCTCTTCATCCTTCAAGACACAGTTCAGGCTTAGAGCCTCAGGAGCCTTCCTGAAGCCCCCAGCCTGGGCCAAGGTACTCGTGCATCCTTTAACTCTGTGAGGTACTGGGCTGAGCTCCTTGAGGACAGGTGCAATGTTTTGGTTTTCATTTTATTTGTTTTGTTTCTTAGAGATGGGGTCTTGCTCTGTTGCCCAGGCTAGAGTGCAATGGCATGATGATAGCTCACTTGCAACCTCAAACTCCAGGGCTCAAGCGATTCTCCTGTCTCAGCCTCCTGAGCAGCTGAGACTACAGGCACATACCACCACATCTGGCTAACGGACCCTATGTTTCTAATTCATCTTTATCCTTACCAAGGGTGTCTTGCTCTTAGTAGACTCTGAACTAACACTGGTAGAATTGAACTGAACCCAAAAGTTAATTCCCTCCTCCTTTTCTACCTCCCACACCTTCTCCTACAAAAGTCTATTCATTCTGCCTCCTCACTTGCTAATCCAAGTTTTCTTCTTCTCTAGTATAACCCAGATGTCCCTCCTTCCAGGAAGCATTTCCTGTAAGTCCCACCTAACTGCTTCTCTTGACATTTCTGAGCTCAGTTTGTGCTCCACCCCTTAACATCTCCACCTCACTTTTCACTTCTCTCTCAGAAGTGGGCTTGACTATGACCAAACTGGACTGCTCATTTCTTTCTCAAACAAGTTAAACACTTTGCTCTTTCTTGGTCAATGCCATCCTGTTTTCTACCCTTGTAACCTCCCCTCTCAGCTAGGGGTCAAGGACGCTGCTTCCCTCCCGCGGCAGCACCCAGCGTACGTATTTACTATAACAGGTGCTCAACTGCGATGGTTAAGGGCCTGCCTTGAACTGCTGACTTGTACGTTTTATGCTATTTTTGTATGTGAGCAGAAGTGTGTGTTCCCTTTTCCTTCGTAGGTGTTTCACTTCACCTCCCTGTGTCCCAATTTGGACGACATCTCCAAGGTCTCTTCCCACTTTGAAGCTCTGTGATTCCGTAGCTGTGAGTTCACTGAGGGCAGGGACTAGATCTATTTCTTCCCCCATAGCTTCAGCACGCTGAAGTCCCAAAAAAATCATGCTGAATAAAAGCCTCTCCTCGTCCTGTTTCTCTCCTCCTTTCCTTTCTCAAGGGAGGCAGCAGGACACAGCAGCTAACCATGTCCACTCGGCAGCCGGCTCTGCTATTCAGCATGGGGCAACTTGCTTTACTTCTCTGTGCCTCGGTTTCCTCATTTGTAAAATGGAGATAATATTAGTATTTCCTCATAGGTAGTAAGCCCAAGGTAAGTTTTCCTTACGATTATTCTTCTTGTCCTATCCTTCTTCCTTCCATCCTTCTTATTTACAGTCTTTAGATATCTCACCCCCCTTAATCTTTTGGACTTGATGTGTCTCACCAACATCAGATGAGCCCAAGGGCTACTGGCTCAGGAAGTACAGGGAATCCCACAGTTTAGGCCACTCTTGAGTTTCAGAGACCTTCTTAAAGTGAGAGAATGTGATGCAAGGTTAAGAAAAAGGGAAGGGCTGGGACCAGAGGGGAGGAGCAGGGGAGAAAGTCCCAGGCAGAAGACAGGAAACTGTCTGGCTTATCAAAGGAGCAGATTCTTCTGCTGGAAAACAAACTGGGGAAAGCTCCAAGAAAGGGGCATAGGAGAGGACATGTTTACCTGAGACCCAAACCCCAGCCCCAGTGCACTCTCATGCCTGGGTCAGAGCAGGGAGAGGGTAAATTTTAGTCAGCATTTCACAGCTCTGGGGTGTGTTCACTGGACCAGGAACTCATGAACTTGGTTCTGGCCCCCGCTCCGTCTTTATGATAATGACGTGACCTTAGGCAAGGCTCCCCGCTCTGAGCCTCAGTTAACCCAACTATGAAACAGGGACAACAGAACGATCCTGGCAGGGCTGTGGTGAGGATTAGAAGTGCTCTGTAAATGATAAAGCACCACCCATCTAGCAGACATCATTTTTATGAGGGCTGTATCTACATGGCCTAGCCATCCAGAAAACGTGCCTGATAACTCAGGTTCAAGTGCCTTTTTAAGCCTCATTTATTTAGGCCAAATAGGCTCTCAGTTATCAGAAGGTGGCATATCCTCAGCCAACAATTACGGCTTCTCCGCCCAGCCTGACCTTTCCCTGAACCTCCATTCCCCACCCCAGGCGGACACAGGGCCCGCGTCAGCACTTTCCACGGGGCCCGGCAATCGTCTGTGCTGCTGTCCTCCACTAGCCCGAGAGGGCTGCGTCTTTGCCATGACCCTCCCAGGTGCCTGGGCCGGTGCGGTCACGCAGGAAGCATTCAACACGGACTTCCTGAAGGAGTAAATAAACGGATGCATAAAATTCTTTTTTAGGCTGCACTACAATCCTTCTCTTTGTAGCTTCTAACCACTGGTCCAAGTTCTTCTCTCTGGAGTCACATAAAATGAATTTAATTCTCTTCCGTATGACACTCCTTTAAGCATGTGAGGAGAGTTATGGCATGCCCCCAGGGTCTCCTCTCCTCATGACCAAACATCCCTAGTTTCGCAAACTGCTGTTTCCACAGGCATCACATACAAATGAGCTGTGTTTTCTCCCTGTTTAAAAACCCCTCTCTTGACCTTATACACAGCTACACATCCCCGCCCGCCATTCTCTGCTCTCCTCCATAGCAAAGTACTCAGCCCTTCCCTCCCACTCTCTCAGGAACTCACACCAGAACTTTTCTTGCTGGGTCACCGGTGACCTACAAGTTGCTAAATCCAACATGAGTCCTCATCCTGCCTGATGTATCAGCAGCACTGGTCCCCTCAAAAGACAGCTCATCACGGCCTCCTCAAAGACTTTGCTCGTGGGTTGTGCAGGGCTCCACACTCTCTTGGTTTTCTTCCTCCTCCCCAGCTTGCTGTGATGGCCCCCCCTCCCTGTTGGGGTGGCGACATTCCCACGGTCCTAACTCACCCCCTTCTCTCTCTCCATTCACTCCTGTGGTGAATTCATCCAGTCGCCCCATTTTAAACACCCTTTCCACCTCGATGTTCTATCCCAGCTCAGATCTCTCCCTCCGGCTCAAACAGCATCTGCCAAACTGCTTATTTAACATCTCCACTTGGGTGTCTCACTGGCATCTCATACTTAACATGTCCAAAACTGAGCTCCAATCTTCCACCCCCAAACCAATCCTCTCCATCAGTGACAACTTCATTTCTCTCAGTCTGCAGGACAAAGCCTCAACATCATCCTTGAACCCTCTTTCCTTCTCACCCTTTATCCAATTCATCAGCAAGTTCTGCTAGTTTTTTTTTGTTTTTTTTTTTTTGTTTTTTTTTTTTTTTGAGACAGAGTCTCACTCTGTTGCCCGGGCTAGAGTGCGGTGGCGTCAGCCCAGCTCACAGCAACCTCAAACTCCTGGGCTCAAGCGATCCTTCTGCCTCAGCCTCCTGAGTAGCTGGAAAGTTCTGCTAGTTCTAATTTCAAAATAATTCTAGAGATGGATCACTGTGCATGGTCTCTAGGTGTGCCACTGGTGCCCAAGCCATCATCTTGTACCTGGATCACCGCAGCAACCGTCTAGTGGGTTTCCCTGCTCCTACCCTTTCCTTGCACAGTCTATTCTTGACATACATCCGAGCAATTCTGTTAAAACAGAAATTATACCATGTTACTACTCAGCTCAAAACCTATCGATGACTTCTGATTTCATTCAAAGGAAAAGCCCAAGTCCTGATTCCTTCGAGGCTCTTGTCATATAGGAAAGAATTTGTCCAGTTCTAACGCCTTGGAATTTCCCAAGTAATAAGTGTGTTTTTGTTATTCATGGTGGACCCTTGGACCACACTTGGATTTATGCTAACGAGGTGATCTGGACCGGGGCTCACTGTGCTGGCAGGACCAACCCTGTGATTAGAGGGCTGGGGCTTTGAGCCACGTGACATCAGCCTGGTCTGCTGACCTACAGGGAGGGGAGAGGGGTAGGTGACTGAATCACATGGCCGATGATTCAATTAAAAAACCTCAGTAAAAACTCTGCACACCTAGAATCATGGGAGCTCCCTGGTTGTAAACACATTGAAGTGCCCAAAGGGTGATACGTCTTGATTCCACAGGTAGAGGGCATGGAAGCTCTATGTTTGGGGACCCTCTCAGACCTTGCCCTGTGTGTCTTTTCATTTGGTTGGTCCTGATTTGTATTCTATAAAATAAAACTTTAACTATAGCACTTTCCTGAGTTCTGTGAGTCATTCTATCAAATTATCAAACCCAAGTGGTGTGGGAACCCCTGAATTGGTAGCCAGCTGGTCAGAAGTGCAGATGGCCTGGGGACTCCCACACGTGAGGCTGGTATCCAAAGTGAGGGCAATCTTTTTGGGGACCGAGCCTTAGCCTGTGGAGTCTGTGCTAACTGGGTGCCTGGTGTCAGAATCGTACCGCACGACTCCAGCCCTTCATGCACACATGCCTTACTTCTATCACTAGCTCCCTTGCTCACTTCACAATGTCCGTATCAGCTCTTCCTCAAACACACCAGGCACATTCCCCCTCAGGACCTTTGCATTTGCCATTCCTTCTGCCTGGAATGCTCTCCTCCTTCAGATCTTTCCTCCATCACCACCTTCTGAGCAAGCTCCTCCCTGACCACACTACTTACAATTGCACCACTGCCCCACCATGTTCCAGAGTCCCCTTGCCCTGCCTTATTATTATCCATTTATCAATATCCAACTCACTGATATTTTACTTATCAATTAATTTGTGTACCGTCTCTCTCCCTGGCATGAGCCTTGTAAGATCCATGAAGGTAGAGGTTTCTTTTCCCATTTTTATTTTTTTTTTTTTAAAGCACAAAAATGAGGTTTATTGAAGAAAGAAAGATAGGATTATAGGGCAAGAGCAAGACACAGGTTTACAGAGCATGGTACATATGCCACGGATGATGACCGGACTCACTGTCACAGCAGGACAAGCAAAAGGAAGGACAAAGAGAGCCTCTTTTCCCATTTTTAAATTGCTGTATCCTCAGCACTTAGAAAAAGTGCATGGTACTTTAAAGATATTGAGTGAATAAATGAATCTATCATCATTTCTAGAAGCTTCACCACTGTGCTCCTCTAGGGAAGTCCTGCCTGTCTACTTTCCATTAAAGTGGGTGTCCAGAAACGATGGAAGCTCTCCCTGGGCATGGGCCTCCCAGTCAGTACAGAGGACTGTCCCCACCCGTGGGGACTTTACACTAAGCCCAACCTGGCTTTGGAGGCAGGCAGAAGGGGCTCACCTCCTGCCCTGCCACTTTTTCACAGTTGCCTTTCCACAATGCCTCCTCTGCCTGGCACTGACTGCTTGTTTGCACAAAGGCAGGGCCCGTGTCCGCCTGGCTCACTTTTGTATACACAGCCTGCAGCACAGGCCCTGGCACAGACCTGGCATCCAGTTCACTTCTAAATGAATGAATGAATGTTGAAGCTTGTCCAATTTTATGTGTGTTGTCTCACTGAATCCTTAACACCCACCATTAAGATACCTATTATTAACCCCATTTAATAGATGGAAATGTAGAGGCTAAGAGAAATTAAGTAATTCGCCTAATGTTACAAAGCTAATAATTTGCAGAACTAAGCCAGAAAAATAGGATTAAACATAGGGTCTTTTTGGCGTGAAAGAGTGTGACCCTCATCTCACTGTGGTATGGCCTCAATGGCAATGTCACCATGGACAAGTGCAGTAACCCCTCTGAGCCTCAGTTTCTTCATCTATAAAATATGACTGTGAAGATTAGATGAACTACAGTACATAAAGTGCTTAGCGTAGTAAATGCTATGTAAACGGTAGCTATTAGTAATAATTATGATTATAAAGTGACACAAAATTGCATTAGCCTTTTTGTCATCCACACCGTGGTTCTCAGCTCACCTTAAGCTAGTTAATAGCTGGTGTCTTTCCTCTCCTGGTGGGGAGTCCATGGTGTCCTCCCAGGAACAGCCACCGCCCAACACGGCATGGGCTGCGGGGAGCCCCAGCTCCCTCCTGGCACTGCGGAGACCATGGCTGGTCTTGGTGGGCGAGCAGGGGAGGGGCCTCCGCCTGCTACTGTTCACAGCTCCCGCCTCGGCCTCCCCGTGCCTTTCCAGAAGGCACACTTTCTGCTGTTCCCCCTCTGAGCGGGAACCCAGGAACGTAGAGGCCTTCTCCACAGCCCCCAGGACTCCAGGTAATGGGGTACCCAGCCCAGGGGAAGGTGATGGGGAGCAGTAGCCACCAGGTGGAGAGGAGAGGTCTTATCTGGAGAGTCCTGTCTGACTTCCCAAAGCTGCCCCTCAAGCCCCCCTGAGCTATCAGTGTTCCCAGACACAGAGGCCTTCATCCCCTGAAAGGGAGCAGCCAGGCAGAAAGACAAAGGCCTTATCTGATCCCGGCTGGGGTTGAGGCCACAGGCTGGGGGAAGGGAGCCATGCAGAGGGGCCAGTGCAGAGGGGCCCAGCAAGGGCTGAGGTACATCTGGGCAGGCATGGGGGAGGGGTGGCCTGCAGTCGGAACAAGGACAGGAGATGCCCACCAGATGACAGTATCTCATGCTTGTGTCACCACTTTCTGTCCACTCTCTTTTCCCATCTTCAGCCTCTCCCATGGGAATCTTGTGGCCCACTCTGCAACCAGCTTCTCCCTCTCTCTCCACTGTCCGCTTCCTTACGGTAGGATGAAGAACAATCCTTTACCTGGCATGCGACAATACAGAGCAGGGAGAGTGTGCAGCAGGTGGTCAGGAGCAAGGCAGAGCCAGAGCACCTGCAGGTCGCACAGCCTGTCTGTGCATCCACTATCTCACCTACAGGGCTGGGGGACGACTGCACTAACTCAGGTCGTTGGGAAGACTTTAATGAGGCCACATGCATACGCAGAGCACACAGAACAGTGCCTGGCACTTCGTAAGGACTCAGTAAACATTAGCCATTGTTACAGCAGTGTGGAACTTTGCAGATTTCCATAATCTCGCCTCATCTCACAATAGCCCTGCGAGGGAGGGACTGGAATCCCGTATTGCAGGCGTGGAAGCTGAGGCTCAGCTAACAGAATGAGGTAATGGCACAGCCAAACACGCAAATGCTTCCAGGCCCTTGTTAAAGATCCCTTCCCAACACCCTAGCTGCCTCCCACTGACACAGGAAGTGACGGGAAGGCACAAAGGTCACCCTCACCCTGTGCCCCGAGTTTCCAGACTGGGCCCCTCTTACCTGCATCCTCATTTGGAAACCTTGCTCAGTTACCAACTGAGTCAAACCCCGACACACACCCTTGTCCCCTGGGGAAGGGCCACACCGCCATGCATGCGCAGCCCCGGGCCTGCCTGCACTCTGGCTTGTCAGGCGCTCTCTTCCTCTCCTGGCCTTCACTCCCTGCCTCCCCTGACACGCCAGCTCTGGAAGTGCCTCAAAGAACAGCAAGTTCTCTGAGCTCCTGAGAACGCCCTTGAACTCCCGAGGTCCACTTTGTTGTTCTCATCCCTTCCCTAGAAAGAAGCTTTGAAACAGAATAACTACCTACCGCTCCTCCCCACCTCCGGCGCAAACCCATGCTCTTCCACTCCAGCCAGGCCGACCTGCTGCCTGCAATGATGCAGCAAATGCCCTACCACTGGCCGAGGGTTTAGAGTACAAAGCACCGTCCGCCGTAATGCGCTGTCCGCCATTCTGCCAGCGCACAAACCAGAGGGGAGACTCGCCCGCCATCATGCACACATGCGTAGGTAATGGAGTAGATTTGAATCTGATTCTCCTGGGAGAGGACAGACATAAAGGATCTGAAGAGAGGGGTAGGAGAGCCCAAGGCTGGGTGGAGAGAAATCCCTCTGGGTTAGGTTCCAAGATAAGGAGAAGCAATGCTTGGCAGGCAGGGGTCCCTCAGCCTCCTAGTGACTCCCACTAGCAGGTCTGCTGGCATCCCTGTCCCCCTTAGAAACTTGGGCCTCATTACCTCCCAGAGGGACTGTTCCCTTGAGGGCCTGGGTCCCCTCCTCCCCCTCAGTCCTTACCTCCAATTGGTTGTCAATTCCAACTCTGGAATACTTTTTAAATTAGATGCTTCCTCTCCTGAATTGTCCCTCCTTGGTTCAAGCCTGTGTTCTTTCTCTCGTGGACAATTTCGAGACCAGCACCACCTAGTTGCCTGGGTGAGTGACACCCCAGAGGCATGCAATCCACAGCTGTGTGGACGAATGAGCAGCCTTGTCCTTTCATTAGCTGACCCTCCCCTAGGCCTCGGCGGGACCTGTGCTTCCCGCTAGCATAACTCTTACCACAGCTCCTTGTGTTCTCCATTTATCCATCTCCCCCAGGGATCCTATTCAATCCATCTTTGTATCTCCAAGGCTCAGCGGAGTGCCTGGCACATAATAGCTGCTCAATAAGCGTTTGCTGAATGACTGCCTGTAGACTCTCCCTATCCATACTCACCTGCTGTCTCTCCCCTGTTCCACTCCTACTTCCACACTACCCCCGAGTTATTACCCTAAAACACAAAATTGATCACATCACTTACTGCTTTAGAACCTCCATTAAGTCCCTACTGTTGACAATAAAATTCAAAATCCTTAGACACCCAAGACCCTTCATAACCTGGGTCCCGATTTGCTTTCTACTTTATCTTTAGCTGCCCATCCCACAGCACACACACTGCAGTCCTTCTCTGAATAGGCCAGGCCCTTTCCTTACTAGGGTTGGTGTTAAGGAAATGCTTGTTCTCACTTTCTGGAATGTTTTCTCCCTCCATTTTCTTATAACACTGGAAAACTGCTCCCAGTGTTGTAAGATCAAGCTCAGAAACCACCTCTACTGTGAAGCCCTCCTAATTTGCCCAGGCACAGTGAGTCACTACTTTTACATCCCCCAGACAACGGCGAGGAGGGATCCATAGTTATAGAGTGCTGAGTATGTCTTAGCTAATTTAATTCTCCCTCACAACAATCTTGGAAGACAGACATTACCATTCTACCAAACTTTGGCTCAAGTAGGTCACAAAACCAGTAAAAGCTGCAGTTGGGGTTTGAACCCTGTTCTGTCTGACTCTAAAGTCCCTGCTTTTTCTTCTCCATGTCACAGTCTTTGTCCTTTATTATGGGGCTGTCTTGCTATGCTTTATGGCATTTCTCAGTCTCCTTGTCTGTTCCCTGTTAGACGCACAGCTGGAGGCTGGTTCTGACCTATATCTACATTCCTGGAGGCCAAGCCCAGGAATGGGCTTACAGAAAGGCCCCCATAAATGTGGGTAACTGAACAGACAAGTAAGTGAGTGAATGAATGAATGGATGAAGGACTGAAGGTTACATCACTCCCCTACACATGAGCAGTAATGCAGGAATTGTCCACAGGAGAAAACACAAGGGAAGCCCAGTCTCAGGCTCTCAGCTGGAAAGCCCTTGTGCATCAGCTGTCTCCTCTCTTTGGAGCTCTGCTTTATGAGCACGTCAACAGCCCACAAGGAGATGGCATGGTTGCCAAAAAACAAGAAAACCAAACACATCAAAACAAACCAAAAAACATAACAACAACGCCCAGCGGTGACAAGCGCAGCTCCCTATAAAGAATAAGACAGACATGCTCTCTGCCTTCTGGGACCTCCCTCTGAGACCCACACACCAACACAGGTAGCAACATCGAGGCCACTTGGAAAGAAGGCCTAGAAATAGACAATCAATGCACGACCAGACGATATTTACATCACGGGCCCAACAGGAGGCACGAAGGGGTGGGGGTGAGGGCAGAACTGTGCTCAGGCAGAGAGGTCCCTCAAGACAGCAGGTTCGGGAACTAGTGGAGCGACTGGAGAAGAAGCCAGCTTGATGAACTGGTGCGCGGTGCAGGGTGAGAGGTTCTGGCACATGCGTGAGTGTATGCGTGTCCTGGCCCTGGTCACCCCAGCCTGCCCGGCTCCTACGTCCCGCTCAGCCCTTGCCGTTCTCTTATCCTCCAGCCTGAGTCTCGAGCCAATGCCACTAATTGTTTTCTCACTGGCCAACTGGTGGGAGCAAGCGGACATAAAGGAAGCAAACAGCACACGCAGTGCATCCAGCAATTTTACTGTTGGCAATTTGCTACAGAAAAATAAAATGAGGACAGAGCTGCCGGGCCAGTAAAGGGAAGTATATTTCCAAGTGATTTTTCCTTTTACTGCTGAACAGTCAGGGCTCCTCTTCATGGACAATTCTATGACAAGCAAGACACAGGCATTGTCAGCAAAGTCTGGGCATTTGTGATGCAAGACCAGGCAGGCTGGGCCTGGGGAGGGGTGATGACCGAATGGCAGAGCCTCAGTGTTGGAAGGGACGATGGTGGTCACCTTGTCCACCCTCCCTCTCAATCAGGAGTCCCCAGTCCAGCATGCCCAGCATGTGGTCATCCCTGCTCTTCCTGACCCCTCCCCGGCTGCAGGGCTTACTGCCTCATGAAGCAGCCGTTTCAATTTGCTGACAGCTCTGGCTATTAAAACACTATTCTTTATAGTCTGTGGAACTCTGCCTTTCTGCAATGTTCATATCCATTCATCCTAGTTCAGCCCCCTGGCTGGAGCCTATCAATATTTATTGAGGACCTACTATGCACCGCTATTCTAGATTCTAAAGTTATAACAGTGAACAAAGCAAAGCCCTTGGGGGTGTTTATGTCTACTGGGCAAGTCTAACATTTCTTCCACATGCACAGGATTTTTCACTTCTCCCCCGACCCTTTGGAATCCTACTTGTGTTCAATCTTCGGTCTGTGAGATCTCTGAGGGCTATGAACAATCTCTCCTACTACACCCTAAGAAGCATTCCTTAAAAGACGAGGAGACAGTTGTGAAGGGACTTGAAGATGCCAGTCTTTTTCATGCCAGCCTGTTTTATTGTCAAAGTCCTAACACTTGTTTCCAGTAGACATGCCCTGGTCTACTTACTGTCCCACCCACTCCCACCCACCGCTGGCTGCCCCCTCCAGCTGTGAGGGCACAGCCTCCCCACCTGCATCCCTGCTGGACCCCCAGGGACCAGAACCGTGCGGGGCTCGTAGAAGACTCAGCAAACATTTGTTGAACTGAGCACTAAATGGATGGATGTACAGAACTCACATCACACGCAGGGAGAATGGATGAGGTTGCCACACTGATTTCTATCCCTCAGGCAGGAAGAAATAGCTCCCTCCCTCACCAGCCAAGCAGATGGGTGGCAGGTCCAAGAAGAGCATCCCAGGGAGGTTTGTGGGCACAGAGCCAGGCCCTAACTCAGCTAGAGCCCCAGAGCAGCTGGCATGCTGGTCTTGCCCCACATCGAGCTGACACAGAGCCTGGGACTGCTTCCCAGTGAGGAGCTGGGTACAAGTCACAGGGAGTCAATCAGTCAGGCTCCCCGGACTCAGCCCAGTGCCCTGTGGGCCGCAATGTGCTATGGGCCCCAAGGAAAGATCTGGGAATAAGAGGAGATGGGTCCCTGCTCTGGAGACCACGTTCCTAGGACACTTAGGACAACACCCTACAGCTACCTGGGAACCCCCATGTGAGGCCACGAGAGCCCAGGTTGACGGTGCCGGACCAACTGGAGTCCTGTGGGCCTCATCAGAGGATGCTTCCTGGAGGAAGGAGTTGCAAATAGGGTTTGGAAGGAAAGCGGGGACTTGGTAACTAACAATAATTAAAGTAATGGTCATTTATTGAACATATATGTAAGCCAGGCACTCTGCTAACCACTTTATAGACATCGATTCACTTAATGCTCACAACCCCCTGAGAAGTACGCGCGATTGACCCTTTTCACAAATGGAGAAACACAAGCCTAGAAGGATGAAGTAACTTGGCTGAGGTCCAACAGTACCCAGAGGCAGCCGTGGCATTTGAACCCAGGTACCCTGGGCCCCAAATCCAGACTCGTTGCTGCATGGCACCAATGGGCCCCCTGGCAGCCTCTGGGATCCTCTACCACAGGAGAGCCCAGGGCGACACTAGGGGCCCTGAGGGGCACCGCTGGGACTGTCCCGGCTCAGGCCCCACCAAGGCCCAAGGCTCCAGGGGTTCACTGCAGACCCTCCCACTCAGACCCTGCCTGAGGTTCCTCAGGCAGATCAGAGCCCACAGCCGTACTCGCTCCTGTCTGACCACCCTCATTGGTCTGCTCTCTCACAGTCTTTCTCCTCCAGACCATGTGCTCTCTACCCCAAACTACCTCATCTTCCCCCTTCAAGGCAGGAAATATGAAAGACATCAGTCATCAGGAGGCCTCAGATATCACGCAGCCCACCCCCTCACTCTAGAGTGGAGGACATCAGTCCTAGGGACCTACCCGAGGCTGCTCCAGGCTTTGTGGTTAGTGGGACGTCTACACCCTCCACGCAGCCACCTCCTCTCATGGGCTGTGCCTCCTCAGAAAGAGCCTACACCATCCTCCTCCGTGAACCTTGCCACTCTTCCTCTTGCAGGTCCTGCCTTCCCCATATGTAAATCCAGGCCACGTAGTGGATTGCCTTCTTCTTTTTTGGGGGGTGGAGGGGACAGGGTCTTCCTCTGTGGTCCCGGCTAGAGTGCTGTGGTGTTGTTATAGCTCACTGCAACATCAAACTCCTGGGCTCAAGTGATCCTCCTGCCTCAGCCTCCCTAGTAGCTGGGGCTACAGGCATGTGCCACCATGCCTGGCTAATTTTTCTATTTTTAGTAGAGATAGGGTCTCTCTCTTGCTCAAGCTGGTCTCAAACTCCTGGCCTCAAGTGATCCTCCCGCCTCAGCCTCCCAGAGTGCTAGGAGTACAGGCGTGAGCCACTGCGCCCAACCTGGACTGCCACCTAATACTAAGCATCAAGGACGTCCAGTAGTATCCCAGACTGCAAAGAAGCTGCGCAATTCTTCATCCTAGTGGGCTTCCCAAACCACCTACACTGTCTACCACTGGTCCCAGCACCTCCAGCTGATCTGTCTACTTGGTGCTACAAGTTCATCACAGTATCCACCTGAATGAGTCACAACAGAAAATAAGTCTAGAACAATAACAAATAAATAAATGAATAAATAAAACAGATAAAGTTCTGTCCTCTGATTCTGTGCTCCAGGGGGCACACATGCATTGTAGTCCGCGTGCACAATGCCCCTAAACTTGCAGTGTCAAGGCCCAAGTTCCCTTCTCTATCAAAAGACAAACAAACCACAGCACTCTGGATTATCTCCAGTATCCCTGGGTATTGACTGTTGGTTTAGAAAAGCATCTCTCCACACTCTGGGTCTCTGCATTTGTGGAGGATTGAGAGCTGACCATAAACTCTTTCAACACATAAATCCTCCCCTGGAAACCCCAGATCCCCTTGGCCTTGTGTGGCTGTGCAGGGTTCTCACTTTGGGGTGGTAAAATGTCTTTTTAGGGGGCAATCGTATGTTCCTCCCCAATCACTGGCACTACTGCTACTAGGATACTGACTGTGGCTAAAATCACCCAAAAGTCCAGTTACTGTTGTTGGCCACACAGTCTCCATCATCAGAGTGGTTCTCTGAAGCCCTTGAGAGATCACAGACTGGTAAAAAAAACTAGGACTTTGGGATCAGACAGGCTTAGGTTTGAATCCCAGCTCCATCTTCCCTTCTCTGGGCCTTAACACCTCATCCGGAACAAAGGGTTGGTAATTCTTATTTAACAGGGCTCCGTGGGAATTAAATTAAATGGGTCAACAGTAAGTAGAATATCTAGCAGTGTCTAGAGTAAAGTAGGAACTCATTACATATTCATTCTCTTCCCCTTGATTTCCCTCCTTTCTCTGTATCTACCCTCCTAGTGTGCGGGGCAGGATCTTTTCACCCTCTTGACACCCTTGCCCTTCCACTGGTGGAGGAAGGATGCCAGGGACGGGGACAGAATGCTCTGCAGTCCTTGCTGCCTGGCTCCAAGTGAGCGCAGCTGCCGCTGTACATCAGCATACAGCATCTGGACCTCCCTTCTCTGCAACACTCACTGCCCGGGCCCCCCAAGGGGGCTGTTCTAAACAGGTTTCCTTCCAAAAGATAAAAGAAAGTGATGGATGGTAAGTAATTGATCCCTTAAAAGAGGCAGAGGGAGCCTGAATAGCTACCTAGCCAGGAGGCAAGGTGGAATGGCTCCTACCAGTTCCTGCTTCAATTCCCAGATTTCAAGATACAGTATGTACCCAAAGAGGTGGAAGAAAAGGAGGCAAGAAGAACAAAACAATGGCAAAAATAAATACAAACACACACACACATACACATGACCAGCTCGGTACAGACGTTTGTTAGGTAGAAAATATAGAGAGAATTTATATGTTGGTTTTCTCTATTTCTTTAATGAAAAAATAATACTCCTTTATATCTGGTGGGATGAGAAACAAATGTGTCATTTTAAGTAATAAGTGGGTAAGCCCCACATTATCAAAAAATATGTCTATCCTAGCTAGTAAAGTTGAAAACCCTCCACAAGGGTCTCCTGTCCCTCGACCCCTGCTGACTGGGTAACTGACATCAAGACTAATATAGAGTTAGCCAGAAATAATAATCCCTTACATTTGATGAACAGCTTACAATACACAAGTCACTTTCATATTCATTTAATTTTCTTGAACCACAAAAACTCAGTCCTCGGAAGCTCAATCTCAGAGTTCAGTAACTTCTCCCAAGTCTCACACCTGGTGAGAGGAGATTATGAATCTGAACCCACATCTGACTCCTAATGCTCTCTTTTCACTAAGTCACTCTACAAAGTAAAAGAAATGTCCAGGTAACTGGATAACAGAGATTGGACAACAATTTCCATCAATTTTGGTCATGGCTTGGAATCCTATGAGAGCTTGGGTTTTAGGGATATGAAGAATGCCAGGTACTTCGATATAAGATAGAATGGAATTTGGGAAGGGGGAATCTATGAGAAACCGAGGTACCTAAAATCAAAGAGGAGAAGGATGAAGAAAAACTTCATTTCTATCTCTGTGAAGTGTTAGCTCCACGGTGTGTAGCCAAGGGCCAAACAAGAAAAGGACTCTGCGGCAACAGGCTTGGAGGCGAGGCTCCCATGACCTCCTGACTGGAGTGGCAGTGGAGACAGGCAGTATAAGGAGCTGCAACGCAAGGAGGGGCAGAAGCTGTGGAGGAATGAGACCAAGTAGCTCCCCATCCAGCCCAGAACTGCAAGGTACTCCTTCAAAGGGAAGACGGCCTCTACAAGTGAAGCACAGGGATAGTGGTGGGGGTGCTCTCAAAAGGGAGTGGGGACCCGCCACCCCAGGCTGGGGGTGATCTGTAAAGAGACAGGTGACAACCAGCAGATGCGCACTTTGTGGGGGGTAGATTCTTACTCGGAGGACAGACTGATCTAGAGTTAAAGGAAGGGAAACCCAGAGCTCATCTCTTCTCAGACCTGCTGGGAGGCCTCTGAATGGACTTCCCTTTCCACACTTCCACTCTCTGCAGCCTGTTCCTAGGGAAATAATTTATAAATTCTGCCTTCAATTCCCTTCTGACTCCTACTAATCCCAGAGACAAGGGGATGGGGTCCCAGTTTCCTTATAGCCCATCTGCATGGAAGTTAACCTCACACATTCATTCAAGCATCTACTATGTGCCTGGCACTGAGGCTGGAGGGGACAATCAGCCCCGCCCCCAGGGAGCCCACTCACAACCAGCCCCGTCACCCTGCTCCCTGCTCCGCCAGACAGACCCAGACATGCCACAGCAACCCCTGGCCCTGCGCCTGGCTTCTCAGGCCCAGTCCCCCACTTCCCAACACATACTGAGCACTTAATATGTAATTTTTCCCCCGTCTCGTTCTCATTTGCATGTTTTTAGAAGACTTTTCCATCTTCTATACTATGTCTCCAAGTAACTGGGAGCCCTTAAAAGACAAGGGTTAAAACTCCCATCCCCCTACTCTGCCCGCAGCAGGCAATCAGTCCCAGGAATTCACTGCCAGGCCACACCGTTTCCAGGAGTCACCCAGCCATTCAAACTCGACAGACAAGTATTGAGTACCTACTGCATACCTCTACTTTCTGCTGAGAAAACTAATGGTTCCAAAAGGTTCACTGACTTACCACAAGGAAAGGTGATGAGTGACAGAAAGGGATTGGAATTGGGGTCTTTTAACTTGATATATCTCTCTCCTTCCCACTTGGCCTCTGAGTCTAAAGAGGATGGATACTCAGGAAGAACCACTGGGCAGTCCAGGCCAGTTTCAGTCACAAGAACGGAATCCCAACTCTCCCGGCCTCATGGAGAGCAGTGTGTGTGTGCGTATACATGTGTGTACATGTGCGTGTGTGTGTGTATACAGTGGAAAGGAGAAAGAAAGAATAAAGACAAAGGAATAAGAAGATAGAGGAGGAGGTGGGAGGACAAAGGTATCTGCCATCAAAGAAGTGGGGCTAGAACCGAAGGGAACCATCCCACTTACTATTCTATATCAGGGAAGACATCCTACCGTTGTTTCCCATACTGCCTTCAATTCCCTTCTCGTTCAGGGGACCTGAAGCACAGAGCTGGCTTGTTGATTGGTTTGAGTTTAATTCATTTGTGTAATATCCCTGTTCGGAACGATGTCTAATTAACACTTTTGTTGGGGGGAATAAAACCTCCCATAATCATTAATGAACAGGGGAGGGGAGGGGAAGCTTTCCCAGGCAGCAGCCTCAATGCTACCAGGCTGTTTGCTGGCTCCATTTGAGAGATGTCTTTAATGAGCATTTTTCTTACTTTGGACTGGGACAAGCAGATGGAGCCGAGATTTGATGATGGGATGCTCAACGCAACGTGAGTCAGCACTCACACCTCGTGCTGGGAATCTTGACTCTAGGTGCCAAACCCAGAGAGGGTCCAGCTGCTGGATGAAATCCCAAATAGGAGTCTACTTCTTTCTGGTTTCCTCACCCTGTCCAGGCCTTGCATGGAGAAATAATATCTTAGGTTTGTTTATAATTTCACAGTTTGCAAAATGGCTTCATAAATGTTCGTTCACAATTCCTAGGGTCAGAGAATACCAATCCCACTTAACAGACAAGGAAAGTGAAGCTCAGAGAAATTGAGGGACTTGCTCAAGGTCATGAAGCTAAACATGCCACGGCCAGGAGTAGAACCCAGATCATCTGACTTCAGAACCCAGAGCAGACTTGGTTTGTTCCTTTGTGCTCCAGAGAAGTCCCCTAGAGCTAAAACCCTGTTGAGAATATAAAGAAGGTATTGGGATAGCTTGGACTTTTGGGCTTCTATTGATCAAGGAACCATTTAAAATTACATGCAAGAGTCTGAATGGCTTGTGTATGCAGGGATGAGGAAGGGGGGGTCCATAACATTCACAAGATTCTTGAAAGAGTCTAGGATCCAAAAGTCACAAGATTCAGCAGTTTGGGGTACTAATAGGAAGACCTGGATTCTAGCCCCACCACTTTCATCTGGGTGACCTTAGGTGACCATTTAACCTCTCTGGGCTTCGATTTCCATACCTGAGAAATAGGAATCATAAACCCCACCCTGCCTAATACACAGGGATTTTCTGAGGACCAAAATACACGTAAGGGTAAGAGAAATGGTACCTAGAAGACAGTGATGAGAGAGAGAGTTATTTTCACCGTTCATCCTCTTGCAGTTTTTATATTTTGTCCTATATGCATTACCTACTAAAAATATAAAATTAAAAATTTAGCAAAAATACATTTAAGCCATCAGGTTATACATAGAGTGTTTTACATACACAATCTCACTTAATTCTCCAAACAGCCCCTGCCAGGTAGAGATAATTTTCCCAACTGCATGTGAGGCAACTGAGGCTCAGCAAGCTCAGTTAAGTCACACAATGTCATGAATGTGACTACACATTAGCAGGTCTAGGGTTAAAATTCGTATCTCTCTGATGTCAGAGTTGCCATTTGCTTCTTTCTCTCCCCCCCCCCCACATTACAGGTGCTTGTGCTCATTCCATCTCATAAAAGCTCAGTGTTAAGAGATAAACTTGATGTAGATTGGAGGAGAATAAATTTCACTATATAGCTACAGGAGGGCTAAAAGTTTCCCCATCGTTATCTAAATATAGGACTCTCATAACTATTCACCTTACAACCACACCAACTGTGCACTGGCAGCCTGAAGAACAGTATTAAAAAATTATACATGTATAAACATATATATATATGCACATGTACGACACATACACACAGGTTTTTGTTACAGCAAGAGAGTGAGAGAATTAGGATGGAGGATGGCTATTGGCACTCCAGACTGCATGGTCTGGCACTGCGGAGATCGGCCCAGGCAGCTTGGTAAGAGCTGTTCATATTGTCCTACCCCTAAAACGCACTCCCCCCTTGCCTTGTCCAGTCTTGTAAATACTTTGCTGTTGATTCATGATAGGTCATTGTTTTCATTCTGCTGCCTACATGTCCTGTACAGGTTTACCCATGTCAATGCCCCTGGCTTAGACGGCAGCCCCCAGAGGGCAAGGGCTGGGCCATACGTATCTCTTTATGCATCATCCACACTGAGCCAGATACAACTATGTGCTTAATAAAGGTCTGAGCAGATGACCACAAAGATAAAGGTCATTTATTTCAACTTAAAGGGAAATGAGCCCTCCGGGTGGGGTAATTTTCACCAGACAGTGCTGTATGGTGGAAAGTGCACTAATACCTGGAGAAAGGTCAAGATCTGCATCCTGGCTCTGCCTGGTTCTACTTAGATCCAGAGCAAGAGAATTAGCCTCTGTCAATGATCAGCTTGTCCACCTATAAAATGGATGCAATAAAACCTACTTCACACGACTGCAGTGAAAATTAAAGAAAGGAACTGTGAAATTCTTAGTAAACTGAAAAGTGCTATATATCTGTTACTTAAGTTAAAAAAAAAAAAGGAGAAAATTAAATGAAAAAACAATAATTGGGCAAATCCCTAAAATGTGGAAGCTTATCACCAGGAAAATGCCTCCCAGGAAACTGGCTTACTGCTGTAGCCCCTGTGCCCACAGGCAAATGGGATGAATACCCCAGAGATTCTTGCCAAAACTGGGTGCTAGACCTAAAAGTAGGATTTGCACCCAGCTTTGGGAACAGCTAAAGAGGAAAGAAGTAGCCCAAATTCTCCCTAAATTTCATTTAAGTTGCATTAACCCTTCTCTAGCCATTCTGGATGGGACACACCACATGGCTATACACTCGCCAATATTAGGAAGGGTTTGCTCAAGTAACAGACCAACTAGGGCAAATTACTATAAAACAGGACACCCTGAAGACCCACATATCCAGGAGACCCTGAGCAGGCAAATAAGACAAATTAAGTTGAAGTTCCCACAAAAGTTCTGTGGCTGGTTTTGCAGGAGGTCAAGGTCAAGGGTTGGTAGTGGAGAGAGACAGGGCATGTTCCAAGCCTGGAGGCAGGGGTGAGCAGGCCCTAAGCCAGGGACAGAGATGAACAAGTGGGGGAAGGGAGGAGGGGTGAGTAGGGGAGTGATGAGAAGTAGCATTAGCATTACCAGCAAGGGGGTGTGGTGGAGAAGTAGGTGGGTTGGACCTTTTGAAGTGGTTTCTAGATTATCATTCCTTCCCTGGGGCTGCCCCTGCCCTATCCCTAAAAGTGAAATCAGATGGATTCTCCCTGAAGGTCAAGCCTTCTCTAGGCAAGGATTTGTCCTTGCTCTGAGCTTCCTGGCTATGCCACTCAGGTGGCAATTTAGCATCTACTGCCTTGCTCTGAGATGACACAAACATATCCAGGACCTACTATGTGCTACGTGCTTTCAGCTCATCTAATTTCCCCCACACCTGTGTGCTCATCTACATTATCCCCAACTCCCAGAAAGGCTTTTGTGATGTTGTAAAATACACAGTTGGTCCTGGCTCCTGGCATACAACTCCTAAAATCCTTGGAATCTCCAAAGTGATGTGTCTTTTGTATGCTAATGATTGACTAGTGGCTGCAGCCCCCAGGTAGCTTCAGGATGGGGACTGGTCACAGGAAAAACCAAGGCAGGATTAGAGGGTTGGGACTTTCAGTCCTGCCCCCAACCTCCAGGGAGGAGGACAGAAGCTGACGGTTAAGTTGATTACCAATAGCCAGTGGCTTAGTCAATAATGCCTATGTAATGAAGCCTCCATAAAAACTCAAAAGGATGGGGTTTCAGAGAGCTTCCAGACAGCTGAACACATGGAGGTTCCTGGAGGGTGGCGTGCCTAGAGAGGGCAGGGCAGTTCCTGCCCCTTCCCACATACTTCTCCCTGCACATCTCTTTATCTGTATGCTTTGTACTATCTTTTATAATAAACCAGTAAATGTAAGTTAAGTGTTTCCCTGAGTTCTGTGAGCCATTCTAGCAAATTAATCAAACCCAAGGAGGGAGTTTTGGGAACCTCAATCTAGAGACTGTAGGTCAGAAGCATGGGCACTTGCAGTTGTCACTGGAAGTGGGAGCAGTCTTTTGGGACTGAGCCCCCAACCTGTGGGATCTGAGGTTACCTTCAGGTAGACAGTGTCAAATTGAATCGGAGGGTACTTAGCCAACGTCTGCTGCAGAACTGATTGCTTGCTTGCAGTTGTGCGGGGGAAAACCTACACACATCTAGTCACATAAGTATTCTGTGTTCATTATTATAGGAGGAGAACAGAAGACAAACTTTGTTTTTCCCACTCAGCTTTGGAGCATGGGGGTTGGGAGCATGGCTTCCAGGCCAGACTGTCTGACTCCAATCCCAGCTGCTCGGTCATGTTATAGCTGTGAGACTTTGGACAAGTTACTTAACTTCTCTGTGCCTGAGATCACTATTCTGCAAAATGGACACGACAAAATACCCATCTCTTAGGATCACTGTGAAGGTCAAATGCATTAATTTCACTGAGAAGGGTGCCTGGCACACTGTTAGTGCCTAAAGCAATTGATGCTTGGAAATTTGCCCAAGACCTAGTAAGTGATAAAGCTGGGATTATAACCAAGTATGTCTGACTTCACAATCCATGCTCTTTCCACTTTTCCAGTGTCTCATTCCCTCGTATTTCTTTAAGTATGCTGTCCCTGTCCCTCACAAGTCCCCATTAGGTTATAAAGCCCTCGTGGGGGGTGGTAGCCTCCTATTCATTTCTCTGTCCTCCATAGAACCCAGAGGGCGTTCAAGCAGTGGGCACAGAGAAGCAAGTCCAGGGTGCAGGTATACTAGACCCAGCTCCCACACATGACCCAGAGGACAAGAACAGGGTGGAAGCTGGACCGGCATAAGGCTGGAGTCTCACCTACCCCTGGTTTGCTTTGAAGCAAAGCATCAGTACCAGACAGAAATATTGGGCAGGGAAAAGGGCGCCATAGAGGTGGTAGGGAGAAGCAACCCCTGCCTGCAGCTCCTGTCCTCCTTCCCTGCTTCTCACACAGCCGTTGGCTTTCCTATGACTTACCCAAGAGAAGAGCAGTGCCAGGGTGCCAAGTAAAATAGGCGTGCCCCCTCTCACCAGCCCACCCGGGCTGGCAGTGTGCCCATCCCCAGTCTGAGAGGCCTGCCTGAACTGGGGCAGGGCCCCCATCTGCTACCCTGCCAGCTGTTCAGCACTCCTACCTGCCCCTGCTCCACCCCACTCTCCCCTGCCCTTCTACTGGGTCAGGGCATTTCTCAGACCTCCTGACCTCCTCCTGCCCAGGAGGGAGGCATAATTAAGAGCCCTCTCCTGGGGAGTGGGAGAGGAGAGTGGGTCATTAAACCAGCCAGGCGTGCCTCTTCGGCGGCTCCCTCCCCGATTTCTGCCTTCCTGCCTGCCCTCTCCTTCCATCTCCTTTGCTCCTACTCCCCTCTCCCACCCTGGCCCCCTCTGGCCTCTCCTTTTCCTCTTCTGCTCTGTCCTAGGCTGCATCTCTTCCCACCTGGTCTTCCTTCTCTGGCTGTTCTCCCTTCTGGTCTCTCTTTGTTTCCTTCCTCAGACCGTCCCACTGGCTGGCTGACCGGCCTTCCTCCTGCGGCACCCTTAGCCTTTGCCCCTGGTCTGGGCACCCTTAGCCTGAGTCCCTGGTCTCAGTCTTCATTTCCCAGCTTCTCTAGTTCTTCCTTCCCCCCTGCCCTTTGCTCCAACTCCCCTTTCTTTGTCTGTGTCCCCTACTTTTCTCTTTCCCCTTTTCTTATTCTGTTCCCTTCATTCCCATTCTTATCCTCACCCTCTCCCCCACGAGTCTCCACCACCCTGGAGGAAACATTTGCATACATTCTTTCCCTTTCCTGGTGGGAGCAGAGAAGAGGGGGAAGCTTGGGAAGACATTTCTGACAGTTCTCACCCAGCATGCTCTGCTGCATTCACAGTCCAGACTGTGAGAGCAGCTCACAGGTCACAGTTTGTGCAGTCAGCGCCAAGGAGGAGAAACTGGATGATTCCTTCTCTGTCTAGGAGCTACCATGGTCCCTCCGTGACAGGGTGTCGGCCAGCCACACCTGGGCTGCCCACAGCAGTTGCTGAGGAAATCTGAAGGGAGGGCCTCTTTTCTTTTTTTGGTCTGGTTTCTCAGCTTAGGGCAAAAAGTTCCAACCTCTGAGGAGTTACTTAACTTGGTTTGGCTTTGCCACACGGCCCCACTCCTTCTAAAAGTGCTGCAGGCAGTCAGCTGCCTTACATCCTGAGGTTAGGGCGGATCCCTTCTACAACTGAGTCCAAACCTTCCTGCCCTTTCCCTCCAGGCCTACCACTTCCAGGGCTATCTGTTCACTGTGCCTGTGCAAAACCCTTCTTGTCCCCATTCCCTCTCTCCCTCCACTGTCCTGTCTCCATTTTACCAAGATGGTATTAGACAACAGGGATGCCTTTCCCAGCACAAAAGCTTAATGTTTCCTTCCCATTTTTCAAACAGTTCCTGAAATTGCACTGCTTCCAGGAAGTCTTTCTCGACTGATTCCACCTTAAAGCTGGAAGAGATCTAAGAAATTATTTAATCCCATCTCAATTTGGAGTTGGGACATTGAATGCCAGCACAGTTAAATGATTTGCCCAGTGCACACGTAGAGTATTAATGGCAAAGCTGGGAAAAGACACCCAAGTCTCTTAATTCCTCTTTGTGTGCACCTTCCATCATACCAAGCTGTCTTTTAGTCAGAGAAGGGAGAATAAATGGACCTGTCTGGTGGTCAGGGGATTTCCACAATAAAGCCTCTTGTTCTTTACCCCCAAATACCTTCCTTTGTAGGCAGTCTCTGCTATATTTGAGATGGATGTCATTGGTCTTAAATGAAAAGTTACTTGACTGTGAGCTGCTGGAAGGCAAGTAAACACATTGTATTCATCTGTTTCCTCAGCTCCTAACAGTGCCTGGCACCCAATAAATGACTGCCAAGTTGAAACTAACTGAAATGAAAACACACCACTGACTGTCTAAAACTGCGGCAGAGCCCTTACCATCAATGAGAGGGTGAGGGAGTTTTTTGTGGACAGGGATGATAAGGCATGGCCCAGTCCACTGGGGGCCAGTCCCCTCCTGCCACTCCCAAAGGACAATAGGGCCCTGGAATGATCCCTAGGGACAAACTTGCACTTTTTGCCCTTTCCAAAGCCAAAAGGAAAAGGCATAACCTCCCAGGCCATGACCTTTGCTTTTGTCTGGCCCATTTCATGGCTGCAGGCCAACCCTGTGGAGAAGAGAGAGTAAGAGCCACACAGGGCTCCAAAAAGAACTTCGGAAGACACCTGTGGACCCTAACATCATCCAGGATGGTCGCTCTTGGCTCCTCATGGACCTAATCTGAGGTCTCTCTTCACTCGCACCCACACTGTGCATATGCAGGTAAGGTCTGCGGGTGCAGGACACAGGCTGGGGGCCATGGCAGTAAGACCCACAGATGAGGATGGGAGAGACAGGAGCCTACACAGCAGTACTTGCCTGAACACTTGGACCCTCTCTCTCCCCCTCCCCTCTGATCAAGTTACTGTGCAATCTGTTCTGGAGGCTGTTTGAGTTGTTTAAATCTCAAGGCCTGGATTTTGGCAGCTGGCAAAGTTTCTGGGCGTAAGTCGACTTTTAGCCATAGGGGGCAGCACACCACAGCAGGGATCCTGGGGGGTGTTGAGGTCACTCTGGACCCAGTGGAGCCCCTTGGGCACAGGATGTAAATTCAAAAGGGAAAGGGAGGTCAAAGAATATGGGTGGCATTTAGCTGTAGCAGAAAGAGCACTGGCATGGGAGTCAGGAATCAGGGCTTCTAGACCTGGCTGGGTCAGCATCAGCTGCGTGCCACTGGGCGGGTCATGTCCCTTCTCTGGTCTTCAGTTTCATAATTCATAGAATAGATCACCTCTAAGATCCTTTCCAGAACTGACATCCCAGAACATAGTAGGTGTTTAACACACATTAAATGTTTGAATAGATATAATTCTGAGACTCCCTTCCTCAGGTCCCACTGGTCTCATCTGGATGATAATGGCCCCTTCAGCATCCTCCTTGCTTCATGCTGTCCCCACTTCCATGTACCCAGAAATCAGAATGCAGCCTCTCAAACTTCATCATGTTGACCCACTTCTCAAGAACGCACAATAGCTGCTACTAAGACTCCAGGTGCATAAGGCTTTAATGACTACCCACCAGGCCCCACCCACACACCTGGAGTGGATTTCTTTCTCCCCCGTGCAATCTACGCCACATCCCCTCCTTCTGAGTCACGCTCCAGATTTACCTCTGTAAAGGAAGCCTGGCCAAACTAGCACCATCCATAACCACACCCAGTATTATTTCCTGTCCCTTTGGCATTTAACACCTCAGGATGCATTATATTTATCCACAGTTACTTACATATATCCTGGTAAGGATAGGGATAATTTACCTCTGAAACCTTACAAGTGAACAGAAGGGGCTAAGAAAAACCCCTTTCATAAAGCCCACCACAGCTGCCATACCCACAGGACTTCTAGGGCCCACTCACTGTTCCCCGAGAAAAGGAGGAAGGCTGAAAACATAATTTTATATATATCCTGTAACCTGTTATAGAAAGTAAACAGTATTCAGGCAAAAATCATGTATATGCACATTTCTTCTTAACCTCAATTACAGACTTACACAAAGAGTTATAGCTAAAAAGAGCCTCTCCTTTTACTTAGCCCTACTTCCTTGCATTAAGGGTTACTAAAGCCCAGAGAGGATAAGCAACTTGTTCAAAGTCACACAGCTCATTAGTAAGAATGAAACTAAGATGAGGGTAATGC
Organism: Lemur catta; assembly: GCF_020740605.2. Lineage (NCBI taxonomy): Eukaryota > Metazoa > Chordata > Mammalia > Primates > Lemuridae > Lemur > Lemur catta. Next base: position 31,003,451 of record NC_059130.1, on the reverse strand, counting down.
CCCAAACAGGGCTCTTTCCATAATTCCAAGATACTTTCACCAGCTGACTGAATTAGCCAAACCAAGGAATCATTTTGGCATCATGCAGGCAGCTGAGTTCTACTTTTGTGGTGGAGGATCTGCAGTATGTATAGGGCAGTAAAAGACCTGCCCTGGTCACCCAGAAAAGAGTCCTGAGAGCAAAAAGGGGGACACACAGGTCTGAAGAAGAATCAAAAGGATTTTATGATTCCATCCCAAGAAAGAATTTAACAGTCCCAGGATACGGTAGTTTTGACTGTGAATTTTTGAGGTTTTGGTTGAGATAGTTCCTGACGCCAGCCCACACTGGCCATTTTTAGGTTGCTGCTGAGGGTGGGACCACCAACTCTAAGTGCTCTGTGTAAATCCCAGGGGCTTAGCAACTGAGAGAAAGAACCGCAGAGGATGTGGGCCACTGCTTCTTCCTCCTGCAGACCAATAAATCCAACTGCCCTTTCAGGTGGTCCCATCATCAATTATGATGAAAATGTTCACAGCTCAGTTATCCACACCATTGAGGAAGAGCAGTGGTGTGGATAATGCAAAAGTTATTTCTTTTTAGCTTTAGAAAGCTGATAATGAATTTTTAGCAGTACCTAATTATGTTCCACTGAAGATAATATTTAAAAAGTGTTTGCGTTCTCTGGGCACATATTAAGGATAGTGTGAGAAGCTGAGCTGGAAGAAGAACCAGACTTCAAATTAGACATTCTTTATAGGGATCTACCAAGTGGATAATCCACACTCAAATGACTGGGATATTTGCACAACAGCATTTTTTTGTGGACTTACTGTGTGGTAGTCACCCTGCTGTGTGCTGGGGAGAAGAGGCAAGAGAGGGAAATTACAGATATAAACTAGTCATTGTCCCTGTTCTCAAGGAGCATGACAGTCTAGTGCAGGAGGTGTAGGTAAACAACTCACTATGATTAAAACAGAATATATAATCTGTCAAAATAAGAGCAATTCGCTTTGAAAGTCCAAAGGAACAAAGAGTTCATTCTTTGGGGGGAGTTGAGGTGCATCTTGAAGGCAAATGTAGATGTCAGAGGGTAAAGGATAGGAAGAGGGGTCACTGGAGCTGAGAGAATGTATGGGCTGTCCAGGGAGCGGTGAGGTGACCAGTGGAACCTCCCCACCGGTGCTCTGGGAGGAGCGCTCAGAAAGGGAGGAGACCTGACTGGTTTCCCCCTTAGAGCAAAAGGAAGTGCTGTCCACCCCAAGACCCCTTTCAATATGCTCCCTGCTCAGCTATCACTTTTTTCAACAAGATGGTTCTTGCTCAGGTTCTCCTAAAACAAGTTCCTCTCCACTGGCTATTCCCGAGAGCTAAAAAAATGCACCCTGGGAAAAATTCCTGTCCCTGTCCACAGCAGTCTATTGTCGACCTCAAACTTGCTCAGTTCAGAGCTAATTTTTCTGGGATTCCCAGACCTGGGACTTTTTTTTTACAGGGGGGTTGTTATGTTTGGGGCCTCTTGCTCAGCCGTCAGCCCCTCTAAACCCTTCTAATTTGCAGCTGCTTTAAAAGTGCAAGAGAAAAAAACATGGAGAGGAGGCAGCTCTCTCTGCCTCCCTGCCTCTTTCCCTAGCTCTGCGGTTACGCTCAGCAATGATCCTACAAGCCTGGAATTTGAGGAATTTCCTGCCCCGTGCTCCCTGGAAGAGCTGAGAGAGACCTAGCAATTAGGCCTGGAGTTTCCACTCCTGCCTCCCTCCACTCAAGTTAAGCGCCCTAAGCGAAAACCTCGGTCTAAGGGGGCCCTGCGTGGAGCTCCACCTGGGATGGGTCTGTGGCCTTAACAGTCAGCATGAAAGTCATCCCCACTGCTACCCCCTCTTTCACTTACCCACCTCCCAATCACCCAGAGAGTCTCTGCCAAAGTGCTCTGCATCCTTTCCTTTGCCCACCTTAGAGTGTAGTAATAATAATAATACTATAAGACATACATAGAGTTAATTCCTTCCGAAATCCATCCTGTCCTTCTGCAATTGTCTAAGGATAATTTAATGGTTTTTTTGTTTGTTTGTTTGTTTTTGCCTTTCCTTCCTCCAACACCAGGGGAGCAGAGCTATGCCTCAGCTCTTCATTCCTTCCCCTCCCATCTGTTCCCTCTCTCTCTCTTGCCCCTTCTCCCTCTTTTCTTCTTTGGCCATATGTTCATCATGTATTGACTTATTTGACTTGTGCTCTTTTTCAGTGCCTGCTACAGGCTGAAAGTCTTAGATCTACTCCCTGGCATCATGTCTGTCTCTGAGACTTCTGGAAGGCAAAGTAGAGGCTCTGGGCCTCTATTTCTTTGGTTCAAGCCAGAGACATGGGAACCGGAATGGGGAAGATGCTCCCAAGTCATCTGAATGAACCTTATGTAATCTTTGCTGTAGCAGCCGCAAGAGCAGAAGCAAATTTCTCTTCCTAATTATGTTTTGTTCAGGCTAATATTAAAATTGGTATATATTCTCTCATGGCACATCAATTGATAGCTGGATACCAGGTGCCGGGGCAAAAGCAGCCTGACATTTAAACACTGCCACAAATAGTTCTCAGGCCGGCCATCCACCTGCCATCAGCACAGCCACCAGGGAAGCAAGGCGTTCACATGGGCTCTGTGAGTGACAGGTCCTGCCCCTCTCTGCCCTTCCCCTCTCTATTCCAGTGTGCCCCCTCTTCCCAGTGTCCAGCTTTGTGTTTGCTTCCTCATTCTAGTTGTCCCACTCTTGACATCCCTGCAACAATGCCCCACATTGCCCTTTGCTTTCACCCTTCCTCCAGTCAAGGGACATTTCTGAATCTTTTCTGCCCAGAGTCCTAAAGAAGTGGACCAGCTGGAACCTGGCTCCCCCACCTGCCCTCTGCACACTTGTCATCTGCACCCATAGAACACACTCCGTCTCGGCGCCAGCACCCACCTCACCCCCTCCGCTCTGCCAGGTGCCTCCCACCTGTCCGCAGCTCTCGCCGGGGGTCTCACCAGCTTTGCCATCATCAGCACTAGATCAGTTCCCAGGGTCCCCCCTGCTTGCTCTCTGCTGGGTTCCCTTTCCGGCAAGTGTCTGGCTGGGACCAGGGCACAGCACACCAGGGCCAGGGCTTCTGCGCAGTCATCCCAGCCCTTGACAATTCTGACCCAGGGTGAAGTTAAAATGGCAGCTTCCTGCTTCCCTTTCCTTCCCACCCCCACAATTCTTCCTCTCAGCATATTCCACCAGCCTGGAAAGGACAAGACTCTCTGGTTAAAAAGGAAATCAAAGCGATTCCACTACTTCAATGGGAACGTTCACTATCTCCAGATTTCCTTCAACTCTCAAGATATTTGCCTGCTGAGGTTGAGAGTTGCCAGTTCCCTCCTCCTCCCCCTTCACATTCCCTTCAAACAAAGCTTTTCTGTCAGGTTTTTGACCCTGATGAAGATTTTTAACTGGCATCCTTTTTTTTTTTTTTTTTAGCTTTTCCCCTCTTCCTCTCTTAATTCTGAAGGATCTTTTGTCTTCTAAGCAAAAGAACTGAGAGACTGGGAGGGAGGCCTGCCTTCTTTTTTTTCCTTGTAAGTAACTGAGTTTTTTTTTTTTTTTTTAAGATAGAAAAATACTCAATATGGAACTATTTTCTTTCTCAAAAATTTATTTTAATAGAAAAAAGGAGAAAGTCCTTGAAAACCTGAAAAGCAGAAAAAGACCTTGAAAGGAAGGGAGGTAAAGAAGGTAACAGAGAAAATGAAGAAAGGCTAAAAAGACCTTGAGGGAATAAGAGAAGAAAAGAGAGAAAGAAGGACCTTGGGAAATGCGTGAGGAGGAGGAAGAGGGACAGGAGGACAGGAGAGGTGCTGGCTCACAGGGAGTGGCTCTGGTGACGCTATTCCTGGGCTGTACATCACTGAGCACCTTCTCCACCAGAATCCTGCCCTGAGCAGTGCAGAGAGCTCCAGGGACTCAGACCTCACAGTGCCTAGCATATAGTAAGTGCTCAATAAATGCAGGGTTGAACAAAACAGAGCTGTCATGGTTATTTTCTTCTTCTTTTTCTTTTTCCACCAATTTTTTTCTTTTTACCAAATGAAAGGCTGGTTGGAAATGAGTAGATGAGAAAGAAATAGAGAACTCAGGGCCGACCTCCCTGAGCGACAGCATGCAAGGCTGAGAAACTGAAGTCACACACACTTCCTTAACCTCTTCTTGTCTCACCCTATTGTGTTCCCCAGGCTCAGTTCTCCCCCTCATCAGGCAAAACTTATCTAACTGCTGTCAGCTCTCAATTATTCACACATAGGTTCCTCATTTTGGAGATTATCCGTGGAAAAATCTTAATCCTAGGCAGGCCGATTCCCTTTGCCACCCAGAGTGTTTCGGTTGTCAGTCTGGTGTGAGCAGGGAATTAGAAACTCATTTAAATAGCAGTCCAAGTCAACTTTAATAAGCAAGGCAAATCTGATTATTATCATCATCATCATTATCACCATGATGCATTCCAAAGTTAAAAAAAAAAGATTAAAAATATCGTGGCTGGGTGATATCCATGTCAAGGCTCTTCCTTCTATTGGGTGAATTGGGAGTTAATTATATTTACAGATGGCCTTTAATCTGGATAGCTCTCTGCAGCCTCTGGTCCATAGTTACAGCACCTCTAAAATAAAGATTAGAGACAATTTATATTTCTATTCACTTAACATAGTAGGTGACATTTTCATTGCTTTCTTATTTGCCAGACATTAAGCTATATGTTTTATATATCTTAACTCACTTAATTAGCATACTTGTTTCATAAAAGATTTGAGGTAGCATACATAGACCCATTTGGTCAATGATATAAAAAATAAATTAAGAGAAGAAACTAGACACTGGGTGGGGATGGTGGTGATTAGGGAAGCATGGAAAGAGACTAAGAATAGGAGAAATATACTGAGGTTGGGATAAAGTTAACTTACTAAGTATATGCCATAAGATCCTGAGTGCCTCATCAGAGATGAGCCGCAAGGTTTAGCCCTGAGCTTCCAAGCATCCAGTGCAAAGAGGAAACATTCAAAATTCATGACATAACTGACAGTATCCATAAAATAAAAACTACCCAGTGGCTTAGGTAAAGCACCACTCTGGAACTTTCTCCCATGGATCCTCATAAAAGGACACTGTGATGTGTTGAACAAGGTCCTGGACAACTTCCTACCATAAATATAAGAAGGAGTTTCATGGGGCTGTTTCTTAAAACATTCCTTAGTGCAGGCTGGTGGCACAGTGCCAAATGCTCAGCTCAGTAAAAGCAATTCTTCAAGGGGCCAAAACCATTCAGTCTTGGCTGGCAAATCTCTGGTGGTCTGGCTTAGTCTGAGGATAACACTGAGAGTATCTGCAGGAACAGGCTGGAGGTGGGTGATAACAGTGGGGTAGAGGAGGCAAGGGTGGGGCGGGGAGCTGCAGGTATAAAACAGGGACTCTTCCTATGTAGCAATTTTGGCCCCCAGCTCTGAGCTACATCCCAAGATGAGAAGAAGAAAAGGACATCACAGCCCTCTCTGATAGTCACAGTTTCTTGGGAGCATATGAAGGTAGAGAAAGGCAGAATTCAAAAGATTATTTCCCAAAAAGATGGGGTGAGGGGCCAGCCAGCTGTTGTGATGTCTGATGAGGTGACTGAATGAAACTCATTTAAATGAAAGAAAAGTACTTTGGCATTTAAAAAAATTCTGCAGAGTATACCTAACCCCCCAAATATCAGCTTAGCTTTTGGCCATCTTGAGGCTTGGGAAGATTAAGCCTGCTGGAAAAATCCTAAGAAGCATTCAAAGAGGAATTAGAGGTAGCATTAAACACAGTTAAGTAGCCCCAGTAAAGCTCCCAGACTAGAAGGCCCCTCCCCTTCTGAGGAAGACCCCAAGCATCCCAGCAATCCAGAGACCTCGAGGGCAGCTGTTAACACAAAGGTGGGCCTCGCTTGTGGTCCAAGGAAGGAAAGTCCACAACTTAGTTATCCACCTAGTAACTCATGTCCAGAAGTTCTTCCACTTATCTGACCAAAGCCCCCTTTTTCCCCACAAAGACTGTATTTTTCTTAATAGTGAAGGAGAGAAAACTTGTCCAGTGCTGGTCTGGGGAAGTGGGACTGCAGTGAGGAGGGCAGTCCCCCGTTAAAGGAAAGAAGATTGGAGGAAGGGCCGGAGCTCCAGGGCTCCCTTTGAAGTCCTCCTGGAAAGTGAGGGGAAGGAGTGCAGGGTGGGAGAAGGCAAGCCGTGGAGGGAGGCTGGAATCTCAGGCTGAGTCCCGACAATGGGCAGGAGTATGGAACCTGCAGCCTGTTACTTAATTATCTCTGAATGGTTTTTGTTCCTGGCTTTAAACATTTACCCCTATTGGGTTTTCACGGCTTCACAAGCTCTCTATCTCCTTTTCTTTGCTGTTGCCATGGCAACAACTCCAGGCTTACAACTGCTCTCTGATTTTAAATAAAAGTTGAGGTTTCTCTCTCTCTCTCTCTTTCTTCCCTCCCCCTCTTCCCTCCTTTTTCTCTCTTACTATAGATGAGGTTTCTCTCTCATCTCCCCTTCCCTTCCCTCCCTGCCCTCCACTTCCCCCACCAGACTTTTTCTTTATCATCACCTCATTCTCTCATTTCCTCCTTCCACCTGCCTCCTCTCTAAGCCCTCTCCCACATCTTTGGGCTTCCAAGCTGGGCCTAATCCGCTGGTTACCATGACAGCAAGACTAGGCCCCTTAGGAGGGATGGGGCAGAGGTTGAAAGATAAGGGCATCTCTGGGGAAGGTGGGGGATCTGCTGACAGACCCAGGAGCAGTGTCACCTGATATCCTCTGGGGACCCCCACCTTCCTCCCTGGGACTCTATTTCCCCAGCAAGTAATGGGGAAATATGTCACCGCCCCCACCCCCAGACAGGACTTTCTGATCTGTGCATGGGGAATGGTGGGGGAGGCCGGGAAGTCTGTGGGTGGAGACGACCTAGATGAAGCAGCAGTTTTCCAGTTGGTGGGAGGCATGTGTCGGTTTGTTGGATGTGGGGTGGCCTAAGTGGAACTGCCAGTTCTGGTCACTACTCTGCGCCATGAGGCACTTACCCTTCAAGTCTCTGAGTCTTGGTTTTTGTTTGTAACATTCAGGGGATACACGGTCTCAGGCACCTGAGACCCCAGTTAGTCCTGTTGTCTGGCATCATAAGGAGTCTGTTTTTCCCGCTTAGGGTGGGAAGGTGGCAGATATTCCAGCAATCCTCATCACCAACTTCAGACACTTCTAGAGGAAGACAGGGCTCTATCCACCACTACCCACCCCATGACCCAGGTGACTCTCTTTGCTGCCTGCCTCTTTTCCCGGCCCCAACCCTGCATAGACAGGTCAGTCATGGCTTATGTGGAAACATAATCATTTCTGAAACGTGCTAGAGCAGTGTTCCTCAATCTTTTTGGCACCAGGGACCAGTTTCACGGAAGACAATTTTTCCATGAACAGGGGGCGGGGGTGGGGGGCGCTGAGTGGTGATGCAAGTGATGGGGAGCAGCTGTAAATACAGATGAAGCTTCGCTCACTTACTAGAGGACAAATTCTTTTACTTCTTCATCTACAACATAAACCTCTCTCTCTTAATTTTATGGGGTATGGATCAGGGTAAATATTTGGATAAAGGTAGAAATGGACAACAGTGTGGCATTTTAGAAAAAGCTATAGGTGGAGAGTCAGAAGACTTGATTTCTATTTCTAGCTTTTCCTCGGGTTAGCTCAGTCGTTCTCAGTTGGGGCAATTTTACTTCCCAAGAGAGATTTGGAAATGTCTGGAGACATTTTTTATTGTCACACCTGGAGAGGTGGGTGCTACTGGCTTCTAGTGAGTAGAGGCCAGGGATGCAGCTAAATATCCTACAATGCACAGGACAACCGCCACCCCCCCAACAGAGGGTTAGCTGTACTCATCTTAGGCAAGCCATTTCCTCATTCTGAGCCTCGATTTCTTTGTTCATAGATTAGTACCTTACACTCAATCATTCATTTAACACACATTTCCTGAGCGCCTGTGCCAGGTACTGTGGGGTGGATACAAGACTAAGACAAAAAAGGTCCTTGCCCCCAAGAACTTTACATAACTTATATTCACAACTCCCAGTGAAGGAGCAAAACAAGATTTATGAATTCCATGATATTATTAAGGAAACGGACTTGTACAAGGTCACACAGACAGTCAGAAAGGAAGATGGAATCTGAACTCAAGTCTCCTGACTACAAATTCAGGACTCTTTTCATTAATCCACACCATGAAATGTTAGGATTCAGTTAAACAATAAGAGCTAACATACACTACTTGCTTAAAGCATCTCAGGTACCATGCCAGGCATTCTGCACTGGTTATTTAACATCACCTTTACCATTGCTCTATGAAGTGGATGCCACTATTCTACAAAGAGATGAAGTGATTTTCATAGGGTCACCCTGGTAGGAGGTGGCAGGTAGGTCCTGGATTTCAATAAGAGCAGTCTGTACGCCGATCTTGCTCTTTTACCCAGAAGCTGAAGAGTACTTTTGGGGCATCAGGCATCATCTAGTGAGCTCCTTCTTGGACAAGTGACTAACTGAGGCCCTGGAAGAGCACATGACTTCAAGAGAAAGCAGTCCACGAAAAAGAGTCAAGATTAAAATCCAGGTCACCTGACTCCCATTCTAAAGTCAACTCTAATCTCCCCTCTATCTTTATATTTTTAATCTTACTGGGGAAGAAAATTGAGAGGCAGGAGATGCACCATAAAAAACAGACCAAAGTCCACAGGCCCAAGCATCAAAGCTTAACAGCTGGTGTTCATGAGAATGGAGAGAGCTGCCTCCTCCACATGGAGGAAGAGAAAGGGGAGCTCAGAAAGAAGAAAGGTGGTGAGCAGGGAGGAGGGGACCCAGACTGGGAAAAGGAGGCATCTGCCCAGCTGTCAGGCTGTCAGTGATGTCCTCCTGCCCTGGCCTCCTCCTACAGGCTCCTTCCACCCTGCTTCCCTCTGGGGAAGCACTGATCACCCCACCCTGGCTGACAAGATTTCCTGGTTCACTCCCTCACCTGAAAACCCACTCCCATCTCCCAGCCACCCCCGTGTCCAGGGGCTTCACCGGGTGTCAACCAACCCCACTCCACAGAAAGTGAACAAAAGACCGGCCACACACACCTCCCCTCTGGAAGCAGCTCTGTTCCCTCCTGCAGGGCAGTCCTGGAGAGAATCCTAAGGCGCCCAACAGACCATGGCACAGAGAAGCCACCAGGCCTGCCAGCTCCTCCCAGCCCCTCCTTCTGGAGTCTCTTCCAGGCCCATTTCACAGATGAGGAAATGAGCCCCCAAGCCTTCTGGGAGTGCCTTCACCCTCAAACAGGGGGCCCAGGCAGGCCTTATGAAAGAGGCTGGGATTTGTTGTTTGTTAGTTTTGTTTTATTTTTAACAAAACATAATCCAGGGCCTTGGGGAATTTGCATTCTGGTTGGAAAACTGAAAGGTCAGTGCTTTAAAACTGAGTGTAAACTGATCCTGTAAAATGAGACAAAAGAGAGGAGGGCTGGTCAGGAAGGGCTCTCTGGAGGTTACCCTTCCGAGAAGCCTGCATAGGAAGACTGGAGGCCTTTGCAGACAGACTGAGATTCCAGCAGCTAGGAGTAGATGGCCCTGGTTTTCATTTCTCCCCTTCCCCCACAGCTCAGCTCTGGTCAGCCTCTGAGATGATTAAAACCAAAAGAATTTTAAATGTCTGGAATTTACTTTTCACCACTGATGCCATTGGCTTCTTTTCTCTCCCTCTCTCTCCCCTCCCTTCTTATAATTTCCCCTCTAGGGAGAGCTATCTGTTTGCTTCACTCCTTTCTTCTGGCCCAGTTTGCTCCAAGATGATTCCCAGTACACACCAGTTAACTTTGTTTTCATTTTGGAGAAGAGAAGAGAAGGGGTTGGGTGTCTCAGGCAAAGGGGAGGGAGGAGGGAAAGGTGGAGGGGCCTTGATCTTGCTGGTGAAAGTTCCCAGAAAAAGCAAAGAGAAGAAATAGCTTTCAGGGAAAGAAATCTGCCAAATGTTTATGTTCCCACAAGACTCTCTCTGCAAAACGTTTTCATAGACCAAAGTTAAAGTTCAGGGCAAAGCCAGAGCATGTTTCTTCAGGGAGAAACTCTTACCAACATGCACACACAAGCACCTACACCCTTGGTCCAGGGTCCCCCACCTTCCCAAGGCAGGCTGGGCCACCCTCAGGGTAGTTTGGGGTGGGGGGCCTACCCCTGCCCCCCTTGCCCTAAGTCCAAACCAGATCTGAAAATATATAAAACGTTTACTCCCACTCTGGTTCCTGAGCAAATTCTGCTGCTGGGGTACCCTCCCAGCAATCCCCGGCCCTTTGAAATCAGTATCTCCAGCCTTGGCTCGAAAACCAAATCAAAGAGATCCAGGGCTGCACTTGGGAAGAGCTAGTCCTTTTCCTGAACTCCCACAGGATGGGAAACAGTCGGAAAACTGTGGCCAGAAAGAATCCTGGAGATAAACCTTCTCATTTTATGATCAGAAAATAGACCCAGGTCTCTGAATAAGGTCACTCCCTCAGAGGCACAAACGGGGCTAAAATCCACATCTAGACCCACAATCCAGCGCTCTGTCCATTATGTCTCCTGAATGTAGATGTTCGTATTGTAATGCCCAGGAAACCAGAAGCTGAGTCAGAAGTTGCAAGCCACAAAGTGAGACTCCACATTTAACCCTTTGGCACACAGGCGTGCGGTGGGCCATCAGAGGCCTGGCAGTCAGCAAAGGGAAGATCAATCAACCCTGCCTGGAGCAGGGTGCCAATAAGCTTTGAGCAGCCCCCCGGCCTGGATAATTTATTTGTGGAAAGAAAAACTGCACTGGGACAGAGTGGCCCGGGCTGTCATGGCTTTGTTCGATAGCACACTCCAGAAGCAGCACAGGGTAGAAATTCTGTGCCCTCCCTCCCTTGTTGAGAAAGTAGCACAGAAGGGCTCTCCCTCCCTTGCCATATTTTTGAGACATTTAAAACTTGTTTTATGTGCTTTCTACTAGACATAGGCTAGGTGCTTTCATGTATGGTGGTAACAGTAATAGTAGTAGTAATAACAGTACCATTTGTTAAGCACCTATCATGTGTTAAGGACTCTGTTTTACATATACAGTTGCCAGTCTTTTCCAGATTGCCATTTGCCAATGAAGAAAGTGAGACTTAGAGTTTATATTCCAGGGTCTCTCCACTAGTTAATGGCAAAGAAAGTAGTAGGATCCAATTTATTTCATTCTAAGGACCAAGCACATTGGACCAGGGCCATGAAAGAAAATTCAATATACACAGAGAAAACATGACTCTTCTCTGTCCCCCCCATCCCCTCCTCTGGGACCTGCAGAAGCCCAGGCCACAGAGACTTACTGAGCAAGAGGAATGAGGGACAGACACGGGAGACACATCAAGATTTGGGTCCCGGTCCAGCTCTGGGTCTAACTCACAGGGTAAACTCTTCTTTCTGCCTCTTGAGCCTCTCGCATACATCATCTGGACTGTGTCCTTTCTGTTCATCTCTGAGTTGGAAGCCCAAGGAAAGCGTCGTGGTGGTGACAGAGCCAACCATCCACTGGGTCTGGGGGGGGATGTCCAGCAGGAACAGTGTCCTCTCCCTCCCTTTTCCCTTGTGCCCTGTCCTGTGCTCTGACCTTGTGCAGACAGGGCCATTTGGTGGTAAGAATATGACTTTTACAACCAACCAAGCAGACCTGGATTTGATGTGGTGCAGCCTGGGCAAATGACGGACACTCCCTGAGCCACAGTATTTCCCATCTCTAAAATGGGGACAATGAGCATTCTGTGACGCACCTGGCACAGCCCCCCACATGGTATGGTGCTGAGTAAAGGTTAAGCCTTTCCCTGCTCATCTGGTCATGTTACTGAGTGATCACTCCCTGGTCATTTCCATGAGTGCACCCCAGGGTGTGTGTCCTGCTGCCCCCAGGCCAGGGGCTGGGTCATACTCCCATGGTGCCCTGCCCTTCCTTTCCCCATCTCAGCCTTTCCCACTTCGGCTTGCCCCACTTCCCAGCACAGGGTTGGATGAACTTCACTTGGGACCACCTCCTTTCCCTCACTAAGCTTTCTGGCCACTATATATACCTCCTGCTGTACCCTCAGGGCAGGCCAGGGGAGCCAGAGATACACAGCTGAGCCTTGGTGGACCAGTTGGGGCCCCTGCCCACTTGGCAGAGGCTCCCAGGGCCTGCTGGGCTGACTGGGGGTCGTGGTTCCCGGGCCCCCTCATCAGTCCATGTGTCCCTTTCTTCCTGCTGCCTGCCCACCCCCCAGCGTGTCTCTTCCCACTCTCCCCTTCACTCCCTCTTCCTCCCCACCCCCCTCGCTGCCGGCTTGGAGCAGGAGGTTATGAAAATGAGCTGCGTGCCCAGGAGACTGTAATTATCTGCTAAGTGTGAAAGCCAGAGTGATTAATTAAGAGATAATAAAAAGAAAAGGAGGGCGAGAGGGGGGCCTCCCGGCTTTGCTTTGATGATAGAACCTGAGGTGAGCCAAGCAATTAGGGGAATCTTTATCGAGAGTTAGCTGTAATCCACAAATTATCAAGCTCCAAATGCTTCAGGAGCAGGGCGCACTTCACTCCTGCAGAGTGACAGACCGACAGACAGGGAAGGACAGCAGGAGGGGAGGCCAGGGGAGCATCCGGCTGGGGGGCTGTCGTGGATGGCCGGCCACTGAGGAGTGGGCTGTGCAGACTTGTCCCCTGCCAGGTCCTGGGCAGCACTGCCAGGACTCCAGGCCATGGCTGTCCTGGCCCGGGGAAGGCCTGGAAGAAGGCCTCCTACCCTTGAAGAAGGACACGCTAACCCTGAGCAAACATGGGCTGTCCCACATGCAAGTGCTGCCCACATCCCTCTCTGCCCCCAGACACATGGGCTCTTCCTCTTCTCTTCAGAGGACTCACATCCCACCCTGTCCTCAAGGGAGCAGGAGATGCTTTAACACCAATCCTCTCCTGAGGTACACGGCTGCCTGTGCATGTGGCGAGCGTGTCACACGGCTGGTGTGAATGCTGCAGGGGCCACACTTGACAAGGCGATACCAGCACTCTCAGCCCCCAGAGCCTCCAGCCCACACAGCCCTGGCTGGCAGACCTCCTCCCAGCCCCCTCCCTCCCACCAGCCCTCCTACAAGGGTGATCCCATCCTGTTCCATTGCTCCCTCTGGCCTCTTCCCTCCCCTGCTTCCAGGGAAACTTCCCTCACTGATCACCCCACTCCAGTATCTCTTTCTATCCTGTTCTGTACAGATGTACAGCAGGGTTCAAAAACCTCCCCTTATGTAGATGATCTTTGTATGTGTTTATACGCTGGGGAAGGTGCAAACCTATCTCCCCTATTATAATCAGCTGATAGTAGAAACCGAATCTCCTCCCTCAAGTTCCAGTTTAGAGCTAAGAGTTTGTGCTTATCTAAATCTAGGGAAATGCCCACAGTCCTTCATCAGGTTAGGAGAATCCCAAAGGCAGGTACCCCATCACACACACCCTACCGCTTCCTTTCTCTGCCCACACTGACATCATTTGGGATCCATCCAGGCAAGGCTGGGCTAAGGACATCCCCGAGAGATTCCAAGAGGAAAATATTCCTGCTCTGAAGCTAGAACAGGTCCTGCCTACCGGGCAGGCCACCTCTCCCTTTGCCCCACCATGCCCAGTTTCCTGCATACTAGCCTCCGCAGCAGATGCCAGCGCCTCTCTCCGCCTGGCCCCCCATGGAAGGAGGAGGAGGGGCCCTCAGGCCATTGGCTGGGGATGATGGGAGGGACAGAAGAGCCCTCCACCCCCCAGCTGCTCTGAGCTGCTGCGAAGGGGAAACTGGACAGCTAAGGGCATGGTGACTCAGCCAGGTTCCTGAGAACTCTGTTCTCCTGGCCGTGGCTAAGGACACTGTGGGAGGACAGCCGGGGTGTTTGCTGGAAAGCAAATCTGACCCCTAATGAGAGAAACTTCTTGGGCTCACGTGGTGCCTAGGAGGCAGTCTCACCCATGACCTCTCTGGGCTTGCTTCTTACTACAGGGAGCTTTGCCTCAAAGTATGAGAAAATAAATCTATTGGAGAAAATGTTATTTATCCAGGCATAGAGAATACTGTCAGTTACCCGAATTAGACAGTTTCTATGCAGGAGCTGAAAAGATTCAGGTTAGACACAAAGAAGAACTTCCTGCCTGCCAGGAGTATTAGAAATGAAAGTGAGTGAGCAGAGAGTACTAATGAAATTCCTTCCTCTGCAGAAAAAAGAACAAACACTGATGTTGCTATGCTGACTCAATTAGTCCAACTTAAAGAGAGATATCTTGAGTCCAAACATGTTGGGCTTCTTTTGTTTTGCTTTTATTTATTTATTTTTTTTAGAGACAGGGTCTTGCTCTGTTACCCAGACAGGAGTGCAGTGGCATAATCATAGCTCACTGAAACCTCAAACTCCCGCGATCCTCCTGTCTCAGCCTTCTGAGTAGCTGGGACTGTATGTGTGAGCTGCCATGCCCAGCTAATTTTTTTTTTAAGAGATGGGCGTCTGGCTGTGTTGCCCAGGTTGGTCTTGAACTCCTGGCCTGAAGCAATCCTCCCACCTCACCCTCCCAAACTGCTGGGATTATAGGTGTGAGCCACCGCTCCTGGCCATGGATGTTGGGGTTCTCAAAGAACCATCACTCCACTTTCACTTCTGACCCCAAGATCTAGGTTCCAGGGAGCCCAATCTGATGGATCCTACCCCATCTTTAGTTTGCCTATGTTCTCATTCACACCTGCAGATGGTCGAATGTGTGTTGGTTTTCTGGGGGAGAGGAGAATTCATAGGAGTTCCTGTTTCTCCCAACGGACAGGATTCCCTACATATAAGGACCAAGCTTCCCCCACACAACCAGGGAAACCCTGAAGGCAGGTGGTCTCTCCTCTCTGGCCTGGGGCCCTGCACAGCACACAGAGGGAGAAGGGAGGGAGAGAGTGAGTTAGCACATCGTAGGGGCTGAACAGTGATTAGGTCTACGTGAGTGAGATGCTGGCCTACTCAGACAGTTCCCCATTTTGCCCCCAAATCATGCCCTCAGTTAAGCCTATGACCTACCTTCCTTCCTGAATCACACAATCTGCTCATGATCCAGTTTTCAAGCCAAAGCCCACAGGGTCAAGGTCTTGGCCAGAAGCTCTGTCAAAATGTTTTCACCCAAATCTCCCATTGAGATACAAATTATAAGGACTTTCTTCATTAAAAAAAAAAAAAAAATAGAGAGAGAGAGTGGAAATGACTGGCTCAGGCATGAAAGAGTTTTCACCAACACACTGGCAGGTTGCTTTTCAACTGTGCAGCTGGCAGCTGGCAGCTGGCAGCATGAGTGAAGACTCGGCAGGGTGGGGGTGGGGGGGCCAGGAGCTTGCGAGGTGGTGGGGAGGGAGGAGGCTGGACAGGTCAGTCTTGGGGCTGAGGATGGGCACGCTGGCAAGCTCTGCACCCTGTCTGGTCCCACAACCTGCTTCCCTAAAACAAACATATCATTGCTCCTGAATCAATGATCCACCAGGGCTGTGCTATACAACTAAGCTGGCTAAAAAATGATTTCAATTAAATGAATTCCATTTGCTCTTGACTTTCATCAGAACATTGAAGAGTTGTTTCCCTGGAGGAAAGCATCCTTCAATACCTGGAAGTGTGGTCCTAGGACAAGCAGCATCCGTATCACCTGGGGGCTTGGTGCAAATGCAGAACCTCCACCTGACCCCAGACCTTCTGAGTCAGAATGTGCATTTTAACAAGATCCCCAGATGTTCTGTAAGCATGTTAAGGTTTGAGAATAAGTGTTCTAAGTTTGCACTAAGTTGAAATCTTCTGGAGAGACAAGGTTTAAAATGATGGTCAAGCTTCCTGTGCACTGCCCTGAGAGTGCTTTTCCAGAACTTAAAATAGAGGCGTACTATCACTCCATTTTACAGATGAGAAAACTGAGGCTCACAAAGGGTAGAAAGGCCACGGAATTGCCAGATCCAGGACTCAGACCTACTTCTAAACCAGCGTGCTTGCCACTGCACTGTGCTGCCTCCCAAGCTCCCACCGCACTGAACCCCGGAGCACAGAGCCCGGTCAGTAATCCCCACACCACTGGTCACCTCCTTTGGCACAGTTAAAAGAGAGTGAGCTGTATTTGGCCTAATATTTGTTCATCCCTCCTTCTATTGTCTGTTTCCCCCAGATCTGCCTTGGATTGAACTGTAAAAAGCAAGCACTGTGCAATATTAATAACAGCTATGGTTTACTGAGTACCTATTGTATTCCAGATACTGTTCCTTAATACGGATTCTTTCATTCAATCCTCACAACAACCCTATCAGGTAGGAATAATCATCTACATTATATAGATGAGAAAACTGAGGATCCAAATAAGTGACTTTGGTCGTGATCACACAGGCAGCAGCCCATCTGGAAAGAGTCCCAGGGCACTCTAGGGCTTACTTAATTCCGGGGACCAGGTTGTGTTGAAAGAGGCCATCAACGACATGACCCTGGTAGGAAACTGTAGGCAGTGTGCACAAACTAAATCCCTTAGAAACAGGCTTTCCAGCCTTCTCTCTCAATTTTCTGCATAAATGGAGAGCGGCAGTGGTTCAGATAATCCAGAACTCATTTTAACTTGGCTTTGCAATGCATTAGTTTTTTTTTTTTTTTTTTTTGCAAAGTCAGAGATTTTCTTTTCTAATTATATTTGGCTCAAACTGACACTAAAATGAGTTTGCATTCTCACTTCGCCCACTGGCTGGTGAAGGGAGACTTCCCAGATGTGTGCTGTGTTAGGCAGGTCAGTCTGGGATCCAGCATCATCCACAAAGGAGCTGCCCCCGGGGTGAACGCTGGAGGGTTACAGCTCCGGCAGCATGGCCAGCCGCCAAGCAACAGGGGAGTGTGGGACCTCTGGGAGTCCCGCCACCCCATCCCGCAGTGAGGTCAAGCTGGTACATCTCCAGGCAGAGTGGGGGGTTGGGGGAGGACTGAGACAAAGGGGAGCAAGTCAACTGCTCAGGGTTTGGGATTAAAACCCATGAGTCCCGTTGTCCCGACAGAAAGTCCCGGATGACTAGGAAATTAAGACAAAACTTCAACTTCTCTCAGAGGCTCCATCCTGCCAGCCTGCCTGGCCCCGGGTTTCTGCTCCTTTGAAAATGCCTTCTCCCTCTCCCGTGTTCTCTTTCTCTGCTCAGCCTGCCCATCTCTGCCCCTTTCCTTTTAATAACCTCCCAGTTAAGTGAATTGAATGGGAAGAAGCAGTTAAAAGCACCTCACGGCTTGACAGTGCAGGGTAATGGAGCGAGCAGGGCCCCAGGCTGTTCCTGGGAGAATTCAGGAAGGAGGAGGAAAAATAAAAAAAAATAAAAATAAAAATAAAAAAAAACTCAGCTAAGCTGATTACAAGGACAAAGTTAATTTAGAAATCAGCTCTATTGGGTGGGAGTAAGCGGTGGGAAAGAGAGAACTGGATACAGAGGTTGGGAAATTTGGGGAAGTGCGTTTTACATAAACCACCTTTGTTCCTGGAAATCATAATCCTTGGGAGGGACCTGGGCTCACTCCTTCGGATTCCTCGGCTCCTTCCATCCGGAGCAGGGGGCACAATCAGGGATTGTCCAGAGCCTGGATATCGTGAACGGGGGCCGCATTCCAGAGGCTCCACCAGCGCGGGCCCTGAGCTCAGAGCTGTGGACGCCCCCTCCCCCGCCCGGGCTTCCCCTCCACTCCCCCTCGCCAGACAGTCAGACTTCAGCATTTTTCACATACCTCTCGCACAACCTTTATCTTATTGGATTGTCAATATGTGTATATACATCCATCTCCCACACCAGGCTGAGTGAGAGTGCCTCAAGGACAGGGACTAAATCTCACTTACCTTTTTATTCCCAGGCCTAGGCCCAGCACTGCTATTTAAAAAAACAGCACTTGCTTGGTTGAACACAGGCTCTCACCCCCCTGGTGGGACCCTCTTCAAAGGCTTCCATTTGAAAAACCAGAGCTCACTTCCTCAAGGAGGTTTTAAGAATCTCTAGGCTCAGCTCCTAAATGCACATATATATTGAAGGAAGGTCTCTGACCAGTGGAAATGGCCCAGAGCTGACCTGGAAGGGGCTAAACCCATATTGGCCCTCCGATGGAACCAGATGGTTCTCCTTGACTCCAGGCAGTGTAGACACAGCCCAGGCTTACAGCGCACACATGACAAAGTGCCTAGCCTCAGATTCAGGTATCTACGAGGCTGCAGGGCTCTCCTCTGAGTTATCTCCATTGAACTCTGCCTCCGGCATCTTTATTTTATACTGAAAGCTTCTCGGAGAAAAAGATTTCCTCATCCTCCCAAAGTCTCCCAGACTCAGGTCACAGATCTGAGACTTCCCAAGGCGGAACTGATATTTCTGTAAGGTTTTCTGCTCACTTCAGCCTGGCCAAACCCTGCTTATCTGTCTATTTCATCTTTTTTTCTTTTTAAATTGAAGGGGTTGCAAATTTCTGCAGCTACTCCAGCAGAGGAAGAGTCTAAGAGAAAGGGAGGGTTTGGTGAGAAGTAAGATGGGGATCATACCGGTTTTTAGCACAACCTCTGCCTGCTTAAAAAACAAATCCCTGAGTCCTCACTTCTTACAGGGCAGCCTTTGGCCTGGCTTTTCAAGGCCTCCTCAGATCTGGCCCAGTCTACTGTTCTGGATCATGTCGTCTACTTCTCCCTGCCCACCTCAAATCCTCAGTCCAACCAGCCTCAGTGTACCCTGCACACTCCAGCAATTACTCGGCTCAGAAAGCCTGGCCCGTCTGGTAATGCTCTTCCTCTTCCTACCACATCCACGTCCTGT
Organism: Lemur catta; assembly: GCF_020740605.2. NCBI lineage: Eukaryota > Metazoa > Chordata > Mammalia > Primates > Lemuridae > Lemur > Lemur catta. Next base: position 30,984,563 of record NC_059130.1, on the reverse strand, counting down.
CCATCCATAAGCCCACTTCCTCCACGGGGCCTTTCCTGGTCACTTTAGCCCACAGCAAACTCCCCTCTCCTGAACTCTCCAGCTGTGACCTGCACACTGTTACCATGGCACCAACGACCCCCTGCCTTGCATTCCTAGCAATCCTCAGGTGTGTATACCTTGGTTTCTTGGAGGGGAGGGACCACAAGCTTTTTTCATTCCACAGAATGCCTACCAGTACGTTTTACATGCAGTAATGTACATTTGCTGATTTAAAATAAAAAAATTAGTTCTCCCCATTGGGTGAAAGAGGAAACTGAGGCCTACTGAGGTTGAGTAATTTGCACCTTAATCATGAAGTGAGAATCTTAAGGGCAGGGATGGTATTTTAGTAACTTTGCAACACTGGTGCCTGGCACAGTGCCTGGCACAGACTAAGCACACATACATTCCTGCTGAAAGAAGGAACGAAAGTCCTTACTCTTCCCACACATATTCCGGTGAGGATATACTCACATTGCCTCAGAAGGAGATAAGGGGCTGGGAGAAAAAGCGCTAAATGGCCCAGTCCAGAAGAATCTGGACTGGCACGGTGGCTCATATCTGTAATCCTAGCACTCTGGGAGGCTGAGGCAGGAGGATCACTTGAGCCCAGGAGTTTGAGGTTGCTGTGAGCGATGATGATGCCACCGCACTCTAGCCCTGGGCAAGAAGATGAAGAATCTGATTCCTGACCCAGCATTGAATGGAACAGCCTCCAGGGATAGTCCTGCTAGACACTGAGCAACACCTCCAGAGACTCGGATTCCTGCTGTCCCTTCCCTGCCTCAAAACCCAAGCCCCACAGCCTTCTGGAAGAGCCTTCCATCACTTTCCAGAGCCAGGCCCCAGAGGGATGAAGCAGCAGCATTCTCTCCTGGGACACTAACAGAATTTGCTAGAGATTTCCACCCCTGGATTTCAGACCCTTAATCCTGAGGAGGTTGGCTGGCTGCAAGGCCCATTTATTTCAGTATGATCCCAATTTTGTTAAATGGGCTCAAGGAGAGTAGAGAAGGATGAGGACTGCAGCCCCTGGAGACAACAGAGCTTAATAAAAGTTACTAGAGAAATTAAACGTGGAGGGAGGGAGAAATTGGGAGCTTGGACAGGGCTGATGGAGGGAGAGCAAGTGGGATGGGAAGAAGAAAAACAGTGATCTTCAGTGGTGCCTTGACAGCTAAAGCACCTTTTATCCTGGGTGCTTCAAAAACTTAAATAGGTTTGCATTGCCTGAGAATCAGGGGTGGGTAGGTGTGAGAGGTGGGCTGCAGGATGGCGAGGGGCCGGTGTCACAGAATGGGGAACCCAAGGCATCCCTCTAACTTTCTCAGCCTCACAGTGTGTGCACCTATCAGAGGATGAAGAGCAAGCAAGATGAGGCAAAAAGCAGTGTCTTCAAAGACTCAGGAGGGCTGTTATAGATAGAAGTAAAATGATACACAAAAATGTAACACTGTTGCACACCAGTGCTCTGGTGACTGGAAGGGCTCCGGTAAACACAGATGTCTGTCCAGACCTGTATGGGGGTGAGAAGTGGCTGCGTGTGCAAGTGCACATGAGGACATGTGTGAATACATGCATATGCGTAAAGTGAGACTGCACCCACATGCTTGCATGCAGCAATAATGTGGAAAAGGTGGATGTGAGATCTTTAGGAACTTCCTTCTGGGAATTATCTCCACTCCCCCCCACCCCCACCACACACACTGCCCTGCCACTTCCCTAATTGGGTTCTAGTCCTGGTCCTGTCACTTACTAGCTGTATCATCTTGGACAATCTGTTTAACTTCTTTGGGTCCTTGCTTGTTCATCTATAAAATGGGGATAACACCTACCTTTAAATGATTATTGTTGGTATTAAATTAGTTACTAATATATGTAACATACAAAGTAGGCCCTTCACAAGAGTGAATGACCTTCCCCCTCACTTTGAAAGAGCCCATTTTTTCCCCCTGACTTCTGAGACTGCCTCTCCCTGGCTTCACATTTCAGAATCAAGGACATGACAGCCTCATTCTCCTCCACTGCTGACTACCCACCCCCCACCCCAGCCTTTTCCAGGTCAAAGCACCCTCCAGGAGATTGCCAAGTAAACTGGCTTGGAGGCCCTGGGAAGAAACCATACAGGATCTGGTAGGTCAGGAAGGGGCGCAGCTTCCTCATCTCTGGAGGCATGGAGAGGAATTTCCCCACCCTCAGATGGAAACAGCTCCCAGATATTGGGGAGATTAAGGAGCTTGCCCTCTATTCCCTCCCTCCAGCCCCAGTTTCACCTCTTAGCAAGTCATTTAATTTCTTTAGGTGTCTGTTTTCTCATTTACTAAATGGAGAAATAATAAGGACCCTGCTTATATCACAGGATGATCTTATCTCTCCATCAAATGAGATGGTACATGTGAAAAAGGTGCTAAAACTGGGAAGTTCTATATAGACACAAAGTTAAAAGACTCTAAAGGTGGGAGGAAAAGGATTGAGGCATTATTAACCTCCTTCTGACAAGGCACAGTATTTACAGTTCCTTCCCCTACTGACTAAAACATGTATCCTGACTTCTAAGTTTTGCCTCATAAATGATCATCAAAGCAAGACAGGGAGGTAGATGTGGCCTTGGCATTCCTGGGCAGAGAACTGGGCAAAAAGGCTGAGCTGAGCAAGACCCCAGAGAAGAAAAAGGCGTAGCCACACACCCACCCATCCTCAACTCTAAGGGAGGCAGTGAGCTTTGTACCCAGAGAAAAGAAGGTTGGAACCTGGGACCTAACACCCTAGGTATGGCCTTAAGCAAGTTAAACTCTCAACTTTGGTTTCCTTATCTATGAAATGGGAGTAACATTCACTTGAAAAGCACACAGTAGAAACTCAATAAAAGGTCATTTTGACACTTTGGTATGAAGCTGACTTCCTACAATCACTTTCCACCAGCTTAGGCAAGACAGGGAGGTTCCCAGGGCACAGGCTAAGAAGGACTAAGGGCCTTCGCAGGCAGGCTGGAATAAGCCATGGGAGACACTTGAGAGACCCAGATCCTAGGGTTCTCCCCAGGGCCCCTGGCAGTGCTTCACCCCTTGCCTCTGTATGACTTGGGGCCTTTCCAGGAGCCAGCCTTGCATGGTACAGGGGTAGCTCCTAAATTTATAGTTCATGGGCCTGAAAGGCTGTGTTTAATATTAGAAACAAACACAAAGCTGCACAGCTTTTTATTTGCCAAGTCCTTGGAAAAAAAAAAACAAAAACAAAAACAAAAGTCATTAACTAACACTGTCATATCATCAAAGAAAAACGATTTAATACCAAAAAAAGTAGGACCGAATTTCAGAACAAAGGATTGTTTAAAAGCTTTGAATGAGTTTACCTTTACAAAACACTCACTCCCTTTCCCTCCTAGTTCTCATGCTGCTATGGGCCAGGGAAACCCCATCCCAGCCCAGCATCTATTGCTGCTGGCATGCAGGATCTTTGGCGAAGAAAAAGGTGCAGGCTCTGGGGTCAGCTGGCTCCTACCACTACCAACAATATAATTATCTTGTCTAAACCTCAGTTTCTCATCCATGAAATGGGGATAATTAAAGAGCCAACTTGGGGGTTGTTGTATAGATTAAATTAGATAATGCATGTCAAGTAGTTAACACAAGGGCTCAATAAATGATCCATATTATTTCCAGACTCTGAAATGCTGCCACCTTGGGGCTAGTATCCCTCTTCATTTCACACAAGCGCTCTGGTTCTTCCTCACTCGAATGCCAACCTCTTCCACTTTGCTGTCACCTCAAGACCCTTCCCCAGACCTTTTCTGAGTTTTCCAACCAGGAAGGAACTGATCAGTTTCCCCTCTGGGTCAGCCACAACCCAGTTCCCTCCAAGAGGGATACAAAGAAGAGTCTTATTGAAGCCCTGGACCAAGGATCTGGGCAGGGGCTAGAAAACAAAAAGAGAATAAAGAGGAGATGAAAAGGAGGTGCCAACAACTCAACTGCCTGTTTATGTCCAGCCAGGGAGTTAGGACAGCAAGCACTTGCTGGGCACTTCTCGCTGTGCCAGACACCGGTTCCATGCACTTCACGTGGATCACCATATTCAATTGCCGTCACAACCCTATGAGGTAGGTGTTGCTACCAGCCTCACTTTACAGGTGAGCAAAGTGGGGCAAAGAGAAGACACATAACTTGTTCAAGCTTACCTGACTAACAAATAGTGGAGGTGGGGGCTGGGTGCGAGTCTGATCTAATCACCGTTTAATACTGCTCCTTCCAACACTGCAGCACTTTCATCAAATCAATGAATTGATCGGATATTTACGGGGCGCTTACCATATGTGCAGCACTATGCCAGAAACTATAGGATAAAAGAGAAATTAAGACTTAGTCCCAGGATATGAAGAGGTCCTGGGTGGGGTGAAGTGGGGCTTCCTGCCCCCAGCTGCCCGGAGAACCAAAGGCAGAGCCAGGACAACTAACCACTCAGCTACGGGAAGGAGCACAAGTGAGAAGGCCTGGATGATTCCTCCTCCCTTTGGTTGGGTTCTCTGGAGTCCAGGGCTCTGGCACTTGAATACTTAGTTCACACCCTCCCTTTAGGTCTAAGTGAGAAGACGACAGAAAGTGGAGTCCAGTCAAGGTCGAGGAGAGGGCCCAGTATCCTGGCTTCTGCCATGTCTCGCCTGCCTCCTCCCCAACCTCAACGGCCTGCTCTGGGCAGAAGTGGGATATCTGGAGTGTGTGTGTCGTGTGTAGCACAGGGAGAGAGCCCAGCTACTCTGCCAGACCCCACGTTCCCTCCAGGATGTAGCTGTACTCAGGGAGTTGAATACTGAGAATTTAGGGGGCCCTCGGGCCTCTTCCCCTTACCCTCTACTCCTCACAAAAGCTGTGGCAGGAATGCCAGGGGGAGTTCTGGGGGCTGGAAGGATGGATTTGTGTCCTACCCCCACACCCACCCAGCCTCTGGAGGCAGCTCCCACCCCGAGCCGGCCTGTCATCCCACATTGCTCTGATTAGCTATAATCTTTCTTTTTCAATTTCTCCTCCCTGAGACTAGGGAGCGAGAAAATCTCCCAGAAAATGAATAAATATTTCAATTTTCGGCGCAATCAGTCTGAGGAGCCGGCGCATGATGGAAACGGGGGGAAGGATAATGGTTTTCATTTAGATAAGATACAGAAAATTATTTAGTGAAAAATGAAGATTGATGAAGCCCATTGAAATTCTTTAAAATGCGATTTTTATTCTCAGCCTAGGCTGAATCTCCCCCTTCCCCTCTCCACTCCCCTCAATTCTATGGCCTTCTCCTGCCTACTCTCCCCCCATTTCCTCACCACTGCCCCTCATCCCCCTGGCAGCCCTCTGCCCGCCCCCCCTTTCCCCTCTCACTGGCCCAGTCCCTGACCTAGAGCCCTAGAACCCCCTTCTTTTTAAGGATCAAGGTTAAGGAGAGGGGGTCCTGCCAAGCCCCCACCCCTATGTGTATCTCAGGCTCCCCAGATCCCTACTCCTTCCCTCCCTGGCTCCTCCCAATCCCTTGCTGAGCTTCCCTCAACACTCAGTTGAGATTTCCTCTCCCCTCCTGTCTATTTTCTCCCTTTCTTTTCTTTGGTATCCTCTCCCCCACCCCAGACACTTGTTTTTACCCCTGTTCAGGTCTTGCTTTCCCCCCTGTTCCAGGCAAGGAGGTGGAAGCTCAGTATTCCCTAACTCCTTCCCCCTTTCCAAAGGGAGAAAGGAGCACACACACACACTTCTTTCTGTCCCCAATTTAATCCACATGTCTCTCCTGTTTGCTAACTGCAGCTTTTGTTCCTTAACACTCATTTGTATCCATGTTGTTGACATGTGAGGGCTGCAAGAAAGGGGCAGACATAAGCTTGCCCCCAACACATACCAGTCCTGACCCAGCAGCCCCCTCCACCACCACCATGGCCCTCCCTCTGCCCCCCTCCAGCAGCCTGGCTGAACAAAGTCAGAACTTAAGTCATCTTCCCAACTTTCTGCCAAGTGGCTGGGCTGTCCTGGCCTGCCAACCCCAGGGCCAGGCCTCCTCCTTTCCCCCAGGCACTGCCTCCTGATCTTGGCTGTCACCAGGGACCTGTGCCCTTCCCCTATCTTAAGTGCATGCTGAGGCGGGCACGGGTGTCCACTGGGGAAAGATGAATCAAGACCTGCCCTCACCAACTCAGCCCGCTTTGCCTTCAGAGCTGGGGAGGGGCCTGGCCAGGAGGGGAGGGGTCCAGCATAACACCCCACCCACAAACCCAGGAAGGGAGCTGAGAGCAAGGCAGTAATGCCTGGGGCTGTTCTATCAAGCTGACCTCCCAGATTCCTCCCCCCCACAGAGACCACCTCCTCCATTTTGTAGTCTGTACATCTCCATAGGTGTCTGCCTATATGAACGTCTGTTCAAGTTTCTTTGTTTGCTTGAGGGTTGGTATCTGTGGAAGGGTTTCTGTGTGTGCGTGTGTCGTGTCCTTGTAAACGTCTGCCTGCATACATGTACTGTGTGTATGAGTTTTAATGCTGGGGTGTATGACTGCGAGTATGTGCCAGTTTGGGGGAGAAATCTGTCTTCCTCAAATGTGTCAGTGTCTTTGTGTGTATGTGTCTGTCTCAGTGTGGGGGATGTTTGTGGGTATGTCTCTGTCTCAGTAGGTGAGTAGTCTGTCTCAGTGTCTGTGACTGTTTCATGGTGGTGCGTGTCAATTTCTGTGTGTCAGCTCCATTTTGGGGAGGAGGAGGAGCTCCACAGGATCAAATCTTCCTAAGAGTCACACCGGGGACGCTGAACCCACTCCCACAGACTCCAAGCCCGGCTGGCCCTTGGTTCCCTCAGCCCTGTCCTTCCCCCCCTTCCCCAGCCCTACCCAGGATACACCAACATCCTCATCCCTTTCAGCCACCTCCCTCGCCTCCCAGCCTCTCCCCTGCAAATTCCAAATAAACCCGAGACATCAACACTTTCCCGACCCCAAGAGGGGTGTCAGTCCCTCTAGGGTTCCCCCCTCCATATCAACCCAGCCTGAAGCTGTATTTGGAATTCCACTCTCCGCCAAAAGCCTCACAGGCAGGGGTTCCAAAACCCCACCAGAGGCCCCAAAGCACCCCTCCCCTCCTATAGATGGGGCAGCCCCAGGCAGTCTGGAGCCGGGGTTCACACTCAGGCCCCCGACGGGCTGGGCTGGAGAGGGGTATCCCCTCCGCAACATCTTTGGGAGCATGGGACCCAGCTTTCCTTGCACCTCGACCCCCCAAATCCAAAATCCAGCCTTTCCCTTAGCCAGGACCCGGGCGTCCGGACCCCCGGCCTTAGAGGGGTAGGTAAGGCTGCCAGAGGTTCCGGGAAAGACTTTTAGCGCACGAGTCCCTTTTTCACTCCGACCTCCAGCCCTCGCGGCCCGAATTCTCGGTTCTCCCGCGCAGCCAGAGGAAACAACTTGGGCAAATCAACGGAAAACTCATTCTCGCCAGCCCCGGCTACTCCGCGCCCCCTCCCTCAGGGCTCCGCGAGCGTACCGAGCCCCCGCCTCGTGGCATCTGGACCCCGGCGACCGGCCGCGGGCCGCTGGGCACCCGGCGCTCCCCCAGCGGGGGCGCGGTCCCCCGGCCCCGGGGGAGCCGAGCGCGCGGGGGCGGGCGAGGGCCCTTACCTTGGGAGAAAGTATCGGAGAGAGTGAGGATCCAGACGAGGAGGCTCAGCATGCTGTCCGCCCGCCGTGCGCCCGCCCGCGGCTGGGGCCCGGAGTTGGCGAGGGAGCTGGAGGAGCGGGCTGGGGAGGAGGGGAGCCCGGGAGCCCGCCCCCCGCCCGCCCGCGCCCGCCCCTGCGCGCGCGCACACACACACACACACACACACACACACACACACACGCACGCGCGCACACACTCGCGCGCACAAACTCAATTCCTTTCCCTCCGTTTCTCTTTTTCTCTCTTTCCTTCCAGTCCTTCTTCCCGTCCCGTTTCTCGCCCCACCACCCCCCGCCCTTAATTATTTCTCGACTCTAGCTTTATCTCTCTGGGTCTTTTTCGGTCTCTGCGCCCCTCTCCCTTTCTCTTCCCTTCTCTTCCTTCCCTCGCTCCCTCCCTCCCGGTCTCCCTCCTCCCTCCCTCCTCCTGACGTCTACTCTCCCTCCGACGGCGCCTCCCTCCACGAGCCCTCCCCCCTGCCCCCCCCAGCGCGCGCGCACACACTCGCTCACACCCCTCGCTGGAACTGAGATGGAAGGAGAGCTAGGAGAGGGAGGAATTGAGGGCAAAGGGGTAAAGAACGTGACTGTCGCAGGCCCCGGGGCAGGCGCGGCAGGACCCCGGCCCGCCCGCACCCCCTCCCTTTTATAGACACAATCTTGGTCTCGAGCTATGGAACTAAGGAACTAAGCCGAGGAGTGGCGGGGGCGGGCGGGGGTATGGGCTGGGGATGAGCGTGTAGCCCGAGGATGACTGGCTTGAGGGGCGAGAGAGAAAGAGAATGTTTTTCGGTGTGTGCCTGGGGGAGGCAGGGAGTTAAAAAAATATAATCAGTTGACTAATGAATGCTTGAGGGGGGAGGGGCACACATTCCTCTCCCCACCTACAAAACCCGCAGCGGAAAGTCGGAGCTGCTTCTTGGACCTGCGTTCAGCCCCTGCCAGGGGGGTCCGCTCAGCTTCCGCGGGGCCAGGCTAGGTACTGGGAGTCCTCAGCGGCCGGGAAGAGGCACAGTTGCCTCGGTCCTTTGTTCATTTCAGGCATCTACCCATCCAGAAGGAGAAGGTAGCCAGCTCGACGGCGGGAAGGGCCAAGGCCTCGCCTGGCCTGGCCTCTGAAGGCAAGCCGGAGGAGAGGGCGCCCCCAAGGATCTCCAAGCACACTGGAGTTTGAGATCCTTTGGGGTCCAGAGATCTAGGAACTGGAAAGGATGGAAACTCCTGGAGAGAGTAATGAGGACATTCAGGAGGGGATCTCCCCTTTCTTAAGGGCCCACTTTGGCAACCGGCTCCTCTCCCAACCCCTAACTACATGCTTCTGCTTACAGGGTTGATGGTGCCTATCGGTCTGGGCCCGGGGGGATGAGTCGAGGGGAAATAACAGAGAAGTCACAACAATTGCACAATTTTACAATAATGCGCTGGTCTAAAGAGGTTGCCACCTCTTTTCCTCCCAGATTCTCGGTTTCCTGGGTCTCTAACATTCCCCGCCAAGACTTCTCCATTTTGGCCCCCCGCAGGTAGGCGCATGGCTCTCTGGTGCCCTCTGCTGATGTGTGGCGGCCACAACTCTTTCCTGCAGGATCCTGACGCTAGCGAGGGATGGGGGACCTGCGGCCTCAAGGCCACATGTTGCCCTCCAGATCCCTAAGTGCAGCCCTGAACAGAATCCAAACTTCACAGAACAAATCCCCTTATTAGAGGGATTTGTTCTGTAAAATTTGGATTCAGTCAAAAGGCCACACTCAAGAATCCAGAAGACCACATGTGGCCCTGAGGCCACAGGTATGCACAGACCCAGAGAATCCTATGTTTGAAAATACATATGCAAGGGCAGACACACAGGTTAAGAATAAAAAGCCATACCTAGCCCAGAAATAGGAATGCAAGCCAAACACACAGGCACATAAGGGCTTTCGTTTATTCATTCATTAATCATATATTCCACAGATACTTCTTCAGTGCCTACTATGTTCTAGTCACAATTCTAGGCTTTTGGAGTACAACAATGAAAAAAACCGACAAAGTCCTTACCTTTTAGCATTCCATTCTGGAGGAGAGGGGAGGCAGTAGAAAAATATAAAACACCCCCAGTTGTGGTAAATGCCATGGGAGACAAATAAAGCAGGATGAAAGGAGTAAGGAGTGGAATGGGGAGTGGGAGGGAGGAAGGCATTGCTGTCCGTATAGGTAGCCAAGGAAAGCTGCCCTGCTGAAGTGACATTTGAGTACAGACTTGAAGGAACTGAGGGATTCAGCCATGCAGGCATCTACAGGGAGATTGTGACAGGTGAGTGGTAACAGCAAATGAAAAGGGCCTGAGGTAGGGGTGCTCTGGAAGTATTGGTAAAACAGCCTTTTCTCTTTCTACTCTGCCTGAAGGTGCACCGAAGGGAGGGTCAGGGTGATCATGATTTAGGAAGGTGTTAAAAAGAAAAAGCCCCTAAGCCAGGGAAGAGAATATTCTTAGCTTAGTGTTTCTTACTCAACTTCCAGCTTCTGATATTTGGGCTTGATAGCAACTCTCTGTGTAGGGAAGGACTGGGATATCCAAAGCTTTTGGCTTCCCTTGGGCCTCCTATCTCAGCTTGAAACCCTAGAAACAGAGGAGCCAAGTTTCTCCAGCTCTCTAACAGTCAAAACAGTAATCCCACCTCTCTCTGCTGGTCTGTTGACTTTCCTTCTCTTCCTTCTCTTCCTTTAATTCCAAATCCTCACCAGCTCAGTCCATAGCAAGCTCATTTCTCTAGAATCCCCTCCACATAAGCCATCCAGCATCCCAGATCCCGGAGCTTAACTCCACATCCCCAGCCAGTGGTCCTCAACACCAGCTGTGCAATAGAATCTCCCGAGAGGCTTTTAAAAAACAACAGTGGCGTGGCCTCACCCCCAAAGATGAATTGCTCTGGGGTGAAGTCCAAGCGTCAGTATTTTTAGACATAGCCCAGGTAATTCTAACTGGCAGCCAGGTTTGAGAACCACTAAGCTAAGCAACCCCCTGCTTTCCAGGCATTGCCTTCAGCAAGCCACACGCCACAGGGTGCCCTGCTCTCTTCCCTCCACTAGCATTTCTTCAGCTTTTGCCAACCTTGTATCGTCCTCTCCTCCTTTTGAGGACAACCCCAATTAAGCTTCCCTAACTTTGCTCCATTCTCATCTCTCCAGCACTTATGTTCACAGTATTGTCTAATTGAATTAACTGAGTGTCCTGGAATCTGATAACATAACTCTTATCAAACTGGGGGCATCCTAGGGCTGAGTCCCTAGTATCAGGCGGGTGCTCTGAAGAGAAGGCCTGTGTTGTTTCCGTCAGACAGGACGCTTCCCTAGGACAGAATGTCCCTGGGGGCATGTCCCCTCAGTCTGGAGCTCCTTCCCCATCAGAGAGGCAGCAGAGTAGTTGAGAGCCAACCACATTGACACTGAAACCAGACTGAGGGATTCGAATCCAAGCTCTACCCCTTACTTTCTGTGAGACTTTGGACAATTTATGTACTTAACCTCTCTAATTCTTGTTTTTTTAATCTGAAAACAGGGGTAATAATAGTACTTTATGGGACTGATGTGAGGACTGAGTATAACTTTTTTTTTGAGACAGGGGTCATGCTATGTTGCCCAAGCTGGTCTTGAACTCATGGCTCAAGGGAACCTCCCACCTCAGCCTCCTGAGTAGCTGAGACTACAGGTCATGCCACTGAGCCCAGCTTGTTGTGAGGATTGAGTGAGTCAATATTCATACAGCTCTTAGAAGAGTGCTAGGCACACAGTGACCACTCAGTAAATGCTAGCTGTGATTATTTTGGGGTTTGAAGCTCCCCAAAGCAGGGACCTTTTAAATCTTCCTCCTATGGATTTGTCTTCACCTCCATGCACAGAGCCCTGCCCAGACAAGCATGCGGGTGTGGAGGTAGAGGTAGTAATCTCTAAGGATGCTACTTCACCTAGAAAAAAGGGGAGACATGGCCAAAGGTTATATGTGGAGTTAAGAGAAATATTAATAATTTTTTGAGCACAAAAGCAAAAAGATCAAGAGGTCAGAGAGTGAGCAGGAAGGCAATTTATGACCATCAGCAGGGGAAGCCACCTTGAGAGACAGAAATGAATTCTTTGTCTCAATGAGGGCTAAAAACAGCAGAACAATTCTATAAATTGTCCTCTTTCCCCCTAGAGGGGGTAGAGGATTATGTTCCTGCTGCTTACCAAAGACAGAGGAGAGAAAGGCCAAGATCCTGATTTTCAGCCTGGAAAATAATCCTGACCCTAAAGGAGACCTTGATCCCCTAAGGGTAAAGGATCACCAGAGTTGCTTTGTCTCTTCCCCTGCTGCAGAGCTGTAGTCCAGAGCAGTGGAAGATGTATCCCTTCTTCAAAAGTCCTTCCATCAAACGGGGCTCTTCCTCATTCCTTCTCCACTTTTGTGTCTGCTTATGCAGGTAGTAGGCCTTGTGATTTCCTGCTGTTCTACCAGTCCATTTTCCCCTGTGCTCCTTTTCCTTAAGACACTCAGCTTTTGCGATGTGTAAGAGTAAGGGCAAAGGCAAGGGCCTGCCTTAATGGCAGTGGGGAGAGACTCTAATCTGCACTGTGAGGAGAGAGAGTGTGTCAGCATCAGTCAAAGCACCCTGGACCACTCCTGAGTGGCCAGGGGACCCTGAACCTGCGTCCGGCCAGGCTAGTCTCTCTGTAAAGAGTACCTGGCTCTGCAAAAGGAGTGAGAAGAGGGATTCTGGGCCTGGGAACTGATGGTTCCTCAGTTTTGCCACCTGTGCTTGATGTCTTACCAAGGACCTGTGGTCTCAGTAGTTGAAATATTTGTCCACCCCCCTCCCACATCCGTGCAGGGCAAAGAAGACATTCTAAGGGGGCCTGGCTTCCTGGTGCATTTAAGATATGAGGCTTCCAGGAGGAAGCTCAGCAGAAACCAGGCACCCTGGGCAATAGTGAGGTTATTAACTGGCCATCCTCAACCTCCTACAGAAGGGGACAGGAGATCAAAGAGGTCAGGCACCGTGGAGAGGAGTGTCAGAGGATATGTGAGGAAGCAGTGCTGCTATTGGAGTAGAAGGACTAGAGGTTAGACCCCACAAGGGACTGTCTACTGAGAAAGAGTTTCCAAAATATTTAGAGAGAAAGAGAGATGGTTTGGATGGGTTGAAGCTGCTTGGAGGCAGGGGCTTAGAAAGGATGACTTTGGCAAAGACATGTTCCCAGTGTGTATTTACCATGTGCCGGCATTGCCTGTGACAACTGAGATCCATCCCATACCACCCATTTTCAGCCCTTCCCTTTCCATTGCTTCATATTCCAGCTCCAACACGGGGAGACAATTTGTGCTAAATGAACCGGTTATCTCTTATTAGGTTTAATGAGGATTTCATTGCCTGAGCTCACAGGGATTGGAACATCCCTGCTTCCAATGAGTAGCCTAGCTGAAGATACCTGCTCAGAGAGAGAGATAGAGAGAGAGAGAGAGAGAGAGGGGAGTTAGGGTTCAGCAACCCCAGGCAGAGGCCCTGAGTTAGGGAGTGGGTGTGTGGGGGAGGGGAGAGTGGAGAATAGACTTAATTAGGAAAAACTGGAGACAGTAATAAGAATGTCTCAGACGTCAAGCTGCAGAACTGGATGAGGCCTCAGACAAAATGAAGTCCATTCCCCTTCAAGATGGTGAAAGGGTCTGTCTAAGGTCAGGAAGCAAGCGACAGTAGACCAGGGACCAGGACCCAAGCATATTGCCTCTCAGGCCAGGATTCACCCACATGTCTTGCTGACTCCAACTCTCCCACTCCTGCACCCGAGATTCAATGCAAATGCTTTTATCAGCAAAGACACTCCTTGCATCTACACAGCTCTGACCACTATGTAGCTCTGGTCTCCTGTAGGTAATCTGAAAATCAGAGAGGGAATCGAGTGAGCTGGAAGCAGGGGATACTGAGGAGAAGAGGAAAGCCTCTCATCCTCCCTTGGCCCTTGATTTTCTCCCATCCTAACCCCAAGCCCACAGTCTCTTAGCCTTCAGCATTCCCTGGTGCTTACTTGAAAACCTAAAACCACCCATCATTATATCCATTTTGTATTGGGACTGGGTTACGGGGTTTATGGTTTATGTTCGCATGCAAGCTAGAGATCGGACTAAGCTGGCAGCTAGGATTTTGGCCTGCAGTTGTGTTAAGGACACTGAACATCATGGTGTGTTTGAGGGTGAAGTTGAGTGAGGTTCATATGAATAGAAGTATAAGGGTCGGGCTTACTTAACCCTGATTATAAGAGAGGCCACAAACTTAAACCACAACCCTTAACAATGTCATTCCAACCCTTGTAACTCCTCAATAGAGGCTTCCTAAGGGTTTTGATTGAGATTAATTAAGTACTTGGCCAGGCGTGGTGGCTCACGCCTGTAATCCTAGCACTCTGGGAGGTCAAGGTGGGAGGATCGCTTGAGGCCAGAAGTTCCAGACCAGCCTGAGCAAGAGCAAGACCCCATCTCTACTAAAAAATAGAAAAAATTAGCGCAGCGTGGTGGCACACACCTGTAATCCCAGCTATTTGGGAGGCTGAGGCAGGAGGATTGCTTGAACTCAGGAGTTTGAGGTTGCTGTGAGCTAGGCTGACACCACGGCACTCTAGCCTGGGCAACAGAATGAGACTCTGTCTCAAAAAAGGAAAATAACTACTTAGTTCATTCACCCATTCATTCATCTACTCATCCCACAAACACATATTAAAAGCTTACTCTATGCCAGGAACTGGGCTAAGCACTTGGGATACAAAGAAGAATAAAACACACCCCTTTGTTCTCCAAGGGTTCACAATCTAGTGGAAAAAATGGACAGTAATTGCAACACAGTTGGGAAGTGTAGGGACAGAAAAATGCCCGTGTTTATTAAGAATGCAAAACAGGAATTACTGAACTCAGCTTGGAGGCATCAAGAAAAGTTTCCTAGAATGTTCAAAGTCTGAAGTGTGGCCTTAAATAAGCCAGTTCCTCACTCTGGGCCTCAGTTTCCTGCCAGCTCTGATGCTCCCATGGTTCTGTAATACTATAATACTCCTTGTCTCTAATACAGAATCGGGGGCCATTCCCTGGGGATGCCTGCCAAGGGCTTCCATCAGGGCCCACAGAGGTGTTCTGTAAATGCTCTGTGACTGAGAACTGTTTCTAGAAATCCTTGGGGCCTATTTCCAAGGAATTGGATCCAAGAGTCCTCCTGAGACCCAGAGTTGAGGACGCATTTCCCACCCGCTTTACCTAACCTGGTGGGCCTCCTACATGTGACAGCCAAGCTCGAGGCCAGTGATACTTCTCTCTGCTTCCACTGGCTTCCCGGCTTCTGTGCCAAGGAACAGGCCTTGCAATGCCTGCCAGGCAGGGTCTGGCTGCTGGCTCAGGTGGCATTTCCTAAATGGACAGATGGAGAATGTTGGTTTAATGTCTCTCCAGTGCTTCTATTCCAGCCTCCAAGACAGAGCCAGCAAAGAGGGCCTGGCACCAAGTCCCCTCTTCAGGCACTGGCAGCTTCCCTTCTTCCACCAGCCCTTAGGCCTGAGCCTCAACACTTCCTCTGGCCCCGCCCCTAGGTCCTCCCCAAACGGAGCCCTAGACTAGGCTTTGGGAACAGATCCAGGAGAAAGCAAATTCACAGAAGTCTGTCCCCCCACCAGAAACAACAAAACAAAACAACAGCAAACCCTGGCTACTCTGTGGTGGTCCTCTTTCAAGAATGGCACCACCCTCCATCCTGTTGCTCAGACCAGACACCAATGTCCTTGACTGCTCTCTCTTCCTCCCCACTCACACCCACTCAGTCTCCACATCCTGTGGATTGGTTTTCCAGTCCATTTCCTTCCATCTCCACTGTCATCACCCTGTTCCACGTGTGTCATCAGTCTGCTCATGCCCCTTTCTCATCAGCTCCATTCTCTGAGGCCCCCGTGATCTTTCTCAAGCTCAAATTCGACCACATCACTCCCCTGCTTAAAAGTCTCTGCCGACTCTCATTGGCCTTAGGCTCAGATAGCATCTTTCCCTGGGCTCTGAGCCTGCCTGGGATGGCTTGCCTTACCTACCAGCCTCACTGCTCCCCACTCCCCCTCCTGTCCCTTATATTCCTGCTTCCTCAGGCTTCTCTGAGTTCTTGGCACTGGCCATATTTCCCTCATCGGTGGGGCCTCGACACATGCTGTTCCCTTGACTACAATATTGTTTTCCGCCCGGGGCTCTACTCCCACCCTGCCCCCTAAGCTAGCATCATCCCTGAGACCTCACACTAAATGTCACTTCCTCATGGAAGCCTCTGTAATTCCTCCAAACAGTTTAGATCACCTTGTGATTGCCCCCAAGCACCCTGTATTTCCACCGGTAACATTCATCACACCTCTAATTCAATATTCGTGTCTGTTTCCCCTCTGGATTATAAACCCTGTACATGGAGAGACTGTGCCAGTATTGCTCACTGCTGTCACCAGGGTGCCTGGCACATAGTAGGTGCTTAGGACTTAGAAAAAGAGGGAGATGTTCCTGATTTTGAGTTCTCCAAAGAATTTCCTGGAGTCTAGAGGCGGCTTGGCTCCATTTTACAGAGTACAAGCCAGAGGGCCAGCAGTTGCACTGCAGGTGGAACTTCCCAACTCAGTAGGCATTTGATAAATCCAGGCAATCATCCTTCCAAGGAGCTGGAAGAATAAGAGCAGAAATGGCATAAAAGTTTATCTTCTGTTGTTCAGGATGAGTGTGTGTGTGGGAGACACCTATTATCTCGAATGTGAAAAAAAAAAATCCCAGGGAACAGTGAACAAAGCTATAAATACAGCCGAACGTCGGGTGACATCACCTGAGCACAGTGTGGCGATTTATGGCCAAGTCACACTGCCCTAAAGTGTATTTATAACGGTGTAACTCACTAATACTTCTCCTTGCCTGCCTGCACGCCCTCATTCCCCTATTCCCTGGTGGCCACGGTCCTTGTTCTTCTAGTGAAACAGCATGGTTGGGCCAGGCACCTGCTCTGGGGGCATTTGGATACTCTGAGGAGTGGAGCTGTCTTTTCAAAATATACATTCAAAAACCTGCTATGGTTCCTTGTTTCCTAGAGAAAGCAGGACATTCAAGGCATGCAAAGCCTCTGGCCTCAACTTACCTTCTGGCTTCCTGGACGGCTTTGTTGGACAGTTTTATTCACATATGCCACACGGACCCCAATCCCCAACCCACTGGTGTTTCCCCAAATAGTCCCCAGGTTTTTACCCCTTTGTTCCTTTGTTCATGCTTTCCCCTCCATGTGGCATATCTTTCCACCATAAGTCTCCAGTCTATACTCCTCCTTTAAGGTCTAACTCAGGTGCAACACCTTCCCTGAGTTGCCCAATGGTATGACATGCCTTTTGGTATCTCTTTACAATGCCATTGACTTTCCATTCCTTGAGGCCACCTGTTTACTATTACAGTCATGTCTCTCCTTAAACTGTGAGAGCCTTCCCCATACATCTTAGTTCCTCCCTGAGGGTCTGCTTAGGATCTGCCACATGAAAGAAGCTCAAAGAATGTTTTTTCAATCAAGTATCTGTCCCTATCTGTCCCTCTGGGAACCCAGTCTCCCTTGAGCATCTACAACATGTCTGGCACCATGCTAGACATGGTACAGGTGTTATTTTCAATTCTCATAATGACAAAGCAGGCGTCACCATTCCCATGTCTCTGTAGGGGAATTGAGGCAGAGAGAGGTTAGGTAGCTTGCCCAAAGGCACACAGCGAGTGAATGTGACCACAGGATTCTTACCCAGTATGTCAACTTCACCATGTTTCTTCTATTGCTGAAGATCTTGGGCTGTGTGTTCTATAGTCTGATTTCTATCCGATATCCCAGAGTTTGCATTCTCTTCAAACACACCACATACAGCCAGCAGAGCCTGCCTCTTCACAGCTAGTTCCAGGTGGCTCTCAGGCACTGGGGTTATCAAAATGGAGTTTTCTGAGGAAGCTTGTCAGAGAATGGTTGCCATGAAAATAAGCAGCCCCAGGCCTTGTGTTCTGGGGGCCTTGTCTCATTTACATGGGGAAAAGAAAGCTCAGAGCCAGCTGAGAGACAGAGAGCCACTCCCCTCCTCTCCATTCTCCACTTCTCTGCTCCTGGATCTTCTCGGGCGATTTTACCACCATCTCTGTTTAGAGTCTAAATGGAGAAAGAAGCAAGATGAACTGAAAGTCTCCCCTTCACAAACACATCATTGAGTGCTCACCTCATGGAAAGTGTGCGCTGGAAATTACCCAAAGTGGGTGGGGGCAAGGTGTTGGTGGAGTTTAGCTGGGCTGGCACCTGAGTCAGGGTCTCCTGCAAGCCGAGACTGGGAAGTGGAGACAGGAGACAGTGGCGGAAGCAAGCCAAAGGAAATTAGAGAAATGATGTCTCTCCAATTCAGCCTGAACTAAGTCACTAACATGGGGCTTAAATCATTCAATAAAATCTAAAATATTTGCCAAGCAAAGTGATTTTGTTGAGAAATTGCCATTCATATTATTAATAATTCTAATCTCGTCTATTATTGCTCATAATTGAAAAGTAACTAAAAATGATGGATACTATAGCTGGATGCTTAGGGGTTCACCCCCACTCTACCTCCTCACATAGGTCACTTGCAATCCCAAATTTGGGTGCAGGACCCAGCACATCCATTACACACGCAATGTGAAGCGAAGGAAGTTTGCCTTGGTCATACGGTTGGTTTCTCTTCTTTGATACTTTATTACTCAATCCTGAGAATTCTCCTACTTCTCTAAATTTCCTCTGGTGAATACACTGATATTAAACTGTGAAGGACTCCATATTTTGCCTCCCTCCTTCCCCACTACTAAAGTGTATTTTAAAAGAGAGCTAGCATTGGGACAATGCTTCAACCAAAGGAATACATTTCTGACAATGTAATTATAGATACCTTTGTACTCGATAAGGAGGTGTTTTGAAGGTATACAAGAAAGACCCTCTATAGCCCCTGAAATTATACTTAGCCCAAAAGTCTACAACCAGAGGCAGACTTATAAAATTAATGAAGCTCACTTGTTCAGGGCCCTCCTAAGGCCCTGGGAAGCACCCTGCCAGTATGTTCATGTGGTTCTGCATAAAAGATGCAAGAGTAAGATACTGTAACCACAACTGATTAAGTCTGATGTCTCTTTCCATTATGATTTCCCCTCTATCCCACCTCCCCTCATGTCAGATGGTAAATGAGCCACAGGCATTTTGGGAGTCCGGCTAAGTGGAAATGGAGTTGAAGACATATTTAGGTTGGATTAAAGGGCTATGTAACATGGCCCACACTCACTTGCATGTGCAGTGGTTGCTAACTCTCCTGGTGTAGGAAAGCCTTTCAGGAATGTCCCCATGGCCACTGAGCTGACTCAGGTAGCAGCATGCCATGTAGATGCAGGACCAGAGAGTCATGGTGGCAAGAAATATCTTCTAGTGCCTGGACTTGGAAGTAGTATTTGAAATGTATGGAGTCAGAAGCCAATCCATGGAAGATTTTTCTAATCACTAGATGTGTAACATTGCAAGCAGTGGGTTGGGTTCTCACTGATGCTTTGTCAAAATGGAAGTTTTCTCCTATCAGGAGGATGCTTAATAATGTAGTGTATACAATCACAAACATATCATATGAAAATGTTTTTCATGTATTTTTAAGTGAAATTATTAGATAGAAATTATTCTGATATTAATAAGTGAATTGTAACATAAACTCAGATTATCTCAAAAGAGGTATTGCATTAAGAGGAAGAGGCAGATTGCTAATAGGCTCTTGGGTTGTTTATTTTATTTATTTTTTAAATTATTTATTTATTTATTTGCTAAATTTATTTATTTATTTTTGAGACAGAGTCTTGCTCTGTCACTGGGCTACAGTGCCATGATGTCAAGCCTAGCTCACAGCAACCTCAAAGTCCTGGGCTCAAGCAATCCTCCTGCCTCAGCTTCCTGAGTAGCTGGGACTACAGGCGCATGCAACCACACCCAGCTAATTTTTTCTATTTTTGGTAGAGATGGGGGAGGGGGTCTCGCTCTTGCTCAGGCTGGTCTGGAACTCCTGACCTCAAGCTATCCTCCCGCCTCCACCTCCCAGAGTGCTAGGATTACAGGCATGAGCCATCGCGTCTGGCCCACATAAGAAAACTTGAACTGTCCTGAAACATTATGACTCAATTATGAAAAAAATTTGCATAGTTTTCCCCCCAAATTTGACAATCCTAAAATTATATGGTATTATCAAGAGTCATTTCAAAGTTGAAAGACACTTTAAAAAGCTATTGATAATTTTAAAAAAAAACAGTTTCATCAACCTTGCTAGAAGAAAACTGAATTATCTTTCTGCTCTCTCTATAAAAAAAATTGCAAAATCATTATGAAGAATCAATCAAAGAATATGCAGCCAAAAAAAGTAGACCAAAATTATATAAGTGTGTGAGGCAGTTAATTAATAAAAATTATTATGTTATTTTTCTGGATTTTTAATGATTTTTGATTTGCCAACTTTTTAATATGGAACTTATTATGATTCCCTTTCTCACTTTTAAAATAAATTTTCACTTCTGTACCTAATTTTGCATTTATAGTTTCATATTCCTTTCCTTAATGGGAAATCTATCTCCCCAGCCAGTGTAAGCATCAGGCACCATAAAGTTGGATTCACCTCGGTCCACAGCATAGGTATTTTATTAAGGCAATGTTGTATGACAACAACAACAACAACGACCACTGCAGCGCTTTTCCTGACAGTTTGCTACATATCAGCACTGTTCTAAGTGGTTTACACGAATTCTCTCATTTACTCATCTACCACTACATGGCTCCTCCATTTTACAGGTGAAGGAATTGAAGTCCCAGAGTTGGTAGGTAACCTGCGCAAGGTTATTGAGCTGGGAGACTGCAAAGCCTGGAGACAACACAGAAGCTTGTTTCCTCCCTTGTTTCCCTCACCTTCCCTGACTCCAGGGGGAAGAGGGAAGTCCTCGACTCCACACAGCTTGTCTTACAGAGATGCAGCAAGGGCTCAGAGGGGTTGAGTAAGTTGCTGGAAGACGCACAGCCGGCAAATGGCCGGAGCGGGATTAAAGCTCCAGGCCGCAGGGTTCTCCCTCCCACACCACCAAGCACGGGCCGTGGCCCTTCCCCTTCGCGGTCGCTCCCCGGGGTGGGAGTGGGTGAGGCCCCGGTGGAGGGGAAGCCCCGCAGGTGTGACCTGACCCAAGGGCAGCCGGGGGTGGGAGAAAGGGACGGGGGCGCAGGCTGGAGTCTGGCAAGGAGATGCCTTCAGAATTCCAGCGTCTCCAGGGGCAGCGGCAGTGACTTAGCCTCCCCCATTTCATTAAGTGGAAAATAAACTGGAGCCACAAAGGGCTGGGGGAAGGGGAGGGCCAGGGCCCAGCTGCCGCGGGGCGGGGGGCGGAAGGCCAGGGTGTCGGGAGGAGGGGAGGAGGTCTTGCCTGCCCGCTGAGGCCGCCGCAAATCCCTGCAGGCCCAGCCCCAGCCTGCAGCCCCCTCCTCCCTGGGAGCCACCCCTCCCCTCCTTTGCCCGAAGCCCTGGAGCCAGAGAACTTCCCGGAGCGAGGGGGGAAACTCCCCCCTCCAGAACCACCCCGCTCAGCTCTGTGGGCACAATGGGCCGTCAGATGGTGGGGAGGGGCGGGGACAGCTCTGCACCATCCCCTCCTCGGAGCCAAACCTTCTGCTCCCAGAGCAGAACAGTGGGACATTGAGAGTGTGGCCCTAGGGAAGGCTGGCCCAGGGGAAAATGGGATTTTAAGAGAGATAAGAGACTCGCTCGCTGCCTTCTGCAGTCCCTGTCCATACACCGAGTTCCTGGTCCCTCTTTCATATGTCACAGGGTCCCCTTGAGCTGTGCTTCTCCAGGGTCACCCCAGCATCACACACTTCTGACCTCCAAGCTCACCCCTTTCCTAGCTGTCCCCACTACCCTCCAGCCCGTTCTGCATTAGGTGCTAGAGCTACCACAACAAAGTCCCACAGACTGGGTGGCTTAAATAACAGAAATTTATTTTCTCATAGTTCCAGAGGCTAAAAGTCTCAGATCGAGATGCTGACAGGGTTGGTTCCTTTGGAGACGTCTCCTTGGCTTATAGATGGCTATCTTTTCACTGTGTCCTCACATGGTCTTCCCTCTACATAGCTGTGTCCTAATTTCCTCTTCTTATAAGGGACATCAGTCATAGCAGATTAGGATCCATCCTAATGACCTCATTTTAACTTAATCACCTCTTTAAAGACCCTATCCCCAAATAGTCAATTCTGAGGTACCAGGGTTAGGTCTTCCACATATGAATTTTGGAGGGACCCAATTCAGCCCATAGCAAGTCCAGACCAGTCTGCAGCTAACAGGATTACCCTAGACTGGACACTGTGTCACCCACAAGCACACCCTAACACCTCCCTCGCTTTTCCCTCACACATTCAGGACCTCTCAGAAGTACCTGGTCACACAGGCCCACACCTGGCGAATACAACCTAGTGCACAAGGATATCAACCTCCAGGTCCCCAAAGCAAAGCTGGCTTTTTTCTGTGCGATTTGGGGGCTACTTGTGGCAGAATTATAGCTCTTCAGCTCCTTTAGTCCTTTAGGAATCTCTTCTTCCTCCCACAATGCTTCAGTACTTTTAAATAATTTATTCTGAATAGTTCAAAGTTTCCAAAAAATTATGTTAAAATGAATACATAGAGGAGTCTCCTTCCTACCACCTCTACCCACCCTGCTCCTCCTCCCACCCCAACCCTTACAGGGAGCAGGGTTAATTAGCTTCTGCTCTGTCTTCCTAATGTTTCTTTATGCAAATATAAGCCCATGCAAATGTATGTGTGTATGTTCCTCCTTTCTTATAGGAATGGTAGTATTCACTGATTTACCCCTTGCTTTTTTCACTTAATAATATATCCAGGAGATTTCCCCATAGCTATACAGATGGCTTCACTTTTTTCTTTAACAGCTGCATAGTATTTCATTAAGTGGATGTAACATGATTTATTTCACCAATCCCCTATAGATGGACACTTGGGTTGTTTCCAATGCTTGTCCTCTTGAGAGGAATGTCTTGAAAACCTTAATCACTCAAGGCTTCCCAACACCTGGGGAATATCAGGGCCTGGAGGGAAGGCAAGAGGGAAAGGCGAAAGGGTCCACAGGTGTCAGGAGATGTGGTTTCTGGCTTTGGGTGTGTTTCAGACTAATGGGGGAGATATGGCTGTTCTGCTCTGTGATATCCTCTATATGAAAAAGACCTTACAGAAGCTCAGAACTGACACTGCTTTGCTGATTCAAGACCTCAGGGATTGGTTATATCACTGAGAAGGGGCTAAGATTAGAAGTAAACCTTATAGGTCAATTTTTTTTCCTCTCTGTTTTAGTTATTTCTGCAGTGTAAGAGAATGTCACAAATTTAGCAGCTTAAAACAACACACATTTATTTGCTCACAATTTTTTAGGTCAAAAGTCTGGGCAGAAAGAAAGACATGAAAGCTGGAATATGGCAATGGGGTAGGGGGAGGTTTGGCAATAAGTAGCACCGTAGATCTAGAGTTCCTGATGTTGGGGACAAAGGGGAGGTAGGTCTGGGAAAGTCTGGCGGGGCTGTGGCATGGACATTGTGACTGGATTCTCTGCTTGGGTGTCACCAGGCTGAAATCAGCATGTCAGCTGGGCACATTCTCATCTGGAGCTCAGAGACCCTCTTCCTAGCTTATTAAGGTCGTTAGCAGAATTCAGTTCCTAGTGGTTATAGGATTGAGGCTCTTAGCTCCTAGAAGCCAACCCTCTCCTCTCAAGTTTACAACTTGAACATTTGCTTTTTCAAGGCCAGCAGGACATCCTTTCTGCTGCTTTGAACCTCTTCCCTCAGGATGGGCCCTGTCCCTCTTTTAAGGGCTTTTGCCTGATTAAGCAAGCCCGCTCAAGGACAATCTCCCTTTTCATGAACTCAGAATCAACTAGACCAAACTTAATTTGGGACTTTAATTACATCTGCAAAATCCCTTTGCCAAGTTTGCGCCTGATCTGCGCTCATCGCTACTAAGTCAGCTCCCACCCAGTACCTGCCAGACCTCTTCTCGAGACCCCTTTCCCCACACAGGCCAGGCAGCCAGCAGGCCCCATCCCTTCCCTCCCGGGAATAAATGTCGGGACCCACATTGTACCATCTCCTGTGGGATCAGGTCCAGCATTCTCAGCCTGGCATGTTCAGCCTCCAGGCCATGACAGACCTTGAACCTAGGTTGTCAGGATCCCAATGACGTGCTATTGCCACTACAATAAATTGCCTCTTTGCTTGCCTTGCATCTAAAACCTTTTCTTAGTGTTCAGTCTAGTGTGTGTGTGTGTTTAGCTGTACATTTGGTATGCTTACCTGCACACGGTGCCTGGCTCAGTGCTTGCACTCAATAAACGTGAACTAAATAGAGAATATAGTCCCTGGAGGATCCTATATCTTCTCCAATTCTAATGAATGAAATGATGAAACATTCATTCTATCTTCATACCCTCTCCCTGTACCCAGCACAGTACAAGGCAAAAAGGCAGACCTTCAATAAATATTTGTGGAATTTAAACAGCTGATGAGGAGCAAGAGAGCAGGCAGGACTGGATGTACAGATTCAGGAGGGGAGGAGGAGCTGGGAGCTGGGCCAGGGCTGGGCCCAGGGGATGGACTAGGGGGACAGAGAGCCACCCACCATCAGTACCCCAGCCTCAGCAGACTTGGCAGGCAAGCTGAGCCTAAGTAGCACTTTCTTGCTAAGTGCTCTGTGGGGAGGTATAATGTGTCTCTATTTAAAATTAATTTTTCAGAATTGGAAGCCCCACTCTGAAAGGCAGTGCTCCCCTGGTGGCTTCTGGCAGGATTGGAAAGCCATAACTTTGGAGAGAAGCACAATAAACCAGAAATTTCCTCCCAGGTGAGCAAGAAACTGCCTTTCTCCTTCTGAAGAGAGCATTTTCCAGAATTTTGCTCATCAAGTAGCTGGTTTTCAAGTCATTTCTTCCATTCCAGTTGACTGTCTGTCCTCCTTTCTGATGGATGGGACAGGGGCCTAGGCAATCCACATACAGGAGAGAAAACAAAAGTAATTTCTCTCTAGCTGGAGGCTGTGTTTCTGTATTTACATGTGAATGGAGTAGCATCAGATGCTTTGAAAATTTGCAGTGCTTGCTGCCAATAAGGAAACACCACCATACGGTGGACTTTGGAGAATTTGTTCAGTTCAACAAATGCTTATGTAGGTGCTAGAGCTACAATGATTCATTCATTTCTTTATTCCACCAGTATTTATAGAGTGCCTACTATGTGCTAAGTGTTGTACTAGGCATTAGAGAAACAGCAGTGATGAAAATAATAAAAGCAGACCAAAAAATGCTTGCCTTTTCAAAGGGGAAATAGACAATATTATAAATAAGTAAAATATATGGTATGTTAGATAATGGTAAGTACTAAGGAGGTAAATAAAGTAGGAAGGGGGTTAGAATATGTTGGGAGGTGGGATGGGTTTGCCAGGGAAATACTCACTGAAGAGGTGCTATTTAATAAAGACCTGAAGGAGGTGAGGGAATTAGATGTGCAGAAATGTGGGGAAGGTGATCTAGAGGGAGCACAGCGAGTGTGAAGGGGGCACGTTTAATGTGTTTGAGGAACAGCAGAGGGGAGAGTGTCACTCAAGCCAAGAGGGTGGGGAGAGTGGTAACAGATCAGACAGGTAGTGGTCAGAAAGGCACAGAGGGGCCTTGGGGATCCCTGTAAAGACCCCAGGCTGTTAATACCAACAAGACGTGCTACCAACGGAAGGTTGTGAGCAGGGGAATGGTAATGACATAGCCTGACTTATGTTTTAACAGGAACATTGGGCTGCCATGGCAATAACAGACTGCAAAGGGAAGGAGACCAGTGTGGAGACTGTTCAACAGTCAGTGCAAAGTGAGTTGGGCCAAGCAGAGGGCTGGAGTCTGGATTTATTCTAAAGATAGCGTGGGCATGATTTATTGATGGTTAGATGCAAGGTGTGAGAGCAAGAGTGGAGGCGAGGACTACTCCCAGCATTACAGCTGAGCAGCTGGAAGGATGAAGGAAGACACTGTCATCCAATGAGACGAAGAAACGCAGAAGGAGCACGTGTCATGGGTGAGGGTGCAGGGGGGGAAGGAAGGACAGGAACTTGGTTTTGGACGCTTAAGCCTGAGGTCCCTGTTGGACACCCAAGTGGAGATGGCCAGTAAATAGTTGGATAACAGAATCCAGAATTCAGGAAAGAATATTCTCAGCAGGAGAGAGAAATTTAGGAGGCATTAGCATATAGGTGGTATTTAAAGCCATGAGACTGGATGAGATCACCTAAGATGTGACCGAGTGTGGATGAGAAAAGAGAAGAGGTCCAAGGATTGAAATTGGGGGTGCTTCAATCTTTAGGGGTCAGGGAGACAAGAAGGAACCAATAAAGGAGAATTTGAAGGATTGTGGAGAGAAAATCAAGGGAATGTGGTGTCCTGGGAACCAAGGGAAGAGAGAATTCCGAAGGGGAAAGAGTGGTTAATCGAGTCCAAGGCTGCTGCTAGGCCAAGATGAGAACTGAAATGAAGAGTTCATGGGCCACCCTGACCTAAACCTTCTTGGTGGCGTGGTGGGGCCCAGGCCTGGCTGAAGGGGGTTCAAGAAAGAACGTGAGGAGAGATATGAGAAACAGTGAGTGTAGACAGCTGTTTGAGAAGTTATGCTGTAAAAAGAAGGAAATAATTGGGTAATAGCTACATGGGGAAGTGGTGCCAAGCTTTTTCCTTTAAGATTGGAGAAATTGGCAGGGCACGGTGGCTCATGCCTGTAATTCTAGCACTCTTGGGAGGCCGGGGCAGGCGGATTGTTTGAGCTCAGAGTTCGAGACCAGCCTGAGCAAGAGCGAGACCCCCGTCTCTACTAAAAATAGAAAGAAATTATATGGACAACTAAAAATATATATGGAAAAAATTAGCCGGACATGGTGGCGCATGCCTGTAGTCCCAGCTATTCAGGAGGCTGAGGCAGGACGATTGCTTGAGCCCAGCAGTCTGAGGTTGCTGTGAGCTAGGCTGACGTCACGGTGCCCTAGCCTGGGCAACAGAGTGAGACTCTGTCTCAAAAAAAATAAAAAAGATAAGATTGGCCGGGTGCAGTGGCTCACACCTGCAATCCTAGCACTCTGGGAGGCCGAGGTGAGTGGATCATTTGAGCTCAGGAGTTCAAGACCAGCCTGAGCAAGAGCAAGACCCCATCTCTACTAAAAAAAAAATAGAAAGAAATTAGCTGAATAGCTAAAAATATATAGAAAAAATTAGCCAGGCATGGTGGCGCATGCCTGTAGTCCCAACTACTCAGGAGGCTGAGGTAGGAGGATCGCTTGACTCCAGGAGTTTGAGGTTGCTGTGAGCTAGGCTGAAACCATGGCACTCTATCCCAGGCAACAGAGTGAGACTCCGTCTCAAAAAAAAAAAAAAAAAAAAAAAGATTGGAGAAATATTGCCGGGCACGGTGGCTCATGCCTATAATCCTAGCACTCTGGGAGTCTGAGGCAGGAGGATCGCTTGAGGTCAGGCGTTCCAGACCAGCCTGAGTTAGAGTGAGACCCCATCTCTACTAAAAATAGAAAAAACTAGTTGGGCGTGGTAGTACATGCCTGTAGTCCCAGCTTCTTGGGAGGCTGAGGCAGGAGGATCACTTGAGCCCAGTAGTTTGAGGTTGCTGTGAGCTATGATGATGCCACAGTACTCTAGCCTAGGCAACAGAGTGAGACTCTGTCTCAAAAAAAAAAAAAAATATTGGAAAAATAAAGATGAATATGGTATGGTCTGTCCTCAGGTTGCTTTAAGTCTGGTAGGGAGACAGGCATATAAGCAGAAGTGATGACATAGAGCTGTTCACAGGGTTTCATAGCAACATGCTCTAGAAAAAAATGTAAAAACTCTAGACTAATTTAAGAAAAAAAATACTTTGAAAGGATAAATCCTAAACCGGGTCTTGAAAGATACGTGGCTTTATTCAGGGGAAGAAAGAAGGGAATGGTATTTCAGATAGAACAAAGACTATAAATCAAATCGTGGAAGCCTGAAACAGCTTGTTGTGTGTGGGCATCACAAAGAGTGCAGCTTTTCTCTTCCAGAACTGGCCTGCCTGGGTGCAACTCCCAGACGCTGCAAGATATGTGACCTTGGGCAAATTACTAAACCACTCTGTGAATCAGTTTCCTCATCATAAAGTAGGGGATATAGTAGTGTCTGCCTCACAAGGTTGTCATGAGGATGAAACGTGTGAGTGCCCATGACAGTGTCTAGCACATAGTAGATGCTCAATAAATGCTCTTCTAATCACTGGGTGCAGACAATGAGGCAGGGATGGATGGAATACGAGATTGAAGACATCATTAGCCAGACATAAAGGGACCTACCTATATGGCACACCCAAGATTTTGACTTCATCCCAGGGGCACTGGGAGCCTCTGCACGGTTTTAGGAACATGATTGGATTGGTGTTTCAGGAGGCTCAATATGCCCGCCTTGTGGAGGATGGTCACGGGGAAAAAGACTGGGGACAGTATTTAGAAGACCTGGATGTGTATTCTGGCTCAACACTCATCAGGTTTGAGTCAGTTCCTTCTTTGAGCTTCAATTTTGTTCTCCTGGGAAGTAGGGATTATAAAACACATCCAATGGGTTTCTGCAAGGAGTAAATTGAATAACAGAATGAAAGTCCCTGGCCTAGTGCATGACACATAATAGATATCCAACAGATATTTGTTCTGATTTTAATATCAGAAATCTTACATGGGAGGAGCTAGCCTCTCAGTTTCCCCATCTTTATGCCCTGTCCCACCAGGACAGCTCTCCTTGCTGCTGGAAACATGCTGTGGACAGGTGGACTGGCTCATGGACCTACACAGTGTCATTCTTGCTCTCTCCTGCTGCACTCTTCTCACCTCTGTGACTGTCCACCTCTGAGCTGTGCACTACTGGGTCACCTTGACTCAGTAGTCAGAACCCTGACCTCCCCTCAAAGTGTCTGCCATCTCCAAGGATAGGACCACACCCACCAGCCTGGAAAGTGGGTAAGGAGAGCTTCTGAGGTCACAAGCCTTTCCTTTATCTGCTGATTGTCATGAAAGAGCTGTTGTTTTTCTACTGACCCTTGCCACATTGAACACCTTTCGCTTTACATTATCATTTCGCAACACCTCTGTCTTATCTCCAGAGTCTGGATGTTTCCAGAAGGCACGAACTGCACAGTAAATATGTCTGAGTACCTGCCTCTGCCTAGCACAGCCCTTGCTCGTGGCAGGGACTTGCCGTGGAATGAACTGAATGAAGAGTTGACTGATGCTCACGCAGTGCTGAAAGCCTGCCAAGCTGTGAATAAGTGTGAGTTGGTTCGATTATGAAAGATGGGAAATCATATCTTCTTTTTTAGAGTGGAACATAAAGCCTCCCAGCTGCCTCAGGCTTGCTCAGGCAGAGCAGGCAGGGCTATGACCTGCAGGCCCAGAATTGTACCCTTGATAATCTACACGACAGTCAGCTCATTAGGCCTCACAGTCATTCCTGTCCCCACGTCCCCCGTCCCCCCAGGGCAAGCTGATGAAGGAGGCAGGGAGCCTCAGTGGTCAACAACAGTTCAGGGATCTCCTCCCAACAGTGAGTTCCTGCCGCTACGAGTTAGCTCGAAACACTAAATAAGCCGATTTACATGGTTTTCTTCCTCCTGTTCTCTTGTTTTCTTTTGAGATAGAGTCTCACTCTGTTGCCTGGGCTAGAGTGCCATGGCGTCAACCTAGCTCACAGCAACCTCAAACTCCTGGGTTCAAACAATCCTCTTGCCTCACCCTCCAGAGTAGCTGGGACTACAGGCATGCGCCACCATGTCCGGCTAATTTTTTCTAATTTTAGTACAGACGGGGTCTCGCTCTTGCTCAGGCTGGTCTGGAACCCCTGACCTCAAGTGATCCTCCCGCCTCAGCCTCCCAGAGTGCTAGGATTATAGGCGTGAACAACTGCTCCTGGCCTCTCTTGTTCTCTTGGCACACACTTTGTGCTGACGTGACAGCCACAGGAAGAGATGTGTCTTTGGCCTCTGGGAAGGCAGAAGCCTGGGCCTCATCTGAAGCTCCTCTCCTTCTTCCTGGGCCCCAGGGAACCCAGACCAGGAGCCCTGCTGGACTAGTTCAGGGAGATGGTCTAGGGAGGCTGCAAGGTGCAGGGCTGATGGCAGTTGGAGAGGAGAATTGAAGGTGTTGACACGGAAGGAGAATTCCAGGATTCTCTGGCCCAGCTCTCGGGCCTTTATGTGGTATTATTGCTTATATATTACTTGCATGGTTTAGCAGTGAAGTAAGTAGTGAGGCCTGGGATAGGCGAGTGACCTGTACAAGGCAAACGCTTAGAGTGTGTGTAGAGAGGATGGAAGATGGTGCCAGCCCAGGCCTGCTGCACCTCCCGTCACCACCATTTGCCTCTGGCTGACACTGCTGCTGGTGCTGGTGACTGGATAATGGGGAGGATGTTGTTACTTCAAAACAAGGTAACCAGTGAAGGTGAGTGTGCATATGTGTTTGTGGGTGTGACCCACTCCAATATTCAACTTCAAATGGCCACATCTACTAGGGTACTACTACTGCTATTACTACTAGTGATAATGACCATTGTAATAACAAAGGCTAACAAAGCCACTGGGCACTTACCATGTGCCAGGCACAATGCTAAGTGTATTACGTGGATTATCACATTTCATTTTCTAAAAAATAGTTGTTACTCTTCTTACCCCCATTTCATAGCAGAAGAGAATGAAACATAAGGAAATTTAGGAACCTGCCCATGGATGTGTAGCTAGTGTCTTATTCAGCTCGGGCTGCTAAAACAAGTATCATAGACGGGCTGGCTTAAACAACAGAAATTAATTTCTCACAGTTCTGGAGACTGGAAGTCCAAGATCAAGGTGCCAGCAGATGGGGTTCTGGTGAGAGCCCTCTTCCTGGCTTGTAGCCAGCCACCTTCTTGCTGTGTCCTTACATGGTGGTGAGAGAGAGAGAGATCATCTCTTTCCTGGAGTTTAGGGCACTAATCTCATTCATGAGGGATCCACCCTCAAGACCTACTTACCTCCCCAAAGCCCCACTTCTACATACCGTCACATCTGGAATTAGGGTTTCCACATATAAAGTTTGGGGACACACAAGCATTCAGTCTATAGCAGCTCATAAGTTCACAAAGCCAGAATTTACATCTTGTCCTAGTCATTAGGGCTGTTCACAAAAACTTCTGTCTCTCTCAGTTAGAATTTGCTGTCTCAGTTGAATTCAAGCACAACTATAAAACTTGCTTTGGCCAACAAAATGTGAGTGGCAGTGTCACTTCTGGCCAGCTCTAGGAGCCAAGGTGTGCTCTGCTATTTTCTCTTTCCCCTCAGCCACCATGATGGGCAATAACCCAGGCAATGCTGTGCCATCAGCCACGCTCCCGGGCGCTCCCGGGGGTTGGGAGGATGATGATGGGATGGAGCAGAGCCCTCCACCGACCTGCAATATTGCACAGTGAGAAATTAAGCCTTTATGGTTGTGAGACACTGAGATCACAGGGCTGTTTGTTATCACAGTAACACAACCCAGCCCATCTCGACTGAACTGGAGCAAGGCTTCTTTGGCATAAATACTCAAACTCCACCCCTTGCCATCTCCCTAGTTTCTCCAGCTGAGCTAGATATTCCCTGGATGGGCTCAAGCAGCACTCTGGTGTGGCATCAGTCACATTGCATGTGCATTCTTCTCTCCTTCATATGACTGAACCCATCTGGGCACATTTCTGTGTCTTTGGCTTCTCAACACCTAACACAGAGCCTGGGACACAGGAGGTGCTAAATGCATGCTCACTGAATAAAGGCCTGTAGGAAAACAACCCTGGGCACTGCAGTGTTGCCCTGCAGGACAAACTCCAGGTGGCCAAGAAGGTCAGCCCATCTCTGACTCCACCTTCTTGAGAGGTGACACAGGAGGGTTACTTTCTCCAGTAACCTCATCCCTGGGGACTCTGCCAGGTGGCCTGGCACCTGGGGAGTCTGCCCGGCTGGCTAGCAGAATTTGTGTCACCCTGTGCAGACCTCAGCAGTAAATCAGCAGGTGTGAGGAATGCACCCCAGAGAGTGATCCAGCAGTGGCACGAATGAGTAATTTACAAAGCCCATTAAGGCGGCACAGAATTACTTATTTATGGGAACTTTTTGACGGATCTGCGGCTTAATCATTTATCCCTGCGAACATTTAGCCAGGGTCATTGGTAAATAATTCACTTATTACACACTCTGGAGTGGTTTATGGTACTGTGACTTATGATCTCACATGAGTCCACAGCCGGGGAATTGGAATGTGAAGGCCAGGGAGGGGAGGGGGAAGCTCAGGCCTTCTGGGTGCAGGAGGAAGGTGTCCAGGTCCCAGCAAGAAGGGCTTTCTGCTCCAAGTCAGACTGATGTTACATCACAGGAGGATTTCAGTCCCTGGTCTAATCTTTGGGAAGATAGAGAGGGAGGACGTAGGTGTTTAGAGACTGGTCTGAAAATGCTAGGTTTTAGCTCTGGGCTGAGTGAGGACAAATTCCAGCTTCACTAGCTCTCCAGGGCCTACTGGGGAAATCCAAATGCCTGACATTTAAGACTCTCCAAAAACTGCCCCGTTCCTTCCCAATCTTATCACTCATTACTTATCTCGGCAGCAGCCATCAAGGTCCAGACTCACCATGTCTCCCCTCTCCCCAAGCATTTGCTTCACTGCATTCCTCTTGCTGGCATTGACCTTCTCTTCCCTTGTGTAACTTTGCTACTTAACATTCAGCTTCCAGTTCAAAGCTCACCTCTTGCATGAAGCCATCCTATACTAACCTGAGCCATCTTCATCCCCTCCATAAAGTTTCTGAAAACTTATGAAGTGCCATGTATACATTAAACATGTTACACATGCCATTAATTAGTGTGCTCCCCTGGCTAGACTAGGTGTCTCCTCAGGGCCAGAACTCAGAACCCCCTGAATGTGGTCCCCACTATAGCCAATCTGTCCCACAGTGAGTTAAATAAATATGGGCTGTTGATGAAGATGGGAACAACAAAGATGATAGTGAAGACAGTTGTCAGGTTGACTTCCTCAGCATCCCACCATCGCTTCCTTTTCTCTCTTATCATCTTTTTTTTTTTTTTTTCCTGAGACAGAGTCTCACTTTGTTGCCCATGCTAGAGTACCATGGCATCAGCCTAGCTCACAGCAACCTTAAATTCCTGGGCTCAAGTGATCCTCCTAACTCAGCCTCCTGAGTAGCTGGGACTACAGGCATGTGCCATGACACCCAGCTAATTTTTCTATTTTTAGTAGAGATGGGGTCTCATTCTTTCTCAGGCTGGTCTGGAACTCCTGAGCTCAAGCGATCCTTCCAACTCGGCCCAGAGTGCTAGGATTACAGGCGTGAGCCACCCTGCCTGGCCTCTCTGTCACATCTTCCCCAGGCCCCAAAGACAGTGGGACCATCTTCAAGGTTCCATGAGATTTTAACTGACACTATAAGTGGATAGAGGAACTCATGCTGGGATGGAGGAGGAGTGAGTCTGGCAGGTTCACCAGGGAGGAATCAAGTGGAGAAGGAGAGGGAATCCAAGCGCAAGTGCCAAGCCCTATACTCTCATCGAAGATCCTTCCCAAGCCACATCTATCCTGCTCTTAACATTCCAGGAAGATACCACAGAGTCCAGATGTGTTTTCCAGAGTTCTGGTTTAAGGGGATTAGCTTGGCTTCCTGAATTTGAGGCAGTTAAATAAGGTCTTCTCCCTTTGTATTAATACCAGTTGTTGCCCAGATGGTAGAAAGACTCAGTAGGATGGTTTTCCCTAATTTTAGATCTCCAATGGAAAGAGATAAGAGATAATTTAGTATCTCCCATCTTTTGCCTAATGTCTCTTGCCCACTTTAGGAAGTCCTTCCTAAAGTCTAGTCTCAAGCAGTCTTGCTGTGATGGTCCAGAAGGAGGCACAGGATATTCAGCAACTTACCTCCTGGTGGCGGGGGGGGGGGGGGGGGAGCCTAGTTCTGCCTGAGATGAGTTGGGAGAGGAGAAAGGACAGAGCAAGGTCATTCCTAAACCCAGGGCTCTATTTTGCCCCTGAAACCCCTGTGGACATTACAGAATTTTAAATAAGTCTCTAGTCACTGCCAAGAGTGGCCAGAGTCATATGGTCTGTTATTATATTCATATATTTTTATGTGTTCCCCATAACAACCATGTCAAGTGGACATTCTTGTGAGCTTCTGTTATGGACTCAGCTGTGTCCTCCTCAAATCCTTATCTGTTAAGGTTCTAACCCCCAGTGTGACTGTCTTTGCAGAAAGACCTTGAAGGAGGTAATTAAGGTTAAATGAGGTCATAAGGGTGGGGCCTTAACCCCATAGGACTGGTGTCCTTATAAGCAAAGGAAGAAACACCAGGAGTCTCTCTCTCTCTCATTTTTTCTTTCTGTCTTTCTTCTCATGCACACAGAGGAAAGGCCACGTACGGATGAAGGGAGAAGGCAGCCGCCTGTACGCCAGGAACACAGGCCTCGCCGGAAACCCACGGTGTTGGCACCCCGAGCTTGGACTTCAGCCTCCAGACCTTTGAGACAGTAAGTTTCTGTGGTTTACACCACCTGGTCTACGGTGTTCTGTTACGGCAGCCCCAGCTGACTGGACAGCTTTCCTCCTATAGGTGAGGAAACTAAGGCTCACAGAAGTGAAATGGCTTGTCCAAAGTCAGCCAAGTAGTAGGTGACAGTGAAGGTCTGCGATTAGGGCTGGATCCCAGTGGCCGAACCAGAGCCTGCTGGCTCCATCCTGGGAATGCAACTTGGAGTCTGCACCCTGCCCCCGGCAGTCTCCCCGCCGGCCCTCCCGCGGCCGGCTCCCCCCACTCCTCCCCCTCAGCCCCTCTTCCCGGCCCTGCGCTCGGGACCCCCAACCCGCCCTGTACTTCCGGTTGCGCCTGCCCTGCGCGCGGGCGAGTGTTGGCTTCCGCGATGTAGTGCTGCCATCTGCTGGCCAGATTTTCTTTCTCCTTTGTGTCAGAGTCCTGTCCACCTTCCCTCCTAATTCCAACCGCTTTCACTCTCTCCTGAAGGCAGGTGGGTAACACGATAGGTCTTTGGCCAAAAAAGGAAAAAGAAAAAAAAAAAAAAAAACAAAGGAGGTACATAGAATTACCCTATTGTGTTTGAGAAGAAAATGGTTTACAAAACGGAAAAGCTTTTTGCTTCCCAAGGGGTGCTTTCCTCGCGGAGTGTCCAGCCAGGAGCTCCGAGTCTAGGCCAGAGAGATTGGGAGGTCCGAGGCGGTGGGCATGGTGCCCCTTCGCTCTGACCACAAATAGGGGCACTGAAGACCTCTGTGTGCGTCCTGTGGAGGTGGGCAGGAGCTTCTGGAAAGCCGGTAGAGAGAGGCTATCAGGAATAAAATGCTGTCCCTTATGTCCCTTTATTCCAATGAATGAGGGTGATCTTGTTGGCTGGTTTCTGTCCGGCACCCTCCCGCGGTGGGCTGTGTCGTAAATAATCCCACCTCATTTGACAGATGAGGAAACTGAGGCTGAGAGAGGATTATCAATCCACAGATTAGCGTGGATGAATGGTATACTTTTGGGGTGAGGTTGTTGAGCCTGGAATGTACCTCAAGGGCATCTGAAAGCTCTGACTCCTCTCATGTCAGTGTGAAATATTAAAGTCAGCGCTGAGGAGGGCCCCTGCTTTCTTCTCCCACACAAGCCCTAGCTTCAGCATCTCTCTGTAAGGTCACCCAGAGTCTAGTTTATCTGGCTAACAGGCACACAGACAGACACAGCCACAGCCAGCGGCTGGTTTCTGCTCTCCTTTGTCCCCAAGGCTCAAGGCAAGAGAAGCAGATTGGCAAATGGGAGCCAGGAGAAGGGTCCAGACAGGAGGAATGGCCAGGGGGATGGAGTGTAACAGGACTTTGAGCTTACAGTTACCAAGCTGTGTGTCTTCAGGGAAATTTTTCATCTGTAAAGTGGGTACAATATAATTGTACCTACCTCATAGGACTATTTTGAAAATTAAATGAGATAACATGGGTGAAATCACCCACCACGGCATTCGACTCACAGTCAGCCCCCAGTGTTTGTTGAATCTGAAACCATGAAAAGTAGAGGTCTGATTTATTGCCCCCCATCTCCTGTGACAACTAACCTAGATTAACCTTAGTTTTTCTGGTAACCGCTCATTACCAAGCACCACAACACCTACTGACCCAGGGCTCTGTCCCAGCCCCAGCCATTCCATAAGCGGGAAGTGGTCTCGCTCTTTCCAGTTCTGCTCCTCCCAGGCGCAGGCTTTGTCTCATTCCTCTAATTGCATCAGCATCACAGAAGCTGTGTCATGTATGCCAGAATGCAGCAGGTACTAATCAGGAGTCACATGCATTCAACTGGAAGATGGTAATTTTGGTAATTTTGTTTCCTGGAAGGACAACACATTTGCATGCATTTGCAAATGACTAAAGAGCCTTGAATTTCCAGGAATCTGGATGATGGTCCAGGCTTCGTCACCACCTGTGTTATCTTGGGCAAGTCTCTTTCTTTCTTTAGCCTTATAATTTTCATCTATGAACTGAGGGTATCTCTAAGTAGGGTTACCAACCATTCTTGTGTACCTGAGACTGAAGGACTTCCCAGGGTGTGGGACTTTCAGTGCTAAAACCAGGGAGGTGCTGGGCAAACTGGCACAAGTTGTCTTCCTGTCTCTGAGCCTCATTTTCTCTAATACTTTATGTTTCAATCAAGGGCCCACCCAATTTTACCTCTTGGAATGCATTCAGATGAAAGAAATAGAATACTCAACTAAGCTCTTTACATAGGCTATCTCATTTTTATCCTGGGAGGGGAAATTGGTATTATCTCTGACTTACAGACAAGGGAAGAGGGTTCAGAAATGATCAGTCCAGGGTGACACAATGACAGAGCTGAGATTCCACCCAGGTTAGTCTGACTCCAGTGGCCTTACCGTTCTTATTTTAATAGTCTGACTTCTGAGTGGTTTTCCTAGACTTTGTACAATATCCACACACTGTTGGCACTCAGTATATGCATGGGGTTGCTAGTTTTCTCCACTAGATCCTCTACATTTCCTGGTTTCTGAAGAACTCAACCTTTTGTATGAAAAGACTGTATCCCCAACACTTTTCATAATAGTACCTGGCACCTAGTAATACACATTTGTGGAATGACTGTTACACAACGAAGTCTCTCATTTCCCAGACTTTCTAGACATTTGGACTGATAAAGAAAATGAGTCTAGACAGACATATGGTTCTGTCATTCTTAGAGATTTTTTGACTTAAGTCTCTATTTTTGTAAATGAGAGACTGAGACTAGGAGGGATGACATGATATGTCCAAAGCTCACACAGCTAATTTAGCGCCTCTTCTTTACCCCATGAAGCAGGTGTAGCCAGATCAAATACTCTTTTCTTGAACGGAGACAGGGAGGTGATCTAAATGTTTTCAGGTCAGGCTGGAGCATCTCCTGGTGGATCTTGGTGGATCCTGGTTTACTGTCGGGACATTGCCTCACTCTGCAGTGGGATTTAGGTAAACTGTGAAGAAATCTAGCTTTCCTTTTTGGAATAAAACATCAGATTTAATCCCACTTTTGCCGGTAACTAGCTTGATGATCTTGAGCAAGTTGTTTAACCTATCTAGGTCTCAGTTTCCTCTGCTATAAAGTGAACATAGTAAAAGTGCTTACCTTGTATAATAGTTGTGAGGGGTAAATTGGGGGGCTCCATGTAAAGTGTTTTAGCACAAACACATATCCCAGAGTGAGCACTGAATAAACTGTAGTTGTGATTGTTACTATCATTATTAGATTGTGGTGAGATGAAGTGGAATATTTGACTTTGTGACTTCCCCACATTTTTCTTATCCTTGCTCTGGAAGGGGCTCTACAGCTGCAGAAGGTCACTGATGTCTGAGGTTTGCTTTTGCACTGCTCCTCTGTCTCTTCTGACACAGCCTTCTGCCTGTTTCTGTCCACTCAGCCTTCGCAGAACTTTGCACTTGGCCCAGATGAGCAGTGTTGAGGTCAAGGGGCTGGCCTGCCGGAATGCCCTGACATTCTACTCGTGAAACCAAGGACTCTTCATTACTCCTGGCAGAGGCTGGCCTGTCAGTCACTGGTAATTAACGGAGCCCGGAGATGAGCTGCTACAGAAAGGGCACCCGCCACTGCCTCCCACATGGTGCCTTTCTGGTATGCTGGAGCCAGTTCAGGCTCATGGTTAAATATGCAGGAATCTGGCAAGTCAGTTGTTAAACTGTTAAATATCCAGGGATTTTGTGAGCCAGCTGTTAAGCTGTTGGTAGCCTGAAATCAATCATGGTGGCAGTATTTACACCACGGAAATCAGCAAAAACTACAAATCAGGATGCTGTTTCACCCTGCAGCCATTAGTTCACCAGCACATCACTGAACAAACCCTTCTCCTCCTAAAACTCACCTGCTGAGGGGAAGACCACAGCATTCTGGGCTTGATATGTGGTTAACACCTACGTTTTAAGAATATTAATTATTGTAATTATAAGAGTAATACAAGCTTATTACAAACCATTCAAATAATATAGGACAATAAAAACTAAAAAGTAAAGGTCTCTGCCCATTTATCCCTTCCAATTGCAGAGATATCCACTCTTATTTGTTTTATTTTATTACTATTTTTTTGGTTCTCTCTAGAACTCCTCAGTAGGTATAGAAAAATAGCTATTTTATATATACACTGGTTTGTTGAATGGGCTGAACAAGAAACTGCTTCATTTTTCTTTCCTCTGCTCCTGCTATCCATCATGTTATATAGAATCTCTCTGGCTCCTCCCTGAAGGCTGGCTGGAGCAGACACAAAAGCTTTCTGGTCACTTCCAAGCATTGAAAAAATGGTGCAGTCCAGTTCAATTTGAAACTTAAATCTCACATCCAGTTTAAAGCTCCTCTCATCTCCCACCTTGGACCTGAGCTGTGGCTCAGAATCCTGCAGTGGGAAAGGGGTGGGGTCACTCATGCTTCTATCTTCTCCCCCCTGGGGCAAAGGAAGATGGATAAAGTTCTTTTTATTTAGGGGCTGTTCTTTGTAGTTCTTTCTTAGCTCAGTGGTTGTCCTGCACACCCTCTAGTACGTCAGCAAGTTCTTGGAAGGTCTGTCACAGGGGGTCGGTCACCTTACTGTTGTTTCCTGCTGGCTGACCTCTTGTGACCGTCCCTCAAGTCCTGTCCCTGCAGGCACAATCTATAGCCACTTATTGGTGGTGTCCCTTCCCCCCAGTAGGAAGCCTTCTTGAGTGAGATCTCATCAAAATGGCTCTAGTGTGGCTACTTTCCACAGCATGAACTTGGCTCTCAGGAAATATATGCGTCCTTGCTCCACCAAATGGTTGGAGTGCAGCTTACCCAAATGCTGACCCCTGTCTTCCTGCCTTCCATCGTGTCCAGCTGCAGCCATGGTAAGTAGGTAGCTTTCATCGGCCCATAACTCCTCCTGTGTTGTGCAGAGGTACATCCAGGTGAGCTATGATTGCTGCAGTTCGGCAAGTATGCAGTCTCTCTTCCTGTAGGCACTTCCAGTCTTTGTGAATTATTCTTTTGGAACTTTTCTCTGTTGACTTGTGTTGGGAGGAAGCCCCCTACTTCTCCTCCTTCCTGGTGGTGGGAAAGAAAAGCATCACAGGACCCTCCTTGTATGAGTAACTTAAACTTCCCTGTGAATTTGTAGTCTCCCTTATAGGGTGGGGTTGGAACTGGGTGTGCTTTTGTCATCTTTTCCTAAATCCCACGAGTTGTATTTGGCATTTCCCTTTAGAATGTAGGGGTGTTTACTACTTGCTGTTTTCAGCTTTGAGGCTTGAGCTGAAATTTAAAGATAGTCCATACATAATTTTATTAAGCAAATGGGATTATTCTCACATATTATGTTACCATTTGCTTTTATTGCTAAGCAAAATATTATATCTTGGGTATATTTCTTTGTCATTACAGAGATCTACCACTGCCTCTTTTTAAAAAAATGTATCTTATTTGTTCTCATACATTTCTCAGTTTTGCTGTCTTGTGTGCATGACCATTTTATAAACAAGGGCTTTTAGAACTGCTTAGAACAGCAAGCGATGCTTCTTCCTCTTTATGGTTTTGCATTTCCTTATTGTTATTGGATGTCTTAAAAAAGGTTGGAAAACTCAAGTGTGCCTGTGTTCCTTAACAGTGGGGTAAACTTCTTTACCCCAAGCAGCACTAACCTTTAGGAATAGTTTAGTATTTCTACTGAATATGTCACCATGTATACATGTGATGATATATTTAATCAGTCCCCTATTGATGGACATTTAACTGTTCCCACTTCTTCCCAATTATAGACATTATACTGAACGTCTATATATCTTATATTCTTCCTTTTAAAGTGAATATACAATTTATTTAACATTCAAACTTCATTAAGACATGCAATGTGGCAATTTTACTGGGGATTTAACCCTACCTAGGATATAATTGCTTGCTGGGGCTTAGCAACAGGGTCCAGTTCACACTTAGCACTAATTAAATACTTTATTGAATAAATGAAATACCAAACAAAATGCATTCAAATGCTTTCTAAAAAAATCAGTTTTAAAGGCCTTTCTATTCAGGCTAATGACAAACACAATAAAGGCAGATATACTAGTTTAACATAATTGGCTGATTTTATACAGCACTTATATCTTTTAGTCCACAAGTATATTATTAAATGATAGAGAATATCTAATACAACCATTTCTACAGAATTGGGAAATAAATTTCTAAGAAAGAAAGATTTTACAGACCCCATCTTTTATACCCACCTCAACTGTCTAACTCTAAAGAGGATAAAGCCAATGACTTTCCTCAGGAGGGCTCATGAGTAATGTCGCTTTGCTATCAAAATCTGTATTTCTGATCCATTATGAGCATTGAGACAAGATTCAAATATTCCCAAAGAAGCGCAGTGCACGTTGTGATCGCTTATCTATTCAGCAATAGTGAGCACAGCATTCAAAACTATCTCATCCCAGGAATTAAATAAGGTCAACGACACTCATGGGAATTTCCTCCACTGTAGTATTGTAGAAAGTCTCAATGTCATGAAGAATCCTCCTGTCTTCTTCAGTAACAAAGTTTATAGCCACACCTTTCCTTCCAAATCGACCTCCTCTGCCAATTCTGTGAATGTAGTTTTCATGATTGATAGGTAGGTCATAGTTTATAACCAAAGACACTTGTTGCACATTAATCCCGTGAGTCAATAAGTCAGTAGTGATTAGAACATGGCTTGACCCTGATCGGAATTCCCTCATGATAACATCTCTT
Source organism: Lemur catta (assembly GCF_020740605.2). Taxonomy (NCBI): domain Eukaryota; kingdom Metazoa; phylum Chordata; class Mammalia; order Primates; family Lemuridae; genus Lemur; species Lemur catta. The sequence goes on along the minus strand of NC_059130.1, from coordinate 30,943,439 downwards.
TCCTTCTGGTCCATGTCACCATGCAGAACAGACACTATGAAGTCTCTGGCGTGCATTTTCTCAGTGAGCCAGTCCACCTTGCGCCTTGTATTGAGAAATGTAACAGCCTGTGTAATGGTCAGAGTCTCATACAAGTCACAAAGTATATCCAACTTCCATTCCTTTCTTTCAACATTAATATAAAACTGATTCCTTCAAGGGTCACTTCTTCCATTTTCACTAGAATTCGAATTGGATCTCTCATGAATTTTTTGGTCACTTCCAACACATCAGTTGGCATTGTGGCAGAAAGTAACACAACCTGAATACTTGTATTTAATTTTTGGAAAATCTCATAGATTTGATCTTTAAATCCTCGGCTCAACATTTCATCTGCTTCATCCAAAACAAACATTTTGATCCATTTTGGAGAAAGGTATCTTCTATTTAACATATCAAACACTCTCCCTGGTATACCAACTACAATATGTGGTGCTTCAGCCTGAAGTTTTTGCATTTCAGTTCGAACATTTGTTCCACCAATGCAAGCATGACAAGTTGCTCCCATATAGTCTCCAAGTGCCAGAATTACCTTTTGGATCTTTAATACAAGGAATAATAGCTCTCTGCTGAATAGCTGAAGGCTTCTCAAAACCATAAGTGTAGATGCCCCAAAGAACTCTCTAGAGTTTGCACCTGCTATGCTCTGAATCTAGACCATGGCCCATTGATCTGAGGCCTGAACAAGACAGAGTACTTGTGCAGAACCCAGTGCAGAACATTCAGCAGGTACTCCATAAATGTTTACCCTACAGCATGTTGGCCATCCTTATATAATGGCAGGCAGCCCAGAAACAGTTGTACATAATTATAACTCAGTCAGATTGACTTAGCTGTAACTTGTAAATTGGGCTTGTTTTCTGCATCATGCTGTTCACCAAGTTAGATCTTCACAGCTCACCACACCTGCTGTAGTCAAGTGGCCCCAAGAAAAACTCTTGGCCCAGAGTGTAAATCCTTGGGCACAGGGGAGGAGGTAGCTACACAAAATGTGACCACAATATTACTTTTTGAGCCAATATTTGGGCCAACTCACATTTAAAGAAATGGTAGTCTGGAAGAAAAATGCTACTGAAAGCATTCCAAATTTTTGACCAGGAGATATTTGTCCTTACAGTGCAATCTATCTTAGACTCCCTGGTTTCAGTCTTTCTCCTTGGCCAGGCAGAGAGTCCAGAATAAACCCTTCTTTCTCCTTCTCTCTGTATTTTTCACAAACTCCTCTTTCCTTTGGTCAACTGGGCTCTCCTATGTACCTCTCTGCCCTTCTAGGCATCTCCCCACTGTGAAGCTCTCCCTTGCCGATCACACACACACACACACACACACACACACCCCGTCCAGACCTGTGACCTTTTTCATTTTAGTTGCCCTCTGTTCCCTGGGAGGTGTAGCTCACCCTCCCTGCTCACACACATTATTGCCATTTTCCTCACAACCTTCAGCACCTTTGGGAATTGCAGGAAATAACATTTCCCATTGCTTTACACATGGTGTGTAATTAGTAGAGGCAACATTCCCCTGGCTGCCACACATCTGCATCTCTCATCTTTCTTAACCTATCTGGCAGACATACTTCTTGGATCCCTCCTCCAAATTCTGCTGTAAAAGAATCAAAAACACATCCAAGGGGATGATTGTGAACATCCTGGAGTCGGGTATTGGTGCTGTGATTTCTGAATTCTTATCTCCCTCCCAGAATCAACAGTACTCAAGTCTCTGGTTTTAAGTCTTGTGTTGATGCACTGAATTCCTACTTCTGGTCAGTGTCATCTTTGCCTGGAAAACTCAACTCATTCTTCAAGACTCAGCCTCAGTGTCAACTACTTCAGGAAGCTTATCTTGAATATCCGGGTGGGATAATGACCCTATCTTTGGGCTCTCAGTGGTGCTGTGCTTACTTGCATCTTAACACTCGCCACAGTTTGGAGGGCAGATGGGATGGGGATGTAGGTGTGTGATATGCAGCCACACTACTCTCCTTCATGGGTAGCACACTTCAGGAAGACATCCCTCTAGCCAGGGCAAGGCTGCCTATGGCCAAGGAGCAGATGCCTAGCCCTGCCTTCATGGGCCCTGAGCCTGAACTGCAAGCTTAGGAGGGCAGTGCTTTTTACTCCTCACCCAGCCTGGTCCCCATAATAATATTTTTTAAAAAGCCTTATTTTTTTCCTAGTAGAAAAATAATAAATGCTAATTATAGAAACTTGGAGAATACTGACAAACACAGGAGACAGAGCACCCTTGTCCCCCCAGCTGAAAATAAGCAAAATTAATATTTTAATATATTCCTACCAGCTTATTTATTGTACAAATTGTAATTTAATTTAATTGTGATCAAGTGGTAAACACAAAATTGTACATGTTGACATATATATGAAAACATATTTACTAACTACTCAAGGATATAAGGGAAAACACCTATAAATATAGAACAAAATACAAGGAAGGCAAGAGTAGCATTCTAGAATTCCGCACCAAGGAATAACCTAGTTACATTTTAGTGTATTTTCATAAAACCTCAAAAAATTATATGTTTGCTTAATCTCATACCATGTGTTTTGAATTTTAATCATAGTTAACAAAGGAACATTCATAGAATTTAGTTGGCAGATTTTACATAAAGGTTTTGGTGACATTCATTTTCCACCTGGTGGTTTATTAGTCTTGTTTAATTAAAAAATGATTCAGGCTATACTGATTGGCTTTAAAGATGTAGAAAGTCATTAATAACATTCTTTGGCAATGAAAATGGTCATTATGTTCTTTTGTGCACTTCTGCTTTTGAGAAATGGAAGAAAGAGGGAAAAATAAAGATTTTTTTAGTTTAATAATTATCTCAGCTCACTGTCCCAATCATACAAATTGGCCATGCTACTCAAAGTTGAAACAGATCCAGTCAATGTTTTATATAGCTTTGTATTATATTGGCAAGTGATTATCTGCCAACTGCTTTTCCTATTTTTGAGAGGGGAAAAGGCAAAATCAAAATAGAATCTGTAGGAAAGCAGAAGACAATCTTGGAAAATATACAGGGCTGGACTGTGACCACAGGCTGGCAAAGCTACTTGATAGCACACTGTCCCATTGTTTCTCCTGACTTCGAGTCCAGTGTAAGTAAGGGAAGATCCATCAGTCTTTCATACTATTACATCACCATTCTTTACTTTATAATCTTGGTTTTTCTTTTATTGGCTGCAGAATATCTTCAAGTGATTTGTTTCAAGAGTGGCCCATATGTGGTAGGTACATGTTCTGAAGCCTTTCATTTCTGATATTTGTTTTTATCATTTGGTCCTACATACAGAAAGCAATTTGGCTGGATATTCTTGGGGAGAATTCCTTCCACACAGTACTCTCTAGCTCTTGCTTCATCAAAAAATAAGGGCAGAGAAATCTGAAATCAGCCTTCCAGAGAGTTGGTGAAAAGATTGATGATTTGAGTGGTGGGTGAGCATCACTCACACTGCTCAAAAGAGAGCGTCCACACTGTGGAAGCGCATGTCCAGGTCTCTGCTTGGTGTAGATTTGGCATTTCTGAACAGGGTGAGGGAAGTTTGGAGGGGAGGTAGGAAAATTACTTTGTCTATTTATTCTCAGATAAGCCACCTGCTCTGTTTTTCCCAACATACCCTAAAAGTGTCCTTCTGTTCTGTTTTTTTTTTCAATTCAATTTGAATGGCCTTAAAATTTGTGGAAATTCCTTTTGCCTTTTGACAGTAGGTTGATGTTTTTAAGTTCTCATTTGTAGTATCATTATTAGGTAGGTTGTCTTTTACTGGGACTTTATGGGTATTTAGTGTGAAGCATCAAGAGACTGGGCTGGGGGTAACTAGCCTGATGCTATTTTAATACATAAATCTAGCTATGAAATTCAGAAAGCTTAATCAATCTGTCATAAAGTTGTCATTTGGTTTCATAGGGGAGGTTACTTAGGGCTATAATGAGAAATGATTTTGAGCCATGTAGAGGTGGCGACAAGTACATATGTACTGATGGTCGGTTGGGAAGAAGCATGAGCAATGTCCCCAGCAGACAGAGTGATCTTCTTTTTGCCATTATCCTCTAGATAGTGGATGGTTCTATGGGACTGCTGGGTTCGGCACACAGACCATGTCAGCAGCATTGTAAATACAATAGTATTAAAGCCACAGTGGAAAGAGGGCTTGTGTCAGTCCAGGTCCTCTGGGAATCAGATGCTAAAGATGGAATAATAAGTTCAAGAGATTTTGGAAGATGGAAGAGAGGGTGCAGGAGGAGTCAGGGAAAGACTTCAGACAGTGATGCAGGCCTGAAAAAAAGAGAGGGGAGGTATGAGGGTTGGGAAGAGACTTAGACCATGGTATATCTCTGAGCAAGTCCTGTCCAGCCTGGCTGGAAGCTCCAGTGCAGGCTGCCCATTGAGGAGGGCATGCTGGGAATGGCCATGTTGAGCAGAAAGTACCTCTGCTGCCCTGCTGTGCTCAGTGGCTGAGGCTGCCTGGGGAGAGTCTAGCTTTGGTTCAAATGCTGCAGTGGATCCTGAAGGTGCTACAGCTGGAGGTGCTACAGGCTAAGTGCACTACTGGAGCAGGGTTTCTCTTGAAGGGAGATCTGACCAGTGCCCTTTCATGGCTGCCACAGGGCCCTTTCCGCACTCTCCAGGAGGGGCCAGGAATGTCACCCATCCTAACAGCATATGATGCACAAGACAGCTAGTTCCAGAGACTTGATGTAAACTGAGCAGGTCCGTTCACAGGGGACCCTGGCATCTCTCTTTGGTGGGGCTGAGTGGGCAACCCAAAGCAGGTTGTCTCCAGGGGCAGTTGACATTCCACTTCAGGTGATATATGGTATGTGTGTTTGGATGGGCCCACATTGCAGCACAGAGCCCAGCTGAAGGGTCAACCTATTATTATTATTTTTTTTGAGACAGAGTCTCCTTCTGTTGTCGAGGTTGGAGTGCAGTGGTGTGATCATAGCTCACTGCAGCCTCTCACCTTATTTTTGAGCAAACATTTCATCTACCAACAATACTGAATAGCAACAACAAGGCAAACCTTGTACTAGTTACAGGTGATGTAGGACAAAATAAGATGAAGCTTCTGTCCTCAATTTGCCTATATTCTAGAGAGGGAGAAATAATACTAAAACTAAGAGAATGGTAGTAAGCACATTAGCATCAGGAATGTGGTAGGAAAGGGAAGTACAGGGGAGAGATGGCTCCTTATACAAACTTCATCTGATCCCTCCTTGGAAATGAAATATGAACAGAGGAATCTTGGGCCTTGGAAGGTCCTAGAGGAGAGGAATCCAAGACCCAGCCTCTGGGTCTATCCCACCCATACCAGTGAATGTGGAAGTTGAGAAAGGAGCATCGTGCTTAGCAGAGCGAGTGGAGGCATCAGGCATCTGGACGTCTCTCCATTCTACCCCGTCTGGGGATGCAGAAGAAGGGGATGAAATCAGCACAGAGATTTAGCAACACATCAGGTCTCATTCCACTGACCTCTTGGCTTCTGCATCATGGAACCATTCACTTTCCCTTCCCTCCATCCTCCAACATGGATGGTCAGGGCTGGACCAGTCAGAGACCATGTTTCCTAAGCCTTTTCAGGGAGTTTGCACCTCTAGGCACAGAAACATGGTGTCTTGGTCTGCAGGTCAATGAACAGCCATGCAATATAAAAAAAAAAAAAAAACAGGCTGTTGGGAGGCGCTTTTCCGTATTTGTCCCTCCTTCTCTCCTTTCACCATTGACTCCTTTTTTATAGCATTTAAAAATTATTAAATGAGATCAACCCTGATAAGCAATATCTATGTCACTTGTTGTCATTATTCTTGTCCGGAGACCCTCACAGGGCTGGAGTGGTGAGAAGACCCCTCCAATCTTACTTCCTGATGCCACCCCCACATCTCTCCTCCCCTTGGGTCCAGTTCTGGAAATTTAGTTGCAAAGAAACCATTATCATTGCCACACACTGGCTGCAGCTCCTCTGGGGTGGGTTTGGCTGCCATCTCAGGCTGACACTCCCCTGGGATGGCAAGAAAAACAAAACATGAGATTCACTGAGACAGGAAGTGAGAATGGGAGAGAAACTGGGAAGAAAAGGGGTTGGGAAAGAGGACCTCAGAAAATCAGTAGTCTGCAAAACCGGATGCCCTGTGTGGATGATGGGGGGATGCAATTTATGTGGGGCTTTTCCACCTGGACCCTGAGGGGGCACCTCAGCTGGAGGAGGAGATGGGCAACTGGACACAGGGCTAAAGGGGTCTCGTCGCTCAGTAATCACAATTTTCCATCTGGCTTGACCTGAAAGTTAATCTGGGTGCAACGACAGGAGGTGAAGTATCCAGAGGGCTCAGGCTGGCATTGGCTGGATCTTTCTCTCTCTTGCTCACACTGCAAGACTGATGGTCTCTCCCGATTTACACTAGGCACCAAGACAGCAGGGCTCGTCCATGTCAGCAGAGGGCACTCTTTCCTAACGGACTGTTTGTGCTTACTCTGAAAGACTGGGCTGATGGAGAAAGGCTCAGCCAGAATAATAATAAGACTCAGTCCTTCCTCTCAGCTGAGGGAAACCAGGGTGCCTTATTCAGAGCTGGGACAATGGCCACCTGTGTGGTGCCACCAGCAGGACTGCCTGATGCTGGAAAAGCAGTAGACTGGGGTTCTCGTCGGTTAGCATGCCATTTACCCTCTAAATGCGTATCGCATGCTGTGTGTCAGCACTCTTCTAGGGGCGGGATACAGAAGAGATGGATGAAGACGCAGTACAGGGTGGTGATTAAGAGAGTGTGATCTGAAATACATGGCCTTGGCTGGAGATCTGCTACTTCCTGTGTGATCTTGGGCAATTGACTTAACCTCTCTGGGCTGTACTGTCTTTATAAGATAGCAAAGATGATAAGGGCACAGACTCAGGACTATTCTGAACATTATATAAATTAACCCAAGTGCTGAAAGCACTGCTTGGCATGTGTAAGCTCTCATTAAATGCTTGCTACCCTTCTGGTTCTCGCGAAGTTCACATGCTAGTGAGTCTGTCAACAGTACTTGTTAGGAATTCTACTGTATTCCAGGGACTCTGTCAGGTGCTGGGGATGGTGTGGTGAAGAAAGACATGACAGTACCTGTATGGAACTTACAATCCAGATGGTAAGAATGTATCTAAGTGTTAGAAAGCAGTGTGGGATGTTACTAGAGCTAGCACTGGCTCTGTTCCTACCCAACAATTCGAGCTTGGGCCAGTCGCTTCATCTCTCTGGCCTTCATTCAGTTTCTTCATCTAGAAAGGAAAGGGGTCTGACATCATCAGGGGTCCTTGGTGGTACTGCAGGCTGGTACCATGGTGACAATGGCACCCTTGTATCCACCTGGAAGTTTCCAGGGCCCATGATGGGGTGGTTCCACTGAGTCAGAAGCCCCCTATACATCTTTCTTGTCCCCTCCCCACAGATATCAGCAGCCCTGTGGTCTCTCATGATGCTTTTAGGGTTAGCATTGGCTTTCTACCCACGCAGGTAGAGATCCTTGATTGTGTTGGTCTCTAAGATTCCTTCCAGCTTCAAGATTCAGATTCCATGAAAACTTCTTCCCTTTGGACCCGCTAGCAGGTCTGGAATCCTCGTGTTGCTTGTCTGTTGAAATGCAATTGTTACCTGTACAGGTATTATCTTTTCTGGTGATTCCAATTGATCAGACGTGAGTTGCCAGGTCCTGTGGCTATAGGAGCCCTTGACAGTGACAGGTGCTGAAGGAGGACAGTTTCATAATAAGAGGACCCCTGGGACCCCTGTTAGAGCCCAGCTAAGGGTGACACTGGCAGTCTGTTTCTGAATAACAAGTGAACAATCCATTGCACTTAGAAAGCCTTGAATGGGCAATGATAGCTCTGGCTGTTGTTTTGAGAATTTCTGATTGATCTGGTCCTTGTCCGACTTGAAAACCATATTGCTCTCTGAATCATCCTCATGAAGCAGCACAAGGCTCTGCAGTGACATTTGTGTGAAAAAAAAAATGAGGTAGGAAGACAGCCTTGTTGGGTGCTGGCATTATAGAAAAGGTACTTAGAGACTCCCTTTAGCCATGAAGGATGTATATGAACTTCGTGGAGGGGTCTGTTCTCCCCAGGATTTCTCATATACCTGAAAGGTCAGTTGCTTTGATTAAGTACAGGATGTACAAGTGAACTCTACTGAGATTCCTGTCTCTTCTTAGTTATGAAAAGGGGACTATGGCGCCCATGGTTTGTTGACCTGTCCCCAAGTTTCACTGACGTTTGAGTCAGATGCCTGACTGCCTAGGAAGCGTGTGCTGTGCTGGCCCTGCCCTCCCACGGATGAAACATAGGTTGACGTGTAATGACCGTGCTCAGGGCTTGTGGACTGAAGTACTGGTCTGGGCGTGGAAAAGTGTGGAGTGTGGCAAGTGTGTCTTCCATGTTCCCGACCTCCTCATCAGTCCACTCACGCTCCAGCTGCTCGTCATACGGCCACCAGCAGGATCTTCCCAGCGGCTTCCTGGCACCTGCAAAGCAAACAGCTCCTCACTAAAGCATCCAGTGCTCTTCACAGTCAAGCTCCGACTTTCCGATGTCTCTTCCGACCCTTTCCAGTGTTTCCACATCAATTTACTCACTGATCTCTGAACACACGGGTTGTCTCACGGGTCTGTGGCCTTTTCTCCTGCTGATCCAAAGTGGTAAAATCCTGTTCGTATCTGCCGTTGACTGAATTTTTGCTTATTCTGCCCAATTTAGATGTACGCCTTGGGGAGAATACAGAGAGGAGTGGTTATCAGTGTGGGGAAACAGACCCGAATGTGAAACCCAGCCTTACCATCTAGGTTGGGAGACTTTGAGCAGGTTTCCTGTTTCTTACTTCATAAAATGGGGAGAGCATTATCCTCCTCACAGGGTGGTTCTGAGGGTTAAATGTAATAGAGCCTGTAAAGTTGCTCCGTTCAGTGTGGGCATGTAGTAAGTCACTAAGGGAGCTATTCTTAGTAATTTTATAGGACCTTGTCTTAGCCCGTTTGGGCTGCTATAATGAACTACCATAGACCGGGTGGCTTATAAACAACCAGCGTTTATTTTTCACTTCCAGAGGCTGGGAAGTCCAAGATCAAGGTGCTGGCAGACTCTGTGTCTGGTGAGCACCTGCTTTCTGACTCACAGACAGCTGTTTTCTTGCTGTGTCCTCACATGTGGAAGGGACAAGGGAGCTCTCTCTGGGGTCTCTTTTTAAGGCACAAATCCCATTCACAGGGGCTCTGCCTCATGACTAAACACCTCCCTAAGGCTCCACCTCCTTGATTGGGAAGCTAGAAAATGGGAATAGCAAGTAAAGATACAAGGAAATAAATTTAAAGAACGAGAGAGAAAGTTGGTATGGACCAGCAAAGGCAGTGAGCCACGCACTGAGGGAGTAACTCTGCACCTGAGGTTACAAAGTGAAGAGGAAGAAAACCAAACCAAAACAAACCAAAACAAATGAAAACAAAGGAAGTATAAGGAAGAGAAAAGATAACAGAATAAAAAGACAAACACACTTAATAAAATTAAAAAAAATTTTATATTCAGTACAAAACTAAAACTCAACTCTACATTACAGACAAGCAGCATTTCTCAAAGAAAGTGGCTCAAGAAAGTTAAAACTGAAAGAAAAGACAAAGATATATCAAGGCAAAAAGCACCAAATGAAAGTAGAAAAGGCTAAAATATATAAAAGTCTCTAAGTCTCATAAATCTTTGGAATTAAATATATTAGCATCAAAATAAACTAAGCACAGCAACAATAAAAAATGATACCTGTAGAGTAGCAGATCAAGTGGCTAAAAGATAAAGGAGCATATGATTTGAATTATATGATTAATGAGTTCCTAATACATATCTGTTAAACACTGGACCCTAGTAACAGAGAATTCACATTCTAAGTACTCACTGATCATCTACAAAAATTGACCATATTTTAGGTCATGAAGAAAATCTTTAAAAATTATAACTGCAACCAAATTATTTGTTTTAAAAATTGCAAAATCAGGGGGAAATCTTATCACCAGGTAATTTTTAAAAATTCCTCTTTAAATCAACTTTGAAGCCAAAGAAGAAAATAAAACTGATACAGACTCAAATATAATGATAAAACGCTACATATCAAAACCTGAGGGATATGACTAAAATATTAATATGTTCTCAGGGAAATTAATTAAACACTTGGAATGAGCACCAACAAAAAAGAATGGAAAGAAAGCATTGATCTTAAGAACTTAGGAAAATGTCAACCAAACCACTTAAGATAAAAGCAGGCATTAATGAATAAAATAAACAACAAACCCCTCACAGTAGAATATATGAATAAATTCAAAAGCTTTTCTACGAAAAATAAATAGATATACCACTGAATAGCCTAATCAAGAAAGAAGGGGCAATGAATGAATATATATAACATTTGAAAACCTACATTGAATGGGTGATTTTCTAGGAAAATATAAAGAACTATATGTTATGTAAGATAAGACAATTAAATAAATAGAACAATAATCATGAAAAAAATGAAGAACATTATTAGGGAGTCACATCTCCAGATGATTTTACGCTAATTTCTTTTAATCTGCAAGGAAAAGATAAAATTAGAAGTATTTTAATTTTTTTGAGCATAAAGAAAGAAACCTTTCAAAATAATAAAAAACCAGTATGACATTGATATCAAAGCTTTTCAAAGAAAGAATAAAAGATCACAGACAAGTGCTCATTATGAATATCTATGCAAAAGTTTTGCATAAGGTATTATCAAATAGGGTTCAGCAGGATATTAATATGGATCACAATCAGGTAGAGTTGCAAAAATTATTCATTATTAGGAGATCTGTTATTATAATTAACCATATTAAGTTAAAAGGGAACAAAAATGACACCAGGAAGATGTTTTAAAAATTCAGCATCTACTTCTGATTAAATAGTAAGTAAAATTCTTATTAATGTTAGATAGTAGGTAATATCTTCATATTATAAATATATATCTTAAATTAAAAGCCAGCATCGGGCCAGGCATGGTGGCTCACACCTGTAATCCTAGCACTCTGGGAAGCCGAAGCGGGAGGATCGCTTGAGGTCAGGAGTTTGACACCAGCCTCAGCAAGAATGAGACCCCTCTACTAAAAATAAAAAGAAATTAGCTGGACAACTGAAAATAGAAGAATTAGCCGGGCATGGTGGCACATGCCTATAGTCCCAGCTACTCGGGAGGCTGAGGCAGAAGGATTGCTTGAGCCCAGGAGTTTGAGGTTGCTGTGAGCTAGGCTGGTGCCACAGCAACCCAGGCAACAGAACGAGACTCTGTCTCAAAAAAAGAAAAAAAAAACAACTAAACTTTGAGGTTTTGGGGGCTTATAAGGTGGGTTACATCATGGTGTATGTGCTTCTACTTTCCTTTAAGTTTGCACTCCCAAAATCAATAAAAGCCCTTTCTGAATCAAGATTTGTCTTCTTTAGAGGGAAGCTTCAGTTTAAAAAGATATATACACAGGTCAGGCATGGTGGTTCAAGCCTGTAATCCCAGAGTTTTGGGAGGCCTAGCCAGGAGGGTTGCTTGAGGCCAAGAGTTCGAGACCAGCCTGGGCTACAAGTGAGGACCCATCTCTACCAAAAAAAAAAAAAAAAAAATCAGCATGGCACGTGCCTACAGTCCCAGCTACTAGGGAAACTGAGGTGAGAGGATCACTTGAGCCCAGCTTGTCTCCAAAACAAAAAAAAAAGTTAAAACTATACACACACACATGTATTGTGTGTGTGAATGTGTGTTATTTTTCTGTATCTATGAAATGTCTGTTAACATTGTTTTTTAAATTTAACAAACACTATAAAATAATATGCAGTTTATGATAAATTCAGATATATATTCATTGATACATATTTATATGTCATTTTATTAAAGAATATCTAGCTGAAAAAGTGTATGTCATGAAGATAGAGAGTAGATTGGTGGTTACCAGAGGCTGAGGAGGGGAAGTGGGAGGGAGAATGAAGGGGAAAAAAAAGAATATAAATGTATTTATTACCACTGAACTGTACACATAAAAATGGTAAAGATGGTAAATTACATGTGTATTATTGACTTCAATAGAAATAAATTTAAAAAGAATATAGAAATGTTGTTATTTTTGTTCCCTTATATAACTTTTCAGAAGTATCAGAATATTAACAGCAGTCACTTCTGAGTATTAGAACTTTGGCTGATTTTTATTTTCTTTTTCATATACCACTCTTTTTCTAATATGTTTTACATTTGTAATTTAACAGAATATTTTTAAAAGAAATTTTTAAAAAGCTAGTTTCTTCCCAAGTCTCTTCGAAATAAAAGTACACACCCACATGTTCTTTAATTTTGTCTGTTTTGTGTGTCCACGTTTCTACCAGAGGTAGGGCCCGTATCAGTTCATTCCTTGCCTGTTCCCTCTCTGGCACTAAGGAGACTGCAACTGAGATCCCAGCCAGGCAGTTCTGGAAGAGAGTAAAGCCGGGGGCCTGGCCACGACCCCTAGGAGGGGGACCATTTCACCAGCTTGGCTTCTTTGGGAGATGTTTTTCCCTTAGCACAGGTGGAGTTGAGACTTGGGCTCAGGAAAGAGTGCAGAGTCCTGCTTAGGGGATGAGGGAGCCACAGGTAAAGTATCGAAGTCCGTCTGGAGTTGTGGGACCATCCAGTCTAGTGAGGCCAAAAAGGGGAAAATACGAGGTCTGCTGGTCTCCTGTCTTTAGATCTTCAAAAAGTACTAGGCAAGAATGCCGCAGAGAAAAGGGGGAAAAGTGGCAAGGAGGGGGAGATCCAGGAAAGTGCTGTCCAGACAGACTCGTGGGATCTCCCAGCAGAGACGCCCAGTGTATGGAAAGCCTCACACCCACTTGCCTCACCCAGTCCATCCCAAATCAGCCCCAGGGACTTCTTCCCAGGCTTTTCTCTTCACTAAAGATCTCCATGAGTGTATTTTGTTTGATCTTGTCTTAACCCTGTGAGGAAGTTGGATTAGATGTTATCCCACCTTTCTGACAAAGAAAATGAGCTTCCAAGAAGTTCGCTACTTACATGGCTGGTGAGTGGAGAGCATGGGCCTCGAGCTCTGCACAGTTGATCCAAATCATGGGTCCTTTCCAGTGCCCAATACTGACTTTGTTTCCCTGAACAAGTCACAGGCCTTTACAAGCTCCTAAAACTGGACATTGGCCCAGTTTTCTAAAGACTTTCCTTGCCACCAAGGACCTCTGAAAGGCTGCTCCTGTGCTCCTGGCCTGTGGGGTTGGAGGGCTCCATGGGGGCTGGGGCTGCGGCTGGGCCTGGGAGAATAGTCCCGCCAGCTTCCACTCCTGCCCCAGGCTCTACAGAAGCTTTGGAAACTGCAGTGGTCCCCAAATGCCTTTACTGTGCCTCCATCCTCAGGGAGCTCTGTCCTTTACAGTTTGGGGCCTGCTTCCTTAACAGACCCACCGTCTTTCCAACATTCCCCCCCTGCCCTGGCATTAGGATCCAGGGATTTATTCTGATGAATAGAGTTGTTTAAGGGAGAGAGCTTGAAGAGATCACAGAGCAATAAAAGCAGTATGACCTTGATTAAAATTGCTCTAATTGGGCCGGGCGCGGTGGCTCATGCCTGTAATCCTAGCACTCTGGGAGGCCAAGGCAGGTGGATCGCTCAAGGTCAGGAGTTCGAGACCAGCCTGAGCAAGAGTGAGACCCCGTCTCTACTGAAAAAAAAAGAAAGAAATTATCTGGCCAACTAAAATATATACATAGGAAAAATTAGCCGGGCATGGTGGCACATGTCTGTAGTCCCAGCTACTTGGGAGGCTGAGCCAGTAGGATCACTTAAGCCCAGGAGTTTGAGGTTGCTGTAAGCTAGGCTGATGCCACGGCACTCACTCTAGCCCAGGCAACAGAGCAAGACTCTGTCTCAAAAAAAAAAAAAAAAAAAGAAGGAAACAAACCGTCTTTAGTTTTTTTTAAAAAAAATTAAAAAAAAATTGCTCTAATTATATTCCTGGTATTATGCCTCATCCCGCAGCCATAAAAATACCAATATTTTGTCTTTTGAGATGGCAGATAAGGACTAATAATATGAACATATAGGAGAGTACTTTAAGATTCTGGACAAACCTAATGCGAATTAATGGTGTTTCCCTGACCACATTCTAGTGCAGAATGGCTGCGTGGTGCGGAAGGAAGGAGGGCAACGGTGAGTACATAGTCAGAAGGATTGGAGGTGGCAGCATGAGGAAGGGCCTTGGAGCTGGGTTAGCCCACAGTTTCCACCCCAGGCCCTGCCATCGCCCACCCTCACACACTGCACCTGCATCCTCATCGTGCCCACAGGTAAAGGTCTCAACCTGCTCACATGCAGCCAGTGCTCCACCCCATTGCACAGGGCTACCTGAATGAACACAGGGTGGGCCTCTTCTGCCACTGGTGAATACGACATACCTGCAGGTGCGTGCTAGGCTGCTCCACACCCCAGCTCTCGGCACACCATGGCCACATCCTTTATGTCTCAGCTGTCATCACACACGGTGCCCCAGTGACCTTCCTATTCTACCTCCAGCCTTGGGTAGGGGCTCTGCAAACACGAGAGGGAGAGCACGCTCAGAAATGTACTGTTAAGGCAGCTGCCAGTGTTAAGAGAGGATGTTTGACAATGGTGGTGGTGGCGGTGGTGATGGCGGTGGTGGTGTGGGGTTAGGGCACTTGCTAAAGCTTTGGTTCTATTCTACCCCATCACCACCTCCCACAAGCAACTCACTCTATGAATGGCCCATGTGCAAGGACACCTAAGAAAGCCTGTGCTTTCACTCTGAAGATAAAGGGATGTGGAGACATAGACATTTACAGTTTGATTCTCATGAGCTCAAAAAAAAAAAAAAAAAGGTTAGAAACAGAGAACACCAGAATTAGATCTTTCCTAGAGATAGAGACTGCTGAGGCGGCAGGATCACCTGAGCCCAGATATCCAAGGTTGTACAGAGCTATGATCACACCACTGCACTCCAGCCTGGGCAACAGAGCAAGACCCTGTCTCAAAACAAAACAAAATAAAACAAAACACCAAACAAAAAAAGAAATTCTCAGTAATTTCCCCAAAAGTAAAAATTATACAGGTCACATTTTTGGTTAAATGTTAGATACAAAAATAACAAAGAAATCTATAAGAAATTTAAGAAATTAATAAAGATAAAAATCTATTTATGAGAAACTGTGAATGCCAGATTTTAAAAGAAATGAAAACCCATGTTACACATACTTTAAACATTAGACAAATGAAAATATGATGCATCAAAACTTTTAGAATGAAGTAAAATTGGTACTTGAAAACATATCATTTCAAATGCATTTATTAGAAAACAAAGATGAAAAATGAATAAGTATTTCAGTTAAGAAATTAAAGAAAGAACAACATAAAATAAAATAAAAGGAGGAAGAATATATTGAAAGTAAAGGAGAAATAAATGAATTAGAAAACCAAAACTAAGTGCATTTAAATAATAAAACTATATATATTTGAATAATAAAAATAAATTTGGCTCTTCGAAAAGAACACTACAACAGAAAAACCTCTGGCACATCTGTGGCTTGGAAAGGGTCCTCACGGTGGCCGACATTCCTGTGTCATGTGCACATTCTCCTCAGAGGTCTGGATCTTGCCCTGTGAGCCTCTCCTCTAAATTTCTAGTTTTTTCCTGGTTCATTTGTCCCCTCATCCCAAGGGTGATAGCTTGTTTTTGCAATTGCTGTCCCTATTACACCTTAGAATTCTCTTTAACTCTTTTAATAGTTCACTGCCTTTAACTAGTTAATAATTTTTATATTAAATCATCCCTGTTCAAATCACTGGTGTGTTTTCTATTTCCCTGTTGGACCCTGACTGTTAACATTCTGTAGCTTACCCAGCTTGTTTTGATTGTTAGAGTGCGAGGAATAGGATCTTGTGAAGTTCTCCATCTAACCCACAAGTGGAACTTCTGTTACATTTTGAGATATGCAGGTTTAACAGCTGAAAAGTGATATTTCCTTACTGTTTGTATTTCTTTAGTTCTTAGTGTGTCTATCCTTCAGATGTATATAAATCTTCAGTTTTCTCACTTTTCTTTTTCAGTGAACTACCTATTCATTTCTTTTGTCTCTTTTTCTACTGGATTGTCTGTTTTTTCTTATCCATTTTGAAGAGTTCTATGTATTAGGGAAATTAGTGTTTGTCATATGTCCTGCAAATATTTTAAATTTACATTTTGCTTTCCAAATACGTTCCTTATCTATTGCCATATTAACAAATTGCCCCCAAATTTAGCAGCTTATAACCATAGACTTTTATATTAAACTGTTTGTGAGGGTCAAGAATGCAGAAGTAACTTAGCTGGCTGGCTCTGGCTCAGACTGTCTCATCAGGCTGCAGTCATCTCAAGGCTTCACTGGGGCTAGAGAACCTTCTAAGCTCACACATGTGGTTGCTGGCAGGCCTCAGGTCTTCACTGGCCATTGTCCGGAGGCTTCAGTCCCTCACTCCATAGACCGCCACAGGGCTGCCTGCCAACATGGCAGCTGGCTTCCCCAGAGTGAGGGATCCACGAGGGCACCCAAAACAGGAGCCCTTATCTGTTGACCCAATAGCTCGGAAGTGACACACCATACTTCCGTTGAATGCTATTGATCACACAAAGCAATCCTGCTACAATGTGTGGGAGGTAACTACGAAAGGGTATGAATACCTGGTGTCAAGGATTATTGGGAGTCTCTTGGAAGCTGGCTACCACACCAGCACTTTAAAAATTGTTTTGTTATCATATTTATGTCTTCGTTTAATGGCTTAAAAGTTTCTGGATTTTGCTTAGAAAGATGTAGTTCACCAAGATTATCAAAAATTATCTATCACACTTTCTTCTAGTACTTGCACAGTTTCTATTTTTATATTAATTTTTCATCCACTTGGAGTTCATTTCTGTGTAACTAGTAGGCAGGGATCTAGATTTATTTTTCTAGGCCGGGCGTGGTGGCTCACACCTGTAATCCTAGCACTCTGGGAGGCAGAGGCAGGAGGATCACTCGAGGTCAGGAGTTTGAGACCAGCCTGAGCAAGAGCGAGACCCCTTCTCTACTAAAAATAGAAAGAAATGATCTGGACAGCTAAAAATATACAGAAAAAAAATTAGCCAGGCATGGTGGTGCATGCCTATAGTCCCAGCTACTCGGGAGGCTGAGGCAGAAGGATTGCTTGAGCCCAGGAGTTTGAGGTTGCTGTGAGCTAGGCTGACACCATGGCACTCTAGCCTGGGGAACAGAGCGAGACTCTGTATCAAAAAAATAAATAAATTAATTAATTAATTAAAAAAATAGATTTATTTTTCTAAATGGCTAGTCATTTGTCTCAGGACCTTTTTAGTAGTCAATGTTCTCTTCACTAAATTGGGATTTTTTTTATCATATACATCATTTATATCAAGGCATATTTCTGGAACTCCTGTTTGATTTCATTGATGTGTCTACTCACGTTCTAGTTCCAAACTTAATTGTCATAGTTTTATATTTGGTTGCTTTTCTCTTTTCATTTAGAAATAATTATAGTTTCAAAGAAATCGCAAAGAAATGCATAAAAAGGTCCCACACACCTTTTGTCCAACCTCCACCAGTGTTAACATAGCTATAGTACATATCAAAACTGGGAAATTGGCATTGGTATAAGCCACAGAACGTATTTAGATTTTACCAGTTACAGATGCAATTATTTATCTGTGTTTGCATGTAGCTGTATGTGATTTTATCATCAGCTTCATGTAATTACCATCACAATCAAGATACTTCCTGTACTGTCACCAGAGATCCCTTGCATGACTCTTGTGTAGCCATACTCCCCCTCTCCACACCATTCCCTAGCCCCTAGCAACCACCAACTTATTCTCTACCTGTAAAATTATATTATTTCACAAATATCATATAAATGGAATCATGTAGTGTGTATTCTTTTGAGATTAGATTTTTTCATTCAGAGAAATTTCCTTGAGGTTCATCCAAGTTTTTGACTGTATCAATATTTATTCCTTATAATCACAGAATGAATGCATCATGGTTTGTTTAGCCATTCACCCCTCGGATGACATTTGGGTAGTTTTCAGGCTTTGGCTGTTAGGAAAAAAAAGCTGCTATAAACATGTATGTATTTGTTTCTCCTTGAAAATAAGTTTTCTTTTCTCTGTCCAAGAGTGGAAGTGATGGATTACATGCTAAGTCCATCTTTAATACATATATTTTTAAAACTGACAAACTATTGTCGACAGTAGATGTACCGTTTTACATTTCCATCAGCAATGTATAAGTGATCTTATTTCTCCACAGCTCCACCAGCATTTCATGTAATCACTGTTTTTAAAAAAATTTTAGTAAGTGTGTAGTGATATCTTATGGTGGTTTTGATTGGCATTTCTCTAGTACCTAATGATGCTGCACACATTTTTATGTCCTCATTTGCCATTTGTATATACTTGTTGAGAAAATTTTCATGTCTTTTGCTCATTAAAAAGAATTATAATGATTTATTTTATTTATTTAAAAAATTATTAAAAATTCATTTATTTATATTTATTTAAAATATATAAAATTTATTTCATTTATTTAAATATTTATAACTTTAAAATTTAATTGACAAGCAAAAATTATATATATTTATCATGTACAACATTTTATTTTGAAATATGTGTATGTTGTGGAATGGCTAAATCCAGCTAATTAACATATGCATTACCTCAGATACTTATCATTTTTTGTGGTGAGCATACTTAAAATCTACTTTTTTAGCAATTTTCAAGAATATGTTGTTATTAACTATAGTCACAGTATTATAGTGTTGTTTTAACATTTAATTTCCATTTGTTTATTGCTGGTATATAGACATGCAACTGATGTTTGTGTGCTGATTTTGTATCTCTTGACCTTATTGAATTCACTTATTAGTTCTACTCTAGGAGGGTAGTTTTTGTCTATTCTCAGGATATTTTTATGTAGAAAATCATGTCATTTGCAAATGAGGCAGATTTATTTCTTCCTTTCTAATCTGTAAGCATTTTTTGTTCTTTCCTTATTGTAGTGGTTAGAACTTCCAGTATTATTGAATAAGAGTTATGAGAGCAGACATCCTTGTTTTGTGCCCAGTCTTAAGGGGGAAACACTCAGTTTTTCACCATTAAGTATGATGTTAGTTGTAGGTTTTTAATAGATGTTCTTTATGAGGCTGAGGTTAGTATGTTGTTTAATTTTCACTTCTTTGAAGTTTTTTATGTTATGTGATTGATTTCTAGTTTTATTCCATTATGGTCAGAGAACATATTCCTGTATGATTTCAATTGTTTTAAATTTGTTAAGGTTTGTTTTATAACTCAGGAAATACTCTGCCTTAGTCAATGTTCCATGGGTGCTTGAAAAAAATGTGTATTTCACTGTGTGTTGTGCTCAGTGAATGTCAGTTATATCCTGATGATTGACAGTGTTGATCAGTTCTTCTGTATCTTTGCTTGTTTTCTACCAATTGCTATCAATTGCTGACAGCTGAAATTGAAGTCTTCATCTATAATTATGGGTTAATTCCCACAGTTTTAAATGCACTTTCCCATATAATAGGGCTTGTACTCTTTAGTGCTCTTTTAGATCTTCTCTGACCATCCTTATAGGTTTATTTCTTTACATGAACTTTAGAATGAGGCAGGAGGATTGCTTGAGACCAGGAGTTCCAGGACAGTCTGGGAACATTTCTTTAAAAAAAAAACAAAACCAAAAAGGTTTAAAAAATGAGTGAGGTTGACTAGTACAAAAGAGCAAAATTATTTTTATATTTTTGTTAGAATCACAATAAATTTATAGACATAAATAACTAATAAATTATCATACAAATAATATGCATGAACAATAAATGTATAAATAATCAACATACAATATCGAGGCTTGTTTGCATTATGATTTAAATCTTATATTATCTTACTCATGAGAGTTTGAAGATTTCTTTATATTTGTTCTGCAATTTTGCTAGGCTTATTCCTAGATATATTATTTTTTTCTATTTGTAAATAGGATGTTATATTCTATTTTCCCATTAGTGATTGGCCTTGGCCACTTAAAGGCTTTTGATCCATTTTGTCCAATTGCTTAATAGAACAGTTGCACAATTACACTTTCATTGTTCTACTCCAAGACTATAATCAGGCAGTGAAACCTGGACTGAGAAAAATTATTAGTCCTTTCTTTAGTCCTAACTTCCCACCCCAGTGGTTTTCTATCTCATGTTAGAGTAAAAGTTCAAGTGGTTTGGTCTACTAGTTCCTCCCTACGTCACTGGGCTACCCAGGTGTACTTTTTGGACCTCACTCCCTACGTTTTTCCCTGGTGCTCTCAGCTTCAGCCACAGTAGCCTTCCTGGTATTCCTGGAAAACACTCAGCACGCTTTTGTATCAGGGCCTTTGCACTGGCTGTTCCCCCTGTTGGCAGTAATTTCCCACCAGATACCCATATGGGACATCCCTTCATTTCCTCACATGTCTGTTCACATGTCACTTTGTCAGTGAGGCCTTGCTTGATGAACTCATATAGAAGAGAAACCCTCCCCTCCATCTCCTTTACCTTCTTCTAAAACAGCATTTATCAACATATGAAATACTACATATTTTATTCATCTTTTCTTTACCCTTTAGAATGTAAGCTAAATAAGGGCCAAGACCTTCTCTTTTGTTTACTGTAAGATCTTGCCTCATAGGGTACATGTAAATGTTTGGTAAGCATGAGTGAAAAGAATGAATAATATTGAAGTATCGCAAGAATGGAAAAACAAACATCACATGTACTCACTATTAAGTGGGAACTAAATGATCAACACTCATTTGTACATATGGTAGTAAAATTCAACAGAAGTCAAGCAGGTGGGAGGGGAGAAGAGGGGATGGGTAAATGCACACCTAACGTGTACAATGCACACTATCTGTGTGATGGACACACTTACAACTTTGACTCAAAACTGTACAAAAGTAATTCTTATGACCAAAACTTTTGTACCCCCGTGATATTCTGAAATTTTTTAAAAAAGTGAATACTATTGGCGTAGGAGAGTGCCATCTTACTGTACCTTCACTTCACTGACCTGCAAAGGGATTGCCCCTCAGCTTATGTGAGGCTCCGTACGTTACTTGGGAAGGGTCTGCGCCTAAAAAGGAGAAGACGGTCCAAACAAATTCCCTGCAGAGAATAGTGTAGCATGTGCAGAGGAGACCAGACTAAATTTGCAGATGTCAACGGGCTCTGCTGAAATAATTTTCTGTACTCCCAGGAAGGAAATGTCTGGGTACAGAACCAGTGCATGACTTCTGTGTTTCTGGATAAAGCTGTTGTGGCTTCACAGAAGAAAAAAAGACATTTCTGGGTTATACGAGGCCACTGTGAAGGGAGAAGCCCAGTGGCCGCACAGCTCCCCCACCCCTTCCCTCTTTGCTGGGATAGAAGGCAGTCCTGATGATCTTAGAGCCAGGGTTGTGGTTGATCAGGACTGATAAATTTCCTTTCAGACTGTGATCCAGGCACAGAAACCATGGTCTAGGAGAGGCATTAGCAACTGGGTGACTGGAATTTCCAGGGATGAGTTATCTCATTTCTCAGAGAACTACTTCTCAGGCAATTATCACTGCTTTCCTTTCATGGAAAAATACTGATCAAATGCTTGATGCTACATACAGTGTCCCCATATTTGTACATTTTTAACTTAAAAGTCTAAGCTACCTGTATGTCCTATATTAGACCCCAAATCCAAAATTTATCATCAGAAATGGCTGCAAAAGAATATTCATTGTTGGGATATTAATTATACGGAAAACAATAAAACTGTCAGTATTAGGGAATTGGTTAGATTATTGTACATTCACAAAATGGAGTAGTGTGTAGTTATGTAGGAAGTAAATAAATTTTTTTGGTGTACAGAGATATATGTGATATCTAAGTAAACAAAACGAGGTTATAAATCGGCATTATAATATGATCCTATTCTATGTCCATGATGAAATTACTATTTAAAAACAAGTATCGGCCAGGCGCGGTGGCTCACGCCTGTAATCCTAGCACTCTGGGAGACTGAGGCGGGTGGATCGCTCAAGGTGAGGGGTTCGAGACCAGCCTCAGCAACAGCGAGACCCCGTCTCTACTGAAAATAGAAAGAAATTATCTGGCCAACTAAAATATATATAGAAAAAATTAGCCAGGCATGGTGGTACATGCCTGTAGTCCCAGCTACCCAGGAGGCTGAGGCAGTAGGATCACTTAAGCCCAGGAGTTTGAGGTTGCTGTGAGCTAGGCTGATGCCACGGTACTCACTCTAGCCCGGGCAACAAAGCGAGACTCTGTCTCAAAAGCAAAACAAAACAAAACAAAAACAACAAATAAAAATACCAAAAAATAAAAACAAGTATCAACATGTGTCAATTAATCTAGAGATCAGAAACAAAATTTATTACAGTAAGAGAACTGCTCTTTTATTAGAGAGAAATACTTTAGTGTGCTATGTTAAAAAAAAACAACAAAACATCACCTGTCCCACCCCCACCTCCCCACCTCATCTAGGTAGTACATGGTAAGATGAAGAATGGCTAAAGTTCTTCTGAAAAAGAAATTAAAAGAAGTCATAAACAACATAGAAAAATAATTTCCAGAGTACCACAAGTCACTTTTCTCACTGCTAAGTTAGAGTGCCAGAGATTACTTCTTCAGGCTGAAACCTGCCTAGGTGGTAGCTGCCTGCTGGAGTCATTCTCATGATACCACGACATCCACCCAGGACTTCACAGGTGCACAGAGCATTCACATCATCTGAAGTACTGCATCTGCCAAGCTGCCTATGAGACAGGCAGAGGAAGACATTCTTATTGTTATCATTTGGTAAATGAAGAGATCAGATCAGGGAGTTTCAATGACATACCTCAAATCTCAGAGCCAGTAACTACTAAAGACTATTTGTCTGTGTTTTAGGCTTAGTAACTCAATTGTATCAGTATCAGGGCTGAACCCACACTGCTGAATTAATTCTCATTGTACAGACACACAGAAGACTCATTTATAAACTTAAAGATCAATTTTTTAAAGTCTTATATATTGGATATATC
This sequence comes from Lemur catta, assembly GCF_020740605.2. Classification (NCBI taxonomy): domain Eukaryota; kingdom Metazoa; phylum Chordata; class Mammalia; order Primates; family Lemuridae; genus Lemur; species Lemur catta. The sequence goes on along the minus strand of NC_059130.1, from coordinate 30,920,255 downwards.
TTTCAGGGTGAACACTCTATATAATACCCCTTTCTTAGTACCAAGATAATTGAAAAATAGAATTCATTCATTTATGTAGTCATTAAAAATTTGAATATTTATTAATTGCCTACTTTATGCTGAATTCTGTTGTAGATGCTGACTCTTGAGTGACATACAAAAAATATATGATCTTTATTCCCATTTAATGCAGGAAGACAGATATTAAAAATTGTGATAAGAAAAGAAAAATTACATTGCTATGAGCGAATGAAATAAGGCAAACATTTATATTGGGCTTGTATTAGGATTCTTGACCAAAAGTGACAGAAACCCAACTTAAATTAGTTTAGGTTAAAAAAAAGAGACAACATAGAGAGAAAATGTAATGACTGTTTTAGCCTGAGTTTTCTAGAAATAAGAGCCTGAGGCAGGGATTAAGTTTTTTTTTGATATTAAATTTTTATTTATTTATTATTTTTTATTTCACCTCATCATGGGGGTACATAAGTTTAGGTTATATACATTTTCCATGTCCCACCCATCCCCCCGAGTCACAGTGCCAAGCGCGTCCGTTCTCATTCTCCAGACAGTGCGCCTGGCACTCATCATGTAGTCATACCTCCATCCCCTGCCCCCCCCACCTCCCTGGGTCTGCACCTTCAAGCATGACCATTCCCCAGAGGGTGTGCAACGCACTCATCATGTAGGCATACACTCACCCCCTCCCCCCACCCCCCATCCCAGTCTGATATCCAATTGGTATCCTTCCCTGATGTACATTTAGGTGATGATCAGGGAAACCAGTTTTCTGGTGAGTACATGTGAGGCTTGTTTTTCCATTCTTTGGATACTTCACTTAGTATAATGGGTTCCAGCTCTCTCCAGGAGAACCAAAGAGATGTCGTATCATCGTTATTTCTTATAGCTGAGTAGTACTCCATGGTATACATATACCACAGTTTACTAATCCATTCGTGGATCGATGGGCACTTGGGTTGTTTCCACATCTTTGCGATTGTAAATTGTGCTGCTATAAACATTCGGGTACAGGTGTCTTTGTTAAAGAATGACTTTTGTTCTTCTGGGTATATGCCCAATAATGGAATTGCTGGATCAAATGGTAGGTCTACTTGAATCTGTTGAAGGTATCTCCATATTGCTTTCCATAGGGGTTGCACTAGTTTGCATTCCCACCAGCAGTGTATGAGTGTTCCTGTCTCTCCGCATCCACGCCAACATGTGTTGTTTTGGGATTTTTTGATAAAGGCCATTCTCACCGGAGTTAAGTGGTATCTCATTGTGGTTTTGATTTGCATTTCCCTGATGATTAGGGATGTTGAGCATTTTTTGATATGTTTTTTGGCCATTCTTATGTCTTCTTTTGAAAAATTTCTATTCATGTCCTTTGCCCATTTTTTGATAGGATTGTTTGATTTTTTCTTGCTGATTTTCCTGAGTTCTAAATAGATTCTTGTTATCAGTCTTTTATCTGATGTGTAGTATGCGAAAATTTTTTCCCATTCTGTAGGCTGTCTGTTTATTTTCGTGACTGTTTCTTTGGCTGTGCAGAAGCTTTTTAATTTAATCAGGTCCCAGTCATTTATTTTTGTTGTTGCTGCGATTGCCTTAGGGGTTTTCTTTATAAATTCTTTGCCTAGACCAATGTCTGTAAGAGTCTTTCCTACATTTTCTTCTAGAATTCTAATTGTTTCCCACTTAAGGTTTAAATCTGTTATCCACCGTGATTTGATTTTTGTGAGAGGTGAAATCTGTGGGTCCTGTTTCAGTCTTCTACATGTGGCTATCCAGTTTTCCCAGCACCATTTATTGAATAGGGACTCTTGTCCCCAGAGTATATTTTTGTCTATTTTGTCAAAGATTAGATGGTTATATGAGGATGGTTTTATATTTGGGGTTTCTGTTCTGTTCCACTGCTCTGTGTCCCTGCCCTTGTGCCAATACCAAGCAGTTTTAAGAACCACAGCTTTGTAGTATAGTTTGAAGTCTGGCAAATCAATACCTCCCATTTTGTTTTTATTGCTTAAGATTGCTTTTGCTATATGGGGTCTTCTCTGATTCCATACAAAGTGTATAATTATTTTTTCTAAATCTGTGAAAAATGATGTTGGTAATTTAATAGGAATTGCATTGAATCTATAGATTACTTTGGGTAGTATAGACATTTTAACGATGTTAATTCTTCCAATCCATGAGCATGGTATGGATTTCCACTTATTTACGTGTTCTGCAATTTCCTTCCTTAGCGTTTCATAGTTCTCTTTATAGAGGTCCTTTACCTGTTTAGTTAAATATATTCCTAGATATTTTATTTTCTTTGTTGCTATTGTGAAAGGTATTGAGTCCTTAAGTTGGTTCTCCGATTGAATGGTATTGGCATATATGAATGCCTCTGATTTGTGTGTATTGACTTTGTAACCTGAGACATTACTGAATTCATTAATTAATTCCAGGAGTCTCTTGGTTGAATCATTGGGGTTTTCCAGATACAACATCATGTCATCAGCGAAGAGTGAGAGGTTGATCTCTTCTGTCCCCATTTGGACACCTTTGATTCTGCTCTCTTTTCTGATAGCTCTCACAAGGACTTCCAATACTATGTTGAAAAGTAATGGGGACAGTGGGCAGCCTTGTCTGGTTCCAGTTCTGAGTGGGAATGCTTTCAATTTTTCCCCATTCAGTATGATGTTGGCTGTGGGTTTGTCATATATGGCTTGTATTATTTTTAGGTAGGTCCCATTTATGCCTATGTTGTTAAGTGTTTTTATCATAAAAGGGTGTTGAATTTTGTCAAATGCTTTTTCTGCATCTATTGAGAGGATCATATGGTCTTTATTTTTGCTTCTATTTACGTGGTTAATTACATTTATAGATTTCCGTATGTTAAACCACCCCTGCATCTCTGGGATGAAGCCTACTTGGTCATGATGAATTATTTTTTTAATCAGCACTTGGATACGATTTGCTAGGATTTTATTGAGAATTTTTGCATCTATGTTCATGAGAGAAATTGGTCTGTAGTTTTCTTTTTTTTGTTGCATCCTTTCCTTGGTATCAATGTTATATTGGCTTGGTAGAATGTGTTGGGGAGAATTCCATCCTTCTCAATATTGAAGAATAGTTTATGTAGGATGGGCACCAGTTCATCTTTGTATGTATGGTAAAATTCAGGTGTGAACCCATCCGGACCAGGGCTTTTCTTTTTGGGAAGGTTTTTTATTGCTGTTTCAATTTCGGTTCTTGATATTGGTCTATTCAGGAATTCTATTTCTTCCTGATTGAGCTTGGGAAGGCTGTGTGTTTCTAAAAATTTGTCCATTTCCTCCTCATTTTCCAATTTGTGTGCATAAAGATTTTTGTAATATTCATAGATAATGTCACGTATCTCTGTGGCTTCAGTTGTGATTTCTCCTTTCATGTTCCTGATGGAAGTTATTAAAGATTTTTCTTTTCTGCTCTTGGTTAGTCTAGCCAGTGGTGTGTCTATTTTATTTATCTTTTCAAAGAACCAACTTTTTGTTTTATTAATTTCCCTTATAGTATTTTTGTTGTCTTTTTCATTTAATTCTGATTTGATCTTAATAATTTCTCCCCTTCTGCTGGGTTTGGGGTCAGTCTGTTCTTCTTTCTCCAGCTCTTTGAGTCTATTCATTAAGTTGTCTATTTGTAAGTTGTCTGTCTTTTTGAAATAGGCATTTATGGAAATGAATTTTCCTCTCAGGACTGCTTTAGCTGCATCCCATAGATTTTGATAAGTTGTGTCACCTTTGTCATTTAATTCAAAGAATGTTTTGATTTCTGACTTAATTTCTTCCTTTACAAAATTGTTATTCAGGAGAAGGTTGTTTAGCTTCCATGACTTTGAGTAGGAATGAGAGTTCCTGTTAGGGTTCATTATTATTTTTATTCCATTGTGATCTGAGAAGATGCAGGGTATGATTTCTATTTTTTTAATTTTTTTAAGACTTGCTTTATGACCTAGGATATGGTCAATCTTAGAGAATGTTCCGTGAGCTGATGAGAAGAATGTATATTCAGTGGATTTCGGGTAGAATGTCCTGTAGATGTCAGTCAGGCCCATTTGTTCTAGCATTCTGTTTAAGTCTACTATGTCTTTGCTTATTTTCTGCTTGGAGGATCTGTCCTGTGCTGTCAGTGGGGTGTTAAAGTCTCCAACTATTAAAGTGTTGTTGTCTATGATTTGGTTTAGATCGAGTAGGATTTGCTTTATGAATCTGGGTGCGCCTAGATTGGGTGCATATATATTAAGTATGGTTATATCTTCTTGTTGAATTGTGCCTTTCACCAGTATGTAGTGACCGTCTTTTTCTTTTATTACTTTTGTTGGTTTAAAGACTAAGTTATTGGAAATTAAAACTGCCACACCAGCTTTCTTTTGGCTACCATTTGCTTGAAATATCAGGTTCCATCCTTTTATTTTCAGTGTAAATGCATCTTTGCTGGTTAAGTGAGTTTCCTGAAGGCAGCAGATACTTGGTTTGTGTTTTTTTATCCATTGGCCCAGTCTATGTCTCTTGAGTGGGGAATTCAGGCCATTGACATTTAGTGAGAGAACTGATAACTGGGATAGATTTCTGTTTATCTTATTGGGTAGAACTTCATTGCTATGTTTTCTCTCTTGAGCCATTGTGGTGGCTAGAATTTGATGTTTAGCTCTTGGGTGGTTTTACATTCGTGGGTCTTTGTTGTGATGATCCATGTGTAACTCTCTTTTGAGTACTTCTTGGAGGGGTGGTCTTGTCTTGGTGAATTCCCTGAGTCCTTGTTTATCTGAGAATGTCTTAATTTCTCCTTCATATAGAAAGCTTAGCTTAGCTGGGTACAAGATTCTAGGCTGGGCATTATTCTGTTTCAGAAGAGTGAGAATGGGGCCCCAACTTCTTCTTGCTTGTAAAGTTTCAGTTGAGAAATCTGGCGTAATTCTAATGGGTCTCCCTTTGTATGTTACTTGTTTCTTTCTCCTTACAGCTCGAAGAAGGGTCTCTTTAGTGGATATTTTGGTCAGTCTGACGACTACGTGGCGTGGTGTTTTCCTATTTGCTATGAATCTACCAGGGGTTCTTTGAGCTTCTTGAACCTGTATATCTAAAGTTTTAGCAAGGCCTGGGAAATTTTCTTCTATTATGTCTTCAAATAGTTTATCCAGCCCTTGCTTATTATCTTCTTCACCTTCAGGGATGCCTATAACTCTCACGTTAGGTTTCTTCACATAATCCCACATTTCTTGAAGACTCTGATCTTTTTTCTTATTTCTTTGCTCTATCTCTGTGACTGTCTTATTTAATTGGAAAGAGTTATCTTCGATCTCTGAGATTCTGTCTTCTATTTGATCTACCCTGTTCTTGAGACTTTCCACTGTGTTTTGTAGCTCCCTGAATAAATCCCTCATTTCTAGGAGTTCAGTTTGGTTTTTCTTCAATATGTCTATTTCTTTAGTGAATTTTTCTTCCAAATCCTGGAATTTTTTTGCGGTTTCTTTGCGTTGGATGTCAATTTTTTCTTGTATATCATTCAGCTTATTTATAACCCAAGACTGAAATTCTTCTGGTAACATGTTGGTATTCTGAAACTGGCTTGTGCCAATTGGAGGAGAGTTGGTATTTCTCTTTGGGGGCGAGGTTTCAGTTTGGTTTTTTGTGCTCCCCATATTTTTCCGCTGAGCCCTTCCCATCTGGTCTATCGTTAGATCTTTTCTCACAGCTTTAGTCTAGTTAACAGCACGTCTTGTACTCTGTTCTTAGGCTGTGAAACAGTCTAGGTATGTTGCTTCCTTTTTCTAGAGGGGGAGACTGTTGTGTGTTGTTTAGAGTTTTTTTTCTATCTCAGTTGGGGGACTGCTTCTGATGGGTCCACCCCCAGAGGGTTGGCTTGACCTAAGACCAGTTTGGCAAGTTAAATCACTGTGTTGTGGACTTTCAGTTAGTAGGCAGGATTCACACTATTTGCAAGCAGAAAGGCTGTTCTCCCTCTCTTCCCCCCCCCTGCTTTTGGTTCTTCCTCTGGATGTGTGGTTTCTGTCTCTTTCTGCAGGAAAGACACTGGCTAGTCAGAGGAGGCACTGCCCTCACTCCCTCAGTTCCCCAGCTGCTGCAGCTCCCACGGGCAAAGGTCTACACTGTCCCAGTGTTCCCAAGGTCCGGGCTCCACACTCTTGCGTCTAGGGAAGCACTCAGTGTTCACACCTGGGAAGGGGACCTGGAGAGTGTCTATGGATCAGGGGATGGAGCCTCCTGGGGAGTCGCCTTGCACCCTATGGCTCTGCAGCAATTAGACCTTGGCCCGCACAATTGTTCCTGCCCACCCGCAGATTACTGGCACTGGGGGGCAATTTTCAGGGTCCGATAGGAATCACAGCTGGGGGTCTGAAGCACTCAGGAGTATATAGTAGCTCCTCGGCTGGAGGGCCACCGGAAAGGAGAAAAGAAAAAGAAAGGAAAAAAGAAAGAAAGAAAGAAAGAAAAAAGAGAAACAATATGAATAACAAGAAGAAGAAAGAGAAAACAAGAAAGAAAAGAGAAAGAAAGAAAGAAAGAGAGAGATAAAAAAAAAATCCCGCTTTAATATTTCACGCTCGCGGCCCCTTGCCCCGGTGCAGGTCCGCGTCTGTCCCTTTAAGAGATAGGGTACCGGCACCGCGGAGACCGGCCAGAGTCCAAGGTCCTTTCCGCTTAGCTGTGGGAACCGAGATGGCGACTGCGCGTCCATCGGTCGCAGGCGCCAGGGGAGAGCGTTCAGAGCTCGGCAGGCGCCAGGGCCCACAGCGGCTCCCCAGCGGGAGAGCCGCCGTAAGGGAAGAAAAGAGCAAAAAAGTCCCGCTTTAATATTTCACGCTCGCGGCCCCTCGCCTCGGTGCAGGTCCGCATCTGTCCCTTTAAGAGATAGGGCACCGCGGAGACCCGCCCAAGTCCAAGCTCTCTCCCGCCTATGTCACCTGTCCTCGGAGCTCCACGTCTCCTGCGGTGATTCTGCACCAATTTCAGTCAGATCCCTCACCGAGTGCATGTGGGGGTCAGTGGGGAGATCAAGCCGCTTTGCTGTGGGGCTGAACCCACCCCACTCACCGGTGACTCAGGCACGGCCGTTCTGCGCTCCGCTGTCTGTTCTCCGTCCCGCCCTCTCCAAATTATCTCGGTCTGATTTCTCACTCGCCTCTGTTTTTTCCTGTTCCCCGTGTCCCACGGTGATTCTCCCTGGGTTCACCCCACCGTTCCTTTGGAGAAGCAATCCTCTAGCGTTGTGGCAGGTGGAGATCCACGTCTTCCTCACCGGGAGCACAAATCCAGGAAATCACCTCCACTCCGCCATCTTCCTTCCCCCAGGGATTAAATTGTTGACACTTTATTTCTGATGTGACTACTCAAGTCAACAAGGGCAAGGAAGAGGGGAAATGAGACAAAGGGGGATGTGAGGGACTGTGAAGTGGTGCATTGTCATTCTGGCCTTGATCATATCAAGCCATGAAGAAATACAGCAAGGTCACAAAACAACTGTACTATTTACCTGGCAAGACTTCTCTGTGGAAGTTGCAAGGAAACCATGCCTTAGAGCAGTCCATGAGAGTGAGGGGGAATGGAGAATCTATCTATTCCTCCCACATCCTGTGTTGTGGTGTTTAATCTAAGCACTAGAATGTTTAATGAACATAGAATCAGAGCAAAGGGCTTATGACAAGTCACTTGGGCTGTGGTAGATCTTGGTGCTCTCTCACCTAAACATACATTCTCAACTCTTGTTACACCGTGGCACAATGATATGGGTGAGATATTGATCCCCTAGGCCCTTAGTTTATTGAGATGGTGCCTGAGGCTTCTGAAACCCCTGGACCATTACTTTCCTACTGTAGCAGTACCCCACCCCCCCACCCCCGGCCCTCAGATCCCCTCTAGTTTATACCGGATTGCCCCCAAAATATTATCATGATACAAAAAACTTTGGGAAGCATTGACTGGAAGTCCACGTTTCTTATAACTTTGTCTTATGTCAGCTAAGAAAATATTTCTCCTTTTGGCTGACACAGCTTGTACTGGAGACACATACACACACACAAACACACACATACATATACACATGCTTCGTTTTTGATTCTAGTGCAGGGCAGTGATCCTCCAAAGCTGAAGTAGGGTGGTGGTGAAGTGACCTGAGGGTGTGCATTAATGCTGGTCATCAGACTCTGGGGGAGGAGGTGGATTCTTCAGACTGCAGGTCTTCTTGGAAGCTCAGGGAAACTAATTTGCTCTTCTCTTCCTTTTTTCATCTTCCATCTGCTACCTACCTTTGCCCACCCCTGCCACATCCAACTAATTGAGAAAGACTTCTCTAGTTCTAGCGAGCTTCTGTGTCTGATTGGAACATATGATATCCATCAAAACTTTAAGGGAGGCAAAATGGTTGAGAACCATTGATAGTCAATCTTACTTTTCTAAGTTATCATTTTATATTGTAGTTTCCAGGATTATAGCTCACTGATTGCCACCTTGTTGCCTTCTAGATTCCTTCTTGGGGTTTAGGAGTTTCCAAGACTTATCAAAACCAATCTACAAATAATTCTTTTGGATGGGTCACTCCTGTTGGGAAGAACTTTTCCATGGCATATTTCTTCTATCATATATGTTGAATCTTGTTTGTCTCCATTTTACAGGGTGAGAATACTTTATTTTTCTTTAAATTCTTGGGCTGCATCTTATATGTACAGCCTCTATAATGGTTTTGGCTGTAAATCAGGTATAGTGTTTATGACACCCTCTGTTACCTCATGTCACAGTACACTGCTTCAAACATCTTTGTACATTTTGACATTCATTTTCTTTTCAGGGGTATATTTCTAAAGTGGGATTACTGAATCAGAAACAATTTGAACAGATCTTTTCATATATTGTGAGATTATTTTTCTGAAAACCTCCATTTTTTAATGCCACTAGCAATATACTTATTTCCAAATGACCTAAGACCATTGCATTTTATCCTTTATGATTATTTTTGTTAATTTAACTACATTATACCTAGGAAGACATAAAAATGTAAATATACACGCCTTTCCTTTTGTTCCGCTTTCTAAGTAGAAATCTTTGCTTGCTCTGCTCAGTGTTTGGATGTGATGGAGACAAAAGGAAAAGAACTAGAAGATGCTGAGAAGGGAATGAGTGATTTCCATGAGAAAGGGCAGAGGTAGCTAAGAAAGAAAAATATTCTAAACAAAAGAGAGAAGGAGGTTAGAGACAGGAGTAGAGGTGATGTTTACTGAATATATAGAAGAGAGCTAGGAGAACTAGAGTACTGCAAGAGATTTATAAAAAGTTTTGAAAGTAATAGCTGCTATGCTGAGTGCAATTTTGAAGGAGAAAGGTATAGAAAAAAGATATTGAGGAAATTTGGCTTTGTATTGTGCAAAAAAATTTCTTTTTAAAAATTGTAATTAGGAAACAGATAACCTTCACCATGACTACCACACTCTTTAGTTATGGCATAAATAGTTAGGAATATATCCCCATCACAGTATAATGGTCTCCAAATACCCACCCCTTCTCCAAGTTAAGGGGATGTTGTGGAGAAAACTGTGATATCTTAATAATGCCCATTGAGGAAATAATGTAGTTTAGACCTGAGTATATTCCATGTAGAACCAGAATTGTAGTGTTAAGTGAGTTTCTTGATATGCAGAAAAATAACTCCCCCTACACGTCAGACTTTGGTGTTTGTTCTTTTAACCCACCCTCTACGGGTATCCAATTTCCCAATAGTCTTTCCTAGGGGGAGAAAAGTGCCCTTTGTCTGACCCCAGGGCCTCAGACTGGGCCTTCTGGGGACTGAATGGCTGTTGTGAGGCATGCCATTAAACCAATTTTGGAACCACAATTATATGGAGGACCTCATGTAGTGTTCTATAGAGAGGGTAGAAGACATTGAGTTGTGAGCACACTCCTGAAGTTTAAAGGTTGGCTAACCTGGGAGATGAAGAACTATTGGAGATTAAATGAGACTCTGAAAGGTCCAGTTGCTGTCTACACTGTCCCTCTTGGAAACAAATCCAGGCCTTTACAGGATTTGGGAAGGTAAGGGCACTCTAGCATTGAACTTAGTTCCGGAGAAGAGCGACATCTGGTGGCACTCATTGAGAAAAAAGCTCTGCGAACACGCCTCTATCTTCCTCACTTGTCAAGAGACGCAACACAGTCAGATGTTCTACGACAGCAGCCAGATATTCTTGTTAATATATTTTCCATCAGGATGGTTACTAATCTAAAGTTTTCTAAAACAAATTTTTTGCAGACACATCTAAACCGAGCCAGGCAAAATTACTCCAAAAGGGTGGCAGAGAGGAATCACGCCAACCCCATAAGAGCAAGATAGTATCAAGGATGAGGGTGAACTTTAAAGTTGCAAGGACTCAAAGTGCCCCAATTAGACTTTGGAAACCTCTTTGAAAAGATGGCAATAATCTCACTGGGTAAAAAATTGGCAGGAACAAAAGGTAAAATGTTTGGTGTTCAGCATCTCCCCCATCCTTGTTTTTTGTGGAGAATTCCTTGATTGTTTTGCTCATTTGAGCTGATCAATATAATCTAAAGATAGTGTCAATGTGAGTTTTTGAGTGTATTCGAAGGTGGCCTGGGGATGCATATAAGACTTTTCAGATGCTTATAGTTTAAATATTTTCAATGTGTTGAGTAACAACAACAGAAAGACAAAGCACAATACATATAAATGTAAGTTTGAGTGAATGAAAATTTAACAAGTATTTTTAAAGGGGGATATTTTAATAGTTTAGTTAAATTTCCTAGACATTTTCAACTGCATTTATAAATTTAATGCACTGCATTTGATTTTCTTTTCCAATAAATTATCTAACAGATTTTCTCATGTACTTAAGTAATCACAAATCAAATAAATTGCACTTATAAATATGGTAACTATTCAGCTCTCCTCAATGATATTTACAAACTTAGTAAAATTCTCTTATAAATTTCAGCTTATAACCACAATTCTATTGAACAAATTTTCTCTCAACCTTCTAACACAGGGGTGGGAAACTTTTCATGTTGAAAAGCTGCATTAATTTATCTGTAATCAAATAAGGCCACATTCAAGAAACTTCAATTAGATATACTTACAAATGTATATTATTTTGTAAAAATCTAACTACTATGTACTTAATAATTTCAAAAATGAAAACTATTTGTTAATTTTAAAATTAACTAACTTTTTAATGACTTTGTTGTGTCTGCTTTTTGTTGGAAAGTATTTGAATATTTGGTTGCAGCATGGAGGTCCACAGTTTCAGCTGATCCTTGGAGTCATTCTCAGAGAAAAATGAAAAAGAGAAATATTGGACTGAATAAGCAAACTTTAATATAGCTGAAATTAGCCTGAGTTGGCAAGATTAAAGTCCATTTATTTATTTGACAGTAGGCAGAATGGAGATTAGAGATAGAAATTAAATTTAATTATAAACACAGTAAGAAAGTTATCGTTCTTATACATTTTAGTTTATGGCTTATGTATAGTTTCATTCACATCTGGTTATTAATCTAACAGGAATTATCTAGAAATAACTTTGAAGTAAGTATGTTGTATTGTAACTAAGATTAGTGTTTTGATTGGCATTAAAATATGTTCTAGGAGATATCAATTATCCTGATCATTAGGTTTTTCAGTATGATTTTGGATGAAATAAGGAACGAGGAGTAAGTGCCAGGTTTTGATTCCATCAGGGTTACATTGACAGTAAAAGAATACAGATGCAGATGTTCACTTTATTGTCTTCTTAAAAATGTGCCAAGGCAAGAGGGTTAAAAGACAGGATGTCACATAATCAAATACCCAACAAGTTGGGATCAAGTTGACAGAGAAACTAAAGTTGTTTACCATGGGTTAGGATTAGAGGAGATCAGGAAAATGGCTGATAAAAAGTGGAAACAGAAACAAGTTGGCGGACAGGGTATCTCAAGGAGAAAGTGTTGGGGAAAGGAAAGTGTTAGAAAATTCAAGAAATGAAAATCTGTGCTCAGAGGTTTGGAGGTGGCATTTAAGGTTTCAGAAGAGAAGGAGTTCTGGGCAATGCTGAGGTCCAAGTCACGGGACTGGAAGAGAGTGAAGGTGGAAGTAGCAGAAACCAAGGAGCTCAGGGAATTGAGACGAGGTGAGTGGCAGGAAGCTTAGCCAACTGGGGCAAATGGGGTGGGAATTAGGGGGTGAAGGATCCCAAAGCTGTGTAGAAGTAGACAGTTTTCTGGAGAACATTGATATAAGACACACATCAAAGTCTAGAAGCCACCCTGCAGAGCACTCCAATGGAATGAGCTCCATGAGAAAACTGTTACTAATAGATGAATTTGTTGAGATCTGTTTTGTGGCCTAAGATATGATCAATCTTGGAGAATGTCCCAAATGTTGTTGAGAAGAATGTGTATTCTGTAGTTTGGGGTAGAATGTTCTATAAATGTCTGTTAGATCCATTTGATTTAGAGTTTGGTTTAAGTCCATTATTTTCTGCTTTGATGATTGTTGAGCTCTGACAGTGGGTGTTGAAGTTCCCAGCAATTACAATAGTGCTATTTATTTCTTTCCTTAGCTCTAGTAAAATTGCTTTATGTATCTGGAAGCTCCTGTGTTGGATGCATATATATTTAGGAATGTTACATCTTCTCGTGGAATTCCCTTTACCATTATATAATGACCTTTGTCTTTCTGTACCTTTGTTGGCTTGCAGTCAATTTTATCTGACATGAGAATGGCTACACCAGTTCTCTTTTGATTTCTATTTGGGTGGAATATTTTTTTTCCATCCTTTCATGATGAGTCTGTGTTTTTGTGGCTTAGATGTGTTTCTTGGACACAGCAGACACTTGGGTTGTGTTTTTTCCTCCATTCAGCCAGCCTATATCTTTTGAGAGAAACTTTCAGTCTGTTCATGTTAATTGATAGCATTGATACGTTGGATGTTGGTCTGTTCATCTTGTTTGGTTGTCCCTTATTGCTTTGTTTTACCACTTGTTCTATTGTTTTATAACAGTTGTGAGTTTGGGTTTTTTTTTTTAAGGTGACTTTACACTGGTGAGTATCTGTTGTGCTGATTTGTGTACAATGCTCTTCTGGATATTTCATGCAGGGCACGTCTGGTCATGGCAAATTCCCTCAGTGTTTGCTTCTCTGGAAAAGACTTAATTTCTCTATCTATGGTGAAACTTAATTTTACAGGATACAAAAGTCTAGGCTGGCAGTTCCGTTTAAGTCGATTGAAGATAGGGCCCCCATCCCTTCTGGTTTGTAAGGTTTCCTCTGAGAAGTATGCAGTTAGTCTGATGGGTTTTCTTTTGTAGGCTATTTGATACTTTCATCTTATTGATAGCAAAATTTCTTCCTTTATTTTGACTTTGGCCAGGTTGATTACTACATGTCCTGGAGATGACCTATTTGCTATGAATCTTCCAGTGTTCAATGTCCATCTTGTATCTGTATGTCTGAATTTCTGGCAATACCAGGGAAATTTTCCTCAATAATTTCTTCAAATAGGTTTTCCATGTTTTTAGCTCTTTCTTCTTCTCCTTCAGGGATACCTATAATTCGAATGTTAGTTTGCTTCACATAGTCCTATATCTTTCTCAGTGAATGCTTGGACTTTTTAATACTCTTCTCTGCCTCTTTGAATGACTGCATTATCTTGAGAGCCTTGAGTTTAAGCTCTGAGATTCTTTCCTCTCCTTGGTTTAGCCTGTTGTTAAAGCTTTCTGCTATGTTTTGAAATTCCCTAAATGATTCTTTCATTTCTTTAAATTATATTATATCCTTTCTTATGGTGTCTAGCTCTCTAGTGACTTTTTCATATTTTTCATTGATTTCCTGAAATATTTTTTTAGCTTCTTTTTGTTGGTTTTCAACCTTCTCTTCAATTCCATTCATATTATTTGCCATCCGTATTCTGAATTCCATTTCTGTCATTTTGGCAATTTCCCTGTGGGTGATATCCACTGCTGTAGTTCCATTGTGTTCCCTTGGGGATGTCAAATTATTTTTTTGTTTTTATGTTGCTAGGGTTCTTTTGCTGGTTTCTTCTCATCTGGCTCCTCTTCTCTTGGCTCTGGGTTACTAGGATTGCAGGACACCTGCTCTTCTTTGCTGGGAACTCTCTTGAACCAAGTCCAGAAGTGATGGCTGCTCAGGGCTGGGGGTCCTGAGTGAAGGGTTGGACCTTGGGGAGGTTCTGCTAGCCCAGTGGTAGTGGCAGGGACTTAGTGGTCAGGTCTTGGTGTCCAGTCACAACGCTGGAGTCTTGGGGTGGAGTTGCAGGCCTGGTGTGGGCCCTGGAGCTATAGAGGCAGAGCCGCAGACTTCAGCACAGTGAGAGATTCAGGGCTAGCTCTGGGGATTTGGGAGGCAGAGCCACCCATATCGGGGGCTGTTCCACCAGTATGGGAACTGCTGATACCCAGCTGCACAGGCAAGGGTTTTTCTCAGCAGCCCACAGTCCACATAGGTGGGCTGGAGCTGCTGGTCAGCCAAGGTTCTCCGCCCACACCTAGGACCCACTGAGGCCGTTGTCTGATGCTTCCAAGGTGGTCCCTGTGGCATCTGGGGCTCCTCCTCTGTTCAGCAACCATGCAAGGAGTAGATGTGTTTGGCCCCCTGTCACAGGGCATGACACAGGGAATGTCTGTTTCCTCCCCAGCCCAGCAGGGGTGATGCAAAGGCTACTGCTGGAAGGCTGGGTCTTGGGCGGACCCGGCTCCATACACCAGAGCAATCAGGATGGTGTCAGTTGCAGTAATCTGGGATTAGCAGGCACCAGATCTCTGCTGCATCTGCTCTCTGATGTAACGTCTCTCACATACTCTGAGCAGCTCCCCGATCAGCCCAGAGGTCTGTAGTGCAAGAGGGAGACCCCTCCCAGATCGTGCTGTTTATAACTTTTGTTTCTCCCCCAAGTCCCCTTGGGTTGCTTCTATCCTGCTGTCTTCACCTCTTCCCAGCAGTGTGAATTGTACTGGGACCCACAACTTAGTCTCTGAGATGGTGGGTTATGCTTGTGAGTAAGAATCAACCATGCCCTGTTTGAGTTGGTAGATGCTATAATGAACTAGATATTTGTTCACCCTCTCAGTGGTTTATACTTGCAGGAAAGAGTCAACTGCAGAGATGTTCTTTTGTGTCTGCAGTAAGCTCTTGTCCCTCAGGAGGAGAACTTGAATGCCCCAGGCTCTGGGAGGGGCCTCTGTCTCCCAGAGGGTTGCTCAGTCTCCATCACAGCAGAGGTGGGTGGAGGAGGGAAGCTGGGTATGGTTAGGTTAGGTGAGCCTGGGGGGCTTTTAAAAGCTGCTAGGGAAAGGTGCTGGGAGGAGGGTCAAGGCAGCCTCTCTAAACTGGGAAGGCTGCTTGCGAGGAAGGGGCCACAATTCTTGGCTGTTGGTAGTTAGGTCTGCCCCTCTGGCATTACCCTTGCCCTCCAGTATCTGGTTGCAAATGGGTGTCTGAACATGCTGTACTTGGTTGCTATGGCACCACAGGTTGGGATCGTCCCTGCTGGAGGACCCACCCTAGTTAAATAGTGTGGCTTTCCTTTGGGACAGATGGACACACCCCCACATCTCTGTGTCTCAGACCACCACAGTATTCCCCTGTCAGTTCTGTCCATGTGCGCTCCCTCACCTCCTGAGTCCAGCTCCCAAATATGCCCTCTGTGTCCCCTAGCAACCTGCTTGGGGCCTGGGGACACGGAATCTGGCTGTGTGTCTAGCCTGTTGGTGTGTGTCTCCAGGAAATACTGACAGGCAGGGAGCTCCCAGATGGGGCACCTCAAGTCACTGCAAGTCCTCAAGGGGAAAGGTGTGGGCCCCTCTCTCCGTGGAAACCTTAGACTGGAGGACACTCCAGCTGGGGAGAGGCAGTCACTCGCCAAATTCTCTGCTCAAACAGCTCTCCGTGTTCTAGTGAGTGGGGAAGGGATAGGGAAGGACAAGAGTCAGAATGGAAGAAAGCCACTCTGTGGCCTCTTGGGTCACTCTCTTTGGAGGGGAATGCTGCACGAAATGTCCAAGCCCTGGGATCATGCAATTTCTGCCCACAATTCTGTGTTTGCCACAGTGCTTGGGCTCGTGGGGGTGGAAAAGGTTCCAAGTAACTTGGTAGCCTGCTGATCACCGAAGGAGTGTGGGATAGAGAGAGAGATCCTCCCTTACCCCTTCGCTGGGCTCTGAGTCTCTCTGGGTTTGGTTCTCTCCAATATCTTTTTTTTTTTCCTTTTTCTCTTCCTTCTCTGCTTCACGGTTTTCCTCCATGAGGTCCCTGGCTGGCTCTGGCACTTCTTCCTTTGACCTCCACCTGACCTCTGTCCTTTCTCCCCTCTCCTTTATCTGAAACCCTTCCTTCCCTCCAGGTCGGTCTGGTAAGCAATGTCTCCAGTCAGACAGCTTGCCTCCCTCCTCTTTTTACTCTTGATTTCTAATTTAATTCCTTTGTGTTCAGAGAATTTCCATTGTAGGAAATTTGATTACAATTCTTTAATACTTATTTTATGGGCCACAATGTGAATGTTACTTGAATATATTCTGAATGTACTTGAAAAATACACCTACATTTGCTGAGTGTAGTGTTATATAAATATCTATTAGGTCAAGTTGATAGTGCTGTTCACATTTACAATATCCCTATTGATTTCTTTGTCTTTCTTTTTCACATGGAGTAATTAGTTTTGTGGAGGTAAAAGGAAGGAGGACAATTCAGCAGAAGGAACAGCATGCATTTAGGTCCTAAAGAGGAATAAAGTATGTAAACAGAATTCTGTTGAATCACTCCACTGAAAATACCAGTTAACTGAATCCCAGCAGTGGGCACAGGTTAATTCTCAGCCAAGAGACTCTTCAAACTCATTACAAAATCAGCTTCTGTGAGGATGTGCCATTAGCTCTTCAACCTTGGTGTACCTAAGCAGAGCTTGAGATATGTTTTTGCCTTCCACCTGATCTATGTACTCTATTTATGTTCCTGTCCCATTAAAGGGTGAACTCCAAGTCTCCAAAGTATTGCCACATCTTGGCATAATTGAGGGAACCTCATAGGTGCCAAATTAATGCTGAATGAATTGATGAAACTCTGTCGACTTTCCTAAGTCCTTGGCCATGATCCATTCAAACTACTCCCCCAAAGAAATGTTCCCCAAAATCTATATCTATAGAGCAAATTGAATAATTTGACGGGCCTGGGGAAGCAGGCTGATAACTAGCAGACTATAATACTTCAAAGAAATCATGTCCAATTAGGAATGCTGGGACTCCAGGTCTTGCAAAGGATTTGGACTCAAGCAGCAGGAGATGCACATGGAAGACTCAGGTAGGGACTAGGCCTGACTCACTGTTCTTCCTTCTCTTCATTTACAATAGGGGTGTTTCAGGGACACCATACACTGCTGTGCAGTTTGAGTCCTGTATATGTCCTAGGGATATTGGGATGGGGTGCCATTCACATTGTGCTCAGTGGTACTGCCTCCCTGGAGTTGTGCAGTGCACAACCAGGATGACCCTATATAGATGACCTAGGAAGAGGGACAACGTTAATACCCAGCAGAAGTTTCACCTGGGTGGGTCAGTAGCATAGCTTCCGCTTTCAGGGACAAAAGCAAGTCTTGTCTATATCAGCAGAGGGCAATCTACTCTAATGGATCCTTGAACTTATTATTAGAGGCAGAGCCAAGCTTCTGGAAACAACTTTACACCATCTTATCAGCTATGGAGGATTTAAAGTTACTTTAATAATGTGTATATGTGTATTTTTCTCTAATTGTGAAATATTTTAAACAATTTTTATTTTATTTATTTGCTAACAGTTTATATACTTACATAGTTCAAAATTGAAAATGTGTAAAAGGGCATGCACTCCCATCTTCAGAGATTTAATTTCCATCCTTTAGAAACAATCTATCTTGTCAATTGCTTAGGTAGTATTTCAGAGAACTTTTATGCATAAACAGCTAAGTACACGTTTGCTTCTCTTCTTTTTTTGTTGTAGAAATAGTAACACACTATACACATTTTACTGTATCTTGCTATCTTCACTAAACAAGAGCTCTTAGAGATCATTCTCATCAGTATGATAAAAAATCTTCATTATTTTTATAGCACTATTCCATTACATGGGTGTAATGTAATTTATTTAACCTTCCCTCTGTTGATGGACATAAAGGTTGTTTCTAATTGTTAACTATTTCAAGCAATAATGCAGAGAATGAGTTTGATTGTTTTAAATTATTAGAGCTTTTTGTTTCCTGTCTTAGAAATCTTTGCTTACCTTTAGGTCGCCAAGACATTTTTCTATGTTTTCTTCTAGAAGCTTTATGCTAGTGTGTTTTGTGCTTAGGTCTGTGAGCCCTCTCAATTATTCTTCCTCTTGTAGTAAATGAAAAAGAAACCAACGTTCATGTTGAACTGATGCTATTTGTTAAAAAGTCTTTCTTCCCCTAATTGCATTGACTTGGCACCTTAGTTAAAAAAAAAATCAACTGACTGTACATGTGAGGGTTTATTTCTGCACTCTCTATTGTGTTCCATTGATCTATTTGTACAGACTTATGCCAACACTAGACTGTCTTTATTACTGTAATAAGTCTTGAAATCAGAGTGTTGAAGACCTTCCATATTTTATTCTTTTCTATACCTTTGTATTTTATATAAACTTTAGGATCACCTATTCAATATGTCCAAAAAAGCATGCTGGAATTTAAATGGGGATTGCATTAAATCTATGGATCAATTTAGGGAGAATGGACATCTTAACAGTGTTGAGTATGTCCATCCATTAATGTGGTATAACTCTCCATTTACTTAGGTTTTTAGTTTCTCTCAGAGATGCTTTGAAGCTTTTAGTGTAGAGGTTTTGTATGTATTTTATTAGATTATTTCCTAGATATTTGATTTATTTTGATGTTCTTGTACAAATGGTGTTGTTCTGAAATTTTATTTTACTTTTTTTGTTTCTAATATATTGAAAGGCAACTGACTGTATTTTGACCTTGAATCCTCCAAACTTGCTAAATTATTAGTTCAAGTAGGGTTTTTTTCTTTCTTTCTTTCTTTTTTTTTTTTTGTAGATTATAGATCTTCTATGAACATAACACTTTGTCTTCAAATAATTGTAGTTTAATTCTTTATTTTTCCAAGTTTTATGCCTTTTTTCATTTTTGTATTGTCATATTGCACTCGATAGGACAGATGATATAATGTAGAATACAGGCAGTTAGGACAGAATTCTTTGCTTCTTTCCTTACCTCATGTTGACTGTAGGTTCTTCATTATTATCCATTATCAGCTTAGTAAAAAATGCTCAACATCTCTAATCATCAGGGAAATGCAAATCAAAACCACCATGAGATATCACCTAACTCCAGTGAGAATGGCTCTTATCAAAAAGTCCCAAAACAACAGATGGTTGAGTAGATGGAGAGAGAAAGGAACACTTATAAACTGTTGGTGGGACTGCAAACTAGTATAACATCTATGGAAAGTAGTATGGAGATACCTCAAAGAACTAAAAGTGGACCTACAATTTGATCTAGCAATCCCACTACTAGGTATTTACCTTAAAGAAAAAAGGACATTTTATAAAAAAGACACTTGTACTCAAATGTTTATAGCAGCACAATTCACAATCGCAAAGATGTGGAAACAACCCAAATGCCCATCAATCCATAAGTAGATTAATAAAATGTGGTATATGTATACCACGGAGTACTACTCAGCCATACAAAATTGGTGATCTAGTATCTTTTGTAACAACCTGTATGAAACTGGTGACCATTCTTCTAAGTGAAGCATCAAAAGAATGGAAAACAAAAACCACATGTACGCAATACTAAATTGGAGCTAACTGATGCACACTTACGTGCACATATGGAAGTAAAACTCAAAGAAATCAAGTAAGTGGGAAGGGGAGGAGGGGATGGATAAATTCACTCCTAACGGGTTCAATGCACACTATCTGGGTAAAGGGAACACTTGTAACTTTGACTCAAACTGTACAAAAGCAAATTATGTAACCAAAACATGTGTATCCCCATAATATTCTGAAATAACAAAGTAAAATAAAGTAAAAGCATATTCAAAAAAAGAAATTTTCTTTCTTTTTTTTGAGTGTGTTTTGTTTTGTTTTTAATCATGACTAGAGATTGAGTGGAGCTAACAACAGGATTCCACCCTCTGGGCGTTGTTCTTATAGAGTTAGTTGAAATAAAGAGTGGCTAAACTGTGTTCCACAAACCATACTTAGGTTACCAATGCGACAGCTCTGTCTGGTGGAGAGCAGTGAATGGACTTTAGTAGAGAGAAGCTGCAGGAGTTTTGCTGGTTCAATGTAACAGTTACATCAACTGTCAATTTTCAAATGAGAAAACTGGGGTCCAAAGAGATTATTTAACTTGTCCAAGGTCACACAGTAAAGTAGTATGTCACTTGATAAAATGTCCTTAGTGGAAGCAGTATAAAATAAAGATTGTATACACACAGACAAGATAGTCAAAAGTGGGTATTGGTGGTCACTGTCCCAGAAATCTACACCAATGCTCCTTGACCCAGTGCCCATCCCCCTCCGTATTGGAGCCTGCTCAGTACTTTGGGAAGTTAATGCAAAGTGGGGCAGACCCACTTACACTTGTGTGTTGTGTGACAGGGGGTTAGTGAAAGTACCACAGTGTGCTAGAAAGAAATAGGATCTAGGGCTCCAGAGACAGTGCTGCCACTATCCCACTGTGTGACCCCTACCCAGTCATTGCATCTCTCTGGCACTCAGTTTCCATTTGAAGAGAAAGGACCTGAATTAGACTGAGTCCTTAATGAATGATTCACAGGCTAGAAGCCACCAGCAGGCCCCCTGCACAAGGGTGAAGGATAATCATGAGTGAACCATGGGGAGGGCTCCTTGCTTCAAAAATCTCTCCTCTCTTTTCCTCTCTCCTCTGCAATGCCCTTTCCCCCAAATACCAATAGCATTTGCTTCTTTTCTTTTCTTTTTTTTTTGAGATAGTGTCACTCTGTCAACACGGCTGGAGTGCAGTGGCATCATCATAGCTCACGGCAACCTAAGACTCTTGGGCTCAAGCAATCCTCCTGCCTCAGCCTCCCAAGTAGCAGGGGCTACGGGCACAGGCCATCATGCTCAGCTAATTTTTCTATTTTTAGTAGAGATGGGGTCTTGCTCTTGAACTCCTGAGCTCAAGCAATGGCCTCCTGCCTTGGCCTCCCAGAGTACTAGGATTACAGGCGTGAGCTACTGCACCCGGCCCAGCGTTTTCCTTTGTTTAAGGCTGAACCTGGTCTTCTTCACATAGAGGGATAAAGCCCGTGGACCAGTTGATTTCTAAGTTTCCTTCCTGCTCCAATATTCTGAATATGTGGAAGGATCTTCCCTTTGGATCTGTTGGAACTTCTCCCATCTAGTTCAGATCTATTAGTCATTTTGGTAAGTTTGCTTATCTTAGAGTGATAGAATCACCTTCATCATGGGAATATTGTGAAGTTTCAATGAGTTAACTCATGCAGAGCTCTTAGAACAGTGTCTGGTATTTGTTAAGAGCTTGGCAAAAATTCTCTGTTTCCATTGTTATTTGTTTCACTGTGACAGAAATGTATTGACCAGGTTAGAGTCAAATTTATTGATCCGAGATTTGGCACCACAGCAGAGACAGGAACCCATAAGAAGGAAGTGTACTGGAGTGGGTGGGTGCCCCGTCAGTCCTTGGGGACGGTGTTCTGGGTCTGAGCCGCCACAGCTGGATCCTGCCTCCGGTGTGGCTCCTACCTTGCTATGTCTCAGTCTGAGTGAGACTCAGGCCTTAAATAGACATGGACAACTCTGGCTGTTATCTGGAACTTCAAAGTTAGACAGCACTTTGTTAGATCTGAAGTCTGCGTTGCTGGCTGAATCACCCCAGGGCAGGCAGCACAGCACTTTAGCAATGTTACAAATGGGGCAAAAGGACTTCCCTGTTGTTACCAGCTGTCACAAAACGTCCACCCTGTCTCCCTTGCATCTACAATTCAAATTGTCATGCTGTAACAGGACGAAAGTGTTTGGTTTCTTCACGAAGAAATTTCCCCCAAGATTTCCCTAGTAGTCAGTGGCTTTGTTTAATTGCAAGAACATGTAAATCTTGTGCTGTTCTCAGTTATCGAATTGAAAAGACAGTGTTCACTGTGCTTACTGTCTGACTTTCACATCAGACTGTGCAGGCATGGCAACGATGGTGGATCTTCCGAGAGTGAATCAGCCTCATACGTTTCCTTCCATGGATAAGTGGTATGCAGTGTGCCCACGGCTCGCTCTAACCTAGAAAAAGAAAAGTGTGCAATTTTGTCCCCAAAGCCCCACTGTTATGAGTTTTGTTCTGCCTCCCCCAAAAGATATGTTGAAGTCCTGACCCACAGTATGTGACTTAATTTAGAAAGAAAGTTTCTGCCGAGGTAATCAAGTTAAGATGAGGTTATTAGAGTGGACTCTAATTTAATATGACTGATGTTCTTATGAAAAGGGGACACTTGACACAGATGACAGGGATAATGCCACATGGAGGTGAAGGCAGACACTGGGATGAGTGATGCCTCTACAAGCCAAGAAACTACTTCAGCTACCGGATATTGGGAGAGGCAAGAAAGGATCCTCCCCTAGAGCTTCAGAGAGAGCATGGCCCTGCCAGCACCTTGATTTTGGACTTCTAGCCTCCAGAACTGTGCTTTGTTGTGGCTGTGCTAGGGAACTAGAACCCCCACCTCCTCATCCTGGACCTCTTTCCTCACTCAGACTCCTTTCTTCCTAACCTTTTCTTCCAGGAGCTCTTCTCTGCCCCAAAGCCTCAGAAAAGAATGGAAATTAAAACTCGTTAACACAGAGGTACACATAATGTTAAAAGAGCATGAAGTGTGTGCTCTCCTGGGCACCTGACTTGTGGGGTCAAACTCTTACATTAGAGGAGTTCCTGGGGCAGTGGGGCACAGCACTGGCTTGGAGTCGGTAGACCCCTCTTGGCTTCTCAGTTTTTCCATCAGCCAAAACTACATACTCTCAAAGATCCCTTCCAGATTGGACATTTGTTGATTCTTTGAGTATATAAATAAAGCCCCAACAGTGGAATCTCAGGCTTTACCTTGGTGGGAGGAATGATTTTGCTCTATCTAGGGCCTTCTGGCTCTATTGAAATCACTTCTGTTAATTCTCTGATTTTCTCTGTTGCTTCTCATTCAAGCCCTTATTGGTTGTCTCCAGACTACTGTGATATTCTTTATGGGTATTACTCTCCTTGGCCGCCCCTCACAGCCAGCCAGGGTTATCTTCTGGCTTCATTCACATCATTTTCCCCTTTAAGCTTTTCTGTCATTCCCAGTTGATGACAGATCAATGAGCAAACTTTTTACCCAAGCTTATAACCTAAGCTTTCTTTGTCTCCCCAGACTTAGTCCCCACGGCATCCTTTCACACACCCTGCACTTGAGTCACATGGCTGCCCAAACATACATAGGCTTCTGCCCACTTGTGATGTTAACAGGACTCTTCCTTCAATGTGGAATATATTAATACTGCCCTCACGTTCCCCAGTTGGTACTCTACTTACCCTTCAAGAACAGCCTCCTAATCAGATTTAATTGTGTCTTTCCCTGTTCTCCTTGAACACTTTTTATCTATGTTCCAACTTTCCTTTTATTACAATCTGTTATTTGCGAATCAGTCTCATCCACCAGCTGCAACCTCCTTGAGGGCAGATACTGTAGTGTATTCATCTTTGTTCATTCATGTTACCTACCGTAGAGCCTGGTACATAACAACATGGTTTATGCACTAAATTTGTTACATGCTATCATCTTTTCTATGTAGCCAGATGAAATGTTCTCATTGACCCTGAAAACTATCTTTTATTTTATTTTATATTTTGTTGCAATTTGCCAACAAATAAGTAGAAGTAAACATGAGCAAGTCATGGAGAAATTATAAAGGTCACAGATTTGCAGATCTCACTATTTTTGTACCTATCTATGCTTTTTGACTTCTCCCTGAAATTACACGAGAGTCCTGCCCCATCCTCTCTTTATCATGAGTCTGTGCTCACAGAGCTTCCTTGTGACTATGTGGTTAGATGCTATGAAAGCCTATAGCAGGAAAACTGTGAAAAGGAATAATGTCCATGTGTTTATTTTTGTGAGAACTTAGAAAGGTAAGATTTATAAAGACTGTATTTGATGCAAAGCTAGTCTTTGTACCTGGTTGGTGGCCACTTCGCCACTCTCCGAGCACAGGGTTGACTCCTGAAGCCTGTGGCAAGGAAAGAGGAGATGCTGTCTGTTTCCGCTCTCTTTTGGCTTCACTCCCTTCCCAACTCAGTAGCTGCTATTTTGGACCCCTAGGAAGAGGGCAGGATGGGAGTGTTAATAACAAAGGGCAAAGTCCTCTGTGAGGGGACAGTTACAATGGGTCTGGCGCTCCGTGGGCAAGACCCATGTCCACATACTGCTTCTTTCTCTCTAGCAGCACTTTGTAGCTTCTTTGTTCACATGAATACCCGCCTGCTGTTTCCTCATGCAATGGTGCCTCCTCTAGTCAGCTACTTATAACTCCCCCACTGCTCCTGGGCCTTTCTCACACACTCCCTCTGTGGAGGTCACTTCATCCTCCCAGGCATCCTCTGGGTTGGGTCACCTTCAAGATGATCTAGTCTGGTCCACGTGAAACCATGGAAACCACACATCTCTTCTGGGTAAGGTTTGAGTGTGCCGGTGCTTCCTGACACAGCTCCTGCCGGCAGCTCACCTTCAGATGTGCACAGATGTGGGCTGGCCACCAGACCAGGGCCCTCCAGGCTCCAGCAGACCTGAGCAAAATTTTCTGATAAATTCTCTAAGTCTCTCCCTTGGTTTGTTTGGGGGAAGGTGGAAGAAAGTACACAGTACATGAAAAACTCTCTTGAAAGAAATTTCTTGTTATATATTCCTTCTTAATTAATTCTTTCTTGGTGTTGTTGTATAAAGCCTGGATATGCAAGAGGGACTAATGATAGCAGTAGCCAGTTTCACAATCTTTGAACATGTCCTGAACAAATGATCTAGCACTTATTTTTCCAGGCCTTGGGGCTTCTACCAAAACCGAGACCATTTGGAAATTCATACTTAGGAGCAAAAGAGATGCTATGAAAGATTTTACAGGGGAGATAAGAGAGAATGTCGAGAATTTGCATCACTGCCTCACAATAAAAGTAAATTCAAATAAATTTGCATTAAACATTTTAATTTTTCCAATGTATCTCTTCTTAGTCTCACAGAAATTAATCTTGATTCTACCCCTTCGAGATTTGAGGTATCATTGCCTATGTCTATGTCTGTATCTAAATTTATACACCTCTCTCGCCTTATCTCCATTTGTATAGAGAATTTCTATTACCAAATTTACCTTAAGGCCCTATTCACAACTTAGTGATACTCTCAGATAACAAAGGTTAATATTAAAATATTACTATTAATTAAAATATTAAATAACCATTTTATCTGACATATAACGGTTAATTAGCAATATTATAACACATCATTAAGTATTAATTGATTAAAGTATTAATATTAACCAAATATCAAGGATGGATACTGTACTAATAGTTACAATAATACACTAGGAAATATGAATGAAAGATTATCCCTAAATTCTTACATGTATACTGTAGTATTCAAAATTGCTGCCTTTTAATATGGTACTTGTGTCTTGAAAGAAAGACTGTCTTTAAATCATCTCTAACTCCTCCTCCTCCCTCCCAGAGCCCAGGATAGTGCTTGGTACACAAGAGATAATCACCAAATATTTGTGGTTAAATTACAGACATTTGATTAACAATGTTGCTGCCAGCTTTGAGCACTGAGAGAGGGTGATGGAGGACACCCCCAGTCTGCGCTTCCTTCTCCTCCTGCCACCTGCTTTCAGCCGTCCCCTCACATCGCTATTTTCTCTTTCTTCCATTTCCAACCTCTTTTCGAGAATAGGTGATATGTTCCAGTTAACAAAAGAGGAGCCAGGAACTGAAGAAAGGAAATGGACACCCCCACCTAGACAACATGTGACAGGAATGATGCAGACACCGAGAGGGTCGGCAGGCCCTGAAGAGAAGAGATCCAGCTGGATGGAACAGACGGTTCTCTTGGTCACGTAGATTAAGGAAAATCACCATCTTGTTAGTGAGGGAGGGTTGGAATTTCACAATGCAATACTCCGAAGGCTAAGCAGGAAGCCCTGCCGAGTACACTCCCCTTTCCCACCAGTGTAACTTCCTCCATGCAGGGGCAGCACACAGGGCAGTGGTGTCCAGTGACCCCTGGGACAGCTCCCCTCTCTTCTTTTCTCATGGGCCCTGTACTGAGCCATTTGTTCTGACCTTATCAGAATGCGGGCTTTTAAGGTGGTAATTTGTCTTTCATGGGGTCTAAATTTAGGATCAGGGCTATCCAGAGACCCTGCTTTGGGGCAGAAAGGCCTGAGCTAGCCTAAATAGCATTAGGAAGTGAGCTGATCCTTATCTGAGGTGTGACCCTGTAAGCTACTTGCTTTGCTGTCACTTTTGATTTTCCATTTAAAAGAGGAACATAGAAACCATTAAGCAAGAAAAAAATTAACTATTTAATAAAAGGCAGAAATGAAAAGTGATCATCCTAGCATAAAAAAGTATAAATATATCCAGCCAACAAAACTACCAAGAAAGGGCCAAACTATCTTGTTTAAGGTCGCGCAGTGTGACCACAGTGTGACTGAGTTAGAATTGGAATCAAGTCTACCTGCCTCCAAAGCCCTGGCTCTTAGCCTTTATGCTATAATGCCTCTTTTTAAGGATAGTTGCAGAGAGGTCCAGAAAAGCACAGGTTGAAGTTCCAGGGCAGAGCACACCAGGGACATATGGACGGCCAGGGCAGTTCTACTGCCAGCAGGGTGTGGACGGCCAGCCTGGGTGCCGTCGGGCAGCCACGCACACTGGGTTTCCTCCCTGTGGGCTCCACGCTCCAAGCTGCTGTCACTTGTCCTCCTTGGATCCCTCATTGCAGGTACCTGAAGAATGGGAGACCATTATAGCTTCATTGTGCCCTGAGGGAGGCCCGGGTGTCCTGTCTGTCCCTTTGCTCTCTCAAGGGCCCCCACGCTGAAAGGATCAGTGCCGGAGTTTTACGAAGTCCTTGGGGCCCCTTTCCTGTAAGTGATTGGAATGTTTTTTGCAGTGAACAGCCCTGAGATTTGGCAATTTAAAAAATTTATTAATAATAATCAACCGAAATAGGTAATGGAGTATTTATTAACAATGATGTAACTAAACATCTAAAGTTGTAGATCACTCATGGTCTCTGGGACAACCTAGTCTGTCTTCAGTTTTTTTCTCATGATGAGTTAAAAAAAATATTTCCCTATAGTTTCCATGTATAGGTGATGTTTTCACCTCAGGAGTTCCACAGAACAATCTTATTCTAAATGCCTGAAGACTGTGCTCATGCTCCCTGAACCCTAAGTCTTAGATCTATTTCTAATGTGACGTGATTTTGAGCTCCTTCTCCACCCTGGTGGCTGTGAGGGAAGGACGCAGGTGCACAAATGAGAGCAACAGAAGGGAATGAGGGCTATTATCTACAGGTGTTTGCCAATGTATACAGAAAAGAGCAACCGAACCCACAGACTCCTGTGTTCTGGATCGTAGCTCTTAGAAAGGCAGCCCAGGAGAGGCCTCACCCTTCCAACAACCGTCATGGAATGTGAGTCTTAGCCCACCATGCAAGACGACATGGACAAGGAATAGAGCCAAGAGATGCATTGCTGATGGGTCTAAAGGCTTGATGATGTTCTTTGTCCGACAGTACAGTCACTCATGCATTCATTCACTGAGGCAACAATCATTTATTGCGTGCCAGGCACTGGAAGTATAAGAGGGAACAATTAGGATGGTGTTTTACTCTCATGGAGTCCACGAATACTTGACACACCCCATTGTTGGTCAGAGGGATTCTTCCCTGATGCCACATTAGCAGGACACAGAGCATGCCCTTCGTGACAGTACCCCCCACATGCTTCTGACATGTGTCATATATTGATGTCCTCCAGCCAATTACCTAGTTCCACACTGCTTTGGGCTTCCCCAGCCTGTGCCTCCCGTCTCCCTCACTCTTCTGGGTAATCCTCTTACCGATAACCTCTTCCCAATTCCCTAAACTCCTTAGTTGCTGAAACTTTTACCTTCTCTCTCTTCCAGTCCCCTGGCTTGTGCCCAGTCATTACTCAGAACTGGTACTCATCTGAAACCTTAAACCCTCCTCTTCAAACCTCTGGACAACTTCCCTTACCTTGAACTTTCTAACACTTTCCTTTTCCCCAGTCTTTCCTCATTGAGGTTCTCTTTTCCAGCACTTACTTCTGTTTTCACTCTGTATCAACCCATTTCTCCCTCTTGCCCACATCCAGAGCTGGTCCCTGAGCTTGAACCCCTGGC
The DNA here is from genome assembly GCF_020740605.2 of Lemur catta. Taxonomy (NCBI): domain Eukaryota; kingdom Metazoa; phylum Chordata; class Mammalia; order Primates; family Lemuridae; genus Lemur; species Lemur catta. The sequence goes on along the minus strand of NC_059130.1, from coordinate 30,891,772 downwards.
TTTATGAGCCTGTCACTCCAGCCCTCTGACTGCAGCCTGAGAGGCTCTTGCAACTGGGCACGCTGATGCCACTCATAAATGCAAGTTTTTCAACCCAATGCTGAAAAATAGATATTTTACTTGTTTCTCTCCAGGGTCCCTTTTCCTCTCAGTGATTGTTTCAGACCTTGACCACTTTTCAGAAGCTCTCAGCCTGATACAGCCCCCCTGCTCAGGTTAAGCAGCTCATCTCCCATTTCACCCCCCAACACGGTGACTGTCAGGTACTGACTTCTACTTATGTTCCAGTCCTCTGCTCTCTCTGGGCTAGTGCCGTGGCCTCGTATTGCAATGGTCCCCAATTGTTTTGGCACCAGGGACCGATTTCATGAAAGACAATTTTTCCACAGATGGCAAGATGGATGATGGTTTAGGGATGATTCAAGCACATTATATTTATTGTGCAGTCAAACCTCTCTGCTAATGATAATCTGTATTTGCAGCCACTCCCCAGCACTAGCATGACCACCTCAGTTCCACCTCAGATCATCAGGCATTAGATTCTCATAAAAAGCATGCAACCTACATTGCCCAAGTGCACAGTTTACAGTAGAGTTCATGCTCCTATGAGAATCTAATGTCGCCACCGATCTGACAGGAGGTGGAGCTGAGGCGGTGATGTGAGCCACGGGGAGCGGCTGTAAATACAGATGAAGCTTCACTTGCGCGGCTCACCTCCTGCTGTGAGGCCTGGTTCCTAACAGGCCACGGACCAGTGCTGTGCCTCCCATTGCACTGGCACCCATCAGACCCCCAGGTACCGGTCTGTGGTCTAGGGCTTGGGGACCGCAGTCTTAATGGGTCTTCTTGTCCAATTAATGGTCATCATGCATTCCAGTTCCTCCTCCACGCTGCAGCCAGAGCACGTGTGGAAAATGTGTAACATCCTTTGGCAGCTTCTTGTGTCCTGCAGGACAATGTCCTTTCTGACAGAAAAATCTTCCTTTTCCTTTCTTCATATTCTTGCTTCTGTTATTAAAATTCTATATTGGGGGAAAAGCTTTTGTCTTTTTTTCTCTCCTCTTCTTTTCACTCGATTTTCCATGTGGGAGGGGGAGAAATATATTTCTGGATCATGTGGCCTGTGCTCTCCAGTGGGTTTGCCTGCCCTTGGGCCACACGGTGTCTTTTCTCCTCCAGAGGTAAACTCACTAGTGCATACCTGGCTCCTGAAGAATGGAGGTGAATACACAGGATCTTAGATCCTAGTTGCAATGTAATGTAGCTTCCTCAACCTTAAAGCTGATATTTTGAGCCTTTTCTGAATTCTGTGTCTGTTACTGAATCACTTCAGAATCTAGAGAGGGAAAGATGTAATTAGCATTTATAAAAGCATTCATAATAGACCCTCCACTATCTGGATCTTGTTGCAATTTGCATATCATCTAGTGTCTCTTTACCTTTCAACACCAATAATCCCTGACCCCTGACCACCAAACAGGCTGTGATCCAGCCATTCCAAAATACCTGTAGTTCCTTAAATGGATAATGCTGTTTCATTTGTGTGCATATGCATAGCAAAGCCTTTTCCATTCTGATTCTCCACTCCACTCACCCTAAACCCCTGCTCAAATATCATCATTACTGAAAAGTCTTCTGTGATTAGCCCCAAGGAGAGTGACCATTTCCTCCATTATGTTCCCAAAGTTTCTTATACTTTCCTCTCTTACAGCAGTTTTCACATGCTATTGCAATTAATAGACTATATCCTGTTGAAGTGCCAAACTGTCTCTTATTCATCCATGTTCTGCCTCCACCCATCACACTGCCTGGTAATCATGGGTGCTAAAGGCTTTTTTATTGAATAATTAAATGAAGAAACATAGGATTAAAAATGAATATCTACATATTTGCATGCTTTACATGCGATAGAGGGCTAATAACTAGAATCTATATAGAACTCAGGAAAATCAGCAAGAACAAAATCAAACAACCCCATTAAAAAGTGGGCAAAAGACATGAACAGAAACTTTTCGAAAGAAGATAGACTAATGGCCAAGAAACATATGAAAAAATGCTCAACATCTCTAATTATCAGGGAAATACAAATCAAAACCACAATGAGATATCACTTAACTCCAGTGAGAATGGCTTGTATCAAAAAGTCCCAAAACAATAAATGTTGGCATGGATGCTGAGAAATAGGAACACTCATACACTGCTAGTGGGACTGAAAACTAGTGCAACCTCTGTGGAAAGGAGTATGCAGATACCTCAAAGAACTAAAAGTAGAACTACTATTTGATCCTGCAATCCCATTACTGCATATCTATCCAAAGGAAGAAAAGACATTTTATAAAAAAGACACCTGCACTAGAATGTTTAGAGAAGCACAATTCACAATTGCAAAGATGTGGAAACAGCCCAAGTGCCCATCAATATGTGAGTGGATTAACAAAATGTGGTACATGTATACCATGGAGTACTACTCAGCCTTAAAAAATGATTAACTACCTCTTGTATTATCCTGGTTGGAGCTGGAGCCCATTCTTTTAAGTGAAGTATCACAAGAATGGAAAAACAAACACCACATAACTCACCATTAAATTGATACTAATTGATCAACACTGACGTGCACATATGGAAGTAACATTCATAGGGTGTGAGGCAGGTGGCGGGGGGAGGAAGGGATGGGTAAATCCACACCTAACAGATATGGTATGCACTGTCTGGGGCATGAGCATGCTTGTTGTATGGTACAAAGGCAATTTATGTAACCAAACCATTTACACCCTTGTAATACTCTAAAATAATAAAAAAAAATGAATGCCTACAATGAACCAAGCTTTGTGCTGACTGACCTGACTATTACAAAGAAGCTAAGTTGTCTCATTGTAGAGAAAAAATTATCCTGTTTGAAACAGCAGGGGTTATGTTAGCATATGAAGTTGAATGGTGGATTAATATAGAGTTGAATAGTTCGTGAAGCATAGCTATACCTAATAATACAACATGGCAGAGGAGCCTGGGAATACCTAGGGTCTTACTGCTCAATCCCTGTCAATCATACCTTAGATCTAAGGACAACCTGAGTCCAGTGATCCTGATGCCCATCACCACAGGGACCCGCCTCCTCTCAGCTCCCACAGATGGGCACACATCAGCGCAAGCATAGAAGAGTAGATCCGTGTACTGGACTCTCTGCTTAGCACTAGGGAAGCTGGTTTGAAGACAGTAAAACTAGGCCTATATGCAGAGATCAACACCTTGACCCTAGATTATGGCCTATGGGATGTGCCTCTAAGGGCAATTCTGCATTTATTCTATGGCCTCTGGGTTTTATGTCCTTTAGGCATTTCCTTCTGGAGAAAATGCATCAAAATTGGCCTATTTACTCCACAAATCATATGTGGAGGCTGAGCAGTGCCTGGTATTCTAATGAGGATGCCCATATTTTTGGCACATGCCTTTCCATGTGGGAGCTGTTTCCCCTGTTTACAGAATGAAGGGGCCGAAGCAGAGATGGGTGGAGCTGGACTTACAGCAGAACCAAGTTATGACAGCCTCTGTTAGTTTAGTTTTGCTGTTAGCATCTTTCTGACAGTTTTGGCCACCTCCCTTCCTCTGGAGCATGCTGAGTTCAGCAAGTTCAGCAAGTTCAGCTCTGGCAGTTCTGTCCCCTGAATCCATTGGTTTCTGGTCATCTGATAATGCTTTGACGCACTCATGACCTGCCTCTCTCCTCCCTCTTGGGGTACTAAAGCCCAAACTAAATATTGCTGTTTGGAGACCTCCTTGCATTATTAAATTCCAGCTCATCATCTTCAGCTGCCTGAGTTATGGCTCTGCTATTCTCCTTGATCCTTGGTGAGTATCTCTGTTTCTGTTGGTTTAGGCTTTAGAGTTTTCTAGAACTTTGATTACGATCCTCTCCCTGCTGCCCTGGCACAGATTCAGGATGGTCTTCAAGGATGGTGCTTTCAAGAGTGGTTTTCTCCCTCCCTTCTATAATCTGGCAACTGTTCTAAACCCTAAAAAGCCACTTAATCCATACCAAATTTATAATCTACTGTGATTATTAGATTTTTTTCCTATTTTCCTATATCTTCACTGACAGATTTACTGCAATTTATTCCATTTCCCTCTTTACATAATTTTCCATAAGTACTATTTACAAGAAGACAAATGAATGGACCCTGGGTAGCAGCAGGTAGAGCCATGAAAGGAAGTAGAGTTGCAAGACAGTCACCTTTCATTGATCATATTATCTGGTTTCCTCTGAAAGTGTTCCTTTCATTTAATGTTTCCTGAATTTCCCCCAGTTTCTTATTGCCTAGGTTAATCTAGAGATTTTGGAGCCAAAGAGACCTGGGGTTCTCATCCTGGCTCTTTGATTTCTTAGCTGTCTGAGTTTATGGGATACCATACTTCTCTGGAACCTTGCTCTCTCATCTATGAAGTGAAGATAATATTATGTTCCTCAAAGGCTTGTTAGGAGACTTTTCATGAGATAACTAATATAGGGCATCTAACAATGCCTGCAGAATCCATACCCTAATCAATCACATCCATGTTTATTGTCTTGATGATCTAGTGCATCACCAAAGCCCATGTGGATCTCTCAGTTGGGCACTTATGTGTCCATTGTAGGGTGCTGGCCATCTCTTAAACATCTGCATCCCCTGTAGTACCCAAAGCTAATCTTGCCCCTCAAGGATATACTATTGGATCTTCCAGGCTCACCTACACTTTCCCCTGCTTGGTGAAGCTTTTCTGTCCTGTGTCACCTGTAATTATCCACCGTGCTGCAGAACTTCCAAGTCACTTACTGGTTATATCACTTTTGTACCTGCATATCAACCTTGGCGTGCTCATTTTCCTTCACATATATACATGTTTTGTGTGGGGGGTTATGCATTGATTCACATATGTATGACCTAACCTTGAATTTTAGACAGTTAGATAAGGCATCACTGAGTCTGAGAGTAGCCACATTCTGAAGACTAAGGGCATGGGGTTAATGAGAAGTTGTTTGGAAAGCAAGAGAAGAAAATATTTCAGGATAAGCCACTGAAATATTTGGACCTGCCTAAGAGGCTCTAGGCTGGAAACATATACGCTCTTTCAGAAAAATACTATAAGATGGATGGTACGCAAGTTCTATAGTTGTAAATGCCTCAGGGACTAATGAAAATCACAGGGTTTGGGATGCTGCAGCACTAGGAGGGAGCCTCATGGACAGAGGAGTCCATCCATACAGAGATCCTGTAGGAACAGACTCCCGTGTTTCAGAGATGTGCTGGGGCTTGAATCTGGAGGTTTGGAATTAAATGTAGGGCGGGCTTCTTTCTGAGCTGCTGATCTATATCAGGGGTTGGAAAACTACAGCCTGCAAAGGTGAGAATGATTTTTACATTTTTAAATGATGGGGAAAAAACAAAAGAAAAATAATATTTTATGACACAGGAAAATTACGTGAAATTTAAATTTCGATGTCCATAAATAGATGTTTATTGGAACACAGTCATGCTCATTTGTATACATATATATGACTGCTCTCATGCTATATGGTGACAGGTGAGTATGTGGAACAAAGGCTATATAGCCCACAAAGCCTAAAATATTTACTATCTGTCCCTTTACAGAAAGAATTTGCTGACCTGGTCTAAATGTAGTGCCAGGCAAGTCCTGCCCCTTCCCTCTACTCTCTGCACGCCCCCTTCCCCAACCAGTGCATCCAGAGCTCTTTTCTGCTGAGCCAAGTGGCTGCATAGCCACACTTTTACTTCAGGCAGTAATAACCAATCAATCTAATTGACTAGAGTAGAAAACCAAATTGATCATTGCCTGAGGTCGGACCACCATCACATGTGAAGGGAACAGGCTGGATCAGGCATCTATGGTACAATTGGTGTGTGTGGTTTGCTGCCAGTGTCTGTGTCCTTCAAAGCTGGTCATCCCAGGAGAAGAAAGTGCCAACAGCACTGACCTTGGAGTCTCTATCTACCACTCTGTCTCACAAAGCCTGGCAAGGGAGTTGTGTTCTTTGAACAAAGCCTTGGAAATTGACTTCATGACCTCACCGGCTGCCTTCTTTCTTTCCCAGCCATTTGCACCAGACCTGGACTCTTAGGTAAGATTTTTGGGGGGTTTCTGAGAGGGAGGACTCCAAGCTCAGGGGAAGGGAGATTTTGAAGGTGCCTGGGTCATGGTGAGTAGCTGTGGTTCAAAACAGGCCCAGTAAACTTCATTTCCAGCTTCCCACGCACCCATTCAGTCTTGCGAAGGGTGTAATGTGGTTTATCCCTGCAGGTGACCTCTCCCCACTTGGTTTCTGTGGCCGCATGGCCAGCATAAGAGTAGGAGATAGCGACATTTCAGGTCCAGAGGGCACTTCACCTGAGAAATGAACTTTCTTTTAGTCTGCTGAGTTTCAGCACATCCAGGTCCCCCTTCCAGGCTTAATGGCATCTTTGTTTGAATTAGAAATTCATCTGCTTCTATGCAGACACGGCTTCACCAGCAAAGCATAGGCTGGATTTCAGCCTGCACTGGCTACCTTCCTGAGGAGTCTTTGGGAAACGTACAAATTGTACACCCAAGGAGAATGTGGGGCTGCACAGAGAGAACGAGTCTATGGGAGAGGAAGTCTATGATGGTCTGAACTCAAGAGGTTTGGTTGTAGATTATCAGTTTCTTTGACACTGTCCTTCAGTCTACACTTTCACTTGATGGTAGAGGCTTTACCAGAGAGGGACAGCTATAAACTCTGCTTTTTGGTGTGGAGCATCCTACACCCTGATGGATGCAGCTTGATTCCTTAAGGAGTGTTGCTTCTGGGCTCTCATCCTGCCACTTAGTCTTTTTTCTTGGCCTCCAGCGCTGTCTGTTACTGCAGGTAGAGTTCACAGAGGCAACTGCTCTCTTTACAGTCTCCCATACTCCAAGACATTAATTCTCTGCCCCTGGGCCCGTCCCTCAAGCCCTCTGCTGATATTGTAGGCTAAAGGCATAGGCTAAACACACTCTGCCTAAGACACCACTGCTCTATGAGACACCCTGCTCTTCTCTCTGCCTTCTAAATCTTTTTCTCAGCCTTTATATTCCCTCAAACTGAATTTCTTATATACTCACGTTGTGTTCCTTTTTTGTTTATTTCTTCTTTCCTGAGAGCTGTTCTAGTCTTCTACTTCATAGAAAATGAAAATTTATTAAAAGTGAGAATTTTATAATCCAAAATGAAATAAAACATCTTGTGCTTGATCCTGACAGTTAGTATTTCCTGGAGTATACAATAATGCTGATCCAAACCGATCTTAGATACAATCACCTCAAAGTGATTTCTGGGTGATTGCTCTTGAATTATATTTATAACCAGATGTATAAATCTTGAACTCAAGTGTGCAAAAATGGAAACTTTTCTTAGTTTTTTATGGTTAAATTTTAGTTTCTACCTCTAGCTTTCAAGTTCCTATTGCTCTCCCAAAAAATTAAGGAAGAAAGGGAGAGAAACAAAAACAAATAAACAAACTTCAGATCAAAGTTTTCTCACTCAACCACTTCTTCTGGGTTGATTCCAAGTTCCCTGAAGTTTGGGCAAAGTTGAGACAAGGTAGGAAGTGGGAAATCTGGTCCTCAGAAGTCCTTTTCCATCAATGCAGGCATCTGGGTCAGACCATGTGGCCCATGTTGGCTTCTATTAAGCTGTTTATATCCCAATAGGCCACAGACCTCCAGTCCAAATGTGGCCTCTCCTGGTGCACCAGACCTCTCTCTGCTAACTGCCCTGCTCCACAAAGGCATGGCAAATTCAGCCTCTGCTATATTGCTCTGAGGTTGAGGAGACTTTGTGGAATGGCCAAGCCTACTTAATATAAGCTACTTGAGGGGAACAATGCTATCTATCTTGTTCATCACTGTTCTCTGAGTTTATTAAAAAAATACTGAAAAGTAGTATGTGCTCAGCAAATGTTTGTTGTCTGATGGGCTCTTCCCTGGTCTCCCTACATAGCCATCTCCACTCTACTTGTATGTCTTGGTGGAAGGGAGAAGATTTTTGTTAGTCTTTTCCACCCCCAGAGTTCTATTCAGGGAGCAGAGCCACGTCCTCAATTCCTCAGAACTTATCTGGAGGCTCTAGGGACCCTCTCTCCTACTGCTAACCTCTAGAATTCTCTAGACAAACTATTGTGGCTCTGAGACTCCGAAGCTCTGACTTCTCTTGCTTGATGCTCTCTGTATTTCTTCTGAACTGGGTGCTTGCACAAGGGACAATGTCACAGGACAGGTAGGAGTGGGCCACTGATAGTAAGAGAGAGTTAGGTTGTTCAGCCCAAATTATATCCAAACACTCTGCCTCAATCTGGCTGCCATGGAGAGAGACAGGGTTGTGAAGAAGAAAAAACACAATAGATACCATCTTGACACTTCTGCTCTGGCCTGGGACTTCCACTGTTGGACAGTGTGACCTTAGGACCACCACTTCATGAGGATCATTTTCCACATCTGTGAAATAGTGGAGTGGGTGGACTTTATGATCTCTATAGGTCCTTCTGGTTCTGACCACCAGAGAATCTCAAAATTCTATTGCATCTTCAACCAACATCTTTCCCTCAATCTTCAAACTGAAAAAGCCAGAAGTCATGACTCGGTATCTTGGAGTTTCTTGGTAGGGTACAATTAAGGGTATAGCAGAATCAGAACTCAGAGATGGGGTCCCAAGCTCCTCTCCCTGGCTTTCCCTTCTGATCCCTCCTTTTTAGTCCCCAAAGTCTCCACACCCTCTATCAAGGGCAGAAGAGGCCCAAATTGAATGACTATGCGCCTGAGCACCCTCTGGGATCCTCCCAGGTCTCCAGCTAACACTCCATCTCTTTGCAGAGTCTCCATCCACGGTGCGGCTGGTAGGAGGCTCCCACCGGTGTGAAGGACGGGTGGAGGTGGAACAGGAGGGCCAGTGGGGCTTGGTGTGTGACGACGACTGGGACAAGAAAGACGTTGCTGTGGTGTGCCGGGAACTGGACTGTGGAGCAGCCAAGGAAGCCATTGGTGGTATTTTATTTAAACCACCACCAGAAAAATGGCAAAAATTTCTTTTTCAAAATGTTGATTGCAAAGGGATGGAAGATACACTGGCTCACTGTGAAAAAGATGAAGATGTTATTGATTGCTCTATCGACGAGGCTGCTGGGGCATTGTGTGTGAGTGAGTATTGCAGGACTCATAGACCATCTTCCAGCTGCCCGTACCCCTCAAGGCCACTTCTGTCGGTGTTTATTCCCCACCACGGACTTTCACACAATGGCTAATATTCTCACTTAGCGTTGTTACTGCTACTTGGTCGAGCGAATGCTTTCTTCTTAGTTTCAATTTAACCTGTTTCTCTTATTTACACACATGCAAACAAACATGCACAGATCAAGAAACCACTAAACATTTGTTGAATAATGTTTCTTGTTTATGGAGCTCGGGGTGGAGTTATGGCGGAAGAAATGAGCTTGCAAAGTATAATGTTTGTTTTTGGGATAGTTTCAGTTTTGAAGGGGTCTACCATCCAGTCAGGTGGACAGGAGATACTCATGGCAAACCAACACAATCTCATAGATAGATGATAAATAGTTTGAGAGACAGATACATAGACAGAGAGATCTGTGTTCGTTTACTTCCCTACATACATTTGCTATCCCTCACATAAAAGGAGAAATTATTAGTACTTTTGCCTCCCCTAGGGTGTGATTGACTGAGGGGCTAGTCTATGTCTCCTTTTCTTTTTGTCTACCCATAGAATTTGTTACCGAAGAAACATCACTTTTTGCTCTGATGCTGAAGTCTCATTCCTATTTCTTAGAAAGAGTGAGGGTTGGCAGCACTAATCTGGGATACTTGGCTGATAATACCTGCTACTTTGAAGCTATGTAATCTTAGTCACTTAACTCCTCTGAACCTAAGTGTTTTCATCTGTAAAATAGAGAGACACTTGTCCCATTGACCTCACAGACTTTTGTGATTGCATGAGGATAAGGCATGTCAATAAATGTGAATGCTGTTTGTGGCTCACATGGGAGCTGGTCAAATACATCCCTGGGATACTTCAGCAGATTCTGACCTGGCTTACGTCAGCATGGGATATGTGTGTAGCTCAGCTCTCTTTCTCATTCTGGGCCCCAGTCTTCTTCCTGAGCTTATTTGAGCTTGAATGGAAAAATCCCTTTTTCCAAAGAGTTTTTGGTTGTGGGCACATCTTTTATGTTATTGTATTTTTTAAAAAAAAATCTATACCATGTTTCTAACTGCCTCTTGTGAGCAGCAAATGAGAAGTTGAAAGTGAAAATAATTTGAAAACTTAAAATGCTACAGAAATGATAATGATTCAACCTGGAACTGAGAAACTATGTTTCCTGCATTGATTCACTCATTCATTCTTTCAATTTTTTATTTTTTTAAAATAAGCATCTACTAGGCAGTATTAAGCACTTTAATACAGATTATACTGAACACCAAGAACTGAGAGATGTGTCCACTGGGCCCCCTTTTCTGAGAAGGCTATGTTCTAGCAGAGAATAGACACTTCCTTTTTCTTTCTCCCCAGACCCAGATAGCCCAGTTTTTGAGGAGGTGAGGCTGGCTGACGGCCCTGGGCGCTGCAAGGGGAGAGTGGAGGTGAAGTACCAGGACCAATGGAGCCCTGTGTGCAAAACAGGCTGGAACCTCAAGGCCACAAAGGTGGTATGCCATCAGCTGGGATGTGGGAGGGCCATACTGGCCCAAAAATACTGCAACAAGGCTACACAGGGCCAAGGACCCATCTGGGTGAACCAGATATCATGCTCAGGAAAAGAAATAACCCTTCAAGATTGCCCTTCCGAGCCTTGGGGGAAGAACAACTGCACCTATGATGACCACGTGTGGGTTGAATGTGAAGGTAATGCCTGTGCATCCAGAGACTAGGTTTATTCATGAATTTAATTAAATGGAATCCCATTCAAACAATATTTACAAAGAAACTGCTCATGCACCAAAGGACCATTGCAAACTTATTTAATTGTGCTGATCATCAATTCTGTTGTTTTTAAAACAGGGATGATAATACTTGCCTTTGTATATGAAAATGTTTTAAATAATATTAAGCACTACATTAACATGAACTGTAATTGTCTTGAATTATATATAATAAGGACAGGGCACACCAGTCCCTGTTTCTGTTGATTTCTTCAGTTTTTAAAAACTATTAGAAAGTCAGTTATAAATATGATAAATTTGTAAAATAGATGGGGAAGTAAAAAGGCCCTAGTTAGAGGAGCAGACCTGGGCTGCAGGGGTTGGAACCTGATGGAGACCTTGAGAAGGGGCTATAATCACAGAAACACATGTGAAGGGTTCCAAATGTGCTGATGGTGTTTGGTGAGGTTGTAAACAATCTTATTTTTTCTCCCTTCCCTTCCTCTCTCCAACCCCCAACTTCCTTCTCCATCCTGCAGATGTCTTTGACTTGAGACTGGTAGGAGGAGACAAGCCCTGCTCTGGGCGACTGGAGGTGTTTCACAAGGGTGTATGGGGCTCGGTCTGCGATGATGGCTGGGGAGCAAAGGAGGACCAGGTGGTATGCAAGCAACTGGGCTGTGGGAAGTCCCTCTCTCCATCCTTCAAAGTCAGGAAAAGCTATGGCCCTGGGGTCGGCCGCATCTGGCTGGATGATGTTCGTTGCTCTGGGAAGGAGCAGTCCCTGGAGCAGTGCAAGCACAGATTTTGGGGGTATCATGACTGCACCCATAAGGAAGATGTGGCTGTGATCTGCTCAGGTAAGTCCTATAGATGGAGTTCATGAGGGCTGGCGTGGAGGGTGATGAAGGAAGAGAGGGCAGTGGGAGTGGACTCTGGGATAAGGGTGGCTCTCCCAGGGCCATGAAGGTGCTCACGGTCATTGCCTGTTTGTGAGTACTTTCAGGGATATAACTGGGCATTCTATTAGGTTTTTCATCCTGGGGGTGGAGTTGGGGCTAGGGGTAGGGCTGACACCAGGAATACAATAAAAAATCCTACAAGTATTGAATGTGAGAACAAGAAGAGTTTTGAAAATTATTTGATCAATATCCTTATATTAAACGTGAAGAAAGTGAGAGTCAGAGAAAATACGCAACTTTCCCAAATCATAAAAATTGCTTTCAAATCATATAGCAGAATTATAATGACCAGTCTTTACTCTCAACCCAGAGTTAGTTCTCTTAGATGACCCCCACCCTTAAACCCCAAGTTTAAATTGTGGAAGATGGGCTCACCTCATTCTATTTGTTGTCACTGCCCAGACTTTAAGTGGGTCTGTGGGAGTGGGGGCTATGGTAGGGGGCTCTTTGAGAATGTCCATGAAAGAGTCTTATCAGAGAAGCCAGGATACCATCCCTGAACCGTAGACCTCTTCAGGGGAGGGAAGAAAGCAGCCCTGTCCCAACTTGCACCGGGAAATGCAAGTGCAGTCCCTGGTGGCTGACTCAAGAGAGCCACAGGTCTGAAGCCCAGTTTTGTAATGAATGTGGGGCTATTTGATTAAACAACTGACTCTGGAAGTAGGTAAGAGCTAAGAGTTGACCAAGGAATGTGGAAAGCAGTTAGTGCCCAGAGAAGAATGGATTTAACAACAGAAGCCTAGGGTTTGAGCCCTGCTGCTGCTACTTTGAAGCTATGTAATCTTAGTCACTTAACTCCTCTGAACCTAAGTGTTTTCATCTGTAAAATAGAGAGACACTTGTCCCATTGACCTCACAGACTTTTGTGATTGCATGAGGATAAGCCATGTCAATAAATGTGAATGCTGTTTGTGGCTCACATGGGAGCTGGTCAAATACATCCCTGGGATACTTCAGCAGATTCTGACCTGGCTTACGTCAGCATGGGATATGTGTGTAGCTCAGCTCTCTTTCTCATTCTGGGCCCCAGTCTTCTTCCTGAGCTTATTTGAGCTTGAATGGAAAAATCCCTTTTTGGCCCATCTCCATTCTTATTGCATTTTTCTCTTCTCTTTACAGAATAGTATCCAGGCCTTCCTGATGTTGGAGCCCCACTGGCTCCACCTGCCCCTGCCTGTTCTCCTGGTCCCTAATGCTCATGCTGGGCCTCAGGCTTTGGCCAGCACTCCCTTGTCCCCTCGGGAGTCAGAACCCAGTGCTTACACTTTGCCCTGAGGATCAAGCACCCCCATCACTGCCTCTAGATAAGAGCTGTTGAGTTCCTTCTTGCTTAGGAGGATGAGCTTCCAGTTTCCCTGTACTCACCGCTGACCCCTTGGCATTGGTTTCGGCCTTTCCTGCTTCTCCCCAAGCTGCCTGGAGTCATCAGGCTTGTCACTTTGACCAGATGTGCAGGCCATTACTAAGGGATGATCTGCGTCTGTAAACAACATGAAAGGACTGAAACAAATGAAAGGAACATTTGAAAGGAAATGTGGGTAGACAATATTTTGGAACTTGGAGGAAAACTTAGAGTTTTTTTTTGAACTCTTTTTATTCTCAAGCTTCAGGTGATCACAATAATAACACCTCACTACTCTGCTGTTTCTTAGTGAAAGTAGACTTTTTTTTTGGAACAGAGCATTGTTCTGTAATCCTAGAACTTTTCATGACACTTAAGGAAAGATGTTTCCTCCTCTGATTGCCCGAATAAATCACCTTTCTTGTTCATCCCTATACAACCTGGCAACATGGTTGGCATTTAACTAGAGGAATCTCACAAATACATTTTACTTTATCCAAGGAAAAATGTATTGGTTACTGGGAAAAGGTCAAGAAAGAGGCAGAAAGAGGTTGGAGAGGTCTAAAGTTGCATCTCATGACAATTAGAAAATACTATTTTCAGTTTATCAACGGAGACTTTGGGGTCTGCAAGCCTGAGACAAGACAGAATGATACTAAGAAGAGAATCAAGATTTAGTTGTAAAAACCGGCAACTATAGACTCTGAGGCTAAGCTGAGTACTTATCAAATGGCTACATTTACACTGTCTAATACATTAAATCTCACAGTCTCAACAGTTGCCTCCCTGTGATATACTCTTTCTTCCTGTGGGGAAACAGGTGTGTCAGTTACTCTACAATGGCCTTTTAGCCAAGATTAGGTAGAAGAGAGCCTTCCCGCAAATACAACCATATGTGTAAGAAGGCTCTCCTCTGGATGTGGGACTGTCTCCCTGTCTATTTCCTGCTCCAGTCTGTGAACCTGAAGTCAATTCTGCCACTCTTGCACTTCAGGCTGACATATGTGTAATAATCCAACTCTGCTATGCCTTTCTAATCTGACATCCTTTTTGCTTTTCTTCTAACCAGTGTGTTTATATTTCTAACACAGAACCACACTGGTGTCTGGTTTCTGACTCTGAATAATTCTCTCAGAACAGTTCAACAGTTAAGGCAAGACAGTGAGTGCGTGGAGGGGTGCAGTGGAACTGGAGGAGGGTGGGAGGGATATAGCCCAACGCTTGGCGGGGAGTCAGGGAGCAAAGCTGTGATTCCCTAAGTCACCATCTGTCCCAGAGTACTCATTTTTATAGCATTAGGTTTTAACAAGGAATGTAAAAACACTGAAGAAAGGATAGAATTTCTGACATTGTAATGTTGAAATAATGGAATAATAGGGTCCTCTGAAAAGTGAGTCCCCAAGGAAGTGCATAGAGCTGATACTATTTGGTGACAAAGACTTGTCCATTCGTTAGGTGCAGGGTGTGACTGTAATGTTTACTCTGTATTATTCAGATAAGAAATGTGACGGAGATCACTGCAAGAGGGAGCTGGAATCTTGCATACTGGCTATGGGATCCCCTGGTTGTTAATGACACTAGGGTGTGTTTATGTTTCCCAAACCAGCTGTTTTATTGTAGTTTAATTTGTTGAATGAATATTTAAGACCTACCATGGGAAAATAGGTAGAGAAACTCAGGTTCATGGAGGAGAGAAAAATGCCTTACCATACGGATCTGAGAACCAGAGGAAGCCCCTCCACAGAGCTACATGGATAAGAATGAAACAGATGGACAGAGAGGAACATACATGAGACATTTGGTTTCTGGTTCTTATCTCTTCCTGGGGTCCAGTAGCATTCCTGGCCTTGGCTTCTGCGACAAACTGCTCTATGTACTTTATGTACTTTAAAACATTTTTGATTGAGTTTTCTCATGTTGGGTTTTGTACTTCCAATAAAAAGAATTCAAACCAATTTACTTATTTTTAAATTAATAAGGTGACCATTCATCTTTTGCAAGGTTGATTAGATTAGTAATGAATAGACTGACTGCATTTATAAAATCAAGTTTATGAATCCAAAAGGATGAGAACAAGGGCCTATAACAGAGGTACTGCAAGATATTGCTCTTTAGTGGCCTTGGTTGAGTGGATGCCCAATCAACCAACTTTACAGAGTGACATTTAAAATTCATGGCCTCCACATTAAAACGCAAATCAAGTAAAGATTCAATGAAGGTGGGTTATAAAAGATAGGCAACTCAGAATGACAGCTATTCATGCTTTCTGCTTCCTCTGTTGGAAAGGCTCTCTTCAACTTTGCTACCTGGTGAACTTTTAATTGTTCTCAATGTCTTATTTCTCTTTAAAATATGATTTAAATCAGATTTCAATCCAGCTTAAAGCCCTTTGAGAGCTTCTAATTGCACATAAGTCAAATGCAAACTTTTTACTTTGGTTTAAAAGGCTGTGTATGGTCTGGCCCCCACCTACTCCTCCAATCGTATCTCATACTACTCTTCTCCTCCTAGAGTCCATTCCGGCTACATGGCTTTCTATCCCTTCCTCATACACATTAGATTTACTGAACTGTGGTAAGTCTTTCAGAGGAACAGCTTTTTGGGAGAGGAACTATCAGGAACTTTGCCAGGACATGTTGAGTCTGAAACTTATTAGACCTCCACGTGGGGATATTGAGTAAAAGTTTAGAAGAGAGGTCTGAGGTTGAATAAATAATCTGGGAAATCATTGCACATACATGAAATTCAAAGCCATGAGGCTGGAGACTTCAATCACAAGAAAACAAGTAAGACTAAAAAGGAGAAGAGATCCAAGAACTGAGCCTCATGGTACAGCAATATTTAGCTTGGACCCTTCTGAAACAAGGACTTAGTTGCAGGTTTTCTATTGGGTTGCAATTTTAGGAAACATTTGTGGGGGACTGAGAAAAATTAGTAGGAATGGGAGAACATCCAATAAAGTGAGCATTAATGGATTGGTTACTTCTATGGGCAACGGGGTCTCTATTCCACAGGGGTCTTCTGAGGCACTGGGTGAAAATCATTTCAAATTTTTTTCACCGAGGAATGGGAAAACTGAGGTATTTATCTACCAATCCCATATCTCATTGATTGAGAGTTGCTTCTGTTGGTGTTAAACCTTGTGTATGGGCTGAGCAAACTCCTGAACACCTGTGTAAACTACAGGTAGAAAAGCTAAGACATGTGGACACTTGGGGTGGGAAGCTGTCAGCTTCATAAGACCTGTCCACCACAGGTGTAGAAGACAATGAAGTATTAATAGAAGTAAACATGAGACTGTGGTATGAAGAAAGTGTTTCAAGAAGAAGATATGTATGAACTGTGCTGATAGGTCAAATAAGATGCCTGAGAATTGACTATTGGACTTGATACCATGGGGTACACTCTCCCTAGGTTCACCATAGACATACTTCCCTCTGAGGTCCTGCTATTTTCCTAGAACATTACAAGGACATGGAACTCAAGTTGTTGCCTCGCATATAACCCAGAATTACTCAATTCCCTGGTCTTGAGGAATTTATCACCTTCTCTCTTCCACTTACTCTCCACTTCCTCCCTTCCTCCATGCAAGGTGGAGTGGTTGAGACAATAGCCAAATGTGGATAGTCCAAGAAGGCAATGGAACATGATGAAGAGGTAATATAGTTGCAACAATGAACTGGATGACATGATGGCATTTTTAATTACTCTACTATGGGAATTTGCAACTCAGTGACTTTTACCCTCTGGCCCTGCCTCATGCTTCCTACCCAAATACCTCGGTTTGGGATCTGTCATGGTTATTTTTCTCCTCCTTAATGTTTTTCCTGAAAGTACCTGTGATGGCTAATCTTTTTTTTTTTATTTCAGCATATTATGGGGATACAAAAGTTTAGGTTATGTATATTGCCCTTGCCCCCCCACCGTCCCCCCCGAGTCAGAGCTTCAAGTGTGTCCATTCCCCAGACAGTGCACATTGCACTCATTATGTAGGTATACACCCATCCCCTCCCTGCCCCCACATCTGCCTGACACCATATTACTGTTATTCCCAAATGTCCACTTAGATGATGATCAGGGAAACCAATTCGATGGTGAGTACATGTGGTGCTTATTTTTCCATTCTTGGAATACTTCACTTAGTAGAATGGGTTCCAGCTCTATCCAGGAGAACATAAGAGATTCTATATCACCATTATTTCTTATAGCTGAATATGAATAAAAACTTTTCAAAAGAAGATAGAAGAATGGCCAACAAACATATGAAAAAATTTTCAGCATCTCTAATCATCAGGGAAATGCAAATAAAAACCACAATGAAATATCACTTAACTCAAGTTAGAATGGCCTTTATCAAAAAGTTCCATAACAGGCCGAGTGCGGTGGCTCACACCTGTAATCCTAGCACTCAGGGAGGCTGAGGTGGAAGGATTGCTCAAGGTCAGGAGTTCAAGACCAGCCTGAGCAAGAGTGAGACTCCATCTCTACTAAAAATAGAAAGAAATGATATGGACAGCTAAAATTATACATATAGAAAAAAATTAGCTGGGCATGGTGGCACATGCCTGTAGTCCCAGCTACTCGGGAGGCTGAGGCAGAAGGATTGCTTAAGCCCAGGAGTTTGAGGTTATTGTGAGCTTGATGCCATGTCACTCTAGCCTGGCCAACAGAGCGAGACTCTGTCTCAAAAAAAAATAAAGTCCCATAACAATAAATGTTGGAGTGGATGCGGAGAGACAGAAACACTTATGCACTGCTGGTGGGACTGCAAACTAGTGCAACCTCTGTGGAAAGCAATATGGAGATACCTTAAACAGATTCAGGTAGACCTACCATTTGTTCTAGCAATCCCATTATTGGGCATCTACCCAAAAGAACAAAAGTCATTCTATAAAAAAGACATCTGCACCCGAATGTTTATAGCAGCACAATTCACAATCACAAAGATGTGGAAACAACCCAACTGGCCATCAATATATGAGTGGCTTAATAAAATGTGGTATATGTATACCATGGAGTATTACTCAGCTATAAGAAATAGTGATAGTTAATCTTATGTGTCCACTTGGCTGGATCATAGGGTGTCCAGATATTTGGTTAAATATTATTTCTGGGTGTGTCTGTGAGGATGTTTCCAGATGAGATTAGCATTTGAATCAGTAGGCTGGGTAAAGCAGATTGCCCTCCCCAATGTGGGTAGGCATCACCCAGTCTGTTGAGGGCATGAGTAGAAGAAAGAGGCAGAAGAAGGGCGAATTTGGTCTCTATTTAACTGCTTGAGCTAAACATTGATTTTCTTCTGACCTTGGCCTGGGACTTACACTCGATGCCCCTGGTTCTCAGGGCTTCAGACTCACGCTGGAATTTACACCATCAGCTCTCCAGTTCTTGGGGCTTCAGGCTTTGACTAGAACTTACACCATCAGTTCTAGTTCTCAGGCCATCAGACTGATACTGGAACTACGTCACTGGCTTTCCTGGGTCTCTAGCTTGTAGATAGCAAATCATGGGACTTCCCAGGCTCCATAATAGTGTGACATAACTTCTTAAATAAATTATATATACACACATGGGCACACACACATACTATTTGTTCTATTTCTCTGAGGAATCCTGACAAAATACAGATTTTGGTATTGAAAGACATTCTAGAAGAACAGAATTTTAACAATGAATTTTCTGAATTGGTTCTTAGATTTCTGGAACTGGCCTTCTAATCTGACTAGATAAAAGATGCTAATGACTTTATTTACAATAGTAAAGATGGCATGAATTGGTAATTGGTAATAAAGATGCAAAAAAATCTGCATTACATATTCCTAATCAACCATTTATAACAAACCAGAGGCTGGGTGACTGTGTATAGGATACTTTTATTTCTTTTTTTTTTTTGAGACAGACTCTCACTGTGTTGCCCAGGCTAGAGTGCCGTGGCATCAGCCTCACTCACAGCAACCTCAAACTCCTGGGCTCAAGTGATCCTCCTGCCTCAGCCTCCCGAATAGCTGGGACTATAGGCATGCACCACCACGCCCGGCTAACTTTTTCTATATATATTTTTTTAGCTGTCCATATAATGTCTTTCTATTTTTAGTAGAGATGAGATCTTGCTGTTGCTCAGGCTGGTCTCGAACTCCTGAGCTCAAACAATCTGCCCGCCTCGGCCTCCCAGAATGCTAGGATTACAGGCGTGAGCCACCACACCCAGCCAGGATACTTTTAAATATGTTTGGAAAACCAACAAATATAATGAGGTTGGCTGGTTACTTTTAGTGTTACTGGACAAAGTGATGAAAGAAAAGGAGGAGCTCAGGAATTTGAATTCCCAGTTCAGTCACCACATAAATCATCTGAAAACTTCTATATGTGCCCTGAAGGAGACCCTTATCTCTTGTAGTGGCAGGGCTGAGATTGCTGACAATCAAATGCAAGACCTTATTGTGTGACTGGCTGGATGACAACAAACAACCCCTCAGCCTCACAGAATGTCTACTGTTAAAGTGCAGGTATTGATTGGGAAATAATGGGATCCTGTAAATTGGGAGTGGGATGTGTGAGAAGATTCTGATGAAGCTGGGGACATTGAACGTCTATCTTCTGATAAGTGTTCTTTGCCAGTGAAAGAGGCCTCCCCACCCCCAGTGAGAGCAGTTTTCCCACACTCAACAGAGTGGCGTTCCCACCCTAGTGGCATTGGCCTCTGGATCCCCATCTGAGGAGATTAACCCTACATTGCCTGAAGAAACTCTATGGCCTCCCTTGAGGCAGTTCCCATTCAAGACAATGCTGATTCTCCTCAGGACCCACCCCCCACCACCCCTCTTTGATTTTACACCTATAACTAGATCCATATCCCAACAGGCCCCCAAAGGTAAGGTATAAAGGTGACCCATGGGGAGGTGCACTGCATGCCAAAAGAACTACTTGAGTTTTCTAACTTCTACAGACAGTAATCTGGGCAAAATGTGTGGGAATGGATAGTAAAGGTGTAGGATAATCGTGGAAGGAACATAAAAAAGGTAGATGAGGCTGAATTTATTGATATGGGATTGCTAAGAATACATCCTTTATTTAATGTTGCAGCCCAGGAAGTTAAAAAGGGCTTACAATTTGTTTGGTCGGTAAGCTGAAACATGGACCAAAAGGTGGCACACAGAGTGAAGTGGCACACACCGCCTTGGTTTAATGTAGAGGAGAGGATTCAAAGCTTTAGGGAGATTGGAATGTTAGAGTGGTTTTATCATCCCATCCAAGATCTACTCACCCACACTGGGCAGGTTCAGAAGACATAATTTTCACCATGACCTAGAGAAATAAATTTGTGAGGGAGCCCTGGCATCTTTAAGGATCTCTGTGATCACTCTTCTCTGTAGGCCGGACCTTGCAGTGGAAATTGCAGTGACCAACTTGGGAAACCTAAATGCAATAGCATAATTGGATTCCAGTATGACAGGGGCAACTGGTGGTATAGTGGACAGCAAAGTCAAAGTAGCAATCAGAATATTCTGACTCATGGAGACCTATAGTATTGACTAGATGATCATGTGTTTCTAGAAGTGAACTAGATAAGAAGCCTACTAAATTCTTACTTGATCTGTATAAGCAAGAACATTTTAGGTCAAGTGAACAACAGTTTAACCTGAATCATAAAAACAGAGAATCACACTCCTCAATCAATCTCCAGACTTAAGCCAACTTACAAAGCTAGAACCTCTTGAATGAAGGAGAGGCCAAGTCCCCTTGAGTAGGGACTGTAGCACACTACAAAAAATTTATACGGTTACTCTTTCTCCCAGCCTTCTCCAAATGGACCTATGGGCCTTTACTAGGGCAACTATGCATTGGAGAAAAGGAAATAGTGAAATCTCTTGGGTCTACTGGATACTGGCTCTGAACTGATTCTGAGTCCAGGAGACCCAAAACATCACAGTGTTCCACCAGCCAGAGTAGGGGTTTATGGAGTTAGGTGATCAATGGAATTTTAGCTCATGTCTGTCTCACATTGGCCCCAGTGGGTCCCTAAACCCAGCCTGTGGTTATTCCCCCAGTTCCAGAATGCATAGTTGGAATAGACATACTTAGCAGCTGTCAGAAGCCCCACATTAGTTCTTTGACCTATGGGGTAATGGCTTTTATAGTGGGAAAGTCCAAGTTGAAGCCAGTAGAAGTACTTCTACCCATAAAAATAGTAAGTCAAAAGCAACACTGCATTCTTGGGAGGATTGCAGAGATTAGTGCCACCATTAAGGACACTTGAAGGATGCAGAAATCTATCACAAGTCCATTTAACTCACCTATTTGGCCTGTGCAGCAGATGGATGGATCTTGGATAATGACAGTGGATTATCATAAGCTTAACCAGGAGGTGACACTAATGGCAGCTGCTTTACCAGATGTGGTTTCATTGTTTGAGCAAATTAACGCATCCCCTGGTATCTGGTATGCAGCTACTGCTCTGGAAAATGCCCTTTTCTCCATCCCTGTCAGTAAGGCTGACCAGAAGCATTTTGCTTTCAGCTGGCAAAATGCTGGGGAGGACTTTATTAATCAAGTGGATACAAAGACCCATTCTGTGGCTATTAGTTAGACTTTTCCACAAACCACCACTCTGTCATGACCCAATGGACTCATGAACAAAGTGGTCATGGTGGCAGGCATGGAGATTATGCATGGGCTTAGCAGCATGAACTTCCACTCACCAAGGACAATCTGGCTACAGCAAATGCTGAGTGCCCAATCTATTAGCAGCAGAGACTAACACTGAGTCCCCAGTATGGCACCATTCCCTGGGATAATCATCCAGCTACTAGGTGGCAGGTTGATTGCACTGGACCACTTCTGTCATAGAAGGGTCAGTATTTTGTTCTTACTGGAATAGACACTTACTCTGGGTATGGATTTGCCTTCAATACACACAGTATTTCTGCCACATCTACCATCCCTGGGTTTATAGAATACCTACCCATCATCATGGTCTTCCACACAGCACTTCCTTTACAATAAAAGAAATGTGACAATAATTCCACAGAAACATCAAAATATTTGACAACATTCAAAATTCATTCATGATAAGAGAACTTAGTAGAGTAGGAATAAAAGGAAATTTCCTTAATTTGATATTTGAGGCATCTATGAAAAACCTACAGCCAATATCATAGCTATGATATTTTATCATTAAGTCTAGAAGCAGCTGCTACTTCTCACTCACTAGATCCAGTCAGCATAATGCTGTCAATGTAATGGACCACCCCGTGGTGAAAGATGAATTCATTCTGCCTATGACTGGAACAACACAAAGATGTGTGCCCTTACCCCTTCAATTCAACATTGCACTGGAAGTTTTAGCTAACGCAATCAAGCAAAAAAAATACACAGATTTGAAAAGAATAGAGGTATGACTACATGGTGAGTGCCAGGTGCACTATCTGGGGAATGAACACGCTTGAGGCTCTGACTCAGGGGGATGGACGGGACATGGGTAATATATATAACCTGAGCTTTTGTACCCCCATAATAAGCTGAAATAAAATTTAAAAAAAAGGAATAATTAAAGCTGTCTTTATTCACAGATAATATAAAAAAAATCTGGTGAAATCTACCAAAAGGCTACTCAAATTTAGCAAGATTGCAGAATACAAAATCAATATATGAAAATTAAT
The DNA here is from genome assembly GCF_020740605.2 of Lemur catta. Lineage (NCBI taxonomy): Eukaryota > Metazoa > Chordata > Mammalia > Primates > Lemuridae > Lemur > Lemur catta. Next base: position 30,868,892 of record NC_059130.1, on the reverse strand, counting down.
TGTATTTATACATTCCAGCAACAAACAATTAGGAATTTAAATTTACAAAACATTATTATTTAAGTGGAAGAAAAAATATGGACAATATAGGGATAAATTTGACAAAAGATCTAAAACATTTGTATATTGAAAATTATAAAACATTGCTGAGTGAAATTAAAGAATACCTAAATAAATGAAGAATTATGCTTATTTGTGGGACAGAACACCCAATATTGTTAAGATATTAATTCTCGATAAATTTTTCTTGCCTTAGAGAGGCAAATATTTCTTAGACAAAGCAAAAATAGCATGAACCATAAAAGAAAAAATTTATGAACTGGGCTTTATCAAAATTAGAAAAGTCTACCCTCTGAAAGGCACTGTTAGGAAAATACGAAGTCAATTCAGAGACTGGTCCAAAATGTTAATGGTGTATATATCTGACAAAAGAGTTTCTCAGGAGATATAACAACTCAATAACTGGACAAACAGCCCTATTAATAAATAAGAAAGTGATTTAAAGAGGCACTTCAAGAAAGAAAATATATAAAAGGCTAATAAACACATCAAAAATAATCTCAATGGTTATCAGAAAAATGCAAATTAAACTCATGAGATATCTCTATTAGACACATCAGAATGCATCAGAGTAACTAAAAAAAAGAGTTGGAGTGGATGTGGAGAAACTAGGATTCAGATTGCTTGTGGGAATGTACAATGGTAAAATTACTTGGTGGAAATAATTTAGCAGATTCTTGAAAAGTTAAACATATTCTTACTCAAAATTCCATTCTTAAATATTTAACCCCAAACTTGTACATGAATGTTTTAGCAGCTTTAGTCAAAATATGTGGATGAATCTCAAAAGTATTATGCTAAAGGAAAGATCTTAGAAACAAAAGAGTAAATATTATATATTTCCATTTATAGGAAACTCTGGAAAAGGCAAATCTAGTCTATAGTAACAGAAAACACAACAATTACCTAGAGAGGTTTGGGGTGACTGAGAAGGCACACAAGGAAACCTGTAGAGGTGATAGAAATGTTCTAGATTATGACTGTGATTATAGTTGTATCAGTGTGTAAGTTTGTCAAAAGTCTTCAGTGTATATTAATTATATCTCAGTAAGCTGATTTTTTTAAAGCAAGGGAAACATAAACAAAATATTCAGAGTGGTTATTACCTCTGAACAGTACATGAGGGTGGGTTAGGAAAGGCACACTTCAGTAAATACAATAATATTTCTTACGTTTTAGTTCTTAAATCGAGTGGTGGATGGGTTCATGATTTTTCATTTCATCACAGCATTTCATAATCTGTATTCATATTACATTTTTTAGTATGCATGTATCAACTATTATGTTATAAAAATAAAGGTATGGCCAGGTTTGGTGGCTCATGCTTGTAATCCCAGCACTCTGGGAGGCCAAGGTGGAAGGATTGCTTGAGGTTTGGAGTTCAAGACCAGCCTGAGCAAGAGCGAGACCCTGACTCTACAAAAACCAGAAAAATTAGCCGGGAGTGGTGGTGTGCACCTGTAATTTCAGCTGCTCAGGACGCTGAGGCAGGAGGATCACTTTAGCCCAGGAGTTTGAGGTTGCAGTGAGCTACAATGACAACACTGTACTCTAGCCTGAGTGACAGAGAGAGATGCTGTCTCAAAAACAAAAATAAAGAAAAAGAAAAGAAGTGTGAGAGAGCTTAACAATTAATGTATGGCCTTTAAATCTGTAGATGAGGGAAGATATTAATTTGAAGAAATTATGAAGGCACTAGAGCTAAAGATTCGATATGGAATTAACCTAAGTGTCCAACAACGTATAAATGGATAAAGAAAATGGGTATACATGTACAATAAAATACTACACAGCGAATCATGTCATTTGTGACAACATGGATGAACCTGGAGGACATCATGCTAAGTGAAATAAGCCAGACACAGGAAGATAAACGCCACTGATCTCACTCACGTGTGGAAGAAAGCTGATACAGAAGCAGAGAGTAGAACAGTGGTTACCCAAGACTGGAGAGAGATGGGGGGAGGAGGATTGGGGAGAGGTTAGTCAAGGGGTACAAAGTGACAATTAGACAGGAGGAATAAGTTCTGCTGTTTTATTGCACAATAGGGTCAACAGTAAGGTATTGTACACTACAAAATAACTTAAAGAGAGGTGTTTGAATGTTCTCACCACAGAGAAATGATAAATGTACAAGGTGATGGGTATGCTAACTACCCTGACTTCGTCATTATTATACAGCATACATATTATTGAACTATCAAATTACACCACATAAATATCTACAATTGCAATGTGCCAGTTAAAAAATTTAAAAAACAACAGATAAAAATAAGAGAGATGTGAAATAGCGTGGCATATGCAAAAACAGCTTTACAGCCTGGGTTTACAGGGCTCTACATTCTCACTGAGAATTTCCTGTATTGGTCCTGAAACTTTAAACTAGGCAAACTTTTCCCCGTACAAGCTTTTCCAAACCAGTAAACAAAGCTGTGGACATATCTGTCTTGTTTTCAGGCACTTTTCCTGGTGCCTTCCACCCGGTTGCCAGCATTGCTCCCTTTTCCCTCTAGTTTTGCACATCACTGACCCCTAGTTTCTTTCCTCATTTTCCTCTTTGGATTTGATACCTGGACTTAGATGTCATTACTAGACAACACCTTTCCATGTCCCCTAATAGCTTAGCTTCCACATATTGTCTGGTTGTTCTTAATCCTAGATACTGAAAGATTTAAGAAATGTTAAAAATTAAGATGGTTTATTCTCCACTAATCCATAATCTGAATTACATACAGGCTTCAGGTGTCAAGAACTGATAGCCCTAATGTGCTAAAGGAAGCAATGGGAGAGATTATAGACACTCCAATTTGGATTGAAGGGAGAGGCAATATTACAAATGTCTAGTTAGTGCTAATGGTGAACTCTTCTCAAGTGCCGCAAAGCTGATTTGTATACGTTTATTTTCTGTAGTCCATTTTCCCTCAGATTGTAATTTCCCATGATATTGTTTCTCAGCTATTTCACACTCATTTATTGGTACACTAAAACTTTATGGAAGCTTGCATCTATATGAACAGCTTGACCTTGTACAAATCATCATATGTAACAACTGTCAGACACAACACACAACCTGGGGACAGCCCCCTTAGTCCCTGAGTTAATGACACCTTTGCATAGTGTGACTACATTGCTGAGAAAGAAGGGTGTGCTGATTAGACACAGTCACAGAGACATCCCCATCAAAGATGGAAAGTATGCCACTTGAATGTCTGCAGGACACAGCATGATGAGAACCACCAAAGTCAGAAACTGCCTTTGGGAAACTTTCTCTGAGATACCTAAGTTCTTGAAGAAAGCCCTCAAATACTGATGTGTCTTATCTCCAGGTTGTGGAATTGAGCCAAACTATATAAAACAGCATCTTTAATTTTCTCAGCCATCATAGAAAAGGAAATGGAGATTGGCCATTGGAGGGCTCCTCTTCCTTCTTCTATTTCTGTAAACTTGTGCTGAAAGGTAACTTCCTCAAACCTCTGACAAGCTACTGCCACTTGACCGAGGTGAATTCTGTTTTTGATGAGAAGAATTTCCAGTTACCATCCCTGACCTGGTCCTCATGCTGCTGAGGCTCTTGCTGCTGATCTGTGGTGAGTCGGACAACTCAGCAGGGTATGGGGGGCCATCACACGGGGCCCTGCTTCCTGAAGAGCTGTGGGCGAGTCTCAGGACTAGGTTCTGCCTGGTGCTGCTCAGGGATGCTCATAGATGCTCAGATCTCTACTTCCAACTGAGGGTTCAGTGTCAGGCAGAAAGTGATAGATACTGGATAGCCAGATTTTTAAAGAAAACCATCCTTTTAGTTTGTATCTCTTAGGAAGTGTTCGCTGTCTGTCTTCCTTTCCACCATTAATTCTGTCTTTGTTCTTGGTATTTTCAACAGCCAGAAAGAAAATCTGTACAAGAGATTGGCCTCTGAGTTCCTTGTCCATCTTGCTATCAACATTAATCCTTTTTGTCCCTCCTTGAGTCCCCATTCCTTCTGTCAAACCTTAGAACTTAGCATCATCCCTTTGTTTTCAACATCCACCCTCCCACAACATTGTATTTCTAGCTCCCTTTCTCTAGCTCTGACTTATCTCCTTTTAAAAGTAGAACCCCAAATCTCAGGTGGCCAACAGTGGTGGCAGGCAATCCTCCTACATGTTTGTAGTCCATGTTGTCCCCCTCTTGAGGACCACTATTTCATACCTTATCCTTTCACCTCAAACTTCTCCCTTTTAATTCTCAATTTATAATCTTGCTTCTCATTGAGAAGATAAAAGCAACAAGAAGAAAATTTCCTCATCTTTCTATGGCCATGTCTGTCAACCCACTGGCCTCCACATTCACATACTCTGCCTTCTCTCCCCTCCAGGAATACATTGCCCCTCATTCTATTGAAGACAAGACTCTCCACTTGTGTTTTGGCTTCAAGACCCTCTTACTTTCTCAAAAACTTTGCTCCATCATCAAAATGTTTCTCCATTTTAGATTATTTCCATAAATATACAAACATGCTATAATATCTTTTAAAAATTATTTTATCTAGAGAAATTTAGAGGATACAAGAGTTTTTTTTATTACATGGATTAATTGTATCATGCTAAAGTCAGGGCTTTCAATGTATCTGTCACCAGAAATTCTCTTATTTTTTAATAAAACAGCTTTATTGAGATATAATTCACATATCATACAATTTGCCCATTTAAAGAGTACAATCCAATGGTTTTTACTATGATCACGGAGTTATGCAACCATCAGCACAAATCAATTTTAGAACATTTTCATCACCAAAGAAAGAAACTCCATAATCATTAGCAGTCATTCCCAATTTCTCTCGCAACTGCCCACCTATCCTCACGTACCCTGCAGCCCCATGCAATCATTTATCTACTTTCTGTCTCTATATATTTATACTGATTCCAGACTTTCCCTTCTATCTAACTGTAGTTATGATACTTTGACCAACACTTCCCCATTCGCCTCTCTCCCCTAAATACCCAAGCCTCTGGAAACAACTATTCTACTCTGTCCTTCTATGACATCAGCTTTTTTAGATTCCACATGTGAGTGAAATCATGTGGTATTTGCCTTTCTGTGCCTGATTTATTTCACTTCACATAATGTCCTTCAGGTTCATCCATGCTGTTGCAAATGACAGGTTTAATTCTTTTTTATGGCTGAATAGTATTTCATTGCATATATATACCTCATTTTCTTTTTTTTTTCTTTTATAAATTTAGAGGATACAAGTGCAGTTTGGTTACATAGGTATAGTGCATAGTGGTGAAGTGTAGGCTTTTAGTGTAGCCTTATACCCATTAAGTAATTTCTTTTTTTTTTGGAGACAGAGTCTCACTTTGTTGCCCAGGCTAGAGTGAGTGCCGTGGCGTCAGCCTAGCTCACAGCAACCTCAAACTCCTGGGCTTAAGCGATCCTACTGTCTCAGCCTCCCGAGTAGCTGGGACCACAGGCATGCGCCACCATGCCCAGCTAATTTTTTCTATATATATTCTTAGTTATCCAGGTAATTTTTATTTCTATTTTTAGTAGAGACGGGGTCTCACTCAGGCTGGCCTCGAACTCCTGACCTCCAGCGATCCACCCGCCTCGGCCTCCCAGAGGGCTAGGATTACAGGCGTGAGCCACCGCGCCCGGCCGCCATTAAGTAATTTCTCATCCCTTACTCCCTTCCCACCCTCTCACCCTTCCAAGTCCTCAATGTCTATTATTCCACTCTTTATGTCCATATGTACATATTACTTAGCTCTCACTTATGAGTGAGAACGTGATATTTGACTTTCTGTTTCTGAGTCATTTCACTTAAGATAATGGCCTCTAGTTCCATTCATGTTGCTGCAAAAGACATGATTTCATTCTCTTTTATGGCTGAGTAGTATTCCATGGTATAATACAGCACATTTTCTTCGTCCATTTGTTCAGCGATGAATACCTACTTTGATTCCATGTCTTGGCTATTGTAAATAGCGCTGCGATAAATGTGGGAGTGCAGATATCTTTTTAAAATAAATGATTTAATTTCCTTTGGGTATACATACCCAGTAGTGGGATTGCTGGATCATATGGTAGTTCTATTTGTTATAGTTTGTTTTCCATAATGGCAGTTCTAATTTACATTCCCACCAACAGTGTGTAAGTGTTTCCTTTTCTCTACATCCTTTCCAGCACTTGGTATCTTCTGTCTTTTCGATAGTAGCCATTCTAACAAGTGTGAGGTGATATATCATTATGGTTTTGATTTGCATTTCCCAGATGATTAGTGATGTTGAACATTTTTAAATATACCCGTTGGCCATTTGTATGTCTTCTTTTGAGAAAAGTCTGTTCAGATCTTTGGACCATTATTAGTAGGGTTGTTTGTTTTCTTATTATTGAACTGTTTGAGTTCCTTGTATATTTTGGATATTGATTCCTTATCAGATGTATAGCTTGCAAATATTTTCTCCCATTCTGTAGGTTGTCTTTTTCACTTTATTGATTGTTTCTTTTGCTGTGCATAAGTCTTTTGGTTTGAAAAATCCCATTTGTCTATTTTTGTTTTTGTTCCTTTTGCTTTTGAGGTCATATTCAAAAAATCATTGCCCAGACCAATGTCATGGAAATTTTCCTCCATATTTTCTTTTTGTAGTTTCACAGTTTAGGGTGTTACATTTAAATCCTTAATCCATTTTGAGTTTATTTTTGTTTATGAGGGTCTAATTTCATTCTTCTGCATGTGGATATTGAATTTTCCCAACACCATTTAATGAAGAGCTATGTTCTTGACAGTTTTCAAAAATTGGTTGGCCGTAAATGTGTGGATTTATTTCTGGGCTCTCTATTTTCTTCCATTGATCTATGTGTCTGTTTTCATGCCCGTACCATGCTGTTTTGATTACTTTAGCTTTGGCTCTGTAGCATATTTTGAAGTTATAGTTCAGTAGTGTAATGCCTCCATCTAGCTTTTTATTTTTTTTTCTTTTTGCTCAAGGTTGCTTTAGCTGTTCAGGGTCTTTGTGGTTCCATACAAATTTTAGGATTGTTTTCTATTTCTGTGAAGAACGTCATTGGTATGTTGATAGTGGTTGCATTGAATCTGCAGATCTTTTTGGTTAGAATGAACATTTTAACAATATTTATTCTCTCAATCCATGAACATGGGACATTTTTTCATTTATTTGTGTCTTCTTCAATTTCTTTTACTAATGTTTTATAGTTTTCAGTGTAGTGATCTTTCACCTCCTTAGTGAAATTTATTCCTAAGTATTTTATTTTATTTTTTGTAGCTATTGTGAATGGGATTGTCTTCTTGATTTCTTTTTCAAATTGTTTGCTATTGGTGTACAGAAGCACTACTGATTTTCATACATTCATTTTGTATTCTGCAAATTGACTGGATTTATTAATTAGATATAAGGGTTTTTTTGGTGGAATCTTTAGGGTTTTCTATCTATAAGACCATGTATTCACAAACAAGTACAATTTAACTTCTTCCTTTCCAATTTGGATGCCTTTTACTTCTTTCACTTGCCTATTTACTCTCAGGAATTCCAGTACTATGCTGAATAGAAGCGGCAAAAATGGGCATCCTTGTCTCATTCTAAATCTTGAAGAAAAGTTTTCAACTTTACTGCATTCAATATGATGTTAGCTAGCTATTGGTTTGTCATAATGGCCTTTATAATATTCAGGTACATTCCTTCTATACCTCATTTGTTAAGAGTTTTTAACATGAAGGGATGTTGAATTTTGTCAGATGCTTTTTATGCATCTATTGAAATGATCATATCCTTTATTTTGTTAATGTGATGTATCATGTTTATTGATTTCTGTATATAGAACCACCCTTGCATCACCCACTTGATCATGGTAAATGATCTTTTTAACATGATGTTGAATTTGGTTTGCTAGTACTTTTTTGAGGATTTCTGCATCTATGTTCATCAGGGATATTGGTCTGTAGTTTTCTTTTTATGTTGTGTTTTTGTCTGGTTTTGGTATTAGGGTAGTGCTGGCTTCTTAGAATGAGTTTGGAAGTGTTTTTGTATATTAAATTTTTTGAAATAGTTTGAGAGAAATTGGTAGTACTTCTTCTTTAAAAGTTTGGTAGAATTCAGCAGTGAAGCCATCAGATCCTGGCCTTTTCTGGTGGGATATTTTTTTATTACTGATTCAATTTCCTTGCTTGTTATTGGTCTGTTCAGATTTTCTATTTCTTCATAATTCAATGTTGGTAAGTTATATTTGGCCAGGAATTTATCTATTTCTTCTAGGTCATCAAATTTGTTGGCATATAATTGTTCATAATTGTCTCTTAAGATTTTTTGTATTTCTGTGGTATCCATTATAATGTCTCCTATTTTGTCTCTGATTTTATTTATTTGAATCTGCTGTTTTTTTCTTATTTCATCTAGCTAGTTTGTTAACTTTATCTTTTTAAAAATTCAACTCTTTGCTTCACTGATCTTTTGTATTGCTTTTACAGTTCTATTTCATTTATTTCTGCACTGATCTTTATTATTTCCTTCCTTCTACTATTTCTGGGCTGAGTTTGCTCTTGTTTTTCTAGCTCCTTTCATTGAAACATTAGGTTGCTTATTTTAGATCTTTCTTTTTCACCGTAGACATTTATTGCTATAAACTTCCTCTCTTAGAACAGCTTTTTCTGTATTCCATTGAATTGGGTATGTGAGGTTCCATTTTCATTTTTCTTAAGAAATTTGAAAATTTCCCTTTTAATCTATTCATTAAATCATTGGCTATTCAGGAACATGTTGTTTAATTTCCATGTATTTGTAAAGTTTCTGAAGTTCCTTCTGTTACTGATTTTTAGTTTTATATGATTGTGGTCAGAAGATACTTGGTATGCTTCCAGTCTTCTTCAATTTTTTAAGACTTTTTTTGTTGCCTGGCATATGATCTATCCTTGAGAATGTTCCATGTACAGTTAAGAAGAATGTATATTCTGTAGCTGTTGGATGGAATTTCTGTAAATGTCTCTTAGGTCCATTTGGTCTAGAATGCAGTTTCAATCTGATGTTTCTTTGTTGATTTTCTGGTCTGGATGATTGTCCATTGATGGAAATGTTGTGTTAAAATCCCCTAATATTATGATATTGCAGTCTACCTTCCCTTTAAGGTCCAATAATATTTGCTTTATATATTTGGGAGCTCCAGTGTTGGGTGTATATATATTTATAATTGTTATATTAATATCTTCTTGATGAATTAACCCCTTTATCATTATATAATGACCTTCTTTGTCTCTTTTTATAGTTTTTGACTTAAAGTTTATTATATCTGATATAAGTATAGCTACTTCTATTTTCTTTGGTTTCCATTTGCATGGAATATCTTTTTGTATCCCTTCACTTTCTGTCTAGGTGTGTCCTTACCGGTAAAGTGAATTTTTTGTATACAGAATAAAGTTGGATCTTGCTTTTTAAAAAATTCATTGAGCCATTGTATATCTTTTAATTGAAGAATTTAGTCCATTTATATTCAAGGTTACTGTTGATAGGTGTGGACTTACTCTGTCCATTTTGTTAATTTTTTTCTGGTTGTTTTACAGATCTTTTGTTTCTTTCTTTCTCTCTCTCTCTTTTGTGGTTTGGTGTTTTTTTGTAGTGCTAAATTTTCATTTTTTTCTCCCCCTCACTTGTGTATCCGCTCTAATGTTTTTCTTTGTGGTTACCATGGGACTTGCATTAAAAAAATCTTAGACTATTTTAAACTGCTAACAAATTAACTTTGGTCTATTTCAAACTGATAACAATTTAGCTTTGGTCTAGACTTACCATCTCTCTCACAATTTATATTATTTTTATTGCCTGAATTTATATATTTTTATATTGTGTGCTTCTTAACAACTTATTGTAGCTATAGTTATTATTGACCATTTTGACTTTTAACCTTTACAGTAGAGAATTGAAAGTATTACATACCATCTTTACAGAATTGTAGTTTTCTGAAATTAATTGTAAATTTACCTCTATAAGTGAGTTTTGTACTTTCATATGTTTTCATGATAGTAATTATTGTCCTTTCACTTCTCATTGGAGTACTCCCTTAAGCAGTTCTTTTAAGGCTAGTCTAATCAATTACATCAGCTTTTACTTGTCTGAGTGAGACTTTATTTTACCTTTATTTCTGAAGGATACCTTTGCTGGGTATAGTATTCTTTACTGACAGATTTTTTTTTTTTCTTTTTTTTTTCTGTCTTACTGATGGTTTTATTTTGCCTTCATTTCTGAAAGATGACTTTGCTGGTTATAGTATTCTTTACTGAAAGTTTTTTTTCTTTCAGCATTTTGAATTATATTCAAATACAATCATTTTATTCTCTCTGGGCCAGTAAGGTTTCTACTGAGAAATCTGCTGATAGTCTAATTGCAAATCCCTTATATGTGACTTGATGAGAAAACTCTTGCTGCTTTTATAATTCTCTCTTTGTATTTGACTTTTTACAGTTTGATTATAATGTGCCTTGGAGAGGACCTTTTTGGATTAAATAGATTTAGGGACTTCTGAACTTCATAGACCTGATGTCCCTATCTCTCCCAAGACTTGGGAAGTTTTCAGCTATTATTTCATTAAATAAGCTTTCTGTGGCTTTCTCCATTTCTTTTTCCTCAAGTACTCCCATAATGCAAATATTTGTTTGCTTAATGATGTCCTGTAATTCTTGTCAGCTTTCTTCACTTTTTAACATCTTTTTTTATTTTTTTCTACCTGAGTTATTTCAAAAGATCTCTGTTAAATTTTAGGAGTTCTTTCTTCCTCTTGATCTAGTCTTCTGTTGAAACTCTCAATTGTATTTTTTTTATTTCATTCATTGTATTCAGCTCCAAAATTTCTATTTGGATTTTTTTCATGATATCTAACTATTTGTTGAATTTCTTATTCAGATCATAAGTTATTTTTCTGATTTCATTAAATTGTTTATCTATGTTCTCTTGTATCCTGATGAGTTTCCTTAAAATCATTACTTTGGATTCCTTTTTGAGCAATTCATAAATTTCCATTCTTTGTGGTCAGTTACTGGAAAATTATTGTGTTCCTTTGGTGGTGTCATGTTTCTTTGTTTTTTCATGTTTTTTGTGTTCCTGCTCAGTATCTTTGCATCTGATGAAACAGTTGCCTCTTGCAATTTTATAGAGTGGCTTTAACAGGGAAAGACTTTCACCTGCAGATACATTCTAGGGTGTTGGTTGGAAAGGGTACATTGGCTCTGGTTCCAGTAGTGTGGGGTCTGTGTAATTTCTTCAGCTGCAATCAATGTCAGCAATGCCTGTGTGTCCCTCAGTGGCATAGGCTGCAGAAGTTTGTGGAAGTGGTGGTGGCAAGGTAGATTGTTAGGGTTCTCAGTAGCAAGGGCTTTAGGGATCCTCCTGTTCTTTCTTTCCTTGTAGTGGGGAGACTTACCTGAGTGGATCCCTCTTGGTGTTGGTTCTGACAGGGGCTACAGGCATCTACAATGGTGCTGTGTTCCATGACACAGACGCTCAGAGTGACTGTGGATCTGGGGCCCTGGAGTCAGTGTCTTGTTGAACTACTGTGGCACCTATGCCTGGATGCAAGTTCAATCTCTTAGGCATGGGTGGACAAAGCTCTCCTATCAAGCCAAGGACTATGACTTGGAGACACCCTCAGTAGCTTGAGCCCAAGGGGCAGGGATGTAGGTGTGACTTTGATCATGGTGCTCAGGGCACAGTACTGGCATGGCTCCAGGGATTAAGGATGTTCCAGAGGCTCAGACCCTGGGGAGCAGAACACAGCTGCAATTTGAGTTCTTGAGCTAATAGGGTATAAAGGCAACTCAGGCACCAGGAAAGAGTGTACTACATAGTTGATAACTCTGGACTCTGGAGCAGTGAGACTCAGCAGTGGCCTAAGCTCTGTGAGGTCATGTATAGTGGCAGCAAGGACCCAGGAATGGTGATGGGGCAGCTGCGGCTTGGGCTCTGGGGGTGGGCAGTGGTACAATGTTGGCTTTACTCCCCAGAAAGGTGCTGTGCCTCAGCAGTTCCAACTCCCGAGGGTTGTTCCAGATCCAGGGAGTCAGGATGCTGAGGCTGTTTGCCCCAGAGGGCAGGGTATTATAGATCAGCCAAAGTTATGTTTCTTGGGGTGGGGGGAGGCATCACACAATCTCAGACACCATGGTTGTGCCTATTCTCCTGGGCCAAAACTCTGTTCCCCCAAGCGGGGAGTGTTAGGCTGGTTTGCATACCAAGGAGGCATGTGTTTGGTCTAACAGCTCAGCTGCAGCTTCCCTGGGGGCAGGGTGCTGGGCTGGTTCACTTGCTGAGAGGGCACATGGCTGATCTGCTGGCTCAGGCTTAACTTACCTGCCGGGCAAGACAACCTGTTCTTTGGTGGACAGGGCACCATGTGGGCTAGGGTGATAAAGTCACAACTCTTCTACTGAGCCTAGGCTTTGAGTGGCCAGGATTGGGGCACTGCAGCCACTGGGATGGAGAAGATGGAGTGCCTCCTAGGCAGCTTGCTCCCAGGGGTTAGGGAGCTACAGAAGCTCAGCTAGGGAATGGTACACTACCATGTACAAGCATGGTGCAATGGAGGCAAAGCCCCAGGGATAGACAGATGCAGTGGCTACTGGCCCCCAGAGCAGGTTGCACTCTAGAGGTGGCTCCAGTTTCAAGACAGTGCCATACAGTAGTAGATTGGGTAATGGGGGTGGGCACAGTGTGGGCTCCTTCTCTGGAATAGTGCAGCTATGTGAGCTCCAGGCAGCTTCCTAAAAAGGGCTTAGGGCTTGTGAAGATTGCAGGATTCTCAGGAGCAAAAAAGTAATGGGAGCTTCTGGGGGCCTTCTGCTTATCTTTCCTTTGCAGGGAAAAGTCCCTTCGGGTTTGAAGCTGATCTCAACTAGGGAAACAAGGTGTCAAGAAAGGGTGTTTCATTCCCTCCTTCATGCAGCCATCCTGAGTTTCTGTGTTCCACAGAGTTTCTGCCATTCTCTTACTGTGCTTCAGCACTCTCCTTTAGACAATCTAGCCAAAATGTAGCTGTTTATGCATTGTTTGGGTCATTTTCTGGGGATGGGGGGAATGAGGGCTAGGCACCTCTAGTTAGCCATCTTGCTGACATCTCTTACAATGTCTTTTATCTTAAAATAATAGAAATATGATCTGATAGTTTCCTCCATTTACTGCACCATTTATTTCTGTCTCCTTTTATAAAAATTTCAGTGAGTTGCTGCCTTTGCTTTACTTCTTCCCAGCCCTTCTTTCTTTAAAATTCATTTTTCATTTATATTACATTAAGATTCACTTTTTTGAAACATTGTCTATGATTTTTGACAAAGGTTTGGAGCCACATGACAGCCAGCAGAATCAAAATACAGAACATTTCCATTACTTCAAAAATTCCCTTATCCCATGAATCTGTTTATCGTCAGATATTTCCCCATCCCTAATCCCTGGTGACTATGAAACTGCTCTAGGTCCCTGTAGTTCTTCCTCTTCCTCTCTTGAGCCCACTATAATAAATCATTTATCCCTTCCTTTCCACTAAAATTTCTCTTGCTAACGTCATCAACGACTTTCATGTTGCCTCATCCAGGAATCAATTTTAATTTCTTATTTTGCTCAATCTCCCAGGGGTATTTGATCACTCCCTCTTCTGGAAACATATTTTCACTTGGTTTCTGGAATATCATATTCTGCTAGTTTTCCTTCTAACTCAGTGTCTGCTGCTTCTCAGTCTCTTTGTTGGATTCACTACTGACCTCAAAATGTTGGAACTTCCCAATGTTGATACCCAGACTTCTCTTTGAAATCCATACTCATTTCACCAAGTTATATAATTTTGTCACTTTATGTGTTACTTTAAGCTTAAACTCAAGATTATTTCTCTAGCTTTGACCTCTCTTTTGAATCCCTCTCATGTATTTAACTGCCACTCAGGTGTCTAACAGGCATCTTAAACTCAAATGTTCCACCTGTACCACCACCAAAACAAAACTGAACCTCTTTTTCCCCAGAATTTCTTCAATTCATTAAATGTCTGTACCACTCACTGTGGCCAAAACTCTAGGAGTCATACGTAATTCCTCTCCTTTTTTTGAACTTTCTATTTAATCCATAAGCAATTCCTATTGATTCTACTTTCAAAATTTATACTGAAATGCGACCACTTTATAGCACCAGTACTATCTAATCTGACTCATTATCTTTACTCTCCTAGACTAAATTCACACTATTGTTCTTCCTGCTTCTCTAGTACTTCCATGATATGTTTTCCTCATACCATCAGAGTGATATTACTGATATAAATTAAGTCAGAACTGCCCATAGCTGCCCATCACATCTAGAATGAAATCCAAAACTGTTGGCCACATCCATAGAGCCCCCCTTGAGTGGTTTCTGCCTACTTCCTACTGCCTCAGCCTTCCGAGTAGCTGGGACTACAGGCATGTGCCACCATGCCCGGCTAACTTTTTCTATATATATTTTTAGTTGTCCAGATAATTTTTATCTCTATTCTTAGTAGAGAAGGGTCTCACTCAGGCTGGTCTCGAACTCCTGACCTTGAGCGATCCACCCGCCTCAGCATCCCAGAGGGCTAGGATTACAGGCGTGAGCCACCGCGCCCAGCCAGGTTCTGGCCACTTCTTACACATTAATAACTACCAGTGTTCCCACTCCCAGTCAGCTCCAGATGCACTTGCCTTCTCATTGCTACTTGGACAAGCTCATTCCCTTCTCAAGGCATTTGCGTTTGCTGTCTTCTCTGCCGGGGATGCTCTCTCCTAAATAGTCAGAAGACTTGTGACCTGATTTCATGCAAGTTTCTACTGAGTTAGAATCTATCTAGTCAAGACCATCCTAAGATACTCTGTAACTTGTTTCTCTGCTTTATTTTGCTTATGGCACCAATCATCCTCTGAAATAATGTTGTATATTTCTTTTTAAATTGGCCCTATTCCACTGTCATGCAAATTCCTTGACATTAAGGACTGTCATTCATGTTCACTCCTGTAACCCGAGCACCATGCACAATGCCTGGCATACAGCAAGCACTCACAATTGTTTGTTGTATGGACGAATATATAAAATATGATTTTTATGCTGGCTCCTATTGCTTCCCTCCTCCTACCTGGGGAGCTAATTATTCAAGTAATCATTTAACCTAAAAAGCAGGTATCTCAAACTAAACATGGCCTAAAAGAGATAACAATGAGACAATATTTATTGACTGCTAAGTAAATTCCAGGCACTATTCTAAGCTCTTCATGGATATCAACTTATTTAATCCTCACAACAATTCTGTGAGGTGGATACCACCTTATTTAAATTTTACAGAAAAGGAAACTAAAGCACAGGCACCTGAAACATGCTTCTCAGGGTCACACATCTTGTAAAAGGAAGAGCCAGGACTCAAATCTATGTCATCTAGCTACAAAGCCTGCATTCTCCCTAGAAGTTTTCCTTCTTGACCATTATGCCATAATATTATGGTCAAATCCTTGGGATAGAAGAGAATCTTCAGAGAAATCTGAATTTCTTCTCTGGACCTAGGCCTCCTCTGATCTTACAAAGGGGCCCCGTGCCTTGAGCATGAGACCTTGCACTCCCCTTGCCTGACTGCTGTTACCATGAGGCAGTGAGTCTGGAGCTGGATTGTCAAGACCTTTGAGAGGAGGCAGGAGTGGGAATGAGGGGCTTGAAAAGGGAGATGCTGAGTGGTTAAGAACAAAAACTCCATCTCCTAATCACAGATGACAAAAGTTACTGGAAGCTATTTTATGATCATTAAAAACAAAATGTGTTGTTTTGAGAGCAGGTGTCCTGCGGGTCATATGGAATGTGGGAAATGGAACAGAGAGAAAGAAGGAAGGCAGGCAGGAAGGAAGGGGAGGAAGATAAGCAGGGAGGAAGGGAAAATGAAAGAAGGGAGGGACGAGAAGAGAAAGAGGAAAGGCGGGTGGAAGGTGGAGAACAGGGAGATCACAAGGGAAGGAGAGTGTATTGCTAGGAAAGCTCTTGGAGGAGTTAAACTTTGTGGATGTGTGGATTTGCTGCTCTGTACTGATCTCTGCTGAATTTTCTCCCAGCTCCACTCTGTGAACCCATCGGTGAGTTGCACTTCCCTTTCTTCATGGTCTGTGGGTACCTTGTCACTCAGGGCAGCACAGAAGGCCTGTGGATGGCTGTCTGACATATCAGATGGCAGCTCCTTTGGTCTGGGCTGCTCTGGGTTCACACCAGGTGTGTACCTGACACGTGCCTGTTCAGTGAAGTGAGCAGGTCTTGCTGTGACCTTCTTGAGAACACAGTCTTCTCTCTGAGAAGTCCCAGCATAGGGAGAGAGATGCCGTTTGCACAAGGAAGGCAGAGAGCACTGAAGACCCATGTTAGAAGAATCTCTGTCCTTCCAGACTCAGGGGCTCCAAGTCCCCTGTGCTCCTCAGCTGGGTGCTCCACCAGGGGTGATGGAGGAAATGCCGAAACCACACATCAGTGGAGAAGAACATTACAGTCAATCCTGGGGCCACGTGCAGAATGAAGTAGCACTGCTACCTCCTTCCTATTTTTAGCTCCACTCTGCAGCCACACCGGTTACCCCAGCTTGTTTTCTCTCTCAGACCCCAGGTTATGCAAATTATTTCATTGCTGTGATCCTGATTCAAAGTCTTACCTTTACCAGAGGAGGAGAGGAGGAAATATTTCCTCCCTTCAGAAGAAATCTTTCACTAAAGCATGTTCAAATCTAATATATGTGAGAACTGTCCTCCTGTGCATAAAATACCAACCATGTGGTTAAAAGAGGTTGTCCTGCTACCTTACAAACACAGGCTGCAAGTACAACTAGGGAACACAGGATCTCTGGAGGCTGTGACCAGAGAGATTCAACCTAGTCTTCTGGACTCCTCACCTGACGTTTGGCCAAGTCTAACTCATGCCTCGTGTTGATGCCACGCATGCCTTGTGTCTGGTCTCACCTTTACCCCTAAACCCAGGGGCCCAATCCCGGCCTAAGCAGAAATCCAAAGTCATAGCAAGGGTAAGGAAACAAAGTTTCTGTCACCAGATATTTTCCAGGTAGTCTTTGCTATCTGAGAATTAACTGAAACAAACTCTGTGTTGCAAGACTGGGCCCCAGAACCTTACAATCGGCCCCGTCCAGTTTCTTACTCCATCCCTACCACAGTGCCACTGAGAGGAGTGGGTTACAGGTGCCTAAATGCTTTGCTTAAAATTTCTTTCTCTGCTCAGCTCCAAAAGCTGTGCTGCTGGTCAGTCTTCTGGTGACCACAGTTTTCCAAGGAAAGAAAGTGACTCTAATATCCGGGGTATTCCATGTCCCAGGACAAAGGAAACATTCTGGTACCATGGCTGGAACTAATGTTTAAAAGTTCCCAGGGAAAAGTATTCCAGTAGAAGGGCTTGGTGATCAGAGATATCGGGGCGAGGAATCAGTCCCCTGTGATGCGGAGCACTTGTTATTTTCATCTGGTGAGGAGAGAAAGAGGCTTCTTTTAGGGAAATTATTAAAAATTCCCACAGGGCAAGGGCTCTGAGGATTGGATAAACAAATGTCTCAAAAGTCAATCCTATTAGGGATTGTGACATTTTTCGTGGGCTGTTGCAAGTTGGGGAGATAAAGAGAGAGGTGAGAGCAGAGCACAATTTTGGCCGTCTTTACCCATCCAGAAAAAAGTCCCCAAGACCCCAAAGGGATACATCCCTGAGGATTCAGATATGGATTAAATGTGCCCCTCATATCATGGTTTCTACAGAGGTTTGTCTAGAATCCCAGATCAAGGGAGCTGGGCTGTATGGATGGTGGGTACAGGATATTTCCAAGCAAGTGCACCCCTTTTCTTCCAATAAAAATAGCAGTAATAGGGGCAGGAGAGAGTCAGTGAAGAAAGGATTGAGTTGCTCCATGTCTCTCCCTGACTGACTGATCCTCCAGGTCCCATATTCTGTCTTTGAAAGAGGTAGTGTGATTCTGAGATGTCAGAGGAAAGGGAATGGAAGAAAATTACCAATATGGCTTATGACAAGGATGAAAGAAATGTGTTCACTTTTACTGAAACTTCAAGCTTCAGCATCTCCAATGCCAGCTCCAGGGACAGTCTTCAGTATTCCTGTACTGGCATCCAGAAAGGTGTTTTTAGCTCATGGCTAGAAACTTCAAAAAAGAATAAGATCTCAGTCAAAGGTAAGTGTTGCCTTCTGGCTGGAGATGCTGCCACACAGGGGCGGGATGAACCAGGGTGAGCAGGGTGAGTTCATGGTCCACTGGGGGGCGGCGGTCGTGACATGAAGTGTGGTACGTGTGTCCTACTGGCTGTTTCTTTGAGTCTTGTTTGCAAGTGCTGAGACACAAAGTGTCTCTCACCAGGAACTCTGAGCCCCATTGCCCTGCAATTGTGTTGGATTTCTCTCTCTAGAGCTGTTTCTGATAGCCAGCCCCCCCCAGCCCACAGAGGGGAGCCCAGTGACCCTGACCTGTATGACTCGGTCCCTTCCACACTGGTCAGATGATCAGCCCCAGTTCCGCTTCTTCAGAGATGAACGGGTCCTGAGGCTGGGCTGGAGCAGCTCCCGGGAGCTCCAAATTGCTGCTGTGTGGAGGGAAGATTCAGGGTCCTACTGGTGTGAAGCAAAAACAGTGGCACCCAAAGTCTTCAGAAGCCGGATACTCCAGATGAACGTGTGGAGTGAGTGCCAGTGGGGGCCAGTCTCCCGGGGCGGGCCGAGGAAGGCAGTGGCAAGAGGCTAGTCCTCCCTTTGTGTTGGGTTCTGCATCTGAGAGTAGGAGCCCTTTGAGAGGCTACCTGAGTTTCTCTTTGTTAGGGTCCTTAAAGGGACCGTCTCTTATTCTTGCTGTTTCCATTTGGCAAATAGAATATTTAGGAAACTCCTACTGTGTGTCTGCACTGTGCTGGAGGGTGTGGGGAACATAGCTGCGCAACACTTGGTCCCTGACTACAAGAAGTTGGTGCCCGACCAGCACTCTGAGCAAACAGGGTGAACTGTGCGGTGCTGCGTTGTGTCAATAGAGACTCAGAGGAGGAGGATGTCTGACTGAGGTGGTGACAGAAGGCCCTGCAGAAGAGGTACAAAGAGTAGACAGAGCAGAGCTTGTGGAAGGGAAGTTGGAGCTTGATTCCAAAAGATAAAAGAGGAGAGTGTTTTGTGATTTTGAACCATGTTACTCCACATCAGGGTTGATACTTCTGACATCCTCTCCCATTCTCAGACAAAGACCCACCTGTGTGCCATGAGGCAAATGTCTAATACCTCCAGAAGGCTGGGCTTCCCAGACTTGGTAAAAATTCAACACTGGTGAAACCGGACCACCACCACAACAAAAATCATTGAGCAGTTCATATGCAGCAGGCCCCGTTTTAAGGCTTCACACATGTTGTATTATATAATTGAACCTTCACAATCTCAGGAGATAACTATTATTACCTTCTCCATTTCACAGATGGGAAATTGAGTCTCAGAGAAGTTAGGTAATTTGATCAAGCACACACAGCAAGTAAGAGAGTTGGAACCAGTATTCAAATAAGGCAGGTTGATTTACAATTTGGAATTGTGATCACTGTACTATTGTGCCTTGAAAGAGGAGAGTTTGAGAGATCAGGGTAATGGGAGTCACGTTGTCCTGGGGAGAGAGGCAATGCCACGCCCTCCATAGTAATATTGTGGTGTCTTTCTTACCCTACAACCATCAACCCAACCAATGCTGATTCTAAATCAGCAGAACCACACCCCCTCCCCCCCCATTAAACTATATAGTCATTTACTTTACTCATAGGCTTTGCTTCCAGGATTGTCACACTTACTCCATGTCCCTGCAACTCCCTACTCAGGGCCCCCCTTGTCATCTTGTGTTCACATAGGAGTCCCCATCTCTGATGTGAGCTTGGAGACCCAGCCTCCAGGGGGACAGGTGACAGAGGGAGACAAGCTGGTCTTCGTCTGCTCGGTTGCTAAGGGCACAGGAAACATCACCTTCCTCTGGTACAAAGGGGCACTGGGTTTAAACCTGGGAACAAAGACCCAGCACTCGCTGACGGCGGAGTTTGAGCTGCCAACGGTGAGGAAGAGTGATGCTGAGCAATATTACTGTGCGGCTGACAATGGCTTCGGTCCCAAGCCCAGCGGACTGGTGAGCATCACTGTCAGAAGTAAGTGCCACAACCCCCGGCTCAGACAGCATATCTCAAAGTGGGCTCCGCATTTCCCTGGGGCATGCTGGGGAAGCTAACGGGGGCTGAGCCTCGGTGGGCAGGGATTATGAGTCTGTCACATGGTCAAAGACCCTCTCTGATGATCCACTATCTCTGTCAGTTCCAGTGTCTCGCCCTGTTCTCACCATCACGGCACCCGGGGCCCAGGCTGTGGTGGGGGACGTGGTGGAGCTTCACTGTGAGGCCCCTAGAGGCTCTCCCCCGATCCTGTACCGATATTATCATGAGGATGTCACCCTGGGGAGCAGCTCGACCCCCTCTGGAAGAGGAGGGTCCTTCAACTTCTCCCTGACTGCAGAACATTCTGGAAGTTACTCCTGTGAGGCTGACAATGGCCTGGGGGCCCAGCGCAGTGAGGTGGTGACACTCAACTTCACAGGTATAACTCAAGCTATGGAATTGTCTTGGTCAACGTCTCCTTCCCAGCATCCTGGGAGAGTTTCACTGACTCCACATGTGTCTGGTGGTGTGCTACCCAAAACAGGGCTTCTATGGGTGGTGCTGTCAGGGGGTCATGTATTGTAATGGCTTGGAGGACAAGAAGGTTGGGCGCCTCCCTTCTCTTTTCATCAATGTGATAAGTTGCATGTCCCTAGACAAATAAGTAAGTCCCCTCTTGGAAGAGCAGACCTTGGGCACAACGCACATCCAAGACGCCTGCTCTCTGAACCCCTAGCCCCTCCTCTGAGCAGCTCACGCACAGGTCTTTCCCCCCAGTGCCTGTCCAGAACAGAAGGGATCATCTTACATCAGGAATCATCGAGGGGCTGCTTGGCACCCTGGGTCCCTCCACAGCGGCCCTATTATTTTGCTATTGGCTCAAGAGAAAAATAGGTTAGTATTTATGGAGACTGATATTTTGTTACTGTGACCTTTGTTTTCACTGAAATGGGCTGGATTTGTGACGTGTATACTGCAAAAGATGAATTTATGTTGTTAGCCACCTTACCTAGGAAGCTGCTCACACTCCCAGCACATGGGAACAGGGCCTATTAAAGCAGTGCAAAATTTTTGGTAAAGTTCTCCACCCTCCATGTGTTATTAGTTGAGGCTCAGCTGACATTTTGTACTTTTGTTATTTAATTTTTGTATGAAAAGACAGCTCTATTTAAAATAGCTAATTAGTCACTAGAAGAGGAATACAGCAGCAGCTCCAACCATCCTAACAGTCTGCCAGTTCTGAAGTCAGTGTGTCAATTCTTATCCACCTTAGACTATTGCCACATGCCTTTCTTTTTATCTGAAGTGCTCATTCACACATCCACACACACTGTTGGATCTTTCTCACTTTTCTGCTGAAGTGTCATTTTCTCCAAGATACTTCACCTGGCCACACAGACCACAATGGTTCTCTTCTGAGATGCAAGTTATTTAGCTTCACATTTTACCGCAATTGGTAATTACATATTTATTTGTATGTTTAACTTCGGTCTCCTATTCTTCATTCAGCAAGTTGGAGACAAGGCAAAAGAGGACAGTGTGAGATTCTCCTTTAAACTCTAAGTGTTTCTGGCATTTCTGGGCATCTCACTCCACCTGTAACATGGTTGTGTCAGCACTCGCCTTCGAGGACTTTTGTCATGATAAAATCGGTGGTATGATTGCAAAACCAAAAACAAAACATTTAATATATGTGAGGGCTCAAAGACTTAGGTTCAAGTCCTAGATCTGGTACTAATTGGCTTTGAGAAGTTCACTTCATTCTTCTGGACCTGAGTCTCCTCGTCTCTGAAGTGGACGCTCTTACATGATTGCCGGGATGTCTGCAGGGCACACAGTGGCCTCTGCAACAGGCATCCAGGCATGAGGCACGTCCCCGCACAGGGGCTGTATGAAAGCACCGAGGAGGTTCCTCCACTGACGTGTCTTCATTTGTTTGGCTTGCAGGAAGACGTTCAGTCAGTGATCCACCCAGGTGAGGCCTCTCCTTTCTTGATATATACTGATAATGCAGAAAATCCATTTTTAAAAATTAAAATTGTTCTCTCATGAGCTTTTTTCCTGTCTTATCATACCCAAAACTCACTCTCACATTCTCCCACCTGCAGCATTGAACATTCATTGACATTTCCTGTCTTTAAGATATTAACCAATTACTTTAAATCCTTTCCTTATTTTTCCTACTGATCTTAAATATTTATCTGCAGAATAAGAATGTTGCATTGATTTGACCCAAACCATGCATTCATTCAGTCAGTCAACCAGTATCTGAGAGTCTGTAAGTCTTTTTGTTGAGTGCTGGGAGGTGTGAAAATATGGAAAGATATTTGAGAGTTTTAAAGAATCTTAGGGCAAATAAGATATATACACATTTCTGGAGTGCAAGACAGACAGTAATAAACATACTGAACAGATTATTGATGAAATTCTTTAGAAGTTTAGAAGGGAGGAGGAAAAGATTTAAAGAATACTTCCATCTAGAAACATCAATGTTTAGTTGACCTATTTTATAGTGTATTATTATTTATGCCAACAATAAGCAGAGATTGTTTCCCAATCACAGTAGCACTCTTTGAGTGCTACATGTACATATGCATGACCATTTTCTTCTGCCCCTTGTTCAAGTTGCTTGTTCTGCCCAGACACCTGTTTTCCACCTGGGGTGAATTAATATTTCTTCATTTAATATTTACGAAGCACCTATGATGGGAAGGGCACCATTCTGGGTATGTGCGGTACTACAGTGAGCCAGCCAGATAAGGACCTTTCACTCGTGGAGGACACACTCTAGTGCACACTCAGCAATGTCCTATTCAGCCCATGGACAGGCCCTGGCTCATACCACACTGCTGTGACTTCTGGTTGCTAATTTCCCCATAAATTTGCATTCTGCTCGGGACCCTTTCTAACAGGCATCTCCCCTTCAGTGTCTTATTCACACTCTCAAATAGCAATGTCTGGGATGTCTGCCATGTGGTCCCAGAGAGACAGCATGTGTTTCTGTGTTTGCAGGATCCCTCCCCGCCCTGTACCCCGAGAATTCACCTACCTCAACTCACCTGCCCCCATGCAGCCACAGTCTACATATGAAAATGGTGAGGCTTCCTAAAGACCTGGGCCAGAGTGGGTAGAGCACGCCAGGGAAGGGCCAAGGGGGTGACACCTGCTAGCCAAGCCTGACCCTGCTGGGCACAGCCTCCTCTGCAAATGAATGACTCAGTTGTCTTCATGGCTGTGATAGGTGGTAGGCATGGAGTAAGTTGAAAGGCAGGAATGAGGGACTGTGCCATGATATCTCCTTTCTTTTCTTTCAGTGAATGTTGTAAGTGGGGATGAGATATATTCATTAGTGTACAGTATCCAGCAGGAACAATCAGCAGCAGCAGGTGAGACACGAAGGAGTAAACTCGTCTCTCATTTTGTCTCTCCTGGAAGCCTGAGGACACTCAGTGGCTCTGCATGGCAGATGGAAGCTGCTCTTGCCTTTGGAGCTGGCTGTGAGCATCACTGTGCCTATTTGGAGCCCAATCTTTGGTTTAGAAGCTGCCTCAAGTAGAGCCTAGTGCTGACGCCAACTTGGTCTACTTTGTGCTTCCCTCCCCAGTCATACAACAGTGTCAGAGATGGTGGCTTCCACCTGCCCTCTGTAAGCAGTCCCACACACTCCTGGCAGCACCCCAGCACAGTGGCCTGGTTGGTGCTGTTGTCTCGTCCTACACATGGTGGGCCAGAAAAGCTGAGAGGTAGAAAGGCCCACTCTAGCACAGGGCCCTCCTGGCCTTACCCTTCTACCCCCAGTCTGCCAATCTTCCTCTGGATGCTAAAGGAATCATCTTTACTATAAACAGAAAAGTGAGACAGAAATATTAATGGAAATCAATCCATACGAAACAGATGGGAGAGGAAGAAGACTTTACTGACACAAGTTTAGTGAAGGACTTTCAATAAAAGTGAGATCTCACAGCACTTACATTTTCTCCACAGTAGAACCCCTGGGGACACTTATAGAGAGTAAGGTAAGAGTCCCTCTTGTTCTCTCCTCCATGTTCTTTCTCTCTTTTCTTTGGTGACTGGTTCTCAAACTTCTTAAAATGTAGCCATGTAGGGAGAACAGAAATTCCATGGTCTGCCTCCTCCTCCCTATTGCCCAAAACAATGGAAGTATTAAAAATGTTTGGTTATAACAATAAGATGTCATTGTACAAGGAAACTTCAGAGGCTTACATGCATACTCACTTTAGCAATGGGCATAGGGATGATTTGTAGTCAAACTGCAGTGTATACTTAGTCTAAAAATTCTATTCATTTAAAAATCTTTATCCTAAAATACTGTTGAACCAAACATCCATCACTTTGTGCTATAAGGTTAACTAAACAAAAAACAGCAAACTAAATTAGTATTGAATGAAGGAAGCTAAGCTAATAGAGATTTTTTTCATTAAAAATCATCAATCTTTAAAACTGGAATATTTTAAGATACTCAAATTGATGTTACAAAAATACTTTCTGAAAATTGCAGGAATTCCAACTCTGTGCATGTGTGCAAGGACAGTAGGTGCTTTGCAATTTTGTCTAGTGTAGTGTGTCAGCCAGATGTTTCAGGACAGAATTCAAGTCTTTGGTAAACCCCAGTGACATGCTAAATTTAGTTTCTGAGTGCAAAATTCTGACAACCTTGAAAAACCTGACAACCCATGGGACTGCCTAAGAATGGCTTGTAAGAATAAGAGAAGGCCTTGTATATTTAAATCAATTTGCAGCTCAGGAGGAGCCCTTTTGAAGCCCTCCAGTGAGATGCAGGCCCTCTGGAAGTGCTGGGCCACAGTCTTGCAAGAGGCTATAATTCTAATGCTGTGTGGTGTGGTGCATCCAGGCTAACTGGGGAAGAGGACCAACAGAAGGCACGTTCTACTTGTCTTCCCTGCTCTAATCCTATCCATGTACCTGTTGCTTCTAGGACCCCTTAGACATCTACTCTAGGCTGAGGAAGGCGAACGTTACAGACGTGGACTATGAAGATGCTATGTAAAGTTATGGAAGATTCTGCTCTTTGAAAACCATCCATGACCCCAAGACCCAGATGTGATACGTTCTTCAGAGATTCTGGCAAGTCGGCTTTCCAGTCACCTCACCCAGGTGCTGTTCTCCGTGAGCCTGTTCCTGTATCTACTGTGAGATGAAGTTGACACAGCCCTGAAGAAACCACCTAGGAGAACCAACATGGGCACAGGAGTGGGAAGGATTTTGTAATCAGAACCTCATTCTTGCTGGTTCTTTTAGGAACAGGTCAAATTGTGTTCTGACTTCTTTTTACAAGAGGAAACAGGATGAGATAAAAAAATTGGGGTGCTGGGGTGGCGGGTCAGTGAAGCTCAGAGTGCAAGAACCCAAGGTGAGTGATTTTGCAAGACTGCTCCACAGAAAGAGCTGTGTCTATCATTTTGTACAAGTGCTTTCTCTGCCCTGACAGTACAAAACCCCAGTCCTATTACTTTAATTGATCATCTTATTTCCACCTAAAATACGTGATTTGGTTTATTTTGAGTCACTACTATCAAATTAGAATTAAAACAAAGTGACATAAAAAGTTATTGTGATTACACTCAATTTTAGTGACATATTTTGTACACACAGGCCAATCTAACAGCCTCCATATTTATTAGTCTTTGTAAGTTTCACCACATCCAAAGTTCTATATTTGTTGTAGCCTCTAGAGGTTTTATGAATGCAGTGTTTCTTCTTTTATTCACACACTTTTGAAATCTTAGTAATATGGTTTGAAGTCTGTATTTTAATTTTAAAACAATCACATATTCACTCATAAATTAAAACAATTTAGAGGTATATAAAGTAAAAAATTAAAGTCTTTCTTATAAGCTAACGTAACAGGTGGTAACCATTGTTAAAAACTTAAGCATGTAGCTCTCTAGCTATTTTTTTTTATTTCTGTATAAACATTTATATGTATATATCAGTATAGATATTTAGAAGTATATCTATTTAACAAACAGTCATGAAATATTTTCAAATCTGTGTATAGATCCATTATACTATTTTAAAATGCTGCATAGTGTTCTGTTGTATAGATAAATCATATGTTTTCTTTTTAAATTATGGTAAACATACATAACATAAAATTGATGATTATAACCATTTTAAATGTACAATTTAGTGGCATTAAGGACTATCATAATATATTTTAATCCTTTTCACCACTGATGGACATCAAGATGTTTCCAAAAATTTTACATTATAAAAACAAGGTTCAAACAAATGTCTTTGTACAAGCATATTTATACACTCCTTCTGGATTATCTGAAGGATAAATTTATAAATCTGGGATTACTACATTTTAAATTATGCACATTAGATATTTTTGTTAAATACTCTTAAATGTCACCCCAGTAAGGCTGTATATCAATTTATACATCCACCAACAAAGTATGAAAGAATCAGTTTGTGGGGGGAGAGTATCAGTGTTAATTCTATTTAAATTTTTAAAAATTATTAACACAATTGAGCATCTTTTCATAAATTCACTGTTAATTTGTAGTTTTTATAAAAGTTTCTTGTGTTTAGCCTTTTCCTATTTGCAATGTATTTATTTGTCTTTTTCTTATAACTTCTTTTTTTTGGGAGATCACAGACCACTTATTTTCACATTCTTGACATTTTGTACATTATATTTTCATTTCAATGTTTATGTTTCTATGATAGGAAGTAAATTCGCACCATCTTGGAAATGAAAATACTCAAGAAAAATACAATCTAAAAGATATGTAATTTTAGGTTCTAGCTATATAAGTTCTGCACAATTTCCATACCTTTATATATAAAAGACCAAAAAGAATGAAACAAGGGAAATGTCAAGGGTAACTTCAAGTTTATTCACAACTACATACAATAAACTAGACGCTTCAGAAACTGAGCATTTCTGAAGTACAAAAAGAGGAAAACAATGCAAAATACAAATTTTGTGAATGTACAAAATAACTCTTAAAAATTATCATGGTGTTATTATGTTTTCTTTTTTAACAAAATAAGGTACCCTAGTAGTATAACATGTATCTCACATGCTTAGCCTTACTGCCACAGTAATATAGATCCAATAATTTCCTGAGGAATGTAGATAAACGAACGTTACTATGTCAGAGAATGGGTTCCCAGGTATCCCTTTAGGAATTATGGGTCAGAATCAAATATACATGTTAATTTTCTATTACAATAGCTAAAATATTATTTTAGTTATTATTACAAAATGATATATTCGATAATAACATAACCTACTTTTCACCTTGATAAGGCAGCAAAAAATCAAGAAGGAAGTACCTTTTATTGTAAAGTTCCTTAAGAGCATGGACCCTAATACCACAGCAGTGTCTTTATTTATTTTCTTTATTTATTTTTTTCTTTTTATTTATTTATTTATTCTTATTTCAGCATATTGTGGGGGTACAAAACTTTAGATTACGTATATTGCCCTTGCCCCCCAAACCCCCTGAGTCAGAGTTTCAAACGTGTCCATCCCCTAGACAGTGCGCATAGCACTCATTATGTATGTATACATCCATCCCCTCCCCCACCCACATCTGCCTGACACCCAATCAATGTTATTCCTAAATGTGCTCTTAGGTGATGATCAGTGAAACCAATTTGATGGTGAGTACACGTGGTGCTTATTTTTCCATTCTTGGGATACTTCACTTAGTAGAATGGGTTCCAGCTCTTTCCAAGAAAATACAAGAGGTGCTATATCACCATTGTTTCTTATAGCTGAGTAGTACTCCATGGTATACATATACCATATTTTATTGATCCACTCATGTATTGATGGGTACTTGGGTTGTTTCCACATCTTTGCAATTGTGAGTTGTGCTGCTATAAACATTCGAGTGCAGATATCTTTGTTATAGAATGTCTTTTGTTCTTTTGGGTAGATGCCCAATAATGGGATTCACAGCAGTGTCTTTAAATGTAACTCTGCCACTTATTCGTTGTGACCTTAGATAAATGTTGTAATATCCGTACTTCTTAGTTTTCTCATTTGTAAAATGAAAATAATTATAATTACTTACACTAGTAATGCAACTCTTAGGACTATTATGAGTATGAATTGAGTTAATATACACATATATAGCACCTAGAAACAGTGGCTAGCAAACAGTGAGCACAACTGAAAATTAGTACAACCTCTATGGAAAACTATGGAGATTTGGGCTCAGGCACAGTGAGAGCTTCAGAGCTAGCTCTGGGGATTCCGGGGCAGATCTGCCCATGTGGGGGGCTATTCTGCCAACATGGGTGCTGCTGATGCACAGTCTCAGAGGCAAAGGTTTCTCTCAGTGGCCCAGATTCCATGTAGGTGGGCCAGAGCTGCTACTTGGCCAAGGCTCTTCTCCCCACACCTAGGACCTACTACTGAGGCAGTCACCAGAGGCTTCCCAAGTAGTATCTGTGGTGTCTGTGGCCCCCCCACCCTGTTCAGCTTCCACACCAGGGAGGATGCATGCTCAGCCCCCAGTCACAGGGCTCAATACAGGGGAGCATCTGCTCCCTTCTCAGCCTGGCAGTGATGATGCTAAGGTTACTTCTGGAAGGCTGTATCCTGAATAGACCTGGGTTCATGCACCAGAGTGATCAGAATGTCATCAGTTACAGTAGGTTGGGATTGGCAGGCACCAGATCTCTGCTGCACCTGCTGTCTGGTAGAATGTCTCTGCACAGACTCTGAGCAGTTCCCCTATCAGCCCAGAGGTCTGTAGTGGAAGAGGGAGACCCCTCCCAGATCGAGCCGCCCATAACTTTTTTCTTCCCTAATAGACAGTGTCCCCTTGGGTTGCATCTATCCTGCTGTCTTCATCTCTTCCCAACAGTGTGAATTGTACTGGGTCCCCAAGATTAATCTCTGAGATGGTGGGTGGTATTTGTGAGTAAGAATCAGCAACACACTGACTGAGTTGGTATAAACTGTGATGAGCTATGGCATTGTTCTCTCACTCAGTGGTTGATGCTTGCAGGAGAGAACCAACTTCAGAGATGTTCTTTTGTGCCTGTGGTAAGCTCTATTCCCTCAGGTGGAGCTCTTGAATGCCCCAGGCTTTGGGAGGGACCCTGTAGCTCCCAGTGTGTTGCTTGATCCCCACCACAGCAGAGACAGCAAGGCAGTGAGGTAGAGCATGGTTGGGTTGTGCAAGGCTGGAAGGCTTTGCAAAACCTTGGTCAGGCTCAGAGGTTGTTTTCCTGGCCCCTAGGTGGAGCCACTGGGAGGAAAATTAAGGCAATCTCTTTAGTTCAAGAGGGCTGATCCTGGGGGAGGGGCCTGAACACTTGGTTGCTATGGTACCCTGGTCTGGGATCTTTCCTGCTGGAGGACCACCCTAATCCAATAGCATGGCTTTCCTGAGGGGGGATGCATGCTGTCCCAGATCTTTGTGTCTTGGATCCCCACAGTATTCACCTATCAGTTCTGTCCACGTGGGCTCCCTCACCACCTGAGTTTAGCTCCCAAACGTTCCCCCATGTCCCCCAGCAATTGGCTCAAGTACAGTGAGCAAGGGATCTGGCCTGCGTGTCTGACCCTCTGGCATGCATCTCTGTGAAATGCTGGTGGGCAGAGAGCTCCCAGAATGGCTACCCCAGGTCCTCAAAGGGAAATTGTGGGCCCCCCATCTGTGGAAAACTCAGCCTGGAGTATGCACCAGCTGGGGAGAGGCAGCCGCTCACCAAAGTCTTGGCTCAAACTACTCTCACAGTTGCAGTGGTTGAGGGAGGGGTCACAGTTCCCCAACAGCCTGAGTGCCTGCATGCACCAGGCTTGGTTGCTATGGCTCCAAAGGTGGGTCCTGTGGAGCACCCACCCTACTCCAACAGCGAGGCTTTTCTGTGTGGGGGATAGGCACTTTCCCAGATCGCTGTGTCTCAGACCTCCATGATATTCTTCAGTCAGTTCTGTCCATGTGGTTTCCCTTGCCCCCTGAGTCCAGCCCCCTTGCTCCCTGTCCCCAAGTGACCTGCTCGAGTCAGACATGAGACCTGGCCTGCATATCTGACCCACTGGCATGCATCTCTGTGAAATGCCGTGGGCAGGGAGCTTCCAGATCAGGTGGTCTGGGTCCCCTGGAGGTCCTCAAGGGAAAAGGCATGGGCCCTAGTCTCTATAGAAACTTCAGACTGCAGGGTGCACCAGCTGGGGAGATGAGGTAGCTCACCAAATTCTTGGCTCAAACTGCTCTCCCAGTTGCAATGAGTGGGAAAGGGGAGGGAGGAATAAGAGTCTGAATGGAAAAAAGCCACTTTCCAGCCTTTTGGGTCACTTTCCTTGGAGG
The DNA here is from genome assembly GCF_020740605.2 of Lemur catta. Lineage (NCBI taxonomy): Eukaryota > Metazoa > Chordata > Mammalia > Primates > Lemuridae > Lemur > Lemur catta. The sequence goes on along the minus strand of NC_059130.1, from coordinate 30,838,349 downwards.
GGAACCCCACATAGAGTGTCCAAGCTGTGGGATCATGCAAGTTCTCCCCACTATTCCATGCTTGCCACAATGCTTGGGTTCATGGGGGTGGAAAAGATTCCACAAAACTTGGTAGCCTGCTGGTCACTGAAGGAGTGTGGGAGGGAGAAAGTGATCTCCCCCTCCTTACCCCTTCACTGGGCTCGGAGCCTCTCTGGGTTTGATCCTTGCTAATATCTTTTTTTCTTTATGTTCTTCCTTCTCTGCTTTGCAGTTTTCCTCCATGAAGTTCCTGGCAGTCTCTGGCACCTCTCTCTATGATCTACACCTGAGCTGCATCTCATCTCCCCTCTCCTTTACGTGAAACCCTACCTTCCCTCCCTGACAGTTCAGCAAGCAATGTCTCTAGTCAGCCATCTTGCCCCACCTCCCTATTTCTACATTTTGAATGTGCTTCCTCTTAACATCCTTGCTTTTTTATTTCCTGCTTTCCTTGACATTTTCTGATTTGAGTTTCTGTTTCTGGCCCATGTAAATTTTTATTTTTATTATTATTTTTTTAGGACAAACATGGGTTTTTATATTGTCTCTGCCATTGCTGTGTGTTTGCAACTCAGGGAGGGCCTCAGAGGATGAAATTGGAGCACCATATTACGAGAAGCTTGAACTTCTTTGTATGAGTGTTCCTTTAACTTAATACTTACAATAAACCTTATCCATGGCTTCTTACATTCCACTACTTACTTCTTAATTTCTTTATTCATGAACTCAAACTTTCTAGTCCTTTTTGATAGGACCTGTGAGCTCATTTGTCCAAAGAGTCCAAAAGTAAAATTTGAGATTTATAGCTTGGTTTTATGCTCAATGGTTTAAATATTTTTTTCAAGGTCTTCTAGTTTCTATTATTGTCTTTGAAAAATCTCTTAGCTTAATTGTTGTTCCTTTGTAGTTAATCTATCTTTTCTCTCTTGTTGCTTTTAAGCATTTATATCTTCGGTATCATGCATTGTCACTATGATTTGCCTAAATGGCTATTTATTTTATTTAAGATTAACTCTTATTTTTAAAAATTATTGATTTCAAAATATTAGAGGAGTGCAAATATTTTTGTTACATGAATATCTTATATAGTGCTTAAGTTGGGGCTTTTCATGTGTCCATTGCCAGAATGGTGTTCATTGTACCCAACAGGTAAGTTTTTACCTCTCTCTCTCCCCACTTCTTGGTTTCTAATGTCTGTTACATCTCTCTGTGCCCATGTAAGTCCACTGTTTAACTCCCAATTATTAAAGAGTGCATGTGGTGGGTTTTTTTTTTCCATTCCTGAGATACTTCACTTAGGATAATGGTCTCCAATTCTATTCAAGTTGCTACAAGTGCTATTTCATTCCTTTTTATGGTTGAGTAGTACTCCATGGTGTGTGTGTGTATTTGTGTGTGTGTGTGTGTGTGTGTGTGTCTCTGTTTATATACCACATTTTCTTTCTCTGCTCATGAATTGATGGGTGCTTAGGTTGATTCCATATCTTTGCAATTGTAAATTGTGCTGTGATAAACATTTGAGTCCAGGTGTTATACTTGGATGCTTTTATCTTTTCCTAGATTTGTAAATTTTTCAGCCATTATTTTATTAAATAAGTTTTCAGTCTTTTTCTTTTTCTCTTCTCTATGAACTCCTACAACGTTAATGTTACCTCTCTGAATGCTATTCCATAAATCCTGTAGACTTTCTTCATTCCTTTTTATTCTTTTTTCTCCTCTGACAGAATATTTTCAAATAATCTATCTTCAAGTTCACAAATTCTTTCTTTAGTTTGATCAATTCTGATGTTGATGCCTCTATTGCACTTTTTAATTTCATTATTGTATTCTTGTTTTTAAATAATTTTAATATCTGTGTTAAACTTCTCATTCTGTTCATGTGTTATTTTCCAAATTTTGTTAAATTGTTTTGGCATTCTCTTATAGTTCACTGAGCTTCCTTACAACAATTATTTTGAATTATTTATTTGTCAAGCAATTCATAGATCTCTATTATTTTGGAGTCAGTTACTCAAAAATCATTGTGTTTTTTTGGTGGTGTTATGTTTCCTTGGTTTTTCATGTTTCTTGTTGCCTTTCTTTGATGTCTGCACATTGATGGAGCAGTCACCTCTTCTAGACATTATAGACTGGTATGGACTGGTTTCAGTGGGAGAAATACCTTCTCCGTCATGTGGGTGTGAGGGTGCTGGCTGAGTGAAGTGCAGCAGTTCTGGCTCTAATGAGGGCACAGCAGTATAGTCTACATGCAACTTTGATTTTGGCAAAGATTGCAAGTGTTCTCAGAGGCCAAGGCTGTAGGTGTCTTCAGCAATGGTGAGAGCTATTGGAGTCTTGGTGGTGAAGGTTATTGTGGTCCTTTCTATCTCTTTTCTGCCTATCAGGGAAGACCTGGCTGAGGGGATTCCTCTTTGTTCCAGGTCCAACTGGAGGGTGTACTTGCAGTGGTTGTGGCACCATTGTCTGATATGTGGTGCTTCTGGAGCAGGTACAAAGCTGGGGCCTGAAGAATGGTTACGTGTGGAGGATCGATGGCTCAGGTCTGGGATGGTGGTAGCAACGGTGCCCAGGACACAGGCACCCCCACTGCTGCACTGATAATGGTGTGCAAGGCACTGGTGCTTGTGGAGCAATTGCAAAAGCCAGGGTCCAGAGTATGGGTATGCACAGAGGCATAATGACTCTAGGGTCTGGGTGCAGGCTAGCTCACTGTGGTGCCAGATCTAGTGTCCAGGGCATAGGGACATGTAGACAGACTGCAGCTCTGGGGCCCAAAGTAGACTAGCCAATAGCAGTGGTAGGTCCAGTGTCTAAGGCCTGGGTACATGAGGTGCAGCCACAGAGCCAGGGTCTGGAGAGTGGGCATATGAGGAGGTAAAATGGCTCTAGGGTTCAGGCAGTGGGGTAGGTTTCAGTGGTGGTGGTTCAGATGTCAGAGGTGCAAACACAGAGCAGCAGCAGAGCCAGGGTTTGTATCATGAGCATGTGAAGAGCAACTGATGCTACAATGCCTGGGATGGGGCCATAACTGCAGCAATAATGGCTCTAGTTTTTAAGGTGTAGGTGCTTATAGTGTGGCCACAGAGCCAGGGTCTGAAATGTGGGCACATGAGGAATGGCTGTGGCTTTGGGGTCTGAAGTGCAGGCACACACAAGTATTATGAGGGTTGACAGCCCTGGTCCTGGGACAGCATAATAGAACCTGTTTCTTGAGGGGTGAGGTGCAGCAGCATCACCCTCTCTAGGGGTCTGCAGCAGGGATGCCTGTTGGTCAGCTCAGTGGTGAAAGATGCTGGTGTTTTCTGCAGATCAGGCCACTGTGGACTATGGTAGACCCTGCCACATGGCTGATACTGGTGGTCCCTGCCTTTCTTCTTTGTTCCTATCCATCTCCAGGTGTGCCAGGCATGCTGATCTCCCCAGCAATCCTTTCTGTGTAGTTATTGTCCATTTTTCTTTTTTCTCTCACCCAAAGTTTTGTCTCCTAATTCCACATGGACTTTAGAAGCTACAATCATAAAGATTACCTAGTATAGAATTTCCTCTCTCACTCCTCCAGGGGGAACAGTAATGCCAATTTATGTGTTTGACACTCTTTTTTCACTTCCTTTTTTTATCTGTAATAAGGGAATTTCCCTTTTTTCTTATATGCTTAGTTATGTATTTAAAAATTATGTCATATTTATCCACCACTTATAAGTATTTAAAGTGGGAGAATTTTCAGGTTTTTTAACCTACCACAACTTTCCAGAACCAATATTCTCCACTTGTATTCCCAGTGGGTATATAGTTTTATTTTGATTTATAAATTTTTTCATCATCTAATGGGACTTTGAAAGTGAGCAGATTTAAATATCAGTGCTTAGTTTGCCGTCTAGGATCATCAATTACTTATAATGGAAAACATACATGTTTTATTTAATGTAATAATAAATCCTAAAAATATTTCTGGCTGGAGTCAGAGGCTTTCTAACAATATTGATGACCCTTAACTTTCTCTGCATTTGTGGGGTTCTGTTATTCTATGACTGTCTTTCCCTTGCAGCCAACATCTTTTTTACTCTCCCAGTATTGTATCCACCAATCCCACAATTAGATTTTAAAATTTCTTTTTCTTCTTAGTTTCCTATGTATCTGATGCTACAAAAAAGGGAAACATTTTTAATTAATTGGAAAATGCTGGAAGGAAACTCTAATTTTAGTTATGCACAGAAGCTAAAATTGTTAGAAGGCAGCTATAGAACTGATTCTCCACCCTTTGCCTTATCTTTGTTTCGGCTCTGGACTCATTGCTTAGTGGGGCATTTATACCTTATCATACCTGGTCTTGCTAGACAGGTCAATAATAGTGTATGGTTTCTTGCCACCAGGAGTGGAAGTTTCCTGTGAGACACAGACAAAGCTGTCACCAGGATATTCAGAAAATGACAACGCTAAGTTTGGTCAAAAAGAAAAGAAAGAAGAAAGGAGGCTAAAGCTGAGACAAAATATCAAGAAAGCAGCTAATCTGGGAGAGCCCTGCAGAATTTGTATACTGGGATTGTGGTTAGCTTGATCACAGGAAGTCTGGAATGGCTTCTAAGGGAAATCTCAGGGTGAAGAATTATTGAAAAAAAAAAAAAAAAAAAAGACCTCAATCAAGAGAATCAGAGCAAACTGCTTTAAACAAAACCAAAGTAAATTTGTAAGTTCGTCAAAACAAGCTTCAGGAACCTGGGAGTCTGCCTGGCTTCTGACTTCCCTCTCACAATCCACATCTAATCAGTCACAGAGCCCTGCAGATTTTGACTCTTTGGTTGGTACCTCTTGTATTTATCTCCTCCTCTCCATCAGCACTGCCTTAGTTCAGTCCTTCTTCCTTTCCATCTTGGATCCTACCAGTGGCCACCCATCTCTTCTATTTTTCGCTAGTTTAATCCCATCCAATTCAAATATTCATTTCTTCTGGAAGCTTTTACTTCTCCTTAATCTCCACTGTGTCTCTTCACATGATGCATAGATTTCCACCACAGCACACTTGCTACACAAGTGTGTTTGCTTTTATTCTGTTAGTCTTCTGATGCCAGACTATAATTCCCATAAGGATAGGGAGTATATCTTTTTTTCTGTGTATATCTAGTGCCAAGAATATTACCCAGAATTTAGGTAAAATTTTATTGAATAACTGAATACATGAATGCATACATGCATGAATGAATGACTGAATGAATGCTTTCTCTGCTTGGGAATCATGCCCTGAGCTGGGAAGAAGTTGTTAGCAGAGTATGTTAGAAGAGTGAGCAGAAAACCATGGGGGAAACCAAGATTGAAAGCCAGGAATATAATCTGAATCTTGGTTCTTGGTTTTTAGTCTGCCACAACACAACTAGTGCTCAACTGCTGGCCAGGACGACACCCACAGGAAGCTGCTGTGGGTGACTTTATTAAGGGTTGTATAGTCAATGACCTTTGGCTCATGGTCCCCCTTGGTCATTGGCCTCCCTGCCTGGAAAGTCGTAACCCAGTCACCTTCAGGAAAACCCACACATGCACAATTAAAACAGAAAGTAGAAGCTTCGGATTGAATTGTCTCTGACCCTTAGGGGCCCCTCCCCACCTGCTGTTCCAAGGGAGCCTAGGCCATTTAGCAGGAGGCATTTTCACACATGGAAGGAGGACTGCTCCCTTCGTCAGATGCTGCTCTAATATCTTCCAAAAGCTTCACTAACTTTTCCTGTGCTTCTACCTCTCCTCAGACTCCCAGAATGGGTTCCTCTCATAGGAACAGTAATGCCTTTTGTTAGCAGGGATTTATCATAGCGTGTATTGCTACTGAAGGAACTGGTGCTCTTCATGAAGAAGAAACTTTTGAGCTTTGTAAGACTCAGTCCCCTAGAGAAGTTCCTATCTAAAACTACAACTTACTCTTGCCATTCTCTAATTGCTTGGAGCAAATATGTGACTGAAAGTCTTTTAGAAAAAGAATCTCTGGGGGATCTCCATCTTCATATATGCCAGAGAGGTAATGGGCTATAGCTTCCAGGCATTCTTCCCCGTCTGAATCCTCTGTCATAGTATTTGGCCTATGCAGGGCCCCAGTGGACTTCTACAAATTAATGAATTGTAGAGGATTTTCTGGGCAGAAGGGCCTGGGTCTGTTTAAATAAACAACATCTGGAGTTCCACCAGCCAATTTTGCTCCAGAAGTTCTCCAACAAACAGCATCACCTCTACAGCAACTCCAAAAGTGTGTATGTGTGTGTTTGTGTGTGTGTGTGTGTGTGTGTGTATACATATTTTTAGTTATTTTTAAGTTAAATCAATATTTTTATTTTATTACATGTAAGTATTATTCTCATTGATGTAATTATGTTTCCATATTCTTTCACATACAACATTACATTTTTCTTGGGTAATTGTATTTTTTTAATTTCAAAATATTAACGGGGTACAAATGTTTTAGGTTACATGGATCACTTTTGTAATGTTGAGTTCCAGCCAAAGGTGTGCCCATCATCCAAATAGTGTTCCTAGTACTCATCAGGTAGGTTTTTGTCCCTCCCCTCCTCCCCCCTCCCCCCTGGTTGATTTCTCCTGAGTTTTACTTCCCTCTATGCACATGTGTGCTCATCAGTTAGTTCCAATTAATAGTGAGTTCATGTGGATATATTTATAACCTTGGACATGACATTCTTGGGTAAGGCCCCATTCAACAAAGACATATGTTGTTCAAGACAATCTTGGTAATTATTAAAATTACTACTACCCTGTGAATGAACCCACAATTGGGGTTCAATGTTGTTTGCCGCACAGAAAGCCAATTACTGAGACAACGAGGATTGTCAAGGAAGAAAGGAAGAAGCATCTGCTGGGAGGGGCAGATATAAACTGCCTCCCTGACCAACAGGGTCAAGGGTTTTTCTGGAGGCAAAATGAATAATGCATGGAGGGAATGAGCATCATTACATGTTTGGGGTGGAGTGCAGTGAACACAAGTGCAGTGAGAAATCATGCTAGTACATATGTCCCATGATCAAAAATGGTGGATAAGTCCTTCCCAGAGTGGGGATTTTAGTATTATAATGAGCTAGGGGTTAATATTAGTCATTCTTACAGCCTTGTGTGCAGGCTCAGTGGGTCTTTGGGCATGATCTGTGGTGGAGCATCGCTTATCTTGTCTTCTCTGGACAAACAGGTGGTGTAAGGCTTTGTAGTTATCTCACGGCTGCAAGGAGGTTCCACCATTTCTGGGAAAGAAACTCAAAAGAGAACTCATCAATGCAACAGGAAGTTACAGAGTTCTGGTCAGCAAATCTTACTGAGAGCTCTCTATTTTGAGACTGTAGCTGCTAAGCTACCAGGGCTGAGATAAAACTTACTGCCAAGGTCACTTTGAGCTGCCAGCCCCTGCCATAATGTGAACACTGAAAACTCATTTGAAATATGAGGGAACTAAAAACATTATTGAGAAAACATTTTCTTGCTTATGGAGCCAGTTTCACCACTACTACCATAGCAATGATGGTGAATACAACTGTGACTGCTCCCACTGCCATTTATACAGCAATTACTATGATTAGTAACTTATATATATTATGACATTTCATTCTGTCATAGTGACCTTGGAGCTCCAAGTTTAATCAAAGATATCTAGAGATCTTTGAAGTTAACTAGCTTCATTTTTCCACTCTAACTGTTCTAGAAATCAATCTTGTCAAGAAGGACATGTAATTTGTTTTGTTCTGACTGGTATTTCATGAAAACTCTATTTGTCTCTGTCTCAATCCTATTATGCCCCAACTTGGTACTTGTCCCATTTAAGACACTGAACATGGTTCACAGAGAGACAACTGTTGCTCTGCATCTGGCAGACTGTGCTACTGTGTGCTACCACCTGTGGAATCTTTAAGTTAAGGGTCTACCTGGTTAATCCAAGAGGCTTTCATATGTATGTCTATTGCTGCTTCCCTTTGGGATCTGTGACTCCAGCCTATTGGTGGTTAAATATCCTTGCACAAGGAGTATTGTTATCTCTCACTTTGGCCAAACCCACATACACAAAATTTCATTTTTGTCATTATACCCATTAAGTTGCTTTTTCCACCAAGGAACTGTTAAGCTTCCTAATTTCCGGCTGTGGTACCTAAATTTGCATCTAAGTTTAGGTATGCTTCCAGGCTATGTCTATCCACATGTAAATGTCTACCCACTATTAAATACAGAGCAGCACCCACATAGAGCATATTAATCATCTTAAAGGACTTGTTGCCACCATTGGCCACCTTTGTGGCCAACCTACCTCCCTGAAACAGTGTTGGTCTCTAACAACTCTTCATTTCTGCTTTCCACCTGCAACTTTCACACCAACCATGGATTTTACCTAATACCATTTGGTAACACCTGAAGAAATATTGATTATCAACAGTAGAGGCCACATTTTTATCAAAGGCATGTTGGAATCAATGAAAGAAGATGGATATTTTGAAAAATCTCCTCATATTTCTATGAAAAACTGTTACCCAATCCTCCACCATCTTTTGCATGCTCCTCTCTCTACTCCCTTCCTGAATTCCACTCTATCCGTCAGAATATTATGCCTTTCTGGATGTTCAGAATGCGAAGAATAATGGAACACCTAGGAACACATCCAGCAGGCAGGAAGTGAGAAAATCAGTGGCCAGCTTTGGTCCCAGGGAGAGAACAACTTGCTCTTTAAAACACGTACAAACCATTTGCCTACATAGAAAGTTAAAGGAGTATTGCTTCATATACTTGGAGATGATAGAAATCATAAAACCCAGTTCTTATTTCTTATGAATCTTTTAAAAAATAAACAAATAGCATATGTTTATATAGGAATACTAGAAAACATTGATAAGCAAAGTGAGGAAAATAAAAATCACTTTTAATTTCATTATTCAGTATAATTGCACTAATACTTTGGTGTTTATTGTCTCAGATACTTTTTATTGGAAAGTGGGAGGTTGGGTGCATCAGATAAATTGCATTCTGCCATCATTTTTCCCTTAACATTACATCCTAGGCATCTTATTTTGCTATTAAATATTTTTCTACAGAATTATTTTAATGGCTGCTTGGTATTCCACATAATTTTTATACACAATTTACTTTTTAATCTGTCCTTGTGCATTTTTTAGTATGTTTTACATTATTGTAAGCAAGGCTTTGATGAACATCACATACAAATATTAGCATTTCCCAAAGTAAAATTATGTATATAGTGAGTAATAAATATTCACATGAACAGATGACATTGAGTCTATGAATACTTCACTATCAGTCAATTACCAGGTTACAAACACCTATGACTTTTTTTTTTTTTTTGAGACAGCATCTTGCTCTGTCAACCCAGATAGAGTGCTGTGGCATCATCACAGCTCACTGTAACCTCAAACTCCAGGGCTCAAACGATCCTCCTGCTTCAGCCTCCTGAGTAACTGGGACTACAGGCTCACACAACCACACTTGGCTAATTTTTTTATATTTTTAGTAGAGACAGGGTCTTACTCTTGCTCAGGCTGGTCTTGAACTCCTGACCTCAAGTGATCCTTCCACCTCGGCCTCCAAGAGTGCTAGGATTACAGGCATGAGCCACCACACACAGTGCACCTATGATTTTTATGGTTTAAAGTTTTATGCTGCGTAAGGTCCAAAAGGGCAACTGGCATCTGCCCAGACAGCTTGATCCTGAGCAGACTGTTATATGCAGCATTCATGGGGACTACATCTAATCAGAGTGAGCGTGAGACTAGGCCCTGGCATAATGCATGCTTTGCTTTGTAGGTGCAGCTATATTAGGATCAGCCTGTGGTACAAAAAGCAATACAGATTATAAACAGGAAAGGGGACTATGTTTTCACTGATACAGAACAAGTGTTTTGAAGTTTAGTAAAACCCCATTCTAGAAAGTCAGCCATTGACTAAGAAAATTTTCACAAACCCAAGCCATTGGAATAATGGCCTTGTTATCTTAAAAAAATTGAGAAGCAGGCGGAGGGGGGTAATATGGCCCACTAGAGACATTGCTGGCTGGGCCATCCCTGAGGGAAGGTAGGATTTCAGATAAAGTGGAGATGCAGCTCAGGTGTAGATCATAGACAGCGGTGCCAGAGCCTGCCAGGGACCTCACAGAGGAAAATTGCAAAGCAGAGAAGGAAAAAGATTAAAAAAAAAAAAAGATATCAGTGAGGATCAAACCCAGAGAGGCTCAGAGCTCAGTAAATGGGTAAGAGAGGATCCATCTCTCTCCCCCTCCCATGTGCCTTCAATGACCAGCAGGCTAATAAGTTTCTTGGAAGCTTTTCCACCCCTGCAAGCACAGGCACAGTGGCAAACATGAAATAGTGGGGAGAACATGTGTGATGCCAGAGCTTGGATATTCTGTGTGAAGTTCCCCTCCAAAGAGAGTGACCCGAGAGGCTGGGGAGCTGGCTCCCTTCCATTCAGATGCTTTTCCTTCCTTGTCCCTTCCCCATCCACTGCAACTGGGAAAGCAATTTGAGCCAGAAATTTATTAGAAGAGAAACAAAAGTTACAAGCAGCTCTATCTGTGAGGGGTCCCCCTCTTCCACTGCAACCTCTGGGCTGATTAAGGAGCTGCTCAGAGTCTGTGCAGAGACATTCCACCAGAGAGCAGGTGCAGCAGAGATCTGGTGCCTGCAAATCCCACGTTATTGCACCTAATGGTATTCTGATCACTCTGTTGCACGGACTCAGGTCTACTTGGACCCAGCCTTCCAAAAGTAGCCTTAGCATCACCCCTGACAGGCTGGGGTAATGCTCACCCATGTTGAGTCCTGTGACTGGGGGCTGAGCATACCTCCTCCCTGCCATGGAAGCTGAACAGAGGGGGAGCCTCAGACACCACAGGTACCACTTGGAAGCCTCAGGCAACTGCCTCAGTGGGTCCTAGGTGTGGAGGGAGAACTTTGGTCAACCAGCAGCTCTGGCACCCCTATGTGGAACTTGGGCCACTGAGACAAACCCCTGCCTGTGTGACAGGGCATCAGCAGCCCCCAAACTGGTGGAATAGCCCCCATATGTACAGCTCTACCCACAAAATCCTCAGAGCCACCGCGAAGCTCTCACTGTGCCAGAGACTGAAGCTCTGCCTCTGTAGCTCCAGGGCCTCTGCTGGGATTACATCTCCACCCCTAAGACTCCAGAGTTGTTTCTGGACCACAAGATGCCACTACTGGGTCCCCATAACCACTGCTGGGCTGGCAGAACCTCCCTGAGGTCCAATGTATCACTTAGAACCCCCCAGCCCTGAGCAGCCATTACTCCTAGACTTGATTTGAGAGAGTCCCCAGAAAGGAGAGCAGGTGCCCTGCATACCTATTAACCCAGAGCTGAGAAAAGAGCAGCCAGATGAGAAGAAACCAGCAAAAGAACCCTGGCAACATGAAAAACAAAATGGTTTGAGACCCCCAAGAGAACACAATGGAGCTACAGTAGTGAACTCTACCCACAAGGAAATGATAGAAATGGAATTCAGAATATGGATAGTAAGTAAGATGATTGAAATTGAAAAGAAAGATAAAAACCAGCAAAAAGAAGCTAAAAACATTCAGTAAATAAATCAAAAAAGGAGAAAAAATTACTAGAGAGCTAGACAACATAAAAAGATATATATACAATAGACTTAAAGAAATGAAAGAGTCATTCAGGGAATTTCAAAAAAAGGTTGAACTCATACACTGCTGGTGGGACTGCAAACTAGTGCAACCTCTGTGGAAAGCAATATGGAGATACCTTAAACAGATACAAGTAGACCTACCATTTGATCCGGCAATCCCACTATTGGGCATCTACCCAAAAGAACAAAAGACATTCTATAACAAAGACATCTGCACCCAAATATTTATAGCAGTACAATTCACAATTGCAAAGATGTGGAAACAACTCAAGTGCCCACCAATACATGAGTGGATTAATAAAATGTGGTATATGTGTGCCATGGAGTACTACTCAGCTATAAGAAATAATGGGGATATAGCACCTCTTACATTTTCCTGGATAGAGCTGGAACCCATCCTACCAAGTGAAGTGTCCCAAAAATGGAAAAATAAGCACCACATGTACTCACCATCAAATTGGTTTCACTGATCATCACCTAAGAGCACATTTAGGAATAACATTAATCAGGTGTCAGGCAGATGTTGTGGGGGAGGTGATGGGTGTATACATACATAACGAGTGCGATGCATACCATCTAGGGGATGGACACACTTGAAGCTCTGACTTGGGGGTGGCAAGGGCAATATATGTAACCTAAACTTTTGTACCCCCATAATATGCTAAAATAAAATAAACAAATTAATTAATTAAAAATTTAAAAAAATGCAGTTGAAAGCTTTAACAACAGCCTAAACCAAGAAGAAGAAAGAATCTCAGAGCTTGAAGATAAGGCTTTTGAGATAATCCAGTCATTCCAAGAGGCAGAGAAGAGTATAAAAAAGTCTAAGCAATCACTGAGAGAGATATGAGACTATGTCATGCATACTAACATTGAAATTACAGGTATCCATGAGGGTGGAGAAGAAAGACCTAAAACCATGGAAAACCTATTTGAGGAAATTATTGAGGAAAACTTCCCAGACATTGCCAGATATTCAGACATACAGATGCAAGATGGACATAGAATATTGGGAGCTTCATAGCAAATAGGTCATCTCCAAGACACAGAGTAACCAACCTGACCAAAGTCAAAATGGAGGAGAAAATTCTGGAAGAAATAAGGTGAAAGCATCATATAAGGTAAAAAGGAAAACCGATCAGGTAAATGGCAGATTTCTCAGTGGAAACCTTATAAGCCAGAAGAGTTTGGGACCCCATCTTCAATCAACTTAAACAAAATAACTGCCAGCCTAGAATTTCATATCCTACAAAACTAAGTTTCACAATAGATGGAGAAATTAAGTTCTTTCCAGACAAGCAAATACTGAGGGAATTTTCCGTAACCAGACTTGCTCTGTATGAAATACTCAAAACAGCACTATACACAAACCAGCACAACAGATACCCACTAGCGTATAATTACCTGCAAATCCCCTCAAAACTCACAACTCTTATAAAACAATAGAACAAGAGGTAAAACAAAGCAATAAGGGACTACCCAACAAGATGAACAGACAAACATCCCACGTATCAATTCTATCAATTAATGTTAACCTACTGAATGCTCCTCTCAAAAGACAGATGCTGGCTGAATGGATGATAAAATACAACCCAAGTATCTACTGTCTCCAGGAAACACATCTAAACCACAAGGATACACAGACTCAATGTGAAAGCATGGTAAAAAATATTGCATGCAAAAGGAAATCAAAAAAGAGCAGGCATAGCCATTCTCATATCATATAAAATTGATTTTAAGCCAACAAAGGTAAATACAGACAAAGAGGGTCATCTTATAATGGTACAGAGAACTATCCAACAAGAAGACATAACAATCCCAAACATATGTGCACCCAATGCATGAGCTCCCAGATACATAAAGCAAATATTACTAGAGCTAAGCAAAGAAATAAATAGCATCATAATTATTGCCAGGGAGCTCAATATCCCACTGTCAGAGCTGGATAAATCATCTAAGCAGAAAATAAATAATGAAATAATGAATCTAAACAAAACTCTAAGTCAAATGTACCTAATAGGCATTTACAGAACATTTTATGCAAAAACAACAGAATACACATTCTTCTCAGCAGCACATTGGACATTGTCCAAGACTGATCATATCTTAGGCCACAAAACAGGTCTCAACAAATTAAAAAAATTTTTTTTAATTAAAAAAATTATACCATGTACCTTCTCAGACCATAGCAGAATAAAACTAGATGTCAATCACAATAACAACACTCAAACCTACTCAAAGTCATGGAAATTAAACAATCTGCTGCTGAAAGATTATTTGGTCAAGAATGAAACTAAGGTGGAAGTCAAAAAATTCTTTAAGCTAAATGACAAAGGGGACACAAGATATCAAAATCTATGGGAAACAGCAAAGTATTTCTCAGGGGAAAATTCATAGCCCTAACTGTCTACATCAAAAAGAGAGAAAGATCACAAACTGATAACCTAATGTCATACCTCAAGGAAGTAGAAAAGGAAGAACAAACCAAACCCAAAGCCAGGAGAACAAAAGAAATAACATAGGTCAGACCAGACTAAATTGGAGAACTATATATATATATATATATACACACACATATATATACATATATATACATATAAAGGATTAATGAAACAAAAACTTGGTTCTTTGAAAAGATAAACAAAATCAACAGACCTCATGCTAGATTAACCAGGAATAGAAGAGAAAGGACCCAAATAAACTCAATGCAAAAGGAGAAAGGTAACATAACAACTGATACCACAGAAATACAAAATATTGTTTATGAATGCTACATAAATCTCTACTTGCCCAAACAGAGAATGTAGAGGAAATGGACAAGTTTCTGTAAACACACAACCTCCCAAGACTAACCAAGAAGAAATAGACCTCCTTAACAGACCAATAATGATGATTGAGATTGAATCGGTAATAAAAACCTCCCAAAAACAATAACAAAAAAGCCCTGGACCAGATGGATTCACCCTGAATTCTATCAGACCTACAAAGAAGACCTAGTACCCATAATACAGAAAATATTCCATAATATTGAGAAGAAGGGAATCCTCCCCAACTCATTGTATGAAGCCAGTATCACCTTAATACTAAAGCCAGGAAATGATACAATAGAAAAAGAGCATTATAGACCAATATACCCTATAAATGTAGATGCAAAAATCCTCAATAAAATACTAGCAAACTGAATTGAATAGCACATCAAAAAAATACTCCACCAGGAACAAGCAGGATTCATGCCAGGGATGCAAGGATGGTTGAACATATGTAAATCAATAAACGTGATTCACCACATAAACAAAAGCAAAAACAAAGACCATGTGATCATCTCACTAGATGTAGAAAAAGCATTTGATAAAATCCAGCCCCGTTCATGACCAAAACCCTCAACATAGTAGACATAGAAGGAAAATATCTCAGAGTTATAAAAACCATATATGA
Organism: Lemur catta; assembly: GCF_020740605.2. Taxonomy (NCBI): domain Eukaryota; kingdom Metazoa; phylum Chordata; class Mammalia; order Primates; family Lemuridae; genus Lemur; species Lemur catta. The sequence goes on along the minus strand of NC_059130.1, from coordinate 30,823,255 downwards.
CAAACTCACAGCTGACATCATACAGAATGGGGAAAAGTTGAAAACATTCCCCCTAAGAGCTGGAACAGGACAAGGATGCTCACTCTCACCAGTACTATTCACACAGTGCTGGAAGTCCTAGCCAGGGCAACCAGGCAAGAGAAGAATATTAAAAGCGTATCCAAATCAGGAAAGAGGAGTTGAAACCACTGCTCTTCACTGACACTATGATCTTGTATCCAGAAAACCCCAAAGATTCCACCAAGAGTCTCCTGGAATTGATAAATAAATTCAGCAGTCTCGGGATACAAAATCAATGTACATAAATCAGTAGCATTTCTATATATCAATAACAGTCAAGCTGAGAGTCAAATCAAAGAGACTCAACACCATTCACAATAGCTACAAAGAAAATAAAATACTTACGAATATACCTATGCATTGTTAGTGGGACTGCACATTAATACAACCTCTCTGGAAAACACTATGGAGATTCCTCAAAGAGCTAAAGGTAGACCTACCATTCAATCCAGCAATCCCCATATTGCATATTTACCCATAGGAAAAGAAGTCATTTTATGAAAAAAACACTGGAACTCAAATGTTTATTGCAGCAACATTCACAATTGCAGAGATGTGGAATCAATCCAAGTGCCCATCAATTCATGAGTGGATTAATAAAATGTGGCTTATGTGCACTGTTGAGTACTACTCAAGCATAAAAAAGATGAATTAATAATACCTTTTGCAATAATCTGTATGGAACGGGAGACTATTATCCTAAGTATCTCCAGAATGGAAAAACAAACACCATATGTACTGACTATTAAATTGGAACTACCTATGAGCACACAAGTGCACAGAGGGAAGTAAAACTCGGTGAAAAGCCACCAGGGGGGAGGGGGGAGAGGAAAGGAGAAGAGGGGAACAAACCAACCTAATGGGTACTATGAAAGCTATTTGGGTGATGGGCACACCTATAGCCAGTTCTCAAGCATTACAAAAATGATCCATGTAACCTAAAACATTTGTACCCCCTTAATATTTTGAAATTTAAAAAAAGAATATAAAAAATCTGATTTAAAAAACAATGAAGTTGGTAAAAATAAAAAAAACATTGAGAAGCAATATATCATGGTACTATATCACACTGTTTAGGAGCTAGACTGTGGAATTGGACTGTCTGGGTTTGAATCCCAGCTCTGTTACTACTAGAAATGGGCCATATTGATCTTGGCCATCTTACTTGCTGCTATGGTGTTTAGGTTTGTGTTCCCTCAAAATTCATATGTTGATACTTCATCCCCTATGCAATAGTATTAAAGGTGGGCCTTTAGGTGTTAAGTTGTGAGAGTGGAACCCTCATGAAGGGGATTAGTATCCCTTATAAAAGAGGTTGGAGCGAGCTTGTTCATCCCTTTTGCCATGTGAGGACACAGAGAAGGCACTATTTATGAGGAACAGGCTCTCATCAGACATGGAATCTGCTGGCGCCTTGATCTTTTACTTCTCAGGCTCTAGAACTGTGAGCAATAAGTTTATGTTGTTTATAAATTACTCAGTCTAAGGTATTTTTGTTATAGCAGCCCAAATGGACTAAGACATTTGCCTTTACTCAATTGTATAAAAGGGATACTGTTGACTTCAGAAGCTTGCTGAAGATATTAAATAACTTTGTAAGCATATGGTACTTAGAACTGTGTCCAACTCATCAAGACCTGTATATAAGTGTTAGTTATCACTGTAGTGTCAAGATGCAGTTTCTCTGGCATAGAGAGGATTATCTTTAATTCTCTTGGCTACTGCAGGATAAAAGAGAGTGATCAAAGGTTGCTGGGCTCTTCTACTTCCTTTTTTGCTAATTATACAAAACAATTCATCTCCTACTCACAGGCACCAGCTTGTGGCTGAGAGAGCATTTCTCCTCACATAGCTGGATCAGGTCCTCATGCTGCTGTGGTCATTGCTCGTCATCCTAGGTGAGTTCAATAACTTGAATTGGAACTGAGGTGGCAAAAGGATGAGGTCTCCAGTTCCTGAAAAGTCTGGGGTTTTATTAGGGCCCAGGGACCAGTGGGGACGCTCAGGACTGGGCTTCTAGCATAGGCTTCTGGGGCAGATGAAAAGCAGTGGAACGGAGGAAAATCAAACCGCAGCTTGTTCTAATCCTTAATGTTTGAGGCAGGCCACTTTACCACTTGTTGATCATGAATTTCTGTTTTGCTGTCTTAGATCTCATTCAGTAACATTATGTTCTCTTAAATAAAATGTGCCTAATTTCTGAGCTAAATATTGCCTCTCTCCTCCATGAAAACCAATTACTCACACCATCATCTGTAAGATTTGGGCTCAGAAACTGTATTGAGACCCTTTGCTAATGTTCCTCTGTTTAATCATGGGCTCTGAGGAAGATGAGGGCTGCTGCTGGAAAATAAGTTTCCTTGTCTCTACTCTGTAGGCACGAAAATATTTTTATTGGAATAAAAGGGCTTTAATGTGAAATATGGCCTGAGCAAAGGGATTGATTTAGAGTGGGTTCAACTCTCATAGCTCTTGTTCACTATGCATGTTTCTCAGTGAACCCACGGTGACTGCATTGTCATGTAGCAGTGTGTCTACCAGTTGAAAAGCATGGGTGTGAGGGACAGTGGCGGGGAGGGGGAAGGGAAATGAAATGAAGGACAGAATCATGAAGTGTTCAATGTTCCTGTCAATTCTTTTGGTGAAGGGATGGGTTTGCAACTTACCTTGTGGTTCCACAGTGAAGGAGGGTTAAGAGCGTATTTGAGGGAAATTGACTTGTTGGTGATGAGGAACTAGGGGAGTAGAAAGGGAGTAAAAGATGGAAAGAAGTTTTTGAGCAATTTATCAGAGTAACATACATTTCTGGATTATGAGGGCAGGTGCTCTGTGCTAACCTCTGACCTTTGATCCCCTCACAGCTCCAGCCAGTGCACAGGCAGGTGAGTTCTTCTGTCTTTGTTGTTCTCTCCGTCTCTCATACATCAGCCACCCGGCCACCACAGGGTCCCGCAGAAGTGGCCCTAGAAAGAGTGTGCAGAGGTCCAAGTGTACCACCCTCAGAACCACCCACACGTTCTGAGGTCACATGCCTGGGTGACCGGGCCTCACCCAGTCTTCTCCAGGCCCCAGATGCTTGCTCTTTGCTAAAAGCCCAGGTGTAGGAAGGGAAGTAACATTGGAAGGAAGGTTTGCAGACTGGAGAGGAGGCCAATTTAGAGAGAACTGTTTTTCTGCCCATAGGACTATAATCCCTCAATATCGTCTGGCTGAATACTGAATGTTCTCAACCTCTGAAAACAGTTATCCGCAGAGGAAAAATCTCAGGGCTGCAGGGCTACAAACCTCTGCACGGTCAGAATACACATGGGCCATCATTGCTTTTCTAGCTCCAGATCAGGAGTCAGCAAACTTTTTCTGTAAAAGGCCACAGACTAAATAGTTTAGGCTTTTCAGGTGTCTGTCATAACTACCCAGTACTGTCATTGTATCAGGAAAGCCACTACAGACCATATGTAAATGGGCATGGCTGTGTTCCAGAAACACCTTTTTTTTTTTTTTTTTAACCAAAACAGGTGGCTGACCGGCTTACAGGTTATAGTTTGCCAGCCCCTGCTCTAGATTTATTATTTAGTTCTGATTTTTGAACTACTTGACTTACTTTTCTAAAGTCGCAGGACTAAAACTGATTTTATCTCACCCTTTTGATTTAAAGCTGTGCTCGGTAAAGGAAGTCAATGAGAAAAATATTTTATTCTACATGGTGAATCTCCACATGAGCCAAGACTAAATCTAAAGAAAGAGAATTGTTCGCTTGCCTGTCCAAGGGAGCCTGGGCTCTAAGGAACTGTGCTGGGATAAGCAGATCCCTGTCTCTCCTCAAAGGGAAGGGGAAGTCATGGAGACCCGCAGGGGTCCTGGCCTGCAGGGTGTTCAGGAGCACGTCTTGTCTCTCGCATCCATCCTTTCCCATGTGAGGTCCCCAAGCCCGACCTCATGATACGCATCAGCTCCCTTCCTGTCTGGATGGAAATTAGAGGAAACCTCAGTCAGAGCCCAGGTGTTTCGCGCTGTGAGTGGGAACTGTGCCATTACTCAGTCTCAGTGTGATGAGGGGCAGGCTCCTAAAGTGAGTCAGCTGTGGCCACTCCGAGCACAGGGCAACGACCAGTCTACTTTCCTTCCTCTCCTTGGTCAAGAGCTGCTCAGAAAGTTGGGATGGGAATGTGCTCCAGAACTTTGAGATCTCTCCTTTTAAAAAAAGAATAAAAGGGAACTTAGTTCAGTGTGAGGTAGTAAAAAGAACAGGAGTTACATCACCTGAAAGACGAGACTCAAATCATGGCTTTGCTATATACCTGCTGTGCGGGCTGGGAGGTCGCTTGGCCTCTGAACCCTGTTTCTGGATGAAGACTGTACAAGTGGTTTAAAAGTCGGCTTAATTGCAAGTCCCACAGCAGAGTTCCCATGGGATCTAGCCTCTATCTGTGAAGGAGGGCAAAAATCTTGAATTGGTTGTTTCTGCAACCTACTTTCTAATTTCATTAGAAAACAGATCATCAGCTGGGCAGGGAGGCTCATGCCTGTAATCCTAGCACTCTGGGAGGCCAAGGTGGGAGGGGTGCTTTAGCTCAGGAGTTTAAGACCAACCAGCCTGAGCAACAGCGAGACCCTGTCACTACTAAAAGTAGAAAAAATTAGCTGGGCATGGTGTTGCACTCCTGTAGTCCCAGCTACTCGGGAGGCTGAGGCAGGAGGATTGATTGAGCCCAGGAGTTTGAGGTTGCTGTGAGCTAGGCTGATGCCACGGCATTCTAGCTTGGGCAACAGAGTGAGACTCTGTCTCAAAAAAAAAAAAAATTGGATATCAGACTGGGATGGGGGGTGGGGGGAGGGGATGGGTGTATGCCTACATGACGAGTGCGTTGCACACCCTCTGGGGAATGGTCATGCTTGAAGGTGCAGACCCGGGGAGGTGGGGGGGAAGGGGATGGAGGTATGACTACATGATGAGTACCAGGCACACTGTCTGGAGAATGAGAACAGACGCGCTTGGGACTCTGACTCGGGGGGATGTGCGGGACATGGACAATGTATATGACCTAAACTTATGTACCCCCATGATGAGCTGAAATTAAAAAAAAAAAAAAGGAAGGAAGGAAGAAGAAAGAAAGAAAGAAAGAAGGAAAGAAAGGAAGAAAGAAGGAAAGAAAGAAAATGGATTCCCCACCACCACCACCAAATGTCCAACAGGTCATTCTGATCCTCCTAAAACAACCAGTAGCAAACTATACATTTTTCCAAATATTACAATTCCAATTCCACAAGTCACTTGTGCTATTTGGGCTCGGGCTCTGCAGTGGTATTTTATGAGCCATCACATCTCTTACTTGATGGATCTTCCTTCCACTACACATCCAAATCTGACAATCATGGTACAATTGAATAGTGATAGGGAGAAGATTTTTATTTGAGTACAACATAGTTCCTCACCTTGAGGTCAAAATCCTCAACTATAATCCTAAAATATAATGGCAATGTCATAAACACAGAACATAATCTGTACCATAAATAAGTAAACTGATGGGGTAGAAAGCAGGGAACCTGTGGCCGATCTAAGGAAAGCAGCCTCTGGGGAGGACATTTGTCATAGGCAGTGACTTTTTTCTCAAAATGATCAGCCTCTAGGAACCAAGCCTTGGATTAAAAATAATCTCTATTTTGTTGTACATTGAATGATGGGGAAAATTTTCTGAAAGCATTCAAGTGGACAGTTCTGAGCATTAAAGATATTGGACCTTATTCCAGTAACTGACTTATCTCTCAGTAATCCAGACCACTTGGGGGTTTCCTCTGGTGAAGCAAGAAGAAGGGATGGGACTGAATTCACAAGACAGTGCAGAGCTCTGAGGGCTGGATGAAAGCACAGGAGATGGGAAAGCAAAGTGCCCACTGAGGACAAGGGTCCCCCATGTGATGTCACCAGTGGAGAGAGCTAAGGGTAACGGGCCTTAGCAGAGCACTCCGTGATGCGTGTAAAAAGTTATGTTTACCTTGATGCCCTCTTCAATAGACTGAAAGTTTGTGTCCCCTCAAATTCACATGTGGAAACCCTAATCCCAGTGTGATGGTATTTGGAGGTGGGGCCTTTGGGAGGTGATCATGAGGGTGGAGCCCTCATGAATGGGATTAGTGCTCTTAGAAGAAGAGGGCAGTGAGCCAGCTAGTTCTTTCTGTGCCATGTGGGGATACAGTAAAAAGTCTGCAGTCTGCAACCTGGAAGAGGGCCCTTCTAGGACTCCGACAATGCTGGCACTCTGACCTCAGACCTCCAACCTCCAGAACTGTGAGGAATAAATTTCTGTTGTTGATAAGCCACCCAGTTTACGGAATTGTGTTATAGCAGCCCGAGCTAAGATACCTACTCAGGAAACATGGAATGTAACCATCAGTAATTAAGGCACAGGTTGGAACCTCCATCTTATCTAAAGATGTGGAGGCTGTGCCTCTGAGAGCACCTGACTGCAAAGGAAGCAGGTCAGGCATCTGGGTTCTCTGCAGAAATGGTAAATCCAGTTTCCCTCCCTCTTTTGCAGATGGGCTGACTCTCCTGGCGCCCTCTTCTGTCTTTGAAGGAGACAGAATAGTTCTGTCATGCCAGGAAGAAAAGAAGCGGAAAATAAAGACGATTACTTACTACAAGGATGAAACAGAGTTACTTTCTTTAAAAAAATTCTCAAATTTCCCTATTCAAAGGGCAAATTTTAGTGACAGTGGCAACTATCACTGTACTGCTACTGTAGGACTCTGGTCATGGAAAGAAACTTCACAAACAGTCAATATCAAAGTCCAAGGTAAAACCTTTACTCTTGTGGGCTGGGCTGGACAGGAGACTGTGGTGGCAGAGCAGGATGGGTACCTGGTAGGTGAAAGCTGCCCACTGGCCAAATGTGGACTGGAGTGCTTGTGGTTGGACCAGCAAGGGAGCCGTGATGGCTGAGATGTGTCTGGCCCTGAATGTCCTGGGGTTGCTTCTCTCCAGGGACTTTTCAGCAGGAACCCTGGATCTCACTGCTCTGGGTAATGTTGTGATCCTTCTCTTTAGAGCTGTTTCGACATCCTGTGCTGACAGCCAGCTCCTTCCAGCCCACTGAGGGAGGTCCATTGACCCTGACCTGTGAGACTCGGCTCCCTCCACAGAAGTCAGGGGTCCGGCTCCAGTTCCGCTTCTTCAGAGATGACCAGGCCCTGGGATCAGGCTGGAGCAGATCCGCAGAGCTCCATATCCCTGCAATGAAAACTGAAGACTCAGGGTCTTACCGGTGTGAGGCAGAGACTCTGATGTCCAGGATCAGAAAATGGAGCCCCCAATCCCAGATTCATGTGCAGAGTAAGTATCCATGGGGCTGAGCCTGGGAGGAAGAGAGAAGTGCTGTGGCTTGAGCGGGACTGCTGGGCTTTTTGTTTCTTTGTGCAACTCTTGTCCTTGAGGAAAGTGGGAATTGGGCTGGAGAAACTCTTAGATTACTCCTGGCATCTCTCTTCAAGAGAAAAAGAAATAGATTAAGCTCCTTATAAGCCTTTTCTCTTTTATCAGTTAAGTAACATTCATTGATTAAGTCTTCATTGATCCCTGACTGTGTGCATTTAGCAGTGGGCTGGGTACTTTGAAAGGCAAGGCATGGGCTCTCCGCATGGCTCCGCATGCTCTGACTGCAACATAGATTGGACTAGGAGGCAGCGTGGTTCTACAGCATACAGAGCTAAATGCAGCATCAGAGAAAGCAGAGCGAACACAGTGGGCAGAGGAGACATACTGATTTGGTTCAGCCTCAGAACTGGGAATGACAGAGGAATTGTAACTGGGATTGCTCCTAGGAACAATGCCTTTTCTGAGATAGGACCGATGCTACCAGTGTCCATCTTCGTTCTGTCCAAAAGGCATCAGTCTGCACAGTGACTCATCAAAAATGAAAAAATTAAAGTTTCCTGTCTCATGGAGTGGATCATCTATCACAAATTCTTAAATGATCTCTACCCATGAAATTAGCAAGGATCAGGGTGAGAATATAGAAGTATCTGTATCCACATTCTTAAAAAAAAAAAATTGTCATGGATTCCCTACCTCTATAGGAATACTCATAATGGGTTACATGTACAATCCCCATATTCCCATTGCTTGCATTAGAGAGTAGACTCAGTTTTCCCCCATTGCCAGAGTTTCCCATAGTCAGGATTCTCATCTGTTATCTTATATCCATCTAGGAATCCCCATCTCTAATGTAAGCTTGGAGACCCAGGTCCCCGGGGGACAGGTGATTGAAGGAGGAAAGCTAGACCTGCTCTGCTCGGTGGCTGAGGGCACGGGAGACATCACATTCTCCTGGCACAGAGAGGCCACAGGACCCAGTCTGGGAAAGAAGACCCAGCGTTCTCTGACAGCAGAGCTGGACATCCTGGCTGTGAGGGAGAGTGATGCTGGTGGATATTACTGTACAGCTGACAATGGCCATGAGCCCATCCAGAGCAAGCTGTTGAATATCCTTGTGAGAAGTGAGTTACATTCTCATTCATCTCCACCAGAAATTCTGAAATCAAAGTCACTGTACCCAGGAGTCATGAGGAATTCCAGGAGGTCCTGGGGCTCAGTGCTGGGGAGAATTAAAAGCAATTTGTAACTGAGCTATCCTTGCAAGTTAAGCTGCTGACGTCTTTCTTTTTGTAGAACTATAAAGAAGGCTCGATTGGTGTAAGAAAAAAATCAGATGCAAACAACAATGACTGCATCTTTAGATAGTACCCCAGCATTGATATTCCCCCCAAAGTTTTAAATACATTGTTGAAAAAATTACCTCTCATTGTTCTAGTGGAGATGTGAAAATGAAAGGAATACACAATGCCCAAGGGTCCAGACCCTTTGCTGAGATCTTAGAGTGGGAATTTGTGAGTCTATTGCAGCATCACAGATTCTCTCTGATAGCCCCTCTCTGTCTGTCAGTTCCAGTGTCCAGCCCTGTCCTCACCATCACAGCTCCCAGGGCCCCGGCTATGGTGGGGGACGTGGTGGAGCTCCACTGTGAGGCCCTGAGAGGCTCTCCTCCGATCGTGTACCAGTTTTATGATAAGGATGTCAGCCTGGGGAACAGCTCAGCCCCCTCTGGAGGAGGAGTGTCCTTCAACCTCTCTCTGACTGCAGAATATTCTGGAAATTACTCTTGTGAGGCTGACAATGGCCTAGGGGCCCAGCGCAGTGAGGTGGTGACACTCTCCATCTCAGGTGTGTTGGTGGTATCTGCATACAGAGTATGATGATCAATGGCTCTGTCCCACTAGTCTTTATTGGTACCATATTGGGGTTTCAGAAGATGGGAGGTGTCCTGGAGATGTCTGGTGTTGAGGGGGAGGTGGGGAAGGTGATCCCAGTGTCTAGCTGCTTTTCTTTTCTCCACACTAACCTGAAGCATACAGAGTATACATAAATGACTTCTTACATGAATTTGTATTTACCATTCCCACACAGTATTGATAAGAAGGGCCCAAGTCTTTACCCTCTGGGACTGAAGCACTGGTTTCTTCCCTTAGAGGCCGATGGCTGTAGAGGAGACCTTGTCATAGCCAGAGCTCTTGGGGGACTGTTTGGTGTCCTTGCTTTCACTGGTGGTGTTGTACTGTTTTATCACTGGTCCCACAAGATATCAGGTTGGTATCTACTATTTGTTGTGTTTTCCCTATTTTGCTACGACCTTTTCCACCAGTGATATAGATTAGATTTGCAAGGTCAAAAAAGGAGACAGAAAAGAAAACCTTCCAAAATCCAATAATTTCTTCCTACGCTGCCCATTCCATGCATAGGCAATGTTACCATACTACTATTTTACAATATGTCATTGTCCCCTGTGTGCAATCACTTGAGATTAAAATATTAACACATTCCTCCATGCTTGACTTTTAAATTAAAAAGTTTAATTATTAAATGTCCTTTAATAATTTTCAGTAGACAGTTTATACATAATGGAGTAAAATGTACTAAGGGGCTATATTTAAATGAACTAAAATCAGTTGAATATAATCTTTCTTCTTTTATTTATCCATTTCCTGTTAGTTACCCTACTCATGACAAGAGCACTGACTCCTCTTTGAATTCTTGTATCCATTCTATGGATCACAAGGAGGTATCTCCACCCACATGTCTGGTGGTCAAGGATGGCTCTAGGGCGGGATCTAGACTGTCAACAAAAGCACATACACATAGACTCTCGATGTGGCCTGGATGACCTTAAGGTCACAGCACAAAGACCTCAAGGGAGTAGACTTTTGACATGTTGGCTCAGGCTCCAAAAGCAAATGTGATAGTGAATCTGCAATACCTTTTATCAACCAATTTTAAAATTGTGATGTAGTGTCACTTCCAGCAAAATTTTGTTGTGTCCTTGTGCTTCACAAGCCTGCTCAGATATGAAGGGAAAGAGCGAAGGCTGCACCTTTAAATGGGAGAACTGTCCAAGAATTTGCAACCATATTTTTTAAAATTTTCGTACACACTTTCATGAGTTCCAATCCATGTCCCCAAACCCCACAAGACTCTCAAAAGCAGAAGCCCCCAGTCCGTCCTCTTCAGAACCAGCAAATGCCCCATGGGACAAGTGATTCCAGAAGCCAGGTATATCTCCCCAACCCTCTCTCCTCTCTTGTCTCAGTGATTCCTCACTTTGTTATTGCCTCTTCAATGCCTAGAAATAGACTTTTAGAAATATTTTGTCCAGAATTTCTAGTTGTCCTTAGGAGAAGGGTCTGTTGAATTTCTTTGTTAACCATTACTGGAGGCTTAAAGCCATCTGCATTTTATAACCAACACTTTCTTAATGCTGCTGTGTTTTTGGCATTTTCAGTCTGACTACATCTTTTTGTAATATATTATTTTCAAGGTCAAGAATTTAGAGAATTTCTCTGAGTGATTTCTCACACTCATCTCTATTAATATTCTACCAGTCAAAAAAAGTTGTTGGTGACCAACTATTGGGTCGATTATTGTATGGCAAGTTTATGTATATTATCTGTAATTAATATGTTATTTTTAGGTGTGTATTGTCCATGTTTAACAACCTTGGGAAAATTAAGTAGTCCACCATACTCACTCGGCCAGTAGGGGGCAGAGCAAAGACCAGACTCCATATTGGCCTGACTAACACGCCTCAAGCCTAACTTTGTTGCACATCCTCGCTTTATTCACCTCTCATAAGTTTCATATTTCAGTATTTAAACTATCAGGTAAGAGCAAGAATGGGGTACATCAGAATATCAATAATAACTTTTACACTCTTGCAACATGCTTTCTTACACTTACCTACTTCTATCAAATGAAAGAAATTTTAGAAATTAATCAATTAACTTTTTCCCATACAGTAAATATTTAAGCCAGTATTTTCAAGTCCAGTAGAAGTTGTTCTATTTTTTTAAACAGACAATCTAAGACTAAGGAATTGTGATATTACACCAAATGGATCCCTCCCTGCTGCTCTATCCCCAAAATAACTTTCACAGGCCCTCATTTCTTTCTAGAACCTCCTGCCTCATCTTTGCTCTTTCGGGGATGAGATGGTCTTTCGGGTAACCAGCTCTGCTCTGTTTTCTCACCCACAAAATAAGAAAATAAAGTCACCTCAGAGCTACACCATGATACACCTAGGCTATCTTCAACTGTTCTAGATTTACAAAAGAGAATAGTTGTTCTTTTCTATGAAGAGAGTATAGGGTGCCTATATTGGTCTACTGGGGCTGCCATAACAAAATACCACAGACTGGGTGACTTAAACAACAGAAATTAATTTTCTCATAGTTCTGGAGGCTAGGAAGTCCAACATTCAGATGCCAGCATGATAGGTTTCATTCTGAAGCCTCTTCTCTTATCTTGCAGTCAGCTGCCATCTTGCTGTGTGCTTACATGACTTCTTGTGCGCATGCAGAGAGAAGGAATAAGTTCTCTGGTGTTGCTTCTTATAAGGACATTGATCCTATTGTATCAGGGTCCCACCCTTATAACTTCACTTAAATTTAATTCCTTCTGTAAAAGCCCTGTTTCCAAATATGGTCACAATGGGTATTAGGGCTTCAATATATGGATTTTGGGGGGATATATTCAGTCCATAATGTGCCCAAAAGAGGGCAAGTGCCGATATAAAAACACTTTTCAATCCTCCTAATGTGTTACTTTTGTTATTGTCCCATTGGCCAAAATAAGTCACATGATCATGCCCACATGCATTGCTTTGCAATGTGATACAGACTATCAGCTTACTCCTATACAATTTTATGCAAACAAAACAAAAACAATAACAGCAAAATAAAAGCATAGTTCCTCCAAAGAGTCCCTGTTCAGTATCAGTGTGTTTGGTCCCATGTAATGATGATTAAAAGCTCTCTGAATCCATAAGTTAAAGCACTCACTTCCCACTGCCCACCTCAGGTCCTACTCAGGCCAGACTTCTGCAGTGTGAAAAGGGGCCCTGGTCTGATGTTTCTGTTTTCCTCAACTCAATTCTGCTTTTGAAGCCTCCATGGTTGGTTTTGATTACCTCTGGCTCCAAAAAAGCTGACTTCCCAGAATTGATGGGTTGAGCAAATCAGTTCCTATTTGGGGTATGTGTTTATGGGTTCTCCAGAGCCTCCCAAATGGAACATTGGCTACTCTTCTTGTGATACAGGTGATTCATTTTTCTCCTGCTGGGCCCTTAACATCTCTCCTCAGTTCCTGGGAATCCATGGCCTCCTTCCCCTTCACCTCCGCCTTCACTTTGGAACCTCCTTACCCTTCTAGGCAGTCCTCTCGGCCAGCTTTTGAAGTGGCTTTAAGCTGGCTCTCTCTTCCACAGGGCTCATATCTAGTCTACAAGAAACACTCACACACACTTGCACCAACTTGTATATGTGCAGCTCCTGCTCAGGCAGATGGCCCCAGACTCTCTCCTTAAGATTCTTCAGGCATGCGTCCACGCTTGGTACCTTCCCCCTGACCAAGATGGCCTTAGTGTTCTTCTCAGCTTGACTATAAGTCCTCACCTCCATTTCTTAGAGCATTACTTTGGAAAACTTATAATTATAAATTCTTTCTCTACCTCTTTAAGATACAAATCTTCTCCCAGCCTCTTGCCAGTTTTACAGTCCAGGAATGTCCACCTCAAGGAGTTGGGAGCCATCCCTATGGAATGTAATCATCTAGATAGACCATGTCTATCTCCTGTACTGTAATCTCCCAATTTTGCTTTCTAATACTAGAATTCTGATATTGTCTTTGTTATTTGCTCCCTTTTGTTTTTGTTAGCCTTATTCTTTTGAACATGTTAGATATTTAATTGTCTTTCCTTTTTCTTATATATTTAAATATATTTTCACATATATATTCAATTGTTTAAAACTTGCTTCCCTTAAATTTATATTATGGGCATATGTAGATTTTTTTCATAGTTTTGTTATGAATTACCAGTTCCATTGTGATCAGAGAATATTATTTGTGCCATATCTACTTTTTGGAATGTTTTTGAGGGTTTTTTTGTGAATCAATATATCTTCAATTTTTGTTATTCAGACTGCTTAGATAGTAGGCTAAAGTTCATTTTAAAGTAATTTCTTCAAGAAGAAGTTGTTAGAAACATATACCCTGATTTCATACATGTTTGAATATATGTGCCTCTTTTTTTTATGCTTGAATGACAATTTGTCTTGGTAGAAAATTCTGAAGTCATTCCATTTTCTGAAAACTAAACAAGAAAATTATAAAGTTTTCCTTCTCCTTGGGAAACTAAGGTTAATTTTCTAGCACTGTTTTCTCAAAAACCTAATAAAGTTGGAATATTGGCTATGTTACTAGCAGTATTTTTTCCTGATTGGTATACTGCATCTAAACTGGGAGCGCTCTGACCAGGGTTATAAATGTTTGTTGGGAAGCACAAATGGGGTATCCACGAGTGCAATGTAATTCTTGAAATTGAGCATGTCTCTCATAGTGGTGACCTCTAGAAGGTATACTCCTACACTCATGCATGTTACAGAAGTATTGATTTCTAAGAAGCATAAGGCTTTTGAGCCAGGGTTGCCCCATACTCATCTATGTGGCCTTGTTTCCTGAGCTATTAATTGGAGGACTGGACAATATCTCCCGGACCGCTGTGAGGACTCCCTCTGAAGATACACCCAACACATCTATGGTGATATGCTGTGTGTCTTGTTCTACAACTCTCTGCAATGCTAATGGTGCAGGAGATAGCCTAGTGTGCCTTATAAATGCTATTAATACTATCATGCCTAACCCAAAGACCACTGCTATTGACCAGGTATTGCAAATATCAAAACATTTAAAAAATTAAGCATGGTCATGTAAAGTCTAAAACAGAAGAATAGTAAGGTATAATTAGAGCCATGAACAGTTAAAGTATATTATATTTTATAGTAACTAAAACAGCATTGTACAAGTGCATGAATAGACAAAGAGAAAATAGAACAGAATAATAAATCCAGAAACAGTGATCAGTGTATGCAGGGTTTGCCATTTGAAGTTGCATTTCAAACCAGTGGAGAAAACATGAGTGGATTGTTCTATTAATAACTAATAGTGTTGGAATAAATAAGTAGCCATTTGGATGGAATAGAATTGGATTACTATTTTATATCTTATATCTCACCAGCTGATGATACATTGTTAAGTCATATAAACACGTTAAGAGATAAAGCTTCCTCCCCTGAAATGAATGTTCCTTTATCTGCTTTCTAGGAAAAAGTTCTGCTACTAATACACCCAGGTGAGAACTCTTCCTAATGAAAATTTCAACTCCAGAGGGCTCCTTCATTCACAGTTTTAAACACCTATGTCTACTCTGTTTGTAGATAGGGATCAAGGCTTTTGATTATGTAGTGCTTTTCTATAATACTGATGTCTCTACTTTATTACATTTATGCTACCAGAGCACTTTTTTTAGGATGGTCCACATGACTCTAGGGGAATGAATCTGGGGCAATATCATTGTCTTATTTATAACTTTTGAAAAATCCAGAGATGAAGAACAGACCATTTTGACCAGGTCAGAGAAGATAGTCTATAACACAAAGGGCCATGACTCACCTAAGCAGAGAGTCATGCCTGCCTGGCTTCTACTCCCTCTCTCCTCAGTCTTTCTCCTCTTTCTTCCCACTCACTGCCCTGGGGATTATCATGCAGTTAGTTCACTTTCTCACAGAGGTGTTTCCAGCCCAAACCCTCAAGCATCCACCCAGCCCAGCCCACTCTTCGCCATGGAGGACCTGCAGCCAGAGTATGTCAATGGTGAGTCTCCGCACAAGGAGGAGATCTAGGGCTGAGGTGGGAAGGGGAGAGGGGGCAGGAGAACAGACCATGAGATGGACTATGCCCCAACCCCTGAAACTCAGTCACTCTCAATAAATAAATCTTGAATCATGATGGGGTTGGGAGGAACAACATAGTCAAGCAGCAAGGGACTGGGAAGATGTGTATGAAGTTTGATCCCTTGGCCACGAACATCTGTGAACTCTTGTCTCTCTCTGCAGTGGGCTCTGTAGGTGTGGATGTGATTTATTCCGAGGTCATGGGCTTTCGGCAGCCAGAAGACTCAGGTGAGAAACTGCAAAGTGGTTCTTGTCAGAAGCATCTTCCCAGGAGAGTAATGCATTGTGTGTAATAGAGGCTTCAATACATCACTTGTCCTTGATATGAAATATGTAGATCCAAAAGGGAACAGGAAATACCTGGAGGTAGGCTCTTGTGGAGAAGGTAAACTAAAAAAAGTGTAGGCAGATGGTTCAATGAATCTTCTTTTGGGTGGGAGTAGATAGTCAGGGAGAAGCTGGGATACAAGGCAAAGGGTGAGAATCAGGCCAGAGTGAGAATATCTAAAGTCCAGGAGGAATTCTCTCAGAAGAAGAGCATCATTGAAGTTTCTCTTTTAAAGGACCTACAGTCTTGGCACAGAATGGGAGAATCACTGAATCAAACAACCTGATATAGAGAATTTTCACTTTGACCTGTACTTGCAGTAACTGAGATGATAATTCTGCAACAGTACAGAGCTGTGTTCTTCAAGCTTCTGCTCCAGTGCCCTTGAAACTGCAACTCTAAAAACTGCCCTTTGGTCTCTGCTCCCAGCTGCCTCTGATGGAGCCAATGGCTGTAGGCAGCTCAGCCAGTTTCCTGGTCAATTGTTATCTGGCTATTCTCTGAGCCTCTGAATCTAGGTCCTCTGCTAGCCTTGCTTAGAGAGGTTCCACTGCAGCTTCCTATAGAGTTGATTGCCCTATCATTCTCCTTCTCTGTTACCAGCCCAGCAGAATCAAACAGTACAATCATCTTCACTGAAAGCTTATCTTTCAAGCCCTCTAGGTGTACATCTGCAGTTAGAGGAGGGAAGGAGATTCAGTCCTACTATGAACACATGGAGAGAAGGGAGAAAGAAGTAGACATCACTAAGCAGCCCTTGCAGCCAGACTCAAATTGTTGTGTGAGTCGGGATCTGTCCTCTCTTATCTGTGCCTCCAATTTTTTTTTTCTATATAGCAAGTTGGTTGGTTATCTGTGGAACACAGGAATAACAAAAAGTGAGCCCCGACAGAATAGTATAATAGTCACAGAAGCCAAGAGGAAAAAAAAATTATAGGACAATAATCCATGGGAAGTTGCATCAGGGAGAGGAAGGGCTTTGTTACTAAGTGTTGGTGGGGGGCTTGGAGAATGAATGGAGTCTTAGACAGACTTCAGAGTAAGCAACATTAAGAGAGGATTTTACAGAAGAACAGGAAAAGATTGAATTCCACACATTAAACATAACAGTTCTATGTCCTGGGGCGTAAAGCCGGGAGTGAGGTCTAAGTAGGAACCCAAGATCTCAGCACTATTAATTTTTCCTCCACAGCAAACACCAGAAGGCCATCTCTGGAGAACAAGGTGAGCCAGACTCCTTGGAAGCTCTCTATTTTTCCTTCCTATACCATGTTCCTTCTTGCTCACTTAAACCCTTACTCTCATCTGTCTCTCCCAGGACTCCCAAGTCATCTACTCTTCTGTGAAGAAATAACAGTTGGAGGAATCAGAGAGAAGATCAGCAACAAGGAAGGGCATCACTAAGGCTTGCCATAAAACTTAATGAAAATGCTCAAGGCTCATCACTTGTCACAGCCAGAATGTACTTCAGGGGCCACCTCATGTCATCATTCTTGTTCTAACCATGTTCCTTCCCTGATATCTTCTTTCACTCATTAAATATTTTTGAACTGCTACTACATCCAGGCACTGCACAAAATAATTATTTCTGCTATCTTCTCTTAAGCAATCAATATGCAAAGAGTTGAGGAAAGAAGAATAAACAAGGGATATAATGTCTCACCTTCACCTACTCTGAGGTGATGACAACAGGATCTATTACTGGGTTGTCCTTTCCCTCCCAAACTGGAACTCATTTGTCTTTTTATCTCCCCCAGAGACCTCAAAGTTTTACATAGGGCCAGGCAAGGTGGCTCAAGCCTGTAACCCTAGCACGTGGGAGGCCGAGGCTGGCGGATTGTTTGAGCTCAGGAGTTCGAGACCAGCCTGAGCAAGAGCGAGACCCCGTCTCTACTAAAAATAGAAAGAAACTATATGGATAGCTAAAAATATATATATAGAAAAAATTAGCCAGGCACGGTGGCACATGCCTGTAGTCCCAGCTACTTGGGAGGCTGAGGCAGGAGGATTGCTTGAGCCCAGGAGTTTGAGGTTGCTGTGAGCTAGGCTGACGCCACGGCACTCTAGCCCAGGCAACACAGTGAGACTCTGTCTCAAAAAAAAAAAAAAAGTTTTACATTGAATTCCCTCTTGCTTTTGTGAGAACATGAGGATTAAGTCTGTAGGAGTAAACAGCAGCCTGAGTTAGTGTGCCAGGTTATTAAGTATGAAACGTCCTATTTCCTTACATACTGTTTGACAGTTGAGATATGTGACATTTCACTTTGACCATTGTTATTTATTTTTATTGTGAAGGTACATCTCAGTCTTTCCAAAACAAATTTTTTCTTGTGATTATCTTTCAAAATTTTTTAGAGCAATTTTTGTGAAATCATAGATAAGTCAAAAATTCATGTTATTTTAGAATATGAGTTTGGTTGTGGAACCAATGCAGTGCAAACAGCTTGAAATATCAACAACGTGTGTGGGAAGGATTGACCTGAGACCAAGGTGGATAATGATGAACTGAAAGCTGTAGTGGAAGCGAATCCATCTCAACCTATGCGTGAATTAGCAGCAAGGTTTGAAGTTCCTATTCCAACAATATTGGGCCATTTGAAACAAATTGGCAAGGTAAAGAAGCTGGATAGATGGGTACTGCATGAATTAAAATAGCGTCAGAAGAGAAATCATCTCAAAGCTTGCCGTTCTTTGCTGTTGCAACATAAAGGTGGACCATTTCTACACCATATTGTTATGTGTGATGGAAAATGGATTCTTTGTGACAGTTGTAAGCATTCAGCACAACGGTTGGATAAAGATGAAGTGCAGAAACACAGTCCAAGACTGAATATTCACCAAAAAAAGCTAATGGTGTCTGTTCGGTGGTCCAGCACTGGTATTATCCACTACAGTTTCATGAAACCTGGTCAATCAAATACAGTAGATGTCTACTGCAACGAGTTGGATGAAACAATGAGGATGCTTATGATTAAGCAGCTGAGATTGGTCAATAGAAACAGGCCAATCTTCTTGCAAGACAACACTCAACCACATGTCACACAAACAACGCTGCTCAAACTACAGCAGCTGGACTTGGAAAATCTCTGTTATCCACCATATTCACCAGACTTTGCACCAACTGACTACCACTTCTTCCAGGCTTTGACCACTTCTTGCAAGGAAAAATATTAATTGTCAACAAGCTGTGGAAAACACCTTTCACAATTTCATTGCCACTCGCTCTCCAGGCTTCTTCACTGCTGGATAAACAAGCCACTGGTTCAGATGTCAAAACTGTGTGGATCGTTTAGGCGCATATTTTGATTAAATGTTCTGTTTCCTGTTTGAGATATAATAAACTACACTTTTGATTTGAAATCGGACACTTCATATTTAATGACCTAACATTGTCCAGGCTCTTCAATGTTCAATTTTACATCAGTTTAAATGTTTTAGGTTGATTGACACCATAGTGTAGGAAGTAAGAGCATAGCTTTTTACTGCCTGTGGTGGTGTCCCAACTCCATCCCCTAATTGTGTGGTCTTGAGCAAACTAGTTAACCTCCCCTTCCCTCAGTTTCTTCACCTTTATTAATGGGGATAACTCATAGGGTAATTATGAGGATTTAATAGATATTTGTAAATTGCCTAGCACAGTTTCTGACATATAGGTAGCACTATGTAAATGTTCATTACATAAAATATGCATAATTATCACTCAGCCTTCACACTCAGTACTAAGAAAGTTGAAAAAAATCTGAGTAATGAGTATCTCTAATCACACGACTGTCAAAGGCACTATCAGAATTTGCACTACAATATGTCTTTTACAAATTTTTTTTATTTTTAATTATTAAGGGTACATAATAGTTGTATATATTTATAGGGTACATGTGATGTTTTAATACAGGCATACAGTGTATATTAATCAAATCAGGGTAGTTGAGGTATCTATCACTTCATGCATTTGTCATTTTTTTTGTTAGAAACATTCTAATTCCACTTTTAGTTATTTTAAAGTACACCCTAACTTATTGTTGATTATAGTGACTTTGTTGTGCTATCAAATATTGTTCTATCTATCTATATTTTTGCATCCATTAGCCATGGGTGTGCAGATATCTTTTTGATATACCCTCTTTTGGATATATTCCCAGCAGTGGGATTGCTGGGTCATATGGTTCTATTTTTAGGTTTTTTTTTTTTTTTTTTTTTGAGGAACTGCCATACCATTCTCCATAGTGGTTGTACTAATTAGTTTCCTACCAACAGTGTACAAAGGTTCTCCTTTCTCCACATCCTTGCCAGCATACGTTATTGCCTGTCTTTCTGATAAAAGCCATTTTATTTTATTTTATTTTATTTTATTTTATTTTATTTTTTATTTATTTATTTTTTTTTTGAGACAGAGTCTCGCTTTGTTGCCCTGGCTAGAGTGAGTGCCGTGGCATCAGCCTAGCTCACAGCAACCTCAAACTCCTGGGCTTAAGCAATCTTTCTGCCTTAGCCTCCCGAGTGGCTGGGACTACAGGCATGCGCCACCATGCCCGGCTTCTATATATATTTTAGTTGGCCAGATAATTTATTTCTATTTTTAGTAGAGATGAGGTCTCCCTCAGGCTGGTCTTGAACTCCTGACCTCGAGCGATCCACCTGCCTCGGCCTCCCAGAGGGCTAGGATTACAGGCATGAGCCACCACGCCCGGCCTAAAAGCCATTTTAACTAGGGTGAGACAATAACTCATTGTAGTTTTGATTTGCATTTCTCTGATGACTAATGGTATTGAGCATTTTTTTCATATTCCTGTAGGCCATTTGTGTGTTGTCTTTTGAGAAATATCTATTCAGATCCTTTGCCCATTTTTTTCTTTTTTATTTCAGCATATTATGAGGGTGCAAATGTTTAGGTTACGTATATTGCCTTTGCCCCACCCGAGTCAGAACTTCAAGCATTTCCATCCCCTAGATGGTGTGCATTGTACCCACTAGGTGTGTATATACCCATCCTGTCCTCCCCCCTCCCATCTGCCTGACACCCGATTAATGTTACTACTATATATGCACTTAAGTGTTGATCAGTTAAAACAAATTTGATGGTGAGTACATGTGGTGCTTGTTTTTCCATTCTTGGGATACTTCACTTAGTAGAATGGGTTCCAGCTCTATCCAGGATAATACAAGAGGTGCTAGATCAACTTGTTTTTGTGGCTGAGTAGAACTCCATGGCATACATATACCACATTTTATTAATCCACTCATGTATTGATGGGCACATGGGTTGTTTCCACATCTTTGCAGTTGTGAATTGTGCTGCTATAAACATTCAAGTGTGGGTGTCTTTTTTTTATAGAGTGTCTTTTGTTCTTTTGGGTAGATGCCCAATAATGGGATTGCTGGATCAAATGGTAGGTCTACTTGTATCTGTTTAAGGTATCTCCATATTGCTTTCCACAGAGGTTGCACTAGTTTGCAGTCCCACCAGCAGTGTATGAGTGTTCCTGTGTCTCTGCAACCACACAAACATTTATTGTTTTGGGACTTTTTGATAAAGGCCATTCTTACTGGAGATAAGTGATATCTCATTGTGGTTTTGATTTGGATTTCCCTGATGATTAGAGATGTTGAGCATTTTTTCATATGTTTATTGGCCATTAGTCTGTCTTCTTTTGAAAAGTTTCCGTTCATGTCCTTTGCCCACTTTTTGATAGTGTTGTTTGATTTTTTTCTTGCTGATTTTCCTGAATTCTAAATAGATTCTAGTTATCAGCCCTTTATCAGATGTGTAACATGCGAATATTTTCGCTCATTCTGTAGGTTGTCTGTTGGCTCTCATGATAGTTTCCTTGGCTGTCCTTTACCCATTTTTAATTGAGTTATTTAATTGTTTTCCTATTGAGTTGTTGGAGCTTCTTATATATTTTAGTTATTAATCCCTTGTCAAATGGGTAGTTTGAAAATATTTTCTCCCATTTTGTGGGTTGTCTTTTCACTTTGTCGATTGTTTCATTTGCTGTGCAGAAGCTTTTTAGCCTGATGTGATCCCATTTGCCCAATTTTGCTTAGTTGCCTGTGCTTTGGGGTATTACTCAAGAAGTCCTTGCCCGGGCCAATGTCCTGAAGCATTTCTTTTAGTATTAACAGTTTTGTAGTTTGGGGTCTTAGATTTAAGTCTTTAATGCATTTTGACTGACTTGAGCATTATACATGGTAACCATGTAACGAAAACATTTATACCCCCTTTATATTTTTATTTGTTTTTATTTTTTTATTTTTATTTATTTATTTATTTATTTTTTTATTTTTTTAGATAGAGTCTTGCTCTGTTCCCTGGGCTAGAGTGCCAGGTGGGCATCAGCCTAGCTCACAGCAACCTCAAACTTCTGGGCTCAAGCAATCCTCCTGCCTCAGCCTCCCAAGTAGCTGGGACTACAGGCATGTGCCACCATGCCTGGCTGGTTTTTTCTATTTTTAGTAGAGATGGGGTCTCGCTTTTGCTCAGGCTGGTCTCGTACTCCTGAGTTTAAGCGATCTTCCCGCCTTGGCTTCCCAAAGTGCTAGGATTACAGGCATGATCCATCACGCCTGGCCTATATTTTGAAATAAAGAATAAATCTTAGTACCCATAAGCCAGAATATTTTCTATACTTGTGCTCACATGTACATAAATATGCAATTTTATAGGAATGACAGTAATCTGAGTTTTATTTTACTAGTTTTTTTTATGTTTTAATGCCATTAAATATTGTTCTAATATATTTGCAGTATTGTTTGGTATGTTTGAATATATAGTAACTTGTTTTATGTGAAGGTCTTTGTAGTATTGACAATTACTATGATAAACAATGTTGCAATGAACATCCTTGTGCCTATGTCAACATTTTGGATAGCATTACTAATCTAGAGAAATGAAACCCTGTTTGCTATGCAGAGTCAGTCAATAACTTGGCCACATTTTCCCAGAGATGTCCCAGTGGTTGTGTCAAGGGTCTATAAGCTTACGATACATTACTATCAAGGTAAACAATTAAAACAACCTTATAGAAAAGGGCAACTCTATTTTCTCAGTATACTATATGAAGAAATAAAGACCAAACATTGGAGAAATCTTTTACTTCCTTACTATTATTTATTTATGTATGAATGTATTTATTTATTTATTTAGAGACAGAGTCTTGCTCTGTCACCCAGGCTGGGGTGCAGCAGTGCAATCATAGCTCACTGCAACTTCAAATTCCTGGGCTCAAGCAATCCTCCTGTGTCAGCCTCCCAAATATGTAGGACTACAAGCATGTACCACCATGCCCGGCTAATCTTTTTGTTTGTTTGTTTTCTTAGAGATGGAGTTCTGGTTATGTTGCCCAGGCTGGTCTCAAACTCATGGCCTCAAGCAATCCTCCTGCCTTGGCCTCCCCAAGTCTTGCTTTCTATTTAGACAAAATATTTTGGAAAGAAGTTTCTGACCCCTGCTTCCCGTTAATTTTTGACAGACCCCTTCAGGTCAGTTGCTGAGACAGTCTCCTCTCAAGTAGCTGAATGAGGATGCCTCATGGTGCTGTGGTCATTGCTGCTGGCATTTGGTTAGTTGAACAACTTACAATGGGATCTAGGGCAGCAAGAAAATAGAGACTCCCTTATCCAGAGACCTTTGGGGTTTTCTCAGAACCCAAGTCTCTGGTTAAAGCCTAGCAATCAGGCTGGGTCTCACAATTCAGTCTCCAGAGATATTTGGGAACTGAGAAAATGAGAAGACCTATATTTTTTAAAAAATATAAAAGTGATGCATTTCCATTTCTATTAGGAAAAAACGAAGTCTTTCTTTCCAATGAATTTCTGTTCTGATCTCATAGGAAACTTTATAAATGATGTAATTGGGATTTTTTTTTCAATACCAAACTCTAGTAATACATTTTTTCCTTCTTCCCATACAGAATAAGAACCATTCTTCTTTAAATAACAGATTCAAATTCATAGTAAGCAATGAGACCCCTTGGTAAGATATCATTGCTTAATTAAAGACAAGAGAGGACAAAAACTTTGCCAAGAAACATGATTTCTAGTCAGGCGTGGTGGATCACACATGTAATCCCAGCACTTTGGGAGGCTAGGGAAGGAGGATCACTTGAGGCTGGTAGTTCAAGACCAGTCTGAACAACATAGGGAGACCTCATCTCTACCAAACAAAACAAAACAAACAAAGAAAATCCAACATGATTTCTTTCTCCGTACTTGGTAGACATTCTGTCCATAATTTTAGAATGAAGAAATAGACTCTTAAGCCAAAAGTTGACCTGAAGTTGAGAAAGGGGAACTTGTACATCTTACAAAACATAGGAAGAACTCTCTTCTCTATGTTCTTTCCCTGGCTCTGTGTCTTAAGCTATATTAGGGCCCTGGAGAGGTGGAAGAAGCAGTGAAAGGAATAAATACTGGAGATGCTAAATATCTTGGAAGAGGGAACACTTCTCAGTAATGGGTATTGCATATGTTTGAAACGTCCTTGCATGTGCAAAATGAAGTGTTGTTGGGAAAGGTGTGGATTTGGGGAGATGTGACATATGAGAGAAGAAATTTGAAAGGAAGCAGGGCAAGAGGTTGGGGGTGCAGGGCTGGTGCCAGAATGTCCTCAGAATTACAGATTGACAAAAGGTGAGTGTACTGCTCTGTGATTATTTTTCATTCTTCTCTCTTGCCACTTCAGTCAGTGGACAATTTGGTAAGTGGCCCTGCTGGTCCTTTCTCACAGATTTGGAGTAACACTGTCTTTCTGACCAGCTCAGAGGTGTATAGATGCCGTATCAAGCACATGAGTTTGAGGACTGTCAGATATGCAAATGTTTAGTGGTTGCCTCAGCTCCTGATGCCTCTACATATTTTGCTGCACGGACAGATGCTGTCTGACCTTTTAAAGATCTCCAGTTCTTTACCATCTATACCAGAGGCTCAAAACTGGTAGACTATGACTTGTGTCAGCCTACAGACTTGTTTTGTTTCACTTGCATTTTCTTTTCATTAACTGCCTTACATTTGTGGACAAGACGGCTTCAGGCTCTTACTCCTAAGCTGTACCTTGGAAATACCACACACACAAGAGACAGGTTGGTGTAATTACTCTACTGCCCAGGGGCAGTAGAGTAATTACCAGGGCAGCACTAGAACCCAGCCATTATGGGAAACAGACAGCAATAGGGACAGTGCACTGCTTAGCCCCTGAGAACTCCTGTCTCTCTGCCATCCACAGTGGATTATGGTACCCAATTGGAGCTCTAGAGGTTTTCTGCCTGAGGCTGCTCAACACTCCCTAGACACACCAAATATTGACAAAGCTAAAGAATAGGCAACTACAGATAATAAATATAAAAATTATAATCTTCAAAATAAATATCTGGCAGGTGAATTGATTAGTATGGAGAATAACACTAAAGGAAAGATAGTGAGCTAGAAGATCAGGAAAAGTGCTCCTAAAAATATCAAAAAAGGGCACAGAGATGGAAAGCATAGAAAGGAAGTTAAGAAATATGGATTATGGCAGTAGATGTGTTACTATCTGTATGATGCATGTACTATAGGCAAAAATAAGAGGAGAAAACTTGTGGGAATAAATAATAGCCAAGAATTTTACAAAGTCAGAGTAAGATGAACAATTTCCACATTGAAAATGTTGTAATTTGTTAAGCTGAACAGATAGGACAGACCTTAACACAGTAAGTAAAATTTAGTAATAACAGAGATAAAGGGAAAATTCTGAAATATTCAAGAGCATAAAGTATTATCTATAAATCACAGGGATTAGGTTAACCTCAGACGCCTTAACAATAACACTACATGCAAGAAGACAATGGAAAATATCATTTTCAAAGTGTTACAGGAAAAATGTCAAACCCATAATTTTATATCTATCTAGACTGTTATTTAACTGTGAGAGTGAATAAAGATATTCTCTGATATAACAGGCCTGAAAATTTTAACATACACACATACATACATACACCATTAAACACATTCTTAGAGTAAGTGCTCCAGTGAGAAAAAAAGCAAATATAAGAATATGCCATGAGATATGGAAAGTGAATTTGAGTAAATAAAATAACAAAATTTTATTGTTTAAATAATGACAAAATGTGTAGAAAAAATAAAAATCTATTACTTAAACTCAAGTTTGATAATGTGATTGAAAGATGGGGAGGAAGTTGTTTCTAAGAAATGTAAATGAGTGTTGTTACTCATCTTAGTAAGTTAGTGATTACCACCAGAAATAAGAACAGAATGACTTTCAGAACAGCATAAGGAAAGCAACCTCTAACTAACCCTACTGAGCCTGTTGCTACTGCCTCTGAACAGAAAGTGGCCGTGCCTCCCACGTACGCTGATCTTGACAAATTTGGCAAGGATGTCTTCGGTAAGGGCTATGGATTTGTCTTAATAAAACTTGATTTGAAAAGAAAATTGGAGAATAGACTGGATGTTACAAGCTTGGGCTTGGTCAACACCAAGGCCACCAAAGTGACAAGTAGCCTGGAAACTAAAGACAGATGGACCAAATATGGTCTGACATTTATGGAAAAATGGAACCCTGACAACACATTAGGCACAGAGATTACCCAGGATGATCAGCCTGCACATGGGCGGAAGCTGACCTATGATTCATCCTTTGCACCAAACACTGAGGGAAAATACCAAGACAGAGTACAAGTGGGAATACATCAACTTAGGCTGCGATGTGGATTTTGACATCTCTGGGCCTTCAGTCCAGAGTGGTCTTGTGTTGAGTTATGAGGGCTGGCAGGCTCATAACTGAATTTTGAGATGGAAAAGTCCCAACTGGCCCAGAACAACTTTGTGGCTGGCTACAAGACTGATGAATTCCAGCTTTACACCAATGTGAACGATGGCACAGTGTTTGGTGGTTCAATTTGCCAGAATGTGAACAAGATATTGGAGACCACTGTCAGTCGCACCTGGACAGCAGGAAACAGTAACACTCATTTTGGAAGTATCAGTAGACCCTCATGCCTCCTTCTCTGCTTAGGTGAGCAATTCCAGGAGACAGGTTTAGGATACTTTCAGATTGTAACATCAGGCATCAAGTTAGTTCTGTCAGCTCTGCCTTATGGCAAAAATGTCAATGCTGGTGGCCACAAGCTTGATCTAGGACTACTGGAATTTTAAGCAAAATTGAATATTGTTCAATTGTTTAATTTTAAACTGTTTTACAGCATAGCTACATTCGAAACTTAGTGTACCTTTTAATGTTGTCTATCTAGCATACAAGTAGTTCTAAAATATCATATTAGATTTCTACGTTAAAGAGGATTCAGATTTAGGGTGTTACCCTTTCAGAGGTACAGAAGAAATTCAGTTTGGAAAAAGGTTCTTTCAGCTGTAGACTTGAGGGTAATTGGTGGTACCTCTAGAGATGTCAGGTTTCTTTTTTATCTAGAAATGGCTGCAAGTGGAAGCTGATAATGTTAGGCACTTTGTAAATTTATATTGTGCAAATGAGTAAAATTGTGACTTCCTGAGAATCGAAACTTGGTTTCTTACCCTAATTGAGGAGGGGCTCATTGCTTAATGATGTGTACAAATTCATCTGAAAGGAACTTTTTTAGACAGATATTCATGGCCCATTTCTACTTCAGTCCATCATCCTTTTTACACCAGAAGTAGTTTGCAGGATATGGTGACTGTTTTGTTTGTGCCATTTTGGGGTAGAAAGCGTGAATGTGGTAAAACCAATAATTCAGAACTTAATTTCCTCTCATGTTGTGTTTGTTTCCTCTCATACCAGAGAATGAACTAACTTCCAAGAGTATCAGCTGCAAGCCAAAAAGAATCTATGTTGCTGTAATCACACTTAGAATCTAAATTAGACTTTGTTTTTTTTTAATTTTTTTATTTATTTTATTTTATTTATTTCAGCTCTTCATGGGGGTACAAAAGCTCAGGCTATATACATTGTCCGTGTCTCGCCCATCAGAGTCAGAGCCCCAGGCGTGTCCACTCTCCAGACAGTGCACCTGGCACCCACCATGCAGCCACACCTCCATCCCCTCCCCCACCACCTCCCTGAGTCAGCACTCTCAAGCACGACCACTCCCCAGACGGTGCGCAACGCACTCATCATGTAGGCATAGATCCATCCCCTCACCCCCCCCCCCGGTCTCAGTCTGATATCCAATTGGTATCCTTCTCCAATGTGCATTTAGGTGATGATCAGGGAAACCAGTGAGAATGGCCTTTATCAAAAAATCCCAAAACAACACATGTTGGCGTGGATGCGGAGAGACAGGAACACTCATACACTGCTGGTGGGAATGGAAACTAGTGCAACCCCTGTGGAAAGCATTATGGAGATACCTTAAACAGATTCAAGCAGACCTACCATTCGATCCAGCAATCCCATTATTGGGCATATACCCAAGAAAACAAAAGTCATTC
This sequence comes from Lemur catta, assembly GCF_020740605.2. Classification (NCBI taxonomy): domain Eukaryota; kingdom Metazoa; phylum Chordata; class Mammalia; order Primates; family Lemuridae; genus Lemur; species Lemur catta. The sequence continues at coordinate 30,795,117 of NC_059130.1, read as the reverse complement.
CATAACAAAGACACCTGTACCCGAATGTTTATAGCAGCACAATTCACAATCGCAAAGATGTGGAAACAACCCAAGTGCCCATCAATCCACGAATGGATTAGTAAACTGTGGTATATGTATACCATGGAGTATTACTGAGCTATAAGAAATAACGATGATACGACATCTCTTTGGTTCTCCTGGAGAGAGCTGGAACCCATTATATTAAGTGAAGTATCCAAAGAATGGAAGGACAGGCATCACATGTACTCACCAAATTAGACTTTGGGCTGGCACGGTGGCTCAAGCCTATAATCCTAGCACTCTGGGAGGCTGAGGCGGGCAGATCGTTTGAGCTCAGGAGTTTGAGACCAGACTGAGCAAGAGCGAGATCCCGTCTCTACTAAAGAAAATAGAAAGAAATTAGCTGGACAAATTAGCTGGACAACTAAAAATATATAGAAAAAATTAGCTGGGCATGGTGGCACATGCCTGTAATCCCAGCTACTTGGGTGCACTCTAGCCAGACTGAGACTCTGTCTCAAAAAAAAAGAAGTTTAAATTAGACTTTGGTTGTATTCTCACCACTCAATTTATTTTTTAGCAGTGTAATGGGTACATTTTAGAGTCTTCCATTTTGTGTGGAATTAGATATGCCACTATAAATGCTATAATTAACATCATTTAAATAAAATACTAAAAATTGAATCTTTCTAATGAAAACTGGTAGGCAAGGGTCAAAAGTAAATTTTAAAAAGTAGGTAAGCAGAAATGATGAAATAAATCAGCACAAATTAGGTCTCATTAGCATAATAATTACAATAATTGTAAGTGAGTTAAACTGAACAATAAAAAGGCATGGATTCTTAGATTGTATTTTTAAAAATCCAGTAATACATTCAGAAATATATATAACACACTAAACAAATACAAATAATACTAATTCAATCAATACAATTCAATTTAAATAATGATATTTGAGTTGCTAATTTGAAATCAAACTATTTTTGTCTCCCATTTTACTGTAAAAAATGAATTTTTAGTAATAAAATTCTCCTTCTCCTAGGAGAAAATTTAAGAAAATCCCATGATTTTTTTTCTCACTCCTAGATAATAGGTAAATTACATATTTAATTCTCGATTTACTAATTAGTATGTTAAATTTGAGCTATTAATCAAAATTAAAAACTTGAGTTAGCATCAAATCATTCCTCTTTTCTCAGCATAAGTTTATTTCATGCTAAAAGCCAACAGTAAAAATGGAGTATGGAATGTGTTTAATTTCATCTCTTTTCTTCATTTTGCCTCTTAAGGTGGCATCAACAACTTTAGAGCTGGCAACTTTAGAGAAGGCAAGATTAGAAAAGAGCAGGTTTCAGATTATCTAGACATATCAGTATTTAAAGCTGTTGTTTTCTGTTTTTTTGTTTGTTTGTTTGTTTGTTTGTTTTTGAGGCTCTAATTTGCTATTCAGGAATTACCCACTGAATCTTTCCCTTTGGAGTTTCCATGACCCACACAAATGCATATCTAATCCCGGTGGTAACTTGTGATTTCCTTCTCCAGCCCTAGGTGTGTACCTCCAGCTTCTTATTTCTAGGATCTTTCTATAACACCAGGTGGCCTTAATAAACAAAACCTAAGATGACCACACACTAGCTCCCTTTTGGTCTCTTTCCTTGTCCTGTGACATCCTCTTCTGAAAAATTCACCCTGTGGTGACAATAAGCTCAGAGAAAACTCTCTCCCAGGGCCACCATCAAAATATTTAGTCTGCCCTTTCTTTCTCCCTAGATTTCCCAGAAAGGAGTCTAATCAGAGTCCACTGTGTTCCTCTGAATATAGGAAACACATTTCAAAGTTCTCTGAGACTATCAAACAAACCCTCCCCATCAGACCCAAGGCAAAGGATGTATCACTTCAAACTAGTCCTCTTGTAATAAGGAGTGGGGGAGCAATTCAGCACAACAGTGCTGCCCAGAGAAGTACATTCAACAATCTGCTCTTTTCCTTTCTCCCAACCCTTTCACTTTCCTCACCCAGATGAGGAATTCAGGAGTCATGGAACATACTCTCAGAATATACGTTAAAAGTCACATGTGGTTATTTGACATCTTATTTTGGAATTTTACGCTGTTGAATCATAATGTCCAGTCAAAACATTTATTTTAACAATCTGTTACACATTTAAAACAAATCAGGAAAGTTGAAAAGTTGAATAAAAAGGACAATAAACTGGTATTCAAAGTAAATATTGGTCAAAAAAATCATGAACATATTACTGTCATGCTGATATAGTCATGTAAAAATATAGTCTGAAAATATATACAGCAACAAATCAGAACTAGGGAAGCAGAAGTGATAAATCGATAAATGTAGTTAATATTTTAACATAACTCTTCTGGAAATTAATAGATAAAATAAATGAAAACTATTCCCCAGAGTATGTTTTTGTCTGCTTTGTCAAAGATTAGATGGCTATGTGAGGATGGTTTTATATTTGAATTTTCTGTTCTGTTCCACTGGTCTGTGTCCCTGCACTTGTGCCAATACCAAGCAGTTTTAATAATCACAGCTTTGCAGTATAGTTTGAAGTCTGGCAAATTAATACCTCCCATTTTGTTTTTGTTGCTTAAAATTGCTTTTGCTAAATGAGGTCTTCTCTGGTTCCATACAAAGCGTAAAATTATTCTTTCTATATCTGTGAAAAATGATGTTGGTAATTTAATAGGGATTGCATTGAATCTGTAGATAACTTTGGGCAGTACAGGCATTTTTTTTTTTTTTTAATTTCAGCTCATCATGGGGGTACATAAGTTCAGGTTACATACATTGTCCATGTCCTGCCCATCCCCCTGAGTCAGACCCTCAAGCGTGTCCATTCTCCAGACAGTGCGCCTGGCACTCACCATGTAGTCATACCTCCATCCCCTCCCCCCCCACCTCCCCAAGTCAGCACCTTCAAGCAGGACCATTCCCCAGATGGTGTGCAATGCACTAATCATGTAGGCATACACCCATCCCCTCCCCCCACCCCCCATCTCAGTCTGATATCCAATCGGTATCCTTCCCCGATGTGCTTTTAGGTGATGATCAGGGAAACCAGTTTTCTGGTGAGTACATGTGATGCTTGGTTTTCCATTCTTTGGATACTTCACTTAATATAATGGGTTCCAATTCTCTCCAGGAGAACCAAAGAGATGTCGTATCACCGTTATTTCTTATAGCTGAGTAGTACTCCATGGTATACATTTACCACAATTTACTAATCCATTCGTGGATTGATGGGCACTTGGGTTGTTTCCACATCTTTGCGATTGTGAATTGTGCTGCTATAAACATTCCGGTACAGGTGTCTTTGTTATAGAATGACTTTTGTTCTTTTGGGTATATGCCCAACAATGGGATTGCTGGATCGAATGGTAGGTCTACTTGAATCTGTTGAAGGTATCTCTGTAATGCTTTCCACAGGGGTTGCACTAGTTTCCATTCCCACCAGCAGTGTATGAGTGTTCCTGTCTCTCCGCATCCATGCCAACATGTGTTGTTTTGGGATTTTTTGATAAAGGCCATTCTCACCGGAGTTAAGTGGTATCTCATTGTGGTTTTGATTTGCATTTCCCCGATGATTAGGGATGTTGAGCATTTTTTCATACGTTTTTTAGCCATTCTTATATCTTCTTTTGAAAAATTTCTATTCATGTCATTTGCCCACTTTTTGATAGGATTGTTTGATTTTTTTCTTGCTGATTTTCCTGAGTTCTAAATAGATTCTTGTTATCAGTCTTTTATCTGATGTGTAGTATGCGAAAATTTTTTCCCATTCTGTAGGCTGTCTATTTATTTTCATGACTGTTTCTTTGGCTTTCCAGAAGCTTTTTAATTTAATCAGGTCCCATTCATTTATTTTTGTTGTTCCTGCGATTGCCTTAGGGGTTTTCTTCATAAAATCTTTGCCTAGACCAATGTCTGTAAGAGTCTTTCCTACATTTTCTTCTAGAATTCTAATCGTTTCCCATTTATGGTTTAAGTCTGTTATCCACCGTGATTTGATTTTTGTGAGAGGTGAAAGCTGTGGGTCCTGTTTTAGTCTTCTATGTGTGGCTATCCAGTTTTCCCAGCACCATTTATTGAATAGGGATTCTTGTCCCCAGAGTATGTTTTTGTCTATTTTGTCAAAGATTAGATGGCTATATGAGGATGGTTTTGTATTTGGGTTTTCTGTTCTGTTCCACTGGTCTGTGTCCCTGCCCTTGTGCCAATACCAGGCAGTTTTAAGAACCACAGCTTTGTAGTATAGTTTGAAGTCTGGCAAATCAATACCTCCCATTTTGTTTTTATTGCTTAAAATTGCTTTTGCTATATGGGGTCTTCTCTGATTCCATACAAAGTGTATAATTATTTTTTCTAAATCTGTGAAAAATGATGTTGGTAATTTAATAGGAATTGCATTGAATCTATAGATTACTTTGGGTAGTATACACATTTTAACAATGTTAATTCTTCCAATCCATGAGCATGGTATGGATTTCCACCTACTTACATGTTCTGCAATTTCCTTCCTTAGTGTTTCATAATTCTCTTTATAGACATTTTAACGATGTTGATTCTACCCATCCACGAGCATGATAATGGTTTTCCACCTATTTACATGTTCTGCGATTTCCTTCCTCAGTGTTTTGTAGTTCTCTCTATAGAGGTCCTTTACCTCCTTAGTTAAATATATTCCTAGACATTTTATTTTCTTTGTTGCTATTTTGAAGGGTATTGAGTCCTTAATTTGGTTCTCCGTTTGACTGTTATTGGCATATATGAATGCCTCTGATTTGTGTGTATTGATTTTGTATCCCGAGACTTTACTGAATTCATTGATCAATTCCAGGAGTCTCTTGGTTGAATCCTTGGGGTTTTCTAGATATAACATCATATCATGAGCAAAAAGGGAGAGAGTTTGATCTCTTCTTTCCCTATTTGGACTCCCTTGATTCTGCTCTCTTGCCTGATAGTTCTCGCAAGGACTTCCAATACTATGTTGAAAAGTAATGGGGACAGTGGGCAGCCTTGTCTGGTTCCAATTCGAAGTGGGAATGCTTTCAGTTTTTCCCCATTCAGTATGATGTTGGCTGTGGATTTGTCATATATGGCTTGTATCATTTTTAGATAGGCCTCGTCTATGCCCAAAAACATATTCTGGGGAAAAGATTCCTTATTTAACAAATGGTGCTGGAAAAACTGGATAGCCACATGTAGAAGACTAAAACAGGACCCACAGCTTTCACCTCTCACAAAAATCAAATCACGGTGGATAACAGACTTAAACATTAGGTGGGAAACTATTAGAATCCTAGAAGAAAATGTAGGAAAGCCTCTTACAGACATTGGCCTAGGCAAAGAATTTATGAAGAAGACCCCTAAGGCAATCACAGCAACAACAAAAATAAATACATGGGACCTGATCAAATTAAAAAGCTTCTGCACAGCCAAAGAAACAGTCATGAGAGTAAACAGACAACCTACAGAATGGGAAAAAATTTTCGCATACTACACATCAGACAAAGGACTGATAACAAGAATCTATTTAGAACTCAGGAAAATCAGCAAGAAAAAATCGAACAACCCTATCAAAAAGTGGGCAAAGGACATGAATAGAAATTTTTCAAAAGAAGATATAAAAATGTCTAAAAAGCATATGAAAAAATGTTCAACATCTCTAATCATCAGGTAAATGCAAATCAAAACCACAATGAGATACCACTTAACCCCAGTGAGAATGGTCTTTATCAAAAAGTCCCAAAACAATACATGTTGGCGTGGATGCAGAGAGACAGGAACACTCATGCACTGCTAGTGGGACTGTAAACTAGTGCAACCCCTATGGTAAACAATATGGAGATACCTTAAACAGATTCAAGTAGACCTACCATTCGATCCAGCAATCCCATTGTTGGGCATCTACCCAGAAGAACAAAAGTCATTCTATAAAAAAGACACCTGCACCCAAATGTTTATAGCAGCACAATTCACAACTGCAAAGATGTGGAAAACAACCCAAATGCCCACCAATTCACGAATGGATTAGTAAATTGTGGTATATGTATACCATGGAGTATTACTCAGCTATAAGGAATAACGGTGATATGACATCTCTTTGGTTCTCCTGGAGAGAGTTGGAACCCATTATATTAAGTGAAGTATCCCAATAATGGAAAAACAAGCATCACATGTGCTCACCAGAAAATTGGTTTCCCTGATCATCACCTAAATGCACATTGGGGAATGATACCAACTGGATATCAGACTGAGGCGGGGGGGTGGGTGTAGAGGATGGGTGTATGCCTACATGATGAGTGCGTTGCACACTGTCTGGGGAATGGTCATGTTTGAAGGCGCTGACTCAGGGAGGTGGGGGGTGGGGGGAGGGGATGGAGGTATGACTACATGGTGAGTGCCAGGTGCACTGTCTGGGGAATGGACAAGCTTGAGGCTCTGACTCAGGGGGATGGGCAGGACATGGGCTATATATATAGCCTGAGCTTTTGTACCCCCATGAAGAGCTGAAAAAAAAAAAAAAAAGAAATGAAACTATATGAAGATTGAGGAATTTAGGAATAAAGAGTATGAATCATTAATCACAGCTCATACTAAAAAACGGAATTTTGAAGTAAAATAACATTAAATGTTTTTTGATATTTAGGGAGATACCTAGTGTTCTAATAAAATTATAATCAAGTTCTGTATGATCACATTTGAAACATCCATAGCATAGGAAATCATAAAGCAGAAATCATAAAGCAGGAATGTTTGAACCAAATTCCAATATCACCGCTACACATACACATTTCAGACCTGATTCAAAAAGAAAGTCACTAAGAATGGCTTAACACAGATTACCTCAAAAATACACAGATATTCCCGTGTCCTAGAAAGCAATGGAAAAGAAGTCAGATCCTGCCGTCCCTTACAAGCCATAAATAGGACTTTGATTCACTGCGACCTTGAAGAAAGGTCACTGAAAGGGAAATAAAGTCCTTAGAGAATTTAAGAACAAGGGACAGAGATACCCCTATGTGAAAGCAAGTTAACTAGAGAACCAAGATTTCAGAACTCCCCTGGGGAAATGCTGAGCAGTTAACATTCAATTCTGTTGCAGTCTAGCTGACACCTGCCAGATGGCCCACAACTCAAGATAACCATCAGAAAAAGACATGCTGACCTGCACACAGCCAGCTCCTACCTACACTGTCCCAAGCTCCTTTCCCCTTTAAAAACCTTTTGGTCAGCCTGAGAAGCTTGAGATGTTCTTTGAGACATTAGTCCACCATCTCCTCAGGTTGCCAGCTCTTGAATAAACCTGCTTTTCCTTTCACCAAAAAGTAAATAAATAAATAAATAAATAAAAACTAAACAAAAGCATAGAGTTGAGTAATGAATTCAAATATAGACAAATTTACATAGAACTAAAAATTTACTTCTTTGGGAGTACACATGGATCATTCAAATGAATCAATCATAAATTCAATAAAAAGTTAACATATGTTTTCAAACTAGAATGCAATAAAATTCAAAACTGATTTAAAAAGAGAGTAAAAATAGTCTCATGTCTTCAAAGGAAGAAAATTTATTCAAAATAACACTGCAATTAAAGAGGAAATCATAAAGAATATTATAAAATACAACACGATGATAAAAGCATATTGTGAAAAATATAGAACACAACTAGAGCAATACTCAGAGTGTTATTGAATTAATTAACAATTATTTATTGAATTAATAACAAAAGAAAAATTAAAGTCAAGGGACCTACCATTCAACTCCAAAAGCTAGTAAAAAGAACTACAGAATTCTCCCCTCCAAAACCAAAGGAAGAGTAAAGAAACAACAAAGATAATAGAATAATAAAAAACAACAAAAAGAGAGAACATGCAAAGCCAATATCTGTTTCTAGAAAAATACTAATGAGATAAACAAACATCTAGCAAAACTGATTAAGAGAAAAGAGAAAACGCAGATAACAAAATACATAATATTAAAGGGTAATTGGCTACAGACATATGGTGATTTAACAAAAGATATAGTGAGTAATTATATTTCAATACATTTGAAAGTTTTACTATTGAATATACTAGCAGGTAACCCTGGAGAGGTCCTGAATTCTAGGCATAGTCTTGTCTATCCCCATTGTGTATTAGCAGCCCTATTTACTTTGATAATAATAATAATAATAATAATAAGTAAACCCTGCCAACATAGTATGGTAGATAATTTTAAGTGTCAACTTGACTGGATTAAGGAATAACAAGGGAACTGGCAAAGCATTATTTTTGGATGTGTTTGGGATGATGTTTCCAGAAGAGATTGACATGTGTGTCCGAGTAGACTAAGTAGGGAACATCGGCCCTCAGTGTGGGTGTGAACCATCCTATTTGCTGGGGGACCAGATAGAACAAAAAGGCAGAAGAAAGGGTTTCTTCTCCTCCTAGAGCTGGGACATACTCTTTTCCTCCTGTCCTTGGACATCAGGACCCCAGGCTGTCTGGCCTTGGAACTACACAACTTACACTAGTGCCCTTCCACTCTTTGTTTCGCAGACCTTTGGCTTCTGACTGAGTGATACACCATCAGCTTCCCTGGTTCTGAGGCTTTCAGACTTGAAGTGAGCCATGTTACCAGCAACCCAGGGTCTCCAGCTTGCAGACAGCCTGTTGTGGAACTTATTTGTGTGAACCAACTCCCCTAATAATTCCCTTCTTATATGTTTATAGAATATATCCATACCTATATCTACACCTGTATCCTATTGCTTCTGTCTCTCTAGAGAATCCTGAGTAATACACATAGTATACCTCTTTTTTTTGCCTGTTGTTGTATTGATATGAAGCACCTCAAACTGCCAGACCACAGTCTCAGTTTCCAGATCAATGTAATTGTGTCCCCCAGTGTAAGTATTCTCTCTTTTAAGGCTTCTAAGCAGAATCCAAAATCTTAGGGATGGAAGAAAATATGTTGAAAGTGGGTCATAAGTCGTACTAGCAAGAGGCATCACAAGTTATATCCTATTTCCACTCCTTATTTCTCAAACCTAAGTATTCTGACTATGGGAGAAAGAGTATCATATATTGGCATAAATAAGATAACTCTGATCTGGTTGTTAAAGAATGAATAGGAAATTCACATGAAAACCTAGCTAGCGGAAATATGAGTGAATTAGAAACAAATCCACAGCAGCACTGTGGTCAGTATTCTTATCAACATTGCCTGGTGTAATTTTCATTGCAGAAAGGCAAGAAAAAGAAATTTAAAAATATGAGGATTAAACATGGAAGAAAAATAACTAAATTATTCACAAGTGATATGATTGCCTATATAGCAAATCCAAAAGAATATGTAGATAAATTATTGGAATTAACACAAGAGTTTAGGAAGATTATTGGATAAAAACAATCAATACACAAAAATAAATGGATGCCTTTTCACACTAACAAAAATAAAATGAAATGCAAAAAAATTCATTTTCAGTAGCGTACCTAAGAATAAAGAAAAGAAGGGACATTTAAGAACTGTGCAGAGGTCATACAAAATTTCCTGGGCCTGACGTGGTGTCTCATGCCTGTAATGCCAGCACTTGGGGTGACTGAGGTGGGAGGATCACTTGATCCCAGGAGCTCAAGACTGCAGTGAGTTATGATCATGCCACTGCACTCCAGCCTGGGCAACAGAGCAAGACCCTGTCCCCCAAACCCTACCCCCCACAAAAAAAACCCAAATTGCCAACAAATAAATACTGGGATGAGGTGGATTCACAGCTGAATTCTACCAGACCTGCAAAGAAGAACTATTACCAATACTCCTGAAACTCTTCCAAAAGATCAAGGAGGAGGGAATCCTATCTAACTCATTTTATAAAGCCAGCATCACCCTGATACAAAAGCCACAAAAGGACACAACAACAACAACAAAAAGAAAACTGCAGACCAATATTACTGATGAACATAGATGCAAAGATCCTCAACAAAATACTGGCAAACCAAATCGAACAGCACATCAAAAATATAATATACCATGATCAAGTGGGTTTCATTCCAGGGATGCAAGGATGATTCAACAAATGCAAATCAATAAATGTGATTCACCACACAAACAAAATTAAAAACAAAAACCATAGGATGATTTCAATAGATGTGAAAAAAGCATTCAATATAAGCCAGCATCCCTTAATGATTAAAAAAAATTGCCCTCAAGAAACTAGGCATAGAAGGAACATACATCAAAATAACAAAAACCATATATGAGATAAACCCATAGTCAACATCATACTGAATGGGGAAAAGTTGAAAGCATTCCTCCTAGGAACTGGAACAAGACAAAGATGCCCACTTTCACCGTTCCTATTCAATATAGTACTGGAAGTCCTACCCAGAGCAATCAGACAAGAAGAAAAAATAAAAGACCTCAAAATTGGACAAGAGGAAGTTAAAATATCTGTGTTCACTAATGATAGGATCTTATGCCTAGAAAATTCTAAAGACTCCTCTGAAAGACTCTTAGATTTAATAAACGAATTTAGTAAAGCCTCAGGATACAAAATCAACATGCATAAATCAGTAGCATTTCTATACATTAATAACTGCTAAGGTGAGAATCAAATCAAGAACTCAATTCCACTTTCAATAGCACAAAAAACAAAATATTAGGAATATGTTTTACCGAGGGGGTGAAAGATCTCTATGAGGAGAACTACAAAATGCTGAAGAAAGAAATAATAGTTGACACAAACAAATGGAAAAATATCACATGCTCATGGATTGGAAGAATTAATACTGTTAAAATGATCATACTGCCCAAAGCGATCTACAGATTCAATGTAATTCCTATCAAAATACCAAAGTCATTTTTCACAGCATTAGAAAAAATAATCCTAAAGTTCATATGGACTCAAAAAAGAGCCCAAATAGCCAAAGTGATTATAAGTAAAAAGAACAAATCTTGAGTCATCACATTACCTGACTTTAAATTATACTACAAGGATATAGTAACCAAAACATCATGATACTGACATAAAAAAAATAGACATACAGATCAATGGAACAAAATAGAGAACCCAGAAATAAAGCCAAATACTTATAACCAATTGATTTTTGACAAAACAGACAACAACATATGCTGGAGAAAGGTCACCCTGTTCAATGAATGGTGCTGGGAAAATTGGATAGTCATATGCAGAAGAATGAAACTGGATACATATCTCTCACCATATTTAAAAATTAACCTAGGGTGGATTAAAGACTTAAGTGTAAGACCTGAAACTATAAAAATTCTAAAAGAAAATCTAAGAAAAACTCTTCTGGACATTGGCATAGGCAAAGATCCCAAAACCAAATGCAATAAAAACAAAAATTAACAGATGTGACTTAATTAAAATAAAAAGCTTCTGCACAGCAAAAGGAATAATCAACAGAGTAAACAGACAATCTACAGAATGGGAGAAAATATTTACAAGCTATGTATCTGAGAAAGGGCTAATATCCAGAATCTACAAGGAACTCAAACAACTCAGCAAGAAAAGAAGAAACAATCCCATTGAAGAGTGAGCAAAGGACAAGAATAGACATTTTTCAAAAGTAGATATACAAAATGGCCAACAAACATAAAAAATGGTTAACGTCATTAATCATCAGGAAAATGCAAATTAAAACCACAGTGAGATACCGTCTTATTCCAGGTAGAATTACCATTACTAAAAAGTCAAAAAATAATAGGTGTTGGAGAGGATGCAGAGAAAAGGCAACACTTATACACTGTTGGTGAGAATGTAAATTAGTACAACCTTGATGGAAAACAGTATAGAGATTCCTCAAATATGTAAAGGTAGACCTACCATTTGATCCAGCAATCCTCCCCTAATGAAAAGAAATCATTTAATCAAAAAGATACCTGTACTTTTATGTCTATTGCAGTACTATTCACAATAGCAAAGATACGAAACCAACCTAAGTCCCCACAAATGGATGATTGGATGATTGGTGTATATTTTATACACACACACGCACACACACACACACACACACACACCATGGAATACTACTCATCCATAATGAAGGATAAATCATGTATTTTGCAGCAAAGTGGGTAGAACTGGAGGCCATTATCTTCAGTGAAATAACTCAGAAATATTAATGGAAATTCAAACACCACATTTTCACTGATAAGTGAAAGCTAAATAATGAGGGAGTAGAAAGAGATTTAGAAAGTGAGTGAAGAGTATTATGTCATAGAAACCAAAAGTAAAAAATCTTTCAAAAATGAAGAGATCAACAGTGAAAGTTACTGCTAATCAGTCTAGTAAGATAAAAAATGAAAAAATGTGCTATTCAATTTAGAATCAAGATCATTGGTGACCTTGAACAGAGGAAATTCAGTGGAATTATGTGGACAAACTTGTAAACATGAAGGTATGGTTTCAAGAAACTTGGATGTAAAGGAGAGAGGAAAATAAGATAATACAAATAAAGGCTAACACTTACAAAGCATTTATTCTGTGCCTGATACTAGTACTATTGTCATCACCTCCATTTTAGAGACGATAGTAGGGGACACAGAGATTCAATACATTGCCCAAGGTCACATGGTAAAAAAGTAGCAGAACCAAGATTTGAACCTGGTTTCTGATGCTCTGAAGATATCCTTGGTTAGGGGAGAGTTTTTTTCTTTTTAATGCAAAAGAATTTGTTATATTTGAATACTGACAGAAGAAGCAGTATAAATGGAGATTTGAAGATATGGGAGAGAAAGAGAATCAATAGTAGAGTCAGTGAGAAGGCAGGTTGGTTTGGGATCCAGCACAGGGGGCCAGACTGGTCTTGGGAAAGGGAGTACCTCTTCCACTAACATGGGAGGAATGGATGGATTCAGAGTCAAGAATTAGTAGGTTTAATGGTGTGAAATTGAGTGAGTTCCCACCAGATGTCTTCGATTTTCTCTGAAATCTTAATCTGAAAGTTGGGAAGGGTGCAAATGGGCAGAGGGCAGCATTGGAGGCTGGAGGAAGCTTCCGTGGCACTTCACCTAGAGCGCCTCTTCCCTCCCTGTCCACAACTCAATCTCTTCTGCTGCTCTTCCACCATTAGCATACCCCTGAACATCCATCCTGCTCAAGGCTCTATTCCAGGGTTACTTCTTTCCTACTCTAGACAACTTTGTGGGCTACCTTATCCACTCCCACGGATCCAGCAGTTTTCAGATACAGTCTGATCTAAAAATAATTCTACCACTGCCCAAAGGTCCCAAATGCCTCTATACTGTGTGCAAGCAAACTGAATTCAGTCTCATATACCTGGGTCAGTTCAAGGTTTTTCTTTTTAACCATCTATGCCCATTATATGTGGGCTTAAAGTCAGATACATTTTATCTACTATTTTGACTCTGAAGGGACATTTGACCCCTTTTAAGGCAGAACAGAGCTACTTTCAAGGCTTTTCAAGAGCTTACCAGTCAGTAAGCCACAAAGCTGCACTTGGTCACTTGTGTGCCTTCTGCTTTCTTGCCTCATCTGTGTATGTTACTCTTATTGTACTTTCACTCATGCAATAGAACATTACGGTCAGCTTTGTGAATAAAAAAGGGAAATATAGAAGAAGAAAAAAAGAGTGAGGTGGGGAGGAGGGAGAGAAAGAAAAAGAGAGAACTATATTCTATTTGCATTTTATTCTATTGAGTGTTAAGCTTTCAAATGCTGTTAGAATCAGAAAGATGGAGTTCAAACATCCTGTCTCCTTCCAGAATAGAGTGCAAGTAAGGTTAGATCTCTACCTTATCTGGCCATGGTATCTATGACTTTCTTCTGTCTCCCCACTCATGTCGAACCTTTTCTTTGACAAGTATGTATGTCATGTAAATAGCTTGTTCAATAATTTACTTATTTCATATTTGCTTTTCACATAGCAATTTGTGTATACTCCTTTATCATATTTATCACCCTTCATTATAAAAATGTGTATACTTTCTTACAGATTTTTAGAGATCCTATCTCACTTCTCTTTGTATTGCTAATTGCAGCCCTCAGAGTTCCCAGGAGTTGTCACCCACGTTCATGAAGTAGGTATCCTCATGGGACTGCTGGTGGGCAGTGGTATAGAATTTTCCAAGATTCAGAAAAAATATGTTAATTATATAACACCAATGTCATCTGGAATCCAAGGCTAAAATTTTACTATTATTATATTTCCCCATGACAAATTAAGTCCAATAAGCATTTCAGAGGTTCTGCAATGAGATGAAACAATAACATAAGATCTTCCAATAACAAAATTACAACAATGTTGAGATGCCACCAATTTTACTGCAAACTCTTTTTTTCCCTTTTTAATATCCTTAAGATGAAACTGAAGTTCAAAAATTAAATCCCCCTGTAAGAAAAATTCCAGGCACATTAAAATCCAAATATGCAAATAAACTAAGCCTTAAATCAAATTATCCCTTAAGAGTTAAAAGTTGAAAGAAATTAAAGTAACTCCTGGCTTCTAATTTCTTATTCTGCTTAATCTCAACTAAGAGGAAGTCGTAAATGTCTGGATGGAGGTAAGGTTGTTTTAGCAATTACCGTGTGGACTGTCTCATAGCTGAACTGAATCATCTCTTTCAGAACCTTTTAAGGTTGTATTGGTTCAGTGCCAAGGCTCTCATGAGCCACGGTTTTAATGAGTTCAAAGGATTAACAGGACATAAAAGATTATCACAGCACAGACCCCATGCCCTCTTAATTTTAAAAAGCAATCCCCAACTCTAGAGCAGTAATACTAGGCAGACTTTTGTTCTTAGACGCCATATTTAGTGTCTCCACAGACCATAACAAAGAACCATTCGCATAGGAAGAAAAGAAAAGAGAGCAGAGAAAGAAATTCTTTGCTTAGCTTCAGCAGGATGTCAGTCATTTGGAGCCAGATGCTGCCAGTTGACTCAGAACTTTTGAACTTAAGCTCAAATGTGAATAATCTATTGTATGTTTCAAAATATCTACAATAGAATAATTTGAGTTTCTAGCATAATGAAAAAACAAACATTTAAGGTGATGGATGTCCCAATTTCACTGGGACAAATCTTTAACAAATTTTATGAATGTATTAAATCATTACATGTACTCTGAAAATTTGTACATGTATTATGCATCAATTAAAAATAAAAAATTCGGTTATGAGAAACCTCCCAGCACAAGTTTGATGTTGACACTAAGCATTTACTATTTTGGGGGTGGGTGGGAACCGCTTACTTAGTGCCTTCCTTTCCCATTAAATCTATTCAAAATCTGTTAGTTTTCACTTCCTCTCTTAAGGGAAGTGCTTCTGACACCTTAGCTCTGAGTTCAGGTGTTTCTTAAGTGTCTACTCCAGTAAGCAGACCATCTGGTGCTCGATATGGAATTGCACTGGTCTAAGAAGCCTGCCTCCCGGGAAATATTGTCACCTTGCCCCCACATATATTTCAGTTAGAAAATATACCTCAGCACATTCCTGAAATGAAACTGCTGTGTATGTTTCTGAGGCCTGTGCCCCAAAGGGTCCAATGAGAACCAATCCTTCCCAAATGTGCACCCAAAGAACCTGACGGTCATCCCCTTTTAAATTTTATAAATCTATCAGCCACATTCCTATAGGATATAAGCAAGACCTGCATGTCCATCTACAATAACTAGACATTCTTGAAACCCTCCCAAGAATTCTTTAAATATTTTCCACCCTTGAGCCTAGAGGATATCACATGAATTCAAGAGTGATTCCTCTGGTTTGCTCCTTGGGCCTGAATGCAGGGTGGGATTTGGGATAACTCATATAGGAAGCCTTTCCAGGCTTGGCACTAGCAGTTTGAAACTAAATCCTTATTGGTGCTTTGTTGCATACAAGGACTCTTACAGCTAAAAGTATTAGTCCAGTCACCAGTGCCTAAAAAAGCTATAGAGATTTCTACTTTTGCTAAAAAAGACTATCTGGTTCAGCCACGACTACCTGGGAAAAGCAACCCCACCCACCATGGGCCTTTGTTAGCCACCTTGCAGCCCCCAAGTCTCTGTGGCTGGGTAGCCCTGTGGCCATCCATGCACCTGCTGCCCACAGGTAAGCCCTTGCCTCCCCTGTCCCTGCTTACAAAGGCTTCACAGCTCTCTTGGAAGCCCTCATGAGATTTTTGTGCCTTTTACTTATTGCCTATATGGATGCAGTCCTACCTATATGGAAACAGCCACTGGCCTATGAACAAAGCCACCGTAAACTGATGTCACCCTCCAAGGTCACAAAACCGTGGGTCCTAAGCCTGCAAGCTCTTGCCCGGGCTCAGTAGTTAAGTTTAAAAGATGGCTCAGTGTTAGCCTCTTCACTCTAGAAATTGCCCTGCTCTTACTAAAGCCCAAGGCTGAGACCCACAGGGCCTGGTCCCTCCAAATGATTCTCCTTGTGAATGTACAGTTCCTGTACACTTGTTCTTTTGTTTTTTGTTTTCTTACATCTAAGCCCATGCCCCAATTGTTTGTGTCTCTGAGAATTTGCTCTCAAACTGTAAACCACCCCCATCCCACCCTAGTGCAGGTGAAAGCCTCTGCTTGTTCACAGGCCTCGCCACCTGCAGGCTTGCATCCAAGGGGAAGAGCGCGGCACCGAATTAAGCGTGCCTCACTTATTCTTCCCAAATTTACTAATCAGGTCGGGGACTTCACTTCTCCCAGGGTGGAGAGAGTAAAGAGCGGAGGGAGGAGCAGAGAGGGGTTGCATGCATGTGGAAGAACAAGCGTCCCCCAACACAGTCATCTATTAATTTACTCATGCAAATTAGAAGTGATTCTGTTCAGTTAGGATTGCCAGATTTAACAAATAAAAATATAGGACTTCTGGTTACATTTGAATTTCATATAAATAATGGCCACCCTTTTAGTGTAATTACATTCCAAATATTCTATGGGACATAGTTATAGCAAAAATTATTTGTTTTTTATCTGAAATTCAACTTTAAGTGGGCACCCTGTATTTTATCTGCCAACCCTATACTAAGTGTCAGACATTGTACTAGGTGCTGGGACTATGATATGAACATGACCTAGTCCCTGGTTAACAGAGGGGGAGTTAGCAGATGCAATACTTTTGGCCAGAGATGAGCAATAAAATTCAAAAGGCTGTTTTCTGAGCATCTCTTTCCAACCATAGGAAACAATTGTTAGTAGTAATCATCAACAGCCTCACCTTTTATCATGAAATGAATTTGCATTCATTCCTGTGTAGATTTAGTCTGACTTTGACATGCCATATCACAAAGCTATCTGTATTCAACTGAGCCTTCCTTTTATTGATGGCTATGCTGACCGGAGAGAAATTGAAAGTGAACCCTAGCCATTTCCTTTCCTAAAGATACACTACTAAGGAACACTGTCAAAAGGATAGAAAATTACACTTCACTGCCATAAGCTCTGGGGTGAAGGAAATTGAAGTGTTATTGATGTACATGAGAGGAACACTTAGCCTAAACTTGGGAGGTCAGAGAAGACCTCTCAGAAGAAGTGGCATCGACATACTACAATTATTAGTTTACAATGACCCTGCACTATGGATGAATTAAGGTACAATTTTAATAAATAGTTTAATTTAATTTAAATAAGTAGATATAACCAATACCTCTTCTCCAGAATATTGGAGAAAACTTTAACCAGGAGGGACTGAGAACATATTCAAATATATTGAGTCCTTTTCTGTAGTCATCCTACTCTTTATTGTCTGTCCCTCGTTCACTCATTCATCAAGTACTTACTGACAAATTGGTATGTGACTAGTGCTCTGCTAGGCACTGAAAATATAATGCAGAGCAAACCAGACTCAGTTCCAGTCCTTGTGATACTACAGTCTAATGAGAGAAATAGATATTACACAATTACATAAATACACATACAATGATAAAACTTGGTAACCTTCATGAGGGAAAGAATGGAATGCTATTTGGTTAAAAAAGAGTACCTTTTTCCATTACATGCTCAGAGTTGACCTTCCTGAATGTGGAGCATTTGATCTGCAGTCATCTTCCATTTCTAATTAAAGATCTCTTTGAAAGGTCATAGCTTTATCCTGGTAGTTAGATTACTGTGAATGGTTTACCTCTAAATCTAAAACATGCATTCCCAACAGGGGTGATATCACCCTCAAAGGGACAAAAATTGGTTCTTGGGCAGGTAAAAAATTCTTACCCTTTTTATGCATAACACACAGCTATACATACAGCATATAAACAGATAAACAGTATGTGTGTGGTATTAAAATTTCATGGAAGAGGGGAGTGGCTAAAAAATGTCTAAAAAGATAACTTAGGAGAACAATAATGAAAAAAATTGAGAAACACTTGTCCCTAATTTTTCACAGTCTGCTCAACAGTCCCTCAAAAATATTTATTAAAGGCCTACTTTCAAGAAAGGACTGTTAGAGATGCAGGAGCTACAATGGTGGATAAGACAAACATAGGTCCTTAAATGTAAGTGGGTAAGAAGACACAAAAATAAGTAAGAAAATAATTACATATTGTGATAAACACTATGAAAAAAATCACACTGGCCCTGAAAGAAAATAATGAGGTGGGACCTCTTTGATTGCAAGGTGAGGAAAGTCCTTTCTGAAAAGGGCTCTGGCTTTAAAAACAGGGGTTCCTATTTGTTCACTTGCTCATTTGCCTCCTAATTTGCACAGATCTGTGTGGGACTTAGGGGCAGACCCTCTTGCTAATCTGTAAATTTCTATAATTTTCTTGTTCAGAAGCCTCATGCCAATTTATGTGAAAGTCAAAAAGGCTTTTGCATATGCTTTGACATCTTGACTTTGCATGACTCACAGCACTAAACAGCAGGATATCACACTTGTCAAGCTGGTCTATATTAGGAGCTTCATGAGGAACCAAAGGTGATGTAAATTTGAGATAAGAAAGGGGTTTTCCATTTGAAAATAAAAAAAAGTTATTTGAATACGAACAAATCCACAGCTTGGCATTTCCAGAGAACCCAGGTACAACAGTGGAGGCATTTCTCCTAAGAGACCCAAACTGTTAGAAGATGACCCTGCATATCTAAAAACACACAGCTGCTGGGATTGAAATACAAACAGCATTTAGGAAGGCAGCCATGTTCATATTTGCAGAACCCAAAGCAAGATACGATACTAAGTTCTTCCCTTTTGCTAATTCTTGCAGGTCTCAGCTGAGTAGCAGCCTCCTGTCCACCTCTTTGGGTGGGAGATAAGCCTGGCTTTTGGTGAGATACACTTCTCCTGCCGTTGGCCAGACCAGGTCCCCATGCTTCTGTGGCTGCTGCTGCTGATCCTGGGTGAGTAATGGGCTGGGCTGGGACAGTGGCCTCAGTTCCTAAAGTCACCCATGGGAAAAGCCAAAGAGCTTCTATTTCTGCTTCCACTCGGGTTTCAGACACAGGTAGGAAGACATGGGAAGTGAGCGGAGCTGGATTCCCAGGACAATCAAAAGCCTCCAAATATAACCGTCAGACCAAGAAAGGTATGTTGCCCTTGGTTTCTCACCCATTGCTTTCTTTATCTTGTAAGAAACTTGGATTTTTCTTTCTGCCAAATCACAAGTCCACATCTCTCCCTCCCTCCCTCTTATAACCTCAAACTAAATCATTTTTCAGATAAATAGTTATTTCTACAGCCTAGGCAAGTAAGGGAAGGTCTACTAAGAAAGATGACTCCTTCTCTGAATTTTTTCAAGCCAAAATTTAACCAGAGATTAAAAAGTAGTAGGGACAATAGAAAGCCCAAGACATGAGGGGAGCATAAATCCAAGTTCTTGCCTGCCTCTGCACTCTGAGTTGAGGCTAGAGAAGAGAGGGAGGGAGTGAAGTAGAAAGCTGCTAAACAAGCAATAGCAAAGAGATGAGCCAGGGATGTGGACCCAGACATTACATGTTTGTAACATAAATTAGAGGCTATTTGTTGTTGTTCTTGTTTAGGGGCTATGGGTGATACAGAAGGAGAGCAAAGAAATGGGAAGGAAAAACAAGATGTGGTTATAGCTGGGTTGTTAGAAAATTTCGCAGAGAGTGTCTGATTGCAAAGGTTTGAGAAACATTTCCCTATGCTAATCTTTGAATGTAGGCTCCCTCACAGTTCTTGGAAGAGAACAGTCAGGTAAGTTTCCCCTTCTCTCTGTTCCTCCTGCTCTCTGAGCATCAGTCCCCTTGGTCTGCACAGCCTGTCCCAAGCCCTGTACATGAGGGATGCACCAACATCAGTGGCGCTGCTGATCTGGGGTCACACCTGTTACTATGCTGGGTGAACAGACCCTCCACTCACTTCCCCAGTCTCCAGCTCTTCCCCCATTACCAGGATGCCTCAGTGTAGAAAGGAAGGAAACATTTGCAGAGGGAAAGGCAGAGGCAAGGGGCCGATGTTGAGAGATCTGATCTCCCTATTCCCTAA
The DNA here is from genome assembly GCF_020740605.2 of Lemur catta. Lineage (NCBI taxonomy): Eukaryota > Metazoa > Chordata > Mammalia > Primates > Lemuridae > Lemur > Lemur catta. The sequence goes on along the minus strand of NC_059130.1, from coordinate 30,774,697 downwards.
TGCCTTTTCCTCTGTATGTCCAAGCCAGTGCTGCTATCAAAGGGCATAGAAATAGCTCCCTTTCTTGAGGGGAGTGCTACAGTGAAACCCTCATCCATCTCCAACAGAGCTCATGCCACTGCCATACCTCCACTTCCACACCCATCACTCAGCTGCAGTTCCATACACAAGTTTGATTTCTCAAGCAGCCCATTTTCATTCAAATTCTTTATAACCCTTAATTATTGTGTCCAACTTAGAGGGAGAGTACAGTTGCCTTCCACACAGAATCTCAAACTAAGCATGGTTTAAAAGCAATAAAAGTGAAAAAACCTTGTTCATTAAATGTTAACAAATAGGAAGTGATTTTCTAGAGTCTAGAAACTGCTTTTGAGGTATATGCATCTCAGGTTCACCTTTAACAGGAATGTATGGGACAAGAGTATTTCAGAATCAGCCCACCTTCTGAGGCCTTCACGGTGTTTGTCCAACTTCAAAACACATTTCCTGAGCTTCTATGAGCCAATACCAAGAACCTGAGACCTATTCCCTATGACACCCCTCCCCCCAGCCTAGGCAAAGGATGAGGAAGAGCAGATTCTGTCCCAGGCATTTCCTCCAGGTTGTTTCTGCTACATTTCCAACCCTGGTCCTGACTGGGAATTAGGCCAGGAAAACTCCAGCTGCAGGCTTCTCCCCTTGGCCCCCGTTCTGTGCCTACCTTTCCTTTCCTTCACTTTCCATTTCCTGTTCAAGGGCCCCTCCAAAAGCTGTACTCCTCCGTGGACCTCCATGGTCCACAACTTTCAAAGGAAGGAGAGCGACTCTCACACACAGGGAATCCCACTCCCCAGCCCAGGGAGAAGCATTTTGGTATCATAATGGAAATTTATTGGAAAGAAAATCTGCAGAGATCCAAATAAAAATATCTAGATATTACCAATGCAAGACCCAAGGATCCTCCCTCAGTGACCCTGTGCATGTGGAATTTTCATCTGAGGAAAAGAAGGGGCAATCTCTAAAGTCACGCCACCTAGGCTGAGTATCCAAGGACTGGGTTAAGGCAGGGAGCTTGGGCAGAGTTGTAAACAGGCATGAGGATGTTTGATGTATGGATTCCAGTGGGGAAAATAAGGAGACAGGGCGGCTGCACGATGGTGCACTGTCCGTCTCCTCCATCTGGAGAAGTGTGGGCAACACAGAGGCCACCAGGCAAAAAGGATCTGGTCTGGGAAAGATATAGGACAATATTCATCATTTGTTTAAAGGCATGCGTGGAAATTTCTCAAGGACATTTTCTGAGAGTTAGCTCATTCTCCCAGGGCAAGGAAGAATCAGGTTTGGGGCCATTTGGCAATGTCGGTGGACAATTGCAGGTGGGTGTGGGACTGTGGCTGTTGCCCCGTGGGCAGAAATGAGAGTGAAGACATAAGCAGCAGGTGATAAACAGTGTGCTCCTCTGCTCTTTGTGGACAGGCTGATCCTGCAGGCTTTGTGCCCTGTCTTTGAAGGAGATAATGTAGTTCTGAGGTGCTGGGGCAGAAACAAAGAGTACACAAGTGAAAGAATTTACCACAAGGATGGAGAACAGCTTTGTGGTAGTTTTAACTCAGAATACATCATGCTAAATTCAGTCTCCAGGGACAATGGCAAATAACATTGCACTGCTTCTAGGGAATTTTTTAAAACAACAAGGAAAGAAACTTCAAAATCTCTAAGGATCACAGTTTGAGGTAATGGGTATATATTCCTGTGGGCTATAGGGTTTGGCAGAGAAGCTGTGAGGATTGAGGGAAGATGCTCATCCATGGGGATTTCATGAAAAAACTCCTATGGTCCAGCCACAGGAGGGAGATGGTTCCATACGCATGGTTCTCTGTCTCCTGATGGCTGGTGCCGACAACACAGCTGCACTTCTCCAGGAGCTCTGAGCCTCACTGTCCTGGGGACTGTGTTTATTCTTTTCATTAGAGCTGTTTCCATATCCTGTGCTGACAGCCAGCCCCTCCCAACTCCATGGAGGGAAGTCTCATGACCCTGAGCTGTGAGATCCGGGAGACCAGCTCCCTCCACAGAAGTCAGAGGTCCAGCTCCAGTTCCACTTCTTCAGAGACAGCCAGGCCCTGGGATCAGGCTGGAGCAGCTCCCCAGAGCTCCAGATTGCTGCAATGTGGAGTGAAGATTCAGGGTCTTACTGGTGCGAGGCGAGGACAGTGACTCACAATGTCATAAAAATGAGCCAGAGATCCTGGATACATGTGCAGAGTGAGGGTCTTACTGGTTGCTTTTCCAGAGCCAGAGCTGGGGAGAGGATAGCAGAACAATGACATCTCCTGCCCCTGGGATGGTGGACATAACAGAGAGGGACATCCACCTTTCCTGGTATTCTTCCCTCTTCAGGCTCAACATTGGTCTAATGGCCCTAGAACAGTCTCTTCCACCTCAGTCAGGTATTAGCAGTTATTGATCAGTTACTGAGTGCCCAACCCTGTGGCGATTACAGAGATGTACAGGATCTGCTCTCTCATGAGTCAGCAGACAACCAGAAGCCCAGATGACCACGTGCAGTCTTTAGGGGTCCTTATGGTGGTTCTATTTGTTGACCTAAACTCACATCTTAATAGTCAGAAAAGAGGAAGGTGAATGTGAACTGCAATAGAGAAGAATATGGGGACATAGAAACAAGACTGGAGAAGTCTCAAAGGATGGGAGAAGCGTTTGGATTCTGAGTAAAGTCACTTCAGGATAGAAGATCTCCAGTGTTCTGTCTTATTCTGTGCTTCGTTGGTGCATCAGTAATTCCTTAGATATAAATTTCCATAAAACGAGGCTGCAGACTTCATTAGGTTTAGGAAGACCATGGACCTGGTGCCCACATTCCCCAGTAATGAAAATTATGGGATTCGGGAGGGATGTCATTCCCTGTATTATAATATACACAAGTAATTTCTTATTTCTTACTTTGGACCACTGCCTATTGCACCTGCTGCTATTGGCCTATTCATGGCAGCTCCAGCCTTCTCTTTGACCTTGAGGTCCCTGCTACTGGGACCCTCACTTGTCATCTTGTGTCCTCCCAGAGGTCCCTGTGCTTGGTGTGAATCTAGAGATTCAGCCCCCTGGAGGGCAGCTGACTGAAGGAGAAAATCTGGTCCTTATCTGCTCAGTAGCTAAGGGTACAGGGACTATCACATTCTCCTGGCACAAAGATGGAATAAAAATTGTGGGTAGAAAGACCCAGCGTTCCCTGGTGGCGGAGCTGCAGGTGGGCGTTGTGACGGAGCACCACACAGGGCGCTACTACTGTGCAGCTGACAACGGTCACGGCCCCATCCACAGCAAATGGAGCACAGTTACTGTGAAAAGTAAGTTTCAGTTTTCTTCTGCTCAGCCCTGGTTCACAAGCCAAGGTTTAGGTTCTCTGACAGCCATGAGGATCTTCTAAAGGAGGGAAAAAGCAAAAAACAAAACAGGGACATGAAGATTTAAAAGCTATTCAAGGAATGGCAAGATGGGAAGATAAGATGCCTTACTCTTTGAGGGGAGGACTGAGTGTTAGGTCCGGAGCCGAAAGAGAGACACACGAAGCTTCATGTGTAGCAAAATGCTGTTTGCTTTGAGCATCTGGGTGCAGATGGGTGGAGGTGAAAAAAGAACCCACGAGAGAAAAGGGAAGAGCCTTGGGTTTCATAGAGGGTTTATCCGGGGGCGGGGAATAAATGGGCCAGAACAGCTGCTTGTAATAAATTTTATTTTGAACAACCAGCTCCTAGGACCCCTGCCCAGTCACATCCATCCTTCAGCTCCAGCATCATCCTTATCAGGAGGGAAAGGGAAGGGTAAACTTCATCCTTACGGGGGGAAAAGGAATGCTGGCTGCAGCTGGCTGTTAGATTTACAACATCTGTTAACCGCATTCTGTCCTATACACACACTTTTCGGGTTCTCACCTGGAACAAACCTAACACTGGTGATGAAAATATGATGGCACAGGATTCTTTCTCTTGGTTTTGGAGAAATGCCTTTATTACTAGATGAGGAAAGTGTGGTTGGTGGGAAGCAGAAGCGATCAAGGGATGTGTCTATTTCTAGGCTCCCTGAATGGGGTTATGAATCTGTCACAGCATCGGACTCCTTCTCTGATGGCTCCTTTGTCTCCCTCAGTTCCAGCATCTCACCCTGTCCTCACCCTCAGGATGCCCAGGGCCCAGGCTATGGAGGGGGACACGGTGGAGCTTCACTGTGAGTCCCTGAGAGGCTCTCCCCCTATCTCATACCTGTTTTATCACAAAGACATCACCCTGGGGAGCAGCTCGGCCCCCTCTAGAGGGGGAGCATCCTTCAACCTCTCTCTGACTGCAGAACATTCTGGAAACTACTTCTGTGAGGCTGACAATGGCTTGGGCCGCCAGCACAGTCAAAGAGTGAGTCTCAATGTCACAGGTAAGCAATACATGCCCACAGCAGTTAATACCAACAAAGACTATGCTGTCTTACAAACAGGGCTCCACTGGGCTCTTTGCTGGTGAGATATCCCAGCAGACTTCCTGCTTTCTCTGTCTTCACCTTGGGGTTCTGGGATTCTTTCTCGTGACTACACATTCAGGCAGCTTAGACCATTCCTTTACTTCCTCTGTCATTTTTGTCAATAGCCATATGCTGCACACATTATTTCTAGCAGAGGCACAAAGACTTTCCAAAATACCAGATATATGATGGCTCAGTGATTACTGACAAAAGAACATGGTATAGAAATCCTTATTTCTGAATTCCTTTGCCCAGGAACAAATGACCAGATCACTCCTAGACACTGTTTTCTGCCCCTACCTCGATCCAGTCTCATTCCCACTTGACTCCCTGGATCATTAGGCAAAGTGTCTCTCCTGTGGATATCTCCAGCCATCAGAGCGGCAGGGCTCTTTCATAGCCTCCAGATTCTAATGAGTGGTTAGCCTTCTCACTTTTCTCAGATGCCTTCTGACTGGGGTCCCATTTAACCTGATGCTCTCAGCATCCCCTAACAAAATTTTTCTTCACCAGGGGCACCAAGGCATCTGCATTTCCCACATCTGGACCGTATTGGCAATTAGCAATGTGCCCAGCCATTTAGGAGCGACCTCCAGTCCAAAAGCTGTGGTCATTCCAAAGTGCCTAGCATTTGGAGGGTAGGATAGGGCACTGGGACATAGGAGGAGGTGGCAGAATAAAAAAGATATGGCACTGACTGACTCCCAGTGACTCAAACCCTGACATTCTCTGATTTTGCCATGGACTCTCTTTTTTTTTTTTTTTTCATATTTTCAACTTAAGTTTATTTATTCTAAAAAGATTTTTCATTTCTTCAACATTGCTTTGTGAAAAACTGCAAATATAAAACACATGATCTACAAATGAGTGTTTATGTCTCAATAATGAAGGTATTTATCATATATAACTAGAATACCATATTCTCACCTAATAATTCCCTAATATCAATTGATTGAGTGATGTTAAAACCCCATTAATTTGCCATGGACTCTTGCTCTCCAAAGATTACAAACTATTAGAACACTTATGATATTTTGGTTGATAATTATCCTTCCTATGGACCACACACAGGTTATGATTCAAGGAGGTATTAGAACCTAGGAGTGCCAGACAGTGTGCTAAGACTGAGATTCCAGCCTTGAACAAGTCTCCTTATGAGTCTTGTCCTCAGTTTCCTTATTTATAAAGTGATTGAGTCAAGTAAATCAGGGAGATACAAAAACTCTTGATCCCAAACCACTTTCAGTCAAACTGTTGAACATACACCCCATATATCTGTTTATTAATTACATACTTGTGCTTCTGTACTACCTTAATATGCACATTGCAAACAGAGAAATATACAGTAAATAAGAATGAAAATGACAATATTTTAAAATCTTTGATCTAGAATATCTGGCTAAAATTATAATTGAATATGCTTCATTTATTTTGAAAATCTTGGCTTACTTTTGATGGTACAGTTATTTAACGTTTGTTTCTGAGTTTTGCTTATTCCAATTGGTTTCAGTGTCCGTTATAGCTTAAAAATATAGCTAGATCCAAGTGGAAACAGAGCATAACTGTTGCTCTTTCAAATGCATGATATTCACTTTTTAATCCCATACACTAATTACACAGATTTTCATTGAAATTTGGCTAGTAAGTTTACATTTTCTTTGGCATCACTTAGTTACTCTCGTAAAATAAGTGGGAAGTGGTGCATGTTTGAATCTATAGTAAATGTGTTCAAGCTTTGGAAGAATCATAATAAACCCCTGGCAACATTTTGTTTCCATGGATTTTTAAGGGTGCAGACATAAATTTTTAAAGTTGACATATTTACTTTTTAATAAATGGTAATAAAACCACATATAAATATTTTTACACAACTATTTCCTGAAATATTATCTCCATAGCATGAGTTTAGAAAAGCATTAACAATATGAATACTGTTAAAGGTCACTTTTTAGAAGTGTCTGCTAAGTATCATACTGTTGATAGCCACTGATCACCCCCCCCAAAATCAACAAAAATTATATACTAGTCTTTCTTCATGGAAAAACACACAGCTCATCTTTACATTGAACTCCTCTTTTTAGAACTTTACCACCAAATAATCAAACTTTGGTGTGATACTAAAAGGTCTGTGGTCATTCCCCAATCTCATCACAAAGCATCGTGAAGATTTTATTATTTAAGTTAAACTAAACTGTGAAAACACTCAAGTATCCAACTAAAAGGGCAATATGTTCCAAAATGCTGAGAGTGAACAAACAGGTGAAAGTACTGCTGTCCCCTACCCCACACTGTAGGGGCCCTGCCTTCATGGGAACTCTTGTCCTGTCCCAACACAAGGTGTGTAAGGTATGCCTGAGCAAGAGTACCACTGTCAATATTAGTAAGGCTGGATATCTTTTTAGATTTCAAGCTCAAAATTAAATACTCTTAGTCATTCTCATATTTTCTTCTCACACCTCAACAGGATGTCTTGCACCCCACCTTGGAGACCACCAAACTTGATAATAACTAGGGTTTTTTCAGCCCCAGAACTCTTTGATTTTAGAAAAATATGCATATGGAACGAGAGGTTCTGTGAGCCCTAGAAGTCATGAGATGGAAGAAGTTGGGAATCTCTGCTCCCAGAACACAGAAGCCCAGAGATGGGTGGAAAGGCACACTGAGATCCTACAGCACCATATAAAGACCTCTCTGAAGCCCTATGCATCCTGCCCCGCTCACTTTATACTGCAGAGGGTATACTGGAGGTCCACACTCAAGCCATCAGTTTCAATTTAGCAGGAACTCTGCACTTCCACTACCAAGATTGGCATCTCTACCTGATGAAGCAGGAGGCACCATCTTTCCTGCAGCCAGGAGATGGCTTGTTTTCTAGTTTAATTATTGCTATGCAATGAATAGTTTCCATATTCACACTTGCTTCCTTATTAGCCAATCTCTGATGCAAAGCAGAGCTTACTAAGGTCCTTATCAAGCCTCCCTTGCCAATGAAGCACACGGCTTACATCTAAAACACTGCACACAGGTTGGTTTATCCAGGTTTCCTCACAACTTAGCAAACCAGCAATCATATAGTTCATATTCCACAGTAATGGTTTTCTATTCTTCCCAGCTATCCTATTTCTAAAATTATCCATTAAAATGGCAATCATTGTCATGAGTGCTCTATCTGGATATTTTTGTGCCAGCTTGGATCAATTCAGTCATCCATTCAATCACCAATTAGTGAGTACTTTCACATGCCAGGCAAAGTTCCAGCAGCTGGAACAGCAATGAACAAATGGAGATGAGTCTCCATCCGTATGGAACTCACATTCTATTGGGAGAATCAGATATATAACAAAGATAGATAGATAAATAGATAGCATTTAGTTAGGGAGTGCTAAATGCTATGTAGAAAAATAAAGCAAGGTGATTACATAGAGAGTCATGAGGCCCTACTTTAGATGGATATTAATAGGCTGGTTTTAGAGCTAAGATTCAGGAGTAGGAATGTTTAAAAACAAACCTTGATTTTAGTTATTTATATCAGTAATAATGGTCAATATTTATTGAGAACTTTACATACAGCATGTGATTCTTATTACGATAGCTTGAGATATAATTTATCATTAGTTCCATTCTACAGAGGAATAGACCAAGACTTAGAGAAATTTAAAAGTTTTTAAAAATCAAGATTACAGAGCTGATAAAGGTCAGAGACAGGATTCAAGCCCACGTTTTCCTGAATCCAGGTCTATGTTCCTACTGCTAAACTATATTGCATATTCCTTTGTTAAGTTCTCTTGTACACATGCTTAAGCAAAACTGCCAGTGAACTACTTTTCCTCCTTCAGTTCCCGCATCTCGCCCTGTCCTCACCCTCAATGCTCCCAGGGCCCAGGCTGTGGTGGGGGACGTGGTGGAGCTCCACTGTGAGGCCCTGAGAGGCTCTCCCCCGATCTGGTACTGGTTTTATCATGAGGATGTCAGCCTGGGGAACACCTCGGCCCCCTCTGGAGGAGGAGCGTCCTTCAACCTCTCTCTGACTGCAGAACATTCTGGAAACTACTTCTGTGAGTCGGACAATGGCCTAGGGGCCCAGCGCAGTGAGGTGGTGACGCTCAATGTTACAGGTGAGTTAGTGTTACCTGGGCTAGAGGTCACAGTTATGGTCAATAAAATATTTTTCCAGCAGATTGCACAAAGTCTACCACTGTCAAGGAGTGTTTGAACATGCACATTAAGGCTTGAGGCTTCTGGAGATTGGTACTGATTTTATGAGGGAGAGGGAAAGGAAATAAATTTTAATCTTAGATGCTGGCAAACACCCTTCATGTGCTATTATTTGGAAAATAGCAAATTATACTAAAGATAATTCAAAAGGAGAAACCAGAACCTAGAAAATACCACCTGCATGGTTTTTGTCTATATCACAAATCTTTGCCACTGGAACTCAAGTATGAATCTCCGCACTCAGGGACCTCCGGGAACAGAACAGGCCTTATCACTGCAGGAGGTGTCGGGGGCCTGCTCTGTATCCTTGGCGTTGCTGCTACTGCTGCTCTGCTGTGCCACTGCAGGACCCAAAGGAAATCAGGTGGGTGTCTGTGTCCTCCAGCCCTTTCATGTTGTGACTTTTGCCATTGCTATAATAATCTGGAGTTCTGTGGTCCATCTGATAAAGATCAATTATTCCCTTCTAAGTACTAAGCCCTCAGTTCTACTACTCACTGTCACTCTGTAGGCAATAGTAACAACAAACATAGAATATACTTCTCAATGAAGTTCTTACCTCATGTGCAGGTAGTGGAGATTTGCTTCCAATTAAAAATTAGAAAATTAATTATTTACTGTTCCACTTCCATTCCAAAGTTACCAGAAACAAAGAGAACAAAAAATAGAGAAAGTCCTCTATTTGTACCAAAAAATAATCGCCATAAGTGCAACCATAAATGCTGAGATATATTTGAATACCAGTTAAATATAGTGAAATTTGAGTAAAATTAATAGAGAATGCTGAGAGTGATATTTAAAATTCCATTTCTTATTGTTGCTAATATATTGAAATACAACTGATTATATTAATTTGATATCTGGAAAATTTGCTTAACTCACTAGTTCTAGTATCTGTTTTGTAGATTTCATCAGATTTCCTATATAGATGGTCATGTTGTCTGCTAATAAAGACAATTTCATTCCTTCTTTAATTTCTTTTATTTCTTTTTCTTTCCTGATTGCACTGGCTGGAACCTCCTGTACAATGTTGAGTAGATGTGGTAAGAGCAGACATCCTTGTCATGTTCCTGATCTTAGGCGGAAAGTATTCAGCCTCAACATTAAGGATTACTTTAGTTGTGGGTTTTTTGTACATGCTCTTTATCTTTTGGAGGAAGTCCCTACTGTTCCTAATTTGAGAGAGTTTTTATAGAAATAATATTTGTCAATGGAGGTAGAAAGTGGAAAGATAGATAAGAGAGACTTTGGAAGTGTGGGTGGGGGAGAATGAAGAGAAGTGAGTTAGAGTGTACAAACATAAATTAAGATAGAAGGAATAAATCCAGTGTTTAATAGCCAAGTACAGTGACTATGCTCAACAAAAACATTTTGTTGGACATCCTAAATACCTTGACTTGATCACTACACATTATATACATGTAACAAAATTTCTCATGTACCCCATAAATTTGTTAAATTAAAAAATGGGGAACCACACAACCAGAAAAAAAAAAGAAAGAAATGTTTGTCAAATGTTTTTTCTACATTAATTGAGATAATCATATGGGTTTTTTTTTCAGTCTATTCATAAGGTGAATTTTGAATGTTGAAGCAGCCTTGCATTTCTGTGGTCAATCCAAGTTAGTCACAATTGTTGGATTTGATTTGCTAAAATTTTGTTGAGAATATTTACATCTATGTTTACAAAGGCTATTGGTTTGTAGCTTTCTTTTCTTGTCATGTTTTTTTATGACTTGGTGTCAAAGTGATACCCATTTAGTTACCACATCCAGTATTCTTCATTCCTTTTTTATATCCATATTTCTACCTGGTATTATTTTTGTTCTGCTGAAGGACTTAACATTTAGTATAGTATAGGTGTCTGCTGGTGAACTTGATTGATAGTGTTATTCAATTCTTCTGTGTTCTTACTGATTTTTGTCTACTTGACCTATCAATTATTGAGATGGAAGACTAAAATCTTTTAAATTGTGGATTTTGAGAATTTGGTGCTCATTATTAGGTACATAAATGTTTAGAATTGTTATGTGTTTTTGGTTAACTAACTACTTCATCCTTATGAAATGACCTTCTTTATCCCTGGTGGTATAATTTATCTGTAGTAATCTTTGTCTGATATTAATGTGTTAATATAATTAGTGTTAGCATGATATTTCTTTTCCCATCCTTTTACTTCTAACCTATTTGTGCCCCTATATTTAAAGTACATATTTTTATAGATAGCATACAGTTAATTCTTGCTTTTTTTAGTCAAATGTGATAGCATACTTTTTCAATGAGATGTTTAGACCATTTACAGTATTGTAATTATTTCTATGGTTAGGTATATGTCTATTTTGCTATTTGTTTTTGATTTGTGCCATCTGTTTTATGTTTTTCTTTTTCTACCTACTTTTGGATCAGTTGAGTATTTTTTATTATTCTGTATTATTTCTTTTGTTGGCTTATTATCTGTATTTGTTTTGTTATTTTAGTGGTTGCTTTAGGATTTATAGTATATATATCTTTAACTTATCACTGTCTATCTTCAAGTAATAGTGTTACTTTACATGGAGTATAAGAATCTTACCATAGTGTACTTCCATTTTCCCCCTTCCAGACACATTATTACTTATGTAAATAATAAATAATCTTTTAAAGAGATTTGTACATAAGAAAAAATGTTATATATTTACTCATGTAGTTGCCATTTCCAATATTCATTATTCCTTTTTGTATATCCATATTTCCAACTGGTATCATTTTCTTTCTCCCCAAGGGACTGTTAACATTACTAGTAGTACAGGATAGGTCTGCTGGCAATAAATTATTTTAGCATTTTTATGGCTGTAAAAGCCTTTATTTTGCATTTATTTATAAAACATATTTTTGTTGACATAGAATTCTAGGTTGACAGTTTTTTTTTGTTCTTTCAGTACTTTCAAGATGTTTCTCCACTGTCTTCTCATGGGCATTGTTTCTGACAAGAAATCTACTGTCATCTTTACCTTTGTTCTTCTGTTGCTGCTTTTTTTCTCTCTCTCTGAACTTTTTTTCATGGATCAGGAATCTTTGAACGTATGGAATCATTTATTCAGTGCTTTGGGTTACAAAGTTTGAAGACCTGAGATTTTAGAACTGCTAATCTCTTACCTTCTGTCAGGCCCTCCATGTGGCATAACATGGCATCTTCTTTTGTGTCAGGCCAAGTGTTCATGTCCTCCCTTTCAGGGACTGTACTGAAAATCAAGCAAATAAACAAACAGATAATACATTTGGAACTCAATATGATGAAAAACCTTACATATTTTTCCCAGTCATCCAGGTAAAGCCTTGTCCTCTTGCCTCTTACCTTTATGTTCAGGTCAATCAATGAGCCTCTACCTTTCTGCTTCTTTGTAAGAAAAGTGGCACCAACTGATATTCCAAAGATACTTAATATTTTCTTAAATAAGATTACATATAAAATTATGTATATGTATTTATGTTTTTTAAATATATAAAGATGATAAGAGTTCTAACCCCAATAATATTCATCATAAAATATGTCATCCGTTTAAAATCTATTGTATGAAATTTTATAGTTTGTCTAATTCTCTCAATTATTTAATAATTCAGTTAAATTCAACCAAGATTGTTATATTAGAGATGAAGAAATGGAGGTTTGGGAAGTTAAATAAACTTTCTAGATTCACATAGCTATTAAGAGTCAGAGTTAGACATTAACTGGAGTCTACCTAACCCTTGAGTTGATACTCTCTCCAGTATACTTTAATGACTTGTAGAATGCTGGTCACATCTCCCACCTTCAAAATTACTTTTTCTTTTTCTCTCACATCATCTATCTGGGATATCATTTATTAATCTGTCATATACTAGAAGAAGATGAGTCTCAAAGTTAAAGTGAAAAATGTTCAAAAAACAGACCGCTCAATCAACACAGCACCAGGGAAGGAAGGAATACTAACTATGATTTTATGTGATCTGTGTGCACAGAAGCCCGGGTGGTTCTGTCCCCCAGATCTAGGGGGAGTATTGTTTTAAATAACAAGCTCACTAAGGAATTATGACAGTTTACAAAACAAGTTCTCTTCTCAAAATTTTTCCTATCCCATCATAGCAAAGCTTCCCTTCTCATAATTGACCAGACTTTTCAGGGAGGAGCTCAGACTTCCAAATTTTTTCTAAAAATGGAGAGCTCTGCTCCTTGCCTGAGTGAATCCTATAAGTTATCAAAAGGAGTGATAAATGTATTGACTCTATAGCCAGACTGATTGGATTGAAATTCCAGTAATGTAATGTGCCAACAACTTGTTATTGGGCAAGTAAATTAAACTCTCTAAACCCCACTTTCTTCATCTATATAGTGGTTATAACAGTAGTATCTACCTTTTAAGTGCTATGGGACCATCCAGGAAAACTGCTTAGCACAGTGCCTGGCCCATGTCTCCAGGGACTATTAACTTGTATCATAAATACCCATCTCTCTAGGTCTCAGTTTTCCCTTTTATAAATGAGGAGACAGACTGACTCCCAGACACATCCCGGGACTGTGCTAACTGCCCAAAGGGAAGATACTGGTTGTTGATTGTTGTGGATGCAATTGCTCTGGGGAGAGAGATTCAGTACCTGTTCATGATTGTATACCTCTAGCTTAATTTAGGAGGGCAAGGTTTACAGGCATCATTTGGAGTTTTTTTCAGGAGAGTCAAGGTTGGCATGTTTATTTTGACAATTACTCGTGTGTGAACCCAGTGAGAGAGCTATAGAGTCACAGATTTAAAAAAGCCAAAGATAAGGATGGGAACTTTGGAGGAGGCTTGTCTTGGGGCAGACCAGGAAGATTTCAATATTTCAGTGATGGAAAACTGCCATATTTTTAAGGCTGATAAAGTAGTCTTCAAAATTAGACTTATTTTTTTTAAGTTTTTAAGAACACTTTAAAATTCATTTAACAAATCTTTAGTGAATATTTTCAACTGCTAAGCATGGCACTGGGAATACGAAAAAAATTAAGACAGTGTTTTCAGCCTCAAGTAGCACATCCTTTCATGAAGGAAAGAATTAGAGGCAAACAAGAAATATTAACAATTACAATACAATGTAGTAATTTTAACATTACATGGTTTTATATGCATCAAGGTAGGTCACTTAATCCAGCCTGTTGACATACGGGAAAGCTCTGGAGGAGGAAAGATAGGTTGGAATTAGCCAGGTGAAAGAGAAGAAAACACCATTATGTACCCAAATGACAGGCAGTTCCATGTTGCTGGAATAGATTTGCAGAGGTCACAGACAGAGAAAGAGAGTGCTGATCTTATTGTAGTAGTCCCATTGATTCATATTTGTGTAGGAATTCTGAATCAATGTTAAGCCTCTCTTGGCCTCTCTAGGCCTCAGTTTCTTTCTCTCTGTCCTGTAGGGCTGCAGTCAGGATAAGGAATGGATGTGGGGAAGCACTTGGCCCAGAATGAAATATTAACTTGTCCCACTTGTGCCCCTCAGTCTCAGCTACTTAGAGTTGCTATTCACCTGATCATTACTGATTGAAAAATGATTCAGAGTAAGTCTGATTTGGGTCAAATGTCTTTCAAGATCCCACTTTCTTCACCTACAGCTTGGCATGGGGATTTGTGATAGCTGAGATCTAGAGTGAGACTGATTTCTAGGGAAGAACATTCTGACATAGAGCACATTATCCACACAGCTCATTCACCATCAGTGTTCCTTTGTTTTGCAGGAGGACTTTCTGCCACTGGAACATCTAGGTGAGGTCTCTGCTTTTTGTGCTGCCAAGATTTTCATGATTTATTTATGCTACAAGATAGGAACACAGAATTACCTACATCTCGAAAAGATTTGAATGGACTTCCTATTTACATTTTCACATTTTTACAAAATCCAAAAATGTGATTAGAAGGCCACTTCCACTCGCAGTTGTGAATGTTACTCACTTATGCCTACTTATACAAGAATGCCTGTTATTTGTTATCTGTGTTAATTTATCTGCTTCCTTAAGTGTGTTCCAGTAGAGAATTGACCACTGATGTCTTAATGACATCATCTTTTGTAGGGCTACAACTTATTCATTCCCTTCCTCCTCATTCCTCCATTTGTACACTCATTTAGGAAACAATTATTGAATGCCAACAATGTTTAATTCACAATAGTAACTGCAGAAGGAAATAAAATTGGGGAAAAACCCCAACACTGTTCCTAAAGAGCCCTCATGGTATCTTATGGGAAGGGTAGATTATTGTAATATGACATAGAAAATTGAAAGGAACCTTTTTAGAAAGGATAAAGTTCAAGTTCTGTGAGAATGCAGAAGTCTTTGTGTATCAATGTTTAAGTACTTATATCTTTGAAAATAATTTTACATTTGATCTTAGCCAAAAGGCTGAGAAGTGATGAAAATACTTTTAAACATTAGTCAATAGGAGTTTGTATTCTATGAAAGGGGACTTGGGACTGTGGCTTCTGCTCTCTGACCTTGCCTCAGTGTCTTGCCCTATAATACTTCCCTAGGCTTCCTATTGTGCCACACTCCTTCTGATATTTTCTCAAAGGAGCTATGCAGAAGCAGCCACAACATTTTTACAGAAATCATACTGGGCTCTGTGCCTTCCTGGGTACTGATTTCCTTAAGACTCTGTGTAACCCACAGATATTTCTTGTTCATTGTCTCTTCCCCTCTGGCACAGTTATAGTCCCAATGAGTGCCAGGTGCCTTCCTTGTCCAGTCCCTCCTGTAGAGACCCCCAAGAGCCCACCCACCATGAGCCAAGAGACCTACTGGAGCTGCAATCAGTGTACAGCATTGGTGAGGACTCCCCAGTGGGAAGAGGGCTCCAGGGATGAGCCAGGGAGGGAGGAGGGGTTGAGCAACATCCCATGGCCTTGCCACTAATTTAAAAATGGCATTCCTAGAATTATATTGGGGAGAGAAAGTGGTTATGAATTTGGAGAGTCTGGAATGTGAGCTCTTGACTACAGCCAACTACAATATCTTCTCTTCTCTCACAGTAAATCCTGGATACAGCAACATAGTTTATCCCCAGATCCAGAGTTTACAGCATACACCAGAAAATTCAGGTGAGATACTTTTTAGACAAGTAGAGGTGAGGTGGCAGTGGGTTATCAGATCCAGCAAGAGGTCTTTGATCATAGTCATCTCAAATATGAGTCCAACATGGAAGGCATTACCTGCTCCTCCTGTATTGCCAATCCCATAATCCATCTATTCCCTCTTATCTTTCCAAGCTGCCACGCTGCCACTATTGCCCCATAACCTCTTTGAGGGCAGACACTGTAACTTTTTCACTAATGTACCCATAGCATCTAGCTCAATGCTTGGAAAACTATAGGCCCTTTGTAATATTTTTCGATTGAAGGAATAGATAATCTAATGTGTAGACAATTGTAATTCTTCAGTCTCTTTGTTTCTAGTCTTGTTCTCCTCCAACCTTCTAACAATCTATCTATTTCCAACATAATCTGTTTGAGATGCACATTCACTCCTTGCCCAGATTAACTACCTTCGTTGACTGTCCACTCCAAAGCTTGACCCTTGCCTCTCTCTGCACTCTGGCACCTCCTCCAAGCTCTGCATTGTGTCCTCTCTGGCCTTTTCCAATTTCCTGATGGAAAGTGAGTCATATCTGCCACATTCTCTGAGATGATCTCCATAGAGGCCCATGACAGGTCGAGGGGCACCTGCTCTGCTGGGTTGGGATGAGCAGAGGAGCAAGATGGAAATCCTCATGAAAGTCATTCCAAGCATTTGGTGGAAGGGGAAAGGCTTTATCAGTGTGTTGTGTGTGGAAGGGTACTTTTTCTGTGAGGGCTTGGAAGAATTCATCAGAGGAAACAGTCAGGAGATGAGTAGCAGAGGTGAACAGCTTGGAATGCATTGCAAGGAGGTTGTAAGTTGGCATACATTGCCCACAGTGTAATGCTTTTCTTTGCTGCTCCCATCCAACAGCAAATTCACCAAGAATGCATCGGGAGGATAAGGTGGGTCATATTGCCTGGCTTTCTTTCCTCTCTGCCCCTCCTCACCTGTAGTTAGGTACTTACCGTTGTGGTTTCTTCTCCAGGAACTTACAGTCTTTTATTCAGAGTTCAATAATTCACCCCAAGATGACTCTACAGGGCAGGACCATGAAGATGATACAGACAACTATGAGAATGTCCTATGTGTACCATTGGCATTGGACCACTAATCCCTTACCCAGAGTGCTTGCAGAGACCCCTGAGAGCAGCCTGTGCCATTGTTCTGTTCTCTCCAGCCACGCTTTCTCCCTCTCTCTAGACTCTGCCTCCCAGAAGTCTGGGCTGCTGGGGACAGGAGGCTGTGCAAAGGTCTGCCAATCTCCTCCGTGCCTAAGTCTGAGTGCTCTCTGGGAACAGAGTGGGCAGACTCTGAGCAAGTGCTGCATTCTTTTCTCAGTGGAGACACATGGCAGGGCAGAAGGGCCCTCAGCTCCTAGGACTATGAAATAGAAAAGGAGAGAGAAATGGTCTATCTGGGACCACAATGGCACAGTCATGGCCATTTGATCAAAGTGTGATTAATATGCTATCTCTGTATAAACATCTTGCTCTAAATATTTTGTTTCCTTCGTAACTGATAATGGCATTGATGATGTTTTGGTGTATATGCTGTATACTTGCTATCAAATTAAAAACAACCAAAACAAGTTATAGAACAAGATTTTAAGATAACTCTGTCTGAAGTGCATTTTTGTACTTGTAGGAGACATTATTAACCAAATCAACATTAGTTATTATGAAAAATTACCTCAATGTTTCATTAAAGTCTCTGCAATCTGGTTTAATGTGTGACTCCTCCATCCCCACTGCAGACCTTATGTGCAAAGAATCGCATTAATTTTTATCTTTGCTTTGTGACATTGTCTCTTCATTTTCCATGCATGACCCATTCCTACTTAGTTTTTATTATCACAAGCACTCATTAATCCCAAAACAATAACCAACTCCATCGATGTGGCTTCTCCCATCTTATTCTTCTGCCTCACTCCACCTGATGTAAACATCAGCCTAAACCTCATGTTCATTATCCTCTTGCTCTCCCCTTTATATCATACTAGTGCATCTATATGTTTCGTTTAAATATTTATTTTTATATTAGTTGTTTTAACCTTGTAAGTTAAAGTCTGTACAGTTGTAGGTAATTTTTTAAAACTTTTCACCTAATGTTGTATTTCTAAAATTCATCCATATTATTGCATGTTGCTATAGTTCATTTGTTTTCATTGTTGTTCAATATTTCTTTGTGTAAATATCTGGCTTAATGTTTTCCTAGTTATCACTATTTAAAAAATCTTTCATCAGTGTCTTAAATCTTGAATATGACAAAGGTGAAAAAGATGCCAACAATTTTCAGTGATTTAGCCTCCTTTCTGAAATCCTAATGTTCCCAAATGTTTTTGAACCTCACAAGCCCTAGGAGCAAATGAGATCATATTAACATTAATCTCTGAATCTTGCCAACTGTAGGCCCTCAGCTAGTTCGGGTAGGAATACCAGTCCCTTGCAAAGCAGCACATTTTTCTCTAACTAATATTTCTAGAAGTCCGCAGGGAATGTCTCACATGCATCCAAAAAATTAATCTTGGCTGATACCTACTGTTGCCACCATTTCTGGAGATACACTACAGGGTCACCATGGCCTCTTCTAACCTTAAATTCCACCCCTATGGAAGCTGAGTTTCACCAGAAAACATCGCTGTCTTCCACCACTACCAGCTAAGCCCCAGCTGCTGGCCTTAACAACATTCATGCTGCTCCCTCTGGCCTCTGTTGCCCTATTACCCTCATCTTTGACAGCTTGGCATGATGTTCTGCCTCTACTGAGAGGCTGAAGTTTTGAAGTCCTTTGGAGAGAGAGGAGGACAATGCCCTTGTCCTCTATGTGATACACTCTGCCATTTTTCTTCCCACAGTAAATGCATGCCACCAGAATAGCTGGATGTCTACAGGTTTGGGGTACAGGCTGCCAGGCTGCACTTGGAAGCTCTACTCCCTTCTAACCCTGCTGCTAATTGGGAATCACGTTGCCAGGCTCCTTTGTGTCTTACAGTAAATTTTCTCTCAGGGACCTGTAATTTCTTACCATTGTTTATCCATTTTCTCTAGTCTGAACCAAGGAATGGACAAAGTTCAAGGCTTTCATTTTCTTTGTGATAGTGCATAGCCCTGTGTAAATCAGTGGGTGTGAGTGGAGGGAGGGGTGAGTCCTCGCTCCACACCTCAGATATAACAAAAGTGTAAATTCTGATCTCCCTGGAAAGTGAATTATTCTCATGTGATGCCCTACCTGACTGCTAGCATTTAATTCTCACCTACAAAACCTGTAGCCCAGAAATTAAAACATAGTAATTTTTAATAGGGACTTTGAAAATAAAATACATTTTCTTACCCTTTTAATATCTCCTTATATCAGCACTTCTCCTCATATCAGCGCTTCTCCTCACTCGTGGTTGACCAAAGGGAAAGCCAGATGTGAAGCTTAGATTTGGAAGTTGATTTTAGGATAAAATTAAAACAGCCTAGAAACTAGAACAAACTAATGAGCGGAAGCTTCCTAACCTTTTTAATGGTGATTAAGGATTCCACCATTGCCAAATCTGGGAAGCTCAATTGAAAAGTCCAGAATATGGGCAGGGGTCATAAAGATGACATGATTTCAAAATCCCCTCCTCCAGGAGCAACTGCTTTACCCATAGTCTGTGTTAGCACAGGGTCTTTAAGTGTCCCTCTGAGTTGCATCTCTTCTTTCTTCCTTTTTTGTGACATACTTCCTAACTCTCACTCATGCAGCAAACATTTATTGAGCACCTACCTTATGGCAGAGGTTTGCCAGGTAATGCTATTAACATCTAACATTTTTGAGTGTTTACTGGTTGCCAGACATTGTGCTAAGGGTTTTACATGCATTACCTCATTTAATACACAGAACGACTATATAAAGTAGACACCGCTACTACCTCATTTTATAGAAAAAGGACTTCTGTCAGGGAGAGATCACATGGCTGGTGGTTTTATACCCAGCAGGAAGCAGCAACAGGCAATCTGAATACACAGCATAAGTTCTCCACCAACTACTTCATTCACTGTCATGATTTTCCCTTTCTTGAACCACCTCCTCTGCTTAGGCCCCATGATATTCTTGTTCTATCATTCTGTCTTTAATGCTTTTTGTCCTCCTGTACAGCCAAATAAAGAAATACTATTCAATCAATAATGATGATAAGTTTAGAATAATACAGTAAGGACAAATTAAGATATTTGTGGTTCTATTGTCAATTAATTCTTTGCAGGTGCATTCTGAAACAGTTTCTATAAATTGACTATTTTATTTTATTAGAGACAGAGTCTTGCTCTGTCACTCAGGCTGGAGTGTAGTGGTACAATGATAGCTCACTGCAACTTCAAAGTCCTAGGATCAAGTGATACTCGTGTCTCAGCCTCCCGAGTAGCTGGGACTACAGGCACACACCACCACACCCAGCTAATACTAAAAAAAGAAAATTTAAGATGGGGTCTTGTTATGTTGCCCAGGCTGGTCTCAAATTCCTGGGCTCAAGCTATCCTCCTGCCTTAGACTCCCAAAGCACTGGGGTTATAGGCATGAGCCACCATGTCTGGCTAAAATTGATCCATTTTTCTAAAAAAATAAAAAATAAAAAGGAAATAAATAAATATATAGACATGGCTACAAATGTAGATCTAGATATTGCTTTAGTTCATTTGTGTTGCTATAAAGGAATATGAGTCTGGGTGATTAATGAAGAAAAGAGATTTATTTGGCTCATAGTTCGGCCAACTGTACAAAAAACATGGTACCAACATCTGCTTCTGGTGGGGCCCTGATTGCTTCTACTTACGGTGGAAGGTGAAGTAGAGCCCAGCGTTTCACATGGAGAGTGGAGGAGCAAAAGAAAAAGGGGAGGGAGTACCAGGCTCTTTTTAACAATCACTTCTGGTGGGATCCAACAGAGTGAGAATTCACTCATTATTACGAGGATGGCACCATGCCATTCATGAGGAATCCACCCCCCATGACCCAAACACCTCCCATCAGGCCCCACCTCCAACATTGGGAATGAAATTTCAACATGATATTTAAAGGAGACACATATCCAAACTACATCAGATATTCATTAAATTGTTGACAGTGGTTATTTCTGGTTAATAACAGTTTTCATTTTCTTTGTTTTGCTTATGTTATAAAAAGGCAGCCTTCTGTTATTCAAACATTGGTTTCTTCTAGTGCTATGTTGGCAAAGGTTTAGAGAAAGGCAATCCCTCACTCTGTAGGTGGAAGAGTAATTACTAAATCTTTCTTGGCAATCACTAACATTTTAAATGTGCATACCTTTAACCCTTTGATTCTATGCAGGATCCTTGATAATAATGAAAAGTTTGGTTCTATATAAATTACATCCTCAGAAAATTGGTTAAATAAATTTTGGTGCATCCGTAATATACAGCCAATTATTTGTGTACAATTACATATGCATAAAGCCCAAGGAAGTCAAACAAAAGGGGTAAGGTATTGAGATTGTTGATAAATCAATAAAGATTAATTATATCCATTAAAGCCATTATAAATTGTAGGAAATCCAACTGTTTGTAAAGAGGGCATAATATTTACAACAATAATATAGAGCATTACATTTCTAGAAGTTGACATACAGGAGTAAAAAGATGAATAATAAAACCCAAATAGAAGAAATAAGGAAAATCTTGAAGTAAGGTAGAAAAACATCCTGGCTCTGGAGAGTCTGGGCCAAGATGGGGGCCTAGAAGCGCCTGCACTCAAGGCTCTGGAGGAGAGGATCGAAGGCTGTGGGCAGAGGTTCACCCGAGGAGAACCTCAGAGACTCATCAGACAAACAACTGGAGACGCCCAAAGCGTAGGAGACGGGGCGATCCTCTTGGCAAGATCAGAAGCATACACACACCGGGAAAGGTTAGGGGAGAGATCCCTGGGGCACCGCATCACCCACCACCCCCCATGGACACTGAGTCCTAGGTCGCAGCGACAGACGCCAATCTACGCTCTCAGCCCCAGAGTGCGGGGTCTGCAGAGGGGTCGGATCCATGGCAGCGGTCTCTCCATTACCCCTGCCAGGTCACAGAGGGGGCAGGGAGGGCGGGCACTCTCACATCCACTGTGACTGGGTGCCGCGCCCTCCCCACCCCCTCCCCTACTGACCACCTCTCAAAAATCCCAGCAGAGCTGGTGCCCACCGGCCCTCAGCATTTGCTGCCACCACCTTGCCATCTCAAGAGCACTCTCGCTGCCACCTGAGTAGCACTGCAGCAGCTGCCACAGTCGGACCTAGTGGAGGGAGAGCTCTAGCCACCCGAACTCCCCGGAGGGGTGCCCCGTATCACCCCGCTGTCCCACCAAGCCGCTGCACCCCAAGGAGCCACCTCACTGTGGACTGTAGTGCTAGTTCTGCAACCCGCCCAGGCACCGGCCAAGACCCCCGACCTGTCCAGGTGCCTGCCAAGGTCCCACGCCCTGCACAGGCATCCGCCAAGGTCCAGCAACCCCCTCAGCCACTGGCCAAGGTCCCACGACAAGTCCAGGAACCCACCAAGGTCCTGCAACATGTCCCACCACGGGCTGCAGTCCCCTGATGTGTCCAGGTGCCCACTAAAGTCCTGTGACCCACTAAAGTGCCGGCCAAAGTCACGCCACCCGCCTCCGTGGAGAGGGACTTGCACAGCTCCCTGTCAAATTTTCAACAGCGGCCTGGGGACCAAACTACCAATCTGAACAAATAACCCCCAGCACTGGCTTAGACTGTGACAACCACAAGGGACCTGGACGTCGCAGGAGAATAGCTGTGTTACAGGCTGTCAGTGCATCTGCCTCTCTCCCGCTGGGTCAATCCTTCCTGAGCAGGACACAAAAGCACTATCCAGGGATTTCTCCTCCTTCTCACTAGTAGTGAAAGAAATAAAGAGCATCCAATCGGGAAAGAGGAGGTCAAACTATCTCTGTTTCTTACAGGTGTCTTTAAAGACACCTGTACCCGAATGTTTATCACAGCACAATTCACAATTACAAAGATGTGGAACCAACCTAAGTGCCCATCAATTCATGAGTAGATAAAGAAAATGTGAGATACACACACACACACACACACACACACACACACACCCCATGGAGTACTACTCAGCAATAAAAAGAAATGAAATAATGTCTTGCATGGAACTAAAGACTGTTATTGTAAGTGAAGTATCTCAGGAATGGAAAACCAAACACCATATGTTCTCACTGATAAGTGGGAGCTAAATCATGGGTATACACAGGCACAAAGCAATAGAAAAAACACAGGAAACCAAGAAGTGGGGAGGGTGAGAGGTAAGCTATGGGATAAAAACTTACCAGTTGGGTACAACGAACATTATTCTGGTTGATAGACACACCAAAAGCCCTGACTTGAGCATTATACAGGCTATCTATGTAACAAAACTTTTGTACTCCCTTAATATTTTGAAATAAAAAATTAAAAGCATATCCTGCTTCCTACCTGGGACAATTAAGGATAACAATATTCATTTATTTCATGTTTTTAATACAGCTAAAATTGATGTTAAAAATAGGAGAAAAATAAGGTTTCAAAATGAAATAAGCATATAACCAGAGCAAGTCTCTGCTATTCAGGCAACATTCCCAAGACTTTCTATTTTTCCCAAGGCCCTTGACTGAAAGAGAGTGCCCAGAGTTGCCAACACAACTTCACTATTCTTTGGGGGAAAATTCTCAATACAACTGTAAAGAATACTTCTTTTTATAAATTAGTCCATCAAAAATCTTACTGTGGACTACCTGGTCATTTTTGAATGAATAGATAAACCTAACCCCAATCTACCAAAGTTGAGCATATACTATGTGTCAGGCACTATGCTGATTTTGTTACATACATAATTTAAGTAAATACACAAAAAATACCATTGACAGAAGACTCAGGCACAGGGAGATTAAATAGTTTATCCAAGGTCATATGTAAATGAAAGTAGGATCCAAACTCTAATTTAACCAACTCTGAAGTCTGACCTCTAAACTGCCACACTATACTGCCTTCTGTTACAAGGAGGACACTAGAATTCAGAAGGAACAAACAGTGCTACGGAAGGAGAATTATATGCAGTTTACTAAATGGCTGGCTTAAGCATGCATAAATGATGTTCAGGATTGTTCTATTATAAGCCTCTAATCCCTTTCACTAAGCAGTGTGTGTGCTCGCTTCTTTTATTGTCTTGGTCTTGCATTGTTCATTGATCCTTTATCTCTTCCCTCAACAGTCATTCTGTATGCAGTTGGAATCCAAATGATTTTTCACTTTTGTCAAGATTTTGATGTTATTTTGAAAAAATTTCTCATTCATCCTATTTGAAATACTCAAGTACAGATTTAAGTACAGAATCTTTATCAAATCTGTTTTTAAGGAGGTTTGCTCTTCTCTGATGTCAATGTTACATACATGTAGTAATTTCTGTATCTATCTACAGATATACTATTTCTTCATGAGATATATATCACTGCAAACAAGTTTCTTAAAATAATCCATTCAATTTAATGGGGAATGAGATTGCAAATTATCTGATTAGATGGACACATAAATGTATAGGTGATGGATAATTAATGATGATGAAGATACTTAGATGATAGATAGATAGATAGATGATAAATAAATGGATGCAGATAGGCCTGCACAGAAACTGTGGTCTTCATGACACCTCTTCTGTCATTCCACCTACCTGTAACAGTTCAGTTTCATTGCTTAACTTCAACATCCACTATTTGAATGCTACTGAACCATCAGCACTGACCATGGAAGCTCAGTAGATCCAATGGTTCACATGACTCAGATGACAAAGCTCAGGCTCACTCAAATACTCTTATGACCTGAGCTGGCAAAGGATGTGGACATGTAAACCATCAACCAGGAGGCTCAAAGGGGACACCCCCCACCATTGCTCACAGACTCATCACTATTCCTCAATTGAATGACAAACCTTGAGTGCCTACCATTGAAAAAGAAATAAAACAAAAGCATGCCTTTGTGATTAAGTTTCATGAAAATGGACAGAATCGCTTTTATTTATAATTTACTGTGAGGTGGAAAAGGAATAACAAAAATTGTTAGCCTTCATCACCCAGTATTATGCTGAACTTTTATAAACCTTAAGAAAAGAAGCTAGTGAGTTCACTGATGACTGATAAACATCAACTAACACAATTTATGAACATCTTTGATATTACATCAGCCATTGTTCATGACTTTATGTAAATAACACAACAATGCTTCAAAAACCTTGAAAATAACTCAGGCATTAAAGTAGGAAGTGTATTTCAAATTTTATGCTCTTCCCCTTGCATATCAATAACTTAGGCAACAGAAAATATAACATGTATAAAAATGCAATCTAATTTGAAGTTTTAAATCTTAGACTAATGAATTCAACTAGCAAGCTAATTCACCAAGGAAAAAATTTCTTTCTTAAAGAGGAAAATAAAATTTTTTATTGTGAAAGAGGGGCTTATATGTCTTGTTTCCAATTACTAGGTGCAAAATACAATCCAGGAATGTGAGTCTGGCCTTTAGAGGGATCAAAGAAGTCTGTATGTGCTTCAAATGTGCTCCAAATGCTTTCCTACTGTGGGCTCCAGGAAAGACAAAGCTGTTCTATATGGGGGGAAGGAGACATGTCACTAAGTGCCTGCTGTGGGAAATCTACCTGAAAGAGTGGTCATAAAAGGCAGAAAAGTTGTCCTATTGATTTAGGAGAGAGAAAGACCCCTATTTACTTCCCTATTGACTTAAGAGGGGAGAAAGACAAGACGGAGACAGTATCTCATGGGCAGTGAGAGTCATTCTCCAGAGGTGAATGTCCGTGTGGCAGGTAGCACAAGAAACAGCAGCCCTTGAGAAGGAGAGAATCAGTAATGAGAGACCTGGTCAGCAAGAGACCAGGGCACAAGGGGGATCTCATCATGGACAGAATAGTTCTGAGTATATGAGAGACCTCTCCCCAGATCTCCTTATCCATAGTAGTACCTCTAAGCAGCCAGGAAGAGTCTAAAGAATATTTGGGAGAAGGTTCAAGAGTAAATTATGTTTCCAGGTAGCCAAGAAGGCAACATTAGAAACATCAAGATTTGGGGCATCACTATAATTTCGTTCTTTACATTCTATTTATTTGTTTTCAAATTTACTGAAGAACAATTTATGTACAATAAAAAGAAGGATGTTAATGTGATTGTTATAGTAATACTGTAATTCTGGTGTTTAAACCACTTATATGTTTATTAAGAAGACTAAAGGAACCATTAAAAAATAATAACTATAACAATTTGTTAAATGACATGCAATATAAAAATGCAAATTGCAACATCAAAAATTTTAAATGTGGGGAGAGAAGGAAGTTAATTTACACAGGTTTTTAATTTCTTTTGGTTGATTTCTTTCTTTTTTTTTTTGTGACCAAAGTGTTGATATCAGGGTTAAATATATGTTATAACTATAGGATGTTTTTTATAAGCCTCATGGTAACTATAAAGCAAAAACCTATAATAGATACACTAAAAATAAACACCTATGAATAAAAACACGGTACCAGAGAAAAATCACTTAAGCACAAAGAAAGACTGTAAAAAAGAAAGGAAATAAGAGAGGATTACAAAACAACTAGAAAATTAGTAACAAAATGGCAGTAGTAAGTCATTATCTATCATTAATAACACTAAATGTAAATGGACTAAATTTCCCAATTAAAAGACATAGAGTGGCTAAATGGATTAAAAAAGGGCCCACCTATATGCAGCCTTCAAAAAACCCACTTTACCTATGATGATATACATAAACTGAAAGTAAAGGGATCCAAAAAGATATTTCATGCAACTGGAAACCAAAAAAGAGCAAGAGTAGCTATATTTATATCAGATAAAATAGACTTTAAGTTAAAAACTGTAAAAAGATACAAAGAAGGTCATTATATAATGATAAATGGGCCAATTCAGCAAGAGGATATAGCAATAGTAAATATATATGCACCCAGTGCCACATCACTCAGGTATATAAAGCAAATATTAATAAATCTAAGGGAAGAGATACACTGTGATACAATAATAGTAGGGGGTATCAAGACCCAACATATGGCAATGGGCAGATCACCCAGGTAAAAAAAATCAATGAAGAAACATCAAACTGTACTCCAGTCTAAAGTGACCTAACAGACATTTACAGACCATTTTATCCAACTACTGCAGAATATACATTTTTCTCATCAGCACATGGAACATTCTCCAGAATAGACCAAATGTTAAGAAACAAAACAAGTCTCAAGAAACTCAAAAAAGTAGAAATCATATTATGTACCTTTTCTGACCACAATGGAATAAAGCTAGAAATCAAAAACAAGAGGAGATTTGGAAACCGTACAAACACATGGAAATTAAATAACATGCTCCTGACCATGACCAATGGGTCAATGAAGAAATTAAGAAGGAATTTTAAAAATTTCTTGAGACAAATAGAAATGGAAATACAATGTACCAGAGCCTATGGAATACAGCAAAAGCAGGAGTAAGAGAGAAGTCTATAGCAATAAATGCCTGCATAAAAAATAAAAAGACTCTAAATAAACAACCTAATGATTCAAATGAAAACATCAAAAAGCAAGAATAAACTAAATGTAAAATTAGTAGAAGAAAAGAAATAAAGATCAAAGCAGAAATAAATGAAATTGAGGCTTAAAAATAAAACCCAATATAGATGACCAATGAAACAAAAAGTTGGGTTTTTTGGAAAATATAAACAAAATAGAAAAATCTTTAGCTAGACTAAATAAGAAAAAAGGAGAAAAGACCCACATAAATAAAATCATAGATTAAAAGGGAAACATTACAACTGACATCACAGAAATACAAAGGATCATTATAGACTACTATGAGCATAAGCAAATTGGAAAACCTAAAGAAATACACAAATTCCTGGACACATATAACCCACAAAAATTGAGCAATGAAGAAATAAAAAAAACCCAATAAATCGACATAATGAGATCATAGCTGTAATAAAAAGTCTCCCATCAAAGAAAATCTCAGGACGCGACGGAGTCACTACTGAATTCTACCAAACATATAAACAACTAATACTAATTCTACTCAAAGTCTTTAAAAAAAATTGAAGAGATGGGAATACTTCCAAACTCATTCTACAAGGACAGCATCACCCTGATACCAAAAACCGATAAAGACACAATGAAAAAAGAAAACTATTGGCCAACATCTCTGATAAACATAGATGCAAAAATCCTTAATAAAATGCTAGCAAACCGAATTCAACAACACATTAAAAAGATCAATCACCATGATCAAGCGGATTCATCCCAAGGATGTAAGGATGGTTCGACATAGTCAGATCAATAAGCATGTTATATCAAATTAACAGAACCAAGGACAAAAAACATGTGATTATCTCACTGAAGGAGAAAAAGCATTTGATAAGATTCAACATCCCTTCATGACAAAAACTCTCATAAAACTGAGTATAGAAAGAACATATCTCAAAACAATAAAGGCCATCTACGACAAAACCACAGCTAACAGTGTACTGAATGGGAAAAAATTGAAGCTTTTCCTCTAAGATCTGGAACAAGACAAGGATGCCCACTTCCAGTGCTTTCATTCAACATGGTACTGGACATCTTAGCCAGAGGAATTAGGCAAGAGAAAGAAATAAAGGATATCCAAATTGGAAAGGAAAAAGTCAAATTATCCTGAAAATTATATTATGCAGACAAAATAATCTTATTCTTAAAAAATCTGAAAGATCCCCACAAAAAAACTGTTAGAACTGATAAATAAATTCAGTAAAGTTGCAGGTTGCAAAATCAGTATACAATACCCAGTAGCATTTATATACCCAGAGCAAACATTCTGAAAAATAAATCAAAAAAGCAATCTTATTTATAATAGCTAAAGATAAAGTACCTGGGCATCAATTTAACCAAAGAAGTGAAAGATCTCTACAAGGAAAACTATACAACTCTGATGAAAGAAATTGAAGAGGACACAAAAAACTGGGAAGATATTCTATGCTCATATATAGGAAGAATTAATACTGTTACAATGACAATGCTACCCAAAGCAGTTTACAAATTCAGTGCAATACCTTTCAAAATACCAATGACATTCTTCACAGAAATAGGAAAAAGTACTAAAATTTATATAAAACCACAAAAGACCTCAAATACCCAAAGCAATACTGAGCAAAAAGAACAAAGCTGGAGGCATCACACTATGTGACTTTCAAATTTACTATAAATTTATAGTAACCATATCACCATGGCACTGGGATAAAAACAGACACATAGAGCAATGGAACAGAACAGAGAATGCAGATAGAAATCCACATATTTACATCCAACTCTTTGACAAAGGTGCCAAGAATAACAATGGGAAACAGCAGCCTCTTCATAAATGGTGCTGGGAAAACTGGATGTCCATATGCAGGAGAATGAAACTAGACCCTTATCTCTTGCCATATATGAAAATCAAATCAAAATGGATTAAAGACTTAAATCTGAGACCTGAAACTGAAACTACTAAAAGAAAGCATTGGGGAAATGCTTCAGGACATTGGTCAGGGCAATGATTTTTCAAGTAATACCCCCAAAGCACAGGCACCCAAAGCAAAATTGGAATCATATCAAGCTAAAAAACTTCTGCACAGCAACAGAAGCAATCAAAGTGAAGAGAAAACTTACAGAATGTGAGAAAATATTTGCAAACTATCCATCTGACAAGGATTAATGACAAGGGATTAATAAGAATTTATAAGGAAATCAAACAGCTCAATAGCAAGAAAATCAAATAATTCAATTAAAATGGACAAAAGATCTGAATAAACATTTCTCAAATGAAGATAAACAAATGGCCAACAGGTGTGTGAGAAAATGTTCAACATCACTAATCATCAGAGAAATGCAAATCAAAACCACAATGAGATATTATGTCACCTCAGTTAGAATGCTTTTGACCAAAAAGACGGGCAATAACAGATGCTAGTAAGAATGTGAAGAAAGGGGAACCCTTGTATTGTACACTGTTGGTGAGAATGTAAACTAGTGTAGCTACTATGGACAACAGCATGGAGGTTCCTCAACAAACTTCAGATAGAATTACCATATGATCCAGCAATTCCATTACTGGGTAGATGTCCAAAAGAAAGGAAATCAGTATACAGAAAAGGTACCTGCACTCCCATGTTTATTGCAGCATTATTCATAATAGGCCAAATATGAAATCAACCTATGCACCCACCAATAGATAAATGGATTTTTTAAATGTGGTATATATATACCCTGGAATATTATTCAGCCGTAAGAAAGAATGAAATCCTGTCATTTATAGCAACATAGATGGAACTGGAGGTTATCTTGTTAAGTGACATAAACCAGGCATAGAAAGACAAATAATGCATGTTTTCACTCATATATAGAGACTAAAAATGTGAGTCTTATGGAGGTAGGAAGTACAACGGTGGTTACCATAGCCTGGGAAAAGAAGGGAAGTGGGTGGGTTGAAGAGAACTGCATTAATGGACACAAAAATACAGTTAGATTTTAAAAAACAAGTTCTAGTATTCAGTAGCAAAGTAGGGAAATTATAGTTAACAATAACATATTGCATATTTCAAAAGGGCCAGAAGAGAAGAATTATAATGTTGCTAACACAAAGAAAAGGTAGGTGTTTCAGGTGATGGATATCCCAATTACTCTGATTTGATCATTATACATCGTATATCTGTATCAATATATTACATATACCCCAAAATGTGTACAACTGTGATATATCAATTAAAAATATACAAACAATTCTCATCTATTATTTCTAGAATTTCTAGAGTCTTCACTTTTACATTTAGCTCTATGATCAACTTACAGTAAAATTTTTTGTGGTACATATAATGTGAGGAAAAATTTTCACTTTTTTCTTCTAAATACCCAGTTGCTCTAGCACTGTTTGGTGAATAAACCTTATTTTGCCTCTTTTTAATTTGGATTGTTTATTTTCTTCTTATGTAGTTATAGGAGTTCTTTTTGGTCATGGTCAGTCAGGTGCAGCTACAAGAGGGGACACAGAAGAGGCACAAGAAAAAATGAGTTTGTGATCCTCGCAGGTCCTAGAGAGACAATCGCTGCATGCTGAGGGAGTCACGTGGGAAGGAGCACCCAGAGCAGCTCAGTGGGCAAGTGGGGAGCAGAGGGAGCAAGGACCAATGGGGAAGGGCCGTTATGAAAGCTCAGGGAAAGGCTCAAGGGGATTTCACCGGTGTGTTGAAATGTAACTAGGTCATGGTCAGGGGAATTAGGAAGGGAAACTGGTGGCAGGGGCCAATCTCACCACACTGGTGCAGCTGGTTGCCTGGGTGGGGTGTTCTCAGTCTATTTGTGGGGAAGTTGAGGGAGCAGGAAAATATGAAGTTTTAAAATTTACAATACAATATAACTTTGTCAGATACATGCTTACCAAGTATTTTCTCCCAGTTTGTGATTTGCCTTTATATTTCCTTAACTGTGTTTTTCAAAGTTTTTTAACTTGATGGAATTTAGTATTTTTTTCTTACAGCTCATGCTTTGTGTTCATGCCTGTTTAAGAACTATTTGTCTAATCAAATGTCATAAAGATTTTCTTCTACATTTTCTCCTAGAAATTTAATATTTTTTATTGCTCATCTTTAGCTATGTGATGCATTTCAAGTTAATTTTTATACATGGTATAAATTTTATACATGAGGTCAGGGTTGATGTCAATTTTTTCCCATACAGATATCCAGCTGTCTCAGCAACTGGTAGAAGTCTTTTCAAGACTACCTTTTTCCCTCTGAATTACCTTGTCGCCTTTGTCAACAACCAATTGACTATGTAAGTGTGGGTCTACTTCTGGACTATTCTGTTTCATTTATCTTATCTTGAAATAGACCATAAGAATCTATCCTTATGACAAAAACCACACTTCTTGATTACTGTTGCTTTATAGTAAGGCTTGAAATCAGTTATTGTAAGCCCACCAACCCACCAACTTTGTTCTTTTTTTTTTCCAAAATTATTTTGGCTAATATAGGTTTTTTGCCCTTCCATATATATTTTTACATTGGCTTTTCAATTTATTCAAAAAAGCATTTTGATAAGGATTGTACTGAATCTCTAGATCAATTGGGGAGAACTGCCATCTTAACACCATTGAGGCTTCAGTCCATGATGAAATGTTACTTTATGTAACTTTTCATTTTATTAGGTCTTTTAAAATTTCTCTTTCCATATCTTTTATTAAATTCATTCCTAATTATTTTATACTGTGAAGATTTTACTTCATTTTCTAATTATTTATTACTAGGCTTATTTGATAATTTTCTGAAAAAGTTTGTACAGGATTGATATTTTTTCCTTAAATATTTGATAGAATATATTAGTGAAACTGAAACTTGATTTTTTTTGTGGGAAAATATTTTGATAAGAAATTTAAGCTCTTAACAGAAAGAGTACTATTCACATAGTGTGTGTGCATGTGTGTGTGAATTTTGGTAGGTTATGTTTTTCAAGGAATTTGTCTATTTCATGTAATTGTCAAATTTGTTAGCATAAAATGTTATATGACCTTTTATTATCCTTTTAATGTCTGAAGTATCTATTGTGCTAATTCCTCTTTCTTTCCTAAAATTGGTGGTGCACATGCTTTCTTTTTCTTCTCAATCTTTTAGATAAGAGTTTTTCAATTCTGTTGATCTTTTCAAAGAACCATCTTTTGTCTTTGTTAATTGACTATTTTTTTATGTTTTCTATATTGTTGCTCTCTGCTTTTATCATTGTTTCATTTCTTGTCCTTATTTTATGTATGGTAGGCAGAATTCTAAAATGGCTTTTAAGATTCTTGCCTCTAACTCCTCACAACCTTCTCTTATTTCCTTTTCTTGAGTATGATCAAGACTTGTGAATATGATGGATGTCGCTGTTATGATTACATTACTAATCATTTATCTTTGAGTTAATAAAAAGGAAAATTATCCTAGGCTACCTAATCAAGTAAGCTCTTAAAAAGATGTGAAGCTTCACATATTTTCCTAACAGCCTCAGAGAAGAAACAAACTGTTATGTGAACTGCCTATGAAAAGGAGCAGCCCCTAGGAGATAAGGGTGGTCCCCAGCCAACAGCTAGCAAGTAAAATAGGACCTGTCATATAACTAAAAGGAAATGAAGGGAAGTGAGAAGTGGATCTTTTCCTAATCAAGCCTCCATATGAGGAAGCAGCCAGCTGACACCTTGATTTCAGCCTTGTGATAATCCAGTTGAAATGTGTCAGATTCTGGACCCATAGAAACTGTGAGATAATAAATGCATACTGATATAAGCTGCTATATTTATGGTAATTTGTTTCACAACAATAGAAAATTAACACCTTTTGTCTTCTCTGCTCCTCTTTTTCTTGCTTCTTTTTTTAAAGGTTGATTTTATTTTTCAACTGACAAAAATAATTATACATATTTATAAGCTACAATGTGATGTTTCAATTACATGTATATGTTGTGCAATGGTCAAATCAGAGTAGTTAGCATATCCCTAACCTCAAACATATATCATTTGTGGTGAGAACATTCAAAATCCTCTTTGTAGCTGTTTTGAAATATACAATAGATAATTATTAACTATAGTCACGCCCCTGTGCATTAGAACACCAGAACCTATTCCTCCTATCTAACTGTAACCTTGTACCTGCTGATCAACATCTTCCTTTTCCCCTCCTACCCTGCCACTCGGCTTCTGGTAACCACCATTCTACTCTTCACTTGTATGAGTTCAACTTTTTTGGATTGCACATATAAGTGAGACCATATGGTATTTGTCTTTCTGTGCCTGGTTTATTTCACGTAACATAATGTCCTCTAGGTTCATCTATGTTGTCACAAATGGTAGGATTTTCTTTTTTATAGCTGAATAGTTTTCCTTGTGTGTGTGTGTGTGTGTGTGTGTGTGTGTGTGTGTGTGTGTATTTCTTTTATCCATTTAATGGACACATAATAATTGTACATATTTATGGGGTACAATATGATTTTCTGAACATGTATACAACTGTTAATGATCAAATCAGGATAATTAGCATACCCATCACCTCAAACATTTATAATTTCTTTGTGTTGGGAACATTCAAAATCCTTTCCTTTTTTTTAAATTTTTATTTCAGGATATTATGAGGGTATAAACATTTTGGTTACATTTTATGTCTTTGCCTCACCCAAGAGAGGATTAGAGGTGTGCCCTTCCCCTCTACAATGCTCACCATGTCCATTAGTTGTGAGTTTACCCCCCCCCAACCCCCTAATCCCTGGAGAATATTAACTACTGTGTGAACACCATAGTGTTGATCAGTCAGTGCCAATTTGATGGCGAGTACATGTGTAGCCTATTCTTCCAATCTTGTGTCAAAATCCTTTCTTTAAGCTATTTGAAAATATACAATAAATTATTGTTAACTGTAGTCATCCATAGTGCTATAGAACACTAGAATTTATTCTTCTAAACTAGCTGTAATTTTGTATTCATTAACCAATGTCTCCCTATCTGCCCACCCCAGCCCCTGCCCACCCTCTAGTAACCACTACAGCTGACAGGGATACGTTTTGAGAAGTGTGTCAATGGTCGATTTCATCATTATGTGAACATTGTAGAATGTGCCTACACAAATCAAGATAATATAACTTACCACACACCTAGGCTATAGAACATAGCCTATTGCTCCTAGCCTACAAACCTGTACACCACGTTATTGTACTGAATACTGTAAGCAATTGTAACACAATGGTAAGTGTTTGCATTTCTAAACATAGAAAAGGTACAGCAAAAACATGGCACTATAATCTCATGAGATCACCATGGTATATGTGGTCCATCATTGATTAAACATTGTATTCTACTTGCAGCTTCAATGAGATCAACTTTTTTAATTTCCATATATGAGTGACAACGCAGTATTTGTCTTTCTGTTTCTGGCTTATTTCATTTAACATAATGTCCTCCAGGCTCATCCTGTATATGACAGGATTTCATTCTTCTTTATGACTGACTAGTGTTCAGTTGTGTACATAAACTGCATTTTCTTTGTCCATTCATCTGTTGATGGAAACTTAGATTGATTCCATATCTTGGCTATTGTAAATAGTGCTGAAATAAAAATGGCAGTGCAGATATCTCATCAACATACTGATTTCCTTTCCGTTGGATAGCTACTCAGTGGTGGAATTGCTAAATCATATGGTAGTTCTATCTGTAGTTTGATGAAGAGCCTCCATGCTGTTTTCCACAGCAGCTGAACTAGTTTACATTCCTACCAATAGTGTATGAAGGTTCCCCTTTCTCCGCATGCTTGCTAGCATCTATTATTGAGAAATGTCTATTCAGATTATTTGCCCATTTTTGAATCAGATTATTTGGTTTTTTTGCTGTTTAGTTGTTTGGGGTTTATATATATATGTGTGTGTGTGTATATATATATATATATGAATAGTTTGAAAATATTTTCTCTCATTCTGCATTTTGTCTCTTCACTCTGTTGATTATTCTCTTTGCTGTGCAGAAGATTCTTAGTTCAATGGAATCACATTTGCCTGTTTTTGCTTTTGTTACCTGTGCTTTTGGGATCTTATCCATAAAATCTTTGCCCAGACAAATGTCTTGAAACATTGAAGCATTTCCCCTGTGAAGTATTTCTTCTACTATTTTCATAGTTTCAGGTCTTACATTTAAGTTTTTGTTTGTTTGTTTGTTTGTTTGTTTTTTGGAGACAGAGTCTCACTCTGTTGCCTGGGCTAGAGTGCCATGGCATCAGCCTAGCTCACAGCAACCTCAAACTCCTGGACTTAAAGCAATCCTTCTGCCTTGGCCTCCCAAGTAGCTGGGACTACAGGTATGTGCCACCATGCCCGGCTAAGTTTTTCTATATATCTTTGGTTGTCCAGCTAATTTCTTTCTATTTTTAGTAGAGACGGGGTCTCACTCTTGCTCAGGCTGGTCTCAAACTCCTTACCTCAAGCGATCCTCCCGCCTCGGCCTCCCAGAGTGCTAGGATTACAGGTGTGAGACACCATGCCCGGCCACATTTAAGTCTTTAATCCCTTTTAAGTAGATTTTGTATATGGGGAGAGATAGATAGTTTTATTCTTCTGCATATAAATTAAAAGCTATAAGTTTTTCTCATAACACTGGTTTAGCCATGTCTCACAAACTATTCTCCTCATCAATATAGTTAGATTTAGGCCTTCTATTTCATTATTTATTTTTTGTTTTTGTCTGATTTTTAAAAAATTTTTCCCCCTTCCTGCATTCTTCTAGATCCTTTGTATATTTTTAGTATTTTGTTCAGCTCTAAATAATTTCTAATACTCATGATTTTTTCTTTGACTAATTAATTATTTAAAATTGTGTGATTATTTCCAAGTATTCAGGATTTTCCTAAATGTCTTATTGGTATTGATTTATAATTCAATTACATTGCAGTTGGAGAATGTTCTATTATTTTAATCTTTTCAGATTTATCAGTATTTGTTTTATGGCAGAGCATATGGTCTATCTTGGTGAGATACCACATGTACTTGAAAGTAATGTATATTCTACAATTTTAGAGTATAGTGTTCTATAAATATCAATTGAGTTAAGAAAGTTGAGAGCATTATCCAAATTTAAAAGAACCATACCCTTGGGTCACTCAGTCTGGAGAGCAGCTTCATTTTTCCAAAAGTATGGTAGAATATAGAATAAAGTATTCACTTCTTTCTGTGCTACACACTTACAGCAGAAAACTCTTAATATGCAAGGCAAAAATAATGTCTTGCTGATGAGCAAAGAGACATATACGTATCAAGAATTATAACTGACAATGCAGCGCCCTCTGATATGTCAGTTTCATCTTACTACTGTCCCTTTTGTAGGTGAAATCATATTTGCAAACTATTCTCTTCCTGACAGTTGTAAATTCTTCTCTCTCCCTTCCTTGGATGGAAGGAAGTTGAATGAGCCTATTGACCCAAACTACTCTCAGTATGAATCTTTCCCCTCTCCCCTGTCAATGAGTGATCAGTATGATTCATTTTTAGCAACTGCTATTCCTTCAGCCCTTCAGCAAGGATAGGCCTACTTTACATACGGTATGAGCAGTCAAAAAAGAAGAGAGGGAAGTAGTCACAAAAGGAGGAAGTAGTGGTTAGCATCTTCCTGAGAAAGTTCTCAGAAGGTTACAAGCTGAAAAGAATGGAAAATTAACAGTTCTGTGCTAATCTCCGGTTTCTCCTTTTTGGCAGCTCCAAGCAGAAGGAAAAAAAATCTGTGACTTCTTCTGCACCTTCTTCCTGATCTCCAGGCATGGCTGGCTCTCTGGCCAGTGCACAGGAGACTTATCAGTGTGTTTCTAAGCCCCTTCTCTCTAATAGCTGCAAGAGTGTGGTCCCCTGTCACCTCAGGTCAAGGGAGCTCTGTGGGTACATTTGTTAGGTAGATAGATT
This sequence comes from Lemur catta, assembly GCF_020740605.2. Taxonomy (NCBI): domain Eukaryota; kingdom Metazoa; phylum Chordata; class Mammalia; order Primates; family Lemuridae; genus Lemur; species Lemur catta. The sequence goes on along the minus strand of NC_059130.1, from coordinate 30,737,389 downwards.
CTGGGTCTCCTAGGGATGAAAGTGGGTGCCTTGCCTTGGTGTTGCCTTGAGCAATTGCCCCACCTGGGAAGAAGGACAAGAGCAGGCCCCAGGCCCCAGGCCCCATCTTGGTGCTGTCCCACCTTAATCCTGTCCCGAGTGACTATTATACCTGGGGGAAGAAGGGACACCCTACCAATCTAACAATCAAAACTTAGCATGCCAACTGCAAAAGAATGCAGAGGACTCTCTAGCCCACAGGCCAAGCTGCATAGGTACAATAGAGTCTGGAAGGTGACTTAGGACAACCTAAGGCTGATTATCATGTCATTAGCTTAAATCTACATTGTGATTTACTCCCCCCCCACCCCAACAAATGGGCTTTCAGAGAGGCTCCTGGGAGATCCACAGGTACAGTAAGACTTAGATCATATAACTCCCAACTATCCATCACAGTGGTTCCATGATGATGTCTGAACCATGGTGAGGTCCCTATCTGGACACTGTAAAACAAAACCTGGACCATGACCAAGCTCTCTTTTGCCACGACAAGGGGTCCAGTCATCATCTGTGGTATATGTATCTTGCTCTGTATATCTTCCTCTTGCTCTATAATCCTATATCTTCCTCTTGCTCTATAATCCTATCTTGCTCTCCCTCAATAAATTTCACCTTATGCTTGCCTTACTTTAGTGTGTCTGGTCATTCTTCAGCCAAGAGCACACCAAAAACTGAGAGCACAGAACCAGACTGCCAAACCCAACAGATTCATCACCACTCCAGTCACCTTCTTTTCATTCTGTGTGAGCAGGGCCTGCCCTAAAAAGTAACCCTATGTGGAGACACAAGAGATTTTTAGATGCTAATCCCCCGTGTGACTCCTGACTAACCCTGAGTCCGGGAATGCCTCCAAGATGTCTAGATGATATATTACCCTTTAATAGAAATACCTTTTCACTGTAAGTTTTGCCTTTCCTCCAAAACAACCTTTGATGTTGTTGCATACAACATAGGTTGTGACGCCCGTAGTGTCCTCTCAGCCACCTACAGATTCCTTCTAAAGCATGTATACTTTTCCCCTAAGATATAAGCCCTGGGTCTGGGCAATTGCGGTGTAACGAGCTACCTGTTTTGCAGCCGCCCAAGACTACACTTCTGTCTATAAATTCCCCTGATAAATTACCTCCTACTGACAAAGTGGATTTGTCTGCCTTGTTCTTTAGTTTCTCAGTTCCTTCTGTGTTTGGAGGTTGCTTTGCATATATGGCCCCTTCACAGAACACCCTATCTGTTGAGAAATGCCAGTGAGGGAGAAAGAAGAGAACTTCCAGGGCAAGGGCAGCTGTTATAAGTGGCTGTTGTTACGACAATGTCTGTGCTGTAAATCTCCTCAGGGTACAGTAATTGATAAACTCCATTGTGACAGACCCTGGAAACAAATATGCACAAAAGGAATTTTACAGATAAATCTATGTTCCACGTCCAGAATAAAGAAATATTATTATAATCATCTGTTTTCACTATCCAACCCTACCATTTAGCTTCAGCTGCAGATCCACTAGGTCCCTCAAATATTTCTCCACACAAACTCCTTCTGTCCCTCAGTACCTGATGGAAATAAAAGCATCCCATGCTAGCATGGAAGAGAAGAAGAGCCTTGCTCTCCATGTACATTTAAATCTACTGAAAGTGGACATTGCTCATTTTTTAAAATAAAATACAGATAGTATTCTTTTGGTAGCAGAGAACATGGGCCAACTTAAAATGGGAATTTATTATAAAGAAAAAGGCCGGGCGCGGTGGCTCACGCCTGTAATCCTAGCCCTCTGGGAGGCCGAGGCAGGTGGATCGCTCGAGGTCAGGAGTTCGAGACCAGCCTGAGTGAGACCCCGTCTCTACTAAAAATAGAAACAAACTATCTGGACAACTAAAAATATATATAGAAAAAATTAGCCGGGCATGGTGGCACATGCCTGTAGTCCCAGCTACTCGGGAGGCTGAGGCAGTAGGATCGCTTAAGCCCAGGAGTTTGAGGTTGCTGTGAGCGAGGCTGACGCCACGGCACTCACTCTAGCCTGGGCAACAAAGTGACACTCTGTCTCAAAAAAAAAAAGAAAAAAGAATGGTTTTAGAATATTGGGCAGGAAGGTCATCAGAAAGCAGGGTGGGGGTGGTTGTTTGGAACCTTAGAACTCCCCTGCCCTGCATTTAGACAGCCTTCTCTACCTGCTGTGTGTGCCCTTGGACCAGCCACTCAACCTCCCTATGCCTCGGTTTCCTCACTTGTAAAACAAGAATAACGCTATCTAACTCTTAAGATTTTTGTGTAGATTAAATGAGTTAATACAAGTAAAGAACTTGGAACTATGTCTGAAATTTGCTAACCACTCAACTGTTAGCTATTGCTGCTGCTGTTTGTTTCATCCTATCTGTCCACATACCTAGATCTCTATTTCTTTTCTTTCATGGAATTTGCCACTCTTTGCAATTATCGTGTTTACTTAATTGTTTATTTGTAGAACATGGGTCTTCTACCCTAGTATTTAAGTTTTCTCACACCCTAAGTAGAGGGAGGGCAGTGAGTGTTCTGCTGCGTGTCTTGTTTGCTGGTGCTGAGAACTCTCAGCCTGTTTCTGACCCAGCCCTCTGAGCACCTCTGCTCTAAAAACTGTAGCTATCTCTAATCCCCATGGCTGTTTCTATCTCCAGAGCTGGAAGCCAGACTTCCTGGCCCATGGAGAGGAGCTCAGCAAACCTCAACTATAAGGCTGAATTAATCAGGATTAATTTAGTTTCGAGCCAGACTGAGTAGACAACCACAAGTAATGCTTGAATTTCTACCCCCTTTGAAGGATTTCCTTCATCATTTTCTTTCAAGGAACAATCCTAATTAGGGTTGTAGTGAGGCAACCATCCACTTCCAGTTGTTGCCAATATATTGTGCAAAATCATCTGTGAAACAAGCCTTAGTTTTTATTTAGTTAATTAGTTATAAGGAATTCCATGTAAGGTTATAAATGTGGACTGAGGGAGAGGAGAGAGTGCAGCAAAAGTTGGTGCCTTCTGGAACAATTTAATGCATGCTGAGTTTGAGACAGATGGGCATCCCTTTTCCACTTATTTGTTTCTTATATATGCCAGACACATTTTAAGTGCCTTCACATTTTAGTTCATTTAATAATGATGAAGAAATTAATATTTCTGCTCGAGGTGAGAGCCAATAGGCTTTAGAGCATATGAGTGAGTGTGTTTTCAGGGTGTAGAAAATAGAAACTATGAAGAACCACATGGTTCTAAATTTATTTCTAACATAAGTGGTAGATAAGAAGTACTCTGTTGGATGACACCAAGTTTTTGGATCCTAACAGAACTATTGAGGGCATGTCATTCTCTATAAAGTCTTTCTCTCCTCATTAGACTGGAAATTACATGAGGGCAAGGATCATGTCAGCTATGTCCAAAACTATACAACCAGTGAGACACAGTGAATATTCAATAGATAATTGTTGAATGAAAGAGACACAGACACAGAAGCTAAGGACACTTGAACTATTATAATATATAGCAGGTCTTAAAGTCCCTGGATGGCTTCTTATTTAGTTTAACTATAATGTCACACTGTATTTAAGCAGACTTATAAACAAGGGAACAACTTCATTTCCTTGGGACCCACAGCAAAGGAAGTGGCAATTAGCAAATAGCAGTATCCTTAGCTTTCCCTTCACAAAATCTTCTAGGAAATGCTCCTTGGAGCCATGTGGACAGCCTCTGTCCTCAGACCTGAATTGTACAGTTAATTTCCAGAAGAACCTTCCTCTGGGTCTCCTAGAGTGGAGCCCCATGCTGCTGTAGCCTTTGCTTCTGGTTCTAGATGGGTGGACACCATGGAGCAGGGCCTGGACGTGGTGGGCCCTCAGCCCTCCCTGAGCACGAGCCACAGATGCTCATAAAAGCTTCTGCTGGGCTCTGCCCTAAGGCAATCTCCAGGCTTAAGGGGGACTGGGCAAGCTCTCCTTGGAATATAAGCCTCTTAAATAATAATTTAGCAGCACATCAAAATAAAAATGATAATATGTATTGAGTGTTCGCTAGTAATTTACATGTGTTAATCATTTTAGTCTTTACACTAAAAACTACCAAGTAGGATTTATATCAAAACTGAAGACTATATGGAAATTCACTATTCTTATATTCAAAATAAACACATCAAAATGCTGAGTAGAAAAATAAGAACGAAAAAATTTTTAAAAAGAAAAAGAAATCCTATGATGACAACAGGTGCCAAAAGTAGTAAAATAGGCATTAAAAAACAATATTTATTCCTAAAATAAGTATCACTTAAATTGGAAAAATAATTACTTAACATGATAAAGAATATGTGTTTCAGGTTGACAGCCAATGTTAAACATGACAGAACAAGACTAAAACTGCCATTCAAATTGGAGCTAGAACCAAGATGCTTGTAATCATCATCACTGGTGATAGTTTTTAGATCCTGGCCAACACACTAAATTAGTAACAAAAATAAAAGGCATACATATTGGAAGGTAAGATTTTAAAATTCATTATTCATTCTTTTCATTCCCACTATAATTATTCATCAATTGCTTGTTTGCTATTGTTGCTATGAACTATACATCCTCTGTTCTTGATCATAAAGTCTATGTAGTATAGTTAGAAATGCACAAATATGCATTAATTAGGAAGGCTCAAGATAAATATCCAAAGTAGTGAAATTCTTGAATATTATCCATTACCAGTTGGAGATTATAATGAAGAAATTCCACCAAAAATAACAATAAAAGTGAAAAATAGGAATAATTAAGAGATTTTTTTTAACCTATAAAAGAAAATATATAAAACTGTACAAAGAAAAAGTCAATGAATGAGGGCTGGGTGCAGTGGCACGTGCCTGTAATACTAGCACTTTGGGAGGCGAGGTAGGAGGATCACATGAGGACAGTGGTTGGAGGCTGCAGTGACCTATGATGACACCAATGCACTCTAGCTCAGGCAACAGAGAGAGACCTATCTCAAAAAAAAAAAAAAGACTACTGCAGGAAAAGTCAATGAACAAGGACATATCATTAGTCTGGATAGGAGTACTAAAGTAGAAATGTTATAAAAATGTCAGTTCTCCCCAAATTGATTTGTAGCTTCTGTGTAATTTCAGTCAAAGACCTGTGGAATTTTCCTCGGAACTCAATAAAATGTTCAAAAGCATATCTGGAAAGATATATTGGTGAAAATATCAAAAGATAGATTTTTTTAAAAAAGAACAATGTTGGAAATCTAATTCATATATTTTACAAATGGATTCCATATAAATATAGGCAAATGGAAAATAATAGAAAACTAGAAATGTATCTACTTATATGTTATCTAACGTAGGATAAATAGACATCATCAAATAATAAATGTATACGGATTCTGCTACAAAGTTAGAAATAAACTTCAGATAATTGAGATAACTATATTTTTTAATTCTCCACAACATGATGGAAAAATGAAGTTAAGGCTATTTTAATATAGATTATTTCTTCCTAAACATTAAAGTAGTAGAAAAATCAGAGATTTTATAATATAAAAATTAAAATATATAATATAAAAATTAAAATAATACCACAACTATAATAGAAGCTAATGTTGCATTAGGAAAATATTTGCAGCAAGTAAGACAAAGAGTTCAGATATGATATGAAGAATTCATATAAACTGGCAAAATCATGACAGTGGTACTGGGTAAATGGATAAAGGTCACACTTATGTAACACACAAACGCTCTCTCCAGCAGCTGCTTACTTGCCCACACACCGCACAGAAGACATTGTTTATCCCCAAAACCTAGCAGAGTGCCTGGCACCTAGCTGGCACTCAGTATAATAATATTTCTTTATACATGAGTAAATTCATTCAGGAAATGCAGATAGAGGTACAATTTACAGTCATTAAATTTGCAGCAGCAACAACAACCCAAAAGGCTAGGTACCAATTAACCACCGTGGGGAGGTCAGAGGAGACTGGCACAGCCATACGTTGCTGCTGGCAGTGGAAATGATGAAGCTCATTTGGAAAACCAGTTAACAAAAATGACATGTATTCTGACTCAGTAATCCCAGTTTCAGGAATCTATAATAAAGGGATGAGAGTGGAGAAGATAATATACACGATGACATTCATTATAGTTATGATAATACTAAGGAAATAAAAGCAGAATACTAAACTGTATCTTAACACCCATTAAAACCAGGTTAAGATCATACACATTCAAGAAAAATACCTGGAAAGAAACAAATAGTAACACCAGATGAGCTACAGAATTGAGAGTATACATGAACTGTTTTATTTTTTAAAATATAAGAAATATTTATAATATTTGAAAAGTGATAAAAGAAAAAATGAGACACAAGCTTCATCAAAATAGGCTTAACATTTTGACTCTGACTTATTCCCCTTACATCACAAGTTACATAAACCGTCTTTTCTTATTCAGTAAAAGGGAGAAGTTGGATATCCTCTTCAGTGTTCTTACAACCCTCTAAGTTTCCCACTGTACTACCACATTGTGTTATAATTGCTTATTCACTTAGTATCTCCTCCACTAGATTGTAAGCTTCTTGAGGGTAGAGGCAGTGTTTCATTCTACTTGGTAACTACAGTATTTAGGCAGATGCCTGCTCAGTCATTAGGTTAGATGAGGCCATGAGGGTGGAGCCTCCCATCACTTATGAAATTAGTGCCCATATAAGAAGAGGGACATCTCTTTTTCTCTCTCTCTCCTCCCACCATGTGCATGCACAGCGAGCAGGCAAGCCAGGAAGCCAGGAAGAGAGCCCTCACCAAACCCAGCTATGCCAGCACCCTGGCCTCAGATTTCCAGCCACTAATAGTGTGAGAAAAAAATCTCTGTAGTTTAGCCTGTCCAGTCTATGGTGTTCTGTTATGGCAGCCTGAGCAGGCTAAGTCACCATCCTACCTCATCACTCATAGCAAAGGACAGGAACTCCTACTTCTCAGGGAAAAAATAACAGCAGAAACTAGTGACTTCAAGTTATTACCACCAAACTTTCAACCAACCTGCATTTATTTATATCTGTCCTAATTCTCTCCTGTCCCCACAGAAGACAGTGCACACCTATTGCAGTGAGTACCTTCACCCATGATTCAAGTCCCTTTTCCTCCCCCTGTGTCAAGAGCATAGCTCTCTAATGCATTTCCTCTTTCTCTGGTTTGTGCTCCTGACCCTGCTCACTCCTTTGCTGAGCCCTTAAACACGCCCAGTGCTCTCCCTTCCTAACATCCCCTGGCCTCACACCCCAACTACTGCCCTGTTTCTCCATCTTCCACATCACAGCCACACTCCCACACTGGCTCCGAGACACTCCTCAACCCTCCTCCTCCAGCACTCCTCAGATCGTCACCAGGTGACCAGCAGCCACCCAGCATTTGGCACTGTCAACCCCTTTCTCCTTCCTCAGTTTCCCTGATCTCACACTCTCCTGGGCCTCCCCTGTCCCCTCTGCCGCCCTCCTCAGGCTCCACAGCAATGACTCCTCTTCCTCTACCTCTACCCTAACCTTCAATTATCAGGGGTTCGTGATATCCCCAATAAAGATAGGGTCCTCTGGCAGAATGTGTTGCAAGAGATGAAAGAAACACAGAAATAGTATTTAAAAGAGCGGGGAACGCCAGCACTCTGGTGCCGAGGTGGCAGTGACTGAAACCCAGCACTTGCTTTTTATTCCCTTTGCCATGTTGCAAAATACAATGATCTCATGTGAAAAAATCATGGGATACAATGATCAAAGGTCTCAGGGCTCCCCCCCCCCAAATCACAAAGTGTCCTAGCTAATTTCCTTCTCCTTTCTAGAAGTGAAAAACACATAATTCTTCAGTAGGTACAACACTTTTGATCAAGGTAAACTAATTAATTTTATCTCAAGCTCAAGCTGTGTACATGGATATCAATCTTCTAACTTCAGTAGCTGTGACCCATTTGATCAAGGAACAAAGAAACTACATGTTTTCCACTGGGAGACTGGTTTTACATTATCTGAGGCATTGTGGAGAGAAAGGGAGAGAAGGAACTTGGCCCAGTGTTCTAACAATGGAAGCCTTAAGACCCTTCTCCTGGGCTGACATATTTCAATCTACCTCTCCAGCCATGAGAAGTTTTCATGTCAGGCTGCTCTGCGACTTTTCATGCCTGAGACCCCTTAAGCTCTGATGTTGGAGCATGCTTTGCTGTACTCCCAGATCGTTGATATATGTCCCCCAACCAGGCAGTTAACATCTGCCCTTATTTCAGGCATCTGCTCAGGCAATTCCTTCATCTCCTTTCCTCTCACAGCCTCAGACATAGCATCCCTAAGTCCCAGTGGTCTTAATCCCATCATTCAATGTTGGTACTTACAAGCGTCTTGTCATTATCCCGTTTTTGTATTATTTTCCATGTTCTCACTAGAACATCTGCTCCCCTGGCTTCAGTGATCACTCACATGCTGCTGATGCCCAGGTCTCTATCTCATCCCCACACCTCTGCTCAGCATCACACCTGCACTCGGCTCTCTACTGGACGTCTCCACCGGCTCCTCATGTCCATGTGTCCAGGGCTGCATTTACCTTCATCTTCTAACCTACGCCAATGTTCCCATTCTCAGTCAGTGGCCCTAGCCAGAAACCTGGCCCTGTCCTTGGCTCTTGCCTCTCCTGACACCCAGGGGCTGTGGATGCAGTGCCTTCAAGATGTCAGATCCATTGCTCAGCACCTCATATCAAAGATTTAATTCATTGTCACAATCTTAAAGAGGGAAGAAAGAAAGAGGGAAACTTCAGCTGTTTCTAGCACTTATTGGAGAGGACATTGAAGCAGAACTCCCTAAGCCATCACACTTTTTCTCTGTTTCTCCCCACACATTCTGTGGCATCTAGAACAGGCTAACCCTGTCTCACCCCGTTCTCTGGCCCCAGAGCAGTGGACGTGCCCTCTTGTGTCCTCCACTCCTCTCTTATCACACTATTGCAACATGCAAGGTTCCTTGTTTGTATTACATGGAAATTGGGGAGAAGAAAGATGCATTATTCTCTCATATGGAGTGAAAGCAGAAGCTATTACTGTGTGTGTTATCTGGCAATAAATTGGTTTTCATTTCATGGTAAAAGTTAAAATAGTTTCAGATGATTTAACTGGGCCTAATAAAAAGTATCAATAATTATCTTCTCCTACACAACAAATTCTTTCCCCTTCTTGTCTCCACCACCACAGTTACCTACCCTTCATGCAAACAGAACAGCTTGCTATTTGGTCAAATTTTTAATGCAAACAAGACAAAACTGTGTCTCTTATGTCTCTTCCCTTCAATTTCCCCAGCTTAGCCTGTAGTTCCACCTGCAACAGTCAGGCGGAACCAGGCAAAGTTAACATCCCTCATCCCCAGCCCCTGCAAAGGAACACACACACACACAAATACACCCACCACAGACACACACACAAATACACACACCACACGCACACACACAAATACACACATGCACACACACCAGCCTCTAGCCATGCCACTATGTATGAATTACAACTAAGGGCATCTCAAAATATGCTGATTACAAACTAAAGGAGGATTCTAAGTACCTGAGAACACTGTCATCTTCTCGATGGGTTGGGGCACAGGGTTGTCTCTGAATAGTGCAGAACTCAGCTCCTTCCCCTACAGGGTTCCAGAAGCTCGGCCTTGCTCATGGGCAGGGAGCAGGTAGGAACCTTTCCAAGGCACACTGAGATGCATTAGCTATAGCAGGCAGTGATATTATTAAGTACTCTCCAAGCAGTCTGTGTAGGAAGTGTCGCCAGCTTGAATGAAAAATAAATGGTTCATATTTTCAATTTGTAACAAATGGTAAGGGGGATGGATGAGGGACTGGAGGGAGCACACAAGCCCACGATCATGGCTACAAAGCCTAACCAAAATCCAGCCACCAGTCCCCTGCCCCACCCTCTAGGCTATTTTGCAGACCTGGGTAGATTAATCTCCCTCTCTGCAGACCCCTTCAAGAACCCCAAAGAGCTCCTAAAGCCTGGAATCCAAACTTTGTAACCTGGTGTTCATGCCCTTCACTAGTATATAGAAGGATGATTTATGTCTTACTGTTGGTCTTGTATTCTGAAATCTTGCTAAAATCACTTATTAGTTCTAGAAGGTTTCCTAACACAGGCTATTTGTTGTCTACAAATAATGAAATTTTTCTCCACTTTCCAATCTGTATACTTTTTTTTTTTAAATTTAATTTTATTTCAGCCCTTCATGGGGGTACAAAAGCTCACGTTATATACATTGTCCATGTCCCGCCCATCCCCCTGAGTCAGAGCCTCAAGCATGTTCATTCTCCAGACAGTGCGCCTGGCACTCACCATGTAGTCGTACCTCCATCCTCTCCACCCCCTCACCTCCCCGAGTCAGCACCTTCAAGCATGACCATTCCCCAGACGGTGTGCAACGCACTCATCATGTAGGCATACTTTTTATATCTTTTTCTTGCCTTAAGGTACTGGGTAGGACTTAAAGTACAATGTTGAATAGGAGTGGTGACAACGCTAAGTGTGATTTTCACTGAAGGTTTTTTAAATATACCCTTTGCCAGATATATCCGTTTTATTGATTTCTTGCTCTTATCTTTGCTATTTCCTTCCTTCTACTTTCTCTGGGTTTCTTTTGCTTTTATTTTTCTCTATCTGAATGTGTGAATTCAAAATTTCAAACAGATATATTTCTTTTCTAATGTAAGCCTTTAATCCTACAAATTTCCCTGTAAGCCCTGATTCAGCTTCATCCCATAAATTTTTATATATATTTTTATATATTATATTTTCATTTTCATTCAGTTCAGATATTTTCTAATTTCCTTTTAGACTCCCTCTTTGACCCACTGAATATTCAGAAATGCCTTTTGTAATTTCTAAGTGTTTGGAGATGTTTCCATTATTAATTTCTTGTATAATTCCATTATGATCAGAGAATATAATTTATAATATTTCTAATCATCGAAATCTCTCAAGTTTGTTTTATGACCGAAATTAGGACATACTTTAGTGAACTTTCCATATGCATTGAAAAGAATGTGTCTTCTGCTGTTTTTGGGTAGAGTGTTCTATAGATGTCGGTGAGGTCTAAGTGGTTGATGGTGGTGTTCAGTTCTTTGCTCCTGCCGATTTTCCATCTACTAGTTCTATTGCTAGGATTGTTAAAGTTTCTGTGGATTTCTATAATTCTATAATTGTGGATTTCTCTATTTCTCCTTTCAGTATTGTCGAGTTTTACTTCATTTTTTGGACTTCTGTCTTAGGTGCATACGCATTTAGGATTGCTATGTCTTTTTGGTGATTTGACTCCAACATTATGTGCTATCTCTCTTTATTCCTTGTAATTGCCTTTGCCCTGAAGTCACATTCTCTAATATTAATTAGCCATTGCAGATTCCTTTGTTGTTTCTTTTGTAATTTTTATTGATATATCATAGTTCCACATATTTTGGGTGCACATGTGATATTTTGATACATGTATATAATGTGTAATGATCAAATCAGGGTAATTGGATTATCCATCACCTCAAACATTTATCTTTTCTTTGTGTTGGGACATTACAATTCTTCTCTTCTAGCTATTTTGAAATATACAGTTATTGTGAACTATAATTTCCCTACTGTACCATTGAATACTAGAACTTACACTCTTGATCTATTTTAGTACCAATAAACCAACCTCTCCTCTTCCCCCACTCCTCTCCACACACACTTCCCATCCTCCATTATTTATCATTCTACTCTCTGCTTCCATGAGATCCACTTCTTTAGCTCCCACATATGACTGAGAATGTGCATATTTGTCTTTCTGTGCCTAACTTATTTCACTTAACACAATAACCTCCAATCTCACCAAGTTGTGGCAAATGATAGGATTTCATTTTTTCTTATGGCCAAATAGTATTCATTGGGTATACACACTACATTTTCTTTTTTTTGTTTGTTTATTTCAGCTCATCATGGGGGTACATAAGTTTAGGTCATATACATTGTCCATGTCCCGCCCATCCCCCCGAGTCAGAGTCCCAAGCGCGTCCATTCTCATTCTCCAGACAGTGCGCCTGGTACTCATCATGTAGTCATACCTCCATCCCCTCCCTCCCCCACCTCCCCGGATCTGCACCTTCCAGCATGATCATTCTCCAGAGGCTGTGTAACGCACTCGTCATGTAGGCATACACCCATCCCCTCCCCCCACCTCCCATCCCAGTCTGATATCCAATTGGTATCCTTCCCTAATGTACATTTAGGTGATGATCAGGGAAACCAATTTCTTGGTGAGTACATGTGATGCTTGTTTTTCCATTCTTTGGATACTTCACTTAGTATAATGGGTTCCAGCTCTCTCCAGGAGAACCAAAGAGATGTCGTATCATCGTTATTTCTTATAGCTGAGTAGTACTCCATGGTATACATATACCACAGTTTACTAATTCATTCGTGCATTGATGGGCACTTGGGTTGTTTCCACATCTTTGCGATTGTAAATTGTGCTGCTATAAACATTCGGGTACAGGTGTCTTTGTTAAAGAATGACTTTTGTTCTTTTGGGTATATGCCCAATAATGGGATTGCTGGATCAAATGGTAGGTCTACTTGAATCTGTTGAAGGTATCTCCATATTGCTTTCCATAGGGGTTGCACTAGTTTGCATTCCCACCAGCAGTGTATGAGTGTTCCTGTCTCTCCGCATCCACGCCAACATGTGTTGTTTTGGGATTTTTTGATAAAGGCCATTCTCACCGGAGTTAAGTGGTATCTCATTGTGGTTTTGATTTGCATTTCCCTGATGATTAGGGATGTTGAGCATTTTTTGATACGTTTTTTGGCCATTCTTATGTCTTCTTTTGAAAAATTTCTATTCATGTCCTTTGCCCATTTTTTGATAGGATTGTTTGATTTTTTCTTGCTGATTTTCCTGAGTTCTAAATAGATTCTCGTTATCAGTCTTTTATCTGATGTGTAGTATGCGAAAATTTTTTCCCATTCTGTAGGCTGTCTGTTTATTTTCATGACTGTTTCTTCGGCTGTGCAGAAGCTTTTTAATTTAATCAGGTCCCAGTCGTTTATTTTTGTTGTTGCTGCGATTGCCTTAGGGGTTTTCTTCATAAATTCTTTGCCTAGGCCAATGTCTATAAGAGTCTTTCCTACATTTTCTTCTAGAATTCTAATCGTTTCCCATTTAAGGTTTAAATCTGTTATCCACTGTGATTTGATTTTTGTGAGAGGTGAAATCTGTGGGTCCTGTTTCAGTCTTCTACATGTGGCTATCCAGTTTTCCCAGCACCATTTATTGAATAGGGACTCTTGTCCCCAGAGTATGTTTTTGTCTATTTTGTCAAAGATTAGATGTTTATATGAGGATGGTTTTATATTTGGGTTTTCTGTTCTGTTCCACTGGTCTGTGTCCCTGCCCTTGTGCCAATACCAGGCAGTTTTAAGAACCACAGCTTTGTAGTATAGTTTGAAGTCTGGCAAATCAATACCTCCCATTTTGTTTTTATTGCTTAAGATTGCTTTTTCTATATGGGGTCTTCTCTGATTCCATACAAAGTGTATAATTATTCTTTCTAAATCTGTGAAAAATGATGTTGGTAATTTAATAGGAATTGCATTGAATCTATAGATTACTTTGGATAGTATAGACATTTTAACGATGTTAATTCTTCCAATCCATGAGCATGGTATGGATTTCCACTTATTTACGTGTTCTGCAATTTCCTTCCTTAGCGTTTCATAGTTCTCTTTATAGAGGTCCTTTACCTCTTTAGTTAAATATATTCCTAGATATTTTATTTTCTTTGTTGCTATTTTGAAAGGTATTGAGTCCTTAATTTGGTTCTCCAGTTGAATGGTATTGGCATATATGAATGCCTCTGATTTGTGTGTATTGACTTTGTAACCTGAGACATTACTGAATTCGTTAATTAATTCCAGGAGTCTCTTGGTTGAGTCCTTGGGGTTTTCCAGATACAATATCATGTCATCAGCGAAGAGTGAGAGATTGATCTCTTCTGTCCCTATTTGGACACCTTTGATTCTGCTCTCTTGTCTGATAGCTCTCGCAAGGACTTCCAATGCTATGTTGAAAAGTAATGGGGACAGTGGGCAGCCTTGTCTGGTTCCAGTTCTGAGTGGGAATGCTTTCAATTTTTCCCCATTCAGTATGATGTTGGCTGTGGGTTTGTCATATATGGCTTGTATTATTTTTAGGTAGGTCCCATTTATGCCTATGTTGTTAAGTGTTTTTATCATAAAAGGGTGTTGAATTTTGTCAAATGCTTTTTCTGCATCTATTGAGAGGATCATATGGTCTTTATTTTTGCTTCTATTTATGTGGTTAATTACATTTATAGATTTTCGTATGTTGAACCACCCCTGCATCTCTGGGATGAAGCCTACTTGGTCGTGATGAATTATTTTTTTAATCAGCACTTGGATACGATTTGTTAGGATTTTATTGAGAATTTTTGCATCTACGTTCATGAGAGAAATTGGTCTGCAGTTTTCTTTTTTTGTTGCATCCTTTCCTGGTTTTGGTATCAATGTTATATTGGCTTGGTAGAATGTGTTGGGGAGAATTCCATCCTTCTCAATATTGAAGAATAGTTTATGTAGGATGGGCACCAGGTCATCTTTGTATGTATGGTAAAATTCAGGTGTGAGCCCATCTGGACCAGGGCTTTTCTTTTTGGGAAGGTTTTTTATTGCTGTTTCAATTTCAGTTCTTGATATTGGTCTATTCAGGAATTCTATTTCTTCCTGATTGAGCTTGGGAAGGCTGTGTGTTTCTAAAAATTTGTCCATTTCCTCCTCATTTTCCAATTTGTGTGCATAAAGATTTTTGTAATATTCATAGATAATGTCATGGATCTCTGTGGCTTTGGTTGTGATTTCTCCTTTCATGTTCCTGACGGAAGTTATTAAAGATTTTTCTTTTCTGCTCTTGGTTAGTCTAGCCAGTGGTGTGTCTATTTTATTTATCTTTTCAAAGAACCAACTTTTTGTTTTATTAATTTCCCTTATAGTATTTTTGTTGTCTTTTTCATTTAATTCTGATTTGATCTCAACAATTTCTCGCCTTCTGCTGGGTTTGGGGTCAGTCTGTTCTTCTTTCTCCAGCTCTTTGAGTCTATTCATTAAGTTGTCTATTTGTAAGTTGTCTGTCTTTTTGAAATAGGCATTTATGGAAATGAATTTTCCTCTCAGGACTGCTTTAGCTGCATCCCATAGATTTTGATAAGTTGTGTCACCTTTGTCATTTAATTCAAAGAATGTTTTGATTTCTGACTTAATTTCTTCCTTTACAAAATTGTTATTCAGAAGAAGGTTGTTTAGCTTCCATGACTTTGAGTAGGAATGAGAGTTCCTGTTAGGGTTCACTATTACTTTTATTCCATTGTGATCTGAGAAGATGCAGGGTATGATTTCTATTTTTTTAATTTTTTTAAGACTTGCTTTATGGCCTAGGATATGGTCAATCTTAGAGAATGTTCCGTGAGCCGATGAGAAGAATGTATATTCAGTGGATTTCGGGTAGAATGTCCTGTAGATGTCAGTCAGGCCCATTTGTTCTAGCATTCTGTTTAAGTCTACTATGTCTTTGCTTATTTTCTGCTTGGAGGATCTGTCCTGTGCTCTCAGTGGGGTGTTAAAGTCTCCAACTATTAAAGTGTTGTTGTCTATCATTTGGTTTAGATCGAGTAGGATTTGCTTTATGAATCTGGGTGCACCTAGATTGGGTGTATATATCTTAAGTATGGTTATGTCTTCTTGTTGAATTGTGCCTTTCACCAGTATGTAGTAACCGTCTTTGTCTTTTATTACTTTTGTTCGTTTAAAGACTAAGTTATTGGAAATTAAAACTGCCACACCAGCTTTCTTTTGGCTACCATTTGCTTGAAATATCAGGTTCCATCCTTTTATTTTCAGTCTAAATGCATCTTTGCCGGTTAAGTGTGTTTCCTGAAGGCAGCAGATACTTGGTTTGTGTTTTTTTATCCATTGGCCCAGTCTATGTCTCTTGAGTGGGGAATTCAGGCCATTGACATTTAGTGAGAGAACTGATAATTGGGACAGATTTCTGTTTATCTTATTGGGTAGAACTTCTTTGCTATGTTTTCTCTCTTGAGCCATTGTGGTGGCTAGAATTTGATCTTTAGCTCTTGGGTGGTTTTACATTCGTGGGTCTTTGTTGTGATGATCCGTGTGTAACTCTCTTTTGAGTACTTCTTGGAGGGGTGGTCTTGTCTTGGTGAATTCCCTGAGTCCTTGTTTATCTGAGAATGTCTTAATTTCTCCTTCATATAGAAAGCTTAGCTTAGCTGGGTACAAGATTCTAGGCTGGGCATTATTCTGTTTCAGAAGAGTGAGAATGGGGCCCCAACTTCTTCTTGCTTGTAAAGTTTCAGTTGAGAAATCTGGCGTAATTCTAATGGGTCTCCCTTTGTATGTTACTTGTTTCTTTCTCCTTACAGCTCGAAGAAGGGTCTCTTTAGTGGATATTTTGGTCAGTCTGACGACTACGTGGCGTGTTGTTTTCCTATTTGCTATGAATCTACCAGGGGTTCTTTGAGCTTCTTGAACCTGTATATCTAAAGTTTTAGCAAGGCCTGGGAAATTTTCTTCTATTATGTCTTCAAATAGTTTATCCAGCCCTTGCTTATTATCTTCTTCACCTTCAGGGATGCCTATAACTCTCACGTTAGGTTTCTTCACATAATCCCACATTTCTTGAAGACTCTGATCTTTTTTCTTATTTCTTTGCTCTATCTCTGTGACTGTCTTATTTAATTGGAAAGAGTTATCTTCGATCTCTGAGATTCTGTCTTCTATTTGATCTACCCTGTTCTTGAGACTTTCCACTGTGTTTTGTAGCTCCCTGAATAAATCCCTCATTTCTAGGAGTTCAGTTTGGTTTTTCTTCAATATGTCTATTTCTTTAGTGAATTTTTCTTCCAAATCCTGGAATTTTTTTGTGGTTTCTTTGCGTTGGATGTCAATTTTTTCTTGTATATCATTCAGCTTATTTATAACCCAAGACTGAAATTCTTCTGGTAACATGTTGGTATTCTGAAACTGGCTTGTGCCAATTGGAGGAGAGTTGGTATTTCTCTTTGGGGGCGAGGTTTCCGTTTGGTTTTTTGTGCTCCCCATATATTTCCGCTGAGCCCTTCCCATCTGGCTCTATCGTTAGATCTTTTCTCACAGCTTTAGTCTAGTTAACAGCACGTCTTGTACTCTGTTCTTAGGCTGTGAAACAGTCTAGGTATGTTGCTTCCTTTGTCTATAGAGGGAGACTGTTGTGTGCTGTTTAGAGTTTTTTTTCTATCTCAGTTGGGGGACTGCTTTTGATGGGTCCACCCCCAGAGGGTTGGCTTGACCTAAGACCAGTTTGGCAAGGTAAATCACTGTGTTGTGGACTTTCAGTTAGTAGGCAGGATTCACACTATTTGCAAGCAGAAAGCCTCTTCTCCCTCTCTTTTTCTTTCCCATCTTTCTTCTTCCCCCCCCCCTGACTTTTGGTTCTTCCTCTGGATGTGTGGTTTCTGTCTCTTTCTGCAGGAAAGACACTGGCTAGGCAGAGGAGGCAGTGCCCTCACTCGCTCAGTGCCCCAGCTGCTGCAGCTCCCACGGGCAAAGGTCTACACTGTCCCAGTGTTCCCAAGGTCCGGGCTCCACACTCTTGCGTCTAGGGAAGCACTCAGTGTTCACACCTGGGAAGGGAACCTAGAGAGGGTCTATGGATCAGGGGATGGAGCCTCCTGGGGAGCCGCCTGGGACCCTATGGCTCTGCAGCAGTTAGACCTTGGCCTGCACAACTGTTGCTGCCCATCCGCAACTCACTGGCACTGGGAGGCAATTTTCAGGGTCTGATAGGAATCAGAGCTGGGGATCTGGAGCACTCAGGAGTATACAGTAGCTCCTGGGCTGTCCTCGGAGCTCCACGTCTCCCGCGGTGATTCTGCACCAATTTCAGTCAGATCCCTGACCGAGTGGATGTGGGGGTCAGTGGGGAGATCAAGCCACTTTGCTGTGGGGCTGAACCTGCCCCACTTGCCGGTGAGGTAGGCACGGCCGTCCCGCACTCCACTGTCTATTTTCCGTCCCGCACTCTCCAAATTATCTCAGTCTGATTTCCCACTCGCCTCTGTTGTTTCCTGTTCCCAGCATCCCACGGTGATTCTCTGTGGGTTCACCCCACCGTTCCTGTGGAGAAGCAATCCTCCAGCATTGTGGCAGGTGGAGATCCACACCTTCCTCTCTGGGAGCACAAATCCAGGAGGTCACCTCCACTCCGCCATCTTAGCTCTCCCACAGTACATTTTCTTTAACCATTCAACCATTGGTGGGCACTTAGGTTGATTACATCTCTTGGCTATTGTGAATAGTGCTGCAATAAATATGAGAGTGCATATATTTCTTCGGTAACTAACTTCCTTTCTTGTGGAGGTATATGCAGCAGTGGGATTGCTGGATCATATGGTAGTTCAATTTTATTTTTTTGAGGAACTGCCATACTGTTTTTCACAGTGGCTATACTAATTTATATGACCACCAACAGTGTACAAGAGTTCCCTTTCTCTGCATCCTTGCCAGCAATTTTATTTTTTATCTTTTTGATAATAGCCATTCTAACAATGGGTGAGATAATATCGCATTGTGGTTTTGATATGCATTTCTGTAATTACTAGTGATTTTTTTAAATATAATTGTTGGACATTTGTATGTATTCTTATAATAAATGTTTATTCAGATCATTTGTCCATTTTTTTATTTCAAAGTATTACAGGAGTACCAGTGTTTTTGTTACACGGATACCTTGTATAATGCTTAAGTCAGGGTTTATGGTGTTCCTGTCACCAGAATAGTGTTCAGTGTACCCAATAGGTAAGTTTTGATTTCTCACCCCACCACACATCCTCCCTACTTCTTGGTTTCTCATGTCCTTTATATATCACTTTGTACCCGTGTGTACCCATCACTTAGTTCCCACTTATTAGTGAGAACACGTGGTGCTTGTTTTTCCATTCCTGAGATACTTCACTTAGGATAATGGTCACCAGTTCCATCAAAGTTGCTGCAAATGACATTATTTTATTCCTTTTTATGGTTGAGTAGTAATCCATGGTGTGTGTGTGTGTGTGTGTGTGTGTGTGTGTGTGTGTGTGTGTGTGTGTATGTGTGTGTGTGTGTATGTATGTATATCACATTTTCTGTATGTACTCATGAATTGATGGCACTTAGGTTTTTTCCACATCTTTGCAATTGTGAACTGTGCTGTGATAAACATTCAGGTGCAGGTGCAATTTTTATAAAATAACTTCTTCTTTTCCTTTGGACAGATACACAGCAGTGGATTGCTGGATCAGATTGGTAGGCCTACATTTATTTCTTTCAGGAACCTCCATACTGTTTTCCACAGGAGTTGTACTAATTTGCAGTACCACCAACAGTGTATAAGCATTTCTATCTCTCTGCATCTATGCAAGCATCTATCGGTTTTTTACTTTTTAATAATGGCCAGGTGGTGTCTCATTGTATTAATAGATTTAATTTGCATTTCCCTAATGATTAGTGATGCTGAGCATTTTTTCATATAGGGCATATCTCTATTTTCTTTCAAAAAACTTCTGTTCATGTCTTTTGCCCACTTTTGATAGGGTTGTTTGTTTTTTTCTTGCTGATTTATTTAAGTTCTTTTTAGATTCTTGATATTAGTCTTTTGTCAGATATATAGTTTGCTAATACTGTATACCATTGTATAAGTTTTCTATTCAGTCTTTTGAATCTTTCCTTAGCTGTGCAGAAGCCTTTTAATTTAATTAAGTCCCATTTATTTATTTTTGTTGTTGCTGTCTTTGCCTTTGGGATCTTAGTCATAAATTCTTTGCCTAGGCTGATGTCTAGAAGAGTTTTTCCTATGTATTCTTCTGGAATTCTTAGGTTTCATGACTTACATTTAAATCTTTTATTCATCTTGAATTCATTTTTCTATATGGCAAGACAGAGGGGTCCTATTCTATTCTTCTGCACATGGCTATTCAACTTTCTAAAGCCATTTATTGAATAGGGTTTTCTTTCTCCAGTGTATGTTGTTGTCTGTTTTGTTGAAGATCAGTTGGATGTAGCCATGTGGCTTTATGTCTGAGTTCTCTACTCTGTTCCATTGGTTTGTATCTCTACTTTTATACCAGCACCAAACAGGTTTTTTTTTTTTGCTATAGCTTTGTAGTATAATTTGAAGTCACATAATGTGATGGCTCTAGATTTGTTTTTTTGTTGTTGTGGACTTTTTGTGCGTGTGCTTTGTTTTGTTTTTTGTTTTTGCTTAAGATTGCTTTGGCTATTTGGGCTCTTTTTTGGTTCCAAATAAAGCTTAGGATTATTTTTTCTAGATCTGTGAAATATGACATTGGTATTTTGATGGGGATTGCATTGAATCTTCCTGGCTTTAGTATCAAGGTGACACTGGCTTCGTTGAATGAGTTAGGGAGGACTGATTCCCTCCTTCTTGTTGTTATGGACTAGTTTCTGCAGGATAGGTACCAGTTCTTCTTTGTGGATCTGGGAGAATTTGGCTATAACTCCATCTGGTCTGGGGCCTTTTTTTTTTTTTTTTTTTGGAAGATCTTTTATGACTGCTTCAATCTCCCTGCTTCATTATTGGTCTGCTCAGGATTTCTATTTTTCCTGATTCAGGCTTGGGAGGTTGTGAGTTTCCAGAAATGTATCCATTCCCTCCAGGTTTTCTGGTCTATTTGCATAGAGGTTTTCATAGTATTCACAGATGATATTTTGTATTTCAGCAGTATCAATTGTAATGTCTTCTTTTTCTTTTATTATTGAGCTTATTTGAGTCCTTTCTCTTCCATTTCTGGTTAAACTGGCTAATGGTATATTGATTTTGTTTATCTTTTCAAGAACCAACTTTTTGTTTCATTGATCCTTTGTACTGTTTTCTTGGTTTCCATTTTGTTTAGTTCTGCTCTGAGCCTTGTTATTTCTTTTCTCCTGCTGGCTTTGGGTTTGGTTTGTTCTTCTTTTTCTAGTTACTTGAGATATGACATTAGATTTTTAATTGTGATCTTTCTCTTTTTGATGTAGGCATTTAAGGCTTTGAACTTTACCCTTAGTACTGTTTTGCTGTATGGCATAGATTTTGAAAGTTTGTGTCTTCATTGTCATTCAGTTTGAGGAACCTTTTGATTTTTGTTTTAATTTCCCATTGACCTAAGGATCATTCAGCAGCAGGTTTTTTTAATTTCTATGTTTTTATTTACATTTGAATGTTTCTCTTGGTATCGATTTCTAATTTTATTCCACAATGGTCTGAGAAGATACATGGTATAATTTCAATTTTTTTGAATTTGATGAGCCTTGTTTTGTGACCCAAGATACGATCAATCTTGGAAAATGCCCCATGAGCTGATAAGAAGAACGTATATCCAGTAGTTTGTGGGTAGAATGCTCTATTAACGTCTGCTAAGTCCATTAGTTCTAGAGTCCTGTTTAAGTCCAGTGTTTATCCATTTTCTGCTTCAACGATCTGTCCAGTTCTCCCAGTGGAGTTTTGAAGTCCCTGGCAATTAAGATGCTACTGATTATTTCTTTGCTTAGATATAGAAGAATTTGCTTTATGAAACTTGGAGTTCCTGTGTCAGGTGCCTATAGATTAATATTTAGGATTCTTATGTCTTCTTTTCATATTGCTCCCTTTACCATTATATAATGACTGTCTTTGCTTTTTTTTTTTTCCACTGTTGATTTAAAGTCTATTTTATCTGACATGAGAATGGCTGCACCTGGTCTCTTTTGGTTTCCATTTTAATGTAATATTTTTTTCCATCCCTTGACTTTGAGTCTGTGTGAATCCTTTGTGGTTTAGATGTGTTTCTTGGTGGCAGCAAATATCTGGGTTATGTTTTTTCATCCATTCAGCCAGTCTTTGTTTTTTAAGTGGGGTATTCAGATCGTTAGTGTTGAGGGTTAGTATTGATATGTGGGATGCTGATCTGCTCACTATGTTGTATGATAACACTGTTTTGTTTTCCCTCTTCTGATGTTGTTTTGTAAGAACTACTAGTTACAACTTTTGGGGTTTTTACATTGGTGGATATCTATTGCGCTGTGTATAATGCACTTTTAAGCATTTCCTGCAGGGCAGGTCTAGTAGTGACAATTCCCTTAGTGGTTGTTTGTCTGGAAAAGTCTTTATTTCTCCATCATTTGTGAAATTTAGTTTTATAGGATTCAACATTCTTGGCTGACAGTTGTTCTGTTTAAGAAGACTAAAAGTGGGGCCCCAATCCCTTCTGGCTTGTGAGGTCTTTGCTGAGAAGTCTCCTGTTAGCCTGATGGGTTTTCCTTTGTAATTTAGTTGTTGTTTTCATCTTGTAGCTTGCAGAATTTTCTCCTTCATTTTGACTTTGGCCAGGATGATTAGTATGTGTCTTAAAGATGTCCTATTTGCATTGAATTTTCCTGTTGTTTGATGACTACCTTGCATCTGCATATCTGAATCTCTGGCAACACCAAGGAAGTTCTTCTTCTCAGTAATTCCCTCGAATAGATTTTCCATGCTTTTTCTTTTTCTCCCTCTGTGATACCTATAATCTGTATATTGGCTCATTTCACATAGTCCCATATTTCTCTGAGTGATTGCTCATTCTTCTTTATTCTTTTTCCTGCATTCTTCACTGACTGAGTTAACTTGAGAGCCTTGTCTTTAAGATCTGGGATTCTTTCTTCTCCTAGGTCTAGCCTGTTGTTGAAGCTTTCTGCTGTATTTTGTAATTCCCTAAATGACTCTTTTCTTTTTTTAAGTTTGTTATTCCCTTTCTTATGTTGTCTATCTCTTAATGAGTTTTTCATATTTTTCATTTATGTCCTGAAAATTTTTTTTTGTTTGTTTTGGTTTTCAACTTTCTTCTCAATTCCATTCATCTTATTTGGCATCCATATTGTGAATTCCAATTCTGACATTTCTACAATTTCCTTCTGGTTGGGGTCCATTGTTGTGGCTCTATTGTGATCCTTTGAGGGTGGAAAACTAGCTTGTTTTTTCATGCTGCCAGAATTCTTGCTGGTTTCTTCTCATCTGAAACCTCTTCTCTCAGCTAATGGCTGACCCAGTGGGAGAGGGGTGGATGCACTAAGAGTCTGTAACACAGTCTCTTATGTCATCTCAATCTCCTGTGGTTGTCACAATCTAAGCCAGTGCTGGAGGATATTCATTTGGATTGGTGGGTTACTACCCAAACCACTGTTGGAAGCTTGGGCAAGGGGCTGTGCAAGTCCTTCTACTCAGATGTGGGTGGTGTGACCTTGGCTGGTACCTGGGCAAGTCATGGGACTGAAATCAGCAGCAGGGCATCTCTCAAGACCTTGCAGAGAGCCTAGGAGTGTGATGAGTCCTTGGCCAGTGCCTGAGTGGGTTGTGTAACCTAGGCCAGTGCTGGGGGATCTTCATGTGGAGTGAGGGGTTGGTCCCTAGGCTGCTGTTGGAAGCTTGGGCTGGGGTTGGGTGAGACCCACTGAGGCAGGCATTGTGCTTGATTGCTCTGCCTGAGTCTCCCCAATGTGGCAGCAGTAGCTGTTTGTGAGGCTATCTAGGCAGTTGCTGCAGGTGTCAGGGCTATGGGCATTCACTCCATTCAGGTCTAGGTATAACTGGTCCACAGCAGGGGTCAGGGGGCAGCTTGTGGCCAGTGGGTCAATGATGGTGAGCTGTATCATAGATGTGGTTTCACACCATGCCACATGCACATGGCCCACCTATCTGCTCACAGGGCTGGGAGCATGGCCCACCACATGGAACACAGATCTGTGGGAGCACGGACCTCTGCATGGTGTGTGGGGCTTGGGGGCTTGCGCTTCTGATTGGCACTTAGGGCTGCAGAGGCATGGGCCTCCTCTTGGTGCCTGGGTCAGCAGGGGTGTGGACCTCAGCATGGCAGCGCATGGGACCAGGGGGCTTGTTCTACTGGTCAGCTGGCATGGGTGTAGGGACTGGACTGCTGGATGACTGGGGCTCTCTCCTAACACAAGTCCCACCGAGGCTGCTACTATGGGACTTTTCAAGCTCTGCTCGAGTTCCCTAGCAGGTGGAGTGGCACTTGGCTCCCAGTTACAGGAGTGTGAGAGCATATTCTCACCCTGTACTCTCCCCAGCATGGCAAGGGGTGATGCTGGGGCAGTTGCAGCAAAGCTGATCACTGTGCAGACCAGGTGCTCCAGCTCTGAGGACTCAGAGTGGCATCAGTCATGGCAACCCAGGAACTAAGCCTGATGGATCCCTGCTGAGCCTGCTCTCTGATGCAACTTTACTGTACAGTCTCCAAGCAGTTCCCCAGTCAGCACAGAGGCCTGCAGTAGCGGTGAGGGCCCCTCACAGCTTGAGTCATGGTGCCTATGCAGGGAGTGTGGGGCCCTGGGTCTCTCTCTTTTATCACTTTCCCACATGTAGCCGTCTCCCCCAGGTACCTTCTCATCTTTGCAAGTGGATCTCCCTGTCCCCATCTCCTTCACTCTGAGTGTCTCCTTTTGGTTCTCTGATGATTTGCAATGCTCTCTCCAACAAGGTCCCTCCGGAGGTGGGCATCTACTTGCAGTTTTTGATCCTCTCTTGGAAAGTGGCATGTGCAGGCTGCTTCTAGTCCACCTTCTTGGCCCTCCCCATTATTTGTCCATTTTTAATTGGATTTTTGTTGTTGTTGAGTTGTTAGTGTTTCTTGTATATTTTGGATGTTAATCTCTTGTCAGACAGATAGTATGCAAATATTTTCTCCCATTCTGTAGGTTACCTCTTCATTTTGTTAATTGTTTCCTTTGCTGTGCAGAAGCCTTTTAAGTAGATGGAATCCCATTTATCTGCTTTTGATTTTGTTTCCTGTGGTTTTGAGGTCTTACCCCCCAAAATATGCCCAGATCAATGTTTTCTTCTAGTAGTTTCATAGTTTCAGATCTTACATTTAGTCTTTAATCTATTTGGACTTAATTTTTGTATATGGTGAAAGACAGCGATCTAGTTTCATTCCTCTGTATATAATTATCCCATTTCCCCAGCACTTTTATTAAAGAGATTATCCTTTCCCCAATGTATGTTCTTGACACCTTTGTCAAAATGACTTACCTGTAATTATGTGGATTTACTTATGGATTCTCTATTTTATCCCATTTGTTTATGTGTCTTTTTTAATGCCAGTATTATACTGTTTTGTTGACCATAGTTTTATAGTATAATTTGAAATCAGGCCAGATGCTGAACTCATTTGTAATCCTAGCACTCTGGGAGGCTAAGGCAGGAGGATTTCTTGAGGTCAGGTGTTCAAGACCAGTCTGAGCAACAGTGAGACCCTGTCTCTACTAAAAATAGAAACAATTAGCTTGTCATGGTGGCACACACCTGTAGTCCTAGCTACTCAGGAAGCTGAGGGAGGAGGATCGCTTGAGCCCAGGAGTTTGAGATTGCAATGAGCTATGAGGATGCCACTGCACTCTAGCCAGGGTGACAGAGTGAGATTCTATCTCAATAGTAATAATAATAATTTGAAATCAGGTAGTGTGTAGCCTCCAGCTTTGCTCTTTTTTCTCAGGATTGCTTTAGCTATTCGGGGTCTTTTGTAGTTTTATATGAATTTTAGGATTGTTTTTTCTATTTCTATGAAGAATGTCATTGTTATTAATATTTTGATAGGGATGGCATTGAATCTGCAGGTCACTTTGGGTACTACTGTCATTTAAACAATGTTAATCTTTCCAATCCATGAGTATGGGATATTTTTCCACTTTTTGTGTCCTCTTCAATTTCTTTCACCAGTGTTTTATAGTTTTCCTTATAGAGATCTTTCACTTTTTTGGTTAAATTGATTCCTAGGTAAATTTTTTATAGCTATTGTCAATGGGATTGCTTTCTTTCTTTTCTTTTCTTTTCTTTTTTTTTTTTTTTTTTTTTTTTTTTTTTTTTTTGAGACAGAGTCTCACTCTGTTGCCCAGTAGAGT
The DNA here is from genome assembly GCF_020740605.2 of Lemur catta. Classification (NCBI taxonomy): domain Eukaryota; kingdom Metazoa; phylum Chordata; class Mammalia; order Primates; family Lemuridae; genus Lemur; species Lemur catta. Next base: position 30,711,333 of record NC_059130.1, on the reverse strand, counting down.
GCCATGGCGTCAGCCTAGCTCACAGCAACCTCAAACTCCTGGGCTCAAGCAATCCTTCTGCCTCAGCCTCCTGAGTTGCTTGGACTACAGGCATGTGCTACCATGCCCGGCTAATTTTTCTCTATGTATATTTTTAGCTGTCCAGATCATTTCTTTCTATTTTTAATAGAGACAGGGTCTCTCTCTTGCTGAGGCTGCTCTCGAACTCCTGACCTCTAGCAATCCTCCCGCCTCAGCCTCCCAGAGTAGGAATTGCTTTCTTGATTGCTTTTTCAAATTGATTGCTGTCAGTGTATAGAAATGCTACTTATTTTCTAAAGTTGATTTTGTATCCTGCAACTTTATTAAATTCATTTATAAGGCCTAAGAGTATTTTGGTGGAGTCTTTAGGTTTTGCTAAATATAAAGTCATGTTGTGTACAAACAAGCCTAATTTGACTGCTTCCCTTCTAATTTGCATGCCCTTTATTTCTTTCTCTTGTCTAATTGGTCTGGCCATGATGCCCAGTATGATGTGGAATAAAAATGGTGAAACTGGGCCTCCTGCTCTTGTTCTAGATCTTAATGGAAAGGCTTTCAATTTTTCCCCATTCAGTATATTAATTGTGGGCTTGTTATATGGCTTTTATTATGTTGAGGTATGCTACTTTTATATCCAATTTCTTTTTTTTTTTTTTTTAGGTTGCATTTTCATTTTCATTTTCTTGTTTTTTTTTTTTTTTTTTTTTTTATTTCAGCTCATCATGGGGGTACATAAGTTTAGGTTATATACATTTTCCATGTCCCACCCATCCCCCCGAGTCAGAGTCCCAAGCGCGTCCGTTCTCATTCTCCAGACAGTGCGCCTGGCACTCATCATGTAGTCATACCTCCATCCCCTCCCCCCCCCCACCTCCCCGGGTCTGCACCTTCAAGCATGACCATTCCCCAGAGGGTGTGCAACGCACTCATCATGTAGGCATACACTCACCCCCTCCCCCCACCCCCCATCCCAGTCTGATATCCAATTGGTATCCTTCCCTGATGTACATTTAGGTGATGATCAGGGAAACCAGTTTTCTGGTGAGTACATGTGATGCTTGTTTTTCCATTCTTTGGATACTTCACTTAGTATAATGGGTTCCAGCTCTCTCCAGGAGAACCAAAGAGATGTCATATCATCATTATTTCTTATAGCTGAGTAGTACTCCATGGTATACATATACCACAGTTTACTAATCCATTCATGGATCGATGGGCACTTGGGTTGTTTCCACATCCTTGCGATTGTAAATTGTGCTGCTATAAACATTCGGGTACAGGTGTCTTTGTTAAAGAATGACTTTTGTTCTTCTGGGTATATGCCCAATAATGGGATTGCTGGATCAAATGGTAGGTGTACTTGAATCTGTTTAAGGTATCTCCATATTGCTTTCCATAGGGGTTGCACTAGTTTGCATTCCCACCAGCAGTGTATGAGTGTTCCTGTCTCTCCGCATCCACGCCAACATGTGTTGTTTTGGGATTTTTTGATAAAGGCCATTCTCACCGGAGTTAAGTGGTATCTCATTGTGGTTTTGATTTGCATTTCCCTGATGATTAGGGATGTTGAGCATTTTTTGATACGTTTTTTGGCCATTCTTATGTCTTCTTTTGAAAAATTTCTATTCATGTCCTTTGCCCATTTTTTGATAGGATTGTTTGATTTTTTCTTGCTGATTTTCCTGAGTTCTAAATAGATTCTTGTTATCAGTCTTTTATCTGATGTGTAGTATGCGAAAATTTTTTCCCATTCTGTAGGCTGTCTGTTTATTTTCATGACTGTTTCTTTGGCTGTGCAGAAGCTTTTTAATTTAATCAGGTCCCAGTCGTTTATTTTTGTTGTTGCTGCGATTGCCTTAGGGGTTTTCTTCATAAATTCTTTGCCTAGACCTATATCCAATTTCTTGAGAGTTTTTATCATGAAGGGATGTTTAATTTTTATCAAGTGCTTTTTCAGCATCTATTAAAATAATAATGTATTTTTGTCCTTGATTCTGTTGATGCGATGTAGTCTTAAGTCTGTTGATGTGATGCCAGTGTGTGGCAATTATAATGGTTTCCTTCTGGCTAAAGTTCCAGAAGTGGACTTAAAGGGGAGGAGAGAAGTGGGGAAGGTACCAAGGGGTGAAGATTGGAGATGTCTCCTCACTACTCCAGTCCTGCTGAGATTCTCAGGACAAGAATAGTGACAAGTGATATTGATGTCATTCATCAGAGTTGATTTCCATTGGCAGAGACCAAAGATATATATTTTTTTTTTTTTTTTTTTTTTTTTTGAGGCAGAGTCTTGCTGTGTTGCCTAAGCTAGAGTGAGTGCCGTGGCATCAGCTTAGCTCACAGCAACCTCAAACTCCTGGGCTTAAGTGATCCTTCTGCCTCAGCCTCCCCAGTAGCTGGGACTACAGGCATACGCATATATATTTTTTCTATATATATATATTTTTTAGTTGGCCAGATAATTTCTTTCTATTTTTAGTAGAGACAGGGTCTCGCTCTTGCTGAGGCTGGTCTTGAACTCCTGACCTAGAGCAATCCACCCGCCTTGGCCTCCCAGAGTGCTAGGATTACAGGCATGAGCCACCGCGCCCGGCCTAAAGATATATTTCTTATAATGTCACAAACACAAAAGGCTAAATCATATTCAAGAGCTAGAAAAATAGATTGTACCTCTTTATGTGCGGTGCTGCAAAGTCACATTATGAGGATATAGATTCAGGGAGAAGAATTTGTGGCCATTTTTACAATCTATGAAAAGTCTTAAAAAGTTGAATATAGACTGGACAAATTAGTAAACAGAGCATAGATATGCCTCTATTGTGATTTGTGCTAACAATTGAAGGATTATAAAATTTAAGCTCAAGTTCAAGATGATAATGTTTTGCAATGATAGAGAACTTAAACCCATCATCATATCATTCACCAGCAATCACTCTGTGCTAAAAAGTTAGAAATAGAACACATCTCAAGGCCGGGTGTGGTGGCTCACACCTGTAATCCTAGCACTCTGGGAAGCCAAGGCAGGAGAATTGCTTGAGCTCAGGAGTTTGAGATCATCCTGAGCAAGAGTGAGACCACCGTCTACTAAAAATAGAAAAAATTAGCCAGGCATGGCAGCACAGACCTGTAGTCCCAGCTACTTGGGAGGCTGAGGCAGGAGGATCTCTTGAGCCTAGGAGTCTGAGGTTGCTGTGAGCTAGGCTGATGCCATGGCACTCTAGCCTGGGGGACAGAGTGAGACTCTGTCTCAAAAAAGGAAAAAAAAAGAACACATCTCAAACTCAGTCATTAAAACCATGAGCTAGATAAGTTCCTGATGATAGAAGCACAGAAAGGTTAACACTTGACTTGATGAGTAAGATGCAGAGTATGGTGATCAGCTACACGTGAATTTTCGGTGTCTTGCTCATGACATGCTTAACTGAAAGGAAATAACTTGTTCCTATCATCCAATGAACAATCTTGGCTTCAGCTCCTTACCAAAGATTAGGCCAAATACTTGCATTTTAAACAAACAATACAACCCTTTTAAACACTTTGACTCTTTCTCAGATAAGCAGTTTTGAGTAATTACCCAAAATTACGATTCTATTCACTGAAATCAGTTTCCAGAAATAACAGAGTAAGATTGAACTAAGTATCCCAAATTATGGAATTGAAAAGAGAATTTGGGAAATAAACATCTAAAAATAAACCAGTATGGTTAAATTGTTTTTTAAAATTAACACTGGTAGTGGGGCTGAAGAGTTACAAATAGCAGTAATTGTAGAGTAAAGCAAGACAACACTGAAAAACAATATGATAATGTAGGAACGCCAGAATGCCACAAATAGCTCTGAAGAAGTTATCCTAAATATAAAAACTATTGTGCAAAGTTTCTAATCATGGTCACAGTGCCTACATTTGCAAATAGCTATTTGCCCTTAAAAAACAATAAAATTGAATATTGTAACCATTTAAAGCTTGCAAAGGTAAATCTTATGTTGCACATACAATGTGAAATGTAAGTTCTAACACTGATTTTTTGGTGCAGAAGAAACGACGTCAAGTTTTCAGTTCCCAATTAAGAAATAATGAATAATGAAGGAAAAATTAATAATTAATTTTGTCTTCATTCCAATTTCTCTTTTTCAAATTTCGGTTTAAAATATAAGCTCCAATACATGCTTGTATTATGTTACATACATATCCAACAGTTCAGTAAAAATTATTAAATTTTATTGCACTTTGGCAGTTGATTTTTCTAACACCTCACTCTCCTCACTCTACCTTGCCTAGCTGGCTCCCATAGATTTTGAATTTGCACCCCTTGAAATAGGCTGAATCAGATTAAAACAGATGTCAGGGCACAAATCTATGAAAAGCAATCAAACCAAAGTAAATCAGTAAAATGTGAAATCGCTGTACTCCCATAAAGTAGAGCCATCATGCAGTGTAGTTTTTTAAAAATATGCCCCTCTAAAGCAGACTTCTCTGTTCAATGTTTTTGTGATGTGCAGTTCCAGCTAAAAATGAGGAGTCGCAGGTGAAATTCAGAAGTCATTTAATGCATAGTTTAATGTTGTTTACCAGTGGATGGCTGATTTAACTTTAGTACCTAAATTTTAAATTCTTTAATATACAGCCTATAGATAATCTGGTTAAGGAAATCCCAAAATCTAATTAAAAGTTATGTTTAAAATTTTTTAATTTTGGTGATTCTTTTTCAAAATGCTAATTCAACTTTGGCTAATGGAAGTGAAGTAGCAGAAAATCAGTTTCTACATAAAATGAAATTGATGAAAGCATACTATCTCCTTTCCCCTTCCAGATAAGTGCTATGTGCCTCCCTATTTTTCAGGGGCTAGGGCAAGAGTACAAATTGAAGCCTTTTTCTTTTTTATTTTGAGACAGAGTCTTGCTCTGTTGCCCAGGCTAGAGTGCAGTGGTGTCAGCCTAGCTCGCAGCAACCTCAAACTCCTGGGCACAAGCAATCCTCCTGCCTCAGCCTCCCGAGTAGCTGGGACTATAGGCATGCGCCACCACACCCAGCTAGTTTTTTCTATTTTTAGTTGTCCAGCTAGTTTCTTTCTATTTTTAGTAGAGATGGGGTCTTGCTCTTGCTGAGGCTGGTCTCGAACTCCTGAGCTCAAGCTATCCTCCTGCCTCAGCCTCCCAGAGTGCTAGGATTACAGGTGTGAGCCACCATACCCAGACCAAATCGAAGTCTTTATAATATACATCTGAGGATTTGAAAGTTTTAAATCAATCTAATAAACTAATAAAATATATTTTATCCTTCTATTTTGACAAGTATACATTCATAATGACCTGGAAGTCCTGGTTCAAATATAAAATGCTCAGATCTGTGGAATTTTATACAGGAAGGTGACACACAGTAAGGAAAGCAAGCTGCTGGTCTTTGGTCCCAGGCCTGCAGCTTCTTCCTTCCTTCCCCAGCCCCAGCTCCATCCCATACACAATACGGAGAACAAGCCAGCCTGCATATCCCAGCTTCCAACACATCCTGCAAACAGCAGTACTTTGGTCATCCCTCAGATAAAATATAACCACTGGTGCTTCAGCTCCAGTGAGGAGAAAGCAGAAACCAACAAAGCTGGCAAAAAGTGTAAGAATTTCTTACCAGCAGGCTCCTGACCGCTCTCTCCACACAATGCAGTTGAACATATGGGAAAGATCATTTTGCCCTTTTTTATTAATGGGAGAAAAAAGATTTGTGTGATTAGTCTTGGTACAGCAACTGTGGTATAGTTTTGGTACTTTGTGATATGAATTCATATTTTTTTATCCCTTTCCTCCCAGAAATAGTGTTTTCTCTGTCTTTCTGTGTTGTTCTGTCAGAAAGAGTAGTACTGGATAAAGTTTTCTCCTGTCTTGTTTTATGTCCTTAAGAGCTTGTCTTGTGGCCACATGAGAGCCATTCCTCTTGATCTTCACCACTAGGAGATGCAAATTGTTGGGTTGTATTCAGTGACCAGCATAAAAATGGCTGAGAACCTGAGAATTTTTTTGTTCTGAACATGGCAAACTCTCAAGAGTGTTTGTCATAAGAAGTCTCATGCATAAGGGACTTTTGTTGTCTCAACCTTTGTTGCTATCTTAGCCTATTTCTGGGAGAATGAGGGGATATTTGGGGCTGCTCTTCTTCTAAACAATTGCCTTATTTGTATTAGTTGAGGAATTGGATTAAAAGAACAGCATATAATAGCTTTAAAAATTCTCTTGAAGAAATTAAAGAGCAAAATCTGACCTAAAAGATAAAAATCCTTTGTGCACTACACCTGAGGGAATAGCTGTCCCTGAAAGAACAATAGTAAGAGTTTATTTACCCTGTAGCCTAATGGTTAAGATTTTGTCTTTCTATCCCAGCAGCTTGGGTTCACTTCCCACTCAGGGAATTAGTCAGTTTGGTTTGATATTTGTGTAATTTTTGCCATTTATTGATTCTTTTCCTTTCCAGGTACAGTTTTTGATTTCCTGTATTCAGTGGGGACATACTACAGGACTTTTAGAAATGTATATGTAAATGGTCAGCTCAGAAGCTGAGACCCTGGAGAATATGGCCGGACAAAAATGTGGGTTACACTCAGTTTACTGCTAGCAAGGCTTTTCTTTCTTTGAGCTCTTTTTGTGGCTTTTCTGGATCTTGTAAACACTGTTTTCCACCTCTTTAGAGACATCTTTTGCTTCCTTAAATTATACCTTTGGTTACACCTTACTGGTTTCACTTAGAAGGGTACTTCTAGTTAGAAAGTTCAAAAGCAAAAAAGCTCAGCCATTTGTCACTGCTAAAGTTTGCTCCACTTACTTTTACACCCCGCCCACCCTAGCCCACATCATCTTTGCTGGTCTTGGGTACCACAGGGTGGAAAAACCTAGAGGGAACTAAGGTTTTTCTCAGAACCCTTAAGGAACTCAGAAGAAAGGTGCTCCTCACCCCATTTTCAGGGTCTTCTGCTTTCTTTATGGAGTCTAAAGTGTCATAAACATATTCCTCTCAGGTGTAAAACTTTACTCTTTTTTGTATTGTTACCTGATCTCTTTGGCTTCGGGGGATACCACAAATTACTTTGTATTGTGAAAAAATTTGACCTTAATGTGTATAATGGCTAGATAAGAATGACAATATTAGAAGCAGCTAAATATACTACAGGAAGCTTCTCCTTTCTCTGGCCCTCAGATAGGAAAGGGTATGATTTAAACATGTAGAGAAATGTCTTTGTAAGGAAGTGAATTGTAAAAGCATTGCGTGACTTGGTCCCCTGGCAGTCCCATGGTGTCTCTCTCTTTCAGAGGCCTGGAATTCAATGCTACCTATCTATATGAATTTGGTCTCCTTATAAAGTCCTGTGGTGAATTCCTGTGATTTTATGTTGCCTGATCATCCATTTGGTCTTCCTCCAGCCCACCCAAATTCCTTCTTGAAGGGCTTGGCTTTCCTCTCTGTGCTTTGACATATGATTACTACCCACTTTTCTCTGAGGCAAAATGAGGGCTTGGGCCACATGTACAACAAGTAAACTCTAACTTGGTCTGTTTTCTGGGACACAGATTAAATCCAGCTGTCTTTTGGGGCTAGTAAGTTTTACCAGTCTCATGGCTAGAGTTTTGAAATCAAGGCTATAGGGTCCTTATATGCACACGTGTATGCCTTTATGTGTGCCTATGTGTAAATCTTTGTCTATTGTCTATGGTACTAAATTGGCTTATAAGTGAGTACTCATATAGTAAACAGCCCAAATGCTTTTCAAGTTCTCATTGCTTTAGCGATCTTTGATAAAAAAAAAAAAAAAAAAAAAAGATAGTTTTAAAATTATTGGTCAAATAAAATAAGAACATTTTCAAAACAGACATTTTACCTGAGCCTACTGGTTTAGGCTATTTCTGCTGGATGGTTTAAAGTTATAAAACTGTTGCTTCTGGAGTACTTTTGTAGAACAGGACTAAAACAATATTTTAGTTAATTCTGTGGTGTTTTGCTTATAGCTAATAGCCAAAGTCCGCTTTTGTATACAAGGCTCGCTTGCTTAACGCTTGGTTGCGACAGAGAGCTAAAAACATGTTCCAGTGTAGTTAGAAAAAAAAACAACCACGAGTAGTTTCCTGATAAGGGGGCCAAGGCCTGATCAATACGTGAATAAGCTTGTGAGGGGCGTATGTCCCCTTATCAGAGGTAACTGGCTGTAACAAATTCCAGCAAAGAATATAAAAGACATGTACTCCCGCTGCACGGGGTCCCTGCCCATGGAAAGAGACCACTGCGTTGGTGCTCGGGGCTTGGACCCTAGTTCGAACTAGTCAATAATCTCCTTTGCCTTTTACAGCCTCAGTGACTCTGTCATTCTGTTCCCGGGGCCGAGGGAATCCAGTTCAAACACTTTTAATATTTGCTTAATTTATCTGTGAGTTAAAGCTATAAGGGCTGACTGCTGGGCTCTTCCAAAGCCTTACACACATCTTACTCTGAGCTTGTTTTCAGTTTTGAGCCTTTAGATTTTGAGGTCTAACAGAGTGATTGTGGTGAGGGCTCAGAACAACATCCAGGCCTCCTGTGCTCCTTTGCTCAGTAGTGTCAAATTACTCACTTCCTGGGTCTTTCGCCGAAAATTAGGGTTACTAAGAGTTAATGTCATAATTAATATATTAATTAAAACTAGTAGATATAAGAGAAACAATTCTATATTTAAAACTATATTTAAAAAGTAAGATTTTTTTTTGGTGAGAAAGGTTATAAGAAGACATAGAAATGCGGTTTTTTAAAATGGAAAATAATTTTGCCTAATTTAAAGGTTTTAGAAATTGTTTTAAATTAAATAAATGAAAAAGTGATAAAACTAAATGGATACAAAAGTTGGGGAAAAGTTGGCAAAAATTATAAGAGGTTTATAGAAATCTTACCTCATGGTCAAATTAGTTAAGATTAAATAGATTCATTTACAAGGTTTTATTAAAATTAGCTTTACCATTAATGATACACTAATGCAAAGGTAAAATTTGGTTTTCTCTTTTAAACAAGAATCTTTACTTCTTATTAATAGAGCTAATAAAAGGTTTTAGTTTACCTTTTGAACAAACTCCATAAAAAAAAAAAAACGGGGGAGAAAGACAGTTTGCTTCTTTATCAACTTGTTTTACAGTTTGTCTTTATTAGATCTTATGATTGTTTAGGAAACTGAGTCTCCTCTCTGTTAAAGAGTAAAGATTTTGCTTTGTAAAATCTTTGAATTATCACTTTAGCTGAATAAATGACTTATTTTATAGTAATATACTGTCTTGTTTTGTGACAACAAGTGTTTTAAACCTTTAATATTTGGCTAACTTTCCAAAATCAAAATTCTAAATTCAGTCTTTTTGACTTCAAACTAGCTTTTCTGTAGAGCCACTGAAAATCCAAGAGAGACATATCAGGCCTATTTGATGTATTATTAATAAAACCACATAAGAAGCATTATTAAATATGAAATGGTACTTAATTTTCTTTGGGTTATATTTGTATAAACATGTTATTGATATGTGCTCTAAAATTGTATGAGATTCCTAAAATTTTGATGTCTTGGTATACATTAGTAATAATATGATTATGTTAAATTGTTGTATGCCACAAAAATAAACAAATTTCTTTGTCAATTGTCTCTTTAACCATGGCCATTCTAAGACTTTTTGTCATCCACAGACTATTATTATTTTACTTTGATTCTTCTCAAAAATCAGTTTTTAATTAGCTACAGTCCAAAATTTTCTTCTTTAAGAAGAAAATTTATAGAAAACAGTTATTTATAGCTTACAAAAAATTGGTAAATTATATTTTTCTGAGCAATTTAAAGCATTTATTTTTCTCTCTACTTGATTTCTCCAAAACTTGGAAACTACTTGTAAGTATTTTTATTTTATGGCAGTATAGTTTTTTGCACAAGTTCAATAAGAATATATTTTCTTTTATAACAGGGTAGAATTAGTGATGCTGGCTATTTTACCAAAGCTTTGACTGGAATGGTAAATTTTCAGATGTGCCCAGGCTGCTTTGAAAAATTAGGCTGACTTTATAAGGCCAATAGAGAGTACTCTGGAAAAACTGGCCTCATTTGTAACATTTGTAACATTTCCTGATTGGTGGTAAGTGAAAAACCTCATTTTCTGACAGGTCCAGAAACCCCTTTGGGACCTCAAGAAAAGAGTAATTTACCTAATTCATACAAGTGTCTACAGGCACAGATAAATCCTTGGCTTGACTTAAAAGGTTTTTAAGTCTAACCTGAGATTGCTTATGAAAAAGTTCCAGCAAAGCCAATTTAAACAAAATGTCTATATGGCCAATGACTATACTTGTTACACTTTATGCAAATAATCAAGCCAAGTATGAGACTAAAATTTATTTTGCAAATAAATTGGTCCTACCATGACCTTTCTTTAGTAGAAATCAGAAACTGGAAATAAATGTTTCAGAAGAAATTATATTTAATACTAAACCCATTATTAGATTCTAGGTTTGTCCATTGTTTTTAAGTTTTATTTGCCTACACTTTGAACTAAATCCTAAATTCTTTTCTGGGTACAACTCTCCAAATAACATTTTCAAATTTTTCTTCCATTTTTCTAACTTGGACTCAATGAAATTGCCACTACTTTCTCTTGAGGCCCTGCAAACATACCTTGCAACATACAAACTCCAAGCAAGAAAAATCTGTGAGATTGCCACTGCCTACTTCCACTTTAAGTGAAGATGCTTCAAGTTTAAGATCTAAACAGTTCAGCTGGATGCCCTACAGACTCTAAGAAAACTGGTTTATGAAACATTCCAAATATTAATCTTTGTTTTCCTTCTATCTGAAAGCTCATCTGCAATGCCAGCTCCTGTAATGGGACACAGGTGTTCAACTGAACTGATCTATTCACAAGACTAAGACACTTACTAAAGAAGATATGGTATGGTATGTTTCAATTTGCTCTTTTTCCATTTATCCCAATTTGTTTCTGTTTTTGTTTTTTAAATCACTCCTTTGTCTATCTCTGTTACAGCAAGTGTCACAGCGGGTGGTCTCGAAGACAAATCGAGCGGCACACAGAGGGTCGGAGAATCAAGGTTTATTCACCAGTGGGCTCAGAGAGGTCTCACCACGAAATTCTGAACCCCATCTACCCAATTTTTCCCACTTTTATTAAGTTGGGGTGGTCCAAGGGGTGGGGTCTCAGGTGACTAATGCCCTCCAGGTAATGGGTTAGTATTATGTTGATGCACCAGGTAGTTGATGCACCAGGTAATAGGTTTAGTGTTATGCTTATGTGCCAGGTAATAGATTAGTTGATGGGCCAGGTGATAGGTTAGTATTATGCTGATGCGGGTTTTCCATGGGGGGGGGGTGGTCTCAGGCAGCTGCTGTGCCAAGTAATAGATGGGGGTTTTCCTTATCATCTCTAACAACCTCTAACCCTAATTTCTCTAAAGCGATCAGCTTGGCTTCTAATATGTGAAACTTGTTAGTTTCAAAATGAGGACTGAAAGAAATTAGAAACATTTTACCCCAAAATATATTTCTTTGACATATTTTGAGATGGCTGTCATGAGTCTCAAGGTAGAAGTAACACTGCAGAGCTATCTTTTGTGAGGGGAAATTTATATCTGTAAAGACTACAGCCAAATCTTTCCTTTCCTGATCTAGAAAAATATGAACTGAGAGCCTGACACCTTTAAAGGTTTAATTGAAAATATTTACCATCTATTCCCTCTGAGGGCTGCTGCCAGTAAGGTTTCAATTATATAAGAAGACCACCTTGGCTAGCTAGTCAAGCCTCTTCCTTTCTCCCTCCCCAAACCTGTTTTTCTGCTTTGAAGCCCCCATTCTTTACAAACATCTTTACTTCATCCTGAGGATTCCCTGTATACACATTAAGTAAATAAATTTGCATCTTCTTCCTCCTGTTAATCAATCTGTCTGGTGTCAGTGATTTTTCAGCGAACCTTACAGACGGCAAGAGCCGGTACTCCCTGCATTCTACACCCCTGCTGCATCAGTGCGGGTCTGTGTGCCTGGAAGAGAGGGCACTAACAATCCATGATTCTGCTCTCATTTTGGCTCAGTTTTTGAGCAAAAAGACCTGTATGTTTGCAAAGTGGAAGAGTCTTAACTTAGAACAAGAAACCATCCCAGAAAAGTCTCTAAAACCAAAAAAGATCATATTTTACCATTGGAGGTTAGAAAATATTCTTAACTGTAGGCAGGGAAAATGAAATAAGACTGGCAGATAGCACTAGCCTACACAAAAAGTCTAATTGATCTTACTCATTGCCCTTTTTTTGAAGTTCAAAGTTAATTATTCCAAGAGATTTTTTCCTCTATCACTAACAAATGGCTATAGAAATCATTATATATATGTAGCCACTGTTTTTGGAGTAGAGGCTATTATAATAACAAGAACAACAAATTTATCTGTCTAGTATTCTTCCACTCACAAGGCACTGTCAAGTTTTCTAAATATTATTCTCCACTGAAGGGAATTGGGGCTTCTTGGAAAAATGGCCAATTCTAGAGTTAAGGAAAAAAAGTATAAGGTGAGTCTGGAGCACCTGGTGGTACCAGAAGTAGGGAAGTGCTCCACAAAACAAAAGAATGAGGGCACGTCAAAGGGACGTGCTAACCTGAAAAAACTTTTAATGACCAAAACTGGAACAATTTGAGCAACAAAATAAATAAACTAGCATTGTATTATTACCCAAAGTATAAAATAAATATACATGAGTCCATAGTGACATAAATAAATGCTTGAATGAATGAATAAATAGAGAAATAAATAAGAAAAAAGAGACAAATCTCCACAAACACCCCGTCCCTTTGGGAGTGGGCTGGACCTGCTTCCAAACAAGAGCATGGAAAGGGACAAATAGTAGCTTTACGTTGAAACCTGGCAAACACTACTTTAACCAAGTGATCCCGATTGACATCACGGGTGATAAAGTCATGTTGAGATCACATACTCCTTGACATGATGTGATAAGAAAGACACTCCACCTCTATGGTATTCTTTCTGAAAACCCATAATCCCAGTCTAATCATGAGTAAAACATCAGACAAACTCAGAATGGAAGACATTACAAAATACCTGACCAGTACTCTTCAAAACCATCAAGATCATGAAAAACAAGGAAAGACTGAGAAACTCAGTTTCTCAGATGAGACTGAGAAGAAATAACTGAATGTAATGTGGTATCTTGGATGTGGTACTGGAAAAGAAAAAGTCTATTAATGAAAAAACTGGTAAAAGCTGGGTAAAGCCTAGAATTAAGCTAACAGTAATGTAGCAATCTTGGTTTCTTAGTTTTGATAAACTCACCGCCATGATATCAGATGATAACAGTAGGGGAAACTGAAACTGAGTAAGGGCTCTGTGGGAACTCTCTGTACTAGCTTTGCAATTTTCTATAAATCTAGAATTATTCCAAAATTAAGATTTAATTTTTAAAATGTAGAGTTTTAAATGCTTCTTTATATATATGAGAAAAAGTTCAGAATTTTTAGTTCCTTACATTGTCACTAAAAACAAGTATTTCTGTCCTTCATTGATATATATAAAATCTAAAAGTTGACCCTGATTAGTCAAGCAATTTCTTAATAAATCATAGTGTAACATATGCCATGCATGGCTGATGTTTCAAAGTGCAACCAGACTTTCGGCACCAACAACTGAGGCATTTATGTCAGTGACTTAAACACAACAACAAAAATGGTGCTTGACTTACTTAAACTGTTTAAACCTTTACACAGTAGTTGTAAACAAATTTTTGTGTTTGGACATTTTGTATGTCATAAATATGAAATTTTATTTTGCTCATTGAAATTCATTCATTCAACAAAATTGATGCTAGAAACAAGAAAACAGACAATGTGATTTCAACTTCCCCTCAACCTCATTCCTTATTGGAATTCTAAACTTATGTAAAATACTGTTTTCCAGTGTCATACAGATACAAAAATGTTGATAGACTAGTATGTCAATTATAAAGTGCTTTTCAGTTCATTATAGTTATTAGTTCTCATATCACAGAATACTTCATCATATTTATTACTGGTTGAGTGTTCACATTGTTCCAGGTGCTGGGCCAAGAGTTCTGCAATCATTGCATTTATACATACATTAATATCAACATTGCCTTCATGTGGATTATTTTTATCCCTTTTTTACCAGTGTGAAGCTGAAGCCTAAAGAGGCTAAGTGTCTGATCATAGCCACACAACTAGTAAGAGGGCGGAGCCAAAATTTGAATCCAGATTCATGATTCCACAGCTCAGGTTCTGAGCTGTCATTTCATACCCTCACCCCTCATGGGACAAATGAAGGTGGCTGAAAGATGACATCAAGGTCACAAGGTGAGAAGACAAAGGCCTTGGTGCCACTTTGACACATCTATGTCCTTATGGTGCCTTGAACCTATGTCTACCGTGGGCCTTACCACATTGATTTATTTTTAAGTCTTTAAAGGAATTGCATTTTATTCATCTTTTTATTCTTCTAATGGTCATTGCCTGGAATATAGCTGATGTTCAATACAAACCCTAGTTGTAAAAAGAAACTATTATAGAGCTATAGGAAAATGTTATATGATAAAAATACAAACTGCTCATAATCCATCCTATATCTGCTATCCTCCCCCCATAGGAAGATCAAGGGTCATTTATTCACCGACATCATAGGGTGATGATGATGGTGATGGTGATTGCCTTCTACCTTAGTCCATGCTAATCTCTAATGATAGCCCTTCAGCTTGGGTATTACTGCCACTTGGAAGCCTCTCTTGCTTCCCCAGAACTGGATCAGATTTCCCTCCTATTGGACCATCAGAGTACTTTTCACTCTGTATGTAATTCCCTATTGACTTTCTGTCTTTTCCGCTAAATTGAAAGCTTATTGAGTCTTCATTGCCACTATACTCCTAGCATCTAGCACCATGTCTAAAGCACAGTTATATAATCAATATATATATTTGCCAAGACAATCCTATGACAAATTTTAGATTCTAGGACCTTAAGTGAAAATTGTGTGGTCTATGACCTATTAAGAAGAGCATGATGGAGCTATAATTACTCACCAGTTTGCCTCCTACTCAGGTCAAAAGTTGAGGCTTCCCTTGAGACGAACGAGTGAGGAGATTTTCATATATGTCAGACAAGATGTGAGTTGTCTTGTGATGGAGATATTTCATAACGTATAGAGATGGCCAGCTGGAGGTGGTGGTCCAACAGAGGCATCAGTGGTCAGAGGAGGGCATTTCTTCATTGAATGAAAAGTTCTCCATCTCTGGGGTGATTCAGGTACATCCTTGGATTATGTGAACCTCAACAGGACTTCAGTATTGCCTGGTGTCTGGTAGCAGAGAGAATAAGTTGTTATTTCCTTGACAGACAGAGGCTAGAGAGCTTCGAAAATATGACAGCTAAAGCTTTGAGAAGCTATTCACACAGGACATCGGAGCAGTACTTAAATAATTACATTAAATTTTGATTTTTGTCCTCTGGATTTTCTCATGTAGGGCAACATGTTATTGGGTGTTTTAAGAAAGATTCCTCTACTTCCCCCTTTCACTTCATTAATGTAACCAGCAATATTCAGAGAAGCACCTTACTGAACTCTCTGCCTGGCACTGGTGTGGACAGGTGCTGCTTTGGCGATCCGGGCTGACCTGGCCTGTCTCCTAAGAGCTCCTCCTCCTCCGGCCCCTGGAGCAGGCTTCCATGCTGCTGTGGGCGTCCTTGCTGGTCCTTGGTAAGTGGTGGAAAGGAGGCCTCTGCTCCCTGTGAAGCCTGAGCCTCACCACGAGCAAAAGGCCTCTCCCCTGGGCTGCTGAAATCATGGATTTCAGAATAATAGCAGGAAATGAACAAAGGGGGAAGATCTTCATTAATGGTAAGGGAGAAAAAATAACAATTTATTTCTAAGGTATGTTCTTCATCTACTTTTTCTTTTAATTGCCTATGGAAAATTCCTCCTACCCCAAAGCAGGCTTAATTCATGTTTAAAAAAAAAAAAAAAGGCAGCTAGATTCAGTTATCTCCCTAAAGCACAGATCCCGAGGACCCAGAGCAAAAGATGAACTGAGTCCCTTGTGAAGGACCATATCCTAATCGTGAGCTGAGGTGGAAATAATCTTCTGCTGAGAATAGCTGTTTCCTTCTCTGTACCCTAAGATCAAACCTGCTCTGATGTTTGCAAAGAGTAAGAGAAGAGAAGAAATAAGATGGTTTACCTTTGATTTTTTTCTCCCTGCTTCTGTAAAACTTGTCGGTATTTGTCCAAATGAGGCACTGATTTCCTAGAAGCTGAAGCTGGAGAATTAAAGAACAGTCAGTCTTTTGTACATTAAGTATTTATTAAGCATGTTTGTCTTTTTCCCACCTATATCCCCAGACCCTAACTAAGAGAAGAGTTGTTGGTGTGATTGGCACATGATGGGAGCTTAGTGGATAGTGACTTTATACTTAGTGTAGCACAGTGCTGGGCACCAGCGAGGATGCAGAGACCTGGAGGAGACCGCCTCCGCCCTCAAGAGCAGATTGGGACATCAAAGTACAAATGCAAGAACATTTTACTTGACAATACAAGAAAAAAATTACATAATGGGTCTTAAGATAATGTGTGATGATAATAATTTTTGCAAGAGATTTATTGGGATTATAGAAAAAAATAATTTTTGCTGAACACCTGACTACATCCCAAGTATTAACTTACCCAATTCTTTAACAATCAATGAGCTCAAGCTGTTATAACTCCCATTTATAAAAGAGGAAACTAAGGCACAGAGACTTCAGCATTGTGCCTAAGATTCATGCAAAGGCTAATACAGTGGCAGAGTCAGGATTTAAACCCATAATCTGACTTTGGAACTATACTTTTAATTACTACTCCCTGCTGTATGTCTAATTTTGAGTTCCAAGTAAGCTACAGTAGTAAGTGTCCGAGTCAAGAGAATAGGGAGTTTGCTTCAGCCCAGAGGCATCTGAGGTGGCTTCACAAAGGAGGTGTGATTCATCAGGGCCTTAAAGCATGGGTGACTTGACTTTGCTTGGTGCTGAAGGAAAAGAAGACTCTTCCAGGCAAGAAGATAGTAGAGCCAGATCCCAGCAGCAGCCCTATATTTAAAAAAAAAAAATACTAACAGCCACCATCAAGAACTTACTAATTTAACTCATTACAGGAATACTATAAAGAAACTGAGACTTGAAAGTTCATGTGGTTTGCCCAGGATCACACAGCTAAAATTCAAACCAGGTTTGAGTCCACAACCTCTCAGGGTGAATTTTCTGGGCCTCCTTGCCCGCGCTGATGCCTGACTCTCAATTCTCTTGCAGCTCCAGTCAGTGGACAATCTGGTAAGTCCCTCTTTGCTGTTGTCTTTTATGGCTCTAGATAACCTAATAACCATCTTTTATCTCAAATTCTTGTAAGAAGAGCCCTTGTTATCCTTTTCCTGAGAGCTGAGAGATGTGAAAACATCAGCTGCTTTGGTGACTCTGAACCTAAGAATCAGGCATTGTGGACTTCACCGTCTAGGAGCAAACCCGCCATAGTGCTGCATAAACATAGGGGGCCTGGAACACGTGTCACAGAGTCTGCAGGAGGAGGAGGTGCCACCTTGCCTGGTGTGGGATTCTGGCCACTCCTGATGGAATGCAGGGAGTCCTGGGAAGGAAAAGATAGAAGCAAGCTGCTCCTTCAAAGCGGGAGGCTGGGGCCCCAACAACTTTGCCCCCAGCCATGTGGAACCAATTTATCCCAAGTGTCAGCATTCTATGTAGATGCTCTTTTCTGCTATTAGTTCAAATCATGATGCCGCTGAGCCCCCGTAGGTCCTGCTGCTCAGCAGAAAGCCCAGTCTGCCGCTGGCGGCCGCCTCACAGGTGTTTTGGCCATCCCTGTGGGGAGCTCCTGGGAGCTGCGGGCTGTCATCCTGCCGGAGCCAGCAGGGACTACGGCCCCTTGACACACACTCTTCTGCAGTTTCTCAGCCTGCTGGTCTCCCGCTCCGTGCTGTGGACACAGACCGTTTCCCTCACATTGCTGCCTAACGGCGACAAGACTGTAACTTGGCAAGACTTTGCTAATGGTTCTAGGATTAGCAAATGAAATGAAGAAAGTGTCTTATGTCGGCTATTACGGTTAATCTCAAGGCCCATCAGCTCTGTCTCAACCACATGAAGGCCCTGAAAGGTGTGTCTCCTCCCGGCCATAGGGCCACCTGCACCTAGGAGGGGCAGCTTTCTCAGACCAAGAGCGATCTAGCTGCGTACCCTAAAGGAAGGGATTCTCCTTCCCTCCAGCAGAAGACCTACTGCCCGCACCCCCTCCCTAGCCCCAGATGCTTCCCAGGACCGTAGCTGGTGGGGATTTCTGTTCTCTTCAGGAGAAACACAATTCTGTTCCCACTGGGAACGCAGAGTATTCTGTCCAAACCTTTAAAGAGAAAATTCTTTTAAAGTCTGCAGAGACACATAAATGTTTTATATTTCCAAACAGACATTTAGCGTCTTCATTTAAAACACTGATTCAGGTTACTTTACAGTTTTTGCTCCCAAACAGAGGGAAGGCATTTTCTTTACATTTGGTTATAACTAAAAGACTTATTGGGGAAGTTCTTCCAGAAAAAAGTAAGAATATCTAAAGTCTGAAATTTTAAAAAGGCAATTGCCTATAAGCCCTTAAATGTAGACAGTCCTTATCTGAGTATAAAAGGTCCCAAGAAGAAAATACACCTACAGTGATTCTATTTAAAATTTTATAGTAAACACCACACCCCAAAATTGAGATTTTATTTTTGAAACTTAATACAAATGGAGAACAGGGAGACAGCGTGGCATCCCAGAGAAAGAGAAGGGGGTGGGTGCCAACCCTAAGGCCAAGTGGCTTGCTGATTTTATGAGGACAAAGAGAATGCAAAAAAAAAATTGTGATCATTGTGAGAAACCGCTGCATCTGTTCCTTTCTTTCTTCTTGGCAGCAAGTTGATAACAGAAGCCAAAGCTGTGGCAGGATGTCAAAGTGCAAGAGTTGGCTCTCCTGTCTTTCCTTGGAGAAGGGATTATTGCAGGAGATGTGACTCTGCCCTTGAGATATGTCTGAGGCCTGAAACTGCTGCCACCCAGCCAACTTCATTCACCCGCAGCCCAAGCAGCAGCCAATACGCAGCATCAGCAGGTTTTACGGCAGAGAAAGAGCCTCTATTCCGCATAGGGCTAAATGGGGAGACAGGAGAAATTTCTCAAATCCACTTCCCCGAGAATTTGGGAGACACGGTTTTTAAGGATAGTTGGCAGGCAAGGGATTAGGCAATTAAGGTCGTTAATCGGGGCAAAATTATAGGTGTGTAAAAATCATCTGCTTGTATTGTTTCAGTCCCTGGGGTCACAATTCCAGTTGAGTTGGTTTCTTGGTGTGGTCTGCTGGTCTGAGTGGGCCAATGAATCCACTGGAATGCAGGGTTTCGAAGATGTCTCAAAAGCTATGTGTAGGTTTCAAAAAGGTGATATTATCTACGGAGAAAGTTAAGAATCTTTATGGACACAGGTATGGGGAGAAGTTAAGAATCTTTATGAGCACCAGATGCGTGGCTTTGAGGTAGCAATTACAGAGAAGCAAAACAGGGGGACAGCGACTAATTATTATCATTATTTTTAGCTAGGCCGTTAGCACAGTTCTTGCCCTGCACCCTGTTTTTGACTTGTGTGAAGGACAGTTTCAAAACTCACAACCTGCTGTTCACTCAGGAACTCTGTAAAAACAGATCCTCAAAAGTAATTTTAAGAGAGTAAGATTTACATGTCTTTTCCATCTATTCGGCTCTTTTCAGAAGTTGTGCAAAACAAAGCTCCTGCAGGGTGCCTGTTAGTGAGGGAACTCACAGGATTGATCTTTAACTGTTACTAGGAAACTGCGAGATTAGATATTTTCCTGTTAATTTTGTAAGGCCGCCCCTTGCACAAACCCAAAAGGAGTCCAGCCTAGGTGCCTTGCTTGCGGCTCAGAAAGCCAGTTACTGAGATGGGTATTGCCAGGGAAGGAAGGGTTTTGTTGCAATTGATGTCACCCAGGAGACAGAGATATTTCTCAGATCTGTCTCTCTGACTGACTAAGCGCAAGGGCTCTTATAGTAATTTTGAAATGCAGATCAGGTCGCGTGGGGTTTGAAGTCATGGGGTCTGCAGGTGGTCTGGTTCTAGAGTCAGCTGTTGGTGAGGACAGTGAGTCATCAGGAAGTCCCGTGGAGAAGTTAGTTAAGCAAAAAGATTAAAATGTTTTATTCATTAGGCCTCACTGATCTGAAAGTCTGAGATATTGGGTAGAGAACAAAAAATAACTTAGGGAGGAGGTCATTTTATAAGGCCAATGACAACACCTTTACAAACAGAAATTGTCTTTGTAAATAAAAAATCTCTTACCAAAGAAAAACTTGTGCTCTGTTTTTAGACCTTTTCCTGTTTCTGGTGCTTCTCAATGGCCTTTAGCTCAAAATAATCCATATGCCAAAGAAGCAAATTTGGGGGAGGCATATTCTGGTACCCTGTACACACAAACCCTCATCTTAGAGAGGTATCTGTAGCATGAGGAGCCGGGGCGGGAGTCCAGAAGAAATGCCTTTACTGATTATCTACCTGAGGACCAGGTCTACCAGAAAAGGTAAGAGGATTTGTGAGCCTCCCATCACCGATTAATGATAGTAGATCCTGCTAGGTTTGCCCTCTGAAAGGCCAGTCTGCTCCCGCAGACCCCTGAGCAGCCAATGTACCCAGGGTTGAAGTGAGGACACTTGGAGGCTCTGCAACCTGGGGAAACAGCAGCCCTCCCTGGGGGCATCTTAGGGGTTCTCCAATGCCAGATGCTCCAGTGTATCCCAGACAAACCACTGTGGCTGGGACGGAAGTCACCTCCGCCTCACATGCATCTCTCCTCTCCTCTCAGCAACTGCACACAAACCTGTGATTTCCCTCCATCCTCCATGGACCACTGTCTTCCAAGGAGAGAGAGTGAATCTGACTTGCAATGGGTTTCACTACTCACCACAAACAACAAAATGGAAATGTTCGTATTTGGGGAAAGAAATAGTAAGAGACACCCCAGGAGACACCTTCGAGGTTCGTGAATCTGGAGAGTACAGATGCCAGATTGGGGAGTCCACCCTAAGTAACCCTGTGCGCTTAGTCTTTTCTACAGGTGAGAAAGAAGGTGAATTAGTTAAAACTTTAGAAATGGTTTCGTCTTAGCTCCTTGGAGGTTCCAACAACTGGGGTCCTTCATTCCTCTCTAACCCTTGACTTCAGCTATTAATACTTTCAGTTTCACATTCTCCCTAATTGTCTACCAGCATTTTCCAAACTACTATTGGAGCTTGAGTTTAACTGTTTAATATTAATCCACATTTCTGTAGATGTACATAGTCAAGGAAACAAGTTAGTTTTGGGGATATAGAAATGAAGCTGTCTGAGATCCCGCCCTGTAGGACTTTACAGCGTCATCAGGGAGAAGGTGACATGTGCACAGATGTGTAGTGTGGTGAGCACAGGCAGAAACTGAAAAGTGCCATCGGAGTTGGAGGAAGGAAATCTCCACCCTCAGGCCTTTCATCCTCACCTGTCCTGCTATCTGTCCCTTCTTTATTCCTTCCTTTCTATCTGACTGGCATCAAGTTCCCACATCTCTTCCTGTCTAGTTTTGCCTCATTTAGAGACAAGGGTTTGTATCACCTCCAGGGCAGGGCTCTATAGGAGTAGGCATTCAACACAGTCATCTAAGAGAGAAAGGACAGAGCTAACCTCAAATTAGAATCTACACAGCATGAGAATTTCCATAGCGGACCATATTCACTGTCCCTTGAACCTAGACTTGTGTCTGTGACAATAATCCTGCTGCGTAGGATATTCCATTGCATCAAAATACTTTCTTGTAAAGTTCTCCAAATGCTACTTTGATAGCTCCTGCTCTGAGATTTGGTGAGCAGGTTGGTGTTAAATTTTGCCATATTCTATAATATTGGGGATTTTGATCATACCTCCTCTCAGTTTTTTTCCTTCCATATCAGAATCTTATATTTTGAATCTGACCTTGAATGATTGAATAGATGTGTTTGGGATTTATTTAGGAACTGTATCTGAAGCATGTCACATTGATTTGCAAGGAGATGAGTGAGCTTGGATCAGGAGACTAAATCCTGTGGCACAAAAAAAAGAAGAAAATATAAAGCCTTTGTAATTCAAGAGACACAGAGGAGGGAGGTAGCAGGAGTGCCCTGAATGACAATATCTTCTCTTTGTGTCATTTCCAGAACCCCTCATCCTGCAGGCCCCATATTCTGTGTTTGAAGGTGACACATTGGTTCTGAGATGCCAGAGAAGGGGGAAAAAGAAATTAACTGCTGTGAAATACATTTGGAATGGAAAAACTCTTTCTATTTCTAATGAAAGCCAGGATCTTCTCATCCCACAAGCAAGTTCAAATAATAATGGCTCTTACCAATGCATTGGAACTGAGGACAAAAATTATGTATTTAGATCAAATTCCAAAATGATCAAAATTCAAGGTAAACCTTTCATTTCATATAAATTTGCTCTGTGATGTCAGGATGGGGAAACTGAGCGTGTAAGGAGGGAATTTATAGGTTAATATTGAAACTATGGCTAGATGAGAAGCATAAGTCCTTTAAGAGACAGAGGAAGTGGGGTGATGGAACTTCAATAAACCTGGGGAAGAGAAATGTGATCGAGGGCTTGGTAAGCTTGTCTCGCTGTGTGCTGAAGTTCCCTGGGATTGAGAATCCAACCCTGTCTCTCCCAGAGTGCTCAATACTCTCATGCTGAGAATCTGATTTACCTTTTTTCTCTAGAACTATTTCCACATCCAAAGCTGAAAGCCACAGTCTCTCAGCCTACAGAGGGGAATTCTGTAAACCTGAGCTGTGAAACGCAGCTTCCTCCAGAGAGGTCAGACACCCCGCTTTACTTCATCTTCTTCAGAGACGACGGGGTCGTCCTGTCAGACCAGAGCAAGTCTCCAGAACTCCAGATCCCAACCATATGGAGAGAAAACTCAGGATCTTATTGGTGTGGTGCTGAAACAGTGAGCGGTAGTGTCCACAAACGCAGCCTCCCACTACAGATCCAAGTGCAAAGTGAGTGTCGGAGAGCCAGGTGGCAAAGCAGAGCTGTGACATCTTCTCTGCCTCTCCTTGTCCCTCTGGTCCGGTGGGCGTGGGGACTGCCCAACAGAGATGGATTTTGTCATCCTGACAGAGGCACCAGGCTTAGGCTGAGAAGTGCTATAATAAAAGCAATGCATGATTTCTTTTCCACCTCTATTTCCCTAAAAACTCAGTCTTCCTTTGAAACTGTCACCTCGGAGTGAGAGCTGATTTGAGAGCTGAGGAAAACAAAACAAGAAAACAAGATGCCCTGCTACTGAGTTGGCAGATTCTAGAATGCCAGCTCTTAGGACAAACTACTTAGAAGACAAGTGTCATCTCTTACTATTCTGTAGCAATAAACAATGTGAGTGCCTGCAATTTGTACAGTGGAAGAGGAGATATATACACAGAAAGACAAACACAATAAAAACAGCTTTTGTTAGGTACCAAAGCAGAACTTCTGGAAATAGGTGTGGTCTGGCCTAGTGCCATGATAGCCACTATTGCTATCACCTATCCCTCAAAACAATTCTGACCACCATCCAGGACATCAGACAAAACCCAAATGCTTCTCTGGGGTTAGTCCATTTTTCTCTCCTTGGGCCTTATGTATCAGGATGGAAAGCTTATCACATTTAGTGATGTTCTAGGCCCAAAATCCACGGTCTGTTGGCCTCAATGCTAGTATATCTTAAAGTCACATAAAAAGTGACCCCATCGAACACTCCAGCCCTGCCTACACTCACACCTGGCCCTCACCTGTCATCTCATTTTTACGTAGGGATCCCCGTGTCTGGAGTGTTCATGGAGACCCAGCCCCCAGGGGACCAGGTGGTTGAAGGGGAGGTGCTGGTCTTTGTCTGCTCTGTGGCTGAAGGCACTGGGGACACCATGTTCTCCTGGCACAGAGAGGACATGAAGGAGAGTCTGGGGAGGAAGACTCAGCGTTCTCAGAGAGCAGAGTTGGAGGTCCCCGTCATCAGAGAGAGCCATGCCGGCAGATACTACTGCGCAGCTGACAACAGCTACGGCCCCGTACAGAGCGGGGTGGTGAATGTCACTGTGAGAGGTGAGTTTTAATTTCTACTGACCTGATTTATTCTCAGCAAACTCTCTCAGATTAGGGGTGGGCACAGCTAACGATACCCTTGTGACTCTCCTTTTTCTGTTTCCATTTTTCCATCCTCCACTGAGATAGACAATTTCTTCCATTAGAGTATTAGTAACTCAGCCAGGTCAGAGTAAGGTACCACAGTGAGGTGATGCTGGCCAGAGCCGTTTTGCCCCTTGGAGGTGATTTTGTGTGTCTGCACTCTGATCCAGGGTGTGTTATTCTCAAAGAGGAGCCTTCCCTCGCCAGCAACTACACCTCTCCTTTTAGTAAGTCATCCACAGCACATCAGACCAGTGTCCTCAAGTTGGACAGAACCAAAGGCATGAGGCATTTACTCCATTACTGTAGGCTTGAGGGATTCTGGGTAACCAAACTGTGTGCAGGTCAGGGAACTTACAAGTAGGAGAGAAGACACAGAGTTCAGTTTCGTCCATTGAGGAGATAAGTTTTCCAAAGGGATCCCCCAGTCCTAGCTCATATCCTTCTCATCCTCTGTCTCCAAGAGACCACACTGGACAGCAGACAACACCCAAATGCTTGTCCAGGGTTAGTCCAGTTTTCTTTCCTGGGGCCTTCTGTGTGAGGATGGAAAGTGTATCACATTTAGTGATGTTCTAGGTCCAAAATCCATAGTCTGTTGGCCATTCTCACCTGTCATCACTCAGCAACCTCAGCACTAAGGAAACGGTCTCTAGTGGGCATCAATTCCTTCTTTATCTCAGGTTTAGCTGCATCTGCTATCCAATAAAGCTAGCTTTTATTGAAAAGTTACTGGAAAGCTAGATTTCCCTGCTCTCTTTTCCAATAAAACTCCTCAAAAGTTTTCTCTACTCACGCTCTATACTTGTCTCATATTCTTTCAAATCTACCACCACCAGGCTGGCCTTACTCCACTGAAATGACTCTTGTGAGGATCACTAATGATCTCTGTGTTTGTTGCTAAGGCCAATGGAAAATTCCCAGTTTCCATTCTACTTGACCTATCTGTAGCTTTTTGTTTGTTTGTTTGTTTGTTTTTAAAGACGGTGTCTGGCTCTATAGCCCAGGCTGGAGTGTAGTGGCACAATCATAGCTCACTGCAGCCTCAAACTTCTGGGCTCAAGCGATCCTCCTCACTCAGTCTCCTACCTCAGCTTCCCAAATACCTGTGATTACAAGTGTGCACCAGCATGCCTGGCTAATTTTTTTATTTTTTGTGGAGATGGGGTCTTGCTATGTTGCTTAGTCTCAAGTGAGCCTCCTGCTTTGGCCTCTCAAAGTGCTGGAATTACAAGTGTAAGCCATGGCACCCAGCCTCCAGCTTTTAACACAATTAATCCCTCTCTCCATTGTCAAACACTTTCCTCCTAGACTTCTGGGACACAACTCTCTCTTGCTATTCTACCTATTCATCAGATGCTTCTTTTATGTTTCCTTTCTGGATCCTCATCATATCTCCAACCTCTTCATTTTGGGGACCTCCAGGGCTGTTCTCAGACTCTTTCTGTGCCCACTCTCTATGTCGTCTCTTCTAGTCTTGTGACTTTAAATGCACTTATGATTTCTATATGCTTATGACTCCCAAACTCAACCTGCAGCCTAGTCCTCCAGCCTGAACTCAAGACCCATATATCTAAGTACATAAATCAAGTACTCAGCACCACAAGAGTAGCTAATTAGCATCTCAAACAACTCATCCCAAACCAAGCTGTTGATTTTTACCCCAGATAAATTCCTGTATAAAGCCTCCTCTTGCTAAACATAGAAATCTCTTCTCCTAGTTGCTCAGGCCAACAATCTGGGCATCATTGTTGGCTCTTCTTTTTGTTTCATCCCTTGTATTCAATTCACCTGCAAGTCCTGATGGCTCTACTTGCAAAATATAGCCAGAACCTGACTACTTTTCGCCACCACCATTACCAGCACCTGGTTCAAGCCACAAGCATCCCTTGCCTGGATTATTGCAATAACGTCCTAACTAGTCTTCTGTTTCACCTGTTACTCCCAGTCTATTCTCAATACAGCATCAGAGAGGACCCTTAAATCATAGGTCAGATCATGTTTCTCTTCTGCTCAAAATCCTCCCCTGGCTTCCTATGTCCTTCAGAGTGACAGCCAACATCCTCTCAATGACATACCAGGCCCTGCATGATCTAGCCCCCTGTCACCCTGACCTTATCTCCTGCCACTCTCCCCTCACCTTCTCTACTCCAGCCACACTGACCCTCTGTCTCTTCCTCACACTTTCCAGGGACACTCCCACCTCAGGGCCTTTGCACTGCTCTTCCCTGATATCCTCATGTTCACTCCCTCACTTTCTCCAGGATGATTCTCACCTTTTCAGTGAGTCTTTCCCCAACCAGCCTTTGTCACACAGCAGCCCTTTACTCCAGAGCTCCCTCTCCCAGTTCTTCTTGGTCCCCTCCCACAGCACTTATCCCCACCTGCCATGCCATGACACCCTTGTTTGTTTGCTGCATTCTCCCACTCCTCTCAGATTGGCCTCATAAGGACAGATCCTTGTTTTGACACCATTGTATCCCAAGTGCCCAGAACAGTGCTGACTCAGGCATTCAATAAACATTTGTTGAATGAGTGAATTTTGCATACATCTTCTCTCTTGTGACTCTCCTTTTTCTGTTTCTATGGGTTTTTTTTTTTTTAACAGAATAGCAATCCTATAAAATAAAGATATCATTATTTCTATTCTACAGAAAAGGAAAGCGAATCTCAGAGAGGTTTGGCAATTTGCATAAGGTCACAGAGCAGCCTGGATTTGAGCCTTGATGCAATCATTTATCTCTGAGAGAGAGAGAGCACGCATTGTCAACGTTCTTCAAAGAAACACCGCACAGTCAAGTACTTGCTGTCCACTAGCTAAATAAGCAGAGAGCTGTACTGTTTATATGAGTGGTGAGCTCTGATGGAGCCATGAACCTGAATAGCTTAGTTACAGGCTCTGGGAAGGGGTTGCTATGCTAACGGCCCAGCTACTGCTCAATTTTCCCTTCAACTCCCTTGAGGCAGGTCCTGTGATCAATGGGGCCCTCCCGGGTCAGGAGATTGAGATGTTTTCCCAGAACCAGGTGCCACAGAAGAACCTGCATCTCAGTCTGGGAACAGCATGGGGAAAGGTGACATTGGGTGTAATTCCCAGCAGGGCAGGGCTGAGACTGAGCCAATGGCATTCCAATGGCATTTCAAGAATCAGCTCAGGTCAGGGGAGAAAGGATTAGCAAAGCTGAGAGCTGCCAAGGGCACCCTAGAAGATCACTGAATGCCCTGAAATCCAGAGTGACACTGGAGGTGGAGGTGCTGCTACTCCCGCAAAGCTCGTATACTGAAAAGTTTCCCTCAGGGAGTACAGAGGTTATAGTCCCTAAGGGGGGCAATAGTGAATCTGTTGGTAGTTCACACTTAAGTGTAAAGTATTCTTCTTCCTTTTAGGGATTAAGGTCATTAGAATGGCCAGCCTCCCTGATGTGGGCAGTGAGCTGGTCACTTCACACGTGTGATTTCATTTTATTCTCATGACAGCCCTGCAAAGCAGGTGTCATCATCCACTAAGGAAACAGATGATTTCAGAGATTAAGCAGATGTCCAGGATTCAGTTGATATTGAGGGGGTGGATATTTCCTCCTAGATCTGTTATTTGTGGACTTTATGCAAAATCTCTGCGCTTAGAAATCGAAGAATTTATAACAGGGGAGGAACTCCATAATAACCTTGAGCACGGGGCTAAACTGGCCTATCTTGGTCATCTCCAACTGCCGTAAAAAATGTCATAGAATGGGTGCCTTAAGCAACAGAAATTTATTTTCTTGTGGTTCTAGAGTCTGGAAGTTCAAGATCAGAGCACCAACATGGTTGGGTTCGGGAGAGGGCTCTCTTTCTGGCTTACAAAAGACTGCCTTCTTGCTGTGTCCTCACATGGCAGAGAGAGAGAGCAAAAACAAACTTTCTGGGGTTCCTTCTTAGGAGGGTGCTAACTCCATCTTTACAGCCCCACCCTCATGACTTTATCTAAATCTAATTACTCCCAAAGGCACCATCTCCAAACACATCATGTTGGGTTTAGAGCTTCACCATATACATTTGGGGTGGTGCGACACAACTCAATAGAAAGCATGGGCTGAGGTTGGCGGGGTGATGCTATGTAGGAGCAGGTCTAACCTATGGGGTTGTCCACTAAGCTGACAGAGAGCAGCATGAAGTTCCTTAGAGCCAAGAGTATAGTGTAAGGACACCAAATAAGAGCTAATATTAACATTTACATAGACATAGCACTTATGTGCCAGGCACTGTTCAAAGCACTTTACATATATTAATGCATTTAATTCACCAACAATCATAAATAGCTACTATTAATATTATTCCCATTTTACAGATGAGAAAACTGAGGCACAGAGAGATTAAATAATTTTCCCTGGTCACATAGCTAGTAACTGAAGGAGCTGGGATTCTAACCCAAATATCTGGTCTTATAATCTGTGCCTAAGACAAATTTCAATTACTATCCCCAAAGCAGCCATTTCTTCTAGGAAATACGGATAGCAAGAAGGGGGAATAACTTGCTTTCTGCCCACTGAATCTGGAAGCCCAGGCCCAGGAACAGCTGATTCCGATTTTGCACAGGTGGGCGCCGCAGCAATGGGGAGATTCAATACGCGAGGTGGTGGCCAGGCTGCTCTGCCCTGGATTCCCCCTGCTCTGCACCCCCAGGTCAGCCATCATGGTGCGGAGGCTGGCTGCTGCCCCTTGAACACTGTTTGTAGGTGGAACCACTCAGGCCAAACAGCAGGTTTGCTGGTTTTGTCAGGAAGGGGAGGAAAGAGACAGAAATGTCACCAGCCACTGCTGGCCGGTGGCCACTCTGTGCCAGAAATCGTGGATGAAAATAAATGGAGGTGATCGTCAGTGTTGCTATTGTTCTAATATCTGGATCTCCTCTGTCTACTTCTGTGATACTTGTGTCTGGAGTCAGAATTTGGTTCACCTGAGGACCAAGAATCTGTATGAAAAGCACCACCGCCCCCTAGTCTTTGTCTCTCTGTAGCCCTTATCAGCACGAGACATGTTGTAAATTTATTTGCTTATTGCCTGTCTCCCCACCCTACACCATAAGCTCCATGAGGGCAGGGACTTCACTGTCTTGCTCACTGCGGTATCCTCAAGGTTTAGATCAGCACCCAGCACAGGGTAGCTTCAGTAAATATTTGTTGAATGGATGAGTGGAATTAATAAAATCTCTCTTGCTATGGATGAGAGGAGAGGAGAATGGACCTAATGGAAAAATCAGAACCCCCATACAATTTACTTGATTGTTTGTAATTTTCCATCAGTTTTTTCCTCCTCTGCCCTTCAGAGCACATTAGGCGCAGGCTTCTATGAGGAAGGAGGCTGGCACCCTTTCATTGTGATGTCCCAATATACTTTCTTAATGGACAGTACATTCAGAGTTACTGCTGCTTCCACCGGTGCCCTGATCAGTGGCAGTATTTGCTTTCTATGGCAGACAGACTGCTGTTCCTGAGTTAAGTGCTGCAAACCGCCGTTGCATGACATCTTTCTAGTGTCTGGGGGGAAATTTCCAGGAAGCTAGATTATAAAAATCCACAATAGGATTTCCTCGCCATCATTAGTTTCTGAAATGATTCACTGAAGTTGTTAGAGGGAGCTATCTCCTGTGCCACTCCAGCCCCAGCCCACCCAGAGTGAGCTTCTCCAGCCATAACCCGGCCCAAAGTGTTCTCATGAGTCCCCATCCTTTAGATTCCTCCCTCTCCCAGGGCTTGGGACCCCAGCCAAGCTGAGGAGAGGGCAATTCCAAGCCCTGAACCTCTCTGCTAGGGCTCACACGGGTTCTTTCCCCTCAGGGACTTCAGGCAACAGAGATGGCGTAGTTGCTGCGGGAGCCACTGGAGGGCTGCTCAGCACGCTTCTGGCTATGGCTCTGCTGTTTTCCTGCTGGCACTGGAGGAAATCAGGTTTGTGCTCCTCCCTTACCTTTGCTAGAGTCCCTTCCCTGTCCCTGACCCAGACACCTCAGCTGATGGCCAGCCTCGTGACCACCAGGCCACCATTCCCCACTGGCTACGCCCAACATAGACGCAGTGGGTGAGAGCTGCTGATATCTGGTCTGGTTTATTAAGTCAAGCGAAAGGGAGGGAGGAGTGAAATTTTTAATGCAAAGTTTCAACGACTTTACCTGAACAGTTTACTTGGGCAGTTTCTTTGATTCATACAAACTGGCCAATTAGATACTTCAGTCCATCCTAAATCCACCATGAATGGAGATTTGAAATAAACTGAAGGGCTCTGAAGAAATGATTGAGAATGGGAGCTAGCTAATTTCTATCCTTCTGCCTCCTCAGAGACTTCCCTGGGTCCAAGCTTGAACCCGTAATCTCACGCTCCACCAACCCTGATCTCCACAGGTCAGCCTCCCCACCTCTAGCCAGGGTCCCCACCTGGGGAGAGGGTCCCTCCTAGGCACTGTCTGCCATGTGCTTCCAAAGGCTCCTTGCCTTAGCCCAGGTCAGGCTAGCTTCAGATGCCGGAAAACCTGGTGTAGAAGACAAGCACAGAACCTTTTCAGTTCTAGAATAATTGTCTACATCCTTCAACTCTTTCTCTTCATTCAATTCAGTTTAATTCAGCACCTCTGCATGCCCTGAGTAGGGCTGGATGTAGGGAGCTCTGGACCTCTGACCACAAGTCTCTTTAGTAAGGCTGAGTCCGAGCCTGAGGTTCCTCTGGCATGGCCACAGAGGTTCCTGGAAGCCCACCTACAGCTCACTACTGTGCAGGAGTGATGATTTCGTTATGTTTAATATTTCCCAAGGTACTGCAACACAGACTTGAGCCCTAATAATGTCTCAAATAATTGTATATTGGATTGTATGGCCTTGGCCCCAACAAGTTGTATGCTTTGTTCAATACTTTTTCACATCATTTTCATGAGAATCTGCGACTGGCCCCATGTTTGAATTGACTTTCTTGATGAATTCTCTTATAAGGAGCTCATGTATATGAAGTCTTTGAAAAAGAGCTCCCTCTGCTGGCATAAATGCACCTTTGCTTTATTTTGCAGGAGAAGGTTTCCGGGGAAATGAAACCAGGTGAGTCCTCAGCTTCTGTGCGTGCCTTTTTTGTTTCCCAAGTACACAATATGCAAAACTGTGGGGTTACAAAATTAGGTCAAGTTATTTGTCTTTGACCCTGTGGCTAGATGCTCCTATTTTCGCATTCCTTAAATCGGCCCCAAATGAAACTTTCTAGAAATGTTCTTGTCGGCTAATAGTATTTTAGAGTTTGCAAATATTTAGATCATTTTTTTATTTGAAGCTAATCAACTCATTAAATGGATGATACTAACGGTTATAGATTTTTCTGGATTGGCACAGAATATTTCTGGTACAAATAGTCCTATAGCTAGATAATGTGTTACTATTACTATGCATACAATGACTAGATTCTAGATTTTCTATAATGTTCTAGATTTTCCAGGGAAGTCTAATATTCTTTTTGCCCAGACATGCACATATACTCATTAGACTGTGTGTCCTTAACTTCCATTTGGAAAATATGGTCCTCTTCCTCAGTCTGTGCTGAGGGATTAGAGCATGAATTGTGCTCTAGAGCATGTCAGTGCTCCAGGGATTAGAGCATGAATTGTGTCTAATTCCTTCTTGAATTGTCCAGACACGACAATGGAAAGACATTTAGTCACTACTTCCTGATAAGCCTGGTATTTTTACCAACCAAGAGTGACTATTCCAACTATGAGCCAATTGTTACTAGGACGTCAAAGACTCTCTGGCCTTATTCCCAGGCAGCCTTCCCAGGCCACAGCCCCAGAGTTCCTTTCAAAAGAACCTCTGTGGAAAGTAATATGGAGATACCTCAAAGAGCTACAAGTAGAGCTACCATTTGATCCAGCAATCCCATTACTGGGCATCTACTCAAAGGAAAAAAAAGACATTCTATAAAAAAGACATCTGCACTAGAATGTTTATAGCAGCACAATTCACAATTGCAAAGATGTGGAAACAACCTAAGTGTCCATCAATACATGAGTGGATTAATAAAATGTGGTATATGTATACCATGGAGTTCTACTCAGCCACAAAAAACAATGGTGATCTAGCACCTCTTGTATTATCCTGGATAGAGCTGGAGCCCATTCTACTAAGTAAAGTACCACAAGAATGTAAAAACAAGTACCACATGCATGCACCATCAAATTGGTATTAACTGACCAACACTTACGTGCACATTTAGTAGTAACATTCATCAGGTGTCAGGCAGGTGGGAATGGAGAGGAGAGGATGGGTATATTCACATCTAACGGGTGTGGTGCGCACTCTCTGGGGGATGGACATGCTTGAAGCTCTGACTCAGATGAGGCAAAGGCAATATATGTAACCTAAACATTTGTACCCCCATAATATGCTGAAATTAAAAAAAAGAACAATCTGACTCTATATAGACCTATTAAAGCTCCAGTTAAACCACTCAGGGTTTCCAGTTCCCTACTGACTGCTGACTTTCCCTCAACCCCCTTTCTCCTCGACCTCTCTCCCAGGCCGTCTCCCTCTCCTGCATGTTATAATGTTCCAGGATTGTCATGTGTTCCTATGTCTCACAGGAGCCCCCCCACCGCTGGCCCAGGAGAGTCCTCCCATTCCATCTGCCCTGTCCAGGTGGAGCTGCAGCCGGTGTATGGCAACGGTGAGGATTCCCCTGTAGGAAGCTTCTCCTGGCCTCAACCAAGGAAAGAAACTGTACTGGGAAATGCCCCTGGTCCCCCTATGGTATCCCAAATCCAGATATTCCCAATAAATAATTACTCCATTGTGTGTCCAGAAAAAGTGGAGGGGATGCTTGGGAAGGGGCATCTGCAGCATGTGATATACTAACAGGGACAGCCTCAAAAGTGTCCTTTTCTTTCCAGTGCACCTCAAAGAGGGAGACTTGGTATATTCTGAGGTTCAGACTATTCAGCTGGGAGAAGAAGGGGAAGGTACGTCTCTAGGAAGAGATTCTGGCTGCAAACTATATTCATTCCTTCAACAAATATTGGCTGAGCCCCTCCTTTGTGCTAGGTACTATTGTAAGTATGGGAAGTCAGTCAGTAAACAAGGCAGACAAAAATCGCTCAGCATGGAGCTTACATTCTAAAGAGGGAAGACAGACCATACCCCTTGAATGGTAGAATTAGAACTGCCACCAATTTTCTTGGGTTAATTGAGCACATCTTATAGATAAAAGATCTCTACCTTCTTTCATAAATCTTTTTGCTGTTCTTTGTACCCTGTCCTTGACGTATTTGTCAAAACACCATTTAAGCTGAGCATTCTGTTGATGGACTAGTTATATTTTAGGCACTTGAAGTATTAATGATCTGTAGAAATGTTTCTTCACCCATTCCTTAAGGTTTTCATAAAAAATACACAATATATTTTTGCTAAAAATCAGAACAAAAATTAAGTATCCTTCTGATAGAAATCGTGATCTCAATGCTGTATGTACTAAGGTTGCCCTTAGGTCTGAATGAATAAATGCTTGTAAAGTACCTACTATGTGGTAGGCATTGTGGTGAGAACATTTATATATAACATTACATATATATGTGTGACAACTTTTTATTAAATGCTGAAAAATGTAAGTTTTACATTACTTTATTCCTTTGGTTAGTATTGGATTTTAAATTTTGTTTTTAAATTTTGTTACTTGGTGTGAATTGGATCTTTTCGAGGCTTGCTTTTAAGCTTTGTTAGGGCAAGCTCTGAGCAACCTTTAGAGTAGGGCTAACCTATCCCTAATATTAAAGCAGTGCATTCCCCAGGATTCTACATCAGCTGGCCCATGTATTACAAGACATGCATGAGCTTCAGGTGTTATTCTGCCTGTTCTTTCCTAATGGTTCTTACTCTGGCCTAAGATAGTTTCCTCTCACATATGTGCCTATCAGTATTCAGCCAAAGACTTGAGGAGAACTCTCTGCAGATCTCTGGAGCTCTCAATCTACGTTGCTGCTATCTCTCTGGTACTCTGTCCTGTGATTCTAGCTGCTTTAGTGTAACAGGACTGTTGGTCTCTGTTGCTTCAAGTCAGCAAGGCTTCAAGTCAGAAGCCAAGTTCTGGTGGGCTACTCAGTCTGTGCTATGGCTTGATCCTAAGCCGGCACCACCGTAAGGCCCCACTTGTCCTGTACTGCCTTCTGTCCAATGCCTGAAAACCATCGTTTTGTCCTTTGCTCTGGTTGTTTAAAATGGTAAGGTAAATCCAGTCCCTGTTATTCCACCTTGACCACAATGAGCAGTTCTAGAGAAGTTATCTCTCCTCCTAAAGAAATCTCTTCAACAAATCTTTCTTTTCCTGCTCACACTTCCTTAATGTGGTTGATTAACCCAGGCTCTTAGAGTCAAAGAAACAAACAGTTCTATTTCGTTTATAAATCTACATATGGCACCTCACTTGAGAATTTAAAATCTCCAGTATCTTTGTGCCTTGTGGGAATTTCAGCTGTAACCTGATGCTGAACTTGTTTTACAAGTGAAGTACTAATACTGTGCATATGACTCAGAGAGGTTAAGAACGTTCTCACGGTCACAAAGCCAGTAAAAGACAAAGCCAAGATGAGATCTTCTGTTGTGCTACAATATTTGCTGCTTGTACAGCCTATTACTATATTTGACCAACATATATCACCTGATGATCCTCTGCTATGTCTGTCACTTTGCTCCATAATCCACCTCTATTAATCGGGACCCTTTGAATGGTAGAATTTGAACTACTACTAATTTTCTTGGGTCGATTGAACACATCTTATCTTATAGAGGTACCTTGATCATTTTGCTGTTCTTCACACTCTGTTTTTGACATATTTGTCAAAACACCATTTGAGCTAAGCATTCTGTTGACAGACGAGTTATATTTTAGGCACTTGAAGTATTAATGGTCTGTAGACAGGTTTCTTCCCCTGTTCCTCAAGGTTTTGCATGAAGACTTTGAAATCACATGCAAAGTTCTATGCATGTGACCAATATTCTGGGGAGAGAGTACATAGCTTTTATCATATCATTAAAAATATTGGTAGCCCCGGATTGAAGAGCAAGATGGCGGAGTGGAGGTGACCTCCTGGATTTGTGCTCCTGGAGAGAAAGGCGTGGATCTCCACCTGCCACAACGCTGGAGGATTGCTCCTCCACGGGAAGGGTGAGGTGAACCCACGGAGAATCACCGTGGGACACAGGGAACAGGAAAGAACAGAGGCGAGTGGGAGATCAGACCGAGATGATTTGGAGAGTGCGGGACGGAGAACAGACAGTGGAGTGCGGGACGACCGTGCCTGCCTCACCGGAGAGTGGGGCAGGTTCAGCCCCACAGCAAAGCGGCTTGATCTCCCCACTGACCCCCACATCCACTCGGTGAGGGATCTGACTGAAATCGGTGCAGAATCACCACGGGAGACCTGGAAATCCGAGGACAGGTGACATAGGCGGGTGAGAGCTTGGACTCTGGCGGGTCTCCAGTGCCCTATCTCTTGGAGGGACAGACGCAGACCTGCGCCGAGGCGAGGGATCGCGAGCATGAAATATTAAAGTGGGACTTTTTTGCTCTTTTCTGCCCCTGCGGCAGCTCTCCGGCCGGGGAGCTGCTGTGGGCCCTGGCGCCTGCCGAGCTCTGAACGCTCTCCCCGGGCGCCTGCAACCGGGGGATGCGCGGTCGCCATCTTGGTTCCCACGGCTGAGCCTCTGGTGGGTCTCCGGTGCCCTATCTCTTAAAGGGACAGATGCGGACCTGCACCAAGGCGAGGGGCCGCAAGCGTGAAATATTAAAGCGGGACTTTCTTGCTCTTTTCTACCCCTACGGCGGCTTTCCGGCTGGGGAGCCAATGTGGGCCCTGGCACCTGCCGAGCTCTAAACGCTCTCCCGCGGCGCCTCCCACTGGCAGACGCACAGTCGCCATCTCGGTTCCCACAGCTAAGCGGAAAGGACCTTGGACTCTGGCGGGTCTCCGATGCCCTATCTCTTAAAGGGACAGACGCGGACCTGCACCGAGGCGAGGGGCTGCGAGCGTGAAATATTAAAGCGAGATTTTATTTTTTTAATTTCTCTCTTTCTTTCTTTCTTTCTCCTTTCTTGTTTTCTCTTTATTCTCCTTGTAATTCATATTGTTTCTCTCTCTCTCTTTTTTTTTTTTATTCCTTTTTTCCTTTCCGGTGGCCCTCCAGCCCAGGAGCTACTGTATACTCCTGAGTGCTCCAGACCCCCAGCTCTGATTCCTATTGGACCCTGAATATTGCCCCCCAGTACCAGTGATCTGCGGGTGGGCAGCAGCAATTGTGAGGGCCAAGGTCTAACTGCTGCAGAGGCATAGGGTG
This sequence comes from Lemur catta, assembly GCF_020740605.2. Classification (NCBI taxonomy): domain Eukaryota; kingdom Metazoa; phylum Chordata; class Mammalia; order Primates; family Lemuridae; genus Lemur; species Lemur catta. The sequence continues at coordinate 30,674,675 of NC_059130.1, read as the reverse complement.
CCAGGCGGCTCCGCAGGAGGCTCCATCCCCTGATCCATAGACCCTCTCTAGGTCCCCTTCCCAGGTGTGAACACTGAGTGCTTCCCCAGACTCAAGAGTGTGGAGCCCGGACCTTGGGAACACTGGGACAGTGTAGACCTTTGCCCGTGGGAGCTGCAGCAGCTGGGGCACTGAGCGAGTGAGGGCACTGCCTCCTCTGCCTAGCCAGTGTCTTTCCTGCAGAAAGAGACAGAAACCACACATCCAGAGGAAGAACCAAAAGTCAGGGGGTGGGGGGAAAGAAGAAAGATGGGAAAGAAAAAGAGAGGGAGAAGAGGCTTTCTGCTTGCAAATAGTGTGAATCCTGCCTACTAACTGAAAGTCCACAACACAGTGATTTAACTTGCCAAACTGGTCTTAGGTCAAGCCAACCCTCTGGGGGTGGACCCATCAAAAGCAGTCCCCCAACTGAGATAGAAAAAAAACTCTAAACAGCACACAACAGTCTCCCTCTATAGACAAAGGAAGCAACATACCTAGACTGTTTCACAGCCTAAGAACAGAGTACAAGACGTGCTGTTAACTAGACTAAAGCTGTGAGAAAAGATCTAACGATAGAGCCAGATGGGAAGGGCTCAGCGGAAATATATGGGGAGCACAAAAAACCAAACGGAAACCTCGCCCCCAAAGAGAAATACCAACTCTCCTCCAATTGGCACAAGCCAGTTTCAGAATACCAACATGTTACCAGAAGAATTTCAGTCTTGGGTTATAAATAAGCTGAATGATATACAAGAAAAAATTGACATCCAACGCAAAGAAACCACAAAAAAATTCCAGGATTTGGAAGAAAAATTCACTAAAGAAATAGACATATTGAAGAAAAACCAAACTGAACTCCTAGAAATGAGGGATTTATTCAGGGAGCTACAAAACACAGTGGAAAGTCTCAAGAACAGGGTAGATCAAATAGAAGACAGAATCTCAGAGATCGAAGATAACTCTTTCCAATTAAATAAGACAGTCACAGAGATAGAGCAAAGAAATAAGAAAAAAGATCAGAGTCTTCAAGAAATGTGGGATTATGTGAAGAAACCTAACGTGAGAGTTATAGGCATCCCTGAAGGTGAAGAAGATAATAAGCAAGGGCTGGATAAACTATTTGAAGACATAATAGAAGAAAATTTCCCAGGCCTTGCTAAAACTTTAGATATACAGGTTCAAGAAGCTCAAAGAACCCCTGGTAGATTCATAGCAAATAGGAAAACAACACGCCACGTAGTCGTCAGACTGACCAAAATATCCACTAAAGAGACCCTTCTTCGAGCTGTAAGGAGAAAGAAACAAGTAACATACAAAGGGAGACCCATTAGAATTACGCCAGATTTCTCAACTGAAACTTTACAAGCAAGAAGAAGTTGGGGCCCCATTCTCACTCTTCTGAAACAGAATAATGCCCAGCCTAGAATCTTGTACCCAGCTAAGCTAAGCTTTCTATATGAAGGAGAAATTAAGACATTCTCAGATAAACAAGGACTCAGGGAATTCACCAAGACAAGACCACCCCTCCAAGAAGTACTCAAAAGAGAGTTACACACGGATCATCACAACAAAGACCCACGAATGTAAAACCACCCAAGAGCTAAAGATCAAATTCTAGCCACCACAATGGCTCAAGAGAGAAAACATAGCAAAGAAGTTCTACCCAATAAGATAAACAGAAATCTGTCCCAATTATCAGTTCTCTCACTAAATGTCAATGGCCTGAATTCCCCACTCAAGAGACATAGACTGGGCCAATGGATAAAAAAACACAAACCAAGTATCTGCTGCCTTCAGGAAACACACTTAACCGGCAAAGATGCATTTAGACTGAAAATAAAAGGATGGAACCTGATATTTCAAGCAAATGGTAGCCAAAAGAAAGCTGGTGTGGCAGTTTTAATTTCCAATAACTTAGTCTTTAAACGAACAAAAGTAATAAAAGACAAAGACGGTTACTACATACTGGTGAAAGGCACAATTCAACAAGAAGAAATAACCATACTTAATATATATGCACCCAACCTAGGCACACCCAGATTAATAAAGCAAACCCTACTCGATCTAAACCAAATGATAGACAATAACACTTTAATAGTTGGAGACTTTAACACCCCACTGACAGCACAGGACAGATCCTCCAAGCAGAAAATAAGCAAAGACATAGTAGACTTAAACAGAATGCTAGAACAAATGGGCCTGACTGACATCTACAGGACATTCTACCCGAAATCCACTGAATATACATTCTTCTCATCGGCTCACGGAACATTCTCTAAGATTGACCATATCCTAGGCCATAAAGCAAGTCTTAAAAAAATTTAAAAAAATAGAAATCATACCCTGCATCTTCTCAGATCACAATGGAATAAAAGTAATAGTGAACCCTAACAGGAACTCTCATTCCTACTCAAAGTCATGGAAGCTAAACAACCTTCTTCTGAATAACAATTTTGTAAAGGAAGAAATTAAGTCAGAAATCAAAACATTCTTTGAATTAAATGACAAAGGTGACACAACTTATCAAAATCTATGGGATGCAGCTAAAGCAGTCCTGAGAGGAAAATTCATTTCCATAAATGCCTATTTCAAAAAGACAGACAACTTACAAATAGACAACTTAATGAATAGACTCAAAGAGCTGGAGAAAGAATAGCAGACTGACCCCAAACCCAGCAGAAGGCGAGAAATTGTTGAGATCAAATCAGAATTAAATGAAAAAGACAACAAAAATACTATAAGGGAAATTAATAAAACAAAAAGTTGGTTCTTTGAAAAGATAAATAAAATAGACACACCACTGGCTAGACTAACCAAGAGCAGAAAAGAAAAATCTTTAATAACTTCCGTCAGGAACATAAAAGGAGAAATCACAACCAAAGCCACAGAGATCCATGACATTATCTATGAATATTACAAAAATCTTTACGCACACAAATTGGAAAATGAGGAGGAAATGGACATATTTTTAGAAACACACAGCCTTCCCAAGCTCAATCAGGAAGAAATAGAATTCCTGAATAGACCAATATCAAGAACTGAAATTGAATCAGCAATAAAAAACCTTCCGAAAAAGAAAAGCCCTGGTCCAGATGGGTTCACACCTGAATTTTACCATACATACAAAGATGACCTGGTGCCCATCCTACATAAACTATTCTTCAATATTGAGAAGGATGGAATTCTCCCCAACACATTCTACCAAGCCAATATAACATTGATACCAAAACCAGGAAAGGATGCAACAAAAAAAGAAAACTGCAGACTAATTTCTCTCATGAACGTAGATGCAAAAATTCTCAGTAAAACCCTAGCAAATCGTATCCAAGTGCTGATTAAAAAAATAATTCATCACGACCAAGTAGGCTTCATCCCAGAGATGCAGGGGTGGTTCAACATACGAAAATCTATAAATGTAATTAACCACATAAATAGAAGCAAAAATAAAGACCATATGATCCTCTCAATAGATGCAGAAAAAGCATTTGACAAAATTCAACACCCTTTTATGATAAAAACACTTAACAACATAGGCATAAATGGGACCTACCTAAAAATAATACAAGCCATATATGACAAACCCACAGCCAACATCATACTGAATGGGGAAAAATTGAAAGCATTCCCACTCAGAACTGGAACCAGACAAGGCTGCCCACTGTCCCCATTACTTTTCAACATAGCATTGGAAGTCCTTGCAAGAGCTATCAGACAAGAGAGCAGAATCAAAGGTGTCCAAATAGGGACAGAAGAGATCAAACTCGCACTCTTCGCTGATGATATGATGTTGTATCTGGAAAACCCCAAGGACTCAACCAAGAGACTCCTGGAATTAATTAACGAATTCAGTAATGTCTCAGGTTACAAAGTCAATACACACAAATCAGAGGCATTCATATATGCCAATACCATTCAATCGGAGAACCAAATTAAGGACTCAATACCTTTCAAAATAGCAACAAAGAAAATAAAATATCTAGGAATATATTTAACTAAAGAGGTAAAGGACCTCTATAAAGAGAACTATGAAACGCTAAGGAAGGAAATTGCAGAACACGTAAATAAGTGGAAATCCATACCATGCTCATGGATTGGAAGAATTAACATCATTAAAATGTCTATACTACCCAAAGTAATCTATAGATTCAATGCAATTCCTATTAAATTACCAACATCATTTTTCACAGATTTAGAAAAAATAATTATACACTTTGTATGGAAACAGAGAAGACCCCGTATAGCAAAAGCAATCTTAAGCAATAAAACCAAAATGGGAGGTATTGATTTGCCAGACTTCAAACTATACTGCAAAGCTGTGGTTCTTAAAACTGCTTGGTATTGGCACAAGGGCAGGGACACAGACCAGTGGAACAGAACAGAAAACCCAAATATAAAACCATCCTCATATAACCATCTAATCTTTGACAAAATAGACAAAAACATACTCTGGGGACAAGAGTCCCTATTCAATAAATGGTGCTGGGAAAACTGGATAGCCACATGTAGAAGACTGAAACAGGACCCACAGATTTCACCTCTCACAAAAATCAAATCACAGTGGATAACAGATTTAAACCTTAAATGGGAAACGATTAGAATTCTAGAAGAAAATGTAGGAAACACTCTTACAGACATTGGTCTAGGCAAAGAATTTATGAAGAAAACCCCTAAGGCAATCGCAGCAACAACAAAAATAAACGAATGGGACCTGATTAAATTAAAAGGCTTCTGCACAGCCAAAGAAACAGTCACGAAAATAAACAGACAGCCTACAGAATGGGAAAAAATTTTCGCATACTACACATCAAATAAAAGACTGATAACAAGAATCTATTTAGAACTCAGGAAAATCAGCAAGAAAAAATCAAACAATCCTATCAAAAAATGGGCAAAGGACATGAATAGAAATTTTTCAAAAGAAGACATAAGAATGGCCAAAAAACGTATCAAAAAATGCTCAACATCCCTAATCATCAGGGAAATGCAAATCAAAACCACAATGAGATACCACTTAACTCCGGTGAGAATGGCCTTTATCAAAAAATCCCAAAACAACACATGTTGGCGTGGATGCGGAGAGACAGGAACACTCATACACTGCTGGTGGGAATGCAAACTAGTGCAACCCCTATGGAAAGCAATATGGAGATACCTTAAACAGATTCAAGTACACCTACCATTTGATCCAGCAATTCCATTATTGGGCATATACCCAGAAGAACAAAAGTCATTCTTTAACAAAGACACCTGTACCCGAATGTTTATAGCAGCACAATTCACAATCGCAAAGATGTGGAAACAACGCAAGTGCCCATCGATCCACGAATGGATTAGTAAACTGTGGTATATGTATACCATGGAGTACTACTCAGCTATAAGAAATAACGATGATACGACATCTCTTTGGTTCTCCTGGAGAGAGCTGGAACCCATTATACTAAGTGAAGTATCCAAAGAATGGAAAAACAAGCATCACATGTACTCACCAGAAAACTGGTTTCCCTGATCATCACCTAAATGTACATCGGGGAAGGATACCAATTGGATATCAGACTGGGATGGGGGGGTGGGGGGAGGGAATGGGTGTATGCCTACATGACGAGTGCATTGCGCACCCTCTGGGGAATGGTAATGCTTGAAGGTGCAGACCCGGGGAGGTGGGGGGGGAGGAGATGGAGGTATGACTACATGATGAGTGCCAGGTGCACTGTCTGGAGAATGAGAACGGACACGCTTGGGACTCTGACTTGGGGGGATGGGCAGGACATGGACAATGTATATGACCTGAACTTAGGTACCCCCATGATGAGCTGAAATAAAAAAAAGAAATAAAAAAAATGAAATAAAAAAATATATATATTGGTAGCCCCAAAAGATTTATGGTAAGAAACAAAGAGAAACCTCAAGTGTCCCAGGGTATATCTTCTTTTCAAGCTCTATCTCTCCATAAAATTACTAAGTTGCTCTGATAATTCTACCTTTTTCTCTGAGACTCTTAATTTCTAATATGCATGGTCCAACAAATCCTACCTGCCAAACTTTCCTCTCACTGTGGCTCCATCTCTACGCAACTGTGGCAATTAAATCAAAAACTAGAACATGCTAATATAAGAGGGAGTTTTTCTCACGGGGCACACACATGGACAGCTCTAATGGGAATTTGCCAAACACATGGGAGTGGAGAGATGGATGTACTATAAGTTAAAAGAAGAATTAAAACTAAGAGAAAAATAGTTTCTCAGCATCTGGTAGAGGAAGGGAGTGCAGTTTCTTAGTGTGGTATTGAAGGAGGACTTTACAGACCGGTGGGGGTTGAGAAGAACTTGCAGAGGGCTGGGTTAAGAAATGGTGAAATAGGAAGTCAAATGTGTTGTCAGACATGTTGGGGGAGAATCATGACAATGAATGGAAAGGACCTATTGGCTCCCAGACGCTAAGGAATAAGGTAGTAGACTGGGTTCTAAAGTGGATCCTTATGCCCATAGTTCAGTGGTTCCCTTTCCCTCCATAGCCAGTACCTCCAGAACACTTCTCGAGGACAAGGTGAGTTTCATTTCCCCGCTGGGTTCTCTACCACTATTACTTACAGCCTCACACTCCCTCTCTCCTTCCACTTCTTCTTCTATCTTCTTTCTGTTCCAGCTGGCCTCAGTAGTCTACTCAGAGGTGAAGACACAGCTCCCAGATAACTCAGCTGGAAAGGTCATCTCCAAGGATGAAGATACCATGGAAAGTTACAAGAATGTCCTACTCATGCACCAAAGCCCCAGGCCCAGTGCAGTCCTCAAGGCCCCTGGAGTGACAGACTAGCTCCAGATTTCCAATTCTTCTCACTCATGTGCGTTCAGTCCCAGGACTTCTCATTCATCCGCTCTGAAGCGGTGACAGGATGGCCTCTGAAAGAATTTTCTAGAATGACCAGGATCTACAGTTAAGAGAAGACTCTGTATTATCTGCTCTGGGCCTGACCTAATGTATTCCCTAGGGTCTGATTCGGGGAAGCAGAATAAGGAGAGAGAAAGACTGCTTTTGAAAAACAGAAGCACAAATTTTCGGTGAATTGGGATTTTCACAGAAATAGAAAAGACTAGGTGACCCAGATCTTGGGGTGTTTGATACATTTATAACCATTCTCTCACTGGAGAATCCAGGCCTAAATATCTAAATTTGCATAAATTGGTTTAACTGTGAGTGGCTGCACAGGTACTGTGCAGACAATGCTGAGCTCTTGCACTCCTGCCCATGCAGTTTACACTCAGGATTCGATGGCAGACAAAAGAATCCACCCAAAGTGGTTTGCAGAGGGAGGCATTTAAAGAAGAATGTTGAGAGCTTTGCAAAATCATCAGAAGAGCTGGAGAAGTAGGCTCCAGGCTGAGCTTCTAAAGGCAAAAAGTAATTATGGTAATGTCATTAGGGACAAAGACTTGCAACATTAGAGAATAAAGATATAAATATAAAATTTTAAAGTTAAATAACAGCTCTGCAAACCTAAATTTGAATTGGAAATATCAGCATAAACTCGTTATAAACTCTGCCTTGTTTTTTTTTTAAAAAGATATCTATTTCTTAAGTCTCACGACTGAAAAGGCCTAGAAATGATCACCAACCCAATAGCAGTAAGCACTCCTTGCAAAGGCTTCAGTCTCTAAATTCTATCCCCTACTTAAAGAAAATAGGGCAGCCTTTCTTGTAGAAATTGTGTCTTTGAGTTGCCAAATAATTAATGTGAGAATAATTCTTCCAATAAATGAATAGGGATAAAAGAAATAGGAAAACACTATTTTGTTTGGATGTTTCCTGCCATATATACTGGTTAACATAAAAAATAGACAGACAAACAGTGTGTGCTTCCTGGTGGAAGGAAACACTACCACCTACAAAGTATCCATGCCACAAATATCTAAATGGAATCCAATCAAGTCTTTAGATCTAACTACCTGCTTATAGGAAATACACAGGATAAAGGAACATGTTAAATATCACCATGCGATTGCAATCAGAAAAATGCAAACTGAGGAAAAATTCTGTAGGGCAACTGACCTGGTTTCTTTAACAAATAAATAGCAAAAGAAAGAAAAAGAGGGAGGGAGAAAGGGAAAGAGGAAGAAAAGAGAAGAGAAATAAAGTAATTCAAATGTTTCTAGCATAAAGAAAACAAATATTTAAGGTGATGGATATCCCAATTACACTTATTTGATCTTTACAATTGATTATAAATGTCTTAATTTATTACAAGTAAGTTCCCCCAGAAAAAAGGAAAGGGGAAAAGGGAAGACCTATAAATTAAATGAGACTAGAGACATATCAGCCAAAAGGAACAGGCAGGCCTTGTTTGGATCCTGACTCAAATAAATCAATTTAAGAAAAAAATCACTCACAAAATACTAAGGGAAATTTGTACACTAATATTAGGAAATAATTGTATGTTTTGGATATCAGTGACAGTATTGTAGTTATATTTTTATAAAAACAAAGGGATACTAAGTTTTAGAGCTCATACTGAAGTATTAGATTGAATGTATTAAATGTACATGATTAAATGTCCACTAAATTAGTAGACTAAGTGACATGATTTGGTTTGAAATAATCCAGTGAGGGGAGGGTGGGTAGGAAGCGTGTAGGGGTATGGATGAAACAGGATTGGTCATGTTGGCCCCATTTCTGGGGCTGGGTAATGGGTACGTTGTGGGAGGAAGTGGAGTTTATACGATCCTTTACTTTTGTATGTTTTTAATTTTCCACAATAAAGAGTTAAAATATCTAAGCCCAGAATAACCCCTCATTTTCTCACCTCCAGGCTTCCAGCCTTGTCTGAGACACCTCTCACTCCTGTCACAGCAGCGGCTCTGTGGCGCCTTCTTCATCCCTCTCCTCCCCACTGCCCACTCTCAGCACTGCGGTCATTGTGCTAAGAACCCGGCAGTGAAAGTAAAAGTCAGAGGCCCCGGGTGCCCCCTGGCTCCACCTGCCTGGTGCCCACACTGCCTCTCCAGCCTCATCTCCGGCTGCCTTTCCCCTCATCTCTTCGCTGCAGACACTCTGCTTGCTCGTGGCTCTGTGCACACACCAGGCAAATGTCCACCTGAGGCCTCTGCCCTGGCTGCTCCGTTCTTAAACGCTCTTCCTCCCAGATACCCATCAAGAGTTTCAGGTCCACCTGGAGTCACATGTAAATCTGAAAACCACTTCCCCCATCTGCAGCACTTCCAGTCGCCATTATCCTGCTTTACTTTGTTTCACCATGGCACTTATCACTGTCAAACATACTATGAACTTGGATTATTTATCATGCTTACTGTGTGTCACCCCTCTAGAAAGTAAGTTTCTTAAGGGAAGCTACTTTTGTCTTTTTGTTTGCTGATATATCCCAAGTACTTAGAACTATGCCTGGTATAGAGTAGGTGCTTAATAAATGTTTTTGAATGAGTGAATTATCTATTCTGATGAAGAGAATCATTGCCCTTTCCATGATGGAAGAGATCCAAGGTAAACAATCCACCACCACATAGCAAACTGGCCCAAGGATCTGACACTCCATCAGAGGCTCAGGTTTGTCCTCTCTGTCTGTCAGGTTGGGCACTTAAACAGTGGGCAGAGTGGCCTTGGTGAGTGGATGCTTATGTAGCTGAGCCCATGCATAACCTCTGCACCTTCCACCAATGCACTTCATCTGTGAGCCCTTTGAGCAATTGCTGGAGCAACTACAGAATGAGGCTGCCTGACATTTACCCAGGGCAGGTCATCCTGTCCTCCTCACCATTGAGATCCTCCTCTGTGGTAGGTCTCGGGTGACTGTTCATATAAGACACAAGTATTGTCATGCTCTGGGTCCATTTGGAGAGGTCCATCAATATGACTCTCCTAATCTCCCAGTTTTGTTCTTTCCCAACCCCTGATCATATGGCTCCAACCACTACCCACTGCTCATGAATCAGAGTAGATCCCCACTTCTGGATATCTTCCAGGTAAAGTGGACCACTGGGAACACCCGTCTTCCTCACAATTCTCCAGGGACTCCCCTGAGTGGGACTACAGTGTTGCTGTGGTCACCTCTAGCTAATGCTGACATATTTAAAGCAGGATAGATTTTTTTCCTCTTCTGTTCACTAGTCATAAGTAACTTACCATTAAGTGGTAGTTCATTGAAAGAGTGTGGGAGAGCAGCAAACTATGAGCCAGTCATTGTTTATTTAACTTACTGTTGCCATTAGAGCCAGATCTTTTGCAAATCACTTCCATTTAACAACATCCTAAAAAAAAAAAAAAAAAAGCAAACATAATTACTTGAAGAGGGCAAAGCTTTTCTCCCAAACTGTAGGGTTCTTGACTGTGATTCTCCTGCCAAGGCTTGTGACAGACTTGACACAACATCTGGATCAGCCCTGGTACTTTGGGCCTTTGGATATGCTGGATCATAAAAGCCAAGGACAGAGCTGACTGTCCTGTAGCCTAGACAAGCTGAAGACCCAGTGCTTGCTCATGGGCCCACTCAAAGACCGTAGCTTCATGAGTTGTTTGGGTATTGAGTCCAAACAAGGCAAACAAATGTCTATTGTTTCCAAGATCCAGAGGCCTATCAAGTGTCAGGCTTCTTTCTTAGTAGAATAGAAGCAACAACTTAGTGTACTTTGAAAAGACTATGCCAACATGTTTCAGATGGCCAATTACACAGAAGAGGAAAAATTAGATGTTAGTAGAAACAAAGACAAAAGTTTATAACAGCAGAAACCTGTACATTTTGCTGAGGATAGTAGATCAGGGATGGAGGAATGTAATTCTGTTTGGGGCTAAATAATTGACATAGGTACACTTGGAAGAGATTCTAGATTCAATGTACAAGCAGCTGAGAGTGGTCCTAATTAGTTACTCCCCGGTAGATCAAAACCTGTACTTAATAGTGGCCTTGGATAAATGAAGTTGAGATAATGACAATTCTTTGGTATAATATAAAGGAAGGAGTCAAAGATTTATAAAGATGAGATTGTTGAAGGGAATTATCACATATGTCCCACTCACGTATATGCTATTTCTCCTAGGAAGATACTCCTTTCCACACAGCATTGAAAATACGTTAGTGATAAAAAGTACTAGCACCTTTGAAAAGTATCATGGAAACAGGTCAAGGACAAAGGTGAAGACATTACTTCTGAAATGGAGTATGGAGTCTTAGGGTAGCAGAGACCAAGGAAGGTGGGGGTACAATAGGAAACAAGGCCAAAGTGATAATCACAATACAATACTACGACCAACAAGGACATAAAAATAGGCAAGCAGGCCATATCTGCGTAACTTAAACTGGACGCCTGGTTGGAATCAGGACAAAAAGAGTCATGTCCACCTTTTTTGTTGTTGTTCCAGTTACTCTGTCAGTCAGGGTTTGGTGGCAGACAACAGAGTCTACTCTAGCTGATTTATGAAGAAAGGGACTAGTGTAAGGTGTTAGAAGAAAGTCTGCAAAGTAAGGCTCTAGGCTGAGCCTCCAGGAACAACTCCCAGAAGCAAACTGCCAAACCGGCCTGGCAAGAGAGCAGCCACTGTTACCACGGCTGGCTCAAGATCCATATGGCCTCTGCTGCTACTGGGAAAGTCCCCAAGTCAAAAAGCTGCTGGAACTGCCACTCTGCACTATAAAATTAAAGACTGAACAATGGCAGCAGCTCAGAAAAATCAAACTACCTACTTGAATCACTCAGCTTCCAGAAGAGTCACACCGCCCTGACTTCATTACACTCAAGCTCACCTCTGAGTCTTGTAGGTGGTCTGTTTAGTGGAAAAGAGGCTACATGCAAGGACCCTGGCCTCACCCTTCTAGTCACTATTAAACAAAAGTCACTTAAGAAAGAGGCTGGATTAGTATTAAAACTGCCATTCTTTAGTACCTACCACAATAGTTCTTTTAGAATGGTGTATGGGTATACCTTTAGTGTAACTGGTAAAACTTGCACACAGAAGGAATGTATTGAAATAGAATATGGATTTTAAAATTCAAGAGATTTCAGTTTAAATCCAAAATGTGCCACTTATTAGCTTTAATCCTTAGACAAGTTGCTTAAATTTTCTCAGTTCAATTTCCTTCTGTGCAAAATGAAGATAATATCCACCTTGCACAGCTGTTGTGAGCATGTTCCCACCTCAAGGCTTTTTCAGTTGCTCTTCCCTCTGGCTGTAATCCTCTTCCCCTGACAGCCACCGCTTGCCCCCTCACAGTCTTCAGTGCCTATTCAGATGCCATCTCTTCTATAAGGTGTTCTGTTTCCACCTGTTTAGGATAGCAGCACGTCCCAACACCCATCAACTCTGCTCATCCTATGATACTTCATATTTCTTCAATGTGCTTTTTAACATCTGACATTCTAAATTTTTTCTTATTTGTTTATCTGACTGCTCCACTTACAATTTATGCTCTGTGAGGACAGGGACTTTTATCTGTTTTGTTCACTAATGTATTCCCACTGCATCTTACAGAGACCAATATATGGTAAGCACTTAAGTAACACTTGTGAATTAGGAGGGTTCTATAAAGTAATGAATGTAAGTGTCTGATAATGTGCCCTTCTTATATAAATACTCAATACATGTTAATTATTAGTATTATTATTTATCCCACTGATATATTTTCTAGGTCAACAAACATTTATTGAGCACTTAGTATGACAAACACAAAGATTAATCAGAAAAAGTGTCTCTCCTTAAGAAGTTTCTAAAGTGATGTACTAGAAGAGACAGATACATAAAGAGATATTTTTCATATGACATGAAACTGACATTACTTAGTGCACTTAGCCCTTGTGTTGGGGAAGGTAACACTAACGGTTGTAACGGATGACCCCAGAACTCTCAGGAACTCTCCAAAACAAAACATCATCACTTGCTCCCAGGGTGAAAGGCAAGGCTCTGCTGCACAGAGTCATTCAGGAACCCAGGCTCCTTACATTTCATGGGACCACCATCTTCAAGGCTTCCAAATTCTCTGCAAAATGACAGAGTGTGGAAGGTGACCCATGAGACCTCGCATGCATTTATTCCTCCCACATTGCATTGGCCAGAACTCAGTTCCCTGCCTACTTCAGGGGGTGGGAAAAGCAATCCAGCTATGGCTCAAGAAGCAGAGGATACAGATCTTGGTTATCATCCTAGAAAGTCACTACCACACTCAGGCAAGGGAAATTTTTCAGGAGTAGATAGCACACAGAGAGTGTTTGACATGCAGAACCAGGAAAGATTGAGTTCAAATCCAGATCAGAATTAGTAGGCATATGACTTAATTAAGTTACTCAAACTTTCTGACCCATTTTTCATTCCTGAAAAATGGGAAAAACAGTAGAATATAATAAACTTGAATGCACGAACTTGTTGTGAGGATTAAATGTGTGAAATCTTAAGCACAGTGCCTGGAACATACTAAGTATGTAATAAATGTCAGCCATCAGGAAAAGGAGAAAGGAGGAGAAGGCAGGGAGGAGGGAAAAGGAGAGGAAAAGCAAACAGAATGGGAAAACTAGACAGAGAGAATGGGCTGGGGAAATAGAGAATGTGCAGAGGCATAAAACAGCTAAATGTATTCAAGAAATTACAAGCAGTTTAGTATATTTGCAGAATAAAATTCCCTTTATGGAAAATCATGTCAGTCCAGAGAGGGCAAGATCTCGGTGCCATAATTGGGAGTTTTATCTCATGACTACAGAGAGTCAGTGAGGTTTCTAACCAAGTAATGTATTCAGATTTGTCCTTCAGACAGACTCTTCCATGGTTGTATAAAAGATAACTTTAAGGTGGGAGAGACTGGCTGGTGGCAGAGAGGGTGGTTAGGTGCTCTGGTTGTCATCTAGCGCCTGAGCTGCAGAAGTGCTAGGGTGAAAGAGTGAGAAACTTGTTTTGTAGGAAACTCAGTAAAAGCAGTGATTGAAGACGAAGGAGGGAGTGAAGGCTGAGTCCCAAGAATTTGGCCTGGGCAACCAGGGCAATGATGGTGCCATCAACGGAGAGAGACGGAAGCATAATCTGAATCTCCTCGGCCATGCTGCAGTCTCACTCATTTCCTCTTAATACTGCATTTTACACACCAGGATTTAATTTTCCAAATCTGCTCCCAAAACAATTTCTAGAAACTTCAAGATTCACATCAGCTTTTTTTCCCTCCAAACCTTCATTGCATGGCCTAATTTTTTTTTTAAGCATATTGCTTTTGACAAGTCCTTGCCTTTACTCTGGAGTCAAGGTAGAAAGTTTACCTGTATAATCTCTCTGATCCTTCCAGCTCATACATTTTATGATTCCCCTATACACACCATCTGCTCCATCCCAGATTCTTCTAGTCATATTTAATAGGATCTCCAAAGCTGAGTGTGAACTTGAGATAAGATATAAAAATAGACCCCACCCAAATGCCACCCAAGAGACACAGAAAGAGGAACCTCAAGATAAATATATCTCTTATGTTTATGCAAAAGTGTGTTGGGTCATTGGACTTTCCAGAGGCATGGAAAAATAATACCTCAAACATTTACATTAGCTGGCGGGGCAAGGGGAAAGCCTCAAACCAGTTGGCTTCTGCTATTTTCCATTTAAAAATGAGTGTTTTCATTACAAGAGGAAGTTGGTTCATCTGCACAAGGCCTTCCTTCTCTGAAAATACATCTATTCAAGAGGCCAAATTTCTCCCCTGAAAGCTACCCAGGGCCTGCAGAAAAGAGAACAGAGTTAGATACAAAACAAGCTATATAATTTGTGGGGCTTAGTGCAAAATGAAAATGCAAGATCCCTTGTTCAAAAAGCAAGGAAAGAAAGTGCCATTAAAAGTACTAAAACATAAAGCTTGTTCCTTTCTTCCGTGGTCTCTCCCTCAACTTGTCATGATGTTTTTTATTCCAAGGAAGAAAAAATTGATGTCATTCTAAGGAAGAAAAAAATTTTAAATTATTAGCATGAATTTTACTGTTCATCTTTTTATTTTGCAATGCCAATTTTACCCCCAAATAGAGAGCTTTTAATTAATATGTCTAATCACCAAAATTAGACAATTCATATTTCATAGCTTGTATATACATATACATTTTGATCTTATCAGAACAGTGGGAACATTGCAAAATTTTTAAAAATAATCACTTGTCTTTATTTCATTTCTTGATATGTGCACATCGTACCAACACTTTCTATCTTTGGCTTATTGGTGAGTGAGGAAGAACTGAAAGGTAAGGCAATTCTAAGTTTCCCTCTTTCCCTTTCCTTCTATTATTTTCAGCATAAGTGATTAGCTAATATAGGGCAGTAATGTAAGAAAGGATATGATAGGGTTTCTTGGTTGTTCATGTTTGTTAGAACACCACTGTCTTCTTTCTACATGAAAAGCAAATTCTGGCTTGGTGGATAGTGGTGGTTTCTTGGGGCTGTCAGTCATCAACATAATGCACTTACTTTGTACTTTTTTTTGAGTCTCACTGCACTTCCACTCATGAGTCCATCTGAAATTCGGTGATCATGGGGTATTGCAATGCTATTTGCAAATAGGCAGCAGGGAAGGCAGACATGCATATTGCAAGTATTAATATCTCCTCAGCTCATGTGCAGACTCTATTGTCCTATCAGACTTCATTTATAAGATACAAGTTCAATAATAAAATTATTAGAAATTTCAAGATACCTGCAGCAGAGCATTAAACCAAGCTCAAAGACCTTCTGTGCAACTGCACAGGTCATAGGAAACCAGCTATGGTGAGATGTTTTCATCAAGGAATGAAAGGCTTGTCTGAGGCCTCTACAAGAGAACTGATCTTCTACAATCAAACAGGCACAACGCAAGTTCTAACTCTCTTTTTATAAATTCTTTGTAACTATTTGGGCCTATCATTGGAATTTCCAATCATGCTAGTGCTAGGCTTAGAAGGCCAATGGACCTGAAATCCCAGACTAAGAACAGCCTTGGTGAAACAGTCCCCATGTGAATGAAAAGAAGAGCTGGGGTTAAAGTTCAGGGTGGCAGGCTAGTAAACATAACTGCCGTTCATGCAGCTTCTGCTGTGTGTTTTGTGATATATACTTTATAAACGTTTCTGAATGAGGAAACTGAGGCTCAAAATCTTGCAAAGTTTGCCTAAGGTCACCCAGATGGTAAGTAACAGAGCTAAGATTCAGTTTCACATCTGTCTGATTCCAATACCCGTGTTCTTCCAACACAACAAGCTTTCTCCCTGGCCAAGACTCAGAGACTATGTAGACAAGGCTGATGCTGCATTGAGATGACCAAGTTGGAGAAGAACCACAAAGAGAAGAAGGGTCTTTGTGCAGAGATTTAAGGTGAGATTCACCTGGGCAGGTCTAGCATGTATCCTAAGATGGGGGGAGATTTGCCTGACAAACCTAATGATAGGCACCTGTTTCAATTATTTTTTTCTAAATATAACCAGATGTCTAAATTAATAAAGAAGAAAAGTCAATACAAACAGAATCATAGGGAATATCTAGGTGTTGATTTCAGTGGGGGAAATGGGCACGGAATGGACAATTAGCAGAAAGTTTGAAGGCTGGAGAGCTTTTGCTTCTGGAGCCCTATGCAAGCAAGCAAAGCCACAGCACAGAAAAAGTATGGCCAAAATTCAAGGTCAACAGTCAAGGGCCAGCCTAATCTGACCTCATATCCCTTTTGGATGTGGTTGGGAAAATAGTAGCAAGAATGCAAAGTGACCCAAAGGCATGGGTGGCTTGCCCAGAAAGTCTGAGCAGCTGCTTATGGTAGATATTAGACATTTTCTTTCTTCATTATCTCTGGCTGTTGCCCTTGTTTATCAAACTCAGATGGGCGTAGGCAGTGCCCTAAAAAAATTGTGAAATATTCCAGAAGATCTCAATAAATCTTGTTACTGCTATAGAAGGTTCAAACTACAAAGTACACATTCACAAAATACCAGTGCATGCTATTACACGGATGAGCCTCAGAAATATTATACAAAGTGAGAGAAGACAGACACAAAAGACCACATATTGTATGAACCCATGTCTATGTTCAGAATAGGCAAATCTACAGAGAAAGAAAGTAAATTAGTAACCAGTTGCCTGAGGCTGTGTGCAGGAATTGAGAGTGACTGCAAATGGGTGCCAAGTTTCCTTCTGGAGTAGTGAAAATGTTCTCAGACTAGATAGGTAAAAACAAGAGAATTGTATCATTAAAAATTATACCTCAATAGAGCTGTTAAATATATATACATTCACCCAGTGATTTTTAATAAGCATCCATTACCACAAGCAAAGGCAACCTGGTAGGAAAGCTGGAGTGTAGAAAGTGAGTAGAACTTTGAAAAAGCAACAGATATTTGTCCTACAGACCCAGGTTTTCAGTATGCTGAGCAAACATTTTCTCCTTTGATTTTTACAGCAACCTAATGAGGTGGGCATTGTGGTCCCCATTTTAAGGATGAAGAAACTTAAGCTCACGTTTAATAATGTGCTCAAGGTCACCTAGCTAGTGAGTGGCAAAGCCCCAAGTTTCTCTGGTGACAGAGCCTGTGCTCCTTTACTTCTGAGTCATGTCAGAACATGCCTGTAAGACTTTTCCCTCAGGAAAAGAATCCAACACTAACATTGAAGAAATTAAATCTTTCTTTTGCCCAGATTTGTTTTCACTGCCAAGATTCCCCCTTCACCTGTATCAACACTCTCTCCCCACTATGTTATGTGACACTTTTCTCCTAGTTGCTATGGTCAGAGCATCCTCCTTGTCAGCATACAACATCCTCCTCATCACTCAAATTGCTTCTGAGAGGTTCTGCTCCTTCCCCAAATTGATGGACAGAGCCCTGAGAGCTACTCCAGCCCCACCCAATGATCATGAGATTACTGGGGTTAATTCCCCACTTCCTGCTTTAAATGCACCCTCCAAGAACACTTAGCTTTGATCTTTGTGTGTTATAAATAGTTCAGTGTTCATTTATAAACTTCAGAACACCAAGTTTCCACTTCCTATCACTAGAGTAGGTTCTTAATCATTGCTCTTGAGAGGTAATCATTTAACCATGGCAACTGCTGCTGCAGCAGCTGGCTTTAGAACGACATGGTATCTAGATTTCAGTTCAAATGCCTGTGACTGTTGAATCTCTTTATTGAATTTGTTATGCTCATGCTCAGGCAGATCTGGGTTCCAGTCCTGACTCTACCACTTATTGTCTGTATGTTTTGGCTTACAGTAAGTAATTTCTTTGGTCTTCAGTTTTCCTCATCTATAGAATGAGGATAACAATACCTGCCTGTGTTGTTTCACTGTTTAACTGTTTAGTGTTGATGCAAAGATTAAATAAGGCAATATTTACAAAGTACCTGGCATGATGCTGTAGTACAGTAATAATTCAGTATATGGTAACTATTGTTAGGATAAGGATCTCTTTCAGTTCAGAATAAAAGCATATCTACCACATTTTACTTTCTGAACCAACCACAAATGACAAAAAAAAATTTGAAAAATGAAACTCCATCTCCAATGAAACTTTTGAGAAGCCACATCCTCAACTTACAAACTCTGAAGAACAGCTTCTAACCACAGTGAAATTCGAAGCAAACCAAGGGAAGAAGAAAGCTGACAGTAAACACAGACCCCTACACACAGCTGTAGGAAAAGCTTTAAGTTCCCCAAAAGTAAAGGGCAAAGCTCTGAAGCTCCAAGCCAGTAAACTCTCACTCAGAAGGCAAGGTTTAGGGAACATGGAAACTGTAGGAGTATCCTTGAGTCCTGCTGAACCCTTCAAAAAGGAGGGACAGCAGGGCTAAATGAGGCACTCTGCAGACATAAGGAGAGATGGCAGGCAGTATTGATTGGCTCTATAGGTATTAACATTATTAGCTGAAGAGAAGTATATGCTAAATCACTACACAGAAAATCTATGAAATACAGGGCTTCACATAAGCCAGGCAGACCACCTCTTGACCCCCAAGAAAGAAAGCATGGCAGAAATGGTGAGGAAATGTTCTCTAGCAAGATATCAAGTCTAAGCTGCCTGCTGCACCAGTTCACGTCCCGGCTCATCCCACACATTGCTCTTCAAAGAGACAGCTAGGAAAGTATGGTCCTCTTTGAGAGGAAAAGCATAATCAGTATGTCACTAGCATGGGATTCAGGCATGTTGACAAGAATAAAAAAGTGCAGGCAGGCAAAGTATAGAGACAGAAGAAGGACCACACCACTAAGCCATAGGAAAAAAATCAGATCATCTCGTCTCCATATCAAAGAAACTTAAAAAACAAATTCTTTTTTTTTGTATAATAAACATTTTGGAGTTGGAAAAATAGAAGAAACAAGAATATTGAAAGTAAATTAATAAAGCTCAAAAAACAGAAGAAAATAAGTCAAATTAAAATCAGAAAAAGGAAAAAATAAAAACTGCTGAAAGCATAGTAATGAAAGATGGATTTGATGAAACTAAGCAAAGTAAAATAGGAAAGAACAAAGGGTTAAAATTATTAAATTAATACAGAGAAAATAATTGAAATGAGTGACAGATGAAAGCTCTCCAATGTACCTATAAGTGGTATTCTGAAAGAAGTCAACAGAATAAATTCCAATGAAAAATATTTAAAGATATAATAGAAGAAAGGATCCAGAAAACTGATACAGAATTAGCAACAAGACATATTTGGATAAAGTTATTGTACTTCAAAGATAAAAACAGAATGCAGGCCGGGTGCGGTGGCTCACGCCTGTAATCCTAGCACTCTGGGAGGCCGAGACCGGAGGATCGCTTGAGGTCAGGAGTTCGAGACCAGCCTGAGCAAGAGCGAGACCCTCATCTCTACTAAAAATAGAAAGAAATTATCTGGACAGCTAAAAATATATAGAAAAAATTAGCTGGACATGGTGATGCATGCCTGTAGTCCCAGCTACTCTGGAGTCTGAGGCAGAAGGATTGCTTAAGCCCAGGAGTTTGAGGCTGCTGTGATCTAGGCTGATGCCACGGCACTCTAGCCAGGGCAAAAGGCTGAGACTCTGTCTCCAAAAAATAAAATAAAATAAAATAAAAAACAGAATGCGTTGAACAATGAAGAAAAAGTCAGGTTATGTGGAGGAGGGAAAAAAGCTGTCTTCAAAGTTAAAGCTGCATTCTAAACTAGAAGACAATAGTCCAATGTTTAAAGGCCCTCAAGAGAAGAAAGATTAACCCAAGATTTCTAAACTCAGATATATTTCATGAATAAGGCAAAGACAGATACTTTCTAACATGCAATAACTTAATGACTTTAGCACCTTAAGACAAAACATGACTCAAAACTTGTGATGAGTATTGAATTCATTTAAACATAGCAGTTGTGATAATTATGGTTATGGAACATAGTATAAATGTTATAAACCCCCCAAATATAGAAATTATACTATTAATAATAAAAATAAGGAGGCGAAGGATAGAAAAACATATGGGAAAAAGTAAAAGTAAGCTTCTGATTTCTTTTTTATTTAGTAGGAAGTAAGCAGACATTGTCAAATCAAGAGAGCTATAAGGGATGGGGGTATAACTACATGATGAGTGCAATGAGCACTGTCTGGGGAATGGACACGCTTGAAGCTCTGACTCAGGGGGACGGGCGGTACATGGGCAATATATATAATCTGAACTTTTGTACCCCCATAATGAGCTGAAATTAAAAAAAAAAAAATAGAGAGAGAGCTATAAGAATACCAGAGTTACAAATTAACCACTAGGATAACTGAGAAGAAACTATAATCCTTTCAAAACACAAGCAATCCTGTGCACCCTAAAAAATACAAACAAGAGACTGAAAGAAAATAAAGCATTTAAAAGAGAAAGTTTGACATCATGAATTAGATGACTAAGTTAAGACCATTTTTGTCTTATGAATATGTAAATATGATATATACTTCTATAAAATAAATAGATTTATGATCTAAAACAAAACCCAGCCACATATTTTATGCAAGAAATAATTCTAAAACAAAGTAATCTAAGAGGTGATAAAATGATGATAAAAGCAGGCATACAAACAAACAAGAACAGGAATCATGACGTTAGTATCAAATAGGTCCAATTCAGCTAAAAGGAAAAAAAAAGTTAACTCAGACCAAAAAGAAAGGTACTCTACATTATAAACAGTACAATCTGTGATAAATATTGGTTATAAATATCTATACATCAGGTCACGTAGCTTTAAAATTTATAAATCAATGAAAAATAAGAATTACATGAGGGTATAAATCTATTTAACATATTTAATAAGCTGGCTACAATAAATATATGTCAAACTTCCTATTGTCCAGATAAAAAATACATCTTTTTTTCTTTTTAAAGGCCCATGAACTACTTACCAAAAAAGAGAAAAGAAAGCATCATTTTAGGTTACAAAGAAAATCTCAATAAGTTCCAGAAAGTAGTAAATATCAGGAAGCATACATGCCACGTTCTTATCTTAAAACAATGAATAATAAAATGTCATTATTAAGTAGCAGAAATAGAAAAAGAAAAATCTACCATCTAGATATTTGAAAATTCTTTAAAAATTCCTGTGTTAAAAAGGAAATCAAAACTGAAACAGAAAACTAACTATAACATGTTATAATGAAAAGACTCTATCAGCATATATAGAACATGGCTAAAGCGCAGAAGAAAATTTATGGCTTTTCACATTTAAATTACTAAATAGGAAAAAAATAAAATTTGATTTAAGAACTTAGAAAAACAAAAATATGTCTAAGAAAAGCAGAAATTTATAAATTAGAAAACAAAAAACAGAACTACTAATTAAATTCAAGAGCTGATTCTTTTGAAATAAACAAATGCCAAGAAATAAAAAGCAGGATCGTCTTAGGATAAGAAAGAAAATCCGAACAAATGAATCATCATAGTAGAAATTTAGACAGTTGCCAAGTAACAATCCTACAAAAAACCTATCAGTACAAGATAGTTTCACAGCTAAATCTTACTAATTTTCAAATAATGGATAACTGCAGTTACTTAAATGTTACTGAAGCACACAAAAATTAAAAATAGAAGGATCCTTCCTTAATAAGATAATAATTATATATCTCAAGCCAAAGTCAGATTTACATTTGATGAAGAATACTAAAATAGTTTCAAGTAAGGCTGGCAAAAAGGACATAGTAATTTGAAACAACTATAAAAATTGAGTGACCCAACACATAAAAAATTATTTTAATTCAAGTTACAAGTCCAACACGAGTTGTGAATTGACAGCAGACCCAGGCTGTCAGACACTTCACCATTTTGTACCTGCACTATCTGAAGCACATGGGCTATTTGGTCCCTTTAGCAAGTGAAGTGATGAATGAGCATTCCACACCTGCTCTTCTTGTATATTTCAGCCTGGAAATAGCTTATACGACTTTCATTCACAGTCTACTGGACACATCTACTACCATATGGGAACTGGGAAATGTGGAGCATATGGCTATTTGGTGGGCGTAAATGTCTCTGCCACATAGTACTAACCAATGAACAACAGTCAAGAGAAATAAAACATCATAAAATTTGGAAAGAATTAGGTCAAATTAAAACAAGCAGAAGCTGTGTCATAAAAGAAATCAAGAGCTGACATAGACTAAAATTAGTAAAGATGTAGATTTGAATAACATGATTAGCAAGCTTGATCTAATAAGAAAAATAAACTTTAAGACAAAAGCACTATTAGAGATAAATGAAATGTTACTTAATGATAAAAAGAACATTCCTAAGGAAGATAGAAAAAGTCCATCTCAGTTATCTGTTGCTGCATTTAAAAATCCTGCACCAAAACCTTGTGACTTAAAACAACAATGGTTCTACAAGTTGACCATGTTGAATTAGCTAAATGTCATTAATGAGCTGCATTCACCAGAGAATGCAACAGGGGTGGGAACATCCAAGATAGCTTAATTCACATTGTGTCTTGTGTCTTGTGTCTTATCTGGAATGGCTGGAACAGCTAGGGCTGGCTGGGACTCTCTCCCAATAGAGCAGACAAACTTCTTACATGGTATTTCAGAGCTCCAGAAGAATACAAACAGACATTGTCAAGCTTTTTAAGGGCTGGACTGAAAATCTACACAGATTCACTTATCCCATTTGACTTCTATTGGTCAAAGCAAGTCACGAGGCCAGCTAGATTCAAGGGTAAAGGATATAAACTTTATTTCTCTATGGGAGGAATAGCAGCACATACAAATATGAAAGGAATTGTTGCTGGCCATCTTAGAAGATACTCCATTCCCTGGCCACAAATATTTACATCCCTTTTATATAAAAAATAAGCTTACCACCTCCAGAGATCCCCAAACACAGCATCAGACTAAGATTTAAAGTATAGCATTCAACCATGTAAATCAAATTCAAATGTAGATGATACTTCCCCAATGTGGCTTTTAAGCAAGAAATAGATAAAGAGAGGTATTAATAATGGTAAGTGTGTCAAACTACCAGGAAGAGATAACAATTCTAAACGTGTATGCATGTCATAAAATAAATTCAAAATATTAAGCAAATAAGATAAAAATAAAAGAAATAGACAAATTCACAATTATAGTGGGAAACTTCAACATAATTCTCTTGGTAACTGATAGAATATTAGAAAAAATTCTAATGTAAGAGTATAGAATATTTGAACAATCTGATGTAGAATATAGTATAATTAACAAATGAAATACTATACCAATGATACCAATGCTTGTATAATACACATTATTTTAAAGAAAACACAGAATACCTACAAAACCTGACTGTATGCTAGCTCATAAAGCAAATTTCAACAAATTTCAAAAGATTGAAATCATAAAATGTGTTCTCATACCACAGTAGAATTAAATTTAGAGAGCAATAACAAAAGGAAAGGAAGTCTCTAAATGTTAGGAAAAGAAACAATACACTTCAAAGTAACCCATGGGCCAAAAAGAAAATTTTAATGGAAATTAAATAATATTTTGAGCAAAATGATCACAGAAATATGAAATAGCAAAATTTATACATTATGGCCACCTTAGACAAAAATGTCTAGCATAAATAAGCATATTATGGAAAAGAAAAAGAAAAATCAAAAATCTAAGTATCTCTGTAAGAAGTTTTTAAAAAGCGAGTTAAATTTGAAAACATAGAATGAAGAAAATACTAAAGAGCAGAGCAGAATTTAATGTAATAGAAAAGGAACATATAGTAGAAAAAAATCAGTAATCAGTAAAGCCAAAAAGGTGCTTTGAAAAGGCTAATTCAATTGATGAATCCCCACAGAGACTGATCAAGAATAAAAGAAAATGAGAAAGAGAAGACATAACTATCAATATCAGGAATGAAAAAGGGAAGAACATTACTACAGATCTCCCAGATATTAAAAATGAAGATATTATAATGTTAAGTCAATAGATCTGGAAATGTAGATGAACAAATTCTAAAAATATATACATACCAAAACCAACACAAGCAGAAATCTGAACAGTTTCATATCAGTTTTAAAAACCAAATCTGTAATAAAACACCCCTCCCAAGAAAATTTCAACTCCAAATATTAATAGCTTTACCAGTAAAATCTTCCTAACATTTATGGAAGAAATAACATCAATCTTACACAAATTCCTTAGGAAAATAGAAAAAAAGGGGGCTTATCTTATGAAACCAATATAATTTTGATACTAAAATTCATCAAGAAAGAAAAAGTATTGGACCATCCTTCTCATAAACACAAATGCTAAAAACCAAAACTAAATTACAAGTCAAACCCAGTAATGTATAAAGAGGGTAATACATCCTGGCCAAGTTGGAATGCAGAGTTGATTTTACATTTGTAAATCACCAATGTAATTCACCATATTGACAGGAAAAGAAAATAATCATATCATCACATCAAAGACGCAAAAAAAGTATTTACTAAAACAACATCCATTATTTAGGAAAAAAAGAAAAACTCTTAGCATATTAAGAATAGAAGGAAATTACTTAGTCTGATGAAGAATATCTACCAAAAAATTTACAGAAAATATCATATTTAATGATGAAATATTAAGACCTTTCCCTGTAATACTAAAACAGGATACCTGATATCACCACTTCTCTTCAGTGTCATATTTGAGTTCCTAGCAAGTGTAATAAGTCACGGAAAAATGTTTAAGTATTATAAAGTTCTGACCAAAACTATTATTATTCATAGATAATATGGCTGTATATACATAAAATCTAAAAGAACTTAGATAAATATTAGAACTGACAAGTAAATTGAACAATTTTAGTAGATAAAAGATCAATATGCCAAAAAACTATTATATTTCTATATATACTTAGAGAACTATTATATTTCTATATATACCAATATACACTTAGAAAAAAATTTAATGATGTCACTTATAATATCATCAAAAACATATCAAATACCTAGTAATAAACCTAACAAAAGTTGTATCTCATACAGACAAAGCTACAGAAAATTACCGAGAGAGAGAAGTTCAAACTGTTCTAAATAAATAAGGTGATATTCCTTATTTATGGATTGGAAGACAACCCTTATTAACTTATACAAATTAATTTATAGATCCAATGCAAAGTCCCAGTTATTAAAAATCTGACAGGTTTTTAAGTGAGAGGAAGGCAGGAATTGACAAGTTGATCTTTAAGTGTATAGAAAAATACAAAGAGCCAAAACAATTTTGAAGAGGGACAATATTTTATGACTTAAAATACCAGATAATAAGATTTATTACAAAGCAACAATAATTAGGACAGTGTGATATTGGCATGAAGATAGACAAAATAGACTAATGGACTGGAGAAGAGTTTCTAGAAACAGACCCACATGGCTTCTTGTTTTATGACAAAGGTGAAATTGCACTGTTGTGGAAAAGACCTATTTTCAATAAATAGGGCTGGCTAACTTGGCTGTCTATATTTACATTAAAAGTAAATACAAACACTCGTACTATACATAAAAATCAATTGCAATGTTATTGTAGATATAAAATAAAGGATAAAATAAATAAAGTTTCTAGAAGATAACCTAGGGGAATATCTTCACATCCTTGGAGTAGACAAAATTTCTTAGATGGAATACAAAAATCTCTAACCATAAATGAAAAGACTGATTAATTGGACTATATCAAAGTTGGAATTGTTGTTCATCAAAAGACACTACCAAAGACAAGCCACAGATTGCGGAAAGATATTTGCAATATATACATCCAGCCAAGGATTTATATTTCAGAGTTTAAAAGAACTACAAAACAGGAAGACAAAAACCAAATCAATAGAAAAATGGGAAGAGATTTGAACAGATATTTCACATAAAAAAGAATATCTAAATCACCAACTAGACTATGAAAAGGTACTCAACCTCATAACTCACCAGGCATATAAAAATCAAAACCACATTGAGATAATCCTAGCAGAATGGCCAAAATTTACACAACATCAATACCAATGTCAGCAAGGATTTCAGAGCAATGAGAACTTACACATTGGTTGGTAGGCTGTGAATTGGCACAACCACTTTGGAAAATAATTTGGTAGTACTTTCTAACCTGAATATATGCATATCTTATGAGCCAGGAATTCCACTCCCAGGTATAAACCCAAAGAAATGTGGGCACACGTGCGCCAAGAGACTTATACAAGAATAGCAGCACTATTTATTTTACCTCCAAAAGCATGTTGGGACTCTTGGTTCCCTTTGAGGTCCTCCTGTTGGACTGAGATGGATTAATCTCTATTCACTCCTGTGTGTTTTTCTTATCTCAGGGTGCAGTAGGTTGGATGTGACATAATATACCTAAGACAACGTGCATTTGTAGATATGAAATTAAATAGCCCCTTAGGAAGACCAAGACATGGGCCCAGAGGCAAAGGGTAAGAAAAATTATTTGAAAAAACAAAACTGGCACTTCTCATGGTAGCTAATGTCTTAGGGACCTTTGTTGACCAGTATGCCAGGATGGAAACTTGACTTTTAAAAACACATAAAAGCAATACATTCACATGGTCATTAAAAAAAATAATACAGAAAGACATGAAATGTCCCCTTCCCACCTACAGTTCCTCAAATGTAATCACTATTTGTGTGTGTGTGCTTTCCAGGGGGATAAAGTATACTTACAAGAGTTTATACACATATATATTCTATTTTTTTAAATATCTACCCAACAGAATACTACTACAAACACCAATCTATACCTCATCTTTTCCCCTTCACATTAAACAAGGTGGTCTTTCCTTGTTAGCATGTGCAGCTTTACCTCGTTCTTTAATAGCTTCATTGCTTGCTGTTGCACAGATGAATCAAAATATTGTAAACAGTCTCACATTCATGGTCTTTTATGTCACTTCCAGTGTTTAGGTGATAACAAATGCTACAATAAACTTTCTTATAGAACTGTCCCCACCTACTTATCTTAAGGTAATTTCCCAAGAGCAGAAATGTGGGCTCAAGGGTATGTCAGTTTTAAAAACTTTAATAAGTGGTTAAAGATCGGTACTCCCACTTCCTTTTTTCTAATTCACTAATGCAATCTGCTCTTTGTGGACGAGCACTTTGTCAGATGTGCTCCTTGGAGCTGGTATGCAGTGTGCTGACTGTAATCAAGACCAAACCTGTTATTCCTGAGAAAGTCTCTCTTTCGGTCTCAGCCCTGGGCGGTCCAGGTCTTCATGCTGCTGTGGGTGACACTACTGGTCCTGGGTGAGTACAACAGCTCAACATGGGCCCTGGGTGCAGTTGGGACAGCTTCTCTCTCCACCACCAGCCTGGCCTTTCTTGAGGCTCAGCCCCTGCTCAAAGAATCTTTCCCACATGAAGAGACTGTTTTCAGGCTTTACTGCAGGGCTCAGGGCTTCCTCTCCTGAGGCTGAAGAAAGTAGTCATAGCTGGAAAAATCCTTCAACCTTACAGAGAAGGAAACTATAGTGACCACAACAATTAATGTTTCATTCATTTTTTTTTCTTCAAAAAATACTTCATGAAGTCCAGAAAATGTGTCACAGTTGCTTATTCTTACTGTCTTATTCAGAGAAGAGCCTACTCTCCTCTGCATAGGGGATACCTTTATTCCTCGTATGCTGGTCCTGGGCACAAGGAGGCCAGGTTTCTGACAGGGAAGATGCTCTTTCTTCTGCACAGGAATGTAAACTACAGCAGCGATTGGAAGATTAAGAACATGGGGTTGTGGGGAGACACAGAGGGATAGTGGGGCAAGACAAGGAAAACCCTAGAGCAGATGGCATTTTCATTGTGCCTGTGAGTGTGCATAAGTCTCTATCAATTCACACCTATGAACTGGTTGGTTTTTACCAAGGTTTAAATATTAGAATTAAATAAGTTTATTCATTTGCTAAGCAAATATTTTTTAATGATACCTATTCACAGCACTGTGCCAGGTGCTGAGAATGATGGGAGTCCATGGAGGAAGCTCATGATATAGAAGAGCTCCCAGCAAGGCTGATGGACAAGAGACAGGTAGATAACAAGAATCTGGTTAAATAACTGTCCAGCCAAAGTTACCAGTGCATGGTGCAGGCAGATAATAAACTATATGCCAAATATCTGGTATAGACTTCATGAAACTTAGAAGTGAGTAGGAGCTGGAGGGACACGATGCATGAAGAGAGGGCACCACAGTTGGAAGGTGCAAGGACTATTAATCCAGAGATGGGAAGCACATCCCAGTGTGGCACCAACAGAGGGGCAAGAGAGTATGGCCAGGAGCATGCACTTTGGGGCCAAGCAGGATCTGGGTTCAAAATGTCATCCTCCCACTTACCAGCTACGTAACCAGTTTTCTGGCCTGAGAAATAGGGCTAATCAAACACCTCATAGGGCTATGGACAGGATTACATGAAATAATGTAAGTGCATACCACATAGAAAACTCAGAAGAATGTTAGCTCCATTTAAAACAATGCAATAGTCAAGGAAGCCAATATATTCAGGTAATAGTGAATAATTCATTGTTCTCAAGAGCATATTTAAGTTTGGATAACTCTTACATCAGCCCTGTGTACACTGGCATTCCACAAATCTCTGTGGAATGAATCAATCAAATATGTCCCTTATATGAAATATCTATTCAATTTATAAACCTGCCCATGTTGCCTCATCTCTCTCCTGGTCACCCATTTCACAAACCTGTATCCTTCTATCTCTACTATTGCTAACCTCGCTCTTTAATTAATTCACTATACAATCAATAAATAGTAAAAATTAATGGAATATCTTTTATATACCAGGCACTGCTCTAGATCCTGGAGGATATAGGGTAGATACAGAAGTCCCAGCTCTCACAGGGATTGCATTGCAGAGAGGAGAAAGGAGGCAAACAAACAAATAATGAAGATGATTTTGAAAAAACACTCTGAGAAAGATTAAACATCACCATCTCTGGCTCTGCCTTCTAACCAGCCTCTCAGCTTCACACCTGGTCCCACTGAGGTCCGCCCACTGGCAGAGAGCCCCATCTAAGTTTTAAGCCCTATTGTTATTCTCCTCAAAACCTTTCCATAACACCCTGTGGCTTTTACAATAAAATCAGAGCCACTCGCTTGGGCCCTGCATGCCTCTCTAATCTTATCCCCCCCTCAATTCCTGCCTTCCAGACCCCCCAACTCCTGAACACCACTTCATTTCTTCTTCTGCCTTGACTGCCTTCCGCATCACCTCTTGCTACACACAAGCACTAACTTTCACCTGCTGACCCCTATGTTCTCACTCACAACTTTCTCAAGCAGTCCTCCTTCAGGCACCTTCCATGGTCCC
Source organism: Lemur catta (assembly GCF_020740605.2). Classification (NCBI taxonomy): domain Eukaryota; kingdom Metazoa; phylum Chordata; class Mammalia; order Primates; family Lemuridae; genus Lemur; species Lemur catta. Next base: position 30,644,949 of record NC_059130.1, on the reverse strand, counting down.
CCCACTCTCTTCAACACACACATACACAGACATGTACACACCCTGGGCAGGGTGACCCTTCTGCCCCCATGATACCCCATGTGTATTTCTGTTCTTGCACTTACCACCAGTATTACATGACCTCGGATCATGCTTCTGTTTCCTCTACCAGTCAGCTTCTTGACAGCAGAGACCATTTTTTAAACTCATCTTAGAAGTCCAATCACAATGTCTTAGCATATATTTAGATATTTGATAAATAATTATTAGATTTTTTAAATGAATTTTTAATGCAAGAAGTAATAAATAGATAGAAAAAAGCAGGCATTAACTTTGAAAAGCCACAAAATTTTTAATCTGTGCTCATTTCTGGCTTTTTTTGCAGCTCCTGTCAGTGGACAGTGGGGTGAGTTCTCCTTTCTTTTGTTCTTCATTGTTTCTGGATAAGAGTATCTCCAAAATAAATAGGAAACATTTATGACGGCTGCCCGAGGATCTCTAATATCTCCTGTTTTCTTGCTGAGGCCAGCAGGGATGTGTAAGTGTCACCTGGTCTATTGGCATCCCCCAAGGCCAGAGCTTCATGATCACCCTCCCACACTCCCTGGGCGAGGTGAATGCACAAGCAGCTCTGGCCTTTGCGAAGCCCTGCATTGCAAATGGACCCCACTTAGCCCTGCAGGACTTCTTCAACTCCATGGCAAATGGGCTCAGGGAAGGATCAGCTCCAATCAGCAAGCCAGGAATATTCCTCTGAAAACACCCCACTGTGGTGATCCCAACAGGAATGCTGCATCCTCTACAGCTGTGGAATAAAATTCTCCAGGAATGGTGTAGGGAGCAGAAGAACCTCCAACACCTGGGCCCTTATAAGGAAGAAATGCACAGAAAGGGCAAATGGGGACAAGACAAGTTATCACACAGTCAACTAGTTCTGGCTCCTAATGCCATTCTTCTGGGTCAGTGTGGACACTTGAGGACCCATGAATAGCAAGAATTCCCTACAACCCCTCTCCTTGTCCCAAATCAGCAGCCCCAGCTGGAACTGTGTCTAGGCTATGTCTAGATGCCAGCAAACGAGTTGTTCATTCCTTGCTCTGCCACAATTAGCTATGATGGTATTTTTCTGGGTATTTGAATCTTCATTTAAAAATTGAAGGTGTTATACAAGTTGGTCTCTCAAGTTTTGCTCAGCACCAAATAGATGATAACATGATATATTCTTTTTTTGTTTGTTTAGACTAGTCAAGGGCAGTAATTAGAAGGGGAGAAAGAGTAAAACAAGGAGTTCTACTGCTCTAACTGACTGTGAATAATCAATTGAGACAACTCACTATCTTCAGGCCAGCCAATATGATCTATTCTTTTAGGGAAAGTGCAAAATTGTGATTTTAACAACAGCTTTGGTGGTTCTTATGAATTTATGAACATGATAGAATGGCAGGACAGGGGCAATTTTCTCTAGGATCCACTTCCATGACAGGCTGAGTAGCCAGTGATGTTTGACAGTGAATACTGCTGGTATTACCCTCTTGACATCGTTTTTCTCATTGCCACCCCCGAGCAACCTCTCCCTCAGATGAGGTGAGCGCTGCTGGCCACCACGAAGCTGTGGGCCATCAGTGACACCCCTAGGGGCCTCTTTAGGGTCCTCCAGTCTGTCTGGCATGCACCCTTGTGCTTGGGAATGCAGGCACCTCCACCTCAGACTCTTTTTCTCTTCTCTCCTCAGCTACCACAACCAAACCCATTATTTCCCTCCATCCTCCATGGGTCACCGTCTTCCAAGGAGAGACAGTGAATCTGACTTGCAATGGGTTTCACTACTCACCACAGAAAACAAAATGGAAACGTTTGTATCTGGGGACAGAAATAGTAATAAACACCCCAGGAGATACCCTCGAGGTTCGTGAATCTGGAGAGTACAGATGCCAGACCGGGAGGTCCACCCTAAGTAACCCTGTGTGCTTGGTCTTTTCTTCAGGTGAGACAGAGTGAAAGAAATACAAACTTTAGAAATCACTTCAGTTCATTTTTTTTCTCCAGCTGTTACCATCATTCACTCCAGACAACTCATGACTGAACAATTGTATTCCACACTGTGGTTAGACCGACAAGGAGAGAGTAAAAAACCTCTGCATACCACCAGATAGGAAATGGAATTAGCTTTTTAAGTTGGAACATAAAATTTAAGAAGATTTAACTTATCCAGATAAAATTCGTTCAGCCCAACGGGAAGTGATTTCAAGTAATGTATCTAGAAGGACATAATTGTCGTATAACAGCCACAGGTTACATGGAGAACCATACAAAGGCTGCAATTTCTACTGATTGGAATAATGTCTCTAAACCTGTGGGTATTAAAGTTTGATTTGAATCTGGAAACCTGAGCAGCTTTTTAATCATACAGATACTCAGGGTCTACCCTATGTTTACTGAATAAAAACCTGTAGGAGTAGGGCCTCGGAATTTGTAGTTTTTACAAACTGCTCTGGTAAACGAAAATTTGAGAAGCTATTTATTTGAATGGTTCATGAATTTATGTAGAGTTTTAAGCCATATGATTTACTTAGAATAATAAAGAACATGAACATATTTTTATATTTATAGATATAGATAGATGATACCTAGATGATGTAGACATAGAAATACAGAAGGAGAGAGAAGGAAACAGCCATGTGATTTTTGTCCGAAAACCACCTACTTATAAAGCCCTTTAATTTAGTGAATAAGGAAGCAGTAAAGTAGCAAGGAGCAAATAAAATGCTTATGCTCTTTGACTTAACAATCACCCTCTTAACAATTTACCTACTGAAACAATCATAGAAATATATACCCAAAATGGAGGGCCCTAAATGATCAAGAAGAGAGGACTCATTAAATAAATTACATTACTGACATTGAAGGAAAACTTAATGGCCATTGAAAATCAGGTTCAGTGATAAAATTCATGACTCAGGAAATTGTCCATAGCATGGTAAGTGAAAAGCAGGTTGTCAAATCTATAAATAGTATTCAAATTCCATGAAAAGAAAAAAATACACACAGACTCTCAAACACGTGAACATGGAAGAGAAAACTGGAAACACATGTGCCAAAATACAGGTGGTGGCATGATAGGTGATTTTTACCTCCGTTTCTGCTTTTCTACTTTTCTCAAGGCACATGTATTCATTTTAAAATCAGAAAAAAGGAAATGATATTATTTTAAGAATGCTTTTTACCAACCCCCTTTTCTAGAGCATCTTGGAATAATAATGAAAAGTAAGGGGGAACAATGGGATGAACCGAGTAACTGGTCCTATGTTTCCCATAGCTTCGCTGATCCTGCAGGCTCCCCTTTCTGTGTATGAAGGAGACCTCATGGTCCTGAGGTGCCGGGCAAAGGCAAGAGTAACACCAGACACTATTTACAAGAACGGTGAAGCCCTGACATCCCTGAAAGGAACCTCTGACTTCTCTATTCGTGATCCAAGTCTGAAGGACAATGGTGCATATCACTGTACTGGGTTTACGGAAGGTCACTCCATTTCTTCCAACAAAGTCCAAATCCAAGTCCAAGGTAAAGGCTTCACTATTTTGTGAAGTGGGTTGGTCAAAAGGGGAGTCCCTGGGGTCACAGAGTTAGAGTAGGAAGAAAGGGGAGGACTGGATTACCACTGAAACTCAGGGTGCATTCTGCAAGGACCACAGGAGGTACAACAGTGCTTTGGGCTGAAGGGTGTTAAGAGTCAATGACATCTCTGCCTGTGCCTGCTTTTGTGTGTCTGCTTGCTGATGCTGAGGATGAAGTGCGTTTTACTCCACAGCAGTTCCCACCCTCATTGCTCTGAGACTGTTATGATTCTTCTCTCTAGATCTGTTTCTACGTCCCGTGCTCAGAGTCAGCCTCTCCCAACCCCTGGAGGGAAGGTCCATAACCCTGACCTGTGAGACCTGGCTCCCTCCACAGAGGTCAGAGGTCCAGCTCCAGTTCTGCTTCTTCAGAGACAGCCAGGCCCTGGGATCAGGCTGGAGCAGCTCCCCAGAGCTCCATATCCCTGAAATGTGGACTGAAGATTCAGGGTCCTACTGGTGCCAGGCAGGAACCAAGAATCACAGCATCATACACAGGAGCCGGAGTTCCCAGATTCATGTGCAGAGTGAGTGTCAGTGGGCTCTGAGATTTACCAGGGATGGGGCTGGAAGATCTGCACATCAGCTGGGGGTACCAGTGTACATGGAAAGAGCCTGTGAGCTGTACGAGACAGGAGACCCCGGCTCTTGGAGACACGTAGAAGAGCTTAGAACCAGGAAAGCACAAGAAAAGAGAGATGAGTTTATTTTTCTTTCAATGCCATTAGATATAACTCTCAGAAGGCTCTCTTCCCTGACACCATTTTCCCCCCTGCTAGGCCCATAGCCATAAGTTGTGGGCTGCAGCAGAGCCCTCTGACTGGACTGGCTCCTGCTTGGCCAGATGGACAGACTCCTCGCATCATACGTGCCTGGAGCACAGTGCTTAAGAACAAGAAAACCAAAGGACAGAAGTTTGGGGAACAAATCATTCCAACTTGATGTCATTAGGGATGGTGCTGTAACCACTATCGCTTTTTCCGACGTTCTTAAAATTTTGTGGGTCCTCAAGCATGACTTCTAACCAACGGTCAAATGCTTCGCCTGATTAAATTTGGTCTGTCTCATAGGAAATCTATTTGAGTGTTAGGAAGGGACACATAGTCTGGGGTGCACACCTTCCTCAGTGAGGAGAGAGTGAAAGTGGGAGCATTCTCCATAAATTTACTCCCACCCCTCGGCCAAAAAAAAAAAAAGCAAAAAATATTCTATGATTCTGTGTTTTCTAAACTGACTACATTTTATTAATCTTATATTCTGCAGTTATAGGTAACAAGTATTTCTTAGGTCACTGGTTTAAAGAAGGACAATTCAGAGAAGGTGGAGAGGGTGTTATCCAACAGTTGCAACACAATAATTTCTAGCATAGGCTCTCCTTCAGCATAATTGATGAAACCCAACCTCAGGCTCTTCTCCCCCTCTGTTCATTATCTCCCACTGCTCTTTCAGACCTAAGGATGACTCAGAAAGGCACTGTCCTAAGCCAACATCATTATGCAAAACCACACCCATCTGGGGTATGGGATGCTTTCATCACAGATTTTCCTGCTTAGTGGGACTGTCCTTGTTCCTCCTCCTTTGACCGTTTAACTGACAAGCTAGAGGGGTTAAGAAGTTCCTGCCTCAAGGGCAAGTTTATTGCACATGCCAACAGTTCATTTCCAACTAGCCCTTGTAGTCACTGTGGCCCCAGGACAATCACCTTTGATGCCCAGGCTCCCTGTCCCCATCACCACTCCCACCACTTTCCCCAACTGTTGGGCACCGAATGTCATCTCTGGAATCACTGGCCCTGCTCTATTGGGGGATGGGCAGACATGAAGGGAGGCTGGGCAGAGCTGCCTCTGGGCCTTGTCCCAGACACTCCATAAGACCATCCAGGAGTAGAGGACCTCCCTACCACTTCCTCCCTCTTCCCAAGGACAGGCCAGTTTCACCCAGGCCCAACTTTCCACGTGAGATCAGCAAATTTAGCCCTTCCCATCCTGTGACTCTTCTCCATCCATGAGCGCCCCACTGCCAAGAGTCCCATATGTCATTTTTATTCATTTAGGAGTTTTTGCCAACGTGCAAATACACACTATCCCAGCTTCCAAGTCGGTGTTTGAAGGTCAGGATCTGGTGCTCATCTGCTCAGTAGATACAGTCCCAAGGCCCATCACAGTCTCCTGGCACCGAAGATTTAAAAACCGGAATGAGAAAATAAAGACTCCGACGTCCTCAGAATTCAAGATCTCCATGGTGAAAAGCGGTGATGCTGGAGACTATTACTGTACAGCTAACTACAGACACAGGTCCTTCGTCAGCAAACCAGTGACCATCGAGGTGAAAGGTGCGTTCTGCAAGTTCTCACCCGAGGAATGGCTTATCAAACTGCCCACAGAGATCCTCAGTAAAGACCACAAGGCAGTTGGGTGGGAGTGGATACTGATAGTTAGCAATGATCCAATGCTCTGAAGAACCTACCAAGAGTTAGTCAGAGATTAGCAGGAAGGAGTTAGAAATAGAAGGGGCCATGAACAGTGGGAGCTTTTGGAAATGCTTAGAAATGGGGATTAGAATAGATGCTCAGTGATTTGGCATATGTCCAGACCCTTCACATTTACAAATTTCTTCTCAGGTTAAGTGACATTTCTCTTGGGAACAAAGCCAGAACAAATAGGACATTCGAACTCAGGCTGATCTAGGGCCATGTTTCTTGACAAGGCCCTTTAATTTAAGGATATGCAAGGACCCTCCCTGACCACCCTGTTGTCTCTTTCAGCCCCAGTGACATATCCTTTCCTCACTTTCAGGGCTCTTAGGGCAGTGGTCCCCAACCTTTTTGGCACCAAGGAACAGTTTCATGGAAGATAATTTTTCCATGGACTGGGGTTAGGGGGTTGGGAGGAGACAGAGCTCAGGCTGTGATGCAAGTGATGGGGAGCAGCTGTAAATACAGATGAAGCTTCACTCTCTCACCTCCTGCTGTACATCCCTCCAGCTCCTAAGTTTCATGAAAGACAATTTTTCCATGGACTGGGGGAGGGTGGGATGGGGTGCAGAAGAGCCCTGCGGCCAAGTCCCTAACAGGACACAGACCAGTATCAGTCCGCAGCCCAGGGGTTGGGGACCACAGTCTTAGGGCACATGCTGTGGAGAATGTAGAAAAACTTCACTGTGATACCAAGGGAGCTTCTCCCCTAATCCTGTATCAGTTTTATCATGAGGCTGAAATCCGAAAGACCCAGGGCCCCTGTAGAGGAGGAGCATCTCTCATCCTCTCTCTGCCCACAGAGCTCTCTGGGAATGACTCCTGTGTCCAGACAATGGACTGGGGACCCAGCCAACCAAGAGAGGACACTCTCCAACAGAAGTGAGCTAACTCTGACCACCAGAGGTCACAGCCACAGTCAGGTAGTGTGTGCTGCCACTCTCGAGACTCCATCTACAGAAACTCACAGGCGTTCGGCCCACATGGCTTCATGACAGGCTCATTGCCTCTGCCTAGCAGTTCTGAACTCCTTTCTGTGACCACTCTCTCAGGAACTCAGGAGTCCCTTAGAATGAATCATTAACAGGAAAATACACAATCCAACCAAAACTCCCCTCATGTAGCTATGAAAACTTTTCAGGATCCAAATGCTGTGAAAATCAGCAATCTCTGACCAAAGAGAAATTATAGAGCTCAGCATTACTTGGCTGGACAATACTCAGTTCTTAATTCTTCTGTCCATCAACAAAAGTCCACCCATTTCTGGATTTTGTCCTTTTCTCACTGACACTTAACAAATCTTTTCTCTCTTACCTGCTTCCTGCTTCTTCCACAGGCTCTCTCAACATCTGTTGGCTTCTAGCAATATAAGAAAGTGTCTATCTCTCGTGGGCTCATTCTTCTACCAGCCAGATTTCATCACACTCCTGAATGTTTCTGAAGCATCTCTCTCTCCATCTTTCTCTCTCTCTCTCCCCCTCCACCACACCCCCACCACCCCCATCCCCAGCTTCTGTAGAACTCAATACTGTTAACTTTTCTCTCTATCCTCTGGATCCTCAGATGCCTGAGTTGCCAACCAACCTATTATTCTCAGTAGCTCCCAAATCATTTCTCTTTCCCAGGGATACAGAGGTATCTGTTAACCCAGTTAACAGGCATTGACAATAACCAATGTGCAAATCCATGTAGGATATAGAGACAGGTAGCAACATCATAGTTACTCCAAAAATGTAACTCTGCAGGTGCAATATGTTGTAGTAACAGACATAACTATGAACCCCAGACTACATCACCTCCTTTACCAGTACACAGCACCATGCGGCCCTCAAAGCTATTACAGTAGTTACGGTAGTGAGGGGAAAACTGCTTCTGTGGAGGTCTGTGCCATCCCCTCCACTCACTGCAAACTTCAGGTTCACTGTTAAGGAGACAAAGTGACTCATCACTGGACCAGGAGTCAGCAGACAGACCAGCTCCTGGCTGGCCTTAGAAACAGCCTGCACGGGCAAGTCTTCTAGCCTCCCCCAACCCAATTTTCTCACCTGTAACTAGAGAGGATCAGTCTGGGTAAAGGGAGAGGGGAGAAGCAGAGAAGAGGGCCCTGGAAAAGTATGTCAATCTGGAAGGAAAAAGGGTCAAAGGCAAAGCCCTGAGGCCCACCCAAGTGAAGGAATAAATAGAGACAGGGACTGAGAAGAAGACTCAGAGTGACTTGGGCAGGCAAGGGACAGCTCTTCCATGGTCACAGGACAAAGGGAAACAGCAAGGAGCTGGTGCAGGTAAGGGTGTGGGTCTGGTGGCAGCAAGATAAGGGATTTCTTCTTGAAAGTATCATCCCTCTGTGAAAGGGAGCCAGGATAGGAGAAGAGACTAGAGGTCTGGTGGGGAAGAAACAGACTGGAAACGGCCAGCATGAGGAACAGGAGAGAGCTGGTGAGAGAAGCCCAGGAGGTTGCTGGGCCACCCTGCGGGCCAGTGGACACTGGAGACTGCTCATGCACGTTGGCTATGCATTGAAACCCGCAGGAAGAGGCAGAAGCAACTCTTGACTAATTTTTTTCTCTCCTGCAGTCCCCGTGTCTCATCCTGTCCTTACCCTCAGCTCTCCTGGGGCCCTGGCTTTTGAGGGAACCATCATGACACTTCACTGTGAAGCCAAGAGAGGTTCTCCACGCATCCTGTACCATTTTTATCATGAGGATGTCCCCCTGGGGAGCAGCTTAACCCCTTCTGGAAGCGGAGCATCCTTCAGCTTATCTCTGACCACAGAGCATTCTGGAAACTACTACTGCACAGCTGACAATGGCCTCGGCCCCCAGCGCAGTGAGGCGGTAAGCCTCTATGTCACTGGTAAGCCCTGGGCTCCTGCCTGTCACCCACCCCTGGCCCAGAGCCCTCTCTCACCCACCCCTTCAGAAGTCTGCACGTGCCTTTCAGTTTCCTACCCCAATCAAACAAATCCCTTCTTGGCCCGCTTCTCAGGAAGCCAACTAGCTGTGAGGCTCAGTCATTATCCAGCCCTGGCTTGGCCAGACCCCTAAGAAAACTCAGCAGACTCCTCAGCTTTTATTAATACCAAATGAATTTATTTTTTTAAATTGTCATCTCATGATTTGCATGTTCAGTCCCCACATGAATTTTTCTTAATTTGATGCACAGAAGCATCTCCTATTTCTATATTAATGCTTACATATAAACTTGGCTACAAGCACAGACATATGGACAAATATTGAGCAAGACCTCAATTTCTCTAAAAATTTCCCAAGCAGTTCAAGCTCTCACAGTAGGAGGTTTGGAAAGGGCTAATTTTGAACAGAAAGGAGGAAACGGCTCCCTGAGAACCAGCTCCTCAGTCTTCTGGGGTTTGCGTGATCCCTTGTCTTCTAATCCATTAAAATAAGTATTATATTATTGCATTATGGTTTTTAAATCTTTGTTTGAAGTGACATACATTCAGGAAACATGTACAAATCATAAGTGTATAATTCATGGTTACTTGTGTCACCATCAAAAAGGTGTTATTTTAGGAGCAAAATTGCATCTGTTCCACTCTTTAGTAGAGAAGGAAAGTTCAGTTTTCTTCTCGGAGAAGCAGAATGGTACACACCATGTCTGGTGTGTCAGACATGCCCTCAATATAAATTGTTGGGTAAAAAGATTATTATTTTAAAAATATAAATGTTCTGAGACCTAGACCCTAAAGTCAGAGCCCAATCTATCTAGGAAAGCTCCCAGCCTTCATTCATCCTCTATCCCATTATTAGGTTTTATTTTCTTCTTGTATTTAACAACATCTAAAACCTCTTTATTTCCTGTTTCTTGTCTGTCTTCCTCGGTGTTAACAGAATATAAGCTTCATGAGAACAGAACCTCACGAGTCATGGTCTCCTAGTAGGTCCTCAAGCAGCATTTGTAATTCAGTGAACAGATTATAAGACGATAAGCAGAGATCAAAAAAATGGTCTAGCAGAGCCCAGGAGAACAAAGAAAATAACACAACTACTTTAGAAATGAAATCCAAATTTGAAGCAGTAAGACTAGAATGTATAACTCTGAAAACTGTTAACTAAATGAAGAATCAGTTTGAGAAAATAATACAGAATTAAAAGTACAAAGATATAGAAATAAAGGCAAAAAATTATAATACGGAGATCAGACAGTGGAGACCCCCACATATAAATAATTAAATGTCATTAAGTTGGAAAACCGAACTGAAGAGAAAACAAAACTCAAAGATGCAATAAAAAAAATTGTCCAAAAGCAAATAAAACTGGAATATGTAGATCAGAAGATATATCTTGATGAGATTATTGAAGTTCAAGGTTAAAAATATATATGTGTATGTGTGATCATAGGGGAAAAAAGACAATCATCTCAGAAAGAAAAAACATCAAGTTGGTCTTAGATTTTGCACAATAGTCAATACCCAAAGAGAAAGGGGTGGTGGCCAGACTTGGACTTCCAGGGGAAATGAGAGCTGAGAATTTTACATCAAATCAAAAAGATATTGTCAAAAATGCAGGGATTTAGGGAATTTAGTACCCATTAACCCTTCTTTAAAAAATTGCTTAATGAATGGTACAAAAGCTTATGTAAACAAAACGTTTGTACCCCTGTAATATTCTGAAATTAAAAAATGGATGACAAAATTCAGCCTACCCAGATGTGAACGAAAGCAAAGGACTCAGAATGAGGAAACCGTGATATGAAAAGTGAGTACTGAATCTATGTAGGTTAACACTTCTCAACCCTGGCTGCACATTAGAATTACCTGGAAACTTTGTAAAAAGATCTATTACCAAGCTCTTCTTCAGGCCAGTTAAATTCAGAAACTCTCAGATGCAGCTTCAGAATCAAAATTATATATATATATATATATATATATATATATATATTTTTTTTTTTTTTTTTTTTTTTTTTTTTGAGACAAAGTCTCACTTTGTTGCCCAGGCTAGAGTGAGTGGCGTGGCGTCAGCCTAGCTCACAGCAACCTCAAACTCCTGGGCTTAAGCAATCCTCCTGCCTCAGCCTCCCGAGTAGCTGGGACTACAGGCATGCGCCACCATGCCCAGCTAATTTTTTCTATATATATATTTTAGTTGGCCAGATAATTTATTTCTACTTTTAGTAGAGACGGGGTCTCGCTCTTGCTCAGGCTGGTCTCGAACTCCTGACCTCGAGCGATCCACCCGCCTCGGCCTCCCAGAGTGCTAGGATTACAGGCGTGAGAATCAAAATTTTTAACATAACCTCAGGTGCGAATACTGTATAGACAGGGTTGGAAGACCACTTATTTAGATACAGAGACAAAGGCTAATCAACTGTGAGAATCATAGTTACGGAACAAAAAGTAACTATTATAAACACTGAAAAATGTAAAAAATATATGCAAGAAAAATCAGTTGGTCAAAAAGAGGAGAGGAAGTAAAAGAACAATTATTTTCTCATTATTATTATTTTTTCACAGTGAATTGTGAATTATTTCACACTTCAAAAATAATTGATTTGAAAATCTTTAAAAATCACTGACAGATTTCAAAAATTTCATTTTGTCAATCATTTCTGAATACTTTATAAACAGTAACTCATTGTTAATGGTTTATACATCACTAAAATTCCATGGAGAACCAACTAGTAGCCAGTAGGGTCACACAGGATAGAACGAGAGATTTGTTGAGGTAAAGCAACTGTAGATGTTAAGGCTGGAAACAGAGACTAAATAATAAAAATAAACCTCTGCACCAATGTGATCATAAGTGATCAGGGAGTGGGGGAAACAGAAACTCCTAAATACCATTAATGCAAGTGTAAATTGGTTCCATCTTTTTTTAATTGACACATTACAATTATACATATTTATGGGGTACAATTTGATGTCTTGATACATACATGTTGTATAGTGAGTAGATCATGGTATTTAGCATATTCACCACCTTGTGTATTTGTCATTTTTTTGTGGTGAAAACATTCAAAACCTCTCTTCTAGCTATTTTGTAATATTCTATACCTTACTGGTAACCATCAGCACCCTATCTAATTGTAACTTTGTACCCATTGACCAACCTCTTCCCATCCTCTCTTCCCCCTCCTCCCTCCCCAGTTTCCGGTAACCACTGTTCTACTCTCTGCTTTTATTAATATAATATCAATACACTTTGGGTTTTTGTGGGGTTTTGTTTTTGTTTTGTTTTGTGTTGTTTTTTAGATTCCATACATGCATGCAACCATGCAGTATTTGTCTTTCTATGCCTGGCTTATTTCACTTAACATTATTTCCTCCAAGTCCATCTATGCTCTTGGAAATGACAGGATTTCATTCTTTTTTTTTACAGCTGAATAGTATTCCATTGTGTATATACAGCATATTTTCTTTATCCATTTCTTTGTTGTTGGACACTTGGGTGATTCCATAACTTGGCTATTGTAAATCATGCTGCAATGAACATGGAATGCAGTTATTTCTTTGACACAGTGATTTCATTTCCTTTGACCATATAATATACTCAGTAATGGAATTGCTGAATCACATGGTAATTCTATTTTTAACTTTTTTGGGGAACCCCCATAATGTTTTCCATAGCGGCTGTGCTAATTTACAATCCCACCAACAGTGTGTAAGTGTTCCCCTTTCTTCACATCCTCACCAACATTTGTTTTCTTTTTGATAAAAGCCATTCTAGGCTGGGCGCGGTGGCTCACACCTGTAATCCTAGCCCTCTGGGAGGCCGAGGCGGGTGGACCGCTGGAGGTCAGGAGTTCGAGACCAGCCTGAGTGAGACCCCGTCTCTACTAAAAATAGAAATAAATTATCTGGACAACTAAAAATATATATAGAAAAAATTAGCCGGGCAGGGTGGCGCATGCCTGTAGTCCCAGCTACCCGGGAGGCTGAGGCAGTAGGATCGCTTAAGCCCAGGAGTTTGAGGTTGCTGTGAGCTAGGCTGACGCCACGGCATTCACTCTAGCCCGGGCAACAAAGTGAGACTCTGTCTCAAAAAAAAAAAAAAAAAGCCATTCCAACTGGAGCGAGGTGGTATCTCATTGTGGTTTTGATTTGCATTTCCCTGATGACTAGTGATGTTGAACATTTTTCATGTACCTGTTGGCCATTTGTATGTCTTTTTTTGAGAAATGTCTATTAAGGTCTTTTGCCCATTTTAAAATCAGATATTTGGGGTTTTGCTGTTAAGTTCTTTATATATTCTGGATATTAACCCCTTTTCAGATATGCAGTTTGCAAATAGTTTCTCCCATTCTGTAGGTTTTCTCTTCACTTTGTTAATCATTTCCTCTACTGTGCAAAAGCTTTTCAGGTTGATGTACTCCCATTTGTCTATTTTTGCTTTTGTTCCCTGTGCTTTTGAGGTCTTATTTAAAAAGGTCCAACCTTTTTGAAGAAATATTTGATATCATATGTTATTATTTAAAATGGTCATATACTTTGTCTCAAAAATTCCACTGCTAAGAATTTATCTTAAGAAATATATGCACAGGCTGGTCACAGTGGCTCATGCCTGTAATCCCAGCACTTTGCAAAGCCTAGGCAGGAGGATCACTTGAAGCCAGAAGTTTGAGATCAGCCTGGGCAATGTAGGAAGATCCCATCTCTACAAAAAAAATAAAATGAAAAAATTAGCCAGGAATAACAGCACATGCTTGTAGTTCTAGCTACTTGGGAGGTTGGGGCAGGAGGATTGCTTGAGCCCAGGAGTTGGAGGTTGCAATGAGCTATGATCATACCACTGTACTCCAGCCTGGGCAATAGAGCAAGACTCTGTCTCAATAAGAAAAAAAAAAAAGAATATGCAGGTAATATTTATCCAAAATTATAAAATAGTAAATTTAAAAGAGTTGCATTTTATGTATAAATTTTACCTCAGTAAAGATGATTTTTAATAGTTAATGATGTAGATCTCTAAGTAATATCATAGAAAGATGCCCATAATATGTAGCTAAGGAGAAAAGCAGGTTCTAGAGCAATATGTATATTGTGATCCCATGCATGCGTGTGTTTTTAATGTATTTATTTATGTGTTGATATGAGTGAGTATACAGATATGTAGAAAAGATCTAGAAAGAATTACCAAATACTTAAAAGAGGTAATTTCTGGAAATAAAAATAAAGAAAATGGTAAAATTTTTCACTTTTACTTTATGAAATTCTGTAAAGTTTGATTTTTTAAATAAGGAGTGGTTTTTAATTTCAAAAATACTGGTGTCAACTAACTCATTTCCTCCCTCAGTTCCAGCGTCTCGCCCCGTCCTCACTGTTAGGACTCCCCGGGCCTGGGTTGTGGTGGGGGACGTGGTGGAGCTTCACTGTGAGGCCCTGAGAGGATCTCCCCCGATCCTGTACCAGTTTTATCACAAGGATGTCAGCCTGGGGAGCAGCTCAGCCACCTCTGGAGGGGGAGCATCCTTCAACCTCTCTCTGACTGCAGAACATTCTGGAATCTACTCCTGTGAGGCCGACAATGGCCTGGGAGCCCAGCGCAGTGACACAGTATTACTCAGCGTTACTAGTAAGTTGACCCATCCAACCAGCAGCACAAAAAGGAACAGACCATCTACCCCACCTTTCCCAGTAACCAATATTGGAGCTACTAGAGCTTCCACAGAGCCATTTGCTGTGTGATGTCATGTCAGCCCTGCTGCCTACACAGCATCTATCTGAGAGCTTTGGATTTTACATGTCCAGGAACTTGCATCTTCCCTTTGCTTGCTGTACCTTTCCAGGTAGCAACGGTCTAGAGCCCACTGGGACCCAAACTGCCCTAACGTAGAAGTAAAGGCTTTTCCAAATACACGCTATATCCTGATCACCAGTGATCAGCAGAAAAGAAGTTATGAAGTTCCCTGTGTCTCACCTCAGAAGACATTTAGTTATGGTTTTCTCTGTCAATCAATAAAAAGAGTGACACATTCTGTTATTGGCTCACAAATTTCTCTCTAGCTTCTCCTGCCCCTATCCCAAAGCTGCTTGGGTTCCCACCAAAGACCCTTGTAAAGGACGTCTCACCATCATTCTCCTGACTTCCTACTTGCCCTGTTCCACTCAGCAGTATCACTGCCCCCATCTGTCCCTGTTGTGGGCTCCGAGTGATGCCTGCTGTCAATGAAGCAATATCCTCCTCTCAACCACTCTGCCACTGTTTCAGGACTCTAATGTCCACAATATGACCTACACAGCACCACTGTCTTCCTCTCCATGTCAGTCACCCACTCCCACGTGCATAAATTATTCCATCTCTGAAATGATAATTTAAGCACCTATTGTCTGACAGCCACCTCCCATCCTGCTAGTTGCTTCAATTCTTCCTGTCACTAGTGCTCTCAGACCTCAATGGAAGTCCCAGTTCATTAGCAACTCTCCTCCCTCTCTAATACATCAAACAACGATACCCTCCAAATTAAGGGTACATACATCTAGCCACTCGTCTCTCCTCTTCCTAACGTATGGCGGAGAGGACCATTCTCCTCATCAGGTAAACGTCTCCCTCTGCTCTCTAGTTTCCATCCTTTTGTGCATTCCCAGAAACCTTATGCAACCAATTATCACTTTCCTATGTTCCAGCACCTCCCTCTCTGTGGAATCCCTCCCACTGGCATTTAACCTGCTGCAACTCTCTCATAACTAAGAAAAACCATCTCTTGATCTCACTTATGTCTCCACCCAGTGCTCCATCATTGCTAAATTTTCAAAAAGAGTCAGCCACCCAAGGTGTCTCCATTTCCTCATTATTCACAAGGTTCCAATCTACTAGGGTCTTCTGAGCTCTGCACCAAAATGGTTCTCGCAAAGGTCTCTATTGACCTCCATGGTTTTAAACACAATGGCCATTTTCCAATCCTCATCTTACTTGAACTCTGAGGTATATTCCATAGTGTTTACCATTTCTTCCTTCTTGAAACCCTCCCTTCCTGGGCTTCAGTGACTCTACCCTCTTCTTGTTCTCCTCTTTCTCTGGCCGTGTCTTCTCAGTCTTCTTTACTGGCTTCTCCTTTTATGCACAACCTTCAAGTATTGGTGAGTTCCAGAGTTTTGACCTGTGTCCTCTTATCTGTATTCTTTCTCTGGATGATCCTGGGTATGTTATCTATAAATGGCCTTGTCATCTGTACATAATGATTCCTAAACTTCTATCTCTAAAGGAGACCAGCTGAGCACCCACACATGCCATATCTCCACTCAAATATCTCAAAAGCTCACCAATTGAACACCTCTAAACCTGAACTCCTGACATTCCCCTCAGACCTGTTCCTCTTCCAGGGTCCCTACCTCTGTGAAAGACACCTCACTTTATCCAGATACACAAGGCAGAAACCCAGGAGTCTTCCTTGACATTTCTCTCCCTCATCCCTCAGAACCAGTTAATCAGTAAGCCCTGTTGATTTTACTTCCTAAATATTTCTTGGATCTCTTTCTATTCCTGTTGCCACTATCTAGTCAAATCTACCAACATTCCAACTACCGCAATGCCACTTAAATACCACTGTATTCCACTTCTGTACCCCACAGTCCGTTTTGCACACTGAGGTCAGAATCCTCTTCTAAAAGGACAAATATGATCACCTCACACCCTTGTGTAGACAGAGTTATAGACTTTCCATTGCTCAATGAAGAAGGACCAAAGTCCTGGCATGGCTTGTGAAACCCTGCCTGGCTCCCCAGCCTCCTGTTTCATGGCACTCTTCAGACCCTTCTCTTAGTGCCTCTGCCACCTACTTCAATTGCTCAAACATGCCAACCTTCTTCCCAGCTCGGGCCTTTGCACGCAGAGCTTGCCTGGTGTGCTCCCCACCTCCCTCTCCACCTGGTTCACTTCAAATGTCACTTTGTGAGGAAGCTTTTCCCGACTAACCCGTACTAGATCAGGTCCCAGGATTATACATTTCGCAGCACCTGGTCCTTTACTTTGTATCAATTATCAATGTTTTAATTTTATATTTGCATTTTGGTGCAAAAATTGTATTTTTATTTAATGGCTGCCTATCATCCTTCTAGATTGTAGGCTCTGTAAGAAGAGGGACTATGTCTGTCTCTCCAAGGGGTGACCCTTGAATCCCCAGCATATAAAGCCATTCTTGGGACTTACTGATTGCTTATTTAATTTTTAAAAACTTTTTGCTAAATTGATTTTTGATGAATGAATATAAAAATGAGCCAATAAATTGATCCATACTCATTCTGTTGTGGCCCCCTCTTCTGGTGCAGCCCAGACTCAGTTACATCCCTGGCTACGTAAGCAATAGGTCTCTCCTATTCCTCATTTTCTATTGAACTGATTTCTCCTTTTCCTCGATAGTCTTTTGACTTCTAAGATGCTTGAGTTTCATTTTAATCTTTGTCTCCAAATTCTTCAAACACATTTGAGTTTGTTTATTCAAATACTCCAAACTGTTTATAGCACTACACAAATGTTACTGTTTCTGGAGATCTGAAGCTATTATAGCTGAGATCTCAGTAATGTCACAGTTTATTAAAAACTGAGAAAAACATTTTCCCATTTGAAATGGTTTTAGAATGCAGGAATATATTTGAACAGAAGGAGCTGATGGTTAACTGTTTTGTCTTCCTCAGTTCCAGTGTCTCACCCTGTCCTCCACCTGAGGGCTCCCCGGGCCCAGGCTGCGGTGGGAGACATGGTGGAGCTTCACTGCGAGGCCACGAGAGGATCTCCCCCAATCTCATACCAGTTTTATCATGACGATGCCACCCTCGGGAGAAGCTTGGCCCGCTCTGGAGGAGGAGTATCCTTCAGCCTCTCTCTGACTGCAGAACATTCTGGAAACTACTCCTGTGAGGCTGACAATGGCCTGGGGGCCCAGCGCAGTGAGGTGGTGACATTAAAAGTCATAGGTGAGTTGGCCCTGCCGACCAGCAGCATGACCAAGCGCTAGCTGCATGTGCCTTCTCTCTGTAGCCGACACTGGCACTGCAGGGGTCCTCCTCCTGTTTCCTGGTGGGACGTCCCAGCACACTTCCTGCCCACAGAACCTCCATGTGCAAGTCTGGGAGCCTCCCTGTGGTGCTGCTTCAAGAGCCTGGACCTTGCCAGCAGCACAGTACAAACAGCCTTCTTGAATGTGATCAAAACTCCTCACTAAAAATGCAAATAAGACATTTAAAACATAGCCTATATTATGAAGTTATGATATAAAAGAGAAATCAAAGAATTTTAAGTATGGGTTTCTCTGCCCCCAAAAAGATTAAGTTGTTTCTTATCCAGGTTCTTCTCTCACTGCTTCCCAACAAGCCTGTACCCTTGAGCTTCTTTCATTACCAGGGATATGAATGTTCCTTACATGTCCACATTAAAAATCCTGTGTTAACACAAGCTATGTGCACAGCCTTTCAGGAGAGACACCCAGTGATCAGGGGACCAGGATAGAGAAGGGCGAGTAGGATGACATGGAATGGAAAGGGCCACCCACCAACCAGATCCTCCATTCTCTAAGCTGTGCTTTGACCTCTTTCCATTAAGTGTAATGACCCAGGGAAGCTACTTCTTGTGAGCTCTAAATCTGTTTGGTGAAAAACCCCTACAAGCCAAACCTCTAAACTCCGATTGAGAGAGACCTGGGGTATAGCAATAGTATGCGAAGGGCTGTTGAGATGAATGTTCTAGACTTGGCTCTGAAGATAACAGGCTGCATGACCTTGGCCAAGCATCTTTCCCTATATTGACCTCAATTTTGTCTCCTATAAAGTGGGAAAATCAGACTACATGAAAATCACAGTCATCCCCTGCCCTAGAATTCTATGACTGGTGGACAGGGAATATGGAACATGCAGACTCAAAGGTTCCTGGAAGGAGATGTGAGAGAGGCAAAGCTGGCTGTCCCTCCTCCTGGGTACACCTCAGAGGAACAGGAGACCATGCAACTGTATGCAAACACCCTCTTAGTCATGTAAAGCAAAATATTGATATAAATTGATACTCACAGTCCCTCCTGGCTGGGTCCCTGGGTGTCATAAGGAATAGAGACAAAGCCACAAGAGCAGGTTGATCCAGGGATGCTAGCCCAGGATCTAGCATCTCACTGAGGTGGTTGATGCAGCCATCTCTTTGGCATCCAGATGACAACTTCAGATTTGATTTTTCCCATTCAATCAGCTCTTTCTTCTTCCCCCATCAGCAGCACCAGCCTCAGCCAATTTTCCTCTGAGATTTGCAGGGACTCTTGACACACAGCTTACACACTTACTCCTTAGATACACCACCCAGGCATGTGCCTAGGGCAGATTGCTCCTCCCTCTCTCTCCCCAACACAGTGAACCAGCACACCATGCCTGCTATGCTCTGTGTTCATGACTTCATAATTTCCTGCTCACCCCTACTCCCTCATTTCTACAATTCCACTGTGCAAATGCATCTTATTTCTGCTGCTGTTATCACAGCTAAGGGGCTTCGTGCCCAACCTGAATGAATTGTGTCTGGGTCCTAGAACTAGGACACAGATCATAGAGAGCAGGAACTGCCAGAAAAAGGAATATTTTTCATTGTCATCATCACCAATATCATCATCCACAGTCACTGAGCCCTCACCATGTACCGGGCCCTGTGCTTAGTGCTGGACATGCAATATCTCATTGAATCATTAAGAGAAACCTGTGAGGATAAAAATCTAACCACTTTTTATCCCCAGTTTGCAGGAGAGGAAACTGAGGCTTAGAGAGGGGAATTAACTAGCTCACAGACACAGCCAGCCATGGTGAAGCTGAGTTGAAACATGGCCCTATCCAACTGTTGACGTTAGTCTACATTATGACATCTCTTCAATCATCATGGCCACGTTCCAATACAACTTTTTAGTTTTTAATAATTTATTATTCTGAAAGAATACATAAATCTTCATAACAAAAATTCCAACGATACAAATGGGCCAATATTGAAAAGTAAAGGTCTCTTTCTACCTGTTCCCACACACTTTCATATCCACATGGTTCCCAGCCCAGACGTAACTACTGTTAACCTTTTCGCCTGCATTCTAGAAATATTCTATAAAGATATAGAATTTTTTTACAAAACTACAATTGCATTGCACATATAGTTATGCAACTTGTACTTTTTTAAATTAAAAATACATCTTGACTTTATTTTAAGAACTACATCTTGGATATTTTTTCTTTTTAATTATCCAGCATGCTAGATTGTCTCCAGTTTTTAGTTATTACAGAAATGCTACAGTAGAAATTCTTGTACAGTTATCTTGGCATATTGTACCTTAGTATCCCTAAAGGAGATGGTCCTAGAAGTAGATTTGCTGGTCAAAGTTTATATGCATTTTAAATTTCGTAGATATTGCCAAGTTGCCACTCGGGGAAGTGTCTTAAATTTGTGTTCCCACTGCGGGCATATCAAGGTGCATGTTTATCCAGAAGCTCATCAGGAGTGTTAGTCTATTTAAGCTTTGCCAATTTAATGAAGGAGGAAAATAATAATATTTTATGGTTGCTTTTATTTGTATATATCTAATTAATAATGAAGATGAGAATCTTTATTTATTGGCTATTTCAAGTTTTCAGTGATTTGTACACTTTTTACACTTTTGTTTTGGATTTTTTTTTTATGCTGAAAGCTCTTTGTAGATCAAAGTAATTGGCTTTGTCTATCATATGTGTTGCAATCTATTTTCCACGGCTGAGATCTGACTTTCTACGTTTGTTTATAATACTTTGTGTTTCTTACAAGTATGTTAGAAGCAGAAACTGCTATTGGCTTTTTGATTCCCTCAGTTCCAGCGTCTCGCCCTGTCCTCACCCTCAATGCTCCCCGGGCCCAGGCTGTGGTGGGGGACGTGGTGGAGCTTTGCTGTGAGGCCCTGAGAGGCTCTCCCCCGATCCTGTACTGGTTTTACCATGAAAACGTCACCTTGTGGAATAGTTCAGCCCCCTCTGGAGGAGGAGCATCCTTCAACCTCTCTCTGACTGCAGAACATTCTGGAAACTACTCCTGTGAGGCCGACAATGGCCTGGGGGCCCAGCGCAGTGAGGTGCTGACACTCAGCTTCACATGTAAGTTTCTTATACCCAGGCCTCAGACATGGACAAAATATGTCCTGCAGGGACACTCTGATGGTTGCCCAGAACAAGTACACGAAGCTGGTTATTTTATTCTAGGTTGTTATGTTCTGAAGTGTGTCTTAAGTGTTGGTTCTGGGGCACAGTGCAGAGAGTGCAGGCAGACAGCATCACCAAATTTCACTGAATTCAGAGGTAATCAGCTGGCTGCCTCTTCGCTCCCTGGCCACCATCCATGCCGACCCTCGACCCTGGCCTCAGGTCAGAAATGAGCTTCCTCACAAGGGCAGGAGCCATTTCCTGTGCCACCCACCATCTGCTCAGCCATAGGGATCCTAGTCACCTAGCTTCACCCTCTGTCCCAGGCCCAGGCGCCAGCTTCAGGGTCGGAGCAGGTCAAGACCACTTGTCCCTCCCCCTGGCTCATGCACGCGGTCTCCACCTCAGGGCTGACCGAAAACAGAAGGGGTCCTGTGGCCACAGGCATCACTGGGGGACTACTCAGCACCATGGGCCTTGCTGCTGGGGCACTGCTGGTCTACTTCTGGCTCTCAAGGAAAGCAGGTGAGTGACTCCCTGGCACACCTGTACCTGTGTCCATGCCCTGCCCAGTGCCCTTCCCTCTGTGACCACCCTTAGGCTCTCAAGAGCTCCTAGTTCCCATCCCTCACCCCTCCCCCTTCCCACTGGGTCCCCCAGAATCCCTTTTACCAAACGCAAAGCTTCCAAAACAGCCCACTTGTGTGAAAGATGCCTTGATGAGAGGTAGTCTACCCAGCAACAGAAACTACAGAGTCTCTCCCTCCCTCCCCTACAAGATCCCCAAGGAATGGGAAGAGGAGAAAGACTCCGCGAAATAGAAGTGCAAACAGAAACCAAATAAGACTTAGTAACTTACTGATTTTTAAAATGTACACCATTTTTATAGCCGATCAATCTATTTTCCTGCCTGCAGCTCTCAATCGATCATTGTCTTAACAAACTCCAGGCTAAAGGATTATGGATCATGGGCTCCTTTTTCTCATTACAACTATACCCCCAGGGTCAGCAGTTTTTCCCAATCTGCTACCTCCCTTGGGCATAGCAAAGAAGGGTTCAAACTTCAGTGACAGCAACTCCTGGCAGTTTCTAGGTGAGACTCCTATGAGCTGTGCCCTATGAAGGTCTCCTCTTCCTGAATCCAGTGCCCTCTGCTTTCCTTTGCAGGGGGAAGGCTCACCTCTGACCCCTCCAGGTAAGACCCAGGCTGTATTCCTCTGTGATTAATGAAATGCTCACAAGGTAGAAAAATGGAATTGGATCTGATTATTACCAAAAGCACAGTTTCTGCTGAGTGTTGCTGAGATGGATTATACACACTTCGTGTTGCTACCTCCCTAGGGATATCTCAAGGCAATGTCTAGGATCTTCTCACCCACCCCCTTAGCTTTATAGGCCTTCTTCTCACATCAAGTGTAAATTGCTCTCCATTTATCAACTCACATCCTGGACCACTGTTGGCTTGGTTGTCTGAGTGACCGCTATGACCACTGAATCTGTCCATATCTTGAAATGATCTTCCTTAATCAGCTTGGAAATCTCTGGAGATGGCCAACCTAATCAACACCTGTTGTGATGATGGCAGGAAGATGGGGCCACACAACCTGGCCACCCAGAGAGGCTGCTGTGCCAGCAGAAGGTAGTGCCTATGAAGAAGGGACCACCATCTGGTATCCCATAAGGTTGACCTTAGGAGCCGCACCATGGCTCGCAAACTATCTCTGGGCAAGCCCATGGCAGCAGTTAGCCACACCATCCAGAGTTGCTCTGAGCCTCTCTGGTTACTGACTTCTCTGAGACCCCACTCTCTCTGAGAGTGGAGGCTCTGGAGCCAGGTTCAAATCTTGGCTCTTCCCCTTTCGGGTTACATGGTCTTGGTAAGTCACTTCATCTCAGGGAAACTTCATTTTCTCATCTATATAATGAGGATAAAATAGAACTAACAATATTGTTACAAGCATTAGCAGAGTGCTTGTTACACACCAGGTGGCCATAAAGCCTGGGAGCATAGATAATATGAATCTACCATGATTCATAATATAATGCTCATAGACCATTTGCTATGTACTCATCTATGTTTCCAGGCTTGGCAGCCCCCCTGTGGTAAGAACTCACCAGCTAGGAGTAATCATTATAGTCATTTTGTCAAGATTCCTAGAAAACATCAGCATTTCTGTGTCTCACAGGAGCCCTTCAGACTTGGACCCCCAAGAGCCCACCTACCACAATGTACCAGCCTGGATAGAACTGCAGCCAGTGTACAGCAATGGTGAGGGCCCTGCATCTGGGCGGGGGCCACAGGGTTGGTGGGGCAGGAGATGAGGAGAGACTGTGCAGAGGCTGGAGGGCTCTGGTCCTGCCAGAGAACAAACTCTGGCTGGGGGAGGAAGATGTAGCTCAGGTAAGAGGCAAGGACCTCAGCATCTTCTGAAACTTCAACTTCTTTCTAAGTAAATCCTAGAGGAGAAGACGTGGTTTACTGTGAATTACAGAGCATCCCGGAGAAAAACAGGCATGCAGGTAAGACCTGAGTGAGTCTCTGTTCTGGCCAACCCTCAACTTAGCCTGTTGCTGGGTAGCTTAGTGCACACCCCTGTAGCAGGTCCAGGCCAACTGGGCACGGACCCACCCCTCACACTGGATCATAAGGCTTCTTAACTTGTGCCTGTGCTACTCAGGGAGAATCCCAGCCCACCATGCAGTGCTGCCTTCTCCATTCTCTACAGACAATCTCAGTATAACCTGAGTAACAAAACCGTCTCTTGGGCAGTCACTTAACCTCTCAGAGCTTCAGTGTCCCCATCTGTAAAATGAGACCAGATCATCATTCCTTAGTGTCTTAGGCAGGTTGGGCTGCTATAGACTGGGTGGCTTAAAGAACAAACATTTATTTCTCACAGTTCAGGGGGCTGGAAGTCCAAGATCAAGGTGCCAGCATGGTCAGGTTCTTGGTGAGGGCTCTATTCCTGGTTTGCAGACAGATGCCTTCTTGCAGACAGATTCTCAAATGGCAGAGAGAGAGATTCCTGTCTCATCTTATAAGGATACTAATCTCATCATGACCTAATTACCTCCCAAGGGCCCCACCTCCAAATACCATCACATTGGGGATTAGGGCTTTAACACATGAATTTGTAGAGGGACACAAATATTCAGTCCACAGCACCTACCTACCTGTACTATTTTTCTATTGCTGCTGTGACAAATTACCATAAACTTAGTGGGATCTAACAGTATAAGTTTATTATCTCACAGCTCTGTAGGTTAGCATCTGACACAAGTCCCACTGGGCTATAATCAAGGTGTTGACAGGGCTGCGTTCCATTCTGGAGGTGCTGGGAGAATACATTCATGCCTTTTCTAGCTTCTAGAGGCCACCCACTCTCCTGGGCTCGTGCCCTCTTCCTCCGTCTTCAAAGCCAGCAATGTCACATCTCTCTAACCATCTTTGCATGGTCAGGTCTCCATCTGACCTTTCACAGCTGGGAAAAGCCCTCTGATTTTAAGGAGTCACGTGATTATATTGGGGGCATCTGGATAATCCGGAATAATCTCCCCATCTCAGTGTCTGTAATCTTAATCACATCTGAAAAGTTCTCTTTTTTATCTAAGGTGAAATTCACAGGTTCCAGGAACTAGGGCATGGATATCTTTGGGGAGACATTATTCTGGCTACCACATTATGTCCTCATATTACTGTGAGGAGTTAATGAGAAAGTAGCTGTGGAAACACCGTTGAAACAGCAGAGTGTTAAGCAGCGTGAGGATGGCTACACGTTGGTAGTCTGGCTGTGCCATCAGCTCTCACTTACAGCAGGTGGTTTGCAATGAGGGAATCCCAGCCTGGCTTCTTCCTTACTAGGAGCAGAAAATGGGAGCAAGGTCCTTGGTGGCAGGCTCTTTTAACTCTGCTTCAGAAAAAATGCTGTGTGATTTTAGCCAGTGTGCTTCCCTCTCTGGTTTTACAATTTCTCTTGTATAAAGTCCAGTGAATTGCTTGTGTCCCATTCTTGGTTCTATAACACCCCTCTAAGACATGAACTCATTCACATTTACAACCCTCTTTGAGGTAAGCATATTCCCATTTTAAAGATGAGGAAACTGAGGCATAGAGACCTTAAATGACTTGCCTGAAGTCACAGAGCTAGTAAATCATCCATCTGTCCAAACTCTGGACCAAACTCTGCATCTCAGTGCGATTCCAGGGAGCCTCAATGTTCATTCCAAGCCAGAAAGTGTGAGCCCTGTCTGGAGAATGTCATATTTCACTCTGGTTTGAAGATAATACAACAGTAATATTAAATAACAACAACTTCTAATATCTATCATGTGTTGAGCCATTCTTATGTGCCAGGTACAGTTCTAAGTGCTATAAATAAATACACTGTATTTATATGCATAGCCCCTAGAATGATTCCTACTATAGCATATACATGCAGCTGTAGCATACATACATGTCATCAGTAGAGAGAGAGAGAATTTCTTTGTAGCACTCAGGACTGTACCTGGTACATAGCAATTGCTGAACACATGGTAGATGATGGAAATTATACCTACACAAACACACACATATGCATGCACATATATGTAAACTCATATAACATTACCACGACCCTGTAGGCACGTGATATTATTATTCTCATCATATAGATGAGTCTACCAATGCAAGAGACATTGAGTGACTTGCCCAAGGCCACAGAGGTGGCAAGGCAGACCCAGGGCTCAGTCTAGATCCAGAATCTGCTCTCTGAAACGCATGCCAGCTCGCACTGCCTGTCCCCAATATATAATATAAACCTATGATCAAAGAACTAACATGATAAAATGTAAATTTCTCTCTTTTGAGAGCTTCTAGGCAGCTCAGAGTGGGGAACCAAGTGCAAAGTGATGTTGAGGAGAGGGATGGTCAGTGCCGCTGGGCTTAGGGTCCTAGGAAGGGAGTGGGGCAGGGAGGACACGAGGAGTGGCTGCTTACCGCACAGAGCGGGGAGAGGGCCTCAAGGAGAAGGGCTGGCCTGGCAGCACAGGTGCAGGGAGGAAGCTCCTGGCGGGCCTGCCATGGCTGAGCACTGCCCTCTTTCCACAGGGGCCTCTGCACCCCGGCTTCCCAGTAACAAGGTGAGTCTGACAACCTGTGTGGCTTCCCCCGAGGGCCTGCCAGCCCTGGCCCTCACCCGTGTGCTCTTGCCTCCTAGGACTCCTCCGTCATCTACTCCCAGGTGAAGGTGGCATCAACCCCAGCCTCCAGGACCCAGCTCTCAGCTTCCTCAGCTCCTCACAGATGAGCCCACATGTCTCCCCAACTGTGGTCTCAGCCTCTGCACCCCAAAGCTCTCCTTAGGGATGAGGGAGCATTCAAGTGGCCTTCATGTCATGTGCTACGCTCTCAGTCTGACCAGAACTCAGGGCCGTGGCTGGACTCCTGACTATTGCTTGGGTTATAGTCCTGCCCTGGCAGTTCTTTTTAATCTAATGACAAGTTGCTCCCAAGCCAGGGCCCATCATGTCTCCTGCCTTCCTTAGTGGGCTTCAGCTTTGGTTGCTGTCTCGAGTCCTGCTCCCGTGCACAGCCTCACCGTTCCTCGAGGAGGACAAGGCTGCTCCTGAACTCCAGCTCGGAGGTCCTGCTCTCAGTGGTGCAGTTCTCAATTGCCATCAGCCTGGTGGGAGTACTGTGGTGTTCTGCCAAGTGGGACAACACCCAACCCACAGACACTGGGCGTGTTATGAGTCTCCCCACGGGAACCACATTTCACACCTCCTCCCACCTGTCTGGAACTTTAAGATCAGCATCTGATGCCAGGTAACCTCTCCCTGCTCATAGGCCAGTGTCTACCTGCCCAAGTAAGTGGATTTCACACCTAGGCCCTGGTCCCTCCCACCCTGCCAGAAGAAGCCCAGCAAAGGCGAGGCCAGGAGGACCAGGTACACAGATAGAATGCACGTGTGAATACAGGAGGTACACTATGGGTGATCAAACTGACATCTGATCCAGCGTGCTCCCTAGGAAATTGGGAGGTGTTCTCTCTTCCCTGAGTAAGAAATAAATTAAGAGAAGGAGTTGGGGTGAGGAACACTCTGTTCAACAAGAGGGAGGGCTGCTCAAACTTTAATGTGCTTGTGGATCACCTGAGGATCTTGTGAAAATGCAGATTCTGATTCAGCGTCTGGGTAGAGCCTGAGATTCACATTTCTCCTGTGATCCCAGGAGATGCTGCAGGTCCCGGCCCATGACTGAGTGCTGAGGCCCTAGAGGTCTTAGGGCGGTGGAGCAGCAGTGTGTGCTCGTGTGCTCTGGCTGCCCGCTGCCTGATTCCATTCACGTGGACCGTGCTGCTCCCTGAGTCATCCTTCAGGCAGGTCACCACCCGCTGCTGTTGCTGAGAAAACTTCTCTGCACCATGCTGCATTTCAACAGGCGCCCTGGGTGGGGGAAAAGCAGTTGCCACCATCTTTGTTTCCCTCCCTCAGGCCTCATACTTTCACATGAAAAGAATGAATGAATACACCCCTTGGTCCTGTCCATTCAAAGGTGTTCTCTCTCACCTCTGAGCCATGAGATATTTTGTTCCACATTTACGATGCCCATCACACCTTACCATGATCTCTGTCCCCAGTGGATTTTATAGTGGGGGTCATTTCTAAGCCCCATTGCCCTGAAATAAAGTCCTTCCTCCACCGGGCGCCACCTACCTACCTCCCCAGCCTCCCTCTGTCGTTGCCCTCAAAACCCCGCACCCAGTCACCGTTTGCTCTTCTACGTTCCCTAACACAGCCTTTCTGCACTTCCTCCTGCTGGAAGGCTTTCCCTTAAGCCCCCACCAGAGTTAAACAGTGCTCCCATAGCACTTCTGCACAGCAAGACTTGGCATTGCCATTGGCTAATGTTGTGAGGGAACTTAGAGTTTATTAGGCCAACTGTCTAATTTTGTAATTGGGAATTAAGAACCACAGAGGAGAAGCAACTAGCTGAAAATGATACAGTCAGTTAGCGGCACAGCCTGTACTGAAGTCAAGCCAGGACTGACACCCAGGATGATGTTCTTCCTCTACATGGCTCCTCTGTTACAGAGGCTTATGCATTTCTCCATTTCCCCAACAAAGGTGAGAGGTCTTTAAAAACAAAAGACCAAGTCCAATCTGTGTATATGCAGAGCCCAGCATGCTGCCTGGCATATAGTTGGTACTCAGTAAATGGTTGTCAAGTTGAATGTCAGTTAAGTTCCTGTGGTGAATACACATCACCTCCACAAACTCATCTTCACCTGCTCACTCTTAATCCAGGGAAATTCAGTACATGTCCTCAGATCTCAGGAAGTTTTTTTTAGGACACCAATAAAATAATTTTAACCAGATCCACCTGTCAGTCTGGGGTGAATGTTATGTCTTGTTTAAAACCTGCATGGCCTGCAGGCACCCAAAACACAGAGAAAACCCAGTCATCTGTCCCCTACAAAACTTGCTCCCTACTGTGTTTTCTCTTTCCCTCCCTCCCTTCTCCTCTTTTTTAGTTGAAGGTACCACTCCCTCCCCAGTCACCCCAGCCAGAAGATGCACCGTCATCTCTGAGTCTCTGTTTTGAACTGGTCACCAAGTCCCATCCAGTCTACTTTTCATCCTAAATACCTTTTAAGTCCTGTCCTCCTTTCAGTCCCACTGCCACTGCCTTTGACAGCCCTGGCTGCCTGTCACCAGGACCCTTGTAGTAGCACCATCCCCGGTGTCTCTACCTCCAGACTCTCTCCTCCCACAACCATTCCTGGCACTCGCTAATACAGTCTTCCTAAAACCCAACCATGTTTATTCCTCTGCTTGAAATCCATTTTCCAGAGAGTCCAGACTCCACAGTGGGACATGAGGCTGTTCATGGTTTGGCTCCAGCCTGCGTTTTCAGCCCCCTCTCCCATTACTACCCCAACCCACAAGAACACGCGCCATACGCTCCTGCCACGCCAACTCCCTCCACTGCCTGCACGTGCCACCACCGTCCGAGCAGCCATGCCTTTGTACATACTGTCTTCTCCTAGTAACTGTCCCCTTTTTGTCCTATCTGTTAAACTCACTTGTCCTCCAAGACCCAATTCCATGTCACCTCTCAGAGCAGCCCCTCTTTTCCCTGTGGGTTTCCATAAGCTTTGCACGTGTGTTTCTCACAGCCCTTCTCTCCCTGTAATTTAAGCCTCTCCAGGGTTGAATGCTATACCTAGTTCTCGCTTATAATCAATCCTCCTTCATCTTCACATCACCCCGACACACAGCACAGGGTCTGCTCAATTCTTAGTGACTAAATGAATGCGTAACAGTGTTGAAACAGGGCATTTCCTGTTTTCCCAGAATAATACCCACAGCCCAGAGCTGAGCCCACAGCGGACAGTGCCCCCATGTTCTGGAAAGGAGCTTCTAGACCCCTCCCGCAGAGTCGGCTAAGAAGTGGCCACGCCAACCCCTCTGAGCAGCCCTGCTCCTCACGCGCATGCGTCCCTTGTCAGCCGAAGTCCAGGGTTCATTAAGGGGATGACGGGGCGAGGGTGATCCAGTGAGGGGCGTGTACGCCCTCTCCTGACCCAGCCAGGGGAAGACAGGATGCCTAGATAATCGCTTAGGGAATGGAAGACAGTCCTTCACCACTCAGGGAGATTTGCTGAGCTCAGGAATTCACAGGACCCTCTTGGAGTTGCCCCCCTGCTCCCTCCGTGGCCCACCCCCACCCCCGGCCCTCGGCCCCAGCAAAGCCCAGGGAGAAAGCCTGTGGGAGATCTTGACACGAGTGCTCTGGTGTTTGGAGATGTTAGGGAGGAGCACATCCTCCCCCTCCTGTAATTCCTTCCCATGTGGAAGGAGCCCCATTAACGTAATACTCTTGGCCCCTCTCTGCCCTCACCATCTCCTCCCCAGGGGAGCAAAAGCTACTCACCTCCCCAGTGGGTTCAGAAGCAGAGCGTGGGCATGCATGGACTAGCCCCTTTGTCTCCCTCTCTCTTGGCCAAGAGCAGTCCACAGAAGCTTGTGTTCTCTGCCCTAAATTGTAAAGGGACCTGCCTCTACAGAAGGGTGCCTGCAGTTTCAGAGACATAATCCCAACCTCAGTATCTGCACATGAGGCTTTAAACTTTGAGAAATAGAATAGAGGTGAATTTGGGGGAGCAAAGTGCACAGCAAGGACAGGGGCTTCTGCCACAGCCGGAGCAAATAACTTTACTCTTTGGTGGCACTTGCCTGGTGGGTTTGTACCATCACTGTTTACAGCAATTTATTGAGAGCCATCAGTTTGGAACTGAGTTGGCTTTTGGCTACTAAATCTGGGAGAGGAGCTCTAAGTCAGTCTGCAGTGTTTTATGGCAGGTTGTTGGAGCTTGGACAAGGCTTTGTCCCGTGGCTGCAGCACCAGGAATGCACGCACTGACCATTAAGTAGCGTTGAGCAGGTGTGCTGGACTCTTCAGGCTGGAGTGGCTGTAGGCATGGCTTGTACTATTCCTGTGGTTGTGAATTCAGATTGCTGTGTCTGCCAGTCAAGGGTTCCAGTACCTCCTGGCATTTAGGGGCATGACCTCACAGTACCTCCCTCATGCAAACCATGCACCTCCTGCATCCACCCTGGGTCTCCCCTCTGGGATAAGGTATAGATGTGCATGGAAGTTGACCTTGACAATGAGATATCGGAATCAGTGGATAAATATTTCTCCCTTTCTCCTCCCCCTGCACAAAGGCACTGTTCAGAGATACAAAAGTTTGATATGAGGACATCCAGAGAGACCAAGTGATCAACTTGTTGCAAAGGTGTGGCCAAGCTGGGAACACACACCGCTATATGTGTTCTCCTTCCTCCCAGCCTGTCTCCCATTCTCTGTCATTCCTGCTTCCTGGGATTAGCCTCATTCGTCATGTGTTAGCGCGTGGCCTCTGCTGCAGGCTATTTTCTAGGGAACCAGAGCCAAGACAGCAGGTTCCAGAGGCCTCAAGCCACTGACAGTTTTGGCCAAATGGCAGTCATGTGGGGCCAGCAGTCAGACACTGGGCATGCGGCCTCAGCAAGAGAAAGTGCCAAGGGCCTTGGCCAGTGGGAGAGGGTGGTGAGGGCCTCTGCAAGGCCAGGAGCCTTGAAAAGGTGCCCACTTTTCCTTGAACAGATGTAGCTTTCCTGAACAGCTGTGGCTGTAGCAAAGATTCAACCATACTAAAAGAATCTTTTCATTAAAGCCTTTGACATGTTGGGAGCGAGAGCAATATTCTCTGCTTTCAACGCATGGCAGCTGAGCCCATGTATGCCACACAACTTTTCAAGCTTTCAGGTGTCAGGGCCTTGCCTGGATAGGTGGGACTGGGTCTGCTGACCCAACCTTAGCTGAGCCTTTCAAAGGGGAAATCAGACACCAGAGACAAGAACCAGCGCTGCAACCCTGCGCTGCCTTGCAGAGCACAAGGCAGAAGCATTTGTCTTTGCTACAGATACGCGAGCAACATAAAGGAGGAAGAGGGAAAGCATTCCCAAGGCAAGTTTCTTAGGCCTAATTGAACATCAAGAGAGGACAGCAGCAAGAACAGCTCAGGATTAAAGAAAAAAATCTGCTCACAATCTATTCTGGAGGCCACATTACCAAACAAAGCTCACACCCAATGCCACTTTGAGACGACTAGGCTCAAAAGAGAAAATTTTAAAATTC
This sequence comes from Lemur catta, assembly GCF_020740605.2. Taxonomy (NCBI): domain Eukaryota; kingdom Metazoa; phylum Chordata; class Mammalia; order Primates; family Lemuridae; genus Lemur; species Lemur catta. The sequence goes on along the minus strand of NC_059130.1, from coordinate 30,613,152 downwards.
CTCAATGGGAAAGAAAGGCACCCCCATCCCAGAATAATAACTGTATGGGGGCAAAACAAACCTCTCTCTGGAAGATTCCTACCACTTGAGTTAAAGTTATAGGTCATAGACTCCAAATAGGTATAACAGGTTGATGTAATTCTGGTGAAACTAACATTAGAAAGATCTTTTCCATCCACCCTCCGTGATTCAGACACCAGTCTCTTTGGCAGCACTGAGTATTGGGCTCTGTGGCCATGATTTTATTGGAATAACTGTTTTAAGAGCCTCAGATTGGTTTGTTTACGAGAGTAAGTGGGTCTAGGGCCAATGCTGAGATAGTTTGATACTTATTAAGTCTCTAGGATCTTTTAAATAGTAAGACACAACATCTCCCAGTTAGACCTGGGATAATTTGAGCATAAAAAAGAATATTGATAGTAATAAGCTATAATACATTAAATTTTAAAAGAATTCGTGGGATAATTATTCTCAAAAGAAATGAGTAGAGGAAAGCTCTTCTTTACAGTAGACGATAGATGATCAATGAAGAAGGGATGCTGACATCAGGAAATTACCACTTTGCAATAATTGATTCAGGATCACCAATGGATGTTAAAACCAGACAATAAGAGGTTTCTGGGCAACAGAAGATCCTCATGGTCTGAAATCATCACCACTCACCCCAATTCTGATTAATTAAAAGGCAGAAATGTACCTTTAAAATGCAGAGATTTGGCAGGGCTAGTCTTAATCAAGTGATCAAATATAGCAACATAAGTAGTGGGGGGACACTGACCCCATGTGCTTTCTGATGTGACGCAGTGGGGCGTGCAATCTCACCCCTGCAGTGCTCGTGCCAGTGAAGCTTACCCAGAACCTACAAAAGGAGACAAACCTAGAACATAGGCTATTCCGATTAAAGACTCCCCAAAACTCTCAATGTCATAAAAGAGGAAAACAGAGGGCCATTGAGACTCAGGGAGACTGAGGAGACATGACAACCAAATGGGAAGCTTGACTGGATTCTGGATCCAAAAAGAAAACCAGACAGGATAAATTTTGGTGACTATTTGAGAAAATTGAATATGGACTATGTACTATTGTCAAATCAATAGTTCAATATTATCTTCAAAATACCTTTGAAAAATGTTTGAAATACTTTCAAATGGTTGAGTAAAAATAAGAAAAAAGTATGTGTTTGTGCATGCATGTGTGGGGAGAGACCAAGAGAAAACAAATATGAGCAAAACAAACATTAACTATTGGAGAATGCAGAGAGGAGCAGGCCAGTGTTCATTGCACTGTTCTTCCTTCCAACTCTTCTGAGCTTTAGAATTTTTTGAAATAAAACGCTGGGTGGAAGAGAATGGAGCACATCAGACACTTCACGTTGAATTGATGGGGTCCCTGAGGTGCTGATAGAACTTCACTCAGCCCTGTGAGCCTCCCTCTCCCACTGCAAGTGTGGGAAGAGCCCCGCTGAGCCCAGGTAGTGAGGGACTCCCTGCCAGAGGCAGAGCCAGACAAGACATTGAGGACAAAGACTGGGGTTTTTAACGTAAAATATTTTACTCTGATTTACTTGGGAATTTAATCTTTGAACTGTAATTCTTCCCTAGGAATTTTGTAATGGAATAGTTTGTTTCAATACCAGAGTATCTTTGTTTTGTATTGGCAAGTTATGATTCAAGTACCTGATGTCATCGGATATCATTGCAAAACCTCTGATAGACTGTTAGGAAATCTGGAAGAAATAATTTGGAAAGAGTAATACAACAGAGAGTGAACTCTCAGCCTTGAGCATAGCGTGGCCTGGAGTGGACCTGAGTTCTCAAGAGACGAAATCTCAACCGCCCAGCAATGGTCCCAGGAGGCCTACAGAGGTGAAATGTTTTGTTTGCAAGAGCAGCCCCACATACTGTGGGAGCAGCATGGATATTCTTCCTGCCACCCACAGCCCTGGTAGACCACAGGCCTAAAGGTTAAGCCCAACAGATTGAAAGAACCAAAAGCTAGGGAATGTAAGGATTGTCCCTAAAATCCCCAACCCATCCACAGTTAGTGAGCGGTGGCCACTGGTTCACACATCTTCTCTGGTGAGTCTACTCTGTCCCAGTCCAGGGCAAGGGAAATTTGTTCACTTTCTCCTTCCTCTCCACCCAGGACCAGTGCAGCAAGGCTGCAACCTAGATAAAGCGTGTCTGCTCTGAAGAATGAAGCCTTCCCTCGGGTGGGCTGTCTCCAGTCCAGCCTGGAGAGTAGGTGCTTAGCCAGCTCGTGTGCTTCTCACGGCTCAGCTTTGTTAATCTTCAGGATTCTCTAGAGAGAATCCTGATATTAGTCAGGATTCTCTAGAGAAACAGAACCAAGGGTGTGTGCGTGTATGTGTGTATATATAGAGATTGATTGATTGATTGATTGATTAGAAGGAACTGGCTCTAGTGACTGTGGAAGCTGACAAGTCCCAAGGTCTGCAGTCAGCAAGCTGGAGATCCAGGACAGCCAGTGGTGTCATTCCAGTCCAAATGCCAGCAAGCTCAAGACCCAAGAAGAGCTGTTTTTCAGTTCAAGTCCAAAGGCAGGAAAACCCCATATCCCAGCCCAAGCAGCAGGAAGGAGTTCCCTGTTACTCGAGGAGGGTCAGCCCTTTTTTCTATTCAGGCCTTCAACGGATTGGGTGTGACCCACCTCATTAGGGAGGGCAATCTGTTTTATTCAGTCTGTTGATCCAAATGTTAATCTTATCCAGATAACACCCTCACAGAAGCATCCAGAATAATGTTTGACCAAATGCCTGGGCACCCCATGGCCCTGTCAAGTTGACATACAAACTTAACCATCACAACCATAAAGGTGATCTATTGGCCCCACTAAATTTTTTGGCTTGTTTCTCAGTTGGTTCAGAACTCTGAGCTGCTAGTTTGTGGGTCTCCTCAAAAAGGAGAGGGCCTCAGTTTCCCTCACTTTTATGGTTAAAAGAAAGCCAACCATCCCAAGATCATGTCTGCTTTCTCTCTTCCCTTTGTCCTTTGACCCTCCTCAAAGTTCATCTTTTTCTTTGACATCTAGCTGACCTATGCAGTGTCTCCTAATTTAATTTTACCTCAGTTAGCCAACCTTGTTGTCTTTCTCCTCCTCTACTCCCCTCTGATCAATACTGCCTACTCAACAGAGACCTAGCTCATAAGAGTAGCTACTATCTATTAGAGAATTAACAAGTGTTAGACATCATGCTAAGCTTTTTGCATAAATCATCTTATTTAATATGCACAAGTCTAGTCTATACAATAAGTACTCATCACTGTCCCTATTTTACAGATGAGGAAACTGAGGCTGAAAGGAGTTAGTTTAACCCAGTGCCACACATTAGTAAATTGGAGCAAGGACTGTCCAGCCCCAAGACCCATGATCTTAGTGACTTCACCAAACGTCCCCGGTGCTGCCGGTGGGCCGTGGAGTCCTATTTGAGCAGAGACACCTGTGTTGGAGGAGAATAGCACGCGAGACTTGGAGTCAGGAGCCCTGACTCCTGTACAGGCCACTACCACTCAGCAGTTAGCCTCCCTGAGCTCTGGTTACCTCGTCGGTAAACAGGAAAATTAGTAACAGCTGCTTGACTGGGTTACCTATTGAAGGAGGTAAGATCTGTGTAAACACCGCGCAGATGTTCACGGAAGCAGGTGGCAAGGTACCTGTGTTCGTTACAAATCTGCGTCGGCTCATTTGCCTTTATTGGTCCCTCCCTCATCATTGTGTTGAAGCAGCTGCTAAATTGCCAAAAGATACTTCAGAAGAAAATGATGGAAAATAATCTGGCATTCTTTCTCACGTGAGGGGAATGCGATAATTAGAAAGGAAGGTGTGGGAATACATATTGAGCATTCAGAGAGTGATCTGTCTGATTTGGGTGTTATTTGATCATTTTCCAGAAAAATAAAAGCAAAGGGGTAATTTTCCTAGAGACACTCTTCCGGGTCTCTTATTGACAAAAGAACATATTGCTTGCCCACAAAAAGGCTTTGAATAAACAGTAATTCCCTGGGTGGGGGCCCAGCATATCCTGCAGCTCTAGGTTTCCTGGCATCAGGTAGCTTAAGAGATTAAGGCTTCAGAGGAGAAGAGAAAAAATGTAAGTGCTCAGGTTGATGGGTGCCTCAAGCTGCCTACTCCATGCCCAGCCCTCAGCCTCCCTTCCCATCTCTCCACCATTGGCCTCATCCATCTTTTATGGCTGCTCCACCCCTCTGAACACCATGCCCACCTGTGTCTCCAAGTGGAGAACCACAGTGCAAACCCAATGGATAGGTCTGGTCCAGAGTTAGCCTGTGGCCATGTCGGAGAGCCAGGGAAGGGGTTGAGAAAAGACACAAAAGAGTAAAGCTAAGAGGCAGGTGCCCCTAACTTGCCTTCCTTCCATCTGCCCAGGCTGCCCTCTCTCAATCAGGGTCACTTTCACCTCACATTGCCAAAAACAAAATAAGTTCTGTGGAGGGTGGGGGGAAGGGAAAGGAGGTGCTATGGCCATACCCATGCAGTAGTAGGGGTGTGGGGACGGTCAGGGAACAGCTCTGGAGCACCCCACCCAGCAGCGCCATGGACTCCAGGCCTGTGACTCAGGCTTTGGGGTGTGGGAGTGGTCAGAGAGAGGTCAGTCATCTAATTAACCAAGTCTCATCATCAGAGGAGGCCTTGAAGGTCATCCAATCTTTGTATTTTTCTCATCCTTAAGTCCCTCTACAGCATCCCTGCTGAGACACCATCCAGCCTATGCTGGGATGCCTCCAGGGCCAGGGAGCTCAGCACCTCATACGGCCTGAAATCACAGAAGGTCAGAGCTGAAAGGAATCCTTGAGACCAGCTGGTCCAGCACATGCTGGGCGGGAGGTGTGGGGGGTGCAATCCTGATGTTTCCTGTGACTCTCCTTGCACTCTGAAAGCTACCTCCCTGTAATTCTTACCCTTAAGGAGATTCTGCTCCCTGTACTTATCAACCGAATTGCCCCCTTCGGGTGTGGCCATCAAATATCTGGACTGTGGAGCAAGCCAGTATGGGAGAACCTCCACTCTCCTCACTGCTTTTCACTAATTCCTTCACCAAATATGGATTCAGGGCCTACAGCTGAGCCAGGTGCTGTACTTGGCACTCAATATACGTTGGTAAACAAAGCAAATTACAAAAAAAATCCTGCACTCAAGGATCTGACATTCTAGCAGGGGAAACAGATATTAAACAATAAACATGATAAATAAGCAACATGTCATAATTTAGAAGGTGGCATGTGCCATGAAAAAGAAGAAATAGAGCCCAATAAGGGGATCAGGACTCCAGGGTAAGGTGGCAGTGATAAAGAGGGTGGCCAGGGGAGTCCTTGGGGGGGAAGGTGATGCAAGCAATAGTATGAAAGATCCCCCAGCCCCTTGGGCAGCCAGCAGGCATCAGAGGGAGGAATGCCCCAGGAAGAGGGCGTACACCATGAGGCAGGATCGTGCTGCAAGTTTAGGGCTAGACAGCAGGGAGCAGTGTGGAGGTAGGGAGGGCAGTTAGGAGGCCACTATGCAATGCAGGTGAGATATGATGATGGTTCACATGAGGGTGGAGTGAGGATGGTCAGAAGTAGTGGCATATATTGAAGCTGGAGTACCCAGAATTTCCTGATGGGTCAGATGTGAAGTACAAGAGAAAGAAAAGAATCAGCATGACTCCAATATATTTGGCCTGAGCGTCTGGACAATGGCAACTCCATCCTCAGGTGGAGAGAAGTGTGAGCAGAACAAATCAGGGGGAGAAGATCAGGAGTTTGGTTTTAAACAAGTTGCATTTGACATGTGCTTTGGACACACAAGTGGAGATGTCAAGGAGACAGCAATGTAAGTCTGAGTTTAGGAGAGAGGTCTGGAGACATACGTGTCAGTCATTGGCATAAAAGATGGCATGAGATTATCAAGGGAGTGCATAGTGGCAGGGCAGGCTTCTGTGACTGCTTCTGTGACTTCTTCAGAAACACGTTTTGGCTGCCAATTCAAAATGGTCAAATGAGTGTGCCAATCTACACCTCATCATCCCCAAATCCATCAAAATACTAAGTTTTATCATTTATTGGTCACTGTCCTAACTGTACTACATGCATTATCTCATCCCATCCTGAAATAACCCATGAGGGAGCTGTATTATGTCCATTTTACAGATGAAAATACCATAGTTCGGAGATCACACAGTTGTCCAAAACCACAGAATTAAAAAGTAATGAAGCCAGGTTTCAACTTTTAATATGCTTATGGAGCATGTGCTCCAGCAAATCTAAACTTTAGTAATACAAGAAAAATCTAAAAAAACAAAATGACACAAGGCCCATAGGAATGTAGGACTCAGGTGTGTAACAAAAAAAATTCCAAGCTGACAGTCACACAGCAGCCCTAGAAAGCCCGAAAAAAGTCAGAGGACTCTGTGAAGATTGTGTTCAGAAAGCAAGTCACTTCCACTATAGAAATCGTAGGAATAAGACCTTGTGGGAATAAGAAGTCAAAATAAAAATCTAAGAACAAGTCTTAGAAAATTCTAAATGATAAAATATGTGATTCTTCAATAACAACCACAACAAATAGAAGGCAATTATTAATAGAAACCCTGGGAAAAACAAGACAGTCTAAGAAAGTCATGGTTCATATTTGATGCAAACCAAAGTGTGGGTAATTGTGGATAATTGGAGTAGAGAACAGAGACCTTCATTCACAGAACATTCTCCTTTGAGTGCCCAAGGTTTAATTACATAGTATTTTATTTCCTTTTCCATAGTCTTTTATTTCCCACAGGCCTAATCACAGTACTTGGTTCTGCAGTGAATTGTGTTTACGTAACCATAATGCCTTAAATAATGTTTAAGGGTTTTCAGTTTTCAGAATCAACCCCAAGCATAGAACACTTAATTGCAGTTACTTCAGTATTTAATACTATAAACATAGTCAGTATAAAAGTGATATTATGATTGACAGAAATCTGGAGGCGGAGAACAGAGGGAAGTCTACGTGCACCAATTTCCTTCTTTTGTGTAGCGGAGAATCAATAGATTTTGTCTAATGATGATACATCAAGAAAGTGAGATTTAAGTACACTCTTTTTGAGCATAAATCTAAGCACTAGAAAAACCTAGTAATATTACTGATCAAAACGAGAAAGTAAAAGGGACAGGAAGAAGGAAAGTCATATAATGCCCTAAATTATTTGTCTTTCCTGCAATATAGCTAATAGATACTATCTAAAGTTGATAAATGAAGAATTTACAGATATTAATTTTATTATGTTATTTATATTTGTGTGCTGACCAGATAACTAAAAACAGAAATTGTTAATCGCCGGAGTAAAACTGGAGCGATGGGAATACAATGCTTTTTCTTGTATGTCTTGATCTGCTGTTTGACGTATTAAACACGAGAATGTGTCATTTTCACACGTGTGTCTGTTTAGGAGCATCAGAGAGGTTCTTGCACATTAACCAAGAGCAGCTGCAGTTCTCACTAGTGATCACTAGGTGTCACTGGGTCCCTGGGCAGGAGCCAGGCGTGGCGCAGAATGGCACGGAGGCTGCCTGTTCTGTCTCTCTGGGGCCTTGACAGGGAACTGAGAGAAAGGAGGGCAGCAGCTGGAGGCCAGTGGTTTTGCCGGCACCTGGAGGTGGCATTCTGCACTCAGCCGCAGTACCCCACGCGTGGGCAGCCCCAGATGGCACCACCACGGAGAAAATGTCCTGATGAAGGAGGCGCACAGAGAGGCAGGGCCTGGCCGACCTGCGTTGCAAGAGCAGAGACTGTGGGAAAGCCAAGGAAGCCAGCGGCGAGAGAAGGGACGGAAACCGAAGCAGACAGAAGCAACCGCATCCAGCCCGAGGGCTCGAGGCCAGGTTCCCTACGTCTACCACATGCCAGCTTTGTGAGCTCAGGCAAGATGCCTAGCCCAGGTGAGCTGAGCATGTTTGCCCGGAGTGGCAAACAGTTGTTGTGAAGACTACAGTTTTAATAAACTTCTTAGACACCGTTTCTCAGTTTGGCAGTTTCCCATAAAGTTAAGCATCCACTTACTGTACAACCCAGTAATTCCACCCTAGGTATTTACTCAAGTGAAATGAAAACCGAGATTTCGACAAAAACCAGTATGTGTATTTGTTTTAGCAGTTTTGTTTATGGTTGCCGAAAACTGGAAACAACCCAAGTATCCCTTACCAACGAAATGTATAAACGAAATGGACAGATTCCATACGATAGAATCCTATCCAGCAATAAAAGAAGAACAAACTCCTGATCCACACAACAACATGGATGAATCTCAAATGCAACACACCAAAAGACTAAAAACTGCGTGATCCTATTCCCACGGCATTCTTGCCAGGCAGAACTATAGGGACGGCAGACGCACCAGTGGCTGCCAGAGACTTGGGGCAGGGGGGGAAGAGATTCACAACCAAGGGACACAGAAGAATTCTCAGGGGTGATGGAATGTTCTATCTTGACTGTAGTGGTGATTATATGAATGTGTGTATTTGTCAAAACTCATAGACCATGAACTGAAAAGAATGTAAATGTTTAAATTGGTGTGGGAGGAGCTGTTTTTCAGTCAAGTTTATTCCTGCCTGGGAGCCTCTGCCCTGGCTGTGCCCTCCACTGGAACCCTCCTGCCCAGAGCTTGGCAGGCTCGTTCCTGCGCAGCATCCAAGCCTCTGCTCAGAGCCCCTTCCTGAGAGAGGTGGTTGTAACCATCCTACCTTCAGCCGCACTTCCCCAATGCCACACCACACACACTGGCCTTCCCTCCATCACTCGCTGTCCCTCTACTCTGCTCTTATTACATAGTTTCTTTGCAGAACTTATCACTGCATGGCCTCATAGGATATAGGCATTTCTTGGTTGATCTGCATGTGACCCATTCCAAGGTGCTTCACAGGACTGCGTCTGCCCTGCGCTCTACATATTTCCCCCTTAAATAATACTTAACACACAGTAGGCCGGCATGAAGTATTTTATGAATGGTCAATGGGTAAAATGCTTAGGGCACTGCCTGCCACAGGGAAAGAACTCCTTGAGCCTTAGCTATGGCTATCACTACACATTATTACAGTCATCACTATAGTACTAGTAATGGGTCCAGTCCATGTGTCGCCTTTGCTAAAATGGCAAATGCTACTGAGGGTAATGTAAATAGGCGTCTCTTCCTTTCCAACTGAAGGACCACACACACTACAAAGGCTCAGCCAAAGGCAGGTCCTGTTTTTCTGGCCATCCAGGCATAGAACAGTTGCTGCAAAACCCCAGGACCAATGTGGGGTGGTGCAGTGTAGACCATCATGCTGCCATGGGCCACTCCCTGCCCCACACCCCGCCGTGATAAGTTACCTTTCCGGGGGCCAGGAATTCAGCCATGCCGAGAAGGGAGCAGGGGTGTGGCGGGGGGCAATTAGGCCTCCTGACTCTGCTCTCAGCTCTTGCCCCAACTACAACCCAAGAGCCCCGGAGCTCTTTCTGTCCATCCTCAGCTCCTATCCGCCGACCCTCCCACCTGCCACACACACACATCAATAGCAAATAAGAGCTCTAATCTCAAAAGGTGGAAACAGACTGCACTTGAGGCAGTTTGGGGCCTGGACTGCTGGTGGCTGTGAAGGAAACCGGGTTCAACACTAAGTCAGACTGGCCATGGGACAAGCTGGGAACTCACGCTTAGATACATTTGTGTGGGGACAGGGAAACTTAAGGCCCGTATCAAGTAATACCCCAGGTGTCTATTTCTTTAAAAGTTATCCTAGTCTATTTTCAGCTAGTTAAATAAAGTCATGTGTTTTGAGATACCATGCAGAGAAAATGAATACTTATAATTCTAGGGTGGCTTAAGTGAAAATACTGCCTCTGCCCCCCAAAATATTTTAAGGTAAAATAAAAGCCTCATTGCTCACATAAAGCCATGACTCGCACCTTTTCAGAAAGTTAACCATGAACACTGCATCTACTAAGCCTATTTCTGGTTTATAGTCCTCTCTCATCTCTGTCCCTGGGCTTTCCTGCTGCTTTTCTCTCTTCTCACCTAAAGTTCCCCTGCCCAGATCCACCTCTTCTCCCACATCCTTCTTCACTCCCATCCCTTTTGCCATCTGGCCCTCCTGCCTCCCCTGTGAGCCCTGTGGTGCCCTCCCCGTGGAGGGCTCTGGTGCTTACTGTCTGCCTGCTCATCCTGACACACTCCTCAGTGCAGACCCCATCCTCCTCTGTAGCTCTGCCCTCATTTCTCCACTCAGACCTTGGCCTTGGCACCAACTTCCCACTGCCCCCTTGACTGCTGTTGATGGAGGCCCTGGCTCCCTGCTTTCTTGGTCCAGGACCTCTAGAAAGCAGAGCCTGAGGCAAGGGTCATGTGCTGCCACTTTATTTGGAAGCGCTTGCCCAGGAAAGTGCAGGTGCAAGATGAGAGAAGTGAGACAAGGGAAGATGAGAGCAATGTGGTGTGGCACCAGCTGTGCGGGCTAGTGCGTCACAGCAAGCGTGAAGAGATGCCGTGGAAGCGTGGCAGCAGCAATTGCTCAGCCCTGGGACTCTCCAGAAGAAAACTTCACCTCAGAGCAGCCCACAGGGAGGAAGAAGGAGAGGACTTCCTCATCTGTTCCCTCCCTCCTCCCCTGTTATGGGTTGAAGTGTGTCCCCCCAAAATGATATGTTGAAGTTCTAGCTCACAGTACCTCAGAACATGACCTTGTTTGGAAACAGTCTTTACAGAGGTGATTAGGTTAAAGTGAGGTCATTAGGGTGGGCCCTAATCCAATATAATGTGTGTCCTCACAACAAAGGGAAATTTGGACACAGACGTGGATGGCAGGAAGACGATGCCAAGAGACAGAGAACACAGGCAGAAAGGCTTGTGAAGACAAAGCAGAGAGTAGAGTGATGCATTTACAAGACAAAAATTGCCAGCAAACCACCAAAAGCCAGGAAAGAGGCAGGGAACATATTCTCACTCACAGCCCCGGGAAGCAGCCAACTCTGCTGACATCTTGATTTCAAACTTCTGGCTTCCAGAACCTGGGGCAAAAAATTTCTGTTATTTTAAGCCACCCAGTTTTGGGTATTTTGTGATGACAGCTTTAAGAAATTAATACATTCCCTTTCCCTTTGGACCAAGGTTCTCACTGGTCGAGTCCCATGGGTGGGTGCTAATTCCACCACATTTCTGGGTGTGTCAACAGTAGCTCAGGAAGCCAGACCTCACCCCTGCCATGTAGCATTTTGTCAGATTCCAAAAGCAGATGGACCATTGGCTGGGATGGGAGGCAGTCCAGGGACCCTGAGAAAGTAGCCAAGGTTGGGGTCCACACACCCTGGTGACAGTGGCCACCTGCCATTCACACCTGTTCCTCCGTCCTCCACACCTGCCGAGGCTCAGGCAGTTCACAGGAGGCAGGGCTGAGGCAGAGGAGAGGTGGCTCTCCACTAGGCTCTGATGACAAGCTTGTAAGAACAGAAAGAGCAGGGTAGATAATAAGAAGAATCCTGTGTAACCAGTTTCACTGAAGGAAACCTGGAGGGGATAAATGACAATTAAGTCCTCGGCAGTGAAATTATTTGTCCTTGGCAGGCAGTCCCCACGGAGGCCACAGTCACCGGCTCCACTAGTCCACCAGGCCCCTTTGTGATTCTACTGCCCGTCAGCCCAGTGTCCACTTCCCTAGGACTTTCCTTGGCCCGCACTGGGGCTCCCACCTGCCACACCCAGGGATTGTGGGGCCACTGAGAGGCCTGGCCGGCATCCTGGTTTGTTTCTGCCTCTGGCCGAGGCACTAGCCCAGGCTGACACAGTGATAGTCAACAGTGTGCCCTCCCTCCCAGACACCCTCACCAGCCATAGGGTGCAGGGAAGAGGGAGAAGGCACACAGCTCCCCTCTTTACCAGATGTGGCTGGAGAAGCCTGTGAGCCTGCTGAGTTCGGCCCGGTGTTGCCTTGGGCAGACAGGCTGCAGGTGGCACAGAGGCGCGAGTGGGCACTAAACACGCATCCTCACTCTGCAGCCAGGAACCACCCCTGCCCCACAGACCTCCCAGCGGGGGCAGAGCAAGGAGAGAATCTTCTGTCTTAGGTTATCTCTGTGGAAAACAGGTGAACGAGAGCCTCTTTTAGAAAGAAAATATAAGAACGGAAAAGGAGTATTTTCCTTTAAGAATTAAAGTCTACTTTTAGTAGTAAAGTTCTTGCTGCCTGGATGTTTTAAAAAAGACTCAGAGCACAAGCTTTTTGATTTCGCTACTGTTATTGTTCTCAAATTTCTAACAAACCACGGCAAAGAGAACTCTCCTAATCCAATGAAACTTGCTGATTTCTTTTTGCAAATAATACACATTAAAACCTTTATGTTTCATTTGTATGAAAGACTGAAATATTGTTTAGACAAGCTATTTAAGTCATAAGAGAATAGCTAGAGAAAATTAACAGTGATTTTAAAAATTGTATGCAATGATGCAAATGATTCAGCAGTAAACTTATCAAACATTTTTTTAAATGACTAGTATTCAAGGACTTATTTTTCATACTGAAAAGACCATTGTGGTGTCAAGGGAACAATTTCACTGCTATCTTCCAATAAAAAAATTTTTTTAAATGATTTCTTTATTTTCCATTAAAACCTAAACCCAACATACTGATTTTTCTTCTGATAGTTGCTGTCTTCTACATCTCAGGCAAACCCTGCCCTATCCTCAGCTCCCAACATCGGGGTACAAATACACCCAAGCCTTTGGCTGTGATCCCAGCCTGTCTCCCTTTTTCATGTGGACAGCTACCCCAGGGCCTACCTACTTTGAGGTTTTCACAAAAACCTCAGCAGCTATTAACCTTCAGGTTACATCTGTAAGAATTCTTGAACTTTGTAGCTTGCCTGCTTTTGTAGCCCTCATCTGTATCCGCAGAGCACAGACCTTTAAAATCCTGAAAACAACGAGCCCAGGAATAGGCAAGTGCCAGGGAGCTGGGTCCAAAGTCAGGGTCAAGGGAAGCGAAAACCCCAGTTACAGTAGCTGGTGGAAGCTTAAAAGGAAAGAAAAATAAGTTGGGCCTGGAACTCTGTGGGAAGGGAAGGGCGTCACTGGGGACTGGGATTCCTCCCTGCAGGAAGGTGGTGGGACACCAGACACACCTCAGACTCACCCACAGCTGGGAGCCAGACCCCTGAGCCACCAGCCTTAGGAAGGAAGGAGCCTCCCGGTCCCACCCTTCACCTGAGGTGCCGGACAGCTGGTAGCCTGTGTGGTGGCCACGATGACTCAGGTCACTGATACGGGGGTTGGAGACATGACTGCAGCAAGAGGAGGGCCCCTGGCAGCAGTGAGTGACGCCCCGAGGCAGGCTCCATCATCCACAGTGTTTTCTGGAAGAGTTTCTAGAAGAGTCAGATATAATAAGCATCAGAGCAGAATTTTCTATAACAGAGAGCACTAAATGAAATAGACAAAGCTTCAGAAAAATACACACCAACAAATATATAAAGGTCTTAATTGATCATTTCAAAACTTCTCCAACAGAGCAAAACAATGCTAACAGAGCCCTTCTCAGAGGTTCCAGCTGCCCCAGGCTGCCCACTCTGGTAGAAAATGAGATTGGAAAAGACAAACAAACAAAAAACTCAAATTAAAACACAATAATGAGATGTTGTCATGTGGACTTGGAGGAATTGTCAGATGTTGCAGGGCTTGGTGAATCTGAGTAAAGACACACAACACAAATCTCCCAGGTCCATTCTACTGTCACACAGAGATAATCATTTTCCTAAGAGGAATGTCAACTTTTTTTTATCACTGATGACCTAACATCTGAAGCCTCACAACTCCACACTTGGATGCAAAATGCTTTTTGATTATGTTTTCTAGAGTCATAACTGTGTCCTATCTTTTGTGAACAAAGGATTTCATGGGACTTCCAATCTAAGTGATAAAATGAGTTCTTCCTAAAACAAACCAAAAAATAATAATAATAACCTGGCAAAAGCCCTCAGGATAAATGATATGAAATGAAGATGGAAAGATGCTTGACTAGGACGTAAATATCATTTCTCAGTGTCTGTAAGAAAATTAGCTTGCCCCGGCACACGCGGAAGAATTTATTACCCAGTCAGGCACAAGCTGCACCATGTGGGCTAACACCAATATCCCTGTGAGCACTCAGCAAAAGAGCAGGGCTATGTTAGAAGGGAAAGAAGGGGCATAAAGAAAACTGAGCAAGTACTTTACTTCCAAAGCTCAGAAGCATCCAGATAGAAAGCTGCTGGGTAGGACAGTGGCAGGGAGGAGAGGTGTGATGTTGTGAAATACATATTTGGTCTTCATCCAGTGACAGCTCCTAAAACTCTTTGGCACCTCTGAAGTGATGAATGTCTTTTGCATGCTATGAGGTGGCTGGTAGCCCCCAGGTAGCTTCAGGATGAGGGCTGGTCACAGGAAAGACCAAGGCATGATAAGGGGGTTGAAACTTTCAGCCCATCCCTAACCTGGGGTGGGGGTAAGCAGCTAAAGGCCAAGTTGATCACCAGTGGCCAGTGACTGAATCAATCATGCTTACATAATGAAGCTTCCATACAAACCCCAAAGGACTGGGTTTAGAGAGCTTCTGGATAGCTGAAGACAGAGAGGTTCCAGGAGGGTGGCGCAGGCAGGGCGGGCATGCGAGCTCCACGCCCCTTCCCATGCACCCTGCCCTGTGCGTCTCTTCCATCCGGCTGTTCATCTGTATCCTTTACAAATATGCTTTGTAATGAATGGGTAAACATAAATAGTTTCTCTAAGTTCTGTGAACCTCTCTAGCAAATTAATCAAGCCCAAGGAAGGGTTGGAGGGAAGACTAATTTGTATCCAGACAGTCAGAAGTTCCAGAAGCACTGATTTGGGACTGGCATCTGGAGTGGGGGACAGCCTTGTGGGTCTGAGCCCTCAACCTGTAGGATCTGACACTACCTACAGGTGGATGGTATTAGAAATAAATTGAATTAGAGGACACCCGACTGGTATGTGCTGCAGAATTGATGGCTTGCCGGCTGTGCGAGGGGGCGGGGAACCCCACACATCTGAGGTCACAGAATGTTCTGTATTAAGTGACTGTGTGAGAATACGAAGAAGCACTTTGGTTGGCTTTTTCCTGTATCTACTCAGGAGGCACGGCGGCTCAGTGTTTCTCAGCTTGCTGTCCCCCGGTCTTTGGGTCAACACCATGACAGACTGAAAGCCCTCCCCTTGTGCCCACATGAAGAAGCTGAGCTGTCCGTCCTTACAGAAGAGGGCATACCTGTGTCTGGCACGCTCCAAAGAGGCCATGTGTGGTTTTCTCCCAGGTGGGGGAAGAGGTGAGAACAGTACACGAGACAACTTCCTTTCATTTGTTTACTTGTTTTGTCAGCCATGAGGTTTGAAAGGGTGGAAAGGGGAAGTGGTCGTAAAGCACTGAGGTTTCCTTAAAACAGAGGCACACAGCCATTTCCTTACCACTGCTCAGCTCTTGTCATTTTGGTCCATAGCATCAGCATGTGGGCTTCACATCTCATTACAAGAAAGGTCACAGAGCGCCAGTACAAATCATAGATGTGGCACCACAGCCCTGTGGCGGCCCCAACACCTCTGGTAGCCGTTAACCACTTGGTGGACCGCAAGCCCTACTGCACAAGGGGACCCGCCTCTGAGAGCGCCGGGAGCCTTTGTTGCTCCTGCCCCTGCACGACAGGACACATTCAAATCTGGGCAGACAAAGGTTCACTTGCTCCAGGGGACAAGGACCATCCAGGACACCCTAGATAACTGCTAGGAGCTGTCCGGGCACCATTCAAAACCTCAAACTCATATCTAAGGAACCTTTGGGGCAGGCTCCCTCCTAGCCCCAGAATCACACTTCCATTTAGAGCCAGGTGTTTTCTGTGAATATTCTCACACTACAAGTCAACAGCCTCTTTGTCCTTCACCAAAGTGTTTCTCTGATTTGAGAGCCACTTTTCACACACATATAGACACACACACACTCACGAAGACCGGTAGAGAACCACCAAGCCATGTTTTTAGGATTGCTGACCAGTCTGCGAGGCCCACTCACTAGCTACGCAACTTATGACACACACCAACATCACAGAAACAATTCAAATTTTGTATTTGCAAATTTATGAATGGCTATATGCTATAGAACTGTAGGTCATTCACGGA
This sequence comes from Lemur catta, assembly GCF_020740605.2. NCBI lineage: Eukaryota > Metazoa > Chordata > Mammalia > Primates > Lemuridae > Lemur > Lemur catta. The sequence continues at coordinate 30,596,969 of NC_059130.1, read as the reverse complement.
TAGTCAAATCCACTGATTACAGAATTCTAAAGGTCATTATAGTCTTTACAACGTTCCCTCCTCAGCAGCCTGTGCCTGAATCCACTCCCATTACCACACAAGCTTTGCTACCCAAGTCACAGGCCATCCTGAAAAAGTCGTTCGTGGTGTCATGGACATGTCAAACACCTCTGGACTTTCATAACTGTCTTTTTGCAGCCAGGGGTTGGGGAGAGGGCCAGGCAAGGAATTGCCACATAACTGGTTGCTGTTGGCTTCCTAAATTTTGTAAATCCAAATGATAGTCATAACCCAAACCATTTAACAACATTTTATAGCATAAGCTTCCTCTTGTGAAATTCCAGCACAACCACATGGACCACTCTACTCTGGCCCTGGTCTGTCTCACCCACAGGAGTTGCAGGAACTCTAGCTCACCTCTGCCAATGTCCCAACATGGGCCTGGCCCTGAGCTAGGCACCTCGCTGCAGTATTCCACACAACCTTATGGGGCAGATACAATTGATTTAGTCATAGTCCCATTTTAGAAAGAAGGGACAAGTTCAATAACTCGTTCAAACTCACCCCATTAGGAAGTGACAGAGATAGGTGTCTGTCTGCAGAGCCTGGATGCACAACCTCTGTTCTCAGAGTATTTCTCCAGGAGGTGGTCACAGTTGGGACCCACAAACCTGCACCCCACCCCTAGGCCATACAAGCCTCCTCCAATCTTTGCAGGACATCAGGCCCCCCTGTATCTCCATAGGGACCATCCCTGCTCCCAAATGGAATGTCTGCAATTGCACTCAATTATTCTGCCATGCTGCCAGGGGCTCCCCCAATGGGCCCCAAACTCAGAATCCCTGAAGAAGACTGCATGCTTTCTGGAGAAAAGGTCACAGTGTCACTTGATTCCAAGGAAACTCTTGTCAAGTCTAAGTGGGTCACACACAGTCTTTGGCTGTTCATTTGTAGACAAGAAACCAAACATGGAGAGGATGATCAGGTCACCCAGTACAACACGCCCAGAGAGGGCAGCACCTCCCGCAAACAGCACAGGTCCCGAACATGCACAACTTAGACCATGTGGCCAGAAATCTGATTCCAAGGAGAGGCCGCATTGCTGAGAAGGCCTATACAGACACCATTTGCGTCTGATTTCTTCCCAATTCTGGAGAACCCAACCCTGAGGCCCCACATTCCTCTTAATTTGTTAGCTGCCTCCTTCATTTAATGCGAATTCTTTTTCTTTTGTTCTGCCCCCATTCTCCAAGTCTGTAGGAAACAAGGCAGTTTCTTTGTTTTGTTTTTAATGGCTTTTTGTTTTGTTTTGTTTTTTGTACAGATTCTTCTTCTCTCAGGATCCCCATAAATCTCTTCTTTCTAAACAGGACCTTGGTCATGGAAGTACTTGCCATGAAGCTTTTAACTGCATTTTGCCCATGACCTTCCTAATCTTAATCATATTTGTTTGAAACAAGTTGTCATCACTCCTCTTCCTGGCCTCTGGATTTCCCCTTAAAGCATCACGGTTGATGGGCTTCACCCTTGCGAGGGGGGTCTGTGGGTGCTGCACCTACTGTTCTCATTGTTGCTCTGTAAATGTACAGCTCTGACTCCTGACATATAGTGACATTTTAAGTACACAGCCACCTTCGGTTCTTTCATAGTGACAAAGGTGCAAATTCTTCCCCCATCTGTTCACAATTTGGAGCACATCTGCTCTTTTCTCTAGAATAGTAATTCTTAAAACTCTAGGCTATATCAGAATTACCTGGAAGGCCTGTTGGATTACAAATTTCTGGGACTCACCCCCTGAGAAAAGAAGAGAAAAGAGAGGAGAGGAGGGGTGGGGAGGATAAAAACGATTAGAGTTTATCACATGCCATAGGGTCAGTGGTGTAATATACAGTTATTGTCTGTTGGGCAAAAACTCCCATGAACCACTATTCTGTAACCCCTTTGCTAAGAGTTCCTCCAGCTTCTGCTTGATCATGTCCAGGGCAGGAGAAGCCCACTGCTTCCCGAGAGGGCACCTTCAACCTGGGGGAGCTGAGAAGAGTCACACCCTTTGTGGAAGGCAGGAGTGACAACCAGGAAGTCAGAGTCATTTCTGAGGATAACCTTCCACACGCATCTCCCACACAATAATCTATCTCATAGGGAGTTATGTCCTCTTATTTAATGAATTTGAGACATTATATCCCCAATTTTTTGTTAATCTTGTACATAGTTTTGACTTCCTTGGTCCACAAGTACTAGATATAAAATTAAAGCAATGGCACGTTTGTGATCTGTAACTTCATGTAATCGAGATTCCTCATGTAAAAAAATGGGTCTTATTTTTCAGTTATTACTGACTATGTAAGTAGGAGCTTCTACTTTTCTCCTTTTGTTCCTTGTGCTACTCAAGACAGGGTATAGGAAAGGCCTCTTTGGCTTCCACTCGGGGAAACTCTGTCTCAAGCTCCACGGGGCACCTGCACTGTACCCAGGTGAGGGCCAGGCCAACCCCAACCCCCAGGACAAAGATTCTGATTATCTCCTCACTCATATGGCAAAAGACCCCATAAGACAGACAGATGCCTCCTCCAGCCTAGGCTATAAATTAGTCCAGCAACTAAGTATCCCAGTTTCCCCTGGCAGGGAAAGTGACTTCTAGGACACTCTTGTGGAAAGGGGACACTAGCAATATTTTATTCAATAGGCCCTACTAGGAGCTCAACTGGCATGGAGACAGCGAATATGGACACCTGAATGGACACTTTTCGGAAGGAGCTGGAGCAGAGTGGGCCTGAGCCCCATAGCCTGGCATCAGGGGCACTGACCACCTGCTCTGGGGCAGCCTCCTCTTCTTCCTCCTGCCTACACAGAGCCACGGAGCTGGTATCCAATCCTGAGCCCTTAAAGTCACAGGGCTGCAATGGGGCCGGGAGGCCTTTCAGTCCATCCTCCCGCTAAATGCAGAAGACCCTTCAAGAGTATCCATGACCCTGGTCACTAGCTACTGTTTAAACGCTGCCTGCGGAGGAGAGCTTATTACTCAGAGGGCACAATGTCAAGAATGTGAGAGCTACCAAAAAAACCAAATATAGGAAATTTCATAGCCACACTGTGTACATTGTTGAACTACTCTAATTGTTAGAATGCCTTCCTGAAAACTTTCTCACTCTAAAAGTCCTCATTTGTCTCCACATTCTGTTCCTAGCACACAAAGTCGAATCCCCTCCTCCATAGAGTTGCCTCAAATAGCTGAAGAGCCACAGTGTGAAACAGGCCACTATGGGAGAGACAAGGGACTGGAGGGCCCTCATGTCAAGACCCCACCAGCAGGCTGGGCGCGGTGGCTCACGCCTGTAATCCTAGCACTCTGGGAGGCAGAGGCGGGAGGATCACTCTAGGTCAGGAGTCCGAGACCAGCCTGAGCAAGAGCGAGACCTCCATCTCTACTAAAAAAAATAGAAAGAAATTAACCGGAAAATTAAACATATATAGAAAAAAAATTAGCCGGGCATGGTGGCGCATGCCTGTAGTCCCAGCTACTCTGGAGGCTGAGGCAGAAGGATCGCTTGAGCCCAAGAGTTTGAGGTTGCTGTGAGCTAGGCTGACGCCACAGCACTCTAGCCCAGGCAACAGAGTGAGACTCTGTCTCAAAAAAAAATAAAAATAGTAATAATAATAATAAAAAAGACCCCACCAGCAGAATGCAGACATTATCTAAGGGGGGCCTGTTTTTCATCAAAAGGTCACTATTCAATGAAGTTGCAGTTCTGCGTCAGACTACTAGGTGGCACTGACATTATTCGTGGCGGACACTGTAAACTGAAAACCTATACACATTTTGAACCCCAATTTTGATGTAAATTGTTTCATTATAACATTACTCAGAGGTATACAAATACAAAATCTATACACTTTATGCTTATCTCAAAACAATAAAATTAAAAGTATAAAAATAGAAACAAAGCAATAAAATTCAAGTTAATGTTAATTTAATGTGGTGGGTAATGTTATTCTGCTGGAACTAAATTGGTGATTTGGAATTTAACAGGACTAATGTACATTCACATTTTTTGGTCCACTGGTTATGGACTTAAGTCTATTTACAATACACATGATGGACTATCATTTAAGTCATTTTTAAAATTCCTATTTAAAAATTAACTAATTTTAAACCATCAACCCATCATTTTGATGAGCCAATAAATTGATGAATACAACCCCAATAATTCGATTCACCCATACCCCATTTTACACAAGCTCTTGCTGTACTGATTCATTATAATGCTAATTAACTTTGAAATACTTCCCCAAAAGGGTTATATATAAGTACAAACCATTGCAGTAACTATTAATATTTTTCTTGTGCCTTTCAGCCAATGGGAGCTACCCAGACCTTGGGGAGCAGAAACTGTCCGATCCACTTCATCCTTCCTGACACCCCCACACGGTGCAACCCCAGCCAAGAGATACAGCTGCTTCACCCCTGCCAGGGAGGTCTTTGTGATCTTAAGGCCTGACCACAGCTGCCTCTCCTGGCTTTTTCATCAGAAACGACTTACCCCAGAACCCTGAGCTACATCTCCTAGGTGAGGCTAAATATGTGGCTTCCCCTCCCCACTCAGCTCAGCTCAGCTCAGCTTAGCCACCTCAGCTCTGGGCCTTAGGGTGCAAGGACTGAAAGAGGTCTTAAGCAGAACAGCATGATGTCCTGGGAACACAACCGAAAAGCTGGGAATTCATGCCAGGCCTCCCTTCAGCCCTAGCCTCTGAAAATGAAAGCATCAGGAGCAAAGTGCTATCAGTTCATCAGAGCTGCCAGTTCCTTCCCACAGTGAGGATGTGGCCAGGCATCTGTGGGAAAATTCCCAAATATTCATTGTCATTCCAACATTCCCTCCAATAGTCCACCATGGGAGCTGACCTGCATTGAGTGAGCATCTCAAGACTGAAGAATTACTTAACTTCAAGTGAACCCAAATCTCAGCTCTACAATGGCCAAGATATCCTGCTCTGCGTTTTGTTCCAGTAAAACCAACTTTGTGACTTCTGCAAAGCTATTCATTCTCACCCAAGAATGTCTCCCAGAAAGGTCTGCTATGAGCATTGTTTGCCAGCCTTCTGTTTTCCTTAAGCTCTGCTCCTGGAGATAGTAATGCCAGTGATACTGGTTACCAAGGGGGTTGGGCCTTGCAGAAATGAAAATACCCTCCCTGCCCCACATATGTGCATGCGCGCAAAAATCAAAAGAACACTAACGTCCCTGGAGAGCACAGTCAGTGCATAAACCCAGGGCCTTGGCCTGAGGTGCAAGTGTTTCCAACAAATCCAGAGAACAACCACAGAGACCAAGCTCTCAGAATGTAGCTACCACAGTCCACTCTCTAAACCCACCTGTGTCAATAACTGAGTAGCTTGACAGAGAACATCAACATCTGACCTTCCCACTTAGGTTCTAAGGGAAAGATGCTAACAGGAAGAGAGGTGCGGTTTTACTCATATCTTCAGGCAAATGACAGACTAGATTGTCCCCATGCCCGCACTGAAAGTAAAAAACTGCATGAATCTAATACAGTCGTAGAAAAGTTAAAATTGTTTTCTAAGAAACACAAGGAAGTCTTGTTATACACTTAAAATTGGTGAATTTTACTCTACATAAACTGGACCTAAAAAGCCATCAGCCCCTGAAGAAGAACCTTGCTCTCTCCTACCTCAGGGCTCTTCACATGCCACCCCCTCTGCCTGGAATGCCTTGTCCATTCCCTCCAGCTCCCAGCTCCTTCATACTAGATCTGATTACAGCATTTTACTTTGCTTTTGAAGCATTTATCATTTGTAATTAAGAACTATGTGTGCCTGTTCCTTTAGCTTGTGGTTCTCTATACCATATGCTCCTCAAAGGGCCGTTCTCTCATCATTGCATGAAACTGGTACCTCTCACCTCATCCTTGGTGCAAAACAGAGGGTCCTCCTAAGAAGACTCTGAGTAAATCCTTGTCCGGCATCTGGGGCCAGTCCCCACCAGTCTATACTGTCCTGAGCCCCCAGGGCCTGTAGACCTGTCTCAGGGATTCGACAAGCTCTGTTGCCCTTTGAATGATGTATTCATTCATATGTTCATTGAAACCACCACCACAATAAAAACATAGAATATTTCCATCACTTCAAAAAAATTCCCTCGTGCCTCTTTGCAACCAATCCCCTTCCCTTTGCATCCCCCTGGGTCCAAGCAATACTGGTCTGCTTTCCTGCACTAAAGTTTTGCCTTTTCTAAAAATTTATGTAAATGGAATCATACAGTATGTACTCTTTTGTGTCTGATTTCTTTCACTTAGCATAATGCCTTTGAGGGTCCTGCGTGTTATTGTGTGTGTTGGTAGTTCATTCCTTTTTGTTGCTGACTACTATTTCATTGTATGGATATAACACACTATGATCATCCATTCACTGAGACACATTTGAGTTGTTTCTAGTTTTTGGCTATTACAAAAAAAGCCACTGTGAACATGCAGATCTTTGCGTAGACACATTTTCTCAAGGCTGGGCTAGGATGAGGCGAGGTAAGCATCTAGGCTACAAAATTTAAGGAGGCACTCACTCTGAGGGTCGTGCAAGTGCAGCCCTGGGTTGAGTGCCTCCTTAAATTTTGTACTGTCTCACCTCTTCCCAGCCCTGGTTTTCATTTCCTTAGGAATGGGATTGTTCAGTCAATATCTTAAGAGTGGGATTACTAGGTCAGGTGGTAAATATACGCTTAATGTTGTAAGAAACTATAATACCAATTTCCCGAAGTGGCTGTGTCATTTTGCATTACCTCCAGCAGTGTATAAGAATTCCAGTTTCTCCAAATTCTCTCCAATACTTGGTATTTTCAGCCTTCTTATGTTAGCCATTCCAGGGATAATATCTCATTATGATTTTAATTTGCATTTCCCTAATGATTAATGATGTTAAGTGCTTTTTCATCTTTGATGTACTTCTTTACAACTTGTCTATCTTCTTTGGTGAAGTGTCTGTTCAAATAATTTGCTCATTTTTTGTTGGTTGTTTATCTTACCGAGATCTAACAGTTCTGTATATAGTTTAGATATACATCCTTTATGAGATATATGTTTTGCAAATATTTTATCTCACTTTGTGGTTTCCTTTATCATTTTTCTACAATATCCTCTCTCAGTTTGAGGAAGTTATCTTCTATTCCTAGTTTGCTGGCAGTTTTTATCACAGTATTAGATTTTATCAAAGACATTTTCTAGAACTATTGAGATGATTACATGGTAGTGTGGTGAATTATGTTGCTTGATTTCAAATGTTCAACCCACCTCGCATTCCTGTAATGAACCCCACTTGGTCAAAATGTTATATCCTTTTCATATGTTGTAAGATCCAATTTGCTCATATTTTGATAAGGGATTTTGTGTTTATGTTCATGAGGAATATTGGTCAGTAGTTTTATTTTCCTGTCAAGTCTATCTTTGGTTTGGGTATCTAGGTAATGCTGGCCTAATAAAGTGAGTTAGAAAATGTTACCTCCTCTCTTATTTTCTGAAAGCATTTATGTAGAATTGATGTTATTTCTGCCTTCAGGGTTTAGCAGAATTCATCAGTGAGCCATATGGGCCTGGAATTTTCTTTGTGGGAAGATTTTTAACTGTAGATTTACTTTCCTTAACAGATATAGAACTATTCAAATTATCTATTTCTTTTTAAGTAAGTTTAATAAATTGTATCTTTCAAGGAATTTATCTGTATCATCAACATAGTCAAATTTATTGATAAAATTGGTTGAGATACTTCTTTATTATCATTGCAATCTGTGTTGGGTCTGTAGGTAATGTTCCCTCTTTTTTGATGTTGGTATTTTGTGTCCTTTCTCCACCTTTTTACTTATTATCTAGCTAGAAGGTAAATAGTTTTAATGATCTTTTTTAAAAAAATCAATGTTTCAGGTCAGGCGTGATGGCTCATGTCTATAATCCTAGCACTTTGGGAGGCTGAGGCAGGAGGATCTCTTGAGGCCAGGAGTTCAAGACCAGCATGAGCAACATAGTGAGACCCTGTCTCTACAAAAAATAAAAAAATTAGCTGGGTGTGGTGGCATGTGCCTGTAGTCCCAGCTACCCTGGCAGCTTGAGCCTAGGAGTTTGAGGTTGCAGTGAGCTATGATGATGCCATACATAAGTAAAATATAACATTCCTTCTGTGCTAGTATCTAAAAAATTAAAAAAAAAAAATTCAGGCCAGGCACAGTGGCTCATCCGCATAATCCTAACACTCTGGGAGGCTGAAGTGGGAGGATCCCTTGAGGTCAGGAGTTAAAGACCAGCCTGAGCAAGACTGAGACCTGTCTCTACCAAAAATAGAAAAATTAGCTAGGTACAGTGGCCAGCACCTGTAGTCCCAGCTACTTGGGAGGCTGAGGCAGGAGAATTGCTTAAACCCAGGAGTTTGAGGTTGTAGTGAGCTATGATCACACCACTGCACTTTATCCCTGGCAACAGATAGACCCTGTCTCAAACAAACAAAGAAACAAACAAAAAACAATAAAAATCAATGTTCAGTTTTGATAATTTTTTCTCTATTGTTTTTCCACTTTCTGTTTCATTGAGTTCTGCTCTTTTCTGTATTGTTTTCTTTCTTCTGCTTACTTTGGGTCTAATCTGCTCTTGTTTCTCTAATTTGCTAAGATAGAAGCTTAGATCATTGATTTGAGAAGTCTCTTACTTTTTCATATCAGCATTAAATGCCACACTGCTTTAGTTGCATCCTCCCAGCATTAATGTGTTATGTCTTTATTACCACTTACTTCAAAAATACTTTATAATTTCCTTTGTGATTTCTTCTTTGATCCAAGGGTTATTTAGAAGTGTGTTGTTTAGTTTCCAAATATCCATGGGATTTTTTAGATGTTTTATATTTTTTGATTTGTAATTTAATTCTGTTGTAGTCAGAGAACATATTCTATAATATTTCAATATTTTGAAAACTACTGAGACTTGTTTTATTGTGATCCAGAATATAGTCTATCTTGATGAACATTCTATATGTGCCCACGAAAAAAATGTATATTCTGTGGTTGTTAGGTTCATAAATGTCAATTAGGTTAAGAAGGATATGTCAATCAGACCACCTATACTCTTACTGATTTTTTGTCTAATTATTCTAATAATTTCTGAAAAAGATGTATAACAGTCTCCAACACAGTGTTATAATTTTTGCTATAAATGATTATGTTTTTTTTTCAAGAATCAAGAGAAGAAAACCAAAATTATGCATATAGTCTTTTATGTTTACCTGTGTCTTACTCATCTTTTGTGTACCAGTGCCTGACATCGGCCAGCCCCTGGAAGGTGCCAGAAAATGTTTGTTGACCTGAAATGAAATAAGGTGATTGGGGTCAGAGCCCCAGCAAAAGCAGGACTTGATATAGGCCTGTATCTGGGGTGTCAGAGGAAAGAGTTAAAGACAACACTGAGGTTTCAAGTCTAGGTGAACAGGAGAATGTGGAACTGTTGGCAGAGAATGGGAAGTTGGGAGAAGCAGACAGTTTAGGACTGAGAAGAAAGTGGGGGATGGGGGAATGTGAAGGTCAGATTCAGACAGGTTTTGATAGAGATGGGGGCCATCTGGTTAGAATAATGTGCTTAAACATCCACCTGGCAGTTCCCCCACCCCCTTCAGATCCACCTGGCTTGTGACCTGACCTTGAGGTCCTGCCCTGGAGCTGCTACTAATGGGAGAGACCTGAGCCACACCCAGGAAACCACAGTGCTTAGGACACTTACACAGCCACCTATCAACACCTAGCAATGCAGAGTGTTTGGTCAGGGTGGTGAGGAGCCCTGCAGTGAGTGGATGGGAGGGGTCTGTCTAGGAGAGCTCCTTGGAGGAGGAGGAGGAGGAAGAGGCTTGGCTGCTTGGCCAGGAGGGGAGCAGTTAGCTGCACTGAAGGGGAAGAGAATGGGGGTGGGGCTTGCTGACTGCAAGGAAGGTGGGGCTTCCTGCCCTTGGCTGGGATTCTGGGCATGGTCCCCTAATCCATCAGCAGGAGTGCTGGAGGAAGAGCAGATCACAGCTGCTGTGAGGGGCTGCAGTGAGATCTCTAGGGAAACGAGGACAAGAATAACTATTCTAATGCCCAGGACTGTTCCCTAGCTCAGCTGCCTTCTCTCCCTGCCATGTGGACACCCCCCACTCCCAGCGCCTCATTCCTCATGCCCTCCTTCCCGTGGGAACCCAACTGTGGGCCCAGAGAAGAGCAGGTTCGTAGGCACAGTCCACACGTGGCCTCCTCCTGAGACATCCAGGGGCAGGAAAGGAGGGTAGCTGGAAGCTGGCCCTTTTCTCTGGTGCCTCAGTTTCCCCTTCCTGGGGCTGTTGCTGTTGGCAAGTGATAAGCCCTGGGAATGGGGCTGTGGAGCGGCCGGGCACAGGCCTCACAGTCAACACCGGCTCCTCTCTCTCCTCTCTGAATCTCTCCTCTGCCCTTACCCCCCTGGTTGCCCGTTCCCTGGCTCCAAATGAGCCCCTGGGGACCCCTCGGCAGCAAACACAACAGGGAGAGAGCAAGAGCCAGCCCCCAGGGAGGATGGGCAGACAACACTGGTGACTGTGCACATTCCGCACCGCCCTCCCCCGCCCCGGGCCACCCTTTCACAGCCCCTCTCCCTCTCCCGCCCCGGGACCCAGGCTGGGGTCCCTTTTTCAGGGCTCTTCTTGGGGGCTGGGCTCTTCCACCCGATACTCAGGGGAGGAGGGAAGAGAGAGAAACTGAGGCACAGGGGCAAGCATGGGTGGAGGGAAATGCTGGGTGGGTGGGAGTCAGGGTCACAGCGGGATGTGGGTAATGTTAGGGTGGAAAGGCCAGGAGGTGCTCACAGCGAGGGTAGGGAAAGATTTCTCACACAGAGATCAGGATATAAAAGTAAACAAAGTTTATTTTATCCTTTTAGAGGAGATAGAGAGACAAAGAAGGGGGTAAGGGAGAAGAGAGCAGGGCCATGGCGGGGCATCCTAAAGAAAGAGGAAGGCGAGGCCAGCAGCGAGGCCAAGTGGCTCGCTGAAGTTAAGGGGGATGAAGAGAGAAAAAAAATAGTGACAGCTGTCAACTAATAGAAAAGCGACAGCAGGTAGACAATAAAAACTTCAAGGATATCAAAGTCCAAGACTTGGTTTCCTGCCTTCCTTGGAGAAGGGATTATCACAGGAGAGATATCCTTGAGATATGGTTGAGGCTGTAGTTCGTTCTTCTGCTGTTTACTCAGGAACTCTGTAAAAGCAGATTCTCAAAAAAAAAAAAAAAGATAATTTTGAAAGAGACAATTTACATCTCTTTTATGTTCATTCAGCTTTTTCAGAAGTTGTGCAAAACAGAACTCCTGACCGTCTTTCCTGTTAGTGAGAGAACTTACAGGATTGATCTTTAACCATTCCTGCGGAAATTGTAGGGTTAGGTATTTTCCTGTTATTTTTGCAAGGCCGCCTTTACAGGCAGCACTCCAGAGCCCAGAACTGGGAGTTCCTGGGGATGGAGGGAGGAGCGGTGTGGGTGGAAAGTGCTGCTACAGCAGCCACCCCGAGCTGGGTCTCCCAGCCCTGCTGTTGTGGTCACGTGGGCCGTATTTCCTGGACACTTGGTGGTGGGGGTGATCGTGGTAGTGGTGAAGTATATCATAAACGGGGCCTCCCAGATCCGCCCACCCTGCAGAGAATGAGACAGTGGACTTGCCTCCCATCCTCTGCACATTTCCCAGGCAGAAGGTCCAGGGGAAAGGAGGGTGGACAGAGAGCAGAACCATTGCAAGATGGACCGGGCAGCTCTCCCTCTGGTCTTGATGAGACTCTTGCAGATCTCAGTGGATGGAAGGGCCCAGCCCAGAGGAGAACTCTCCCTGGGAGGGAGAGGTTCTTCCATCACCCGTGTAGGGAGGTTTTGAGGCCTTTGTCAATAAATGCCAACTTCATTTTAACTGACAGACTGCCTTCTAAACCGGCCCCACCTGCTCTGAAGGCCAGTGGGGGAGAAAAATCCACTGCTTGATGGAGCTGGTGATTCAAGTGATGTTCGTGGCAAGAACAAGGCTGCTCTCTCTCTACACAAATCCAGACAGGAGCGGGAGAGGGGAGGGGCCTCTGCCTCATTACTAGACTGGTCTTATCTCAATGCTATTCTGCTTGGGGAGGCACTTAGGGTCATCCCATGCACTTAAAAGTCCACCCCAGAGCCAGCAACCCTGGGGCAAACATTATCCAGTCATCTCATGGTTTATTCTATTGTATGTGTGAAGTAATTGCCTTTCTTATTTTCTGACCTGTTTTGTCCCGTCCTCTGGCCACAAATATCTATTTTACTCTGCTTATCTATTTGCTTAGGTTTAATGACATTTCTTTCTGATGAGTGAAGAATCCCTGTGTGTGTTGGGGGCCAAGTGCCCCATAGATCCTCATTTACCTTTTACTTTCATTGTAAATGGGTTTCAGCGGCTCATACTCTACAACACAGAAGTGAGTTGCCTGAAGGAATTAGTGAGTATCTATCTTCAGGTCTCCTATCCCCAAGGACAGTTAGTTTTTAAAGAAAATTAGGAAAATGTAGTGCCACGAGGGGGCGCCCCTGAATTCTGATCTAGTAAAGCCGGCACATTCATAATGCAGGAAGTTTCTCCTGCACAAAGGATCCAGATGAAATAGGAGTACTTGTCGAGCAGCTGCACTGGGCACTGGCAAAGGAGGGCCTCACCTATTAAACCCAGAGACTCCCTGAAGTGGGTGCAAATCCCCATTGCTGTGACAAGCTCACAGGCTCAGATAAGTTCAGCAATTTTTCCAGGGTCACTCAGGTAATAAGTGAAAAATGAGATTCAGACCTAGTTCTGTCCAGTTCTACAGCCCCGGCTTCCTCAGGACAGCGGACTAAGGCACGGGCATGCCTAGGGAGGGCTTCGCAACCTGAAGGGCACTGGGCAGCACAGAAGCAAGGCTGGTCGGTGGGTGTCCTTGGGAGGAGGGTCACAAACGATCTGCCCACCACAGAGGTGTTTCCTGTCGGGGTCAGGAAGTTTTCAGGATGTTCCTGAACGTGGGAGAAACAGTCCCCCTGTTCCGACCATCTCAGGGTCAGTGCCCAACAAGCTCTTGTTATTTAGAAGGGAGTTTGTGAATGAGATTAGGGTATCTTTGTTCACTGGCTTGATACCTGTCCCGAGACAGGGGTGTCTTTTGTCAAAAATAAGTAACTTGGCATTCTATTTTATATATTATTGTTGACATAATTTTGCCAGCATGAGTGTATCCTGCTGACAAATATTGTAAGAATTTTGAGTTTTTAGAGCTGAAGACTGAGGATAAGACTGCAGACCTTGAGGTTATACCTCTAAGGGGTAAAGTGTTTGGGGGGAAATTATCACCACTGAGAAAGAGTTGAAAGGATGTGGCCAGGGGGAGCTACGGAGGGGTCCTGCATATTCAAACATCGATGCATCTGCAGACAGTGGTGCGCTGAACCAGCTGGAACTGGCTTCGAGAGCTGGTTTTGTGCGTCTCCTCCCAACTCCCATGATGTTGGTAGTTTGAAATTAGCCTTAACGTGGGTACTTATGCCACAGGAATTGGCAAATGCTAGAAACCAGGGCTCTTTCCTCCTGAAGGACTGGCCTTGAAACAGATACCAGCACACCAGCAGCCCCCGGAAAGGCAGGTGGGAGCAGAGAGATGGACCCGGAGAACCATGGATCTACAAACCCCATCTCATACTCCAAGGCTTTCAGTATTTGAAGAGAGTAGATTCTACCAGAGTAGAATTGCCACACAATTTAAATTGCTATTTTTTCCTCTCATGTTTTGCTGCTGAGGGCACATAACTGCATTTGGGGAGTTTTCCCTGCATGTGATCTGCCTCTACTGGAAAGCAATTTGTCTGACTCTGGGCTTTGTCTTTGGGCCCGACCTTGTGATGGAGTCCTGCCTGTGTCCCAAGAGGGTGGGGCCCCCGCACAGCACAGGCTGGGCTGGGGTGTTGTCTATGGAACGACAGCACACACATGACTGCTCAGGGCCACACTACGGCAGATGGTGACCGGACAGGAAGGAAAAGCCGTGCCAGTGCCGAGGCTCAGTCAGGTGTGCTCAGTAAATATTTGCTGAATGAGACGCAGTCCAAGCTGCCATCTGTAGTTTAGCTGAAAATTGCTTGTCCCTGAGCATATGTGGCACCCCCAGGATGTTCACAGTAGCACTGGGACTAGGGCAGGGCAACAAGACACCCACTCCCAGTGCCAGCCCTGCACTAGCCTAAGCCTGAGTGCTACGGCTATTGTGTCCCCCTCAATTCATATGCTGAAGTCCTAACACCCAGTTACATACCTCAGAGTGCGACTGTATTTGGAGGTCTGTCCTCTAAAGAGGTAACGAAGGTAAAATGAGGTCATATCCAATATGACCAGTGTCCCTATGAGAACAAAGATTAGGAGGTTAGGTGGGCACACATGGAAGACCACGTGAAGACACGGAGAAGACAGCTGCCTGCAAGCCAAGGAGAGGGCTCTCAGAAGAAACCAACACCACTAGCACCTTAATCTTGTTCTTCCAGCCTCCAGAACTGTGAGAAAATAAATTGCTGTGGTTTAAGCTACCCAGTCTGCGGTACTTTGCTATGGCAGGCTGACCTGACTAACATACTGAGAGTGAGGGCCTCCTCGCCTCACCTGTTCACGGGGCCTGGCCCAGCGTCAGAAGGGAAGGCCCAGAGCCAGTGCACCCGGCTGGATCACAAATAACTGACAACTGCTAAGAGTGCTGTGAGAGCCCAGAGCCCAGAGCCCCTAATGCCATCAAAGGAGGGTCAAGGCCGGCCCCCCAGGGGCCATGTGAGCTGCATCTGGCGGGGTCAGCAGACATTTGACAGGGGTCAGAGGGAGGGGTCCTACTCCAGGGACTGGGAACAGGTGGGCAGGCTGGAGGCTGACCTGGTGTCCTTCTGACATCCACAAAGGACAGGGTTGGCCCTGTAAATGGGGAGTAGTTTTCCTAGGGAACAGCCCTGCTGGCTCTCTCTCCCCTCCTTGCCCCATCGGGAGGGGCCTCAGAGGCCTGTGGGCACATTCTGGGGCTGCGGTGGGGACTGTGGAGCCCACACTCTTCCCTGTGGCACACGGTGGCTGTGGCCTGGGCCCTGGTGGTTTAAGGTTGTGTTGGATAATGTGGTCTTTCCCTCCTGCTGGACGGAGGAGAGAACCGGGGAGCCAAGGACTGTGAGGGGAACCTTGTGACAAAGGAAGGGCTGCAGAAAGACGCCTGACTGATGTGGTTGGCGTGTGAGTGTCACCGACACACTGAGGTTAGGAGGAGCCGTGTGTGGAGCTGGGCGGGAGCTCAAGGCCAAGCCTCCCAGGGAGGCAGCGTCCACCCCACGGAGGAGGGCAGGGCTCACCACTTGCAGCTCACAGATATGAGGGTTCCCAGCCCGACTGGAAGATCAGCCCAGGCTTCTCAGGCCGGCAGCCTTTGCAGGTCTGGGCTGGGCTAGATGTGCAGGCCTGTATGTGACTCACTAATGCAGGGGGAGGTGGCTGTGGTTGGCCGAGGGCCACATTGGGGCCCAGCGGCTGCTGAGACACAGCCCTAGGCCTCAATTCCTCTCCCTGGGGGTGGTGTGAGGGAGGTGAGATGCTGCTGGGACAGGCCTGGCCTCTGTCCCGCTCAGTGTGGCTGCTCAAGGTCTGAAGCCACATTAGTGCAGGAGACTCACGTCACTGATGGGGCACTGGGATCTGGAAAGACCATTGGTCTGGGAGGCTGGAGACCTGGACCTGGGCCTGGCTCTGCCATTTACTGACTTCCTGGACCTTGGGTTTGCCAATGCACCTCTTTGGAACCTCAGTTTCCTCACCTGTAACATGAGGTGATCATGATGGTACCCATGTACATGTCACAGGTGATATGCCCCCACGTATGCAGGGGTCAGCCTCCTCCCATCCTTGCCGTGTGGGATGTAGCCCAGGGCAGGCTCCCATCTCATTGCCATGGGCACAAGGGCCCATCTCAGTGCCATGAACACAGGACCTTCCATTGCCCACCTTTGGGGGCCTCTCACCCCCAGAGCTGTTAGTCTCAGGCCCAGCCTCACAACATGGAGAGTCCCCAATTTTCTTACACAGAACAGTGCAGCCATTTTCATTTTCTCTTCTGTTATTAGAGGAAAGGAGTTAAAAAAGATGTACTAGCAAATAATATTACAAATTTTTAAAAAACTTACCCTACAAGCAAAAGACATAAAAATCTAAATAAAGTGTCATCCAGCAACGAACTCCTCTGTGGCTATCCTGAGACTGTGCACATATTTCGCATTTTATCTGTGCTCAGTCGGTGCTGTTGAGTTGTTTGATGACGGTCACCCTGTTGAGTTTCCCACCCTTCCTGCCATTCTTCCTCTCCCTGATCCCTCCGGGCCACATATATCTGAAGTGAAGCTCTGAGCCCTGGCCACAGAAGGAGGTCACCATCTCCTTGAGACCTGTTTCCAGGTCCTGGGGCCCTTTTCTGAAGGGAACAGAATTGTCCAGGCTCTTCTGGTCACCCTCAGGTTGTGGACTTGCAAATGTCACCTTAGGCTTGGAGAATGGAGATAATTTATAGGGGCCAGGAAAGATGTCCTCCGTTTGATGCTGCTGCCAGAACCTACAATGGATGCAGGTTCCAGGTGTGCTCCTAACAGGGGACTTCTTTTGTTGTTTGTTGGTGATGGATGGCTCCTGCCTTTGGGTCACTTCCTTACTAATTTCCACCCCTTCTGAACTCGCTCTGTGTTACCAACCACTGGAGCTTCCGAGGGCTCCTCACAGCCAGGCCCCCGGCCGGAGGCTCCCCTTCCTCCCTAGGATCTCCAAAGGCCCCACACTCTCCCAGCTTGACAGCTGGGTGTAACTTCCTGCCTTCACCCTCATAACCAATCTTTGCCACATGGTCCTGTTGCAGCAATGTCTCTCTCGCTGCCCTGTCACTCCTGCCCTCCATCACTGCCCTGCCTCGGCCACATCTTTCACCAGGATTGTTGCAACCTCTCCTGTCTGGCCCTGTGGCTCGAGTGTCTCTCAAAAAGCCACGTTGCACCAATCAATCCCCCTGGAGCGTCCTCCAATCCTGCCTCCCCCTACTCAAAGAGCTTCGGTGATTTCCAATTATCCACAGAATTATTTCAGATGCCTCAGCCTGGCATCATTTAGGGTCACCTACATCCTTGCTGCTCAGAGTGTGGTCCCCAGACCACTGGCATCACCATCACCCAGGACCTTGTAAGAAATGCAGACTCTCAGGGCCCCTGAGACTAATGGAATCAGAGTCTGCTTTTTTAGAAGACTGCCAAGTGAATTGCATGCACATTCAAGTTTGACAAGGGCTGTTTTACAGTCTGATTTTTTCTTTTTAAATGTATACATATGTAATCAGCTATATATTAAATATGTATTACAAATGTATATGTATTCAAAGCCATACGTGTATGTGGCTTTAAAAAACGTACTGAAAAATTGCAGTCCCCTGCTAGTCCCAGTTTCTCCCTGGAGGAAACCACTTCTGTTATTCTGTCTGCTTTTAGTTTTTCTGTGGCTACTTCTATGACTCTAGGTAATGCTTTCAAGGCTATTTGTGGAGTTTTCAATCTGAGCCATCACCTCATGCCTTCCTGCTGCTCACACACAGGGGCGTTTAACTCACTCACGCCACCCCGAACCAGGGCTGGAGTTGTTCCTTGTGCTGCCAGCTTTTCTCACCTGTTCAGTGATCCTTGGTTATCCTCTTGTGTTTAAAAAGAGTCAGATTGTCCTGTCAGGACATACTTTAGGGAGGGGCCAGGGAGCTGGCTTTTACCCTGGGGAACCCCTAACTGTTAGAATGCGGGGAGCTTTCAGGAGGTTTCATTACCCACGCTAGCTGCCCACGTTCTCTCCAGACAACACATCCAGGGATTTTTTGTTGTTGTTTTGGAAGAGCCAGTCCTCCTTTGTCGATGTCTGAGAAGGAAATGCCTGGTTTCCGCACGTTCTGTGCCTGGAGTTGGCAGAGGGTGGGGGCTGACCACTTCATACACGGACCTCCCCGAGAGGATCCCTGTCTCAGCCCCACTTCTCACCACCCCCCCATGCCACCTGGCCTCTCTGAATTCAAAGTCCCTTTGGGTTCCTCTGGGCAGATGGCTCCATTCTCTGCTGCGCCCCGTGTGTGTTTTCTTGGTCAATGATTCTCAAACTTAGCCCTGTACATTGGACACATTGGGCTCATCTGCGTCATTAACATCCTGCTGTTCCCCGGGCACCGCCCCAGAGACTCTGATGGGATCCACCCAGAGTCTGGCTCTGCCTTCCCAAGCAACCCCCCTCCATCTCTCTCTGAGATTCCCGCATCCCGCGTCTGCTGCTCAGCTGCCTCCCAGTCTCTCTTTCGCGTTGTGACTTAAACACTAAAACAAAATGAATTCACCATAGTTTTAAGGGTTTGGGGAGGGATAGGCAACACGTGCACATACTTGTTTCATGAACATCTTGAACAAGAAGTCCAAAGCCCAATTTCAATCTAATGTCCAACTATGTCCAGCTACTCCTCTGCACTGTATAATTGAACAGAGAAAACAAACCGGCAAACTCCAAGACCTCCCCCTCGCACCTATCCACATCTGTAACATCTCTCATGCTGCTACTCTGGCAACTTCTCAGCCCAGAGACAAGCCATGGCTGGGTTTGGGTCAGCACTCAGGGATGCCAGGGCTCCAGCTCGGCCTCTGCCCTGTGGTGGCTCTCACAGTCCCGGCACCACAGTCCTCACACAGCCACATTCAGGGGCAGGAGCCAGCGGGCAGCGTGGGGCCAGAGTTTCTCTTCACCACATGCTATGCTTTGAATGTGTCACCAAAATTCCATGTGTTGGAAACAATCCCCACTGTGGAGTATGAAACGTGGGGTCTTTAAACGGTGACTAGGTCCTGAGGGTCCTGCCCTCATGAATGAATTAGTTCAACTCATGGATTAATGGGTGCTAAAAGTAAGCTTAGCCTAAAGCTGCCTCCTTACATATTTTAAGTTCAGCCTAAAGGTTTCTCGGATGATCAGCATCGGACCAGCAGTCAATTGTTCAAACCATGTTCAAACAAGGCAGACACAGAGTTGTAACCAATCCAGCTGTTTCTGCATCTCACTTCTGTTTCCTGCATGTCATGTTCCGTTTTCTGTCCATAAATGTTTTCTGACCATTTTGCTCAATTAAATTCTCCTAAATTTAATTTGTCCAAAGTGTTTCTTTTAACACCGGGTTAATGGATTGATGAGTTATCAAGGCAGGGGAACTGGTGGCTCTATAAGAGGAGGAGGGACCTGAGCAAGCGTGCCAGCACTCCCAGCCCTCTCACCACGTGATAGGTCAGGACACTGTGTGGAAGAGTCCCCACCAGCAAGAAGGCTCTAACCTGATGCCCACCCTCGACCTTGGACTTCCCAGCTTCCATAACTGTAAGAAAATAAATTACTTGTCTTTATAAATTACCCAGTTTGAGGTATTCTGTTATAAGCAACAGATAAGAGACTCCCTCCTTCCTCTTGTCGGGATGGAAGTCATTCTGAGAAACCTCACAGTAGACTTTTTCTTATCCATCATGGGGCAGAGTAGGGTCGCATGCCCACCTCATCCCTGATACCAGGTGTCTCTTCTTGACACCTGAACCGGCCAGGGTTCTGTAAGTGAGAAGGGGACTGGCTTTGGAGGAGGACATGGACAGTGTTGATGACTGTATTTCCTCCTCTCCATTCCTTCCATCTCTTCCTCGGGGACACCGGTTACCCATGTTTGATCCCCGCCCCCCATCAGTACAGTGCTCTTCTTCCTGCTGATTGCTTCCCCCTGGTGCTCTAAGTTATCTTCTCGTCCTGTCTTCCTTCTGTGTCATCGATATGGTCGATTCAGTTCTTTGCATTTTCAACTTCAAAAGGATTACTTTTCTCAATTTCAGCAGTCGTGTGCAAACTGATGTTCCTTTCCTTTATTTTGGAGGACAAAATAATTGTGTAGGTCTCATGTTTGTTTTTTCTGCTTTTCCACATCTTTGATGGAGGTCTTTCTATTTGGTTCTGCTATTTGCCTCAAAATAGCATATTTTGACTCCTTTTGAGTTTGCTTTGTTTTTTAGGGCGTTGTTTGAATCCTTAGCATTCTTTAACATGAGTTAAAGAATTGATATAATGGTTTGTATTCCACATAGAAAAGAATTCCATTCCTTTCTCCCTCCTCCCCATTCAGACTGGGCTAGCCATGTGGTGTGACATCCTTGTTCATTGGCTTTCCATTAGGTATAGATCAAAAGCTCCCCCCACCCCCACTCCACCTCTCCTGCTCTTTTTTTACCGCTGCCTTTTCTGCCAGGTCAGTTGCTCCCAGAATGGCATTCCTCTAACTGGTATACTTTGCAGTCTAGGGTCTGCAAGTGCTCTGTTGGAATTTTTGTATTTCATGCTTTCATTTTGGTAATGATATGAATGTTACTATGTGCATATTCTGGGTCCTGTGGATGACCACATAATCAAAGTGTTTTCAGGGCTATACTTGCTTTTGCGTTAAAGCATCTTCACATAAGAACATGAGGATGCAGAGCTCAGTTCTGACAGGGCTGTCCAGTGCATGTTCCCACAGAGGTGACAGGAAAAATGAGCCATTAGGTGGGACCCCCAGAATGACAATAATGACACCTATTGAGCACTTGCAAGTGCCAGCACTGCTCTAAGTGCTGTAAGTGTATTGACTCATGGACTCTTCTAACAATTCTGTGAGGGAAGGCACTTTGGTTTTTATAGAGGAGGAGGCTGAGGCACTGGGAGGTTGAGTCCCTCATCAAGAGTATGCAGCCTGTAAGTTCAAGAAGGGTTGTAACATGGACAGCTTGGCCCCAAAGCCAAATTTCTTACCATTGAGCTGTAAGGCTCACATCAGTTTGCCCAAAGGTCAATTCATCTAAAACTAATTTGCTGACAGATAGTTTACCAAAGAATCCATTTCCTAAATGAGCAAATCACTGAATGCCCAATTTGGTGAATTTGCTAAATTTATAAAATCTTAATTTCTTTCAATTATCGATCAAGTTCGTGATTTGAATCAGATGGGTTAATAGAACCTATGAGAACTTTGGAGAGAAAAGACTCCAGGGTTCTGGCTTCATACTTTCTCCCTGGGCCCCATTCCTCCCCCTCTCTATCAGTCTCCCCACCTCTCTGCCCCTCAATCTTCCCCTTTAGGAATCAGCAACTCTGGCCCCTTGTGAACTGACCTTTCTCTTAGCAAGGAGCTGGGTAGCGAAAAATCGAACAGTGCTTAAGGTGTTCTTAGGAAGGAATAATGAAAACCTGTCAACTAAAATGACACAGAAATCTTCAAAAGCTGTTTAAACCATTCTATCCAAGGTGAATTGCTTTAAGCTGCATGCTGAAAATAAACCATTGATATTGGAATTCAAGGAAAAAACTAGCCTCATATCAAATTTCAGCAAAACAAAAACATCTATCACATTACATTAAATTTGTAGGTTTGAATATTAGTTTAAATAACTATTGCTTCATTGTTTTAGTTTTTTTATTTACATTATATACATGTTTTAGTTTATAACATAAAAGCTATAACACAAGACATTTATATATAGTTTTATGTTTGTATATCTTAAAGTAACATTATAATAAAAATAATTTAAATCACTGTGATGAGAACTCTTTTCTTTAAATGCGTTATTTTTTTACTACAAAGCAAATTTTTATTGAGTTATTATAAGTGAGGATAAAATGATTTCATAATAAGCATAACATAAATACCAAACTGACAAAGTAAAGCATAAAAAACTACAAGAGAATTTCATTTACAAATAATGATACAAAAATCCCAAATAAAAATATTAACCAACAGTAGCAAATTAAAAGAATAATGCATCAGCTGGAGCTTATTCCAATAATGCATGAAAGGTTCAATATTAGGAAATCTATTAATATATTATTAATATATGAAAAAGAGAAAAATAATATATTCACAAATGCAGAAAGGGAAATGACAACATTTAACATTTTATTTTTGGTAAAACTTTTGATAAAATAAGAATAGGCATATACTTTCTGAACATAATAAAATATATATGCCTTAGCCAAAAAACAACATCATGCTTGGTGGGGAAATACTGGAAGTATTCATATTAAAGTTAGGGACAAACCAAGGGTATCTTCTATCATCACTATTATGTAACATGGTTTTGGAGGTATTAGTTAATCCATTTATGCAAAAGAAAGGAATAAGGCATACAAATTAGAAACAAAGAAGCAAAAATTATAATTATTTGTTGATAATATGGCTATCTATGCAGAAATTCAAGTTGATTTAAATGAAACACTACTGCAAATGGTAGGATTTGGCATGTTGTTTAATATATTTTGTGCATATTGCTTTAACCAATCAGTAAGAGGATCTATTGGGAACAAGACCACATGTACTATAGCAACAAAACTGATGAAGCATCATAATTTCAGTGATATGCCTTTTGACTTTTGTTATGTAATAAAAGGAAAAGGGTCTGTGAGTTACTTGAATTTTGAGAAATCCTGAGATAGTACATTTATTATACTTAGAATTAAGCCTGGTAGACGGTGGAGCTCAAGAAATGTTCCCTTCCCTTTCCATCGGTCACCTCTACACTGCAGCTGACCCCTAATCTTGTATCTGCAGGCCTTGTGCTTTCCACAGTCAAGGGCCACCTCTCTATTCTTGGGTAGTGGTGGCATCTTAAAGGTCCTCTACCCAAGGCTCATCTTTCTCAAGCCCAGGACCCTCCCTGTTCTGCAAAAACATCTCTGCCCCCTGACCATGCCTGCACAGGTCCTGCCCAACCAAGGGTGTGCCCTAATGGGGATTAAGCCAGTCAAAGGCCAGAGGTCAGAGGCTGGCTGACCGCTGAAGGGTTTCCCTTTCATGCTTTGACATTTGAGTAGCAGAGTCGCTGTTCACACCTGTGGGGAAACCCAGGGAGCAGCTCATGCTGCCTGCTGTCTCAGTGGGATGGGTCAGGAAGACTTGGGGTCTAGTTCCAGCTCCACCTTAAAGAAGGATAGTAGGACCCAGGGGTGAAAGGTGGGGTAGAGCAGATCTTACCAAGTCCCCCCATTGTCCCAGTGTCTTCATGGTCTAGGTATCCCCCTTGGACTCTGGGTTCAGCCGGATCTTCTCATAGACAGTGTGGATTGCTGGAGTCAGCTTAGGGCTTTGTGCGTGGAAGCTTCTCTTCTCCATGTTGCTCTACAATTCAGATGGGATTGAGGAGTGGTCTCAGTCAGCCTCTAAGAACTATGTACAAGGGCCGGTTGGGCTACCTCTCTCCAGGTAGTTCTGCCTCTCAACCCTGATAACTCCCCAAAATCTAGCTTCAGCCCAGACACCTCACTTGAGCTCTGCAAGTCTTTGCATTTGTTCTGTCCTCTGCCCAGGATGCTACGCCTCTCCTCTCACCACCCAAGACTTCCACATGCTTTCTCCCTCACCCCTGCAGGCTCTTCCTCTCGGTGAGGCTTGCTCTGACAGCCCATCGTGTCCTCTCCGCCTTTTCCTGCTTTATTTTCTCCTTAGTGTTTATCATCATCAAACAATTCATAGTTCATTTATTTTATTTGTCATTTTCCCTACCCACACCCACCCCCACTAGCACACATATTCTGTGAGGGCAAGGATTTTTTATTTTTCTTTTTGCTTTGCACTTGTTTTGGTCTGGAATTCTGTAACCCAGATCAGAACAATTCTATTCATAGGAAGACAGTAGGCACTTGATAAATATTTCTTGGACAAATTTGTAAGCCACCTTGACTGCTCTCATTGCAAAGGTGCTTTGGAAAACTGCAAAGCACCCGCTAAATGTAAGGTATTACTGTTATTATTATAATCCACATTTTATAAAGGAGAAAACTGAGGCCCAGGGAGGTAAAGTAATTTTTCAAGGTTGAACAAGCAGTCAGTGTCAGAGCCGGGTCTCACACCCATCTCTCCTGATCTGCTCCTTCTCCCCACTCCCATCCTCTTCTGTGCTTGTCTCCATGTCCGGGAGTTGTTCATTTTCTCCAGCAGCCTGGGAGCTCCCCAGGGGCAGAGACTGAGGTGGCAGGGGGCTTCGGGACAGGGCTGAGTATCTGGGTTAGATGCCATCTGGTTCGTTTCTCTATCCTAAAGCTACATATTGACCCCCTCCTGTGTGTCTCTGGTAGGGGGCTATTGGGGCTTGGGTTCCAAGGAGTATTTCCTGAGTCCCCTGCAGCCCAGGTAAGACGGGGACATGACTCAGAAGGACTGAGATGGGAAGCCACAATGCAACCGGCACTGAGGCAGATGGGGACGGTGGACAGGGCACTGGACCAGGAGTGAGGAGACCCCATTGGGCCTTGTGCATGCCCCAGTTCTCTGGGTAAGTCCCAGTGTTCCATCTGGGTCTCACAGTCCCCCACCGAGGCCCCTCCCTCAGCAGAATCTTTCCATGTGGGACCATAGCATCAATTTCCAGCCAAGGGCCAGGAGCCACATGAGATGCTCTCCCAGTAGCATTGCTTCAGTGGGAGCAGCTACGCCTTTACACAAAGTGGTGGCATTCATGGTAGAGGCTCAGGCAGGTAGGCGGCAGAGGGGTCAGGGTGGGGGAGAAGTGGGGCTTTCCCGACCCTCCCCAGACCCTGGTGTCTCTGCCTCCTCCACGCCCTGCTGGACCTCCTGCTTTTACTCCTATTGGGTCTCGCACAGAGGGCCGGTCCCACCAGACACCTGGTCATTTACACTCTTGCCTCTCCTGGGGCCCGAGTTTCAGCCTGTGAATGGTGAGCCCCTCCAGGGTTCTCATCCCACTTCCTCCACTGGCAAGCTGGTGTGTCCTTGGGCCAGCCACTCACCTCACTGAGCCTCAGTCCCCCTCTGCCCTGCTCTGCCATCCTTCCTCACCAGGCAGCCACGAGGCCCTGATGAGATTACACATGTGGAGCTGTAGGAGCGAGGTCTCCTCCCCTTGCACCACAGTTCACAGCATGCGTGGGCACCCAGGGATGCAACCATGTTGTCCAAGGCAAGGACTGGCCCAGAGCCTCATGGGGCAGAGTATTCTGGACCTCCCAGCTGGCCTGATTTGATTCCCTCAGACCCACCTTAGGGTGTCTCGGGAGGCTGATCTCTGCGTAGGGAAGGTCATGGTTGTTGACCCCTCCAGTCTGCAAGTCAGCAAAGTTCTCCGCAGAAAGGACGTGGGGAGCAGCCGCTGAGCTTGGCACCACTGGCAGGAGAGTGGACCCACCTGTACACAGCAGATGCTCAGTGAGGGCGTGTGGAATTGAAGCCAGCGTGAGGGCAGCTGTTGCTCCCTGCACTGTAAGTGCAGGTCCTGGGACCCTGCTCAGTCTCTGCCACCCACCACCCTTTCCTCCCAGTCCTTCACACACCTCCCACCCTCAGTACTGCTCCTTCAGCCTTCTGCCAGGGATCCACAGGAGAGGCTAATGAGCCTCTATCTGCCCACTGTGTCCCCAGCCTGTCCCTCCCCCTGGGGCCTCCTCCCTCCTTGGCTCCTACCCCAGGGTCCTCTAGCCCAGCAGTCCCCTCAGGGTCTCCCCAGCACCCACCTCTCTCAGCCTTCATGCTCTTCCTCTTCCAGATCCACACTCCAGCCACCAGGCTCACCATCAGAAGTGGGACAAGGATGCCTATCCGAAGCCATTTACTCTGAGGAGAACCTGGGGTCAAGGACTGGTGTCAGATCTGCCTCAGTCAGGCCTGGTGGGCAGGCAGGGGTGGGACCACCCTGGCTCAGGGCCTGTCTCCCAAGAATGCATCCTTTCTGCAGCCCAGAGGGATTTCCTCCTTTCTAGTCTTCCAGCACATTGTCAACTGCCATTTTCATGCTGCTTCTGCCAGGCCTTCTGTCATCTCTGCACAGGGACCTCAGGGCTCCCACCAGCTGGTGTGCCATTGTTTTATCCCCTCCACCCGCCTCTCCTTTCTCCTCTCACACCTGCGGAATGGTTACCACATTCCAAGAAGGAGAGGGAATAGAACGATCTGGGGTCTCTAGACCTCAAAGCATGTTATGCTCTTTGTCTGGGATGTCTTTCTTATACTGCCACAAGAAAACTTCTATTCATCCTTCAAGGCCCATTTCAGGTATTCCCTTCTCTGTGACACCCTTCCTTCCCAACTCCTATAGCAGTTCCTCAATTTTTTTTTTCTTGGGCCACAGTTTTGTGTTTACCTCAACTTCACTTAACATCTGGCTTTGTATTTAGAAATATACCCCTCCAGCCAGGTTCAGTGGTTCACACCTGTGATCCTAGCATTTTGGGAGGGTGAGGTCAAAGGATCGCTTGAGGCCAGGAGTTTGAGACTAGCTTGGGCAACATAGCAAGACCCTTGTCTCTATAAAAAATTTTTAAGTGAGCTGGGCATGGTGGTGCATGCCTGTGGTCCCAGCTACTCAGGAGGCTGAGGCAGTAGGATTACTTGAACCCAGAAGTTGGAGGTTGTAGTGAGCTATGATTGTGCCACTGCACTAGGCCTGGGAGACAGAGTGAGATCCTCTCTCTAAAAAATTAAAAATAAAAATAAATAAAAATACCCCTCCTCTTCTTTTGTTTAGTATCTAATAATTACTGACACACTATATGTCATATACCATGCTGATAGCTTTGCACAGATTACCTCTTTTAATTCTCATAATAACCCTGTAAGTAGGTAGAAGTATTACCCATCTTACAGATAGCAAGGCTCAAAAAATTAAGTAACTTGCCCAAGGTCACATGGCTGGTATGTGGCAGTGTCCCCCTGCACTGCAAGTTACTTAAGGGCAGGGGCTTGTCTTATTTTACAGTGTGCCACACCCCCAGCACATAGTAGGCACTCAGTGAAGGTTTGTGGGTTGAATGTTGAGTGGAGGAGTGAATAAGGAAATGACAAAGAAGAGACTGTTCAGAGCAGAGCCCCAATGATTCAAGCAGAGCTCAGGAGGACATTGGAGGGACAGGGCAGCTGACCTGATGATTACGCCTCCTTTCAACATCAGTTGTTCCTGCTGTGTAGTCCTGGCAATGTAGGCGTTTGGCATTTTTTGAAACCAGGGCCTGAGGGTGCTGTTCCTTTGTAAGAGCTCCCTCCCCCTGACACACCCTGTATAGTCCTTTTATTTAGCCTGGGTGACCCCTTAGGCTGACTGGGGGAAGTTTGGTAAATGGCAGTAGTGACCACAGGTACTCACACTGCTCAGAGGAGGCTGACTGTGGCTTATATACTCAGAGGTAGTAGCCATTCTCAGAAAGGGGATGTCTGGCATGGAAGGAAAAGGAAAGGAAAGGAGAGGAAAGGAGAGGACAGGAGAGGAGAGGAGAGGGGAGGGGAGGGAAGGGGGAAAGAAAAGGAAAGAAAGGAAAGTAAGGGAGAAAGAAAGAAAGGGAGGGAGAGAGGGAGGGAGGGAGGGAATGAAAAAGGAAGGAAAGAAAAAGAAGAAAAAGACAAAAAAAGAAAAACCAGGCATCTATCAGCCTGAAAAGGCCATGCATGTCCAACCCAGCCCATCCAGGGAGAGAGCCTGAGACCAGGGGACACAAGCATTCTGGGGCCAGAGGGGTACCCTAAGGATTCATCAGGCCTCAGTCCTCAAATCCTCCTCCCCTGCTTGGATACTGATGACTAATTCAGCCTCCCCGCTCCTTGATTCTGGGAACGTTGGTGTCCACGTGCTAGTCCCACATTTATGTCATGGGCAATGCAGCAATCTCCACATACTGGCCCAACTTCTAGACTTGCAGGTTTGAAGACTGTAGCGAGGATGTGGTTGTTCACTGAGGGGGACCTTCTGGTTGTACCATGTGAACAGCCTTAACGGTATTCTTCAGTCTCATCCTTCCCTGAGTTCTCCAGTCTTATCCCGAGCCCATCCTCTGCCAGCCCATTTTCATCACCCTCCCTAGTAGATCGCACTCACCCCTCCAAGGACAGATGGTCTCCAGGTCTAAGGTCGCGTTCTTCTGGTCCGCAGGGTTGCTGACCACACAGGTGAGGTGCCCATTCAGCTGGCTCAGGGGCAGGCTCAGGCTTAGATTCCTGGAGTTGGGGCCTGGCATCAGTGTCCCTCTCTGTTCCAGCTCCCTGGGGAGGCCCTTGCTCAGCCAGGTCATTGTCAAGTTCTCTGTGGCCCCCGGGGTCCCACACTCTAGGCTGACATTGCACCAGCCTGATGTGTTGGATGATGAATGAATCACAATTTTGGGGTGGGGGATAGGCTCTGGGGTAAGAGAGGACAAAAGAGAAACTGAGCTTCATTAGAGGCTCACCCAAGTATATCAACCACTCTCACCTACATGATGCAGTAGTATGATGTTGCCCATTTTCTAAATATAAGCCTGGGGAAGTAACCAATCCACCTGACCCAGGGGTTCTGCCTCTCATCCCAGGAGTAGGTAGCTGAGGCCCTTCCTGCTCAGAGAGGGGACCTGGAGCAAGCACCTCACCACCCATCTCCTCTAAGGAGCAGAGTGAGGGTCACTTCCTGGACTTTCCCTAGGCTGCCCTGACCCTGCACCACTCTCCCAACTCCTTGGCTCCTTCGAGCCACCCTGCTCAAAGATTTTCCATGACCTCTGTGGGAAAACAGATTTGAATCTAGAATTTATATCCTTCCCATTTAGCCTTAAACTAAAAGGGCAAAACAAAGACACTTTAGGACATGAAAGTGCTTACGACGTTAATCATCTCTCTAAAAGAAACTCAAAGATGTGCAGAAAAAAATTAAAAATGAATTCAAGATCAAGGAAAAAACAAGATATAGCTGTGATCAAAGAAGTCAGTGAAACTTACAGTCCAATCTAGACAATTAAATAATCATTATATATGATTATCTATATCTATATATATTTTAATATCTATTGATATCTGTATCTATATATAATGATCACAATATGGAAGGGTTGAGAATACAGTGCAAAAAAAGATGTTACATTTCTTGTTCTGTTCAGAGGAAGAAAAAAAATACTGATTATCTGTAAGTGCTAAAGTAAAAATTTAAGTTTAGTAACCAGTAAGATAAAAGTACAAACTACTGGAGAAGTTTAGACAGAGGAAAACACTATTGATCCAGCAAAATATAAGGAAAAAACAATCATAATAGAAAACATTAAATAAGATGTCAGGAGTAGGTCATGCATGAAAGAAATTGAAATACATTTGAATGCATTATATCCCCCTATTAAAATCCATGACTCTAAGATTAGGTAAATCTAGTATGTGCTATATATATTATCTAATGACACAGAAAGGTTAAAAAGAAAGAAATAGAAAAAGATAGACTAGGAAAGTGTAACAAAGATTGAAAGTGTAACAACAGTCATTACAGACCAAATAAAATTTAAGACTAAAAAAATTAAGTGGGACAAAGAGATATTTTAGATTAATATATACCTAACAACATGGCTTAGAAATGTAGAAATATTACAAAGCAAAAAAAACAAAACAATAAAAATAAAAAAAAACACTGGAAATTCAAGGATAAATTATCAAATCCACTATTAATATAGTGAATGACTTTACTATGGTGGATAGACTTAAACAGGTTAGAAAGGAGGATGTCATACAGGGAAAACAGACATTAATAGCCAGGCGGCCAATCCAACGGGGCACTCACTCCACACCCATTCCCAGTCCCCACTCTGTCCTTGCCTTCACCTGTGGTAGAGTCTGGAAAGCTAAAGTCTTAGTTTCTCAGTCTTTCTTGCAGTGGCAGTTCTGGCTAATGAAGTAATAGGGAATCTGCTAGGTGGGAAGAAAGATCTTCACTCCTGAAAAGACAAAGCCTCAAAACAAGAAAGTCTTTTCCCCTCTTCCTTCTCTCTTTTGCTGTCTTGATTGTGGCATAACATCCTGAGGAAACACTTGGCAGATGCCAAAGACAGTAAGGCATGGACCCTGATCTCAAGTAAAGAGGAGACCACACACAAATAACTCTGGTGCAAGACAGAGGGAAGCAAAATCCATGAAAATATTAGAAAAAAAAAGTGTTGAGACTTCAAAATGGAAAGGCTCATTTGCTAGGGATCAGAAAAATCTTTATTAAGGACCGGGCAGTTCTGAAATCCAAGAGGCAAGGGAGAAAGAGCCTATAAATGAGGAACGAGGTTGTTTGCCTAGAAAGAAGGGGAAAGATAGCATCAGTTGCCAGAGGGTGCCTAATGCTGAGACAAATACTTAGTTCTACTGGCAATGGGCAGTGAGCAAGTGGTGTTCGATGATTAATCTGGGCACTGATGGATTGTCGGGAAATGGAAAGCAAGATGAAGAGAAACCAGCTAGTAGCACTTCTACTTTTTCTAGCAACTTTTCTTCTGCTCCCACCTCATGTTTTTTATATGATTGTCACTCTTAGCACCCTGCCCCTGGTTACAGGGGAGAGCACAAGTCCCAGGCCTCTCCAATCAGAGTATGCTGTTCCCCTGGCCAGTGACCAAGCTAGGGATGGGCATATGACTCAAGCCTAGCCAACAAGAGTCCTTCCCTGGAATTGTGTGCAGCGGACAAGGAAAGTCCTTTTGCTCTCTAATGGCAGGAGTGGGAGGGTGGGACTCATAGCTGCCAAAGGCCATGTTCCTTACCATGGGAGAAGCCCAAGAGAATAAAGCTGATGGGAGAAAGAGAGAGAGAGAGCTCACACACAGACTTGGCAGACTTGTGTGGCTCCTGGCAGAGAGAGGAGAGTGCTCGCCGGCTCTATAGTTCCTGCAAGCATAATGGCCAAAGGAACTCCTTTACCGATCTTAGCTCCTGTAAGATCTATGTATCTTTAAGATGAAATCCCTCTTAATCAACCTAATTTGCGCAGATTTCCATTCTTGCTGCCAAAAAGAGATAGGAAGAGACTGTATTGTCTTGATGTTACTCAGAAAGCTATTCAATGAATTTATCAGCCAAGCAGAGGAGAGAGAGACAAGATCAAGAACCAGCAGCTGGAGGCCAAGGATGCAGCTGGTGTTTTCTTCACACTTCATTAACTGGAAATCCCGTCTTGGACTCTTAATCCAGTCAACCTTGTCTCTTCTTATAAGCTTTCCCATCTCCCACATTGGAGTCCCACAAGGTGAGGAATTGTTGGTTGTGCAGGGGAGGTGTGAGAGATGGATATTCCCTAGAGAGCCGCCAATACATGTCAAGGAGGAGACAAAGCGCCGGGTGAGGGAGGTGAAGGGTAGCAAATGCGGAGCATGGAGCATGGAGAAAAGTGTCAGTAAGCGAGGCTGGAGAGGCAGCCAGCGACCAGATCCTGTGGGGGACTGGACTTCTTTTCCTGAGTGTTATTGATCCTGTGGAGGGCAGGGGTGGGAGCATTTTAGGGGTTTAAGCAGGGGAATAACAGGAAGAGAAGTGCATTTTATAAAGCTCAAAATGGCAGCTGTGTGGAGGGTGATTTAGAAAGGGGAAGACACTGGTTAGGAAGCCACTGCAATGATCCATGCAGGGGTGATGGAGGATGGGTGGAGGCAGAGAGGACCAGCAGGAGTGAGCTCTGGCACGTTGGATACCTTCAGACTCTGCTCCCTCTCTTCCCTTTCCTCCAGCTTTCTCCACTGCCCTGTCTGCCCAGGACTCTGTGCTTCCCAGGGGACGATGTTGGCTTGCTCATTGGCCTGGGAGATCTAGGGGACAGGGGCTGGGTCACCTTCTGCATCTTCAACTTGGGTCTAGGACAGGTTTTGTCCTGAGAATTCTCCAACTGGCCCTCAGGTCACTGGTATAAAACCATTTTACCAAATGACCAATTCTAACAGTTGATCTCCTTGGTATTTTTCTCACCTTTCTTGATGTCTGGTTTTATTGTTTTGTTTTTGCCAACTTTTTGGGGTCACTTAAGAATTTTTAAATCAGTTTTTGAACCAACCAAATTAGGACATTTCTGATACAATTTTGTATTTGTAATAATCAATTTTGCAGTATTTTATGATTGAAGAATTTTTTTTAATCCTTTTGTGTGGTTTCCCTCTCCTCCTCATTTCATGTGCATTTTGTACCTTTTAAAAATTTTTGGCTAGTTTTTCTTAAGATATTATCTTTAAACTTCAATTTTATTTAAGATATCAAAGGAGATTTTAAAATTTTCCCTTAAAACGGTTGGGTTTTTAAATCTGATTTTAGGCTAACTTACTTTAGATAAAGTTGTTGGAATGCCTGGCTGGGGCATGGTCCCACAGCTTACCATATACACAGAGTCTAAAAAATTCTTGCTGGGATTCTCCTGAGAAGAATTTGATTGTCGCTACATATAGTCCACTCATTTCCATAGTGAGATCTTGGATGTTCAAGAAAGACATCTCTGTCAGGTAGAATCTATGCTTGTATTTGTCTTCAAGGTCATACCATTGAGGATTAAAGTTATTAGGCTTCAAGGACACCAGAAACTGTTTTTTCTTATACTCAGAATCTCAAATCCACTCAATCTCCCAAACATTAGGGCTCAAGAAGGACTGTGAAGTCAGTTGCAACTGGACGGATCCCCCCAAGGTCCTGTTCAATGTGCAGGAAGAGCTGGGGTCTGTGACAGCCTGGAAACCTGGTAAAGGAAGAGGCAAGATTAGCAGAAGAAAGGAGCATAGGGAACATTATGTTGTATCTACTCTATGCTCTCATATCACATTATTTGGATATTTACAAAAAGAGAATCATCTCCATTTTTACAGACAAGGAGCCAAAGCTGCAGAGGTAACTTGCTTAGGCACTGGTCTTGCCTAGCACATGGCAGTTTGGATTCAAGCATGTCTGTTGCCCGCCCAGACTCCTGCTCTTTCCTTCTCTTGGAGCTTGCACCCAACATGGCCTCTGTTATAGTTTCAGGAAAAAGAAACTGAAAATATTCAAGTTGATAAACAATAATCCAGTTTCCCATTTGTCAGTATGAAAGACAATAATTTTGTATTTCCTACTGCCAATATTTTTTCCTTAACCAACTGCAGTGTGGTTTCTGGCCCATTACTCCTCTGAAATTGCACTTGATTAGGTTCTAATTACCCCCTAACTATCAAAACCAATAATCCCTGCACAGTCCTAGTCTTATGGCATTTGACATGTGACTAATTCTCTTTTTGTTGAAGCTTTACTTGTTTGGTACAAATATTTACCCTTCTGGGCCCTTCATCTGCCTTTTTTCAATAAATATTTAACCAGCTAGGCACTGTTGCAGTTGTTGGGGACACAGTGGTGAACAAACAGACCAGGTCTCTGCTCTCATGGAGCTTCCATTATAGTGAGTGAGACTGCTGAAAGAGACAAGTAGAAACAAAAATGAATTCAAATAACTATAAGTGTTATGAAGAAAGTTAAAGGGACGTGGCACAGACTTCCTGTCTGTTGCCTGGCATCAGAACATCCTTATTATATTTGTGGAATTTTCTACCTTATGAGTCAGAGCCCACTTCCTGCTATAGAAGCTAAAAATGCCACTTGCTTTCCCAGCTTCCTTTGCAGCTGAGACAGCACATAACCAAGGATCCTCTGATCAGAGGCACCTACCCCAGCCTTCAAACACACGCGAGTAGCATGAAGAGCGGAAGTCCTGGAAATCTGTACTATTGACCATGGTAGTCATGGAAGCAGCTACATCCAGTTGCCCAAGGCATGGCGGCAGCAGTTCTGGCACAGGGCAAGTGTCCAAAGTCAGTGGTGTTGTGGTGTGGGCTGTGGTGTCTGCACCAGGCGTGACAGAGCAGCTTCCACTAGACGGGCTCTGGTGGTATGACTTAGGGTGTGGTTCCTGGACGAGTAGTCTCAAAGCCTGGTCATCCAGACCCCTCAAAGATCTATGGGGACCTGCTATTCTCTAGTATATAATCAATTAGTCAGTTGATTTCTGTTGCTAGTAACCAATAACCCCAAGCAAAATGAATGAAAAAGAGATCTGAAGACAGGAGACAGAGAGGCAGGGAAGTCTTTGTAGGGTAAGGAGTGCAGCATGAAGCCATCAGATGGGTTTTTTTAATTTAAATTTTTAGTGGTCACTTCAGAATAGATGTTTTGTGGAAAATGATTTATAGAAGGGCAAGAGCAGGAAGAGGGGTTCCAGTTTGGAGATTTTTGCAATAGGGTAAAAGCAGGATGGTGGTCGGGAAGGGGGAGAAGTGGAGGGATCCAGGAAAAATTTTGGAGACAGAACTGACAGGGATTGCTAATGGACTGGATGGCAAAATGAAGAAACAGAAGACTCAAGGATAACTTTGAGGGTTTTGGCTTAAGCAAATGAGTAGATAGTGGTGGTGACATTTATTGAGCTGGTAAAGCATGGCAGAGGAGCAGGTTTGGGGTGAGAGCTGGCGTAAAACAAGAATTTTGTTTTAGACGTATTAACTCTGGCTTTTAAGAACAGGTGCTGAATAGACAATAGGGTCCGGGTCTGAGGCTCGGGAGAAAGGGCAGAGCTGGAGACTTGATGATCGACACAGTCATGCTACTTAAAGCCATGGGATTAGCTCAAATCCCCCAGAAGGAGATAATAGCTAAAGAAGAAAAGAGGACACAGCACTAACTACCAGAGGGTTTGAGACCATTAAGAGACATGCAGAAGACACCAGGGAAAAACCAGGTGATCATGATGTCACATAAGCCAAAGAAGGGAAGTGTTTCAAGAGGGAAGCGATGGTTAATTATGGCAGCTCTGCTGAGAGGTAAAGTCAGGCTGCCATCTATTCATTTCCTTTCCTCCTTAGTAGTTTCAAAATTCTTTTGTGCTTCTCCATTCCATTAATACTCACTATACCAACACATGTATTTCTCTACTAGTACATTAAAATATTTGAATGTTGTCTCTAACAAACCCCTCCCCTCACCCTCTAATTACCACTTCTGCCAGCACCTCCAGTAGGGTGACAAGCAGAACACTTCCCCAGCCCACTCTCTGCCCACTCAGTCTTGTAACATTCTCACCCCTCTCCCTGCAACATCCTTCCAACTTGGATGTTTTGCTGAAATAGTCATCTTCTAATTCCAGACCATTATTAGATTTCCTCTGAAAATATGGCTCCTTTATTTCAAGAATCTTTAATTATCACTTAACTTACAAGTTCCAAGTCACATTACCATCTCCAGTAGGTTTCATCACATTTGTTGTGTGGCTCCTTGCTGACCACTGATTACTCTTTATCTTTCCCTACCCTTGAAATCTTTGTTATGATTAATTTGTTGTTTGATGCAGAACTTTTTTCAGAATTTTCTTCAAATGGGCTCTGTGAGTGATACACTCTCCAAACCATTACTTATCTAGTAATATCTTTCTCTCACCCTGACAGTAAGTGACATTTGTGAATTACTCTCCTTCTCATCAGGTAGTATACAGATGTCATTGCACTATCTTCAAGCTTCCAATATTGCAGATGAGAAGTCAGATAATTTTTCCTTTTTTTGTTGCATTTCAGAAATTGTACCAGCATATGCTGAAGTGCATGTCTTTTTTTCTGTTGAGGTAAAATTCTCATACATGCCATTAACATTATAGTGTACAATTCAGTGGCATTTAGTGTATTCACAATGTTCCTGAATTGCCACCTTTCTCTAGTTTCAAAACATTTTCATCATTCCAGAAAAGCACCCCATACTCATTAAGTAATCACTCTCTAGTCCCCTTCACCTCATCCCCTGGTGAGCACTAATCTGTTTTCTGTCTCTATGGATTTACCTATTCTGGATAAATCATATAAAAATAATCATACATATATAACCTTTTGTGTCTGGCTTCATTTACTTAGCACAATGTTTTCACAGCTGATTCAAGTTGTAGTGTGTGTCAGTGTTTTGTCCCTTTTATGGCTAAATATTACATTGTGTGAGTGTGTGTGTGTGTGTGTGTGTGTGTTTATACCACAGTCTGTTTACCCATTCATCCATTGCTGGACATTCCTGTTGTTTACCCTTTTGGCTCTTATAAATAATCCTGCTGTAAACAATCAAATACAAGTTTCTATGTAAACGTGTGGTGTCTTGAATACACACTTGCATATGGAATTTCTTGGTCACATGGTAAATCTGTGTCATTTTGAGGAACCACTTAACTGTTTTCCATAGCAGCTGCACCATTTTACATTCCCACCGGTAATGCACAAGGGGCCCTGTGAAGCCACATCCTCACCAACAGCTAGTATTTTCTTTGTTTTTTTCATTAAAGCCATCCTCGTGGGTGTGAAGTGGTATCTCACTGTGGATGTCTTTCATCATTTAGGTTTTCCTTAATTTTTGTCAGCAATGCTTTGCAAGTTTTCAGTGTACACGTCTTTACGTCCTTGCTTAAATTTATTCGTAGGTATTTTTCCCCAATGTTATTATTATTTTTAAGTTATTTTTTAAGTTTTCTTTTCAGATTATTCATTGCTGGCATATAAAAACATGATAGATTTTCTCATATTGATCTTATACCCTATAGCTTTGCTGAATTGTTTGTTAGCTCTGGTAGGGTCTTTTGTTGGCTCTGGTGTTTTCTGCACACAGAATCAAGCCATCTGCAAACAGAAAGTGTTTTATTTCCTCCTTTCCTGTTTGGATATTTTTAAACTTCTTTTCTTGCCTAATTGCTCTAGATAGAACTTCCAGTCCAATGTTTAATAGCAGTGGCAAAAGTGGACATGCTTAAAAAAAAAAAAGTGGACTTCCTCTTCTTGTTCGTGACCTTCAAGGGAAAGCTTTCAGTGTTTAATCATTGAGTATGATGCTTACTGTGGGTTTTTCATAAATGCCCCTTATTATGTTAAGGAAGTTAACTTTTATATCTAGTCTGGTGGGTGTTTTTATTATGAAAGGGTATTGAATTTTGTCAATTTTTTTTCTGTATCTAAAAATTATCATGTGCTCTTTTTTTCTTCATTCTATTAATATGGTGTATTACATTGATTTTCTTACATAAAACCACCTTTACTTTCCTAGGATAAATCCCACTTGGTAATGGTACATAATTCTTTTAACATGCTGTCAAATTCAGTGTACTAGTATTTGGCTGGGAATTTTGTATCTATATCCATGAGAGATATTGGTCTACAGTTTTCTTGTGGTATCTTTGTCTTTTGGTACCAGGGTAATGCTGGCTTCATAGGCAAGTATTGGCAAGTGTTTCTCCTTCTTTTGTTTTTGGATAAGTTTGCTAAAATTGGTTTTAATTTTTAAAAAATATTTAATAGACTTCAGCAGAGAAGCCATCTCATCCTAAAATTTTCTTTGTTGGGAAGTTTTGGATTACTGATTCAATCTTTTTATTTGTTAAATTCTGCTAAGATTTTCTATTTCTTGTTGGGTCAGTTTTGGTACTTTGTGTGTTTCTAGGAATTTGACCATTTTATCTAGATTATTTAATTTGTTAGCATAAAATTGTTCACAGATTCACTTATAATTCTTTTAATTTCTGTAAGGTCATTAGTAATGTCCCACCTTAATATCTGAAGTTATTTACATCTTCTCTCTTTTTTTCTTAGACTAGCTAAAGGTCTGTCAATTTTATTGATCTTTTCAAGGAATTAACTTGTGGTTTCATTGATTCTATTTTTCTATTCTCTATTTCATTATCTCTGCATTAATCTTTAGGATTTCTTTCCTTCAGCTGCTTTTGGGTTTACTTTTCTTTTCTTTTTCTAGTTCCCTGTGGGCATTTAGGTTGTTCATTTGAGATCTCATTTTTTTAATGCAGGCATTTATAACTAAAAACCCACCCTCTGATCACTGCTTTCACTGCATCCATAAGCTTTGGTATATTTTGTTTTCATTTCCATTCATCTCAAATTATATTCTAATTATTTTTTGGTGTATTTTCTTCTTTAAAATCCATCAGTTGTGTAAGAGTATATTATTTAATTTCCACATATTTTCAAATTTTCTAGTTTTCTTTCTGTTATTTATTTTTACCTTCATTCCATTGTGATCAGAGAAGATAGTTTGTATAATTTTAATCTTTTTAAAATGCATTGAGAATTGTTCTATGACCTAACATGGTCTATCTTGGAGAATGTCCATGTGCACTTCAGAAAAATGTACATTCTGTTGTTGGGTGGAATATTCTCTATATGTCTGTTAGTTCTAATTGGTTTATAATGTTGCTCAAGTTTTCTATGCCTTACTGATCTTCTTTGTAGATAGTCTATCCAGTATCAAAAACAAGGTATTGAAGTCTCCATCTATCATTGCAGAACTGTCTGTTTCTTCCTTCATTCTGTCAGTCTTTGTTTCACATTTTCGGGGCTCTGTTGTTTGGTGTAAGTATATGTATAATTGTCATATCTTCTTGTTGAGTTGAGCCTTTTATTAATATACATCATGTTGGGGTTTTTTTAATCTATTATCCCAATGTATCTTTTAATAGATGAGTTAATTCATTTGTATTTATTACTGGCAAGTAACAACTTCATTCTGCCATTGGGTTATTTGTTTTCTATGTGTCTTATATGTTTTTTGTTCCTCAGTTTCTTCAGTACAGCCTTATTTTGTGTTGGATTGATTTTTTTAGCATACTATTTGGTTCCTTTTTATAATTTCTACATCTTTTTTTATATTCCCTATTTTTTACACATTATTCTCTTGGTTTCATTTAGTTTTGTTCATGGTTTGTTCATCCTCTTTGAGGATATTTAAGACAGTTAAAGTCTCTGTCTAATATGCCCAATATCTAGGCTTCTTCAGGGATAGTTTCAGTCAATTTCTTTTACTTTTTTACTATGAATAGTTCATACTTTCCTGTGTCTTTGCATTGTAAATTTTTGTTGAGAACTGGAAATTTTGAATGTTGTAATGTGGTAATAGATTCTATGCTGGGAAATAGATTCTACCCCTTCCCCAGGGATTGGTGTTGTTACTTGATGAAGGCTGCAGTTGTCCATTGGTTTCGTAACATTTACAAATCATTTTTCCAAAGAAAAAATTCCTTATCATGTGTGGTCATTGAAGTCTCTATTCTATTATCTCCATATTCATCTAGTGACTTAATAAGGATATTCTTAATGTTTGAATGCAGTAGGAAAGGGGGGAAAGGCATTTTTTTCTCTTTAAATCTTCTCAACAGATGCCACTGGGAATGCTGCTTCAGTATAAAAGGCAGATCTTCCTAAACTCTACCATCTTCTGTGATGTCACTCCAAGACCATCCCTTTTTTAATTTAAAAAATTCTATCCATATCTGTGAAATATGACATTGGTATTTTGATGGAAATTGTGTTGAATCTGTAAATCACTGGGCAGTATGGACATTTTAACAATGTTCATTGTGCCAATCCATGAGCATAATATGTATTTCCATTTCTTTGTGTCATTTACAATTTCTTTCATTAGTGTTTCATAGTTTTTGTAGAAAACTTTCACCTATTTGGTTAAGTGTGTTCCTAAATATTTTATTTCTTTGTAGCTATTGTGAATGGTATTGAGCCTTTGATTTGACTCTCAGTTTGACCATTATTGGTATATAAAAATGCTACTTATTTGAGTACATTGATTTTGCAACCTGAGATTTTGCTAAATCTATCAATTCTAGGAGTCTCTTGGTGGAGTCTTTAGGGTTTTCTAGATACAACATCATATTGTCAGCAAAAAGCAAAAGTATGACCTCCCCTTTCCTGATTTAGATACCCTTTATTTCTTTCTCTTGCATGATTGCTCTGGCTAGGACTTCTAGTACTATGTTGAATAGAAGTGGTGACAGTGGGTACCTTGTCTTCTTCCAGTTCTTAGGGGTAATATTTTCAACTTTTCCCCATTCAGTATGATGTTGGCAGTTGGTTTGTCATATATGGCTTTTATAATTCTGAGATATGTTCCTTCTATGCCTAGTTTGTTGAGGGCTTTTATCATGAAAGGTGCTGGATTTTGTTGAATGCTTTTTCTGCATCTATTGAGTTCATCATATAATTTTTGTTTTTGCTTCTGTTTATGTGATTAATCACATTTATTAATTTATGTGTGATGAACCATCCTTGAATCCCTGGGATGGAGCCCACTTGGTCATGATGGATTATTTTTTTGATGTGCTGTTGAATTCGGTTTGCTAATATTTTATTGAGGATTTTTGCATCTATATCCATAGCAGTTATTGGTCTGTAGTTTTCTTTCTTTGTTGTGTCCTTTCCTGGCTTTGGTATCAAGGTGATACTGGCTTCATAGAATGAATTGGGGAGAATTCCCTCCTTCTCAATATTATGAAACAATTTCTGTAGTATGCATACCACCTATTCTTTGGGTCTGGTAGAATTCAGGTGTGAATCCATCTGGTGTGGGCCTTTTTTGTTGGGAGGTTGTTTATTACTGCTTTAATCTCATTGCTCATTATTGGTCTATTCAGGATTTCTATTTCTTCCTGAGTCTTGGAGGTTGTATGGTTCCAGGAATTTGTCCATTACCTCTGCATTTTCTAGTTTATGTGCTCAAAGATTTTTGACATATTCATGGATGATATTTTGTATTTCTGTGGTATCAGACTTAACATCTCCTTTTTCATTTCTGATTAAGTTTATATTTCACAGATCTAGAAAAAAATAATTCTACACTTTGGAACCAAAAAAGAGCCCAAATAGCCAAAGCAATCTTAAGCAAAAAGAACAAATCTGGTGGCATCACATTACCAGACTTCAAAATATATTACAAGGCTATAGTAAACCAAACAGCATGGTATTGGTACAAAAATGGAGACACAGACCAATGGAACATAACAAATAGACTAGATATAAAACCGTCAACCTACAACCAACTGATCTTAGCAAAGCAGACAATAATATATACTGGGGAAAAAAGCCCTATTCAATAAATGGTGCTGGGAAAATTGGATAGCCACATGCAGAAGAATGAAATAGGACCCCTATTCTTTGCCACTTACAAAACTTAATTCAAGATAGATAAAAGACTTAAGTGCAAGGCATGGAACCATAAGAATTCTAGAAGAAAATGTAGGAAAAACTCTTCCAGATATTAGCCTAGGCAAAGAATGTATGACTAAGACCCCACAGGCAGTTATGACAACAACACAAAAATATAAATAAATGAGACTTGATTAAATAACTAAAATATTGAGACTTGATTAAATTCTGCACACCAAAGGAAATAATCAACAGAGCAAATAGACAACCCATAGAATAGGAGAAAATATTTGCAAACTATACATCCAATAAATGGTAAATATCCAGAATCTAAAAAGAACTCAAGCAAATCAGCAAGAAGAAAACAAACAACCCCATTAAAAAGTGCAGAAGACTTGAATAGAAGTTTTTCATAAGAAGATAGACAAATGTCCAACAAACATGAAACGCTGCTCAATGTCACTAATCATCAGGGAAATGCAAATTAAAACCATAATGAGATATCTTGCTCCACAATGAGATATCTTACTCCTGTTGAATGGCTTTTATTAAAAAGTCAAAAAATAATAGATGCTGGCATGGATGCATAGAGAAATGAATGTTTATATAGTGTTGCTGGGACAGCAAACTAGTACAACCTCTATGGTAAACAGTATGGAGATTCCTCAAAGAACTAAATGTAGACTTACCATTCAATCCAGCAATCCCACTACTGGGTATCTACCAAAAGGAAAAGAAATCATTTTATCAAAAAGACACCAGCACTCAAATATTTATTGCAACACAATTCACAATCACAAAGATATAGAATCAATGTCTTTTGCAGCAATTGGGATGGAACTGGAGACCACTATATTAAGTGAAGTTTCTCAGGAATGAAAAAGAAAACACTACATGTACTCTCTAATAATTTGGAACTAACTGATGGGCACAAAGAGAAGTAAAAGACATTGGAAATCAAGAAGGGGGAAGAGGGAGATGGGGAAGGGTAAAAACCTACCTAACAGGAACAATGAACACTATTCAGGTGATAAGCACACTTATAGCCCTGACTTAAGCATTATAAAAGCTATCCATATGCCAAAATCATTTGTATTCCCTGAATATTTTGTGCCAGTAGGGGTGGGGTGGGAGGGTAAATTCACAACTAATGGAAGTGGAATGCATTGTATGAAGGAGGGACACACTTGTAGCCCTGGCTTGGGTGGGGCAAACAACATTACATGTAACCAAAATGTTTATACCCCCATAATATCCTGAATAAATAACAAAATAAAAAAACTATACAGAACTTAGTGAGTTGATCAGTTCCTAAACACTACTTTTTAGACAAGAGGGAGTACTTTTCCACCCTCAAATGAGATGCCGGCTGGGACAAATCACAAGGCATGTTGCTAGTGTTCTCTGATTTACTGAGCCTTAGCATTACTGCTAACCGGCATCCACCTCACTTCTACTTTTGAAAAAGAGGCCATCACTCACTATTGCCCCAGACCATAGCATTTAAAGATCTAAGTAGTGTGAAAATAAGTATAATTTAAAAGCTTTTGGATTCCTGTGATGGCGGAGTGGAGGTGACTTCCTGGATTGGTGCTCCTGGAGAGGAAGGCATGGATCTCAGCCTGCCACAACTCTAGAGGATCACTCCCCCACAAGAACAGCAGTGTGAATCCACAGAGAATCAGCATGGGACACAGAGAGCAAGAAAAGACTGAGGTGAACGGGAAATAGGATTGTGAAAATCTGGAGAGTGCGGGATGGACAATAGAAAGTGGAGTGCGGGATGGCTATACCCGCCTCACCAGCAAGTGAGGTGGGTTCAGCCCCAAAGGAAAGAGGCTTGTTTTCCCCACTGACCTCCACTCCCACTCAATTAGGGATCTGCCTGAAGCTGGTGCAGAATCACCGCAGGAGACGTGGGGCTCTGTGAAGAGGAGACATCAATGGGAAACAGCTTGGACTCTAGGGGTTCTGCACCAGGACGGCGCTTGGCAGGGCAGGTACAGAGCTGCGCTAAGGCAAAAGGCAGCTCAGAGACACTGAATTACAGCTTTTATTTGGTGGCCCTCTAGCTGGGGAGCTATTGTGGGCTCCTGAGCCTGCCAGGCCCCCAGCTCTGGTGCCTGCCAGACCCTGAACATTCACCCCCAGTGCTGGAGATCTGTAAGTGGGCAGTCACCACCTTGGGGTTCACAGCTTAGTCACTGCAGAGCCATAGAATGCCAGGCAGCTCCCTGGGTGGCACCCTTCCCTAGTCTGTGAACCCATGCTTAGAGCTCTGGCTTTGTATGAACTCTGTGGACAGAAGACATCAACGGGAAATAGCTTGGACTCTAGGGGTTCTGTGCCGGGACAGCGCTTGGTGGGGCAGAGACGGAGCTGAGCTAAGGCAAAAGGCAGCTCGGAGATGACGAATTACAGCTTTTATTCAGTGGCCCTCTAGCTGGGGAGCTACTGTGGGCTCCTGAGCTTCCCAGGCACCCAGCTCTGGTGCCTGCCGGACCCTGAACATTCACCCCTAGCACCAGCGATCTGCAGGTGGACAATCGCCACCTTGGGGTCCACAGCCTACCTGCTGTGGAGCCATAGGGTGCCAGGTGGCTCCCTGGGTGGCTCCCCCCTAGTCTGTGGACCCTCTCTAGGAACCCCGCCGAGTGTGAACACTGAGTGCTTCCCCAGTCACGAGACTGTGGAGCCTGGGCCTTGGGGACATTGCGCTGGGGCAGACCTTTGCCCATGGGAGCTGCAGCAGATGGGGTGCTGAGGGAGCAAGGGCACCACCACCTCCCTCTAGACAGTGTCTTTCCTGCGGAAAGAGGCAGAAACCACCCCTCGAGAGGAAGAGCCAAAAAAGAAAAAAGAGAGACAGAGAGAGACTTTCTGCCTGCAACTAATGTGAATCCTGGCTGCTAACTGAAAGTCCGCAACACAGTGACTTAACTCACCAAACCAGTCTTAGGTCAAACCAATCCTCTGGAGCTGGACCCATCAGGAGCAGCCCCCCAACTACGGTAGAAAAAACTCTAAACAATACACAACAGTCTCCCCCTCTGCACAAAGGAAGCAACATACCTAGATTGCTTCACAGCCTAAGTACAGAGTACAAGGCATGCTGCTATCCAGACTAAAGCTGTAAGAAGAGATCTAATGATTGATCCAGATGGGAAGAGCTCAGCAAAAGAACACGGGGAATATAAAGAATCAAACGGAAATCTTGCCCCCAATGAGGAATACCAGCTCTCTACCAATTGACACAAACCAGATTCAAAATGCCAACATGTCACAGGAAGAATTTCAATTACGGATTATAAACAAGCTGAATAATATACAAGAAAAAATGGATAACCAACACAAAGAAACCACAAAAAGAATCCAGGATTTAGAAGAAAAATTCACTAAAGAAATCGAAATATTGAAGAAAAATCAAACTAAACTCCTGGAAATGAAGAATTTATTGAGGGAGCCACAAAACACAGTGAAAAGTCTCAAAAGCAGGGGATATCAAACAGAAGAAAGAATCTCAGAGATTGAAAACAACTCTTTCCAATTAAATAAGTCAGTCAGAGAGATAGAGCAAAGAAATAAGAGAAAAGATCAGAGTCTACAAGAAATGTGGGATCATGTGAAGAAGCCTAACATGAGAGTTATCGGCATTCCTGAGGGTGAAGAAGATAATAAGCAAGGGCTGGATAAGCCGTTTGAAAATATAATTGAGGAACATTTCCCAGGCCTTGCTAAAACTCTAGATATACAGGTTCAAGATGCTCAAAGAACCTCTGGGAGATTCATAGCAAATAG
The DNA here is from genome assembly GCF_020740605.2 of Lemur catta. Lineage (NCBI taxonomy): Eukaryota > Metazoa > Chordata > Mammalia > Primates > Lemuridae > Lemur > Lemur catta. Next base: position 30,552,339 of record NC_059130.1, on the reverse strand, counting down.
GAAAACACCACACCACGTAGTCATCAGACTGACCAAAATATCCACTAAAGAGGCCCTTCTTCAAGCTGTAAGGACAAAGAAACAAGTAACATACAAAGGAAAGCCCATTACAATTATGCCAGATTTCTCAACTGAAACCTTACAAGCAAGAAGAGGTTGGGGCCCCATTCTTACTCTTCTGAAACAGAATAATGCCCAGCCTAGAATCTTGTACCCAGCTAAGCTAAGTTTTCTATATGAAAGACAAATTAAGACATTCTCAGATAAACAAGGACTGAGGGAATTCACCAAGACAAGACCAGTCCTCCAAGAAATACTCAAAAGAGAGTTACACATGGACCAGCACAAGAAAGACCCACGAATATAAAACTACCCAAGAGCTAAATTTCAAATTCCAGCCACCACAATGGCTCAAGAGAGAAAACATAGCAATGAAGTTCTACCCAACAAGATGAACAGAATTCTGTCTCACTTATCAGTTCTCTCAATAAATGTCAGTGGCTTGAATTCCCCACTCAAGAGACATAGACTGGCCCAATGGATAAAAAAACACAAACCAAGTATCTGCTGTCTTCAGGAAACTCACCTAACCTGCAAAGATGCATTTAAACTGAAAATAAAAGGGTGGAAATCGATATTTCAAGCAAATGGTAGCCAAAAGAAAGCTGGTGTGGCAGTTTTAATTTCCAATAACTTAGTTTTTAAACCAACAAAAGTAATAAAAGATAAAGATGGTTACTATATACTGGTGAAAGGCACAATTCAACAAGAAGACATAACTATACTTAATATATATGCACCCAACTAAGGTGCACCCAAATTCATAAAGCAAACCCTATTTGATCTGAACCAAATGATAGATAACAATACTATAATAGCTAGAGACTTTAACACCCCACTGATAGTACAGGACAGATCCTCCAAACAGAAAACAAGCAAAGAAATAATGGACTTAAATAGAATGCTAGAACAAATGGGCCTGACTGACATCTACAGGACATTCTACCCGAAATCCACTGAATATACACTCCACTCATCAGCTCATGGGACATTCTCTAAGATTGATCCTATCCTAGGACATAAAGCATGTCTTAAAAAATTTAAAAAAATAGAAATCATACCATGCATCTTCTCAGATCACAGTGGAATAAAAGTAATAATGAACCCTAACAGAAACTCTCATTCCTACTCAAAGTCATGGAAGCTAAACCACCTTCTCCTGAACAACTGTTTTGTAAAGGAAGAAATCAAGATAGAAATCAAAAGATTCTTTGAATTAAATGACAAAGGAGACACAACTTATCAAAATTTATGGAACACAGCTAAAGGAGTCCTGAGAGGAAAATTCATTTCCATAAATGCCTGTTTCAAAAAGAGAGAAAACTTACAAATAGACAACCTAATGAATAAACTCAAAGAGCTGGATAAAGAAGAACAGACTGACCCCCAACCCAGCAGAAAGCAAGAAATGATTAAGACCAAATCAGAACTAAACGAAAAGGACAACAAAAATATTATAAGGGAAATTAATAAAACAAAAAGTTTGCCCTTTGAAAATATAAACAAAATAGGCACACCTCTGGCTAGACGAACCAAGAGCAGAAAAGAAAAATCCCTAATAACTTCCATCAGGAACATGAAAGGAGAAATCACAACCAATGCCGCAGAGATACATGATATCATCTATGAATTCTACAAAAATCTTTATGCACACAAACTGAAAATGTGGAGGAAATGGACAAATTTTTAGAAACACACAGCCTTCCCAGGCTCAACCAGGAAGAAATAGAATTCCTGAATAGACCAATATCAAGAACTGAAATTGAAACAGCAATAAAAAACCTTCCCAAAAAGAAAAGCCCTGGTCCACATGGGTTCACACCTGAATTTTACCACCCCTACAAAGAAGAACTGGTGCCCATACTACATAAACTATTCTCCAATATCAAGAAGGATGGAATTCTCCCCAACACGTTTACCAAGCCAACATAACATTGATACCAAAACCAGGAAAGGATGTAACAAAAAAAGAAAACTACAGACCAATATCTCTTATGAATATAGATGCAAAAATTCTCAATAAAATCCTAGCAAATCGAATCCAAGTGCTTATCAAAAAAATAATCCATAACGACCAAGTGGGCTTCATCCCAGAGATGCAGGGATGGTTTAACATACGCAAATCTATAAATGTAATTCACCACATAAATAGAAGCAAAAATAAAGACCATATGATCCTCTCAACAGATGCAGAAAAAGCATTTGACAAAATTCAACACCCTTTTATGATAAGAACACTTAACAAAATAGGCATAAATGGGACCTACCTAAAAATGATACAAGCCATATATGACAAACCCACAGCCAACATCATACTGAATGGGGAAAAATTGAAAGCATTCCCACTCAGAACTGGAACCAGATAAGGCTGCCCACCGTCCCCATTACTTTTCAACATAGTTTGGAAGTCCTTGCGAGAGCTATCAGGCAATAGAGCGAAATCAAGGGAGTCTAAATAGGGAAAGAAGAGATCAAACTCTCACTCTTTGCTGATGATATGATATTATATCTGGAAAACCCCAAGGACTCAACCAAGAGACTCCTGAAATTGATCAATGAATTCAGTAAAGTCTCGGGATACAAAATCAATACACACAAATCAGAGGCATTCATATATGCCAATAACAGTCAAACGGAGAACCAAATTAAGGACTCAATACCCTTCAAAATAGCAACAAAGAAAATAAAATATCTAGGAATATATTTAACTAAAGAGGTAAAGGACCTCTATAGGGAGAACTATTAAACACTGATGAAGGAAATTGCAGAGCATGTAAATAGGTTGAAAACCATACCATGCTCGTGGATTAGAAGAATCAACATCGTTAAAATGTCTATACTGCCCAAAGTTATCTACAGACTCAATGCAATCCCTATTAAATTACCAACATCATTTTTCACAGATATAGAAAAAATAATTATACACTTTGTATGGAATCAGAGAAGACCCCATATAGCAAAAGCAATCTTAAGCAATAAAAACAAAATGGGAGGTATTAATTTGCCAGACTTCAAACTGTACTACAAGGCTGTGATTATTAAAACTGCTTGGTATTGGCACAAGTGCAGGGACACAGACCAGTGGAACAGAATAGAAAACCCAAATATGGATTGGAAGAATTAACATCGTTAAAATGTCTATACTACCCAAAGTAATCTATAGATTCAATGCAATTCCTATTAAAATACCAACATCATTTTTCACAGATTTAGAAAAAATAATTATACACTTTGTATGGAATCAGAGAAGACCCCGTATAGCAAAAGCAATCTTAAGCAATAAAAACAAAATGGGAGGTATTGATTTGCCAGACTTCAAACTATACTACAAAGCTGTGGTTCTTAAAACTGCTTGGTATTGGCACAAGGGCAGGGACACAGACCAGTGGAACAGAACAGAAAACCCAAATATAAAATCATCCTCATATAACTATCTAATCTTTGACAAAATAGACAAAAACATACTCTGGGGACAAGAGTCCCTATTCAATAAATGGTGCTGGGAAAACTGGATAGCCACATGTAGAAGACTGAAACAGGACCCACAGATTTCACCTCTCACAAAAATTAAATCACGGTGGATAACAGATTTAAACCTTAAATGGGAAACAATTAGAATTCTAGAAGAAAATGTACGAAAGACTCTTACAGACATTGGTCTAGGCAAAGAATTTATGAAGAAAACCCCTAAGGCAATCGCAGCAACAACAAAAATAAACGAAAACCCAAATATAAAACCATCCTCATATAGCCATCTAATCTTTGACAAAGCAGACAAAACCATACTCTGGGGACAAGAATCCTTATTCAATAAATGGTGCTGGGAAAATTGGATAGCCACATGTAGAAGACTGAAACAGGACCCATAGCTTTCACCTCTCACAAAAATCAAATCACGGTGGATAACAGACTTAAACCTTAGGTGTGAAATGATTAGAATTCCAGAAGAAAATGTAGGAAAGACTCTTATAGACATTGGCCTAGGCAAAGAATTTATGAAGAAGACCCCTAAGGCAATCACAGCAACAATGAAAATAAATAAATGGGACCTGATCAAATTAAAAAGCTTCTGCACAGCCAAAGAAACAGTCACGAGAATAAACAGACAACCTACAGAATGGGAAAAAATTTTCACATACTACGCATTAGATAAAGGACTAATAACAAGAATCTATTTAGAACTCAGAAAAATCAGCAAGAAAAAAATCAAACAACCCTATCAAAAAGTGGGCAAATGACATGAATAAAAATTTTTCAAAAGAAGATACAAGAATGGCTAACAAACATAAGAAAAATGCTCAACATCCCTAATCATCAGGGAAATGCAAATCAAAACCACAATGAGATATCACTTAACCCCAGTGAGAATGGCCTTTATCAAAAAGTCCCGAAACAACACATGTTGGCATGGATGTGGAGAGACAGGAACACTCATAGACTGCTGGTGGGACTGCAAACTAGTGTAACCCTTGTGGAAAGCATTATGGAGATACCTTAAACAGATTCAAGTAGACCTACCATTCAATCCAGCAATCCCATTATTGGGCATCTACCCAAAGGAACAAAAGTCATTCTATGAGACAGACAACTGTACCTGAATGTTTATAGTAACACAATTCACAATTGCAAAGGTGTGGAAACAACCCAAATTCCCATCAATTCATGAATGGATTAGTAAATTGTGGTATACGTATACCATGGAGTATTATTCAGCTATAAGAAATAACGGTGATATAGAATCCCTTTTGTTCTCCTGGAGAGAGTTGGAACCCATTCTATTAAGTGAACTATCCCAAGAATGGAAAAACAAGCACCACATGTACTCAGCAGAAAATTGGTTTCCCTGATCATCACCTAAATGCACATTTGGGAATGACACCAATTGGGTATCAGACTGAGGTGGGTGGTGGGGGGAGGGGATGGGTGTATACCTACATGATGAGTGCATTGCACACCATCTGGGGAATGGTCACGCTTGAATGTTCTGACCCGGGGGGATAGGGGTTGGGGGGGAGGGGATGGGGGTATAACTACATGATTAGTGCAATGCGCACTGTCTGGGGAATGGACATGCTTGAAGCTCTGACTCGGGGGGATGGGCAGTACATGGGCAATATATATAACCTGAACTTTTGTACCTCCATAATAAGCTGTAATTTTAAAAAAAGAACTTAGTGAGTTGTTTTATCTTCTCACTCAATTATTTCTTTAGGTCAAGGAAATTTCCCTCTGCTACTTCTGTAATATTTCTCCTCCCTTTTTTCCATGCTATCCTTTCAGAATTCCCTTTGTTCACATGTTAGGAGTCCTGATTATTTCTTCTACATCTTTTATATTTTTTCATCTCTTTTTCTTTTGGGTCTGTGATTTTAGATGTTTTTTCTCTTGATCTTCCATGCCAGCCCCAGTGGACCCAGGGTCCAGACCACTCTCAGCACCAGGCCAGATCCTGCAGCCCAAAACTTCAGTCAGGCTTCCTCTTCAGCCCTAGACACCAGGTCAGTACCCACAGACTCTATCTCCAGGCCATTACCCACAGCCCTAGCAAGCCCACACCTTCAAATAAAGCTCCTAGGCCCACTTGGTGCCAGGCCAGTTCCTACAGCCCCAGACTCCAAGCTTGGACCCACAGATTCAGTCTCCAGACCCATCCCAGAAGCAAGCTGGCTCCATAGCCTCAGACTTCAGGCCCATCTCAGAGCCCCAGTGACCCCAGGTTCAATACCCTAGGTCAGCCTCCCACAGACTCAGGCTCTAGCCCACCCCATCTCCAGGCCAACCCCTGTGGTCCAAGGGTCCATACCACCCTCACACTAGGCCAGCCTCTGTGGCCCCAGACTTCAGCCCCACCCAACTGTCAGACTACCCCTACAGCCCTAGATACCAAGTCAGTACCCACAGACCCAGCCTCCAAGCATACACCAACTCCAGACCATCACCTACATGCTCACACTCCAAGCCAGCACCCACACAAACAGTCTCTATGCCAGCCCCCAGAGACCCAAGACCCAAGCCTTCCCCTGTAGACTCAAGTTCCAGACCTACCCCAGTATGAGGCCAGCCCCTGTAATCTCAGGATTCAGATCCAACCCCATGACCCAAGCACCAGGCCCTTCCAGCACCAGGCCAGTCCCTGATGTCTCATGTTCAAGGCCTGCTTCAATGCCAAGTCAGCTCCTGTGTACAGGCTTCATGCCAGCCCCCATGGATATGGTCTTGAGGCTTACCTCATGAACCCAAGCTCTAGGCTCACCCTATTGGACCCAGGTTCCAGGTCATACCTCCTCAACCCAGGCACCAGGCACACCTCCTTGCTGACCTAAGTACCAAGCCAACCTGTGTGAGGACTCCAGCAGCAAGCATACCCAAGGACCATGCCAGATGACCTGCTGAAACTCCCTGGATGAGATGACTGTTGAAGTGCTTTCCTTACCAAAACTAGTCTTTAAAAACTGAAATTAGTGCCTACTCTTCAAATGTGCACACACCAATGCATGACATAAGGATCACAAACAAGCAGGGAAACATGACACCACCAAATAAAAAAAAAAATCAAGCACCAGTAACTGACCCTAAATAAATGGAGATCTACAAACTGCCTAACCAAGAATTAAAGTAATTGATTTAAAGAAGCTCAGTGAGTTATAAGAGAACATAGATAGAACTAAATGAATTCAGGAATATACAAACAAAATTACAAGCTCGAGAGAGATAGAAAATATTTTTAGAAAAAGAAACAGAGAAATTCTAGAGGTAAAGAACACAATGACTGAACTGCAAAATTCTATAGAGAGGATCAACAAATGATTCAATCAATCAAAAGAAAGAATCAGTGAGCCTGAAGACAGGTCATTTGAAATTACCCAGTTGGAAGAACAAAAAGATAAAAGAATAAAAAAAATAAAGAAAGACTATAGGAATTATGAGACATCAAGTGAACCAATATATGCATTATGGGTGTCCCAATGGAGCAGAGCAAGAGAAAGGAGCAGAAAATGTATTTAAAGAAATAATGACAGAAAGCTTCCCCAATCTGAAGAGGGAAATAAACGTCCATATTCATGAATCCCAAAGAACCCCAAATAGATTAAATATAAAGAGATCATCACTGAAATATATTATAATCAAATTCTCAAAAGTCAAAAACAAAGAGAGAAGCTTGAAAGCAGCTAGATAAAGCAACCTGTCACATAAATGACACCTCCATAAGATTATCAGTGTATTTCTCAGCAGAAATCTTGCGGGCCAGGAGAGAGTGGGATGATATATTCAAAATACTGAAAGGAAAAAGAAAAAGCAACCAACCAAGAGTACTATACTCAGAAAGGCTGTGTTTCAGAAATGAAGGAGAGATAAAGATATTCTCAGAGAAACAAAAGCAGTGGGGGTATATCACTACTGAATCTGCCTTGCAAGAAATGCTAACAGGAGTTCTCCAAGTTGAAATGAATGGACACCAGCTAACAACATGAAAACATATGAAAGTATAAAACTCATCCTAAAGGTAAAAATATAATCAAATTCAGAATACTGTAATAATGGTACATAAATCACTTTTAACTGTAGAATAAAAGTGAAAAGACAAAAGCATTAAAAATAATCATAACCATAATAATTTCTTAGTGGATATACAAACATATAAAATATGTAAATTGTGACATCAATAACATAAAATGTAGGGTGAGGAGAAGTTAAAGGGCAGAGTTTTTGTATGTGGTCATAGTTAAGTTATTATCAGCCTAAAATAGACTGTTATAATTATTAGGTGTTTTATCGAAGCTTCATGGTAACCACAAAGAAGAAATCTGTGGTAGATACACAAAGGAGAAAGAGACAGAAATCAAAGCATACCACTACAAAACAAATTATCAAATCACAAATGAAGACAGTAAAAAAGGGAAAAAGAAACAAAGTAGCTATAAAACAGTCAGAACACAATTTTAAAATTGCAGCAGTAGTCCCTACCTATCAATAATTACTTTAAATCTAAAAGGATTAAATTCTCCAATCAAAAGACCTAGAGTTGCTGAATGGATAAGGAAATAAGATTGAACTATACGTTGCTTACAAGGGACTCACTTTAGCTTTAAGATCACACATAGGCTGAAAGTGAAGGGATGGAAAAAAGACATTCCATGCCAGTAGTAACCAAAAGAGAGCAGGGATGGCTTTACTTATACCCAGCAAAATAAACTTTAATTCAAAAGTGGGCATATGAGACAAAGAAGATCATTATATAAGGATAAAGGGGTCAATCCATCAAGACAATACAACACTTATAAATATATATGTGCCTAACATCAGAGCACCTACATACATATAACAAATATTAACAGAGCTGGAGGAAGAAATAGACAACAACACAATAATAATAGGAGACTTTAATACCACCCTTTCAACAATGGACAGATCATGCAGACATAAAATCAAGGAAACAGTAGACATGAACAACACTGTAGACCAAATGGACCCAACAGACATCTACAGAACATTTCATTCAATGGAAACAGAATACACATTCTTTTCAAGAGCACACACAGCACTCTCCAAGATAAATCATATTTTAGGCCACAAAAATAAGTCTTAACAAATTTAAGAGATTGAAATCATATCAAGGATTTTTTCTAACCACAATAGTATGAAACTAGAAATCAATAAGAAGAGAAAACTGGAAAATTCACAGATTGATAAAATTAAACAACATTTCTAAAAATCCAATAGATGGAAGAAGAAATCAAAAGGGGAATCAAAAAACATATTGAGCCTAATGAAAAATAAAACACAACATATCAAAACTACTTTTGTTCCATGTGGGATGAAGAAAAAGGAGTTCTAAGTTTATAGCAATAAATGCTTACACTAAAAAAGAAGAAATCAAATAAACAATCCAACTTTACACCTCAAGGAACTACAAAAAGAAGAACAAACTAAGCTCAAAGTAAACAGAAGGAAGGAAACAATAGAAATCAGAACAAAAATAAGTTATACAGAAACTAGAAAAATAATTGAAAAGATCAACAAGAGTAATAGTTGATTTTTTTTTAAAAATTGACAAGCCTTTAGTGAGACTAACCAAGATATAAAAAGAGAGGACTCAAATAAATAAAGTCAAAATTAAAGAGACACTACAAATGATATCACAGAAATCCAAAAGATCATAAAACTGCTGTAAACAAGTATATGGCAACAAATTCGATGACCCAGAAGAAATGACTAAATTCCTAGAAACATGCAACCTACCAAGACTGAATTATGATGAAATAGACAATCTGAGCAAACCAATAACAAGTAAGGAAGTTAACTGAATAATTAAAAGCCTCCCCAAAAAGAAAAGCATAGGGCCAGGTGCCTTTACCACTGAATTCCACCAAATAATCCTTCTCAAACTCGTCTAAAAAATTGAAGAGGAGGGAATCCTTCCAAATTCATTTTAGAAGGCCAGCTTCACTCAAAGCCAGAAAAAGGCACTACAAGAAAGGAAATTACATGGCGATATTAATAGATGCAAAAATAGATATTAATAGCTGCAAAAATCCTCAAAATACTAGCACACCAGATACAAGAGCACACTAAAAAGATTATACTTCATGATAAATGGGGATTTATTTCTGAAATGCAAGGATGTTTCAACACATGCAAATCTATAAATGTGAAACAACACATCAATAGAGTAAAAGACAAAAATCATATGATCATCTCAGTAAATGTAGAAAAAGCATTTGACAAAATTTAGTATCCTTTCATGATAAAAACTCTCAAAAATTAAGTATAGAAGGAATGTACCTCAACATAATAAAGATCATGTATTCAAGCCCACAGCTAATATCATACACAGTGGTGAAAAGCTGAAAGCTTCCCTCTAAGATCAGGAACAAGACAAGGATTCCCATTCTCATCACATCTATTCAATAAAGTACTGGAAGACCTAGCTGAGAATTTAGATAAGAAAAATAAATAAAAGGAATCCAATTTGTAAAGAAAAAAGTAAAATTGTCTTTGTTTGCAAATGACATGATCTTATACACAGAAAACCCCAAAGACTTCACAAAATACTATTAGAACTAAGAAACAAATTCAGTGAAGTTGTATGATATAAAATCAACATATAAAAATCAGTAGTATTTCTATACACTAACAACAAACTATGCAAAAAGGGAATTAAGAAAACAATCCCATTTGTGATACCTTTAACAAACCATAAAACATTTAGGAATAAATTTAAGGAGATAAGGGCTTTCTTTTCCCAGTGTACATTGTTGTCTGCTTTGTCTAACATCAGTCGGTTGTAGGTAGATGGTTTTATATCTGGATTCTCTGTTATGTTCCATTGGTCTATGTCTCTATTTTTGTACCAATACAATGCTGTTTGGCTTACTATAGCCTTGTAGTATACTTTGAAGTCTGGTAATGTGATGCCTCCAGATTTGTTTTTCTTTTCTTTTCTTTTCTTTTTTTGTTTTTTGTTTGTTTGTTTGTTTTTTGTTGTTTGTTTTTGTTTTTTGGTTTGTTTTTTTTTTGTTTAATATTTCTTTGCCTATTTGGGCTCTTTTCCAGTTCTAAACAAAGCATAGAACTATTTGTTCTAGACCTGTGAAGTATGACGATGGCAATTTGATGGGGATTGAATTGAATTTGTAAATCACTTTGGGAAGTATGGACATTTTAACAATGTTGATTCTATCCATAAGCATAATAATATGTTTTCCCATTTCTTTGTATCCTCTGCAATTTCTTTCCTTAGAGTTTCATAGTTCTCCTCGTAGAAATCTTTCACCTCCTTGGTTAAGTATATTCCTAGGTATTTTACTTTCTTTGTAGCCATTGTGAATGGTATTGAGTCTTTCATTTGACTCTTGGCTTGACTGTTATTGGTATACAGAAATGCTACTGATTTATGTACATTGATTTTGTATCTTGAGACTTTCCTGAATTTATTTATCAATTCCAGGAGAAGAATGAAACAGGACCCCTACCTTGCACCACTCACAAAAATTAATTCAAGATGGATAAAAAACTTAGATCTAAGGCATGAAACCATAAGAATTCTAAATGAAAATGTAGGAAAAACTCTTCTAGATATCGGCCTAGGCAAAGAATTTATGAAAAAGACCCCCGTGGCAATCATGGCAACAATAAAAATTAATAAATGGGATTTGATTAAACTAAAAAGCTTCTGAACAGCTAAGGAACCAATCAATAGAGCAAACAGACAACTACAGAATGGGAGAAAATATTCACAAGCTACACATCCAATAAAACGCTATTAGCCAGAATTTGCAAAGAACTCAAGCAAATCAGCAAGAAAAAAAAACAAATAACCCTATTAAAAAGTAGGTTTTTAATTTTACTATCTGTGAATTTTCCAGTTTTCTCTTCTTGTTGATTTCTAGTGTCATACTATTATTTTTAATAAGGTAATTTGTCTGTTTATATTTTCTTTCTCGCCTGGAGTCACTATTATTAAATTATATTTTCATTTCATCTAGGTTTTCAATATACTTATATAAAGTTACACAAAATAATCTTTGAATTTCCTTTGTATATGCGGTTATTTCCTGTTTTTTAATTTCTTCTTTTGGGTATTTAATCTCCTAAGGAAGGATTTTTGAAAGATTGTGAAAACTAGATCATGCTTATGTGCTGGTGGGAATGACTCAAGGGTTTTTACCTTTTTCTGACAAAACACTTCAGAGAAGTTTGTTCTCCCAAAGCGATAGTTGGCCTTTGTACAGGAAACTAAATGATTAAAGGGAAGGCAAACAGTCAGAGTTCAGGAAAACGTTGGAATGAGGGAATTTCCAAAGACCAAAAACTGAGTCAGCTTCACATAGCAGTAAAGTTAGATTCTGTGTTATACATGTGGTCTGGAGTGTATCTAAGAGCTGTTTTGTGCGCATGCACACACTTTCTCTCCTCGCCCCACCCCTACTCCTCCCTTCCATTTAGATTTAAAGAAATTTATTAAGCTGTTTTTCACAGACTACCGAAAGGATTCTTTACTATGATGTACACGGAAATAGAGTTCCAATTTACAAGAAAATTGAGAAAAGTAACAACAGAGAACTTGGTGCCACACTCCCTATAAGATCCAGAGTTCCTGGTTTCCAGTTCTCTTCCAACTGCAAACATATAACAAAAGGACCAAATCCAGTAATGGCTGAAAGGCTGGCAAGAGCAGGCCAGTTATGGCTGCTTCTTATTCTGTCTCTAGTACACCAGCACATCCTGTGCCCCACTTGAGGACACATCCAAATGTACATTCATAAAATTTTTTCCTTGCAAAATTGAAGAAATTAAGATTAAATATGATAATATGATGCCATATGCTTTAAATCTTTTAATTTTTTAAAAATAAAGGACAATTGCTCATTAGTTCTGTCAACTTCAGTTCTTAATAGAAATAAGTTAATCATAAAGCCAGCACTATCTGAATCTACATTAATCCAAGATGTGTTTACACGAAAGAATTTTGTTTTGTTAATGTTTAAGGGATGAAAAGTACTTTGTGAGTAGAGGCACTGGAACCCAGCCACCTCCCTGCCCTCCGCTATTACGTGGGATGCCTGGCAGCCTGGGTGTGGCTGTTTTGCATCTGCTTAGAATTCAGGTAAGGCTGGCAAGGCAGGAACAGCTGCATCTCTTTATCTGAGGGACTTCCGGCTCTCAGTGGTTGTTGGGCAACCAACAACACACAAATGAGAGGGGTGCTGAAGGCAGAGGCGGTTTCCTGTGTATCCCTTGCTCTACCATCTATCTATGCAGCTCTCTGAGAATAATGACAGGCACTATAATGGCAGAAGGGTGGAGGTGCTCTAGGAGCACAGAGGAGTCAGCCTAGATTTAACTAGAATCTTAAGGGAGTTGGGGGGTACAAAAGTGGGATCCCCTGAACTGATCACTGATCACACAGATTTTGTGACCCAAACCTGGAAACAACAGCATTTTTTGAGTAGGAAAAGGGAAAGGGAAGCTCTGACTGGGGATGGGGAGGAGGCAAGGGCAATATACTGTAACCTAAACTTTTGTACCCCCATAATATGCTGAAATAAAAAAAAAAAAAGAAAAAGGAAAAGCAAAGACTACCAGTGGGAGGTACTAAGGGAGCAGCTGTTACCCTATTAAGAAATGTAAATGGAATAATTTTCCTAGAGGCTGGAGTAGGAAGGGAGGGACAGAGTTGTGAGAGAAAAGTAATTTCTTTTAAATAGTCAAGGGCCTTTTCTATCCATGCATGTGTATAGTTTTAGTATTGTTTTTAATGGTGTGTAATTTCATTTGTATTATTTGTACAGTGAGATTCGAGGCTGTAATTGTTTTCCTTTTTATACTGTTATGTGCTTTTAAAAAAATGACAATTTATAGATACATGTTTTATTTTACACATTCAAAGAAAATGGGAATTCTGGCTACTTAGGGCCCTTATTAGAGCAATGTATATAAGAATTTTTCAGGGGAGGAAAATGATGTGCCATATGTTTCAAAATTACTTAACTACATAATCTTTTAAAACATATACATGTATAAACAGAGACCAATATTTTATATAAGAACTGTTAGAAAATTCTGACTTCACCAATCAATAAAATATCAATGGAATGGAAAATTAAATAAATAGTAAAGGGCCATTTGGGAAGGTTCTCCTCGCACCTTGATTAAGAGGGTCAGAGCCCTGCATGTGGGAGTGTGTAGGGGAGGACCAGGATGGTGAGGACAATGCAGAGTTCAGAAAGCTCTGCCTCCACACCCTGTATCTCCACCTCTCTGCAATCTGAGGCCGAACATGGTCTTAGAGCAACTGGAATCCTAGTGTGCTACTTATCTGTGCTATGATCTCAGGCAAGTTAATTAATTGGCCTCCCTGAGCCTTGGTTTCCTCAAATGCTAAAGGAGGGTAATGTCATCTACTTAAGAAGCCTTATGGATAAAGCCAGATTTCAGCCTGTGTCCCAGTACCTGGTGCTGAGTAGGGGTCTTCCACTGTCTTGGCCTCTCCTGCTTCATTATCCTCCCCTGCCTCACGGGTAACATGAGATCATGCATGCAGCATCCCTACTATAGATGAGATCTTGCATGCAACATCCGTAACATAGATCTTGCATATGGCAGATGCTCAACACATGCTTATTCCTGTCTTTCCTTCTAAACAAGTCAGCCAGCCAGCCAGAATTGCTTACCAATAGCAGTCACTGTCACCATCGTAAAGAGTTGTAATGTGACCATACATAATTCAGCCTGTTTTTGGATTCCAATTTTTTAATTACTATAATACACCAAAATTAATTTCTTTGTACATAAGCTGCTTTTGCATCATGAGTTAGTTCCTTGGGATTAAATCTCAGAAATGGACTTATCATGGAAAAGGGTATAAAATTTTAAATGTTTAAATGTTACTGACACATTAGACTATCAAGAAGCTTTTTACTCATTAAAAAAAAATGCCTACAGTATGAGAATTCCTGTTGCACTGCTCTATCACCATACCAAATATTCTCATTAAAAAGAAGAACCACCATCAATTTGATAGGCAAAATAGGATATCCAGTTTTCTTAATTTACATGTGTGATTACCTGTGATGACGACTACCTTTCACGCTTATTTATCTTTTTTTTCTTTATGCTTCATCTGTTCATATCTTTTGCTCATTTATCAACATTGGCAGTAGTATTTCTCTTATTGATTTATTAGGGGGAACTGACTTTTTTTAAACACCTACAATGTTCCCCATTGTGTAGGAGGTAGAGGAGAATGGGGAGCACAGAAAAGTTCCCACAACCCCCTTGATTCCCAGAAGAAAATCTTTTCTGTTTTTAAACTATTGGATCATGATAAAACTGTTAATTATAAAACAAGGAAATGACACTACTTTTTTTCCTTTATCTGTCCATTTGTAAATTTTTCATCAGGATAGGAAAGTATAACACCACATACATAGGTAAGCTATGTCCCTATGCCAGACAGTGGTCGGAATGTGCACTGTTTCATTTAATCTCCCAGTACCATGTAGACTTAGCTATTATTCTATCCATTTTACAGGTAAGAAAACTGAGGCTCAGAAGGGTAAAGCAACTTGCCCCAGGGAATATATGATTTGCCCAAGATTTTATAGCCAGTATGTGGCAGAACCAGAGTTGAGATCCAACAGGTCTACCTGAAGAACTTAGCCCTTCTTAAGACCATAAAAGGGTTTGTCGGCCAGGACACCAAGTCAGGGTCTGGTTCACAGAAGGCAGCATCTGCAGTACGCACTGCACCACCACCATCGCACTGCTACCATAGAGCAGCTTGTATTAAAACTACGTGTAAAAGTCATCAGCAAAGGAGAGGGAGGGGCCCACACCCCCCTCCTTTAGATGGTGCGCAGTTCACATGTTGCTGAATGGCTGAAAGACCAGGCACCAGAAAGCTGTCCTGGACCCTCAGCCTAGGAGTAGAGAAGGGAATCAGGCTGGGGGCTGGATAGGGGAAAAGGGCCTGAGACTGCAAAGATTGTTTCTGCCAAAGCTACAGGAAACTGGAGGCCCAAACACTGCTCTCTTGGCCGCAGCTGCAGCAGCCAAGCAGAGCAGAGTGAATAACTGTCTTTTGAAGTTGGAGTTTGCTAGTGATTTTCCTGTGCTGGGAGCTGGTAACTTGGAGGAATCTCGGAAATCCCCTAGCTCCCTTTTCCTCCCCCTTAACCCTCAAAGATGCTTGGGGAATCAGGAGGCTGATACCATGGAAGCCCCAGCTGCCAGTCCGCCTGCCACCCACACCTGACTCCTTGTCCTCCCTCAGACCCACCCTGGAGCGCCCTGCCTGTTCTGCCACTCACCGAGAAGGAGGCTGATCTGAAGCAGGAGGACCTGGGTAGGGAGCCAGCTGCTGCCTGAGGAGTCCATTGCCGCCTGGTGACTGAGGTGAGACCCTGGCTCCTCCTCTGCCTCGCTCTGCCCCACCCTCCCTCCTGTCATGGACTTTCCTCTTCAATCCTTTCAGTGCATACTAGAACCCCTCCTGATAAAGCAAATGAAATGCACATTTTTAAAAATAGGGATGTTTTTTATGATCATAGGAATAATTCATGTTGATTTTATAAAAGTTGGAATATATAGAAAATTATACAGAAGAATAAAATCACTTGTTATCACACCTCACAAAACTAACCATCATAAATTTTCTTGTGTAGTTCCTCTGGATATGTTTTTCTGTGTATTTTAAAGTAAGATTTTTTAAAACGTTATTTTTCTACATAAAGTAGTAGTTTCCAAAGAATGTTATGTGAGATGAATGCTGTCTAAGAAGAATATAGAATAAATGTCTATTAATATTTCTATTTACAATAAGAAAGAAATAAGCCCTTCCTAATATGTTAATAGATTTTCCCTGGCACCCTGGTTTGTTCTGTTTGTCAGACAGTCCGTGTGTGAACTCCTCCGAGAGAAAAATACAAGGCACCAAGGCCAGGGTTGAGTGTGTCCCACATACTCCTGGATTAATTTCAGATGATTGCTGTCTAGTGGGTATGGATATCATCTAACAAACCCACACATAGAGGGAAAGATATTTAAAAATATTTTTCTTCTGATTTGTAGTCTGAAGACACATAATACAAACCAATAAGAGAAAGGTAGAACCAACCCTTCTCCCACACCTTTTCAGCAGTAAATTATGAAGTAAAATGGATGATCCAATTAAATTGGACAAAAAGCCACCTAAATTCAAAATGTTCAAGAAGACCATATGAAATATGGAGTTGCCTCTACTATGATAATAATAACCCTAACTCTAAATGCATATTGAGCCTTGAGGTATTAGCTAATGTTATATGAGGCCATTATGAACTGCAAGATATTATTATAAAATATTACTTATTTCATGCATATGCATATCTTATATTTGTAAAGAGTTTATTTTTTGGTGTATGTTTTAAAATGTAAAATTCATAAATCAATTCATATACATATTGTGGAATTGCCTTCTTACCACCTTTTAACTTATTTTTCACAGCCCTGTCATAAAAAGTTTGTAGACCACTAATACAGACTCTATTTCCTTTGCCTTCCCTGCCCCTAATGATCTTGAAGGTAAACATTTCATTTTTCAATTTTGCTAGTAGTTTCCCGTAAATCAAAAAGAAAAATAGTTTGAATCTATTTTTTCTCTAATCATCAATGCTATGAAAAGAACGTTATCATTTACTTTCCCCTGTTAGAAGAGAACTGAACAAGTCTCTCTCTCTTCCTCTACCATTTCCCAGTGTTTGTTGATATAATTTGGAGTTTTATATACAGTTTGTACCTACTGATTCCTGTTTACTTTATAAATTCTGTTTTAGATGTTTAAAAATATTTGCATTACAAATTTGATTTTCCAGGAACTTGAGAGGAATATGTAGAACTGTGGCCAAACCCTAGTTTACTTAGGAAAAAAAGTTGTTCTATATAAGGTCATGTATTGAGACTGGAATTGGATCTGGAAAGCCTCACGAAGGTGAAAGCTAAGGTCATTTGGACTATTTACATCATTCTTCTGTTTTAAAGCAATGTTACAACAAACATCTGTGTCAGTTAGAAATACACTTGGTTGCTAGTGAGAGAGACACAGTCATGGTAACCAAAACAAACTATGAGCTTTTTTTCTCTTGTATTCAAAAAACCCTGTAGAGAAGTAGTGCAGGGCAGGAATGATAACTCAATGAAGCATCATGGTCTTAGGCACCATATATTTTTCTGTTCTGTAGCGTGTGGCCTCTATTCTCAAGGTCACAGAATAGCTGCCGGAACTCTTGCCATCATGTCCAAGTTCCAGACACCAGGAAGAAAAAAGATGTGGAAAGGGAAGAGTTTTCCCTCAAGTCCCACCAAATGACTTCTGCTTCCAGTTTACTGGCCTTCCCTTTCTTACAAGGGAGTCTGGGGAAAGGAAATCGTTAGTTAGGCACATCACTACAACCAAATACACGGTTAGGAAAGAAAGGGATTGATAGTGGCTAGGCAGCTAGCAGTTTCAGCCACAACACACTTAAACATGTTTCTTTTTTCATACATATCACATTGCTTCTGTTTAGATATATCCCTGAAAAAAGAATTTCAAGATAAAATGTATTGTACATTTACAACATTAATATACTGTCAAATTGTACTCAAAAATGGCTGTGAATGTTTATATTCCCACCAACAGTCGGTGAGAGATCCTGTTTTTCTGCAGCCTTGTCCATACTGTATATTATTAATCTGGTTATTAACTGATACATAAAAAATGGTATATTGTTTCACTCTTTATTTCCCTGATGAGTAGTGGGTTTGAGCATCTGCTTACAAGTTAATTTGTTGGCTTTGATAAAGAGAGCTTTGTCTAGGGAAAAGACTCTTCCCTTCTTTCTTGTCTATTCCCTCCTTCTCCCCTCAGCCCCTTCTAACTGCCCCAAGACAAGACAAGACTTGACTCACAGGGAGTGTTCAGAACTGGAGAATGTGTAAAAAGCTGACTGAGCCAATACAGACAGATTCTGTAACAGTGTCTGAGGGAGAAATTGAATTCTTTTCTGTACTGAGTAAAATTAAAACCAGGAGGAAAAGGTCAAAGGAGACGTTTGCTAATCAAAGTCATAAGGGGCTGGATGAGAAGAGAGACAAAGAAGTGTTTGTTTAGAATGTTCTGGGAAATTGTTGATTCAATTCCCGTACAGGACTCATAAAGAAATCCCTATCTGGGATTTTCTTCTGTGGGAGGATGAGCAGCCATGGCTGAGAAGAGGAGCATCAGCTCAGGGCCTAGGGCTGGATGGATTCATGGTACTGTGGACTCATGGAGCTTGCATTAGGAGGGACATTTTGAGCTTCTATCCAACAAAGAAACCTTGCATGCACCACTGATTAAGGGGGCCCTTATCACAGAACAATTCCAAGGATAGGGAAGTCACCTGACCCAGCATCTTTTGGTAACTCAGATATCAACTTGATTAAATTTGGTCTGAAATTCACTTTTAAAGCCCACTATGGCCCAAATCCATCCTCTGTCTTCAGTAATTTTTGAATCCTAACCCTTCATAATCCCTTCCTCACACTTTCTCCACTACTAAATCCCTCCTGATGTTTCAGGTCTGCCCCATTTTTATTCCAATAAAATGGTACGCTTGAGCCAATCATCTCATTAGCTTAGTAACTTTACCAAATATCTGGAGGTTGTCATGGGAGAAATTCCATTGTGCAGCCACTTCCATACCGTTGGCACTTCCCTCACTGTCTCCTTTCAAAGCCAACTTCTCCTGACAGGTGTCTCTTCCCACCAGGCACAGCCCCCTTGGAGCCGGGTATAGCCTCTCTGCTCCGATTGCTTGTCTCATGTCTTCCTCTTACTAGTCAGCCTTGCTCGGACTCTTTGGGATGTTGGTGAATAAAATTCTCTCCATCTCATTACATTTCCTCGGAAAAATATGTGTAACTCCTTGCAAATTCTCTCACCCAAGGGTGAGAAAGGAGAAGATAAATCACAATATTTGCTTGTGATATGGGGCTCCTCTGTCCTGTGTGATATCACACTCCCTCTTTTTTCTAATGGTGGGGATAGAACTCTTCTCTGGGGCACTATCAATGGTCCTGTAACTTTATGGTCTTTCATGTCTCTTGACCTCTCCTCGAGGGCACCAGCCCATCCAGTCTGGCTTTATCCATGCAACCCAGCCAGGCAGGGGTCTCCCTTCATCATTAGGAGGTGCTAGGGGGTTCAAGTTGGGGAATGTGCAACTATGGTTTGTTAAAACATGCAGCATTCAGGTTTAGAGCTGATCTGCCACATGTCTCCTCTTTTCAGAGTCAGGGACCACCCTGATATCATGTTCCTACTTACTGGAAGACAGCATCATTTATTGGGTGCCCTGCCTGCATCAGCCCCCCTTCCCAGGGTCTTCTCCTCTTACAAGAGGAGCAGAGTAGTTTCTCTCCTAAGGTCTTTAATACCTCTAAGTCTAGAACTGTTCTTCACTGTGACCCCTCTCCCCTCATTTCCTGACTTTAATTTCTGAAAGCCTAGGATGGGGATTGTCTCCAGGTTCAGGCAGCTACAATTCAGCAGTCCCCAACCTTTTTGGCACTAGGGACCACTTTATGGAAGACAATTTTCCATAGACCAGCACAGGGGGGCAGGGTGGGTTGGTGAACCTCTGCAGCCGGGTCCCTATCAGGACACTGACCTGGTACAAATTTGTGGCCAGGGGTTTGGGGACCCCAGTGCTATATGATACACTTTCTTGCCTGAAAAAAGCACAAGGGACTTTGAGTCCCAGGATGGAGGCAGTGCATTGATTTATCTAAATCTATTCCACATATACTAGGACTGGTAGGTAGTAAAGCCCAAGTGGTCACACCTGTGATAACTCCTTGCCCCTACTTCATATGCATGAAGATTAGGGGACAAAGTGTAATGCAATACCTCTTACACATTTGATCTGAGGGTTCTTATCTAGCTAGAGGTGGAAGTTCTTTATACCCCTCCTGCAGAACATTGATTTGCAGAAATCTACCTATAAGGGCTCAACATAGCTGCATTGCCTCCATATCCCTAAACCAGAGCCGGTCCCCCCCATGCCCCGTCTAGCCCACTCATTTGGTCTATTTGACAAATATTGTACTGTCTTTTCATGCTTCTCAAATAACTTTAATAGCTTTACCAAGAACAATAATTGGCAGGACACTCTGGTGAATTCCGGGCCTCTTCTATAAGACTTCATTATAGAGTCTCCTGTAATGCTATGGTCTAGCTAGAGATCCCCTCATCACTTCTGGTATCTCACTGAATAAATCTCTCTAATGTCAAGCCCTGGGTAGGGGCCTTTCCTTCCTTTTGGTTGCTGTGTGATCAGAAACCCAACGTGTGAGTCTCTCTGACTATTGACATTGTGAAACACCTGCCAGAATTCGGCCAAGTATTGACTTCACAGAAAAGGAGGCATTTGTGGCTTCAAACTCAGATATTAATATGTTTGTTAATATCGGACATTGCAAACTTTCCCTTAGTCTCTGTCACTTCAGTGATTTGTGCTATACTTCTTGCAAAAGTCTCCTGTTTCTGGTAACAAGTTTCCTTCAGCATAGTCCTAGGACTCGCCTGGTAGGTGTTCCTCCAGCAGCAACAGTCTAGCCTTCCAGAAACCCTGTTCCATCAAGTGAAGCAGGTAGGAGACCCAAGTTAGCCCAGTGCTGACCACAGACCTCCATTCCCCTTCCAGGAAAGTTTCTAGTTTCTTAAGGAATTGTGGTTCTACTGGGTAAACACCAATTTCCAGCTTGGAGCTTCATGAGTAATTTCTTAGAATTTACTCATCCAAGTACACTCACACGACAATATTTCAGGGTAAGAGAACTGAACGTATTTTATTTAATATTTATTAGCTTGATTTATAATTTTTCAATATGTGGACATGTGATGTGGATCTCCCTTTGTACTCTTGCCCTGGGTTCCACAAATGTCAGAGATGGTGTTGGCAGCAGGTGTAGGTGCATTGTTGTAGGTAACCTGCTCACGTAACTTTTTGTGTTTTGAAGTCCTGCTTCAGCTGCTCTTGTATATATAATTTCCACTTGATAATGAAATGCTATTGGACATACTTGATTGAATGGTTTCACGGATTAGAAAATACCCAGCTGAGAGTGGGCAGCTCAGGTTGCATGGTCAATGTGTGTCCCGTGATCGGGTATTAGACTCTACTAGAGTTCAATAGCAAACCTAAAGCTATGTGAGAAGAGTTACTTTCCAAAGATGATTCTGCTTAACATACAAGGAACCTCTATTAGGTTTTTTTTTCCATCCTGGTCTGCCATAATTCCAAAGAGCAATCAGATGGCTCAAGGTCACTTCAAACATCTTTGGGTTATGAAATAAAAGTAAAATCCTAAGTCCCCCAACCAACTGAACAGACCCCCTCTTGGCCAAGGGAACCCCAAAGAAACCTTAAAAACCGAATTTCTGGCCATGACAGAATGGGAGAACAGAACACGTTGTTATACTCCCTCCCTTGCTAACTGCCATTAGACTTCCTTTCTTAGGAGTTAAGCAGAAACCAGCCATTTCCAAAGACTTGTTTCACCATTGATTTCAACCAACTGCCCAGTGCTGCAGCTGGATTTCCTTCCCTTCTTGCCATTTTGAGATAGCAGCTGACCAGATTCACAGCACATTTCTTCCTGATTTTTGACCATGGACTGATTCTGGCTAGTTTATAGTGGCTGTGCACAAGATGCCTCTGTGTCCTCCGTTTCACCTTTTGACATATACAGCCTAATTTTAATGCATTAAATGTTAAGTCTTCACCCCAAAGTGACCATGGGACGAAAGTAACAGGCATGTTTGCTTACTACACATGCATGTCACTTTTTCATGAATATGACCTGTTGAATATATATAATTAGCCAACCCATTCAGCACAGATTCCTGTCTCACCCTTCTTCCTTTGAAGTCCCTGCTTTTGGTCCTGTAGGAGGCTATGCTTGCCAGCCTGCAAGGTGGCCAGCCTGCAGATTCAAAGTTGATCATCTAATGCAGCAATTCCCAACATTTTTGGCACCAGGGACTGGTTTGATAGAAGACAATTTTTCCATGGACAGGGGGCAGGGCAGGAGGTGATGGTGAGTGTTGGGGAGTGGTTGTAAATACAGAAGCAGCTTTGGGGGCTCACCCCCCTCTCACCTCCTGCTATGCAGCCTGGTTCCTAATAGGCCACAGTCTGAGGTCCCAGATCTAATGAGTACTTAGTGAATGTGCTGACATAGTACACCCAATTGTCATGTATGTTGCTTTCAAATACAAGAAGACCTACTAAGCATGGTGTCTCTTAATGATAGTACATTCAAGGTGAAGCAAATTTACTTTTATCTTTGAGGGAATGTGCTAATATTCTCCAAATGACTGAACTCCTAGAAACTTCACTAAGGCATCAGGCCCATTAACTTTCATAAGATTTATCTTCCATTCTCTGGTGCTTCTGTGTTGTATTAGGGCATCTAGGGTACCTGCTATTTGCTTCACACTATATCAAATCAACATGACGTAATCCGCATGGTAGCTCAGAATGATGGCAGATGGGATTTGGTGTGATCAAGCTCTGTGTTACAATTCTCCTTTCTTGGTCTAATACCTTGATAATCTATACTCACTAGTGTTTTCCAGATGTTTGCTAATATAAATTAACAAAAGCTTGCAAGTCTTTTGGTGTGAAAGCCTTCTCCTCCCAAGTCTGACTATCTAATTGACCCCTGGGACATGCAGAGACCTATAGGCCTGGAGGATTAAGGAGTGAGAAGGGCAAGGCATGAGGAAAATTGGTATTTTCCTTCAAGAAAGAAGGAACCTACCTGAGGCGAGTTTACTGCAAACTGGGAAAGCAGGACTAGTTTTCCAGATGGGAAACTGACCCACTGCCATGTCTGCTGGTAAAGGAAGCCCTGATTCTCAGGGTCCTATTCTTTCTCAATCAATGTGCTACCTTTCAACACAAGAGAATTCAGAGGCTGAGAATTCAACCTACTTTGAAATCCAACAGATTTCAGAACCAGAGTCTGTATCTGATTTTTGGCTATAGGAGATAAGGGATTATTTTATGATAAGCATGGAAAGTCCCTAGTTTTATAAACTTTCCTTAAACTGAATTTTTAAAAATTCTTTGTAGAGATGGGGTCTCACTATTG
The DNA here is from genome assembly GCF_020740605.2 of Lemur catta. NCBI lineage: Eukaryota > Metazoa > Chordata > Mammalia > Primates > Lemuridae > Lemur > Lemur catta. Next base: position 30,528,618 of record NC_059130.1, on the reverse strand, counting down.
TTGCTCAGGCTGGTCTCAAACTCCTGGCTTCAAGCAATCCTCCCACCTCCGCCTCCCAAAATAATGGGATTACAGGCATGCGCCACCACACTTGGAACTTAAACTGAAAATTTTTAACTTTGAACTTGTCTCCAGCACAATTAGATACATCCAGGCCACCCCATAAACTTCATATTTAGTATGACTTTTCCCCAACAATTTTCCATTACAGTAACCACTTCAATCTGCCAAATTCTTACCTTTAATAAACATTTTGTTCCAGGTGATTACAGGTGACAATTTAAGTAACTGTTTTACAACTAGATGCTATGAACTACCACTGTCTCATCATATAATCCTAATATTTGTGAATGGCTCAGATTAGTTCCTATTACACAGTAAATACAATATAACTTTTAAATCAGTTAGATAGAAATTTCATATCCTTCAAACCCACCCAGGTCAGGTAGAGAATTCCATATCTCCTTTTCCTTTACAGTTTCTTGCCAGCAACTCTTTTTATATCATTTTGTATTAATACTAGTCAAAGTTTATAGTTGAGACAACAACATTCTCTTTAGCTACTCTAAGGAGAAAAAGATATACTAATGGGTATATTTTAACTCCATGATATTTTGATGTAGGAAAACAGCCTGTTGTATACCAAGAGTGACACCATCTGAAGCGAAGCCACCATGAGGACTGATGTTTGATCCCTGCATCTCAGCCAGGTCTTTAAACAGCCCTTGGTATAGATAAGCCCTCATAAAGATGTTTATCTAACCTTTCTAGTGGTCACAAGTTTCACAAGAAAGTCTGAGGTATGATCAATTGTACATGTTTAACCAAAAAAATTTGCTATATAAAGGATACTTTCTGGAGGGCAGTTGCGGGGATCCACCATGTCATGGCCATCCAAGGCATCACTTCTGTTTATAAGTCCCTATTATATGTTTCTTTCTGAGAAACTGGATTTGTCAGCCCCTTTCTTCAGCCTCTCAGCTCCCTCAGCCTTTGGGTGTAGGTTTGCATATACCTGCTCACCATGGAATATTTGGTGGAGCTGAAGAAAGGAACTCAAGCCAGAGATCCCAGAAATGGCCTCCAGAGCCACACTGCAGAATTGGGTTGCAAAGAGAGCTGCTGCCTGTGCCATGGACAGGAAACTGCAAGGGTAAGAACTTGTGACCATGGTCTGTGACCATGCCATCTCCGCCAGCATTCCAAGCCTGCAAAACCTGCCTGTCCCTTGCCTTGACCCTTGTGTCACTTATCTCAAATAAAAGGCTCGTGTATGTAAAATGACTGCGGGGACCTCAGCTGACATGAGTCTGGAAATGTGGTTTGACCTTTCCATCCACTGTGGTACCCTGGATCAGGGGCATGAGGGGTGTTGGATGAGCCAGGTCATGGCATCTGCCAATCTGTCCTCAGAGATCTGCTTGAGCCTGGTTTGACCCCTGCTTAGGATCTGGCACAACGAAGTCCTCCTATAGATTCTGTAAATGTCCAACTCTACTGTCTCATACACTCACTTCCCTTCCCTCCCACGTGAACCCTTCACACCTCACCCACACCTGCTGTCTTGCCTCTGTTCTGCCCCGGTGTCATGAAAAAAATCCAGTCTATCCAAGAACTTGCTAGATTATTGACAGGCCTGTAGATCCAGGTCTATCTCAGGGAGGCATCAGATCTCATTGGCCACACACAGGCTTCCTCTCCTTGCCATCACTTTCATACTCTGCCTCCTTCTACAGCCTGAGTCCCCATGTGGGACCAACGTGCTACCTGGGACGCCCTCTGGTGTGGGTGACCCAGTGCCCCTTCCCCGGATTAGTTCTCTGAGGGAGCAGCCTGGCCAGGCTTCCAGGGCCCTCAGCCTCCCCCTGGAGTGAGACTCTCCCCCCTCGCAGGAGGGCCAGGGACGGAGCACAGTGAGCCTGAGGAAGTGGAAACAAAAAATGTGCATTTCAGTGATTTTTCTTATGCCAAGGTAAACTCAGTTGAAACTACTCCAATCTTTTCCACGAAACAAAGCATACATTTATTGTCAGATAACATACCTAGTAATTGCTTCTGCTTTCATTTCCTATGGGAGAAGAAATATACATTCTCTTTCATGCCAAGTCCATAAAATACAAAAAAGGAACCTGGTTCATTGCAATACAGTGTAATGAGAGAGGAGTGGGGAATATAAAAGGAGCATTTCTCATGGTCTGGGGCCAGGGAGAAGGGTGAGGATGGGGAAACCTCTTCCAGGTGCCTCAAAATGGAGGGGAAACTGAAAAAAGGTGTGATGGCTTAGGGAGTTCTGCTTCAATGTCCTCACCGATAAGTGCTAGAAACAGCTGAAGTTTTGCTCTTTCTTTCCTCCCTCTTAAGATTGTGACAATAAATTATATCCTTGCATGTGAGGTGCTGAGCAATGGATCTGACATGTCGTAGGTACTGGATCAGCTGCCCATTGGTGTCAGGAGAGGCAGGAGCCAAGCACAGGGCCAGGTTTCTGGCTAGGGCCACTGACTGAGAATGGGAACACTGGTGTTGGTCAGAAGATGAAGGTAAACGCAGCCCTGGACACATGGACATGAAGAGCCGGTGGAGACGTCCAGTAGAGAGCCTAGTGCAGGTGCAATGCTGAGCAGAGGTGTGGGGAGGAGACACAGACCTGGGCATCAGCAGCATGTGAGTGATCACTGAAGCTAGGGGAGCAGATGTCCTAGTGAGAACATGGAAAATAAGACAAAAACAAGATAATGACAAGACGCTTGTAGGCACCAACACTGAAGGTGAGGATTGAGGTTCAGGAAGAGGAGTCATTGCTGTGGAGCCTGAGGAGGATGGCAGAGGGGAAGGGGGAGGCCCAGGAGAGGGTGAGATCAGGGAAACCAAGGAAGGAGAAAGGGGTCAACAGTGCCAAATGCTGGGTGGCTGCTGGTCACCTGCTGACGATCTGAGGAGTGCTGGAGGAGGAAGGCTGAGGAGTGTCCTGGAGCCAGTGTGGGAGTGTGGCTGTGATGTGGAAGATGGAGAAACAGGGCAGTAGTTGGGGTATGAGGCCAGAGGATGTTAGGAAGGGAGAACACTGGGTGTGTTTAAGGGCTGCAACAAAGGAGTGAGCAGGGTCAGGGGAACAAACTGGAGAAAGAGGAAATGCATCAGAGAGCCATGCTCCTGACACAAGGGGAGGAAAAGGGACTTGAACCATGGTTGAGGAAGGTACTTACTGCAGACAATAGGCATGCGTTGTCTTCTGTGGGGACAGGAGAGAGTTAGGACAGTTATAAATAAATGCAGGTGGGTTGGATGTTTGGTGGTAGGAACTTGAAGGCATTCCTTTCTGAGTTCTATTTTTTTCCTGTATTTTGCTGAGAGTAGATTGCGTGGAGGTTTGGGAGAATGTGGGAGGCAGTCAGTAGTTGATGACAATGTGGGGTCTAAAGCCAAACCACCTGGATTTGAATCCTGGACTGATACTTTCCAGCTGTGTGGACTTGAGCATATAACTTAGTCTATGTCTCCTTTTTCTAATCTATAAATGGGGATAATTACACCAATCTCACAGAGTGTTTGAGGATTAAATGGGTTAAAACATGAAGAATGCTTAGATGAATCATGGTATACAGGAAGTGCTCAATAAGTGCTAGCTCTTGTTAATTTTTCTTATCTTTAAATAGCTGTCATGCACATAACTGATTGTTGAGTGGTGTTAAAGATTGGTTGAGATTAGATTGTGTGAATTTATAATGGTGTCATCTGAGGGGTTGATGATCATGTCAGACAGCATGAGTGTTATGCAGAGATGGACAGTAGGATTAATCCAAGGCTTATGATTTGCCAAGAGCTCCCAAAACCCTTGGAATTTCCTGAGGGAAAGGAGTATCTCTGTTATTCATTTGAGACCCTTTTAACCTTATCAGAGTGTATACTAGTGAGTTGACCCTTAGCAGGTCACTGGATAGCTTCATGATGGTGATTGCTTGCTTGAAGACCCAAGCATGTGATTAGATGGTTGGAATTTTCAGTTCCACCCCTACTCCAATCTCTGGGGAAGGGAGAGGGGATAGAGATTGAATTCTCATAAGTACTCATAAACAGGTTGGCTCTTTTCCCCAGGGGCCGACTTTGGAAATATCTGAGGAGCTGCTGGAAACTATGACCACTTGGAACACTTGGAAAATGCCCTATGAACAACTCTCTATTGATCAACAAAGATCTTCTTGCTTAATGGATGGTGTGTTTTATGGTTCCCAGGTGAATGGACATCCTGTTTGGAAGGGCACCAGCTTGACTGAAGAAGCTAAAAATAAATCAGCTCAGTGGTGTCCATAGCATGTGCCATGTTTGGATGGCATGGGTGTGTTAACAGTATGTGCAGTTTGCCAACCTGAGTCTTCATGATCAAAGTTGTTATTTGGGCTCCATCATGTAGGCATGGGTGTGATTAATTGCCCATATGGGTAACCTTAGTCTGAAGCCATCACCTGATACCATGTGAGCCAAAGCTCAAACCCTAAATCACATTTTTGGTCTTTTCACATGGCCAGCCTCCATCCTAGAATTATCTGATGTGACCAGCAACCACCCCAAGTGACTCAAGGCCTCCAGTCACCTGAGGAAACTCCTAACAGGCATGGCATTCTAAGGAATAAAAGATTATCTCCCCGAAGCCAGGGGCAAAGATAGACCTCACTTTGGGCAAGGTTTCCTTTACTGCACACACCTAGAATCAGTTAGTCTACCAGTCATTGCCAACGGACTCCATGTGCATGTGGGGGCATATCTTCAATACTCAGCTCAGCAGTTGACAGATCTGCCTTAGTCTTCACCTCCCTACACAGAGCCTCAAGGTCAGCCAGAGGTGAGAGCTTAGGATCTTTACAGGCCTTTCCTAAACACCAACACAGTACTAGGAATGCAGACAGCCCTACGAATGTGTGTAGTCTTCTAGATTCCCAGGAATATGTCAGAGCTTTTCAATGCTGCAGTGAACATCTCATCCCAAGCTTTTTGATTACTCTGTTGTTCGCATTAACTGTTATCCACGACTGCACACGGCCATGAAGTTAAACAATCACTAGTGGTTGCTTTCAATGAATGTCCCTTATTATAGGACTTTTTGCAGTAAGAGGGCTCTGAGTTAGGTCAAATACAGACATCACTGCATGTGGGGTCTTCCTGGGAACCACTGAGAGGTCAAAGAATGACAATTCTTTGGGAATGAATCTCTAAAAGAGCTTCAGCCATTTTCTGCTCCCTCGAATAGCTGCCAGACTGCTGGTTTTCACCATGAATGCAGGCTGATATTTTTCAAGGCTACTATGGAGCTGGAGAGTGGGATGTGAGACTGGAGCAAGTTATAAAACACAAAGCTCTCTGTTCTTATCACAATTAAGCCATTTCTCTTTTTTCTTTTTTTTTTTTTTTTTTTTGGAGACAGAGTCTTACTCTGTCACTGGGGCTAGAGTGCTATGGCATCAGCCTAGCTCACAGCAACCTCAAACTCTTGGGCTCAAGCAATCCTACTGCCTCAGCCGCCCGAGTAGCTGGGACTACAGGTGTGTGCCACCATGCCCGGCTAATTTTTCTATTTTTAGTAGAGATGGAGTCTCACTCTTGCTCAGGCTGGTCTGAAACTCCTGAGCTCAAGCAATTCTCCCCCATCAGCCTCCCAGAGTACTAGGATTAGAGGCATGAGCCACCACACCCAGTAGGAAGCCATTTTTCTTGAAGAAATACTTCTTAGGTTGCTGCAAGTCATTGGATAATTTTCAGAATTCTGAGGAAGTTCTCTACAGTTATCAGGTTTTCTCATTGCTTTATGGAAGAGATAATTTTTTTTAATAAGAGCCAACTTTACCGGAAAACAGTCAAAGGTCTCCAGCAACCAGTGACAGCCCAACCCAGAAAAAGCCACATCAAAACAGTAGGAAATTCCATTGTATTTTTGTTTGATTTCACCTCACCCCTCCCTGATATGGCATGGCCTTGGTCTGGAGGAAGAGGCAGCCTAATTTCTAATTCCCTCTCTCAAACTGAATTGAGGGAGCAGCACACACCATCTGCACAGTGTTCTAACTTGTCCAGGGGCTGCCTCTCGAAGAGATCTTAGGTGGGGAGAAGAAAGACTTACCTACAGATGTCTGGAACAAAAGATTGCAGGTGCAGAAATCAATAGACCTTCTAAAGCAGTATCCCAGTTCCTACTTTCTTCCTTCAAACTGGAGGGAGCACATCAGACAGTATTTACAGGGCTCTACCCTGATAGAGGCTGCCTGAAACGCTAGTCTCTGCTTTGACAACTCAGATCTTAGGAAGGGAAAGGCAATCAGAAGAGAGAATTTTTGAAGGTCTTTACTCCATCATTTTTAACATACATGTTGAATTTTAAATTTTTTAATATTAAAGCCAAAGTTATTCAGAATTTGTGTAATCTCCCCTTATTAACCCATTGAAACCACCCATCGTTTTATTATTTTCTGAAGTTTTAGTCCTAACACTTTTAATTAAAAATCATTAGTAGTAATAGTATTAGTATTATTTAGCAGCAACTAGGCCGTTGGGTATAGAGGAAGAGGGAGGAGAAACAGGAGAGACTATCCTATGGTCAGTTTGCTTCTGCAGCTGCAGCTTCTGTCCCCAGCCCCGCCATTACTGCTGACTATGTATTGCAAACCCCTCAGGGCTGGGCAGATGGCTCTTCTCCTTCACTCAAGGCACACTTGTCATGGAAAAGACCATAACTCAGAGCTTCTACTCCAAACTGTCCTCCACTAGGAAACTAGTCTTTATCCCCCCAGGCTGCAGTTTCCTCCTCATATCAGGAAACAGCTATCCTGTCTCTCCTCAGGGTTTCTCACAATCCTGACTTGAATTTCTCAGAATCTACACTTTCCTTTCCCTCCTGGGCCATGTCCATGTCAACATCCATTGACAGCTGTGAGCACCTTGCCTTTTACCATAGGTGTGCACCTGGATGAGTTCATCTCTCTGGAAATCCAGGATGTTATAACATCCATAAGGTGCATGTAATGCTTAGACAAGAGTGTTATTCGAGAACTCAATTTAATGTATATTGTGAATAAATTGAAATAATTCACATAAAGCCATAGGGTATAGTAAATATTTAGTAATTGCATTCTTCATGTAACCCAGTACTCAGCTGGGACATCCTATGGTTTGGGATTCAAATAAAATAGACATGACCACCCACCCAATATCACATAGAGGTCCAGAGAGTTTCCCACAATTTCTCTGAATTCTGAGGGTTGATGTTCTCATGGTCACCAAGTGATCCAGATCACTTATTCTTCCTAGACTCTCTACATCACTGTGCTCTGTGTTTCTCTCCTATCTGGCACTTCCTCCCACACACACTTTGCTGCTGCAGATCCAGATCTGCCTTCCCCAAAACATTACCAGCAAACATGAAGCATTTATATAAGAAAACTCTTGCCAAAGGTCTTGTGGTTGGCATGCATACAACTGTATGTGTTATGCCTGAGAAAAGAAAAGAAAATTTTATCTGAGGAAGGATAGTCTTTTTAAATTATGAAGCCCAGAGAGATACTCAAAACGAGACAGTAGTCACTTCCTACTTCCCCCCTTGAGCTATGTATTCATCTCTAGAAACTGCTTGCTGTTGCCACAGGTAGCTATAAATTGACCTAACAGTGCCACACCAGACACTATAACCCACACCCTAATAGTGGAACAATGTATAGTCAATCACTAATCAATGTTATTCCTGTAAACAAATGAGAATTTGTATGAACAAAATTTATGTGTAGAGAGTCACACTGTGAACTTGTTAGAGCCAGTTCCCCTCAGCCCCGGGAACAGAAAGACAGAGTCACTGAGGCTGCAAAAAGGCAAAGGAGTTTATTGACTAGCTCGAGCTAGGGTCCAAGCCCCGAGCATCAACGCAGTGGTCTCTTTCCATGGGCAGAGACCCTGTGCAGGGGGGGCGCATGTCTTTTATACCTTTTTTTAGCAGAGTACGTGCATGGGGCGATGGATCCCCCCTCCCTTAATTCATTTGCTCTTTCAAAAGTGGCTGATTGTCTTGGCTCCTGATTGGCTGGGTTTTTTTTTTAAGTTGCGGGACAGGCTTCTGATTATGCCTTGCCCTTCTTATCTGGTTAATTGGTTGGAGGGCCTCTGGACTCTCCAGCCCTTTATCAGCAAGGTCTGTTACGACCATCGGGGCCTGTTATGGCCGTCTCGGCTCCACTTAAGCTAGGTCAGCAAACCATATTTACAGAAGCAATTAGCATCCATTAGAATCAAAGAGAGCACACTTTTTTTTTTTTAAACAATTCCCGTTCTTCAAACTTTATCCAAGAAATTACACCAAGGTTCAACAGAAAGGCAAAAGAAAACCTCAGATACTAAAGAAGAGAAGGTGGGCAGGCAGCCTGCAGGGCAGGGTGTGGCTGAAAACCATGAGTGAACCACCAATATGGGAGACAGAGAGTGAATGTCTGTCTGCAATCCACCTTCCCACTAGGGAACCTCTCAATCCAGGCCACAGGAGAGCACCTTGACCCTCCCAGGCCCTGGATCTAAACTGGGGTGTGGCCAGGAGACTGTGAGAAGGAACAGCCCCTGGAAGCATCTCACACACTTTCCCAGACCTGGGGCTGATAGGAGGATGCCTAGCTCATAGCTAGCTGTGCGGGATCCTGCAAGCTAGCAGCAACAGCAGCTATTGGCATTAGAGAGACTCAGGGATTGGACAACAAGGTCTTAAGTGGGGAATGAGCTCCCACAGCCAGAACTGAGAAACAAGTGCAGTGTGGGCTCCAGCCAGGGCACTGGAATTGGGCTCCTCTCAAAAGTGAGGGACTGGAGCAGAAGGATATTTGCCTGGGAGGCATGATTTTGACCCAGACAACCTAGTTTTATGGCCTGGGGCAGCTTTGCAGGCTGGCAACAAACTTCAGTGACTTAACTAAGTATCCTGTCTGAATGCTGTGGTCAGAATGGGGAAGTGAACCACACCAGGTCAGAAGCGTAAGAGGGAAGCTGGTCCCATTCCTGCTTGTTTGGCTGTGGTATGGAGACAACCCCTCCCTTCCCATGCTGAGACCTTGGCACAGCAGCAGTCTTTCTGTTCTATGCCCAGGCATTTCTCCAGGGGACTGAGGACTTCCTCTGTACCCCAGTCAGAGCCAGTGCTTGTGCCTGCCATTGGGGGACCCAAGTATGACCTTTCCCACTCCAACTTTGCCCAGCTTTGCCACCCCCAGCCCCACCCTGTGACAGGGCTTGGTACCCAAACCACCGAGCATTCCATGCCCTAACCCATCAGCTGGGACACCAAGCATTTCTACTAGTTAACAAAGGTCAAACATAAACCCTACTGCTACTACCACAGCTGGTTCTTACCTATAAGAGCCACCCACTGGCCTGGAGGTCAACCTGCACAGCCCATTACAGCATCTGCTGACACAAGTGCACAGGGCTTGGGAACAAGAGAAACTTCTCATGACCTTTGCAACCACCATCACACACACCAACCTGGCTACTCAGGAAGTCATGAGCCCACTCACCTGCCCAGTATACTGCTATTACAACTGGCATTTGAGAAAGCCACCACATTAAAGCTAATTATAACAGTCTTTACCACTGAATGCACCCAGAAGAAAAGCCAAACAGCCCTGTTCAACATACATCATGGTCACATCCTCAAGAAGAAAAAAAGAAAAGTCCTGTCCCAACAAAAGTAAATTCAAAAATAAAATGCAGCACCTGTTTCTCAAGATGCAAAGAAATCAGTGTAATAATATAGGAAGTATGGAAAAGCAAGGTATTATGACACCCCCATAGGAACACAGTAATTCTCTAGCAACAGATCCTAAGCAAAAAGAAATCTTCAAAATATCAGATTAAAAATTCAAAATATTAATTTTAAAGAAGCTCAATGAGATTCAAAAGAAATCTGAAAAACCAATACAAAGAAATAAAAAATCAATTCAGAATATGAATGCGAAATTTGCCAGGGAGATAAATATCTTCTAAAAATAAACAAGCAAACAAACAGAACTCTTGGAAATTAAAACTTCATTAAAGGAAGTATGAAATATATTTGAAATTTTCAAAAATAGACTAGGCCAAGCAGAAGAAAGTCTCAGAACTTGGAAACAAGTGTTTTAAATTAATCCATTCAAACAAAAATTAAAAAAAAAGAATAAAAATAAATGAACAAAGCCTTTGAGAAGTATGCTACTACATAAAGAAACTGAACTTACAAATCATTGGTATTCCCAAGAGAGAAGAAAAAGCAAAAAGTTTAGAAAATCTATTTAAGGAAATAATTGACAAAACCTTCCCTAGTCTAGCAAGAGATTTAGACATCCAGTACAGAAGGCCCAATGATCACCAGGAAAATACATTGCAAAATGGATATCTCCGTACCATGAAGTCATCAGACTGCCTAAAGTCAACATGAAGGAAAGAATCCTAAAATGGGCAAGAGACAACATCTAGTTATCTATAAAGGAAACCCCATCAGACTAACAGTGGACTTCTCAGCAGAAATCTTACAAGCCAGAAGAGAATGGGATCCTATTTTCAAAGTGATAAGAGAAAAAACTGTCAGTCAGAAATTTTATATGAAGCTAGAATAAGCTTCATAAACAAAAAAGAAATAAAATATCTTCCCAACAAGCAAACACTACGGGAATTCATCACCATTAGACTAGCCCTACAAGAAATGGTCAAAGGAGTCTTAAAAATGGAAACAAAAGGTTGATATTCACCATCATAAAAACACATGAAAGTATAAAACTCACAATTACACAAAGAAGGAAGAGAATGGAATCACATGGTAACATGACAGAATTCCACCTAACCACAAAGAAAAACAGAGGGAAGAAAACAAAGAATTTATAAAATAATTGGGCAACAATTAACAACATGACAAGAACTAAACCTTACATATTAATGTTAATCTTGAACAGAAATGAATTAAATGCTCCATGAAAAGATATAGATAGAATAGATCCCAAAACCAAGTATGTGTTAATTATAAGAAACTCACCTTACCCATAAAGACACACGTAGACTGAAAGTAAAGTTGTGGAAACAGTACTCCATGCAAACAGAAACAAAAAGTGAGCAGGTACAGTTATATTTATATCAGACAAAACAGACTTTAAATCAAAAGCAGTAAAAACAAAAGACAAAAAATGTCATTTTATAACAATAAAGGGATCATTCAGCAAAAGGATATAGCAATCATAAATATTTATGCATCCAACAATAGAGCACACAGATTCATAAAACAAATATTGCTACAGCTAAAGAAAGAGATAGATAGTAATACAATAATAGTGTGAGACTTCAACCCCCACTAACAGCACTAGACAGATTATCAAGAGAGAAAATCAACAAAGAAACATAAAATTGGGCTTTAGACCTGATGTACCTGACAGATATTTACAGAACATTCTACCCAACAACTGCAGAGTATACATTCTTCTCATCAGCACATGAAACAGTCCCCAAGATAGACCATTTGTTAGGCCACAAAACAAGTCTGAACAATTTTAAAAATCAAAAATACATCATGTATCTTAGTGGACAACAGCAGAATAAAATTAGAAATCAATAACAAAAGGAACTTCAGAAACTATACAAATATGTGGAAATTAAACAACATGATCATGAAAAATCTTTGGGTCAATGACAAATTTAAGATGGAAATTAAAAATTTTTTTGAAATGAGCCAGGCATAGTGGCTCATGCCTGTAATCCTAGCACTCTGGGAGGCTGAGACAGGGGGATTGCTTGAGGCCAGGAGTTTGAGACCAGCCTGAGCAAAAGTGAGACCCCCATCTCTACAAAAAATAGGAAAAATTAGTTGGACATGATGGTACATGCCTGTAGTCCCAGCTACTCAGGAGGCTGAGGCAGGAGGATCACTTGAGCCCAAGAGTTTGAAGTTGCAGTGAGCTGTGATGATGCCACTGCACTCTACCTGGGGCAACAGAGTGAGATTCTGTCTCAAAAAAAATTTTTTTTTAATGAATGAAAATGGAAGCACAACATACCAAAACCTCTGGGATACAACAAAAGCAATGCTAAGAGAGAAGCTTACAGCTAGACATGGTGGCTCACACCTGTAATCCTCGCACTCTAGGAGACCAAGGCAGGAGGATTGCTTAAGCTCAGGAGTTTGAGACCAGCCTGAGCAAAAGTGAGACCCTGTTTCTACTTAAAATAGAAAAATTAGCCAGGCATGGTGATACATGCCTGTAGTTCCAGCTACTTGTGGGGCTGAGGCAGGAGGATCGCTTGAGCCCAGGAGTTGGAGGTTGCAGTGAGCTACAATGATACCACTGCACTCTACCAGGGGCAACAGAATGAGACTTCCCCCTCCCCAAAAAAAGGGAAACTGAACCCCCCTTATCACTCTCCTGCTTCATATTCTTAAAAAATAATAAAAAAGAGAGAAGCTTACAATGTTAAATGCCCACATCAAAAAAAATAAAATAAAATAGAAAGATCACAAATTAACAACCTCACGTCACACCTCAAGAAACTAGCAGAACAAAAACAAACCAAACCCAAAGCTAGCAGAAGAAAAGAAATAGCAAAGATCAGAGCAAAACTAAATGAACTAGAGACCAAAAAAACACAAAGAATTAATGAAAGAAAAAGTTAGTTCTTTGAAAAGATAAACAAACTTGATAAACTGATAGCTCAACTAACCAAGTAAAGAAGAGAGAAGATGCAGATAAACAAAATCAGAAATAAAAAAGGACACATTACAACTGATAACACAGGAATACAAAAGATCATCAGAGACTATTATGAACAACCATACACTCACAAACTAGAAAATCTAGAGGAAATGGATAAATTTCTAGAAACATACAACCCCCAACCTTGAACCAGGAAGAAATAGAAATCCATAACAAATAACAAGTAGCAAGATACAATAAGTAATAAAAAACTCCTAAGAAAAGAAAAGCCCAAAACCAGATGGAGTCACAGCCAAATTCTATCAAATGTACAAAGAAGAACTGGTACCAATCCTCCTGAAACTGTTCCCCAAAACATAAAGAAAGAGGGAATTCTTCCTAACTCATTCCACAAAGCCAATATCAGCGTGACACCAAAACCAGACAAAGACACAACAAAAAAAACTACAGACCTAAGTCCCTTATGAACATAGACACAAAAATCCTCAAAAAATACTATCAAACTGAATTTAACAGCACATCAAAAGGATAATATACCATGATCAAGTAGGTTTTATTCCAGAGATGCAGGATGGTTCAACATATGCAAATCAATAAATGTAATTCATCACATAAACAGAATTAAGGCCCCAAAAAATCATCTTAATAGATGCAGAAAAAGCATTTTATAAAATTCAGCATCCTTTCATAATAAAACCCTCAACAAACTAGGCATAGAAGGAACATACTTCAAAATAATAAAAGCCATGTACAACAAACACCAGCCAACATCATATTAAATGGGGCAAAGTTAAAAGCATTCCCTGTAAGAACTGGAACAAGAAAAGAATGCCCAGTTTCACCACTCCTACTCAAAATAGTACTAGAAGTCCTAGCCAGAGCAATCAGAAAAGAGAAAGAAATGATAGGCATCCAAATTGGAAAACAGAAAGCCAAATTATCTCTATTCACCAACAATATGATCTTTTATTGAGAAAACTCTAAAGACTTCACTAAAAAAACTCTTAAATTTGATAAATGAATTCAATATAGTTTTAAGATGCAAAATCAACACATAAAAATTAGTAACATTTCTATACACCAATAACAACCAAGCTGAGAACCAAATCAAGAAGGCAATTCCATTTACAATAACTACAAAAAAAAAAAAAAAAACCCCTAGGAATATATTTAACCAAGAAGGTGAAAGATCTCTACAAGGAAAACTAAAACCACTGACGAAAGAAATTGTAGATGACACAAACAAATGGAAAAACATCCCACATCCATGGATCAAAAGATTTAAAGTCATTAAAATGACCGTACTGCCCAAAGGAAATTATAGGTTCAATGCAATCCCTACCAGAATACTAAAATCGTTTTTCACAAAATTAGAAAAAACAATCCTAACGTGCAGATGGAATAAAGAAAAGCCCAAATAACCGAAGCAATCCTAAAAAAAAAGAACAAAGCTGGAGACATCACATTACCTGGCTTCAAATTATAATACAAGGCTGTAGTAACCAAAACAGCATGGTACTGGTATAAAAGTAGACACATGGATCAATAGAACAGAATACAGAACCTAGAAATAAAGCCACAGATCTATAGCCAACTGATCTCTGACAAAGTCCACAAAAATACACACTGAGGAAAGGATGCTCTGTTCAATAAATGGTGCTGAGAAAATTGGACTGCCTTATGCAGAAGAATGAAATTGGACTCCTATCTCTCACCATATAGAAATTAACTCAAGAAGGATTAAAGACTTAAATTTAAGACCTGAAACTATAAAAATAGTAGAAGGAAACCTAGAGAAAATTTCTGGACATTGGTCTAGGCAAAGAATTCATGAAGAAGAGCTCAAAATTACAGGCAACAAAAACTGAAAAGCTTTTGGACAGCAAAAGAAATAGTCAACAGAGTGACAAGACAACCTGCAGAATGGGAGAAAGTATTTGCAAACTATGCAAACAACAGGGGACTAAAAATAAGACATACAAATGCCTAATAAACATGTGAAAAAAATGCTCATCATCACTAATCATCACAGAAATGCAAAGCAAAACCACAATGAGATATAATCTTACACCAGTCATAACGGCTATTAATAAAAACCTCAAAAAATAACAGATAATGGGTGACAATGCAGAGAAAAGGAAACACTTATACACTGTTGGTAGGAAGCTAAATTAGTATAACCTCAATGGAAAATAGAAAGGAGGGCCAGGCGTGGTGGCTCACGCCTGTAATCCTAGCACTCTGGGAGGCCGAGACAGGAGGATTGCTTGAGATCAGGAGTTCCAGACCAGCCTGAGCAAGAGCGAGACCCTCGTCTCTACTAAAAATAGAAAAAAATTAGCCAGTCAACTAAAAACAGAAACAAAAATTAGCTGGGCATAGTGGCTCGCACCTGTAGTTCCAGCTACTTAGGAGGCTGAGGCAGGAGGATCACTTGAGCCCAGGAGTTTGAGGTTGCTGTGAGCTAGGCTGACGCCACAGCACTCACTCTAGGCCAGGCAACAAAGTGAGACTCTGTCTCAAAAAAAAAAAAAAAAACAAGGAAAATAGAAAGGAGATTTCTCAAAGAACTAAAAATAGAATCACCATTTGATCCAGCATTCGCACTACTGGGTATATGTCCAAAGGAAAAGAAATCATTATATCAAAAAGATACCTGAATTCATATGTTTCTCACAACACTATTCACAATAACAAAGACATGAATCAACTTTGCCAATGTAAAATCAACTTATGGAATCAACGTGTCAACCAACTGATAATTGGATAAAGAAATTGTGGCATATATACACAATTGAATGCTATTTCAGCCATTTAAAAAAAGAATGAAATCATGTCTTTTGCAGCAACATGGATGGAACTGGAGGCCATTTTTTTTAAGTGCAACAACTCAGAAACAAAAATTCAAATACCACATGTTCTCACTTAGAAGTGGAAGCTAAATAATGTGTACACATGGACATACAGTGTGGAATGATACACATTGGAGAGTCAGAGGAGTGGGGGAATGGGAGCAGGGATGGTGATGAGAAATTGCTTAACAGGTACTATGTACATTATTCAGGTGATGGATACACTAAAAGCCTAGACTTCACCACTATGCAATATATTCATGTAACAAAATTGCACTTGTACCCCTTAAATTTATACAAATAAAAAAGTTTATGGCCATGATACACAAACTGTCTTTGGAAGATATTTACCCATTAGTAGGGGGGGTAAGAGGGGATCCAGGCAATTTTAAATATTCCCTTGTATAAGACGTTGCAAAGCAGTTTTGAGAGAGCACAGAGAGATTTCAGGTGACTTGAGGCCACGCAGTACAATGGGATAGCAGCTGTGCTATTTAGAAATGAGTCCCAAGTTTGTGGCCAGGAGCCAGATCCTGTCCCTTGATTAGATGTGTGACCTTTCACAGGTTGCATAACCCCTCTATGTCTCAAGCTTCATATCCCTAAAATGAGTTTATAAGCAGTGCCCCAACTTCCTTGAGTGTGTGGGAGTAAAACCAAACCTGCAGCCTATAGGAGCTTGAATATTCATTCCCAGCATAAGATAAATGTCGATATTTGCATTGAGGATGTGGGGAGTTAACATCACCCGGAAGAGCTTTGTTCTTTTGCCCACAGCTTCTTACTTAGGCAACTGACAGTTGAACTTTGTGAAAAATCAGAAAGGAAATTCGACTCATTAAGTAGGGTAAGGACAGAGGACAGCCACCAAAACCAGGAAAGGCCTAACCCAGACTTGCTGAAAGAGCATGACTTCTGTGCCTGACCATAGGCTGGCATTTGTGCCCAGGACCACCTATGGCAAAGATGGTAACCCAGGATAAGCGTCAGGGAGGGTGTGTGTGAGAACACCAGCTGGCTGTGCCTGCAGGGAGGGGTCTGTTCAGTGCAGTGCCAGGAGCATCACAGAGTATGTTCCTTTAAACATTTATTCGACAGTTATCTACTGAGTGTGTACTACAGGTGCTGGGGTAAGATGAAGGAGATTTCTCTGGAGTGGTGGACTGTCACCACAGAACTAACTTGCTAGAGAGAGGTCAAGCAAGAACTAACTTCCTAGTTTCACTGTGTATAAAAGTGTATAAAAGCCTCCTGGAGCTGAAGCTTGCTCTCTTTTCTTGCCTCTGTCTTCTCCCATGTTTCCTCTGCAGCTGCACAGGCCATCAGAAGCCCTGCTCAGAGGACCACCCACTCTGCTGGGCTTCTGGGTTCCTAGAATTCATCAGCCTCCTCAGAGAGTGGTCCGGGTTCCCAGGGAAGGAAGAGAAATTGGGTGGGGCTGGGATAGCTGGTTCCCTGACCACTGGGAGGGCTGTTCCAGTGCTGATGTCTTTGGGAAAGAGAAAGAGAAAACCATTCTGCTATAATTTACAAATCCAGCATATTTGTTAGAGCCCTGGGGTAAACAGAAAGAATGAAGTGGACTTTGGGTGGTGGGAAGCCTGGGAACCGTGAGCTGGGGCAACCTTGGCTGCATTAAGGAGAGTCCTACCCGGAGGTGACCCCGCTTCTGCTGCATTAGCAGGGAAACCATGAGAGCCTGGAGTGTCCCTTCATCTGCTGGCAGGGAGCTGGAGAAGACAGAGTCCCTGCCATTGCAGGCTCCAGACAGGGACATGGGGCCAGTGGAGGCAGCACCAAGACATGGAGTTTGGGTGTCACACAGGAGTTGAGAGGGCACTGCTGTTTGTTTGTGAGTGTGGCGATGGGCAATGTGGCAGACAAATGAACAAAACTTTATGTCGATTACAGAGTGTTAAATTTTATATGATTTAAATGGATTTTTGACTGCACATTGTATAATCAATGACCACATGCTCCCTGGCTTGTTTTTTCTTCTTCTTCAGGACTAGCATTATTGTGGACCAGAGAGCTCCTGTGCCTTCCTTCCCTCTCCAAGTCTTCCTTTATCTTCCTTGCAGCTGTGCTCCTCACCCACCTGCTGGGGCAGATAGGCCTGGCAGCCTGAAGGCTGAGCCTCCTCTCCCTGGTTCCCTCTTCCAGGAACTGGGGAGTTGGCCAGGCTGGCTTTAACCCTTAGCTAGCCAGAAGCCCCTGCTCAGATAAGCCTCTCAAAGGATTTGCTTCCCCTTCCCAGCAGAGGGCCAAACCTAGCCATCTCCTTGCATCTGATCCCATACCTTCTGCCTTCTCCCTTCTCCCTTGTGATTATGAACAGCTCTTGCTCCTGTTAAGTCTGGTGCCCCTCTTGGAAAGGATTCTGTCTCCACTTGCCTACTCAGTGGCATCACCCTGCCTCTCTCTCCTCCCATGTTTCCTCTGCAGCTGAACAGGCCAGAAGGTAGCCTGAGATGGGGCCCCACTTAGAGGACTACCTATTACTTTTATTTTTCTAATCTTTACTGATGTATCTTCATTAGCATAAAAGCATAAAATAATCCTATGAACTCACACCCTCTCCAATACTGTCCCATTTTTCTATTCCACTTTGTAGCAAAATTGTCTTAAAAGAATTATCTATATTTCCTGTTTTCAATCCCCTCCTCCCTTTGTCTCTTTTATAAATTGAGATATAACTCAGATACCATAAAATTCATTATTTTAAAATGTACAATTTGATGATTTTTAGCATATTTACAAGGTTGTACAATCATCACCACTATCTAATTTGAGAATGTCACCCCAAAAAGAATTTCATACCCTTAGCACCTGGCAAACATTAATCTACTTTTTGTGTCTACAGATTTGCCTCTTATGGATACTTCATATAATATATGACCTTTGTGTCCGGCTTCTTTCATTCACCTTGATATTTTCAAGGTTTATTCATGTTATAGCATGTATCTATACTTCATTCCTTTTACGGTTGAATAATATTCCACTGCATGGATATACCATGACTTGATTCATTGATTAGTTGATGTAATATGGGTTGTATCTAATTTTAAGCTACTATAAATAACTCTGCTATTCAAGTTTTTTATAGATATGTGTTTTCATTCTTTTGACTATATACCAGGAGTGGAATTTCTGGATCATATGATATATTACTCAGGGTTCTGTAGAGAAACATAAAAAATAAGACATGTAGAGATACATGTAAGAGAAGACTTACTATAAGCTTACACAGTTATGGAAGCTAAGAAGTCCCACAATCTGGAGAACCAAGAAAGCCAGTTGTGTGATTCAATCCAAGTCTGAAGGCCTGAGAATCAGGGGGCCTGATGGTGCAAGTCCTGGTCTGAATCTGAAAGCCAGAGAACCAAGACCCTGTAAGTGCTGACGCCTGAGGGCAGGAGAAGATGACTCAGCTCAAGCAGAGAGAGCAAATTCACCCTTGCTCCATCTTGTTTTTCTACTCAGGCCCTCACAGACTAGATGACACCCACAACATTGGGGATGGCCATCTGCTTTTCTCAGTCCACCAATTCAAATGCCAATCTTTTCCAGAAACAACCTCAAAGACACACCCAGAAAGAATGTTTTGTCATCTATCTGGCCATTTCTTAGCCCAGGCAAGTTTCTGAGGAACTCAAACTGCTTTCCACAAGAGCTGCACGAATTTTATATTCGCACCAGCCATGCATGAGGATTACTCCACATCCTCTCCAACCCTAATTACTATTCATTTTTTACATTATAACCACCCCAGTGGGTGTGAAGTGATTTCTCATCATGCTTTAATTTACATTTTCTTAATAATCAATGATGTTGATTATCTTTTCATGTGCGTATTGACCATTTGTATACCTTCTTGAGAGAAATCCTTTTCTGTCTTAAAATCTCTCCTGTCATACATTACTGTCACCACTCTATGGAAGCTGCTCTTGTTCAGGTCACCACATGTCATTAAATCCAACAGTCAATTCTCAGTCCTCGTTTTCTGTGACATCTCACCAACAAGTGACATATCCTTCCTTAAAACCCTGTCTTCACCTTGTATTCACCACTCACATCCTTTCCTCCCACTCTGTGGGTGCTTCTTAGATTCCTTTACCAGTTTCTTTCTTATCTCTCTAACTTAATTCTGGAATGTCCAAGGGTTCCAAGCAAGACCACTGGGACCACCTCTTGCTACCATCTATACCATTTACTAATTTCTAGACCCTGTGACTACCATACATTGCAAAAGGGACTTTACAGATGTAATCAAGGTTAAAGACTTGGAGATGAGGAGATTATTCTGGGGTACCTGAGTAGGCCCAATCTACTCACGAATCCTAAAACGTGAAAGAAGAAGCAGAAAAAATGAGTTCAGTGAGATACGTAGCATGTGAAAAGTACTTAAATCACCACTGCTGACCTTGAAGATGGGGCAAGAGGGCCACAAGCCAAGGAAATATGGTGACCTCTAGAAGCTGGCAAAGCCCCTCTCTTTACCACCAGCAAGAAAATGAGTACATCTGTCTTACAACTACAAAGAACTAAATTCTGGCAACAACCTGAATGAGTAGGAAATGGATTCTCCCCCAGAGCCTCCAGAACGTAGCCTAGGACACCTTGAGATTAATCGAACTAGACTCACACTAGACTTCTGACTTCCAGAAGTCTAAGATAATAAATATATATTGTGTTAAGCTATTGTTTGTGATGATTTTTTATGACAGCAACAGAAAATGAATACAGATGTTGTACCATCTCTTGGTTTTAAATACATCGGCTGCTCTGAAGTTTCTAACACCAATCCCTTCACTGGACTCCACATTGTAAAGATCCAACTCTTTACCTGACATCTCCACTTGGATGTTGACAGACATCTCCAACTTGCCATGTCTAAATTCCAACTTCCTAAACATGCTTCCCATACGATATTCTCATCCCAATAAACGTCACCTCTATCCTTCCATTTGTTCCAGCCACAAAACCATAGTGTCATCCTTAACTTCATTCTTTTTCTCACATCCAACATTCTATTACTATCAGCAAATACTGACATATTTTCATTCAATGTATATATTCATGTACAAATTTTTATAACATATACATTTATAATAGAACTACCTCTCATCCCCCCCTCATCAAATATAGCCATCATTTCTCTCCTACATTACTGCAATACCCTCACAGTCTTCCTGCTTCTGTTCTTAATCCCTTAAATCTATTCTCAAAATAGCATCCAGAGTGATCCTTACAAAGTGTGAGTTACATCATGTCACTCCTTAGTTCAGGACTTCTACCATGGCTCCCACTTTACCTGCAAGGCCCTGCACTGTCTTACCAGATCCCCTACACTCCTCTCAGCCCTTATTCCACTCTAGCAACCTTGGCTTTTTGTTATTCCTTCAACAGACCAGGCATGCTCTGGCCTCAGAGCCTTTGCTTCTGCTGGAATTCTCTTCCTCCAAGTATCCGCATGTCTCATTTCCTGATTTTCTTTAGGTCTTTTAACACATTTCATCTTCTCAATGAGGTCAACTCTGACTGCTCTATTTAAAATTATGCAACCTCCTTCCTGTGCCCTCTTCCTTCCTCCCCACTCTATTTTGGTCCGCAGCACTTATCATAGGGATGTGAGGTAAGTGCATTTAGTCTGGGTTGTCCTTTAAAGACAAATGGGCCAATGAGACCTCAAAGAGTAAGCTGCAAACCCTAGTATGCAGATACTGTTGCTATTCCCAGGAAACTACAACAATAATAAGTTAATGAACTTGCCCATGACTCATAGTAATAAGTGGCAGAGCTGGGATACAGACTTTGCAGTCAAATTCTAAAGGCCCAGCTCTTCACCACCAGGTTACACTGGTTAAATCAATTATAGTCTATCCACATGCTGGAATACTGTTTAAGTAATAAAAAGGATAAATTATATCTTTACATATTTGATTGGGAAGGTGTCCATGAAATTGCAAGTTATGGAACAGCATGTATAGTATTATCCTGGCATTATAAATATATACTCACATATGTTTTTGTAGGCATAAAGGAAGTCTAAAAGTTGATAGGTATAACAGTCAGTAGCGGTTATCTTCTGGGATCTGTCTCTTTTTATCATCAGATTCTCTGTAACATTTATCAGAAAGAAAGATCATTGCAGTGATATGATCACAACTGTGCTTCAGAAAGATTAAGCCACATATACACCAACAGGAAGATTGTCATTTTAGAAACCAGTGGAAGTATTTAATCTGACTTTCACTTTCCATTGTGTTAAAATGACCCCTTTGGGTCTTTATTAAAATCACTTCTAAACATCTCTGGATCTATCTAGATAATAAAAGAAAAGTGGAAAATTTGGTCTCACGGATCCAAATGGGCAATCCCCATGAATCACTCACAACCCTAGCTGTTCATTAGATCACCTGCTGAGCTTTTAAAAACAGATACCCCAAAGTAGCTATCATCAATAATTTTTAAACTGTCAAAAGGTCATTCTGACACGTGATCAGGATTGAGAACTGACAACTTTGGCCCATATGTAGTATTTATAAAATTCAAATGGGATGTACACGGCAAGGAGAGGCTGAGACTGTCAATGTGTCCTCAGTGCACAGCACAGTAATGGTGGTTGAATGAAGGAATGAATGAATGAATGATGAGACCCTACTGGTTGGCATTTCTTTGATGTGTTCACTATGATTGAGAGTCTGATCCTCAGACTTTGAGCCTGAGCCCAGAAGCTGCATCTCATCTATTGTCCAGAACTGACATAACTTAGGGAAGCAAAATATTGCTGACAAATGTCATAAGATACTGTTAGAAAAAACCACATTGGTCATTTATTAATTTACAGTAAGAAGTATACTTGTCACCTGGACTGGATATCCTTGTTAGCCTGACCAATGTGTCATCGTCTTCCCAAAGACAGGTCACATGGGAAGCCAAGACACCCATGGGCTGCCTGGGGAGCTAGGAGTCAGGGCAGGTGAGCAGACGCAGCTGGTGTTGATTCTAGGGAATCTGAGCTCAGAGCTCAGAGTCTGAGCTCTCCATCGCCATGGCAGGATTTACCTGCCCAGGGCCTGGGACTATCCTTCATTTGTCTCTCTGTCACTCACCTTTCTTTATGCTGTAAATAACCCTCCCCCTGCCTGGCATATTATTTCTTTGATCATGTTCATATGAAATTAAGTCTTGCCCTGGAGTATGAGCTGGACTCTCTATACCTCTCCTATGATCTAGATATGTGACGTTATATTTAATTACCAAAAACAAACAAAAAAAATTCACCTTTACTTCCCTCATTTCCAAGCCCTAGCAAAGGGAGTGGAGGGAGAGGACTGCCCCTCAATACACCACGAACCATCAGTTAAATCACCAAAGTGTGTTTGCAAACAGACCCAATGAGAAAAACTGAACTGGTGAATGAGATTCTAAAGCTCTAAAGGTCACCTAATTTATAAATCACCTAATTTATCACTAAGCCATTCAAAGAATGTCTCATATTAAAGACAGCAAAACAAAAACAACAAAACTCTAAGAGAATGTAATATATAATTAATATCTAAGTTACAGATCATCGTGAAATGACAAATTTCTTGAAAATATATATATATAACTAAAATTGATTTATATGTGTATATAACCCTCAAAAAATCACAGAAAATATTGTAAAACTTATATATGTATTTTCTCATTCTAGGGCTTAAAAGCCAACTCTATTAACAGTGAATTTCTTCAACACTTTAAAGACTAGCTTGTTTCTGTGCTAAGAATGTGTTTTAAAGCTTGGAACAAGGTAGAAAGCATTCATTTATGATTTACAATACTTGACAAATTACAAAAAAAAATGAAATAAAGTCCCGTCTATTCATCAAGGCTGTTTGGGCAGCTCTCACTTCCCTTCCTCTACTGGAAACTTTTTCTTGGTGAGCTCAACTTCCCCTTCCCAAGAAGCCTGATGAGCAGAAGGCCTTTTGCCAGCACCGTCCA
Source organism: Lemur catta (assembly GCF_020740605.2). Classification (NCBI taxonomy): domain Eukaryota; kingdom Metazoa; phylum Chordata; class Mammalia; order Primates; family Lemuridae; genus Lemur; species Lemur catta. The sequence goes on along the minus strand of NC_059130.1, from coordinate 30,505,088 downwards.
CAGCAGTAGGAATCAGAATGGAGCTCTAGTCCCTGCAGGGTCAGACACAGAGCAGGGAGAGAGAGGGAGGCTTCTGGGTGACTGGACCCTGGGGCTTCTGCTCTCCCTGGGAGGGTTCAGTGCTCAACTGCTCTACTCAACAGTTCTGGGGACCTGGGACTTTGGGTTTGGGAATAATCCTATGTGGTTTTGACACAGAGAGTTGCAATGTTTAAATTTATGTATTAACTTTACTGGGTCATTGTGCCCAGATATATGGTCAAACGTTATTCTGAAAGTTTCTGTGAGGTTGTTTTGGGATGAGATTAACATTTAAATCAGTAGACTTGGAACCCAGCAGATTGTTCTCATTCAATTGGCATAATTCAATCAACTGAAGACCTTAATAAAACAAAAGGCTGACTTCCCCAGAGCAAGAAAATTCTCCAGGAGATTGCCCTCAGACTTTATCTGCGACACCCGCTTTTCCTGGTTTTCTAGCTTACTAACTTAGACTCGAACTACAACTGTTTCCTGATTCTCCAGCCTGATGGCCTCTTCCACCATATTCTCAACTCACCAAGCCTCCACAGTCACATGAGCCAATACTTAAAATGCAGGTATGCGTGTGTCTGTGTGTGTGTGTGCGCGCACGCGTGCGCGCGCATGTGTTCTCTGGAGAACCCTGAATAATACAAGAGTTTGCTAAAATCTAAGAATGTATCATTGGAAAGAAACTCAACATGGAGTCCTACCTTATCCTGTACTTTATAACAACTCCACTCAGTGGCCATGCCTGTGCTTACATTCCAGCATTGACAGGGACCTCACTGTGTCCCAAAGCTTCTATCTGTTTTTGGACAACTCTGACTATAGAAAGCCCTCCTTTAATATAATGAGTCAAAACATGCCTCCCTCTATCTTACTCCTCCAATACTAGTTTGTTTGCTTCTGGAGGTCACTTCCTACAAGTATGATTCTTTTCACTCAATAGTTCTTCAAGTGAAATTTACAACAAAGCAGAGGTAAGTGGCCATTATAGCTGTTCTTTTCTCTTCCCAAAAGCCCTACTTTCTCTCCTCTCCCACAGTTTCCTGTGATGCCAACTGTGCTGTCTCTGCATCTCCTCTCCTGATATGGTGGTAGGGGCTGGTCAGGTTGGATATTTCTTGGGGAAGGTGAACACCAACCCACTGCATCCCCAATGCCTGTGAAAAGAGTGTCTCCAGAACTGGGCCATACTCACATTGCTAGGCAATTTCTTGAGCCCAACATACTTCCCCAAGATCTAAAATAACAGTTTTCTGGTCCACATGGGTGCTGACCATACAGATGAGGTTGGCATTGGGCTGGCTCAGGGGCAGGCTCACAGCCAGGGCACAGGGGTTGGGGGCTGGTCCTGGTACCCCTCCCTGCCCTAGCCCCATGGAGAGGTCTATACTCTCCCAGGTCACTTCAGATCTTCTGTGGCTCCCGAGGCCCTGCACTCCAGAGTGACATTGCACCAGCCTGGTGTGATGGACAGTGACCCAGACAGTATTTGGGGAAGGGACATGGGCTCCAGAGCAGGAGGGGACAAAAGAATTATTATTGCAGTTGTAGAGCATGTTCTTCATCCATTATCTCAATAAATTCAGGCAGGGTATTTTTGCAGCCAAAGAAACTGAGGCTTCGAGAAATGAAATAGTTTGCCCAAAGTCATATATACTGAGAAAGTGATACAGAGATCCCAGATTTAAAGAAAGAAAGACAGCCAGAATTTCTCAGCTCTCCCTACCATCTCTACACCTTTCCCACACCACACAGCTGAATTCATATCCACTTAGCCTCCACATGCATTTTCAGATCCTTCGCAAACCCTAAAGCATTTGGAGGGTACAATCAAACCTCTTGGGGAATAACATTCACATTCAGAATTTGCAAAGCAGGTTCTGAAAATTGGTTGTAAGACTCTTAAGCTCTCATTGATACTGATGACATAAAAGGTTAGGAATTGGAGATGAAAGGAAGAGAATTTCTTTGAAGAAAGCTATGCCATGAATCCCCTCCCACCTATGGGTACTTGGCCCTCACCTCAAGCCTGGTGATAGGGGCATCAACGAGACCATCCAGAGACTTTGATGCAGATTGGGGATGCACTGGACAAGTGCCTGACTCACATCTGAGAAACCCGAAGTGGGAGATACTACTGAAACAGACTATGGTAGAGTAGGAGCTTCTGTTTGGGAAGAAATTGTCTCAACAATGATGAGTCGTTTTTCATGAACTAGAGGTGGAACCTTAAAATAATTTTGTCAAGAGGGCCATCTGGAGAGGAAATAGAACCCCAACAGAGTCTATGGGAACATGGACAAGCCGCAAACAAGGGGCCAAAGAGAAAGATAAAATGACCACCCTGAGAATGTGTTATCTATGACAAAGTATGTGACAGATCCTCAGCATGGAGGGGGAGATATCCAAGAAACCTATGAAAATGCCACATGACAAAAAGGAAAAGCCTCAAATTGTCAAGTACAGGGAACCAAATGCTTGTTGACCACAATAGGACTAGTCAAGGAAAGCCTTTCCTGTTACCTCCTCCAAGAGTTGCAACCACTTCACATAAAGTCTGTTCAAATATTCTGATTTTCATCCATTTTTCAAAGAGCCCCAGACATTGTCTTCTCCACTCCCTAACCATTTTACATACTCATGTGCCTATGGTCTTGGGTCCCCAGCCAGTGCTAGGCCAAGAGACCTAGGCCCTTTGGCCAATCCTAATCATGAGCAAATTGAGGGAACATCACCCTAGGCACTTGAAGGACGGGTTTCTCATTGTTATCTCTGCCTTCTGGATTTTTTAATTTCTCCAAAGTTAGAGGAATACACAGACTAGTTTAGGGCCCTTCAATATTAGAGGACTAGCAGTAACTTCCATTGTTCCACTCAACTCCCAAGGGTGCTGCATTAGGACTCCATTAATATTCTCTTTATTCCTATCACATCTTAATAACCACTTACTAAGGATGAAGTTCCTCAATGCTCCCTCAACTCTCCTGTTCCCTACCCCTCTTTCTCTTTCAAATCACTCTAATTCTCTTTGTTATCTGTTGTTTCAGCATTGGGAAAGGCCCTCAGGCTTCTGGCTGTGGCTAACGCTGACCATTATCCCAGCCTGGCCCAGCACCAGGAACCACTCCAGTGCTTTTCTTTCCTTTTCTTGTGACTTTTCCCATTGGGAGTAGCCCTGAGGCCAGTAGTTATAGCTTGAACCACCCAGAATCCCAGCTTGGCCCAACATCAGCATCCACCCTAACATTCTTCTTTATTTTCATGTTGGCTATTGCAGATAATATTAATAATAACCAAGGGACTATATATTTAGCTTTTTTCTTGTTACTTTGCATTTCCTTATGCATCCAGTGAAACTCCAACCCAAGAGCTGAACCCATCATTTCTAAATTCTATTAGTAAATTTTACCTCTGGTAACTAATCACAGCACAAGTGCAGTCCAGTATCACAGATGACCCTGTTGCCATGCAGGAATCAAATGTTCAATTATCCCCTACCCTCTCATCCTTCCTCTTCCCAAACCATGTTTTAGTGAGTCAAGGTCATTCTAGCGAATCCCACTTCTGATGATAACTCTTTGAGTGTTGGACCTGATACACAGTTAGAGGGTACAGTCTATGCAAAACCTCTATCACTTCTGATACCAACTGCAAGGTCAGGGAGTTCCCAAAACACCTGAGGTTCAACAATTTGCTAGAGGTTTCAAAGAACTCACTGAAGCTACTACACTCAAGATATGGTTTATTACAGGAAAAGGATATAGATTTAAAATTGGACAGTTAAAATCAGACAAAGCAAGAGACTCCTAAGACAGAGTCCAAAAAAGTATCAAATATAGAATTTCCTGTTGTTCTCTCCTCATGAAGTCAGGATACCATTGCTTTCCAGGGTATTCACAGAGTGTTGCCAAACAGGGAAGCTCACTCAAGCCTCAGTGTTGAGATATTTTTTTTGAGACTCCAACATATAGGTGTGATTGACTGTCTAGATGACAGATCTGTCTCTAGCTACTCCAGAGGTCAGTCGACAGACACTGCATGATCCAAACCCCCACCTTAAATTGCATTTTTTTGGTCTTTCTGGTTTGGCCAGACCATACCTAACTCAATGCTACCAGTGACCCAAAGTTCCCCCGGCAAACAAAGACTCTTCTGTCAGGCATGACATTTCAAAGAGTGAAATATTGTCTCCCAGAAGCCAAAGGAAGAGGTCAGACCTCCATTTTGGCATAGTAAAATCCTTTAATACACATAACTGGAAATAATAAGTCTCCCAGTCATTACGGGGGAACTCTATATGCATGCTAAGGGCATGATTTCATCACTCAGCCAGGCAGTTGACTACTCTGCCTTAGCCTTCACTTCCTGCTTGTGCAGAGCCTCAAGGTCAGCCATAGATGAGTGGTTAGGGTCTTCTCAGATTTTTCCTGAGCAGCTGTACAGCCCTAGAAATGCACACAACCCCATGTACACACATAACCTTCAAGATTTCTAGGAATATGTCAGAACTTTCATAGCCCCTCTGGACATCTCATTCCCTAGCTTTTCCTTTTAAGCTTTTTGGTTGGTCTATAGTTTGCATCGACAATTATTCACTGCTTCAGGTGGCCACAACGTTAGACAATCGCCTCTAATTTCTTTCAACAAATGTCCTGCAGGTAAAAGGCTATTAGAAGTAGGAGAGCTCTGAGTCAGATCAAAAACACTCATACTTAGAAGTGGGGTCTTCCAAGGTGCCACAAGAGAAGTCAAATAATGACAGTTCATTGACAATGAGCCTTTGAAAGAGCTCCAACTCCATTCTACTCCCTCGGGTGGATGCTGGACTGCTGGTTTTCATCACGAAGGCAGGCTGTTATTTTTGAAAGCTGAGGTGGAGCTGTGGAGCAGAGCTGTGACTAGGGGAAGTTAGAACACCACAAAGTGCTCTGTCCTTCAGTTTACTGCAAGTCATTGGTTAATTTTCAGACTTTTGAAAAATTTCTCTACAAAATTATTAGACACTATTGCTGTTTTTATGAAAGAGAGAATTTTCAGATTCCCTTCAATTTCCTTATGCTACAATTTTTACACCTGATATTTTCACATTTACATTGAATTTTAACTTTTTCTATGTATAGCCAAAGTTGTTTTGCAATTTTGTACTTTTCTCTAATGACCCATTGAAACCACCCATCAATAAAACTTTATTATTTTCTAAAGTTTTAGTTATGTTTTAATTTAACAAAAAAAATTTTTTTTTGCCAGGCATGGTGGCTCACATCTATAATCCTAGCACTTTGGGAGGACAAGGCAGGAGGACTGTTTGATGTCAGGAGTTCAAGATCAACCTGAGCAAGAGCGAGACCCCATCTCTACAAAAAATAGAAAAATTAGCCAGGTGTGATGGTGTGAGCCTGTAGTCCCAGCTACTCAGGAGGCTGAGGCAGGAGAATCACTTGAGCCCAGGAGTTGGAGGTTGCAGTGAGCTATGATGACGCCACTGCACTCTAGCCTGGGCAACAGAGCGAGACTCTGTCTTAAAAAAATAATAATATTTTTTTTTACCAGAACATAGTTAGGTTATAGAGGAAGAAGGAAGGAGAAAAGGATGGACATCAAAAGCCAGACAACTGTCAGTCTGCACCTGCTACTCTCTGCTCCTCTCCCCAACCCAGCTCTGGGGCTATCCTGCGGCAAACTTCACTGGTTGGGCTGGCAGCTCTTCTCTTTCTTCAAGGCAAGGAGGTCAGGGAAAAGACCATAACCCAGAGCTTCTACTCCAACCATTCCTCTGCCTAAACACCTAGCCCTCCACCCAGGGCTGCAGTTCCCTCCCACAGCAGGAAACAGCCACACTGTCCTTCCCCCAGGTCTCTCACAATCTTGTCTTGAGTTTCTCAGAATCTATACTCTCCTTTCCCTCCTGGGGCCTGTCCATGGCTGGGATGATGTTGACAGCTTCTCAGCACCTTTCCATTTATTATAGGTGTGCACTTGGACAGCTGGGATCTCTCTGGGCATGCAGGATTGCACTCTATATTGTCTTAGAGTGTTTTGTGCTGCTACAACAGAATACTTGAGGCTGGATAATTTATAATGAACAGAAATTGATTTGGCTCAGAGTTCTGGAGGCTTGGAAGTCCAAGAATGAGGGCCCACATCTGATGAAGTCCTTCTTGCTGCTTCAATGATGGTAGAAGGCATAAGAGCAAGAGACTGCACGTGAGATGCAGCAAGAGATGGAACTTGCAGCCTCAGGCCCATTTATAACTGGTGGAGCCCTTGTGACCTAACACCTCTCATCAGGCACCCCCTCCCAACACTGTTGTATTGGGATTAAGTTTCAACACATAAACTTCAGAAAACACAACCAAGCCGTAGTATATATCATCTGTAAGGTGAATATAAAGATTAGTCAATAGGGTTATTTTGGGGATTCCATTTACTGTATATTGTGGACTAATTGAAATTATGTATGTAGAGCCACTGGATAGAGTATTCAATAAAATACATGTTTCATGTAACCCAGCTCTCAGCTTGAGTGTCCTGTCATTTGGGATTCAAATAAAATAGGTATGATCACACACCCCATGTCTTTAAAAAGTCCAGAGCCTTCCTTATAAATTTGTAAATTCCTAAAGGATGACATTCTCATGGTCACCTCTCAGATCTCTTTCTTCCTGGACTCTCCATCTCACTGAACTCTACATCGTTCTCTCTTATCTGTTACACACACACACACACACACACACACACACACACACACACACACACACTGCTGCTGCTGCTGCTGATAAGGACATCGAGATCAGACTTTTTAAAAAAGTCCCTGGCATTTTGCCAGCATGGAATGTCCGTTGGCTGACTCTCTCCTGCATTGCTGGCCTCCAGCCACATTTCTGGGTCTCTCCAGTTCCTCCTCCTTAACCCCCGTCACTCATGTGATCTTCCTAACCAAACACTTCCCAAACAAGAATGCCTCCAGGACTGGATGAGCAGAGGAAGGAGTGGGACATGGGCAGGAGGAGATGGAGAAGGGCCTTGGGTTTGGGAGGAAGCTTACCTGGATGGCCCAAGGTAGAAACAGGCACTGCACTGATGCCAGTGAGGCAGGTCCTGAAGGTGACTTCTTCAGGTCATCTCCAGGGGAGCTGAAGGGAGTGGGATGCTTCAGCCTGGAGAAGTAATCCACGTGACACTTCCTCCAAGAACCTTTTTCTGATTCCACCAGCAAGACATGGCCTCTCCTTCCTTTGAACTGCCTTGTATCATTTTATACACACAAATAGCTTTTGTGGTATTCAGCCTTGTAATGAGGCTGCCCCATGTTGAATGTCTCCCAATCCATGATTCCCTAGGGCATGGATCACATCTTAAACCCTGGTGCAGCCCCTGGGGACTTGATTCTAGTAGGTACTTGGTGGAGTGCATTAATTAATAAGTAGGAAGAACCTATCTGACAGGGTGCTGCCCTTAAAGCCACGGCAGGCACAATTCTCTGCCCCCAGTGAGGGCAAGGAATAGTTCAATTTAAGTTAAACAGCAAAGAAGTAGGCCAGATACAAGGAAAACGTAACTGATTCAGTAAGCTGGTTACACTGCCAGGCAGCGGCAAACCAAAGTAAATCCTGCACCTGCTGAAAGGAGAGAGAAGGTTAGCTTCTATGGTACCTTTCCCTGGTCCTGCTCTGGTCTGAGTGGTGGCCGTGGGGCAGGTTAGGGCTCAGGAGGAGGGCCTGGTGCAGTTCATGGTCACAACTTTGCAGCATGGAGCAAATGAGGGAGCCTGGGGGGAGCAGGCAGCCTGGCTGGGACTGCTTAGGGCGCTGCTCCCAAGAAGCAGAAAACACGGATCTGGCACTTCCCATGTACCAGACACCACACTAGGGCTTGGAACTTGGTCTCATTTCACCTGAGCAGCAACACTGTGAAGTAAGCATTGTCACCCCCATTTTGTAGGAGAGCAAACTGTGGCTTCTATTTGAAATTTGAACACAGATCTACTTCAATTTTATTATACTGATTTACCTTCCTAGAATCAATGGGATAGACGGGACGGATTCCATTCAAAAAGGATAGTTCTGTGTCTCTCTCACTTGTTTTCAATGAGAAAACACTCCCATTTCCTGTTTCCAATGTCCCAGGCATCTGCAGCACTGTGGCTGAGAGTTCTGGGGCACGTGGCTCTGGAGTTAAGGATTCTGGAGCCCACGTTCCTCTGAAGGGGATGCGAAAAGGTTCTGTCTTGTTTCATGTGACCAAGAAGCCAGGAGTAGCTCCAGGAGCCAAGCTGGAGGAGCTCCCCTGGGGGCTTTGTCCCTGGGTCAGACTACACAGTCCAGAGGGGGTCCAGTGTCCAACCTGAGTCAGCCTCCAGGACAAGTTCAAGCAGATGATCCGGGTTCCCAGCATGACGTCTCTGAGGACTGAGAACCTGACCCCCGAGGACAGTGGCCAGTCCTGGGCTCAAGCCACATTAAATGGAAGAAGAGCATTTTATCCAGGTTTTCCACCTCACCGACTATGGAAGGTGACACCCCACACTACTGTCTATTCCACACCCCTCCCCACTCTACCCTCCCCAGTTCAGACATGGACTAGGCCTTCCAGGGATGAGTGCACCTCAGCTGGCTCCTACCACTGCTGTTGCCCCTTCTTTTTCTTCCTCACTGTACCACGGCAACCTCAGGCCAACATAGATATTTCCCTCTCTCTCTTTCTCACTCTCTCTCTCTCTCTCTCTCTCTTTCTCTCTCTCTCATATGCACCCACATTTTGGCTTGTCCTAACATCCTGTTTTCCTATTTTGCCTGCCAGAAGCTGAACATTTTTGTTCTTCCTCTTTCCATTCCTTTATGTCAAATCCTAATCTCCCCTGGGCACATGTTTGGCTCACACCTACTAAGTAAAGGTCATGAACTCAATGTATTCAGAAAAGCCAAACAGAAAAAACTATTAATAATTTTCAAAATATTACTGCATTAATATTTTTTATAGAAGAAAAGAAATACCACTTAAAGCTTTAAAATAGCATCAACCACTAAAAATTATATTGGGACTAATCTCTAAATAAGAACACCTTTCCTGAAGAAGCATTTATTGGCTCATTGAAGAAATAATCATAGTGACTATTAGGTTTGTTCCAGGTGGGAACCCTAAAAGTATGTATAGGACAGAATGTGGTTAATGCAAAACTTAGGCTTGGAAAACAATAGCCGCAGGAGTCTGGAGAGTCCCTGGACTTTGTAAATCTAACAGACAGCTGCAGCCAGCATTCCTTCACCCTCCCTCCCTGATGGAGAGGAAGTTTACCCCTCCCTAGCTCTCCTGATGAGGATGACGCCAGAGCTGAAGGATGGATGTGACAGGGGCAGGGGTCCTAGGAGCTGGTTGTTTGATAAAGAATCAATTACAAACGGCTGTTCTGGCCCACTTACTCTCCCAAGGAAAACCCTCTATAAAACCCAAGGCTCCCCACTTTTCTCTCTTGGACGCTCTTTGGCCTCCACCCATCTGCACCCAGATGCTCAAAATAAACAGCATTTTGCTACACATGAGGCTTCGTGCATCTCTCTCTCGGCTGCGGACCTAACAGTGACCATTTCTTAAGTGCCCCCTATGAGCACTATATAATGTATGCTATATTTAATACCTCTAATTTTCAAAAACAATTTAAAAAAAAAAAAGGAGAGAGAATGAGATGAAGAGACTTCACAACTTAATTATATAACTAAGGTTGTGCTCAAAGTCAAGCAGCTTTTAAATGTAGAGCCAACAACACAAGTCAGATCTTTCTCACTTTAAAGTTGACTATTTTCCACTGTAGACTAAAAATATCAAAAAATGTTTAAAGGTAGAAAAAAGAGTTGAAGATGGCGGAGTGGAGGTGACCTCCTGGATTCATGCTCCCGGAGAGGAAGGCATGGATCTCGACCTGCCACAACACTAGAGGATTGCTCCCCCACAAGAACGGTGGGGTAAACCCACGGAGAATCACCGTGGGACACAGAGAACTAGAAAAAACAGAGGTGAATGGGAAATCGGACCGAGATAATTTGGAGAGTGCGGGACGGAAAATAGACAGCAGAGTGCGGGATGGCTGTACCCGCCTCACCAACGAGCGAGGCGGGTTCAGCCCCACAGCAAAGCGGCTTGTTCTCCCCACTGACCTCCACACCCACTCAATCAGGGATCTGACTGAAGTTGGTGCAGAATCACCGCGGGAGACGTGGAGCTCCGAGGACAGGTGACATAAGCGGGAAGGAGCTTAGACTCTGGGGGGTTTCCGGGGGACGCAACGCTTAAAGGGAAAGGCGCGGAATGGCTCTAGGCGAGGGGCCACGAAGGATCGCGGAATTATAGAGTGTTTTTTATTTCTTTTCTTTTTCTTCTTCGGCAGCCCTGTAGCCGGGGAGCTGCCATGGGGCTCTGGTGCTCGCTGGCCCCGGCTCTGGCACCTGCTGAGCTCTGGACATTCTCCCCCAGCGCTGGCGATCGGCGCGGTCGCCATCTTGGAGTCCAAAGCCTAGCCCCTGCGGAACCATAGGGTGCTGCGCGGTCCCGGGCAGCTCTCTTCTCTGGTCCGTGAGCCCACACCAAGAGCTGTTGCTTTGTATGAACTCTGTGGACAGGAGACACCAGTGGGAAAGAGCTTAGACTCTGGGGGATTTCCGCGGGGACGCAACGCTTAAAGGGAAAGGAGCGGAACTACGCTAAGGCGAGGGGCCGCGAAGGATCGTGGAATCATAGAGTGTTTTGTTTGTTTGTTTCTTTCTTTCTTTCTTTTCTTTTTCTTCTTCGGCGGCCCTGTAACCGAGGAGCTACCGTGGGCTCTGGCCTGGTGCCTGCCGAGCTCTGGACATTCTCCCCCAGCGCCGGTGATCGGCTGGCACACGGTCGCCATCTTGGGGTCCACAGCCTAGCTGCTGCAGAACCATAGGGTGCCGGCCGGCTCCCTCCCCTAGTCCGTGAACCCACCCCAAGAGCTCTGGCTTTGTATGAACTCTGTGGATAGGAGACATCAGCGGGGAAAGAGCTAAGACTCTAGGGGAATCTCCGCAGGGACACAGCAATTAAAGGGAAAGGTGCGGAACTGCACTAAGGTGAAAAGCCGCGAAAGGTCACGGAATTACAGATTTTTTTTATTTTTTATTTTTTTAATTTTTAATTTTTTATTTTTTTTCTTTTTCTTTTTCTTTTTTATTTTTTATTATTATTTTATTTTTATTTTATTTTATTTTTGGGGTTTTTTTGTATTATTATTATTTTTTCTTTCTTTCCTTTCTTTTTCTTTTCTTCTCTTCGGTGGCCCTCTAGCTGGGGAAATACTGTGGGCTCCAGTGCTCGCCAGGCCCCTGGCCCTGGTGCCTGCCAGACTCCGGACATTATCCCCAAGCACCGGCGATCAGCGGGTGCATGGTCACCATCTTGGGGTCCACAGCCTAGCCGCTGCAGAACCATAGGGTGCCGGGTGGCTCCCCAGGGGGCTCCCTCCCCTGGACTATGAACCCACACCAAGAGCTCTGGCTTTGTGTGAACTCTGTGGACAGGAGACATCGGCGGCAAACAGCTGAGTCTCTAGGGGATCTCCACAGGGACACGGCTCTCGAAGAGAGAGGGACAGAACAGCGCTAAGGCGAAAAGCAGGAAATGGTCACCGAATTACAGATTTTTTTTCTCTTTCTTTTTTCTTCTTTTCCTCTTTCTTTTCAGCATCCCTCTAGCCGGGGAGCTACTGTATACTCCTGAGCTCGCCAGGCCCCCAGATCTGGTGCCTGCTGGACCCTGAACATTCATCCCCAGTGCCGATGATCTACGGGTGGGTAGTCGCCATTGTGGGGTCCAAGGCCTAGCTGCTGCGGAGCCATAGGGTGTGAGGCGGCTCCTCAGACAGCTCCCCCCCCTGGCCCGTGGACTCTCCCCAGGTCCCCCGCCTGTGTGTGAAAACTGAGGGCTTCCCCAGATGCAAGAGTGTGGAGCGTGGACTTTGGGGACATTGGGACAGGCTAGACCTTCGCACATGGGAGCTGTAGCAGCTGGTGCACTGAGCAAGAGAGGGCACCGCCTCCTCCCCCGAGCCAGTGGCTTTCCTGTGGAAAGAGACAGAAACCACCCCTCTAGAGGAAGAAACAAAAGACAGGAAAAAAAAAGAGAGAGAGACTTTCTGCTTGCAAATCATGTGAATCCTGCCTGCTAACTGAAAGTCCACAACACAGTGACTTAACTTGCTGAATCGGTCTTAGGTCAAACCAATCCTCTGGGGTTGGACCCATCTGAAGCAGCCCGTCAACTGAGATAGAAAAAACTCTACACAACACACAACAGTCTCCCCCTCTGGACAAAGGAAGCAACATACCTAGATTGTTTCACAGCCTAAGAACAGACTACAAGGCGTACTATTAGCCAGACTAAAGCTGTGAGAAAAGATCTAACAATAGATCCAGATGGGAAGGGTTCAGCAGAAAATGATGGGAAGCACAAAGAACCAAACGGAAACCTTGCCCCCAAAGAGAAATACCAGCTAACTACCAATTGACATAAACCAGATTCAAAATACCAACATGTCACAGGAAGAATTTCAGTTATGGATTATAAATAAGCTGAATAATATACAAGAAAAAATAGATAACCAACACAAAGAAAGCACAAAGAAAATCCAGGATTTGGAAGAAAAATTCACTAAGGAAATTGAAATATTGAAGAAAAACCAAACTGAACTCCTAGAAATGAAGAATTTATTCAGGGAGCTACAAAACAAAGTGGAAAGTCTCAAGAACAGGGTAGATCAAACAGAAGAAAGAACCTCAGAGATTGAAGATAACTCTTTCCAATTAAATAAGTCAGTCACAGAGATAGAGCAAAGAAATAAGAAAAAAGATCAGAGTCTACAAGAAATGTGGGATTATGTGAAGAAGCCTAATGTGAGAGTTATCGGCATCCCTGAGGGTGAAGAAGATAATAAGCAAGGGCTGGATAAGCTATTTGAAGGCATAATAGAGGAAAATTTCCCAGGCCTTTCTAAAACTCTAGATATACAGGTTCAAGAAGCTCAAAGAACACCTGGGAGATTCATAGCAAATAGGAAAACACCACACCATGTAGTCATCAGACTGACCAAAATATCCACTAAAGAGACCCTTCTTCAAGCTGTAAGGAGAAAGAAACAAGTAACATACAAAGGAAAGCCCATTAGAATTATGCCAGATTTCTCAACTGAAACCTTACAAGCAAGAAGAAGTTGGGGCCCCATTCTCACTCTTCTGAAACAGAATAATGCCTAGCCTAGAATCTTGTACCCAGCTAAGCTAAGTTTTCCATACAAAGGAGAAATTAAGACATTCTCAGATAAACAAAGACTGAGGGAATTCACCAAGACAAGACCAGCTCTCCAAGAAGTACTCAAAAGAGAGTTACACATAGATCAACATGAGAGACCCACGAATGTAAAACCACTCAAGAGCTAAAGATCAAATTCCAGCCACCACAATGGCTCAAGAGAGAAAACATAGCAATGAAGTTCTACTCAACAAAATGAACAGAAATCTGTCCCACTTGTCAGTTCTCTCAATAAATGTCAATGGCCTGAATTCCCCACTCAAGAGACATAGACTGGCCCAATGGATAAAAAAACACAAACCAAGTATTTTCTGTCTTCAAGAAACTCACCTAACCTGCAAAGATGCATTTAGACTGAAAATAAAAGGATGGAAATCGATATTTCAAGAAAATGGTAGCCAAAAGAAAGCTGGTGTGGCAGTTTTAATTTCCAATAACTTAGTTTTTAAACCAACAAAAGTAATAAAAGACAAAGATGGTTACTACATACTGGTGAAAGGCACAATTCAACAAGAAGACATAACCATACTTAATATATATGCACCCAACTTAGACACACCCAGATTCATAAAGCAAACCCTACTTGATCTGAACCAAATGATAGACAACAATACTGTATTAGCTGGAGACTTTAACACCCCATTGACAGTACAGGACAGATCCTCCAAACAGAAAATAAGCAAAGAAATAATGGACTTAAATAGAATACTAGAACAAATGGGCCTGACTGACATCTACAGGACATTCTACCCAAAATCCACTTAATATACACTCTACTCATCAGCTCATGGGACATTCTCTAAGATTGATCCTATCCTAGGACATAAAGCATGTCTTAAAAAATTTAAAAAAATAGAAATCATACCATGCATCTTCTCAGATCACAGTGGAATAAAAGTAATAATGAACCCTAACAGAAACTCTCATTCCTACTCAAAGTCATGGAAGCTAAACAACCTTCTCCTGAACAATCATTTCATAAATGAGGAAATCAAGATGGAAATCAAAAGATTCTTTGAACTAAATGAAAAAGGAGATACAAGTTATCCAAATTGGTGGGACACAGCTAAAGCAGTCCTAAGCGGAAAGTTTATTTCCATAAATGCCTATATGAAAAAGACAATTCACTATTTGCAAATAGACAACCTAATGAATAGACTCAAAGAGCTGGAGAAGGAAGAACAGACTGACCCCAAACCCAGCAGAAGGAGAGAAATTATAAGATCAAATCAGAATTAAATGAAAAGGACAACAAAAATACCATAAGGGAAATTAATAAAACAAAAAGTTGGTTCTTTGAAAAGATAAACAAAATAGACACACCTCTGGCTAGACTAACCAAGAGCAGAAAAGAAAAATCCCTAATAACTTCCATCAGGAACATGAAAGGAGAAATCACAACTGATGCCACAGAGATACACGATATCATCTATGAATTCTACAAAAATCTTTATGCACACAAACTGGAAAATGTGGAGGAAATGGACAAATTTTTAGAAACACATAGCCTTCCCAAGCTCAATCACGAAGAAATAGAATTCCTGAATAGACCAATATCAAGAACTGAAATTGAAACAGCAATAAAAAACCTTCCCAAAAAGAAAAGCCCTGGTCCACATGCGTTCACACCTGAATTTTACCACACATACAAAGATGAACTAGTGCCCATCCTACATAAACTATTCTCCAATATCAAGAAGGATGGAATTCTCCCCAACACATTTTGCCAAGCCAATATAACATTGATACCAAAACCAGGAAAGGATGCAACAAAAAAAAGAAAACTACAGACCAATTTCTCTCATGAACATAGATGCAAAAATTCTCAATAAAACCCTAGCAAATCATGTCCAAGTACTTACTAAAAAAATAATTCATCACGACCAAGTAGGCTTCATCCCAGAGATGCAGGGGTGGTTCAACATACGAAAATCTATAAATGTAATTCACCACATAAATATAAGCAAAAATAAAGACCATATGATCCTCTCAAAAGATGCAGAAAAAGCATTTGACAAAATTCAACACCCTTTTATGATAAGAACGCTTAACAAAATAGGCATAAACGGGACCTATCTAAAAATAATACAAGCCATATATGACAAACCCACAGCCAACATCATACTGAATGGGGAAAAATTGAAAGCATTCCCAATCAGAACTGGAACCAGACAAGGCTGCCCACCATCCCCATTACTTTTCAACATAGTATTGGAAGTCCTTGCAAGAGCTATCAGGCAAGAGAGCAGAATCAAGGGTGTCCAAATAGGCAAAGAAGAGATCAAACCCGCACTCTTCACTGATGATATGATGTTATATCTGGAAAACCCCAAGGACTCAACCAAGAGATTCCTGGAATTAATTAATGAATTCAGTAAAGTCTCAGGTTATAAAATCAATACACACAAATCAGAGGCATTCATATATGCCAATAACATTCAATCGGAGAACCAAATTAAGGACTCAATACCCTTCAAAATAGCAACAAAGAAAATAAAATATTCAGGAATATATTTAACTAAAGAGGTAAAAGACCTCTATAGAGAGAACTATGAAACTCTGAGGAAGGAAATTGCAGAACATGTAAATAGGTGGAAAACCATACCATGCTCGTGGATTGGAAGAATCAACTTTGTTAAACTGTCTATACTACCCAAAGTAATCTACAGATTCAATGCAATCCCTATTAAATTACCAACATCATTTTTCACAGATTTGGAAAAAATAATTATACACTTTGTATGGAATCAGAGAAGACCCCGTATAGCAAAAGCAATCTTAAGCAATAAAAACAAAATGGGAGGTATTAATTTGCCAGACTTCAAACTATACTACAAGGCTGTGGTTCTTAAAACTGCCTGGTATTGGCACAAGTGCAGGGACACAGACCAGTGGAACAGAACAGAAAACCCAAATATAAAACCATCCTCATATAGCCATCTAATCTTTGACAAAATAGACAAAAACATACTCTGGGGACAAGAATTCGTATTCAATAAATGGTGCTGGGAAAATTGGATAGCCACAGGTAGAAGACTGAAACAGGACCCACAGATTTCACCTCTCACAAAAATCAAATCACGGTGGATAACAGATTTAAACCTTAAATGGGAAACGATTAGAATTCTAGAAGAAAATGTAGGAAAGACTCTTACAGACATTGGTCTAGGCAAAGAATTTATGAAGAAGACCCCTAAGGCAATCACAGCAACAACAAAAATAAACAAATGGGACCTGATCAAATTAAAAAGCTTCTGCACAGCCAAAGAAACAGTCACGAGAATAAACAGACAGCCTACAGAATGGGAAAAACTTTTTGCATACTACACATCAGATAAAGGACTGATAACAAGAATCTATTTAGAACTCAGGAAAATCAGCAAGAAAAAATCAAATAACCCTATCAAAAAGTGGGCAAATGACATGAATAGAAATTTTTCAATAGAAGATAAAATGGCCAACAAACATATGAAAAAATGCTCAACATCCCTAATTATCAGGGAAATGCAAATCAAAACCACAATGAGATATCACTTAACACCAGTAAGAATGGCCTTTATCAAAAAGTCCCAAAACAACACATGTTGTTGTGGATGCAGAGAGACAGGAACACTCATACACTGCTGGTGGGACTGCAAACTAGTGCAACCCCTGTGGAAAGCATTATGGAGATACCTTAAACAGATTCAAGTAGACCTACCATTCGATCCAGCAATCCCATTATTGGGCATCTACCGAAAGGAACAAAAGTCATTCTATAAAAAAGACACCTGTACCCGAATGTTTATAGCAGCACAATTCACAATTGCAAAGATGTGGAAACAACCCAAATGCCCATCAATCCACGAATGGATTAGTAAACTGTGGTATATGTATACCATGGAGAATTACTCCACTATAAGAAATAACAGTGATACGACATCTCTTTGGTTCTCCTGGAGAGAGTTGGAACCCATTATATTAAGTGAAGTATCCCAAGAATGGAAAAACAAGCACCACATGTACTCACCAGAAAATTGGTTTCCCTGATCATCACCTAAATGCACATCGGGGAAGGATACCAATTGGATATCAGACTGAGACGGGGGGTGGGCGGAGGTGATGGGTGTACACCTACATGATGAGTGCATTGCGCACCATCTGGGGAATGGTCATGCTTGAAGGTGCTGACTCGGGGAGGTGGGGGTGGGGGGAGAGGACGGAGGTATGACTACATGGTGAGTGCCAGGTGCACTGTCTGGAGAATGGACACGCTTGAGGCTCTGACTCAGGGTGTTGGGCAGGACATGGACAATGTATATAACCCGAGCTTTTGTACCCCCATGATGAGCTGAAATTTAAAAAAAAAAAAAAAAAGGTAGAAAAAAAGAGGAAAAAATCACCCAGTAACATAATCTGACATACTGACATAGAGCTGCCCAGTAGAACTTTTAGTGGTGACAGAAGTGTTCTATATTTGTGCTGCCCAACATGGTAGCCACTAGCCACATGTACACTTAAAGCGTGGCTAACATGAGTAAAGAACTGAATGTTTAATTTTAATTTAAAATAAGCCATTGTTTCACTCTAATCTCAATGTAATTCATTATAATTGATGTCTATGGGACCCTGTTCCCTTCTTAAGTGCAAACCTGGTGCTCAGGGTCTTCCTACATGGGAGAAAGGATACAGAGACACAAGAATAAGAGAAGAATAATGGCCAAACCCATACATATCTCTTGGAACCCACAAATAAACTGCAGTATCTAGAAGACACACCCTACAATACGATCAAATTAGCAGTCTCTGCTTTAGGTAAGCGAGAGTGGGGAAATGGAACACACAGCTGTAGCTCTCCACAGTCAGATGAGTAAGCTGCTAGCATGAACATGGCAAACATCTACACGTTTATTTTTTTTTCTTTTAACTTTTTTCATAGAAATCTTTGCCAGTAAGAAATTGTGTGTGTGTGTGTGTGTGTGTGTGTGTGTGTGTGTGTGTGTGTGTGTGTGTGTGGTCATATGTACTGAACCCTCATCTTTATTATTTCTGTCTTTGGATGAAGTTTTATCTTTGTCTATAGGGTGTGCTCAAGCTACAGTACCTCTGGTTTAGGTTGAGAACTGCGCAATCACAGGCAAAGCTAATGTCAAAAAAGGAGCTGAGAGAGTTAGACCAATTGATAGGTTAAGAGGAGGAAAGGAACGTAATCAATGCTTCCAAGACAATTATGTACATAGGAAAGCATTAAGAGGCCCTTGGGGCAGCTGGGCAGCCCATGTCTGGAGTAGGTGCTGGGGCTAACCACACCTCTTGCTTCTACCATCAGGGCCAGAGCACCTCCTGCCCCAGGGGTTCCTGGAGGCGCCTGATCCTGCTGTGGACCTACCTGTGATACTCAGTCAATGGAGGTCCACTGCAGACAGGCACAGGCTCTGAGGTTATGACTCCCTGAGTTTACTCACAGCCACCTCCCTAGAGAGCAGGACTGCAGATAAGTTTGAAGTATTATCTGACCATGTATATATATATTTACTAACTACACATTTTTAAAAAATTTTTTTAGATTTACCAATGTCTTAAACCTATTTTTTTTTTGGTTCAATATTTCTTCTTCTCACTCCCTCTTGCCTGTTCTTTCTTCAAAATGTTTTTTTTTTGTATCACAGGCTTGACTCCTCCCTTTAGCTCTTTGAAGAGTGTGAGCATAGTTCTCTGAAGGTTCCTTCTGCATTTTACTTCTAACTGTGGTTCCCAGACTGTGGCTTCCCTTCTGTGGCCTCTGCTGACTCTCAGTGAGATGTACATTTCCTAAAATGTTGGTAATTAATTTTTTAATGTTATCTGCTCAGCAGCAATTGTTCTCTGCAAGAATCTACAGAGGGATTCTCTCTCCATGGGTCAGTTCAGTGTTCCCTCTGCTAGGGCACTGAGGCTTCACCTATCTTTAAGGTAGTTTCTGGGCTCAGAGCCCCAGCACGCAGTGAGATTTCACACGCACACCCATGCATGGTGCAGACTTGGATTCCAACTTCTCACATACTGCACTCACAGTACAGTGCAGATGTCAGCCCCCTCAGCTGATTTCCCAGGCCAGAAGACAGAAACATTCTCCTCCTATACCTGCTCCTGCCCCTCATCTGGCTTTGCACAGCTTCCCCACAAGCACAGGCACAGCCTAGATTTCATCCCCATGTGGAGACGTGTAACTTGGGCTCTAAGGTACATGTCTGGCTCTGATAACCCCTTGGGCCACTCCTTTGAAGCCAACTTCAAACTCCATTCACTGCTTTAGCACAGGGCTCCCTCTTGTTACTGTAACTGAAGTTCTGTTGAACCTAAATTACACAAAACACTTTTGTCATATTTTTATCAAGCATTATCGGGTGGTCAGAGTGTGAGGAGGGCCTTCCTGAGTCAGTTCAAGTACCTTCTTGTCTGAAAGTTTCCAAGTCTCCTTTCCATGCGTGTCGTTCTTGTTGCACATGAACCACCCACCCTGTTGGTGCAGGCAGCCATTGCTTCAGGGAGGGGCTAGAACCCTGCAGAGAATACAGGAATCAGTGTTCACCTTTGCCTTCTGAAACGGGCAAGAGCAATATTTTATTAAATGATTTTATTAATTATAGACAACAGCAAAATAAGGGAACTCCCTCCCCAACTCCACAGGGATGGAGAAGGAAGGAGGAGCAGGAAAGAGGATGGGGGCTGGGGGGGGGCAGGAAAGGCCTTCCTGACTCATTCTGTGTGGTCATTGAGCGGTTGGTTCTCTGGGCTTGATAGTGTCTAGACTGATTCTCTCTCTCATGGGGCATTTTCACAGGTTCCTTGGATACCCCTCTTCCCCCTTCTGGGCCTCTGCCACCTGCTTTCCCACAGGTAATGCACTCTCAGCATGAGCATTGATCACTCTCAATTTGGCCCCCAGTTCTTGACTGGTCCATTTCCACACAGACTCTCTATTGGGGTTCTATTCCTCCTCCATGTGGCTCTCTCAACAAAGTTCCCTTAAGCTACTACGTTTACATGATGAAAAATATGTTCACTTGATTTATGCTTAGTGACGCAATTTCTTCCCTACTGGTAGCGCCTACTCTGCTACCATAGGCTATTTCAGCAGGGTCTCCCTCTCTGGCTCTCTCAGATGTGGATCAGACACCTGTTGGGTGCATCCCCAGGCTGCAGGGGACACACATCAAGTTCTCTCAATGGTCTCATTGGGGCCCACTGTCACCAGAATTGAGGTGAGGTGAGGGGTGGGCACCCAGGTGGTGAGGAGGCAATGGAAACCACAGTTTTCTCCAAAAAAAATTGTCTTTCACGTCCTCTCCAAACTCTACCCTTTCTATGTTTTCAGAATAAGTGTGAGCTTAAGAGTCTTACAACCAGTTTTCAGAAACTCCTCTGCAAATTCTGCATGTGGGAGGTATTTGCCCAAGACCTTTGCTTTTCACCTTCCAAGTGCTGTGGGGGGTTATGAAGGATCTGATGATGTGTGTGGAGGGCAGGGGAGGTGGTGAAGGGAGCTGAGGGACTCTGATTGCCATCTCTTCTCTAAATCTGGGATTCTGTACCGCTTTCTTCATACATGACTTTGGACAAACTGTTTCACTTCTCCAGGCCTGTTTCTTTGGGTGCAAAGTGTTCTGCCTGCTCAGCAGGGTGCTGCTCTGAAACTATTGAAATGGGGAATGAAGAGCATGCCCTGCACACCCAACAATGATTCTTCTGTCTCCTCCTGCCCCAGAGCCCGTGCCCCATCCCCACATCCTGGCTCAATCACCATCCATCACACTAGGCTGGCACAACATCGCCCTGGAGTACAGGACCCCAGGGGCCACAGGGGACCTGAACGTGACCTGGGAGAGCAGGGGCCTCCCCAGGGAGCTGGAGCAGAGAGGGACACCAGGACCAGTCCCCGGCCCCTGGGCCCCAGCTGTAAGCCTGCACCTGAGCCAGACCAACACCAGCCTCACCTGTGTGGTCAGCAACCATGTGGACAAGAAAACTGACACCAAAGACCTTGAGGTCATCTGTTGTACTGAAGAAATCACCCAGTGTTTCTAATTCTGGGGACACTCCTTTCCCAGAAGATTGAGGGTAGGGTGGGATGTTGCTTACCATTCCCAGGAAATGTGATATTCCAGCCTTCCCAGCTCTGGGGGATGATACCACGTGGGAAGATCCAGAGACAATAAAAGTTGGTTTGTGCCCTAGGAAACTATGGAGGGTGGTTAGGAGGGAGAAATCAGGACTTTTACCAGGGGAAAAGAACAGGTTTAAAAGGACTGATGCTTATCTTTGCTCTATTCTGAATCCCCCTTGAAGCACCTTTGAGTGAATACAGAATGGTATTTGTAATGAGTGACCTCAAAAGGGAAGCCAGCATCGGAGGAGGAAGACACAGGGGTGAGCATTTCACTCATAGTATTAAAGTAGAGCTTTCCATAGTCAGAGTCATGCAGAAATGGAATGGACTGCTTTGAGACACTGTGAGGTCCCTGTTACGAGCACAGTCACTTGGTGGGGTTTTTATAAAGCACAGGTTAGAGTAGGATCCAGGTGGTGAGTTTCCATCCAATGGGGACATTCTCAGCCTATAAGAAACTCTCTGGGGCTAGGATTATCTCCAGCCCCAAAGACCCAGGTCCCCGAAACTGTCGAGTAGAGCGGTTGAGCACTGAGCCAGCCCCTGCAGGGAGCACAGCAGCCCCAGGGTCCAGTCACCCAGAAGCCTCCCTCTCTCTTCCTGCTCTGTGTCTGACCCTGCAGGGACTAGAGCTCTATTCTGCTTCCCACTGCTGTGGATGGTGCTGGCAAAAGGCCTTCTGCTCCTCAGGCTACTTGGGAAGTTGGGAGTTGAGCTCATGAAGAAAAAGTTCCCAGCAGAAGAAGGAAGGGAGAGCTGCCCAAGCAGCCTTGACAATTGGATGGGACTTTATTTCATTTTTTTGTGATTTGTCAAGAATTGTAAATCATATGTTTGTTGGCCATTCTTCTGTCTTCTTTTGAAAAAATTCTATTCATGTCCTTTGCCCACTTTTTGATAGGGTTGTTTGATATTTTCCTGCTGATTTTCCTGAGCTGTAAATAGATTCTAGTTATCAGTCCTTTATTGGATATGTAGCATGCAAAAGTTTTTTCCCATTCTGTAGGTTGTCTGTTTGCTCTCGTGACAGTTTCTTTGGCTGTGCAGAAGCTTTTTAATTTAATCAAGTCCCATTTGTTTATTTTTGTTGTTGCTGTGATTGCTTTTGGGATCTTCTTCATAAATTCTTTGCCTATGCCAATATCTATAAGAGTCTTTCCCATATTTTCTTCTAGAATTCTAATAGTTTCACACCTAAGGTTTAAGTCTGTTATCCACTGTGATTTGATTTTTGTGAGAGGTGTAAGGTGTGGGTCCTGTCTCAGTCTTCTACATGTGGCTATCCAGTTTTCCCAGCACCATTTATTGAATAAGGATCCTTTTCCCCAGAGTATGTTTCTGTCTACTTTGTCAAAGATTAGATGGCTATATGAAGATGGTTTTATATCTGGATTCTCAGTTCTGTTCCACTGGTCTGTGTCCTTGTTACTGTGCCAATACCAAGCTGATTTAATAACCACAGCCTTGTAGTATAGTTTAAAGTCTGGTAAGTCAAATGGTTTATCCTCATCTATTGAAATGATCATATGATCTTTGAATTTGCATTATCTCAAGCTCTTAGCACACAAACAACAACAAGGAAAGAAAATGATAGACCAATATTGTTATGAATAAAGATGTAAATATCCTCAATAAAATTCTAGCAGACAGAATTCAGCAGCATATGAAAGAAATAATCCACCAAGAACAAGTGGGCTTCATACCAGCGATGCAAGGATGGTTCAACATACATACATCCATAATTGTGATTGACCACATAAATAGAAGCAAAAACAAAGATCATATGATCATTTCAATAGATGAGGAAAAAGCATTTGACCATATGATCTTTGACCACATAAATAGAAGCAAAAACAAAGATCATGTGATCATTTCAATAGATGAGGAAAAAGCATTTGACCATATGATCTTTGTTTTTGCTTCTGTTTATGTGGTCAATCACAATTATGGATGTATGTATGTTTAACCATCCTTGCATTGCTGGTATGAAGCCCACTTGTTCTTGGTGGATTATTTCATTCATATGCTGCTGAATTCTGTCTGCTAGAATTTTATTGAGGATTTTTACATCTTTATTCATAACAATATTGGTCTATCATTTTCTTTCCTTGTTGTTGTTTGTATGCTAAGAGCTTGAGATCATGCAAATTCCTCTTTCCACTGCACAGGAAGATAACTTTGGGTCCACTGGCTGGGCCTGAGGCTTAGGTCCAGCTTAGCACAGGTGGAAAGAAAGTTGGCTTTGGTTGACTTGCATGATGTGCCCTAGACACTCCCCCGAATACACACACACAAACATGCACACACTATTCAACACAGCCAAGGGAGGCCTACGTGAGATCTGGAAAGGAAGCCTCAGACCAGTCCCTGTGGGAGCTTCCACCCCCCCATGCTGCCTCCTTTGACCCTAACTCAGCACCCAGAACCCAGGTCCTATCTCCCTCCCCTATGGCACAGTCAACACCTCTGCACAGCTCCCACACCTGGGCTTGTGTTCTCCGAATTATACACACTAGCAACACAGCAGAGGTGGTGGGGATTTGCTACCTGCACTATCAGACAGGGTCCCCTTGGGAAGGTTCTGGAGAAGAGTCAGAATCCTTCTGAGCAATAGACCAAGAGCCCTCACCTGGCAAGGGTGAGGATCCTGAGAGTAAGGACAGCATGGGGAGGTGTCCCAGAATGTAACCAGGCTATGAGTACCCATAGAACCTATGGTTGTGAAGTCGGGCTAACATAGACCATGGGGGGTGGAGCTAAACTGCAGCTGGGAGAGGCCGGTGTTTGCAGGCTTCAGGCTCAGACCACACGTGTCCCGGTGGTGCTGATTCTCCTGCTTCCTTCAATCAAAAGATATTCATGGCCCACCCTGGTTTATGGACCTCACTGTAGACAGTACTCACAGGCCCCTTTTCTTCCACATGTAGTTCATCGAGGCTCTGGAATACAAGACAGAGGGGTCCTGGAGCAGCTGAGGGATAAAGTGGCCCCAGAGGGACCTGCAGAGCCAGTGCCCACTGACAGGCTCTGCTCATGAAATTACAAAAAACGCAAAGCATTACATTGACACCAGTTACAACTTTTTGTTAGTAAATGGTGTTGATTGTCCAGAAATACATGCACAGGCAACAGGGCCAGAAGTGGAAGATACCTGGGTTTGGAAGCCCAAGGCTGGGCAGTGAAGGACTTGGGAGTGCCCTGGATGGCCAGTGGCCCCAGGCATCAACTTGTTCTTACCTACCTGAGACTTCTGTTTCATCAGCTCTTCATAGTGGATGCCACCATCTGCAACTCTGTGGTCCTCCTGCAATCACGCACCTGAGCCACACACAGACAATCCTTAAATCTGTGCCTTGGAGACCTGTATCCCTCCCACTGCCATGAACACCAAAGCCGTGGCCACATGTACCATCCCATCTGCAGGAGACCCCCCTGGCACCCACATTCAAGAGAAAGAGGACCAAGATCTAGTGGAGGAGGGGAGGTATCTGGGCCTGGAAGGAGAAGTACAACCTGCCTCTTTCTGGTTCCATCTTCTTCTTTTTCTTCCTACATGTCTTCCAAAGGTATGATATAGCTCCCAGGGTCAACATCAAAACCACAATAGCCCTTAGCATGTCTGGCAGCTGTCTAGCCACGTCCCATCCATGTGCATCTGTTTCCCTCATACAAATAATGAACAAAATTAAAGCAGCAGAGAACTTGAGATACACGTTTCCAAGGGAAAACAGAGGGAGAACTCCAGTGGAGAGGCAAGAAGGTGTTTGGTGCACAGGCTGAAGAGTACAGACCATGGCAGGTCCATTCATTCAACCAGACACCGAGCTGCTGCTTGTGGTAGGGATACTGGGATGAATAAGGTGATGTCCATGCCCTAAAGCAGCTCATCACCCAGGAGAGAAGACTGAGAAAATATCAACTGCCAGACAGAGGAACCCTGCTGCAACACAGGTTTACACCTTGTGCTAGGGCTTCAGGAGCGCCTTCCAGAGGTGTGGGTACACTGAGTCTTGAGGGAGGAGTAGGACTTTCCAGATATTCACAGGGGGTCACTTCAGGAATGAGGAGCACCATGTTCAGAGAATGGCTGTGTCAAACGTCATCCGTGGGAGTTGCCTGAACCCCCACTGTGGCAAGGCAGGGAAGAGGACATGGAAGAGGGTCACAGGTGGTTTTAAGTGACACTGACATATCAGATCCTCCAGCAGTTCCTGGAGGAAAAAAAGACAGGGATGCACTCAGAGTCCCAGTCATTCATTCATTCCAGGAACACTGGTTATGATCAAACTTTTCCAGAAGCTGGCTTGGAACAGAGATGCAAAGGAAAACAAGACATGGCCTTGGCCTCAAGGTTGTCCAGTCTACAGAGGAGACCCAGACACAAATCTATCATTACTGCTTAGTGTGGGGGGGCCACAGGAAGCTCCCTAAGGAGGTGGTGCCTGAGGGCAGGACAGGCTACATCACTTGCAGGCCCTGTGCAAAATGAAAACAGGGAGCCCTTGTTCAAATTGACTAACAGCACAATTTTAAACAAAGACCCTTAAGTGTGGGGCCCTGTGCCACTACCCAGTCTTCATCCCACGAAGCCTGCCTGCCTCAGGGAAATCCTTCAGTGGCAGTACGACAAGACGGGAAGGACATGGAACTAGGGATGGCTGATGGGAGAGGACACAGCATGCCCAGAAGCTCAGAATCTTGCAATGACAGGACACGTTCAGGGAACTACAGGCAGCACTTCGGTGTGAAGCGAGTAGGTGAGGCCAGCAATGTGGGTGGAGGAATATCTAAGAACAAAATCCTATAGCAGGTAGCTGGAATCAGGTTCCCACAGGTGACACAGACAATGACATAATCCCATCTGCTTTCCCCAAAGCCCACTCTGGACATCTGGTGGAGGACAGATGGAGTGGGAGAGCCATGGGAAGGCTGAAGCCTTGACCAGCAGGGACATAGTGGGTGGCTGGAAGAGGAGGGCACGGATGGGAGAGATGGTCAAAGGCAGAAGTGAGGTGACTGGGACTCCCAGGCTTCTGAGTGGGTGACCAGGTAGACGGTGACGCTAATACACATGGCAGGGAGAAAAGCCTAGACCCTCAGCCCCAAGTGCTGCCTGAGCTCCACATGCCCCTTCCCACTCATCTTGGGCACAGATGTCCCCAAGATCTTTGGTGGCACTTTTCTGTTCCATGTGGTTGCTGACCACACAGGTGATGCTGGCATTGGGTTGGCTCAGGGGCAACCTCACAACCAGGGTCCAGCGGTCGAGGGCTGGTCCTGGTGTCCCTCTCTGCTCCAGTTCCGTGGGGAGACCCCTGCTCTCCCAGGTCACATTTAGGTTCCTTGTGTCCCCTGGAGCCCTGCACTCCAGGGTGACATTGCACCAACCTAGTGCGATGGATGGTGACTGAGCCAGGATATGGATATGGGGCACGGGCTCTGGTGCAGGAGGGGAAAAAAGAAAGAGTCTCGTTTGTAGAGAATATTCCACATCATACTTTCTCCTCATTTTCTCACAGAAGCCATGACTTTCACCCTGTAAGAAAAGTGGGTGTGTCTTACAGGTAAAACACAGTTTGTCTAAAGCTAAACACTGAGCAGATGACAATAAGAAAGGGAGCCCCTCAGTCAGCTCTCTGAGGCTTCACTATATTGAACAAGTCTGAAAAATCTCCCAAAGGAAATAAAGGCTGGACTCCACCTACTCAGGGCCCATTATTTCTAAGACATTGGGGTCTTTGTTGGAAGAGGAAGAAGTCTAGGGCAGAAGGGCTTGTCCTGCCCAGCCCAGGGTCCTTCCCCTGCATCTCCAGCTGACATGACACCTGGGACTGCACAGCCCTGTGGGGCACGACTTCAGGCCAGCTCTGGGAGGCCAGAGAAAGCCCCTCGCTCCTGAGAGTAGACACTCTGGTGGAAGATGCAGTGGCAGCGACAAGGAACAACATCTCCGAGCGTGGTTACAACATGCCATTGAACTTGAGGTACAGACTGGAACAGAGGAGGCAGATACGTAAGCCAGTCTTAGAAAGCACATGGGACCTAACGCTGCAAACTTGCTCTCCCCTTAGCAGGATATTTCTCTATGCAGGAGAAACTTTAGGGAAAGAAAGTCTTGGGTAAACAGTTTTCCTAAGCAGTGTAAACATTCTACAACTATCCAGGTTTTGAGAGCTGGGTTTGTGGAGTCCTGAGTGAGTCTAGGGCTGGGGCTGAGAGGAGAGGGAACAGGGAGGACTCGATATGTGTGGACTTCCGACTGTGGTACACAGAATAGTGCCCCCAAAGATTTCCACACTGTAGTCCAGGCAACCTGGGAATAGGTTAGGTTACATGGCAAGGGGAATTAAGGTAGCACATAGAATTAAGGTTGCTTATCAGCTAACATTGAAATGGGGAGATTGTTCTGGATTATCCAGATGGGCTCAATGTAACCACAAGAATCCTTAGAAGTGACAGAAGGAAGGAGAGGAGGTAAGAGGGGTTGAGAAGGACTCGACCCACCGTTGCTGGCTTTGAAGATGGAGGAAGGTGGCCACGGCCAGGAACATGGACTCTCCCCTGGAGCCCCCAGAAAGGACACAGCCTCCCAACACCTTGATTTTAGCTCAGTGCAACCTGTGTCAGACTTCGACCTACAGCATGCTGACTTAATACATTTCTGTTGTTTTAAGCTACTACTTCTTCGTAATTTGTTCCTTTTTTTTTTTTTTTTTTTTTTGAGGCAGAGTCCCTCTCTGTCATCCTGGCGCGCCGTGGCATCAGCCTAGCTCACAGCAACCTCAAACTGCTGGACTCAAGCAATCCTTCTGCCTCAACCTCCCAAGTAGCTGGGACTACAGGCATGTGCCACCATGTCTGGCTAATTTTTTAATCTATATATTTGAAGTTTTCCAGCTAATTTATTTCTACTTTTAGTACAGATGGGGGCTCGCTCTTGCTCAGGCTGGTCTCGAATTCCTGAGCTCAAGCAATCCACCTGCCTCGGCCTCCCAGAGAGCTAGGATTACAGGCCTGAGCTACCATGCCCGACCAGTAATTTGTTCTTAAAAAAATGGAAAACTACTATACAAATTAAGTAATATTAGTCCTGGAAAGGATGATTGACATTATTGGAACAATTGCTATTTCACTCTATTTCCATTTCCCCTCCCAAAACACTGAAGTGATTTTCTCCCTGGTATCAATCTCAGCTCTGGTCTCATCTCTGGTATCCTCACTTGCCCTATTTTCACAGGAGCTGATACAGTCTGAAGGCTGTGTCTGAATGGAATCCTGCAAAAGGGGCCAATGTGGCAAAGGAGAAGTTAAGCCATGGGCTGGAGGGACGGGGTGTCACTCACCATAGACAGTAAGCCGGAAAAACTGCATAACTTCTCTTCCTTCCGTTAACGTGGCTTGAGCTCGGTACTGCCCACTGTCCTCAAGAGTCAGGTTCTCAATCTTCATGAAGGCCAAGCTGGGGACCTGGACCCTCTGCTTGAATTTGTCCTGGAGGCCGAACCATCTTGGAGACTGGACGCCTCTCTGGACTCGAAACATGACCGTGTAGCCTGACTCAGGGCTGAAGCTCCAGGAGAGCTCCTCCAGCTCAGGTTCCCAAACTGCTCCCGGCTTCTTGGTCACATCAAACATGACAGATTCTCCTGAGATCCCCTTCAGAGGAATGTGGGCTCTGGAATCCTTAACTGCAGAGCCATTTGCCCCAGAATGCTGAGCCACAGCACCGCAGACACCTGGGGCATTAGAAACAGGAAATGCAAGTGTTTTACCATCAAGAACAAATAAGGCAACCACAGAACTTTTCTTCTTAATCAAATGCATCCAAAATTCCTCTTTCTAGGAAGGCAGCCTAGTACAATGAATTGGAGTAATTTTGGGATCAAGTCTGGTTCTCATGGAGTATAACCTTGAACAGGCTAAATTGCCTAACTGTCAGTTTCCTTACTGTCCCAAAATCATAGTATGAATTAAATGAAACCATAGATCAAAAGAACCTAGTACGTTTTCTGGCACTTGCTAAGTGCATAAATGCAAGAGGCAGCTTCAAAAGTGTCTCCCAAAGGTCTCTCCCCCGCTCCTGTGTACATCAATGTGTAATCTTCTCCCCTGGAGTGTGGGCTGCACTTAGCGACCTGCTTCTAAGGAACACAATACAGCAAAAGTATTGGGGCCTTTTCAGTGCCTAAGAACCCTAGAGGTCTAGTTTTTCCCTCCCTCACAATGAGACCCAATCACACTATATTTTCATAACTACTGTGGGAAATTTTATGATGGCTTTTTTTCAATGTTTTCTTTATTTAAAGATTCTTCTGGCAATATTTATTAATAAAGAAGAAAAAAACAACAAAAATTTAATGTCCAGCCCTGCTCCCCAGGATACATGGGGAGTGAGGTTACAGACATATTTACCAAAATCTACGGTTCCCCCTGTCAGGGGGCACGTTCTTGCCGGAAGGGGGGCTGTTATGGATTGAATTGTGTTCTTCAAAAAAGACATGTTGAAGTCCTAAAAGCAGCAACTCAGAACGTGCCTTGCTTGGAAATAGAGTCTTTGCAGATACAGTCAAGGTAAGGTGAGGTCATCAGGCTGTGGCCCACTCCAACATGACGGGCGTCCTTATGAAAAGGGGAAACTTACACACAGACACCAACATGCACGGAGGGAAGCTGAGGGGAAGAGACACAGGGAGGATGCATGTGAAGATGAGGATTAGACTGACACAGCTGCAAGACAGGGAACACCACAGACTGCCAGTGAACACCAGAAGCTGGGAAGGGGAAGGAAGGACTCCCCTTTTATGGACTGAATATTTCTGTTCCCCTCAAATTCACATGTTGAAATTTTTAACACCCAGTGCGGCTATACTTGGAGATGTGGACTCTAATGAAGGAAGGGTAAGTGGGGTCATAAGGGTGGGGCCCAATCCAATAGCATTAGTGTCCTTATAAGAAGAGTCACCAAAGAGCAAGCGAGCCTGCCCTCTCCATGCACATGGACTGAGGAAAGGCCATGTGAGGACACAGTGAGGAGGCAGCCTTCTGCACACCAGGCAGAGAGCCTGCACCAGAAATTGAATTTGCCAGAACCTTGATCTTCTAGCCCCCAGAACTGTGAGAAAACAACTTTCTCTCATTTGTTATGGTAGACTGAACTGACTGATACAGCCATGTAGGGTTCAAAGCTGACTACCACACCCCTGCAGGTTTCAAAGGGAGCATGGCCCTGACAAACACCTGCATTTTGGCCTTCCCGCCTCCAGAAGTGTGTGACAGTAAATTTCCATTATTTTAGACACTGTGCTTGGTATGTTATGACAGTCCTGGGAAAGAAATATAGGAACTCAGAAGGATGACACCCAGGGACTACATGTTGATACTTCAAATGATTCCTGAGGAACCAGGGCAGAGCCCTTGGCCAGCACATCACATGAGCTGTAAGCTCTGGACTGAGACAGGCCTGGGATCAAGTTCCACATCTACCCTCTTCTGGCTGAGTGATCCTTACCACATTCCTAAAATGTCTAACCCTTGAGTTCCCACACATGAACACTGGGAGTAATAATTGCTGGTGCTCATTGGGCTCCTACAAGTATTAAATAAGATGACATATATTTTCAAAAGCACTGAACAGTGTGCCTTTAGGTGTTATGATCATTACTATTATAGGGCCCACCTGCTATGGAATTGCCACAGTTATTGTAACTGGATTTCTCCTGATGTTTCCCTGCCTGGGAAAGAGGTCACCCATCCCCCATGAACATAATTCCCACTCCCTACATTTCAGCAGCTCCTTCAGATACCAAATGTCTAATGGTCCTCAGGACAGGAGATTGCATTTCAGCCACACCAAGTGGCTTTTAATTTATTTTAATCAGATTATACATTCACATGTTTATGAAAGGAGGAGACAATTCAGGGGATTGAAAATTAGCTGTCTCCTATCTCTGGCTCCCATTGCCCGGTTCCCTCTCCTAAGACAGCACCATTATCCGTGTCCTGGGCAGCTCCCTGGAGATAATCTACACACTCACAAGCACACATGTATATCTCCACAGACGCAGCACGCTCTATGCACCGATCTCTCCTTGCCTTTGTCGTAGCAGCACTTACTGGGACGCACGCTGGATCTGTGCACGCTGTGTCGCACTGACTGTCTGCACACCGTGCCTCGTGGGGCTCTCATACCCCGCTGCTCCTGATGGCCCCGTTGTAACGTGCCACCACAAACAAGGTGGCACTTATATCTTAATATCTCAGCCTCTCACACATGGATGTGTATAAATTAGGAAAAATCAATAGGGTGAATCTCATAGATCAAAGGCACATATACCTGAACTTTTGACCAATATTATTAAGTATCTCCAAAGAGTGATTCTATCTATACTCCTACCAATAATGCTTAGGTTTCTCATCAATACATTATGATCAAACATTTGGTCCCTTGTCAAATTCAATAAGAGAAAATTATATCTCACTGTCATTTCAATACACATTTCTGTTAAGGGCCAAAAGCTTCAAGACTACTGACTATGATAACTTTTGGCCATATAATGTTAAAGCCTAAAATTTTAACATTGTCAAAGCTATTTCTATAATGTCATAATGTGAGTTTCATGCCGAAAAATCATTAACCTGCTATCTCACTTCTGTAAGTGAGTTAGCTAAAGACAGTGCCACAAGTGTGGCTTGCTAAAGACAGTGCCACAAGTGTGGGAATGCAGCACCCATGTTCTGCATGACCAAGCCCTAAACTGCCCAGATCCTGTTGCAGGACATGACAATGATGTAATGCTGCTTTTTGCCACTGTAATCATGCTTGCTCTGCCCCAGTGATTTTTCACCCACAATTAAAGCTTCCTGCTTCAAAGGCTCAATGCTGCTCTCTGTGCCACTGCCTTTGGCGGTGCAGAGAGTAGTCACTGGCCAGCTAATAAAGACTCCTAATTTGGCTCAATTCGGTTTTAGGTGATCATTTCTCGCATCTCAGACCATAATATTTGGAGGCCCCAGCGAGATTCTGCCCTAATATAGGGCACCTGGCGACCACCGGTGCCTGGAGACTGGGCACGGAGTGGAGTGTCTTGCCTAGGGGAAGGCCTCTGAGAGACGTTCCACAGCCCCAGGCAGAGGCTTGACAATGTTCCGGCCCCGACACCTTTATTTTTTTTATTTTTTTTTTAAAGAAAAAAAATAGTGTTTTATTAACTACCACACTTATAATACACTTTAAACGTACAATAAGGTAGCCTTTAAATTTGAGGTGGTCTTAAGAATAAATGAACAGAATTCCAAATTTTTGAAATAGGTGAATTGCTGCAGTTATAGGTATACATTTAGGAAAGTTGTATAGCTCTTACAAGACCAGCAATGTAAAAGCCATCATGTAAATTTACCAGTAAAGTATAACATATGCAAACATAACAAAATCACCTCCATAGTGACAATACCCCTACACCTTTAAAACCACAAATTCTTCTGGACGAGTCTTCTGTTTCTGTTCACCAGTGAGTTCTTTTCTGGTCTGTTTCTGGCTCCAGAGTTGTCTAGCGCCTCAGGAGATTGGCTGGATGCAGCTTCACTCCTCAGGTGGGCTCCAAGAGGTGAGATGTCACCTGGAACTTACTGTCAGGATCTGATTCTGTTTCCCCTTTTCCTTGGGTGAGTCCTGGGACATGAGATGTCACCTAGGACTTGCAAGTCCTGGTCAGATTCCTGAGTCTGATTACTTTCATTTCTCTCAGCTTCGATTCCATTTTGGTTTCACCTGTCATCTGGGTCCTAGGTTATAGTTTCGAACTTTAAAGAATGGTGCGCACTTATCACTGGGATCCATGATTGTCAGTTTCCTTTCTGCCTTTTTCCTGAGGCCGTCTAGGGTGGTAGAATCAGGCTTCGCCCTCCCTCACCGCCTCTGCTCAGCCACTCACTGCTTGCTCTCTCTGCCTATCTCCCTCTATCACTCTCCCTCTCTCTCTCTGTCCGTGCCTTTCTCTGTGCATGGTCTTCACATCTTTTCAGGCGGCTGAAATTTCTGGTTTTCTTTTTGAATGAGATTTAAAGAGTCGACTGTGAAATCAACAAGGCACCAAATTAATCCAACTGCACTGATCAAGCCAAATTGGCAGCTCCCTGACTGCCCTTGATGTCAGCAGGTAAGAGGCCCTTATTATCAAAATCAAGAGAGGGGTAGACGGCCTATGCCACTACCACTATCTTGAGTCCATCTGGGGCAGCAGCAACAGTAGGGAGTCCAATTTATGTGCACTGTCATCATTGGCCAATTGTCTTGTCCTGTCCTCTGTCCCTTCTGTCCACATATGATATGAGTGAGTGAGAGTGTCACAGCTCCACAGCTGAAAGGCCACGAAGTTTGAGAAACCCTACTCTGTAAAACAAGTCTGTGTCTCTGTGTGTCGCTGCCAGCATAGGTGTTTAATAAATGTAGACTGTGTATAAAAATTGTCTTTGAGACGGACTACTCAGGTCCCCTTAAGCTGAATGACTGAGTCAGCTTCTTACATTGCCATTGGCCTATTCGGGTTGACTCTATTGCTGGGTATCGGGCTTTACTAAGTGGCTCCAGAGGATTAGGGGCCAAAGAGAAGGCTGTGATTAGTGGTTGTAAACTGGACTATAATAGGTTTCCTTTTCTGGTTGTGGTGTTGCTTCCCATTCTGACTGTTGCCTGAATCTTGTAACATTTAGGCTTTTCATCATGTACCAATCTCAGCCCTGTGTTACTTGCTCTCCTCTTGAATGCTTCTTAAAAAATTTCCAATGTTTTCAGCATCGGGCCACACCCTATGGCTTTTCAGTTAACACCTTTGACTTACAGAAATTTTGTAAATGAGTGGCCCACATTTGGTGTTGGACAGCCCTCAGAGGGCAGTGTCCAAGTTACTCTTGCCAACAGGGTGCAGGCCATAATTTTTAGAAATCCAGGACATCCAGATCAAATCCCTTATATACAGTTCTAGAATAACATCTTAGTAGACAACTCTAAATAGTTACAGTCTTGTCTTAACCCCCACAAAAACAAGGCTGCAAAAGAAAAATCAGTTCTCATGACTAGGCCCCCTTTAAAGGGAAATCCCAGCCCTAGAAGTAAAAAAGAAAAACCAAGCCCCATTCTAGTTGACCAGCCAGAGGATCCCCTACTACTGGGGCCCCCACCATATCCAACTGCCCACCCCGATCCAGCTCCTAGGAGAGACCGTGAGCCCTTCAGCCCTCCATACACCCGGAGTGGCTCACACTATAACCATTCCCCAGGTCTCCCCTCACTGGAGTCCGACTCCTCAGGGGCACCAATCCTTCTTCTGAGACAGGTCCCTTCCCCTCTGGGACCTGACCTCCCTCCATTCATTGTTTATGTCCCCTTCTCAACTAGTGACCTATATAACTGGAAAAACCCAAACCCCTCTTTTTCTGAGAAGCCTCAGGGACTAATTTCTCTCCTGGAGACTGTCTTTTATATTCACCAGCCAACTTGGGAGGACTGCCAGCAGCTCCTCCAAACCCTCTTCACTTCTGAAGAGTGCGAGCAGATAAGGAGGGAGGCAGTCAAAACCATTCCTTACCCAGATGAGCAACCCACGACTGACCCAGTCTGAATAAAGATTGTTTTCCCTTCTGCACGACTGGACTGGGACCCAAATAAGACCGAGGTAAGGAGGCTTTCCATCGGTATCGCAGGACTCTGCTAGGAGGCATACAGGCTGCGGCTAAAAGGCCGACTAATTTGTCTAAGGTAAGCAAAATGATACAGGGACCTAACGAGCCCCTGGCCACATTCTTAGAATGCCTCTTTAAAGCTTACCACCTGTATACTCCCATAGACCCAGAGACACCAAAAAATAGAAGTGCCATTAACATTGCATATGCTACCTAGTTGGCCCCAGATATTAGAAAGAAGCTGCAGAGATTAGAGAGATTTGAGGATAAAATGCTGTCTAAACTAATAAAAATTGCCCAAAAGATCTACAACAACAGAGAGGACCCTGGGACTGTACAGTCCAAGGGGATGGCCAAAATTCTCATATATGCTATGGTAAAACAGGAAAAATATAAAACTAGGAGAGGCAAGGAGCCTAAAAAACCAGATCAGGATACTAAAAAAAAAAAAAAAAGGCCCGACTTAGGCCATGACCAGTGTGCCTATTGCAAAGAACATGGTCACTGAAAGAATGAGTGTCCCCACAAAGAGCATGAGAGAAGCAAGCCCACTCTGGTCCCTATGAAAGACACAGACTGACGGGGCCAGGGCTCCATCCCAATAAGCCCCCAGGAGCCCAAGGTCTTTAAATGTCAGGGGCAAACTTTAGAGTTTTAGGTGGACACGGGAGCAACATACTCCATTCTCCAACAAGCTGAAGGGCCCCCTTTCTGAAAAAAAAATACTCTAGTTTGGACTGAAACTGAAACCCAGGCTTTTGAGACTCTCAAGCCCTCACAAACACTCCTGCATTGGCTTTGCCTAATCTAACTAATCCTTTCCAATTATATGTTGCTGAGAACTAATAAAGGAGATATTAACCCAGACGCCGGGACACTAGAAAAGACCAGTGGCTTACTTATCTAAAAGATTGGACCCTGTGATGTCAGGTTGGCCAAACTGCCTGCGAACCATTGCCACAACTGCCATCCTGGTCAAAAAAACTTCTGACCTAAACTTCAGGCAAGACTTGCATACTATAGCCCCATGCTCTGTAGAAGCCTCGCTAAAAGGTCCCCCCAAGAGATGACTTTCAAACTCCTGCATAACCCAATATCAGGTAATGTTGCTAGACCCCCCACCAGGATTTGCTTCCTGAAAACAGCCTCCCTCAATCCTGCCACATCTCAGAGGAAGTCAGGTATGCAGGGGTGGCTGTTGTGACTGCTGACCAAGTTATCTGGCCACAGGCTCTTGGACATGAAACCTCAGCCCAAAAGGCTGAACTCATAGCCCTGACCCAGGCCCTAAGATGGGGGAGAGCCTTTGCAATAGCACATGTACTTGGGGCATTTTACCAGAAACAAGGACTGACTCCCCAGTGTTGAGAGGCAATGCTTTTGCTGACGTGACAGCCAAGAAAGTCTCGCAAAAATCAGTGGGGCCTCTCCTAACTCTCTCTGCTCTGGCAAAACAGCTCTTGCCAAACTCTCCAAACTACACAAAAAAAGAAGTTAAAATGGGAAAAGCCCTAAAGACTAAAACTGATTCAAGAGGTCAGATATTCCTCCACTACACCACCAAGCCCAGCAAGCTTCAGCAAGGTGCCACGTCTGCACTCGAGTAAATCCAGACAAATACAGATACTTGTATCCAGACAAATACAGATGCTTGTATTCATTGATACTTTCTCTGGATAGGCAGAAGCTTTTCCTACAAAGTCAGAGACAGCACAAATAGCTATTAAAAAAAAAAACTAGTTACTGAGATTGTTCCCCGATTTGGCCTCCCACTTACACTGGGGTCCTACAACGGCCCGGCGTTCATCACTCAAATGACTCAATTATTAACTAGGACATTAAAGATTAATTAAAAATTACACCGTGCTTATAAGCCTCAGAGTTCAGGACAGATAAAAAAGATAAATAGGACTTTAAAAAACATTAAACAAATTAAAGCTAGAGACTGGCACAGACTGGGTAAGCCTCCTCCTCTTTGCTCTGCTAAGAGCTAGATGCACTCCTTATGCTAAAGGCTTAACCCCATATAAAATCATGTTCGGCCGACTGCCCCGGTTTATCCCCAAGCTGGTGGAGGACAAGGTAGCGGAGTTAAATAACCATTCCCTTCTTAAATCATTGCAGGCCTTGTAATCTGGTGTCCAGCAGACCCAAGACCTTGTAAAGGCTGCTCATCTTGGACCAATTAATCTTCCCCTAAAAAAGGCTTCATTTCAGGTGCAGCCCAGAGATCTCATCTAGTTAAAAAAAAAAAACCCAGCACGCTACCTTGGAGGCAAGGTGGACTGGACCCCTGCCAATAACCCTCACCACACCAACAGTCATAAAGGTTGCCAGAAAGCACCACTGGATCCATCACACCCAGATTAAAAAAGGATCTTCAGACCAGCTCCCGGAAAAATAGATTATCCAGCCAACCAAGACCCGCTAAAGATCAGACTTTCCAAAGACTCCTCTGTTTCAGATTGCTTGCTTTAGACTTACCAAAGGCACCCCCCATCAGCCTATAAACTACACTTAGATGCTTACAAAAACAATAAATAACACTGTCATAGCACAAAATTCCATCCATACTTAAAAGATAAATCCTTGGGCATAAGCTAAACACCTTATTTGCTAGAGACATTTGTGTAGGGGGCAGGGTGGTACAGATAGCCAAAAAAAGGTTGAAATAGATTATTTATTTAAAAAAATATTCTGAGTTATAGGTTTAAAAACATATTTCAGGACCTTGATAAGATACACAATAGTTCAACTCTACCTTTCCAGAGCTTAAAACTTATAACAAAGAATCAATGATTTGATTCCCCCTAAACATCAGTGGGGAATGTTAAGAGCCAAAAGCTCCAAGACTACTGACTATTATAACTTTTGGCCATATAATGTTAAAGTCTAAACTTTTAACATTGTCAGAGCTATTTCTATAATGTCATAATGTGAGTTTCATGCCGAAAAATCATTAACCTGCTATCTCACTTCTGTAAAACTGCTTGCTAAAGACAGTGCCCCAAGTGTGGGAATGCAGCACCCATGTTCTGCATGACCAAGCCCTAAACTGCCCAGATCCTGTTGCACCAGGACATGAAAGTGATGGTAATGCTGCTTTTTGCCCCTGTAATCATGCTTAATTTGTCCCAATGATTTTTCACCCACAATAAAAGCTTTCTGCTTCAAAGGCTCAATGTTGCTCTCTGTGCCACCGCCTTTGGCGGGCAGAGAGTAGTCACTGGCCAGCTAATAAAGACTCCTAATTTGGCTCAATTTGGTCTTTAGGTGATCATTTCTTGTGTCTCAGACCATAACACTTTCCACTATACATGAAATTCATCATCACCATCATTTCATATTAAGTCACGTTTATTGCCTTTTCTGTGAACTGTGAACTGCCTGCTAATGTCCTTTCTCATTGTTTCCATTAGTTTCTATGAGTTAGATATATGTTATAAAAATTAGCCTTTTCTCTAACATACATAATATAAATTTTTAGAGTTTTTTGTTTGACCTTCACCTAGGGACTGTTTGCCTCGCCAAAACTGTATTTTCATGAAGTCAAACATATCAAAGTTTTTATGGCTTCTTCATGTTATATCTTGCTTAAAAACAAAGCTCCCATTTCAAAAGTGGGTTTTTGCTTCTCTCTTGTTTTGAAGTACATTTATGATTTTAATTTTCATGTTTACTCATAGATCCACCTGAAATGTATTGCA
Organism: Lemur catta; assembly: GCF_020740605.2. NCBI lineage: Eukaryota > Metazoa > Chordata > Mammalia > Primates > Lemuridae > Lemur > Lemur catta. The sequence continues at coordinate 30,466,229 of NC_059130.1, read as the reverse complement.
GTCAGTTAGGTGACATAGTTGGATAGTATAACACAGTGGTAAAAAAATTGAACTGTTGAGTCAGTGGCATTTAAGGCCAGGGGCTTCACTTTCTGGCCATGGGAACTTGAGCAGGTATTTAACCTCTCTGGCTTCGGCTTTCCCATCTGGGAAATGGAAGTAATAACAGTGCATAACTCATTGGACTATTCATTGGACTTACATAGAGAAAAGTTTTCAGCACAGGGTTCAATAACTGCTCAGTTAATATTAGCTGCTCTCATTATCATGAGGAGTGTCATGTGTCCAAGCACACCTGATGCAGAATCAGACATTGCCAGTTCCCAGGCTGGTGTCCCTCCGTCCCCACAGCTGTCCCTCTCAGGGGTGCCCTCCTGGGAACAGTAGGGGTTCCAGGGAGTGAACCTGTAGGTTCAATTCCATAGGTAGCTCCAGGGTGTCACGGTCCAGCCAAGGCCTTCCTGTTTACCAAAGCCCTGAGTTTGAAAGGAAATTCATTTGTCTGTGTCCGCACACAGCCATCATCAATGCAAATGTTACCAAGGAGCTGAGGACATCTGTGTAGCCAGGAGATTAGAAAAGATAAAGGCAAGGGCAGAATATTTGTTTTCCCAAGCTTGAACTCAATAAATTTTGTGTTACTAGCTCTATTTGGTTTGTTCATTGCCCCTTTCCTTAATAGGTTGTGTTGTAATATATTAATAAAAGTATTATATGTTGTATTGAAAACTATTCTACAAGATATTGAGCTGCTTAAAGGGAAAGGTCAAAGTGAGCCTCAATGCAAAGGAAAGCCCGTAAATGCCATGTACCCTAGGACATTCATCTCTGTACCCACAGACACCGTACACCTGTGTGAACACAGGGCATCTATTGGTAACCACGTTGGCATCCCTGCTGGCCTTCCTCCATTCTCCCTTTGAACAACTGGTGACATCCTACTAGTTCCCTCATTAATTCATGAGCAAAATGTAAGTATCCTGTAACATCTGAGTCAGCCATGCCATTCATAGTTACTAACATGTTCAAATACACAATTCTTGGTACAACAATGGACACCAAACATAAGTGCTCCATTTAATGTAGGGCCCAAAAAAACAGCCATCATTTCCAAGGGGACAGACAGGACAACTGGACTTGTGGAGATACTATTTCATTCTCCAAAGGGGGAGCCTTCCTAAGGCATTTTCCCAGACAATTCTGGTGAAAACAGTGTCTGTCATTCTAACTGCCAGCATTGTAATAAGGGTCATTGAGAAATAAACTAGTATTTTCTGCTAACCAGACAGGAAGTGAAAAAGTCTGCCCAAGTCTTTTATTAGCTGCTTCTAAAATCCCAGCTGCAGCTGCCTTTCTGAGTGTGGTCTGCACAGAACATTGCCACACACAGTGGGAGGGTCACAGTGTCCTTCAGCAGGTGGTCTGAGGCCATGTCCCTGCAAAAACATGTAGACACTTTCTTCTCCAGCACCCAGCCAGCAGACAATAGCTGGGCACACAGTAAATGCTATCATGCTCAGGCTGAGCCTGTCCCCACAAAAGAAGTCATCCTCACTGGTGGCTGCCTGCATTTCTGGGAAAGTGCAGTGTGCGCTGAGCCACCCTTAGCCTCCCACCTCCCCTAAACATGTCCCCTTCCAAGCACACATCCAGTAAGCGTTCAGGGTTTGAGAATGATAAAGACAAATTCTTCATTACCTCCCTCACCATCACTCCTCCACACATCCCTGCCCAAGTCAAGGGTGAACGTAAACAGGGACAACCCAAGACCAAAGGAGAAATGCATCCAACTGTGGAGCTCCATAGATTGCTATGGAGCAGTTTCTGGGGGACGTTCCCTCTGAGGATGGCCTCTGTCCAAACTCCACTGCTAGGGGTCTTGTCTCATTGACCACCATGGAGGGCAGGCCCAAGGGGACAACTAAACTCAATCCTCCCCCCTTCCTGTGTGACCTCCAGAGAGTCACTTTCATTATCTGGACACAGACAACCTAGCCCTAAAATTAGGAATTCTAGTTCCTTTTTTTTTTTCTTTCCTTCTTTTCTTCTTCCCTCCCTTCCCTCCGTCTATTTTTTCTTTCTTTTTCTTTGTTTCTTTGGTATTCCTCCAGCCCCAGTGCCTGCATAGAAAACTATACAATTGAACATATTTCTCCAAGTTAAGAACATTGTGGAAGTGGAGAAAGCCTACATTTTGCTGCCAACAAAAAGTTACCTATTTAAACGGGATCTAACACATTGCTATTGCAAAGCTCATCCTTGCTTCGAGAAGTCCTGTTTTACAAGTGCTTTCTAATCTATTAGATTTCATATACTTCCCTGCAAGTTCAACCAGTGGCTGAAAAATTAAAACAAACATACTAACAATAAATTTTTCACAAAAATTCATATTTACTAGGACTTATTTTTTCATTAGATTTTATACTGTGATTATACATACAAACATATAATATTTCATAAAGCAATGAGTATGATATACACCCCAGATCTGGTCATTCTATTTTCTTCCTCTCCATGTTTTCCTCTCCAATTTCATGCCCTCCTGTAGCCCATTTTAGCATCTACTGGTACTTCCACATCCTTAGCATATTCTTATAAACATGTGGGTGCATAGACACCCTTAAATTTTGGAGGCTGGTTTCCTTGTATAAAACAAAGATTTCATTCTATCTAGTTTCCTGAATCTTGCTGATGCAGATTCATGCATTTTATTTCAAGAAAATAAAAAATTCTCCCAGAAAATTGGAACATTTGCATTTTTAGGCCTCCATGGTACTCCATGGTACACAAACTCTCAATGTCTTCAATCACTCCCTACTGTGGGGTACCTCCTCTTTTTTCCCCCAGGGTTTTGTCCCAGAACTCTGCTGTGATAGACATGCTTTCATCCCAGGTCTCCAGAGCCTGAGCAGCATTTCAGGGTGGAGGGAAAGGCCACCCACAGGGATGAGAAAGGGCATAGTCTATAGGGTTCATTGTACCCCAGAAGGCAAATCCTTTTTAACATTTTCAAATGGAAACTCATGCAAATTACACAAGCACTTTCAAGACAAACCTGAGACTTCCAAGGGCCTCTCCTCTGAGATGATCTGCCTGGAGCTGAGCCCAAGCAGAGGAGCCCACCTCCACTCTCCTGTTCAGTGCAGCTCCAGCAGCCCAGACCAGAGGAGCTTCTTGCAGCTCAGACGCTGGGGTTCCAGTTCTGCCCCCTCCTCCACAGGACAGTGCAGAGACTGTCAGGACATGGCTGAAGTCCAGGCCAGGAGTACACTATTTCCACTCTTTACCCACAGGAGGCAGCTATTTTATCCCTCTGCATCCCTCTTTCTAGGCAATTCCAGGCTCTCTGGGCATCCCTGCTAATGCAGCACAAGTGGCCTCACCTCCCAAGTTAAGGTCCCCTTAATTCAGGAAAGGCTGCCCGACCTCAGGGTTTGCAGCCTGCTCACCACCAAAAAAGGCCGTTTCATTCTTTCTGTTTACCATGGGCTCTAACCTAATATGCTGCATTTTTACATTGTAACAGAGTGGTTTTCTCTTTCTGTTCCCCAAAAACAACAGAACTGAAACAGCCATCATGGGGTGGTGGCCCAGCTATCCCAGCTCCACACAATTGCTTCTCCTTCCCAGGGACCCCAGGCTACTCACTGAGGAGGAAGCTGATGAACCCCAGGAGCCTGGAGGCCCAGCAACGCAGCTCATGCTTTGAGCAGGGCCCCATAGCCAGCTGCCTTCAAGCCCAGTCACTGGCAGCAGAAACGTTGAATTGGGACGAAACCAGCTTACACAAGCTTTCCCACCCAAAGGCAGGACTAGCAAGTTACTACTGGGGAGACAGCCCATCAATCTAGAGAAAGAGCCATTCAGCTCTTCTGTAGACACTGTGCACACTCAATAAGTAATTGCAGAGAAATGTATAACTTCACACTGTGATGTGCCTGACATCACACTGACCAGGAACCCCTCCCTCATCACATTTACCAGGACTCCCTCCCTGTGGTCACAGCCAGCTTGGTGCTCTCACACATGCCCTGTCCTGATGCTTCTCTGCTTACCTGGGTTCACAGCTCGGCCCCAGGCTACCCTGGTCACCAAGAACTCACTCACTTACAGCAAACCACAGTGGGCCCCTCCTGAGTTGATGGCTTTCTTCCGTCCATATCCCATTTAGTTCTGTTCTCATTTTGGTTATTTCTTTTCTTCTGCTGGGTTTAGGATTGGTTAGCTCTTCCTTTTCCATTTCCTTGAGATGATTCATACCATTGTCGATTTGTGATCTTTCTGTCTTTTCAATGTGGGCATTTAAAGCTATGAGTTTTCCTCTCAGGAATGCTTTTGCTATATCTCACAAAGTTTGATAACTTGTTCTCCATTGTCATTCAGTTCAAAGATCTCTTGATTTCCATCTTTATCTCCTCCCTGACCCCACTATTATTCAGGAATAGGTTGTTTCATTTCCATGATTTTGTGTAGAGATGGGCGTTTCTGCTGGAGTTGATTTCTAATTTTATTCCACTGAGATCTGAGAAGATACATGGTATAATTTCTATCTTTTTTCGTTTGTTGATACCTGTTTTGTGGCCTAAGATGTGAACAATCTTAGAGAAAGTTCCATGAGCTGATGAGAAGACTGTATATTCAGTAGTTTGGGAGTAGAATGTTCTGTGGATGTCTGTTAGGCCCATTTGTTTTAGAGTTCTGTTTAAGTCCATTGTTTCTTTGTTTATTTTCTGTTTTGAGGATCTGTCGAGTTCTGTTGGTAGGGTGTTGAGGTCCCTGGTATTATGGTACTGCTATTTATCATTTTCTTTAGATCAAGTAGGATTTCCTTTATGTATCTCGGTGCTCCTTTGTTAGGTGCATAAATATTCAAGATTGTTAAGTCTTCTTGTTGAATCGTTCCCTTCACCATTGTATAGTGACCATCTTTGTCTTTCTTTACTTTTGTGGATTTGAAGTCTATGTTATCTGATATGAGAACAGCTACACCAGCTTTCTTTTGGTTTCCATTTGCATGGAATATTGTTTTCTATCCCTTCATCTTGAGTTTCAGTGAACCCTTATGGGTTAGATTCATTTCTGGAGACAACAAATACTTGGCTTGTATTTTGTTATCCATTCAGCTAATCTTTGTCTCTTCCCTAGAGAGTTCAAGCCATTCATTTCTACTGAAAGAATTGATAAGTTGAGTGGGGTGTATTTCTGTTCATCCTGTTGAGTAGACCCTTATTGCTTTGTTTTACCTCTTGAGCCATCATAGAATCTGGGTTCTGTACTTTAGCTTTTGGATGATTTCACACTGGCAGGTGTCTGTTGTGCTGATCAGTGTATAATGCAGGTCTGAGTACTTCCCACAGGCAGGTCTGGCTTTCACAAATTCCCTCACTGATTGCTTATCTGGAAAACTCTTTATTTCTTTCTCAAATAAAAAACTTAGTTTTGTAGGATACAAAATTCTCGGCTGGCCATTATTCTGTTTTAGAAAAATGAGGATAGGTTTCCAGTCCCTTCTAGCTTGTAAGGTTTTAGTTGAGAAGTCTACAGTTATTTTCATAGGTTGCCTTTGTAGGTTACCTGCTGTTTTCACCTTACTGCTGGTAGGAGTGCATCTTTTGTGTTTACTTTGACCAGCCTAATGACTATGTGACATGGTGATTGCCTTTTCATGATGAATCTTCCTGGAATCCTATGGACTTCTTGTACCTGGATATCTAGATTTCTAGCTAGGCCAGGGAAAATTTTCCTCAATTATTCTCTCAAGTAAACTATCCAACCCTTGTGTATTTTCTTCTTTGTCCTTAGGGATGCCTATGATTCTTATGTTTGCCCCTTTACATAATCCCACATTTCTTATAGGCTTTGCTCATTCCTCTTTTTCTCTATTCTTTCTCTTTGACTTATTTGTTTAGCTCATAGGTGTTCTCTCCAAGCTCTGAGATTCTTTCTTCTGCCTGATCTAGCCTATTCGTCAGACTTTCTACTGTGTTTTGTAAGTTCTTGAACGAATATTTCATTTCCATAATTTCTGTTTTGTTTTCCTTTCATGCTCCATTTAGTAAGTCAAAGACCTTTTCTCATTTTTCAAAAATGTCGACTGTTGCCTAAATAAGAAGCTATGTGCAAAAGAAAAAAGCTCTTTGTGGAAAGTGTTACCTGTGCACAGTCTCTACACAAATATTAGCATTTACCTTCTGCTGGCAGCCATATGGCTCCCTCAGCTGCCACTAATGCTAGTCACCCTCTCCATATACTCAAGACAAAGACAAACCCCCACAGAGGCTGACAGTCTCTTGGCTGAATTGAACCATGAGTTTTCCCTAAGCTTCTACCAGCCCTGATCCTGTTAACTCGGAGGAGTGGGATAGAGAAGTGTACACTCCCTCTGGTCACAGCCTCAGCTGGCTCAAACTTTCCACCACCTACTGAGATTCAGGCCCTGGTCTCTTCTCTCCAAACCTGGGTACCCCAGAGCATTCAAGAGCTCCACCTCCCATTACCATGGGGAGATGCACCATCCTCCTAAACAATGATCAGCGCCACCTTCTCCTCCATGCTGAGGCTTCTGCTGTGCCTGCCCAGGCAGAACACCCCCAAAGAGACTGGTCCCATGACTCAAAGTAGTCAGGTCACTGTGTATTAACCCCACTTAATGGATGTGAAACCAGAGTCCTGGCAGGGGGTGGTATGGGACTTGTAAAAGGTCACCCAGCTAATCAAAGGACAAGGTCTGAACTCCTGACAACCAGCTGAGGACTCATTCCTCAACATCACATCTGGTCTCCTATCTCACTGTATGACCTCAAGCAAGTCACCTGGAGTCCAGTCTGTCCTCTCACCCAAAACTGTTCTGCAGATTCCTAACACGAGAATATTACAGATTGGCTTGATTCCCCCTTCTTCACCTAGTAGTGGAGAAGTCACTTCAAAAGGCCATCTATGAGTTCCAAAGTCAGAAACTTCTCACATGGAATCAAAATTGACCATCTGTATATCTTCTTTGGAAAAATGTCTATTCAGAGCCTTTGCCCATTTTTAAATTATTATTTTTGTTTTTGGCTATTGAATTATGTGAATCTCGTATATTTTTGGACATATACTACTTATCCAATGGTTTGTAAATATTAATATTTTCTCCAAATCCATAGGTTGTCTATTCACTCTGTTGATAATTTCCTTTGCTGTGCAGAAGCTTTATAGTTGATTATAATCCCAGTTGTTTGTTTTTGGTTTTGATGCCTGTGCTTTTGGTGTCATATCCAAAAAATCATTGACAAGACCAATGTCAAGGAGCTTTTTCTGTTTTCTTCTAGGATTTTATGGCTTCACATATTACACTGAACACTTTAATGCATTTCAAGTTAATTTTTATATGATGTAAGATGAGTCCAATTTCATTCTTTTGGATGGGGTTATCATGTTTTCCAAACATCATTTATTGAAGACACTATACCCTTCCCTTATTGTATTCTTGGTGCTTTTTTCAAAGACTACTTGACCTTACAGACATGTTTATTTCTGGGCTCTGTATATGCCAATACCATACTGTTTTGATTAGTATAGTTTTGTTTTATACTTTGAAACAAGGAAATCTGATGCCTCTAGCTTTCTTCTTTTTGCTCAAAATTGCTCTGGCTGTTCGGTGTCTTCATAATTCCATATAAATGTTAAGATATTTTTTCTATTTCTGTGAAAATTCCATTGAAGTTTTGATAGGGATTTCTTTTAATCAGTAAGTGCTTTTGGTAGTATAAAAATTTTAACAATATTAATTTTCTAATGCATGATCACATGATATCTTGCCATTTATCTGTGTCATCTTCAAGTTTTTCATCAATATTTCATAGTTCTCAGTGTACATATCTTTAATCTCCTTGGTTAAATTTATTCCTACATATTTTATTCTTGGTGCTGCTGCAAATGGAATTATTTTCTTAATTGGGGGTGTGTAGCTCATTGTTAGTGCACAGTAATGCCTCTGATTTTTGTATGTTAATATCATATCCAGCAACTTTACCGAACTGATTTATTACATCTAAAAGTTTTTTGGTGGAGCCTTTAGGGTTTCCTATATATAAGACCATGTCATCTGCAAACAGACATAATTTTACTTCTTCCATTTTTATTAAAATACCTTTTATTTCCTTTCTTGTCTAATTGTTTTGGCTAGGGTTTCAAGAATTATGTTAAACGGAGATGATGAAACTGGGCATAATTGTCTTCTTCCTGATCTCAGAGAAAACCTTTTGACTTTGTGCCATTGAATATGATGTTGGCTGTGGTCCTGTCATATATGGCATTTATTACGTTGAGATACATTCCATATATACCTAATTTGTTTAGATGGGTTTTTTGTTATACTAATAAATTTTTATTTTTCTAGCTTTCTTTTCTAGCACAAGAATTTGATTTAAAAATCTACATAAAGATATTACTATAGCAGGAATGTTTTGTCCCCACCAAAATTCATATTTTTTAATCTATGTCATTAGCTTTTTTTTTTCTTTTTTATTTCAGAATATTATAGGGATACAAATATTTTGGTTACATGGATTGCTTTCATACTGCTTAAGTCAAAGTTATTAGCATGCCCATTACCCCCAGAGTGTACACTGTATACGTTAGGTATGATTTCACACATCTCCTCCTCCCCCGCCCACCTGCTTGATTTCCATTGAGGTTTACTTCCATCTGTGCACATGAGTGCTGATCAGTTAGGTCCAATTTACTATTGAGTACATGTGGTGTTTGTTTCTCCATTCTCTCCATACCTCACTTAGGAGAATGATCTCCAGTTCCATCTAGATTGTTGCAAAAGATATTAGTGTATTTTTATGGCTGAGTAGTACTCCATGGTATACATATACCACATTTTATTAATCCACTCATGAGTTGATGGACATGGGTTGATTCCACATCTTTACAATTGTGAATTGTGCTGCAATGAACATTCTAATGCAAGTCTCTTTTTGACAAAATGACTTTTTTTCTTTTACATAAAACCCAGTAGTGGGACTGCTGGATCAAATGATAGGTCTACTTTTAGCTCTTTGAGGACTCTCCATACGCCTTTCCATAGAAATTGTACTAGCTTGCAGTCCCACCCATAGCATAGAAGCATTCCTTCCTCTTTCCATCCATGCCAGTATCTATTGTTTTGAAACATTTTGATAAAAGCCGTTCTCACTGGGGTTAGGTGATATCTCACTGTGGTTTTGATTTGCATTTGTCTCATAATGAGGGACATTGAACATTTTTGCATATGTTTATTGGCCATTAGTCTATCTCCTTTTTTTTTTTTTTTTTTTTTTTTTGAGACAGATTCTCACTCTGTTGCCCAGGCTAGAGTGCCGTGGCATCAGCCTAGCTCACAGCAATCTCAAACTCCTGGGCTCAAGCAACCCTCCTGCCTCAGCCTCCCAAGTAGCTAGGACTACAGGCATGCACCACCATGCCCAGCTAATTTTTCTATATATATTTTTAGTTGTCCATATAATTCCATTCTATTTTTAGTAGAGAAGAGGCCTCGCTTTTGCTCAGGCTGGTCTCAAACTCCTGAGCTCCAACGATCCTCCTGCCTCAGCCTTCCAGAGTGCTAGGATTACAGGTGTGAGCCACCATGCCTGGCCAGTCTATCTTCTTTTGAAAAGCTTCTGTTCGTGTCTTTCGTCCACTTTTTAATGGGGTTGTTTGGTTTTTTTCTTGTAGATTTGCTTGAGTTCCTTGTAGATTCTGGTTATTTTACCTTTATTGGATGTATAGCATGCAATTATTTTCTCTCATACTGTAGGTTTTGTATTTATTTGCTCTGTTTGTTGTCTCCCTGGCTGTGCAGAAGCTTTATAATTTAATCAAGTCCCATTTATTTATTTTTGTTCTTGCTATGATTGCCCTTGGGGTCTTCTTCATAAATTCTTTGCCTAGGCTGATATCTAATAGAGTTTTTCCAATATTTTCTTCTAGAATTCTTTTGGTTTCACATCTTAGATTTAATCTGTTGTCCATCTTGAATTAATTTTTATGAGTGATAAGAGAGGTGGATCTTGTGTTAATCTTATACATGTGGCTATGCAATTTTTCCAGCACCATTTATTGAATAAAGATTCTTTTCCCCAGTGTATGTTTCTCTCTACTTTGTCAAAGATCAGCTGGAAATATGTGGATGTTTTTGTATCTGGGTTCTCTGTTCTATTCCATTGGTCTGTGTCTCTGTTTTTGTTCCAGTACCATGCCTTTTGTTCCAATAGCCTTTTAGTATCGTTTAATGACTGGTAAAGTGATGCCTCCAGATTTTTCCTTTTGCTTAAGGTTGCTTTAGCTATTCAGGCTCTTTTCTGGTTCCAAACAAAGCATGAAATTATTTTTTCTAGATCTGTGAAAAGTGACATTGGTATTTTGATGTAGTTTCCACTGAATCTGTAAATCACTCTGGGTAGTATGGACATTTTAGCAATGTTGAAACTGCTGATTCATGAGCATCATATGTTTTACCATTTTGTTTACATCATCTGCAATTTCCTCTCACAGTGTTTCATAGTTCTCTTCATAGAGATTTTTCATCTCCTTACTTAAATATAGTCCTACATATTTTCTTTGTAGCTATTTTGAAAAGTCTTTAGTCTGATTTGATTCTCAGCAAGTATTTAGTCTGATTTGATTCTCAGCTTCACTGTTGTTGGTGCATAGGAATGCTACTGATTTGTGTACATTGATTTTGTAACCTGAGACTTTTCTGAATTTATACATCAATTCCAGTAGTCTCTTGGCAGAAACTTTGCGGCTACTTAAATAGAAGATCATATCATCAGCAAAAACCAACTATTTGACCTTGTCTTTCCCTATTTGGATACCCTTATTTTCATTCTCCTCCCTGATTACTCTGGCTAGGACTTCCAGCACTATGTTGAATAGAAGTAGTGACAGTTGGCATCCTTGTCTTGTTTCAGTTCTAAGTGGAAATGCTTTCAATTTTTCTGCATTCAGTATGATGTTGGCTGTGGTTTTGTCATATTTAGCTTTTGTAATTTTGATATATGTTCCACCTATGCCTGTTTTATTAAGAGTTTTTATCATAAAAATCTGCCAAATTTTGTCAAATGCTTTTTCTTCATCTATTGAAATGATCATATGATCTCTGTTTTTGCTTCTGTTTATGTGGTGAATCACATTTATGGGTTTCTGTAAGTTGAACCATCCTTGCATCCCTGGTATGAAGCCCACTTGTTCGTGGTGGATTATTTTTTTGATATGCTACTGAATTATGTCTGCTAGAGTGCTAGAATTTCATTTAGGATGTTTACATTTATATTCATAATGATATTGGTCTATCAGTTTCTTTTTTGTTGTGTCCTTTGCTGGCTTTAGTATCAAGGTAATACTGACTTTGTAGAATGAGTTGGGGAGGATTCCTTCCTTCTTTGTGTTATGAAATAATTTCTGAAATATAGGTACAAATTCTTCTTTGTAGGTCTGATAAACTCTTGCTGTGAAACCATCTGTTCTGGGACTTTTTTTTTTTTTTTTTTGGAAGATTTTTTTATAGTTGCTTCAATTTCATTGCCCATAATTGAGCTCTTCAAGAGTTCTTTTTCTTTCTGATTGAGCATTGGGAAGTGTGTTTTTCCAGGAATTGGTCCATTTCTTCAATGTTTTTGAGGTTATGCACATAGAGATTTTTATAGTATTCACAGATGATATTCTGTATTTCTGTAATAACAGTTGTAATATCTCCTTCTTCATTTCTAATTGGACTTATTTGGGTCCTTCGTTTTCTATTTCTAGTTAATCTAGATAGAGGTCTATTAATTTTGTTTATCTTTTCTAAGAACAAAATTTTCATTTCATTAATATTCTGTATTTTTTTATTTTTAATTTCATTTAGTTCTGTTCTAACCTTAGTTATTTTTCTAATGCTGGATTTAGGTTTGGTTTGCTCTTCCTTTTCTAGTTCCTTGAGATGATTCATAAGATTGTAGATTTATGATTTTTCTTTTTTTTTAATGTAGGCATTTAATGCTGTGAATTTTCCCCTTACAACTGCTTTTCCTGAATCCCACAGATTTTGATAACTGGTGTCCCCTTTGTCATTTGGTTTGAGGAATCTTTTGACTTCCACCTTAATTTTCTCCTTGAGCAAATAATCATTCAGGAGTACATTGTTTACTTTCCATGACTTTCTGTAGAATTGAGTATTTCTGTAGGGTTGATTTCTAATTTTATTCCATTGAGATCTAAGAAAATACACGGTATAATTTCTATTTGTTTTCATTTGTTGATACCTGTTTTGTGGCCTAGGATGTGATCAATCTTAAAGAATGTTCCATGTGCTGATAAGAAGAATGTATATTCAGTAGTTTTGGGGTGGAATGTTCTGTAAATGTCTGTTAGGCCCATTTGCTCTAGAGTCCTATTTAAATCCAGTGCTTCTTGATTTATTTTCTGCTTTGAGGATCTGTCCAGTTCTGTCAGTGGGATGTCAAAGTCTCCAGCAATTATGATGTTGCTGTGTTTCACTTTGTTTAGATCTGGTAGGGTTTGCTTTATGAATCTGGGTGCAACTGTTTAGATGCATAAATGTTTAGGATTGTTATATCTTTTTGATGAATTGCCCTCTTTACCATTATTTAATGACCATCTTTGTTTTTCTTTACTCTCTTTGATTTATATTCTATGTCATCTGAAATAAGAATGGCTGTACCTGCTTTATTTTGATTTTCATTTGCTTAGAATACTTTTTCCATCCCGTCACTTCAGTCTCAATGAGTTCTTATGGGTTAGATGTGTTTTCTGCAGACAAATATTACTTAGCTTGTATTTTTTTATCCATTCAGCCAGCCTAATGTGTCTGGAGTGGAGAATTCAAGCCATTTACATGCATTGAAACAATTGATATGTGGGATGCATTTCTGTTCATCCTGTTAGGTAGACCCTTATTGCTTGGTTTTACCTCTTGACCCATTATTTTATATGGGCTCTGAGCTTTAGCTTTTGAGTGATTTTCCACTGGTGGGTTTCTATTGTGCTAATCAGTGGATAATGGAGATCTGAGTACTTCCTGCAGGGCAGATCTGGTCTTGACAAATTCTCTCAGGGTTTGCTTGTCTGAAAAAGTCCTTATTTATCCCTCATATAAGAAACTTAGTTTTGTAAGATACAAAATCCTAGGATTGCCATTATTCTGTTTTAGAAAACTGAGAATAGGGCCCCAATACCCTCTGGCTTATAAGGTCTCAGTTGAGAAGTTTGCAGTTACCCTGATGGGTTTTTCTTTGTGAGTTACCTGATGTTTTTGCCTTATGGCTCACAGGAGTTCCACCTTTGTGTTAATTTTGGCCAGTCTGATAACTATGTGTCATGCTGATTGCCTCTTTCCAATGAATCTCCTAGGTATTCATTGAGGTTCTCATACCTGGATATCTAAATTTCTAACAAGACCAGGGAACTTTTCCTCAATTATTCCTTCAAACAGGTTTTCCAAGCCTTGTTTGTTTTCTTCTTCACACTCAGGGTTGCCTATAATTCTTAGGTTTGCCCTCTTTACATAATTCCCTATTTCTTGTAGGCTTTGTTCATTTCCCTTAATTCTCTATTCTTTATCTTTGACTGACTTAACAGGAAGGTATTGTCTTCAAGCTCTGAGATTGTTTCACCTGCCTGGCCTTAAGTGGAAACGGGAAAGTCTTAAAACTTTCCACCATGTTTTTTACTTTCTTGAATGAATTTTTCATTTCCAGAAATTGTATTTGATTGTTTTCTTATTTTAATTAAAATGATTTATTCATGTGGATGTGGAGAGACAGGAACACTCATAGACTGCTGGTGGGACTGCAAACTAGTGCAACCTCTGTGGAAAGCAATATGGAGATACCTTAAACAGATACAAGTAGACCTACCATTTGATCCAGCAATCCTGTTATTGGGCATCTACCCAAAAGAACAAAAGACATTCTATAACAAAGACATCTGCACCCGAATGTTTATAGCAGCACAATTCACAATTGCAAAGATGTGGAAACAACCCAAGTGCCCATCAATACATGAGTGGATTAATATAATGTGGTATATGTATACCATGGAGTACTACTCAGCTATAAGAAACAACGGTGATATAGCACCTCTTGTATTTTCCTGGAAAGAGTTGGAACCCATTCTACTAAGTGAAGTATCCCAAGAATGGAAAAATAAGCACCATATGTACTCACCATCAGATTGGTTTCATTGATCATCACCTAAGAGCACATTTAGGAATAACATTGATCAGGTGTCAGGCAGATGTGGGTGGGGGAGGGGATGGGTGTATACATACATAATGATTACGATCCGCACTGTCTAGGGGATGGACACGTTTGAAGCTCTGACTCAGGGGAGTGGGGGGGCAAGTGCAATATTTGTAACCTAAACTTTTGTACCCCCATAATATGCTGAAATAAGAATTATATATATATATATATATATATATATATATATATATATATATATATATATATGTAAAGAAACATATTCAGTAAAATTTCCTGTTATCCCTGGATGATGGCATTTTGGGTGATTTCTCACACTTTGTTTTACAAAAGCAATGAAGCTACCTTCAATAGGAAAAGAAAATGGAAATAAGAAAGAAGTACCCACAGTTCTCAAAAAACAAAAAAAAAGAAGAAGGTTGAGTGGAGTTGGGATACAAAATGTAGACAGTAGCAAACTGTAAAATTTAGATGCAATATTCTAAATTACGGGATCCTTCAACCTCAACTCAGGCTAAATCCAGCTATCTGTTTTTGTTAATAAAGTTTTATTGGAACACAAAAAAATGATTTATTCATGGCAAGTAATGTAAAAATCAGGCTATTTGTGTATCAAATTATATTATGTAAACCACAAGTTTATTTTCCTTGTTAGAAAAAAATTGCATAATTAGTCATCCCTAATATACCTGTTTTCTAGTTTTAGGTTAAATTCATTTTTTTTTATTTCTACATATTACGGGGGTACAAATGTTTAGGTTATGTATATTGTCTTTGCCCCACCCACATCAGAGCTTCAAGCATGTCCATCCTCCAGACAGTGCAGATTTGATTTTTTTTTATAATTTAATTTCTTTAGTGAATTTTTCATTCATTTCCTGAATTCTTTTTTTGTGATTTCTTTGTGTTGGTTTTCCATTTTCTCTTGTATTTTGTTGTGTTTACTTATAATCCATATTTGGAATTTTTTATCTGTCATTTCAATATTCTGATTTTGGTTGGTATCCATTGCTAGAGAGCTGGTGTTCACTTTTGATGGTGTCCTTTCATTCTGATTCTTCCTGCTTCCAGAGTTGTTTCACTGATTCCTTCTCATCTGTAGCACCTGTTGCTTCTTATTTTTTGGATTTTCTTTTCTTTAGATAATGGCATGCCCAGTTTAATTTCTGAGACAGTAAGTGGTACTTGTGGGTGAGAATCAACCACACCCTGTATGATTTAGTCAGTAAATGTTGTAAAGGTCCGTGCAAATTGACCTCCCTCTCAGAAGGTGGCACTTGCCAAAAGCAACAAGCTGCAATGTTTTTGGATCCTCTGACTGGCTCTAGTACCTCAGTAGAAACACTTGAATACCCCAGATGGTAGGTGGGGCCCTGCAACTTCAGATGAGTTCTTATTCTCTGTCACAGAAGAGGCGGGTGGAGAATGCAGCTGGGCAGGGCTGGGTTGGGTAAGCTTGCCCTTAGGCTCCACAAAAAATCTGGCAAGTTATCTGTTTCAGCAGGGTTCAAAGGTTTGCTCCCAGCTTCTGGGAAAACCTGCCAGGGAGGGGCTGAAATGGCCCCATCCAGCCAGAAAGTCTGCTTGTGGAGGCAGGACCCTCTGAGATTTACAATCTGACAGTCCGAAGCAAGCTTCATTCCTCTCCACCCTCCCCTGCTTCACAGTTTTCCCCCAGCATCTGCCAACAGAGCTCAAGCCAGCAGAGCTTGCCCAGGACTATAATGCAGGTCAGGAGGTTCCTTGCCCAGGATCCCAGCCTGAGCTGAGAGCATGGCCCTCTTGTGGCGGGAGGGGTGCCCCGCAAGCACACTACAGCTAGGACTCACACTACACTCTCCCCTTACGTCTGCCTATGCAGGCAGTCTTGCCTCCCAAGATTAATTCATAAATCTCCCCTCTCTGCCCCCAAGCAACACGATTGAGACCTGGGGGTATGGGAACTGGGTCCCTGAACATCAATCCCTGACCGTGCCTCTGAGAAGCACACTGGTCGTGAGTGGGCCACAAGGTCCCCAAGCAGGTTCGATGTTCCTCTCCCTTGGGGCATGCCCTGGTCTGATGCAGTCTCCAGGCAATTAGTACCAGGGAGAGCCAGCAGGAAGGGAGCACACAGTCCAAGCACTCCTCTGTCCACTGCAGGACCCCAAGAGGAAAGGTCTGAGCCCCACTTTGTGTGGAAGCCTCAGTGTGGTGGCTCAATTGTCTCAGCAACTGCAGGTAGGGGAACAGAAAGGGACAAAAAGAGTCTGGATAAGGGAAACTAGCACTCTGATCATGTTTGTCCCTCTCTCCAAGAGGCTGCCTGCCAAGAATGTCCAGACGCTGGAGTCATGCAGATCACCCAGGACCAACTGGACCTCTGTGGCTCCTGCAGTCTGGGCTGCAGTTAGCAAATGTCTGTGGGAATGAGCAAGACAAAACCTGATGAGGTGAAGCCCCCAGGAAGAAAAGGACACACTGTGGGTAGAGAAGCAATATGGTGCCTGCCATCCCAGCTCAGGTCTGTGGAGATAGGAGGTATCCCTGGGTGCTGGGAGCCTGGTGCCCTCTCCACAGGAAGCTCCCAGCTCACTGATGGCAGCAGCCTCTGGACTCATTTGGGCACAAAGTCTCTCCAACAACTCGAGAATATGCCAACAGTCAGAGATGAGAGGGAGAGAAAAACAAACCGCTCGACTTACCCTTTTCACTAGACTCCAAGCCTCTCAGGGGCTGATCTCTGTTCATACCTTGCTCTTACCTATTCTGCTCTGCAACTTCTCAAAATTCATATTTTGAAACTTAATCCCCACTGGTCTCTTTAGAGTTTTGATGATGAAAAAATGTTATATGTGGACAAATGCTTATTCTGCATCTACTGAGATGATCATATGAACTTTGGGTTTTTTTTCTTTTTTAATAATACATAATAATTTTAGAAGGCCGGGCGCGGTGGCTCACGCCTGTAATCCTAGCTCTGGGAGGCCGAGGCGGGTGGATCGCTCGAGGTCAGGAGTTCGAGACCAGCCTGAGCAAGAGTGAGACCCCGTCTCTACCAAAAATAGAAAGAAATTATCTGGCCAACTAAAAATATATATACAAAAAAAAATTAGCCGGGCATGGTGGCTCATGCCTGTAGTCCCAGCTACTCGGGAGGCTGAGGCAGTAGGATCGCTTAAGCCCAGGAGTCTGAGGTTGCTGTGAGCTAGGCTGATGCCACGGCACTCACTCTAGCCTGGGCAACAAAGTGAGACTCTGTCTCAAAAAAAAAAAAATAAATAAAAAAAAAATAATACATAATAATTTTAGAAATTTATGTGGTACATGTGATATTGTGATACATGCATACAATGTGTAACAATCAAATCAAGATTATTAGGATATCCATCACATCAAACATTTAACATTTCTTTGTGTTTGGAACATTTCAAATATTCTCTTCTAGATATTTTGAAATATACAATCAATTATTAACTATAGTCACCCTACAGTGTTATCAAGCATTAGAACTTGTTGTTTCTATCTCACATTATATTTGTACCCATTAACCAACCTCTCCTGATCGCCTCCCACTCCTAGACTCTGGTAAACATCACTCTACTCTCTATCTCCATGAGGTCAACCTTACCTTTGTTGCTCCCACATATGAGTGATTACACCTGATATTTGTCTTTCTGTACCTCATTTATTTGACTTCACATAATGACTCCAGTTCCAGCAATGTTGCCGCAAATGACAGTATTTCATTCTTTTGATGACGGAATAGTATTCTATCGTGTATATATTACATTTTCTTTATCCATTCATCTGTTGATGAACACTTTGGTAGATTCCATATATTCCCTATTTAAAGGAAGCTGCTTCCTTAAACATGAGAGTACAATATCTCTTTGACTGATTTCCTTTCCTTTTGATAAATAGCCAGTAGTAGGATAGCTGTATCATATGGTAGTTCTATTTTTAGTTTTTCAACAAACCTCCACACTGTTCCCCAAATTGGCTGTACTCATTTACATTCCCACCAACAACATATAAGAGTTCCCTTTTCTCTGCATCTTCTTCAGCATTTGTTATTTTTTGGCTTTCTGATAATAGCAATTCTAACTGGGGTGGGATGATATCTCATTGTGGTTTTCATTTGCATTTCCCAAATCACTAGTGATGTTGACCATTTTTTCAAATATTTATTGGCTATTTGTATGTCTTCTTTTGAGAAATGTCTATCTAGATCTACTGCAGCTTTCTAGGTAGATGTGAGAGGATGTCAGTGGAGTCCAGAGATGTGGAGATGAAGGGTCTCTTGGGCCCTAGAGTGGGATGTGCTTTGCTGGGGATTGGGCTCTCAAAACTGCACTGTGATGCCGCTGCTTGGGTATCAGGGGTGTGTGGGACCCCACGCAAACTCCCTCTCTGGAACATGCCATCACATAGAGTCCAGACAGCTTCCTGTACTAGTCTCAGGATTCACAGGGGCCAAGGGGTTCTCCCATGGCTAAGATTGCAGGGGTTCGCTATGCAAATGTGGACCACTGGGGATCTCTCACTTACCTTTTCTGTGAAATGGGGGGTTCCCCCAGACTCCAGGCTGATTCTGGCCAGGCCGGCTGCTCCATGGCCCTATCTCTCCATGCCTCCAAGGAAGTGACATTGTGTCACTCCTCTGCTGCATTTCAGTGTTCCCTCTTAACACACTCCATTCAACATGTGGTCATCTACTCACTGTTTTGGTCCTCCTTTGTGGAAAAGGTGAGTGTGGGTGCCTTTCTCAGCCACCTTAACAACCAGTATGGATCATATAATTAATTTCTATCCTTCACAGTATGAATATGTTATATCACATTTGTTTATTTCCATATGTTGAATCATCCGTGTAGCTCAGGAATAAATTATACCTGATCTTGGGGTATGTTTATTTTAATGTGCTATTGAATTCAGTATGCTACTATTGGGTTATTAAGTATGAAAAGTTTGATTTCCTTAAGTACTAAGTTCGAGAGTTGATATCTCTAGCATTTCGCTTTGACACTTCTTGCTTTATTTTTACTGTGAGGGTACATCCTCGTTCTTTCAAACACATGGTTTGGCTTGTTATTATCTCTCAAATTTTTTAAAGCAATTTTTGAGAAATCATGGATAAGTCAAAACATTGTGTTATTTTCAAATATAAGTTCAGTCATGGAACCAATGCAGCACAGACAGCTCAAAATATCAACGAAGTGTTTGAGAAGGATGTGCCTAATGAAAGCACAGGCTGGTAAGGGCTTGAGATCATGCAAATTCCTCTTTCCACTTCACAGGAAGACAACTTCGGGTCCACTGGCTAAGGCTGAGGCTTAGGTGCAGCTTAGCACAGGTGAAAAGGAAGGCGCTTTGGTTGACTTGCATGATGTGCCCTAGACACTCCCCTGAATACACACACACAAACATGCACACACTATTCAACACAGCCAAGGGAGGCCTACATAAGATCTGGAAAGGAAGCCTCAGGCCAGTCCCTGTGGGAGCTTCCGCCTCCCATGCTGCCTCCTTTGACCCTAACTCAGCACTCAGAACCCAGGTCCTAACTCCCTCCCCTGGGGCACAGTCAACACCTCTGTGCAGCTCCCACACCTGGGCTTGTGTTCTCAAAATTACACACACTAGCAACACAGCAGAAGTCATGGGGATTTACTATCTGCACTATCAGACAGGGTCCCCTTGGGAAGGTTTTGCAGAGGAGTCAGAATCCTTCTGAATGACAGACCAAGAGCCCTCACCTGGCAGGCGTGAGGATCCTGAGAGTGAGGACAGTATGGGGAGGTGTCACAGAACGTAACCAGGCCATGAGTACCCATAGAGCTTATGATTGCGAAGTCAGGCTAACATAGACCAATGGGGGGGTGGAGCTGAACTGCAGCTGGGAGAGGCAGGTGTCTGCAGGCTTCAGGCTCAGACCACACGTGTCCCGGTGGTGCTGATTCTCCTGCTTCCTTCAATTAAATGATATTCATGGCCCGGCCTGGTTTGCGGACTTCAGTGTAGACAGTAGTCATAGGCCCCTTTCCTTCCACATGGCGTACACTGATGCCCTGGAATGCAAGACAGAGGGGTCCTGGAGCAGCTGAGAGATAAAGTGGCCCCAGAGGAACCTGCAGAGCCAGTGCCCACTGACATGCTCTGCTCATGAAATTCCCAAAGTGAAAGCATTACACTGACACCAGTTACAACTTTTTGTTACTAAATGGTGTTGATTGTCCAGAAATACAAGAACAGGCAACAGGGCCAAAAGTGGCAGATGCCTGGGTTTGGAAGCCCAGTGCAGGGCAGTGAGGGACCTGACAGTGCCCTGGATGGCCAGTGGCCCCAGCCATCACTTTGATCTTACCCACCTGAGTCTCCTGTTTCATCAACTCTTCATAGTGGATGCTATCATCCTCAACTCTGTGGTCCTCCTGCAATCGGGTACCTGAGCCACACACAGACAATCCTTAAATCTGTGCCTTGGACACCTGTATCCCTCCCACTGCCATGAACGCCAAAGCCGTGGCCACATGTACCATCCGATCTGCAGGAGACCCCCTGGCAGCCACATTCAGGGGGAAGGGGAACAAATTCTAGTGAAGGAGGGGAGGTATCTGGGCCTGGAAGGAGAAGTGCAACCTGCCTCTTTCTGGTTCCATCTTCTTCTTTGTCTTCTTATTCTTCTTCTTCCCATGTGTCTTCCAAAGGTATGATATAGCTCCCAGGATCAACATCAAAACCACAATAGGCCCTAGGATGACTGCCAGTAGTCTACCCACGTCCCATCCATGTGAATCTGTTTCCCTCATACAAATAATGAACAAGATTAAGGCAGGAGAGAACATGAGATACACATTTCCAAGGGGTGACAGAAGGAGAAAGCTAGTAGAGGGACACGAAGGGGTGTGCTAAACAAGCTGAAGAGTGAGGACCATGGCAGGCCCATTCATTCAACCAGACACCGAACTGCTGCTTGTGCCAGGGATACTGAGATGAACAAGACGATGTCCATGCTGTAACCCAGCTCATAACCTAGGAGGGAATACTGAGAAAATATCAACTGCCAGATATAGGAACTCTGCTGCATCACAGGTTTACACCTTGGGCTAGGGCTGCGGGAGAGCCTCCCAGAGGAGGTGTGGGTAGACTGATCTTGAGGGAGGAGTAGGAGTTTCCAGATATTCAGAAGGGTTCACTACAGGAATGAGGAGTACCATGTACAAGGAATGACTGTGTCAAACGCCAGCCCTGGGAGTTTCCAGCACCCCCACTGTGGCAGGGCAGGGGCACAGCTGGGACAAGGGTCAGAGGGAGGTAGAAGTCTGTGCTCAGAGGGCCTTGTGGCCATGCTAAGTGTTAGCTGAGACTCCAGGACAGGATCAGGGGAGAGGGTCACAGGCAGTTTAAAGTGGCACTGACACATCACACACTCCAGCAGCTCCTGGAGGAAGGGAAGACAGGGTTGCACTCAGGGTCCCGGTCATTCACTCATTCCAGGAACACTGGTTGTCAGCAAACTTTGCCAGAAGCTGGCTTGGCACAGATACTCAAAGGAAAACAAGACATGTCCTTGCCCTTAAGGTTGTCCAGTCTACAGAGGAGACCTAGACACAAATCCATCATTACTCCTCAGTGTAAGGAGGCCATGGACAGTTCCCTAAGGAGACGGTGACTGAGGGCAGGACAGGCTACATCACTTGCAGGCCCTGAGCAAAATGAAAGCAGGGAGCCCTTGTTCAAATTGACTAACAGCAGAATTTTAAACCAAGACCCTTAAGTGTGGGCCCTGTGTCACCACCCAGTCTTCACCCCACGAAGCCTGCCTGCCTCAGAGGAGTCCTTCAGTGGCAGTAAGACAGGAAGGGGAAGACATGGATCTCAGGACAGCTAATGGGAGAGGACACAGCATGCCCAGAAGTTCAGAATCTTGCAGTGGGCAGGACACATACAAGGAACTACAGGCAGCACTTAGGTGTGAAGCGAGTAGGTGAGGCCAGCAATGTGGGTGGAGGAATATCTAAGATCCGAATCATACAGGGGGTGGCTAGAATCAGGTTCCCACAGGTGACACAGACAATGACATAATCCCATCTGCTTTCCCAAAAGCCCACTCTGAATGTCTGTTGGAGGACAGATGGGGTGGGAGAGCCACAGGAAGGCTGCAGCCTGGACCAGAAGGGACCTGGTTGGCAGTTGGAAGAGGAGGACATGGATGGGAGAGATCATCAAAGGCAGAAATCAGGTGACTGGGACTCCCAGGCTTCTGAGTCGGTGACCAGGTGGACGGTGACACAAATACACATAGTAGGGAGAAAAACCCAGACCCTCAGGCCACAGTGCTGCCTGAGCTCCACATGCCCCTTCCCACTCACCTTGGGCACAGATGTCCCCAAGATCTTTGGTGGCACTTTTCTGTTCCATGTGATTGCTGACCACACAGGTGATGCTGGCATTGGGTTGGCTCGGGGGCAACCTCACAACCAGGATCCAGCGGTCGAGGGCAGGTCCTGGTGTCCCTCTCTGCTCCAGCTCTGTGGGGAGGCCCCTGCTCTCCCAGGTCACATTCAGGTTCCTTGTGGCCCTTGGGGCCCTACACTCCAGGGTGACATTGCACCAGCCTAGTGCGATGGATAGTGACTGAACCAGGATGTTGGGATGGGGGATGGGCTCTGGGGAAGAAGGGGACAAAAGAAAGGAGCCTCGTTTGTAGAGAACATTACACATCACACTTTCTCCTCATTTACTCACAGAAGCCATGCCATGCACCCTACAAAAAAGTGGATGTGTTTCACAGATAAAACACAGTTTGGGTAAAGCTAAACACTGAGCAGATGACAATAAGAAAGGGAGCCCCTGAGTCAGCTCTCTGAGGTTTCACTAGATTGAACAAGTCAGAAAAATCTCCCAAAGGAAACAAAGGCCGGACTCCACCTATTCAAAATCCATTATTTATAAGAAACTGGGGTCTTTGCTGGAAGGGGAAGAAGACTGGAACAGAAGGGTTTGTCCTAGCCAAGGGTCCTGCCCCTTCATCTCCAGCTGAGAGGACGCCTGGGACTGCACAGCCCTTTGGGGCAGGACTTCAGGCCAGCTCTGGGAGGCCAGAGAAAGCCCCTCGCTCCTGAGAGTAGACGCATCGGTGGGAGATGCAGTGGCAGTGACAAGGAAAAACATCTCCAAGCATGGTTAGAACATGCCACTGAACTTGAGGTACAGACAGGAACAGAAGACTCAGAATTGTGAACCAGTCTTAAAATGCACGTGGGACCTAATGCTGCAAACTCGCTCTGTCCATAGCAGGGTATTTCTCTATGCAGAGAGGAACTTAAGGGAAAGAAAGACTTGGGGAAACAGCTGTCCTAGGCAGTGTTGCATGTGAACATTCTCCTATATGTGTCAAGTCTTTGAGAACTGGGTTTGTGGAGTCCTGAGTGAGTCTGAGGCTGTGGCTAAGAGGAGAGGGGAGGACTCTATATGTGTGGACTTCCAATTGTGGTAGACAGAATAGTGGCCCAAAGAGTTCCACATTCCAGTCCTGGCAACCTGGGAATAGGTTAGGTTACATGGCAAGGGGAATTAAGATAGCACATAGAATTGAGGTTCCTAATCAGCTAACATTGAAATGGGGAGATTATTCTGGGTTATCCGAATGGGCCCAATATAATCACAAGGACCCATAGAAGAGACAGAAAGAGGGAGAGGAGGTGAGAGGGGTCGAGAAGGACTCGACCCACCCTTGCTGGCTTTGAAGATGGAGGAAGGTGGCCACGCCCAGGCAAGCAGATAGCACCCAGCAGGTGACAAAGACAAGAACATGGATTCTCCCCTGGAGCCTCCAGAAAGGACACAGCTTCCCAACACCTTGATTTTGGCCCAGTGCAACCTGTGTCAGACTTCAGACCTACAGCATGCTGAAATAATACATTTCTATTGTTTTAAGCTGCTAAGTCATGGTAATTTCTTCTAAAGAAAATGGAAAACTACTATACAAATTAAGTAACATTAGTCCTGGAAAGGATGATTAACATTATTGGAACAAATGCTATTTCTCACTATTTCCAGTTCCCGTCCCAAAACACTGAAGTGATTTTCTCCCTGGTATCAATCTCAGCTCTGGTCTCCATTTCTGGTGTCCTCACTTGCCCTATTTTCAGGGGAGTTGGTACACTCTGAAGGCTGTGTCTGAATAGAATCCTGCAACATGGGGCCACTGTGACAAAGGAGGAGTTAAGCCATGGGCTGGAGGGAGGGGGTGTCACTCACCATAGACAGTAAGGTGGAAAACCTGCATAACTTCTCTTCCTTCCGTTAACGTGGCTTGAGCTCGGTACTGCCCACTGTCCTGAAGAGTCAGGTTTGAAATCCTCAGGGAGGTCAAGCTGGGGACCTGGACCCTCTGCTTGAATTTATCCTGGAGGCCAAACCACCTTGGAGAATGGACGCCTCTCTGGATTCGAAACATGACCGTGTAGTCTGACTCAGGGCTGAAGCTCCAAGAGAGCTCCTCCGGCTGAACTTCCAGAATTGCTCCTTGATTCTTGGTCACATCAAACAAGACAGAATCTCCTCGGATCCTATTGAGAGGAATGTGGGCTCCAGAATCCTTAACTGCAGAGCCATTTGCCCCAGAACTCTCACCCACACCACGGCAGACACCTGGGGCATTGGAAACAGGAAATGCGAGTGTTTTCCCATCAAGAACAAACAAGAGAACCACGGAACTTTTCTTCTTAATCAAATCCATCTAAAATTCTTCTTTCTAGGAAGACTACCTAGTATAATGAATTGGAAGTAATTTGGGGTTCTCGTGGAGTATAACCTTGAACAGGCTAAACTGCCTAACTGTCAGTTTCATCACTGTCCCAAAATGATAATATGAATGAAATGAGATCATAGATCAAAAGAACCTAGTACATTTTCTGGCACATGCTAAGTGCATAAATGTAAGAGGCAGCTACTAACGTGCCTCCCAAAGGTCTCTCCCTCCTCCTCTGCACATCAGTGTGTAATCCCCTCCCCTGGAGTGTGGCTGCACCTAGTGATCTGCTTCCAGGAACACAATACAGAAAATTGATGGGGTGTTGCTTAGGGATACCAAGTTACGCAAGACTCTGACTTCTGTCTTGCTCACTCTGGGGAAGCACACTGCCATGCTGTGAGCTGCTCTGTTAAGAGGCCCACAGGGCAGGGGACAGGGGGCCACCTGGGACCACACTTTCACTTTCTTCTGTAAGATCCCAAGCCACAGGACCCAGCTACACCACACCTCGTTCCTGACCACCAGAAGCTGTGACACAGAGCATGGTGCTGCTTATAGGCACTAAGTTCTGGGGTCACAGGTCACACAGTAGGTCACTAATGCAGTAATGATGGGTGCTTGCCTTCGCCTTCCTGCTAGGAAGTGTCGCAGGCAGGGTAGGCTAGGTCGCCTGCGGTAACAAACAAGTACACGATGCAGGGCCTCAGAACAAAGGGAGTTTGTATACTACTCACCCTACAGGTCCCTTAAGAAATAGAGAGGGAGGGGTTGTGTCCCACAGGGGTGTGGCCTCCACCACCTGTCGGGGCCCCATATGGAACCACAGCATCCTGACAGCCTCCTCTGCCCCCACAGCAGCGAAGGAGCCACGTGGAGGTTTTCACTGCATCGTTCTGGGCAGAACTGGCCACAGAGAGCCTGCTAACTGCCAGAGATTAAAAATGTGGGGGAGCAGGTGGACATTTTGGTGAATACTGTGTCTCTGTCACCAAGAGACCACTTCCCTGAGCAGTCCCCAGGAGGCCCCTGGTCAGGCTTCCCCAGGTGCTGTCTCTGCAGAGCCCTGACCAGTGGGCACAGCCACCTAGTGCCGCCCCCTCCTGATCCTTTCCTTGCCCATGACACACAGCCCCAGTGAAGCTGGGGACCCTCTGTCCTGCCTAGGGACCAAGGTAGGACCAATATGGACCAGGGTAAAGTGCCATGGAGCTAACTTGTCCTTGAAGGAAGAACAATCCCCTCCTCTCAGCAGTTCAGGACCCGCCTGGGTTGCCCGCTGCCTGCCAGGGTGTCCGGTTCTCTCCAAATCACTGAACTCTTCCCCATATCAGGCCCCGCCCCTGGCTCTCACCAGAAGTACCGACCAGCTCATGCCAGTACTCGCATGTGGAAGTATTCCAGATATTTCTTTGTTTCCACTTATTCACTGACTCAGGCCACCAGGTCCCTCCTCTCAGCCAGGCCTTCTCCCCTCCCCTCAGCTCCCTGATGGGACCCCAAGCTTGGCACCCCCAGTGCCGAGGCCACAGGCCTTCAGGACCCACATCAGTGAGTCACTAGGCCACTGCTCTGTCCAGTCCTGCCTGGGGCCATCCAGGAGAAGCAGCAGGTATTCAGTCCCCAGCCACTTCTGTCTCCTCCAGCCCCTCCAAGCTCCCTCCCCCGACATCCCACCCCTGACGCCCAGTCCAGGGATCTGCCCCAGACACCACGCTGTCCCCAGTGCCCGCGGCCTGAGGGCAACATGGAGTCCCAGGCCACAGAAGGACACTGAGGGGAGATAGATGAGGCTGGGCTGCCAGGCCCCTCTAAACAAGCCAGGACACAAAGCCGAGGTCCATCATGTCCCCAGGACACCATGCCCAATTGTCAGTAGCAGCTGGGAGACAAGCTCTCCTTCTCCCAGCTCCAACTCCTGCTTTTGTGCTCCCATGAGATCCTGTTTCAGGATTCCTGGTGTCTCAGTGGGGAGCAGGTCCAGTCCAGCCTGTCCTAGCATGACATGCTGGCTGGGGGGATGGGGACAGGTGACACCCACTGAGTAGAGGCTGCTCTCAATGGATCTTGTCACTGAAACAGAAGCCAGATAGATTCCTGCTTTTCTAATTGCAATGAGTGCTAGGACACAGCTCTGACTGGCAATTGCACCTCCTCTGGGCAAGGCTCCCTGTCCACAGATCTGCACTAAGTGAGGTGGACTTCCAATCAAAGTGGCCTGGTCCCTTCAAATTAAAGCCATTCACAAGGCTTGAGACTGCCCCAAGGAGGAGGGCATGGGAGAGAGGCTGGGATGAGAGCCAGGGTTAGGGTGGCCACTTGACTGGGCCCGGAAACCCCGACTATGGAGGCAGATGCACCTGCGTGGTCAGAGGACAGGAGGGCAGGCAGGTGAGCCAAACTTGCTCAGGGCCTTCCTTAAATCTCTCTGGGGTAAGAAGATGACCACGCAAGGATCAAATATCCCTGAGGCAGGGAGAGGGGCTTCCAGCCTGGTGTTGAAGCTGCAGGGAATAGGCCATCTACCTCCAAGGTCTTGCCCAGGTAGTGGGCCCAGGCCCAACGAGGCCGAAGCCGCAGGGACTGCAGCAGAGACCCCCTTTCAGCTCATGCACGTGGCCTCTTCCCAGGGCAGCTGCCTCACAGAACCAGAAATTCGGGCTGCCCATCCTCACCACAACGAGCTCCCTTACTGCACCCCAGCACCTACAGGGCCACCCCCACCCCACATTCCCTACAGAGAGGCACTTTGCAGTCCTAAAAACTCTAAAGGTCTGATTTCTCCTTCCTTCCCCATCAATGAGACCACTCACACTATATTTTCATAACGACTGGAAGATATTTTTTGATGACTTTTTTCAAAATGATTTTTTATTCATTTATTTAAAGATTCATCTGGCAATATTCATTTATAAAGAAGAAAAAACACCAAAACAAATTTAGTCTCCAGCCCTGCTCCCCAGGATGCATGTGAGGTGAGGTTACAGATATATTGACCAAAATCTACGGTTCCCCCATGAAGGAGGCACGTTCTTGCGGGAAGGGGGCCTGTTATGGATTGAATTGTGTTCCTCAGAAAACATACGTTCAAGTCCTAAACTCAGCACCTCAGAACGTGACCTTGTTTGGAAGTAGTCTTTGCAGATACAGTCAAGTTAAGGTGAGGTCATCAGGCGGCGGCTCACTTCACTATGACAGGTGTCCTTATGAAAAGGGGAAACTTACACACACACACCAACATGCACGGAGGGAAGCTGAGGGGAAGAGACACAGGGAGGATGCATGTGAAGATGACGATTGGACCGACGCAGCTGCAAGACAGGGAACACCACAGACTGCCAGCGAACACCAGAACTAGGAAGGAGCAAGGAAGGAGTCCCCTTTTATGGACTGAGTATTTGTTTTCACCCTGAATTCACATGTTGAAATTTTAAAAACCAGTGTGGCTGCACTTGGAATTGAGGCCTCTAATGAAGGAAGGGTAAGTGAGGTCATAAGGGTGGGGCCCAACCCAATACCATTAGTGTCCTTATAATAAGAGTCACCAAAGAGCAAGTGAGCCAGCCCTCTCCATGCACATGCACTGAGGAAAGGCCATGTGAGGACCCAGTGAGGAGGCAGCCTCTGCACACCAGGCAGAGAGCCCGCACCAGAAATTGAATTGGCTAGAACCTTGATCTTCTAGCCCCCAGAACTGTGAGAAAACTACTTTCTCTTGTTTGCTGTGGTAGACTGAGCTGACTGATACAGTCCTGTAGGTTTTAAAGGTGACTAACACAACCCTGCAGGTTTCAAGTGGAGCATGGTCCTGCCAACACCTTGATTTTGGGTTTCCGGCCTCCACAAGTGTGTGACAGTAAATTTTCATTGTTTTCACCACTCAGTGTTTGATATGTTTGACAGTCCTGGGAAACGAATACAAAAACTCAGGAAGGGTGGCAGCCAGGGACTACCTATTGACACTATGAATGATTCCTGAGGAACCCTTCACTGGCTGAGTGATCTCTACCAAGTTATTAAAATGTCTAAGCCTTGAGTACACACATATGAACACTGGGGATAATAATTGCTGCTGCTCAACGGGCTCCCACAAGCATTAAATAAGATATATTTTTAAAAGCCCTCAACAGTGTGCCTTTAGGTGTTATGATCATTACTATTATAGGGCCCACCTGCTATGGAATTGCCACAGTTATTGTAGCTGGATTTCTCCTGATGTTTCCCTGCCTGGGAAAGAGGTCACCCATCCCGCATGAACATAATTCCCACTCCCTACATTTCAGCAGCTCCTTCAGATACCAAATGTCTAATGGTCCTCAGGACAGGAGATTGCATTTCAGCCACACCAAGTGGCTTTTAATTTATTTTAATCAGGTTATACATTCACATGGTTATGAAAGGAGGAGACAATTCAGGGAATTGAAAATTAGCTCTCTCCTATCTCTAGCTCCCATTGTCCGGTTCCCTCTCCTAAGGCAGCACCATTATCCGTGTCCTGGGCAGCTACCCGGAGATAATCAACACTCTCACAAGCACACATGTGTATCTCCACAGACGCAGCACGCTCTATGCACCGATCTCTCCTTCCCTGTCTCGTAGCAGCACTTACTGGGACGCACGCTGGATCTGTGCACGCCGTGTTGCACTGACTGTCTGCACACCGTGCCTCGTGGGGCTCTCGTGCCCCGCTGCTCCTGATGGCCCAGTTGTAACGCGCGCCACCACAAACAAGGTGGCACTTATATCTTAATATCTCAGCCTCTCACACATGGATGTGTATAAATTAGGAAAAATCAGTAGGGTGAATCTCATGGATCAAAGGCACATATATCTGAACTTTTGACCAATATTATTAACTATCTCCAAAGAGTGATTCTATCTATACTTCTACCAATAATGCTTAGGTTTCTCACCAATACATAATGATCAAACGTTTGGTCCCTTGTCAAATTCAATAAGAGAAAATTATATCTCACTGTCATTTCAATGGACATTTCCTCTATACATGAAATTCATCATCATCATCATCATGTCATATTAAGTCACTTTTATTGCCTTTTCTGTGAACTATGAACTGTCTGCTAGTGTCCTTTCTCATTTTTTCCCATTGGTTTCTATGAGTTAGATACATGTTGTAAAAATTAGCCTTTTCTCTAACATATATAATATAGTTTTTTATAGTTTTTTATTTGACCTTCACCTAGGCACTATTTGCCATGCCAAAATGGTATTTCATGAAGTCAAACATATCAAATTCTTTACGGCTTCTTCATTTTATGTCTTGCTTAAAAACATAGTTCCCATTTCAAAAGTACGTTTTTAATTCTCTCTTGTTTTCAAGTACACTTATGATTTGAATTTTCATGTTTGCTCATAGATCCACCTGAAATTTACTTTGGAGTCAGTTAGGCGACATAGTTGGATAGTATAACAGAGTGGTCAAAAGATTGAACTTCAGAGTCAGTGACATTTTAAGTCCAGAGGCTTCACTTTCTGGCCATGGGAACTTGAGCAAGTATTTAACCTCTCTGGCTTCAGCTTTCCCATCTGGGAGATGGAAATACTAACAGTGCATACCTCATTGAACTATTCTTTGGACTCACATAGAGAAAAGTTTTCAGCACAGGATTCAATAACTGTTCTGTTAATATTAGCGGCTCTCATTGTGATGATGAGTGTCATGTGTCCAAGCTCACCTGCGGCAGAACCAGACATTCCCAGTGTCCAGGCTGGTGTCCCTCCCTCCCCCGCAGCTGTCCCTCTCAGGGGTGCCCTCCTGGGAACAGGAGGGGTTCCAGGGAGTGAAATAACTGTAAGTTCAAGTCCATACTTGGATCCAGGGTGTCAGGTCCAGTTCCTGTTTACCAAAGCCCTAAGTTTAAAAGGAAATTCATTTGTCTGTGTCTGCTCAACAGCCGTCATCAACCCCAACGTTACTAAGCAGCGGAGGACATCTGTGTAGCAGGGAGAGTGGGAAAGATAAAGGCAAGGGCAGGATACTTGTTTTCCCAAGCTTGACCTCAATAAATTTTGTATTATTAACTCTATTTGGTTTGTTCATTTTCCCCTTTCCTTTACAGGTTGTGTTGTAATATATTAATAAAAGTATTATATGTTATATCGAAAACTGTTCTACAGGATATGGAGCTGCTAAAAGGGAAAGGTCAAAGTGTGCCTCATCCCAAAGGAAAGCACGTAAATGCCATGTACCCTGCAGACATGCATCTCTGTACCCACAGACACCGTACACCCATGTGAACACAGGGCATCTGCTGGTAACCACGTTGGCATCCCTGCTGGCCTTCCTCCATTCTCCCTTTGAACCACTTGTGACATCCTACTGGTTCCCTCATTAATTCGTGAGTAAAATACAAGTATCCTGTAACATCTCAGTCAGCCACGCCATTCAGAATTAATTACATGTTCAAATACATAATTCTTGGTACAACAATGGACACGAAACATAAGCGCTTTGTTTAACGTATGCTAAAAAAAAGCCATCATTTCCAAGGGGACAGACAGGACAACCGGACTTTCTGGGACACTATTTCATTCTCCAAAGAGGGACCCTTCCTAAGGCATTTTCACAGACTACTCTGTGAAAATGGTGTGTGTCTTTCTCCCTGCCAGCATTGCAAGAAGGGTCATCGAGAAATAAACTAGTGTTTTCTGCTAAACAGACAGGAACTGAAAAGGTCTGGCTGCCTCTAAAAGCCCAGCTGCAGCTGCCTTCCTGAGTGTGGTCTGCACACCACGTTGCCACACACTGTGGGAGGGTGACGGTGTCCTTCAGCAGGTGGTCTGTGGACAGTGGCCCCCAACACCCCTCTCAGCAGCAGAGACAGAGAAAGCAGAGGATCAGGTGGAGGAGGCTGGAAGAAGAGGATCCCCTTCCTCCCCTAAGGGCTGAGGAAATGGCCACAGGGACTGCCCCGGGTCTGCTCTCTGAGGGACCCTAAACAGGCTCACCAGCTCTCAGTCCCTGTTGGGCCACAGGAGTGGGCCAGGACAGCATGGGAGAGACAGAGCAGAGGCCTTGACTTAACCACAGGAGAGTCCTGTGTGGGCAGAGTCACTGAATCCCAGAATGTCACAGTGGGGAGGACTCTCAGACATCATATGCCCAAGCCCCTCCTTTTACAGAAGAGGGGGAACCCTAGGGGCTGGAGTTGTCCTGGCCTACACAGGGCACAGCCAGACCGGGAGCCCGGTTTCCTCTCCCAGCCCAGGGCTTCCCCTGCACTAAGGGGCCTCTGAGCTCCGCCAGCCTCTCCCCACCCTCCCCAGGCTCAGCCCCTCCCTGCTCTGTTGTCTGATCCTAGCAGGGACCCAGCAGCTGCTGGAGTTTCAGACTCAATTTCCCTCTCCTGGGGAGGGAAAGCAAGTACTTTGAGAGGCTTAGCTGAGCAGGGTCTTCTGGCTAGCTAAGGGTTAAAGCCAGCCTGGCCAACTCCCCAGTTCCTGGAAGAGGGAACCAGGGAGAGGAGGCTCAGCCTTCAGGCTGCCAGGCCTATCGGGTGGGGAGCACAGCTGCAAGAAAGATAAAGGAAGACTTGGAGAGGGAAGAGCACAACAGGAGCTCTCTGGTCTACAAAAATGCTAATCCTGAAGAAAAGAAAAACCAAGCCAGGGAGCATGTGGACATTCATTATACAAGGTAGAGTCAAAAATCTACTTAAATCTTATAAAATTTAACACTCTGTGATCAACATAAAGTTTTGTTCATTTGTCTGACACGTCCCCCATCGCCACACTCACAAACCAACAGCAGTGCCCTCTCAACTCCAGTGTGACACCCAAACTCTATGTCTTGGTGCTGCCTCCACTGGCCCCATGTCCCTGCAGCCATATGCAGACCCTGTCTTCTCCACCTCCCTGCCGGCAGACACTGGCTGGGTGCCAAGTAAATGCCGTTATGCTCAGGCTGAGGCCGTCCCCACAAGAGGAGCCACCCTCACTGGCGGCTGCCTGCGCTTCTGGGAAAGTGCGCTGAGCCACCCTTAGCCTCCCACCTGCCCTAAACATGTCCCCTTCCAAGCACACATCCAGTAAGCGTTCAGGGTTTGTGAATGATTGGGACAAATTCTTCATTACCTCCCTCATCATCACTCCTTCTCCACCCATCCCTCCCCAAGTCAAGGGTGAACGTAAACAGGGACAACCCAAGACCAAAGGAGAAATGCATCCAACTGTGGAGCTCCATAGATTGCTATGGAGCAGCTTCTGGGGGACGTTCCCTCTGAGGATGGCCTCTGTCCAAACTCCACTGCTAGGGGTCTTGTCTCATTGACCACCATGGAGGGCAGGCCAAAGGGGACAACTAAACTCATTTCTCCCCCCTTCCTGTGTGACCTCCAGAGAATCACTTTCATTATCTGGACACAGACAGCCTAGCCCTAAAATTAGGAATTCTAGTTCCTTTTTTTTTCCCTTCCTTCTTTTCTTCTTCCCTCCCTAGCTTGTTTCCATTTTTTGTTTCTTTTTCTTTGTTTCTTTGGTACTCTTCCAGCCCCAGTGCCTACAGAGAAAGTTATACAACTGAACATATTTCTCCAAGTTAAGAACATTGTGGAAGTGGAGAAAGCCTACATTTTGCTGTTGACAAAAAGTTACCCATTTAAACCGGATCTAACACATTGCTATTGCAAAGCTCATCTTTGCTTCGAATAAGTCCTGTTTTACAAGAGCTTTCTAATCCATTAGATTTCATATACTTCACTGCAAGTTCAATCAGTGGATGAAATACAAAAAAAAATATTAACAATAAAACTTTTCACAAAAATTCATATTTACTAGGACTTATTTTTTCATTAGCTTTTATTTAATATCACTATTTGTATAAACATATGATATTTCATAAAGCAATGAGTATGACATACAGCCTACATCAGGTCATTCTACTTTCTTCCTCTCCATTTTTTCCTCCCCAATTTCATGCCCTCCTCTAGCCCATTTTAGCATCTACCGGTTCTTCCATGTCTTTAGCATATTCTTATCAATATGTGGGTGCATAGACACCCTTAAATGTTGGAGGCTGCTTTTTTTATATAAAACAAAGATTTCATTGTATTTATTTTCCTGAATCTTGTTGATGGGGATTCATGCATTTTACTTCATGAAAATGGAAAATTCCTCCCAGACAACTATAACATTTGCATTTTTAGGCCTCCATGGTACTCCATGGTACACAAACTCTCAATGTCTTCAATCACTCCCTACTGTGGGGCACCTCCTCTTTTTTCCCCCAGGGTTTTGTCCCAGAACTCTGCTGTGATAGACATGCTTTCATCCCAGGTCTCCAGAGCCTGAGCAGCATTTCAGGGTGGAGGGAAAGGCCACCCACAGGGATGAGAAAGGGCATAGTCTATAGGGTTCATTGTACCCCAGAAGGCAAATCCTTTTTAACATTTTCAAATGGAAACTCATGCAAATTACACAAGCATTTTAAGATAAACCTGAGACTTCCAAGGGCCTCTCCTCTGAGATGATCTGCCTGGAGCTGAGCCCAAGCAGAGGAGCCCACCTCCACTCTTCTGTTCAGTGCAGCTCCAGCAGCCCAGACCAGAGGAGCTTCTTGCAGCTCAGACGCTGGGGTTCCAGTTCTGCCCCCTCCTCCACAAGACAGTGCAGAGACTGTCAGGACACGGCTGAGTCCCAGGCCAGGAGTACACGATTCCACCCTTTACCCCCGGGAGGCAGCTATTTTATTCCTCTGCATCCCTCTTTCTAGGCAGTTCCAGGCTCTCTGGGCGTCCCTGCTAATGCAGCAGAAGTAGCCTCACCTCTTGGGTTAAGGTCCCCTTAATGCAGCCAAGGCTGCCCGAGCTCAAGTTTCCCAGGCTGCTCACCACCAAAAGACCATTTCATTCTTTCTGTTCACCCTGGGCTATAACCAAATATGCTGCATTTGCAAATTATAACAGAGTGGTTTTTCTCATTCTGTTCCTCGAAGACATCAGAACTGGAACAGCCCTCCCAGTGGTCAGGGGCCCACCTATCCCAGCCCCACACAGTTGCTCTGCCTTCCAGGGACCCCGGGCTACTCACTGAGGAGGAGGGTGATGAACCTGGGGACACTGGAGGCCAAGCAAAGCAGGTGGTGCTCTGAGCAGGGCCCCATGGTAGGCTGCCTGCCAGCCTGGTCAGCTGCAGCGGAAACATTGAAGGGGGAAGAAGCCAGTTTATGCAAACTTTCCCACCCTAAGGGCGGGACTAGCAAAATGCTACTAGGGACAGCCCATCAGGCTAGAGAGAGAGCTGTTCAGCTTTTACCATGCACATTCAGTAAGCAGTTACAGAGAAATGTATTTGGTTACCAAGTATGAAATGTTGATTTCCTTAAGTTCTAAGTTTGACAGTTGGTATCTCTGACATTTCACTTTACACTTCTTGTTTTCTTTTTATTGTGAAGATACATTCTCCTTCTTTCACACGCACGGTATGGCTTGCGATTATCTTTCAAAGTTCTTTTTAGAGTAATTTTTGTGAAACCATGGATAAGGCAAAAATTCATGTTATTTTCAAACATGAGTTCCATTATGGAATTAATGCTGCGCAGACGGCTCAAAATATCAATGAAGTATTTGGGAAGAATGCAGCTAATGAATGCACAGTACATGGATGGTTTGAGAAGTTCCGTTCTGGTTAGTTTAATCTTGAAAATGAGCCATGTGGGTGACCTGAGACCAAGGTGGATAATGATGAGCTGAAACATTTAGTGGAAGTGAATCCATGTCAACCTATGCATGAATTAGCAGCAAGGTTTGGTATCACTATTCCAACAATACTGGACCATTTGAAACAAATCATCAAGGTCAAGCAGCTGGATGGATGGCTACCACATGAATTAAAATAGCATCAGAAAAGAAATCATCTCAAAGCTTGTCTTTCTTTGCTGCCGCAACAAAAAGGTGAACTGTTTCTGCACCATATTGTTACGTGTGATGAAAAATGGATTCTTTGTGACAATCGCAAGCATTCAGCACAATGGTTGGATAAAGATGAAGTGCCGAAACACAGTCCAAAACAGAATATTCATCAAAAAAAAGCTAATGGTGTGTGTTTGGTAGTCCAGCACTGGTATTATCCACTACGGCTTCATGAAACCAGGTCAAGCAATTACAGCAGATGTCTACTGAAACAAGCTAGATGAAATGAGGGTGCTTGCGATTAAGCAGCCGACATCAGTCAACAGAGACAGGCCAATCCTCTTGGAAGACAATGCTCGAACATATGTTTCACAAACAATGCTGTTTAAACTACGAGGCTGGACTTGGAAACTCTCTGTCATTCACTGTATTCACCAGACCTTGCAACAACTGACTGCCACCTCTTCCAGGCTTTGGATCACTTCTCGCAAGGAAAAATATTCAATTCTCAACAAGCTGTGGAAAACGCCTTTCACGATTTCATTGCCACTCACTCTGCAGGCTTCTTCACTGCTGAAACAAGCTACCATTAAGATGGAAAAACAGTGTCCATAGTTTAGGTGCATACTTTGATTAATTGTACTGCTTATTGGTTAACGTATAATAAACTAAACTTTTGATTTGAAATCGAACATTTCATATTTAATGACTTAGTATAACCTCACACTGTGATGTGCCTGACATTCTGTTGACCAGGTCCCCCTCCCTGCAGTCACAGCCAGCTTGGTGCTCTCACACATGCCCTCCCCTGGTGCTTACCTGCTTACCTGGGTTCACAGCTCTGCCCCAGGCTACGCTGGTCACCAAGAACTCACTCTCTTACAGCGAAGATGAGCTAGGCTCCTCCTGAGTTTGGTGGCTTTCCTCTGTCCATACCTGTTCACTAGGTCCAAGTCCTGTTCTCTCTCTAAAATGTCAAACTGTTGAAAATGAAAACAGAATCTGTTGCCTAAGAAGCTGTGAGCAAAAGAACAAACCTCTTTGTGGAGAGTATCACCTGTGCACAGTCTCTATGCAAATATTAGCATTCTGCTGGCAGCCATATGGCTTCCTCGGCTGCCACTAAATGCTAGTCATCCTCTCCATACACTCAAGGGCAAGCCAATCCCCCCCATAAGCTGACAGGCTCTCTGCTGGATTGAACCATGACTTTCCCCCTAGGCTTCTACCAGCCCTGCTCCTGCTGTCTCAGAGGAGTGGGATAGAGAAATGTACACTACCTCTGGTCACAGCCTCCGCTGGCTCAAACTCTCCACCACCTACTGAAGTTCAAAACCTGATCTCTTCTCCCCAAACCTGGGCAGCCCACAACATTCAAAGCTCCACCTCTCATTACCATGGGGAGATGCACCATCCCCCTAACCGCTGGGCAGTGCCACCTTCTCCTCCCCACTGAGGCTTCCCCTGTGGCTGCCCAGGCAGAGCACCTCCAAGGAGGGGATCCGCAGGCTGGCCCCATGGCTCAACGTAGTTTCAGGTCGCTGTGTGTTACACCCACTTAATGGATGTGAAACCAGAGTCCTAGGGGAATTATGTGACCTATAAAAGGCCACCCAGCTAATCTAAGGACAAGGTCTGTGTTAGGGTGTGAAGTCCATACATGGTGGGAGAAAGAATTCTCAGATAGTGATTAGGATATACAAAATTAAAAGTTTATTTATTTTCCTGAGGAAGAAAGAAAGAGAGAGATAGAGAGGGAGGGCAGTGAGGAAAGTTGTTTGGTACTTTTATAGAGTAGAAATCGCTTTTTTTTATGCTACAGAGGACTGACAACAAAAGAGGCTGTGAAGCTGCTGTCTTGGCTTCTTCTGTTTCTCACATAGCAGGCTGCTAGCAGAAATTAGTTTCTCCTTTCTTCTTGATAGCAGGAGGAATCTGGTACTGCCTCTTCTTGAGGAAGCAGAGGGAGCTCGCTGTCCTACTGTCTGCTGAGGAAATTTTCAAGGCTGACAAAGAACTCAGAGATGACAAGTGAGGCCACACATGCTTTAGTTAAACAAAGGGTAGTTGTGTTGTGAGTTTATTTCTCTTATTTTTTGTTTGGTGATTTATTTCCTCCCTTGGAAAGGTTTTTAATAAGACCACCTTTCAGTTTGGACTCCTGACAAGCAGCTCAGGACTCACTCCCGACATGGCATCTGGTCTCCCATCCCACTGCATGGCCTCAAGCAAGTCACCTGGAGTCCAGTCTGTCCTCTCCCCCAAAACTGCTCTGCAGATTCCCAGACAAGAGAATATTCAAGATTGGCTTGATTCCCCCTTCTCCACCTAACAATGGGGAAGTCACTTCAGAAGGCCGTCCATGTGTTCCAAGTCAGAAACTCCTCATATGGAATCAAAATCTGGACAGCTCGTACACGGGTCACCTCAGGGCAATGGCGATCAAGTGTCACATGCACAACCACACCACTTTTCCCATGTCTACAGACGTCCAGAATGGACTGCTCCTCCGAGAGGTGGGTCTTTTCCCTGACTGCCCTGCCTGTGTGAAAGAGAAGAGCATCAGCCCGCCCTGCAGGGTTTGCAGTGGGGCATCCAGGCGGCCTGGAAGCAGGGCTGGGGAGAGGACCAGACAGCAAGAGGGGCCCACTGACAGTCAGCAGCCCACGCTGCCCATGCCTTCCTCCTGCCCTCCTCCTCTGTAACCCAACTTCCCATTTTTGGTAAAAGAAAAAAAAAAATAACAAGATGATGGGTAGGGTAGTTTCAATGGCTCATTCAGAAAGATGAAATTACAGGCAACATTTAATGTCTTCGCAATCTGAAGAAGGAAATAACCATTGACCCAAACAACAGCATAATTAAATTCTTAAGAAAAGCTCTGACGTATTCCTGGGAATCTACAAGTCCAAGCACATGCACAGGCTGTGTGCATGTTCACAAAAGGTCTGAGAAGGCCCTAACCCCTCACCTCTGGCTGACTTTGGGGCTCTGCACAGCAGGAAATGAAGTCTAAGGCAGAGTTGTCTACTGCCTGGATGACTTCAGAGGACAAAGCCGACACACACACAGACCCAGAAAATACTAGGAGACTTATCATTCCAGCCATTTAGTGAAATCTCTGCCCAAAAGTAGCTGAATGTTAAGCTAACAGAGAAGATAGTTCAGTAGCCACTCACAACAAAGAATACAAATGTAGCATAATTAGTTCAGAAATGTACCTAAGCAAATTTAAAAAGAAATGACAGCAGAAACCAACAACACACAGCCTTGGCAAAGGGGAGAATTGGATTTCCAGAGTTGCCACATGACAGGTGCAGACAGGCCCAACTTACAGTCGTTCACCTTACAATTTTTTCACATTACAATCATGCAAAAGCAATACACAGTCGGTAGAAACCATATTTCAAGTACCCATATAATCATTCCGTTTTCACTTTCAGCATAGTATCCGCTATAGTACATAAGATATTCCACATTTTCTGATAAAATAGTCTTTGTGTTACATGATTTTGCCCAACTGTAGGCTGACGTAAGTGTTCTGAGCACAATTTAAGGCAGGCTAGGTTAAACCATGATGTTCAGTAGGTTAGGTGTTAAATGCATTTTCAACTTACAATGTTTTCAACTTACAATGGGTTTATCAGGGCATAACTCCACTGTAAGTCAAGGAACATCTGTGTATTTATTTTAAATGACCAATATTCAACACAAAATTACAATACATGCAAAGAAATAAGAATATGTGATTCATACACAAAACAAAACAAAAAATCAATCAATACAAATTATCCCAAAGGTATCCCAAACACTGAACTCATTCAACAAACTTTAAATGATCTGATTTAAATATATTTGGAGAACTAAAGAAGACCAAGTATGAAGAACTAAAAAAAAAAAGTGTAACATCAATGTAATACCAAGTAGAGAATATCAATAAAGATATAGAAATCAGGTCGGGCATCGTGGATCATGTCTGTAATCCTAGCACTCTGGGAGGCCAAGGCGGGAGGATCTCTTGAGCTAAGGAGTTTGAGATCAGCCTGAGCAAGAGCGAGAACCCCGTCTCTCCTAAAAATAAAAAGAATTAGCAAGGTATGGTGGCTTAAAAAAAATTTTTTAAATGATATAGAAATCATAACAAAGAACCAAGTAAAAATTCCAGAGTTGAAGAATATAATAACAAAAATGCAAAAATCACTTAGAAGGGCTCAACAATAGATACGAGCAGGCACAAAAATAATCAGTGAACTTGCAGATTTGTGAATTTAAATTATCTAGTCTAAGGAATACAAACAAAAAAAGTGAAGAAATACAAACAAACCTTCTGAGACATGTTAGATACTATCAGCCATACCAATATATGAATAATGAAATTCCAGAAAGAGAAGAGAAAGAGAAAAGAGAAGAAAGAATATTTGAAGAAATACTAACAGTAAATTTTACAAATTTTATTTTTTCCAGATTTCTTGAGATATAATTGATAAGTAAAAAATGTAAATATTCAAAGAATGCAAAGTGATGATTTGATATATATATACATTGTGAGATGATTACCACAATCAAATTGATTAACACATCCATCACCACCATACCTAGGGTGGTGTTGGGGAAGAAGGATAAGGACCCTTCAGAACTGTACTCAGAAAAGACCATGTAAAATATAATACAGTAGGATTAACTATAATCTATTGTCACCAAACTATACATTAGATCATCAGAATTCATTGATCTTATAAATGAAAGTTTATACCCTTTGACCAACATCTCCCCAGCACCTGGCAACCACCCTTCTACTGTCTGCTTCTATGAGATCAACTGTTACAACCTTCACAAATAAGTGATCATGTTGTATTTTTCATTCTGTGTCTGGCTTATTTTACTTGGCATGAAATTCTTCAGGTTAGTCCATGTTGTCACATGTGACAGTATTTCCTTCTTTTTAAAACAGTACAATTTTCCCTTATATGTATGTATACACTACATTTTCTTTATTCATCTGTTGACAGACCCCTAAGTTGTTTTCGTATCTTTCCTATTGTAAATGATGCTGTAATGAAAATGGGTGTGCAGATATCCTTTTCAGATGAATACTGATCTCATTTGCTTTGGAAATATACCCAGAAGAGGGACTTTGGTCGTTCCATTGTTAATCTTTTGAGGACCCTCCATACTGTTTTCCATAATGGCTATACCAATTTACATTCTCAAGAACAGGGTACAAGGGTTCCTTCTTCTCCACACCCTTGCCAACACTTTTTATCTCTTGTACTTTTGATAATAGTCACTGTAACAGAAGTGAGATAATAGCTCATGGTGGTTTTGGTTTGAATTTCTCTAATGATGAGCAATATAGAGCACGTTTTCATATACCTGTTGGCCATCTGTGTATCCTCTTTGGGAAAATGTCTATTCAGGGCTTTTGCCCATTTTTAAATTATTTGTTTTGTTTGTTGGCTATTCAATTATATGAGTTTCATATATTTTTGGGATCTTAACCACTTATCCAATGGTTTGCAAATATTCTCTCCAAACCCATAGGTTGTCTATTCACTCTCTTGATAGTTTCCTTTACTGCGATTATATTTTGATATAATCCCAGTTGTTTGGTTTTGTTTTTGATGCCTGTGCTTTTGGTATCATATCCAAAAAATCATTATGAAGACCAATGTCAAGGAGCTTCTTCCCTGTTTTCTTCTAAGAATTTTATGGCTTCACATATGACATTTAATTTTTTAATGTATTTCAAGCTAAGTTTTGTGTGATGCAAGATGAGTCCAATTTCATTCTTTTGGATGTGGATATCATGTTTTCCAAACACCATTTATTGAAGAGACTATCCTTTCCCCATTGTGTATTCTTGGTACTTTTTCAAAGACTAGTTGACCTTACTGGCATGAGTTTACTTCTAGGCTCTGTATATGCCAATACCATACTGTTTGGATTACTAGAGTTTTGTCATATACTTTCAAACAAGGAAATCCGATGCCTTTAGCTTTCTTCTTTTGCTCAAAATTGCTTTGGATATTTGGGGTCTTCATAATTCCACATAAATGTTAAGATGGTTTTTTTCTATTTCTGTGAAAAATGCCATTGAAATTTTCATAGGGATTTTATTCAATCTGCAGATGGCTTTGGGTAGTATGGACATTTTAACAATGTTAATTCTCTAATGCATGACCACATGATATCTTGCCATTTGTTTGTCATCAATTTTTTCATCAATATTTCATAGCTTTCAGTGTACAGATCTTTACCTCCTTGGTTAAATTTAGTCCTACGTATTTTCTTCTTGTGGTGCTATTGCAAATGGAATTATTTTCTTATTTGGGGGTGTGTAGTTCATTGTTAGTGTATAGTAATGCCACTGAATTTTGTATGTCGATATCATATCCTGTAACTTTACTGAATTCATTGACTAGTTCTAAGAGTTTTTTGGTGGACTCTTTAGGGCTTCCTGTATATAAGGCCATGTCACCTGCAGAGATAATTTCACTTCTTCCTTTTTTATTTAAATGCCTTTTATTTCCTTTCCTTGTCTAATTGTTTTGACTAGGGTTTCCAGTATTATGTTAAATGGAGATGATGATGAAAGTGGGCATACTTGTCTTGTTTCTGATCTTAGAGAAAACACTTATGACTTTTACCATTGAAGAATGGGAAGAAGGATGACTCAAGCCCAGATGGTGGTGGAAAGGTGACCGAGCATCTAGGCTTCCCTGTTTCCATCTTTCCCCATTACTGGGCCAGGGTCCCTTCGCAGCAAGGCACTAGGATCTCCATTTGCCTGTCTTTTGGAGGAAGAGGCTGGGGCAAACACCTGAACATGTGGAATCCCAATACTGGGCAGCCAGGGCCAAATCCATACCCCCCCCCCAACATAGGGTACCCTGGAGGTTCGAATCCTGCCCTCCCACCACCTGTCAATCCACGTTTCCTCCGGCCCTTTCCTGCTCCCCAAAAAGCTCCCCAGCGAAATGCAGTTTTCCCCCACCATGGGCCCCCTCATCCTTTGCCACAGTTAGGGTATCCAGGATGCCAACCTCCAGGTCCCTACCCTCCTCCATACCCCCCACTTGCCGCTGGCATGCCTCCTGTGAATCCTTTGGCTCCTGGCATGTTAGGACCAGGAGTGACAATGGACAAAAAGATGCAAAAGAAAATGAAGAAAGCACATAAAATGATGCACAAACACCACAAGCATGGCAAGCATTCCTCCTCCCCTTCCTCCCCTTCCTTCCCTTCTTCCCCTCCCTCTTCTTCCAGCAGTGACTCTGACTGGATACAGGGCCTGGACCTTTCCCTTAAGTCTCACCAGTTCTGCTCTCCCACCGACCTTCAGATACCATGTTGTACTGGTGGAAATTAGCCCTTGTGCCCCACCCCACACTCCCAACTGAGCCTCACTCTGCTGTCCATCCCTGACTGGCTAGGGAAAATGGGAGGAGGATTGCCATGGGCTAGCGAAAGCCGTCTTCTTGCTGCTTGGATAGATCTTATAGCTGATGACTCTAGCAGGGACCTGTTTTTGGAAGATGGTGAGACCTTTGAGCTAAATGCTGAAGGCAAGTTTAAGATCTGTAAAATGTGATTTTTAATTTCCTTTTGTAATACTTGTGGTTGGGGGGGGTTGTGGAAATTTAACTATGAAGAAAAAAAATGTACTTTTTTTTGCAATGTTGGCAAACTTGAGTAATTTAGTGGGAAATACACTTCCCAGCAGGCCTTTTATTGGTCACGCTAACTGCACGGTTGCAGGGAGGTAGATCATATGTCTCCCAACACCCACAGACATAGTGAGACACATGGAGCCTCTACCACTGCAGAAAATCCAGTGATACCGTGACTTTCCTTAACACAGAAACAAGAGAAACAGCAAAGCGATGACTTCTGCCTCAATTTCAACTCTCAGACCTACCTCTGACAATGAAACTTAAATCACACCCCGAACTCCAGCTTCCAGGGAGCCTGGGAAACATGGGGTTAGCTTTCCTGCCTCTGCAGTAGAGGAATCCCACTGAGTACCTGCTCACCATACCTACCACACCTCTCTCACTACCCTGCTCAGACCTCAGGGGCAAACTCATCAAACACTCCAGCCAGTCTCCTCAATGCCTTTGTTCCACTATCACTCAGTCTCACCTACCTAGCAAGTCCTGAACCTTGGATTGATCCAACCTCTGCACAACACTCATGCTGCCTGACAGAATCACCCACCACCCAGATGACACTGTTATAAACTCACAATACCTAACCTCAACCAATCTTTAACACCATTCAACCATCAGCTGTGTGTATGACAGCTGTTTAAAGGTAACATAAATTAAGAATAGCTAGGACTTACTGAGTACTTCCTGTGTGCCATGACTCTTCTAAGCATTCTACACGTGTTCATCTTTAATCCTCAAAAACACTCTGTGTGATAGGTATCGTTATTCCCATTGACAGATTAGAAACAAGGAGACAGGAAAAACTAAGCCACGTTTTTAAGTTCACAGAGCTGAGAAGTCTCAGAAACAAGTTTTAAATCCAGGTAGTTTGACTTCAGAGCCCACATTTTCATCATTCTGCTGACTGCCTCTCACATTCTCCCAAACCGCCATCTACTGTGGACTTAATCGTATTCCCCCAAAAACTCAAATGTCTGATCCCTAAAGCCCAACATGGTGGTGTTTGGAGATCAGGCCTGTAGGAAGTAATTAGGTCACATGAGGCCATGAGGGTGCAGCCTCCCATCCCTCGTGATGGAATCAGTGCCCTTGTAAGAAGAGCAACATCTCTCTCCCTCACCCCTCACCCTGCCCCATGTCAGTGCACAGCAAGCAGGCAGCCATGTGCAAGCCAGGAAG
Source organism: Lemur catta (assembly GCF_020740605.2). Classification (NCBI taxonomy): domain Eukaryota; kingdom Metazoa; phylum Chordata; class Mammalia; order Primates; family Lemuridae; genus Lemur; species Lemur catta. Next base: position 30,421,540 of record NC_059130.1, on the reverse strand, counting down.
AGAGCCCTCACCAAACCCAGCTATGCTAGCACCCTGGTCTCAGATTTCCAGCCTCTAGGAGCATGAGAAAAAATCTCTGTAGTTTAGCCTGTCCAGTCTATGGTGTTCCGTTATGGCAGTCTGAGCAAAGTCACCATCGTATCTTATCACTCACAGCAAATGTCAGGAACTCCTATTTCTTAGGAAAAAATAACAGCAGAAAGTAATGACTTCAAGTTCCTAACACCAAACTTCCAACCGACCTGCCTTTATTTATATCTGTACTGACTCTCTCCTGTCCCCACAGAATGACGATGCACACCTATTGTCTGCAGTGAGTACCTTCACCCATGGTTCAAGTCCCTTTTCCTCCCCCTGTGTCAGGAGCATGGCTCTCTGATGCATTTCCTCTTTCTCTGGTTTGTGCTCCTGACCCTGCTCACTCCTTTGCTGAGCCCTTAAACACACCCAGTGCTCTCCCTTCCTAACATGCCCTGGCCTCACACCCCAACTACTGCTCTGTTTCTCCATCTTCCATGTCACACCACACTCCCACCCTGGCTCCAGGACACTCCTCAGCCTTCCTCCTCCAGCACTCCTCAGATTGTCACCAGGAGACCAGCAGCCACCCAGCATTTGGCACTGTTGACCCCTTTCTCCTTCCTCGGTTTCCCTGATTTCACCCTCTCCTGGGCCTCCCCCTTCCCCTCTGCCGCCCTCCTCAGGCTCCACAGCAATGACTCCTCTTCCTGAACCTCAATCCTCACCTTCAATGTTGGTGCCTACAAGCGTCTTGTCATTATTCTGTTTTCGTCTTATTTTCCATGTTCTCACTAGGACATCTGCTCCCCTAGCTTCAGTGATCACTCACATGCTGCTGATGCCCAGGTCTGTGTCTCCTCCCCACACCTCTGCTCAGCATTGCACCTGCACTTGGCTCTCTACTGGATGTCTCCACCTCATGTCCATGTGTCCAGGGCTGCGTTTACCTTTAAGTTCTGACCTACACCAGTGTTCCCATGCTCAGTCAGTGGCCCTATCCAGAAACCTGGCCCTGTCCTTGGCTCCTGCCTCTCCTGATGCCCAGGGGCAGCTGATCCAGTACCTACAATATGTCAGATCCATTGCTGAGCACCTAACATGCAAGGATTTAATTTATTGTCATAATCTGAAGAGGGAGGAAAGAAAGAGGGAAACTTCAACTGTTTCAAGCACTTATTAATGAGGACATTGAAACAGAGCTCCCCAAGCCATCACACTTTTTCTCTGTTTCTCTCCACACATTCTGTGGCATCTGGAACAGGCTAACCCTGCCTCATCCCCCACCCTGGCCCCAGAGCAGTGGACGTGCCCTTTTGTGTCCTCCACTCCCCTCTTATCACACTATCGCAAAATGCCAGGTTCCTCTCTTGTATTATATGCAATTTGGGGAGAAGAAAGATGCATTATTCTCTCATAGGGAGTGAAAGCAGAAGCTATTACTGTGTGTGTTATCTGGCAATAAATTGGTTTTCATTTCATGGGAAAAGTTAAAATAGTTTCAGATTATGTAACTGGGCCTAATAAAAAGTATCAATAATTATCTTCTCCTACACAACAAATTCTCTATCCTTCTTGTCTCCACCACCACATTTACCTGCCCTTCATGCAAACAGAACAGCCTGCTATTTGCTCAAATTTTTAATGCAAACAAGACAAAGCTGTGTCTCTTACGTCTCTTCCCTTCAATTTCCCTGGCTTAGCCTATAGTTCTACCTGCAAGAGTCAGATTCTCAGTGATAGAGGGGACAAGGCAAGGTCATCATCCCTCATCCCCAGGCTCTGCAAAGGAACACACACACACAAATACACACCACACACACACACCCCACAGACACACACACACACACACACAAATGCACACACACACAGCCCCCCAAGCCTCTAGCCATGCCACTATGTATGAATTACAACTAAGGCCATCTCAAAACATTCCGATTACAAACTAAAGGAGGATTCTAAGTACCTGATAACACTGTCATCTTCTGGATGGGTTGGGGTGCACGGTTGTCTCTGAAATGTGCAGTACGTGGTCTGAACTCAGCTCTTTCCTCTACAGGGTTCCAGAAGCTCACCCTTGCTGCTGGGCAGGGAGCAGGTAGGAACCTTTCCAGGGGACACTGAGAAGCATTAGCTACAGCAGGCAGTAATATCATTAACTACTCTCCAAGCAGTCTGTGCAGGAAGTGCCCCCGGCTTGAATGAAAAAAAATGATTCATATTTTCAATTTGCACCAAATGGTAAATGGGATGGATGAGGGACTGGAGGAAGCACACAAGCCCACAATCATGCCTACAAAGCCTAACAGGGCTCCAACCACCAGTGCCCTGCCCCACCCTCTAGGCCATTTTGCAGATGTGGGTAGATTAATCTCCCTCCCTGCAGACCCCTTCAAGAACCAAAATGTACTCCTAAAGCCTGGAATCCAAACTTTGAAACCCAGTGTTCATGCCTTTTGTTAGTATATAGAAAGATGCTTTTTGTTTTTGTTTTTGTTTTTTCTGTTGGCCCTGTATCCTGAAATCTTGCTAACCTCACTTGTTAGTTCTAGAAAGTTTCCTATATAGAAAGTATGTTGTCTACAAATAATGATAAAATTCCCTCCACTTTTCAATCTGTACATCTTTTGTCTCCTTTTCTTGCCTAAATGTACTTGGTAGATCTTAAAGTATAACGTGGAACAGAAGTGGTAAAATTGCACATCTTTATTGTTTCCAACATTAGCGAAAAAGCCTTCATTTCTCACCATTCAGTCTGATTTTAACTGAAGATTTTTTAAATACACCATTAGCCAGATACATCAGTTTCATTGATTTTTGGTCTTATCTTTACTGTTTCCTTCCTTCTACTTGCTCTGGGTTTATTTTTCTTTAATTTTTCTTGACTCCAAAAGTGAGAATTTAATCTTTACTGAGATAGCTCTTCTTTTCTAATGTCAGCCTTTAATACTACAAATTTCCCTGTAAGCACCACTTCAGCTTCATCCCACAAATTTTCTCTGTTGTTGGGTGAAGTGTTCTATAAACGTCGGTGAGGTCTAGGTGGTGGACGGTGGTGTTCACTTCTATCTTCCTGCTGATGTTCCTTCTACTAGTTCTGTTACCAGGAGAGGAGTATAAAAATCTCTGACTATAATTGTGGATTAGTCTATTACTCCTTTAGTTTTTTCAAGTTTTGCTTAATTTTTGGAACCTCTGTTTTAGGTGCAAGCACATTGAGGGTTGTTATCTCTTCTTGGCAAATGAACTCCTTCACCATATGCGATACCCCTCTCATTCCCTGACAGTTGTCTTTGCTCTGAAGTCCACTTTCTCTGATGTTAATTAGCCATTCCTGCTTTCTTTGAATTAGCGATTGCATGGTATGTCCTTTTCTCTCCTCTTATTTTTAACCTCCGCTACTGTATCAAAGGCAGGCCACATGGGAATTGTTACCAGGCGATGAGCTCCCTTTATGCCCGTGTCCAGGACCAGGCTGCTCTCCCAGTTGAGGCGTTCCCGTGGCCATCCTCTGCCCGCTTCCTGTTCCTCCTCAACTCCTCCGGGGCCAGGTCAGAAAGCTCTACACTGATTGTGTCACCCATTATCATGCAGGGACTTTGGTTTCCCTGACCACTGATTTTCTGAGGTCCCCTCCCCCAACTCCCTTCAATTCCCAGCTTCTTGCTCATTCTCACTTCCTGTCTCAGTGAGTACCATGTTTCTCTTGCCATCACAGGGGTCCCCTCAGCCTGAGATGGCTGCCAGAACCCACCCACCCCCATGTCCCCACCCGAGTGGAGCTGTAGCCAGTGTGTGGCAATGATAATGGCTTCTTTGGGGCTAAAGTTCCTAAAACAGGAGAGATGTGGGGAGACACCAGGGGGTGATGATTCAAGGGGTCTCCTCATCACTCTAGCCTTGCTGAGGGTCTCAGGACAAGAATGAAAACAAGAGATGTTAAGTGTTGCTCATTAGAGTAGATTTCTGTTTCATAATTTATGATGCTATAAAAAGGGAATCAAGGAGGCAGCGGTGAAAGGAGGGAAGGATTGACAAATATGAACAGGCGTCTCCCAGCAGCCTGGTCAAGACACAGCGTGGCTAGGCAGAGACCTACAGGCCAGAAGACACTAGGATGAGATCTCTTTCAGAAGGCATTTCTCATATTAAACACTCACTTTCAAACCTAATTTCATCCTTCTACATATACAAGGCTGAACACGCCTCAAGCCCCAGGAGCCCGGCTCTGCTCCTCCCTCTCAGTCCCTCGCGGAACTTGCTCCATCCATCATGCCCTGCCCAGAATATGTCTTGACCTTCCACTCTCCTAAACCTTTCCTCTTACCCTAAACATGTGACCAGACTTCTTTCACTAAAGAAAAACAAAAACTTACTAAATCCTATGACCTCCCTCCATCTGCTGACATAGGCAAGATTCTTGGAAGAAAAGTGCACATTTTTTGTTTCCAGTGGCAGCTCTCTCAGCAACTCAACTCTGCAGTGAGGCTCCAGAGGCCATTTCTGGGATCTCTGGCTTGAGTTTGTTTCTTCAGCTCTCCCCAAAAATTACTGAGCTGAAATGCACCCTCTAGTTAATATTTTCCTAGTTAGAGTAGCTAAAGAGAATGCTGTCTTTGACTAATACAGAATAATATACAAAGCGTTGCTGGCGGGAGACTGTAAAGGAAAATGGAATATGGGATTCTCTATCTGACCTGGGTGGGTTTGAAAGCCATAAGGATCTGATATACCTTATTTAATTTATTTCCTTCAGTATCAAAAGAGAAAATAAAAACAGGCTCACCATTCTTTGTGAGAAAATTAGGGACTGTCTCTACATTGTAAGGCTGGCAGCCTGAGCAAACAGTCCTGGGGGTGAGAGGCCCCCAAAGGTGGGCAATGGAAGGTCCTGTGCTCATGGCACTGAGATGGGCCCTTGTGCCCATGGCAATGAGATGGGAGCCTGCCCTGGGCTACATCCCACACGGCAAGGATGGGAGGAGGCTGACCCCTGCATACATGGGTGCATATCACCTGTGACATGTACATGGGTACCATCATGATCACCTCATGTTACAGGTGAGGAAACTGAGGTTCCAAAGAGGTGCATTGGCAAACCCAAGGTCCAGGAAGTCAGTAAATGGCAGAGCCAGGCCCAGGTCCAGGTCTCCAGCCTCCCAGACCAATGGTCTTTCCAGATCCCAGTGCCCCGTCAGTGACGTGAGTCTCCCGCACTAATGTGGCTTCAGACCTTGAGCAGCCACACTGAGGGGGACGGAGGCCAGGCCTGTCCCAGCAGCATATCGCCTCCCTCACACCACCCCCAGGCAGAGGAATTGAGGCCTAGGGCTGCGTCTCAGCAGCCGCTGGGCCCCAATGTGGCCCTCGGCCAACCACAGGCACCTCCTATATGCAGTGAGTCACGAACAGGCCTGCACCTCGAGCCCAGCTGCTGGCCTGAGAAGCCTGGGCTGGGCTTCCAGTCGGGCTGGGGACCCTCATATCTGTGAGCTGGAGGCGGTGACCCCTCCCCTCCTCCGTGAGGGGTGGACGCTGCCTCCCTGGGAGGCTCACGTTACCTTCTAAGGTGGGAGAAACCCCCTGTGGAGAGAAGGCTTGGCCTTGAGCTCCAGCCAGCTCCACACACGGCTCCTGCCCAACCTCAGTGTGTCAGTGACACTCACACCCCAACCACATCAGTCAGGCCCTGTGATGGCCAGCTCTAGGTGAACAAAGCTGGGCTGAGAGAGGTGCAGAGAGCTAGCAAAACATTACTTCTGGATACGTCTGTGAGGCTGTTTCTGGAAGAGATAAGCATGTGAATCCGCAGGCTGAGTAAAGATCTGCCCTCACTAACGGAGGCGTCATCCCTTCGGTGGAAGGCCTGGGTAGAACAACAAGGCAGAGAAAGGCAATTTCACTCTCTCCTCTAGAGCTGGGATGTGCATCTTCTCCTGCCCTCAGACTTGGCCACTCCAGGTTCCTAGGCCTGTGAGGCTGGGCCTGACACCATTGGTCCCACAGGCTCTCAGGCCTCAGACACAGACTGAGTTACACACCAGCCTCCCTGGTTCTCCAGATTATGGACAGTGTATTATGGGACGTCTCAGCCTCAGTAATCGTGTGAACTGATCACTGTCATTAATCTTTTCCTGTGTATATTGGCCCCCCATGGCCCTGGGTTTCCCATCAGTTAATTCAACCAACTGCAGATGATCAAAAATATTCAGAAAAGTTAAAAATAACAATAAAAATACAAATTTTTAAAACTCAACTATTTATATGTCATTTACAGTGCATTAGGTATTATAAATAATCTAGAAGTGACTAAAAGTACACAGCAGGATATGTATAGACTATATGCAACCAATGATGCCATTTTATATAAGTGATTGAGCATCCACAGATTTTGGTATCTATGGAGGGTTCTGGAACCCCTCTCCCATGAATGTCGAGGGATGACCGTTTACTTTCCTGGCTCTGTTTCTCTGGAAAACCCTGCTAAGCCCTTTCTGCAGTCCTTCCTCTATCACAAGATTTCCCCTGTCGTCCTTGGCTCCCTGGTTCTCAGCATCGCTCCTCCGTCCAGCAGGGAGGGCAGAGCACGTGACCCAGCACAACTTCACCACACCTTAAACCATAAGGCCACATCCGCTGTGCCCCACAGGGAAGAGTGTGGGCTCCACAGTCTCCACCACAGACCCAGAATGTGCCTACAGGTGTTTGAGTCCCCTCTTAATGGGGCAAGGAGGGGAGAGAGAGCCAACAGGGCTGTTCATGGGGAAAACTACTCCCCATTTATGGGCCCAACCCTGTCCCTTACGGACCTCAGAAGGAGACCAGGTCAGCCTTCAGCCTGTCCACCTGTTTCCGGTCCCTGGGTAAGACCCTTCCCTTCTGATCCTGTCAGGTGTCCACTGATCCTTCCAGATGCAGCTCACATGGTCCCTGGGGAGCCGGCCTTGACCCTCCTTTGATAAAATTAGGGGCTCTGGGCTCTGGGCTCTCACAGCACTCTTAGCAGGTTGTCTGTGAAGACCCTGGAGGTGCCACATGTGCTCAGAACAAGACACACAGCTTTCTGCTAAACTACAGGTGGCAGCATGGACTGCTTCTCATTCAGCCAATATTTACTGAGCACACCTGAGCCTCGGCACTGGCGGGGCCTTCCTTCCTGTCTGGTCACCATCTGCTGCAGTCACTGAGCCCAGAAGTGGCTTCACGGACCGCACAACCACACCCAGCACCTCCTCTTCTGACAGACACCTTGGCCCACAAGGGGCCCAAGTCACATGTTCTCTGGGAAAATGAAGGATAACAGCTCTCTCCTAGTTGTCCACGTGTGGCCCTGAGTAGTAGCATGTGTGCTGTCTGTCATTCCATAGATAACACCCCAGCCCAGCCTGTGCTGTGTGGGGGCCCCACCCTCTTGGGACACAGGCAAGACTCCATCACAAGGTCGGGCCCAAAGACAAAGCCCAGAGTCAGACAAATTGCTTTCCAGTGGAGGCAGATCACATGCAGGTGAAGCTCCCCAAATGCAGTTATTTGCCCTCAGCGACAAATAAGGAGAGAGAAAAAAATAGCAATTTAAGTTGTGAAGCAATTCTAGTCAGGGCCCAAAATGAGTATGAGATGGGAACTATAGATCCATGGTTCCCTGGCTCCATCTCTCTGCTCCCACCCACCTTTGTGGGAGCCACTGGTGTGCTGGTATCTGTTTCAAGGCCAGCTCTTGCAGAGGAAAGAACCATAGTTTCTAGCATTTCCCAATTCCTGTAGTGTAAATTCTCCTCTATGACTGACTTCAAAATACCAACGTCATGATACTGAACATAGAGTTGGGAGGAGATGCACAAAACCAGCTCTCACAAGCCAGTTCCAGCTGGCTCCAGCACACCACTGTCTGCAGGTGAATCTGATGTTTGCATAGCAGGACACATTGTTCGCATAGCATGGCCCCCAAACACCAGCCAACTGTTTCATCAGGGAGAAAACGCCATCTCTTCCAAAGCAGGAGGAAAGACTTGCTGAGGGATGGCATGCTGGTCTCCAATACAGCAGCACTCTAAGGGATTCACAGAGTAATTTAACTGTGTTTGATTTCCATGTTACAATCTAATTCCTCCCTTCAATAACCAAAGCTAAATTGTGGTTACTCCTCACACACCCTTGCTGGGCCGTCCCAATCTAAACTCAAGTGAGGTCCCGTGTCCACCTCCACAAAACTGTGTATCCTTCAGGGCACAGAATGACACTTCCTTTGGGAGCCCAGGGTGCTCGGAGCAGGACTTGTGATCCAAATGGACATTGATTCCATTCCTGCTTCTACCACTAAGCTGAGTAATCAGGCAGATCCTCAATAACCTCATCTGTAATGTGAGATACTACCTCCTTGCAGGACTGGTGGGAGGACTAAATAAATATATCATAGAACAAAAATCACCCAGCACAGTACAACAGACAACAGGGCAGCTCCTACTGCTTCCCTTCCTTTCCTGCTTCCCAGAAGAAGGGCTGAGCCTTGGTCTGACACGTGGGGACTGTGCTCAGCATTGCTCAAAATGCAAACAGCTGTTCCTGGATTTAAGGAAAAGGGAGAAACTACTCAAAGAGGGAGGTGTTGCGTTGCTGATGAGAAGCAAGTCCACGTTTCCTGAGAGGCCATTCAGAAACAGATTGGGCACTGGCATCTGAAAAACCAGGGTCAGGTCCCACTTTGCCAAATACTGGCTATTTGACCTTGGGCAAGTTATTTAACTTTTTTAAACCTCAGTTTACTCATCTGTAAAATAAGGATGAGTTCTACCTCATTCGATAAAAACTCAGTAAGTGTCTGTTGCCCTTCACCTTGCTCTCGACCCCTCGTCCAGGCCCTGCTCCCATATCCTGATAAATATCACCTTCCTGACTCCTGCACCCTTAGTAGTGACCTATGGCCACACCTTCTCAACCCTGTTTACAGGGGCACTATTTCCCGCAAGACACTTTACCTCTGAGAGAGATTCTCAAATTGCTCAGTACTTCAAGTTTAAAAATTTTAAAGTTTTACATTATTCAATAACAGACTCCTGGTGATATACTCTTGGTGACAAAAATTAAGTCAAGAATGATATATAAAGTATAATGTCAAGCTTATTATAAAGACATTTTATTATATTAATGATTTTAAATATGATTACAATATAATATAATGTTTTAAATAATTTAAATTAAAATACAAGTTTAATTTAATTTAAATTAAAATATATTATTAATATTATATCAATAGTAGTTCAATAAAAGACACCCCTGTCTGGAGACAAGTACCTAACCAACCAGTCAAGACAGCCCCTTTCCCATTAACAAACTTTCCCCGCCCCCACAACATGGGGGCCTGAGATGGTCAGGGGAGGGGGATTATTTCTCCCCACATTCGGGAACATCCAGAAACTTCCTGAACCTGACAGGAAACACCTCTGTGGTGGGCAGATCGTTTGTGACCCTCCTCCCAAGGACACCCACCGACCAGCCTTGCTTCTGTGCTGCCCAGTGCCCTTCAGGTTGCGAAGCCCTCCCTAGGCATGCCCGTGCCTTAGTCTGCTGTCCTGAGAAAATCTGAGCTGTAGAACTAGGTCTGAATCTCATTTTTCACTGGAAATGAACTACAGGACTCCTCCTAGTTGGGGCCTTGTTAGACTTTTGACATCTCTATATTGCATCAAAGATCCTTTTGAGGATCTGATACAAGCTAGAAACACCTTCCTAGAAAATGCATACACCTGGAAAGATGGCGGAGTGGTGGTGACCTCCTGGATTCGTGCTCCTGGAGAGGAAGGCATGGATCTCAATCTGCCACAATGCTAGAGGATCACTTCCCAAAAAGAACAGTGGTGTGAATCCATGGAGAATCAGCGTGGGAAACAGAGAGCAACAAAAGACTGAGGTGAACAGGAAATCAGATCGTGACTATCTGGAGAGTGCGGGACAGACAATAGAGAGGGGAGCATGGGACGGCTGTACCCGCCTCATCAGCAAGTGAGGTGGGTTCAGCCCCACAGGAAAGCAGCCTGTCTCCCCACTGACCCCCACACCCACTCAATTAGGGATCTGCCTAAAGCCGGTGTGGAATCACTGTGGGAGACACGGGCCTCTGGGGAGAGGAGACAATAGCGGGGGGCATTTTGGACCCCGGAGCCCTGTGGGCGGACTGCAACCCGGGAGAGAGAGAGTTCGTGCTGCACTGCAGCAAAAGACACCTGGGGGACGCCGAACTATCTCCTTTATGCTGGCAGCCAGGCTCCCTCAATCCCCGGCTCCCCCGTCCCTGCCAGACCCTGAACATTCACCCCCAGCGCCAGTGACCGGCGCTCAGGCAGCCGCCATTGTTGGGGTCCGCAGCCTAGCCACTGGGGAGGGATTGGGAACTGGGCGGCTCCCTCCCCTAGTCCGTGGAGCCCCACTAGGAGCTCCGCCTTTGCGTGAACACTGAGGGCTTCCCCAGTCGTGAGAGAGCGGAGCGTGGACCTTGTGGACATTGGGGTGGGCAGAACATCACCCCTGGGAGCTGCAGCAGCCGGGGCGCTGGGCGAACGCGGGCACCCCCCTCCCCCCAGCCACTGTCTTTCGCACAGAGAGAGGCAGAAACCACCTCAGGAGAGGAAGAGGCAAGGAAAAAGTCTCTTTCCGTCTGCAATTAGAACAGCCCAGTGACGGGACTCTCAAACTGGTTTCGGGTCAAATTAATTCTCTGGGGCTGGACCCAACAGGAGCAGCCCCCGGCTGAGGTAGCAAAATCCTGAACAACACGTGAAGGGCTCCCCCTAGTGACAAAGGAGGCAGGTTACCTGGGCTGCTGCACAGCCTAAGATCAGCGCACATGGAGTGCCTCTATCCAGGCTAAAGCTGAAAGAAGGGACCTAACGATTGATCCAGATGGGAAGGGCTCAGTGAAAGAACTCTGGAAGTATAAAGAATCAAGCTGAAACCTTGCCCTCAAAGAGGATTACTAGTTCTCTACCAATTGACACAAACTAGACTTGAAATAGCAACATGTCACAGGAAGAATTTCAAACATGGATCATAAATAAGCTGAATATTATGCAAGAAAAAATGGATAACCAACACAAAGAAATTACAAAAAAGATCCAAGACTTGGAAGAAAAATTCACTAAAGAAATTGAAATATTGAAGAAAAATCAAACTGAACTCCTGGAAATGAAGAATTTATTCAGGGAGCTACAAAACAAAGTGGAAAGTCTCAAGAGCAGGGTAGATCAAACAGAAGAAAGAATCTCAGAGATTGAAGATAATACTTTCCAATTAAATAAATTAGTCACAGAGATGGAGCAAAGAAATAAGAGAAAAGACCAGAGTCTACAAGAAATGTGGGACTATGTGAAGAAGCCTAACGTGAGAGTTATCAGCATTCCTGAGGGTGAAGAAGACAATAAGCAAGGGTTGGATAATCTATTTGAAGACATAATTGAGGAAAATTTCCCAGGCCTTGCCAAAACTCTAGATATACAGGTTCAAGAAGCTCAAAGAACCCCTGTGAGATTCATACCAAATAGGAAGACACCACGTCATCCAGTTATCAGACTGACCAAAATATCCACTAAAGAGGCCCTTCTTCGAGCTGTAAGGAGAAAGAAACAAGTAACATACAAAGGAAAATCCATCCGAGTTATGCCAGATTTCTCAACTGAAACCTTACAAGCAAGAAGAGACTGGGGCCCCATTCTCACTCTTCTGAAACAGAATAATGCCCAGCCTAGAATCTTATACCCAGCTAAGCTCAGCTTTATATATGAAGGTGAAATTAAGACATTCTCAGATAAACAAAAACTCAGAGAATTCACCAAGACAAGACCAGCTCTCCAAGAAGTACTCAAAACAGAGCTACACACGGACCAGCACAAGAAAGACCCACGAATATAAAACTACTCAAGAAAAGATAAAAACCCAGTTATCACAATGGCTCAAGTGAGAAAACAGAATAATAAAATTCAACCCAACATGAGGAACAGAAATCAGTCTCACTTATCAATTCTCTCATTAAATGTGAATGGATTGAATTCCCCACTCAAGAGACATAGACTGGTCCAATGGTTAAAAAAATACAAGCCAAGTATCTGCTGTCTTCAGGAAACTCATCTAACCTACAAAGATGCATTTAGACTGAAAATAAAAGGGTAGAAATCGATATTTCAAGCAAATGGAAGCCAAAAGAAAGCTGGTGTGGCGGTGTTAATCTCCGATAACTCAGTTTTTAAATCAATAAAAGTAGTGAAAGACAAAGATAGTTACTATATACTGGTGAAGGGTACAATTCAACAAGAAGACATAACTATACTTAATATATATGCACCCAACTTAGGTTCACCCAGATTCATAAAGCAAACCTACTTGATTTGAACAAAATGATAGATAACAGCACTTTAATAGTCGGAGACTTTAACACACCACTGACAGTACAGGACAGATCCTCCAAACAAAAAATAAACAAAGAAACAAAGGATTTAAATGGAATGCTAGGCCGGGCGCGGTGGCTCAAGCCTGTAATCCTAGCCCTTTGGGAGGCTGAGGCGGGTGGATCGCTCAGGGTCAGGAGTTCAAGACCAGTCTGAGCGAGACCCTGTCTCTACTAAAAATAGAAATAAAAATTATCTGGACAACTAAAAATATATACAGAAAAAATTAGCCGGGCATGGTGGCGCATGACTCTAGTCCCAGCTACTCGGGAGGCTGAGGCAGTAGGATCGCTTGAGCCCAGGAGTTTGAGGTTGCTGTGAGCTAGGCTGACGCCATGGCACTCACTCTAGCCCGGGCAACAAAGTGAGACTCTGTCTCAAATAAATAAATAAATAAATAAATAAATAAATAAATAAATAAATAGAGTGCTAGAACAAAGGGGCCTGGCCAACATCTACAGGACATTCTACCCAAAATCCACCGAATATACTTTCTTCTCATCAGCCCATGGGACATTCTCCAAGATTGACCATATCCTAGGAAATAAAGCATGTCTTAAAAAATTTAAAAAAATAGAAATTATACCTTCCATTTTCTCAGATCACAGCAGAATAAAAGTAACAATGAACCCTAACAGAAACTCTCATTCCTACTCAAAGTCATGGAAGCTAAACAACCTTCTCATGAATGATTATTTTATAAATGAAGAAATCAAGACAGAAATCAAAAGATTCTTTGAATTAAACGACAATGGAGACACAACTTATCAGAATCTGTGGGGCACAGCTAAAGCAGTCCTGAGAGGAAAATTTATTTCCATAAATGCCTATAACAAAAAGACAGAAAACATACAAATAGACAATCTAATGAATAGACTCAAAGAGCTGGAGAAGGAAGAACAGACCAACCCCAAACCCAGCAGAAGGAGAGAAATTATTAAGATCAAATCAGAACTGAATGAAAAAGACAACAAACCAACCATAAGAGAAATTAATAAATCAGAAAGTTGGTTCTTTGAAAACATAAAAAACATTGACACACCTCTGGCTAGGCTAACCAAGAGCAGAAAAGAAAAACTCTAATAACTTCCATCAGGAACATGAAAGGAGAAAACATGAGCGATGCCACAGAGATACATGACATCATCTATGAATTTTATAAAAATCTTTATGCACACAAACTGGAAAATGAGGAGGAAATGGACACATTTTTAGAGACACACAGCCTTCCCAGGCTCAATCAGGAAGAAATAGAATTACTGAATAGACCAATATCTAGATCTGAAATCAAAACAGCAATAAAAAAACCTTCCCAAAAAGAAAAGCCCTGGACCAGACGGGTTCACACCTGAATTTTACCATACCTACAAAGAAGAACTGGTGCCCATACTACATAAACTATTCTCCAATATCAAGAAGGATGGAATTCTCCCCAACACATTTTACCAAGCCAACATAATTTTAATACCAAAACCAGGAAAAGATGCAACAAAAAAAGAAAACTACAGACCAATATCTGTTATGAATATAGATTCAAAAATTCTCAATAAAATCCTAGCAAATTGAATCCAAGTGCTTATCAAAAAAATAATCCATCACGACCAAGTGGGCTTCATCCCAGAGATGCAGGGATAGTTTAACATACGCAAATCTATAAATGTAATTCACCACATAAATAGAAGCAAAAATAAAGATCATATGATCCTCTCAATACATGCAGAAAAAGCATTTGACAAAATTCAACACCCTTTTATGATAAGAACACTTAACAAAATAGGCATAGACGGGGCCTATCTAAAAATGATACAAGCCATATATGACAAACCCACAGCCAACATCATACTGAATGGGGAAAAATTGAAAGCATTCCAACTTAGAACTGGAACCAGACAAGGCTGCCCACTGTCCCCATTACTATTCAACATAGTATTGGAAGTCCTTGAGAGAGCTATCAGGCAAGAGAGCAGAATCAAGGGAGTCCAAATAGGGAAAGAAGAGATCAAACTCTCACTCTTTGCTCATGATATGATGTTATATCTAGAAAACCCCAAGGATTCAACCAAGAGACTGCTGGAATTGATCAATGAATTCACTAAAGTCTCAGGATATAAAATCAATACACACAAATCAGAGGCATTCATATATGCCAATAACAGTCAAACGGAGAACCAAATTAAGGACTCAATACCCTTCAAAATAGCAACAAAGAAAATAAAATACCTAGGAATATATTTAACTAAGGAGGTAAAGGACCTCTATAGGGAGAACTATGAAACACTAAGGAAGGAAATCGCAGAACATGTAAATAGGTGGAAAACCATATCATGCTCGTGGATCGGAAGAATCAGCATTGTTATTCTATACTGCCCAAAGTTATCTACAGATTCAATGCAATCCCTATTAAATTACCAACATCAGTTTTCACAGATATAGAAAGAATAATTTTATGCTTTGTACGGAACCAGAGAAGACCCTGTTTAGCAAAAGCAATTTTAAGCAACAAAAACAAAATGGGAAGTATTAATTTGCCAGACTTCAAACTATACTACAAAGCTGTGATTATTAAAAGTGCTTGGTATTGGCACAAGTGCAGAGACACAGACCAGTGGAACAGAACAGAAAATCCAAATATAAAACCATCGTCATATAGCCATCTAATCTTTGACAAAATAGACAAAAACATACTCTGGGGAAAAGATTCCTTATTTAATAAATGGTGCTGGGAAAACTGGATAGCCCCATACAGAAGACTAAAACAGGACCCACAGCTTTCACCTCTCACAAAAATCAAATCATGGTGGATAACAGACTTAAACCTTAGGTGGGAAACTATTAGAATCCTAGAAGAAAATGTAGGAAAGACTCTTACAGACATTGGCCTAGGCAAAGAATTTATGAAGACCCCTAAGGCAATCACAGCAACAACAAAAATAAATAAATGGGACCTGATCAAATTAAAAAGCTTCTGCACAGCCAAAGAAATAGTCATGACAGTAAACAGACAACCTACAGAATGGGAAAAAATTTTCGCATACTACACATCAGATACAGGACTGAAAACAAGAATATATTTAGAACTCAGGAAAATCAGTAAGAAAAAATTGAACAACCCTATCAAAAAGTGGGCAAAGGACATGAATAGAAATTTTTCAAAAGAAGATATAAAAATGTCTAAAAAACATATGAAAAAATGTTCAACATCTCTAATCATCGGGGAAATGCAAATCAAAACCACAATGAGATACCATTTAACCCCAGTGAGAATGGTCTTTATCACAAAGTCCCAAAACAATACATGTTGGCGTGGATGCGGAGAGACAGGAACACTCATACCCTGCTGGTGGGACTGCAAACTAGTGCAACCCCTATGGAAAACAATGTGGAGATACCTTAAACAGATTCAAGTAGACCTACCATTCGATCCAGCAATCCCATTATTGGGCATCTACCCAGAAGAACAAAAGTCATTCTATAAAAAAGACACCTGCACCCGAATGTTTATAGCAGCACAATTCACAATTGCAAAGATGTGGAAACAACCCAAATGCCCACCAATTCACGAATAGATTAGTAAATTGTGGTATGTGTATACCATGGAATATTACTCAGCTATAAGAAATAACAGTGATACGACATCTCTTTGGTTCTCCTGGAAAGAGTTGGAACCCATTATATTAAGTAAAGTATCCCAAGAATGGAAAAACAAGCATCACATGTACTCACCAGAAAATTGGTTTCCCTGATCATCACGTAAATGCACATTGGGGAAGGATACCACCTGGATATCAGACTGACGCGGGGGGTGGGGGGAGGGAATGGGTGTATACCTACATGATGAGTGCGTTGCGCACCATCTGGGAAATGGCCATGTTTGAAGGTGCTGACTCACGGAAGTGGGGGTTAGGGGGAGGGGATGGAGGTATGACTACATGGTGAGTGTCAGGCGCACTGTCTGGGGAATGGACACGCTTGAGGCTCTGACTCAGGGGGATGGGTCGGACATGGGCAATATATATAACCTGAGCTTTTGTACCCGCATAATAAGCTGAAATTAAAACAAAAGAAAGAAAGAAAATGCATACACCTAAAAGAGCAATACAAGAAACTGAAAATAAGGAAGTTCTCCTAGAAATGGAGATAAGAACTGAAAGCAGAAATAAAAAATATCACAAAAAGGCAAAACCTCAGGCAGATGATCAATGTCAACATCAACAGTGAAAGGTCATGTTAATAGTGTATACCTTCAGATCTCAGCTGTCCCTGGAAGCAGTAGAAGCCACAGAAAACTTAGTGGAGCAGAGACAGTGGCCATGGCTGAACGCTTTAAAGAAGTAAATACTTGTTCTACCTGCCTAACTATCTCGAAAAACCAGCGTACCTGAAATGTGGGAACCTCTGCTGCCTCCAATGCATCAACTCACTGCAGAAGGAGCCCCACGGGGAGGGTTTACTGTGTCCCTTCTGCTCCGTGGTCTCCAGAAGACAGACATCAGGCTCAGTTCCCACCTGGGAGAGCTACTTTCCAAGATAAAAGCACTAGAGCCCCAGCTGAGAGGTGTTCTACAAATGAACCCAAGGATGAGGAAGAGGACGTGACCTTGAATGTGGACACAGCCAACAACTGTTTCATCATTTCTGATGACCCGAGGAATGTTCGTTGCGGGTGTTTCAAGCAGAATAGAAAAGGGCGAGCTGACAGATTCAACTGTTCATTATGTGTCCCGGGCTCCACTTGCTTCACTGTCAGCCACGTTACTGGGAGGTGCACATGGGCACAAGCAAAGAATGGGACATGGGCATTTGCAAAATATCGGTTCCTAGGCAAGCGGAAATCCTACTGTGTTCAGAACTGGGCATCTGGACTGCGGGTTTGAGAAAAGGCTGCTTTTCACTGCCAGCACCACCCCCTTGACTGCTCTCTTGGTGAATCCTCCGTTACACTGTGTGGGGATATGCCTGGATATGGATGTGGGAACCGTGTCCTTCTGTACCTTCGGTAAAGGGTCCCATATCGTTACTATCACTAAAATTTGTCCTGCGGAGCCACTGCATCCATTTTTTTGCTCTTGCAAATGCAACTCAGGATAGTCAAGGCTACTGGAGTATCTGTCTTTTGACGGATCCTGGCATTGTCAGTCCTCCGCTTCATCCTAGGTAAGGCAAATAAAGCTGTGAACATAAACACATTGGCAGGAATTACTGTGTGTCCATAACCAGAGTGAAAAAGGTTTCTGCTTAGTATAAAACCTTAGCAAGATAAAAAATGGGTCATTTTATGAATCATGAATACAAATAAACTATATAAATTAGGGAAAATTTACATTTCAGAAATAAAATATTGTCATGTTGCTTTCAAAAAATAGTATGTACCCTTGATATAATGGGATAAAAATGCCACTTTCCCTCTGTGGTTTTCCAAGAACATATACGCCCATCTAATTGCGAGGAAACGTCAAACAGAATGCCAGCTGAGGGACATTCTGCAAAATATCCTGCCCAGTACTGCTCAAAACTCTCATGAAAAACAAGGGAACTCTGAGGAACTGTCACAGCTAAGGGAGCCTAAGGAGAATGTGGTGTCCTGGGTGGAATACTGAGACAGAAGGACACTGGATAAAAACTAAGGACATTAGGTAAAAAAATAAAGCATAGATTTTAGTTTTTAGTAATGTATCAATATTGGTTCATTAATTGTAAAAAATATTCCGTACTAATGTAAGATGCTAATAATAGGGAAAGGTGGGTATGGGGTATATGAGAAATCTATTATCTTCACAATTTTTCTATAAAATCTAAATCTGTTCTTGTGAAGTCTGTTAAAAAATTGATGAAAAGTTTAAAAGATGAAGTTGCAAAATGATTGCACAAATTGAAAGAAAAAGAAAGAGTAGCTGGATCCAGAGGCCTGTGGGTGGACACTGGTTTCAGGGCCTTTGCTCAATCTGGCCAGGCTGGCAGTGCTGGCAGGAGGCAGCCTGTGGGGTGGACCAGCTCACCTTTCTCAGGTGTGTTCAGCCCAGGTGGGGTTACAGCAAACCAGGGGAGACCTGTGAGGAGAGAAGACAACCTCCTTCAGGGCCCCCCATCCCCTTACCTCTGCTCCCCCCACCCAGCCAGCATCCCTACCACACTACTTGCTGTAAGCTGTGGCCTGCAGCGCACGAACTGAGATTCAGGTTGTAAAATGTTAGCCCTGCCTGGATGCGGGGAAGCCCCTGTACACTACGGGTAAGAGAGAGATGAATGGGGCCAGGGCCTCTTCAGACCAGAAGTGGTTCCATTCACAGGAAAAGCATCAGACACCTTTGAAGTGGCCCCTCAAGATGACCTTTGTAAACAGTTTCAAAGTTTTTGATCCTGTTTTTCTGGATGTTGAAGTATGACACGTGTGCATAGGTGAGGGGACTGACCAGCATCATCTCTATGACTCTGGGAAATTACACTTAAATCTTCCAGAAGGCACTATTGGATGCCCCACACCAGGCCACGGGACACATTAACCTCATGGGAAACACGTGCCCACTGGTCTGGACTTAGCATGAGGGGACCCCAAGGTCGCTAGACGGAGGCCTCTGATGCCCAGATGTCACTGTATCCACCAGTTCCTGGAGGCTGGTGAGGATACTTTCCAGTCAGTAGAGCTGAGGCTTTCCTTTGGCTCGGTGCTAGCAGACAGGGGCCTGTAGGAGATGACTAGAAAATTGACTGGCTCATTGAAACCTCCTTGGTAACAACTCTTCAAGTTTTCTAAACCATAATCTGGAAGAATGGCCTTCCAGAAACTAAAAGGGCAGGGCCATAACTGGAGGTGAAGTCCTGGGGGTCCCGGGAGTGTGAGGGGGGCCTGGCATTGTCGGAGCCCAGCTTCAGCTTCGGGGTGCTTCTCGGAGAGCTGTGCAAGAGGCCTTCTTCTTTTTTGAGGCAAAAAATGCCAAACGGGATGCTTTCCACCTCTTTGCTATGCTGTGGTACCCGTCCCCCATCATGGCGTCAGTGGACTGGGGCCCCAGAAGGACTGGCCAGAGTTTCTTTTGACCCGGAGGGCAGATCTTCCACGCCTGTTAGCCTCTCAGGGCCCCTGTTCCTGCCTTCGGCCAAGCCCCTGGTTCTTTAGAAAGAGCCCTGGCTTCTTTCTGATAGCGCTTCCTCCTGAACAGGCCATCCCACCTGTGGGTGCATGGCTGGCAGGTCTGGGACTGGTCTCTGGGCGTCAGCATTCGGGGGGACTGCATTTGGGGAAGGCCTCGTGGCGCAGAGGACTGAGGCTCCCGGCAGCTGCTCAGTCAGCACTGCCCAGTTCAGGTCAAGGTTCCTCAAAGCAGCCTCTTTTCCAAGCAATGACATGACCCTCTCCCTGTTGGCAAACAGACCCCCTGTCTCACCTCCACTGATTCCCTGACACCACTCACTGTCCTCATGCAAAACGTGGCTTTTCACCACAGTCGTGGTTCCTCTCCTGTTTCCCCACACAGCCAAGGTGACAGAAACTATGGGGACCTGCTGGTCCCTGGGGAGCAGCGGGTGCTTAAGACTGAGGCACTGTCCCACCTGATGGATGTCTTTCCCACAAATCCTTATCACCTGTCCCTGCCCTAAGCTCAGAGAGGGCTTGCTAGAGCCACCAGAAGCTCCCAGTGGGAGAACAGATTAAGCAATAGAAAAAGAAAAGAACATAATGGAGAAAGGTGTTTCCAACACATAGGGCAGACAGATAGCTAATGTCTATAATTTCCTAAGAGCTCTTAAAAAGAAATAAGAAAAAGACTAGTAGTCAGATAGGAAAATGGGAGAAGTCTGTGAAAAGTAAGAAGAAAAATACAAGTAGCCATTTAACAAATAAAATAGAATTTTAAGCTTTGCTAATTGCTGTAGACTGAATGCGTGTGTCCTCCCCAAATTCATATGTTGGAACCTAATCCGCAATGTGATGGGATTGGGAGGTGGGGCCTTTGGGAGGTGATGAGGTCATGAGGGCAGAGACTCATGAATGGGATTAGTGCCCTTAGAAAGGGCTCTGCTCACTCCAGAGGTACCTTGCCCCCTCCCCCTTCCCTTGTTTAAAGTCTGTCCCCTGCTCTGCCGTACATCGCGTGGGCGGGAGCACGCGTGCTGCATTCATCCCTGGTCCCAGCACCTGGCACTGTGCCTGGGGCACAGGACTCACAGGACGTGCCCACTGAGTGTCTGAGGGCTGGATGTCGAGTGAGCCCCTGTGAACCAGGACTGGGGACAGAGCCCAGTCAGTTTTCAGTTCTACTTCTGCAGAGTCGGCAGTGGGAACAGGGTTTTATGTGGGAACAAGTGTTCCTGTGTAAGAGAGGGGAAGAGACTCACACACAGATATTGCTGGACTTTGTGGAAATGGTGGCCGGACGTGCCTGAATATCGTCATGAGCTACTGTAGCAAGAAGGAACATGAGCTCAGGAGCCATAGCACTTTTTTGTTTTTAAGAAAATAAGCTTTATATTTTAGAACAGTTTTAGATTTGCAGAAAGATTGGGCAGATAGTACAGAGAGTTTCCATACACTCCACCCCAAGTTTGCCCTGTTATCGACATTTTACATGGTTAGTGTTTGTTACAATTAATGAACTGACATTAATACATTATTGTTAACTAAAATCCATACTTTATTCAGATGTCCTTAGTTTTTACTTAATGCCCTTTCCCGTTCCAGGATCCCACTCTACTTGACTCCTTGGGGTCCTCTGGGCTGTGGCAGTTTCTCAGTTTTCCTTGTTTTTGTTGCCATTTGTGAGGAGTACTCGTCAGGCATTTTGTAGAATGGTCCTCCATTGGGATTTGTCTGATATTTCTTTCATGACCAGACTTGGATTTGGGGTTTTGGTTTTTGGGAGGAAGTTCGCGGAGGTAAAATGACATTTTCATCATGTCTTAGTAAGGGTGTGTGCTATCGGCATGCCTGATCATGTAGATGTTGGCCTTTATCACTAGTCAAAGGTTGTGTTTGGTAGGTTCGTCCCCTGTAAACTGACTCTCCTTCCTTTCCATATTGTATTCCTTGCAAAAAAGTCACTATGTGCTGCCTCAATTCGGAGTGGGGAGTTATCCTTCACCTCCTTGAGGGTGGAGTATCTTTATTTATATTCAGAATTCTTCTACACAGGAGATTGTTTCTTCTCATCCATGTATTTATTCAATCATTTATATCAGGATGAACTCACTGACATTGATTTTATACTTTGGGTTGTAAAATCAACACTACTTTATTTTGTTGCTCAAATTGTCCCAGTTTTGACCAGTGGGTGCTCTTTAGTAGGTTCCTGTGTCCTTTTGACATATCTCCACTGCTGTGCCTTTTTTTTTTTTTTCCTTTTTTTTTTTTTTCTTTTTTCTTTTTTTTTTTTTTTTTGAGCAGTTGTTTACTTTCTGGGACTACTTTCTGTTTCAGGCTCATCTTGTATATTTTTTTCAGTCATAGAATCAAGAATCAGCCATTTCTCCCAAGAGAGCTAATTCCTTTTCTTGGGCGTCTGGACAGGAGCTGTGCTTGCTTGAGCCTTAGGAACAGAGACACAGATTTCTCATGTATAAGCAGATTCCACCTAAGTCCATGAGGCCTTATTATTTGCCTGCTTTGTTGGACATGAACAGACTTTGAGAGCACAGAAAGATTGGAAATTCATCACAAACATCTTTAGAAGGGAATTTGAAAGTAGTTAAAGTAAAAGCAACCAAAGGAACTATAATTTAGCGTCAAAATATCAAAAAGTTGATGTACTATGCAAGGAAAACATAGTGAGAGTCTGTTGTTTGTTCCTGGACTAGCTCAGTAATAGCTGTCCCAGAACAGATGTTATCAGAAAGGTCTTTTGAGAAAAGCCATTAAGATTACATTGGAAGTGTAGGACAAGAATGAGTGCTTTGGGGCCAGACTGTTCTGGGTTGGAATCCTTACTGTCACTTATCTCCCTGGGACCTTGGACAAGTCACTTTGTTTCTGTAAGCCTCACTTTCTCATCTTTAAAGTGAATATAGTGACCATATGCACCTACCAGACTTGTTTGTGGATTCCTGAGATGATGCATGTCAAGCACTTAGCCTCAGCTCCTGGCACATAGGAAGCACTGAATGAATGCCAGCTAGCCAAAATAGGGCAGGGACCCCCTGGCCATGGTGAAACACCTGCACCAGAAGCCTATGAGACTCACAAGGCCTATCGGGCACCTGCAAATACAGGCAATGAGTACCCATAGAACTTGTGGTTGTGAAGTCAGGCTAACATAGATCAGGGGCAGGTAGAGCTGAACTGCAGCTGGGAGACGAAGGTGTCTGCAGGCTTCAGGCTCAGAGCACATGTGTATAAATGGTGACTATTCTCCTGCTTCCTTCAATTAAATGATGTTCATGGCCTGGCCTGATTTAAGGATCTCACTGTAGACAGTAGTCACAGGCCCCTTTTCTTCCACATGTCGTTCACCAATGCCCTGGAATGCAAGACAGAGGGGTCCTGGAGCAGCAGAAGGATACAGTGGCCCCAGAGGGACCTGCAGAGCCAGAGCCCACTGACATGCTCTGCTCATGAAATTCCCCAAAGGGCAAAGCATTACATTGACACCAGTTACAATTTTTTGTTACTAAATGGTGTTGATCGTCCAGAAATACAAGAACAGGCAACAGGGCCAGAAGTGGAAGATACCTGGGTTTGGAAGCCCAAGGCTGGGCAGTGAGGGAACTGGGAGTGCCCTGGATGGCCAGTGGCCCCAGCCATCACTTTGTTCTTACCCCAATGAGCCTCCTGCTTTATCATCTCTTCATAGTGGATGCCACCATCCTCAACTGTGTGGTCTTCCAGCAATCGGGCACCTGAGACACACAGAGACAATCCTTAAATCTGTGCCTTGGACACCTGTATCCCTCCCACTGCCATGAATGCCAAAGCCGTGGCCACATGTACCATCCCATCTGCAGGAGACTCCCCTGGCACCCACATTCAGAAGAAAGGGGACCAAGTTCTAGAGGAGGAGGGGAAGTATCTGGGGCTGGAAGGGGAAGTGCAACCTGCCTCTTTCTGGTTCCATCTTCTTATTCTTCTTCCCATGTGTCTTCCAAAGGTATGATATAGCTCCCAGGGTCAACATCAAAACCACAATAGGCCCTAGGATGACTGCCAGTAGTCTAGCCACGTCCCATCCATGTGATTCTGTTCCCTCATACAAAGAATGAACAAAATTAAGGCAGCAGAGAACTTCAGATACCCAATTCCAAGGGGAGACAGAGGGAAAGAGCTGGTGGAGGGGCACGAAGGGGTCTGGTGCAGAGGCTGAAGAGGAAGGATCATGGCAGGTCCATTCATTCAACCAGACACCGAGCTGCTGCTTGTGCCAGGGATACTGAGATGAATAAGATGATGTCCATGCCCTAAAGCAGTTCATCACCCAGGAGGGAAGACTGAGAAACTATCAACTGCCAGACAGAGGAACCCTGCTGCATCAGAGGTTTACACCTTGTGCTAGGGCTGCGGGAGAGCCTCCCAGAGGAGGTGTGGGTAGACTGAGTCTTGAGGGAAAAGAAGTTTCCAGATATTCAGAGGGGGTCACTGCAAGATTGAGGAGAACCAATATTCAGGGAATGGCTGTGTCAAATGCCAGTCCTGGGAGTTGCCAGCACCCCCACTGTGGCAGGGCAGGGGCATGGCAGGGAGGAGTGTCAGAGGGAGGTAGAAGTCTGTGCTCAGGGGGCCTTCTGTCTATGCTTAGTGTTAGCTGAGACCGAGGACAAGGTCAGGGGAGAGGGTCACAGGCGGTTTTAAGTGGCACTGACACATCAGACCTTCCAGCAACTCCTGGAGGAAGAGAAGACAGGGCTGCACTCAGGGTCCCAGTCATTCATTCCAGGAACACTGACTGTGAGTAAATTTTGCCAGAAGCTGGCTTGGCACAGAGATTCAAAGGAAAACAAGACATGGTCTTGCTCTCAAGGTTGTCCAGTCTACAGAAAACACAAAGACACAGATCCATCATTACTCCTCAGTGTGGGGAGGCCATGGACAGCTCCCTAAGGAGGTGGTGCTTTAGGGCAGGACAGGCTACATCACTTGCAGGCCCTGTGAGAAATGAAAATGGGGAGCCCTTTTTCAACCTGATTAACAGCAGAATTTTAAACCAAGACCTTATGATGGGGCCCTGTGCTACTACCCAGCCTTCACCCCATGAAGCCTGCCTGCCTCAGGGGAATCCTTCAGTGGCAGTAAGACAGGAAGGGAAGGATGTAGGACTCAGGACGACTGATGGGAGAGGACACAGCCTGTCCAGAAGCTCAGAATCCTGCAATGACAGGACACGTTCAGGGAACTACAGGCAGCACTTCGGTGTGAGGTGAGTAGACGAAGCCAGGAATGTGGGTGGAGGAATATCTAAGATCCGAATCCTACAGGAGGTGGCTGGAATCATGTTCCCACAAATGACACAGACAATAACATAATCCCATCTGATTTCCCCAAAACCCACTCTGGACATCTGGTGGAGGACAGATGGGGTGGGAGAGCCATGGGAAGGCTGCAGCCTGGACCAGCAGGGACATGGTGGGTGGTTGGGAGATGAGGGCACGGATGAGAGAGATGATCAAAGGCAGAAGTGAGGTGACTGGGACTCCCAGGCTTCTGAGTGGGTGACCAGGTGGATGTTGACGCTAATACACATGGCAGGGAGAAAAGCACAGACCTCAGGCCCCAGTGCTGCCTGAGTTCCAGATGCCCCTACCCACTCACCTTGGGCACAGATGTCCCCAAGATCTTTGGTGGCAATTTTCTAGTCCCTGTGGTTGCTGACCACAAAAGTAAAGCTGGTCGACAAAAAGTTACCTATTTAAACGGGATCTAATACATTGCTATTGCAAAGCTCATCTTTGCTTCGAGAAGTCCTGTTTTACAAGTGCTTTCTAATCCATTAGATTTTAAATAATTCCCTCCAAGTTCAATCAGGGGCTGAAATATTTAAAAAATATATTAACAACAAAAGCTTTCACAAAAATTCATATTTACTAGGGCTTATTTTTTCTTTTTTTTTTTTTTTTTTTTTATTTCAGCTCATCATGGGGGTACATAAGTTCAGGTCACATACACTGTCCCTGTCCCGCCCATCCCCCCGAGTCAGAGTCCCAAGCGCGTCCGCTCCCACTCTCCAGACAGTGCGCCTGGCACTCACCATGTATTCATACCTTGATCCCCTCCCCCCCCACCTCCCCAGGTCTGCACCCTCAAGCATGACCATTCCCCAGAGGGTGCGCAACGCACTCGTCATGTAGGCATACACCCATCCCCTCCCCCCACCCCCCCATCCCAGACTGATATCCAATTGGTATCCTTCCCTGATGTACATTTAGGTGATGATCAGGGAAACCAGTTTTCTGGTGAGTACATGTGATGCTTGGTTTTCCATTCTTTGGATACTTCACTTAGTATAATGGGTTCCAGCTCTCTCCAGGAGAACCAAAGAGATGTCGTATCATCGTTATTTCTTATAGCTGAGTAGTACTCCATGGTATACATATACCACAGTTTACTAATCCATTCGTGGATTGATGGGCACTTGGGTTGTTTCCACATCTTTGCGATTGTGAATTGTGCTGCTATAAACATTCGGGTACAGGTGTCTTTGTTAAAGAATGACTTTTGTTCTTCTGGGTATATGCCCAATAATGGAATTGCTGGATCAAATGGTAGGTCTACTTGAATCTGTTTAAGGTATCTCCATATTGCTTTCCATAGGGGTTGCACTAGTTTGCATTCCCACCAGCAGTGTATGAGTGTTCCTGTCTCTCCGCATCCATGCCAACACGTGTTGTTTTGGGATTTTTTGATAAAGGCCATTCTCACCGGAGTTAAGTGGTATCTCATTGTGGTTTTGATTTGCATTTCCCTGATGATTACGGATGTTGAGCATTTTTTGATACGTTTTTTGGCCATTCTTATGTCTTCTTTTGAAAAATTTCTATTCATGTCCTTTGCCCATTTTTTGATAGGATTGTTTGATTTTTTCTTGCTGATTTTCCTGAGTTCTAAATAGATTCTTGTTATCAGTCTTTTATCTGATGTGTAGTATGCGAAAATTTTTTCCCATTCTGTAGGCTGTCTGTTTATTTTCGTGACTGTTTCTTTGGCTGTGCAGAAGCTTTTTAATTTAATCAGGTCCCATTCGTTTATTTTTGTTGTTGCTGCAATTGCCTTAGGGGTTTTCTTCATAAATTCTTTGCCTAGACCAACGTCTGTGAGAGTCTTTCCTACATTTTCTTCTAGAATTCTAATCGTTTCCCATTTAAGGTTTAAATCTGTTATCCACCGTGATTTGATTTTTGTGAGAGGTGAAATCTGTGGGTCCTGTTTCAGTCTTCTACATGTGGCTATCCAGTTTTCCCAGCACCATTTATTGAATAGGGACTCTTGTCCCCAGAGTATGTTTTTGTCTATTTTGTCAAAGATTAGATGATTATATGAGGTTTTTATTTCATGTCATTATATGTAAAACATATAATATTTCATAAAGCAATGAGTATGACATACAGCCTAGATCAGGTAATTCTACTTTCTTCCTCTCCATTTTTTCCTCCCCAATTTCATGCCCTCCTCTAGCCCATTTTAGCATCTACCGGTTCTTCCATGTCTTTAGCATATTCTTATCAATATGTGGGTGCATAGACACCCTTAAATTTTGGAGGCTGCTTTTTTTTTATAAAACAAAGATTTCATTGTATTTATTTTCCTGAATCTTGTTGATGGAGATTCATGCATTTTACTTCATGAAAATGGAAAATTCCTCTCAGACAACTGGAACATTTGCATTTTTAGGCCTCCATGGTACTCAATGGGACACATACTCTCAATGCCTTCAATCGCTCTGGATTTGGGGGCACCTCCTCTTTTTTCCCCCAGGGTTTTGTCCCAGAACGGTGCTGTGATGGACATGGTTTCTTCCCAGGTCTCCAGAGCCTGAGCAGTATTTCAGGGTGGAGGGAAAGGCCACCCACAGGGATGAGAAAGGGCATAGTCTATAGGGTTCATTGTACCCCAGAAGGCAAATCCTTTTTAACATTTTCAAATGGAAACTCATGCAAATTACACAAGCACTTTCAAGATAAACCTGAGACTTCCAAGGGCCTCTCCTCTGAGATGATCTGCCTGGAGCTGAGCCCAAGCAGAGGAGCCCACCTCCACTCTCCTGTTCAGTGCAGCTCCAGCAGCCCAGACCAGAGGAGCTTCTTGAGCTCAGATGCTGGGATTCCAGTTCTGCCCCCTCCTCCACAGGACAATGCAGAGACTGTCAGGACACGTCTGAGTCCCAGGCCAGGAGTACACTATTTCCACACTTTACCCCCGGGAGGCAGCTATTTTATCCCTCTGCATCCCTCTTTCTAGGCAGTTCCAGGCTCACTGGGCGTCCCTGCTAATGCAGCAGAAGTGGCCTCACCTCTCGGGTTAAGGTCCCCTTAATGCAGCCAAGGCTGCCGGAGCTCAGGGTTCCTAACCTGCTCACCACCAAAAGGCCATTTCATTCTTTCTATTTACCATGGGCTCTAACTTAATATGCTGCATTTTTACATTGGTATTCTCTTTCTGTTCCCCAAAACAACAGAAGCGAAGCAGCCCTCCCAGAGGTGGCAGCCCAGCTATCCCAGCTCCACACAATTGTTTCTCCTTCCCAGGGACCCCAGGCTACTCACTGAGGAGGAGGCTGATGAACCCCAGGAGCCTGGAGGCCCAGCAAGGCAGCTGGTGCTCTCAGCAAGGACCCGTGGCAGGCTGCCTGCGAGCCTGGTCAACTACAGTGGAAACATTGAAGGGGGAAGAAACCAGCTTACACAAGCTTTCCCACCCCAACGCAGGACTAGCAAGTTACTACTGGGGAGACAGCCCATCAATCTAGAGAAAGAGCCATTCAGCTCTTTTGTAGATGCCGTACACACTCAATAAGTAATTGCTGAGAAATATGTAACTTCACACAGTGATGTGCCTGACATCACGTTGACCAGGACTCCCTGGCTGTGGTCTCAGCCAGCTTGGTGCTATCAGACATGCCCTGCCCTGATGCTTATCTGCTTACCTGGGTTCACAGCTCAGCCCCAGGCTACCCTGGTCACCAAGAACTCACTCACTTACAGCAAACAAGAGTGGGCCCTTCCTGAGTTGATGGCTTTCCTCTGTCCCTATGCCATTTAGTTTGATTCTCATTTTGGTTATTTCTTTTCTTCTGCTGGGTTTAGGATTGGTTAGCTCTTCCTTTTCCAGTTCCTTGAGATGATTTATCAGATTGTCAATTGGTGATCTTTCTTTTCAATGTGGACATTTAAGGCTATGAGTTTTTCTCTCAGGAATGCTTTTGCCGTATCTCACAGTGTTTCATAACTTGTTCCCCATTATCATTCAGGTCAAAGATCTCTTGATTTCCATCTTTATCTCCTCCCTGACCCCACTATCACACAGGAATAGGTTGCTTCATTTCCATGATTTTGTGTAGAGATGAGCGTTTCTGTTGGAGTTGATTTCTAATTTTATTCCACTGAGATTTGAGAAGATACATGGTATAATTTCTTTTTTTTTTTTTTTAATTTGTTGAGACCTGTTTTGTGGCCTAGGATGTGATCAGTCTTAGAGAAAGTTCCATGAGCTGATGAGAAGAAAGTATATTCAGTAGTTTGGGGGTAGAATGTTCTGTGGATGTCTGTTAGGCCCATTTGTTCTAGAGTTCTGTTTAAGTCCATTGTTTTTTTTGTTTATTTTCTGTTTCGAGGATCTGTCGAGTTCTGTCAGTGGGCTGTTGAAGTCTCTGGCAATTATGGTGCTGCTATTTATCATTTTCTTTAGATCAAGTAGGATTTGCTTTATGTATCTCGGTGCTCCTTTGTTAGGTGCATAAACATTCAGGATTGTTAAGTCTTCTTGTTGAATTGTTCCCTTCACCATTGTATAGTGACCATCTTTGTCTTTCTTTACTTTTGTGGATTTGAAGTCTACGTAATCTGATATGAGAACAGCTACACCAGCTTTCTTTTGGTTTCCATTTGCGTGGAATATTGTTTTCTATCCCATCACCTTAAGTCTCAATAAATCTTTGTGGGTTACACGCATTCCTGGAGACAACAGATACTTGGCTTGTATTTTTTTATCCATTCAGCCAACCTTTGTCTCTTCACTTGGGAGTTCAAGCCATTCACATTTATTGAAAGAATTGATAAGTGGGGTGGGGTGTATTTCTGCTACCCCTGTTGGGTAGACCCTTATTGCTTTCTTTTACCTCTTGAGCCATCATGGAATCTGAGTTCTGTACTTTAGCTTTTGGATGACTTTACACTGGTGGGTGTCTATTGCGCTGATCAGTGTGCAGTGCAGGTCTGAGTACTTCCCACGGGCAGGTCTGGTCTTCACAAATTCCCTCACTGATTGCTTATCTGGGAAATTCTTTATTTCTCCCTCAAATAAAAAACTTAGTTTTGTAGGATATGAAATTCTAGGCTGGCCATTATTCTGTTTTAGAAGACTGAGGATGGGTTCCCAGTCCCTTCTAGCTTGTAAGGTTTCAGCTGAGAAGTCTGCAGTTAGTCTGATAGGTTGCCTTTGTAGGTCACCTGCTGTTTTCACCTTACTGCTGGTAGGAGTGCATCTTTTGTGTTTACTTTGGACAGTCTAATTCTACGTGACATAGTGATTTCCTTTTCATGATGACTCTTCCTGGAGTCCTATGGGCTTCTTGTAACTGGATATCTATATTCCTAGCTAGGCCAGGGACATTTTAATCAATTATTCCCTCAAATAAATTATCCAACCCTTGTGTATTTCCTTCTTTGTCGTTAGGGATCCCTATGATTCTTATGTTTGCCACTTTACATAAGCCCCCATTTCTTGTAGGCTTTGCTCATTCCTCTTTTTCTCTCTTCTTTCTCTTTGACTCATTTGTTTAGCTCATAGGTTTTCTCTCCAAGCACTGAGATTCTTTCTTCTGCCTGATCTAGCCTATTAGTAAGGCTTTCTACTGTGTTTTGTAATCTCTTGAATGAATATTTCATTTCCATAATTTCTGTTTTGTTTTTCTTTCATATGCCATTTAATAAGTCAAACACCTTTTCTCATTTTTTGAAAATGTCAACTGTTGCCCAAGTAAGAAGATGTGTGCAAAAGCAAAAAGCTCTTTGTAGAGAGTGTTAACTGTGCACAGTCTCTATGCAAATATTAGCATTTACTTTCTGCTGGCAGCCATATGGCTCCCTCAGCTGCCACTAATGGTAGTCATCATCTCCATATACTCAAGACAAAGCCAAACCCCCCACAGAAGCTGACAGACTCTTGGCTGGGTTGAACCATGAGTTTCCACTAAGCTTCTACCAGCCCTGATCCTGCTATCTTGGAGGAGTGGGATAGAGAAGTGTACACTCCCTCTGGTCGCAGCCTCAGCTGGCTCAAACTCTCCACCACCTACTGAGATTTAGGCTCTGGTCTCTTCTCTCCAAACCTGGGTACCCCACAACATTCTAGAGCTCCACCTCCCATTACCATGGGGAGCTGCACCATCCTCCTAAACATTGGGCAGTGCTACCTTCTCCTCCATGCCAAGGCTTCTCCCGTTCCTGCCCATGCAGAACACCCCCAAGGGGACATCTGCAGGCTGGTCCCACGACTCAAACTAGTCAGGTCACTGTGTATTAACCCACTTAATGAATGTGAAACCAGAGTCCTGGCAGCGGTCTGATATGTGACCTGTAAAAGGTCACTCAGCTAATCAAACGACAGGTTCTGGACTGCTGACAAGCAGATCAGGACTCATTCCCTGATGTGGCATCTGGTCTCCCAGCCCACTGTATGGCCTCAAGCAAGTCACCTGGAGTCCAGTCTGTCCTCTCTCCCCAAAACTATTCTGCAGATGCCCAGACAAGAGAATATACAAGATTGGCTTGATTCCCCCTCACCACCTAGTAATGGGAAAGTCACTTCAAAAGGCCGTCCATGAGTTCCAAGGTCAGAAACTTCTCACATGGAATCAAAATTGGCCATCTGTATATCTTCTTTGGAAAAATGTCTATTCAGACGCTTTGCCCATTTTTAAATTATTTTTTTGTTTTTGGATATTGAATTATATGAATTACATATATTTTTGGATATTATCCTCTTATCCAATGGTTTGTAAATATTAATATTTTCTCCAAATCCATAGGTTGTCCATTCATTCTGTTGATAGTTTCCTTAGCTGTGCAAAAGCTTTAGAGTTGAATATAATCCCAGTTGTTTGTTTTTCATTTTGATGCCTGTGTTTTTGTGTCATGTCCAAATAATCTTTGCCAAGACCAATGTCAAGGACCTTTTTCCTTGTTTTCTTCTAGGAGTTTTATGGCTTTACATATTACATTTAATACTTTAATGCATTTCAAGTTAATTTTTGTAGGATGCAAGATGAGTTCAAATTCATTCTTTTGGATGTGGATATCATGTTTTCCAAACACCACTTATTGATGAGACTATCCTCTCCCCTTTTTATATTCTTGGGGCTTTTTTCAAAGACTAGTTGACCTTACAGACGCATTTATTTCTGAGCTCTGTATATGCCAATACCATACTGTTTTGATTGCTAGAGTTTTGTCATATACTTTGAAACAAGGAAGTCTGATGCCTCTACCTTTCTTCTTTTTGCTCAAAATTGCTTTGGCTATTTGGTGTCTTTGTAATTCCATATAAATGTTGATATTGTTTTTCTATTTCTGTGAAAATGCCATTGAAACTTTGATAGGGATTTCTTTTAATCTGTAAGTGCTTTTGGTACTATGGGAATTTTAACAATATTAATTTTCTAATGCATGATCACATGATATCTTGCCATTGATCTGTGTCATCTTCAAGTTTTTCATCAGTATCTCATAATTTTCAGTGTATAGATTATTCATCTCCTTGATAAATTTATTCCTACATATTTTATTCTTTTGGTGCTACTATAAATGGAAATATTTTCTTAATTGGGGGTGTGTAGTTCATTGTTAGTGCATAGCAATGCCACTGATTTTTGTAGGTCAATATCGTATCCTGCAACTTTACTGAATTCATTTATTAGTTCTAAGACTTTTTTGGTGGAGCTTTTAGGGCTTCGTATATACAAGACCATGTCATGTACAAACAAAGATAATTTCACTTCTTCCTTTTTTATTTGAATACCTCTGATTTCCTTTCCTGCCTAATTGTTTTGGCTAGGGTTTCCAGTATTATGTTAAATGGAGATGATGAAAGTGGGCATAGTTGTCTTGTTTCTGATCTTAGAGAAAACAGTTTTGACTTTTCACCATTGAATATGATGTTGGCTGTGGGCCTGTCCTATATGGCAATGATTATGTTGAGGTACATTCCATATATACCTAATTTGTTTACAAGGGTTTTTTGCTATATGAATAAATTTTTATTTTTCTAGTTTTCTTTTCTTGCACAAGCAGTGTATTTAAAAATCTACATAAAGATATTGCTATAGTAGGAATGTTTTGTCCCCACCAAAATTCATATTTTTTAATCTATGTCATTAGCTTTTTATTTTTTTCTTTTCTGTTTCAGAATATTACAGGGGTACAAATATTTTGGTTACATTAATTGCTTTTATACTGCTTAAGTCAAAATTATAAGTGTGCCAGTGTATCAGTTACTCTGATAATGTACACTGTACCCATTAGGTATGATTTCACACATCTCTTCCTCCCCTCTCCTACCTGCTTGATTTCCATTGAGTTTTACTTCCATCTGTGCACATGAGTGCTGATCGGTTAGGTCCAATTTACTACTGAGTATATGTGGTGTTTGTTTTTCCATTCTTGCCAGAGCTCACTTAGGAGAATGGTCTCCAGTTCTTTCTAGACTGTTGCAAAAGGTTTTAGTGCATTTTTTATGGCTGAGTAGTACTCCATGATATGCAATACTATATTTAATAAAATCCACTTATGAATTGACAGACACTTGGGTTGATTCCACATCTTTACAATTGTGAATTGTGCTGCAATAAACATTCTAGTGCAAGTCTATTTTGATAAAATAACTTTTTTTACTTCAGGTAAAACCTAGTAGTGGGACTGCCAGGTAAACTGGTAGGTCTAATTTAGTTCTTTGAGGACTCTCCATAGTCTTTTTCATTGAGGCTTTACTAGCTTGCAGTCCCTCCAACAGCATAGAATTGTTCCTTTCTCTCTACATCCATGCCAGCATCTATTGTTTTGGGACTTTTTGATAAAAGCCATTCTCACTGGGGTTAGGTGATATCTCACTGTGGTTTTGATTTGCATTTCTCTGATGATTAGTGATGTTAAGCATTTTTGCATATGTTTATTAGCCATTAGTCTATCTTCTTTTCAAAAGCTTCTGTTCATGTCTTTTGTCCACTTTTTAATGGGGTTGTTTGATTGTTTTCCTGTAGATTTGCTTGAGTTCTTTGTAGATTCTGGTTATTAGCCCTTTATCGGATGTATAGCATGCAATTATTTTCTCCCATTCTGTATGTTTTCTATTTTTCTGTTCATTGTTTCCTTGGCTCTGCAGATGCTTTTTAATTTAATCAAGTACCATTTTTTGTTGTTGCTGTGATTGCCCTTGGAGTCTTCTTCATCAATTCTTTGCCTAGACTGATATCTAGAAGAGGTTTTCCAACATTTTCTTCTAGTATTCTTATGGTTTCATATCTTAGAGTCACGTTTGTTGTCCTTGTTGAATTAATTTTTGTGAGTGGTAAGAGATGTGGATCCTGTTTTGATCTTCTACATGTGGCTATCCAATTTTCCCAGCACCATTTATTGAATAAAGATTCTTTTCCCCAGTGTATATTTCTTTCTACTTTGTCAAAGACCAGATGGCAACATGTGGATGGTTTTATATCTGGGTTCTCTGTTCCATTCCATCTGTCTATGTCTCTGTTTTGGTTCCAGTAGCCTTTTAGTATATTTAAACATCTGGCAAAGTGATGCCTCCAGATTTGTTTGTTTTGCTTAAGGCTGCTTTAACTATTCAGGCTCTTTTCTGGTTCCAAACAAACCATAGAATTATTTTTTCTAGATCTCTGAAAAACGACATTGGCATATTGATGTGGTTTCCATTGAATCTGTAAATCACTCTGGGTAGTATGGACATTTTAACAATGTTGATTCTGCTGATTCATGAGCATGATATAACTTTCCATTTGTTTACATCATCTGAAATTTCCTTCCACAGTGTTTCGTAGTTCTCTTTATAGGGATCTTTAACCTTCTTACTTAAATATATTGCTAGGTATTTTATATTTTCTTTCTAGCTATTTTGAAAGGTATTCAGTCTGATTTTATTCTCAGCTTGATTCTTGTTGCTGCATAGGAATGCTACTGAATTATGTACATTGATTTTGTCACCTAACACTTTTCTGAATTTGTTTATCAACTCCAGGAGTCTCTTGGCAGAATCTTTGGGGCTACTTAAATAGAAGATCATACCATCAGCATAGAGCAATTGTTTGACCTCCTCTTTCCCCATTTGGATACCCTTAATTTTCTTCTCTTCCCTGATTGCTCTGGCTAGGACTTCCAGCATTATGTTGAATAGAAGCAGTGACAGTGGACACCCTTGTCTTGTTCCAATTCTAAGTGGAAATGCTTTCAACTTTCTCCCTTTCAGTATGATGCTGGCTGTGGTTTTGTCATATATAGCTTTTGCACTTTTGATATATGTTCCATCTATGCCTATTTTGTTAAGAGTTTTTATCATAAAACGGTGCTGAATTTTGTCAAATGCTTTTTCTTCATCTATTGAAATGATCATATGATCTTTGTTTTTGCTTCTGCTTATGAGGTCAATCACATTTATGGATGTATGTATGCTGAACCATCCTTGCAACGTTGGTATGAAGCCCACTTGTTCTTAGTGGATTATTTCTTTCATATGCTGCTGAATTCTGTCTGCTAGAATTTTATTAAGGATTTTTACATCTTTATTCATAACAATATTAGTCTATCATTTACTTTTTTTGTTGCTGTTTGTGTGCTAAGAGCTTGAGATCATGCAAATTACTCTTTCCACTGCACAGGAAGATAAATTTGGCTCCCCCGGCTAAGGCTCAGGCATAGGTCCAGCTTAGCACAGGTGAAAAGGAAGGCGGCTTTGGTTGACTTGCTTGATGTGCCCTAGACACTCCCCCAAATGCACACACACAAACACGCAAACACTGCTCATCACAGCCAAAGGAGGCCTACGAGAGATCTGCAAAGGAAGCCTCAGGCCAGTCCCTGTGGGGGCTTCCACCCTCCCATGCTGCCTCCTTTGACCCTAACTCAGCACCCAGAACCCAGGTCTTAACTCCCTCCCCTGTGGCACAGTCAACACCTCTGTGCAGCTCCCACACCTGGGCTTGTATTCTCAGAATTACACACACTAGCGACATAGCAGAAGTGGTGGAGACTTGCTACCTGCACTATCAGACAGGGTCCCGTTGGGAAGGTTTTGCAGAAGAGTCAGAATCCTTCTGAATGACAGACCAAGAGCCCTCACCCAGCAGGGGTGAGGATCCTAAGAGTGAAGACAGCATGGGGAGGTGTCACAGAACGTAACCAGGCCATGAGTACCCGTAGAGCTTATGGTTGTGAAGTCAGGCTAACATAGACTACGGGCAGGTGGAGCTGAAAAGCAGCTGGGAGAGGCAGGTGTCTGCAGGCTTCAGGCTCAGACCACACATGTCCCAATGGTGACGATTCTCCTGCTTCTTCCATTAAATAATATTCATGGCCCGGCCTGGTATATGGACCTCACTGTAGACAGTAGTCACAGGCCACTTTCTTTCCACATGTAGTTCACCAAGCCCCTGGAATGGAAGACAGAGTGGTCCTGGAGCAGCAGAGGGGTAAAGTGGCCCCAGAGGGACCTGCAGAGCCAGAGCCCACTGACATGCTCTGCTCATGAAATTCCCAAAAATGCAAAGCATTACATTGACACCAGTTACAACTTTTTGTTAGTAAATGGTGTGGATTACCCAGAAATACATGAATAGGCAACAGGGCCAGAAGTGGAAGATACCTGGGTTTGGAAGCCCAGGGCTGGACAGTGAAGACCTGGGAGTGCCCTGGATGGCCAGTGGCCCCAGCCATCACTTTGTTCTTACCCACCTGAGACTTCTGCTTCATCAGCTCTTCATAGTGGATGCCACCATCTACAACTCTGTGATCCTCCTGCAATCGGGCACCTGAGCCACACACAAGACAATCCTTAAGTCTGTGCCTTGGACACCTGTATCCCTCCCACTGCCATGAATGCCAAAAATGTGGCCATATACACCATCCTATCTGCAGGAGACCCCCCAGGCACCCACATTCAGAAGAAAGGGGACCAAGTTCTAGTGGAGGAGGGGAGGTATCTGGGCCTGGAAGGAGAAGTGCAACCTGCCTCTTTCTGGTTCCTTCTTCTTCTTCCCATGTGTCTTCCAAAGGTATGATATAGCTTCCAGGATCAACATCAAAACCACAACAGGCCCAAGGATGACTGCCAGCAGGCTAGCTACGTCCC
Organism: Lemur catta; assembly: GCF_020740605.2. Taxonomy (NCBI): domain Eukaryota; kingdom Metazoa; phylum Chordata; class Mammalia; order Primates; family Lemuridae; genus Lemur; species Lemur catta. The sequence goes on along the minus strand of NC_059130.1, from coordinate 30,384,601 downwards.
ATCCATGTGAATCTGTTTCCCTCACACAAAGAATGAACAAGATTAAGGCAGCAGAGAACTTGAGATATCCATTTCCAAGGGGAGACAGAGGGGGAAAGCTGGTGGAGGGGCACGAAGGGGTCTGGTGCAGAGGCTGAAGAGGGAGGACCTTGGCAGGTCCATTCATTCAACCAGACACCGAGCTACTGCTTGTGCCAGGGGTACTGAGATGAACAAGACGATGTCCATGCCCTAAAGCAGTTCATCACCCAGGAGGGAAGACTGAGAGAATATCAACTGCCAGACAGAGGAACCCTGCTGCATCAGAGGTTTACACCTTGTGCTAGAGCTTCAGGAGAGCCTCCCAGAGGAGGTGTGGGTAGACTGAGTCTTGAGGGAGGAGTAGGACTTTCCAGATATTCAGAGGGGGTCACTCCAGAAATAAGGAGCACCATTTTTAGAGAATGGCTGTGTCAAAGGCCAGCCTGGGAGTTGCCAACACCACCACTGTGGCAGGGAAAGGGCATAGCAGGGACAAAGGTCAGAGGGAGGTAGAACACTGTGCCCAGAAGGCCTTGTGCCCATGCTAAGTGTTAGCTGACACTCCAGGACGGGGTCAGGGGAGAGGGTCACAGGCAGTTTTAAGCGACACTGACACATCAGACCTTCCAGCAACTCCTGGAAAAAGAGAAGACAAGGCTGCACACAAGGTCCCACTCATTCATTCATTCCAGGAACACTGGTTGTGAGCAAACTTGCCAGAAGCTGGCTTGGCACAGAGATTCAAAGAAAAACAAGACATGGCCTTGCCCTCAAGGTTGTCCAGTCTACAGAGGAGACAAAGACACAAATCCATCATTACTGCTCAGTGTGGAGAGGCCTGAGGGCAGGATAGGCTACATCACTTGCAGGCCCTGTGCAAAATGAAAACCGACAGCCCTTGTTCAAACTGATTAACAGCAGAATTTTAAACCAAATCCCTTAAGTGGGGACCCTGTGCCACTACCCAGTCTTCACCCCATGAAGCCAGCCTGCCTCAGAGGAATCCTTCAGTGGCAGTAAGACAGGAAGGGAGGGACATGGAACTAGGATGGTTGATGGGAGAGGACACAACATGCCCAGAAGCTCAGAATCTTGCAATGACAGGACACGTTCAGGGATCTACAGCCAGCACTTTGGTGTGAAGCAAGTAGGTGAGGCCCACAGTGTGGGTGGAGGAATATTGAAGATCCAAATGCTACAGGTGGTATCTGGAATCACGTTCCCTCAGGTGACACAGACAATGACATAATCCCATCTGCTTTCCCCAAAGCCCACTCTGGACATCTGGTGGAGGACAGATTGGGTGGGAGAGCCACGGGAAATCTGCAGCCTGGACCAGCAGGGACATGGTGGGTGGGTGAGAGAGGAGGGCACAGATGGGAGAGATGGTCAAAGGCAAAAGTGAGGTGACTGGGACTCCCAGGCTTCTAAGTCAGTGACCAGGTGGATGGTGATGCTAATGCACATGGCAGGGAGAAAAGCCCAGACCCTTAGTCCCCAGTGCTGCCTAAGCTCTGGATGCCCCTTCCCACTCACCTTGGGCACAGATGTCACGAAGTTCTTTGGTGGCAGTCTTCTGGTCCATGCCATTGCTGACCACACAGGTGAAGCTGGCATTGGGGTGACTCAGGGGCAAACTCACAACCAGGGTCCAGCGGTCAAAGGCGGGTCCTGGTGTCCCTCTCTGCTCCAGCTCCATGGGGAGGCCCCTGCTCTCCCAGGTCACATTCAGGTCCCTTGTGTCCCCTGGGGTCCTGCACTCCAGGGTGACATTACACCTGCCTAGTGCGATGGATGGTGACTGAACCAGGATGTGGGGATGCAGCAGGGGCTCTGCGGCAGAAGGGGACAAAAGAAAGGAGTCTCGTTTGTAGAGAACATTATACATCATACTTTCTCCTCACTTTCTCACAGAAGCCATGGCATGCACCCTGTAAGAAAAGTGAGTGTGTTTTATAGGTAAAACACAGTTTGTCTAAAGCTAAACACTGACCAGAAGACAATAAGAAAGGGAGCCCCGGAGTCAGCTCTCTGAGGTTTCACTAGATTAAAAAAGTCTGAAAAATCTCACAAAGGAAAAAGAGGCTGGACTCCACCTACTCAAGGCCCATTATTTCTAAGAAATTGGGGTATTTCCTGGAAGGGGAAGAAGTCTGGGACAGAAGGGCTTGTCCTGGCCCAGGGTCTTTCCCCTGCATCTCCAGCTGAGAAGACGCCTGGGACTGCACAGCCCTGCGGGGCAGGACTTCAGACCCACTCTGAGAGGCCAAAGAAAGCCCCTCGCTCCTGAGAGTAGACGCATTGGTGGGAGATGCAGTGGCAGTGACAAGGAGCAACATCTCCGAGCATGGTTGGAACATGCCATTGAACTTGAGGTACAGACAGGAACAGAAGAGTCAGACGTGTAAGCCAGTCTTAGAAAGCACATAGGACCTAACGCTGCAAACTCGCTCTCTCCGTAGCAGGATATTTATCTATGCAGGAGGAACTTTAGGGAAGGAAAGTCTTGGGGAAACAGCTGTCCTAGGCAGTGTTGCATGTGAACATTCTCCTATACCTGTCAAGGGTTTGAGAGCTGGGTTTGTGGAGTCCTGAGTGAGTCTGAGGCTGGGGCTAAGAGGAGAGGGGACAGGGAGGACTCAATATGTGCAAACTTCCAATTGTGGTAGACAGAACAGTGGCCCAAAGATTTCCACATTCCAGTCCTGGCAACCTGGGAATAGGTTAGGCTACATGGCAAGGGGAATTAAGGTAGCACATAGAATTAAGGTTGCTAATCAACTAACGCTGAGATGGGGAGATTATTCTGGGTTATCCTGATGGGCTCAGTGTAATCACAAAGTCCCTTAGAAGTGACAGAAGGAGGGAGAGGAGGTGAGAGGGGTCGAGAAGGACTCGACCCACCCTTGCTGGCTTTGAAGATAGAGGAAGGTGGCCACGGCCAGGCAGGCAGATAGCACCCAGCAGGTGACAAAGACAAGAACATGGATTCTCCCCTGGAGCCTCCAGATAGGACACAGCCTCTCAACACTTTCATTTTAGATCAGCGCAACCTGTGTCAGACTTGAGACCTACAGCAGGCTGACAATAAATTTCTGTGGTTTTAAGCTGCTAGTTGATGGTAATTTGTTCTAGAAAGAATGGAAAACTATTACACAAATTAAGTAACACTAGTCTTAGAAAGGACAATTAATGTTATTGGAACAATTGCTATTTCACCCAATTTCCATTTCCTTTCCCAAAACACTGAAGTGATTTTCTCCCTGGTATCAATCTCAGCTCTGGTCTCCATCTCTCATGTCCTCACTTGCCCTATTTTCACAGGACCTGATACAGTCTGAAGGCTGTGTCTGAATGGAATCCTGCAACATGGGGCCACTGTGACAAAGGAGGAGTTAAGCCATGGGCTGGAGGGAGGGGGTGTCACTCACCATAGACAATAAGCCGGAAAAACTGCATAACTTCTCTTCCTTCTGTTAACGTGGCTTGAGCTCGGTACTGCCCACTGTCCTCAAGGGTCAGGTTCAAAATCCTCAGGGAGGTCACGCTGGGCACCTGAACCCTCTGCTTGAATTTGTCCTGGGGGCTGAACCACCTTGGAGAATGGACACCTCTCTGGACTCGAAACATGACCCTGTAGTCTGACTCAGGGCTGAAGCTCCAGGAGAGCTCCTCCAGCTCAGGTTCCCGAACTGCTCCCGGCTTCTTGGTCACATCAAACAAGACAGATTCTCCTGAGATCCCCTTCAGAGGAATATGGGCTCCAGAATCCTTAACTGCAGAGCCACGTGTCCCAGAACTCTCAGCCACAGCATGGCAGACACCTGGGGCATTGGAAACAGGAAATACAAGTGTTTTACCATGAAGAACAAATAAGGCAACCACGGAACTTTTCTTCTTAATCAAATCCATCTAAAATTCTTCTTTCTAGGAAGGCAGCCTAGTACAATGAATTGGAAGTAATTTTGGGTTCAATCCTGGTTCTCATGGAGTATAACCTTGAACAGGCTAAATTGCCTAACTATCAGTTTCCTCACTGTCCCAAAATGATAGTATGAATTAAATGAGATCATAGATCTAAAGAACCTAGTACATTTTATGGCACATGCTAAGTGCATAAATGTAAGAGGCAGCTACTAACGTGCCTCCCAAAGGTCCCTCCCTCCTCCTCTGCACATCAATGTGTAATCCCCTCCCCTGGAGTGTGGCTGCACCTAGTGATCTGCTTCCAGGAACACAATACAGAAAATTGATGGGGTGTTGCTTAGGGATACCAAGTTACGCAAGACTCTGACTTCTGTCTTGCTCACTCTGGGGAAGCACACTGCCATGCTGTGAGCTGCTCTGTTAAGAGGCCCACAGGGCAGGGAACAGGGGGCCACCTGGGACCACACTTTCACTTTCTTCTGTAAGATCCCAAGCCACAGGACCCAGCTACACCACACCTCGTTCCTGACCACCAGAAGCTGTGACACAGAGCATGGTGCTGCTTATAGGCACTAAGTTCTGGGGTCACAGGTCACACAATAGGTCACTAATGCAATAATGATGGGTGCTTGCCTTCGCCTTCCTGCTAGGAAGTGTCGCAGGCAGGGTAGGCTAGGTCGCCTGCGGTAACAAACAAGTACACGATGCAGGGCCTCAGAACAAAGGGAGTTTGTATACTACTCACCCTACAGGTCCCTTAAGAAATAGAGAGGGAGGGGTTGTGTCCCACAGGGGTGTGGCCTCCACCACCTGTCGGGGCCCCATATGGAACCACAGCATCCTGACAGCCTCCTCTGCCCCCACAGCAGGGAAGGAGCCACGTGGAGGTTTTCACTGCATCGTTCTGGGCAGAACTGGCCACAGAGAGCCTGCTAACTGCCAGAGATTAAAAATGTGGGGTAGCAGGTGAACAGTTTGCTGAATACTGTGTCCCTGTCACCAAGAGACCACTTCCCTGAGCAGTCCCCAGGAGGCCCCTGGTCAGGCTTCCCCAGGTGCTGTCTCTGCAGAGCCCTGACCAGTGGGCACAGCCGCCCACCGCCGCCCACTCCTGATCACAGCCCCAGTGAACCTAGGGACCCTCTGTCCTGCCTAGGGACCAAGGTAGGACCAATATGGACCAGGGTAAAGTGCCATAGAGCTAACTTGTCCTTGAAGGAAGAACAATCCCCTCCTCTCAGCAGTTCAGGACCCGCCTGGGTTGCCCGCTGCCTGCCAGGGTGTCCGGTTCTCTCCAAATCACTGAACTCTTCCCCATATCAGGCCCCGCCCCTGGCTCTCACCAGAAGTACCGACCAGCTCATGCCAGTACTCGCATGTGGAAGTATTCCAGATATTTCTTTGTTTCCACTTATTCACTGACTCAGGCCACCAGGTCCCTCCTCTCAGCCAGGCCTTCTCCCCTCCCCTCAGCTCCCTGATGGGACCCCAAGCTTGGCACCCCCAGTGCCGAGGCCACAGGCCTTCAGGACCCACATCAGTGAGTCACTAGGCCACTGCTCTGTCCAGTCCTGCCTGGGGCCATCCAGGAGAAGCAGCAGGTATTCAGTCCCCAGCCACTTCTGTCTCCTCCAGCCCCTCCAAGCTCCCTCCCCCGACATCCCACACCCCTGATGCCCAGTCCAGGGATCTGCCCCAGACACCACGCTGTCCCCAGAGCACGCAGCCTGGGGCAACATGGAGTCCCAGGCCACAGAAGGACACTGAGGGGAGCTGGATGAGGCTGGGCTGCCAGGCCCCTCTAAACAAGCCAGGACACAAAGCCGAGGTCCATAATGTCCCCAGGACACCATGCCCAATTGTCAGTAGCAGCAGGGACACAAGCTGTCCTTCTCCCAGCTCCAACTCCTGCTTTTGTGCTCCCACGAGATCCTGTTTCAGGGTTCCTGGTGTCTCAGTGGGGAGCAGGTCCAGTCCAGCCTGTCCTAGCGTGACATGCTGGCTGGGGGGATGGGGACAGGTGACACCCACTGAGTAGAGGCTGCTCTCAATGGATCTTGTCACTGAAACAGAAGCCAGATAGATTCCTGCTTTTCTAATTGCAATGAGTGCTAGGACACAGCTCTGACTGGCAATTGCACCTCCTCTGGGCAAGGCTCCCTGTCCACAGATCTGCACTAAGTGAGGTGGACTTCCAATCAAAGTGGCCTGGTCCCTTCAAATTAAAGCCATTCACAAGGCTTGAGACTGCCCCAAGGAGGAGGGCATGGGAGAGAGGCTGGGATGAGAGCCAGGGTTAGGGTGGCCACTTGACTGGGCCCGGAAACCCCGACTATGGAGGCAGATGCACCTGCGTGGTCAGAGGACAGGAGGGCAGGCAGGTGAGCCAAACTTGCTCAGGGCCTTCCTTAAATCTCTCTGGGGTAAGAAGATGACCACGCAAGGGTCAAATATCCCTGAGGCAGGGAGAGGGGCTTCCAGCCTGGTGTTGAAGCTGCAGGGAATAGGCCATCTACCTCCAAGGTCTTGCCCAGGTAGTGGGCCCAGGCCCAACGAGGCCGAAGCCGCAGGGACTGCAGCAGAGACCCCCTTTCAGCTCATGCACGTGGCCTCTTCCCAGGGCAGCTGCCTCACAGAACCAGAAATTCGGGCTGCCCATCCTCACCACAACGAGCTCCCTTACTGCACCCCAGCACCTACAGGGCCACCCCCACCCCACATTCCCTACAGAGAGGCACTTTGCAGTCCTAAAAACTCTAAAGGTCTGATTTCTCCTTCCTTCCCCAGCAATGAGACTCACTCACACTATATTTTCATAACGACTGGAGGATATTTTTTGATGACTTCTTTCAAGATGATTTTTTATTCATTTATTTAAAGATTCATCTTTAAATAATAAATAATGTATTGGTGAGAAACCTAAGCATTATTGGTAGAAGTATAGATAGAATCACTCTTTGGAGATAGTTAATAATATTGGTCAAAAGTTCAGATATATGTGCCTTTGATCCATGAGATTCACCCTATTGATTTTTCCTAATTTATACACATCCATGTGTGAGAGGCTGAGATATTAAGATATAAGTGCCACCTTGTTTGTGGTGGCGCGTTACAACTGGGCCATCAGGACCAGCGGGGCATGAGAGCCCCACGAGGCACGGTGTGCAGACAGTCAGTGCGACACAGATCCAGCGTGCGTCCCAGTAAGTGCTGCTACGAGACAGGGAAGGAGAGATCGGTGCATAGAGCGTGCTGCGTCTGTGGAGATACACATGTGTGCTTGTGAGAGTGTTGATTATCTCCGGGTAGCTGCCCAGGACACGGATAATGGTGCTGTCTTAGGAGAGGGAACCGGACAATGGGAGCCAGAGATAGGAGAGAGCTAATTTTCAATTCCCTGAATTGTCTCCTCCTTTCATAACCATGTGAATGTATAACCTGATTAAAATAAATTAAAAGCCACTTGGTGTGGCTGAAATGCAATCTCCTGTCCTGAGGACCATTAGACATTTGGTATCTGAAGGAGCTGCTGAAATGTAGGGAGTGGGAATTATGTTCATGCGGGATGGGTGACCTCTTTCCCAGGCAGGGAAACATCAGGAGAAATCCAGCTACAATAACCGTGGCAATTCCATAGCAGGTGGGTCCTAATAATAGTAATGATCATAACACCTAAAGGCCTACTGTTGAGTGCTTTTAAAAATATATATTATCTTATTTAATGCTTGTGGGAGCCCGTTGAGCAGCAGCAATTATTATGCCCATTGTTCATATGTGGGAACTCAAGGGTTAGACATTTTAGGAACATAGTAAAGGTCACTCAGCCAGTAAAGGGTGGATGTGGAACTTGATCCCAGGCCTGTCTCAGTCCAGAGCTTACACTCATGTGATGTGCTTGCCAAGGGCTCTGCCCTGGTTCCTCAGGAATCATTCATAGGGTCAACATGTAGACCCTGGCTGCCACACTTCCTGAGTTTTTGTATTCATTTCCCAGGACTGTCAAACATATCAAACACTGACTGGCTAAAACAATGAAAATTTACTGTCACACATTTCTGGAGGGCGGATGCCCAAAATTAAGGTGTTGGCAAAGCCATGCTCTCTTTGAAACCTGCAGGGGTGTATCAGTCACCTCAGTCTACCGTAACAAAATGCCACAGACTGGGCGGCTTAAACAAGAGAAAGTTGTTTTCTCACCCTTCTGGGCGTTAGAAGATCAAGGTTCTGGCCAATTCAATTTCTGGTGTGGGCTCTCTGCCTGGTGTGCAGAGGCTGCCTCCTCACTGGGTCCTCACATGGCCTTTCCTCAGTGCATGTGCATGGAGAAGGCAGGCTCGCTTGCTCTTTGGTGACTCTTTTTATAAGGACACTAATGGTATTGGATTGGGCCCCACCCTTATGATCTCACTTACCCTTCCTTCATTAGAGTCTGCATCTCCAAGTGCGGCTGCACTGGGTGTTAAAATTTCAACATGTGAATTCTGGGGGGAGCATTAATATTCAGTCCATAAAAGAGGAATTCTTCCTCCCCCTTCCCAGCTTCTGGTGTTCGCTGGCAGTCTGTGGTGTTCCCTGTCTTGCAGCTGCATCGTCCAATCATCATCTTCACATGCATCCTCCCTGTGTCTCTTCCCCTCAGCTTCCCTCCATGCATGTTGGTGTGTGTGTGTGTAAGTTTCCCCTTTGCATAAGGACGCCCGTCATATTGGAGTGGGCCACAGCCTGATGACCTCACCTTACCTTGACTGTATCTGCAAAGACTCTATTTCCAAACAAGGTCACGGTCTGAGGTGCTGGGTTTAGGACTTCAATGTATCTTTTCTGAGGAACTCAATTCAATGCAAACCAGCCCCCCTTCCTGCAAGAACATGCCCCCTAACTGGGGGAACCGTAGATTTTGGTCAATATATCTGTAACCTCACCTCACATGCATCCTGGGGAGCAGGGCTGGAGACTAAATTTGTGTTGGTGTTTTTTTCTTCTTTATGAATAAATATTGTATTGGTGTATCCCATTGTCCGGTTCCCTCTCCTAAGACAGCACCATTATCCGTGTCCTGGGCAGCTACCCGGAGATAATCAACACTCTCACAAGCACACATGTGTATCTCCACAGACACAGCACGCTCTATGCACCGATCTCTCCTTCCCTGTCTCGTAGCAGCACTTACTGGGACGCACGCTGGATCTGTGTCGCACTGACTGTCTGCACACCGTGCCTCGTGGGGCTCTCATGCCCCGCTGGTCCTGATGGCCCAGTTGTAACGCGCCACCACAAACAAGGTGGCACTTATATCTTAATATCTCAGCCTCTCACACATGGATGTGTACAAATTAGGAAACATCAATAGGGTGAATCTCATGGATCAAAGGCACATATATCTGAACTTTTGACCAATATTATTAACTATCTCCAAAGAGTGATTCTATCTATACTCCTACCAATAATGCTTAGGTTTCTCACCAATACATAATGATCAAACATTTGGTCCCTTGTCAAATTCAATAAGAGAAAATTATATCTCACTGTTATTTCAATAGACATTTCCTGTATACATGAAATTCATCATCACCATCATTTTATATTAAGTCACTTTTATTGCCTTTTCTATGAACTGTGAACTGTCTGCTAATGCCCTTTCTCATTGTTTCCATTAGATTCTATGAGTTAGATATACGTTGTAAAAATTAGCCTTTTCTCTAACATACATAATATAATGTTTTGTAGTATTTTATTTCACCTTCATCTAGGGATTATTTGCCTTGCTGAAATGGTATGTTCATGAAGTCAAACATATCAAATTCTTTATAGCTTCTTAATTTTAGATCTTGCTTAAAAACATAACTCTCATTTCAAAAGTGGGTTTTTAATTCTCACTTGTTTTCAAGTACTTTTATGATTTGAATTTTCATGTTTGCTCATAGATCCACCTGAAATTTACTTTGGAGTCAGTTAGGCGACATAGTTGGATAGTATAACAGAATGGTCAAAAGATTGACCTTTAGAGTCAGTGATATTTAAGTCCAGAGGCTTCACTTTCTGGTGACGGGAACTTGAACAGGTATTTAACCTCTCTGGCTTTGGCTTTCCCATCTGGGAGATGAAAATGCTAACAGTGCATACCTCATTGAACTATTCTTTGGACTCACATAGAGAAAAGTTTTCAGCACAGGATTCAATAACTGTTCTGTTAATATTAGCTGCTCTCATTATCATGATGAGTGTCATGTGTCCAAGCACACCTGCAGCAGAACCAGACATTCCCATTGCCCAGGCTGGTGTCCTTCCCTCCCCCGCAGCTGTCCCTCTCAGGGGTCAGCTGTTCTCAGGAGGGGATCCAGGGAGTGAAATATCCGTAAGTTCAATTCCATAGTTGTCTCCAGGGTGTCAAGGTCCAGTTCCTGTTTACCAAAGCCCTGAGTATAAAACAAATTCATTTCTCTGTGTCCACACACAGCCATCATCAACCCCAACGTTACCAAGGAACTGAGGAAATCTGTGTAGCAGGGAGAGTGGGAAAGATAAAGGCAAGGGCAGAATACATGCTTTCCCAAGCTTGGCCTCAATAAATTTTGTATTATTAACTCTATTTGGTTTGTTCATTTTCCTATTTGCTTAATAGGTTGTGTTGTAATATATTAATAAAAGTATTATACGTTATATCAAAAACTGTTCTACAGGATATGGAACTGCTTAAAACGAAAGGTCAAAGAGTGCCTCATCCCAAAGGAAAGCACGTAAATGCCATGTACCCTGCAGACATGCATCTCTGTACCCACAGACACCGTACACCCATGTGAACACAGGGCATCTGCTGGTAACCACGTTGGCATCCCTGCTGGCCTTCCTCCATTCTCCCTTTGAACCACTTGTGACATCCTACTGGTTCCCTCATTAATTCATGAGTAAAATACAAGTATCCTTTAGCAACTCAGTCAGCCATGCCATTCAGAGTTAATAACATTTTAAATACACAATTCTTGGTACAACAATGGACACCAAACGTAAGTGCTCCATTTAACGTAGGCCCAAAAAAACAGCCGTCATTTCCAAGAGGACAGACAGGAAAACTGGACTTGCTGGGACACTATTTCATTCCCCAATGGAGGACCCTTCCTAAGGCATTTTCACAGACTATCCTGGTGAAAACGGTGTTTGTCTTTCTCCCTGGTAGCATTGTAAGAAGGGTCATCGAGAAATAAACTAGTGTTTTCTGCTAAACAGACAGGAACTGAAAAGGTCCGGCTGAGGCTTCTACTGGCTGCCTCTAAAAGCCCAGCTGCAGCTGCCTTCCTGAGTGTGGTCTGCACACCACGTTGCCACACACTGTGGGAGGGTGACGGTGTCCTTCAGCAGGTGGTCTGTGGACAGTGGCCCCCAACACCCCTCTCAGCAGCAGAGACAGAGAAAGCAGAGGATCAGGTGGAGGAGGCTGGAAGAAGAGGATCCCCTTCCTCCCCTAAGGGCTGAGGAAATGGCCACAGGGACTGCCCCGGGTCTGCTCTCTGAGGGACCCTAAACAGGCTCACCAGCTCTCAGTCCCTGTTGGGCCACAGGAGTGGGCCAGGACAGCATGGGAGAGACAGAGCAGAGGCCTTGACTTAACCACAGGAGAGTCCTGTGTGGGCAGAGTCACTGAATCCCAGAATGTCACAGTGGGGAGGACTCTCAGACATCATATGCCCAAGCCCCTCCTTTTACAGAAGAGGGGGAACCCTAGGGGCTGGAGTTGTCCTGGCCTACACAGGGCACAGCCAGACCGGGAGCCCGGTTTCCTCTCCCAGCCCAGGGCTTCCCCTGCACTAAGGGGCCTCTGAGCTCCGCCAGCCTCTCCCCACCCTCCCCAGGCTCAGCCCCTCCCTGCTCTGTTGTCTGATCCTAGCAGGGACCCAGCAGCTGCTGGAGTTTCAGACTCAATTTCCCTCTCCTGGGGAGGGAAAGCAAGTACTTTGAGAGGCTTAGCTGAGCAGGGTCTTCTGGCTAGCTAAGGGTTAAAGCCAGCCTGGCCAACTCCCCAGTTCCTGGAAGAGGGAACCAGGGAGAGGAGGCTCAGCCTTCAGGCTGCCAGGCCTATCGGGTGGGGAGCACAGCTGCAAGAAAGATAAAGGAAGACTTGGAGAGGGAAGAGCACAACAGGAGCTCTCTGGTCTACAAAAATGCTAATCCTGAAGAAAAGAAAAACCAAGCCAGGGAGCATGTGGACATTCATTATACAAGGTAGAGTCAAAAATCTACTTAAATCTTATAAAATTTAACACTCTGTGATCAACATAAAGTTTTGTTCATTTGTCTGACACGTCCCCCATCGCCACACTCACAAACCAACAGCAGTGCCCTCTCAACTCCAGTGTGACACCCAAACTCTATGTCTTGGTGCTGCCTCCACTGGCCCCATGTCCCTGCAGCCATATGCAGACCCTGTCTTCTCCACCTCCCTGCCGGCAGACACTGGCTGGGTGCCAAGTAAATGCCGTTATGCTCAGGCTGAGGCCGTCCCCACAAGAGGAGCCACCCTCACTGGCGGCTGCCTGCGCTTCTGGGAAAGTGCGCTGAGCCACCCTTAGCCTCCCACCTGCCCTAAACATGTCCCCTTCCAAGCACACATCCAGTAAGCGTTCAGGGTTTGTGAATGATTGGGACAAATTCTTCATTACCTCCCTCATCATCACTCCTTCTCCACCCATCCCTCCCCAAGTCAAGGGTGAACGTAAACAGGGACAACCCAAGACCAAAGGAGAAATGCATCCAACTGTGGAGCTCCATAGATTGCTATGGAGCAGCTTCTGGGGGACGTTCCCTCTGAGGATGGCCTCTGTCCAAACTCCACTGCTAGGGGTCTTGTCTCATTGACCACCATGGAGGGCAGGCCAAAGGGGACAACTAAACTCATTTCTCCCCCCTTCCTGTGTGACCTCCAGAGAATCACTTTCATTATCTGGACACAGACAGCCTAGCCCTAAAATTAGGAATTCTAGTTCCTTTTTTTTTCCCTTCCTTCTTTTCTTCTTCCCTCCCTAGCTTGTTTCCATTTTTTGTTTCTTTTTCTTTGTTTCTTTGGTACTCTTCCAGCCCCAGTGCCTACAGAGAAAGTTATACAACTGAACATATTTCTCCAAGTTAAGAACATTGTGGAAGTGGAGAAAGCCTACATTTTGCTGTTGACAAAAAGTTACCCATTTAAACCGGATCTAACACATTGCTATTGCAAAGCTCATCTTTGCTTCGAATAAGTCCTGTTTTACAAGAGCTTTCTAATCCATTAGATTTCATATACTTCACTGCAAGTTCAATCAGTGGATGAAATACAAAAAAAAATATTAACAATAAAACTTTTCACAAAAATTCATATTTACTAGGACTTATTTTTTCATTAGCTTTTATTTAATATCACTATTTGTATAAACATATGATATTTCATAAAGCAATGAGTATGACATACAGCCTACATCAGGTCATTCTACTTTCTTCCTCTCCATTTTTTCCTCCCCAATTTCATGCCCTCCTCTAGCCCATTTTAGCATCTACCGGTTCTTCCATGTCTTTAGCATATTCTTATCAATATGTGGGTGCATAGACACCCTTAAATGTTGGAGGCTGCTTTTTTTATATAAAACAAAGATTTCATTGTATTTATTTTCCTGAATCTTGTTGATGGGGATTCATGCATTTTACTTCATGAAAATGGAAAATTCCTCCCAGACAACTATAACATTTGCATTTTTAGGCCTCCATGGTACTCCATGGTACACAAACTCTCAATGTCTTCAATCACTCCCTACTGTGGGGCACCTCCTCTTTTTTCCCCCAGGGTTTTGTCCCAGAACGGTGCTGTGATGGACATGCTTTCTTCCCAGGTCTCCAGAGCCTGAGCAGCATTTCAGGGTGGAGGGAAAGGCCACCCACAGGGATGAGAAAGGGCATAGTCTATAGGGTTCATTGTACCCCAGAAGGCAAATCCTTTTTAACATTTTCAAATGGAAACACATGCAAATTACACAAGCACTTTCAAGATAAACCTGAGACTTCCAAGGGCCTCTCCTCTGAGATGATCTGCCTGGAGCTGAGCCCAAGCAGAGGAGCCCACCTCCACTCTCCTGTTCAGTGCAGCTCCAGCAGCCCAGACCAGAGGAGCTTCTTGCAGCTCAGACGCTGGGGTTCCAGTTCTGCCCCCTCCTCCACAGGACAATGCAGAGACTGTCAGGACACGGCTGAGTCCCAGGCCAGGAGTACACTATTTCCACCCTTTACCCCCGGGAGGCAGCTATTTTATCCCTCTGCATCCCTCTTTCTAGGCAGTTCCAGGCTCACTGGGTGTCCCTGCTAATGCAGCAGAAGTGGCCTCACCTCCCAAGTTAAGGTCCCCTTAATTCAGGAAAGGCTGCCGGACCTCAAGTTTCCCAGGCTGCTCACCACCAAAAGGCCATTTCATTCTTTCTGTTTACCCTGGGCTATAACCAAATATGCTGCATTTGCAAATTATAACAGAGTGGTTTTCTCATTCTGTTCCTCGAAGACATCAGAACTGGAACAGCCCTCCCAGTGGTCAGGGGCCCACCTATCCCAGCCCCACACAGTTGCTCTGCCTTCCAGGGACCCCGGGCTACTCACTGAGGAGGAGGGTGATGAACCTGGGGACACTGGAGGCCAAGCAAAGCAGGTGGTGCTCTGAGCAGGGCCCCATGGTAGGCTGCCTGCCAGCTTGGTCAGCTGCAGAGGAAACATTGAAGGGGGAAGAAGCCAGTTTATGCAAGCTTTCCCACCCCAAGGGTGGGACTAGCAAGATGCTACTAGGGACAGCCCATCAGGCTAGAGAGAGAGCTGTTCAGCTTTTACCATGCACATTCAGTAAGCAGTTACAGAGAAATGTATTTGGTTACCAAGTATGAAATGTTGATTTCCTTAAGTTCTAAGTTTGACAGTTGGTATCTCTGACATTTCACTTTACAATTCTTGTTTTCTTTTTATTGTGAAGATACATTCTCCTTCTTTCACACGCACGGTATGGCTTGCGATTATCTTTCAAAGTTCTTTTTAGAGCAATTTTTGTGAAACCATAGATAAGGCAAAAATTCACGTTATTTTCAAATATGAGTTCCATTATGGAATTAATGCTGCTCAGATAGCTCAAAATATCAATGAAGTATTTGAGAAGAATGTGGCTAATGAACACACAGTACATTGATAGTTTGAGAAGTTCCATTCTGGTTAGTTTAATCTTGAAAATAAGCCATATGGGTGACCTGAAACCAATGTGGATAATGATGAGCTGAAACCTTTAGGGGAAGCGAATCCATCTCAACCTATGCATGAATTCACAGCAAGGTTTGGTATCACTATTCCAACAATATTGGACCATTTGAAACAAATCGTCAAGGTCAAGCAGCTGGATAGATGGGTACTGCATAAATTAAAATAGCATCAGAAAAGAAATCATCTCAAAGCTTGTCTTTCTTTGCTGTTGCAACATAAAAGTGAACCATTTCTACACCATATTGTTACGTGTGATGAAAAATGGATTCTTTGTGACAATCGCAAGCATTCAGCACAATGGTTGGATAAAGATGAAGTGCTGAAACCCAGTCCAAAACCGAATATTCATCAAAAAGAGCTAATGGTGTGTGTTTGGTGGTCCAGCACTGGTATTATCCACTACGGCTTCATGAAACCTGGTCAAGCAATTACAGCTGATGTCTGCTGCAACCAGCTGGATGAAATGAGGATGCTTGTGATTAAGCAGCCGACATCAGTCAACAGAGACAGGCCAATCCTCTTGCAAGACAATGCTCACACACATGTTGCACAAACAATGCTGCTCAAACTATGAGGCTGGACTTGGAAGCTCTCTGTCATTCACTGTATTCACCAGACCTTGCAACAACTGACTGCCACCTCTTCCAGGCTTTGGATCACTTCTTGCAAGGAAAAATATTCAATTCTCAACAAGCTGTGGAAAACGCCTTTCACGATTTCATTGCCACTCACTCTGCAGGCTTCTTCACTGCTGAAACAAGCTACCATTAAGATGGAAAAACAGTGTCCATAGTTTAGGTGCATACTTTGATTAATTGTACTGCTTATTGGTTAACGTATAATAAACTAAACTTTTGATTTGAAATCGAACATTTCACATTTAATGACTTAATATAACCTCACACTGTGATGTGCCTGACATTCTGTTGACCAGGTCCCCCTCCCTGCAGTCACAGCCAGCTTGGTGCTCTCACACATGCCCTCCCCTGGTGCTTACCTGCTTACCTGGGTTCACAGCTCTGCCCCAGGCTACGCTGGTCACCAAGAACTCACTCTCTTACAGCGAAGATGAGCTAGGCTCCTCCTGAGTTTGGTGGCTTTCCTCTGTCCATACCTGTTCACTAGGTCCAAGTCCTGTTCTCTCTCTAAAATGTCAAACTGTTGAAAATGTCAACAGAGTCTGTTGCCTAAGAAGCTGTGAGCAAAAGAACAAACCTCTTTGTGGAGAGTATCACCTGTGCACAGTCTCTATGCAAATATTAGCATTCTGCTGGCAGCCATATGGCTTCCTCAGCTGCCACTAAATGCTAGTCATCCTCTCCATACACTCAAGGCAAAGCCAGACCCCCACAGAAGCTGACAGGCTCTTGGATGGATTGAACCATGACTTTCTCCCTAAGCTTCTACAAGCCACTGCCTCTTCTTGAGGAAGCAGGGGAAGCTCACCGTCCAACTGTCCACTGAGGAAATTTTTCAAGGGTGAAAAAGAACCCAGACATGACAAATGAGACCACACATGTTTTTCTTAAACACAGGGTAGTGGTGTTGTGAGTTAATTTCTCTTATTTTCTGTTTGGTGGCTTATTTTCCTCTGTTGGATAGGGGTTTTTTTTGTTTTTTTGTTTTTTTGTTTTTTTGTTTTTTTGTTTTTTGAGAGAGAGTGTCGCTTTGTTGCCCTGGCTAGAGTGAGTACCGTAGCGTCAGCCTAGCTCACAGCAACCTCAAACTCCTGGACTTCTGGGCTTAAGCGATCCTACTGCCTCAGCCTCCCGAGTAGCTGGGACTACAGGCACGCACCACCATGCCCGGCTAACTTTTTTTTTTTATATATATATTTTAGTTGGCCAGATAATTTCTTTCTATTTTTAGTAGAGACGGGGTCTCGCTCTTGTTGAGGCTGGTCTCGAACTCCTGACCTCGAGCGATCCACCCGCCTTGCCTCCCAGAGTGCTAGGATTACAGGCGTGAGCCACCCCGCCCGGCCCTAGGTTTTTAATAAGACCACCTTTCAGTTTGGACTCCTGACAAGCAGCTCAGGACTCACTCCCGACATGGTATCTGGTCTCCCATCCCACTGCATGGCCTCAAGCAAGTCACCTGAAGTCCAGTCTGTCCTCTCCCCCAAAACTGCTCTGCAGATTCCCAGACAAGAGAATATTCAAGATTGGCTTGATTCCCCCTTCTCCACCTAACAATGGGAAAGTCACTTCAGAAGGCCGTCCATGTGTTCCAAGTCAGAAACTCCTCATATGGAATCAAAATCTGGACAGCTCGTACACGGGTCACCTCAGGGCAATGGCGATCAAGTGTCACATGCACAACCACACCACTTTTCCCATGTCTACAGACGTCCAGAATGGACTGCTCCTCCGAGAGGTGGGTCTTTTCCCTGACTGCCCTGCCTGTGTGAAAGAGAAGAGCATCAGCCCGCCCTGCAGGGTTTGCAGTGGGGCATCCAGGCGGCCTGGAAGCAGGGCTGGGGAGAGGACCAGACAGCAAGAGGGGCCCACTGACAGTCAGCAGCCCACGCTGCCCATGCCTTCCTCCTGCTCTCCTCCTCTGTAACCCAACTTCCCATTTTTGGTAAAAGAAAAAAAAAAATAACAAGATGATGGGTAGGGTAGTTTCAATGGCTCATTCAGAAAGATGAAATTACAGGCAACATTTAATGTCTTCGCAATCTGAAGAAGGAAATAACCATTGACCCAAACAACAGCATAATTAAATTCTTAAGAAAAGCTCTGACGTATTCCTGGGAATCTACAAGTCCAAGCACATGCACAGGCTGTGTGCATGTTCACAAAAGGTCTGAGAAGGCCCTAACCCCTCACCTCTGGCTGACTTTGGGGCTCTGCACAGCAGGAAATGAAGTCTAAGGCAGAGTTGTCTACTGCCTGGATGACTTCAGAGGACAAAGCCGACACACACACAGACCCAGAAAATACTGGGAGACTTATCATTCCAGCCATTTAGTGAAATCTCTGCCCAAAAGTAGCTGAATGTTAAGCTAACAGAGAAGATAGTTCAGTAGCCACTCACAACAAAGAATACAAATGTAGCATAATTAGTTCAGAAATGTACCTAAGCAAATTTAAAAAGAAATGACAGCAGAAACCAACAACACACAGCCTTGGCAAAGGGGAGAATTGGATTTCCAGAGTTGCCACATGACAGGTGCAGACAGGCCCAACTTACAGTCGTTCACCTTACAATTTTTTCACATTACAATCATGCAAAAGCAATACACAGTCGGTAGAAACCATATTTCAAGTACCCATATAATCATTCCGTTTTCACTTTCAGCATAGTATCCGCTATAGTACATAAGATATTCCACATTTTCTGATAAAATAGTCTTTGTGTTACATGATTTTGCCCAACTGTAGGCTGACGTAAGTGTTCTGAGCACAATTTAAGGCAGGCTAGGTTAAACCATGATGTTCAGTAGGTTAGGTGTTAAATGCATTTTCAACTTACAATGTTTTCAACTTACAATGGGTTTATCAGGACATAACTCCACTGTAAGTCAAGGAACATCTGTGTATTTATTTTAAATGACCAATATTCAACACAAAATTACAATACATCCAAATAAACAAGAATATGTGATTCATACACAAAACAAAACAAAAAATCAATCAATACAAATTATCCCCAAGGTATACCAAACCCTGAACTCATTCACTAAGACTTTAAATGATCTGATTTAAATGTATTTGGAGAACTAAAGAATACCAAGTATGAAGAACCAAAAAGAAGTATAAGATCAATGTAACACCAAGTAGAGAATATCAGTAAAGATATAGAAATCATGCAAAGTGTATAATTATTTTTTCTAAATCTGTGAAAAATGATGTTGGTAATTTAATAGGAATTGCATTGAATCTATAGATTACTTTGGGTAGTATAGACATTTTAACAATGTTAATTCTTTCAATCCATGAGCATGGTATCGATTTCCACCTATTTACGTGTTCTGCAATTTCCTTCCTTAGTGTTTCATAGTTCTCTTTATAGAGGTCCTTTACCTCTTTAGTTAAATATATTCCTAGATATTTTATTTTCTTTGTTGCTATTTTGAAAGGTATTGAGTCCTTAATTTGGTTCTCCGATTGAATGGTATTGGCATATGTGAATGCCTCTGATTTGTGTGTATTGATTTTGTAACCTGAGACCTTACTGAATTCATTAATTAATTCCAGGAGTCTCTTGGTTGAGTCCTTGGGTTTTCCACTTTGTATGGAATCAGAGAAGACCCCATATAGCAAAAGCAATTTTAAGCAATAAAAACAAAATGGGAGGTATTGATTTGCCAGACTTCAAACTATACTACAAAGCTGTGGTTCTTAAAACTGCTTGGTATTGGCACAAGGGCAGGGACACAGACCAGTGGAACAGAACAGAAAACCCAAATATAAAATCATCCTCATATAGCCATCTAATCTTTGACAAAATAGACAAAAACATACTCTGGGGACAAGAATCCCTATTCAATAAATGGTGCTGGGAAAATTGGATAGCCACATGTAGAAGACTGAAACAGGACCCACAGATTTCACCTCTCACAAAAATCAAATCACGGTGGATAACAGATTTAAACCTTAAATGGGAAACGATTAGAATTCTAGAAGAAAATGTAGGAAAGACTCTTACAGACATTGGTCTAGGCAAAGAATTTATGAAGAAAACCCCTAAGGCAATAGCAGCAACAACAAAAATAAATGAATGGGACCTGATTAAATTAAAAAGCTTCTGCACAGCCAAAGAAACAGTCACGAAAATAAACAGACAGCCTACAGAATGGGAAAAAATTTTCGCATACTACACATCAGATAAAAGACTGATAACAAGAATCTATTTAGAACTCAGGAAAATCAGCAAGAAAAACATCATACAATCCTATCAAAAAGTGGGCAGATGACATGAATAGAAATTTTTCAAAAGAAGATATAAGAATGTCTAAAAAACGTATAAAATGTTCAGCATCCCTAATCATCAGGGAAACGCAAATTAAAACCACAATGAGATACCACTTAACTCCGGTGAGAATGGCCTTTATCAAAAAATCCCCAAACAACACATGTTGGCGTGGATGCGGAGAGACAGGAACACTCATACACTGCTGGTGGGAATGCAAACTAGTGCAACCCCTGTGGAAAGCAATATGGAGATACCTTAAACAGATTCAAGTAGACCTACCATTTGATCCAGCAATCCCATTATTGGGCATATACCCAGAAGAACAAAAGTCATTCTATAACAAAGACACCTGTACCCGAATGTTTATAGCAGCACAATTCACAATCGCAAAGATGTGGAAACAACCCAAGTGCCCATCAATCCACGAATGGATTAGTAAACTGTGGTATATGTATACCATGGAGTACTACTCAGCTATAAGAAATAACGATGATACGACATCTCTTTGGTTCTCCTGGAGAGAGTTGGAACCCATTATATTAAGTGAAGTATCCAAAGAATGGAAAACCAAGCATCACATGTACTCACCAGAAAACTGGTTTCCCTGATCATCACCTAAATGCACATCAGGGAAGGATACCAATTGGATATCAGACTGAGATGGGGGGTGGGGGCAGGGGATGGGTGTATGCCTACATGATGAGTGCGTTGCACACCCTCTGGGGAATGGTCATGCTTGAAGGTGCTGACTCGGGTAGGTGGGGGGGGAGGGGATGGAGGTATGACTACATGGTGAGTGCCAGGCGCACTGTCTGGACAATGGACACGCTTGAGGCTCTGACTCAGGGGGATGGGTGGGACATGGACAATGTATTTAACCTGAACTTATGTACCCCCATGATGAGCTGAAATTGAAAAAAAAAAAAAAGATATAGAAATCAGGTCATGCACAGTGGCTCATGCCTGTAATCCTAGCACTCAGGGATGCTGAGGAGGGAGGATCTCTTGAGCTCAGGAGTTTGAGACCAGCCTGAGCAACAGCGAGACCCCATCTCTACTAAAAATAAAAAGAATTAGCCGGGTATGGTGGCTAAAATATTGTAAAAAATAAGATACAGAAATCATAACAAAGAACCAAGTAAAAATTTCAGAGTTAAAAAATATGATAACAAAAATGAAAAAATCACTTACAAGGGCTCAACAATAGGTATGAAGAAATACTAACTGTAAATTTTACAAATTGTATTTTTTCCAGATTTCTTGAGGTATAATTGATAAGTAAAAAATGTAAATATTCAAGAAATAAAAAGTGATGATTTGATATACATATACATTGTGAGATGATTACCACAATCAAATTGATTAACACATCCATCACCACCACACCCAGGGTGGTGTTTGAGGAGAACTGCACTGAGCACATATCAAGTAAAAATATAATACAGTAGGATTAACTATAATCTATAGTCAACACACTATGCATTAGATGCACAGAATTCATTGATCTTATAAATTAAAGTTTATGCCTTTTGACCAACATCTCCCCAACCACCATTCTACTCTCTGCTTCTATGAGATCAGCTGTTACAAACTTCACAAATAAGTGATCATGCTGTATTTTTCATTCTGTGTCTGGCTTATTTTTCTGAGCATGCAATTCTTCAGGTTAGTCAATGTTGTCACAAGTGACAGTATTTCCTTCTTTTTAAAACAGTACAATATTCCCTTATATGTATGTATGCACCACATTTTCTTTACTTGTCTGTTGACAGACCCCTAAGTTGTTTTCATATCTTTCCTATTGTAAATGATGCTGTAATGAACATGGGTGAGCAGATATCCTTTTCAGATGAATACTGATCTCATTAGCTTTGGAAATATACCCAGAAGAGGGACTTTGGTAGTTCCACTGTTAATCTTTTGAGGAACCTCCATACTGTTTCCATAATGGCTATACCAATTTACATTCCCAAGAACAGGGTACAAGTGTTCCTTCTTCTCCACACCCTTGCCAACACTTTTTATCTCTTGTATTTTTGATAATAGTCACTGTAACAGAAATGAGATAATAGCTCGTGGTGGTTTTGGTTTGAATTTCTCTAATGATGAGCAATATAGAGCAGCTTTTCATATACCTGTTTGCCATCTGTATATCCTCTTTGGAAAAATGTCTATTCAGGGCTTTTGCCCTTTTTAAATTATTTGTTTTATTTGTTGGCCATTGAATTATATGAGTTTCATATATTTTTTGGATCTTAACCACTTATCCAATAGTTTGCAAATGTTCTCTCTAAACCCATAGGTTGTCTATTCACTCTATTGATAGTTTCCTCTGTTGTGCAGAAACTTTATGGTTTAATAAAATTCCAGTTGTTTGTTTTTGTTTTTGATGCCTGTGCTTTCAGTGTCATATCTAAAAAATCATTGCAAAGACCAATGTCAAGGAGATTTTCCCTGTTTTCCTCTAGGAATTTTGTGGCTTTACATATTACATTTAATTTTTTAATGTATTTCAAGTTAATTTTTGTGTGATGTAAGATGAGTCCAATTACATTCTTTTGGATGTGGATATCATGTTTTTCAAACACCATTTATTAAAGAGACTATCCTTTCCCCATTGTGTATTTTTGGTACTATTTTCAAAGACTAGTTGACCTTACAGGCATGTGTTTATCTCTGGGCTCTGTATATACCAATATCATACTGATTGGATTACTAGACTTTTGTCATGTACTTTGAAACAAGGAAGTCTGATGCCTCTACCTTTCTTCCCTTTCCTCAAAATTGCTTTGGCTATTTGGAGTCTTTGTAATTCCGTATAAATGTTAAGATTTTTTTTATGATTTCTGTGAAAAATGCCATTGAAATTTTCATAGGGATTTTATTCAATCTGCAGATGGCTTTGGGTAGTATGGACATTTTAACAATGTTAATTCTCTAATGCATGACCACATGATATCTTGCCATTTGTTTGTCATCTTCAAGTTTTTGTCAATGTTTTATAGTTTTCAGTGTACAGATCTTTCACCTACTTGGATAAATTTATTCCTACATATTTTCTTCTTCTGGTGCTATTCTAAATGGAGTTATTTTCTTATTTGGAGGTGTGTAGTTCATTGTTAGTGTATAGTAATGCCACTGATTTTTGTATGTCAATATCATATCCTGCAACTTTACTGAATTCCTTTATTAGTTCTAAGAGTTTTTGGTGCAGTCTTTAGGGTTTCCTATATATAAGGCCATGTCATCTGCAGAGATAATTTCACTTCTTCCTTTTTTATTTAAATGCCTTTTATTTCCTTTCCTTGTCTAATTGTTTTGGCTAGGGTTTCCAGTATTATGTTAAAGGGAGATGATGATGAAAGTGGCCATACTTGTCTTGTTTTTGATCTTAGAACATTTTTTTACTTCTACCATTGAAGAATGGGAGGAAGGAAGAATCAAGCCCAGATGGTGGTGGAAAGGTGACCGAGCATCTGGACTACCCAGTTTCCATCTTTCCCCATTACTGGGCCGGGGTCCCTTCGCAGCAAGGCACTAGGATCTCCATTTGCCTGTCTTTTGGAGGAAGACGCTGGGGAAAACACCTGAACATGTGGAATCCCAGTGCTGGGTAGCCAGGGCCAAATCCATACCCCCCAACTTCAGGTACCCTGGAGGGTTGAATTCTGGCCATCCACCGGTTGTCTATCCACCTTTCCTCCGGCCCTTTCCTGCTCCCCAAAAAGCTCCCCAGCGAAATGCAGTTTTCCCCCACCATGGGCCCCCTCATCCTTTGCCACAGTTAGGGTATCCAGGATGCCAACCTCCAGGTCCCTACCCTCCTCCATACCCCCCACTTGCCGCTGGCATGCCTCCTGTGAATCCTTTGGCTCCTGGCATGTTAGGACCAGGAGTGACAATGGACAAAAAGATGCAAAAGAAAATGAAGAAAGCACATAAAATGATGCACAAACACCACAAGCATGGCAAGCATTCCTCCTCCCCTTCCTCCCCTTCCTTCCCTTCTTCCCCTCCCTCTTCTTCCAGCAGTGACTCTGACTGGATACAGGGCCTGGACCTTTCCCTTAAGTCTCACCAGTTCTGCTCTCCCACCAAACTTCAGATACCATGTTGTACTGGTGGAAATTAGCCCTTGTGGCCCACCCCCACTTGGCAACCTGAGCCTCACTCTGCTGTCCATCCCTGACTGGCTAGGGAAAATGGGAGGAGGATTCCCATGGGCTAGCAAAAGCCGTCTTCTTCTGCTTGGATAGATCTTATAGCTGATGACCTTAGCAGGAAGCTGTTTTTTGAAGATGGTGAGACCTTTGAGCTAAATCCTGAAGGCAAGTTTAAGATCTGTAAAATGTGATCTTTTTATTTCCTTTTATAATACTTGTGGTTGGGATGTTTGGTGGAAATTTAACTATGAAGAAAAAACTATAGAAGAAAGCAAAGATGGCGGATGAGAAAACCCACCAGCCAGAGTGTCTGTGCAAGAATGACAGATTTTAGAAGAAAGTGAAAAAAAAAATAAACAGGGAGACAAACATAAATCAGATGAGGGTCAGAAGGAAGGGTGCCTGAAACTACAGGAGACTACACAGGAAGAAGTTGCAGAGGAGAATTGGAAGGAGAAAGGCCCCCGAGAGACTTGGAGACCAGCAACAAGGGTAAGAAGCAACAGCTGATCCAGATGGGAAGGTATCAGTGAAAGAACTCTGGAAGTATGAAGAATCAAATGGAAAGCACACCCCCAAAGAGGAACACCAGCTCTCCAGCAATGGACATTAACCAAATTCAGGACACTAAAATGACAGAAGAAGAATTTCAAACCTGGATCATAAGAAAACTCAACAATAGGCAAGAAAAAATGGATAACCAACACAAACAAACCATAAAAAAAATCCAGGACTTGGAAGAAAAATTCACTAAAGAAATCGAAATATTAACAAAAATCAAACCGAATTCCTGGAAATGAAGATTTTATTCAGGGAACTACAAAACACAGTGGAAAGCCTCAAGAGGAGGGTAGATCCAACAGAAGAAAGAATCTCAGAGATTGAAGATAACAGCTTCCAAATAAATAAGTCAGTCACAGAGATAGAGCAAAGAAATAAGAGAAAAGACCAAAGTCTGCAAGAAATGTGGGATTATGTGAGGTAGCCTAATGTGAAAGTTATGGGCATTCCTGAGAGTGAAGAAGATAATACGCAAGAGTTGGATAAGCTATTTGAAGATATAATTGAGGAAAATTTCCCAGACCTTGCTAAAACTCTAGATATACAGGTACAAGAGGACCAAAGGACCCCTGGGAGATTCATTGCAAATAGGAAGACACCACATAATGCAGTCATCAGACTGACCAAAATACCCACTAAAGAGGCCCTTCTTTGAGGTGTAAGGTGAAAGACATAAGCAACATACAAAGGAAAGCCCATCCAAATAACGCCAGATTTCTCAAATGAAACCTTACAAGCAAGAAGAGACTGGGGCCTCATTCTCACTCTTCTGAAACAGAATAATGCCCAGCCTAGAATCTTGTACCCAGCAAAGCTAAGTTTTGTATAAAAAGGAGAAATTAAGACATTCTCAGATAAACAAAGACCAAGGGAATTCACCAAGACAATCCTGGCCCTCCAAGAAGTATTCAAAACAGAGTTGCACACAGACCAGCACAAGAAACACTCATGAATGTAAAACTACTCAAAAGCTAAATATCAAAGGCCAGATACCACAATGGCTCAAGAGAGAAAACATAGCAATGAAGTTCTACCCAACACGATGAACAGAAATCTGCCCCACCTATCAGTTCTCTCAATAATTGTGAATGGCTTGAACTCCCCACTCAAGAGACATATGCTGGCCCAATGAATAAAAAAATACAAGCCAAGTATCTGCTGTCTCCAGGAAATTCATCTAACGTGCAAAGATTCATTTAGACTGAAAATAAAGGGATGGACATTGATATTTAAAGCAAACAGATGCCAAAAGAAGGTGGGCATGTGAGTTTTGATTTCAGATAATTTAGCTTTTAAATCAACAAAAGTAGTGAAAGCAAAGATGGTCACTATTTAATGGTGAAGGGTACAGTTCAACAAGAAGATAAAACTATACTTAATATGTATGCACCCAACTTAAATGCACCCAGATTCACAAAGCAAACCCTACTTGATTTCAACCAAATGATAAACAGCAACAACATAATAGCTGGGGATTTCAACACCCCACTGACAGCACAGGACAGATCCTCCAAACAGAAAATAAACAAAGAAATAATGGACTTAAACAGAACATTAGAACAAATGGGACTGACTGACATTTACAGGACATTCTATCCAAAATCCACTGAATATATGTTCTTCTCATCAGTTCATGGGACATTCTCTAAGATTGACCATATCCTAGGACACAAAGCATATCTTAAAAAATTTAAAAAATAGAAATTATACTATGCATCTTGTCAGATCACAGTGGAATAAAAGTAGAGATCACCCTAACAGAAATTCTCATTTCTACTCAAAGTTGTGGAAGCTAAACAACCTTCTCCTGAATAATTATTTTACAAATGAGAAAATCAAGATGAAAATCAAAAGATTCTTTGAACTAAATGACAAAGGAGACATAAGTTATCAAAATCTATAGGACACAGCTAAAGCAGTCCTGAGAGGAAAGTTTATTTCCATAAATGCCTATATCCAAAAGACAGAAAATTTACAAATAGAAAACCTAAAGAATAGACTCAAAGAGCTGGAGGAAGAAGAACAGACCTACGCCAAACCCAGCAGAAGGAGTGAAATTAATAAGATCAAATCAGAACTAAATGAAATGGACAATAGGAAAAATATATGGGAGATTATTGAAACAAAAAGTTGGTTCTTTGAAAAGATAAACAACATTGACAGGCCTTTGGCTAGACTAACTAAGAGCAGAAAAGAAAAATCTGTAATAAGCTGCATCAGGAACATGAAAGGAGAAATTACAACTGACGCCGTGCAGATACAAGATATCATCTATGAATTCTACAAAAACCTTTATACACACAAACTGGCAAATGTGGAGGAAATGGACAAATTTTTAGAAACACACAGCCTCCCTAGGCTCAACCAGGAAGAAATAGAATTCCAGAAAAGACCAATATCAAGAACTGAAATTGAAACACCAATAAAAAACCTTCCCAAAAAGAAAAGCCCTGGACCAGATAGTTTCACACCCAAATTTTACCACACCTACAAAGAAGAAATTGTGCCTATCCTGCAAAAGTTATTCCACTACATCAAGAAGGACGGAATCCTCCCGAACACATTTTATGAAGCCAACATGACCCTGATACCAAAACCAGGAAAAGACGCAACAATAAAGGAAAACTACAGACCAATATCCTTTATAAATATAGATGCAAAAATTCTCAATAAAATCCTAGCAAATTGAATCCAGGTGGTTATCAAGAAAATAATCCATCATGATCAAGTGGGCTTCATCCCACAGATGCAGGGATGGTTCCACATACGCAAATCTATAAATGTAATTCACCACATAAACAGAAGCAAAAACAAAGACCATATAATCCTCTCAAGAGGCACAGAAAAAGCATTTGACAAAATTCAACACCCTTTTATGATAAGAATGCTTAACAAAATAGGCATAGATGGAGCCTACCTATAAATGATACAAGTCATTTATGACAAACCCACAGCCAACATCATACTGAATGGGGAAAAATTGAAAGCATTCCCACTTAGAACTGGAACCAGACAAGTTTGCCCACTGTCAAAACTGCTATTCAACATAGTGCTGAAAGTCCTTGTGAGGCCAATCAGGCAAGAGAGCAGAATCCAGGGTGTCCAAACGGACACAGAAGAGATCAAACTCTACTCTTTGCTGATGATATGATATTATATCTAGGAAATCCCAAGGATTCAACCAAGAGACTCCTGGGACTGATAAATGAATTCAGTAAAGTCTCAGGATACAAAATCAATACACACAAATGAGAGGCATTCATATATGCCAATAACAGTCAAACTGAGAACCAAATCAAAGACTCAATACCCTTCACGATAGCAATGCAGAAAATAAAGTACCTAAGAATATATTTTTAACTAAGGAGGTAAAAGACCTCTACAAGGAGAACTATGAAACACTTAGGAAGCAAATCGCAGAGCACATAAACAGTTGGTAAAACATACCATGCTCATGGATCAGAAGAATGAACATTGTTAAAATCTCTATACTACCCAAAGTGATCTACAGATTCAATGCAATCCCTATTAAATTACCAACATCATTTTTCACAGATATAGAAAAAATAATTTTATGCTTTGTATGGACCAGAGAAGACCCCATTTAGCAAAAGCAATTTTAGGCAATAAGAAAAAAATGGGAAGTATTAATTTACCAGACTTCAAACTATACTACAAGGCTGTGGTTATTAAATCAGCTTGGTATTGGCACAAGAACAGGGTCACAAGGCCGGGCGTGGTGGTTCACACCTGTAATCCTAACCCTCTGGGAGGCCGAGGCGGGTGGATCGCTCGAGGTCAGGAGTTTGAGATCAGCCTGAGCGAGACCCCGTCTCTACTAAAAATAGAAATAAATTATCTGGACAACTAAAAATATATATAGAAAAAATTAGCCGGGCATGGTGGCGCATGCCTGTAGTCCCAGCTACACGGGAGGCTGAGGCAATAGGATTGCTTAAGCCCAGGAGTTTGAGGTTGCTGTGAGCTAGGCTGACACCACGGCACTCACTCTAGCCCGGGCAACAAAGAGAGACTCTGTCTCAAAAAAAAAAAAAGAACAGGTTCACAGACCAGTGGAACAGAACTGAGAATCCAGATATAAAACCATCCTCATATAGCCCTCTAATTTTTGACAAAGCAGACAAAAACATACGCTGGGAAAAAAATTCCTTATTCAATAAATGGTGCTGGGAAAACTGGATAGCCACATGCAGAAGACTGAAACAAGACCCACACCTTTCACCTCACAAAAATCAAATCAAGGAGGATAACAAACTTAAACCTAAGGTGTGGCCGGGCACGGTGGCTCACGCCTGTAATCCTAGTCCTCTGGGAGGCCGAGGTGGGTGGATCGCTCGAGGTCAGGAGTTCGAGACCAGCCTGAGCGAGACCCCGTCTCTACTAAAAAAAAAAAATAGAAATAAATTATCTGGACAACTAAAAATATATATATAGAAAAAAATTAGCCTGGCATGGTGGTGCATGCCTGTAGTCCCAGCTATCGGGAGGCTGAGGCAGTAGGATCGCTTAAGCCCAGGAGTTTGAGGTTGCTGTGAGCTAGGCTGACGCCACAACACTCACTCTAGCCCAGGCAACAAAGTGAGACTCTGTCTCAACAAAAAAAAAAAACCTAAGGTGTGAAACTATTAGAATTTTAGAAGAAAATGTGGGGAAAACTCTTATAGACATTGGCCTAGGTAAAGAATTTATGAAGAATACCCCAAAGGCAATCACAGCAAAAACAAAAATAAATAGATGGGAAGTGATTAAATTAAAAAGCTTCTGCACAGCCAAAGAAACAGTCACGAGAGCACACAGACAACCTACAGAATGGGGAAAAAATTTTGCATGCTAAGCCGGGCATGGTGGCGCATGCCTGTAGTCCCAGCTACTGGGGAGGCTAAGGCAGTAGGATCGCTTAAGCCCAGGAGTTTGAGGTTGCTGTGCTAGGCTGACATCACGGCACTCACTCTAGCCCGGGCAACAGCAAGACTCTGTCTCAAAAAAAAAAAAAAAAATTTTGCATGGCACACATTCGATAAAGGACTGATAACTAGAATCTATTTAGAACTCAGGAAAATCAGTAAGAAAAAATCAAACAACCCTACCAAAAAGTGGACAAAGGACATGAACAAAAATTTTTCAAAAGAAGACAGAAGAATGGCCAACAAACATATAAAAAAATGCTCAACATCTCTAATTATCAGGGAAATGCAAATCAAAACCACAATGAGATATCACTTAACCCCAGTGAGAATGGCCTTTACCAAACAGTCCCAAAACAGTACATGTTGGCGTGGATGCGGAGAGACAGGAACACTCATACACTGCTGGTGGGACTGCAAACTAGTGCAACCTCTGTGGAAAGCAATATGGAGATACCTAAAACAGACACAAGTAGATCCACCATTTGATCCAGCAATCCCATTATTGGGCATCTACCCAAAAGAATAAAAGACATTCTATAAAAAATACACCTGCACCCAAATGTTTATAGCAGCACAATTCACAGCAGCCCTTAAACATGCCCAGTGCTCTCCCTTTGTAATGTCCCCTGGCATCAAACCCCAACAACTGCCCTGTTTCTCCATCTTCCATGTCACAGCCATGCTCCTACACTGGCTCCAAGACACCCCTCAGCCTTCCTCCTCCAGCACTCCTCAGCTGGTCACCAGGTGACCAGCAGCCACCCAGCATTTGGCACTGTTGACCCCTTTCTCCTTCCTCGGTTTCCTTGATCTCACACTCTCCTGGGCCTCCCCCTTCCCCTCTGCCGTCCTTCTCAGGCTCCACAGCAATGACTCCTCTTCCTGAACCTCAATCCTCACCTTTAATGTTGGTGCTTACCAGTGTCTTGTCATTATCTTCTTTTCATCTTTTTTTCTGTGTTCTCACTAGGACATGTGCTTCCCTAGCTTCAGTGATCACTCACATGCTGCTGATGCCCAGGTCTGTGTCTCCTCCCAACACCTCCACTCGGCATCACACCTGCACTCGGCTCTCTACTGGATGTCTCCATTGGCTCCTCATGTCCATGTGTCCAGGGCTGCATTCACGTTCGACCTACACCAGTGTTCCTGTTCTCAGTCAGTGGCCCCATCCAGAAACTTGGCCCTGTCCTTGGCTCCTGCCTCTCCTGATGCCCAGGGGCAGCTGATCCAGTACCTACGATGTATCAGATCCATTGCTTGGCACCTCACATGCAAGGATTTAATTTATTGTCACATACTTAAGAGGGAAGAAAGAAAGTGAAATTCTCAGCTGTTTCTAGCACTTATTGGAGAGGACATTGAAATAGAGCTCCCCAAGCCATCACACTTTTTCTCTGTTTCTCCCCACACATTCTGTGGCATCTGGAACAGGCTAACCCTGCCTTATCCCTCACCCTGGCCCCAGAGCAATGGACGTGCCCTTTTGTGTCCTCCACTCCCCTCTTATCACACTATTGCAACATGTCAGGTTCCTCTTTTCTATTATACGGAACTTGGGGAAAAAGAAGAAGCATTATTTTCTCATAGGGAGTAAAAACAAAAGCTATTACTGTGTGTGTTGTCTGGCAATAAACTGGTTTTTATTTCATGGGAAAAGTTAAAATCGTTTCAGATAATGTAACTGGGCCTAATAAAAACTATTGTTAATTATCTTTTCCTACACAACAAATTCTCTCTCCTTCTTGTCTCCACCATCATGTTTACCTACCCTTCATGCAAACAGAACAGCCTACTATTTGCTCAAATTTTTAATGCAAACGAGACAAAGCTGTGTCTCTTACATCTATTCTCTTCAATCTCCCCAGCTTAGCCTGTAGTTCCACCTGCAACAGTCAGATTCTCAGATATCAGAGGGGACCAGGAAAGGTCATCATCCCTCATCCCCAGGCTCTGCAAAGGAACACAAACACACACGCAAACATATACAAATACACACACACAAACAGCCCCCCAAGTCTCTAGCCATGCCACTATGTATGAATTCCAACTAAGGGCATCTCAAAACATGCCAATTACAAACTAAAGGAGGATACTAAGTAGCTGAGAACACTGTCATATTCTGGATGGGTTGGGGCATAGGGTTGTCTCTGAATTGTACAGTACGTGGTCTGAACTCAGCTCCTTCCTCTACAGGGTTCCAGAAGCTCACCCTTGCTACTGGGCAGGGAGCAGGTAGGAACCTTTCCAGGGGACACTGAGAAGCATTAGCTACAGCAGGCAGTGATATTATTAACTACTCTCCAAGCAGTCTAGCAGGAAGTGCCCCCAGCTTGAATGAAAAAAAAATGATTCATATTTTCAATTTGCACCAAATGGTAAATGGGATGGATGAGGGACTGGAGGGAGCACACAAGCCCACAATCATGGCTACAAAGCCTAACGGGGCTCCAGCCACCAGTGCCCTGCCCCACCCTCTAGGCCATTTTGCAGATCTGGATAGATTAATCTCCCTCCCTGCAGACCCCTTCAAGAACCAAAATGCACTCCTAAAGCCTAGAATCCAAACTTTGTAACCCAGTGTTCATGTCTTTTGTTAGTATATAGAAAGATGTTTTTTGTTTTCTGTTGGCCCAGTATCGTGAAATCTTGCTAACCTCACTTATTAGTTCTAGAAAGTACCCTATATAGAAAGTATGTTAGGCCGGGGGCAGTGGCTCATGCCTGTAATCCTAACACTCTGGGAGGCCGAGGTGGGTGGATCATTTGAGCTCAGGAGTTCGAGACAACCCTGAGCAAGAGCGAGACCCCTCCATCTCTACTAAAAAATAGAAAGAAATTATATGGACAGCTAAAAATATATATAGAAAAAATTAGCCGGGCATGGTGGAGCATGCCTGTAGTTCCAGCTACTTGGGAGGCTGAGGCAGAAGGAGCACTAGAGCCCAGGAGTTTGAGGTTGCTGTGAGCTAGGCTGATGCCACAGCACTCTAGCCCGGGCAACAGAGTGAGACTCTATCTCAAAAAAAAAGAAAGAAAGAAAGTATGTTGTCTACAAATAATGATAAAATTCCCTCCACTTTTCAATCTGTACATCTTTTATCTCTTTTCCTTGCCTAAATGTACCGGGTAGATCTTAAGGTACAATGTGGAACAGAAGTGGTAAAATTGCACATCTTTATTGTTTCCAACATTAGAGAAAAAGCCTTCAGGTTTCACCATTCAGTATGATTTGAACTGAAGGTTTTTTAAATATGCCCTTACCCAGATACATCAGTTTCATTGATTTCTGCTCTTATCTTTACTGTTTCCTTCCTTCTATTTGCTCTGGGTTTATTTTTATTTTATTTTTCTTGATTCCAAAAGTGAGAATTTAATGTTTAATGAGATAGTTCTTCTCTTCTCATGTAGGGCTTTAATGCTACAAATTTCCCTGTAAGCACCACTTCAGCTTTATCCCACAAATTTTCATGTATTGTATTTTCATTCTCATTCAGTTCAGATATTTTCTAATTTCCTTTGAGACTTCCACTTTGACCCATTGAATGTTTTGAAGTGTTTTATGTAATTTCTAAGCATTTGGAAATGTTTCTGTTATCTTTCTATTATTAATTTCTAGTCAATTCCATTATGATCAGAGAATATAATTTATATTATTTCAAATATTTGAATTTGTTAAGATTTACTTAATGACCCAGGATAGGACATAACTTAGTGAACTCACCATGTGTACTTGAAAAGAACGTGTTTTCTCTGTTGTTAGGTGCAGTGTTCTATAAACGTCGGTGAGGTCTAGGTGGTGGACGGTGGTGTTCGCTTCTATCTTCCTGCTGATGTTCCTTCTACTAGTTCTGTTACCAGGAGAGGAGTGAAAAAACTCTGACTATAATAGTGGATTAGTCTATTTCTCCTTTAGTTTTTCCAAGTTTTGCTTCATTGTTGGAACCTCTGTTTTAGGTGCAAGCACATTGAGGGTTGTTATCTCTTCTTGGCAAATGAACTCCTTCACCATATGCGATATCCCTCTCATTCCCTGACAGTTGTCTTGCTCTGAAGTCCACTTTCTCTGATGTTAATTAGCCATTCCTGCTTTCTTTGAATTAGCGATTGCATGGTATGTCTTTTTCTCTCCTCTTACTTTTAACCTCCGCTACTGTATCAAAGGCAGGCCACATGGGAATTGTTACCAAGTGATGAGCTCCCTTTATGCCCGTGTCCAGGACCAGGCTGCTCTCCCAGTTGAGGTGTTCCCTTGGCCATCCTCTGCCCACTTCCTGTTCCTCCTCCCCTCCTCAGGCGCCAAGTCAGAAAGCTCTACACTGATTGTGTCACCCCATGATCATGTGGGGACTTTGATTTCCCTGACCACTGATTTTCTGAGGTCCCCTCCCCCAACTCCCTTCAATTCCCAGCTTCTTGCTCATTCTCACTTCCTGTCTCAGTGAGTACCATGTTTCTCTTGCCATCACAGGGGTCCCCTCAGCCTGAGATGGCTGCCAGAACCCACCCACCCCCATGTCCCCACCCGAGTGGAGCTGTAGCCAGTGTGTGGCAATGATAATGGCTTCTTTGGGGCTAAAGTTCCTAAAACAGGAGAGATGTGGGGAGACACCAGGGGGTGATGATTCAAGGGGTCTCCTCATCACTCCAGCCTTGCTGAGGGTCTCGGGACAAGAATGAAAACAAGAGATGTAAGTGTTGCTCATTAGAGTAGATTTCTGTTTCATAATTTATGATGCTATAAAAAGGGAATCAAGGAGGCAGCGGTGAAAGGAGGGAAGGATTGACAAATATGAACAGGCGTCTCCCAGCAGCCTGGTCAAGACACAGCGTGGCTAGGCAGAGACCTACAGGCCAGAAGACACTAGGATGAGATCTCTTTCAGAAGGCATTTCTCATATTAAACACTCACTTTCATACCTAATTTCATCCTTCTACATATACAAGGCTGAACACGCCTCAAGCCCCAGGAGCCCGGCTCTGCTCCTGCCTCTCAGTCCCTCGCAGAACTTGCTCCATCCATCATGCCCTGCCCAGAATATGTCTTGACCTTCCACTCTCCTAAACCTTTCCTCTTACCCTAAATGTATGACCAGACCTCTTTCACTAAAGAAAAACAAAAACTTACTAAACCCTATGACCTCCCTCCATCTGCTGACATAAGCAAGATTCTTGGAAGAAAAGTGCACATTTTTGGTTTCCAGTGGCAGCTCTCTCAGCAACCCAACTCTGCAGTGAGGCTCCGGAGGCCATTTCTGGGATCTCTGGCTTGAGTTTGTTTCTTCAGCTCTCCCCAAAAATCACAGAGCTAAAATGCACCCTTTAGTTAAAATTTTTCTCCTTAGAGTAGCTAAAGAGAATGCTGTCATCTCAACTAAAAACTTTGACTAATACAAAATAATATATAAAGAGTTACTGGCAAGAGACCATAAAGGAAAATGGAATATGGAGTTCTCTATCTGACCTGGGTGGGTTTGAAAGCCATAAGGATCTGATATACCTTATTTAATTTATTTGCTTTAGTATCAAAAGAGAAAATAAAAACAGGCTCAACATACTTTTTTTTTTTCAGCTTATTATGGGGTTACAAAAGT
The DNA here is from genome assembly GCF_020740605.2 of Lemur catta. NCBI lineage: Eukaryota > Metazoa > Chordata > Mammalia > Primates > Lemuridae > Lemur > Lemur catta. The sequence continues at coordinate 30,349,237 of NC_059130.1, read as the reverse complement.
TTAGGTTATGTATACTGCCCATGCCCCTCCCACCCCACCCCCCAAGTCAGAGCTTCAAGCGTGTCCATTCCCCAGAGAGTGCTCATCACACTCATTATGTAGGTATATACTCATCCCCTCCCCCCCACATCTGCCCAACACCCAGTTGGTGTTATTCCCAAATGTGCACTCAGGTGATGATCAGGGAAACCAATTTGCTGGTGAGTACATGTGATGCTTATTTTTCCATTCTTGGGATACTTCACTTAGTAGAATGGGTTCCAACTCTTTCCAGGAGAACATAAGAGATTCTACATCACCATTATTTCTTATAGCTGAGTAATACTCCATGGTGTACATATACCACATTTTACTAATCCACTCATGCATTGATGGGCATTTGGGTTGTTTCCACATCTTTGCAATTGTGAACTGTGCTGCTATAAACATTCAGGTGCAGATGTCTTTGTTATAGAATGTCTTTTGTTCTTTTAGGTAGATGCCCAATAATGGGATTGCTGGATCAAATGGTATCGTATTTCTGTTTAAGGTATCTCCACATTGCTTTTCACAGGGGTTGCACTAGTTTGCAGTCCCACCAGCAGTGTATGAGTGTTCCTCTCTCTCCGCATCCATGCCAACATGTATTACTTTCGGACTTTTTGATAAAGGCCATTCTCACTGGAGTTAAGTGATATCTCATTGTGATTTTCATTTGCATTTCCCTGATGGTTAGAGATGTTGAGCATTTTTTCATATGTTTTTTGGCCATTCTTCTATCTTCTTTTGAAAAAGTCCTTTGCCCACTTTTTGGTAGGGTTGTTTGATTTTTTCTTGCTGATTTTCCTGAGTTCTAAATAGATTCTAGTTATCAGTCCTTTATCAGATGTGTAGCATGCGAATATTTTTTCCCATTCTATAGGTTGTCTGAGTGCTCTCATGACTGTTTCTTTGGATGTGCAGAAGCTTTTTAATTTAAACAAGTCCCATTTACTTATTTTTGTTGTTACTGTGATTGCCTTTGGGATCTTCTTCATAATTTCTTTGCCTAGGCCAATGTCTATAAGAGTCTTTCCCACATTTTCTTCTAGAATTCTAATAGTTTCACACCTAAGGTTTAAGTCTGTTATCCACTGTGATTTGATTTTTGTGAGAGGTGAAAAGTCTAGGTCCTGTTTCAGTCTTCTGCATGTGGCTATCCAGTTTTCCCAGCACCATTTATTGAATAAGGATTCTTTTCTCCAGAGTATGGTTTTGTCTGCTTTGTCAAAGATTAGATGGCTATATGAGGATGGTTTTATATCTAGATTTTCTGTTCTGTTCCACTGGTCTATGTCCCTGCACTCGTGCCAATACTATGCAGTTTTAATAACCACAGCCTTGTAGTATAGTTTGAAGTCTGGTAAATTAATACCTCCCATTTTGTTCTTGTTGCCTAAAATTGCGTTTGCTAAATGGGATCTTCTCTGGTTCCATACAAAACATAAAATTATTTTTTCTATATCTGTAAAAACTGATGTTGGTAATTTAATAGGGATTCCATTGAATCTGTAGATCACTTTGGGTAGTATAGACATTTTAACAATGTTGATTCTTCCGATCCACAAGCATGGTATGGTTTCCCACCTGTTAATATGCTCTGCAATTTCCTTCCTCAGTGTTTCATAGTTCTCCCTGTAGAGGTCTTTTACCTCCTTAGTAAAATGTATTCCTAGGTATTTTATTTTCTTTGTTGCTATTGTGAAGGGTACTGAGTCCTTAATTTGGTTCTCCATTTGACTGCTATTGGCATACATGAATGCCTCTGATTTGTGTATATTGATTTTATATCCTGAGACTTTACTGAATTCATTTATCACTTCCAGGAGTCTCTTGGTTGAATCCTTGGAGTTCTCTAGATATAATATCATATCATCAGCAAAGAGTCAGAGTTTGATCTCTTCCGTCCCTATTTGGACACCCTTGATTCTGCTCTCTTGCCTGATAGCTCTCACAAGGAATTCCACTACTATGTTGAAAGGTAATGGGGACAGTGGGCAGCCTTGTCTGGTTCCAGTTCTAAGTGGGAATGCTTTCAATTTTTCCCCATTCACTATGATGTTGGCTGTTGGTTTGTCATATATGGCTTGTGTCATTTTTAGATAGGCCCCATCTATGTCTATTTTCTCAAGGATTCTTATCATAAAAGGGTGGTTCTTTGAAAAAATAAACAAAATAATCACACTTCTGGCTAGACTAACCAAGAGCGGAAAAGAAAAATCTCTAATAACCTCCATCAGGAAAATGAAAGGAGAAACCACAACCAATGCCACAGACATACAAGATATCATCTATGAATTCTATAAAAACCTTTATGCACCCACACTGGAAAATGTGGAGGAAATGGACAAATTTTTAGAAACACACAGCCTCCCTAGGCTCAACCAGGAAGAAATAGAATTCCTGAATAGACCAATACCAAGAACTGAAATCAAAACAGCAATAAAAACCTTGCAAAAAAGAAAAGCCCTGGACCAGATGGGTTCACACCTGAATTTTCCAACACCTACGAAGAAGAACTGGTGCCCATCCTACAAATTATTCTCCAACATTGAGAAGGAGGGAATTCTCCCCAACACATTTTATCAAGCCAACATAACCTTGATACCAAAACCAGGAAAGGATGCAACAAAAAAAGAAAACTACAGACCAATATCCCTTCTGAACATAGATGCAAAAATTCTCAATAAAATCCTAGCAAGTCGAATCCAAGTGCTTATCAAAAAAATAATCCATCACGACCAAGTGGGCTTCATCCCAGAGATGCATATGCAAATCTATAAATGTAATTTGCCACATAAATAGAAGCAAAAATAAAGACCATATGATCCTCTCAATAGATGCAGAAAAAGCATTTGACAAAAATTAAAGACTCACCATTCTTTATGAGAAAATTGGGGACTATCTGAACATTGTAAGACTGGCAGCCTGAGAAAACTGTTATGGGGGTGACAAGCCCCCAAAGATGGGTGATGGAAGGTCCTGTGCTCATGGCCCTGAGATGGGCCCCTGTGCCCATGGCAATGAGATGGGAGCCTGCCCTGGGCTACATCACACAGGGTAAGAATGGGAGGAGGCTGACCCCTGCATACATGGGTGCATATCACCTGTGACATGCACACGGGTACCATCATGATCATCTTCTCATGTTACAGGTGAGGAAACAGAGATTCCAAAGAGGTGCATTGGCAAACCCAAGATCCAGGAAGTCAGTAAATGGCAGAGCCAGGCCCAGGTCCAGGTCTCCAGCCTCCCAGACCAATGGTCTTTCCAGATCCCAGTGCCCCGTCAGTGACGTGAGTCTCCCACACTAATGTGGCTTCAGACCTTGAGCAGTCACACTGAGGTGGATGGAGGCCAAGCCTGTCTCAGCAGCATCTCGCCTCCCTCACACCACCCCCAGGCAGAGGAACTGAGGCTTAGGGCTGTGCCTCAGCAGCCGCTGGGCCCCAATGCGGCCCTCAGCCAACCACAGCCACCTCCTATATGCAGTGAGTCACAAACAGCCCACACTCGAGCCCAGCCCACACCCTCAAAGGCTGCGGGCCTGAGAAGCCTGAGCTGGGCCTCCAGTTGGGCTGGGGACCCTCATATCTGTGAGCTGGAGGTGGTGAGCCCTGCCCTCCTATGTGGGGGGTGGACACTGCCTCCCTGGGAGGCTCACATTATCTTCTAAGGTAGGAGAAACCCCCTGTGGAGAGAAGGCTTGGCCTTGAGCTCCAGCCAGCTCCACACACGGCTCCTGCCCAACCTCAGTGTGTCAGTGACACTCACACCCCAACCACATCAGTCAGGCCCTGTGATGGCCAGCTCTAGGTGAACAAAGCTGGGCTGAGAGAGGTGCAGAGAGCTAGCAAAACATTACTTCTGGATAGGTCTGTGAGGCTGTTTCTGGAAGGGATAAGCATGTGAATCCGCAGGCTGAGTAAAGATCTGCCCTCACTAACGGAGGCGTCATCCCTTCGGTGGAAGGCCTGGGTAGAACAACAAGGAAGAGAAAGGCGATTTCACTCTCTCCTCTAGAGCTGGGATATGCATCTTCTCCTGCCCTCAGACTTGGTCACTCCAGGTTCCTAGGCCTGTGAGGCTGGGCCTGACACCATTGGTCCCACAGGCTCTTAGGCCTCAGTCACAGACTGAGTTACACACCAGCCTCCCTGGTTCTCCAGATTATGGACAGTGTATCATGGGACGTCTCAGCCTCAGTAACCATGTGAACTGATGACTGTCATTAATCTTTTCCTGTGTATATTGGCCCCCCATGGCCCTGGCTTTCCCATCAGTGGATTCAACCAACTGCAGGTGATCAAAAATATTCAGAAAAGTTAAAAATAACAAAAAATATAAATTTTTAAAACAACTATGTATATGGCATTTACAGTGCATTAGGTATTATAAGTAATCTAGAACTGACTAAAACTACATGGGAGGACATGCATAGGTTATATGCAACTAACTATGCCATTTTATATAAGTGACTTGAGCATCCACAGATTTTGGTATCCATGGACGGTTCTGGAACCCCTCTCCCATGAATGTCGAGGGACGACTGTTTACCTTCCTGGCTCTGTTTCTCTGGAAAACCCTGCTAAGCCCCTTCTGCAGTCCCTCCTCTATCACAGGATTTCCCCTGCCATCCTTGGCTCCCTGGTTCTCAGCATCTCTCCTCCGTCCAGCAGGGAGGGCAGAGCACATGATCCAGCACAACCTCACCACACCTGAAACCACCAGGCCACAGCCACTGTGCCCCACAGGGAAGAGTGTGGGCTCCACAGTCCCCACCGCAGCCCCAGAACATGCCCACAGGCCTCTGAGGCCCCTCCCTATGGGGCAAGGAGGGCAGAGAGAGCCAGCAGGGCTCTTTCCTGTGAAAACTACTCACCATTTACGGGGCCAACCCTGTCCCTTATGAACCTTAGAAGGAGACCAGGCCAGCCTTCAGCCTGTCCATCCCTGGGTAAGACCCTTCCCTTCTGTCCCCTGTCAAATGTCTGCTGATCCTTCCAGATGCAGCTCACATGGCCCCTGGGGAGCTGGACTTGACCCTCCTTTGATGGAATTGGGGGCTTGGGGCTCTGGGCTCTCGCAGCACTCTTAGCAAGTTGTCTGTGAAGACCCAGGAGGTGCCTTCAGGTCCACCCTGAAGACGCCTGGACTGCGTCTCATTCAGCCAATATTTACTGAGCACACCTGAACCTCAGCACTGGCAGGGCCTTTCCTTCGTGTCCGGTCACCATCTGCTGCAGTCACTGAGCCCAGAAGTGGCTTCACGGACCGCACAACCGCACCCAGCACCTCCTCTTCTGACAGACACCTTGGCCCACAAGGGGCCCAAGTCACATGTTCTCTGGGAAAATGAAGGATAACAGCTCTCTCCTAGTTGTCCACGTGTGGCCCTGAGTAGTAGCATGTGTGCTGTCTGTCGTTCCATAGATAACACCCCAGCCCAGCCTGTGCTGTGTGGGGGCCCCACCCTCTTGGGACACAGGCAAGACTCCATCACAAGGTCGGGCCCAAAGACAAAGCCCAGAGTCAGACAAATTGCTTTCCAGTGGAGGCAGATCACATGCAGGTGAAACTCCCCAAATGCAATTTTTTGCCCTCAGCGACAAATAAGGAGAGAGAAAAAAATAGCAATTTAAGTTGTGAAGCAATTCTAGTCAGGGCCCAAAATGAGTATGAGATGGGAACTATAGATCCATGGTTCCCTGGCTCCATCTCTCTGCTCCCACCCACCTTTGTGGGAGCCACTGGTGTGCTGGTATCTGTTTCAAGGCCAGCTCTTGCAGAGGAAAGAACCATAGTTTCTAGCATTTCCCAATTCCTGTAGTGTAAATTCTCTGCTATGACTGACTTCAAAATACCAATGTCATAACACTGAACATAGAGTTGGGAGGAGATGCACAAAACCAGCTCTCACAAGTCAGTTCCAGCTGGTTCCAGCACACCACTGTCTGCAGGTGAATCTGATGTTTGCATAGCAGGACACATTGTTCGCATAGCATGGCCCCCAAACACCAGCCAACTGCTTCATCAGGGAGAAAACGCCATCTCTTCCAAAGCAGGAGGAAAGACTTGCTGAGGGATGGCATGCTGGTCTCCAATACAGCAGCACTCTAAGGGATTCACAGAGTAATTTTAACTGTGTTTGATTTCCATGTTACAATCTAATTCCTCCCTTCAATAACCAAAGCTAAATTGTGGTTACTCCTCACACACCCTTACTGGGCCGTCCCAGTCTAAACTCAAGTGAGGTCCCGTGTCCACCTCCACAAAACTGTGTATCCTTCAGGGCACAGAATGACACTTCCTTTGGGAGCCCAGGGTGCTCGGAGCAGGACTTGTGATCCAAATGGACATTGATTCCATTCCTGCTTCTACCACTAAGCTGAGTAATCAGGCATATCCTCAATAACCTCATCTGTAAAATGAGATACTACCTCCTTGCAGGACTGGCGAGAGGACTAAATAAATATATCATAGAACAAAAATCACCCAGCACAGTACAACAGACAACAGGGCAGCTCCTACTGCTTCCCTTCCTTTCCTGCTTCCCAGGAGAGGGGCTGAGCCTTAGTCAGACAATGTCGTCACTTGGTGGCTGTGCTCTGAATTACCCAAACGGCAAACAGCTATTCCTGGATTTAAGGAAAACAGAGACCCACTTAAAGAGGGAGGTGTTGCATTTCTGGTGAGAAGCAAGTCCACGTTTCCTGAGAGGCCATTCAGAAACAGATTGGGCACTGGCATCTGAAAAACCAGGGTCAGGTCCCACTTTGCCAAATACTGGCTATTTGACCTTGGGCAAGTTATTTAACTTTTTTAAACCTCAGTTTACTCATCTGTAAAATAAGGATGAGTTCTACCTCATTCGATAAAAACTCAGTAAGTGTCTGTTGCCCTTCACCTTGCTCTCGACCCCTCGTCCAGGCCCTGCTCCCATATCCTGATAAATATCACCTTCCTGACTCCTGCACCCTTAGTAGTGACCTATGGCCACACCTTCTCAACCCTGTTTTACAGGGGCACTATTTCCCCCAAGACACTTTACCTCTGAGAGAGATTCTCAAATTGCTCAGTACTTCAAGTTTAAACATTTTAAAGTTTTACAATATTCAATAACAGACTCCTGGTGATATACTCTTGGTGACAAAAATTAAGTCAAGATGATATATAAAGTAAAATGTCAAGCTTATTATAAAGACATTTTATTATATTAATAATTTTAAATATGATTATAATATAATGTTTTAAATAATTTAAATTAAAATACAAGTTTAATTTAATTTAAATTAAAATATATTATTAATATTATATCAATAGTAGTTCAATAAAAGACACCCCTGTCTGGAGGCAAGTACCTAATCAACCAGTCAAGACACCCCTTTCCCATTAACAAGCTCTCCCCCCAACAACATGGGGGCCTGAGATGGTCAGGGGAGGGGGACTATTTCTCCTCACATTCGGGAACATCCAGAAACTTCCTGACCCCGACAGGAAACACCTCTGTGGTGGGCAGATAGTTTGTGACCCTCCTCCCAAGGACACCCACCGACCAGCCTTGCTTCTGTGCTGCCCAGTGCCCTTCAGGTTGCGAAGCCCTCCCTAGGCATGCCCGTGCCTTAGTCCGCTGTCCTGAGGAAGCCGGGGCTGTAGAACTGGACAGAACTAGGTCTGAATCTCATTTTTCACTTATTACCTGAGTGACCCTGGAAAAATTGCTGAACTTATCTGAGCCTGTGAGCTTGTCACAGCAATGGGGATTTGCACCCACTTCAGGGAGTCTCTGGGTTTAATAGGTGAGGCCCTCCTTTGCCAGTGCCCAGTGCAGCTGCTCGACAAGTACTCCTATTTCATCTGGATCCTTTGTGCAGGAGAAACTTCCTGCATTATGAATGTGCCGGCTTTACTGTTACACTAGATCAGAATTCAGGGGTGCCCCCTTGTGGCACTATATTTTCTTAATTTTCTTTAAAAAGTAAAACTGTCCTTGGTGATAGGAAACCTGAGGATAGATACCCACTAATTCCTTCAGGCAACTCACTTCTGTGTTGTAGAGTATGAGCCACTGAAACCCCTTTACACTGAAAGTAAAAGATAAATGCAGCCCGGGCACGATGGCTCACGCCTGTAATCCTAGCACTCTGGGAGGCCGAGGAGGGAGGATCGCTCAAGGTCAAGAGTTCAAGACCCGCCTGAGCAAGAGCGAGACCCCTTCTCTACTAAAAATAGAAAGAAATTATATGAACAACTAAAAATATATATAGAAAAAATTAGCCGGGCATAGTGGCGCATGCCTGTAGTCCCAGCTACTCGGGAGGCTGAGGCAGGAGGATTGCTTGAGCCCAGGAGTTTGAGGTTGCTGTGAGCTAGGCTGATGCCACGGCACTCTAGCCTGGGCAATAGATTGAGACTCTGTCTCAAAAAAACAAAAAAGGGAAATGCATATCTATGAGGCACTTGCCCCCCAACACACACAGGGTTTCTTCACTCAGTAGAAAGAAATGTCATTAAACCTAAGCAAATAGATAAGCAGAGTAAAATAGATATTTGTGGCCAGAGGATGGGACAAAACAGGTCAGAAAATAAGAAAGGCAATTACTTCACACATGCAATAGAATAAACCATCAGATGACTGGATAATGTTTGCGCCAGGGCTGCTGGCTCTGGGGTGGACTTTTAAGTGCATGGGATGACCCTAAGTGCCTCCCCAAGCAGAATAGCATTGAGATAAGACCAGTCTAGTAATGAGGCAGAGGCCCCCCCCCTCCTGTCTGGATTTGTGTAGAGAGAGAGCAGCCCTGTTCTTGCCACGAACATCACTTGAGTCACCAGCTCCATCAAGCAGTGGATTTTTCTCCCCCACTGGCCTTCAGAGCACATGGGACCCTGCAAATGATGTTGGCATCTATTGACAAAGTCCTCAAAACCTTCCAACACAGGTAATGGAAGAACCTCTCCCTCCCAGGGAGAGTTCTTCTCTGGGCTGGGCCCTTCCATCCACTGAGATCTGCAAGAGTCTCATCAAGACCTGAGGAACAGCTGCCCCCTGCCTGGTCCATCGTGTAACGGTTCTGCTCTCTGTCCACCCTCCTTTCCCCTGAACCTTCTGCCTGGGGAATGTGCAGAGGATGGGAGGCAAGTCCACTGTCTCATTCTCTGCAGGGTGGGTGGATCTAGAAGGCCTATTTAACAGGCCTATTTATGTCGATAACAGGGCAAACTTGGGGTGGAGTGTACGGAAACTCTCTGTACTATCTGCCCAATCTTTCTGCAAATCTAAAACTGTTCTAAAATATAAAGCTTATTTTCTTAAAAACAAAAAAGTGCTATGGCTCCTGAGTGCATGTTCCTTCTTGCTACAATAGCTCATGACGATATTCAGGCACGTCCGGCCACCATTTCCACAAAGTCCAGCAATATCTGTGTGTGAGTCTCTTCCCCTCTCTTACACAGGAACACTTGTTCCCACATGAAACCCTGTTCCCACTGCCGACTCTGCAGAAGTAGAACTGAAAACTGACTGGGCTCTGTCCCCAGTCCTGGTTCACAGGGGCTCACTCGACATCCAGCCCTCAGACACTCAGTGGGCACGTCCTGTGAGTCCTGTGCCCCAGACACAGTGCCAGGTGCTGGGACCAGGGATGAATGCAGCACACGTGCTCCCGCCCACGCGATGTACGGCAGAGCAGGGGACAGACTTTAAACAAGGGAAGGGGGAGGGGGCAAGGTACCTCTGGAGTGAGCAGAGCCCTTTCTAAGGGCACTAATCCCATTCATGAGTCTCTGCCCTCATGACCTCATCACCTCCCAAAGGCCCCACCTCCCAATCCCATCACATTGCGGATTAGGTTCCAACATATGAATTTGGGGAGGACACACGCATTCAGTCTACAGCAATTAGCAAAGTTTAAAATTCTATTTTATTTGTTAAATGGCTACTTGTATTTTTCTTCTTACTCTTCACAGACTTCTCCCATTTTCCTATCTGACTACTAGTCTTTTTCTTATTTCTTTTTAAGAGCTCTTAGGAAATTATAGACATTAGCTATCTGTCTGCCCTATGTGTTGGAAACACCTTTCTCCATTATGTTCTTTCCTTTTTCTATTGTTTAATCTGTTCTCCCACTGGGAGCTTCTGGTGGCTCTAGCAAGCCCTCTCTGAGCTTAGGGCAGGGACAGGTGATAAGGATTTGTGGGAAAGACATCCATCAGGTGGGACAGTGCCTCAGTCTTAAGCACCCGCTGCTCCCCAGGGACCAGCAGGTCCCCATAGTTTCTGTCACCTTGGCTGTGTGGGGAAACAGGAGAGGAACCACGACTGTGGTGAAAAGCCACGTTCTGCATGAGGACAGTGAGTGGTGTCAGGGAATCAGTGGAGGTGAGACAGGGGGTCTGTTGGCCGACAGGGAGAGGGTCATGTCATTGCTTGGAAAAGAGGCTGCTTTGAGGAACCTTGACCTGAACTGGGCAGTGCTGACTGAGCAGCTGCCGGGAGCCTCAGTCCTCTGCGCCACGAGGCCTTCCCCAAATGCAGTCCCCCCGAATGCTGACGCCCAGAGACCAGTCCCAGACCTGCCAGCCTTGCGCCCGCAGGTGGGATGGCCTGTTCAGGAGGAAGCGCTATCAGAAAGAAGCCAGGGCTCTTTCTAAAGAACCAGGGGCTTGGCCGAAGGCAGGAACAGGGGCCCTGAGAGGCTAACAGGCGTGGAAGATCTGCCCTCCGGGTCAAAAGAAACTCTGGCCAGTCCTTCTGGGGCCCCAGTCCACTGACGCCATGATGGGGGACGGGTACCACAGCATAGCAAAGAGGTGGAAAGCATCCCGTTTGGCATTTTTTGCCTCAAAAAAGAAGAAGGCCTCTTGCACAGCTCTCTGAGAAGCACCCTGAAGCTGAAGCTGGGCCCCGACAATGCCAGGCCCCCCTCACACTCCGGGGACCCCCAGGACTTCACCTCCAGTTATGGCCCTGCCCTTTTAGTTTCTGGAAGGCCATTCTTCCAGATTATGGTTTAGAAAACTTGAAGAGTTGTTACCAAGGAGGTTTCAATGAGCCAGTCAATTTTCTAGTCATCTCCTACAGGCCCCTGTCTGCTAGCACCGAGCCAAAGGAAAGCCTCAGCTCTACTGACTGGAAAGTATCCTCACCAGCCTCCAGGAACTGGTGGATACAGTGACATCTGGGCATCAGAGGCCTCCGTCTAGCGACCTTGGGGTCCCCTCATGCTAAGTCCAGACCAGTGGGCACGTGTTTCCCATGAGGTTAATGTGTCCCGTGGCCTGGTGTGGGGCATCCAATAGTGCCTTCTGGAAGATTTAAGTGTAATTTCCCAGAGTCATAGAGATGATGCTGGTCAGTCCCCTCACCTATGCACACGTGTCATACTTCAACATCCAGAAAAACAGGATCAAAAACTTTGAAACTGTTTACAAAGGTCATCTTGAGGGGCCACTTCAAAGGTGTCTGATGCTTTTCCTGTGAATGGAACCACTTCTGGTCTGAAGAGGCCCTGGCCCCATTCATCTCTCTCTTACCCATAGTGTACAGGGGCTTCCCCGCATCCAGGCAGGGCTAACATTTTACAACCTGAATCTCAGTCCGTGCGCTGCAGGCCACTGCTTACGGCAAGTAGTGTGGTAGGGATGCTGGCTGGGTGGGGGGAGCAGAGGTAAGGGGATGGGGGGCCCTGAAGGAGGTTGTCTTCTCTCCTCACAGGTCTCCCCTGGTTTGCTGTAACCCCACCTGGGCTGAACACACCTGAGAAAGGTGAGCTGGTCCACCCCACAGGCTGCCTCCTGCCAGCACTGCCAGCCTGGCCAGGCTGAGCAAAGGCCCTGAAACCAGTGTCCACCCACAGGCCTCTGGATCCAGCTACTCTTTCTTTTTCTTTCAATTTGTGCAATCATTTTGCAACTTCATCTTTTAAACTTTTCATCAATTTTTTAACAGACTTCACAAGAACAGATTTAGATTTTATAGAAAAATTGTGAAGATAATAGAGTTCTCATATACCCTACACCGACCTTCCCCTATTATTAGCATCTTACATAGTACGGAATATTTCTCACAATTAATGAACCAATATTGATACATTACTAAAAAACTAAAATCTATGCTTTATTTTTTACCTAATGTCCTTAGTTTTTATCCAGTGTCCTTCTCTCTCAGTATTCCACCCAGGACACCACATTCTCCTTAGGCTCCCTTAGCTGTGACAGTTCCTCAGAGTTCCCTTGTTTTTCATGAGAGTTTTGAGCAGTACTGGGCAGGGTATTGTGCAGAATGTCCCTCAGCTGGCATTCTGTTTGACGTTTCTCTCGCGATTAGATGGGCCTATATGTTCTTGGAAAACCACAGAGGAAAAGTGGCATTTTCATCCCATCATATCAAGGGTACATACTATTTTTTTAAAGCCACATGAAAATATTTTATTTCTGAAATGTAAATTTCCCTAATTTATATAGTTTATTTGTATTCATGATTCATAAAATGACCCATTTTTTATCTTGCTAAAGTTTTATACTAAGCAGAAAACTTTTTTGCTCTGGTTATGGACACATAGTAATTCCTGCCGATGTGTTTATGTTCACAGCTTTATTTGCCTTACCCAGGATGAATCAATCAGAGGACTAACAATGCCAGGATCTGTCAAAGGACAGATACTCAGGTAGCCTTGACTATCCTGAGTTGCATTTGCAAGAGCAAAAAAATGGATGCAGTGGCTCCGCAGCAGAAATTTTAGTGAAAGTAAAGATAGGGGACCCTCTACCAAAGGTACAGAAGGACACGGTCCCCACATCCATACCCAGGCATATCCCCACACAGTGTAACGGAGGATTCACCAAGAGAGCAGTCAAGGGGGTGGTGCTGGCAGTGAAAAGCAGCCTTTTCTCAAACCCGCAGTCCAGATGCCCAGTTCTGAAGACAGTAGGATTTCCGCTTGCCTGGGAACCGATATTTTGCAAATGCCCATGTCCCATTCCTTGCTTGTGCCCATGTGCACCTCCCAGTAACGTGGCTGACAGTGAAGCAAGTGGAGCCCGGGACACATAATGAACAGTTGAATCTGTCAGCTCGCCCTTTTCTATTCTGCTTGAAACACCTGCAACAAACATTCCTCGGGTCATCAGAAACGATGAAACAGTTGTTGGCTGTGTCCACATCCAAGGTCACGTCCTCTTCCTCATCCTTGGGTTTACCTGTAGAACACCCCTCAGCTGGGGCTCTAGTGACTTGATCTTGGAAACTAGCTATCCCAGGTGGGAACTGAGCCTGATGTCTGTCTTCTGAGAGACCACAGAGCAGAAGGGACACAGTAAACCCTCCCCGTGGGGCTCCTTCTGCAGTGAGTTGATGCATTGGAGGCAGCAGAGGTTCCCACATTTCAGGTGCACTGGTTTTTCGAGATAGTTAGGCAGGCAGAACCTGTACTTATTTCTTTAAAGCGTTCAGCCATGGCCACTGCCTCTCCTCCACTAAGTTTTCTGTGGCTTCTAGCTGCTTCCATGGACAGCTGAAATCTAAAGGTATACACTATTAACATGACCTTTCACTGTTGATGTTGACATTGATCATCTGTCTGAGGTTTTGCCTTTTTGTGATTTTTTTATTCCTGCTTTGAGTTCTTATCTCCATTTCTAAGAGAACTTTCTTATTTACAGTTTCTTTCTTGTATTGCTTTTTTAGGTGTATGCATTTTCTAAGAAGGTGTTCCTAGCTTGTATCAGATCCTCAAAAGGGTCTGTGATGCAATATAGAGATATCAAAAGTCTAACAAGGCCCCAGCTAGGAGGAGTCCTCTAGTTCATTTCCAGCTCAGTCAGTACTGACTGCATATGGACCAGGACCTCATGGGGGTAACAGAGGAGGGAGAGATGAGCCTTCCCCTCAGGGACGTAATCTTCTATCAGTTAGAATGCGGAGTACAGAGCTCACATCACTGGACTGTTCACCATTAACCATGGGACAAGGGAGGGTCAAGAAAAGAGTGTGGGAAAACCTCACAGACAAGTGAGGATTGAGTTAGACCTTAAACCTGGGGCAGGGTTTCCACAAGCCCAATTAGGAGAGGTGGGAGGAAGGCCACTCCAGGAGGAGGAAGCAGCTTGAACTAAGACACTGAGAGAGGACAGTCAGAGGCAGGATTCTGGAGGAGGTTGTGGTCAGTAAGATACTGAACGGGGTTCAGGGGAGTGGGTGATAGTAGGTCCTTGTCAAGAACTCTCAGGCTCAGCAGGTCATAGTGATAAGCCCTGTAGTCCCAGCTAGAGGCTGCAGCTGGAGGATCGCTTGAGCCCAGGAGTTCCAGGCCTCAGTGAGCTATGATAGGGAAACTGTGCTCCAGCCCAGGGGACAGAGTGACAGCCAGGCTCTAAAAAGAACTCTCAGACTCACATTTTCTTCACATTTAACATTTCTGGAATTGGAATACCTCTTTGAATCAGGTACTTAGTGGTACATAAAATATTGTTGTATCTAAAACTCCCTACAAATGTAGATTTGATAAAATGCAGTAGCTACTATTAATTTTAAAAATAAGACAAGTTACCCTTTATAAAAGGGGCTATGGAAAACAAAGAGGAAGGGAGACTAATTTTCTTTTCTGTAAACATTTATTTGAATATTTAATTATATGCACATTACATGCACATTATATGCATGATTTTTGTCATCAGGAAATATATGTGGGAGAGGCACAATTTGTTTTCTTTGTGTCGCTAATTAAACTAATGAATTTAACTAATTAGTTAAATTAAACTAATGTTATATTTTTAAATAGGTGTTATTTGTATAGTATTTATGCTAAGCACTGAGTCATACATTATTTCATTTAATCCTTACAACAGCTTGTTGAGGTCTATACAATTAATATTCTTATTGAGGATATGGGCTCACTAGAAATCCGAGGTACAGAGAGGTTGAATAACGTGACAGAAGGTCACATAGCCTGAGGGGAAGCCAGGCTCCCAAATTCAGCAGGCAGGCAGGCACCTGAGCTGTGATTGCCGGAGATGAGAATGAAGTGGGTCTATCACCTCAGGCCATCTGGACACTGACCTTAGAGACAGGGATGATCATCCCCACTTTACAGAAAACACCAACTCAGAGGGACAAGGAAGTGAGGGAGGAAAAGGTGACAGAGACATATTTGGGGAGCTGGCTTTGCTCTTGACTTGGGCACCCTTTCTCAGTCCTTCAAAGCAGGCTTGGCTTCCAGAGACCACAGATCCTCCCCAGGGTTGGACATTTCCCGCTGCCCGCAGCCCCCAGCCCCAAGAGCATACCTGTCTCCCACCTCCTTCCCTCGCCCCAGGCAATCTGCCACCACTTCTCAGAGTCAATCTCATGGTGGGACAGAGGCTGTTTCACCTCAAAAGTCTCTTGTCTGGATGGAGAACCGGATCCAAGGTGCAGAACTCTCAATTGTACCCCATTCCCCAGTGGTAATCCACCCACTCCTGGCCCAAAATAATTCTCATGCTGCCCAAGTGGAGTGGTGGAACTCAGAAGCCCCCACCCTAATCCTGACCCTAGACCCCTCCTACACGGGACCCCAGCCCTGGGACTTGGCTCCCAATCACTGAATCCAGGGTCACCTGTTTACATCTGAACCACCGCCCCAGCGTTCGACCGGCTACCCCCTCCCAGTTTCTCTGGCTCTAACCACTCCCACCTGAGTTCGCTCGGGAGCGGAAGGGAGAGACTCCACGACCCGCCCAGCCTCCCTCAAAGCCACCTCCAGCCCCGCTACTGGCAGCGCCTGTGCACTAGTGCCACCTGGCGGCTGAAGGCCAGACTGCCGCCAGGGATTTCCTGAAAGGCGGCCTTCCCCCACCAAGTGAGCGTGAGACAAACGTGTAATGAGCACTTACTGTATGCCAGCACCGGGATACAAAGACCAAGAAGCAAAGTCATTGCCCTTGTTGGGCTCCCAGACTAGTGGGGAGGTGGAAGCAGAAATCACTTCAGTGCAGGGTGTGAGTGCTACAGTACAGTGGCCTTAAAGGAGCATCTTCTTTGATTGGGAGACAAGGACAGCCCATGTGAACACTGCAATAAAGCAGGAAAGGAAGGTGTCTTGGAGGAGGAAACCAAGATGACCTGCAGGGGACGGATGGAGCCCTCGGGGCCCTGAGGCCCAGGTTTCTGGTCGTGGTGGAAGCCAAGGCAGATGTTAACGGAGGGAATGATCACACGGGTGCGGGATGAACGCTCCTGACTGCACTTGAGTGTCCTGAGGGTTGGTGGCAGCTGGCTAAAGCAATGGCCTTGACGTTAATCCAAAAAGAAAAGGGACAAAGATGAGCTTCTCCTGCATAAAAAGGTACCAGTAGCATGACGGCCTGAGGGAATTACGTGAACCCTTGGGCTGCCTAGGTTGTCCCCAGATCCATCTTCACACGACTCCAGGGGGTCACGTAAGGTGGGGAGGGTCTCAGCACAGGGGACGGAGGAAAACAGGACTGAGGAGGAGGAACTGTTAGCGGCCTTCCTGAAATAACAGGAAAATATCTAATCTCGTGATTTTTCTAATAACAGCTAAAGGTCAATCTTGAGCTCTCCCTGCTTGCTGCCCATTTCCCTCCTAAACCGGCAGGTACCCTACAGGGTTCCATTGTCACAAACATCTGAACAGATGAAAGACAGAAAGGAAATGTAAATCTTTCTCTTCACATTCACCAGCTCACAGCCTTCAGGATTTGTTTCATAGCCTCAAGGAGTTCCTGAGATGCTCCAGGACAGACAGCAGGGGGCAAACTCCAGGCCTTCCCCTCCTGCCCAAATCCACATCTCAGGGGCAAAATCACATCCCCTGCATAAGCCGGACTACATTTCAGAGATAACCAAGTCTCCAGGAACAGAAGAAACAAGAAAGATGGACAACCTAATGTCTCACAGTTGCCTGCTAATTACTCCACAACAATTACTGTTTTTTTCTTTGTCCCTGTAAAAGCAGCTTGGCCTCCCTACTGGCTGGGAAAGCCACACCCTTTCCCTGCTCTTTTCTCTCCTCTCTCCCTCTCTCTCTCTCTGTGTTCTTCTAAAGGATAAAATTAACTTTTTTACTTTTATATCTTAGTATCTGCGTGAGAAATCCCTCTCCACCGGCACCGTGAGCACCTACTTAGTTTTCCACCCTAACATTGACTCCCTCCACCACCCGCTTCGCTGCTTGATTCAGAGTCCAGAGAGTTGCCATTGTTATGGTCTGAGATGCAAGAAATGACCACTGAAAGATCGAATTGAGCCAAATTAGGAGTCTTTATTAACTGGCCAGCGACTACCCTCTGCACTGCCAAAGGCGGTGGCATGGAGAACAGCGCTTAACCAGAAAAGAGGAAGGGTTTTTATACTATTCTACATTGGGGTCTTATGTGACTCTGAGTATACAAGGTGGAGTCAGTTTTACAATAAATTCCATTACCAGAGGGCCTGGGACCAGCCCCAGACCACCTGTTTTGATTATACTCTATACGCAAGAGAGGTTACAGAAGCAGATAGCATTAGTTAAGTTAAGGAACATTTCTCAAGCATGGTAAAATTTAACCTGTATACAGCTGGAGGACTTTAAACAATCAGTTACAAGTTAATTACTTTGTTTTCCATTTTACAGGGTATATTTCCTTTCTGTACATAGGTCACGCCACCATGAGTCAACTACAGCCACAGCCAACATGGCTGAACTATAGCTAACTGGCCAAATTTGCTTGATTTGCTGTATAGGCCATTACACCATGAGTTGGGGAGGAATGGTGGGCTACAGGGCCAGGCCCCAAGGGGGGTGGACTTTGTCACCAGGAGCCTCATGGCAGGAGTGAGAGCAGAATCCAGCAGCAGCGGGGTCCTGGCACAGCATCCACTCAGAGCAGGAACCAGCCAGAGGAGGGGCGAGGAGAGAGGAGTTCCCACGACACAGGGAGGTGGAACCACCGCCAAGTAGACTGGGGTGAAGGCCAGCATGGATCCATGGACGGGGACAGAAGCCCAGCGTCAGAGGTGAAATCAACAAGATGAAAACACAGAAAAGCACAGAACTCAACACCTCCCACCTCGAAGACTTGGATTCTGGTCAGGCTGGGGTTGGGGTGTGCAGCCTCCACAGGAAATGGAGCCCCTGAGGCCAAGGACGGTCTTTTCAACTTTATGTCCTCAAGCTTTCCACAGGCCCTCCAGGTACTGGGTGCCAAATAAGCGTCTGCAGGGTGTGAGGGTGACACAGCTCCTGAAAGCTTTGGGGACAGAAAGCTGTGGAATTGAGACCATTCTCCTCTGGAGACCAAGCTCGCTCTGTACCTCAAACAACAGAGAATTCCTCCCACAGGGCAACACTACAAGTAAGGACCTCAGACTTAACTTTTCTCCCAGAAAGAATTCCAGGCTCCAGTCCTGGCTCAGAGGCTCCTGCCTGTTTAGAACTCTGCTCCTGGCCTTCTGACCCAGGGCCCAGAGGTCCCGACTTCCCCTAGGCCTGAGCCTTACAGAGAAGGCGCCTCCCACCAGCCCTCAACTTGCCTTGCCAGCACCTGCTCTGACACCTGCCCCAACACACTGAGACCAAGACCCAGTGCAGGCTCAGAACTGGGGACAGGAACTGTGGGCCACATGCCCTGATGTTTCTCTCAAACCTGAGCACATGGACTCATCTACCAACTCAGTGAACATGCTCGACTATCTCCAGGCCGCCTGGGGAGCCAGGAGCAGAGCTGGGCACAAAGGGCTCTGGAGCTCAAGCTGGGCTTCCTAGACACAGCAAACTGGCATGGGGTGTCCTCCTCCTCCCAGGACAGTTGTTAGAACTGGTTTCCCTCGGCCCCAGGAACAGAGAGGCAGAGTCACTGAGGCTGCAAAAGGCAAAGGAGTTTATTGGTTAGCTTGAGCTAGGGTCCAAGTGCCAGAGCACCAATGCAGTGGCCTCTCCACGAACTAGGACCCCACCCTGGGGTAAAACTAAGCTTTTATACTTTCCAGTGGCTACATACGCTGTGCACACCATCCCCCCTCCCTCTCTCAGTTCATTTGTTCCTTCAAGACTGGCTGACCGTGTCAGCTCCTCATTGGTCAGTTCCATGGTCGCATTAACTCCTGATTGGTCAGCTCCAAGTCTCAGGATCCTCCGGTGGTCATCGGTGTCACTTCAGGGAAGGGGAGGGCCCTCACCGGGGAAACCAAAACTTAGCCCTATTCTGGGGAAACCAAAACTTAGGCCTACTCCAGGAAGCCTAGCCTGTCATGGAATTACCTTTGCTCTTACATTCCCCCCTTTTTCTTGTTCCTATGAGCATTCCTGCTCGTACATGGGGTCCCGTATTTCCCCCATTTCTAAGCAGGAGTCACAACTCAGCTGTTGGTACTGTTGCCGCAGTACCATCAATTGCACGGTATTGACTCGGTCTTTTACAAAGGTCATTAATCTATTCAGAATACATGGTCCGAAAGTGAGAATGAGCAGAAGCACAATTAGGGGTCCTAACAAAGTGGAAAGCAAAGTGGTGAGCCAAGAGGAGCTATTGAACCATGACTCAAACCATCCTTCTCTTTGTTCACGCTCTTTTTTGCTTTGCCAGTCCTTCCCTAACTTTAGCCATGGATTCTCTTACTACCCCAGTATGGTCAACGTAGAAGCAGTACTCTTTTCCTAGGGCTACGCATAGCCCTCCCTGTTGGAGGAATACTAGATCTAGTCCCCTCTGGTTCTGCAGCACCACTTCAGACAGTGAGGTTAGTGAATTTTCTAAATGAGAGATGGACTCCTCAATTCTGGCTATATCTTCATCTACGGCGGCCCTTAGACTGTCAAGCCCCACTAAGGATGAGATACCTGTCCCTGCTCCTATTGCTCTCAGGCCAAAAAGGGTGGCTAAGGTTATTGCTGTAAAGGGCTCTCTGTTTTTTCTAGCCAACCCGGTGCCTTCTGTGCCCTTCGTCCATGCATCATATATTATATTTTCTTGGTGGTAAATAACCTTAGGGAATACTAGCACCATGATGCAGAATTCCTCTAACTCCTCAAAGACAAACAGGCTGAAGCATGGAGTCAGACCTGTTTTAGAACAAATCCACCACCCACTGAGTGCCAGAACCACCCATTTTGTTCCTCCAGTCCGGTCTACAGACGGGTGGACCCTGGCACAAACTGTGCATGGCTAGGTGGCACCTTTCCTACGCAGGTTCCGTTCCCTGTGACCACCTGAAGGGTCAGCCCCAGGCCCTCGCGATCCCACACGCAGGACCCAGGGACCTCTTCTCCCAAACAGTGGAAAGGGGCATCCACTCCTACTGCTTCATAGAAAGGGGGTCTGATATCATAGCATAACCAACAGGCTTCCGTAGCGTTGGGGTCAGATTGATTTAATGCCTCATAAGCTTCTGTCAGCATTTTCCATAGAGGATCTCCTGACTCATCTGCTCGGGGGGCTACTTGAGCTCCCGCCTCATCTGCTCTGAGGACTATTTGAGCTTCCGCCTCTGTCATCGGGGGTTGTTGAAAGTGAAAGTGGGACGACAGTCGGGCGGGGGCCATTTTGTTATCCCCCTAGCGTCTGCCCCAGCACCAGATTGGGTCCCACAATGCTTGAGATGGAAGTGACCCTTAGTTCAAGCTGTATCACAGTGCCAAAATATGGGTGCTGATAGAGTAAAACTCCCCAATAGTCCTGAGACCCACCGTCTGTCCTGTTTTCCTTCATCTGTGAACCTTACACGTATCAGGTTACAGTCAGAGGCATATCTGGTTTGTGAGCATGGCCAGACAAAAGACATTTCGATAAAAAGAGGCGGTACCTGCCATCTCCATTCCCCATCATTGGTGGTCACACACCTCCAGGCTGCACAGTAAAGAGACTCAATTTCCCCGCATCTGTGTCTCATTTCCCCTGTCCTAAACCCAGGACATGCATAAAACCCATTTCTATTCATGGATACTCTCGATTCCCTCATACCACTGCCACCTCCCCCATATGAGTTATTACTCCACCAGTCCCACCCCGGTCCCATGAATTCATGGTCTTGGGGAATCGGGGCTATTTGTTCTAAATTGAAGTACAGGTCTGGCCACCAGATGTTAAGAGGGGCAGTTCCAAAGGTTCTGTTATAAACTTCATGGGTTTCTAAATTAGAGATTTCCCAGGTGAGGTTATGGGGTATGTGGGGATCTGGGTCAGTCATTGCTTTCCCCATAAGGGTTATGACTATAACAGTCACCACAAGCATTTTTATCCTGTGTGTCTTCATCATTGGTCCTGTGGCGGTCAGGTTGTCACGCGAGTCAGTCTGGTCTTCAGTGGATTCTCTGGATCTGCCGAGGCTCTCCACTGAGCTTGCTGCTGCTCCTGCTCGTCCTTGTTAGCAGATCTTACATGGGAGTGGTGTGCACAGGTTGCCACTCCATCAACCTTTAGGGCAGTGGGGGTAACAAGAATAAGCTGAAAAGGTCCCTTCCACCTGGGCTCCAGGGTTTTGCTATTATGCCATTTTACCCATACCCAATCTCCCGGCTGGTAGGGATGTCCATTAGCCTTTTCTCTCTCCTGTCGGGTGGCCTGATAAATGGCTCGGAGGGCAGGCCAGATCTGGCTCTGAACCCGTTACAGGGCCTGTACAGCCTGTAGCACTTTTTAGGGTTTTCAGGCAGAGCTCCAGATTTCATTTTTGGTATTACAGGTGGAGGAGCACCATACACTATCTCAAAGGGGGTTAGGCCTAAATGGTAAGGGGTGTTCCAAGCTCAGAACAGGGTGAAGGGAAGGAGGGTCACCCAGTCCCCGCCAGTCTCCAGAACAAATTTAGTCAAAGTCTCCTTCAGGGTTCTGTTCATTCTTTCTACCTGCCCTGAGCTCTGGGGATTATATGCACAACGTAATTTCCAATCTGACCCCAGCGCCCGGACTAGCCTTTGACTAACTTGACTTGTGAAGGCTGGCCCATTGTTAGATCCTATGCTCTCTGGCAGCCCGCACCTGGGAACTATTTCTTCTAACATTTTCTTTGCCACTATTAAAGCAGTTTCTCCTTTAGTAGGAAAAGCCTCTACCCACCCTGAGAAGGTGTCTACCATGACCAGCAAGTACTTGTACCCATATTTCCCTGGTCTTACCTCCATAAAATCTATTTCCCAAAACAATCCTGGCTGCCTCCCCCGCTCCCTGGTACCTGCATGGGTCCCTCTGATCTTCCCCGGCTGCATAACCCGGCAGGCACGACAGTTCTTGACAATGCTTTCTGCTATCTTTCCTTGTGATTTGAACCGGAGTTGTGCAGTGTCCAGCAGCTGCAACATCTTCTTCTTGCTGAGATGCGTTGTCTGGTGCAAGTGTCCTAGCAGGTGGCTCCCCAAGGCTTCAGGAACTACTAGGTGGTGCTCTCCATCCTGGAACCAGCCGTCCTTATCCTGTGTCGCTCGCAGTTCTTCTCTGGCCCAGTTCATGTCCGTACTGGAATAGTCCGGTTGAGGGGGTATCTCTCCCATCCCCGGGTTCGGCAGGCTAAAGTGCAGGACATCTGTCAGTGTAGGTCCTTCTGCTGCCCTCTTGGCCTCGGCATCCGCGGCCCGGTTGCCTCGAGCTTCTAGGGAGTCCCCCTTCTGGTGTCCTGGAGTGTGGACTACAGCCACTGCCTTTGGTAACAGGATGGCTTCTAGCAATTGAAGTAGTTCAGGCTTATGCTTGATTTCTTTGCCCTCTGCCGTGATGAAGCCTCTTTCCTTATAGAGGGCTCCATGTATATGCACTGTCCCGAAGGCATAACGGCTGTCAGTATACACCGTCAGCCTCTTTCCTTGGGCCTGGCGAAGGGCTTCTGTCAATGCAACCACCTCAGCCTTCTGGGCAGACGTCCATCCCCTGCAGAAGGCATGTAGCCCAGATAAGCCTGCCTTGTTCATCTACTATGGCCGCTCCCGCATACCTGTGTCCATCCTGGACGAAGCTGCTCCCGTCCATGAACCAGGTCAGGTCGCTGTTCGCAAGGGGGCGGTCTTGCAGGTCCCTCTGGGCCATCTGGTCTCAGCCAGGATCTCAAGGCAGCTATGTTTGGGCGTTGCCGGCTCAGGATCTGGCAGAAGCATGGCCGGGTTCAGGATGGCAGGAGTCCAGAACTCGATAGGAGGAGCGTCCAACAGAAGTCCCTGGTCGTGAGTCAGCCTCGCATTTGTAATCCATCGTCCTGGTGGCTGCTTCAGGATCGCCTCTATGGCATAAGGGGTGGTAATTTGCAGACGCTGACCCAGGGTGAGCTTGTTGGTGTCTTTGACCAGCAAAGCAGTAGCTGCGATGATCCGCAGGCACACCGGCCATCCTGCTGCTACCGGATCTAGCTTCATGGACAGGTACGCCACCGGCCACCTTCAAGGTCCCAACGTCTGCGTGAGACCCCCTTGGCTATTCCCTTTTTCTCGTCTATAAACAGGTGGAACTCCTTTGTGGGGTCAGGGAGCGCTAGGGCCAGGGCCTCTAACATGCCTGTTCTCAGGGCTTGGAAGGCGCCCTCCATTTGCATAGTCCATTCCCAAGCCTGACCTGCCTTGCATCCTTCATACAAGGGTCGAGCCTTCTCTGCAAACCCCGGGATCCAAAGGCGGCAGTACTCCACTGATCCCAGGAACTCCCTTACTTCACGACATGAGGTCAGAGTGGGTATCCCTAACACAGTCTATTTCATTGCCTCAGTTAGCCATCTTTGACCTCCTTTTATTTTATATCCTAGATAGGTGACTTCTTCCTTGCAGATCTGGGCCTTCATAGCACTAGCTCGGTACCCCATCTCGCCCAGCACCCCGAGTATGTCCTTGGTGCTCTCTAAGCAGGTCTGTGGGGTTGGGGCAGCTAGTAGCAGATCACCTACATACTGTAACAGGGTCACCTCTGGATGGCTGGCACGGTATTCACCCAAGTCATCATGGAGGGCTTCGTTGAACAAGGTGCGTGAGTTCTTAAACCCCTGGAGTAGCCTTGTCCATGTCAACTGCCCCTGGATTCCCCTCTCTTTGTCCTGCCACTCAAAGACAAATGTCTCCTGGCTGCACGGGGCCACTGCTAAGCTGAAAAAAGCATCCTTTAAATCCAGGACGGTATACCAAGTTTGTGTCGGAGAGTGTAGGGGTTGGGAACCATAGAGTGGATGTCTAGGACCCACGCGTTGACCTCCCTGAGGTCCTGCACAGGCCGATAATCCTTTCCACCCGGTTTCCTCACTGGCAGCAAGGGAGTATTCCAGGCTGACTGGCACCTCCGGAGAATCCTGGCATCTAGGAGCCTTCGAATGTGGGGCGTTATTCCCACTCTAGCTTCTTGGGGCATGGGGTACTGCCTGACTCGGGCCGGTTCAGCTCCTGGTTTTAGCTCAATGTAGAGAGGAGGCTGATGTTTTGCCCATCCTGCTCCCCCTGTCTCAGCCCAGGCTTTAGGAAACTCTCGAAGCCAGTGGTCCATCTCTCCTTCCTGATGGGTCCCCATGGGCTGATACAGTCAGTATTCATCTGCCTGGGCCAGGGTCAGGACTTGAGTAACCCGAGGGCTGCTGATATGGTTCCCCTTAGCATCGGTTACTATTATTCCTTCCTCTTCAAAATAGAGCTCTTAGCTTTGTGAGTATGTCTCTTCCTAACAAGGGGGTGGGGCATTCCAGAATGACCATAAAGGCATGGCTCACTTGCCCTGAGCTCAGGTCTAACTTTTGCCAGGTAGTCCACCCATAGGGTCTGGTTCCGGTTGCCCCCTGCAGCCAACTAGTCTTGTTGGACAATTTTCCAGTGGTTTCAGTAATTACCAAATGTTCTGCCCTGTGTCTACCAGGAAACTGACTGGGCTCCCCTCATCTAAGGTTACCCTGGGCTCAGAGAGGGGATCTGAACCCCGTCTTCCCTATTCACTATCTTCCCCTTGCCCTGCTAGTAAGACTCTCTTAGGTGATGCTCTCCTCCCTGGGCCCCCTTTTTTCTTGGGGCATTCTCTAGCCCAATGCCCTCTTTCGTTGCAATATGCGCACTGATCCTTCTCTAGCCTTCCCCTACGGGGGCGGCCCTTTCCTTCCTCATCGAACTCTTTTCTCCCTAACGTGCTCCCTGTAGCCGCTAGAAGAATTTTGGCCATCTCTTTGCTCGCTTTTCTAGTTTCCCCAGCCTGGAATTTCCTATCCTCTTGTCTAATTCTTTCTAGCCTTTTTTCCGGGGTCTCCCTATTATTGTAGACCTTCTCAGCCACCTCTAATAGATCCTGCAGTGTCTTTTCACATAACCTATCTGTCTTCTGTACTTTCCTCCTTATATCGGGGGCTGCCTGGTTTACAAAGGCATCATTACTGCTGCCTTGCTCTCATCCGCAGTGGGATCCATAAGCGTATACTGCCTAAAAGATTCCATTAGCCTTTCTAAATAGGCCGCCGGGCTCTCCTCCGGCCGAACATCTCCTCCGGCAAACATCTCCTACCTTAGCCAAATTCGTCAGCTTTAGTGCCACCGCTCGGAGACCGGTCATTAGAGTCTGGCGGTAGACCTGGAGACGCTCCCTACCTTCAGCCTCGTTGTAGTCCCAGGGGGGTCGTTCAAGTGGAAACGCTCGGTCTGTGATCCTTGGGTTAGCGGTGAGTCTGCCATCATCTCCTGCAACCAGTTTCTGTGCTTCCCCCTGTATTCTTTCCCTCTCTTCAGTGGTGAAGAGAACTTTTAGTAGTTGCTGACAACCGTCCCAGGTGGGCTGGTGAGTGAACAGAACAGAATCTAAGAGGTTAATCAGATCTTTGGGGTTCTCCGAGAAGTTGGCGTTTTGAGACTTCCAGTTATAGAGATCACTAGTCAAGAATGGCCAATATTGGTAAGCCTGTTCCCCATCTGCTCACAGGGGCCCTATTGCACGTTTCACAAATCCCTGATTCTTGGCCCTGTGGCCAACTTGGTCTCCCTCCCAAACGGACCCTTATCAGGCCTGTGCCAGAAACCTACCGAGGGGGCGAGGGACGTCTCCCTCTGCTCCCGACCAGCGACCCTCCAGAGTGTCTGCCTAGGCCTTCTGCCGGTCACTTCCCAGGGCCTAGTTAGCTGCACCATACGGATTTTCAGAGTTCCAACTCCTCCTCGGGTCTGGATTCTGTTCCAGGGGTTTCAGGATCCCGGACGAGACCCCAAAATGTTAGAACCGGTTTCCCTCAGCCCCAGGAACAGAGAGGCAGAGTCACCAAGGCTGCAAAAGGCAAAGGAGTTTATTGGCTAGCTTGAGCTAGGGTCCAAGTCCCAGAGCACCAATGCAGTGGCCTCTCCACGAACTAGGACCCCACCCTGGGGTAAAACTAAGCTTTTATACTTTCCAGTGGCTACATACGCTGGGCACACCATCCCCCCTCCCTCCCTCAGTTCATTTGTTCCTTCAAGACTGGCTGACCGTGTCGGCTCCTCATTGGTCGGTTCCATGGTCGTGTTAACTCCTGATTGGTCGGCTCCAAGTCTCAGGATCCTCCGGTGGTCATCGGTGTCATTTCAGAGAAGGGGAGGGCCCTCGCCGGGAAACTGAAACTTAGGCCTATTCCGGGGAAACCAAAACTTAGGCCTACCCCCTGAAGCCTAGCCTGTCATGGAGTTACCTTTGCTCTCACACAGTCTGCGCCCACCGGCAACTTCCCATGAGATATTAACTCTACTGTCCAAGCCAGAGCCCTTGCCAATGTCCCCTGGTCCCCAAGTCCCTGGTGTAGGACAGCTTACTCTCCCAGATGCCTTATAAATTTCTGGCACTAATCCCGGATTCTTGAGGTTGCTGATCTCCCCTCACTATCCAGGCTGCTCTCATCCCTGGCCCCACAAGAAGGGAGAAAGACATAGGAGCAGCAACCTCCTCTGGAACAAAGCCCACTCTCTGTGTGTCCAGCAAACTGCTGCAGCCCAGCCCCACCTTTCCATGGCAAGATGACAGGACTGGGGTCACAATCCTCTTCTCTTCTTGCCACCCTTTCTTGGTAAGTTTCCCCCAGTAAAGCCCATTTCTTGGCCCATATGAATGTTCAGGAATTCTTCCTGAACCTGGCACACAGTGGTGGCGATCACAAAACAGTGGCAGAGGAGTGGGCTCATCCCAGCTCGGATTTTCCTGGAACCAAACCCTGAGGAACCCTCACAGGAGCAGCTGAACTGTGTGGACAGGAGCAAGGATAAAGCACTGACCCTGAACCCTGAACCGGGTGACCCAAGGCTAGAGAATCTGGATTCCAGGTTGGTGGCAAAAAATGGTAGGAGCAGGAAGGGAAGCCACTCAGTACTGGGGATGGGAGCGGGGCCCTCATCCATATGGGGAAGGATGGAACCTATACGAAGTGCCCAGCACGTGCTGGGCGCTGTGCCAGGGGCCCATACACGGGATCTCACATGCTCTCCCTGTGGCTCAGCAATGCCACTCCTAACTACTTAGTCTACAGAAATGCACCTGCACCCAGGTGTAGAGGAAAAGGCTCCTGCAATGTTGAGTGGAAGAAGCCGGAGATAAAAGAACACAAACTCTGTGACTTCACTTGTGTGAATCCCAAACACAGGCAAAGCCAAATCGTCATGTTCATGGATGCGAACTGAGGGGGCCTGAACTGGAGAAAATCCAGAGGTGATTATCTCAGGGGGTGGGGGAGGCCTTGTGACTTGGAAGAGACACAGAGTGTCCTGGGGTACTGGTGGTGCTCCATCTGGTGGCACGATGGTGCTTACACTGGGTGTTTGCTTTATAATAATTCATTAAGCTTTACATTTATTTTTATGTACTTTCCTATGTGTTATTTTTCACGTGGATAACTTTTTTTTTTTTTTTTTTGAGACAGAGTCTCCCTCTGTTGCCCAGGCTAGAGTGCCGGCCTAGCTCACAGCAACCTCAAACTCCTGGGCTCAAGCAATCCTTCTGCCTCAGCCTCCCGAGTAGCTGGGACTACAGGTGTGCACCACCATGCCCAGCTAATTTTTTTCTGTATATATTTTTAGCTATCCAAATCATTTCTTTCTATTTTTAGTAGAGATGGGGCCTCGCTCTTGCTCAGGCTGGTCTCGAGCTCCTGACCTCGAGCGATCCTCCTGCCTCGGCCTCCCAGAGTGCTAGGATTACAGGTGTGAGCCACCACGACTGGCCCACGTGGATAACTTTTAAGCATAAAAGTTTCCAATCAATATTTTCATTTTCTCTCAGTATTTGGTTTAGTATTGACAGTGTAGGTAACTGAGGTACCTGGTATGAATATTTTTACCAGTCTTGATAACACATTATAGACAATATTGTATCAAATCTAATTTGCATTTCTATGACTACCAGTAAGTTAGCACATTTCCCCAAATGTTTGCTAGCTGGTTGTATTTCCTATTTTGTGAATTATCTATCCATATCATTGAATATCCACTGGGGCAACCCAGTTATGTTCAGGATGGCACCTCCCTGGCATTTTGAGAAGACAGAAGGATCCGCGGAGAGGAAGATTTTAGAGATACCAAGTGGGTGAGAGGTCAAGGGTAACAGGAGGGATCAGCCAGGCCCCTCTTGTTCTGGCATGTGTAATTCCACAAGCTGGTGTCCCTGCCCTCTCTGCAGCCACAGAGCTGCGTGGGTCCTTTGGTTTGGCTCCATTCATCCTGCGCCCGGAAGCAGCTTGACGGAAGGGCCCTGGGGAGGCCGAGGGAGCCAACTTCACACCTGCCTGAGAGGAGAGGCTCCCAGAGGCAGCCAACTAAAGGAGAAAAAAAAGAGCAACTGGGACTGGGACACGGGGTGGATGGAAAGAGCACAGTGATGGGTGTAGACAACACACATAGGCAAGGTTGGGGAAAGGGGCACTTCAGCTGAGGCAGGAAGGAGTTTTGGAGAGGGGGGAGGTGAGGGCAGGGAGCTGGAAGAACCGTGAGCACATAGGAACTGCATGGGCTGAGTGAAACATCAGGCATGTTGGAGACTAGACTGGAGAGATCGGAAGAAACCACAAAGGCCTTGAATGCCATGCTCAGGAGTTAAGCCTCATCTTTTAAGTCAGCATTTCCCAAAGTATGTGATGATTCAGAACACTAATTTAACAGGAGCTCAGTGGGGCTTTTGCTCAGAAAAATAAAAAAAGAAGAAAAAAGAAAGAAAGGAATGTGGAATCCTGTGGTTATATATGTTGTGAAATACCAGATTAAAGAATTTTAGCTGATGTTCCTACCAGAGCAGGGACTATGAATATCTCAGAGGGGATCTGGTCTGTAGCATTTCTGAAATGTATCTGACCTTTCCCCTCCCCTCCTGTAGGAGAAGTATCTCTCAGAATTGATGCATGGATCAGGCTGAGAATTTCCAATGTAAGTAAATGAGGTGCCAGTCTGTAGGTACAGTGAGTGACAGGAGCCAACCTATGTTCCGCCCTCACCTGCTTCTCGCTCCCCCACCTATGATAGCTGATCAGCAATGTGGTCACTTTCACTGAAACCCTATTTTTGTCACAACAGTACAATCACCTCTACACGCTAAGAATGAGCTATTAGGATGGATCTGTCTGTCCCCAGCCCAGACCCTCTTCAGTGATATACAATTCCTTCCACAAACAGCTAATGAGCCTTACTATGTACCAGCCACTGTCCCAGGTGCCTGGGAGACATGTACAAAGAGATCCCGCAAAACTCCCTGCCCTCATCATTGTACTAGAAGAAGAAAGCACTTCACAGTAATCGTAAAAGATACGGAAATGATATAGTGTGTCAGAAGGTGACAAGGCCTCTGGAAAAAGAACAGAGTGGTGAGGTTCAGGACCTGGGGCTGGGCGAGGCTTCCATTTTGCATCAGGTGGTCAGAACAGGCTCCATGAAGAAGGAGACTTTGGAGACAAAAATGGAAGGAGGTAAGCAAGTGGCCAAGCAGACATGTGAGGAACAGCTTTCCAGGCAAAGGAAACAGCCCGTGTAATGGCCCTCAGGTGGGACCTGCCCAGTGTGTTTCTGGAGCAGGAGACCAGCGTGGCTGGAGCAGATACCAGCACAGGCACGAGGGAAGGAAATTCGCAGACCAGAGAGGTAACAGGAGCCCTCAGCTCCATCCTGACCTGGAATCTCAGGATGCCAGAGGCAGAAGGGGAGACGGTATGATAACCGACCACTCTCTGGACAGATGAGAAAACGTGGTGGACAGGGTGGCCGGACTTCCCCAATGGACACTGGACTAGAACTGAGTTTCAGGACGGTCTTTCTCAAAACCAACTCTTGCTAGAGCAGATCTTGCCTAGGCTCGGTACAGGGTTGTGCTCCTCTCTCCGGACTTCACCACGACCACGACCACCACCACCAAGTGTCCAGGCAAGACGGCCCACGTGACCACAACAGCAGGGCTGGGAGACCCAGCTCGGAGTGGCTGCTGCAGCAGCACTTTCCACCAGGGGGCGCTGGCAGCCCGCACCGCTCCTCCCTGCGTCCCCGGAGCACCCGGTTCTGGGCTTCGGAGTGCGACCCACATCCCCGTGACCCTGACTCCCGCCCACCCAGCGTTTCCCTCCACCCATGCTTGCCCCTGCGCCTCAGTTTCTCTCTCTTCCCTCCTCCCCTGAGTATCGGGTGGAAGAGCCCAGCCCCCAAGAAGAGCCCTGAAAAAGGGACCCCAGCCTGGGTCCCGGGGCGGGAGAGGGAGAGGGGCTGTGAAAGGGTGGCCCGGGGCGGGGGAGGGCGGTGCGGAATGTGCACAGTCACCAGTGTTGTCTGCCCATCCTCCCTGGGGGCTGGCTCTTGCTCTCTCCCTGTTGTGTTTGCTGCCGAGGGGTCCCCAGGGGCTCATTTGGAGCCAGGGAACGGGCAACCAGGGGGGTAAGGGCAGAGGAGAGATTCAGAGAGGAGAGAGAGGAGCCGGTGTTGACTGTGAGGCCTGTGCCCGGCCGCTCCACAGCCCCATTCCCAGGGCTTATCACTTGCCAACAGCAACAGCCCCAGGAAGGGGAAACTGAGGCACCAGAGAAAAGGGCCAGCTTCCAGCTACCCTCCTTTCCTGCCCCTGGATGTCTCAGGAGGAGGCCACGTGTGGACTGTGCCCATGAACTTGCTCTTCTCTGGGCCCACAGTTGGGTTCCCATGAGGGCTGGGGAGGGTGGTGCTGCTACAGTCCCCTTATCACCCTGAGGATGCAGACACTGTGTGCCCAGCTACACCCAACTGGCACATATGCCCAGCTCAGGAGAGGGGAGACAGTCCAGACAGCCCCCACTCCACCCCTCCACAGAGTTTAAGGACAGGAAAAGCCAGGGCTGGGAGAGCAGGCAGGGGGCTCAGCACAGTGTCTCTCTCACCCCACTGCCCTCCAGCCCCCACCCTTCTCCCCTGGTTCCTCCGCCCCCTGACCTGTTTTGCAGGCTGAGAGACTTAAACCCCCATCCTGATAAGCAGAGGTCAGTGGGAGTCCCCAGCTGACTAGGGAAACGGCTCCTCCCCTGAACTTTGGTCTTGCTTAGTAGCTGGACAGAGGCCAAGAATAAGGTTTCCCCTCTCAGAGTCAGACTTCCTGCTGGCCTTAGGCTGGGGAAATCCCAGAAACTGCACTGCTCTGCCCCTCGGGGACACACAGCAGTCCAGGCCAGCGCAGGGCAGTGCTGTGCCCTCTTGAAGAGGCAGCAGGGTGCGGCTGGGGGGGAGAGCAGGGCTGAGGGGCCTCAGGGGAAGAGGTGGGAGGTGAGGGAGAGGGCTGAGGGGATACCAGGGGACGGGGCAGGGGAGTCAGAAGCCCAAGAGGGGGCCTAGTTCACCCCTTCCCTTCTTTCTTGAATACCAGGGTTTTGTCATTGTCAGCCGGCTCAGGGGAGACAGAGAGAGCTGAGGGCAGAGTGAGGAGGTGGGAGGGGAGACACCCATGCTCACTTGTCTGTCAGGAGCAGAGTGGGCCTTGCAGCCCAGGAGGAAGGGATGGTGGTGGCGTTCAGTTGAGGGAGGAGACAGGTGGCCAGGCCCACTGTCCGCACACGCTGGGTGCTGGGTGGTGGTGGTGCTCTCCTCCCACAGCCCGCGGGGTGGGAAGGAGCGAATGAGGAAGGAGGCGCTGGGAGTGGGGGGTGTCCACATGGCAGGGAGAGAAGGCAGCTGAGCTAGGGAACAGTCCTGGGCATTAGAATAGTTATTCTTGTCCTCGTTTCCCTAGAGATCTCACTGCAGCCCCTCACAGCAGCTGTGATCTGCTCTTCCTCCAGCACTCCTGCTGATGGATTAGGGGACCATGCCCAGAATCCCAGCCAAGGGCAGGAAGCCCCACCTTCCTTGCAGTCAGCAAGCCCCACCCCCATTCTCTTCCCCTTCAGTGCAGCTAACTGCTCCCCTCCTGGCCAAGCAGCCAAGCCTCTTCCTCCTCCTCCTCCTCCAAGGAGCTCTCCTAGACAGACCCCTCCCATCCACTCACTGCAGGGCTCCTCACCACCCTGACCAAACACTCTGCATTGCTAGGTGTTGATAGGTGGCTGTGTAAGTGTCCTAAGCACTGTGGTTTCCTGGGTGTGGCTCAGGTCTCTCCCATTAGTAGCAGCTCCAGGGCAGGATCTCAAGGTCAGGTCACAAGCCAGGTGGATCTGAAGGGGGTGGGGGAACTGCCAGGTGGATGTTTAAGCACATTATTCTAACCAGATGGCCTCTATCTCTATCAAAACCTGTCTGAATCTGACCTTCACATTCCCCCATCCCCCACTTTCTTCTCAATCCTAAACTGTCTGCTTCTCCCAACTTCCCATTCTCTGCCAACAGTTCCACATTCTCCTGTTCACCCAGACTTGAAACCTCAGTGTTGTCTTTAACTCTTTCCTCTGACACCCCAGATACAGGCCTATATCAAGTCCTGCTTTTGCTGGGGCTCTGACCCCAATCACCTTATTTCATTTCAAGTCAATAAACATTTTCTGGCACCTTCCAGGGGCTGGCTGATGTCAGGTGTTGGTACACAAAAGATGAGTAAGACACCAGCCTTGCTCTTGCGGGCGTCACCGCAGTATAAGCCAGACTATAGTAAGTATTATACTGGAAGTACAGAGGGCTTTGGAAATCGGAGGGATGGATTTCTACTTGGGGGTTGAAGAAGGCAGGCTGGACTGTTTTTGTTTCTCCTTCACAGAAGGAATGAAGCTCTGGCTCTCCAGGGGCTGGCTGGGTGGCCTTGGACAAGTTCCTCAACCTCTAAGCCTTTGTTTCCTCAACAACAATATGGTAATGATAAAAACCCTTGCAGAGTTTGAAGTGGATTAGCTGTAATAATGGCTAACATTTATTAGCTCTCGTTATGTACCAAGCCGTGTCTTAAGTGTTATATATGTATTGTGTCATTTAATCCTTGCCATTCCTATTCCCAGATGAAGAAACTGAGGCTCAGGGAGGTTAAGCGAATTGCTCAAGCTAGCCCAACTAATAAGTTTTTAATGGGAGACAGTGTTTTATAATCTGATTCTACTCACCCATGAAATTTCATCTTCCAAATAATTATAATAATGGCTACCTTTTTAAAAAATACTACTCTGTGCCTGGCTCTATGTCGATTGCTTTACTTGCATTTACTTCTTAGAACAACCCTGAACGGCAGATACTATTATATTTTGAGAAAATCGAGGCTCAGAAAGGTTAAGTACTGCCCAAATTTGGGCAGCTGGTTCCCTGGAGAGCCAGACTTAAACCTGAGTCTGTCTGACTCCCAAGTTCTCTCTTCTGCCCAGCACCCACCCACAGCTCAGCCCGTCTGGTCACCTCCCAGGTCCACACAATCACCAGGCTTGTTCTCCTTTCTTGCTTTGTTAAAACACCCACCCACTCTTCACATCACCTCTGAATTGCCCCTCCCCCTTTCCAATTCCTACCTACCGGTCAAGGCCCAGCTGAAATACCACCTTCCCTCAAGGGCCCGCATGCTAATTCGTTCAAGCCAACTCTGGCTTCTCTTCCTTCAGACAGCACTGAGCAAGTAACATTGCTGACATATATTTTGGCACTTGGTCATATATATATATTTTTTTTTTTTTTTTTTGAGACAGAGTCTCACTTTGTTGCCCAGGCTAGAGTGAGTGCCGTGGCATCAGCCTAGCTCACAGCAACCTCAAACTCCTGGGCTTAAGCAATCCTACTGCCTCAGCCTCCCGGGTAGCTGGGACTACAGGCATGCGCCACCAGACCCGGCTAATTTTTTCTATGTATATTTTTAGTTGTCCAGATAATTTATTTATATATATTTTTTTTTTAGTAGAGACGGGGTCTCTGCTCAGGCTGGTCTCGAACTCCTGACCTCGAGTGATCCACCTGCCTCGGCCTCCCAGAGGGCTAGGATTACAGGCGTGAGCCACTGCGCCCGGCCCGGTCATATTTAATTGACAGCGAAATTATATATTATTTAGCTTTGTCTTCTAATTATTGAATCCTTAGAAATCTTATATCCCTAATCAAAGTGCAAAACTCTTTGAGGGCAAGAACTTTGATTTTCCTTTTTTAGTCTCCCTCATGCCCTCAATCACTTAGCAGAGCGCTAGCACTCCGTAAGTGCTCATTAGATAAATAGAGACTTAAATGGCATTGAGGAGCCAGGAATTCCAGATTATTAGTCATGTTCATATCTTATCATATGGATGCATGGCTATACAATATGTTATCATGAATGTAGCACAAACCTGACCTGAAGGCAGCTCCCCACTGGACTTCTGGGAGCTGGAGGTCCTTCAAGGACAGATCAGCCAAAGGGCAGTTTTACCCTCCCCTTCCCAGTGCCAATTCCCTGGCTTCCCCTCCCTCCCTATCCTCCCTATATTAAGGTGCTCAGAGACTGACTGGGAGGAGAAGGAAAATGGTAGGGCAGGGAGGGTGTACAGAGGCTACTGACAGCACTGAAGTCTAGTGTGTCTGACCCTTCCCCCCAGGTCTCTGCAGTGACCCACGCAATCAGGCCTGGCACTGTGGGCCAGCAACCCACCCAGTCATATGGTGTCCTGTATTCAGACCTGCACTTGCTGTCACCATCTTGAAATTCTTAATTTTTGAACAAAGGACCCCACATTTTTATTTTGTACTCGGTCTCACAAATTATGCAGCCATCTTGCATGCAATCCTTTCTACAAAGCCCAAGCCCCCACAGATGAAGGTGAAAACACAGCCTGGTGTCTAACAGCCTGGGCTCCTTCCTGGCTCTGCCACTTATCAGTGATGAGGGACTCTGTGGGACAAGTTACCAAATCTCTCTCAACCTGCTCCCAGCTCTGTCTCAGTTTCACAGTTTCCTCAGCTATAAAGCGCAGACTCCCTTAGTGTTTCCTGGAGGGTCAAGAGAGAAAATGTGTGGAAAGAGCTTCGTGCACAGCATGGCACATAGTAAGCACTCAACAAATGGTGACTACTGTGAGTGCTACTGTGCTCATTGCTAAGGCAGGAGGGGCAGGTGGGAGTTGGGAAGAGCCAGAGGCTTGGTCTTGACACCAGAGGATTCATACCGGAGATCCAGAGATTCAGAGAAAGAAACAGGCCCTAGGAGTGCCTTCCTCCATTTTTAATTACCCTTTCCCTCCCTCCACTTTCCTAATCATACCTCTCCTGCCTCCCCGAGGACCTGTGCTCTATCTCAGACAATTTTCTTATCATGTCTTGAACATAAGCATTGCTTGCCTCTGCTTCTGAAGCTGCATAAAACATGTGCTCCTAGAATATCCTCTTACTCCTCCTCCCCAGCTCATGCCTATCACCTCCTCTCGGAAGCCTTCTTTGACCAGAGCCTTCTCTCTTCTACCTCTCCTGGATTCTGGAGCGGCATTATTCTGCAGTTGCTCTAGCCTTGCTTAGTCTTGCTTCCTGCCTTCCCCTACTCACTTAGAAGAAGCAGATGCCATGTCCCCAACTAGAATGTAAATGCCTGAGGCCAGATACCCTGACCCCTTTGAAATTCTGCCCACCACATGAATGCCTCCTTCCCAGTTGGGAGCCATGTGTGAGCCCACTTCCCCGTGCTCAGTTTCTGTCTTTGTCAAAGATAGTAGAACACACCTGCCCCTTGTCACCTTCTCAGCGTGGTGGACTGTAACCACTCAGAAAAGAAGGTTGAACTTCTGGGAATTGGGGTTCCAGAGAACTGCAATATAATCATTACTTATATGTGCTTTGGTCCTCATCAATATGGATGAAGGAAACATCGTTCTGCAGTAGAAAAATCCCTCAGAAAAAGAGCCAGGAGAGCCAGCATCTGAATTCCAGCTCCACTGCTGACATGGTGGATGACCTGAGCAAAAAACTTCTCAGTGACCCAGTTTTTCTGAATTTGGTTCTGAGTTTGGGGGAAAGTGCCTACACATCCCAGGCTGTGTATGGTTGGCCCCTCCAAGATACCTTGGGCAGAACTTTTATTTGTCTTCTTATGATTGAATGAAAATGGAGCTAGCTCTGAGCAAAACTGTGACGTTCTGGAAACTGTTTTGCAGTCCTCTTTCCAATTCTTTCAGCCCAGGTCCCTTCTTCCATCTTTCAATATTCAGTGGGAAGAGAGAGGAGGTCCTCCCCTCCCAAATATTTCCCTAAATTTTTTTGTCTAAACATGAAACAATTGGTATAGTAGAGTCTACTTTTACAGAAGGTGGAGAGTTTTAGTCAATTGCCCTTCCTAGGTCAACTGAATTTGGGCCTTTAATCAGTAACAATGGTGATTGACTGGATTCCTCATTCTGATAACTGTCTCTGAGACTGTTTCAATGGAGATCATGGGGAGCCCTCCTTATCCCTGAAGTTCCCTTGTGACCACTCAAACTATTGTAAAGAAATCTCATTTTGTCCTTATTCTGTTCTGTTACCTGTTGCTATACATAAACCAACATTTAGCTGCCTAAAACAAAAACCAGTTTATTATATCTCACAATTTGTAGGTCAGAAATTTGGACAAAGCTCAGTTGGGCAGTTTTTCTGCTCCACATGGCATTGGTTGGAGTTACCCAGTAGCATTTAGCTGGTGGCTCAGCTGGGCTGGACAGTCCAAGATGGCTTTACTCATATGACGGACACCTTGCCTGAGATTGCAGAAAGGCTGGACTTAGTTGAGTACTTTCCTTCTCTATGTAGTCTCAGGGTCTGTGCATGTGCTTTCTCTAGTGGGGAAACTAAACGTCTTAGATGGCAGCTCAGGGTAAGAGAGCAAGGTGGAAGCCACAAATCCTCTTAAAGGGTCGGCCCAGAACTCACACAGCATCACCTCTACTGTATTCTGTTGGTCAAAGTCATCAAAGGACAACCAAAATTCAGGAGAAGGGAAAGCAGATCCCGCCTCTCAAGGGAGGCACATCAAAGAATTCACGGCCATGATTAATCCACCACACAGGGTGATCCAGTGGGGACTCAGAAGGAAAGATGTGTGAGAGGGGAAGGGGTATACCTCGGATGAAGAAGGCTAGGGAGAGTTTCCTGATATGAGGGCTGAAGTTTCAGACTTGGCTAAGATCCCTGAAGAAGGTTGTAAACACTTCAGCCTCCTAGATATCTTCCTTCCCTATGCCCCACACCTAGCTTGACTTGATCAGGTCCCAGGAGTTGCTCTCACTGGATAATTCAAAATCCAGCCTGTGGTCTAGAACCCACTTACCCAAACACCTAACCCTCCTCTCGGATCTGCTACCCTTGATCTCCTAACAACTCCTGTCTTCTCCTTTTGTCCTAAGGAATCCAGACCTTTCTCCCTTTAGCTTTACTATCTCCCCAGACTGGTTTCTCTAACCAATGTGGTCACCTTCCATTTAATAAGCACTTACTTTGTACCAAAGTCTGTGCCAAGTGCTTTATATGCATTTTACAGATGAGGAAATTGAGACCCAGAGAGATACAATACACCCAAGATCAAGCGGTCCAACCCAAAAGTCCAGGCTATAAGCACAATGATATCCATCTTCTCATGTAATTATCTACTACCGTTTACAGTAACCACCCATATCCTTTTGCCTGGGCCTTATATCCTGGGCTCCCACAGTGAGTGTTGGGGGCTGAAAGCCCCCCAACATCCTATGAAGGACCCCTTTAGGTGGCAGGGGAGGGGAGGAAGAAACTCAGGGACCCTAAATCCTTAAAGGAGAGAATGTAAGAAATTTCTGTTGAAAAGTTACAGTCAAGGTTTTTGTCTTAATTTATATCATGGTATGTGGGTTGGTGGTGAGGATAAATCTGTATATGATATGATAAAAAACTGATCACAAATAGATAAGAGAACTAACTAAGCAGGAAGAGTGAAAACTAAACCATTCATTTGGTGGTATAAAAGCACTGTAGTTACACTCCCTTAACTGGAAGTTAAGCTCTGACAACTTCAATTCTGTGGAATGCGGCACCAAATCCGGAAGTGAAAAAGCCCTTTGAGCACCAAAAATAACTGACACCAATTGAACCAAAGCCAGGTCCTTAGGTCCCCACGTAGAGCTTCACCACGTTACACCAGACAAAATATTTAAGAGGTTTGACCTCTGGTTTCCCAGCCCACGGCCCTTGGAGAACAAAGTGAGGTGTGGGTGAAAGGCCTTCTAGAGAGCATTTTGAGAGCAAAGGGACAGCAAACAACCTAACTGCAAAGGACAATAGGCCCCAAAAGTAGACAAGCATGGTGTTGTATGTCACTTCACTTTAGAAAAAGTATCACAATACCTCCTTGTATTGTGCCTGATGCTTTACCAAGCCCTTCCACACACATTATCTCATGGCAAGCCTGTGACAGCGGCAGCCAAGAAGTAAACAAATACTCAGAGAGGCTTAGTTACTTTTCCATGACCACACAGCTTAGCAAGTAGTGGAGCTGGGAACAAACCTGGATCACATGAGGTCTAACGCAGGGCCCTTTCCTCTCTACACCATGACTTGGTCCTTTCCTCTACACCATGACGCCTCTCTTTCTCACGATGATGACCATGAGTCATCGAGAAAAGGTTAGTTTATGTCTAGCAAACTCTGTTGAAGAAGATAGGGAAGTAAGTGGTATTTTTTTTAATTTTTCATAAAAATTATAAAAATAGTTTGGCATTCAGGATAAAGTTCAGCTTTCTATTCTCAGCTACATTATAAATTACAGTCATTTACCTTTTACTCCTAATAGTCGTATAGCACAATACTGTTGATGTGCAACATCTTCCAAGCATGCCTCTTGACTTTTCTGGCATTGGTCAGTCCTCTCCATTTCTATCCTACTACCTTAATTCTATTCCCTCCTCTCTCCCCGAACGTTCATAAAGTTCCTGATTGGAATCCTGCCTCCAGTTTTGACCCCTCAAATTTATCCTCCACTCACATCATTCTGACAAAACCAACAGGGAAAAAGTCACATTCCTTAGTAGCAATCGATAACTCACTCCACTTTCCACCCCCGGCCAACCTCCACAGCCTTGTGTCTTGCCACTCCAGCCCCATGCTCGGGCCCCTCGACACCAAAGGCTTGTAACCACTAAATTTCTCCCGCATATCTGGTAGCCGCTGCTCTTGTTACTATCCTCTCTGCATGAAATGCCATTTGTGTAGTCCTTTACTTGATTAATTTCTGCATATCTTTAAAGACTGAAGCTTAGTTGTCACCTAGACACCTCTTCTTGGTGTCCCTGCGATACCACAATGCCTCTATCCTTGCATGTATCCATTAAAATGCTTGCGGTTGTGAGATACAGAACTCTCACACCTAAAGCAGCTGAAACAACAGGGGTTTATCATCTCTTCACAAGATGTCTGGAAGTAGAGGCTTCCAGGGCAGGCTTAGTGATGTCAGGGTTCTAAGTCAGCCTCTCTGCAATTCTCTTGGCCCTTCTGCAAGGTGACTGCAGCAGCTCCACACTCACATGATAAC
Organism: Lemur catta; assembly: GCF_020740605.2. NCBI lineage: Eukaryota > Metazoa > Chordata > Mammalia > Primates > Lemuridae > Lemur > Lemur catta. The sequence continues at coordinate 30,309,472 of NC_059130.1, read as the reverse complement.
ATTCAAAATCAGGCAATTATTGGCTTGCTAGGGCTGCCATAACAAAGTATCACAGACTAGGTGGCTTAAACAACAGGAATTTTGTTTTCTCACAATTCTGGAGGCTAGAAGTCCAAGATCAAGGTGTTGGCAGGGTTGGTTCCTTCTGAGGCCTCTCTCCTTGGCTTATGTTCTCACACGGTCCTTCCTGTGTGTATATCTGTGTCCAAATGTCCTCTTCTTATAAGATCACCAGTCATATTGGATTAGAGTCCACCCTAATGCCCTTATTTTAACATAATTATCTCTTTAAAGATCTAATCTCCAAATATAGTCACATTTTGAGGTACTGGTATTTAGGACATATGAATTTTAGGGGTACACAAATCAGCCTAAAACAGAAAAAGATTTGGGGATTGGAGTTCCCCTCTGGGAATCTCTCTTTTCAGGTGAAAAATCTTTCCCAGAATTCTTCCAGTAGATTTACAAATCAGGATTTAGTAACCTGCCCTTTTCCCAGTTACAAGGAAAGCTAGGAAAGCATTCTCACTTTTATAATAGGAATAGGGCTCTGGAAGCCAGAAAGAAAGAGCTGGGAATGACTACTGGGTAGGTTACCAAACTGTCTGTCACACTTTGCTCCCACATTGTGTCACAGTGGTCTGCTTACGTGTCTACCTCTCTCATTAGTTTTTTGAAGCAAAGACCAGTGTTTCAATCATCTATGTACCCCTAGTGAAGTGCAGCACAGTGCGTGGCTCATATCAGGTGCTCAATCAATATCTGTTGAAGGAATGAACAAATAGAATTTAATGAACTAGATGAACCCGTTTGTGTTATATTTGATTACAACATTAAACTCTGTTCGTATGTTTGGCTTGCGTAGTCTGTGGTTCACACCTTTAAATCATTGTCGGGAGTATTGTTAATAGAACTGTTATTACAGTCAGAGGAGACCAAACTCCATGAGCTTTGTCTCCCCAAAGCCAGGCATAGTGAATGGTATATAGTAGCTGCTGAATGAATTTTTATGGAATGAATAAATAAATAATGGGTAAGCGAATAATTACAATGTAAAAAATGCTTTGAAAAATATCATATTACAGATCTAAGAAGTTATTCTGTTTTCTAAAATGTGTCTTCCAGAACTGGGCATCCGTTCTGTTCTGTTGGTACTTGCAAAAGTAGTATATCAGCAGGTATTTATATCACCAGGCCATTTCCACTCTAATAAAGAATGATCCTGATGAACTTGGCCAATAGGCCTGTAAGGCTGTGTTATGCTCAGAGCAAGTTCAACTGAGAAATAAAGATACACGAATAATTATAAGATTGAGTTGTTTGAAATGGTGTTTGATTTAGGTTCTGTAGAGTTGCAGGAAGCCTATCACAAATCCACACCAGGTACATCTGAATTCTAGCATGTGTCTGTCACTCTTCTCCACAAAATCCCACATATCTGACCTTCCATGTTCTGCAGAATAGGGAAGAACCAAGCACCCAACTAATGAGCAGCATTAGTTGTGAGGGTGACTGATTTGGTGGTGGTTCCACAAATTCTGGCCACTACCCCCATGATTTGCATTGAATTCCTACTTCTCTCTGCTTCAAGTTGAGAGGACTCAGGCAGGTAAGGTGTGAATTACAGGGAGTAAATGAGAAGCAGGGAAGGCAAAAAAAAAAAAAATCAAAGTTGCCACAAGTAACCAGGTTCCCAGAGGCAGTGTACTTTGGCACCATGAGACAAACTGTGTAACTGAGAATTGAGTCTTCTCTCCCCCTATATCAGACCCAAGGGACCCTTGCTTCCCTCACACGGTTCAAGTAATGAGGTTCAATTAAAACGTTCAGGTTCAATTAGTATTTCAGGGCTTCAAGAGCAGTCTCAGGGCAAAATATTTTCCACGAGGAACTTAAGAGAAACTAGCACTGTTCTGGACCAGACTGGCATGCAGGGGCAGGAGAAGACTTGGTCTGCAACCAACATCTGCATAATGGAGAAGCTAGACAAGATGCCACTTGTGTGTGTGCTTTTGCAGTGCCTGTTCTCTGTGCCCCAGGTGATTTCCTAACAGCCAGGAGAAGGAGGTGCATGCTAGGGTGTTTACCTTATAAGTTTTGAGTTTTTCTTCTTTCCTTAGAATAAAGCACTGGAAGCCCAGATTTCTGCTGCAAAATCAAGACCTGTTACTATAATGGTGGGGATTTTTTTTAAATCGTGCCAATGAACCTGGTCTTCACACATTACTGCAATCGCATTAGCCAAGCCCATTACAATAATCTATTGTTGAGAGAAAAATATCCTGGCAATACATGTATCTAGAAGTTCCGCCTTCTGAATCGATGCCAAAATATGATAGATTCCCAGTTCCTTATGATGCCCAACTACTGTACATGAACTCCCACTCCCCTGTCCCTGCTGCCAACATAATGACTAGCTTTACTTTGATGTTCTCTGATTTCCACAGTGGCTTTAACTCTCTGCCAGAGTCTTACACACTAAGCACTCTGCTATTTGGAATCCCATTACCTGCAATGCTTCTAACTGGCATCCCACAGATCAAAGGTACAATAATTGACAAGACACTACAAGATCTTGCAGTGACTTCTGAACCATTTAGAAAATATTTGATTTATGATAGTTTAATATTGGTGTTTTAATGTATTCTGCAGAAGTTGTTTTCATGCTTGCTCCAAGTAGTCTGCCTATCAAATTATATAATAATACATTCCAATAAATCAAGATGATATAGACTGACTAGAATGAATAAAAGACCAAACCCAACAAAATAAAATTGACAGGAATTAATGTAATTAATGTAAAGTCTGCCATTTAGGTTTAAAAACTACTTAACAGAAAAAACCTGGGTTAATAGTCCTTATGAGAAAGCCATGAAGATTTTGACTATCAACTCAGCAGTATTCAATGGCCTCTGAAAAAGTCAACTCTATGCAAGGCCATCTTTAAAAAAATAAAATAAAAAGAATATCCAAATCAAAGAGGGAACAGTTTCACTTTATACTTTGCTAGTCAGACCAGGTCTAGGGAAGATCGTGTTTGGTTATAGAAGCCACATTGAAGAGAAAGGAAACTAAGTATGTTTCTTCTGGCAACTCTGGCATAACACCTGTCTTCAAATAGCTAATGGGTTGTCACATGGAAGAAACATTAAATTTAATCACATAGCCACAGCACCCAGAACTAGGAGTCATGGGAAGAAGTGTCCATGGAACACATTTCAGCTCCATATAAGGAAGAACCTTCTATGATTACGGTGATCTAAATGTAGAACTTGGATGAAATTGGGAAGGGGCAAAAGAAGACTTCTGAGCTATAGTAATTTCTATTCTTTGCCTGGATGGTAGGTACTTATGTGTTTTGTTTTATTATTGTTTAACTGATCTACATACATTTTTATATACTCTTTTGTAGGTATGATATATTTTACAATGAAAAACATTGACCATGTTGTTAGGCAAAGTAGTAAACTCCCCATTATTGTGGGGCTTCAAGTGGCACTGGATGGGAAGGTGAGACAGGTGACTTCTGACATTCATTCCATCACTGAGTTTCTACAAGTCCTTAAATACATGGGCAATTATTAAAGCAAAGTTCTTCTAAAATATTTTTCAAGTAATAGCCTTTTAATTAACTTGATTTGAAGCCTCACTCCACTGTTCAGTACAACCATTACTAGAATTTGTTACACTATCATCCCCACGTCTCTGTTACAGTGATTATCATTTTTATTGGCCATCATATAATGAGAAGTAGACACAGCCTCTGCCTTCTTAGGATGACAAATGATATGGACAGTCATAAAGAGAACACAGTGAGAGCCAGATATGAACAATGAATAAACACAAAAGAAAGCAAAAAGGTTTATGTGGTAAGCAGGTCAAGACTTCACTTACAGGGCCGGGTGCAGTGGCTGACGCCTGTAATCCTAGCACTCTGGGAGACCGAGGCGGGCGGATTGCTCGAGGTCAGGAGTTCGACACCCGCCTGGGCAAGAGCGAGACCCTGTCTCTACTAAAAATAGAAAGAAATTATATGGACAACTAAAAATATATATAGAAAAAATTAGCTGGGCATGGTGGCGCATGCCTGTAGTCCCAGCTACTCGGGAGGCTGAGGCAGGAGGATTGCTTGAGCCCAGGAGTTTGAGGTTGCTGTGAGCTAGGCTGACGCCACGGCACTCACTCTAGCCCAGGGAACAAAGGGAGACTCTGTCTCAAAAAAAAAAAAAAAAGATTTCACTTATAAGAGTGGGGAACTAAGCTAGGCCTTGGAAAACACATTCTCGACAGGTTAACACCAGACGAAGCCAAGCTTCTGCTCCAATTAACTTCAGCAGACTTCCTGGAAGAAGTGAGCCTTCAGAAATATATAGATTCTGGCAATCAGCGTTTGGTTAGGGGAATCTTTCCCCTGGGCTGCCAAGGGGAAAAATAGCCTAAGTGGTCATTTCCTCATGTTCTCCAGTTCTGTTCCTTCATGATCGCTCACTACCCTCTCCACTGTGCTGATTTGAGAGAGGGGAACCAAGACCAAAAAAAGGGAAATGAGAGGAAGGGTATTTGTGGACTGTGATGGACATGGAATTGGGGAGAGTCCTTGAGTCCCCAAGTCACTGCTAAATAAACAGCCAGGCTCCCTGCTTCTTCTGGCTAAGCCGTAACTTTGGGCAAAGTTACTTCTGCTTTGGACTCATTTAACCTTTAATCTGGGGATCCCCAATCATGTTACTGACATTAATTCCTCTATCCTCACAAAAACCTTGGGTTGATGGGAAAAATAAACCAAAACACAAGATCTTATGAGCTACTTAAAGTCCAATGTGATAACATGAAAATAATATTTAGTCGGTTTATTCCCTTATAATAATTTATCTTCATTTTAATAAAGGGGAAACTGAGTCACGAAGAGTGGAAATAAGTCAATTTTATATATGCCCTTCAGTGTTTGATTTCATCAATATCAATAATGTTTTAAAATTATACTATTTTCTTCCTGGAAATTCTTACATTGGTCATTTTATCAATGTGGAAACTGAGGCACAGGGTGATTAAAATGTGCCACCTTAAGCTAGGCTTCATAAAATAGTGCCTATATAAGAAATACAAGTGGTTGGGTGTGGTGGCTCACGCCTGTAATCCTAGCACTCTGGGAGGCCGAGGCGGGAGGATCATTTGAGCTCAGGAGTTCGAGACCAGCCTCAGCAAGAGCGAGACCCTGTCTCTACTAAAAAAATAGAAAGAAATTAGGTGGATGACTAAAAATATATATATAAAAAATTAGCCGGGCATGGTGGCACATGCCTGTAGTCCCAGCTACTCGGAAGGCTGAGGCAGGAGGATTGCTTGAGCCCAGGAGTTTGAGGTTGCTGTGAGCGAGGCTGACACCACGGGACTCTAGCCCCGGCAACAGAGTGAAACTCTGTCTCAAAAAAAAAAAAAAAAGAAAGAAAGAAATACAAGAACTGTAATTCTCAGAGCAAAATTCTTTTTTCATTAGATTTCTACCCAAGTTTGAAACATTAAATCTACTCAAAGTTTGTGAAATTAGGTGATAACTACTGTAAAGCTTGAGTTCTTGATACCAAGAACAGTGTGGGGTCTGGGATGGCAGCAAGAGTAATCATAATCCTTGACCTCTGTAAAGGATTTCATAGTTTACAAGCACTCCACAGCTGCTATTACACTCTGTTCTCATCAAGGACATCAACACTGTCCCCTTTTAGAGATGAGGAGGCTGGAACTCAGAGGTTAGTGGCTTGTCAAAGAACAGAGTTAGCCAAGGCCAGAACTGGGACTGAAACTCAGGTCCTCTGAATCCAGGTTAGTAAGAACAAACTTTGGGGAAAAGAGGTCACCATCCTTTTACTAGGAGACTTAGAGGAGACTGAAGGAGGAGGGGAAGAGGCTAGTAAAGTCAGCATGTCAACCCATATGATAGCAGAGAAGAAAATTATCATCACTAGGCATTTCAAATGATGACACGGACTGGTCTGGGCCTACTGACTGTGGCTGTAATCTCTGAGGGCCTGCAATCTAAGACAAACACACTAGGAAGAACAAACATGTATATGGCACACAGAGGACAGAATAAGAACGGTACTCTACCACAAGAGAGGAAAACATTTATATCGTATCATATACATGTCCAGGTAAGTTTAGGGTTTAGAGAATTTAAGTGTATAAATGAAAATGGGAGCAATAAAGAAGCACAAACAGGGAAGAAGCACACACACGCACACACACCTCAATCCAAGAAGAGTTTTTTGGAAGAAAAATAAATTTTAGGAGTTCTTTCTTTTCTCTTTAATATAAGAAGCAGTGGAGTAGCTGTGTTGTGACAGTGGAGTCGAGAGTGTGAGATTTAGAACAGAAACTTATCCTAGGCATATGGAACAATTATAAAGATGGGTGGGAAGAGGGTAGGAGGGTAGTGTCAGTGGACAGAAAGGGCTTTGAGCAAGTGGAAATTCAAGAGAGATTACAACCTGTCCTGACTCCTGTGCTGTGTCTAAGTGTTTCCACCCCCATGCTTTCAGAAAACTCATGTTATCCCTATTTCAGGAACATGAAGAATCTCCACGTTGTGAAAGCCTGTTTGCAGCAGATGGAGAAGGCAGCAGTACTGTGGTGAAGGAAATGGTGGATAGGGGCCTTGGGCATGCTGGGCAAGAAGTCCCTAGGCATCCCAATCTCCCCAGATGCTACCACCACAGGAGAGGTTCCCAGCACACAACTCATTTATCTGGATCCACTAATTGTTAGGGAATTTCCAATTTGCTTCATCAAACCCAAATTCACCTGTTGAGTTTCATGTCAGTGATTAGATTCTCAATGTAAAAACTGTTGAGTTCTGCTGGGATATAAACATTTCTCAATATATCAATTCAAACTCCAGCCAGATAGACAGACCTGTTTACCTCTGCTTATTGTGTTTACTCATGTCATCCTTTGTGACCTTAATTAGTCAGAGAAGCAGCAGCAAAGAACCACTAGGAGTCTGGGTTGAGTAAAAATATGCAGAAAGAGTCCCTATACTCTGGTTTCTGGCCCTTTGTAGGACAAGTATCCTTCGAGTTGACAGTGCTGGCTCTAACCATGACCATTTGAGCTATGAGCCAAAGGTTAGCAATTTCAGACTTTGAAAAGAAACTGCTCATTCCCAAACACCCTGGTTTCTGAGTTGACACAATTGCTAAAATTTGCAGGGGTGATATGAGAATTTGAGGATTCTTATGATAATGATTTGTATGATTATTATTTTTGCCAACATTTACTCACCTGCCATACTTACAATGTGCCATCCTCTGTTCTAACTACTCCTATATATTAACACATCTAATACAACCACACAAGTAGATACTATAGATATTATGTTCGCACTGATGAGAAACTGACACAGAGAAATCACTGAACCAAGGTTACAAAGCTAGTAGTTGAAGGCACAAGGACCTAAATACAATTTCCATCATTTAGCTAATAATTTTAAAGGAATGTCAACCAAACATCCGACATTTACACGTAAGACATTGTTGAAATCTAGGTACTATGCAGAAGATACAAAGAATATATACAGAAGTTCCTATACTCAAAGAGCTAATGAACTAGTTGGAGGTATCAGTAATCCTCTCTATGGCACTTAAATTTTGTTCCTTATCTTATTCACCTAAATAGTAGGATTTTCTAACTAGAAAAGACCTCACATCATCAATGTTATTATCCAGGAAGGACAGGAAGACACCATTGGTGACTTGCTTTTAAATAGGTAAGGTAATTTCAGGCCAAAGAGGACCAACTTTTAATTAATTTATCAACAGCTAGAGAATGGCTAGTAGCATATCCAAAATGGAAGCCAGCTTTTGTAACAATTCATGTTGATATTTCCATGTTCTAAATGGAAGAAGGGATGAAAAGATGTTTTTCTGTCAACCAGGCTAGAGTGCAGTGGCACCATCATAGCTCACTGAAGCCTCGAACTCCTGGGCTCAAGCAATCCTCCTGCCTCAGCCTCCAGAGTAGCTAGAACTACAGGCATACCACCACGCCAGCTAATTTTTAAATTTTTTGTAGAGGTGGAGTCTTGCCTTGATGCCCAGGCTGGTCACAAACTCCTGGCCTCAAGCGATTCCAGGCCTACCAAAACGCTGGGATTAGAGGTGTGAGTCACCGCTCCTGGCCTGGAAAGGTGTTATTAGAGCAATGGTACAAAACAAAGTTTTGAACCATTTGATTAAAATTGATCTTCAATTCTCCTTCAATCCCATCTCCCTCTTCACCTCCTCACACTTATTTAATTCCAATTTATTTAACATTTACTGATCCCCACTCCTTCCTTTCTTCTGCCTCTGGAGTGAAACCAGGCCTGGACACCACTCAGATTTGCTGGGGTGGTGGGGGGATAAAGTTGAAATGCTATGAGATCCTTTATCGTTAATGAGCCTTAAAAGAAGGGGGGAGGGAATGCTTTGGACAAGGTATTTGTAATTGCTCGAGCAGAGAAAAAAGGCAAAGGAAAAGGGGGAGATCCGTTTGAATGACTTAGGGAAAAGACTTGCAAGCTGCTTTGATTAAGAAAGATTAAAACTAAATGCAGAGGGACAGGGACAAGCGGGGAAGCGGTCATACTCCTAGTCTTTACAGAGAGGAAATGCCAAAACAATGTGCTTTAGAGAAAGCCTTGCAGCTTCTTGTATACGTCTATCAAAGATCCCTTTCTTAGAAGCCTTAAGTTTGAGGGTCCTCTCTTCCCATTGTGAGGGCTCCCCTCTCTAAGTCTCAGGGCTGATTTCTGGAGACAAAGGAGTCTCCTCTCTGCAGAAGGGGGCGTACCCCGGAGCCTGGGTCCTTCTTGCGGGGGACGGAGGCCAGTGCGAGGACCCCTTCCGCGGCAGGTGGGCCCCTGGCGCAGCACCTCGCCCCGCGGACTCGGTGCCGCAGCACAGCGCCGGCCTGGCGTGGGAAGCGCGCGGAGGCCAGCGCCCCCTCGTGCCGCGTCACCCCTCGGAGTCCGGCGGACCCAAGCCCAGCAGCCGCGCTGGGCCGCCCGCCCGCCGCGAGCGTGCGTAACGTGCCCCCGCAGCGTGACGCATGCGCCGTGTCGGGGCGGATGCGCGGGATGCGCCGCGGGAGGAGCGCGCAGGGGGCGGAGTGCGGGAGGAAGTCGGCGTCTGCTGAAAGGAGAAAGGAGAGGGAGACGCGGCTGGGTGCGGCGAGGTGAGGCTGGGAGCCGACGGGAGGGCGCCTCCTCCTCCCCCGCCCTTTCTGCTGAGGATGGAAGTGACGAAAGCAGCCGAGGAGGTCACTTCCTGCTGGGGTGGATGAGGAGGAGCCGGAGACGCCGCGGACGAGACCGGACCGAAGATTGACCGTGCCGGGGAGAGGTGAGTCCCGGCCTTGCCCCGGCCGTCGGGCCCTTCTGGGCCGGACCCCGGACTCCGGCGGAGACGGCGTCCCTGGGGTCCGGGCGGCTCGCCCGGCCGCGTACCAACCCAGCCGGGCCTCACCCGGGGCGGGGGAGGTGGGGGGCCCCGTGTCTGAGGGGCGACTGGGACTCTGGGCAGCGTTCGTGCGATGGCTCCGCGGAGTCCCGAGGCCACGGGGTAAGGGAACCCTGGCCAGGAGGCGAGTGGAAAGGAAGCTCTGATGGCTGTGGAAGCCGATACCGGGAGCTGCTTCAGGAGATCCGCACGCCGCACTGTGCATGCCTCACTTTGGGGGGAATGGTCGTGATCTGAGGAAGGACTGGGGACCTGAGGTTTGCAGAGATGAGACGAGTGGCCCCACTTGGACGGACCGTCTTCGTAGTGAATTTGTGAAAGGCATGTAGAGGCGTCTCCTGAGAAGGTGGGGGGCGTTGTGGGGAAAAGCGAGGAACGGGAGTGTCAGGAGAAGGCTTCCTGGTCAGATCGTCGTTGCAACGGGGTTTGGACCTCAGTCGTGCTGGTTGAAGGGCATTCCTGTGGCAGGGTAAAGGCCCCTCGATCCGGCAGAGCAATCTAGGAATTACAGTCCAGGGTAGCTTCCTGGAGCCGTGGGGAAATTAGTGTTTTTCCTCCCTCATTGTCACTGGGATAGGAGAGGAAGCTCCTGCCTCAGCCCTGGTGCCTTATTATTGTATATCTTGTTTGTGTATTTCTGCGTTCCATGTCTGTTTGTTTTTTCCTTCCTTTATCATATTTATCTTGTCCTCGGCCCCTGGTGGCTTTATAGACTGAAACTTGCTGGTTTCCTTAATGTGTATGGTAAGACAAAATTTTAAAGGATCTAGAGGACTCTTAGGTTAGATGAAATTTACAGGATTAGGAATTTGTCCCCACCCTGGGGCGACTGAGGCACCTACATTCCCTCCAGACTTCTGGCAATGTGGGTGCTAAGGGCCTGTCATCTACACTGAAGAACAATGAGGGTAGATGTGCCCTCTCCCGCCCCCATGTCCCTCTGGCAGTCTCACCTCTCCCTCCTTTTTTCTAAAGAATTGACTGACTCAAAGCTGCTTGCTGCTAGGAACAGGAAATTTATTGAGGAACTGCAAATCTGGATGGAATGAATTTAGATCTCAGCAAGACTCCCTCCACTCATTGGCCAGAAGGTCCTCAGAAATGCTTGCTTTTTTCCCCTTCCTGTTAAAGGGGGAAAATGTAAAACTTTTCTCAAAAAGACCTTTGAAAGTGTGTGTGTGTTTCTTGTATCGAGTAGCTGCACATATGGTGTGTTTACTTCCTGTATCCCAGGGTATTTTTCAAGGGGGAGGGGGCAGTTTCTGACTGGGAGGAGTTTTCCTCCTCCCATCTCACATAATTCAGTAAAATAAATCAAAATCAGATGTTCATTCTTCAGTGGGAATTAGATGGATTTGGATTTTTTTTCACTCTTTAAGCTGGTACATCTGGGTCAACTCAGGCTTGTGTATTTTGGCATCTGGGCTTGTCTAGTAATAGAAGACAAACTGTTTGACTTGTTTTGGCTGCCTTTTTGGACCTGTTTCACTGTACCCTTTTTTTTTTTTTTTAAACATTCGAAGGGTTGGTCAGGAGGAAGAAAGCAAATATTAAAGACAGTGTTTATGCTCTGTGGTTTAAAGTCAGGTGAGAGATAATTATGGCTTTTGAAGCTGATGACCTGAGGCCCATCATTTGATGACTTAGGGATTAGCAGTTTGGAGGTGACATGTTTGAAAGAAAGAGGGTTGCATGAGGAAGGAAAGACAGGGAAAAGAAGTTTGAGAAAAGGCTGCGCTAGAAAACCTTGGGAGGATAATAAACAAAGAGCATCTTAAAGTAATTGTGTGGCTTGTGTCTCTCAGCAGGAGGGTGAAAATGAAAGCGGGCTGTAGCATCGTGGAAAAGCCAGAAGGAGGTGGAGGTGAGCAAAAGTTGATCATCTCTGATGCACCTGGAATGTCCCTCAGTGCTTCTTGTTCTCTTCACTTGTGCTCTGTTCTCAAATGCCAGACCATGACTGACGGTGGATACTGCTGGGACAGTTGTAGACTTGTTTCTTGTAGATGTATATTTAACATGTCTGGTCACCACACCCACATCCCAAGCTTTAGAGTCTCTTCTCTGTTAGAGACGCAATTTCAACTTCGGGGTGAAGAATTTTAAGCTGTATTTTCCTAAAACAGTAGTTAATCTTTCTTGTTTTTTTCGCTTTGGAACTTTCATGCCCTCATAGAAAGTAGGTGTGTGATTCAGTAATGTATGAAGGGTAAGAGATTAGGACACCTGGGTGCTGCTGCCCAACTCTATCAGATTTAATGATTGCTACAAGGATTGGTAACTTCCCTGCTTTCCTCTTCCCTGCTGTGGTTAGTCCAAGCTGACCGAAAGGGTGTTTATGGCATGTTTGCAAAGCACTTCAGAGTTTCTGACCAGTGGAATGTAGAGATGGGGGTGCTGATATGCATGTACCTAGCTCCTGATTACCTTGATCTTGCCCTTTTCACATTAAAGGCTATCAGTTTCCTGACTGGGCCTACAAAACAGAGTCGTCCCCGGGCTCCCGGCAGATCCAGCTGTGGCACTTCATCCTGGAGCTGCTGCAGAAGGAAGAGTTCCGCCATGTTATTGCCTGGCAGCAGGGAGAGTACGGGGAGTTTGTCATCAAGGATCCAGATGAGGTGGCCCGCCTCTGGGGCCGCAGGAAATGCAAACCACAGATGAATTATGACAAGCTGAGCCGGGCCCTCAGGTAAGGGAAAGGATTCCCAAATCTGTGGTGTTAACAGATTGGAAGGAGACTAAGTACTTTAGTGAATGTTAGATAAAAAGGGTATCAGGTGATAAGAGACTACACTATCTTAGTGAATAATGTGTGGCTTTAAAGTGGGAGTAGAAGAGCTGTTGAATCTGAGTAGCATAGGCACAGGAGGAGAAAAGGCATATCTTTGGTTGTATGTAGGAGGGAATTCCAATGTGGCTGGCACTGGATCCTGACAGACAGCCGATTTTGCTGTGTAGTGGGCGAGAGTGTATGGTGAAACATGGATTAGAGCTCATTTATAATCCAGAGGATTAGTTTAGATTTCCCTATTGGGAATCTATTAGAATTTCTTTTCTTTGGGCTCCCAGAAAGAAACCAGGGAAATGTGAAGCAAGCTCACATAGGGAGGGCTCACTGAATGGCACTGACCTATCTTTTCAGGAACTATATCTGTGAGCTCAGTTGTCAGTCCATAGGTTGCTCCAACATGTCTAAAGATTGATCACTGCAAGTTTTCTCAGGTTCTCTTTTCCCCTTGTCAGTCTTTAAATTTCATAACCCTTTATAAAGCCCTCAAGGTGCCAGAAGGCAGTTTATGACCTGTGCTACTGAATAGATATAAGGCTAAAGGTTTCAGGTACAGAGAAGTTTTCTTTCCTTTCTTCATGCTTAGTGATCCTGAATGTAAAATTTGTACAGTAGCTTTGCTAGAGCCTCTCATAGCCCTTTGAGTCTTTGAAAGGGAAGGGAGCCACACTGGCTGCTGTTTTCCAGATCAGTGTATGCCATTGTTTGATTAACCTGCGACCATAAAACAGTTCTACATTCCTTTGTGCCTCCAGACAAACTGCATCAGGTCTCCCAAGGGATTTGTCTGCTCCTCCCTAGGCAAGACAGAAAAGAGAAAGTAGGCAGTTAGTGACATATAGTGGAACAAGAAGGAAATGAACTATAGAACTGAAATTGTAGAGAGGTGGAGAAGAAAGGTGATCGGGGCTGGGGTAGGTGTTCAGAATCTTAAAAGTGAGGTTGTTTTTTGTAAAGTTTTAGCCAAAGACTAGAGCTTAGTTGAAAATTGAATGACAAATGTAAGCTCTTAGATCTCCCAGCTCTAACCTGAGGGCCAGGCTGTAAAAGAATGATGGTGATGTTTGTAAGTAATACTTAGAGCAAGAGTTGTTGGTCTTAGTGGTTACCTAAGTATATGAAGAGCTGTCAATAGCTACAGGATAAATTGACATGTATTCCTTTTTTTTTTTTTTTTTTTTTTACAGATACTATTACAACAAGAGGATCCTGCATAAGACAAAAGGGAAAAGGTTTACTTATAAATTTAACTTCAACAAGCTGGTGATGCCCAACTACCCATTCATCAATATTCGGTCAAGTGGTAAGATGCAAACTCTCTTAGTGGGAAATAAATTTTGAGTTGAAAAAGGATTTTTAAAACCCAAATCTAAGACATGGCATGTTTAAGGAGATTTTAGAAACACTAAAGTAATATAATCCCTTAGATTGCCTCAGTGTTCTTACTCAAGTCTTCTCATTCATCTCATAAAGAGTAATAGGCTGTGCAGTATCAAGATAGATTTATTTGATTCTTTTTTCTGCATATTATTTGTAATCTCCTAGATATTATCACACTATCCTGTTTAGGAATGATATTTCATAGATTTGTGTTAAGCTTTAAGTTCAGGACTCAGTTTTAACACCTTGCCCAATGGCTCTTTCATAGATGGGAACTTGTATCTACAAACACTTCCGATTTTCTATGAAACTACCAAGCTCTCCCTTATCAAGTGAATATCATCAAAACCACAGCATCCTTGATCAGAGAAGGGGAGATTTACATGTTTGCACTGAGAAGCAGTGTCTTTGATCTGCACCAGCAAATCCTCAGACAACAAGACTCTGGGGTTACTTGACCTTCTCTCCTTTTAAGTGCAGCAGGGCTTCCCCTCTTGGCTCTCAGCTTTATAGCTTTCCGTCACAGCTCCTCATAGAAGTTTGAAGCTTCTCTCTTGATGCAGAAGGCAGACTCTTAAAAGAGTTATGCTGTTATGTGTGGTTTTTTGTTTGTGAGGGTTTTGTAGATGCAAATCATACCCCTACCCCAAAAAATAAAGTCCTTCTTCATCCTTGGGATATATGTTCCAAGACCCCCCACTGGATTCTCAAACCACAGATAGTACCTTACCCCATATGTACTATGTTTTTTTCCTATACATACATACCTGTGATAAAGTTTCATTTATAATTAGGCACAATGAGATTAACAATGACTAGTAATGAAATAGAACAGTTATAGCAATATGCCATAATAAAAGTTATGTGAATGTGGTTTCCCTCTTTCTCAAAATATCTTATTTTACTGTGCTTACCTATTTTCAGACCTCTGAGGGTAACTGAAACAGTGGAAAGAGAAACTGACACCTCGGATAAGAGAAAACTACTGTAGTTCATATTTAACTATTTTCTGACCAGTCCATCGGTACTGTCTTTGTGGTCTTGTATGTTAAGGCAAAGAGAGCTGATCATGATTCTGCAGTAATACAACTTCTCAGAAAAAAGTTGGATGAAACCTGAAAAATTAGAGCGGGGGTGTGGCTGAGAGAATATAATGTTGAGATCCATTGCAGATATGTAATTACCGCACACAACAAGTTAGGGCAGTTTTAGCTTGACTCTGCTATCATTACAGTTCCATCTCTCTTTCTGTAACCACTCCCTCCTGTCCCTGGGGCATGCATTTAAAAAAAAAAAGTGGTATTGGAATGCATCTCTCTAATTACAACCTGTTTTCTTTCCTTGTGCCTGAGGGAGAGGCGTTAGGAAATCAAACCTGTTCTAGCCACTGGAATCTTGTTTCCTCTATTTCTCACACTTGCTCTTTCCCTGTGTACATTTCTTTTAGGCATACTTTTTGGTTGCTCACATCCCCTAGACACAACTCTAAAGAACTGGACTCATTAGTTTATAGAGAACTTTTACCCAAATAGGCCAAATGTTGTTTAAGGTTAACTTTATGATGACAAAGGAATGTAACATTTATTGAACATGTACTTAATGGAAGTACTTTTGCTTAGTGGTTTTGTGAATTATCTCATTCAACCCTTCTAGCCCATAAAATGTATGTCTTGATAGCCACATTTTACAAATGATAAAATTAAGGATGAAGGCCAGGCGCAGTGGCTCACGCCTGTATTACTAGCACTCTGGGAGGCCAAGGTGGGAGGATCGCTTGAGGTCAGGAGTTCTAGTTCAGCCTGAGCAAGACTGAGACCCTGTCTCTAACTAAAAATAGAAAAATTAGGTGTTGTGGTGCTAACGTGTAGTCCTAGCTACTCAGGAGGCTGAGGCAGGGGGATCGCTTGAGCCCAGGAGTTTGAGGTTGCTGTGAGCTAGGCTGACACTGTGGCACTCTAGCCCAGGCAACAGAGACTGTCTCTCAAAAAAAAAAAATTAAGGATGAGGACAACAAAAAGACAGATCAGGGTGGGTTGACTAGTTATCTGTTGAATAGTTTCTTAGGAGACAATTCCTGAGAGATTGAGCTATTGAAATCTAGCTCTTATTTAATAGATCATACATTTCTCTTCTAGATTGGGATTCATTCATTTGTTCACCAGATAATATGTTAAGCTCTAAAGACCAAAAAAAAAAAAAAAGAGAGATTATAGGGGAGTTCTTTCCCTCAAGGAATTTACAGTTTAACGGAAGAGATAAGATATACTAAGTTTGATACAATGTGAAGCGTGATAAGTGCTCTAAAAAGTGGAGGTATGTGGATTTAGATCCTGGAGGCCAAAGAGATCATGTCTTCAAGGAGTGGGGTGGTAGAGTTGGGCTATTCTGGTCTGTGTGGTTTTTTTTTTTGTTTTTTTTTTTTTTGACAGAGTCTCACTCTGTTGCCCAGGCTAGAGTGAGTGCCGTGGCATCAGCCTAGCTCACAGCAACCTCAAACTCCTGGGCTCAAGTGATCCTTCTGCCTCAGCCTCCCGAGTAGCTGGGACTACAGGCATGTGCCACCATGCCCGGCTAATTTTTTCTATATATATTTTTAGCTGTCCATATAGTTTCTTTCTATTTTTAGTAGAGACGGGGTCTCGCTCTTGCTCAGGCTGGTCTCGAACTCCTGAGCTCCAACCATCCGCCCGCCTCGGCCTCCCAGAGTGCTAGGATTACAGGCGTGAGCCACTGCGCCCGGCCTAGTCTGTGTGTTTTTTAAAAGAAGACAATACATGGTTGATTGTAACATAACCAAATAATAAAGAGGTTTATAGAAAAAAAAGGTAAATATTTTTTCCCCTTCCCCATAATCCTACTCACTGTTAACAATTTAGGGTACTTAACATTTAGGTAGTATTGAAAGTACTTCTGTATACAGTATTTCATTTTTATCTATTTTATCTACCTATAAAATACATTAAATATATTTTAATATTTCCTTATATTTGCATAAGAAACACTGGAAAGATACAGAAGATACTAGTAAAAATGGTTACCTGTCAAGGGATGAGGGGAAGACAGATCAGATTAAGGATGGACTTCAGGCATCTCGGTCTATGCCTCCATACTGCCACCTGGAGTGGCACCACCTACCCTGGTTTTTTACTTTTATTTTGGAAAGCTTCAAACCTACAGAAAAATTGGGAGAAAAAACTAGTGAACACCCACATAATCTTTATCTAGATTCACTAATGGTTAATATTGTTGCCACATTTGCTTTATCTCTTTCTATTTATATGTACTTTTTAAATCTTTTGAGATTAAGTTGCAGACATCATGACATTTCAGCCCTGTGTACTTCGGCTTGTATTTCCCAGGAACAAGGACGTTCTCCTCCATAACCACAGTAACATTATCACACTCAGGAAATTTAACATTAGTGTAATACTATTATCTCATATGGTCCATATTTGAATGATACATGTCTTTTTAAGTTTTGATTTTGAATCATGATTATCTAATGAAAAATCGTTGTTTTTTTTTTTTTAACAACCACATGCAATTTGCTATGTACCAGTACTATTCTAAGGGCTTTACAAATGTTAACTCTTTTACTCCTCATAACATGAGGTTTCATCCTGTTCTTACCTATTTTTACAGATAAGGAAACTGGGGCACAGAGAGATAACTTGTCCAGGCACACAACTAATGAGTGATATGACCAGGGTTTGGACCTAGGCAAAGACCTTATTATTTCCATTTTGCCAAAAGGGGTCAAAGACTCCAGTTTATTACTTGCACTAGGCTACAAGGTAGAATGTGCCAGAACTAAGATTCAGACCCACATTTTCCAACCCTACTACTCGAATTTCCTGGTGATCATCTTCCAAAGCAATGGTATTCATGCCTTCTTTTTTTTTTTTTTTTTTTTTTTTTTTTTTTTTTGAGACAGTCTCGTGGCATCAGCCTAGCTCACAGCAACTTCAAACTCCTGGGCTCAAGTGTTCCTTCTGCCTCAGCCTCTTAAGTAACTGGGACTACAGGCGCGAGCCACCACACACGGCTAATTATTTGTTTCTCTTTTTAGTTGACTGGCTAATTTTTTTCTCTATTTTTAGTAGAGACAGGATCTCAAGGCTCTTGCTCAGGCTGGTCTCAAACTCCTGACCTCAAGCGATCCTCCCACTTCAGCCTCCCAGAGTGCTAGGATTACAGGCGTAAGCCACCGCACCCAGCCTCATACTTTCTTTTTTAAACGAAGACTTTTCTTTTTAAACAAAATCTTAGATTTGCTATCTTCATATATAAAAGTAAGGCTACTCCAGTTAATCAGAGGTGTGGGGCCAGAATGCTATCGTCCCACCATTGCTCCTAGTCTCACCTTCCTTTTGCTCCAACAAAATGCATTTGGAAAATGCTACTATTAATAATTGTGTCTTCTTCTTATAGATTTACAGTATACTTTAGCATGTGTAAAGACTGAAATATTCTCCAGTTGTTATTTATTTATTTATTTATTTATTTATAATTAACTTGATTTAATCAAGCATTTCTGAATTGCTTAGGAAACAGGACTTTCTCTTCCCTTGCACATTATACTTAAACTTATTCCATCCTTCAGAATACATAGAAGTGATTTTTTGCTCTCGAATAGATGTGCTTTTAAGAAAAAGTCAAGATCCAAAAGAATAAAAGAGGGTGGAATTTTAGCCACTGTAATAAGCTAGTAGAAGAGATACTTTTGTTCTGGGATCTTCCTGGCTCTGCTCAAATCATTTGCAAGATTATCCATCTGTTTTTCCTAATTGTAAGATTAAATCAGCAGCTTTAAAAGAAAAAAAAGTCCTGTAGAGCAGTTTTCTACGGAACAGCAGTTTGGGAAATGCTGCTCTGGCACAGTGTTACTCAGTCGCATGTACCTAGAAAGCTACAATCTTGCACATACTAGTAGACGACAGAATCATATCTGAGGATGATTCTCTTATACCAAGAACAGAAGGTGAAAGCTGATTAGGACCAATTTCTAACCACACTGTGTCATATGCACCTTTTTTATTTCTTCTAGATCATCCTACTTCCTTACTTTGGTTTTTCCTGTGCTTTTATTCTCCCTTTTTTCCTTCTCCCTTCTCATCTCTGCCTTGGAGCATAAAGAGCCCTCTTGACATCATCATCATACATGCCACTGATACCTCCCAGGAAACTCACAGGGTCCCTGAGGCCTCAGATGAAATACCTTTCCTAGGCCTTATTTATCAGGAGGACCTTCAGGGGAAATTGAGAACTTGCGACCCCATCAAGTTGATGTGGTTAGCACAGTGAATGAAAATAAGAAAAATCTATTTGCAAAACTAAAAATTGAGATAGGTGATATGTACATAATATTTAAAATTGCAGAGGAGAAGACAATTGTATCGTTCATTCATTCAACAATATTTATTGAGCACCTACTAACTGTTAAGCTCTGAACTGCTGGGAATACCATTGTGAATAATAGGAAGTCCCTGCCTTGTGGAGTTCATGTTTTAGAATATAGATAAGCAAGTAAATGATACTTCAGACAGGAATATTGTCAAGAAAGTAAAGTAAGAGGCAAGAGAAAGATGGCAGCTAAATTGAGTTGAAGCAGCTGAGCAGTAGTTACTAGGAAAATGGGGAACTTTGGGATTTAGTCCAGTTGGAATGTTTGTTTCCTGTTGCTTCTAAACATTTTGTACTTCTTTAGCATAAGAAAGTAGTGATAATGAATGACCAGACCTCTGATGTAGTCTTTTGTCTTTTCCACCATCATAGGTGTGGTTCCTCAGAGTGCGCCACCAGTGCCAACAGCCTCTTCCCGCTTCCATTTCCCACCTCTGGACACCCATTCTCCAACCAGTGATATGCAGCCGGGGCGGTTCTCTGCTAGTTCCCTAACTACTGGCCAGGAGTCGAATAATGGCACTGATAGGAAGGCGGAGCTTTCAGAGCTAGAGGATGGCTCAGCCGCTGACTGGCACCGGGGTGTGGATCACATATCCTCCCGGAACGCTGTCAGTGGCGGAGGGATTGGCCATCAGAAACGCAAGCCTGACATAATGCTTCCTCTGTTCACTAGGCCAGGGATGTACCCTGACCCCCACAGTCCCTTCGCTGTCTCTCCAATCCCTGGCCGAGGAGGTGTCCTTAATGTCCCCATTTCTCCAGCCCTCTCCCTGACACCCACCATCTTCTCCTATAGCCCATCACCAGGCCTGAGCCCCTTCACCAGCAGCAGTTGCTTCTCCTTCAACCCAGAGGAAATGAAACACTACCTTCATTCTCAAGCCTGTTCTGTGTTCAACTACCATCTGAGTCCTCGGACTTTTCCCCGTTACCCGGGGCTCATGGTTCCGCCATTTCAGTGCCAAATGCATCCTGAGGAGTCAACTCAGTTTTCTATCAAGCTGCAGCCCCCACCAGTTGGGCGGAAGAATCGGGAGAGGGCAGAGAGCAATGAGGAGTCAGCACCTGTTGCCGCACCTACCATGGCTCCTGTCCCCCCAAGAATTAAAGTGGAGCCTGCCTCTGAAAAGGATCCTGAGAGCCTCAGGCAGTCGGCACGAGAAAAGGAGGAGCGCTCTCAAGAAGAGGGCGCTGTGCCGAGCAGGACCATAGAAGGAAAAGGCACCATCTTTGCCCGCCCCACTGTACCGCCTGTCTGGCCCTCTGTGCCCATTAGCAGCCCAAGTGAAGAACCCCTGGAGGTTACTGAAGACAGTGAGGACAGGCCTGGTAAAGAGCCCAGTGCACCTGAGAAGAAAGAAGATGCCCTGATGCCCCCCAAGCTTCGGTTGAAGCGGCGCTGGAATGATGACCCTGAGGCCCGAGAGCTGAGCAAGAATGGCAAGTTCCTCTGGAATGGGTCAGGACCCCGGGGCTTGGCAACAGCAGCTGCTGATGCTTAGAACTGGAAGTGGATTTGGAGCTGTTTATACTATAATCAAATACATACATGTATTTATGTAGCAAGATTTCAGGGTAGGGGGGAGGGAGTTAGACTGGGCTGATCATTCTGGGGTCATAGACTTGTATTTTTATGTTTTGGGGATGGGATGGGGTATCTTCTGTTGTAAATTAGGTGGGATATGAATACACTTTTTTTCCTGGTGAGTAGGACACAGGGAGGGTATTGAACTGAAAGGAGAAGGAGCCTCTCTTTCCTGTTGAGGCTTACACTTTCTGACAAGGAAAAACTCTTAAAGGGCCAAGATACTGTTTGGTCCCATGATAGTTCAGGTTCCAGACTTCTTTCTTTTCTATTGTATTTATATATGGAAAGCCATTAATGAATTTATTATGCTCCGAGCGATATACGTAAAAGGGAAAAGGGCATGATTGGGAGGTTGAGCAGTGAGAGACCATTGATAATAAGTATTTTGCCTGAAATGTTTCTTTTTAATTATTTCAGGGGAGGAATAAGATAATCTCAGTCTTACTGGGGTGGGGGTGGGGGTTATTCAGATGTTGGTCGTTCTCTTTTTTCTTGTTGTTTGGCATTTTTTCTTCTTTTAAAAAAAATGTTTTCAGGAAATGTGAACGTACTGCCAGTTAGAGTGGGGCTGGGAAGGCACAGGAGCTGGCTACCTCTCGGCTGCATGGTTGAGACAGGAAGCCCTGCTGTGAGTTTCTTGGACTTATCACCTACTTCACCCATTAAGAAGCCATGAGGAGTTGTAAACTCTTGTTCAGGGAAGAAAGAAGAGGGCAGGAGGAAGGAACCCAATGCCTTTAAAAACAAAAGAAAACAAAAAAAAAAATCTTCATTTTTCCTTTTCTATTGTGGGTTTGGGGAGCCAAACCAAAGTGTGACTGTGAGCAAGTTCACTGAGAGGCATGACAACATTGTTGAAGATGTCTTTCCATTATGTCTGATTCTTTTATTTTCTTAAGTCAAGCCTTAACTATGAACACACTTTAAGATGATACGGGTCTGTCAGCATAAACCTGTAAAAGGGCATGGACAACTTTTCAGATAATCCAAGAATGTTGAGACATGGTTAAATTTCTAGCTGATATTTAGTCATTCCCTCTTGATGTTGTTGGGATGGGTAACAAGAAGGCAGGATTGTGGGAGTTAAGGGCAGATGTTACCTGGAAATGCAGAAGGTAGCTGGGGGTACAAGTGGATGTTTGTTGAGACTGAAGGAAGAGGTGGAAAGAAGACACATAAAGCAACCAGATGCCCAAAGCCTGGTATGAATGAAAAAGAGTTAGTGTCTGTCTTGTGGTGTTGCCGTTCTTGCTAATACCCATTTGCCTGTATTGTTCTGATTCTCATGTCATGTTCAATCGACTATCCTAGATGAGACTCCAGTTTACAGGCAATGAGGAATTGTTTCTTCATGGGAAATTCTCTTTCAGCAACTTCAAAGGAACAGGAAAGTATTGATCTTGGACTAGGGGAAGAGAGAAAGAAACAGCCGCTCACTTCCTGTGTGTGTGCACACATGTGCCTATGTAGTGTATGTAAATACTTGACTGTGGCTCAGATGCGCAGGGCAGCAGGGAGAGAAGAAATAACTCCGTATCTGATAGGAGCAAGGGGTGGCACAGGGATGGTGTCTAGGAATTGGAGAACTTCCTGACTCCACTTTAGCTTAAGCGAACTCTATATACTGAGTACCATTTGAGGGTTGTCTTTTAATGGTGGGGGCGTTTTTTCTTTTTTAGACTGGAGTGCTTACATGAGACAGGGGCTCGGGAAAGGTTGGAGCAGGTGAGTGAGACAGTCAGATAGCTTGGTATGACTTGAGTCCATCGTGTTATTTCTTGACAAGTGTCCTCCCCTATTTGATTCAAATTCCATGAGTGACTTGTCTTTCTCCGAGAAAGGGACTGGAGAGTGGTCCCTAGCAACTCAGGCTGCAAAGGGCTCCTCTTTCAGGCTGCCTTTGGTGGTTGTGTTTTTGTCAATTTCTTTGTCTGCACCTCAACTTACCTCTGAATCAGAAAAGCAAGCCCAGCAGGTAGGGGAGGGTTCTCTGCTTGGTGTTGCCTGATCTAACCAGGGAGGCTGGCTGGCCACCCACTGTCTGCTAGAGGGGAGGGCCAGCAGGTGTTGGTATGAACTCAGGAATAGAAACACGAGGCCTTTAAAATAAGAGAGGGAGAAAAATCCATGATGCATACCTGTAACCCCCTAGAACCCAAGTGCCAGAATTAATTCCTAGATGCTGCTTCTGTTTGAAAAAGTCACTGCTTTTACACTTGAAAAAACACACACTCGAAAAATGTTCACCTCCATGAATAATGTTTTTTGGCTTTAAGAAATTGTTTGATGTTTTACTGTTTCCTTTGATTGCCATTCCACCAGTAAATTGTTGGTTGATTTGCACTGCACACTGGGGTTGGGTGGGGGGGGGGTGGAGGGGCTTAAACAGAGCCGAACTTGGGCTTGCTCAGGAAGTGGACCAGGGAATGTGGAGGTCATTGGTATTTCCTGGGGCAAAGGAGTGGGAGGTAGTTTTTCTCCCCCCCAGCCCATTCCTGGCAGCACCTGTCACCAGCCTGGTGGAAAGCCAGCCCTTTCTCTTCTGTGAGCATCTCATCATTGTCCAACAGCACTTGGAAAAAAGGGAGACAAAAACCAGACCTATTTTTCCCTCCCCCATTTTTTTTCCAAATTCTGCTGTGCCAAATGTTTAAAACTTTGCAAATATAAATCTACTGAAATTTCATTAATCAAGAACTGGTTCATGTAAACAGTTTGCTTTTTTAGCTATAGAAAAAACATTAGAGATCTCTTAAGGGCATCCAGCCTCGCTGAGCTCACCTTTTTTTCTGAAGAATGGGTAGGAGTGAAATACAAACAATTCACCAAGTCTCTTCACTCTCATTTTCAAGCTGCACTGCATTAAACCCAATGCACTAATACAGGGAATTTTTGCACCCTAGTCCTCCATGGGCCAAGAAACTTTCAGAAGCATTAAAAAAATAGTTGAAGTATATCACTTCTCACCAAATGGGTAGAGTCAGTTGGCTGTTTGTCCCTGTTTTTTTAATTTATTCCATAATTATGTTTGTGCTTTTCATTTTGTAAACAGTTATGGAACATGTATTTTTGTTTTAAAAGAAAACTTCAATTCAGTCTTTGAAGACCTGTTCCATTTTGGATTTCTTCTTAGGAGAAAAAAAAGTTACCAGTTAATTTGTTTTGAACTATTTAGGCATTCTTTGAGTTATAAAATTGTGATGCAGGGATTTGTGAATGAAACATTCACATGTGAAAGAACATTCACTAGTTATCCGCTTAAGCAGAATAAAGTGTGTATATGTACATAAAATGTAAGTAATCTTAACTCCATTGTGCAGTGCCTTTTAGATGTTCCGCTTTCTATAAAGTCTTCAAATTTTTGCATATATATTATATATATGATGTAATGTTATAGAAATATATGTATAATATACATATTTTTTTTCCAGGGGTATCTGATAGCTCTGTATTTTGTTATGGAAGTTGAAAGAAAAAAAGTATTTTACCTCAGAAATTAAAGTTAAATAAAAAAAAAATGCTTTTAAGTAATGTTTGCTGACTGTTGGTTTTATTGTTCATCATGCACTGTGCCAGGGTGGTCTTGCCAGAGAATTCTGAAGTCCGCCCCCACACTTTTTTATTCCCATTGCACGGGTATCCACATAGTTAGCAGTTTTGGAGATTGTCCATTTCCTTGAATGAATGACTGCCTCCAGATAAAGGAAACTGAAGCCAGAGACAAGTGTGAGGTGGAAATTGCTTTCTCAAGATTGTTGTGAGGATTCATCAGGAGTACGTGTCAAAGCTAGACACAAAAGACCACATGTCGCCTGATTCTGTTTATATGACATGTCTAGAACAGGCAAATCCATAGAGACCAAACAAGATTAGTGGTTGCCAGGGAAAGTGGGGAGTGATCAGCAGAAACCAAGGCCTTCCCCTCCCCCCTCCCCAAGAGTCCAACTGAGCCAGTGCCTTGTATTTCCCAGTAGAGGAGGAGAGTCCAGAGGGGTGGGAGGGGTTCTTGGTGGGGTATTGAATAATATAATACACCTTAAGAAAAATAGTGCCAGGCAGTAATCTCATTTGCCCCATGTGAGACAGGCAAAGTGACTGTGAAGGTCCCAACATGCCAAAGGTTAATTTGACCTCTACTAAAGGGTCAAAGTTCAGGAAGGGTGGAATGGAGTGGTGAGGGGTGCAGCAGAAGAGGCACACAGGGATGGATTAGGAAGGGTCTTAGCAGACGCCTACAGTTTGCCTTGTTCTCCAGCATTGCCATGCCCGATATTTCACAAAAGAGTTTGGCTTGGCCAGTGAGGCTCATTGAAGGCCACAGCCCTAAGAAACTACCCTATCAAATTGATCTGCTCAAGAAGACGCAGCTCCTTTAGGTGAGAAAAAGGAAAGTGGCAGGAGCCGACTGGTGACCCATGTCACAAAGCTGGGAATGTGCTTGGATGAGACCTTCCTACTGGGAAAGCCTCCTGCTTCTCTTCCCCTCCTCATTGCTGAAAGCAAAAGGAGACTTGTTTTACCAACAAACTTGCACATAGTTTTGAGATCAGGATCCCAGGCGTCTGGCTGTGCCAGCTTAAGTTGACCTTTCAGTGCTTAGAATTGGATGGTGATTATTCGAATTCTGAGCAAATAGGAGAGGGAGTGATGATGAGCATGGGGGAAAGAAGTGAGGAAAGAGGGCCCAGGGGGTGAGAACACTGGTGACAGTGAGAGGACGAGAGGAAGAGGTAAGCCTCAGAGCCCTTCCTGGTGAGTTAGTGAGGAATAAAGCCTTCAATGGCTGCCCATCATTTCCCTGTTGTAGTTTGGAAGGCCTGTCATAATCTGGCCCCTGCTTCACCTTCCAGCCTCATCCTTCACCGTGCACACGGGGCGACACACTCACCCACCCTACTCAAAGCCTAAGCTGCAACCGTAACAGCCATTGTGAATAGAGCAGTTACCATGTGCCAGGCATTTTTAAGGACTGACTTGTATTAACTCATTTAATCCTCATGATATAACTCTGAAATAGGTGCTATGTTTGTTCCCATTTTATTGAGGAGAACACTGAGTTTCAGAGAAGCTAACTGGCATGACCAGCATTCAAGTCCCAGTACTCGTGCTCTTAAACCACTCTGCTACAAGGTCTTGGCCATGCTAAACAAACTACCGATCTGGTGAGTCCCACTCTGCCTGGAACACCCTTCTGGCCTCCACTTCACCTAAACAATTATATCTTACCGTTCAGCATCAACTCAGATGTCATCATCTCCAGGGCCTTTCCTGGCAGGTCAGGGGCACTCTTCTGTGTTGTATCTCAGCCCTTACCACACTGTTCTGTCATTGCACTGCTCGTCTGGCTTTTCACAGGACAGCCAAGAAGCTCCGAGCCAGCACAGGGTCCAATTCATCTCCCTTTCTCCGGTGTCTAGCACACGGCCTGCAGCCTGAGAAGCTTGGTAAGTGTTTGTTGAATAAATGAATAACAAGAAATATATGAAGAAGGTGTGACTGTGAAGATGCAAGTTTGGAATATGAAGACAGGCAAAGCGAGGTGGGGAGTGACACTTATATATACAGCATCAAGCTTCCAGGCCCCAGGGTCAGGCCGCCTGCCTAAGGAGCTGAGCTTTGCTGCCCCTGTCCCCGCTCCAGGACCCTGTTTCTGCAATCGTCCCCTCCTCCTCTGTCTTCAGGCTCCCTCCTTCCCTTCTTTCTACAACTGTGCTCCCCCTTCCTTCCTTCAAACCTGTCTCCCCTCAAGATACACGCTGGATATTTATTTACTCAAATAGAAGGTAGGCAAGAGAAAAATGAACTGCAATCATAGAGTACCCTCCCCCTATGGGTGCTCCCCTGGCCTCCCAGTTTCTAAGACACCTATAGTTCTAAAGAGCCCCACCTGGGGTTTTCCCTTTCTGCCTGCTCTCCCAGGCTTCAGGCAGACTCATTAATTCCAGCTTCACTCACCCAAACTTCTTGTCCTGAAAAAGGAGGCAGCATTGGGGGGAGAGGGCAGGAGGGCAGCGGAAAGCCCCCGAGAAGGCCTGCTGTCTCCAGCGTGCCCCTGCTTCTCTCCTCCCCCAGGAGCTGCAAGGGAGACACTCTGGGACTGGCCCCTATCCCACAGTACCCCCTGCCATTTTACTGGCTATGAGACCTTGGGCAGGCGATGGAACCTCTCTGTGCCTCAGTTTCCCTGCTTTAGAGGGTGTTGTGAGGATTAAATGATGCACATAAAGCACTTAGTGACGTGACCAAGATGTTTACATGAGGTCCCACTCTATCATCGTGGTCACGGCGCTCTGTGGGGCTTTGTGCCTCTGTACCCACTTTTTTACAGATATGCCATCCCTGTTTTACAGAGGAGCAAAGTGAAGCCCAGCGAGGGTGAGCTGTGCTAGTGATTCAAACCAAGGTCTCCTGACTCCAGATCACGTACTTTCCCTGCTGCCTTGGATCTCCGAGGCATGGATGAAAACACTTCTTTCTCCTCTCCCAGCATCTAAGCATCAGACATGCAGAATTGACTGGGGGGCGGTGGCCGGGAGGTGTCAGCCTTAAGTGTTTCTTCAGGAGTCAGGCCAGTGTCCCAATCTGGAGTATTGAGACCTTGGCAGGAAGCCAGGGGGGAGGGAACAAGCTCCTGTGTGCAGGCCCAGGGCAGGGCCTCAGCTCCCGTCAAACAGGCTCCAGGGCCGCTGCAACGAAGGCCAAAGGAGGAAAGATCAAAGGTCAAAGGCTTCCCAGAATGCAGGGCAGCCTTCAATAAGGCCTTGACTGACATGGAGTCTGGGCCTAGGCTGATGGGAGGGCCCCCCACCTTCACTGTCCCCAGACCCCTGGCTCCAGGATCTGGGGATCTGGTATAGAAGACAATGGAGAGGAAGCCATAAACCCTGCGGATGCAGCCCAAGCAGTGGGAAGCACAGGTCCCAGGCCCTGCAGCAGTAGGCCCCCTTGTCTCAGCCCTGCCGGGTCACTGCCTCTGCCCCACCTTCAGCCGAAAGGCCGGCCTAGGAGACACTCCACGTCTCACTATCTGGGTCCCAGAGAGCTAAGGGCCAGCGAGGGAGGAAGTCACTGTCCTCTCACCTGAAGCTCCATAGGGCCTCACCTGTAGAGGTAGACCTGGAGGGTAGGGAGGTCAGACGGACCCCTTGCTCCAGGTAGCAGAAGTCAGCACCAGATGCTCACTGCAGGGGAGGGACTGTGGAGTGTCATTGAGACCACCTTCTGTTTTCCCTAGGATTCCTCAAAGAGTAGCATAAAGAGGTGAGGGGGAGGGCAGTCATCATCTGGTGACTGTTCTGAGATTTAGTGTCCTGTTTGTGTTACTTTTGCCTCCTCAATAACTAACTGGAAGGAAGGGGAGGGGAAACTGAGGCATACAGGCATCAACCTATCTTCAGAATAAAACAGGTATAGGAAGTTTGGTTTTATTCTCCCACTTGTGGCCTGGCTGGAAAAAATCTTTATCTACACATGTTAAAATGTTGCCCCTCCTGACCAGCTTCTCCTACCCCCCATGTTGGAAATAACAATGAACATTTGAATGTTCTTGTCACTTAACTTGCATTAACTTGCTTGATCCACAAAATTACCTTCTTTGGAAAGTACTATTAATATTATTATCCCCATTTTGCAGATCAAGAAAACAGAGGTCAACACAGCTAGTAAGTAACCAGCCAGGACTCACCCAGGGCTTCTGACTGCAAAGTCCATGTCTTCTTTCAAATAGCTTTCTGCCTCCCAGCTGTGATGCAGACAGCATTGGGGGAGGTGTTGGGGGATTGAGTTGCTTTAAAGAGGCCACTGATTTCTCTAAGGGAACTTTGTGGAATCACTGTTTGAGCTCCCTTGAAACCACCTCAAGGCCCAGAGAGGGAGAGTCATACATTCCGCCAGTCATTCGTTCATGGAACAAACACTTGCTGAATGTCTGCTGGGTGCCGGGGCTGTGTGCTGGGAGACACAAGAGGTCCCTGCTGTCTGGGGGCTCACAGCTTAGTGGGGCAGACAATGAACTGCAATGCAAGGCACACTGTGACAAGGTGACAATAGTCAGTCATTTAGTCAACTAACGTTTCCCGAGTGCCTTGTCCTGTGATTACAAAGTCAAATCAGCAACACTCCTGACCAGCCAGGAGCTTCCAGTCTAGCAGGGACAGAAGACCGTGTAAATCAGGAGGCTGTGATCCTGCTCCTGAGCTCCTTCCACATGCCACAGCCTTGCTTTTCATCCCCTAGCAACGTGTCACTTTTCTGGTCGCCACAGAATTTTCAATACTGACTTGAGCCAGCAGGAACTCAGGTGTTCCGACAATACAGGGGAAGTCCTCACTCTTCCCCACCCCCCTTCTGAAAAAGCCACAGCCCCAAGATCCCCTTCTAAACACACACAGTCCTCAGATGGACTAGTGCTCTTCACCGTCAGCACTGTCACCTTTGGGTCAGCAGGAACCAGGGCCTTCTCCCAGCCTCCTGCTGAGAGTCCAGCTCAGCCAGTGCCTAGCATGCCATGGGTGCTTCATCCATGGGCTGTATTACCAGTAACAGAGGTGCAGCTCCCTCTCCAGTCAAGTCTGGCTGGTGGGGGAAGACTTGGTCCTTGCAAACCCAGCTCTTGTCCTGGCATTAGGGTGAGACCACCTCCCCACACCTGCCCCTAGCTGGCTTGAGCTGTGGCCCCCAGAGTGTGGATGCGGCAGGGCGTGGAGAAGGAGAGGAGGCATCCACCCAGAAGGGCTGTTGAGAGAGTGGGATCAGCCTGGGAAAAAGGAGAGGGGCGTGAGTGGGGAGAGAGGGTGGAGCAGGAGTCTGGGGGCGGGGTGGCAGCCTGAGCACAGGTTGGGGGCTGGGAGGGGTAGGGGCATGTGGCATGCTTCCGGCCACCCCGCCGGCGTGTAGAGGCTGAGATGGAAGGCAGATTTAGAGATGAAGTCCCAAGGAGGTGGGGGGAGGACTGGAGCAAGTGCAGGAGCAGGGGCCGGCGGCAGATGGGCAGGGGAGTGGGTGAGAGCAGGGAGAACACCACCCCCCACCCCCGCCTCCTGCCCGTGGTATTGATCTGCTAGATTACTCAATTTCACCCATATTGATCAGGTAATTGCTTTATCTCGGTTCTCATTTGAGCTCTGCATTCTCCTGGCTTCCCCACCTCTCTCCGTCTTGTTTTTTCCTATCAAGCTAACACAGGGCTCCTTAACACAGAAAATATATATATATAGTTTGGTTAGCCTGCCCTGGATTGGTGTTTGGGGAAGGGGAAAGGGGTGGGATGGAGTGAAAGGGAGACCAGCCTCCTCTGGGAGCCCCTGAGTTCTCCTTTTCCAAGAAATCCCTCCTGGCTCCAGATAGTGAAAATATCTGCCCAGGTTCTTGGAGGCCCAGAAAAGAGCAGGGGAAATAGAATCCAGGGGTGACCCCAAACCCCAGAGGCCTAGAGCCTCCGCCTCAACCTGCTTCTTCTCGCCAGCCCCTATGCAGCTCCCCCAGCTTCTAGGCCAGGCTTTTGGACATCTCTCCAGGAAGCCTTCACAGCCCTGCCTCCACCCCTCTTGCTGCTCTCTCTCGGGGGCTCTGAAACTATGTGCGGTGCAGCTGGGCCCTGCTTCTCTGGCTGTGCCTGGGTCCTTCCTGTCCACCTTCCTCCCACGCTCCCCGCTTAACCACGCTCCACCCTAGTGCTCAGGCCACACGCCAGAGCAGCCAGGGCCCGGCCCAGGTGTGGAGTCTGCAGGACCAGGGGAAGTGCCCGGCTGGAGCCGTGTCCCTCCTAGCCCACACTCTGGGTCCCTGGCACCCTGGGATTCCCTGCCCAAATGACAGAGCCACATCCTGGAGTGCACAGGCCTCTGGCCCAGGGGCGTCCTCCCGACCAGGGCTGTGGGGAGCAGTTGTCCCTTTGCACTCCTGCACAGGCACCTGAAAAAACCAGGAGTGGGCCAAGGTACAAAGATTGTCAGCACTGGAACTCTGTTCTCAAAACTTCTGAGAACTCAGTTTATAAAACAGAGAAAAGCCTTGAGTGACCTCCAAAAAAAGTTTAAATCTTCACAGCTATGCCAACCCCTCAAAATCCTGGAAGGCTCCAAAGGGTCAATGTCAGGGCAATTTGAAAAACACTGCATGGAGACAAAACAGTAGGGGACAGCAGAGGCTGGAGGCCCCTCAGCTGGAGCCAGGTTGTGTCTGACTTCCCAGAGACTTCTGCAGGAATGGGAGTTGCCAGGTGGGCGGTGCTCACCTGTGAGGCCCAGTGCAGGAGACTGCAGAGAAGATGGAAGCAGGCAGGAGTAGTCTGGGGCCGAGAGAAGGAACAGCTGGAGACCTAGAGAGACCCTTTCCCAACCATCTCTCAGGAGGACAGCTAAAGGACTCAGGGGCAGGGGGACAAAGCTACGAATTTAGTCAAAAACATTTCCTGAGCAACCGTTGCGTGCCAGGCACTGAGACAGGGCTTGGGAATTCCGTGGGGAACACAGTGGATTAGGCTCAGACCCTCCTGGTGGAGTTTAGAGACTCCAGGAGATTGTCAACCAGCTCTCCCTCCCCAAAGCCTCCTGAGCTCCACCCCACCCATGCCCATCACCCGTCTAGGCCTGCTCTGTCCCCTTTGAGGGAAGGAGCCCGCCAGGTAGCGGGCTGGGGGGGACTCAAGCCACCAGGCATCCTCCTCACACTCTAAGGGAGTCTCACCTTTTTTATTTTATTTTATTTTTTTTGAGATAGGCTCTCGCTCTGTCACCCAGGCTAGATTACAGTGGCCCAATTATAGCTTGCAGTCTCCAACCCCTGGGCTTAAGCGATCCTCCTGTCTCAGCTCCCAAGTAGCTTGGACTACAAGTGCTCACCACCACACCTGGCTAATTTTTTCATTTTTCTGTGGAGACAGATCTTGCTACATTGCCCAAGCTAGTCTCGAACTCCTGGCCTCAAGCAATCCTCCCACCTCAGCCTCCCAAAGTGCTGGAATTAGGCATGAGCCACCGCACCCAGCCAGAGACCCATCTCTGAGCCATGCTGTCATCCTCATCCAGTGAGGAGGCAGAGAGAGCAGCATGGGGTGTGCAGGAGGGTGGAGCCCCCACAGGGTCCTCTGTCTGAGTGCACATCCCCCACCCCCCTTCCCCACCCCGGCAATGAACAGGCAAGCATGAGCCATGGGCAGCCATGGTAGGCAAGCACTCTCTCTGCCACTGTCCCCTTCAGAGTCCAGCACAACTCTCCTCTGTAGTTTTCCAGAGCCAGGGACAACCTACCCCTTTTCCCTCCTGAATTAGTTTCCAGAGTCCCCCTCTGTGCCCTGGGGAAGTTCCTCCTTTGGTCTAACTAGCATTCCTCCTACTGCTCCCACAGCCTTTTTCCTCTAGTTCCTCCTCCATTCAAATGCCTCCACCTTTCCATCTTCTCCTTCAACTCTCCCACCCCACCTTTCTCCCATCCTTCCCTCCCTGACACCTGCACTGCCGTTCACTTTGGCCTCCTCAAATTCAAGCCTGGAAGTATACTGACCTACTGTCCCATTTTTCTGGGACTGTCCCAATTTTAGCCCTGAAAGTCCTACATCTGGGGAACCTCTTGGTTCCAGGCAAAGCAGCACTGTCGAGCACCCTACCTGGAAGTTAGGACATACCGCCTGAGGTCCAGCTCAAGGAGCAGGGTTTTGGTGCCAGTACTGAGAGGCCAGCAGCATTTTCCCACGTGTACAGGGAGACAAAGACAGGCACAACCACACGCATTACACAGTCTCCAAAACAAAGCACAGCCCACACAGCCAGAACAGACACCCACAGAAACATGGACCCACACACTCAGACTCACACACCCACACGCCCGGAGCTAGGTGTGCATGGACACAGATGGGGCACACACAGTACACCAACAACACACACTGGAAACACAAAAACTGACACAGACGCCTACGCACAAAATACATGGTTGCAGAGACAGACATCCCCAGAGAAAGGCACACTCATTTCACAATTCCTCAGCGGCACACAGACACCTGTCTACTAACAGGAACAGAGAGACACATTCAGACACCCACACAGAGACGTCTTCCTATAGACCCAGGGGGACAAAGTCGCCTTCCCCTGCACCCACGCCCACAGGGTAAACACATCAACAGATTCCAGAGCTTTTCCCTGTTCTGCCTTGGAAATGCCCCCGGGTTTGGGAGGTGGCCTGCGCCTCTTCACCCCCAGAAGGAAGAAAGAAGCCGGCCCAGGCTGAAGATTTCAGAGTGCGTGCCCGGTGCCTGGGCTCGGTGCCAGCACTGGGGACAGTTCTAAGAGCAGCCTCTCTGGAGCGGGGGTCAGGGGTGGGAAGCCCTCACTCCCTCTCGCGGGGTCGGGCTGGCGGGGGCCGAGAAGTGTGAGTGAAATGGGTTTATTACTGGGAGTCTGTTGCCTCGATTGGTATCGATCCCCACATGTCACCTTCCATTGCCGCTAATGGGACATGAAGAGTCTCCACCGACACCACAGCCACAGGCCGCACACTCGCAGGCCTCCCTGCCTGCCCTCCCCCAGCCCCGCTCTGGATGCGGCATTGCGCCTCAGCCCCACTCCTCTCCGCCTCTCCTCCTCCCTCACCCCATCAACGCCTCCTCTTCCTCTCCTTCCTCTTCTTTGTCTCCTTGAGTCCGATTTCTTCCTCCTCCCCATTTACCTGGCACCTCCTTTCCTGTTCCCGCTTCTGGCTCCCAGGCATCGGACCCCTCTATGCAGGAGCGCCCCTTTTCCTTCCCTCCCCGGCCCCATCTCAGCCAGCCCCGCCCCTCTGCGGGGGCTGCCAGGGAACAAGCAGGTAGGAATGATCCCTGCAGGCGAGGAGTGCTTATTAAGGGGTATTCTTCTGTCACAGCTGGACTGGGCAGACAGACCCTCCTGGAACCAGCCAGGTCCCCCAAACTTCTCTCCACTGGCTACCATCACCCTGGGCCTGATTCTTGGCAGAAGGGCGAGGAGCCAGCGGAGAAGCCATGGCCTTGTTTCCTTGGCTCTTCCTCTTCCTCAGGGAGGGGAGGGCACCACTTCCTCTACTGCACCCGCCTGGCAACCCCCACTCCCTGTGCCGCCCCTGCAGAAGGCCTCCCCTAGGTCTGGCCCCACCCCCGTGTATTCTGGTCCTGTCCATTTTAATGTCAGATAGTTGCAAAGGCACACTGAGGCCGGAGAGAACCCATTCAGGCTGGGAGGGTCTTCATACAGAGTCAACAGGCTCTGAATTTAGTCTCGTGCTGCTCACTCAAGTATGAAGAAAGTCACTAACTAGAACAGGAAAATTCTACTTAAGGCTCAAATAGTGTATCCTTTGGTTTACTCCTGTGAGAGACACCCCACCTGCCTGAGTCTGTGCCACCAAGCCCTGGGGGCTGGACAGGGAGCTGAGGAGAGGGGGTGGTTCCCAGTCCCTCCCTGACCCTCCTTGGGCCCAGTGGGTGCTGGGAGACACCCAGAGCCAGCTCTAAGCCCCCAAGTGGGAAGGCCCACCTCCTGCCCCACTCTTGTCTTCAGACAGAGAGGGCTCCACCCCCACCCCACTTGGCCCAGACCCCATGATTGGGTCACTGTGTCAGGGGAGTTGGGACCTCTGCAAATGAAGCTGTGCATTTTGAAGGCAGCTGAAAGTGTGTTGAGCCTGCCTGTTGTGAGTTCGGCTGTTGGGCTGGCTAGAGTGCAGGGAGCTGGTTGGGGCATGGGGTGCCTTTTCATTTATGCACTTATCACCGGTAGAGCAGCCCCCACCTCCAGGCACTGTTCCAGGCACTAGGATACACTCAGAGAGGCTCATAATCGAGAAGCGTCTTGATTTGGTCAGGAGACCTTCCACCCCCACCACCCAAAGGGTGCTGGGCCATTTGCTTATATTATTATTTGGGGCAAGGAGCAGGGGAGGCTCAGCTTGCTACCCTAGAACCCAATGTCTGAGTAAGGGCCCAACCTCCACGCCCTGCCTGGTCTACGGGAGGCCAGGGTCTGGAGTGCGAATGGGACAGAAAGTGGGGGACAGGTGGGGAGAACTGCTTTCATCAGGTTTCCCGGAAGAGGAGAGGAAGCGGGTGGGGGCAGTGTCTGGAGCAGCAGAAGAGAAGGGGTGAAAACCCCACTGGGAAGCAGCTGCTCTGCTTCTCACAAGGACTTGAAGTCAGCCACAGGAGGGACTTTGCTGGGAGCTGGGACGGTGGCAAGACGTGGGACAGCATAAGAGCCTTGAGCTTCCCTGTCTGGAGGTTCTGCAGGCGTTACCCCCAGGAGAGCTGGTAGAGGCAGGAGGTGGTCTGAATAACCCCAGGGAATCCGGGGCCTGGGCCTAGCTGGGTCCTTGTTCTCACGCTTCAGCTCTGCTCCGGCCCCTGTCGAACAGGGTCTCCCTAAAGGGGAGGGGAAGAGCAGTTCTTCCTGACAGAGTCCCCCTTGGCCTTGGCATCTTCCTGCTCCTAACTCAAACGATCCTGAAACTCAGTGAAGGAGATGGGATGGGGCAAGGTAAGCAAGGGGCAGGACCAGCTCTCTAGAGGAGGAACACCAATGACACCCCAGAGAAACACCCAGGATACCACGTCTGGGCTGTAACCTCAGTCCTCCTCGCTGTAGATCTCTGTCCTCTATGGAGATCAAATCTGCCTAGTCCTTGCTGACATTCCTCCCCCTCTCCCTGCATCCAACTCCCTGGAGCAGTGTTCTATACCGTCCCTCCCTTTGCAGCCCCTTTCCTCCTTGCTCTCATGGGCCCAGAGCCCTGTCCTCCCTGCCTCCCCCCACCAGGACCCTCTCTTCCTGGCCCCCAGCTCCTGTCTCTTCCATCAATCAGCCTCTCTCTCACCTTTCCATCCTGTTAGCTTCGGTTGATTTAACCAGAAAACAACCCCCAGAATTTAATTCCATGGCCCTCCATTCCCATCTTGATCAGCTCGGGTTGGGAGGGGCTGTGTATTGTGGGGGGGCAGGTGTAGGGGGAAACTTGGCCTCTCAGAGTCAGGGGTAAAAAAAAAAGAAAATCATATTGATTCCCCCAATGACATCCATCAATCTTCTCCTCCCTGCTAGGGATCGGGGAGATTGGACACAGGCCCGACAGGCTCCAGGGTCACTTGGTCTCCAGGGCTGTAAAGACAGAGGCTCTGGTCTTTGGCATCCACGCTCCTCCAGTGTCTCCTGAAAAACTTCTCCTGAGGTCAGTTACCTAAGTCCTCTGTCCCCTCCCCAGGACATCCTGGAATCTTACTTCTTATCTTGTTCCCACTGTTTCCTTAGCAGGCTATCTGATGCCCCTGTAGTCACTGTCTCCTGGCTAGCTTAGCCCTTAGTTGGAAGTTCTTCCTGCTGTCTAACTTCAAGTCATATTAATAATGAAAAGGCAAAATCACTTTCTAGAACTCTAAGAGGAAATAGACATAATAATGGCTTAAAAATTCTTACAGGAAAGGAGATTAGGCAAACTATTAGTATTATTTTGCTTAAGACTAGGAAGTTACAAATTGCAAAGACTCAGCACCCCTGTGTGAGGAGAGCAGGTCATAGGGCTCAGGAGAAACACCAAGGAGCGTGGTGGTATTAAGAGTCAGAGGCTGTGAAGGGGGATTCCTCTCCAGATCTGGACTCTGTCTCCACAGAAAGCTCCCTGAGAGAAGGGCTGATTTGGAGGGAAGAGCACACAGCAGGAAGGACCTCCCAATAGGTGGGTGTCCCCTTTCCTGGAGGTAAAGAAGGGGCAGCCCTCTCAGTGGTCTCCCTCTGGGTCAGATGTTTTAGGAGCCATCTGCCCCTAGGCAGGCTCTGGATGCAAAGGACCCAGTGAGGGACACTCCCTCCCACCCCACCCCCCACAGGGATGGGGGCACACGGGAGGGGGCTCAGGCCCATGGTGCCGCTGGCCCCCGAAGGGTTAATGCTATTGTCTGAAAACCACATCAGCTCCCCTGGGAGCTTGGAGATCCCGCTTTCATTTTAAGTAACCCTAACGCGTGTGATGAGCAAGGGGTCGTCACTGGGCGAGGAGTGCTACAGAGGAGACAGTCGGAGGAGCCGCGGGGACCTGGCTGCTGCGCGGAGGTAAGGGACTCCAGTGGCCGGTCTGCAGCTGGGGCTGGCCGGGAGGGACGGGTCCCTCTCTGCCCCCACCCCCACCCCAACCGTGGAGCCAGTCATAGGGCAACTGGGAAGGGGTGAAGTAAGGAGACCCAGGCACAGGGCCACACTGAAGCCACCTGAGAGATGGCAAGGCTCTTTCATCCAGGTGTTGGGCACTCGGGCCAGAGAGAACCTTGGCACCTGCAGGAGGGCATTGTAAAGACAGCAGGGCCAGCACGGCAGTAGGCTTTTCTCCCCACATAGGCCACAGCTGGGGTCAGATGTCAGCTCTCTGGGGCAGATATGGCTCTTGGGATTAATTGGATTCTGGGGGCTGAACGAAAGCTGCTGGTCCCAGCCATCTCCCTGCCCTGGGGTCTGTACACGCAGGGGCTCTGCGTCTCAGGGCGCACCGCTGCCATCCCTATGGCTGAGGCTGAGGAGCGTGGTGAGGACTGACAGTCAGCGAGTGGTTACACTGGGCAGAGGGAGGCGGGAAGGGGTGGGCACACAGCACAGGGATGGGAAGGAGCAGGGTGGGCAGAGGGCTGCTGGGATGGGAGAGTTAGTGCTCCCACCCAAGCCACGCTGGGTGAGTTGAATTGAAACCTCTGGTGGGATGAGGGGTTTCTGTCCTGTCCACCTGCCTCCCTCCCTTCCTCAGACTCCTGGGATCCTTCTCAAAGAACTAGAACCAAGAAGCCTGAAAGGTGAGAGCTGGGGTGCCCCCTTATCACAAGAGCCCTGTGACGGTGAGGGCAGGTACGGGCTGGCGAGGCACAGAGACATGACACTCCCGTGGCAGAGAGAAGTCCTGCTCTTCTCCCTCACCCCTCCCAATGGAGATCAGAGGAGAAGGGTTGGGAAGAGGCTGGTGCTGCCACCACTCCACCTCCAGGCCCCTTTCTGGCCCTGCCCAGATGCTACAGGGGACATAGGGACCAGGGCACATGGAGAGAGCGTCAGCTGGGCTTGGGGCTTAGTGGAAGTTGAAGGGTTCCTGTTAAGACTGGGGTTGAGGTTGAGGCTGGACGTGGACTGGGTCAGAAGGGTTGGGGATTGAGGGTTGGGACTGAGTCAGAAGGTGCCTCAGATGCCTGCTGCTGACGCTGTGCCCGCCGCGTCCCTGGTCCCAGCTACTCAGCCCCAAACCGGCCCTGCCAACTCACCCAGATCAGCTGTTTGCTAGGAGCTTTCACTTCCTCTCCCTCTGGCCTGGCTCCTCGGCCACCTCAGCGCCTGCTGGAGGGGATTTCTTGCCCCTGGGTGGGGGACAAAGGGAAGGACCAGGGGGTGTCCAGGCAGGGTTCTCCCCGGTCACAGCTGATGGGAATGAGATGAAAGGAACCAACAGTGAGGTTGCCACCGGGGGATCTCCTGAGGAAGTGGGCGGTGGGGACGCCAGAGCCTGGGAGCCGGGAGGCCCTGCTCGGTTCCGGCTCTGAGGCCCCGGTGAGGGACAGGGACAGGAGAGGAAAGACACAGAGATGCAAGAAAACAGAAAGTGACAACAAGAGACAGCAAAATGGAGCACTGGGTTGGGAGAGAAGTGGTGAGGCAGACCCCACTCTAGAGGAGGCAAACAGGCATCCCAGGGACGCCGGACAGGTGGAGACGGTGACACCATCCGCAGACACAAGAAGTGAAGCCTGAAATGGAGACCGAGAGAAACAGACAGAAAGAAAAGAGGGCACCGGAGAGGAGAGGAGAGGAAAGAGTGGGAAAACATGCGGCAGAATGAGTGGGGGCCGGGAAGTGAGACCACGAGCAGGTGGGAGGAGGGAAGGGGAAGGAAGGAGAATTAGAGCGGGAGGGGAGAGGAGGGAACAGTAATGAGGGAGCAAATGAGCTGAAGAAAGATAAAAAGGTCAAACAGAGGGAAACAGAGACCTGCAGGGGCCTGACAGATGCAGGGATGGGTGCGGAGCTGAAGCAGGTCTCTGAACATCCCACGTCCAGTCCCCTAGCCCCTGGGTCCCTGAGGGTGTGTGAGGATGTGACTTTCCCTGACCTTCAGCTGCCAGGTCTGGGGTGGAGGGGGTGTCTGGGTTTGGATTTCTGCTCCACAGAGTTACTCAAACCTTTTAACTCCCAAGGCCCCCAGGGACTAAAGGGGCGGGCGCTGGGAGGAGGAAGGGACAGGGATCTGAGACTGGGTGAGGGGACCAGTAATGCGGGCAGAGAGGGAGGCTGGAGAGGAGCCTCAGGGCTGGGGAGGGAGAAGGAGAAGCAAGATTGCTGCCGACCCTGCTGGGGGATGTGTCACAGAAGGAAAAGCCGAGGCTAAGGAGGGAGGTGGGTTCAGCCAGCCAATTCCTAACACTCAGCACCAAGAGGGGTCCGCTCTGCCCAAGGCAGCGAGATGCAAGATGCCCTTGGGGTCTCTGCCAGCTGTCCCTCGGTCAGGGGCGGAGGAAAGGGAAGTGGAGGGGAGGTCAAGGAAGGGCATCTACCCCTGCCGGCCGCCACTCTCCCCAAGGGAAAGGTGGCTTTGCCTTTCTCAGGCCCCACCCCCCTACGGCCCCACCTAAGCAGCTTTAACTAATAGCATTGAGGGAGGTCTCAGGACTTACCACTCTCCACCTACGGCTGCGATCAAGAGAGACCAGAGGCTTCTAATCAGATTGGGGATTTGGCTGAGGGCGGGGTATGCACAGTTTGTCCGAGGCTAACAAGCATAAAATATCCCCCTGGAGACCACCACCACTATGTCTTCGAGGGGCTTCTGTCCCCGCTGTCACCCCCGCCCCCAGCTGGTTCTCTGCTCTGATGGTTCAACCCTGTGGGCCGTATTCTGGACCTCACCTGTGTCCATGACTCCTGATTTCTACATCACTGCTTCTCTCTCTGTCCCAATCTCTGTCATGCACTCTCCTCCTCACTGGCTCTCCATGGCCTGTCTCTCTCTGCTGCCTTTGTATTTATAAACAGTCCCATTTTCCCACTGAATCAATCAAGCAGTCACTGAAAAGACTTGGTTTTGTCCAATCAGATTATGCAGTCAATCCACTTCAGCCTCTTAAAAGGCCCCAACAACAAAGTGACTTTTGATGCAAGTTTCTAGTTTGCGTACATGCAACATTGATCTTGGATTTTCCGCCTTTTTTTTTTTTTTTTTATACATTGTGTATGTTCCTGTCTTCCTCATCCTTTTTGTGTTGCTTTCTGCCCATTTGGATGGCTGTCCTCTGGCTTCCTGGGGACACTTTCTGCCCATTTGGATGGCTGTCCTTTGGCTTCCTGGGGACACTGCTGATAATTTTTCTGGCAAAGGGCCCACATTGTGGGTTTAGATTGGAGTAACTCCTTTGGGGCCCAGGGCCTCCCGCCAGCCTCACCTCTCTGCTCCCAAGTTTCATCCTCAACTTTTCTGCCCTGATTGACTGATTACAGCTCAGAGCCTGGAGTCAGACAGACCTGTTTCCATCCGGCTCTACCACTCGGCCAGGACCTTATGCAAGTCTCTTAATCTTTATGAGCCTCAATTTCCTCAGCTTACAAAACAGATAATACCCACCTTGAAGGGTTATTGTGAAGAGTCAATGAAGCAACATATCAAAAAAAAAAAGAGTCAAGCCCAATACTGGGTGCATGATAGGGGCCCAATTCATATTAACTGAAATCTTCGAAAGGTGAAATGTGCTTTGGACATTTCCTGGCTCCAAGCCCTAGCTTAAGGCTTACTGTCCATTGCTATCATCCTTATCTATATTGCTTGCATTAAATAATGACCTAAAACCTACATGTGTTGTAATGAACACTTATATTGGCCAAGGGGATTAATCATATTATTAGTAATCAGAATGATCGCAGTGATGACAATAATAATTGCTTGCTGCTATGACCCTTCGAGAAACACAAAGCGCTTAAGAGAAGCCACTCTGATCGTTTGGGATTGGGTAATGATCCTTTTTGATTTATGGTTCTTAGTACTTGTCTTCCTCTAAGGCTCATGTACTGATCCCGCTGTGGGGGCTCCAGAGGTTGTGCGGAGCCAGTGTCAGCGCTTCCCAAGCTTTGTGTGTCTGGCCCATGGCACAAGAGGGAAGGAGCCAGGGGCCTGGAGGACGGGAACGGGGGTGGATGGGGGGACACAGTGGGACCACCTCCCCCAGACTTGGGAGCATCACCACCAGAGTGTGGATTAAAGGGAAGCACAAGGAGTTAAGGTTGAACGCCAAGGACGGTTCCTGGACGTGAAGGTAGAACTGACATCTGCTCCTCTCTAGGTTTCCCCACAGTCAGCTCAGGGGCTCAAACAGAACAGGAAGGACTTGTCAGCAGCGAGGATTTCCACGCCCAGAGCTGGCAAGCTCTCGGAGCCTTGAGGATCCATGAGAGACTCGCACAGACGTGGGAGAGGCTGGGAGGAGGCTCCTGGCATTCAGGAAACTAGGAGACTTGGGCTCACCCATGATGTCATTTTGGTTTTGTATTTGGAGTTTTTTCTTTTGGCGGGTAGGAGAAAGGGTGTTGGGAGCCTGCCTAGGTGGCTGAATATTAGCAATTTTGACTCAAGATGTTGCCTTCCACTCCTTCCCTTGAGAGCCCTACGACCTTAGGGAAGTCAGGCAACACTCCTGCTGCTGTGTGAGGTTTCAGCACCTGTCAATTTCAATCCCTTAGCGCAGTGTGGGGCACGCTGAGTGTCTGGTCAGTGGTACGTTTTATCATTCTCTTTTTGCCAGATCCTAAATGTACCCTGAGGCCTCAGATCCTCCAGACCAGGAAACACCATCAGATCCAGCAGGCGAAGGGCAAACCATAGGAATCCTCTCAGCTGCCTCCAGGGGACAGGCTTCCATTTTCCAGCCCATTTTCCTAAAGTGAGGCTGGAGAGATCCTGATTGGATTACGGTTAGACCAAGGAGATACTTCCCAATGGGGGTACCTGCTTTAGGGGAGGAAAGGAGAGAAGAGGGTTCCAGAATGCCAGCTGCCAGTTTAGAGACAGAGGGATGAGTGGGATAACCTGTTCATGCAGACTCCGAGTGCGGATCTGCTCGCTGCCCAGTTTACCTTAATTTCCAGAGACACTGTCAGCTCAGGCCGGACCTCCAGCAGGTCCTGCCCCAACTGCCTGTCAGTTTGTCAGTTGAGCTCCCTGGCACTGAGCATTCCCTGGAAAAGGGACAAGAGACAAGATGACCTCTTGGTACTGGAGTGGGGAGCCAGAGGGTCTTACAACCTGAGGTGTCTAGAATTCTTTGACTTTCTAACACCCACAGCCTCTTTTTGCTGTATCCCATGGGTTCTTGCTGCTCAAAGTATGGTCCACAGACCTGCAGCATCAGCATCACCCAGGGGCTTGTTAGGAAGGCAGAACCTCAGCTCCTCCAAATCCTATTGAATAAGAATCTGAGTTTTAAAGAGACCTTCAGATGATTAGAGTTTGGGAAGCACTGCCATAGGTGATATTTTCAAGTCTTACTGGCAACTCAGTATATGAAAAACTGCTATGGATTATGAGTCGGGGGTCTGGTGGCTAATTCACCATGTGTCTTTCGTCAAGTCACTTTCCCTCTCTGAGCCTCCTCTGGAAAGTGAGGCAGCTACTCCAGACAAACCCTCACATGCCCTCCAGACCTGATGAGTTCTAGTTGAGAGTAATGCCCCCCATACCTACTTCATCGGAGACGAAACCCAAGTTCAGGCCTATTTTCGTGCAGTCCTAAGCACCAAGGGCTCTCCCTTGTGTCCTGGCCCACCCCAGGGGCAGGCCCATGGCAGGCTCTCCCGTCCGTCCTCAATCCTCTCACATATTGTTTCATCTTCCATCAGTGACAGTGGAAGCCAACCTTTTGCTCCCTCCTCTGTTCCTTCTGAAGTCTTTGGGGATTAGAAATTTTCTCCCCTTCATATTCTTTTCTTTTCTTTTTTTTTTTTTTTTTTTTTTGAGACAGAGTCTCGCTATGTTGCCCAGGCTAGAGTGCCGTGGTGCCAGCCTAGCTCACAGCAACCTCAGACTCCTGGACTCAAGCGATCCTCCTGCCTCAGCCTCCCAAGTAGCTAGGACTACAGGCATGCACCACTATGCCTGGCTAATTTTTTTTATATATATTTTTAGTTGTCCATATAATTTCTTTCTATTTTTAGTAGAGACGGGGTCTCGCTCAGACTGGTCTCAAACTCCTGAGCTCAAACGATCCACCCTCCTCAGCTTCCCAGAGTGCTAGGATTACAGGCGTGAGCCACCGTTCATGGCCCTCCCCTTCTTTTTCCTGAACCAGACAAATCTATCTCATTAAGGCTCATTCCATAATTCCCCAGTCCTCCCCAGTGGAGAACTGGCAAGATTCCCTCTTTTTTGCCCCTGGTTCATTAATTCAACAAATATTTACAGAGCACCTGCGAGTACAGAGCCCTGTGCTAGGATGGGATCCAGGAAGCCAGCAGGGAGCAAGACAGCCAGGGTCCTGACCTCAGAGCTGACACTCTGAGGGGGAGGACAGATGTTAAACAAAGAGTGACACCATTGATAAGTCCATTACCATTCATTTATTCTATCGGCTATCATTCATTAAACACCTACTATGTGCCAGACACTTGGGCCTCATTGGTGAAAAAAACGCACATAAATATCCCTGCTCCTTTCAAATGTAAAACTGTTCAGAGTACTATAAAGATATGGGTGTGTGTATATGCCACCTCCTTCCCACTCAAGGTTTAGAAAGAGCCCACAGGGAAAAAAAATAGAAAGAACCAATGATTAATTACATTTTCTTTTGTCTTATGTAGGGAAAAACTCCAATCCTGTTAAGCCCTAAGAAGAGATTCCATTCTCTGTCTAAATCCCTCAGCAGGGGCAGGATATAGGACCAGTGCACTTCTCTCCCTCTATATAAGTGGCTCAGTCCCAAGCCCTGAGTCCGAGTCAGCCTGGGCAGTAACGAGGTCCCCAGAGGAGGCTGGGCCCTGCCTTGGGTATGGGGGAGCTTCCTGCCTCAGACTCCTCTTCCTCTACTTGCCTGGCAATCACTTGTCCCTTCCCTCCTCTCTCTTTCCTTCCTGTCTCCATTCCTTCCTTCTTCCTTCCTCTTTCATTGCCTTATCGCTGCCTCCTCCTTTCCCTTCCTCTTAAATGGTGACCATTTCCCCCAAGGCCCTGACACATCCCTCTCTCACCTGGAGTGGACCATGCACTGCAGCTGCCTGGCCGAGGGCGTCCCGGCCACCCCCGGCAACTACTGGATCTCAGGTGAGCCTCTTGGCCAGGTCTCCCCCAATGCTCCTGTGCGGTGGCCTTGGCAGGGCCTCCAGAGCAGCGAGGTGGCCTTCACACGGCTGTCTCCACCCTAGGCTTGGCCTTCCCTGACTGGGCCTACAAGGCAGAGTCGTCCCCGGGCTCCCGGCAGATCCAGCTGTGGCACTTCATCCTGGAGCTGCTGCAGAAGGAAGAGTTCCGCCATGTCATCGCCTGGCAGCAGGGAGAGTACGGGGAGTTTGTCATCAAGGATCCAGATGAGGTGGCCCGCCTCTGGGGCCGCAGGAAATGCAAACCACAGATGAATTATGACAAGCTGAGCCGGGCCCTCAGGTGAGAGGAGGTGGCCAACATGACCAGAGACAGCAGAGTTCAAAGAAGAAGGCTGTGGTTTCTGGCACCCCTGTTCCACCAAAGCTTGGGAAATGTCCTCACATGTAGTAAGATGCCCAGTGGTTCTCCAGGAAGTGCTCAGAGTTAGCCTTGCTGGAGGGGGGACGGGGTGGGGAAGGATGTGACTGGGTCTCTGAATCCATTCCCTGCTCACTGGGCCAACACTCTGTTCTCAACCTCGGATTCTCCAGATATTACTACAACAAAAGGATCCTGCACAAGACCAAAGGCAAAAGGTTCACTTACAAGTTCAACTTCAGCAAGCTCATCGTAGTCAACTATCCTCTATGGGAAGTGCGGGTGCCGCCGTCCCCCCATCTGCTGCTGGGGGCCCCTGCCCTGTGTCGGCCAGCCCTGGTGCCCATGGGTATGCAGAGTGAGGTAGGCATGAAAGTGGCCCCTGTCCCCAAGGCTCCACCAGGCCCTGCCGCTCTGCCCAGGAGGCTGCGCCTCATCCTCTTGTCTACCTCAGGGGCCCATCAGCCTGCAATTTCCTTCTCCCTCTGCATCCTAGTCCCGGAGTGCCCAGGCGCAGGAGTATTTAACTATCTGCATGGAACAGCAGCCACATATGAGACAGGGTGACTCCTCTGCTGGCATCACTCTGTTGATGGTGGGTCAGAGGGAAGGGGGTAGGGGTCTCAGGGGAGGATCCAGGGCATCTGAGACTGT
Organism: Lemur catta; assembly: GCF_020740605.2. Lineage (NCBI taxonomy): Eukaryota > Metazoa > Chordata > Mammalia > Primates > Lemuridae > Lemur > Lemur catta. The sequence goes on along the minus strand of NC_059130.1, from coordinate 30,264,480 downwards.
AGGCAGCACATGGAAGTGCTTATTCAACAATCAGTATGAGAGTATGTCATTGTTTTAGCCACTGGGAGACAGAACCAGTGTGCACTGGAGGAATATATGCCAGGGAGAGCCCGTCCCACTCCCACTCATCCTCCTGACTCCTCAGACCCTGCACAGCATGCTGTTCGCCCGCTGGGCCACGGTGGAGCAGCTGGCTGGACAGTGGACCACCCGAGGACCACCAGAGGCACCTGGGGACAAGAAGGGGAGCACCAGCAGCATCCACCGTGAGTGTGCAGGACTGGGGAGGGCCCAGGGATCCCTGCCTTACGTGGCTGAGGGGGCATGAGACAAGGGAGATCATATAAGTCATTCATTCATTCATTCATTCATTCAACCAACACTCACTGAGCACCAGCTGTTTACCAGGTGTGAGGGTACAGAGATGGAGGATGTCCCTTCAGGATGCGCAGAGCCTGGTGGGGAGCAGAGATGGTATTACTGCCAGGGACCGTGCTGAGATTCAGGAGAACACAAGATGCTATGGGGCTCAGAGAGGGAACTGGGGCTTCCCAGAGGATGCGACCCCTGAGCAGGTGAAGGAGGTAGAGAAAAGATGCCCAAGCGAAGGCAATAGCATTTATAAAGCAAAACGCCACGAGCAAGCGTAGGAAATCTGCAGACATGCTAGTAGCTTGCTAAGGTCAGAGAGTAACTTACGTGATGGGCCTGGGAACAAGCAGGAAGGGTGAGAAATGGGGTTGGCAAGACACACAGGTGTCTGGGCACAGAAGGCCTCGCAGGCCATCTTAAGGGGGTTGGATGTTATCCCATGGATGGGGGGACCAGGAGGGAGAGACCTGTTCAGATTTTCACTTTATAAAGATTACCCAGGTTGTGTGTAGAGTCTGGGTTGGACAAGGCATAAGACCCGGGTTGGGAGGCTTTGAAGATGATCTAGGTAGAAGATGATGGGGCCAGCACCAAGACAAGCCGGTGGGGTGAAGGAGGAGGCTCAACTGGAGAGAGACTAGGAAGATAAAGTTCCCTGATTCATTTCTTCCTTCATCAGATGTTTAATGACCTCCTCTTTAATGTGCCAGGCCCTGTCCTAGGGGCAGAAGGTGCCGATGTGAGCAAGACCTCCTTTACAGGGCTTGGAGGCCAGAGGGGTGCAGGCATTCAGTTAGCGACAGATGAGTGACCATGGCTGTGCTGACTGCTGAGAGATTTCAGGGTGCCCAGGCCCTCAGGGAAGACTTTCTTGACAAAATAACATTCAAGCTGAGACCCAGAGCGTACAAGCTGTCAGCGTAGCTCAGAGGGAGTGGGGAGAGCATGGCAAGCAGACGGAACAGCGTGTGCAAAGGCCCTGGGGCGGGAAAGAGGGACTGGGAGGAGGCCAGTGTCGTGGCACATGGCAAGCGAGTGGAGGAGAGGGTGGAAGTGTAAGCAGATGTCAGCCCTCATGGTGGCTGAAAGCTGGGAGGCAACATTAGATTTTCTGTGAAGATCACAGAGACCCAAGAACCACCCTCCACTGTAGGCGATCTCATGGAATAAAGACTCACAGCAGCTGGGGGCCCAGACTCTGCACCCCAGCGAGTGCGGCTTAGGCCGTGGGTGTGGGGCAGCCCAGGCCTGCTGGGACTCGCTGGGCCACTGCCTGGAGCTAGAGAGTACCTGAACAGCGGTCCCTGTTCCTCTGCCCCCAGCCACCCCCTCCCAGCCCTGGGAATGCCTTGGGCACCTAGCCTCTCTCTTTGGGAAACTATGAGGGGGGGAAAAGTGTTCCTCCCAAGCCTCAGCGTGGAGTGGCGACTTTGCAACTCCCTGCCCTGCACGGGCACACACGCATGCCTGCCTGTGATTGGGCCCTGAGGGATGCCTAGCAGGTTTAGGTCACCAGAAGGTTACTAGCAGCCACATGTCCCACTTCTGGATTGGGACTCCAGAGGACTGTGCCAGCCCCCCACCTCCACCATCACTCGGAGCATTTGGTGCCAAGAAAGGAAGCTGCTCCCAGGAGACAGAGAGCCGGAGCCAGGGAGCTGCAGGGCCAGTGTCGTTGGGAAGGGGTGGGAGAGAGAGGGGAGGACTCGTAGAAATATCTTCTGCACATGCCTACTGGGCCGTGAGGGGAGACAGCCTTGACCTCGGGCGCCATGGACACAAGCGTCCTGTGAAACAGCAGTCTCCATGTCATCTAAGGACCGGAAGAAAAGGACAGTGGCCCAGAGAGAAAGGACACTCTGGCAGGGGTCCCCACACTTCTCCTCCTGGAGGATCATTGTTACTGTTCTCTCTTCATCCATCTGACTGCAGGAATGTTGTTCCTGTCACACACACTGGGTGTATTAAGTAACAACTACTTTGTTTTTCCAGTTTGTATTCACTGTAGCCCCACTAATGTGACCACATTGGATTGATACTTGCTCTTTTAGTTAAATGATGTGAACTTGCTAAGAAAAACGTGCAATTGCAGTAAGGCTTTTGGAACTATAGAAAGTGGTGTGAAGTTTTATATAATCATCTCCAAGGACCTCAGGCTGGGAGGCCCTACTGTAGGGTCTGGGGGTCCCTCCAGACTCGCCCTCCCCGCCCCTCACTCTCTACCCCCCGAGCCTGGAGTCCAGAAGGCATGGGAGCAGGGACACCTTCCTGGAGGAGGAGAGTTATGGATGGGCAGAGTCGGACAGAGAAGGAGCAGGCAGGGGCTCAGTCATGAGCTCTGCAGGCCCCTTCTTATCCATCATGCCACTGATCTGAGCTAGGACAGGGGATTTTATGCATGAAGAAACAGAGGCCTGCAAGTTTACATGACAAGCCCAAAGCCACACAACCAGTTCCTTGCCCAGCTAGAACAGAGGCCTTTGCTGCAGGGGCCAAGAGTGAAGAATGGATTCATTGAGTTATGGCAAAGAATATCCTTTCATTCATTCACCATGTTTTTATTGAGCACTTACTATGTGCCAGGCTGGGCTGGATTCAGGGAAGAATAAAACAGAAGCAGTTTCTGCCCCCACAGAGTTTGGGACACAGACATTAAATAAATAAGCACACAAATGACTACATGATGCCACCTACCTGAGCTGCGTGCCCTGGAGGACAGGTTCAGGGAGTCGGGAGAGCAGCTGTCTCCTGGCCTGGGAGTCCTGGGAGGCTTCCCCAAAGAAATGACGTTTATGATGAGGCCTGAAGAAAAGCACAAAAGGATGGGCAGGGAGCAGGGAGAGGGAGAGAGACTTTCATTCCAGAGGTGAAAAGGAACAGGGAACCAGGGATCGGGGCAGCACGGGGCATCCCAGAGCACTGGGGATGCGCTTGTGACCCTTCCTCTCTTTCTCCTTCTCTAGGACTTGGCTCTGCCCCAGGTCCCTGCCGGCTGGGCCCTTGCTGCCATTTGGGGAGCGTCCAAGGCGACCTGCCAGGTTTCACCTCCTTTGCCCCTCCCCTCCCGCCCCCTATCCCCTCCGACTGGACCCGCCTTTCAGGGCCCTTCTTGCCTCCTCTGGCCTCAGAGCAGCAGCTCCCAGGGTCCTCCAAATCAGACACTTTGCTCCCAGGACCCGGGTGTCCCCCCAGGGCCCGACATTCTCCAGGGCTTCCCCTGCTGGCCGGGCTGGGCCAGGGTGCAGGTGGGAGACTTCGGTGCTTGTCCCTCAGGCCTGAGGAGCTGGAGGGAAAGCCTGATCCCATGATGGGGGCTCACGAGGAGCCCAGGAAGGGCTTCTCCTCACAGAACCACGGCTTCAGAGCTGGGGAGCAGAGCCCTGCGTCCCCCGATCTGGAGAACCTCAAAGCAGTGTGGCCCTTGGATCCTCCTTAATTGGAGTGGAAGACGTGAGGTGGCAGGGGTGGGTCCTCCAAACTCATCCCTCCTCTTGCCCACTTTCCCTGGCTGGACACAGGCTGAAACTGCAGAGGATTTGAAGGGGTGGAGTGGGACCTCAGGGGGGGCCTTGCAGGGAAGGCACAAACATGGGGAGGAGGAACACTGAGGCGGGGTGCCCCTGCTCTCCCACCAAATTGCTAATCAGTCTAAGGAGACAGTCTTAATCTCAACTTTTCCTGAGGGTGATGAGAACAAGGTTTCCATCATCTGAAGCCCCATACCTGCCCACATGAGCGGGGAGATTAAGGGTGTAGGCTGGGGAGGGGCTGGGGTTGTTTTGTCCCTAGGCTGCGGTACCAACCCCGGTACGAGTCCACGGCCTGTTAGGAACTGGTCTGCAGAGCTCTGCCCCCACCACCTCCCTCCCCAGCATCCATGGAAAATTTGTCTTCTACGAAATTTAGGAAGTGGGGTGGCTGCACAGCAGGAGGTGAGCAGCAGGCGAGCAAGCAAAGCTTCAAGCTTCATCTTCGTCTGTATTTATAGCAGCTCCCCATCTTCACCGCCTCACCTTCCCACCCCCGCCCCCACCGCCCTGCTGTGGAAAACTTGTCTTCCATGAAACCAGTCCCTGGTGCCAAAAAGTTGTGGACCCCGCCTCTGGCAACTCCTTCTCTGGAGTGCATCTCCCTAACCCAGGCTGAGGTCTCCAGTCCCCTTCCCACAGCTCTATGCATGGCCCTCCCATCCCTTTGATTTCTAAGGCCCTGGAAACTCCTGTCCCCTGCAGGCACTTCCTTCTATCTCCATTTCCCCAAGACCCAGGCAGGTGGGGTAGGGAGAGCCTGGCCTCCCCAGCTCTGTAATACTCCACTGCGACCATGAATAAAATGCCCTGGCAAATTGCTTCTGGGCCCCAGTCCCCTCCCGGCTCCCCCTGTGTTCTGGCTGGTGTGACAGGAAGGGGGCAGGGGTGGGGGGACCTAGGGGAGGGCCTAAGGTCTGGAGTGGAGCTGGACATCCGACCCCCCAGTCTCCTCCCTCCCACCACCATCTCTTCTCCAGAGAAAGAAGCCGAAGGAATCAGGGACATGAGGGGCTCCCTGGACGACATGGGAAACCAGCCTCGAGGCAGAATCTTCAGAACAGAGCAGGGTCTTTACAGAATGACTCTCAGATCCCTATGGAGGATCTCGGAGCAGAAGGGAAGACAGAGGGCGTTGGCAGGGGTCCTTCTTCCTCTGCTCCCCAAGCTGTACAAATGCCACACAGAGCAGACTTGAGGCAGCAGGTGGCTGGGGAGTTGGGGCCATGGAAGAGAGAGGGTCTTTGCTCAACCAGGACAGGCCAACAGAGAGGGACACTCCAGGAGCCAAGGCAATCGATCCACATTCCTCCCCTATCTCTAGGCCACCAATTCCACACTCAGAATGTGTCTCCTCTTCCTTTCTGTGACATGGAGTATGAACTAAGGAGGCACAGAGGGTTCCTTTTGCCCATTGTTTGTCCCTGTCCCTCAGTCTGAGGAGCAGGTGTGCGTTCCCCTCCCGGTAGCTCCCTGGGCTTTTGCTTTCTGCAGCCTCTCGGTCCTTGCCCGCAGCAGATGCAATGCCACCATGGCAATGGGAAAGGAGAGACCAGGTGGGCAGGAGGGGGCCCTCATCCCACAGAAAGGGTGAGATGAGCAAAGAATTGGGCCCTGGGAATCCCAGCGGGATCTCGGCCAGGAGAAAGGATCTGTGGGAGTTCTTCACCTTAGTCTGCCTCCCTCAACACAGGTGCCAAAAAAAGGGACCACAGAGCCTCTCTCCCAGGAGTTCCCAGGGCTACAATGAAAACTGCTTCTCCCTTGTCCCCAAAGCAACAGGCCCATCCCCAGCCCCGCAGCAAGGATGAACCCCCAGGGGCTTTCCCATCACCCTGCCCAGCTTTCAGAGACAAAGAGCTAGTGTCTTCTGCTCCAGCATAAGGAACTAGACGGTATTGTCATGGGGCTTGGGCCCCATTCAGAGAGACCAGCCCCAGGGACAGGGTTCTTCTCCATAATGGGGACCCTCATATGCCCTCTGCCTGACCCCACCTCCTCTTCAGTGGTTTGTGGTGGCTTTGACCCCACATTTCAGGCAATGGAAAATTATTCTAAAATTTTTCTTGGGGGTAGGTGAACCCTGACTAAAAGCTCAGCCCCAGAGGACTTAAACTTCCAGGTGGTATGTTCTGCATTGCAGGCAGTAGATTCGAGTAGAGCTGACTTTCTCCACCTTGGCACTATTGACATTTGGGGCTGCATAGTTCTTTGGTGTGGGGAGCTGTCCTGTGCATTCCAGCATGTTTAGCAGCAACCGGGGCCTCTACCCAGTAGATAACAGTAGCACCCTCCCCTATCAAATTGAGACAACCAAAAATGTCTCCAGACATTGTTAAATGTCCTCTGGGGAGAGTGGGGAAATCGTCCCCAGTGGAGAACAACTGGCTTCGGCAAATCCAGATGTGGCAGTGATGGGAACCAGGCTCCAACTCAAAGAGCCGTTGACCTCCACATTGCAAGAGTGCCCTCTTGTGGCCAGAGTCTGGTCCAGCAGTCAGAAAAGTTCAGCGCGCTGCACTAGGCCGGGTGTGCAGAGCCCACCCAGGGCTCTTCTGAAATGAAGGGGTGATGGGCACCTTGGAGTCCACTGAGAAGAGGATGGGAGTCGCAGGATGAAAACATTTTATGAGAACCCTCCCATTTCAAGCCCCCTTAGCAAATCATAGACTAGCCACCAAAGGATCAACAGGTCTAATGTGACAACAGAATCCGCGGGCTGTCAGTTTCTGGTACAATCAGATGCAGCCATCAACCCCAGACATCACACCCTCTGGTCCTCTGTGACTGTCAGCCTCAACTAGGAGCAGCCTGATGTGGATGCCCAGCCTTATTTGGGAGCAGCGGGAACCAGGACAAGGACAGCCAAGTCAGCTCCCAAACACCCTGCTCCTGGGCACTCAGCTCTGTCACACTAGGGACACCAAAAGACAGATTCGTGGGCCTCAAGGATTTTAGGGAGTCAGACTCCCAGGATTCACAAATCTTATGCTGTTAGGAGCCAGAAGGGACCTTTGAGATCATCGAGTTCAACCCCCCTATCTTTACAGGCCCAGAGAGAGGACGGGACTTGTTTAAAATCATACGTATAGAAGAACTGAATTTCGAATATACATTCCCTAATTATCAGTTAATGTTCTTTCCATCCTACCACAATCACTTGACTGGAGAATCTAAAATTCCTCAGAAATAAGAATATATTAATATTGTATGTTGAAAGAACAATGTAAGTTATTCCTGTGTGGTTTTTATTATTACCATAGTAGTGAGCATTTTCCTTTTTGTGTGCATTTTGGCACTTGATTACATAGCATCTGGTTTTGTCCTCTAATTGTCCCATGTGCACTAATATCATGTCCCCATAAAGCTGGTATTCTCGGGGTAATATAGCACACACACACACATACACACACACACACTCACTACAGCATTTGATTAGCACGTGGAAGAGGCCTTGGAGATTTAAAAACAAAAACAAAACCAATGTATTTGCTGCCCTAAATTATTGGTGGCAGTGAAGATAATCCCCACTCTCTCTCTTTTATTCCCTAATGAAGATCTTAACCCAGGGGGAGAAAAAAATTCAAGCACCATACATGTTTTATGTGTGTAAGGCTTCAGCACTCAACCCTGGTCATGCCCACATAAACATGGATAATATACCAAACATGCTGTTCCACAGAACAATTAATATTTCATGGACATCTTCCCACTTACATATACGTATAAATATACAGTCATGCTCTGCTTAACGACAGGGAAACATTCTGAGAAATGCATCTTTAGGCAATTTCGTAGTTGTGCGAACATGGTAAGTGTGTACTTACACAAACCTAGGTGGTGTATGTAGCCTACTACGCACCCAGCCTATACGGTACAGCCTATTGCTCCCAGGCTGCAAACCCGTACAGCATGTTACTGTACTGAGTACTGTAGGCAATTGCAACACAGTGGTAAATATTTGTGTATCTGAACACTAAACATAGAAAAGGCACAGTAAAAATATAGTATAAAAGATTTAAAATGGGACACCCATGTAGAGCACTTACCATGAATGGAGTTTGCAGGACTAGGGCTGCTCTGGGTGAATGAGTGAGCGAGCGGAGAGTGAACGAGAAGGCCTGGGACGTAGCTGTGCACCATACTTTATAAACACTGTACATGCAGGCTACACTAAATTTATTTCAGAATCTTTTCTTTCTTCAATAATAAACTAACCTTAGCTTGTAACATTTTTACTTCATAAACTTTTTAATTTTTTTAACTTTTAACTCTTTTGTAATAACACAGCTTTAAACACACATTGTACAGCTGTACAAAAATATGTTCTTTCTTTATATCTTTGTTCTATAAGTTTTTTCTACCAAATTTTTTTTTTTTTACTTTTTAAAATGTTTTGTTAAAAACTAAGACACAAACACACACATTAGCCTAGGCCTGCACAGGGTCAGAATCATCAGTATCACTGTCTTCCACCTCCACATCTTATCCCACTGGGAGGTCTTCAGGGGCAATAACATGTTTGGCACTGTCATCTCCTCTGATAGCAATGATTTCTTCTGGAATACCTCCCGAAGGATCTGCCTGAACTGTTTTGCAGTTAACTTTTTTTTTGTAAGTATAAGGAGTACACTCTAAAATAATGATTAAAAAGTATAATATAGTACAATATAGTATGGTATAGTAAATACATAAACCAGTAACCGCCATTTATTATCAAGTATTAGGTACCGTGCATAATCGTGTGTGCTATAGTTTTATAGGACTGGCAGTGCAGTAGGTTTGTTTACACCAGCATCACCACAAACGTGTAAAGAGTGTGTTGCACCATGACATTACAGCAGGTTCAATGTCGCCAGGTGATAGGAATTTTTCAGCTTCATCACAGTCTTATGGGACCACCGTCCTACATACAGCCTATTGTTGACCGAAAAGTTGTTGTGTAGCACATGACTATGTATGTATTAATAATTCAGCAAACTTTATTAAATGCCTACTGTGTGCCAAACATGTGCTACCAGGTGCTAAGGGGTGGAGTACCTGCCTGAAGACACTATTATCTGTGAAGTGTCACACAGGCAGCCCGACAGAAGTCAGTCGTTGCACAGAAAGCAGGTGAGCACACAGGCGGGATGGGCTGGGGAGGAGTGGAGAAGGAGCCAGGGAGGCCGCTGGGCAGTGCAGGGGCCTGACAATCCCAGCAGGGGATGGAGTACAGAGTGCTTGACATGCACAATTTCTTTATAAAAGTTCAACATCTAATTTAAATATAAGTTTTGTTTAAAATATCTGAAAATAAATCTTAACAAGTCACCTCTAATCCCCAAACACAGAAGGCCAGGCAATATGTGCCAATTGCTTATAAAATTGTCAAAAGGCATACACAATTTTTTGGTTCCTTTTTTCCATCTGATATTACTTCATAAACACTATGCCATGTATTTACAGCTGATATTGATCATCTTAACCACAGCAAATACTGTCATGTTGATTCAGCATATCTTTAACCATTACCCTTTTGGTGATCTTTTAGGTTGCTTCTCATTATTTGCTTTATAAATAAAATGGTTTCAAAACCTTTGTCCATAGTCGTCATCTTTTTTTTTTTTCTTTCCCTGTATTAATTCCTTGAGATAAATTCTCAGGACTGAAGTTACTGGGTCAGAAATTATGACATTTTAATGGCTTTAGATATATATTGCTCAACTGTTCCCCAAAAGGATAATATTTTTTAAAAGTCACATTTACACACCACTATGAGCCATCCTGTCCTAAGTGCTTTGCATACATCAGCTCAACCAATACAAGTGCTTCAGTAGGTAGGCACTACTATATCATTTTACAGATGAGGAAATTGAGGCCTACAGAGGTACAATAACCTGCTCAGGGTCACATTCCTGGCAAGTGGCAGAGCTAGGATTCAGGCCCAAGCAGTCTGGCCCCACAGTCTCTGCTCAAGCTCTGGCCTACTGTGCCACCCACAAAAGACAAGTCCTCCTGGAGCCACGGTAGCTGTGGCTGTTCCCCACCTTTGGCTACTTTTACTAATAAAACTGTTATGTCATTACTGTCTTTTTTGGTACATCTTCAAATAGTGAGGGAAACCAACATTTTTATGCTCCTTTGCTATGTATAATTTGGACTCTTCTGTTTTAAAATTAGAAACAAAGACTATCTCTCTAATACAATATTGAAAAGATATTATAAGTTCATATTATGGCCGGGTGAGGAGGGAGGGGGGAAATAGGGATAGGCGAAGACAGAGGAAGCAAAAGGGGGAAAGAACTCTTCAGAAGACCTTGAGGGAAAGGGGGAAGAGAACATTCCATACGCCAGGCTGGCCATCACTTATTTCAGTTAGTGTTAAAAAGATAAATTACTTTTGTAGGACTCCCCTCTGGCCACTTGGGCTGAAACCTGTAATTTCATGTGAATTGTTAATACTATAGCTAATCAATCACTGTTGGTAATTCCGTCATTGTTTTGTCCTACACATTTTGGAGGCTCAGACCATGCAGGGTGACCACCAGGGGAAAACGGAGCAAGCACGGTCATAATTTCCTGGAGGGTTTAGCCAGGAGAAGGCCATGGGTGAGACGGGGTCTTTGGGCGGCATCCTAATGCAATGAGCCCCACGCAGCACAGCTGCCATGACCATTGCCAGGAACTTAGCAATGGAGCCAGGGATATCATCCAATCCAGCCCTTTTATTTTTCAGCAGCAAGTTCAAAGGCCCCTGAGACGAATAAGTTGTTCTGTGTTACCAGGAACAGCAAAATCTGTATGTCAACCACACTCACTTTTCTTTCTCCTAACTTGCTATGCAATGATGGAGAAAATTCCACACTGCAAGACTTACTGCTACCATAAAACCCTCCCCTTTCAGCCTCATCTGAGCCCTCACAAGCCTTTGGCTAGTCTGGGGCCAGCTCTCAGTGTCCTTTCTAAATCTTCTCTCTTACCCACATCCCACCCTCTTCCTCTCCGCAGTTTAGGACACTTCCCGCCAGGGCGCCCTGCCCTGCGCTAGCCTTTCCTTCCAGCCCCAGGAAAAGCTGTTCCCTACCCAAACAAGGGAAATCAGGCAAGTGTCAACTCTTCTGCCAACTCCATTTGGTTGACTGGGGCCACAACTAGGAACCACATAGGTGAGAAGAATTCTAAGGTTGTGCTCGGGCTTAGGAAACGGAGTGGGAATGGCGCCGTGTTTTTTCCATGACTTCTGTATTACTAAATCCAGGGACTACATTTTGGTTCTTATCTTATCGAACCTCTCCTCTGCTTACAATGTCGTTGACAACCCTTTGTTCCGTTAGCTGCCAAGATCCGTCTCTTCCCAGCTCTCCTGTTCCTAAGACTGTCCTCTTCAAACTCACTTCTGGGCTTCCGTATGCACCCCCACCTTTAGTGTTCTCCAGAACACAGGTCCACAGCCTGGATTCTAGACATCCTTCCTAGATAGTTTCAGTTTGGGCTCCTCTCCTTATCTTTTCCACCTAAATGCTGGCTGTCTCCAGATCTGCACAGCCACCCCTAACCTCTGGCTCAAGTCTCAAGGTCATGGGTCCAACTGCCCACTGAGCTTTCCTGCCTAGATGTCCCATAGGCATCTCAAACTTAGCATGTCCAGAGTGGAATTCTTTGTCTCTGCATCTGGTGCTGCCTTCCACCCTGCTTTTCTTTCTGTGTCTTGCTTTAGTTAATGCCACCACAATATATCCAATTCCACCCAAGCAGAAACTAGAGTGTCAGCCCATGCTGTCTTCTCCCTCGCCTCCCACACCCAGTAGGTCACCAAATTCTACCAATTTCACCTCCTAAACATTTCTCAAATCTGTCTTCTCCTGGACAACTCTACACTGACCTAGTTTAGGCCTTCATCAGTCTCTTAGGTAGTCTAATCTTGTCCCTTTCCAATCCACACTCCATACTGCCAGGATGCCCTGTTTAAAATGCCAATCTGATCATGCAACTTAAAACTCTTCAGTAGCCCCTCCTCTGACAGGAAAAAAAAGTCTCCGTACCCCCAGTGATGATAATTTATATGTACTATAATGCCTTTAATAGGTATAAATATATATTTATGGCACATAAAACTATAAAAGCAATGGCAATTTACCAATTAAATAGGAACAAAACTATAAAACCAATACATTTTAAAACAAAAACATTAATTTATTGTGACAGATGATGTTTGCTGAAACTAATTGCTGCACAAAATGTGATCATGGAAGTGCCGGCTCCAGCGCAGGGTCTCTGGAGTTTGGCACTCTGTGTGATGACTCACTTCTCCCAACACTTTTCTCTGTTGGAACTTCTGCTAACCCTTTGTTCATTCAGCCTGCTGGGAGGACATTTGGCCTCCTCCAGGCGCAAACGCATCATTTACATATTAAGTCCTCCTCTGTTCTTTTCTCATTAGCTGAGACAATTAAAGCAGCACTACTTGGTGCCAACTCATCACCAACACAAAGGCAAATGCAGACACTGAAATCATTTGACAACATAGGTTATAAAGTGCCACCCAGATGATCCGAATCATGATTATCTCATTTGTTTTTTATAGTATCATTCAAAGTAATACACAAAAGTCAACCTTTGCCCAGAAATTCCATGGACTTCAGGTAAGACCTAAACAACCATGTCCAAGCTCCATATAGCATGGGATCCAGTTCGCTGCTGCAGCCATGCACACAAACACTCACAGAGACACTTCTGCAGCCACTTCCCACCACCCGCTTGACACCCTGGCAGTACCAAGTCACTTGTCCTCTGCTTTGGATGCCTGCTCATCCCTCTGACAACAGACCCTGCTTGCCCTCTTCTTAGGCTAACTCCTCCTAATCCTTTAGAATTTTGCTTAGAAGCTCCTCTTGACCCCCTAGGCAGGGGCAACTGCCTTTCCTCTGTGCCTACCACCATCATAGCACTGACTGCACTGTGTGGAAACTATCCTGGAGTGTAAGCTGCCCCAGGACAGGGACCTGGCCCTCTCAATCTCTGCAGCGCTGGCACCCAGGCAGGGCCTGGCATATGGCAGCATGCAAACCATGGCTGCTGAACTAAAATCCAGGCTCCATGTTCTAGTGAAAAGAAACACTGACTGTGGCTGGGCCACTTGCTCTAACGATCATTCGTGACCTAGACATGTCACCTCATCACCTTGAGCCTCAGCTGCCCCATCTATGAAACAGAGATGATACAGATATACCAGTACAAGAAAATTTGATACAGCCTCATTTTAAAAGCAAAATATTGGAAGCAACCTAAATGTTCACCTTAGTGTTGCTTAAACAAATTATAGTATAACCATACAATGGAACACTATGGACTGTCAAAAAGAAAGAGGAAGCTCTTTACATACCAATGCAGAATTACCTCTAAGAGTCATTTTAAGAGGAAAAATGTGGGGGCAGTATGGTGTGGGGAGTATGTTATTATTTGTAACAAAAGGAGACAATGCATATATATTAATAAATAGGTTTATATTGACTCAATTATGTATTAAAATGTCTGAAAAGATAAACAAGAACTAATAATAGTGGTAACCTATTGGGGAGAAAAAAATGAGTAGATAGAGGACATACGTGAGAAGTAGATTTTTCACTGCATATATTTTATACTTATGATTTTAAACTATACGACTATATTACTTACACAAAAGTTAAATAAATTTAAAAGTAAAAGATACTATTACCTGCCATAATTATATCACAGGATCAAGTAGGAAGATCAAACAGACATGGTAAAAGCACATACTGTTGTAAGGTTTCAGCAATAATGGCATTTCTGTGGTGAAGCTGCTATCCTATAGTAGTACTAATAATTATAATATAATGACAAATATATCTTCCCTTCTCCATCCCCACCTCCTTCTAACACACACCTGTTAGGGGAGCATCAAGCTTCACTATCATTTCACAGAAGAAAGGAGACTGAAAGAAGGGGAGTGACAGCTAGATTGACACATGATCTCACATCTGCTTCTAATGCAGAGGGTCCCACACATGAACCCTCCCCGCAAAGAGCCTTATAACAGCACCCTCTTCAACAAGAGCCAACCTCCTTCCTATCCTCCCTTTCCACGCCCCAGTCCCACCCCACACCTTCTCATGGACCCTCCCACAACCAGGGGCTCTTCCACAGATGGTTTCAAACATCTACTGTCAACCCCACACATCATCTTCTCATTAGTCTAGTACACACATGGGGTCTGGTGACCTCTTCTCACCTACTCTGACATTCTCACAGAAACCTCAAGGCTGCAAAATCCAAACAAGCCTAATGGCAGGCTCCATACACAGGTGCTAGATGCTGACTCCGAGAACTTGAAACAGCCCCCTTCATCCGGGTGAGTCACCTCTGATGGACTTCCTGCTTCTCATCCGTCTGTCTTCCCCTTTGTCAAATGTTTCCAAGAAACCAGAACTGAAGGGGAAGAATGCCAGAGTTTGCTTTTGGAGAGCAGCCAGGTAAAATGAAAATAATACCCCAGTGATGTCCACAGCAAGGGTCTCCTATGATAAGGAATTCTGCAATGAGTCCCACTCGGTTCAAGTCATGGCTGAAGAGACCCTAATGAAATGGACTTTTGTGTCACATGTTTATTCATTCAACAGATTTATGGAGTGCCTATTAAGTACCAGGTGCTATACGAGATAATGGGATGCTGGACCCTGCTCTCCAAAAAGAAAAGTTTTAAAGTCCTGATTTAAAGCATTTGCCAGTTACCACAGTGTAAATACTCCCACCATAGTCAATATCAAGCTATGTGACATCAGTGAATGTAAAACTGAGAAGAGTTGTATACAATTGGCTCTCATGAGCCAGTGCAAGTTGGCTGCAGCACACCATTGGATAATGAACAAACTATACAATCTCTACAATCATGAGTTTATGTATAGTAACCAACATTCATTGAATACTTAATATATGCCATATAATATTCTAAGAACTTTACAGTTATAAATCATTTAATCATTACAAAAACGCGTTAAGATATTATCATCTGACAACAAAAAAACGAGACACACAATGTCAAATTACGATAAGTGCTATGAAGCAAACAAACATTAGGGAGAACACTAATTTGAAGTGTTTGCTGATTATCATGGTGTAAATACTCCTACCATGGCCAATTTTAAGCTACCAACGTCACTTGAATTGGTTTGCAAATTTCCTGAAAATTTACCAAATGGCTCTCATGAGCCAGTATGAGCCAGTACAAGTCAGCTCCAGCATATCATTTAGACAGAAGAAGGAGGAGGAAGGGAGACCAAATTCAGAATGATCACAGGTCTCTCTGGGAGGTAGAATTTAAACAGAGACATGAAAGATGACAAGGAGATAACCTTGTTCGGAACCAAGGAACACGGAGGAAGATGGGCATGAAATGAAGTTAGAGAGAAAGAGTGAAGCCAGATCATTCAGTGTCTCAACAACAGTGGGCAAGAGTTTGACATGTATTCTAAATGCATCAGCGAGCCCTAGATTTAAATCTCAGTTCCACTACTTACCAGGTGTGTGATTATGGGAATGTTCTTTCACTTCTCCAAGCCTCAGCTTCCTCATCTGTGAAATAGATATGATACTTGAAACCACCTTCTCACAGGGCTGTCATAACTAATACATGAGATGTGTAATATAGTGCCCAATACTGGAGCTATTATCATTGTAGATCCAATATGTAATACCCATTCATGTGAGAAGGAAAGGAATGGAATGAACATCTGGGAGCCCTAGAAAATTTACTCAATATGAGGGTGCTCTAAGGACTCAAACTCAAAGGCCTACAGGGTCAGACATGTCATATACAATAGAGCATGATAAAGACTCAGGCAAACAGAGAACATGCCATATTCCAAAGGAAGCAGTTATTAATACAAGGTCCAACAGGTCATAGCCATGTGTAACATAGCCCCATGTTGACAAGTCTTCCAGTTATTCCGGAGAAGCTAGAAATCCATATTTTTATGTGAAATCTCCCCACTTATAGATGTTGACCCTAATTCTAATTTAAAACTTTGTGTAGACCAAACAAAACAAGCCTGCAGACCACTCATCTGTGACCTCTGCTTATACCTTTCAATGGGCTCTCTTTATCTAACCCAAGAGGGTTCAGGCTAGCCAAGGGATACTTTTGGCTAGCTCAGATTAGGGGTACACAAGCGAAATTAGGCTGTAAGAGTGACCTTGAGTATGACGAGGGCAACTCAAATTCCAAGGCAGTGGCCAAGCAAAAGAAATGATTCCATACATACTACAACCCTAGATGCTCATAAGTTCAGAAATCACTTTCTGATATATTTGAATTTAAATTGACTATCTCTGTCTCTTTTTTTTCTTTCCCTTTTTCCTTCTTTTAAATTTTTAACAAATTGCTTCATTTCATTTTTTTACTCTCTAATATTTTGGAAATTATATACACTATTTCTATCTTAAATAGTTAACCCCAAAATTACAATCTGTATCTTTAACTTGTCCAGTGTTATTAACTACCTCTACAGCTCCCTCCCAGACAACATAAGAACCCTAAATATTTTCATTACACCCTGCTCCTGCCAAACTTCACTCATGTGGTTTTCCACTTTTGGCTGGCTAGAAAGATGACCCTTCAGGTAACTTGGAAGTAATGGGCTGAAAATGGAGAGTCTTTGCCTATCTTGGTCCCTGAATGAATAAGCAGAGGAGGGCTGCATGCTGCATGTTCACCCACTCTACTGGTAGGTGAGTAAGGAATACACTTATGTTGGTTAAGCCACTGATATTTTGGGATTTGGGATTTATTTGTTTGTTGTAACAAATAACATTATCCTAATTAATACAGATATTTACCCTGGTTGGCAAATATTTTCACTATTTCAAAATTACCACACTGAAGACATTCCACTGTCTTCCGGTTTTCATTGTTGATATCTGAGAAGTCAACTGTCAGTGTAACTATTGTCCCTTTGAAAGTAAGTATTATGTCTTTTTTATCTCTACTCACTTAAAAAAAAAATCTTTCTGTAATTATTTCAATATATGTCTCTAAAAGATAAGGAAAATCCTTTATTTTTAACATAACCACAATACTGTTATCAGACCAGAATATTAACAGTGATTTCTTTAAATCACCAAAAGCCCATGTGCAAATTTCTAATTATCTCGCAAATGTCATATGCTTTTTTAAAACATTATATTTGTTTAAATCAGTAGTCATAAAGCCCACACATTATGATCAGATTATATGTGTTGTTAAATCTCTGTTTATCTATAGGTTCCCCCACCATATCTTTCTCTCTCTCTCTGTTTCATTTATATATGTATGTATATGTATGTATGTGCATGCACATATAAAAATATAAATATACTTTTTTCTGGCAGTTTGTTAAAGAAATATGCTTGTCTTGTACAGTTTCTCATGTCTGCATTTTCATGATTACAGTCTAATGATGTCCTTTTGGCAAGATTACCACATAGACAATGTTGTGAATAATAGTCTTTCTTTTTATGCTTATTTATGCTCAATGTCTAGATCCATTAACTCACTGGGAGTTACATAGTTTTGGTATTCTCTTATATCATATCTTGATCTATTAGACTGAATACTTATATAAAGATAAACTCCCCTTCATCTGTTATTAGTTACTCAGTAGTGCAGTTTATATAAAAAGACAGGATATTAATATTATTATTTCCCTTGATTTACCAGTTTTCCAAAAAAAAAAATGAACTAGTTCCCTAGCATCTTCCAAGTGGCCAATTTATTCTTCTTTGTTACTGTTGTTGTTTGTCATTAAGAATGCATAGATTTAAACATATTTGTTGTTTCAATTTACTGCAGCTATTATTCCTGTTGATCCTTAAATTGCCCTTACTTTGTCAATTGAGAGCCTTTTCAAGTTAGCTCCTAACTCTGACGAAGATTGTCTTTTTCTCTGGTTTTCTTCAGTTTTACTATGTGTGATTCCTTTTAATTTATCCTGGGATTTGTTGCTGTCGTTTAATCTGTGAGTTGATATCTTTCATTGATTTGGAAATTTCCCAGCTGTTTTCTCTTCAGATATTGCCTTTGATGCATTCTCTCTCTCCTTCCCTTCTGTAACTCCACTTACACAGACATTAGACCTTTTCATTGTGTTCACTATGTCTCTTACCCTCTTTTATGTATTTTCAGTGCTTTTGTCTCTCCATCTGTATGCTAAAATCTGTCCTCTGCCCTATCCTCCAGTTGAATCAAATCTGCTGTTAAATTTGTCCACTAAGTTCTTGATTTCAGTTATTGTATATTTCAAGTCTAGAGTTTCTATTTGGTTTTTAAATCTTACATGTTAGTTTTTGTGGTTTCCAGTTTCATGCTGAAATCTTCAAGTTTCTTTGAACACAGTAAGCATAGCTGTTTTAATGTGTCTTAAAATTCCAGTATCTGAAGACTTTTAAGGTATATTTCTATGACTGTTGTATAGATTCTTGGTGCCTTATTTCCTTTGTATATGTCAGATAATCTGTTTGTCGGATATTAAATTTGAAATGTTTCTATAAATAATTTAAGATCTAGGATTTTAGTTTATATAAATAAATTGAAGCCTAGGATTTTAGTTTATTTCTGCCAAACACCTGGCCATCGTAATATAAGTACAAAGCTTGAGGTTCTCTTGACCAGCCTGATGGAATGAAAGGCTGGTTCACCTTTACCAAAAGACATAGCCCTTTGAGATTTCCTAAGGGTGTAGCCCTTTGAGATTCTAGTTTAAAATAGAGGCGGTTTATCAGAGCCTTACCTTTGGCAGATCTTGGGCTTTGACTTTTGTCACCTTAACCCCATGTGGTCACCAAAGTACAGCTCAGTTTGGAAGATTGGCTCCCAGGGCAACTACAACTTTGAGTTAAGGGCATATCTCACTGGATTTTCATCTTCTCCTAGGAATTGGCCTATTAATTACTATCTTGATTGCCTTTTGATTTTTTTAACTATTTAATTCAGTTTTATGACTATCCTCAGTAGGAAGATTGTTCTGAATTCTTTAGTCTTCATTACTATAAGAATTTATTTCCTTCAAGATTCCTTTCCCAATTTTGGGGGGTGGGATGAAAAAAAGAATTAAAAGAAAAAGAGAAAAATTATTTTAAAAAATACCTTTCCTAGGCTGGGCATGGTGGCTCATGCCTGTAATCCTAGCACTCTGGGAGGCCGAGGTAGGAGGATCGCTTGAGGTCAGGAGTTTGAGACCAGCCTGAGCAAGAACAAGACCCTGTCTCTACTAAAAATAGAAAGAAATTATCTGGCCAACTAAAAATACATATAGAAGAAAATTACCCAGGCATGGTGGTGCATGCCTGTAGTCCCAGCTACTCGGGAGGCTGAGGCAGAAGGATTGCTTGAACCCAGGAGTTTGAGGTTGCTGTGAGCTAGGCTGATGCCATGGCACTGTAGCCCGGGCAACAGAGCGAGACTCTCTCTCAAAAAAAAAAAAAATACCTTTCCTGACCCAATCCTAACTCCCCAACATCATATGTAAGACTCTCACTGATCTGACCTTAATAGACGTCATTTTCCACTATCTTCCTCAGTAAATCATATGTTTGAATCCCACAGGCACTTTTCTGCGTTAACACTCTCCCTTTCCCCCACTTCCTAGCCTTTGCACGGGCAGATCCCTCTGCCAGGAATGCTTTAACTACTCAAAAGAATGATTAAACCCTAATTATTTTTAAGAATCAACCTAATTGTCACTTTTCCTGTACTTGCAAAATATTGTATGCATTCCTCCACTCTAGCAATATATAAGGTTGTATCACAAAAGCTAAAGCAGAGTTGAAGAGCTGTGATCAATGGTGTCAAGTGTCTCAAAGGATTCCAATGGTTGTCAAAATGTATCAACTGGATCTGGCAGGATTTTAAGCCACTGGAGACCACTGCCTGGGCAGTAGGAGTACAGTGTTCACCCACTCTGTATGGGGAAGTGGGGAAAATATCCAGACTGAAGCATGCTCAAGAAGAAATGAGCAGTGGAGGTGAGAAATGTAGAATATTCTTTCAAGAAGCTTGGTTGTGAAGGAATGCCAGAGGTTAGGAAGTTTTTGTGTTTTACAAATGGAAGATATGCATAAATATGTAAGAGGAAAGAGACAATAGAAAGGGAAAGGATGAAAATACAGGAGAAAAAATAACAATTATGACACAATTAAGTACTCACTGAGACTTGAGGACAAATTGTAAGGTGGAGAGTTTTAGAAGTACGCAGTAAGCTTAGTGGTGAGGGTGAGCATTGAGCATGAGTTATAACTTCATTTTCTTATTTTAATAAAAGAAGAGTGAGAAGGGATATAGAGGGGAACACCTGAAGCAAGCGATGGAAGTTTATAATAGCTTCTATGGGAGGAAGGGGAGGAGTTGCTACCTCTCAGAAATGCACAGGATCATGGGGAATCAAGCAGAGGGAAGAGTTCATATATTTGTGCTTGTCTTAAATTCCATGGTTGGGTGACTGTCTACCAGTCCTTAGCAGCACAGACATAGGATCAGAAAAGGAGAACAGAGGGACTGCTCGAGGGTTGAAGTTTACAAGGGAGTAATGATTTGCAAGTATTGATAAGAGAGTTATTGAAGTGATGGATCATGAATGTAGGCTGATAGACTGGAGAAACTGGAGGAGTGCAGACAATGTTGGTTTTAATGAGAAAGAGAGAGAGAGAGACACACACACACAGAGAACAGGTACATTAAGGGATAAGAGTTTAAAGGTGCTGCTTCACTGTCCTGTAACTTGCAATTTTTTTGCAATGATAAATCTGCTGTAATCCCTATCTTTATCCCTCTGTATGTATTGTGTCTTTTTTTCCTCTGGTTTCTTTCAAAATTTTCTTTCTATCACTTGTTTTAAGCAATTTAATTATGTTGCGCTTAGTGTAGTTTTCTTCTAGTTTCTTATGCTTGGGGTTCATTGAACTTCTTGGATCTGTGGGTTATAGTTCTCATCAAATTCGGAAATTTTTGTTCTTTCTTCAGATAATTTTGTCTGTTCCCTCGTCTCTTTCCTTTCCTTTGGAGACTAATTTATGTATATTAGACCACTTGAAGTGTCTCACAGCTCACTAATACTCTATTTTGTTTAGTCTTTTTTCTCTTCAGGTTTCATTTTGGATAGTTTCTGCTATGTCTATTTTGCTGTTAATCATATCCAGTGAATTTTCCATCTCAGATATTGTAGTTTTCATTACAAGAAGTTCAATTATGTTCTTTAAAAATCTCTTGTATGTTTATGCTATGGATGCTCAGTCTTTCCTTTAATTCTTGAACATGTGTAATACAATTATAATGATTCTTTTTGTGTACTAATGATTATACTTATCATTTCTGGGTCATTTTTAATCAATTGATATTTCTCCTTATTATTGGCCATAATTTCTTGCTTCTCTATCACCCAGGTTGGAGTGCAGTGGCCTGATCATAGCTCACTGTAACCTCAAATTCTTAGGTTCAAGCAATCCTCCTGCCTCAGCCTCCCTAGTAGCTGGGACTACAGGTGCATGCCACTATACCTGGCTAATTTTAACATTTTTTTGTAGAGATGGTGTCTCCCTATGTTGCCCAGGCTGGTCTCAAACTCCTGGCCTCAAGTGATTCTCCCACCTCAGCCTTTCATAGTGCTGGGATTAGCCACCACACCCAGACAATATGCCTGGAAATTTTTTATTGGATATCAGACATTGTTTTACCTTGTTGAGTGCTAGATATTTTTGTATTTCTATATACTTGAATTTTGCTACATAATACAGTTAAGTTTCTTGGAAACAGTTTGAAACTTTCAGATTGTTCTTTTAATCTTTGTTAGGTAGAATCATGACTATATGTAGTCCAGGGGGTGATTTCCCCCATCCCTCATTATTGAGGTTAGACCCTTCTGTATACTCTACCTTGAATTATGGGATCTTTCACTCTGGCTGGTGAGAAGACACTATTCCTGGCCCTTAAAGGATTATTCGTTCTAATCCTTTCACACAGTTCTTTCCTCAATTTAGGGTAATTTCTTCACATACATAGATTGATCTAAACTCAGCTGAATATTCAAAAGGGACCCTGTTTAGGTCTCTGAAGTCCTCTCTCTGTGCAGCAATCTCCTTTCTGACACTCTGGCCTGGGAACTCTAGCCACCTTCCTCTTCTGGACCCCCAGCTTGGTCTCCTTAACTCAGGGATACCACTGGAATTCTACCTCCCTCTGCCTTAGCCTAGAAAATTTGTCCAGGAAGTAAGCTGGAGCAACTGCAGGGCTTACCTCATTTGTTTCTCACCTCTCAGGAATCATTATCCTTCAGTGTCTGTTCTTGAGAATTGTTGTTTCATACATTTTTTTAAATTTAGCAGCATAATAAAAGGATTATACACCATGATCAAGTGCAATTTTTTTCCCAGAATGCAAGGATGTTTCAACAGACAAAAATCAATCAATGTTATATTTCTACATCTCATTGATACAATTAGGAAAACAAACCCATGATCATTTCAATTGATGCAGAAAAAGCATTTAACAAAATATCACACAATTTCATGACAAAAAGCACTCAGTAAACTAAGAAAAGAAGGGATATCCCTCAATCTGATAAATGCCATATATGAAAAACCCAAAGTTAGCATCATACTCACTGCTGAAAAACTGGAAGCTTTCCCCTAAGGTCAGGAGTGAGACAAGTTTGCCCACTTTCATCACTTTTATTCAGAATAGTACTAGAAGTTCTAGCCAGAACAATTAGGGAAGAAAAAGAAATAAAAGGTATCCAAATCAGAAAGGAAGAAGTAAAATTATCTCTATTAGCAGGTGACATGATCTTATATGTAGAAAACCCTAAAGAACACACACATAAAAATTGTTAGAACTAACAAATTTACCAAAGTTTGAGGGTATAAAATCAACATAGAAAAATCAGTTATGGTTATACACACTACCAATGAACAATTTCAAAATGAAATTAAGAAAACTATTCTATTTATAAGAGTATCAAAAAAATATACCTAGGAGTAAATTTAACAAAGGAGGCAAAAGACTTGCATAGTGAAAACTATAAAACATTCCTGAAAGAAATTAAAGAAGACCTAAACAAATAGAAAGACATCTCATATTCTTGAATTGGAAGACTTAATGTTGTTGAGATGACAATACCCAAAGCAATCTATAGATTCAATGCAGTCTCTATAAAAATCCCAAGGGAGTAGTGGGGTTTTTTTTTGTTTGTTTGTTTGGTTTTTTTTGGTAGAAATAGAAAAAAATCATAAAATTATTGGGAATTTCAAGGGATCTTAAATAGCCAAAACAATCTTGACAAAGAAGAACAAAGTTAGAGAACTCAAACTTCCAAATTTCAAAACTTACTACAGGAGCTAGATGTGGTGGCTCATGCCTGTAATCCTAGCACTCTGGGAGGCCAAGGCAGGCGGATCACTCGAAGTCAGGAGTTCAAGACCAGCCTGAGCAAGAGCGAGATCCCATCTCTACTAAAAAAAAATTAAAAAGAAATTATCTGGCCAACTAAAAACATATAGAAAAAATTAGCTGGGCATGGTGGTGGATGCCTGTAGTCCCACCTACTTGGAAGGCTGAGGCAGTAGGATCGCTTGAGCTGAGGAGTTTGAGGTTGCTGTGAGCTAGGCTGATGCCATGGCACTCCACCAGGGCAAAAAGAGCGAGACTCTGTCTCAAAAAAAAAAAAAAAAGCTTACTACAAAGCAGCAGTAATCAAAATAGTGTGGTACTAGCATAAGAATAGACATATAAACCCATAGAGTAAAATAGAATACAATAGTGAGCCAAGAAATAAACTCTTACATATATGGTCAAGTGATGTTTGACAAGGGTACCAAGACCATTCAACGTAGAAAGGGCAATCTTCTCAACAAATAGTGCTGGTAAAACTGGTTATCCACATGCAAAAGAACAGAATTGGACTCTTGCCTTATACCATACACACAAATTAACTCAAAGTGAGTCAAAGAACTAAATTTAAGAGATAAAAGTACAAAACTCTTTGAAGAAAACAGAGGAGAAAATCTTCATGACTTTGGATTTTATAATGGTTTCTTGAGTATGACACTAAAAGCACAGTCAACAAAAGAATAGATAAATTAGACTTAATCAAAATTAAACACTTTTGTGCATCAAAGGACAATCACAAAAGTTAAAAGACAACACACAGAATGGGAGACAATATTTGCAAATTGTATATTTGACAAGGGAATTATATCCAGAATATATAAAGAACTTCAACAACTTATCAACCAGGAAACAAACAATCCAATTCAAAAAAGGACAAAGGACATGGATAGACATTTCTCCAAAAATGATGTACACAAATGGCCACTAAGCACATGAAAAGATGATCAACATCATTAATCATAGGGAAATGCAAATCAAAACCACAATGAGATAACACTTCACATCCACTAGGATGGCAATTATCAAAACAACAGGAAACAACAAGTGTTGGCAAGGATGTGGAGAAATTGGAATCCTTGTGTGTTGATCATAGGAACGCAAAATGGTACAGCCACAGTAGAAAACAGTTTGATGGTTCCTCAAAAAGTTAAGCATAGAACTACCATATAATCTAGAAATTTTCTTGCTAGGTATATACCTAAAAGAATAGAAAACAGGGACTTAAACATGTACTTGTACACCAATGTTAATAGCAGCATTATTTGTAATAGCCAAAATGTGGGAACAACCCAAGTGTCCATCAACAGATGAATGGATAAACAAAATGTGGAATATACACGCAATGGAAAATTATTAAGTCAGAAAAAGTAATGACATTCTGATACATGCTACAGTATGAATAAAAATTGAAAACATTATGCTAAGTGAAATAAACCAGACACAAAAGGACAAATATTATACGAGTTCACTCATATAAGATGTTTATAATAGGCCAATTCATAGAGACAGAAAGTAGATTAGAGGTACCATGGGCTGGAGGAAGGTGGAAATGGGAAGTTATTGCTTGATGGGTACAGACTTTCTGTTTGGGATGACGAAAAAAGTTCTGGAAATAGTGGTGATTATTACACATATCGTAAATATGCTTAATGCTACTGAATTGTACATTTAAAAATGGTTAAAATTATAAATTTTATGTGATATATATGATACATATATATGTGTGTATCTTTTTTTTTTTTTTTTCCGAGACAGGGTCTCACTCTGTTGCCCAAGATAGAGTGCAGTGGAGTCATCATAGCTCACTGCAACCTCAAACTCCTGGGCTCAAGCAATCCACCTTGCCTCAGCCTCCTAAGTAGCTAGGACTATAGGCACACACCATAACAACCAGCTAATTTTTCTACTTTTCATAGAAACAGGATCTTGCCGTGTTTTATGTTATATATATTATGTATATTTTACCACAATAAAAATATACTCATCTAGTCCAAAAGAAGGCAGAAAAGAAGGAAAATAGGAGGAAAAAATAGATGGAACAAAGAGAAATACATTAGCAAAATGATAGATTTAAAGTCAAACCATATCAATAGTCACATTAATTGTAAATGTGCTAAACAATTCAATTAAAAGGCAGAGATTGTCAGATTAGCAGGGTGGTAGAAACAAGACGTAAGTATATGCTACCTACTAGAAACCCACTTTAAATATAAAGACAGAAATTAGTTAAAAATAAAAGGTCAGGAAAAAGATATATTATGATAACTCTAATTTAAAGAGAATTGGAGTGGCTAAATTAATATCAGATAAAGCATATTTCAGAGCAAAGAATATTATCAGGGCTAGGGAGGGTCATTTCATAATGATACAGGAGTCAATTCATCAAGAAAATATAATAATGCTAACAATTTAGGCACTTAATAATAGAGCTTTAAAATACATGAAGTAAAAAGGAATAGAACTGAAGGGAAGAAGGGACAAATCTATAATTATAGTTACAGAGTTTAAGCAATAACATCTCTCTTTTTTCTTCTCTCTTAAAATTATCAATAGAACAAGTAAAGGGAAAATCAGTAAGTGTTTAAGAGGCTTGAACAACACTATCAACCAAACTGACCTGACTGATATTTATTAGAGCACATAATCCAACAACAAAAGAATACATGGAACATTTACCAAGATAGGCCATATTCAGTGCCATAAAACAAATCTCAACAAATTTAAAAGGATTCAAATCATACAAATTTTGTTCTCTAACCACAATATAATTAACTAGCAATTAATAACAGAACAATATCTGGAAAATACCCAGATATTTAGAAACTAAATAATTCATTTCTAAATACCCCATGGGGCTGGGCGTGGTGGCTCACGCCTGTAATCCTAGCACTCTGGAAGGCCGAGGTGGGAGGATTGCTTGAGCTCAGGAATTCGAGACCAGCCTGAGCAAGAGCGAGATCCCCGTCTCTACTAAAAATAGAAAAAAATTAGCCAAACCACTAAAAATAGAAAAAATTAGCCAGGCATGGTGGTGCATGCCTCTAGTCCCAGCTACCGGGGGAGGCTGAGGAAGGAGGACAGCTGGAGCCCAGGAGTTTGAGGTTGCTGTGAGCTAGGCTGACGCCATGGCACTCTAGCCCAGGCAAGAGAGTGAGACTCTGTCTCAAAATAAATAAATACCCCATGGGTTTGAACTAAATGAAAATGAAAATACAGCACATCAAAATTTGTGAGATGTAGGTAAAACAGTACTTAGAAAGAAATGTATATTGTAAAAATGCCTGTATTAGAAAAGAAAAAAATATGCAAATCAATGACCTCAAGTTCAACCTCAAGAAACTAGAAAAAGAGGCTGAGTGTGGTGGCTCACGCCTGTAATCCTAGCACTCCAGGAGGCCGAGGTGGGAGGATTGTTTCAGCTCAGGAGTTCCAGACCAGCCTGAGCAAGAGCAAGACCCCGTCTCTACTAAAAATAGAAAGAAATTATATGGACAGCTAAAATATATATAGAAAAATTAGCCGGGCATGGTGGCACATGCCTGTAGCCCCAGCCACTTGGGAGGCTGAGGCAGAAGGATTGCTTGAGCTCAGGAGTTTGAGGTTGCTGTGAGCTAGGCTGACGCCACAGCATTCTAGCCCGGGCAACAGAGTGAGACTGTCTCAAAAAAAAAGAAACTAGAAAAAGAAAAGCAAACGTCATCCAAAGTAAGCAGAAGAAAGGAAACTAGAAAGACGAGTGCAGAAATCAATGAAATAGAAAAACAATAGAAAAAAATCTATGAAACCTAAAACTGGTTACTTGAGAAGATCAATAAAATTTATAAACCTATAGTCAGACTGTGAAAAAAATTACAAATAGAAATGAAAGAGGAGATATCAAATTTTATACATATTAATAAGGTAATACATTAATAGTATAAATAACTTTATGCTGATATATCCAACAACTTAGATGATATGACCTATCTCTATTAAAAAGATTAAATTATACTTAAAACTTTACCACAAGGAAAACTTCAGGTCCAAATGGCTTCACTGGGGTATTTTATCACACACTTAAAGAAGAAAAAAATGCCAATTCCATAAAAACTCTTCTATAAAATTGAAGAAGGAATCCTTTCCAACTCATTCTATGAAGCCAGTGTTACTCTGAAACCAGACAAAAAGAATACGAGAAAAGAAAAGCTACAGACTATTATCTATCATGAACACAGACGTAAAATTTTTAAATAAGAGTTTAGCAAGTCAAATCCAATAATATATAATAAGGTTAATACATCATGACCAGGTGGGATTTATTCCACAAATTCAAGCCTGGTTCAACATTGAAAATTCACCATTATCAACAGACTAACAAAGAAAAACCATATGATCGTATCAAGTGATACAGAAAAAGAATTTGATAAAATACAACTTTTTTAAAAAAAATAAATTTTATTCTATATATTTGAGGTTTATAACATAATGTCATATGATACATACAGATAGTAAAATGGTCAGTATAGTGATACACATTAACATATCCATCATCTCACATAGTTACTTTTTTTGTGTGACAAGAGCAGCTAAAATCTACTTATTTGACAAAAATTCCTCATTCAATATAATTTTAACTATAATTCTCAAGTTGTATCTATTCTTGATAAAACTCCCAGCGCACTAGGAACAGAAGAGAACTTCTACAACCTGATAATAACAGTGTCTATGAAAAACCTACAGATAGCACCATATCTAATGGTTATAAAAACAAATGCCTTCCCCTAAGATGAAAAACAAAGCAGGGATGTCTGCTCTTACTAGGTCTGTCACCATTGCACTGGATGTTCTAGCTAGTGCAATAAGGCAAGAAAAAGAAATTAAAGGAATGCAGATTAGAAAGGAATAAAACTGTTTTTATTCTCAAATAACATGCTTATCTACATAGATAATTTGATAGACTCTAAAAAATACCCACTAGATTTAAGTGGGTTTACAAGATTGCAAGATACAAGATCAATATAGAAAAACAACTGTATTTCTATGTACTAACAGTGAAGCAATCAGAAATTGAAATTTTAAAAATACCATTCAAGCCGGGCGCGGTGGCTCACGCCTGTAATCCTAGCCCTCTGGGAGGCCGAGGCGGGTGGATTGCTCGAGGTCAGGAGTTCGAGACCAGCCTGAGCGAGACCCCGTCTCTACTAAAAATAGAAATTAACTATCTGGACAACTAAAAATATACATAGAAAAAATTAGCCGGGCATAGTGGCACATGCCTGTAGTCCCAGCTACTCGGGAGGCTGAGGCAGTAGGATCGCTTAAGCCCAGGAGTTTGAGGTTGCTGTGAGCGAGGCTGAGGCCACGGCACTCACTCTAGCCCGGGCAACAAAGTGACACTCTGTCTCAAAAAAAAAAAAAAAAAAAAAAAAAAAAAAAATACCATTCAACAATAAATAAAATAAATATACTCAACAACGTATATTAATTTGAAAATAATTATGCTGAGTAAAAGAAGGCATACCAAAAAGAATAGCTACTATATGATTTCATTTATATAAAATTCCAGAAGATGCAAACTAATCTATGGAAACAAAAAGCAGATCAGTGATTACATGGGAACTAGGATGGGGGAGAGGGTCCAGTATGGCCCAAGCAGTCTGGCCCAGGGTCTATGCCTGACTATCACTGTGTTACCTCTATGTTACAGGCACTATGCCAGGCACTGGGGAAAAAAGATAAAACCAAAAAACAATGCAGTGGGTCCAGTGCAGAGGGTCCAGTGAGATGGGCTGGGAAGGAAGAATTAGAAAGGAGCAAAAGCAAACTTTTTGAGGTAATAAGTAAATGTATTCATTATCTTGATTGTGCTGACAGTTCCATGTGTAGAAATGTCAAAACTTACCAAATTGTACATTTTAAATATATGCAATTTATTGTATGCCAATAAAAATGTTTTTGTAAATTTTTTTTTTTTTTTTTTTGAGACAGAGTCTCACTTTGTTGCCCAGGCTAGAGTGAGTGCTGTGGCGTCAGCCTAGCTCACAGCAACCTCAAACTCCTGGGCTTAAGCGATCCTACTGCCTCAGCCTCCCGAGTAGCTGGGACTAGAGGCATGCGCCACCATGCCTGGCTAATTTTTTTTCTATATATATTTTTAGTTGTCCAGATAATTTATTTCTATTTTTAGTAGAGACGGGGTCTTGCTCAGGCTGGTCTCGAACTCCTGACCTCGAGCGATCCACCCACCTCGGCCTCCCAGAGGGCTAGGATTACAGGTGTGAGCCACCACGCCCGGCCTGTAAATTTTTTAAAAGAATATTTTCAAGTTTTTAAAGCAGGTTTCGGGCAGTTTTTTTTTATCATCTTCCCCTTGGCATCTCTACCTTTTTTGTTTCTTGCATTTGATCCTGGGAACTTTTTCTTACTGGGAGGAAATAAAACACACAAACACACACGTAACATACCCACTTCCTAAAATATTAGCCTTCAGTCTAAAACTGGTTTTCTTTCACACATTTTCCTTTACAATTCATCTTGTCACTTTCTCTGTTATTCAATTCGTTTCAGTTTCTAGGGGTGTGATGGGAGAGAGTTGGTTTCTAAGGTAACCACAGACAGGAAGGTACCAAGCTTGGGAGGCTGAAGTGCACACCTGGGAGGTGACCCTGCAGACAAGGCACACCTCCTCTTAGTGCGAGTTCAGGTGAGAAGCTTCTTCTCCACTAAATGCCTTGAGATCCTCAAGAGGGATGAGGGTGCAAATCCCTGGGGGAAATAACTCAAGGGACACCGAGAGAGGAGACATAGAACTGGCACCAATAAGACAAAAAATGCTGGTCATTGCACCGTGGGAAAAAGCACTCTAGGGGACTAGGGAGTTAAATCCCTAAACTCTGTTTCTAGCTCCACCACCCCCAGTCTCTCCTCAGTAAGCCCTGTACCTCTTCTATCTTTCTAAGAAGGTTCTGCCTATGTATTGTTTTTTGGTTTTATCTTTTTTCCCCAGTGCCTGGCACAGTGCCTGTAACATAGAGGCAACACAGTGACAGTCAAGCACAGACCCTGGGCCAGACTGCCTGGGTTCCCACCTCTGTGACCATGCGCAAGTTATTTCACCTGTCTAGGCCTCTGTTTCTCCATCTGAAAATGGCAGTGATAATAGTTCCTAACTCAAAAGGCTGCTCAGAGGATCAAGTGGTTAAAACTTGTAGTTTGCTT
The DNA here is from genome assembly GCF_020740605.2 of Lemur catta. NCBI lineage: Eukaryota > Metazoa > Chordata > Mammalia > Primates > Lemuridae > Lemur > Lemur catta. Next base: position 30,233,973 of record NC_059130.1, on the reverse strand, counting down.
GGAACAGTATTTACATAGTAAGCACTATAGATGTTTGGGGTAGTATTACTTCATATTAAAATTTTATTGGGAACTTAACAGGTTGAATGAACATAATATTCTGAGTGACAATGAAATGACACCTGTGACAGAGGTTTTAAGATTGGTTATTCTGGTTACCCAGAGATTTCTAGAGAAATCTAAATCAGGTAAAAAATAAACCATAGAATTTTCTGAGCCTTAGGACTTAATTAAGCCTCTCCACATCATCTTCCCAACTGACAAAGGTTTAAAAGGAATAAAAGATCTCCAATAAAATAGTGGCATTATCTTTCCAGCAGTGATTTTGCCCGGTCCGTCTCTTAATGGCACCTTAGAAGGAGAATGATTGCAACCTGGAATCCACCTCTCTTAAAACAAAACAAAACATAACAAAACAAAACCCAGTTCTGGCTGAGGATATCTGCCCATGAATGAGAAGTTGCTTCTCTAGAATTCACATTGTGAACCATTAAAGGTTTTCTATCACAGATCTTCCTCGGCTATTCAGTCAAGTATTAAGTTTCTAGAATCCCTCCTAGCAAATAAAAGTCAGACCATACTCACATTTTTTCTTTGCTTTTCACCACTTAAAGATGATCAGATGTGAACTGTAGCCTCAATGTATCAAGTATGGTATTTCATGCAAATTATCTAAAACCTCTCTGTGCCATAGTTTCCTTACCTGTAATGTAAATAAAGGCATCTAATAACTAGTGCCCTACCTATCCCATAGGATGTTGGTCATACAAAAGAATTCATCTATTAATAAGAGTTCTGTGGGGAATGGTTAAAAGGGCTATGTTCATTTAAGGTATTATTTCCTAATATTTATCCTGACTTTCCTGCCCAGCACTCTATGGTTTACAGAGTCCATGCTTGATCTTACCAAATCCTTTCAACCTGCAGATGGCCAGAAACAAAGCTAGAAAAGGATACAACTGAGAATAAACCCAGTCCTTTGGACTGCTACTCTCTAGTACTCTTTCTTTTTTCTTTTTCTTTTTTTTTATTGAGACAGGGTCTTGCTCTGTTGCCCTGGCTAGAGTGCCATGGCGTCAGCCAAGCTCACAGCAACCTCAAACCCCTGGGCTTAAGCGATCCTCCTGCCTCAGCCTCCCAAGTAGCTGGGACTACAGGCATGCGCCACCATGCCCGGCTAATTTTTTTCTATATATATTTTTAGTTGTCCAGCTAATTTCTTTCTATTTTTAGTAGAGATGGGGGTCTCTGCTCAGGCTAGTCTCGAACTCCTGACCTCGAGTGACCTTCCCACCTTGGCCTCCCAGAGTGCTAGGATTACAGGCATGAGCCACCGAGCTGGCTACTCTTTCTATTAATCAACAGCTGCCTCCAGATTCCTACAACCTAGTTTGCCTTGGGCACAATCTAATCTATTTTGTTTTCTAAACTGAGATTTGCAGTTCATTTAAGTGGCCAGCTAACTTCAGGGAACTCTACCCTGTCAAAGCCACCCCATTGTCTTCAAAGTGGAGTATGCAAGGAGATAAAATAGTGTGCACGGGGAAAATACTTAAGAATGCACTCATAATAATATTTAATTATAGCAAAAATAATTACTGAAGCTTTACTAATACTAAAGACCTAGCATTCTCACTTAGTCACTATGTCAGAAGTCATCTGTCACACGCAGTATGTGAGAAGTGTCCAGGAACCCAGAGGTTAACAACACAGTTGACATTCATTTTCTTTATAATATATACCAATCACTGGACAAAAACAAGTCTGTTAATTGTTACAAACTTTACAATTCTTTGTAATGACAGAGAGAGTGACCATGAGAATCTTTGCTTTGCAGATTGACAATCTCCAGGGAAAGGCCTAAGATACTGAACATAGAAGAGACGCACACTTTTATTTTGCAGTGCTCTGTGAAATGGCTGAATGAGTGATGAGAAATGGCTGTCAAGAGAATGCTACCTAGCATTTACTTTCAAAAGCAAAAACAAATAACAAAAAGAACGTAACAACTTCACCTAATCCGTCCCTTCAAGATGAAGATGACAGTTTATCGATGAGTAAGAAAGTCACTGATTTTCTAAAGAAACACATACTTTATGGAGAAAGCATTTTGAAAATGGATGATTGGAAATGGTTCCTATATTGTGATTTTTTATTACCAAAAACAATGTGTTTCACCTATGAAAACGTTTGCACACTTGAAAAACTAGGAAACAGAATTTTAAACCTGTTTGTAAAATCTAAATGAAGTTTCTTAATGGTTTGAACCTATCTGTTAAAAATATAAAAATATGACACCTTCCAATCATTCAAGAGGGATTAATTTAAGATGTAAATTTAGTAGTTGAATTTCAAATAAAAGTCTTTGCTTCATTGGTGAATGGATTGGAAAATGAGTATTATGATTTAATAAATGCAATCAAGGATGTACTTCTTCCAGTTAAATCTACCTATCTTTGACAAGCTTCTTTTCCAATTATGACAGCCATTAAATTTCACTAAAAAGTATGATTTTTAAAATGTACTTTATCTTTATTTCAACCTTTTAATATTTCTACACTAGGGTATGTTTTAATAAGGTATGTAATGACATACATGTAAATAATGGTTTATATAAATATTACATATTAAGAAAACATTATTAAAAATATTTGGGGACCACTGGTCTATCACCACAGAGTTAGTGTCCACATTTGGGAGCATCATTTTTTGCAGGTAGTATGGAAAGGGAAGACAATAAAGTCAGCAGCAATCTGGACTGTGGTGCTTCAGATGGGGGGCAAACCACCTGTTTTGGGGAGGTCCGGCTTAGGGATTGATTGGTGGAGATGGGGTGAAAGCAGCAAGTCCTTCTTTTATTTGCCAACCTGTACCTGACATAATTTAGAGAAAGCTCCTGGTTCATAGTAGGTCTTCACTTGATGCTTATTAGTTTCTTTTTCCTCTTGCTATTTGCATACCCACCACTTCTAACACTGGTGGGGTCACTCAGAGCTTATGAATGTGTATGGGAAATTTACATATACATTCACCCCCAAAACAATCCAGGTAGTGTGGAAGTGGGAGAACATATGCAAACACACCACTGCCTGCAGAGTATTTTACAATAGTCTCTACCTAGGCAAAAAGACAAAGTTACTCCCCAGTCCTAATAATAAAGCTTCCTTTTTATTTTAATTATTTTTAACCATAATGCTTGGGACCTTCTGACTAATGTCATGTCACTTGGAAAGATTTAGAAACTGTGATTCTACGAGAGGGGGTTATGAAAAATTGTCCTGGAAAGGCTCTTCCATGGAGTTCAAAAACACTTTACACAGGCTGGTATTAAGATGCCCAAACCAACCCGAGAGGAAACTGCGAAGGGTCTCCCCACAAAGTCGGTAGTGGTAGAAGCGGGAAGGGCCACAGAAACGAGAGAAAACAGTTAAAAGAACTCCTGAGAAGCACGGAGGCCGCGACAGATTTTTGAAAAAATACGCTCATAAAAGAGGTGGAGAGAGGGTGAGCTGTGGTGCGGAGAGCAGGGGTGATGCCGGTGAACGCACACAGGTAAACCTGTGCCCGCGGGGAGGGGCACGGCGCGCCGGCACCGTGGCTGGGTGGGAAGAGGCTAAGAAACAAAGGTCGGGTCCTGAGCATAAGTCAGTAAAAGGGGGAAGAGCACCCGCGGAAAAGCGGGCACCAGGGGTGGTGGCGGCGGCGCCTTGCGGGGTCGGGGCCGGGGTCCCCTGCGAGCCGGGCCGGGCCAAGCCGGGAACTAGCTAGGCCGCGCGGAGGGGCAAGGCCGGCGACTGAGGGGCCGCGGAGGAGACCGGCCGAGGAGAGACGGCGAGAGGTCGCAGGGGGGCAGGGCGCGCAAGGAGGCCTGGGCAGGGGCGGGTAGGCAGGCGGCAGCAGCGGCCGAAAGACCCAAGGCGAGGGCGGTCAGCGTCCCGCCCCCATCCCCCGGCCGCCTCGGCGTGAGGGGAAAGGCCGGCGGGCGGCGGGCGGCGCGGCGAGGAGGAGGAGCCTGCGGCCCCGCCCCCCCGCCGGAGCGAGGGAAGGAGAAAGGCTCGCAGGGAAGGAGGAGGGAGGAGAACGCGGGGAGGGGGCGGCCGGCCGGGCCTGCGCCCGAGCGAGCGGCGAGCTGAGGGGGAAGGGGCCCGGAAGGAGGCGAGCGCGGCCGCGACGCCGGGATTCGGACGCCCGCCCGTGCCGGCCTGCCGCCGCCGCCTTCCCTGCTTGCGCCTGAGCTCGGAGTCCCGAGCGGCCGCGAAGGCCGGAGCGCGGCTGTCGGGCGTGGGGCGAGCGGGCGAGCGGGGCCGGGAGCCGGAGGCCGGGCCGGCCGTCCTGCGCGAGCCACGGTGGGCTCCTGCCTGCGAGATTAGGCAAGGGGCGGAAAGGGAGGAAAAAGAGGCCGAGAGAAGCGAGGCGGTCGGATTTTCCAGGAGGCTGGTGTGGAAGAAAATCCCACCGCGAACTCAAATCCACAATCATAATCCAAACGAATAATAATAATAAGAGAGCAGTTTTTCTGGCCGGGCGAGAGAGAGGGAAGGGGTAACAGGAGGAAGCGAAACCTCCGTTTCATGGAGGCTGAGTCAAGAGAAATTTTCGGAGCCTGGATGTGGAGAAGCCAAACAGCAGAACTAACTCAGGAAATTGTCTTTCAGAAAAAGGCCGAACGTAGGCTGGGTCTGAGAATCAGGCTAGGGTAGGTGGAGGAACCTGCAAGTTTAAAAGAAAAAGAAAAGGAGAGAATATTTTTAGAGATTCTCTTTGGTTTGTGATTATTGCTACCATTTTAAAGGTAAAAAAGCATTGCATTTCAGGTGTTTTTTGGTTTTTTGTTTTTGGTGCAATTGGCTCATTTAAGAATTTCAAAACCTTTAAAAGCTTTTTTTTTTTTTTTAAAGGAAATCCATAAATTTTGTTCCCAGGGTTGCGCTGGACTTGGAAGGAGTGCTGTTGTGTACATACTATTATATGGTTTTATTTATTTATTTTTTTTTACTGTGCAAATCAGCTAGATTTTTTCCAAGTGCCATTTAGGATTTATTCATATTTTTTTCCTTTCCTCAAATATATCTGCTGTTGTCATTTTAAGCATTTGAGACCAGAAAATTATTATTATTTTTTTTACTCTTTGGAGCTAGTGGATCTCTTGCCAACAGAAGGACAGCTGGGAAAACTGGATTTAAAGGATGTTTTTTATTTGTATTTTGCAGTTAAGAGTGATATTTTGAGGGCACGTTATTTCTGTGATTCATTTTTTAGCCCATAGTGCTAACCTTGAAGAGATTTGTGGTTGGGTTTTTGGTTTCTAAGAAGGTCATAGTTTTTCCTCTTTTCCTTTCAGTTTTTTCTTTAAGAGGGGGGAGAGGGAAAGGAGCTAAGAAAGGAGACCATGTTAACTGGTAGAAGTAGAATGGAGCGTCAGTTACCAGGGTCCTGAGAACTGGAGGAAAAAGAATTCAATCTTCAAGTTGGGAGGCCCTCCTCTCACCTTTCTTAAAAATTGGAAGTGCTTCAATCCTGATCAAGATACCAAAGCTACAGGATTCTGGAACCGTGGAGACACTGAGAAACCATGAGTGTAAGGTTACCCCAGAGCATAGACAGGTAAGTTTGCTAATAATTTGGTTTTTCAACACTTGCTAAAGGAAAGACTGGGAGGCAGTGTGTTGCATTTTGATAAAAGGTTGCAAAATAAGGGTCTGGCTGGGCTGTGGGAATTGGTGGGTTAGGAGCAGTGTTCTCTGGGGAAGGTTGGCATGTCTGTTTATGTTCTCTGTGTGTGTCCATGTTCAAAATATAGCTTTTGATTCAGTGTCTTTTTAATATAAGCAATAAACAGTGAAGCCAGGAGAGGGTAAGGAGGGGGAAATGCTTCCATTGGCCTTTGACTTTTTGCCAGGCTAGAGGCCGAATTTGGGTCCTCCCAACTTGCCAGCTTTGGGGTAGGAGGCAGGCGTAAGCCTAGTCATGTGACCCCCGCCCAGGGATGGATTGGGACTGGCGTTAGGTGTTGGAGCTGCTGGGGGAGGGGCCCTGGCAGGGGCGTGGGCCTCCACCAGGCTGGTTGTCAGGGAATGGTGGGGCTTGGTGATGGGGTGTATCCCATTTCTAGTATGAGGAGGATGTTCTTGGCCTGCATAATGGGACAGAAACACCCTCTGCACCCATATAGGTCTAGATTTTTACCAGTGACTGACTGATACGGCTGCAAAATGCATAGGTCACATTAGAATTTTCTCCACTCCAAGATTAAAGTTTAAATTGAGACCTGCCAACCAGCTGATACTCTCAGTTTAATCTTCCAAGCCGTTTTTTAATATGCTTGACCCTGCAAAATGGGCCTTCCCTCTGCCTAGAGCTAGAAGGAATTGTTTTGGGCTCTTAGGCCTGATGGGCAGAGGCTCTGGCCCTGAGTCTGAGCACATGATCCCCCTTTCCCCAAGAGTCTGTCCAGCCTTCCCTATATCACTGGTAATGTTACAGTGTGGTTTTAATTCTTTCTTCCAAATGATTGGACAACTTTGTAAGGTGTCTGCCGTTTCCATCCCTCCCCTACCCCTCCTTAACCCTTCTCTCCTTGAGAATCTTGAGGGGGGTGAGTTTTGTGTGCTCTGCACACATCCTAACTAGATTGATGAGTGGTTGGAGGACTGAACACGCAAATGAAAGGACTGGGCCTAGAAAAAATGTTATTGGAGAGATACATAGGGAAGAATATTTGTGAGAGCAGTTGCTCTCTCTGTGTCCAGTCAACCTTTGGTTATCCATGCTAATAATAATTTCCTTTTGGCTGTGGAATGTGGCCTAAAATGCATATAATCTCTCTCTCCCAAACACTAATCTCTGTATTGCCTCAGAGTCCTATTTAGATTAGTTCAGCAATCCCTAGACAGGGAACTGACTTGGCAGTAGAGAACAGGAGGCAGACAACCACAAAGGATACATGGCCGGTTCAAGCTCCCCTCCCCCTTTCTGTTGGCCTCTCTGTAGTTTGACGCTTGGACAGGGAGAACTGAGGCATGTCAAGATGAGGAGGTGAAATGTTTTACATGGCTGCCCTTCCCTTTTCAGCCTCTTGGAGTTCAGGAATTAGTGTACTTGCTTTTTAAAATTTGTATGGTGAGCTATTTCTGTGAATTTGGGGATGTGAGAAGGTGTTGACCTAGGTGTTGGGGGCGGTGCGAGAAGGAGGAGGCAATGAGGATTCCTGGATTGATGTGAGACACTCCTCTGGGAGTTTGGATATCCTCACAGATACAAATCTTAGGATTTGTGTAGTACATTACAGTTTCTTAAGGGCTTTCATAGCATATATCTCATTTGAACCTTACAATATTTCTATGAGGTAGACAAATCAGAGGTTATTATTCCCATTTTACAGGTGGGGAAACTGAGGCCTAGAGAGGATACCTGGCTTTCCCAGTGCCATCTTGCCAGATTAGTGGCAGAATCTGGACTCAAACACACATCTTCTGATTCTGAATCCATGGCTCTTTTTATTGCCCCACCATGTCTAACTAGGTTTGTGTATTGGTCCTGTAGAATGTGTGGGGCACCATTTTGTTATGCTCTCTCTTTGGCAGTAGGGGAAGATGCTCTTCAGCAGTCAAGGTATTCCCTTGTACTTTTCTGTTTAACAGTCCTGGGGCTCACAGCTGGAAGTCCTATAGTTAAAGCACCATTTTCTCCTGAGGGATAATGCAGGGTAGAGGGCATTCTTCACCTCCACTTGGCCTGATTCTCTTCCCTATTAAGAAGGTCAGTGGTAGGACCCAGGTTCCTGTCTAGATACTCCCAGCTAGCTGCATTGGATCTTGCCCGCTTTGCTGTAGGCATATTGGACCTTTTGACATCCCAGGCTCAAGATCCTATGGATTTTTAATAATTTGCACTCTGAAACCATACTGGATGGATTGAGTAGAATAAAATGCAGATTATGGAGTCAAGAATTCTCTTTTAGTTTATCAGTTTGCTGTGTAGAAAGCCTTGTATAAGGTGCTATGAGAGTGTTTTAGAAAATTTAAGTATATAGTTCTTGCTCATAGAGAGCATGCAATCTAATTGGGGGCTAGGAAACATAAAAGACTTCCGAAGACCGCATAAAAGCAGCACTAGACTGTATTTCCATGAAAGCAGGGGCTGTGTTTGATTAGTTCATGTGTGCCTAGTTTAGTGCCTTGCTTGAAGTAAGTACTCAAGAAATATTTGGCAAATGAATGTTGGAGTGAATGAACATATCAACAAGTATAAATTCCTACATTTCAAGTTTCAACATCCGTGTGTTAATTTCAGATGTAGTCAAAATAAGGTCAATTAAAGAAGGTTTCCCAGGTGATGTGTATTTTCTACAAGATAAGCAACGTGATAGAGGACAATGTATTTGGAGAGATATTGTGGCTCAGAGTAAAGACGACTTTGGAATATTTATTTGGCAGTCTTTTACCCCCTGTACCTTCCTTTGGGGCATAACTCCTGGGTCCATAGAAAGCATAAAAGTATTTGCAACTGATCTTTATCTTTTAGTGTTAATCAGTTGTTACTGAAAAATGGGCTAAACGCAGCTGTTCATGTCTCTTTCAGGTTTTGTCCCTGGACAACTTATTGCCCATTATTATATATTCTTTTCAAGAGTTTCTAAAAATGTGTTTGATATTGCAAATAGGTAATGATACTGAGTTATTTTTACAGAAGTGGTAATGAGTTTTTCTAAGCCATCTATATCCATTTGCCTAGTTCCCCATGGCAAATGTTTTTGAGATGTCCAGATGGATTAGGAGTTTACATCCATGAAACAGCTTTTCTCTGTGCAAAGTTAGTTCATGTGATGACCAAACTAGACAGAAGTACTAAATTTAAGCCAAAAGTTCTTGGTTTGAGCCCTGGCTTTCCCCTTTAACTATGTGACCTTGGGCAAGTCACATGCCTCCTCTGGCTTCCTTATGTGTAAAGCAGTAATAGCTCATTTATGTAAAGTACTTTCCAGTTCACAAATATTTTTATATAGTGTGTCATTTTAGGATTATAATGTTTAATGCATCTCTTTCACAGGGCTGTTGAAAGGAGCAAATCAAATGAGATAATATATTTCAAATTGCTTTCTAAACTGTAAAACTCTGTGTAAATTTTAGATGGTAAACTCATGGATTTGATTTAGCTTCATGCTCTGCTTTCTGAGTTAAGTAACCCAAAACAAGTTAAAGATGAGTGAAAGATCTTTCCATCATGCAGAATGAACAGGGTTTATTGTTGCAGAAGTACACAAGGTTAGGAAGAAGGAATACTTTTCTAATGGTCAGGGTTGGGTGATCATACTAGAAGAATGTGAGAAGAGGAAAGTTATTGAATCTCCTTCCCAGGAATTTTGATGAATGAGAAAGATTTCATCTCCCTTGACTCACTTAGATGTCTTTGAGTGACAGGGATAGAAAGGATTTGTTTTGTGATCTCTGGCGGCCATGCCTTGTCTTAGAAGCAAGGAATTAGGAATTTCCTAATTCAAAATAAATCCAGGCCCAGCAACTGTTCCGTTCAGGGATCTCTTTCGACTTTGGCTTCTGGGCTTTATTGAGTCCTGGGCCCAAGAAATCCCCAGACATTTAACTGAGCTTCTATCTAGTTTAGAAGGCCGGAATCCCAGAACGGTGCCAGGGATCCAGAGTTACAAATAGTAAATCCACTGAAATTCTGAGTCTTTTCCAAAATGTACCCTTGTTCCCATCTAGGGGTGTGAGATGAGAGATGGCAATGGATTTGCTAATGAAACATTTGACAATTAATCACCATTATGAGCGGGAGCAGGCTAAGCTTAACTTCACATACTCAAGAAACTTTCTGAAAGAGCACCCTTTGATTAATAATTTTATTTCACTTTTTTCATAGGGTATTGCCACACGAGCCCTCCTGTCCACTGTTTAGGAGAATAGACAAAAAATAAGAAAAATTAAGTGAAAATAATGAGTTTATCAAAAGTAAAAATGATTTTGTGATGGGCATATAATCAATCCCAAATTAGTATTATGGAAAAACAAAGGAGTTCTGGGGCTCACAGCCTCTATGGAATAGCATCTAGAAACTCCAGAGTTGGGATAGTGTTTCCTACTGCTTTAAAGGTCTGATCTGATGTATATGAAAGGGCTTTGTTAACTGTGAAGTTCTATAAAGCATAAGTAGAGTTATTTTCATCTATATTGACTGAATCCACTTCATATTTTTACTGTGGAATTGCCTTTAAAAATCCATTTTATTGGTTTATTATTTTTAAAACTTAATTCAAACATTTATCATGTGTCTTGGACACTCTTTTCTCTGTAGACTGTGTTTTCTTCCTCCTTTTCTCTATCACCATACTGGGAAAAGACCCAGGCCTAGACCTGCTAGTGAGATCCAGGGTCACTCCTTTGCCTCTTGGGGTAGGCAGGACTGAAGAAGTTTCTGATTCTGGTCTCAAAAAAAAAAAATCATAAAAAGTCATGTTAGATCTTCTGTGAAAGGAGGTTTGGAGTTCTGAGGGAAGAGCACCAGCATCTGAGTTAATAGAACTGGGAAATGGGGCCGGCTTTGCTACCGACTGGGAGAATGACCTTGGAAAGGTGCTTACCTGCTCTGGACCTCAGTTTTGTTAGCTGGAAAAATGAGTGAATTAGTAAGCTAGCCAACCTCTAAGGTTTGGTTCCTTTTAGCTATTATATTCTTTGAGCCTCTGGAAACAGAATGCCTTGTGTCCTTTCTTACAGTGAGCCAGAACTTTTTGTTAGGAATCATTTTCTGGCCTTCCTGAAAACTAGTGAAAATGAAAGTTTGAGAAGACCAGGGAACAAGAGCTGCCTGATGAAAAGTACAGGGATGTGAAACTTGGGGAGAAATTAGGAAATCTGTGGAAATTAGAATAGGACTTGGAAGGTGTTTTTAAAGTCTGGAATAGTAAAGATAGGTTGAGCATCTTTCCCATTTTCATTGATCTCTGGGGAAGGTGGTTCCATGAATTCAATAGTTATAAATCCTCTGGGATACCATTAAAACCATTTTATTGTCTTTTTATTCTGATTTCAACATAGGCCCTCCAAGTCACTAGTATCCCTCTCTCATCTTTATTGACTTCTTCAAGATTTTCTTCCTCATTTTAAAGAACAGCAAACTATGACATGAATGTGTGAGAAAGGGGCTTTGAAAAGTTAGAGCGAAGTAATTTCAGAGTCTTGATTTCCAGCCCTTTTGTTCCTTTTCTTCAGTATTTGGGAACAGCTACTACAAAATGGTATGATGGGATCCATAGCCACCAGTAATGGGCCTGCCTCAGATCACATAGAGAACCAATCTAGCGGTCCTCCAAGTGATGACCTATGATCTGTGGCACTTGGCAGTTAATTGCTTGGGCTGCAAATATTTATCAGATGGCTCCATGCTCAGCTTAGTTCTTGGTGTTCTGGTAGATAATATATAAGATTGTTGGGAAATGTTATTAATGAAACAACACAAAACCATGAAAAGATAGTACATAATTGCTGAATCTTTATGTACACCAAAAGTACCTTTAGAGAAGAATGGAAGGTTGGTGCTAATAAGAATAGCCAGGGTGTAGTAGTTAGAAATTATTCAGGTAGAAGAAAGAGAGGAGGCCATTTCAGATAAGGGGAGCAACGTAAGCAAAGGTTCTGGGGTGGAACCAAGCATGGTGTGGTCTCAAAATGTTAAGATTGTTGGTCTTTGTAGAGCAGGGAGGAGTTTGGTTGCCAACATGGTTAGGGTGGGGGCATAAAGGTATTCAGACTGTATATGGTAGGAAAAAGGGAGCCAATGAAGTTTTATGTATTATATCGTGATAAAAATAGTGTTCAAAGAGAGAACGCTGATGTTGATATATAAATTGAAAGAGAGCTTGGGGTCAGGAAGGCTAGGGGTTTTTGTAGCAATCTTGGCAAAAGATAATGAGTTTCTGAATCTGTGGGTATGGTGGGAACAAAGAGAAGGGGCAGGATTCAAAACACATTTTGGAAGGAGAAATCAGCAAGAGATTTTAAGGTTAAATCCAGTTTTTGAGACTGGTCAACTAGGAGAAGGGTAGTGCTATTGATAGAATAGGACCTTCATTAAGTCATTTTGTCTGCCATTGGTATCCAGCAATTCACTGAATACAGCATTTTGAATGATACTTATCTTCCTAAGACCTTTAGGTTAGGCCATTTCTACCTAATAGTTTCAGAGTTCTTCAGTGCAGCTTTTTAAAAAGAAGAAAGGAGAATCACTTCTGGGAGATCCCTTAAGAAATTGGTCATGATCTGAGGAGATTAGCATATACTCGATGGATCCTGATTAATCAGTTACACCCCATTCCCTCAGAGCAGACTGGACTCCAGGGCTAGAGGGCCATCTTTGTAGAAACCATTCTAGCAGTATAATAGAGAGCATATAGGACTTTAAGCGAGAAGATCATTGTGTGAGCCCCAGCTCAGTGACTAACTAGCTGTGTGATCAGGATGATTTGTGTAAAAGCATTTTGTGAATTCTATAGTGCCAAACATATGGTGAGTGTTGTTAAAGCATTTGGTTTGGCAAGAACCCCACATTGGCCTGAACTCTCAGCTGCCACTGGAAGACCCACCCCACACTTGGGTTACTCTCAGTCTTATGCTGATTCTCAACTAAGTACTGACAGGCATGGCTGTAGGGACATACGGAACAAACAAGGATGGTAGTTAAAAATTAGGTGCCTAGGATCACATCCTAAGACAGATCCTTCTTTGCTAGAAACCCACAACGTCTTTTCTTTCAGCCCAAGCTCCCCATCTTGAGATTCACAACTTCTTTCTTCAGTGTAGTCCACATCTAACTCATGGTAGGTCTTATTACTATACCCTGCTGCTCTGCTTCAGGTAGACCAGCCTGTTTCCTGGGCACACATCACTCAGTGTTCTCTGTCTCCCCCCAGCTCCATTACTTTTATTTCCTTCAAGGAAGCCTTTTCTGGTTAGTGCCATCAGACCCTACACATTTATGTTATTCAACATTCCTTTTGCACATACATATATCACTTTGACTTTATTATCTTTTATTTGTGTAAAAGTTCTAGCAGAATACCTAGCACATGGTAGACTATTATAAATAAATGTTGGTGCTATTGTGTTTTATCCTGTTACTCAGGGTTCAAGAGCAGTGTCTCTTCATTTTTCTGGGTTGTCTTCTAGTGCTCAGTTTAGTTCTCTTTTTACAAGGTTTACTCCTTACCTGCTGTTTCCTGACTTGAACTGTAGCTCATTCTTGATGTTGCTGATTCCCTCTATGCCTAGCCAAGGAATCTCAGGAAAACAATGCTAAACACTGCTGCCAGAAGCTAAGACCAAGAATTCCCCTTGTTCTTACTGAGTACTGGGTCTTGGGCACTTGGTATTTCTTCTAGGGATAGAGCAGCCTTGTTGGGGTTGCTCGCCTTCAACTTCTCAGAGTTCTGGGATTTCCCCATTGGCAGCTTGGTTTCCAGGCTGCAGGGGTCTGATGGGCACAGGGCCTACCCTGCTATTGTCCTGCCTGCCCCAGGCTGGCCCCATTCATTTCCCAGAGCAGGGCCCTCAGAAGCTTCTCCGCGAGAGACTGCTGCTGCAGAGAAAGGCCACTGTTGTTCTGGGGGGAGGTGGCTGGAGAGAGTGTAGTAAATAGCTGTGTGAATGGGACCTTGTATGAGGCTAGAACTGCAGACCCTCTTCCCAGAGCCCTAGGGACAGAGGAAAGAACCAGTAGGGTTTCATTGTCTTCACAGGATCAGGGTTCAAGTTTAGGAACATTCATGATATCCCTCAAATAAGAAGCTTGATTCATTTAACAAATCTTCACATGCCATGGTGCTGCTAGGCATTGGGGGGTCAATGTGACTACATTGCATACTCTGCCCTCAAGGAACTTAAGGTTTCATGGAGAGAGAGGTTAAGAAGACATCATGTATAGCACCCACACTTACTTATGTGATAACAGTTGAAGCACTGGGAGGGACACCTAAAGGTGGTTTCCCGGATGAAAGGACCTTTAAACTGAGGCCAAAAAATGAGAGCCAGCCAGGAGAGAGGGAAAGTCTGAGCAGAGGGAACAGCACATACGGAAACCACAAGGCAAGAAAAAGCATGGTGTTACAGGAATTGAATGCAGCTATGATCTATGGTGAGGCCATAGAACAATTAATTAAATAAAACTGGAGAAAAGGAAAATAGGTAGGCGCCAGGGCCTGAGGACCATGTAATCCTCTGTGTTAGGGGTTTTGGACTTTAGCCCAAGGGCAGTGGAAGACCATTGTGAGATTTTAAGTAGGGGATGAGGTGATCAGATATGCTTTTACAAAAACAAGATCAGGTTGGCTACAGCATGGACTGGATTAAAAGAATCAAAGAGTGGAGAGAGGGAAGATGGGTTGGGAGACCATTGTGGTAACTTGGACAAAAGGTGAGCGTGGCTCCTGCTATGGAAGTGACATCACAGATGGAGAAGAATGAGGGATCCAAGATTCCACAGTTGACTTCATGGGGGAAGGAGAGTGTGGGGCAGGGATGACACCATTATTCTTGGCTTGAGCTCCTGAGTAGTACTATTCAATGAAGAAAGGAACTCTAAAGGAAGAATATGATTGAGGGGGAGGGGGATGGGTCAACTTCCCATTTGGACACGTGAGTTTGAGGTGCCTGTGGGAGATCCAAGGGAAGATGTTCAACAGGCAGCTGAATCGAGGTGTGGAGGTCAGGAGGATGTTCTGGAATTGGCGTATCGTCACCATCTAAATAGAGCAGTGGAAGTGTCAGACTATCCAGGGGCAGGGTGCAGAGAAAAGGGCCTTGGATAGAACCCTTAGAGGTGACACATTTAAGGGGAGGCAAAGGAAAAGGAGCCTCCATAAGAGTCTGGCAAGGAAACAGAAGGATCCAGGGCAGTGTGGGATCTCAGAAATGAAGGGAGGGTGGTCAGCAGTGTCAGATGCTCCCAAGAGGTCAAGGATAAAAAGGACAGAGGGATGTCTGGGAATAGTAATGAGGAGGATGTTCATGGCCTTGATGAGTAATTTCCGGGTGGTGAGGGCAGGAACCAGTTTGCAGTGGATCAAAGTAAAAAGAGGAGGTGAGGAAATGGTGGTAGATAGTCTAACCAATTCTTTTATGAAGTTTGGTCAGAGAGGAGAAAAAAATGTAGCTCCTGGTCCCTGTCAATAGGACTGTATTTTATTTATTGATAACCTAGGTCAAAGGTTATCAACCTTTAGCATACATCAGAATCAGCTGGAGAGCTTGTTAAACTATTATACAAATCACTGGATGCTACCCCCAAAATATCTGACTCAGTAAGTTTGGGTTAAGGTTGGGGCCTCAGAGTTTTCATTTTTAACATCTTCTCAGGTGATGCTGGCACTAGGATTCTATACTTTGAGAGCCACTGCTTTATGACATCTGTGCTCTTAATTAGCTCTCTCCCTGTGTTCTTGTAACAGAAGTTTTATTGTTAACTATTCCAAAACTTATTTATCAGTGGTTCCCCTTCGTTGTGAATCTCTTCAGTGGATTGTGAACACCCTGGGCCAAGGACTGGTCACTTTGTAAGCTTAACACCTCACCTAGTACCTGCCACACAGTAGACATTCCATAAATATTGATTAAATAATTTTTTTTTTCTTTGAGACAGAGTCTCTGTTGCCTGGGCTAGAATGCCATGGCATCAGCCTAGCTCACAGCAATCTCAAATTCCTGGGCTCAAGCAATCCTTCCTCAGCCTCCCAAGTAGCTGGGACTACAGGCATGCACCACCATGCCCAGCTAATTTTTTCTATATATTTTTAGTTGTCCAGTTAATTTCTTTCTATTTTTTAGTAGAGACGGGGTCTTGCTCTTGCTCAGGCTGGTCTCGAATGCCTTACCTTGAGCGATCCTCCCGCCTTGGCCTCCCAGAGTGCCAGGATTACAGGCGTGAGCCACCGCGCCCAGCCTGATTAAATAGAGTTGAACCGGGTAAGCTAACTAAAGCAGAATTTCTGGGCTCCTCATCTGTGAAACCTTGCTTAGCCTTTTCTGTCTACCTCTGGCATAGGTGCAAATAAATCCTATCTTCTGGAGTTCTTTAAGGATGGTGGGTTTATAGGATTTTCTGTAATTTCAAAATAAAAGCCCACAAAAGTCAGAAAGTAAATCTTATAGAAATGTCAAAGCTTATAGTAAATGTCAAATATACATAATTTCAATAATTCAGTTTTGGATTAAGTGAGAGAATAAATTTCCTAAAATAGCTCCCCACACTGATCTCAGATTCTGAATTTTCCAGTGGGCAGGATCCTTGGCATGTCATTGATTCCTTTTAGAACCTTGTTGGAGTTCTGAAAATATGGTGCCTGCACTGAAAGACCTTACATCTCTAGAACATACTTCCACAGAGTGGTCTGGTCAGTCATCCTTCCTTTCGTCTTTTCTCTCATTTTTCCCTCCTATTTCCCAAATGCCTATAGTAGAAGCAATGGTCGGTCATTCTTGCTGCAGCCCACATCACCACTGATGGCTTCTCTGCTCAAGGGTTGGGAATAGGGGATCCCAAGCTGTTCTGGGATTCCATTCCAGGGTCTTTGTCACTTCCCTGGAAATTAGGTTCAGGGACCGCACAAATGGGATTTCCAAGAGTCCCTTGACTTCACTCTCTTCCTCTTCTCCTGCTTTGCTTTTGCACTGTGAATCAGGGAGTTGTTTCGCATCATTTCCAGGTTCTCCATACCAGTGGCCCTGAGTCTGAGCTGAAGGTGTGAGTCAGGGGATAATGGTAGGTACAGGACAAGGCCTGGCAATTCCTATGCCAGAGGGTTTCCTAAATATCACTTTAGGCTATGGGATCATTTGATTAAGCAACCAGAAACCCAGAAGAAATCCTAGTTCTCTTAGCTCAGCCTAACCTAGGGCTAATAGCTATACTTCTGCTTTAGCTCACTCCTGGAGGCACATCGTTTTACTAGTCCTGAACTTGAAATGTGGTAGGTCAAGAAAGGACTGGGCAAGGCATAGGGCAAGAGACCCGTTCCCTTGTTAAGATTCTGTTTCCCATATGTTGGTCTGGCATATGGGAATTTTATTCATGCAACACATTTAATAAATACATACCAAATGTTAGCATTCTAGACACTGGGAATACACTGGAACTTAATGTTCTGTTGGAGCAAGATAGGCAAAAAGTATATAACAGTAGTAGTAGTAGTGGTAGTAGTAGTAATGATCCAAAGCATAAATGAATTTAGTAAGAGCTGGGTTCATAAGTGCTGTGGAAGAGGCGGGAGGAGAGATGTGACCAGATTAAAGGAAAGACTAGAGTCAAGAGGAGACGTTAGTTTTTAAAGTAGGGAAGTACATGATTCATGTGGAGAGAAGGATGGAAGCTTTAGGACCAAGGTAAGAGTGCAATAATGATGGTGCTCCTTTGTATTTCTAAGTACAATATGTAGTTGGTAAAGTGTTTTTTTGGCTATTATCTCATTGAGGTAGTCCAGGGCAAGGATTTTCATTCCCATTTTATGGATGGGGAAACAAGCTCAGGGAGGCTTTAGTGATTTGCCTAAGGTAAACTAAGAGGTGATGGGGTTGGGATTTTTTTTTTAACTGCTGTGAGTACTGAGCCCTAGCCCAGTACTATTTCTATTTTCCTGCACCCCTGGCAAGGCTTAGTGGTAAAATGTGTAAGTCTTGTGAGGGAGCCAGACATCAGGTTGGCTTGACAGTAGTGAAAGGTGACCTCTAGGAAAGAGAGGTAAATCAGGAATCAAGTCTCCTGACTTTCTCTATCTCCTCCCAATAAAGTCTCCTTGACAGTGGCCCCTTTAGGCCCTGAGGTTTGCCTTCACTATCTAAGAAGAGGATAACTCCCTCTCTCTTTTGCTTCTTCTTTGGTTAATGATGGGGAAAGAGTGACAGTCTGGGGCCTGGCGTGTTTCATCGAGATTGGGAAAAATAAAATCTCCTCAAAGTGACTCAGTACTCTTACCATTAAGCAGTGTGGCATCTTTAAGCTACTCAGGGGCCCTATCTTTGTGTATACTATGGTACCTGGGACTGTGTAGTGAATGGATGCTCACTGGAGTTTTATTGGAAAACAGGTACCATATTTTAGTTAACAGCTTCATTGAGATATAATTCATGTACCATAAAATTCAGCAATTTGGACCAGACATGATGGCTCATGCCTGTTATCCCAGCACTTTGTGAGGCCGAGGCATGAGGATCACTTGAGGCCAGGAGTTCAAGACTAGCCTGGGAAACATAGCAAGACCCTGTCTCTACAAAAAAAATATAAAATTCACTGCTTTAGAGTGTACAGTTTGGTGATTTTTATTATATTCACAGAGTTGTGTAATCATCATCACTATCTAATTCTAGAACATTTTAATCACCCCCCAAAAAAACCTCAGGCCCATTAGCAGTTGCTCCTCATTGTCTCCTGCCCCCAGCCCCTGCAAACTACTCATCTACTTTTTGTCTCCATGGGTTTGCCTATCTGGACGTTTCATATAGATGGAATCATACAATATGAGGCTTATTGTGTCTGCCTTCCTTCACTTAGCATGATATTTTAAAGATTTACCTGTGTTGTAGCATGTGTCAGTATTTCATTCTTTGGTTGAATACTATTCCATTGTGTGGATATACCACCTTTGGTTGATCCATTTATCAGTTCACGGACATTAAGCTGTTTCCACTTTTTAGCTGTTATGAATAATGCTGCTGTGAACATTTGTGTACAAGTTTTTGTGTGGACATAATGTTTTCATTTCTCTTGGGTATAAACCTAGGAGCAGAACTGCTGATTGAAACTCCATGTTTAGCATTTTAAGGAACTGCCAAACTGTTTTTCAGAGCGGCTGCGCCATTTTACATTCCCACCAGCAGTCTGTGAGGGTCCAGTTTATCCACATCTTTACCAACACTCGTTATTGTCTTTCTTTTTGATTATACCAGCCTTGTGGGTGTGAAGTGGTATTTCATTGTAGTTTGATTTACATTTCCTTAATGACCAAAGATGTTGAGCATATTTTTACGTGTTTATTGGCTATTTGCCTATCTTCTTTGGAGAAGTATCAATTCAAATCCTTTGCCCTTTTTTAATTTAGGTTATTTGTATTTTTATTGTTGAGGAATGAATACAATTTTAAGCTAAGTCACTTAACCTCAGTTTCATCAGTTGTAAAGTGGGAAAGTTGGATTTGATCTCTGGGATCCATTCAACTCTAATATTACTAAATCTGGTAATTTGGTCACCTTTAAGGTTCTGCTCAACACCATGTTGCAGTACATTCTAGTTAGAAATATAACTTTTGTGTCCAGTCAACCTAGGTTTCCTGTAACTTAATGCTTCTAAGCCTGATTTTTCCTTTGGAAAATGAGAAAAATGGTATTTCTTTCATAGTGTTCTATGAAAAGATTAAATAAAGATGAAATAAAAATAATGCATGTGAAGTGCTTAGCAAAATACCTGATGTAGTTAAGAATTCAATAATTGTCGCCTATTTACATAATATCATTACCTCATATCTTGTAGTCTCCAGTTGGATGAGCCAAGTCCCCATCCCCTGGATATGACATGCCTGTCCTGATCTTAGAGCCTCTGCACATATCAGTATTGTTCAAGTTATCCATTGCTGCATAACAAAATGCCCAAATAGGGGCTTAACATAAAACCATTTATTTTGCTTATGATTCTGGGGGTTGATTGGGCTAAGCTGAGCAGTTGTTTTCTTTTTCTTTTCTTTTTTTTTTTGAGACAGAGTCTCACTCTGTTGCCCGGGCTACGGTGCCATGGTGTCAGCCTAGCTCACAGCAACCTCAAACTGCTGGGCTCAAGCAATCCTTCTTCCTCAGCCTCCCAAGTAGCTGGGACTACAGGCATGCACCACCATGCCTGGCTAATTTTTTCTATATATTTTTAGTTGTCCAGATAATTTCTTTCTATTTTTTTAGTAGAGACAGGGTCTCATTCTTGCTCAGGCTGGTCTCGAACTCCTGAGCTCAAATGATCCACCCACCTTGGCCTCCCAGAGTGCCAGGATTACAGGCGTGAGCCACCACACCAGGCCAGTTGTTTTCGATTGAGGTTTCTCATGTAGTTGTGATCATATAGGGCCAGGGCTGGGCTTCAAAGCTTTCTTCATTCTTACCTATGTTGGGAGGACTCAAACAGCTGGGGCTTGAAACAGCTGGAGGTCCTCAGGGATCTCTCTTCCTCCTGCTCCCTCCACCTTTCTTTGGAATCTCCAGATTATCTTTCTACACATGGTGACCTCAGAGTAGCTGACTTCTTACAAGATGATTGAAGGCTCCCAGAGCAAGCATCCCAAAACATTTGCAGAGGTGATGAGCTAGCCTCAGGAGTTTATTAGTTGAGGAAGTCACAAAGGCCTGCCCAGGAACAGCAGAGAGTATATAGACTCCACCTCTTGATGGGGAGTTGCAAGGCTCTGCAAGAGCATCATAGGTGGGAAATATTGTTATGGTTACTTTTGGAATACTCGATTTGCTATAATTATTTAACTCCTTTATGGTGAATTTTTGTACCTCTTCTCCTTCAAATACCAGTTTAAAACTAACTTACTAGTGAAGCCTTACCTGATTGACTCTCTTTGATTTGGTTTTTTTCTTTTTCCTTTATCTCTCACCATGTATATCCCTGTTGATTTTTGTATGACATCTATCTTTAATTGTGCTTCTGTTGTCCACAGCACGCTACAATATCTACTCCCACAGTATCTACAACTGGATTCTGTAGTCTTCAAGTAGTGTCAACCAGTTACTTGAAAGCACTTACTAAAATTTCCAATCAGGATTTTTCCAATGACTTTAATCAGCTAGTGTTCAAATGGTGACTGGTTCTTTCTGGGTTAAAAATTCTCACAGATTTTCAAACTAACTAACCCCTAACTTGGGTCCATCCTATGCTTTAGAGAAGCCCAAGTTCTACACCCCTTTGTTCTTTCACTTGCTACTGCATTGAGACATAAAGGCTTATAGAAGGGTGGGTAGGGAGAGACCGGTAATAACAGTTAGCATTTATCCAGCACTTTACTGACTTTGGAAAGTGCTTTAACAGCCACTCTGATATATAGCATTTGCAGTTATTATTCTCTTTTATAGATGAGAAAACTGTTGCTCACAGGAGTTGGGAATTGAAATCACATAGTAGTGAACTTAGTATTCTGACTCTAAATCCTGGGCTTCCACTCTTTGCTCGAGATAGGCATCTGGTTTGGCACTCTTAGTCACCCAGAGCTCCAAAGAACCCCATGGTGCTGATCTCAGAAATCTCCTGTCTTCCAGTCTTTGCTGAAGGAATTGAACTCAGATGAAATCTCTTTCTTCTATAATTCTAGCCTCACCTTCTCTATAACAGCCTTCTTGGTGATATGAGACTCTGAGCTTTGCTTTCCTCCCAAGGTCTTGCCTCTGCTGCCTTGATTATTTACGTCAGAGATTGTGTGGCTAGGGAGCCCTGTGAGCTTGGTTACTCTGGAAAAGTGCACTCCTGATAGGGGAAGTTGCGTGTGTGTGTGTGTGTGTGTGTTCCAGGAGGCAGGTCTGCAAAATAGTGCTTAATAGAATAGGAAGCACAGAATGAGCAAAAGGATGGGAAGGTAGCTAGAGAAGGTAAAGAAAAGAATCTCAAAAAATGATAACTTTAAAGTTCCCTTTTCTTCGATTGAGGTGAGGATACACAGATGTAAAACTGATGCTCTCTTTGCATCTGACTCTGCTGGTGATCTGCCACCGCCTCCAAATTGATAACTTAAGTCATCAGGGGCTCTTCACTGAGAGTCTGGTTCATTTTATTTCCTGTCTTGATGATCAAATACTTGGTGTTATTAGGGTGCTGTTGCGAGAACTAGGATAAAAACCAGGCAAAGGATAAGAATATCCACTTAATATAATAATCCTGCAGTACCAAGCGTTATACAGTGCTCTTATTCTTCAAAGTGCTTTCCATCTATTGTTATACTTTATTCTCACCATATACTTGTGGGGAAGAGCCTGGGGAATGATAAGGGGCACATCTCTCCCCAGATGACTTAGTTTCCCTTTCCTCCTCTCCTTCCTTGTGCCTGACACACTGTTTTGACCCCTCTTTCCAGCTTGTCGACTTGACCCCTTCTGATACAATTTAGCTCCTCTATCTTTCCTCCTATGAATTGAGTGCCTTCCCTCCCTGCTAGTAATTAACAGGGGAGCCTGCTCATCTGTGTGGTTGCCCAGTCTGTCATCATCAGTCTTATGGTGAGACTTCTGTATGACAGCTACAGATTAGGAAATAAATTGTCTAGGGCAGAAAGATTACCAACTCAGAGGCTAGGAACCCACAGGTTCAGGAAGATGGGGAGGAATGGTGAGGAGGGAAGGATGAGGTAACTAGCTGGCAGCATGCATCCTGGAATCCGAGGTCATTTTTCACTCTCTGCCAGACTTATATCGTATCTCATTTCAGCTACCTTCATCTCATTCAACACCTGCCCTGTATTGTGTGTGCTCATTTATTGTCTATATGTGTTGGGGAAGATGATGGAGACAAGTGGTCCCTTCCTTTAGGGAATGTAAAGGCTTGTTGGCAAGTCACCTGCAAAAGACCTAAGAACCTTTAAACAGCCAATGCTTCACTTGAAGGACAGAGTAAAGACACCTCAGCCCACACCCAGGATGCTTACTGTCTGTACTGTCAGTTTGGTGGAGGTAAGGGATCTCCCCTGTTTTCTGATTTTACTTTCAAGTCATTTGCCAGTAATTGACTTCAGCAAACAATGTTCATCGATCCTAAGTTGATGTGCCAGCATTGTGCTAGAGGTTATGGGGATTTAATATTTATAAGTATATAATTAATATGCTTATATATGCTCAAAAAATAGGAAAGGAATAGTCACTTAGGATGCCAGAGGAATGACATATCTAACACAGTTTTAAAAGGTTTTCTCTGGTATTAAGAATAGATAAGGGGTTCAAGAGAAAAGAAGAGAGAATTATTAAGCTATTGCAGTAATTTAGGCAAGAAGTGATGGGCATAATTACTCAGTTAAAAATCTCTGTTGTTTTGACTATGGCACAGATACAAACTTCATAAACTATGGAATAAGATAGGTTTCTGTGGGGTTTTGCTTCCTTCCGTCATGTATTTTATCTTTGATATGTCTGTATTGGTCAAAGATGAAAATGTAATTATTATAAATGTGCCTTAAAGTCAAGAGATAAATATATTAAAATGTAAAATACATGGCAAGCTGGGCACCTCCTATTCCTGCAGACAAGTTTTTTGAGGATTAGTGAATTGGCTGATTTAATTGCTAGTTCATCTAACCGTCATGACTTCACAATCCACAGCCATTTATTTTGTATCATAATAATCCCTTGTGTATGTGCAACACTTTGCAGTTTTATAGTGTTTTCACATGCATTCTTTTTTTATAACAGCTTTATTGAGATATCATTCATATGCTGTAAGATTTACCCTTAAGGTTGTACAATCACCACCACTGTCTAATTCCAGACATTTTCATCACCCTAAAAAGAAACCTCAGGCCCATTAGCAGTCACATCCCTTCCCCCCCTCCCCACATCCTCAGGCAACCACTGGTCTACTTTCTGTCTGTATGGATTTGCCTACTGGGGGCATTTCATATAAATGGAATTATACAATATGTGGCCTTTTGTGTCTGGCTTCTTTCACTTAGCATATTTTCAAGGTTTGTTGTGTTGTAGCATGTATCAATCCTCCATTCTTTTATTGCCAATTAATATTATATTATGTGGAAATACCACTTTTTGCTTATCTATTTATCAGTTGATAGACATTTGTTGTTTCTACTTTTTGGCTGTTATGAACAATACTACTATGAACATTCATGTATAAGTTTTGTGTGGAAATATGTTTTCATTTCCCTTGGGTGTATATCTAGGAAGGGAATTGCTGGATCATATGGTAAGCTCTGCATTTATCATTTTGGGGAACTATGAAACTGTTTTCCAAATTGGTTGTGCCATTTTAAATTCCTACCAGCAATCTATGAGAGTTCCAATTTCTCCGTATCCTCTCCAACACTTGTTATTATCTGTCATTTTTTAGTTACAGCCAAATAGTGGGAATAAAATGGTATCTCATTGCAGTTTTGATTTGCATTTCCTTAATGACTAATGGTGTGGAGCATCTTTTCATTTGCTTATTGGCCATTTGTATATCTTCTTTAGAGAAAACCTTTGCCCATTTTTTTATTTGGGTTATTTGTCCTTTTGTTGTTGAGTTTTAAGAGTTCTTTATAGATTTTGGATCCCAGACCCTTGTCAGATATAAGATTGGCAAATAATGTCTCCCATTCTGTGGTTTGTCTTTTCACTTTTTTGATGGTGTTCTTTGACATACAAAGGTTTTTAATTTTAATGATGTCCAATTTATTTTTTTCTTTTGTTGCTGTGCTTTTGGTGTCTGAGTCTGAGAAACCATTGCCTAACTCAGGGTCAGCAAAATTAACTCCCATGTCTCGAACTCGAACTCCTGGCCTCAAGTGATCCT
Source organism: Lemur catta (assembly GCF_020740605.2). Classification (NCBI taxonomy): domain Eukaryota; kingdom Metazoa; phylum Chordata; class Mammalia; order Primates; family Lemuridae; genus Lemur; species Lemur catta. The sequence goes on along the minus strand of NC_059130.1, from coordinate 30,209,445 downwards.
CCCACATCAGCCTCCCAGAGTGGTGAGATTACAGGCATAAGCCACCTCACCCGACCAAACTCCCATGTTTCTTCTAAGAGTGTTGTAGTTTTTTTTTTTTTTTTTTTTTTTTTTTTTTTTTTTTGAGACAGAGTCTCACTTTGTTACCCGGGCTAGAGTGAGTGCCGTGGCATCAGCCTAGCTCACAGCAACCTCAGACTCCTGGGCTTAAGCGATCCTACTGCCTCAGCCTCCCGAGTAGCTGGGACTACAGGCATGAGCCACCATGCCCGGCTAATTTTTTTTTGTATATATATTTTTAGTTGGCCAGATAATTTCTTTCTATTTTTAGTAGAGACGGGGTCTCACTCTTGCTCAGGCTGGTCTCGAACTCCTGACCTCGAGCGATCCACCCGCCTCGGCCTCCCAGAGCTAGGATTACAGGCGTGAGCCACCGGCGCCCGGCCCGAGTGTTGTAGTTTTAATTCTTACAGTCTTTTATCCATTTTGAGTTAATTTTTATGTATGGTGTGAGGTAGGAGTCCAACTTCATACTTTTGCTTATGGAGATCTGGTTGTCCCAGCACCGTTGTTGAAAGACTACTCCATCTCCATTGAATTGTCTTAGTGCCCTGGTTCAAAATCAGTAGACCCATAAATGTTAGGGTTTATTTCTGGGTTCTCAATTCCATCCCATTGATCTATGTATCTGTCATTATGCCAGTACCACTTTGTACCTTTGTAGTAGGTTTTGAAATCAGGAAGTGTGAGTTCTCCAACTTTTGAGTTTTTCTCAAGATTCTTTTGTCTATTCTGGGTCACTTATATTTACATATGAATTTTAGGGTCAGCTTGCTAATTTCTATAAAAATCCAACAGGGATTTTGATAGGGATTGCATTGAATCTGTAGATCAATTTGTGAAATATTAATAGTACCACCTAAGCAATATTAAACCTTCCAATCCATAAACATGGATGTTTTTCCATTTATTTAGGTCTTTTCTTTCTTTCTTTCTTTTTAGTTTTCAGTGTATAAATCTTCTACTTGTTTTGTCAGATTTATTCCTAGGTATTTTATTCTCTTTATTGCTATTGTAAATGGAATCTTTTCTTAATTTCATTCACATTTTTCACTGCTAATGTATAGAAATTGATTTTCTGTATGTTGTTCTTGTATCTTGCAACCTTGCTGAACTTATTAGTTCTAATAGGTTTTTTTGGTGTGGATTTCTTAGATTTTTTTTTTATGTGCAAGATCATGTCATATGTAAATAGAAATAAATTTTTCTTCCTCCTTTCTAATTGAATGGCTTTTCTTTCTTTTTCTTATTTAATTTCCTTGCCTAGAATCTCTATTACGGTGTTAAATAGAAGTGACTAAGAGTGGCCACCCTTATTTTATTCTTGGTCTTAGAGGGAAAGCATTCAGTTTTCCACCATTAAGTGGGATGCTAGCTTTGGGTTTTTTATAGATGGTCTTCATTAGGTAGAAAAAGAAAACCTTTCTGTTTGTAGTTTGTTGAGTGTTTTTATTATAAAAGGGTGTTGGATTTTTTGCATCTATTGAGATGATTCAGAGTGCAAGACTTTTGATTTAGTCTAACTTTCTTTCCACCGCTTCACTTTGCCTGTCTTTTTAGTTGATTTCATTTATTTGGACTCTTTCCTTTTTTGAAACACCATCATTACTGTCTTTGATTGAAAACTCCCAGAGGGTGGTCTCATTAATGCTGTCATCACATGGCCACACTGTTAGGACTTAATATTGAATGTATTTCGGATGATAATGCAATTTACATCCTTGATGGTTATTAATTTGATTTTAAATATATTCTTGTCATTGTCTCTTATTTGAATCACGAGCATTACAGAGAAAGGACATATGTGTGATTCTGCATTCTTTCCTGGTGCTTAGCATTTGCTGTGCCCAAATAAATACTTGATAAAGGCTTTAGGATTGGAAGGATACATCTTTATATTGCCCACTTGAAAGCATCTAAGGACAGTATATTTTGCTGCCCAAGCATTTATCTGGCCTGAAATCCCAGTGTTCTTCTGAATAACTCTCTTCAACATGGACCATGTAACCTCTCACACCTGTCTCTCTCCCTCTTTCCTACATAGCAACTGGCGTGTCACAGACTATCATTGCTGAGAATTTACTGACAGAATCTCAGCATTAAATGCTTTGCTTTCTCTACCTTTTCTGATGTATGCACAGGCTATTACACAGTTCACATTTAGATACCCAGAAAAACTCTTTGGGGCAGTTTGGAAGAGTGAATAGGGAGTACATGGGCAGACATTACCTGTAAGTATATAACATTGGTGAATATATATGAATGGGCTTTTGAATTCTCAGTGTATACATGTAACTCAGTTGCTTTATCGATATCAGCATTGTAATTTGTCCTTGCCATCTGTGATCCCCTTGGATCTTCCTCTAATATATAATAGAAACAAAATGACAGTTCATTTTAATGTTAGTCAAAGCCTGACATCCGTAAGAATATGTCTGCTGCAAAACAAAACCACATATTATATTACAAAGGCAAATGAAAATGGACTTTTCAAAAATTACCTGTTTTTGTTGCTTATTTGTGTTGCCTCTTTATTAATTTGAGTGTTTGAAACTTGCCTGTGCGTTAATTGTTTAAATAATCATATGTATGTACAAAAAGATAAAATGCAAGAGTGTATGTACATACTGTGATTTTCTTCCATTTTAAATTCAAAGCCATTGCCTCATTTTATGATCTAGCAATACTATGACCTGGACAATAAACAATGTCTTGGGACAGACTTATATTACCAGTAAATAGAGTGTGTGTCTGCATCTCTATAATTGAGGAAGACAATGTTTAGTTTCTAATAAGGGCTCCGAATAATTTTTTTCCTTACTGCTCTTCTTTTCTTTTAATAGCTTTATTAAGATATAGTTGATATAAAATAAATGTGCACATTTACAGTATATAATTTGATGTGTATTGACATTTGTGTATATCTATAATACTATCTCCACAATTAAGATAAAGAAAATACCCAGCACCCCCAAAAGTTTTCTTGTGCCCCTTTGTAATCCTTCCCTCTCTTCTGCCCCATCCCCAGGCAACTACTTAACCTCCTTTCTGTTACAATAGATGAGTTCACATTTTCTATAGTTCTATATAAATGGAATCATCATACACCATATACTCACTTCTTGTTTGACTTTTTTCACTCAGCATAGTTATTTTGAGGTTAATCCATGAACTACACCACACTGCATCGGTAGTGTATTCCTTTTCATTGCTGAGTAGTATTTCATTTTGTGGATAATTTGTGTATCCATTCACCTGTTCATGGACATTGGGGCTACTACAAATAAAGCTGCTATGAACATTCATGTACAGGTCTTTATATAGACGTGTGTTTTCATTTTTTTGGTATAAATCCTAGGAGAAGACTAGCTGGGTTATGTGATAGGAATATGTTTAATGTCATAAGAAGATGCCAAATTGTTTTTAGAAGTGGTTTTATAATTTTACATTTTCCCTAGTAGTGTATAAGAGTTCCAGTAGTTCTATATCCTGTCCAACTCTTGATATGGTCAGTCTTTTAAATTATAACCATGTTAGTATGTGCATAATAATATCTTTTTGTGGTTTTAATTTGCATTTCCCTGATAACTAATGATGGTGAACATTTTTTATGTGCCTATTTGCCACATATATGTGCTCTTTTGATGAATTGTTTATTTTTTCCATTTTATAATTGGACATATTGCCTGGTATTAACCCAGTTATTGAATTGTAAGGGCTCTTTACGTATTCTAGATATAATTTGTTTGTCAGGTATGTTTTTGCTGTTTTCTCCCAGTCTGTGTTTTGCTTTTTCTTTTTTGTAACAATGTCTTTTAAAATTTAAGTTTGCATACAGTAAAATACAATGTCTTTTGAAGAGCACAAGTTCTTAATTTCAGTGAAATCCGATATATCAGTGTTTTTCTTTTATAGTCTGTACTCTTTGTATATAATAAATAAATCTTTGCCAAATTCATGATCATTAAGGTTTTCTCCTAGGGCATTTTATTGTTCTAGCTCTTAATATTTAGATCTAGGATTTATTTTTCGTTAACTTTTTATATAGTGTATGAGAGAAGGGTGAATTTATTATTATTAATCACATAGGAGATCTAGTTGTTCTAGCACCATTGCTAGAGGAAAGAGTATTCTTTCCTTGTCGAATTGCTTTGGCACCTTTGCTGAAAATCAGTTGATCATATGTGTGTGGTCTGGACTCAACTCTATTCCATTGATTGATGTCAGTAACACAATGATTTTATCATTATGGCTTTCTAATACATCTTGAAATCAGATAATATAAGTCTTCCAATGTTATTTTTTCAGAATTGTTTTGGTTATTCTAGGTCTTTTTCATTTTCATATAAATTTTAGAATTAGCTTGTCAGTTTCTACAAAAATGCCTTCTAGGCTTATGATTGGAACTGTATTGAAATCATAGATCAGTTTGGAGAGAATTGGCATTTTAACAATATTCAGTATTGCAATCTGTGAACATGGTGTATTTTTCCATTTATTTAGGTCTTTCATCAGTGTTTTATAGTTTTTAGTGTTCAGGTTTTACATATCTTTTATCAAATTTATTCTAAGCATTTCATATTTTGATGCTATTTTCAATGGTAGTATTTAAATATCAATTTGCAGTTATTTTTGCTGGTATATATAAATACAGTTTATTTTTGTATATTGACTTTTTATCCTGTAACCTTGCTAAATTCACTTATTATTAATATTAATAGTTCTCATAGATTTTTTGTTAATTCCCTAGGATTTTTTTTCCTTGAAAGACTGCTCGTTTTGATCCCTAGGATTTCTAGAATCAGCCTTTTAAATTCTAAGTCATGTTATCTGCAAACAATGACAGTTCTTTCTACCTTTTCATTTCCAATCTGTATATTTTAGGAGTTTTGGAAAAAGTCAGGATTTTGCTAGACCTGTGGAGCAGATGTTGGATTCTCTCTCACTAGGAGTTCTTTAAAAATAAAAAGAAAGGAGACTATTAAATTCTTCTGCCCATTTCTTTATTCATTCAGTGAACATTTAGTATATCCACTATGTGTCAGACACTAGTGACTAATAGAAGAGATAGATATATGAACAGTTATAATTTAATTTAACAAGTAAGTATAATAAGTGCCACGGTAGTTATAATACAGAGTGGGCTGGGAACTTAGAGGCAGGACTGTTCAGAATCAGGGGAATAAGATGATATCTGCAGGCCCTGATGCCTTGGAAGGATATGACTGACAAAGGAATACTTGGAAATCATTGATAGGAAAGTGTTTCAACTGAGCTGTCCAGAGAAATTCCACATCCTCCCCATCTTGATTGTCCATACTTTATTATCATGGAGAGTCTGAGAGAAATACATCTTTATCAATAGTTCTTTTTCTCCTTCCTGTTTTTTTTTTTTTCTTTTTTCTTTTTAAAATCGTACACGGTATGGCAGCAGCCTTTGCTTTTAGCCTTAAATCTCCCTGATCTAAGGCCAGGAGCAGGGGCAGGTATGTTTGACATCATGTTAGCATAATACTAAATCATGCTGCTGTACTCGTAAGAACCCTGTGAGGTGAGTAAGTACTGTTGTCCCCATTTCAGCAGTGTTCTGTTTTGTTTTTTGGAAAGCACTTTAACATGTATCCTCTTTTTTTCCTCATTAAAATCCTTGAGGTATTAGCACTTCTCCCACCATGCATATTTTAAGGGGGAAACATGCTTTTGATTTTGTAGCCCTAGCATATTTTCCAGAATCTGGCTAGTGGGACGTGCTAAGTAGACATTAACATGTGTGTGTTGGTGTAATTTCTATATATCCTAGTTGTCATGCCTTGGGTTCCTCTAAATAATATAGGATTGTTCCCATTTTACAGATAAGGAAATTTCTCCAGGTTACCATAGAGTAAATTATAGTAGCTACTGTTTTTTTTTTGGTAGAGAATTTAGTATTTTATTGGTTTGTAAAATGGTATAATTTAGGAAACACTAATCTAGACCAGCACTCTTTGTTTCAGAGGTGAGGAATCTTCCTTGCTATCATAGAGAAAGATAGTTTTAAAAACAGTACTGTTAGAAGTAGCTGCCTTTTGTTGATTGCTGTATTTTGTTGATTGTTGTGTGCCAGCCTGTAACAGCTGTTGCGGATGCATTACCTTGTTCAGTCCTCACAACAGGCACCTGGGCTGGAGGTCTTATTTGAGTGGCTGAGTGGTCATGGCTTCTGGCAAGCATATTTGTGTACTACTCTTCTTCCTTTGTTGTTTCATTTGTGACTGAAACTGAAAGATATACACACTCCTAATTTGTTTCTAAAACCTCAGTAGTCATTACTTCATTCTTCCCATCACCCTATTGCAAAACAGAGTCTTTCCCCTTCCTTACTTGAGAATTTCCAGGGAGCAGGGACCAATATAGCAAAGCGACCGGCACATGGTGGGAATTCAGCAAATATTTTGACTGAGTGAATGAATGTATCTGGCTCCCCATGGGAAACACAGCCATTAGGCCGGTTCACCAAGAGTCTGGTGACTGGTTTTCCATTTCAGTGCAGAAATGGTAAGAGGCACTGACCCGCACATGCCTGTGCTGCATGTGGTAAGGCCTCTAGGATCTTAACAACTGTTAGCAGACGCACACTGCGCATTACTGAGTGCCTCGAGTGCTAGTGTGGCAATAGGCCTTTGGGCTACAAAGACAGATTAGATCATCCCTGTCTCAGGTAGCTCACAGACTATTAAATAGATAACCACTATGCAAGAGGAATGCAGTAATAGGGATGTGACTGTGAATTAGGGGCACAGGGATAAGATGCTAACCCTGCCAGGGGAGGAGAGTGGGGTTGCTTGTTTGTTTAATAAATACTAGTATAGTGCTTGTTATATATCAGGCACTGTTCTAAGCACTTAACTCCTTTAATCCTCATAACAACCTGTGGTACTATTAGTGTCCCCATTTTGCAGCTGAGGGTAATGAGACAGAGAGTTAAGTACCTTACCCAAGGCCACACAGCTGGTAAGTAGTGGAACTAAGATTCAAATCCAGGCAGTCTGTGCTCTTAACCAGTGTACCATACAGTCTCTTGGAATTCCTGAAGTAGAGAAAAATTGAGAAATATAAACATTTGTATCAAATTGATAGGAGTTATTGTTTAACTGGCTGTGTGGCCAGAGAAAAGGAAGAGTCTAGATTAATTGCCAGAGTATCTACGTTGGGTGAGAGAATACAGGAGGTGGTGTGAGGTGGGTTGAGTAGAGATGAGTTTTTCAGTGCACTGAGTCTGAGCATCTATAGGTCAGGATGGCCCCCAGAAAGTTATATACAGGAGTCTGAAACCTGAGAGAGACTAAGGGCTGAAGACAAGATTTGAGAGTCAGCAGTGTTATGAGTTGGTTAAAATGAGAGTGGACATTGTTTCCTAAGAAGGGACTGTAGGATAAGAGTGGCAAGCCCAAAGTGAGAGGAATCAATATTGTTGGATGCAGAGAGAGGTCCAGTAAGATGAGATCTGGAAAAGAAAATTCTTGAAATTTTAGTTGAGGGGTTACCGATAATCTTACTGAAAACAGTCTCATTAGAGTTTTAGACGCGGAAACCATATTGCAGTGGGTTGAGGAGTAAGTGGGAGGAGAAAAAATGGCGACAGTAGATCTAGACTACTGTTTCCAGAAGTCTGGGTGAGAAGAAGAGAGAAGAGATTGATTGGTAACAGCTGGAGGGGCTTGCTGGGTCAAGGAAATGTTTTTTCCTCAAGTAAAGAGAGATTTGGGTAAATTTATGGGCTGACAAAATAGAGCCAAAAGAATTGGAGGGATCTTGAAGATTTAGGAGAAGAGGGTTTCTAAAGGAAGTAGAAGGTAATGGGGTTAGGGACATGAATGAACTAGAGGGAAAAAGCTGAGTATGAATGTAGAGTGAGGAGTTTACAGATAGAGGTAGGAAGTTGAAGAAGAAAAAAGTATAAATACTGCAGTTATTTTTGTGAACTAGGAGGCAAAACAATCTAATGATAGAGGGCAGGCTTTAAATATGGAAGCAGAGGAAGTTGAGGAAAGCTGTAAAGTTTTAGAGTAGTGATGGGAGGTTGTGGAAAGGAAAAATTGACCAAGACTAATAAAACCCTGACTAGAGGCACTGAAGGCCTGACCAAGGCTGGAAGACCTTGAATTTGCACACTAGACTGCACAGTGGTGTGATTTTTCCCTCACTGAGGGCAGCTAACTGGAAGTTGAAGCAAAGCTTGCAGATGGGAGCTTTGCTACAGTGCTAGTTTGTTGGACAAATTTGATGGGTGGATTGAGGGTGCAAAGGAATGAGGACTACTGCCTTAGGTGATCAACTGTGGACAGGCTATAAGAAAAAGAAGCCAAGAGGAGGCTGACGCCTGGGAGGAGATTAGAAGGGTCTGGTGATGTCTCTAGGAAGAGCAAATGTGGTGAAATTGAATGTGTGACTGAGGGGAAGTTGGAGTCTGTGTCTTTAAAGGTGGAAGTATTCTGAGCAATTTCAGGATTCAAAGTGTAGTTCTGGGAGTGAATATGAGAGATGAGATGAAGGTGAAAATCATGGGAATTAAGGGAGAAAAAGAAAATATATTCAAAGAATTCAAAGTGGGTTGTAAGAGAGACACTCAAACAGAGATTTGCTATACAAAATGAGAGGTGCTATAATGGAGAATACCAAGTAAAGTGGGGCCAGAAGGAGGGTGTGAGCAACCATCCTGGGGAGAGGCAGAGGAATGCTTCACCAAAAGATATTAATGTCTTTGATCCGAGGCTTGAGGAATGAGCAGGAGTTTGCCAGACATCCAGGGAGTAGGGATGGTAGGACATGGCTGTGCTGCTTACAACAGGATAGGGAAAACCAAAACGACTATGCCTTTGAAAGAAACACATCCCCTGGAGAAGGTTCTTGGTGTGTGTGGGATGGGGTGGAAGGTATGAGGAGTTGGGGACAGACCCAAGTATGGGTGATAGAAGGGAAGTGGAATACAGCCCTGCAAATAAACTAGGTTTCTATAGGTAGAACAACAGTGGCTAATAGTCTAGGCAGGTAGTTAGTTATAGGCATCCGGTACTAGATAACAGAGCATAGGATGAGGAGTCCATGTGAATATTATTGGCCTGTCAACTTCATGTACCCTTTCCACATTGCTGCGCTGTCAACCCTCAAGAACAGCACCCTTATCTAAAGACCTGGAGTGACTTCGCACCAGACAAGGAAGGAGAATTTGACTTGTGTCATATTTTGCTTTTCTCTCTGAGACCTAGTAGTGCTTCTCTATTAGATACTCAGTAAATTTTGTTGAATGTCCCAGAACTGATGATAGCATCTAAAACTTACATAGCATTTACTGTTACCAGGCACTGTTCTAAATGTTGTTAAATATTCAACAACAATGCTGTGGAGTAGGTTCTCTTTTTATCTAGATTTAACATAGATGATATGGCAGAATTATTGAACTCAGACCTGGACAGAAAAACTATTTACTTTGGATGTATGAGTGATAGAAATCCATCTAGAGTGGATTGTAAGGAGAGTAGTCATATGAGAGTCTCTTAGGAGAGTATGAAGCAAGACCTTTTCTTACAGTCTGTAAAACCAGAAAAGTATGGGGATGGAGGGCTTGTTATTTTTGTTCATTTTAGTTGTTATATAGCTTTATGGAGATTTCACATATCATAAAATTCACCCATTTAAATTATACAGTTAAGTGGTTTTTATTAATACTGTATTCATAGTTGTGCTATTAACACATTGTAGTTTTAGAATTTTTCAGTATCCCAAATAGAAACCCTATACTCTTCCTCTTTCCTGCTCCCCACCCCTTCCTCCCAGCCCCAGCTAGCCACTAATCCACTCTGTCTCTATGAATTTGCCTATTCTAAATATTTCACATACATGGGACCGTACAACATGAAGTCTTTGTGTCTGGCTTCTTTCACTTAGCATAATGCTTTCAAGGTTCATCCATGTTGTAGCCTACGTCAGTACTTCATTCCTTTTTTATTGCCAGTTAATATATCACTATATGGATGTTTGTCATCTTTTGTTTGTCTCATCAGTTGGTGGGCTGCTTCTGCTTTGGGGCTTTTGTGTATACTACTGCTATGAACATTTGTGTACAAGTTTTTGTGCAAACATGTGTTTTGAGTTCTTTTGGGTATATACATAGGAGTGCAATTGCTGGATCATATAGTATCTGTGTTTTTAACATTTTGAAGAACTGCCAAACTGTTTTACAAAGTGGCTGCTCTATTTTTCATTCCCACCAACAGTGTATGAGAGTTCCAATTTCTCCACATCCTCACCAACACTTGTTATTTTCCATTATTTTTGTTCTAGCCATCCTAATGGATATAAAGTGGTATCTCCTTATTGTTTTGATTTTCATTTCCCTAATGACTAATGATACTGAGCATCTTTTCATATGCTTATAGGCCATTTTATGTCTTCTTTGGAGAAGTGTCTGTTCAAATCTTTACCCATTTTGTATTGTGTTTTTTATTATTGATTTGTAAGAGTTCTTTATATGTTCTGGTTACAAGTCCCTTATATGTGATTTGCAAATGTTTTCTCCCATTCTGTGAGTTGTCTTTTCACTTTCTTGATGATGTCCTTGGAAGCACAAAAATTTTAAATTTTGATGAAGTTCAATTTTTCTATTTTTTTCTTTTGTCACTTATGCTTTTGGTATCATCTCTAAGAAACCATTGCCTAATTCAAGATCACTAACATTTACTCCTGTGTTTTATTCTAAGAGTTTTATAGTTTTAGCACCTACAGTTAGGTTAATGATCCATTTTGAGTTAATTCTTATATGTGATGTGAGGCAGTGTTCCAGGTTCATTTTCTGCATGTGGGTACCAGTTGTCTTAGCATCATTTATTGAAAAGACTATTCTTTCTCCATTGAATTGCCCTGGTGCCCTTGTCAAAATCAGTTGACCATAAATGTGAGAGTTTATATATAGATTCTTTGTTTTATTGATCTATATGTATTTCTTCATTTCAGTATCCTACTGACTTGATTCCTGTAGCTTTGTAGTAGATTTTAAAATTGGGAGATATGAGTCTTTCAACTTTGTTCTTCTTTTTCAAGATTATTTTAGCTATTCATTTTCATATGAATTTTAGAGTCAACTTGTCAATTTCTGCCACACACACACACACAAAAAAAAAACCCTGGGATTTGAACAGGGAGTAGATTGAATCTATAGATCAATTTGTAGAGTGGTAGAGAGTATTGCCATTTTAATAGTCTTAAAATCTTCCACGCCATGAACATGAAAGTCTTTGCATGTAATTTTTTTCAGTGATTTATAGTTTTTAGTATACAAGTCTTGTGCTTATTTTGTTAAATTTATTTCTAGGTATTTTTGCTGCTATTAAAATGGGATTGTTTTCTTAATTTCATTTTTATCTTGTTCATTGCTAGTGTATAGAAATACAGTTTTTTGTATGTTGATCTTATATCCTGCAACTATTTATTAGTTCTAATAATTTTTTTGTGGGTTTCCTTAGGATTTTCTATATATAAGATCATGTCATCTGTGAAGAGAGAGAGATTTACCTTTTCCTTTTCACTGTGGATGCCTTTTATTTCTTTTTCTTGCCTAAGTGCCTTGACTGAAACCACCCAGTTCAACGATTAATTGGAAGTGGCTATAAAGACATTCTTCTCTTGTTGCTGATCTTAGGGGCAAGATAATTAGTCTTTCCCCGTTGAGTGTGATGTTAGCTGTGGGTTTTCATTTGTTTGTTTTTGAAGGAAGGGTGAGATTGAATTTGATAGGTGCTCCAGGCAGCAGATTCATGTTAAGAGTAAGCAAGAAAGGTTTAGATTGAGGTTCAGCTAATGTGTATTGAATCAGGGGGCAATGGGAGGAATGGGAGTCTTTTTATAATAGAATGAAATGGCTCAAAGCTAAGATTACATGTCCTGGACAGCTTAGTGTCTTTTGACCTTTCCAGCCAGGTAGACTGGCTTCACCCTCTGCAAAACTTTTCCACCAGTTAGCTTAAACTAGCTAATGAATCTGGGTTGGTAAGGAGTTTTATGTGTAGATCAAATGATGATCTACAGGTTTAGACTCAGGTTTAGAAGGCAGGAGAAATAAAAGAAGGGTGTTTATCTCTTCTGGGTACCCTTTAAGAGCTTAGTTCAATACTACCAATCTTAGCATAGCTCTCCGTGACAAGGTCTGATTTCTGAAGGCTGTGTTTATTACTCAGTACATGCTGTATACAATTGGCACTTTATAGATTTGGGCTTAACTTCTCTTACTTATACATTGTACAAACTTAAGTCTGTTTGGCCTGTGTCTCCTAACTCCTCAAGATGGTAAATTTCCTAAGTACAAGAATCATGCCTATACCTTAATATATGCCCCGAATGTTTAAAGCATGTATACCAATAAATAGTTTTAAAGTATTGATAAAGGTAAACGTGATCATAAATACAAAGAACTGAGCCATTTGGGAAACGTGAAGTATAAATCCATTTTATGCCAGATATGCAGATTTTCGTAGAGATGAAGGAGATCACATGAAAGTCATGATTTTAAGGTTTGATACAGACACACTTGGTTTTTTTAAAATGTGCAGGAGTGTTAGTACTAAACTGTCCCTAGGATTTATTTAATTTCATTCTTCATTATCTGCAGGTGACATACCACCACTTCCTATGGACTTGATCACCATCTCTACTAACTCCCACGCCAGAGTGCAACCTTATAGCTCAACAGTAGCTAAAAGGAAAGCCTTTGAAAACAAATCCATGCCCTGCCTTTTGTTCCTTTCCCCACCTTGTGAAGGAATGAAGCCGTACTTAGGAGAGCAGTTCCCTTTGCATCCCTCTCCAAGGTGTCACCTACCACTGGCTCCCAGCATAGAGGGAGAAGCTATGAGAAGTTGAATAAAGGATGAGATAGAGACGCTGAACCTATTTTTCCAGCTTCTCCTAGTGTTGTTATTTCCAGAATGGCCAACACCCCTACGCTGATACACAAACACATTCCAAGGCCTTGGTGTAATAGAAAGTTCACTGGCCTCCTGGGATAGGAGCCTTGGGTTCTTATTCTCACTCTGCCCCGAGGGGACCCTCAAAAATTCACTTAAAGGCTGTCTTAGCTTGGGCTCCTATAAAAGAATACCATAAACAGAGTGGCTTCTCACTGTTTTGGAGGCTGGAAGTCCGAGATCAGGATGGTGGCATGGTTGAATTCTGGTGAGGGCCCTCTTCCTGGCTTGCAGATGGCTGCCTTTCTCACCATGTACTCACATGGCCTTTCCTCGGTGTTTGCAGAGAGAGATAGCAAGCTTTCTGGTGTCTTTTTATTTTTTATTTTTTTTTTTTTATTATTTTTTTTTTTTTTTGACACAGAGTCTCGCTCTGTTGCCCGGGCTAGAGTGAGTGCCGTGGCATCAGCCTGGCTCACAGCAACCTCAAACTCCTGGGCTTAAGCGATCCTACTGCCTCAGCCTCCCGAGTAGCTGGGACTACAGGCATGAGCCACCATGCCCGGCTAATTTTTTGTATATATATTTTTAGTTGGCCAGATAATTTCTTTCTATTTTTAGTAGAGACGGGGTCTCACTCTTGCTCAGGCTGGTCTCGAACTCCTGACCTCGAGCAATCCACCCGCCTCGGCCTCCCAGAGCTAGGATTACAGGCGTGAGCCACCGCGCCCGGCCTGGTGTCTTTTTATAAGGGCTCTAATTTCATCACGAGGGTCCTACCCTCATGACCTCATCTAACCCTGATTACCTCTCAAAGTCTCCATCTCCCATTACCATCACATTGGAGGCTGGAGCTTAAACATATGAATTTGAGGGGAGGACACAAATATTCAGTCCATAACAAAGGCTCTGGTCCTGTTTCCTTGTTTGTAAAGTGAGTATGTTGGGATTCTCTCTAGCTTTTTTTTTTTTTTTTTTTTTTTGGAGACAGAATCTCACTCTGTTGCCCAGGCTAGAGTGCCATGGCATCAGCCTAGCTCACAGCAATCTCAAAGTCCTGGGCTCAAGCAATCCTCCTGCTTCAGCCTCCCAAGTAGCTAGTACTACAGGCATGCGCCACCATGCCCGGCTAATTTTTTCTATATATTTTTAGTTGTCCAGCTAATTTCTTTCTATTTTTAGTAGAGACGGGGGTCTTGCTCTTGCTCAGGCTGGTCCTGAACTCCTGAGCTCAAATGATCCTCCCGCCTTGGCCTCCCAGAGTGCTAAGATTACAGGCGTGAGCCACCGTGCTGGCCTGTCTCTAGCTTTTAACAGTAATGGTTCTATGAGAAGTGGATTTGCATTATTTTCTGGTTTGAGTTATATGATATGTTCCCTGTTTCCTGCTACATTGTCTCAGGCAACTAAGAACTGAATAGGTAGGGATTTAAATAGAGTTAGGTTTATTCTTTCATTTAGTAAGTATTTTTTGAGCATCTACTATGTTCCAGGACCTGTTGTAAGCACTGAGGCTACAGCAGTGAACAAAATAGATAAAAATCTTTGCCTTCTTTCGGGGGGATGGGCGGGACAGGGACAATGTATATGACCTGAACTTATGTACCCCCATGATGAGCTGAAATTAAAAAAAAAAAAAAAAAAAAAATTTACACACACACAAAAAAAATCTTTGCCTTCCTAGAGCTTACATTCTAAACAAATTAAATAAGAAATAAATCATACTATGTTACATAATAATGGCTAAGGAGATAAAATAGGAAGTATCAGGAATGTAGGGTTGCAGTTTTAGATAGGGTGGCCAGAGAGAAGAGCACCTTAGGTGGTATTTGAGTCACCAGAGGGAGAGAGAGCACTTAATTCTGTGTGGCCAGATTGGAAACTGAGACCCTACTGAGGAAAGCTCTTGCTCCCAGATGCTGACTACCCACTTCTCTCTCCCTACCACCTCATCGTTCTGTTTTGTGCCAGACACTCTGCACTAATGAATGATTTCACAGCCCTTTTATAAATCTCAACCCAAGGACTGTAATAAGAAGTTCCATTTAACACCTCTGCTGCCAGGACACTGCCAGAGTCTGGGAGAGTCTGGCTGGCTTAGAATCTGTACTAACTCCTGAGATAGTTTGATGTTTAAATAGTTCTTCAGCTCCCTTCTCTCCCCTTTTCAGTGCTTATTAATCTCTTTTGCCTGCTTTCTCTCTCCTTTCTCCACATCTTTCCCTGTAACCCTCTGTCCCCAATTTTTTTATTACATCATTTCATTCTTTCTATTGTTCTTCTCTTTCTTTTGTAACTTGCATATTTTCTCCCCTTCCTCACTTTGTTTTTCATCTCGTGTCTGTATTTATTCCATCTCTGACTCTTCCTTCTCCCCTGTATTTTCCCTCCTCCTTTCCATCCTGTCATTCTCCTATATCCCGCAAAGTATATGGAGAACAGGGGTTACACGGTGAGGACTTCTCTCCATTTCCCCAGAGTCAGTCGTGTCTTGGTGTCTCTGCTGCCTCTCCCTAATTCTGTGCTGCCTGAGCATGCAGAACCCTTTAGGAGAGAGATTCCAACACAGCCAGTTAGGACTTAAAGGGCTGCTAATGTTGGCCAGTCTAGCCCTACAGGAGCCCCATCCTCACTAGACTCGTGGCACAGGGCTCAGGCTACAGTTCTTGGGTTGCTTCATTTGGGCCCTTCATCCTCTGGCTCAGCCCCTTGGCACATTGACACTTAGTGGATTAGGGGGATGGTATCACATATCAGTCAAATCATTAAAGGTTCAGTGTGATCCAGGGAAGGAGGTGCCAGTGGATGGTGAAACTTTTCATCAATCACTGCCGGCTTCTCACTCCCTTTCTGACCTGAGCCCTTTCCAAGTGTCTGGAAAGTCAGATCCTCCTTACTTCCCCTGCTTCTATAACTGCTGTTACCAAGAACCGGACCATGGAGTCCTGGTCCAGAGCGGCCTTCTGTGCCAGAGGGCAGACAAAATCAAAGAGGAAATCTCTTCTTGTCCTTAGAACCCTTTTTTTCTAAGCCCTGGAGAGAGAGAAACTAGATTCTCCACATTACAGTGCTTTTGGTAGGATGCATCCTAGCTGCCTCCTTCCATCTCTCAGTCCCACTCTGTCTTCAAATCAGAATCAGCTTCAGGATTAGAAGGAATCTTAGCACTCATCTAATTAAACCCACCCTCTGATTCTTAGCCTGTGTGATTGTGTGGTTCCATCTTGAATATCTCCAGTTTCTCTTTGGCTGTTCTTTTAGATTTGTGACTTGCGCCGGTTGCCATTTGTCAACTGGTTTGCCAAACAGGTGGATTAAACAATGTGTGTATAATCCTGTATTTTATAGTGGATGCTGTGTGTGTGTGTGTGTGTATGTGCATACCTGTGCAAAAAAACACTTATTTTATTCAGCTTGCCAACAGAGGAGAATGCAAAGATATTTAAAAAATGGAAAACATTCTTTTCTTTCAAGGCGTTTACAGCTTAGTTGGGGAAACCAGAGATGTGGAAGTATATTGGTTTTAAGAATACTGAGGGGGAAAAAAGTCAAAATAAGTGCCCTTTTTAATATGCAAATCAAGTCTCTTTAGAATGAACTCCAAGGAAGTGTTCATATTTTTGGTTATACTGAATATGTCAAATATAACTTGAAATAAATGATTTAAATGAGTGTGTTTTAGCTGTTTTTCACTTTTATTTTGCTGTAAGAAACTAACAAATAGTACAAAGTAAATTCATGAGGACTGAGGGTTATGCCAGCCTAGGAGAAGAGGTTAGTCAGGAGAGGCTAAGTCAAGGAAAGCTTCTTGGGATTAATGTGTCTTAAGTCAGGTTTTGATGGAATTGGGTCAGTACTAGACTGGGGACTTTTCTTGGTCTGCTCTGTCAACCACAATTCTGAGGGATCTGAATAGTGTCAGGACATTGCCCTGATGACCTTCACTTCTGGCCTCTGAGCTGTCACTGTTCAAAGCCCTTCGGGATGTTGAAGTCCACTCCCTATTTGAGGTGCTACCCCATCCTTATCTTTTGCACCATCCAACATTAACTTCCCCTCCTGAGAGGCCCTGGAGATGATTCCAGGGTACCCAGACCCACTGAAGGCCTTCAACACCATAGAGTGGGGGAGGGTGCCCAGAGACCACTGGAAGCAAAAGAAACAACATTCTCTTTTATGATGTGTCTGAAGCAGTCATCGAAGTAAACTGAGCAAACCACTACCTGAGCAATGGACAGTAACGCTGGAAGGAAGAAAGGAAGTACTGTACCAGGTATCAGTGTGATGGAGTTTAAAATAGTGGGAACATCAATTTCATATTTCAGGATAGAAGAGCAGTATATTTAGAAAAGAAGGCAAGGCCTGACGTTTCCTTCCTGTTAGCCAAGATTAGGAGGAGCTGAGGGAGGGGTAAATTTCCTACAGGACTCCTTCATGGTCTTAGAGATAAGAAGTAGAATCCTAGATTCCTTTGGCCTTTTAGATGTCATCTTCTCCACATCCTGTCTCCAGCCAAGACTGTTCCCTTTCTGGAGAGATTGAGGTTGCTGTTTCCTATTTCACAGGATCCTTTTTATTCTCACATTTGGGGGCCTCACCAGGAAACTTCTTCCCAATGTCATCTTTGTGGGATATAAGGGACGGAATGAGGGGAGGGGCCCCAAGAATGCTTCTCTTTCTGTGAAAGTTATTTTCAGCTGTTGCTGCCATTCAGCATTAGTTGTATCCATGAGATGGCTTCTTTCCTCGCTCACCCCACCCTTCTTCAGTTTCCTGGAAATGGAGTGGGGCCTGGAAGAGAGAAAGGATGGAAATTCCCATTGCATCTCTCTCCACTGTGCAGTGGTTGAGATGGGATTTTAGTGAGGGGGATGGGAGAGGTGGAGAGATGGAGTCAGCCCTGGAGGGAGAGGCCAAGAGACTGCTGAGCTGGTGGTATGGGCCTAATTACTCCTCTGCCTTGAGCTTGCCTATAATTGTGGTTTCTGGGAGCCAGCGCGTCCTGGAAATCTGCTGGAACAGCAGAGATTTGGGGTTTCCGCCTGGGATGGAGTTGAATTTTCCACTTGGAACAACTTGCCCAGCCCCCGTTTTTGGTTGGGGAACAGAGTGAATCCCTAAAGCTCAAAAGAGGCAATTAGGGTAGTTGTAGGACTATAGGGCCTTCCTTTGGAACTGAATGAGAGATTGTATACCCTGAAATTCTAGACATTTTTGAAAAGTTCAGAGAGGCAGCAGATAGCAGGATCTGAAAAAGAGTTGTATGCTGAAAGTTAAGAGATCAACTCTGCCCTTAACCTAGGGTAAGTGAGTTAATTTCTCTAGACCTTAGTTTCTCCATCAGTCATTTGATTTGAACGTCTGGCTATTTCACAAGGATGTCCCTAAATAATAGATGGAAAAATGGTAGACTAATATAAGGGAGTAATTTAAGTACCCCTTTTCCCATGGTGGTGATGATAATACTAGCTGACATATTTTGAGCATTTATTGTGTGCCATGTGCTAAATGTTTTAATGAATTCCACCATTTAATCTCTTAATCCAGTGAAATAGTTACCTCTGCTATAAAAGAGGAAACGAGGTTGAAAGGTTAAACTTTTTGCCTGAGGTTACAGGGCCAGTGTCAGCATCAGGATTCTGATTCCAAAGCCTGCGCCAGCAGACACAAATGGTAATCTACACTGTGTTTTACGCTTGTGTCAGGAAACACCCAAAGCCAGACTGGCTTAGTGAGGACTGGCTATTGGATTTGGCTCAGGGAATCTGAGTTCAAGTTCTAGCTCTAGGTCTCACCAACCCTGGGACCTCAGGCAAGTACTTTATCTTCTCTGAACTTCAGTTTTCCCATCCATGAAATAGATATTTTCAGAGTTGTTCTTAGGATCAAATGAGATACTATTCAGCACAACACCTGCCACCCAGCAGATGCTTAATAAATGTTAGTAGAATCTGAATTTGAATGAGGAGAAATTAGTAGCCAATCCCTGTCCTCCTGAATTAGTGATCTGAGATTTCATAACACTGACATAAGTTAAGGACAGATACGTGGCAAAGTAAAAAAGGATGGTGAGGACTCTCTAGCCAGAGAGCTAAGCATTAGCAGAATAAGGGCTCTGAAGTTAAACTGCTTAGGTTCAAATACCAGCTCCATCTCATTTGCTGGATGGGTGAAATCGAGCAAGATACTCAGTCTTTCTGTAACCCAGTTTCCTCGTCTGTAAAATGGCAACATTAATAGTACAGCTCATGGGGTGTTTGTGAAGATTAAATAAAATAAATAAGAATGGCTAATATTTATTGCGTTCTTAAATACCAGGCCCTGGCCTGAGCATTTTTTATATGTTTTAAATAATTTAATCCTAGCAGTCTCATGAAATGGGTCCTATTATTATTCGTATTTTATGAATGAAGAATCTGAGGGAACAGGTTAAATAACTTGCCTAAGGTTTTAGCTAATAGATGTGAGGGCCAGCATTTACACCCTGGAGAGAGGCTTAGGAGCTTACACTTTTGTCTCAGGAAGTGCTTAAAAAATGTGCTAGCTCTTATCATTATCACGCAGTCACAAGTATTTACTAAGTATATGCTTAGCACTGTGCCAGTTATTTCAGGTTCTGTCAAGAAAGTATATATGGGCCCGGCACCGCGGCTCACGCCTGTAATCCTAGCACTCTGGGAGGCCGAAGTGGGAGGATCGCTTGAGCTCAGGAGTTTGAGACCATCCTGAGCAAGAGTGAGACCCCGTCTCTACTAAAAATAGAAAAAATTAGCTGGCCAACTAAAAATAGAAACAAATTCCAAGTTGAAATACTGTTATTGCCCTTGCTGTAGGTAGGCTCTTATTGACGTAATAAAACCTCATTATAAGGTGATTTGTGCCTGGATAGAATCAGCATATGTGTCCTGGTCCCTAGAAAGGAACTGCAGGGACCATCTGGTTCCTTCATCTCTGCCTCTCTTTGTCACTCCCCCAACACTCACATGTATAACCATACTTTTTGCTTAGGAGAAAACTAAGGCCTGGAACTAAGACTCTGATCCATATCTTCAGACCCTTAGGACACTTTATTTAAACAACTCTATGCTGCCTGATAGTAAACTCTGAGTCAAATTAAGTACTCTGAAACACATGCTTGTCATTTTTGTCAACCTACAGAGGGACTTAATCTTCCAGTACCAATAATTTTTGTCTTCCTAGCACTCCTTTCACTGTTGTGCAACCCCCTCAATATCAGAAATTTAATTCAGTAGGAAAGTGTGTAAGAGACAGCAATACTTGCTAGAAGTGACAGGAGCCACTGCTCTAAAAACCCCTTGTCTTCTCACAAAACGGCCTAGGATCTCCCCCAATGGAGAAAGCAGCAGCCGGTTCCCTCTCTTTGTGTGCATAATCTAGATCTGCATAGGCAGGGCCAATGGAGCATTCTTTTGGTTTGTGGACTGCCTGTTGCACTCCTGTCAGGCAGGCACATATCTGAGTTTGTTGCTTGGGGTTTTCTTGGGCTGGGTATATGTCATAAACACAGTGGCTTGTTCCAGTGGTCCCAGGCCCATTAGTCAATGTGAGGGGATGGAGTGAGGATCAGAGAGATCCAAGTGGATTCCTTGGTGATGAAACCATGGTGAGAGCTATAGGGATCTGGCTACTAGAGAAATTGACTTAGATTTTCTCTGGCTGGCCTTCTGTCAGCATCCTAATCAACTATGTATGTAAAGAATACTTTGTAGAGCTCGATTGTTTGGTTGGGGGACTGGAGTGGTTGGAGATGCTGGTGCTAAAGAAACACAAAACAGAAGACATGAGTCCCTCCTTCAGGACAAGTATTTCGTTAGAACACACAGAATATGTCACTCTCTTCTTAAGTAATACAGAGGCAAGGACATGTGATTATAGCACAAGTCAAGTGCTTAAAGGCTAGAAGGATGCAAAGAATAGGAATGATCATCATCAGAGAGTTAATTGAGAGGAAGGCTTCCTGAAGAAGGGTAATTTCCTGGCAGTTTTTTGGAAGTGTGGGACAGGAATTTGTAGGGAGCCTATTACAGGCCAGAGAAGTACCTCCCCTGCCCACCCTTCTTTCTTCTACTTCCGGCAGGGCTTCCTGAAGTCACCAGCCAAGAATGTGGAGGGTAGGGACTCTCAGCCTGTGAAACTCTGGGTCCTGCCCTTTCCTCTCCCAATTATATACAGTTGGTGGCTTAGGCTGCAATGACTTGATTTGCATCTACCTGCAGTTACCTCAGCTGAAGAAAAGGCCACAGGCTTCCTGAAGTATGAAGGGGATTGCAAGAAAGAGCAGACCATGTACCATCAGCTCACTTTACCTCCACAAGTTACTCATTTTATGGTTTAAAATTGAAGACTTAACTTTCCTCTACCACCCAGTACCGTCTTATCAATTTTGGTATGAACTCAGGGAAAGGGAACTAATTTAAAATCCACCTTAATGAAGTAAATTAGAAAGGTGACTCTTCTGAGCCATTTTGTCAAAGCAAAATGAAGATTCCTTGGATTGGCCATTATTCTGGGTTACCTGTTTTATAGTTTATCCTTTATTTGCAGCAGTAATCAAAAGTTGACTCAAATAACAATTCTATTTACACAAGATACAAAGCAAGGTATGCCTTGCTTTAAGGAAATCCAGTCTTTTGAAAGTTTGTATTTAAGGTATTATCACCTTCAGGAGGATTTACATCAGAACATATTTTCTTTCCAAGAAAATGTTAGATACAGCAAGATATACCTGTAGAGTGATTTTAGGATAACAATTTAATTATCACAGTGCCCTGCCCTGCAGAAGACCAAGTACAAGGGTTGGGCTTCCCATTTTATCATTATAGAAGGTGAGACTTAGAGGTGTTATTTGACTTGTCCAGTGTCCCATGGTGGGCATGAGGTGACAAGAAGAAAGCTTGTTCCACAGATTAAGGCCCTTCCCATCTGAACTTTCTAAGTCCCTGTGACAGATGCTCTTTCTTTATCTTGTGGATTCTAGGCTCTGCTCCTCTAGTCTCCTTTGCCCTTTGTTAAACTGGAAAACTCAAATAAAAATATTCTTGGCCATCTTGTGGATATCACCAAAATGCAGATGCTGAATTGCTTCTAGCTCATTGTTGATGATGGTGTCTATTGGTTTTTTTCCAGTTGAAATTAATTTGGCATAGCCTGCTCTTATTTTATTCTTTAGGGAGAATCTTTCCTTTCCAGGCCATGGATTTAGTTCTACCTGAGCCTTCTCTGGGTGCAAAGATTTGATATGCTGAAAATGATTTGTGAGGGACAAAGAGTCAGTGTTAGAATAAGAAGGGACATGAGATAATCCAGCTCAGCTTCCTTGCAGGGTTGGTAAAGCCAAAGCATGGAGAGAGGAAGAGAGGACTTTGGTATAAGGCACACTTGAGTTTATGTCCTTGCTCTACCATGTAATAGCTGTGTGACGTTGGGCAACTTATTTAACTTCTCTGAATCTCATTTGCCTCATCTGTAAAGGAAATAACAATGTTATCTCACCAAATTGTAAGGATTAAATGAATACCTGTATCATATTAGATGCTTGTATAATTTTCTTCTCCTTTTTCAAGGGTATATAAAAAGATAAGGGCAGAATTGGTCTAGAATCCCGACCAGTCTTGCCCTCTTGCCACCATAGCCTGCCCCTTCCCTACTGTTATGGCAGCCTCAATGATTTCCCTTCCCAGGGCTTCCCTTTATCCCCAGCCAGATCTTGGATTGTCTGGAATGTTGCTTTGATTATGTTGTCTGGAGTTACACAGCTAGTAAATGGCAGAATTAGCACCAATATCCAGATCGTCTCTTGCTGTCTTGAGACACTGCTCTTTTCATGAAAGGTAACTGTTTGATGGAGGACACTTTGACAAAAGCATATGAATATAGGGACTAAACATAATAGACAGTAGTAGATCATCTGCTTCACTGGAGACCTGTAAGATGGTTGCATCTCTATTAGAAAATGAAAATTCATTTATTTTTGTTGCAAGATAGGATGTGCTTTGGCAGTAACTTACTAATTACGTTTGACTTAAGGTCTTATAACAAGAATAGCACCATTTTTAGAGTACTGCTGTATACCAGGCACTGTGCTAGATACTTATATTACACCAGTTCTTACAGCAGCCCTACAAAATAGGTAGCTAGTAAGTATTCCAGTTTTGTAGATGAGAACACTAAGGTTCCCAGAAAGTAAATAATTTTCCCTAAGTCACACAGATGGTCTGAGGCAGAGCCAGGATGCAAACCTGGGTTCTGTCTAACCCCCCATTCTACCACACTGCTCCTCAATATCAGTTTGAATTCCAGGGCAGAGCTTAGGCTTTGAGCTTTTTCTGAGGAACATGTGACAAATCAGATAAATCAGATTTGAGTCTGTGCCAATACCTGTGCCGACAGAGCCTGGGGCGCGGGTGGGGTGTTGGGTTCTGAGTGGAGAGGAAAGTGTACAGCCCAGAGTAGTGCTGGACTGTTCTCTAAGAGCTAAAGATGGCTGTCTGCAGAGCCGGCTCAGGGCTCCCTTGCTGGGAAGACAGAGATGAGGTTGGCCTGCCTCCACACTTCAGGAGCTCACAGTCCTGCAAACAAGGGATAAAGGTCAACAACCACGCGGGAGGTGCTTTGGGAGAAATATATACCAGGTGCCATGGGAGACAAGTTTTTGGAGGGGTGACTCTGGGCAGGCTTCTAGTTTTCTTTGACTGGTCCAAAGGGCTGGAGGCCCCACCACTAGGGAGAAGGGGGAAGTGTGGTACAGCTGTGGCCAAAGGAGGCCAGTCCAACACCGTCCAATAGAAAGATAATGCAAACCACATGTGTAATTTAAAATTTTCTAGTAGCTACATTAAAACTAGTAAAAAAAAAGTGAAATTAATTTTAATGATATATTTCATTTAACCCAATATATTCAAAATACTATTATTTCAATATAAAAAGTTACTGAGATAATTTATATTCTTTTCTTTGTACTAAGTCTTTGAAATCTGATGTGTATTTTATACTTACAGTGTATTTCAATTTGAACCAGCCACACTTCCTATGCTCTTAGCCACATGTGACTTGTGGCTCCCTGCAGTGCAGGGCTAGAGATACTCCTGATGTGAGCCCCTAGCAACCCACTCCCGTCAGTCCTTCTCTCACCTGCCCTTTCTAGTGCATTCCCACGGCCCTGCTCTCCTTCAGGTGCATGTCTTCTCTGCCCCATCTGGTCTCTGGGCCTCCAGCCTTTCTTCTTCCAGTCCACTCTAGTCCCCGCACTCAGGCTCATCTTTTTAAAGGCTAAATCTGATCTTGTTACTCCTTCTAGAAAGCCTTCAACAGCTCCCCATCTGTAAAAAATCAAATCCATGATCCTTAGATAGCACATAAAGCCCTCCACAACCTATCTCAGCCTTTTCCTTTGATGGTTATACTTCCTAACACTTTAGTATTACTTTAGTATTTGCAGAGCCTTTTGACATACTTTATCTCACTTAATTCTCACAGCAGCTGTGTGAGATAGGGCAGGGCAGGTGAATTATCCCCATTTTTTTAGGTGGAGAAACTGTGGCTCAGAGAGTTTAAGAGAGTTTCCTAAGATCAACCAGCTAGTAAGTGGCAGAACTAGGATGGGAACCTGTATCTTTCCAGTTTTATCTCTTGTTGTACTCCCTCTTATCAGATCCTTCCTCTTTTCTCCCCTGTGTTGCATCAGCAGCCTCCCCAGAGTCCTTGTGTCCTCCCTCCGCCTCGTCTGTGCCTCTGCTTATGCTGTTTCCTCCCCCTGGAAAGTCCTTCCACAGTGTAGCTACCCATCAGAATCCTCCCCTTCCTCCAAGACTCCGGTTAAAGTTAGCCTCTTCTCTGATTTCTTCTTGGCCATCCTCTCCCCACATCTACTTTGTAGTTATCAACACATTTTACCATGCATTTTCTTGTTTAGCCAGTGCTTCTTTGTTTTGCGTTCAGAATTGAATGCTAGAAATCTCTGGGAGATTGAAAAATTTAGCAGCTTAAACGGTTCTTACAGGGAGGCTGATGTTACTCTCTGCTGTTAAGTCCCTGGAGAAACTAATGCCTTCCTACTTTATTTAGTCTTTGTTAAAACTATGAAATTGTGAATTTAACCCTAATTTATATGCATTAAGGAGGTCATTCAAAACCATTTCTCTGAACTGCTGTGATAAGTATATGCTTATGATATTTTGATGTCTAAACTTCTGGTGCATATGTCATCTGATTTCATCTTTCAGCACATATGTATTGAATATCTATCATATACTATGTTCTGGAGCTGCTGTATGCTCTAGAGAATGGGAAACATGAAATTTATCATTAAATGGGGAAAGCAGACATTAATCAAAAAAAGCACCCGAATAGTAATTTAGTTACTATTGAGTTAGGCACTACAAGGGGAAATTTCAGGGAGATCCAGCACAGCAGGTGTCAGAGGAGGCTTCCCTGAGGAAAGGACACTTAAGCTGAACTCTGAAGAGTGAGTGTGGATTCACCTTGCCAAGGCCAGAGAAAAGCCCCTGAGGTTGAAATGCAGTGAGCAAGTGGGAGAGTGACCAGACATGTGACTTGAGAGTAAGCAGTGAAGACCTCCCCCAGGACTTGCTAGCCATTCTCAGGATTGGGAACTTCATACAAGGATCGTGGGAAACCACTGAAGGGTGTTATATCTTCTAATTTATCTCTTTAGTGTAGAGAATGGATGGGGACTGGAGGAGTTGATGTGGGGAGGCCAGTTCTTCTAGGTGGTTTGATGGTGTCTCACACCAGTGGGGGGAGGTGGGCAGATTCCTGAAATGTTCAGAGGTCTGAGGACTTGGCAGTTGATTAGATTAGCAAGGAGTTGTCAAAGATGTCTCTCAGATTTCTGGCATGAGCAATTATGCACAGTACTGTTTGCTGAGAAGGAAACATTTGATCAGGAACAGGGCTGGGCTAGAGAGATAGATTGCAGTTTGGATATTTTAGCTTTGACGTGTCAGTGAAGGTAATTTGGTCCTCCCAATTACCCTTTGAGAAAGGTGGTATTGTCCACACTTTCTGTTGGGAAACTGAGGCTTGGAGAGCTTGGGTGATTTGCATAAGACTACATAGCCAAGAAAGGGCTAAGCCTGAGCTTAAGCCAGTATTTTGACTCCTGATGCTGTGCTTTTAAAACCATACCACATGGCCTGGGCACTGAGTATTCAATGTTGAACCAACCTAACCAACACTGTCAACATACCAGTTCTTTGCCTCCTTACTCTACACACACCTGTCTGCCAAGTTGTCTGCTCTGATAGTCAAATCCTAAAATCTCTTACTTTCTAAGACCTTCATGGAAGTAGGAAGGAAAACTTTCCTAGCCCTGCCCTATTCGAACACTCCAGAGGTCCTGTTCTCTCACTCATTCTAGTCCCATTCCCCTCACCCCTGACATTTGTCAAGCATTGGTCACCCAATATAGACCTGGGAAAGACCAGGAAGAAACACAAAGCCATTTCCATAGGACTTTGCACTTTCAAAGCACTTAACAAATATTGCCTTTTTGGCCCTCACCAGCTCTGGAAGAAAGAAACTGTTTCCTTCAGCAAACAGTTTTGGAATGGACACCCACTATGCACCAGGCACCGTGCGGGAACTCAGCTGCTGATACAAGGATGAATAAGACACGGTCCTTGTTCTCAGGGGTTTAAGGTCTAAGTGGGAAGATAGACAAACAGATGATATCAATATGTGTTCATTTTACAGATGAGAAGAGAAGGCTCATGATAGACTCAGAAGTTAAGGGACTTATTTTAAAAGTTTCTCAGAGTTACAGTCCTCTGGATAAGGAATGACTTGGGCTGCTTGTTAAAATAGATTGCACACCAGGGACTTGCTGAATTGGATCCCTCGGGGTGGGGCATCAGGTGATTCATAAGCTGCTTAGCAGCTAGTAAGGGATTCAGTTGAGGTGTGAACTTTTTCTGGCTACATTGCCAGAGACTCTTTTAGTCCATTTGTCTGTCCCCTAGTTGTAGAGATGAAGAGAAATAAAACTTGTAGATTAGCAGAGGTTGTCTGCAAACAAGCGTCTTTCATCATAGTCTTTACTGTAGAGATGGGCAGGCCTAGGAGGCTGTGCTTGCTAGCCTCAGACCACAGGGAAAATTCTGCCCCAAGGCAGAATCCTTGGAAAGTCAGAGTGCCAGGAGCCTGCTTAAAACTCCACCCTGAGAGATAAGGGAACCAACCAGTAAGACCAGGTGAGGGTTCAGTGAGTGTGGACTTTATCTGCAGATAAAGCCACTCCTGGCTGTGTGGCTCTTTCCTGGTTTACTGCTTCTGGCTTTGGGGAGGGGCTCAGGAATATTACTTTGACCCAGACTCAAGAAGACCTAGCTCATGCCAGGCATGGTGGCTTACACCTGTGATCTCAGCACTTTGGGAGGCTGAGGTGGGAGGATTGCTTGAGACCAGGAGTTCAAGACCAGCCTGGGTAACATAGCAAGACCTCATCTCTACAAAAATTTAAAAAAATAAAAAACAGACAACCTAGCTAAGCCTATGTATAGTGTACCTTTTTATCTTTCTCTATCATATATGTATGTATATGTGTATTATATATTTATATACATATATAGTATATGTGTATCATATATCTTTATGTCATATGTTATATATGTATATATTATATGTGTATGCATACATGTGATGTGTATATGTGTGTATCTATATTGTGTGCATGTGTATGTATATATATATAAAAGAGAAAATAAAGATCAGGTAAATCTACATACGGCCACAAGTGATAATAACTTTTTGTTTAGGAGCACAGACCTTGAAGTCACATCAACTTTAAACACATCTTAACTTCATTTACTTAAGCTCTCTGTTCACTCATCTGAAAATGGGGATGTACTACCTACTTCATCAGGCTTTTGTGATGATTAAGTGCTATAATGTTATTAATATGTCAAATGTTTAGCACAGTGCCTGGTAGATAGTAAGAACTTTATCATTACTACCACAGAACATGGATATTCTAGGCCTTGTCCTCATTACACTGTGCTAGGATGAGGGTAAGGGGGAAGAGACCAGGAACCTCCCATTGACAAGTGGAAAGGACATGATGTTGTTTGCTTATCGTTGTTTCTTTAAACTCCAGAAGCCAGTCCTATTTGACCACTCTAAGTTCAAACTCCTATACCTTTTAGGGGTCTGAGTGAAGCAGACAGGAGTGTAAGCTGTGGGCAGTGGTGACTGGGCAAAGGTAAGACACATGCCCCATCTGGAGAGGCCTGACACCACCCAGTTTCAGCTGATTGTCACCACGTGCGACCAGAAGTCCAATGGTGCCAGAACTTCTGCCTTTTCAAGAGAAACCAGAAGTCAGCATTCTTAAATGTGAACTTGCTTAGCAACTAAATTAAAAAAAAAAAAAATACACACATAGACAAAAAGGCAACAAAAGGGATATATGGGCTCTAGAAGGCCACCAAACATTTTCTTGCTTTGTCACCCCTCTAGGTTGGGATAAGGAGAGTGTTTGACACGTATTTACGGAACACCTACTCTGTGCCTTGTGCTGCACTAGAGCATATAGGGAAGTCCATGCCACAACTTCTGCCCTCTAGCAGAGAGGCAGGATGGACACACCAGGTGATAGGGAGCAGTGACAGGTAAGAACATGTGCCAGAATAGGGGCTGCGTTGTAAGGAGAGGGTGGGGAAGGTGGAGTAGTTCTGTGAGTTACTTCGCTGATATGGTAGGTGAAAAAAGCAAAGTGCAAAAGGTGTAGGATACTGCCTGTTGGCTACAAAAGAAAGGAAAATAAGAACATTTAGGGCCTGGCACGGTGGCTCATGCCTGTAATCCTAGCACTCTGGGAGGCCGAGGCGGGAGGATCGCTCAAGGTCAGGAGTTCAAGACCAGCCTGAGCAAGAGCGAGACCCCTGTCTCTACTAAAAAAAATAGAAAGAAATTATCTGGACAACTAAAAATATATAGAAAAAATTAGCCGGGCATGGTGGCACATGCCTGTAGTCCCAGCAACTCGGGAGGCTGAGGCAGAAGGATTGCTTAACCTCGGAAGTTTGAGGTTGCTGCGAGCTAGGCCGATGCCATGGCACTCTAGCCAGGGCAAAAGAGTGAGACTCTGTCTCCAAAAAAGAACATTTATAAGTATTTGCTAAGTTTTACAAGAGGAAACACAGAAAGGAAACTGAAAATGATTGAAAATCGTTCCTTGGGGAGGAGCGGGAAGAAAGGGTACGGACACTTCTGAATGTACTTTTAAAATTTTGTTTTGAGTTTTCTTTTTCTTTCTTTTTTTTTTTTTGAGACAGAGTCTCGCTCTGTTGCCCTGGCTAGAATGCCGTAGCGTCCTCCTAGCTCACAGCAACCTCAAACTCCTGGGCTCAAGCAATCCTGCTTCAGCCTCCCGAGTAGCTGGGACTACAGGCATGCACCACCATGCCCGGCTAATTTTTTCTATATATTTTTAGTTGGCCAGATAATTTCTTTCTGTTTTTAGTAGAGACAGGGTCCCGCTCTTGCTCAGGCTGGTCTCGAACTCCTGAGCTCAAATGATCCACCCGCCTCAGCCTCCCAAGTGCTAGGATTACAGGCGTGAGCCACCTCGCCTGGCCCTGTTTTAAGTTTTCAACCATGTAAATGTTTAACAAATTCAAAAACTGAAATTAATAAATAAGCCTGAAAAAAGCAAATCCTAAAATTCAGTACAAATATAAAACAAAAAAAGAACAAAGTATATTTCAAATTGGTAACGTAAGAAAGAAGTAACCCAGAGTAACTTTCACACACAGGACTGACTCCTGGGATGTAGCTTAAAGGACAAAATGAACTGCAAGGAAACCTTGAACTTAGTAGGCTTATTTTTGCTGGTGATACTGATGTGGTAACCCCAGAAACCATCTCGACTGCATTATAGAATAGAGCAAATGAGTAAATATATTGGTACTGTTTGGGAACAGGGTTCTCAGTATGGGAAAAAGAAGATAAAATATGGAATAGGGGAGATGAGGAAGAACCCTGTCACATTGGGTTCAGATTGAAAATATAAGTGTGATCCCAAAATTTCATAATAAATATTTTCTAGCTCTGTCCATTGAAGGGGCCTGGAAATAGGGACAACTCAGTAGCAATTGAGTACCTAGCAGCCAGATCTTGTCCTGCTAAAAGGAGCAGGGCTCCTTAGAGAAATATTTGATTCCAGATCTGGCATAGAGAAAGTACAAGGTGAGCCTAGGGTGTATCTTTTTTCTTTTGTTCCAGAAAGCAAGGACGTGATCAAAGACAGATGGTGACATGTTAAAAGGACACAGGAGCTAGCATGTAGAAGCTCCCACAGGCCAAATTGGGACATTTTTAACATTAAAAAAAAAGGATAATGAACTATAATGCATTACTTTGGGAGAAAAAATAATGGGTCTGTGAGTTCATAGCACTACTCCAGAAAAGGGATGAGATGACCTTCGTTACAAAAGATTACCTGCTAATAGATGTAGAAGGAATGACAAAATTAGTAAGTTGCCATTTTGCAGGCACCTGTGCAATAAGTGGTTCAGGGAAGGATCTTCAGTGGATGATAAAATTATTGGATAAGAATTTCTTGGAGAACAGAATATTTATATAGTCTTGAAATGTCGCCCCACAGACTTCTCATTAACTCAAATGGGAAAATAGATTTACCATTAGGAAATCTCAGGAACACCACTTTACCTAAGTAATTAGACCTATCATCACCAAAATGGGACAAGCTATACAATATCACTTATGTGATAGTCTTTAACAATGTTTAACGTGAATCTAATCATGAGGAAACATCACATACATCCAGATTGCAGGCCATTCAACAAGACAGCTAGCCTGGACTCTTGAAAATGTCAGTGCTGTGAGAGACCAAAGGTGTTCTAGACCAAATGGATGTAAAAAAGACATGATGTAAATATACTTTGAGATCCTTAATTGAATCCTGGATTCAGGCAATTGGCAAACAGCTATAAAGAACATTAATAAGAGAAATTTGAATACATACTGTACATTAGATAATATTGTATCAAAGTTAAATTCACTGGGTGTGCTGATGGCATTGTGGTTATAGAGGAGGATTTCAGGGTTCTTAAGGGATATATGTAAAGAAGATAGGGGTAAAGCATCATGATGTCTGCAACTTTGAAATGGAAAAAAGTGTATAAATGTAGAAAGATAAAGCAAATGGGACAGATGTTAATTGCTAAATCTAGATGAAGAGTACATAGATATTCATCATGCTGCTCCTTGAACTGTAATGTAGTTTGAAATTTTTCAAAAATAAAATGCTAGGCATGCCTGTAATCCTAGCACTGTGGGAGGCCGAGGTGGGTGGATTGTTTGAGCTCAGGAGTTCGAGACCAGCCTGAGCAAGAGTGAGAACCCATCTCTACTAAAAAAAAAAAAAAATATATATATATATATATATATATATATATATATATATATATATAATTAGCCAGGCATGGTGGCACATGCCTGTAGTCCCAACTACTCAGGAGGCTGAGGCAGAAGGATCGCTTGAGCCCAGGAATTTGAGGTTGCTGTGAGCTAGGCCGACGCCATGGCACTCTAGCTCGGGCAACAGAGTGGGACTCTGTCTCAAAAAAAAATTAAATAAATAAAATAAAATGTTAGGGTAAATGAAATATGGGCTGTAGTGGCCAGCAATAGCTTCATGAAGTCAACTCCATTTGACCAGGGCCTTGAAATAGTAGTAGGAGATGGATAGAGAGAAGGGATGAAGGCCATCACAAGGCAAAGGGGGAATGAGTGCAGCATCTCATAGGATTCCATAGAGGTAGGTGAAAGTAGAGAAGTAATAAGCGATGAATTTCAAAAGGTAGTTGGATCCTCAGGATGAAAGGCCTTTAATATCAGGCTATTGCATGCACATCCAATTTAGTAAGGAGAGAAATTTTAGGTTCTTAAAGGGGGAGCAGGAGGAAGAATAGTATTTGGAGAAGTTAGTCTGTTGCGGTAGAGTGCTAGGTAGACTGGAGAGTGGAAGTGAGATTTTTTTTTTTTTTCCCAGTAACCCAGGCTTGAGGCAGTGGACATGTGGCTTAAAGAGATGGGTGTCAATGATAAAGAAAGGATAGCACTCTGGGAGGCTAAGACAGAAGGATCGCTTGAGTTCAGGAGTTTGAGACCAGTCGCAGCAAGAGCAAGGCTTGTCTCTACTAAAAATAGAAAAATTATCCAGGCGTGGTGGCACACACCTGTAGTCCCAGCTACTTGGAAAGCTGAGACAGGAGGATCCCTTGAGCCCAGAAGTTTGAGGTTGCAGTGAGCTACCATGACGCCACTGCACTCTAGTCCAGGGGACAAAGCAAGACTGTCTCAAAAAAAAAAAAAAAAAGAAAAAGAAAGGAACAGCCTTGAGAAAAGGTTATAAAGGAACCCCAGGTCTCTTCGACTGGATATAAGCAATAGCTGAGTAATTGGGTCAGAAAATCTGTCTGCGGTGCCATTTAGAAAGTGCAAATTTGGGGGGAAATTCTCCACTCTCTAGGGTCTTCTCCATACCCCTAGGTTTAGGCTGAATGAAATCTGAGCTCTGCTGCCAAATATTGATGAGAATGTCATTGGGAAGAGGCAGAGCCCAACATTAAAAGTCTTTTTTTCCCCTCTGACAGCCTCCATTTCATGCCACACCACCTTCCTCTCTCCTTTTCTTCCTCCCTTCTCAGATTTTAACCTTCCAAGGTCTTCCTCCTGAACCTGTGCTCAGACTCAAAACAGCAGCTGACCCAATAGTCTGTCCATTCCTTCTATATACCAGGCCTGCCTTCTATAGATATTTCTTATTCCTCTGAGTCAATAGTAGTTTTCCCTCCTTTAAGCTCTCAGAGAGAAAAATATTTTTTTGCATCTGTTGCAGTTATACTTATGTTACACTCTCCTTATTCCCCATGTACCTGCCCTAACCTGTGATTTATTTTTAGAGGAACTTCCCATGACTGCTGAAATGATCTTTGTCCATGCCCCTGTAATCCTCTACAGCTAGGTAGCTTTGCTTCATTTGCCTTTGATTATGTGGAATTGCTCGGGCCCCAGCTAAAATGCAAACCAAACCAGGTTAAGAGTTACCAGGTTCAAAATGCATCTTCTAGGCTTTAATACGGGCGTAGGAAGCCAGCTTCCTGCCAGGGTCAATAAGAACAAGGCAAAGAGGAGGCCTGAGGTGTCTCAAGATAAAATGGGCTCTCTGTTAAGGCAGTGAGGAGGAGTTCAAGCCCAGTACAGGTTGCCTTGTGGTGGGGTGTTGTGGACACTAATAAAGACAGCAGATGAGCAGATGGAAAAAAAGACTTTTAAAGGTCCCTTCCAAGAATTCATCTTTGATTAGGGGGCTGTTTGTATGTTTTCCTCATTCACTAGCTGCACATGACTGTGTGTTACTCATTTTTGTATCCCTGGTGCCGGACAGTGTCTGGAACAGTGCTGCCCAATAGAACTTTCTGCAGTGATGGAAATGTTCTATAATGCACTGTCCTATATGGTAGCCACTTAGCTATATGTAGCTGTTAAGCACTTGAAATGTGTCTGGTACCATCAAGAAACTGAATTTTTAATTTTATTTTAAAATTTAAATTTAAATAGCCACATGTGGCTTGTGGCTATTATATTAGCACAGGTCTGGATTCTAGAACGTAATACAACTTTTATTAAATGGTGAACTAAGCTTAATCTTTACCCTGGATGGGAAGGTGGGGAGTAGACAGGGAATGATGGAATAGGGTCATTTGAAGAAAGCCAGAAGTTACACCTTCTGGAAGTTTACTTTTTTTCCTGGCTCATAGGTGCAGTAATAGAGACTAGAGTAGGAAGAACATGTAGGAGGAAGGAACAGTGTGGGCAAAGACAGAAGCCAGAAACTGTCACAAGTGAAAGGAGAACAGTGAAGATCAGGAACCAAGAATAGGAATGAGCCCTTACTGTGTTAGGCACTGGGGACCCTCTCTACTTTCATGGACTTTCCGACTTTGTACAGCTTTACAGACAAGTGAGTAGTTTCCTTTGGTATTTGTGCTACAGGAAGGATAGGCACTGGGAGCTGTGGAGGACATCAGAGGGTACTTCCCCCGGCAGCAGGCAATGCTTCCTGTTAGATGCTGTAGCCAATGGCCTCGCTTGAAGGCAGATGACCTTTCTCATGAGTACAATGCTCTAAAAGGTTTTAAGCAGTGACATGACATAGGCAAATTTGCATTTCAGTAAGCTCACTGCTGTGTTGTGTCCAATTTCCACTCCTGGGTCACTTTTAGCTCTGTTATGGTTGTTCTTTTGAACCAACCATCTCCAGTGTCTTGTCTGGTTTATGTCGTGTTTTGTTTTTCTTTCTCTTTCTTCCTTCTTTCCTGCGCATCACTCTCTCCTGGGCCCCACACTCTCTTCTTCCTTGATGTCCTCCTTTCTCTGATCCAAAGATCAGCCAGTAAAAAGCAGTCTCACCTGTCCAGGTAAGAGGGGCGCCACTGTGAGGGGGGAACAAAACCCCTCGTTTATATTTAAACGTTATTTATTTTTTGAATAGATCGTACCTTCATGTGGTTGGAATTTAAAGAGTACCAAAGAGAATATAGTGAAAAGTCTGCCGTTCTATTCCTGTGTCCCAGCCACCCAGTTTCCCTCCTCGGAGGCAACCAATGTTTCTTTTGTATCCTTCCAGAGATATTTTAGATATTTTTGCATATGTAAACAAACATTTAAACATGTGTAAACACATAATTTTTTTCTCTTTTACCCACTTTTTTTTTACTGTCCAAATGCTCCTATACCTTGCTTTTTTTACTCAATAATATATCATGGAGATCATTCCTTATCATATATAAGTAGTGTCACCATTCTTTTATATGGCTAAGTTCTGTTACTATACTGCTATGCTGTAATTTATTTAACCAGTCACCCATTGTGGACATTTAGATTATTTCTACTGTTTTGCCGTTATACACAGTACTTCCATGAATAGCCTTCTATTTAGTTATTTGATATAGAGAGGGTAGAAATTGCCCCTTTCTGAGGGGCAGCAATTGTTGATTCAGAAATCGGCAACTTGTACACTTTTCTAAAAAGGAGGGCCACAGCAATGATTTGAATTTCTTCTGTTTCTGTAGCGGTCCTAGTTAAAGAGGAGATAAAGTAGTAAACCTTCTGATTGGTGATCTGTGGTACTTTGAGTTTTTAGAGTCTTTAATAGTTTCTCAGCAAGGTGCCTTGGACTGGCTGTGGGAGTGGGGCTCAATATGGGATTGGAATACTACCACCAATCAGATCAGATTCCTGTTTTCCCATGGTACCCAAAAGATAAATGGAATTTTCAGAGACTTGGGCCATTGCTGTACCCTTCTTTCTAGAAAATTGTACAAGTTACCAGTTACCCAGCTGGCTAGTACTAAATGCCCAGTTACCCTCCTGGAGACTGTTACTTTGGAGAGGTGGAAGTTTGAGGGACAAAGAGATGAAGCTAAAGTGGGGAGCTTGTGTCTGCTACAGCCACTGCAGTCCTCTGCTGTGTTCACGCAGGCCTCTGTATGTGTTTGACCTGCCACGTCCTTCCCTCCAGCCTCCCGTTCCTTTGCAAATCATCGCCTAAAACTAACTGGCTGTTTGGTTTTCTTCTGTCTTTTTCTTGCATTCATTTTCTCTGCTGCTCTGTTCTGTTTCATCAGCCCCATTGCAGCCTGGTAAGACCCAACAAGCATGTGTATGTGTGCGCATCCCCTTCTTGCTATTGTCTCTTTGTCACCTGACTCCAGGAAGGGCTATTTCCCTTCGCAGCTTACTGGGTATTGAAGAGATTATGCTTGCCCCACCATCCCAGGATTCCAGATAGGTGGTGTTGCCAGTAGTGTAGACATGGCTAATCTGCTACCAGACTGAGCGAGTTGCAGGGTGGGTGGTTCAGTCTCTCATTATCCAAGACTCAGGGCCCCCTTTGACAGAGCCTCCTCCTACTACAAGGCTGATCCCTCCCTGCCCAGCTGATAGATGTGCTTTCCTTACTCCTTCTTCAGGTTAAGTAGCCTGTCTTCTCTGGGAGATTCTGCACCTGAGCACAAGTCCCCTTCCCACCATCGCCAGCCCTCTGACACCTCTGAAACAGCAGGTAACCTTCTTCTTGGGCATTAACACGTAGACATGGGGTGTGCACCCATACAGGCAACCTGTATGCCCCAAATGTAAAACATAGCCTTTATGTTGAGCACATAATATGTACTAGGCACTGTGTTATGGATTTTATATAAATTGCCTCCTTACATCAACTGTAGAAAGTAGGTTTTATTATCCTTATTTTGCACATGAAGAAGCTGAGGCACATAGGGGTTAAGAAACTGGTGCAAATGCACAAGCTTGTTGAGAACAGAAAACCAGTTCTGTTTTAACTCTAGAACCCATGCTCTAATCACTACAGGATGCAGTCATGCACACCTGCACACGGGCATGATTCCCAGTACACGCTCACGGAGATGCAAACAGTTGTTAGTCATAGTCTCTGTTCCTTTATTGTTTTTTAGGTTTTATATATGATATTAGTCTGAATAAAAGGTTTTTCTCCTGTCTTTTATCCCTCCCTGCATTTGGCAAGTGACTACCCCTGTGTCACCCTGAGTGATATCCAACTCTGCAAGAATAGTCAACAAGCATTGGTGTCCTACCTGCTGCATTCACTGGATATAACTTGACATAAAACTTCCAGTCTCACTTGGGCTTCAGTCCTGGGGGTAGGGAGCTGCTTATCTGTAACTTTAGTCTTCAGGAGGATAGCTGGACTTGGCCCTGCCCCTTCTTTGGCCATTCTCCCCCAGATAAACCAAAGGGACAGACATTTACAAGAGAAACAAGTATTTCAACATCTCAGAGAAGGGTAATTTCTTGTACGGAATACAAAGGAAGTTACAGGTTTTTGCCAACCACCGAGGGAGGCATGTCATTGTGATCATGTGTTTTGACAGGATAAGTCTGGGGGATTTGGTTAGTCTGGAAAGACTTCTTGAGGAAGAAATGCACTGAAGCTTTTTGGGTTGGTCTCAGCTTATGTGCACTAACCTTCCAGTGACACTGCTACGAAACTCCTTTCTTTGTCTTTCTCACCTCCCACCAGGTCTTGTTCAACGCTGTGTCATCATCCAAAAGGACCAGCATGGCTTCGGCTTCACAGTCAGTGGGGATCGCATCGTTCTGGTGCAATCTGTGCGGCCTGGTGAGTGCTGTATCCCTTCTTCCTGCAGTGGACAGTTCTTACAAAGCCACCATATATGTGACAGTGCCACATGACTTGGAGAACCTGTGCTTTCCTGGTCTGGGGAGCTCTGGGAGGCACAAGTGAATTACTCTAGAACTGGTTCTCCCCAGGCATCAGAGCAAGTCTCCACAGTACAGAGCCAATTTCTAGGAATTGTGCTTCATGCTTGATTCCCTGCTTGGGAAGTGTAAAACCAGCAGAATAGCCCTCCGGTCATCAGGCAGAGGTCTGATTGCCATGTAAGGGAGCCCCTCACACTGGGTCATACATAAGATGCGATGGAGGAATCAAAGGCCCCTTTCCTCATACTTACCTTCACATTACCTGACTAAGTGCAAAAGCAGTCAGTCATTTTCTACAGGAGTTCATAATCTGAGACAGGTACACTGGTCCAAGTGATTATAGAACACATCTGCAGATATAATTAACATTAAATAATAAATTACCAAAAGATAAATGATGTATGTCGGACATTACGTTGAAGGAAGTGGTATTTGGAAGTTTGTTTGGGTGGTTTGTGGTTCAAGGCATAGCCATACTCCTTCTGATCGGTTTGGAAAGCCCTCTTAAGAAAACAGGATTTAAGAAGTAGTTTGAGAGATGGAAATGAAAAAATAGATTACCAAGATAGGAATTTGGTGGGAAAGGAGTGACGAGTGAGTTGGCATCACAGCCAAATCCACCTAGTGATCAATTATGTATAGAAGAGCTGTGAACAGTCAAGCTCTAGCATGTGCTGGGTGGTAGAATCATTGTTAGTGACTGAGGCTGGAAAAGGCAGTCAAGAAGGAGATGGGGTGTGGAAGAGTATAAAGCAAGTATCCCTAAAAGGGGTGAACTTCAGTGTAGCAAATGGGATTGGGCCAGTGACATGGAGCATCACAGGCGTGGCTTACAGGAGAACACAGGAAAGGGTAGGGAACAGGCGGGCATTTCACACTAGGGACTGTGCAGAAGGGGAAGGAAAAATGTATTTGCATTAATTTTGGAGAAAGATTTTGGAGATGTTTACAGGAAAGTTGAAAAGATAATTTCAAATTTGTGACCAAAATTAGATTTGTGGGTCATACAAGTACATAAATAATTATGGCTTCTTATGTGTGAGAGTTAACTTTTATCAGTGGGAGGTTTGTCTTGCATATCCTGGGGTAAAGCTCTGAAAAGATAGTTTTGTTTTTTGCTTCTGTTATTTCTCAGGGTTCTTGGACTAGGGTGAGACAGAGTTAGCAGAACTGCCAATAACTTATACTTTGCCTCTATAGTCTTTTTAATGCAGAAGGTGTGGGATCCCCTCCAGTGAAGTAGAGATTCAGCTCTCCTTCACTTTTTTCATCCCCTTAGGCTGAACAGAGTCAGACCCAGAAAGGAAAGAGCAAAAAGATGGCTTGCAGTTAAATATGAGTATTAGAATGTGTGTGTATGTGTTTGGGGGAAGAGAGAGGAAGAGACTTCATTTGGATTGGCATTGAAATCACAAGACTAACAAAGCAGTTGTTATTGTCTTTCCCAGATACATATTAGATTTCTTTAGTTCACTGTTTCTCAAAGTATGGTCTGTGTTCTGCCTACATCAGAATCGCCTAGACCCTAAGATGATTGAAATCCTTATTCTTGGCCCTCACACCAGAAGTACTGAATCCTTTTTCTGGCAAGGGGGCCAAGGAATACACTTTTTAACAAATTCCTCTGGTGATTCTCATGCTTACTGAAGTCTGAGAACTGCTCAAATCGCTTTACTCTGAAAAGTTTAATTTTTTTTTTAAATCAGTATGTTATTAGAAGTCACCTCATGTGTTTTACACATCCAGGCAAGATAGCTCTTTCCTCTTCAGCTTTAGTTTGTAGATGGCTGTATAAGGGAGAGTTTCAAGCTATTTGCAAGTACTCTTCCATAAATAGCACACTGTAGATGAGGGGCGTCTTGAATCCTAGTATTGAAAAGCCAAATTGGAATGTAGTCATCACTGTATTTTTTCTTTTTAGACTAGAGACATCTAGATTGGCTTTGTGGGAGTTTTGTTTTCATCAGATGAATGCAACTTAAGATTGAATTATCATCTTGGGGCAGATTTACAAAATGTAATTTTTATGCTTCTCATTAACTTATTTCAGCTTTAGTGTTTCTTATGCTTCCTGGGTATAAATTAAATTAGGAATATAAGTCATTTGAAACTCTATTGTGGTCAAAACCACTGCAGCCTCCAGTTGAGTGACAACCTGAAAAAGTCAAGAGCACATTCTGCTGAGCACCTCTCAGTCAGTTGCTGTCAGAAGCTCTTCATCTGGTCGATTTTAAAAGGGAAAGCTGTAAATAGTTTAAAACAATTTTTTCAAATAATTTATAATGAGAGAAAACAATTACTAT
Source organism: Lemur catta (assembly GCF_020740605.2). Lineage (NCBI taxonomy): Eukaryota > Metazoa > Chordata > Mammalia > Primates > Lemuridae > Lemur > Lemur catta. The sequence goes on along the minus strand of NC_059130.1, from coordinate 30,169,817 downwards.
TAGTATCTTTAATCATAAACAGTTATCATTATCATCTCTAATGATACGAGCCCTCAGAATATCTTTATGAACCTCTCAGGACTTATGAGCTTCAAGTTTCAAAATTCTTGTTTTAGTCTTCTTTATTATTATTATTCCTCTCTATTATTATTTTAACAATTTTAATACAGTAAACTCATTGTCACTGGATAGTAAGAAATAACTCTTATTTATCCTTGCAACATATCCAGACACATTAAAATGAAACACACATACTCTTCCCCAATCCTGGCCCTGCCTGTCTCCCACCTTGGCCTGGTTATCAGAAGTCTGGCATCTTCTCTAGGTGGAGGGAAGAGCAGGAGATATGACCTTATATAGGTCCACCTTAGCTTAAAAGTAGTTATGTTACTGAAGCAGACTAGGATACACACCCAGCATTTGAGATACTTGACACAGAGAAATGAGGGGAAATGTTGAGGGGTGGGAGGGATTTGACAGGGACTTTGGTGTAGATTCAGTGACCTCTGGGAGAGATGGTGGGGCTCTGCTAACTGGGCCTTTTCCTTACAGGAGGTGCAGCCATGAAAGCTGGTGTGAAAGAGGGCGACCGAATCATCAAAGTGAGTGACCCTGACACCTACTACCCCCCACCTCCAGGAGTGGAGGCAGGTGTGCAGGAGCACGTCTGGCCTGGCCCCCATCCTGCATATTTCCATCTTGAAACCAGCTTTCAGCCAGCCACGGAGTTAGGGGTGCTACCACGAGAGGGAGCACAGTAGTATAGTGTGAGAGAGAATGGGGATTAAGATAGCAGGTTCCATATTCTGAGCCCTCCTGACTCTAAAGCAACCAATCTTCTAGGATGGGTTTTATTATTCCCATTTCACAAATAACAAATATAAGATTAAGAGGGAGGGATTGTGACTAGTGAAGGACCCAAGCCTTGAGATCCTCGGGTTGATACTCTCTTCTCCATACAATTCCAACCTAAGGTCCTTGCCAGTTCTAAATGACTATAATCTGCCCTACTCATTCAGGTCTTTCTTTTGCAAAATAGAGTCCTAGAAGTATTAAGGAAATCCTAGCTGCAGAGACTCCTTAGTCCTCTAGTAAGGAGGAAGCACACTGGATCAGTTGACATACACATGTGTATGTGAGGGAACTGGTTAGAAAAGGAATAAAGACACAGGTCTTAGCCCTGAAAATGTATAGGCTAGCTGTAGAGACAGAATACATAGCAGATGTGAACAGGAACAAATTCATAATGTAATTTGAATAATGTAATAAACAAGTGACCAGAGGTGGCTAAGCAGAATTGGAAAATGGCTTCCTAAAGAAGTGGCAGTTTGAACTTACAGAAGGATCCCCTTGGTTTCCCTCACCATTTCTCAATATTGTTTGTCCCTCCAACAGGTCAATGGCACCATGGTGACCAATAGTTCACACCTGGAAGTGGTGAAGCTTATCAAATGTAAGTTGGAGAGAGGTGACAACTGAAGGAATTAGGGGAGCACATGGGATGAGAGGGAGGTAGGGAGGAGAGAACAGGCCTACTGACTCAGGAGGCTTCCTTTGTAGGTCTGTGAGGCAGCTGAAGTCACATCTTTAATTGTGGCATGGAGTGATCCACTTAGACGGCCACAATCCTCAATTATCCTTTCAAGTGAAGACATTATTAACCTCTCATCAGACATCTTTATTTTTGCCCACATCCATTTTTTTTTTATGTCAGCATATTACGGGGGTCCAAGTGTTTAGGTTATGTATGTTGTCTACCCACATCCATTTTTGCCACTCCTATTTACACCATATCGTACTGAGCCCACGTCTCACTCAAATATCATTCATTCCCATTCATGGACATTCTTCCTCATTTATTTCCTGTTTGGAAGGAGAAAAAAACAAAAATAATTCTGTTTGTAGCCAGGAAAACCCAACACCTGAGTCTGCACAGATAATCAAATAGAAGTAACAAATGTTGAGGAAAGAATTGAGGGTTGTGGGAGGGTGGAGAGCTAGAATTTGAGTGCCTACTTTGTGCCAGGTGGGCAGTGCCCTAGCTAGGGGCTTGACATTGGCTACTTAATTTAATGAGATAAAGGACGAAACAAGGAGCTGATGAGGCAGCCCATGGGGAGTGTTGCCAGGTATTTATGAGTGGAATTTTGGTTGAGGTCTCTGCCTGAAGGAAGGGCAGGAGGATGCAGCACTTGGACTGATGTAGAGCATGAGGCAGGAATTATAGAATGGGTAGGCCATTAAAAAGTGGATTATGAGCTTAATGACGGAAGGGAGAAGACCCCCACCCCATGGAGTTGGAGAGTCTCTTTCCCCAGAACAGCACCGCTGCAGCAAGCCTCTTGTTTTCCTCCAGCTGGCGCCTATGTCGCACTCACACTCCTGGGCTCTTCACCTTCATCCATTAGTGTCTCTGGGCTCCAGCAGGACACATCTCCAGCAGGAGCTCCCCGAGTCACCCCTGTGGTCCCACCACCACCACCTCCTCCACCTCTACCACCTCCACAACGCATCACTGGACCCAAACCTCTGCAGGTAATGATACTGCTGGCTCCCCCTCCTTACTTCAATGTCCCTTTGAAGTGCTGCCCACTGGGGAGGAAAGCAGGTTAAATGGGGTTGTGGTGAGCAGAGACAAGCTAAAAGATACACGGAAGACCATCAAAGAGTTGAACAGAAATGAGGGCTGCATGAAAGGGGCTGTTCCATGCCTTAGTGTCCTCCTTCCATGCAAATACATTGAGGTTTTATCAGACAGCAACATAAAATGTGTTTCCTAAACATGTGGAAGACTCTAAGGAGGCCCTCTGCAAGTGCTGCTCTTCATGAGGAAGAGAGTGGACACTTGCAGGCATTGACAGAAAGCAACTGTTGAAGACTGTTGCCAGGCAGTGTTAGCAGGATAAGGTAGAAAGTCAAGGAGTAGGGGAAAGACTTGCTAGAGAAAAAAAGGCTACTTGTAGGAGCAAAATGTGGAGCCCAGTCAGAAGAGGGAGAGTGTCAGAAAAGGACAGAAGCAAGTAGGGAGAGAACCATAGGAGCAAGGAAAGCCTGTGTGAAGAGTTAAAGGAGTACAGGGTGCAGATGAGTATAGGGAACAGGATTTTTCCATTGGAAAGAAGACTGAGCCTGCAAGTTCTGGGAGACTTTAGAGCAATTTGATACCAAAGGGGAATTACAGGTTTCTAGGAAGTTCGGGAGTGAAATCAACATAAAACTTTGTTTATTGCATTCCAGTAGGGCAGTGAGTGTTGTACAAAACATACTTATGACCCAGGCTCTACTGTCATAGCTTTCCTTGCCCAAGAGTCAGCAGGTAGGCCAGGCGCAGTGGCTCACGCCTGTAATCCTGGCACTCTGGGAGGCCAAGGCAGGCGGATCATTTGAGCTCAGGAGTTCAAGACCAGCCTGAGCAAGAGCGAGGCCCCGTCTCTACTAAAAATAGAAATTATATGGACAGCTAAAAATATATATAGAAAAAATTAGCCAGACATGGTGGCACATGCCTGTAGTCCCAGCTACTCTGGAGGCTGAGGCAGAAGGATCACTTGAGCCCAGGAGTTTGAGGTTGCTGTGAGCTAGGCTGACTCCACGGCACTCACTCTTGCCTGGGCAACAGAGTGAGACTCTGTCTCAAAAAAAAAGAGTCAGCAGGTAGAAGAGAGTTAAGGTATTGAGCTAGTCCCTAACTCTCACTACTGCCATATTTTCTATTCCTAGGATCCCGAAGTTCAAAAACATGCCACCCAGATCCTCAGGAATATGCTGAGGCAAGAGGAAAAAGAGTTACAGGTAAGGTCACTGCCAAGGGTAGACTGGCCGTTGCTTTAATGAAATAATACTTTATCAGCGCAATCTGCCAATGTGCAGTACTTAATTTATAGGCCTTATCCTAAAACCTTAAATAATAAAACTTAAGGATCACTAAAGAATTGTCATTGGCCAGTAGAATTTGTTAAAGCAGGATTTGACCAGTGGAGTGAATAGAGCAATAGAGATCCATGGGTAATAGATTAGGATAGTGAATATGAAGACAAAAGACAAATATGTGACAGACAGGGAGAGTAAAATGAGAGAACATTAGAACTGATGAAAATCACAGTTAGTTGGAGTTGATCTTGGAGGTGTCCAAGGAAGGGAAGTGATAGAGGAAAGGAAGGTGGGATGAGTAGGTGAGGGCTGGGCCAGACTAATGAAGATGGGGAGCACTGTTGGTAGAGGGGATGAAGAGAGATTTCCAGGCCTAGGAAATGATGTGCACAGAGAATAGTAAGAAGATTAACATGGCTGGAGTGGAATAACCAGATTCCTATTATGACTAACTTGGACCAATCTCTTCACCCCTTCATTTCAAGTCAGCAAATTTCTGTAAGTGCCACTGTGTGTAAATCAGTATTTTAGTTACTGTGGTATACATAAATGAAAAAGATTGGATGGTTCTTGCCCTCAACATGTTTAAAATCTAATGAGGGAAATTCAGAATACAGTGGGAGGAACAAAGAGCTTGCAGTAAAAGAAAAATATGAGAGCAATTAATGAATAATAGGAAATGTGGGAAAAGGCTTCACAGAAGGGATAGTATTTCAGCTGGGCCTTGAAGAGTGGGCCTTTAGCAGGCATAAGAGATGGGGGAGGGACTGCTAGTGAATGGACAGCATAGATCAAGGCACAAAGATGTAAAATACATTCATTTGTTTAACAAGCATTGAGTTTTTGCTGTGTACTAAGTACTGTGTATTAGGGCAATAGATGGTGGTAATGCTGGGGAAGGAGTTGGAATGGTTACAAAGATGAATGAGAGGGTGAACCTTTCCTTTAAGGAATTAGTAATCCCACAGGATATGGATGCATGAATAAAGATGTACTACATTATAATGAATGTTAATACTTAGATATTGACAAATGTCATAAAATAACCAAGACAGTATGTTATTGGTATAAGCTGCGATCGCCAACCCTGGGCTGTAGCCCAGTACCAGTCCATGGCCTGTTAGGAACCGGGCTGAGCATCACCACCTGAGCTCTGTTTCTTCCCCGGCCCCTCCATGGAATAATTGTCTTCCATGAAACTTAGGAGCCGGGCCTCACAGCAGGAGGTGAGCTGTGGGCGAGCAAGCAAAGCTTCATCTGTATTTACAGCCACTACAGCTGCTCCCCATCGCTGGCATCACAGCCTGAGCTCCACCTCCCCCCCCACCCCCCACCCCTGATTCATGGAAAAATTGTTTTCCATGAAACTGCTCCCTGGTTCCAAAAAGGCTGGGGACTGCTAGGTATAAAGATAGACCCATAGAGCAATGAAATAGAATTCAGAGCCCAGAAATTACCCATTTGTCTATGGTCAAAATATGTAAAGAACTCTGATAGCTCAACAGTAAAAAGACAAGCATCCCACCTTAAAAATTGGCAAAGGATTTGAATGGACAGTTCTCTAAAAGAAGACATGCAAATTGTCAATAAACAGGTGAAAAGATGCCCAACATTGTTAGTCATAGAGAGATGCCAATCAAAATGAGATAGCACTTCACACCCATTAAGATGGCTATAACCCAAGTGTCGGTGAGGATGTGGAGAATTCTGAGAAATACTTGTTTATATTTTGTCTGCATATTCACTATCCTAATCTATTCCTACCATTGATGGTGGGAATGTAAAATAATGAAACCATTCTGGAAAACAGTTTGGCAGTTCTTCAGAATGTTAAACAACAGATACTATGTTTGTGACCTAGCAGTTCTACTTAGAGGATATACCCAAGGGAATTGAGAACATATGTTTACATAAAAACTTGTGCATGAACATTCATAATAGCATTATTCGTAATAGCCAAAAAGTAGAAACAACTCAAATGTCTATCAGTTGATGAATAGATAAGCAAAATGTGGTATATTCATACGAGGGGATATTATTCAGCCATAAAAAGGAATGAAGTACTGATACATAGTATAACGTGGAAGAACGTTATACTGAAGACATTATGCCAGGTGAAAGAAGCCAGATATAAAAGTACGCAGATTATATGATTCCATTTATGTGGAGGCAAATGCTTAGAGACAGGAAGTCGATTAGTGGTTGCAGAGGGTGGAGGAAGGGGGAAATTGGGAGTGACTGCTTACAAGTACCAGCTTTCTTGTTGGGGTGACGGAAATGTTGTGGAATTGTATAGTAGGGGTGGCTGTGCAACTATGTGAATACACTAAAAACACTGAATTGCGCACTTTAAAATTGTGACTTTATGTTTTGTGAATTATATCCAATATCAATTTTTAACTTTTTTTTTTAAAAAATGCCATGGAAGCACAAAAGAAGGAATAATTATTTATGCAATAATCAGAAGGCTTCATGAGATGACACTTGTGTTGGATTCAGTGTGCTGTGACTAAAGCACTGAAAATGGCAGCGGATGTGGTTGGAAGGTGTTCTGGGCCTTGAATACAATGAGGAGCTTGGAGTTTGTTCTGAAAGCAGTGGGACTTGATCAAAGGATTTTGAGTAGGGGACTGATCATATTTTCAAACCAGTGTTCTTTAGAGAAGTGTATTAAGTGGGTCAATGTAAGGAAACCATCTAGCAGGCTGTTGCAGTAGATAAGAGATGATGACAGATTTAACAAGAACAGTAGGAGTGAAAACAGAAAGGAGGAGATATCCATGGCAGATATCTCAGAGGTCAGATCAGTAGAACTTATCAGCTGGTAAGGGAGAAGAAAGAATTAAAGGAGGTCCCAAGTTTGAGTGCCTGGCTAGATGGCGATGCCATTGATGGAGTGAGATAGAAGAGAGGAGCGAAGCTTAGGGGAAGGAAATGAGGGTCAGCTTGGAGTGTGCCCATGAGACATTCACATAGAGACCAGGCACTATGCATGTGGAGATAACAGGGCTGAAGCTAGGAGGAAAGGCTGGGTTGTAGTAGAGATTGGGGTATCCTTAGTAGAAAGGTGATAGTTGAAACTGGAGACTGTGAAATCAGCCAGAGCACCAGTGCAGAGAGGAGAGTGCTGAGGGTGGAATCTAGGGACTTAAGTGCTTTTACAGCACACTGCACCAGCCTTTACCGTAGCACTTGCTATTCTATTTGATACTTGAAGGAGTGTTTGGTTGAGGTAATGGGGAGGGAACTAGATTGTGTGTGTTAAGGAGCAACTGGAGGCAAAGAAGTGTGGGGTTCTTATTGTAGACAGCTGTTTTGAAACACGGGCTGTGAAAGGAAGGAGAAGCAAATGGGGCAGCAGCTTGAAGAATAATCAGAGCTGATGGAAAGGGTTTTGTTGTGGTGGTTTGTTTTTGTTTTAAGTCAGAAAACGTGAACATTTTTGTAGGATGAAGGGAAAGAGCCATTGGAAAAAGGAGACTTTGAAGATATCTGAACAGTGTCCAAGAAGAGCCCAAAGTAGTCAAAGGTTTAACTTTGTAAAAGATTTAGACATAGTTTCCCCTCTCAGGCAGGAGGAAAGATAACTGAAAGTATTTTGAAATGGAGTAAAATAAAATTGGGTTTTCACCAAGTGATATCTTCTGCTGAGACTGAGGGAAGGGTTGGGGCTTGGTGTGGGCAGGGAGGAGGTGAGACATTAAATGTGAGGCATTTGTAAAAAGGTTGTCAGGTAGTGGGGAAGCCCCAAATGAGTTTAGATAATATGTGAACCCAGGGTCTTTATTTAATTATGTAATCAGCAGGCTTTGTTGAGTATCTCCCTTTGTTGTAAAATCTGAATAGCTACCACGTATTGAGGCGTGTAACTATGCACCAGACATTCTGCTAAGCACTTCGCATACATAGTCTCATTCAGCTCTTAACAACCATCCCACAAGACAGGTATTGTCATCTCCATTTTATCCATGAGGACGTATTCAAGCTTGCCCAAGTCTACACAGCTAGTGAGTGGAGGTGCCAGAATTCAAAGGCAGGTGTCCCTGACTGCGAAGGGAGTCTGTGGCATATTTCATGCCATGCGGAGTGCTGGTGTCAGGATGATTCCTGGTCTCTAGGAGCTTCTGAATGATGGGGCTGGGGGGAGGTATTGTCTGCTCTACTCAGTGCTGCTTCCTCTCATCTCCTGTGGTTCTCATTGTGTAAGTTTCCTCTTTGGCACCTTTTTGTGTACTGGTCTGGACATTCACTTAAATATTTCACACTTGAGTGGCAGTAGAGGAAGACCTCATTTAGAATGTGGGACTTACAGCCAGGCCTTGAAGAATGGATCAGATTAGGACAGGACTTTGTGTTTTATCTCCTTTCTCAGGTTGCTTCACGTGTTCTGTTTCTTATCACTTATACCTTTTTCCAATCCTAAATGATGGTGAAATAACATGTACCTACTAGAAGGCAGAGATCTCGCCTCTCTCTTCTTTGTTTTGGGATAACTGCCTGTTCTCCTCACTGATGAGTCGTCCATTCTCTACTAACCACCCCTCTGCCTTTTCCCCTCCTCCTTCTCCTCCTCACCCCTCCCCAGCGTATCTGTGAGGTGTATAGCCGGAACCCCGCCAGCCCGCTGGAAGAGCAGATCGAAGGTGCCCGGCGGCGAGTCATTCAGTTACAGCTGAAGATCCAGCAGGAGACTGGTGGCTTAGTGGTGAGTGATGGTAGGCACAGCTCTAGGAAAGGCACCTTGCAGTCGGACTGGGATAGAGTGAGGGCGAAAGCAAGGATGGAAGGCTTCCTGCATTATGGCAGGACCTAAAGGTGAGCTAGTCTAAGTGTTTAGTATTTTATAAAGAAACAAAGGTCTGCAGTTCTTTATTTAGCACCAAAGAGGCTGAGCACTGTTTTGACACTTGGGATACCATAAAAAGAAAAAGCCTATGTCTTACCGTCCAAGAACTTATGGTTGCAATGGAAAGAAATAAATATGAAATAAATCATACTGGTGGCTTTAGACTCCTAGATATCCTTCCCTTCTGGGTCGTTTCCTCAGAGCTGATGTATATTTCTACACTGGTTTTACTTAATTTTCATCTGGTACCTTTCTCCACCACCTAGTCTTCAAGTAATGAGTCTTCTCAAAGAAATACAAGTACTTTTAAAGTCAGCCTACATAAAGGATCCCAGTCAGTTGACAGGGATCTATATCAGCAGCTAACCATGCTTTGTGGAAAATTCCAGAGAGGAAATGGTTCTTTACCTATTCTTGTCAGGGACCTTACTATTAGTGTCTTACTTATCTCCATCAGGCATTAATTCTTTGGGTGAATAAGAAGTAACTCTCCAGAAACTTTAAGGTCTCCAAGAATATTTGCCAAAGTAAATAAAAATTATTTAACACATTAACTGCTATGTGAGTTGTATTTAACTCATGATAGTTTTGAGCCCAGGGCCTCGTGAAGCATATGTGAATCACACGTCTTCACCTTGGGAGCCACAAGAACTATTTTTCAATTTGCATATAACTCATACACAGAAAACAATAAAAAATAACAAATTTTTTCATTCAATTAGAAAGGATTACTTCATTTTTGAAGTTTTTATTCTATATTCGTAATAAAACACTGTGAAAAAAAAGGTTGTTTTTTTTTTTTAGTGTGGCAGTCAATGTGTTAAAGATTATCTACTTTCTTTTTTAGAACATTCAGATCAAAAAAGTTTGAGAAACATAGGCAAATAAATTTAAACTGCTTCATTTTCTGAAGGAAAATATCATAGCACATGGTTGATAGGACCTCAGGTTGTGGACTTAGACTATCTGGATTCAAATCCCAGCTCTAATTCTCACCAGCTTTAAGACTCTTGGGCAAGTTACTTCATCCCTAGGAGCCTTACTTTCCTCATTTATAAAATGGAGATCACGGTATTTTCAGTATTTCAAGCTTTAGCTTGCCCTTGACACAGGGGCCAGTACGTGTTTGATGCTGCTGCCACTGTTGGTTGTGCTATGAGGTGGTGAGTCTGAGACACTAAGCTTCTCTGAAGGTCTGAGCTCCAAGCTTGGCTTTAGAGTTGACCTGCTGTGTAGCTTGGGCAAGTTACTTAAGGTCTCTGAGCTTCTGTTTCCTCATTTATAACATGGAAGTAACATGCTTAACTCAGAGTCATTGGAAAATTAAATGTGGTACAGGAAAGTGCTTTGTAAATAATACAGCACTATCAACATCATTTCCTCCACATGAGCTGGCTCAGTCGGTCCCAGGCCAGTGCCTGTCAGTCCTCAGAGATCTCCAGAGGTAAACCCTTTATATCTGCCCCCAGTCACCTGCTTGAGCCCTTTGTGCTCCTTCATAGTTAGGAGGTTCTTTCTTGTATCCAACCCAAGTAAGGCATTAGATGCTTTGAGGTCCAGGGTGATAAATAAAGTGAGATTTTAGAATTTTGTTAATGGTAAAGCTCCCTTTCCACCATTAGGGGTCATCATCATCCTCAAACTGTACAAAAGAAGCAGTATCTCTTCTAGCTGGGCATTTTTGGGGCAATGAAACAGAAGAGGCCACTAACTGTAAGCTAATACAGCACTGACTGGAGGAAGAAAACAGTAGGGCGAGAGGTTCACAGAATTTGCCCACCCTCCTGGCCTTTCTTTTTTAGGACATCCTTCCACTCTGTGGTGATACCAGCCAGAGACTATCAGAAGGTGAGTCTCCCCCATCACCCCCCTTTTCCCTGGCATACCTCTAGTCCAGGTTTGCTATCTACCTTCCCCTCCCTGTGAGGCAGATTCTGGGAAGGAAAATATATAGTGCCTGCTGTCTGGAAAATAGAATAATGAGAGAAAGCAGTACAGATACACAGGGAAATTGGGTACGATTTAGCACTAGAAATGAGTGTCTAACCAGTAGCACTGGATAGATAAGGGCCAGGGAGATACTGGAATGATTATGGTCCAGACAACAGCTTGCCTGACTGCACCTGGCACTTAGGAGCTTAACAAATACTTGTTGTAAGAAGAAATGGATGGTGACCAGAAGAGGGTTGGGACTGGGTTGAGGGGTAAGACTAGTGTAAGATAGCTACGGAGTCTTACCTCATGAGGTGACATGACCTGTACCTAGGTGCAGAGGTAGTAACTAGATGAGAACTCTAAATGTGGTAAGAGGAGAGGAGAGGTATACCCAAGAGAGTAGCTGAGTCTAGGGGTCATAAGATGAGAGAGCAGCAGGGAAGCATGAAAGATGATGGCTTCCCCTTCCTGCCCAGTGCACAGGTACCCAGAATAAAGGGTCTTCTTTCCCCCGGGCCACAGCTCCTTCCTTACTATATAAACTGGTTTCTTCTCAGGCCGTTTCTCTCTGGATTCCCAGGAGGGGGACAGTGGCTTGGACTCTGGGACAGAACGTTTTTCTTCCCTTAGTGAGGTGAGTGCCAGCAGAGACGAGGCCCATTCAAAACATATTCACTGTCCTTTTCCCAGGCACCTAAAGGCTCTGCTGCTCACCAGCTGCACCAAGGCCTCTGGCCTGTCATCTGGGCGCCTCTTCTATGGTTCTAGTCCCAAGGATTTCAGTCACTGTGCTCTGAGTTCCCAAAAAGGGGTTTCAAATGCACCCTACATGTAAGACCAGCAAATCTGGCTTCCAATTTATCCTAGTGGACTCTGTTATGTAAAGAGTAGGGTAGAGAGGGAGACCACATCCTTAACTATGGCAAGCCTTTGAGAGTGAGGGAGCAGAGACATAAATCCTTTAAAACAGTGACTTGACCAAAAATACATTTCTGCCTGGTCAGGAATAATATCATCTTAGATTAATACAGTGAACTCGGCCTCATCAGAAGCGGTAGTCTTTCTTTGCTGTGAATCTTTTTCTTCTTAAACATCTCATCTTTTCTGGAGTAGTAAGAAGAATTTCAGATTTTGAAGGTTATCTCTTCCAGGTATTCTCAGTTTGCATATATAAAACTCTGTAAACCTGCAATATAAAGTAAGAGTGAGTAGAAGGAGCAGTAATGGTGATAGCAAAATATTTACTTAGCCAGATTAATTAAATATGTGAATAAGTCATTGAGAACATGTTAAAAACCTAATTTTAGATAATAATTGGCATTTTATTTTTTTACTGCTCCTGTCTGTGGGAAGATGATGAATGCATGTGAAAGGATCAATATGTAGGAAAGTCACCGAGAAAGTGGGGTGGGAGGGGGGGTCCTAAAGAATCTGCAGTTGACATTATCTGGGAGGCAGCATAGTTGGTGATGAAGAAAAGTGTGTGCTGTGGGTTGAAGCCAGGGAATATCTCATTACTAGCTCTTTGACCTTCAGCAAGTCTCATAACCTCTTAGAGTCTTAGTTTTTTCATGGGAAAGTGGGAGGAATAATGGTATTAGGGCTGTTGTGAGAATTGAGTGAGATAATATGTAATCAAGGGCTTAATATAATGCCGGGCACAGAGCAAGTATTGAATTTCTGTTAGCTAATGTTAGAAGTATGGTTATCATCACCGAATGAGCTGAGCCCAGAGGGTCTTCTGGCCAAGGTTCCTTCTCACAGAATTCTCCATTCCTCTAGTCATTGATGAATCGGAACTCAGTACTCTCAGATCCTGGGCTAGACAGTCCTCGAACCTCCCCTGTGATCATGGCCCGGGTAGCCCAGCACCACAGGCGGCAGAGCTCAGATGCACCAGTCCTCCAAACCAGCGACCAGGTGAGTGATCCACCTTGCAGTTTTCCTCTCTGTTTTTTCAGAACTGAGATATGGACGCATGGGTCTTAACCAACACATGGTCTTGAATAATCAGACTAAAGCCCTGCTCCAGCAGCCCAAACTGAGATAGTCACTTACTTAGAGAATAAATAGTAAAAAAAGAACATGGTATACATAGAAATATGAAAGTAAGGCTGTCTCAGGTTCTATGTGGAAAGTCGGTGAATGTACCTGTAGGGAAGTGACAGATAAGGAGCAGATAGCTGGTCTGTCTTTTAATGTCTATGTAGAATAGGAAATAGTTTTATTCAGTGTTTCTCCAAAATACTAATTTTCAATTTTCTCATTCCTTAGCAAAATTTCTTTCTCGAACAAAATCTTTTTATTTGGGACACTAATATAGGGAAGAAAAAAAAAAAAACTCAGTTCCCCTGGGACATTTTCTGATTAACTGCCCTCAAGAACACTTCCATGGAGCCCTAAGATCCTGCAAAACCTAATTTGAAAGCCCCTGCTCTCAAAGAACTAGGTCCAGGAAAGATTTCAGGAACATAGGTTTTAACTCAGTGCAAAAAGCTTGCAGACTCTGGGCTGTCTGGCCCGAGAGCCAGAGAATTGCCTGTCATTGTTCAGACAGAAGCTGGGCCACTACCTATTAGAGACACTGGGGAGAGATCTCCTAGTTTTGTAAAACAGTGTTTCTTAAAATTGAGTCACCTGTAATGATTTATAATAATTTATAATCACTGTAATGATTTTTCCACATCCACATTTCACCTATATAATGTTACTTAATATTTTTCTTTAAGCTAACTCACTTTTTTAAACTTAAATTCATTTTAAAGGAAATCTGTCATTACCTTAAATTAAAACCAGTAACACTATAAATGCAAGGTAAATGTAAAACTAAATATAAATTTAGAAACAATTTTGTTAAATTCTACCTAGAAAGATGTAGAGCAATGTAGACAAAAAACTGTCATTTATGTTAAAAAGAGGAAAAGAGGCTGCTTTTATATCTCTGGATGCACATTTGAGAAACTGGTGGTGGTTGCCTCTGAGGAGGGGAATTAGATGGCTTAAGGATAGAAGTAGAAGAAAGACTTTTCATTATATTTACCTTTTTTATCCTTTTAATTTTAAACTATACAAACATATCACTCAAGAAACAGATAAAATTTTAAACAAGCTGAAAAATAAACTCTAGCTAGATTCTATTGCTTTTCAAAGGTTTCTGCCTTTGTTAAAGCTATACTTAGTACCAAGCTGAAACTTTTTCTGGGTTAATCAAAATGATTGAATAAGAACTGAAAACAAACTTTCTCACAATATGATTCAGTGTTATTTAATGCCATGTCCAGGTGCCACCTAAAATCATCTTGAGCCTCAACAAAAAATTATTTAAAATCATCTTCAGTTCCACCAGTGTACTTCCCACACTAGAAAATGGTGGTATAAGGAAGTATACAGGTAGTATTTTCAAACTGTGGTTGTCACCTTTTAGTGGGTCATGATATCAGTATTTGAGGTTCAGAGCAGTGTTTAGGCCAGGCACGGTGGCTCACGCCTGTAATCCTAGCACTCTGGGGGGCCGAGGCAGGTGGATAGCTCGAGGTCAGGAGTTCGATACCAGCCTGAGCAAGAGCAAGACTCGTCTCTACTAAAAATAGAAAGAAATTATCTGGCCAACTAAAAATATATAGAAAAAATTAGCCAGGCATGGTGGCACATGCCTGTAGTCCCAGCTACTTGGGAGGCTGAGGCAGAAGGATTGCTTGAGCCCAGGAGTTTGAGGTTGCTGTGAGCTAGGCTGATGCCACGGCACTCTAGCCCGGGCAACAGAGTGAGATTCTGTCTCAAAAAAAAAAAAAAAAGAGCAGTGTTTATTTTAATGAAGTAGAATTTAGTAGTGTGGAAAAGAAAATATCAGCATTCATCTAATAAGAATAAGTTTAGTTTTATGAAACTTCTGTTTTAGTTATGTGTGCATATACTGGGTTGCAATGACAATGTATTTATTATTGGAAGTTATGGTCAAAAAATGTTTGAGCTGGGAGTGTTGGCTCATGCCTGTAATCCCAGCACTTTGGGAGGCCAGGGTGGGAGGATCACTTGAGGAGAGGAGTTCGAGACCAGCCTGGGCAACATAGCAAGACCACATCTCTACAAAAAAATGTAAGAATTAGCTGGGCGTGGTGGCACGTGCCTGTAGTCCTAGCTATTTAGGGGGCTGAGGCAGGAGGATCGCTTGAGCCCATGTGTTGGAGGCTCCAGTGGGCTATGATCATGCCACTGTACTCCAGCCTAGGTGACAGTGAGACTCTGTCTCTTAAAAAAAGGGCGGGGACAGGGGGGTAGGGCATTGAAAGCTGCTGTTCTAAAGTTCTTTTAACTCTGGGTGCCTGTTAATCTCTGAATCCAGGAGGTGGTCTTCAGAAAATAGGATCTCTAAAGTAATTTTGGATAGAGAGAGAGAGAGATGATATTAATATAAGGAAGAAAACAGAGTAAACAGTAATCCTAATGTTTAGCCAAATATAAGTCAGTAGTGAGGTGATCAATTAATCAGCAAGTTAGTTAAATCTAGCCCCTGCTGGTGCTGGATCCTAGAATCTAGATCTAATTTTTCCGTCTTTTCCTCCCTCCTCTGAACAAAACCAGGCCTTACTTTGTGCCATAACAAACCTGCTGGGTAGGCCTCCTGTAGAAGTATATGGGCTTGAGGTACCCACCCTGGTCCTTCCTCTGGAAGGCTTTTTATGCAGAGGGCTTCTTTCCCAGGCTTCAGTGAGTAACCCCAGACAGTGGGGTTATAGTTTTCTGCCTGCACCTTTCCTACCTCTGCCCACACCTACCACTCACCCCCCAAACTCCTGACTCTACCACACACACATATATCTCATGAGTTCTCTTTGGTGGTAGTGTGATTTTAGTAAACTTGTCCTCTCTCTCTTGGGTTTAGAGTTCCAAGCAGCATCTTTTTTGTATTACAGCATTTACCCCTCTGCTGTTATTCTTTGTTTACAAGTCTAATTTCCCTACTAGGCTTAATTCATCTTTATATGCTGAGCACCTAGCAGGGGGCCTGGCACATAGTAGGTGCTTCATAATGCTTTGTGAAGGAATGAGTGAATACTTTGGAATGGGACTAATCAAAATAGTCTTCTGAGTGTCATCTTGGGGAGGACTTGTCCAGGACACAGAGTTTCTTGAACTTCTCGAAACTGAGGTTTCATAGTATGATCTATAGACAGAGGTCATGGCCTAGGTGAATCCTGTTCTTAAATCCAGAGTTATGCAGTCATCAGAAGAAAATTCTAATCAAGAGCTACTCTACAAAAGAAGAATACATTTGATACTCTAGTTTTACCCATCGAACAGAATTTAGTTATTCTTAGAACTTAGAGGGGAAAGGTGGGGAAATGAATCCAATGTGTATTAAAATGTCTGGTGTACCAGCTGCTGTGCTAGATCTTTTACAAAAATTCTCATTTAATTCTCACAATCAGGAAAGGAGGTGGCTGTTAGAGTCTTCGTGTGGTAAATGAGAAAAGTGAAGCAACAAAGGCTTAGCTTGTTACTGGCAGGGTCAGAACTAGAAGGTAGTTCTCCTGGGCCCCAGGGCAGGGCTACTTCCCCTCCTGGCTGCTCTTTCATTGCCCACTCCCATACCCTTCCCTTTGTGGAACTAAAGGACCAAGTTTGGGTTGCTGAGGGGGGTCAGGCATACCTCCTGTTCCCAGGGGAGGTTTTCCTTTAGGTGGTTAACAGGAGCAGGTATGGAGTAAATGGTCTTGGAGTCCTTGTTTGTCTCTTCTGGTTTTGTTCATTTTCTGAAAACTATTTAAGTTGCTACTCTTTGAGTGTTAAGAGCAAATATAGTATAGTTTCTTAATAATAATATGTTAATAAGAACATAGAGGGAAAAACTCTACTACCCATGAAACTGTCAGCAGCAGAGAGGTAGAAGCATAGGGAACTCTCACTTTCTGTTACATAATTCTGTAATGTGTGTTTTTTTAGTAAGCATATTCTGCCTTTATAATCAGAAAGATTATGTATTTGTAAAGATTTTTAAAAAATCCTCCACCAAACAGTCAAAAACCTAGTGCTTTTCAGGTTTCACCAGAGAGCCAAGTAGAGCTGAAAGTGCTTGTCTTTCGCATCCTGGGGATCTTGGACCCCAAGGGGTTGAGAGTCTAGGGTGTTAGGGGAGAGCAGGATACTCAGGATGTGTCTAAGAAATACAAAATACAGTGAGTACATCAGGCCTGCCTCTGCAACTTTGAGCGTGCCTGTCAGTCTCTCTGGGCCTCATTTTTTGGGGTTTTTTTTTTTTTTTTTTTTGAGACAGTCTTGCTCTGTTGCCCTGGTTAGAGTGCCGTGGCATCAGCCTAACTCATAGCAACCTCAAACTCCTGGGCTCTAGCAATCTTTCTGCCTCAGCCTCCCGAGTAGCTGGGACTACAGGCATGTGCCACCATGCCCCCCTGATTTTTTCTATATTTTTTAGCTGTCCAAATCATTTCTTTCTATTTTTAGTAGAGACAGGGTCTCACTCTTGCTCAGGCTGGTCTTGAACTCCTGACCTTGAGCGATCCTCCCACCTCAGCCTCCCAGAGTGCTAGGATTACAGGCGTGAGCCACCGCGCCTGGCCTGGGCCTCATTTTTGTATTCAATTATAAATGAGTGTTAGACTCTAATCTCTGAGATACCTTGTAGGGGTCTCATGTTCTATGACTCTGTCATTCTGGACATAGAGTCTATAAATATCCAGGAGAACAGAAAAGGAATTAGGAACATCAGGGAGGCACTGTCAGGAATAGCCCCTAAAGAAAGTAGGGTAGGAGGGTCTCTTGGGCCTGGATAAAAGTAGGCACAATAAGGTCAGTGGGTTCTAGAAGCAGAGTCCTTGCTGGAGAATCACTGGAAATGAAGGAGATAAAATTGAATGAAAAATATAGTTGGTAGAAAATCTTTGAAAGCTCAAAGAACCTTAAGGAAAAAATTTGTCCAGTAAAGCATCTGAAAAGCTTATGCAGTATGAAGTTTCTCATGCCTAATCAATGGCATATCGGTTAGAATTAGGTTTTTATTAAAACTGGTATAAGTGGGAAAGAAAGAGAAACTAGTCTAAGGAAGTTTGGATTTTAGACAGGTAGTGGAGATCTACCATAGACTCTTAAGCAGGCAAGGGAAATAATGCAAATGATGTTTGAGAAAGATCTACCCCAGCCCTTTTGTTGAGGGAGACAGAGATCCACTGCTAGGCTCCCAGACTGTTATTTAGCCACCATCACTTACTAGGCACACCGTAACTGTTCAGTAGCATTGTGGTAGGCACTAGATTTGGAGGGTATGTTAAAGTTAAGGAAAACAACAAAGCCCCTCAACCCAACAGTCCAGTAGGAGCTATAGGTTCTTATTTTGTTGGATGACACTCCCTCCCCAGATCTTTTGCAAACAGGAAGAGAGCATTTTCTCTTACTTCCCATCTTCATATGTCGTGTGGCCAGGCTGTTCTGAGTCTGCCCTGCCCCACCCAGAAGCAGTTGACTTCCTGCAAGTGGAAATCTTTTCTCTGTGCTCTGAGATTTGGGGGTGGTAGTGAGATGCCAACATTTACCAGACCTGTGCGGCTTTGTGAGTGCTGTGCTGTGACTAAACAAACTTCATTGAGGGGGTTGAACACCCTGTCCTCTGTGACCCCTCATCTCTACAACTTGCCTCTCTCCCGTAGGGTGTAGATCAAAGCCCAAAGCCTTTAATTATTGGCCCAGAGGAAGATTATGACCCGGGTTATTTCAACAACGAGGTAACGGTTTCCTGGTTTTCTCCTTTCATCATTCTTCTGTCGTACAAGTTGCGCTGGCCTAGAAGCAGTCTGACTAGCACCAGCTGTGAAGGGAACTTGGGGGAGGGAGCCTCAGCTTATAAACCCTGGAAGGTGGATCACATGGGAGCTAAAGTGGAACGGGCTGTGCTGCTGTATGCTGCCTCCGTGCCTCCCAGCCATTCTCGGGCTTCTGCCTTCCAGAGCGACGTCATCTTCCAGGATCTTGAGAAACTGAAGTCACGTCCAGCTCACCTAGGTGTTTTTCTACGTTACATCTTCTCTCAGGCGGACCCCAGTCCACTGGTAAGTCAGAAGTATCAGTCTTGATTGAATGCCTGCTTGGGCTTGGCAGAGAGACTCTCTGGCCTCCATTTCTGCTCTCTAGATGTTGCAAGTCAGATCCATGGGCATAGTCAGGAACTTCAAGGACAGAGACAAAATAGAAAAGAGGGTGACACTTAGGCAGAAGGGTTTCTTCACTTTATGTGACACAGCAGACTACATCAATAGCCTATGGAGGAGTGAGAAGAGCTAGGCCAGGAAAACTATCATTTATTGGTTAGTTTAGGAAGGCTTCTTAGAGAACATGCTCTTTCTAGAGTTTTTTGAATGAAGGAAAATACAGACTGACTACAGAGTTGAGAGAGTGGCCCTACAAGAAGACTTGGCAGAGAGCAAGGTGGTAAAGCATCTTCCATCTGAAGGTGGTGATAAGGAGAAATGTGAGGGGGTGGAGACCAGAGTGCCTGGGACAGTGCTCAGAGTTGGCAGCCTTACCAGTTTCTCTCACTCTTCGCAGCTACTTAGGAAGTAGGGCTGGAGGAGAGAGGTTGATGTTTTGCTCTTCAGGATAAACTTCTTGCCCAAGACATGGACTGCTGTTTTGTCTTTCTGGGGACACCACTATTAGAAGCCAAAGTGAACGTCTGTTTGCTCAGTAGGTATTCATTGAATACCTGTGTGTGAGCCACAGGTGCTGGTGTCTCAGAAGCATTCCTGAATAAAGATGGGGCACATCACAAAGAGAAATAAAATGCGAACCCTTAGGAAACAGTATGTAAATAAGTACAGAACACAAGTAAAATATCAAGTGTGGAGAAGATACAGAGTTGAGGAGC
This sequence comes from Lemur catta, assembly GCF_020740605.2. Classification (NCBI taxonomy): domain Eukaryota; kingdom Metazoa; phylum Chordata; class Mammalia; order Primates; family Lemuridae; genus Lemur; species Lemur catta. The sequence goes on along the minus strand of NC_059130.1, from coordinate 30,150,291 downwards.
AATGACTCTGAGGATGTGCGTGTGGGAAAGGGGGTGGGATTATTTTACCACAGGTTTCTGAAACATTCTAACCCAGGATTTCTCACCCTCAGCCCGTTAGCATTTTGAACTGAAGAATTGGTTGTTGTGATAGAGTGTGCATTTTGGGATATTTGGCTGCATCACTGGACTCTACCCACTAGCTGCCAGTAGCACCTCACTGGCGCAGTAGTGGTGACAACTAAAAATGTCTCCAGATATTGCCAAATGTTCCCTCGGGGTCAAAGTCACCCCCGGTTGAGAATCACTGCTCTAACCCAGTTTGTCTCTCCTCTTAGCTTTTTTACTTGTGTGTAGAAGTTTATCAGCAGACAAACCCTAAGGAGTCTCGAAGCTTGGGAAAAGACATCTGGAATATTTTCCTAGAGAAAAATGCGGTAAGGCAGTTGTAGATTGCATTGTAGTTTCATTACACTCTTTGAACCACTCTGAGGCAGAGAAAAATGAAGCAAAACATTCAGACCAAGTGGAGACAGGTTCTTAAAGAGAAGTCCAGGCTGAGAGATTCTGCTTCCAGCTCTACTCCCAAAAGATTGACCTCCTCTCTATACCTCTTTGGTTCCACATGTAGAGTACACATTGCCTCTCTCCAAATTGTTTGGAGAAATAAAGAAATTGTACCAAATTCTCATTGCTTTTCCCTGAATCAGCGCCCTAGTTCCCCACAACCCTCCCTGCCTCCCACATCCCTGGGATAAAGAAACAGGTTCGGAGACATCCGATGATCTAGATCAAGGAGGCAAGAGGAGAATCCCGTTTTCTGCAGCTCAGCCTGACTTGCTATTACTGCCCAAAGGCAGGAGTCAGAGGCCGAAGACCCCACAGTATCTGGGATGGATAGCACTCTGTGCGTCTGTACATAGTTCCCAAGATTGGGTCAGGAATCCCACTGACAAGAGCACTTCTGCCTGCAGAGGGCAGTTCGCATCCCAGACTTTCTAATCTGATCAACTCAGCTAATTCCAAGGTGATATTATTCTTCTAGCAGTAAGCTGCTAGGGCTAATAAGGTTGGGAAAAATTGATTTTTCTCAGGATTTTTTATTTGCCTTCTTAAATGGGTATTGAGTAAGGAGGTTAGAGCTGCCAGTTGTTCTCTGTTGGTTGTTATGGAACCACCCCAATATTGAGGTGTCAGAGACTCATAAAGCCAAAAACCAGAACACTATGCTAACTGTAAGACTAGGTGACATAAGGCCAGTTTGCCCTTGGGAGTAAAGAGGAGGGGAAATACATCAAATAGACTAATAAAGGTTTTTTTCTTGCTGCTAACTTAACACCAGTCCACTTTTTAGAACAACATGCCCATTCCATGCACCCTGTGACCTTGAAATAAGAGTGGAAAAACTGCATGTGCCAACCTCAGAATATAGTCCCAGCTTGCACTGTAACCTCAGAGTCCATTTCCCAAAACTCTTAGCCTAGAATTCAGATGTACAGTTGGAAAAAGATGGGAGGAGTGTGGGTAGATGTAGGCAAAAAAAGGTAAGAAGTTAGTGTTGCTAAGCCCTCCTCACCCTGCACGTGTCAGTCTCCCTGGAGTGTGCCAACCTCACCACTTCTGCCTCGCTCTTCTGTTTCCAGCCTCTGAGAGTGAAGATCCCTGAGATGTTACAGGCTGAAATTGGTAAGTTGGCTCATTGGTCAGTCTCCTGTTGGCATCCTGGTTGTCCTGAGCTCTCAGGAGGCTCCAGAGGACAGAGGGGACATAGTCCCTGTCATTGGGCAACCATCCTCTAATAGAAGAAAAGAACACTGCCCAGTAGCTTATGGTCATGCATAAATGGGACAGACCCTTTCCAGGAGCTCACTCTGCCTGGTGGAGCTTGTCATGGAAGACACTGGACTTGAAGTTAGGAGATTTGGGCTCATTTCTGCCAGTCCTCCTCTCTGGGCCTCAGTTGGCTTATCTGGACAAAGAGGAAATTGGATTTGATAAGCCAGGTCAGTCATCAGAATCCCTCTTTTAAAAAATACAAAAACCAGAGCATCACTCCATCCCACCTAGAGTCAGAATCCCCAGTGTGGTTTGTTGGGGGATGCAGGGGTTGTTTTGTTTTTGAGACAAGGTCTCACTCTATTGTCCAGGCTGGAGTACAGTAGCATCATTGTAGCTCACTGCAACCTCAAACTCCCACCTCAGCCTCCAGAGTAGCTGGGACTACAGGCACACACCACCACACCCACTTACTTTTTTTCTTTTGTAGAGATGAGGTATTGCTTTGTTGCTCAGGCTGATCTCAGCCTCCCAAAGTACTAGGATTATAGGCCTGAGCCACCAAGCCTAACCCTGTTTTTGTTTTTATAAGTTCCTTACTAGTACTGATAGCAGCTGGTCCAGAGTGAGGACCCAGTGAACTAGATAATTGCCTAGCTCCCTTCTAATTCTAATCACAAGTAGAAGAATTAAGGGGAAGCAGTCTAAGGTGGATATCAGCCTGAGAATCTAATCACATGCAGCTTTTTAGAGGACAGTAGTTGAAAAGAGACAATTTATGGGCACATGCAACAGGGAGGAGAGCTTACAGGCATAGGCGATAGGTGAGCAGAGCTTGTTCAAAAGCAAAGAGAGAACCAGCTGCCCTCAGGGACTTGGCCTAGCCTGGTTGGAACTAGATGCAGGGACAGGAGAGACATCTTTCGATTTCTGCTGGAGAGTTTGGGTTTCATGGAATGTGAAGTGCTTGCCTTTTTTAGCCTTGTGAGCTGGCTCTGGGGCTTAAAGAGGAAGGAATGAGCCTCTCAGAGGTCTGTACTTCTATGTCATAGAACAGCACTTGGACACATCCGCTGTGAGGGGCTTTAGTATTTCTTCTCTTAATGGAGCATAGAACATCCAGAAGATGTTTTTGTCCTTGCCTTGGGCCTTGGACATCAGGATTCCAGTCCTGAATTCAGGAATGACGGGGGAGGTCCAGGCCTCTATTTCCTTTAGGGTAACGGAGCAGAAAGCCAGCCTCTCCTCCCAGTGTCATGGGAACTGAAATGCCTTGAGATGCTCAGCAGAAGTGACTGCCACCCCCCCCACCCACCCCCGCTGCCAACGACCCACCCGTTCTGCTTTCTCTGGGCTTCTACTACAGACTCACGCCTGCGGAACAGTGAGGACGCCCGCAGCATTCTCTGTGAAGCTCAGGAGGCAGCTATGCCCGAGATCCAGGAGCAGATTCACGACTACAGGTTGCCCAGCTCCCTGCCTTCCTAGTCTCTGCTTGCACCTCTGCCCCTTGGCCCTTTCTCGTTCCCTCTGTGAGTGTGTGTACCTCTTGTTATGTGTGTTTGTTTGCCTATTTCTGGGTTTCCACCTGTTGAGTGTTTGTGTGTACATTTATTAATATTTCTCTCTCTGTGCTTCTGTTGTTTAGAACGAAGCGCACCCTGGGGCTGGGCAGCTTATATGGTGAGAATGACTTGCTGGACCTGGATGGGGACCCTCTCCGAGAGCGACAAGTGGCCGAGAAGCAGCTGGCTGCCCTTGGGGATATTTTGTGAGTCTTCAGTTCTGCTCCTGCGTTCTAAACATGCCAAACAGCTTGACATATTTGTGGGTCTGTTTTCGAGACTTTCCCCCCTTCCACTTCTTGCCTGATTCTCCTTCCCCTGAAAGATGGGGAGAGTTGTGCCCTCCGCTGCATCTCTCATGCTGAGAAGCTGCCCCTGCTCAAGGGAGCTGTGGAGCCGGGAGCTCCTGACAGTCATTTGGTGGTTGAGACAGACCCTGGGTTCTAGGATCCTGTGAGCTTTCTGCTCCCCCCTTCTAGCCCGCTTCCTGATCTTGCTGCCTCCAAGACCCTATCTGAGGCTAAGAGTGAGACCAGCGCTATCAGTGTCCAGTGGATAAAGTTCCTTCAGGAGGCAGCTACTGGCTTGAGAGAAATTGAACCATCTTTTATTAATCACATCAGAAAACTAAACTAGCCCAGCTTATGAAGGAGCTCCTGGCATAGGAGCTTTGTAATGCTTTTCTAGTCCCATTTTCTAAGGCATCACAGGCACCTGGGATGCAAGTCCCAACCTTACAGACTTTGTGGGGACATTTCCGGGCTTAGAAGCAGTTTTTCACCCAGTACTGCTTCTTGTGAGTAGTTATATGACCTTGGTAAAGCCATTTCTTACAAGAATTGGACTAGATGATCTTGGTAGTCTCTGTTAACACTGATAATTCAACTTGGCAAATATTTATGGCCTTCCTAGTAAGTGTCAAACGCTGTTCTGCATCAAATACTCTTGGGGCACATTAGTAAACAAAGCAACTCTTCCCCTTGTGGAGCTTACATCATAGTGGGAGGAGACAGCAGTATATAATAAATGAGTAAGTTATGTAGTAGATTAGAAGTAATGAATGCTGGGGGAGAAAATAGAGCAGGATGAGGAGGCTCAGGAGCACCAGAGCCAGTCCGTTGCAATTTTAAATAGGGTGGTCCAGGCAAGCCACATGGAAAAAGTAACATTTGAGCAATTGAAGAAAGTAGGAGAGTTATCCTTGAAGACATCTAGGGGAAGAACATTCCAGGTAGAGTAAACAGCCAAGGCAAAGTAAGAACGCGCTTGACATATTTGAGGAACAGTGAGGAACAGTGAGACCCACATAGCAAGAGCAGAGTGAGAAAGTAAGTAATGAAGTCAGAGCGACAACAGGAAGGGCGGCCACACAGGGCCTGTAAGGGCTGTGGTCTTTTGCTCTCAGTGAGCTGGGGAGCCTTTGGAGCTGTGGAGACTAGATTGTGGGTGGAGAGGGTGGGAGAGCAAGGGAGGTTCCAAACAGGGAGGTCAGTTGGAGGCTGTGTGGGAGTCCACGCGGAAGATGATAGGGGCTTAGACCAGAGCAGTAGCAGAGAAAGTGGTGAAGCGGGGTCAGTTCTAGTTATATTTTGACTGTAGAGCCAACAGAGATCCTAAAAATTTGAGTGTAGGGTACAGGGAAGTTTCCTCTAGGGTGTTTTTTTTTTAACCTAAGCTACTAAAAGGATGAAGATGCCATCAATCAAGATAGGGCTGATTGCATGGGGAGCAGTTCTGTGGTGGGAAGTCAAGGGCTCAGTTTTGGACATGTTGAATTTGAGTTCCCTTTTAGACATCAAAGTGGAGATGTAACAGTCAGCTGCATATACGAATCTAACATTTGACAAGAGATCTGGGCTAGAGATCAGACTAGATGAGATCACACAGAAAGTGTATGCTTTGAAAACTTAACCCTCTGACCTTTAGCCAAGCCCAGTGTCTTTCTGGGCCTTAGTTTCCCTAGCAGTCAGATAGCATTAACCACCCCAACCACTTCAGGGTTGGAGGCAGGACCCATCTGAATCTATTTTGAGACCGTAGGCACCAGAAGTATATGAGATTATTACTGACAGCATAGGCATCCCACTTACAGTGGTTTTTATTTAAAGCAGTGAAGTTTTGGTCTCATAAAATGGGGATATAATACTTTCTCATGGGTTATTTTGAGAATTAGATGGGCTAATAGGTGTAAATAGCTTAGAATAATGCCTGGCCTATAGAAAACACTCAAATATTAGTTGTTACCATTTACCTCTTATAAATAGGTTTCTTTGGATTTGACCTCAAGGTATCTTTGCTTCCTCACCTCTTTCCTCAGTGTCAGCCCTTCTGATTCATTCCTGGGTGGATACGAAAGGGAGCCTCTTCCTCCATAATAACTTCAGACACTGAAACAGATGGCAAGCACATTCCCCTTCCTGTTAGCTAGAAGGACATCTTCATCATCATCATCATAACTCTGCTAATTGAGTCCCTCAAGGGAGTAAGAACTCTCACCTCCTGAGCCCCAAGCTGGCTCCAGAGCTGTGACCAAGAGTCTTAAGTCTGACATTTTATCATACTCCTGCCCTTCTCCCCGACCAGCCCTCCCTTCCTCTAAGAAAGAATTTACCCTCCTCCCAGCCTCTGCCCGGGCGATGAGCCTCTGTCTTTGCAGTCTGAGTCATCTGTTTTTTCTTTTGTTCCAGGTCCAAGTACGAGGAAGACAGAAGGTGAGTGAGTCCATGGTATGGTTCATTTGCAGCTTTCAAGGTGGGAAGGAGTGGGGTTGAGCTACTGTGGTTTCCAATTCCTCCAATCAAGGGGAGTCCCTAGCATTGTAGGACCATGTGGGACCATGGTTCATAGAAGTTTAGTTCCCAGGGGTCTGTGTAACCATAATACATAGGGCTCATGAGGTCCAGGCCCACGGTGCTCAGGGATCACTGCCTGGGGATGTGGGTCTGCCCCTCAATGGGAAGAGACCAAGCTGCCATCACTCCTAACATTCCCATACCTGGCTTCCTTTTCTTTACCCAAATGAGCCCTTTGTCTCCCTTCCCATTTCTTTCCCTTAAACCACTTAAAGTAATAACCGTGATAGTAAAATCAGCCTGTGTTAGTTGGCGCCTACAGAGGAGAACTGGGATGCAACACAGTTCCTCTCTTGGCAAATATTATGATTTTTTTTTTTTTTTTTTTTTTTTTTTTGCAGCCTATGTACTTATCTCATTGTTTCTCTTCAGCCAAGGCTAAAATGAGTCTACATTCCCTGAGCACTCATGCTTAATAAGGGAGAGAAGATGGGTTGGAAGTCTGTTTAAAAGGGGAATAAAGCCAGGACTGAAGCTTTGCTACATTGAATCCACAAAGTGGATAATCTATCTATTGAATTGTGGGCCAAGCATATTTTTAAACACAGAGCTCTGGTCAGTTTCATCTGTGGCAGTTAGAAGCTACTTGACAGCTCCTTTCCATCTCTTTTTCTCTTTGTACTTAGAGATGGGAGACTGGTGAAGGCAGTATACCTTGGCAGAGGTTGGCATTTGTCCCCTCCCCTTGTTATCCCACACCCACACGTATGCCTGAGGATATTAGCTATAGACCAGCCAGTCCTCCAGGTCTGCCCATGGCTTGACCATTCAGAGAATTGTTTGCTTATGTTTTAGGGAATTGGCGTGTCTTTCCACTGAGCATCATCCACTCACTGGGAAGAGCTGTGCTTAGGGAAAGAAGATTTCTTCTGGGAGTCATGCCAGCCAAGACTTTTAGCCAGCTTTTGCCTGCTGTCCCATTTGATTATTCCAGACTTCCCTTTGAAAAGGGGTAGTTTGACCCATAAGTGCCTCTTCCCTACTCTACTGGGTGATGGTGATGAGATTGTCTGGAGCAGGGTTTTGGCCCTTCACGTGCTGCAGGAAAGCTAACTTGAGCTTTCTAATTCATGACTCTGTTCATCTCTTACAGTGCCCCAATGGACTTTGCCCTCAATACCTACATGAGCCATGCTGGGATCCATCTTCGAGACACACGACTTTCCAACACAGCTGAAAAGGCCCAATCTGCTCCTGACAAGGACAAGTGGCTACCCTTTTTCCCTAAGACCAAGAAGGTGACAGAGCTACCCTAGAAAATATCTTCTCTCGGTGCAGTTCTCTGTGCTGAAGTAGACTATGAAAGCCATTTTGCAGCTATCTAGCTACACCCATCCACCTTTGGATGTGGAGTCAGTCAGAACACCCAGGCTAGAGCAGCTCTCTCTCCCTTCCTCCAAGCCCAGGCCAGACATGAACGTGCTCGTTAGCACGTCAACTTTGGCAGTTATTTGCTTAGGGCCAGTCCTGAGGGCAGTGGCAGAGTTAATTAGCAGCCACATCTGGGTACCAGGACCTCCTCTAAACCCCAGTGTCTTCTGTCTTAGCAGAGCAGCAATTCCAAGAAAGAAAAGGATGCCTTGGAGGACAAGAAGCGAAACCCCATCCTCAAATACATTGGGAAGCCCAAAAGCTCTTCTCAGAGCAGTGAGTATTTGGGGAGCAACAGCCATAGAAATTCCTTGGACAGGGACCTCAGCCCTTTCACATACCAATATGTTGGCAGAATGCTTTCCTGCATTTCTGGGAACCACAGGCCCAAACTCTGAGCCTGCAGGTTCCTCTCACTACTGCCGCTTTCACCCCTGGCCAAACCGAGTGCAGGCTCGTTGAGGTATAAGTGAGTGTTTCAGAGCCAGGGAAGCTGTGACAGTCCCTGGATCTTAATCTAGGAACCCAGGACCAGTTGTAGCTACTGACCAGCTATGCAGAGGAACATTTCAACCTTGGCAAAGATTAGCCTGTGGACAGTAAATGGCCCCTTCACCTTCGCCTGTGGGATTCATCCATATGCCTGCAGTCCTGTGTGTTGGAAGCAATTATAGGTCCTTGATGGGGGTTTGAGTCACTATTAAGTAAAACTCAGCAGATGGGGGGCAGGTTTGGGACCCAGAGGTTTCCCTAATGCCATCAGTAAGCCAAAACTCAATTGATCCTATCACTGATCTCTTCCCAGCTACGTGTCGTTTGTCTGGAAGTTGTTGCTGGCCCCTCCCAGTCAGTATCTAAGTCCCCGCTTAGATCTGAAATTGGTGCACTGGAGGAGGGAGAAGGAAGGGACTCTTCTAGATCAGCCTTGATTTTTGCTACTACCTTTTCATTTCTGGCTTGATGTAATTTTTATTTTGACTCTTGAAACATTAATTTGACTTTTCATGGTTTACTTTTGTTTTTGTTTGTTTTTCTTTTAGCATTTCATATTCCCTTGTCCCCTGTGGAAGGTAAAAGGACCATTTTCTTTGGGTTTGTCTTTGCATTAGCACTGAGTTTCCATCTCTCAAATCTTGTCTTCTCTTTTCCTTCTTCATCTTCTCCTATCCTGTTCCTCTTTCCTTCCTTTCTTCTCTCCATTTCTCTTATGTGTTCCTCCTTGTTGCTCAAGCTGCTCTGCAACACAAACCCCTGGGGGGTGACTACCATCCTTACGCTAAATATGAGACCTTGCCAGCCTGACCCAGGGTTCTCATGGGGCAGGGACCCTCCTCCCACAGGTAGAACTCTTTCTAGATTCTGGCAAAGGTCAGCCTTCAAGTTCTCTGGCAATTTTTCCACAGCTTGAGGCCTTTCTCTATAATTTGGTCACCTCTCCGTGAATGAGATTCCAAAATTCAGGGTTCTGTATAACTGAAGGAAGCCCTCACAAATTGAATTATCCTCCAGAAGCACAAACACCTCGGAGTTTTATTTTCAATTGAAATAATAAAAATCTTCATTTTTAAAGGTTTGTTTTTAGTAAATCGTGATTTCTAAACAGTTTTTCTTTTGAGTATTTTTGTCTGTATTATCTACTTTGCCTAAGCCCTTCAGTGTAGCACCTCTATCTCTTTTGACTCTTAACTGCCAGCACTGTATAACCATAGCAGTAAAAAAAGAGTGAGCCTAAGTGTATATTAGAGGACTTAATACCTTCCAGAATCTAGATATTAAAAAAATAAATAAGACACACATTAACCTACAAGAAGCCTAGAACCTAGATTGTATGTCACAGAATTGGACAAGTTCATTTCCCATCAGTGAGATCCATATACATAGAATTAAGTGATTAATATTTTCTAGGTTCTACAATAAATAAATAGATTTCAGTGGGAATTATTCTGTTTCAAGAATTCATTTTATGTAAAAGTGGCAATTAAAAATATTACCTTCAGCCAGGCACAATGGCATGCACCTGTAGTCCCAGCTACATGGGAGGCTGAGGCAGGAGGATTGCTTCAGGCCAGGAGTTTGAGGTTGCAGTGCACTATGATTCTGCCTGTAAATAGCCACTGCACTCTAACCTGGGCAACGTAGTGAGATCCCCATCTCCCCCAAAAAATTATCTTCAAAATTATTTTAAAAGTTATTGAACTCGTAGACTTCTTTTTAAAAATTATTGAAAAAAATGTTTATAGAACAATGACAAGAAAAGAATCACCTTGAAATCAAGCCCTTAGTTCTTAACACATGCTTCTCATCTGCCCTGCCAAGAACGATATGAGGCAACAGCAGGCATTAAGAAACTTGAGAGTGGACAGAAGCACCCAAGGTGGGGAGGGAAGGTTGCTGACCCCAGGGCAGGATAAGGATGTGAGTATCCACCAGCTCTTGGAGTCAGATTTTTCCATTGTGATTTCATGATTTGGTTTGGGGTTCTAAAATCCCCAGGACATCAGACAGATCGGTATCCATACCTAAAGATGAAACACCCACCAAAGCTAAAAAGCCTCAATATTGAGAGTTTTTGCCATTTAGGACATCAGCTATTACCCTTCTTGATCAGCCTACAGATTGTTAGTAACATGTAATTTACCTTTATTTAGTCCTATTATCATTCAGAGACTAGCGGAAGAAGAGCAAGAGCTACTAACAAAACTTTATTCTTTTTAAAAATGTGTCCCATCCTACTTGTTTTTCCCCTGTTTCTCTGGGGAATAACTCATTTGGCTACACCAGATTTCAGGACTACACCTGTTTCTTGCCGCAGTTAGGATGTAAACTATGTCCAGAACACAATTGGGCTTTTTTTTTTTTTTTTTGGTAGAAACAGGCCCAGGCTGGAGTGCAATGGACTGATCATAGTTCACTGTAACCTCAAGCTCCTGTGCTCAAGCGATCCTTCTGCCTCAGCCTCCTGAGAAGCTAGGACTACAGGCACACCCCACCACACCCAGCTAATTTTTTTTTTATTATTTTTTGTAGAGACGAGTCTTGCTATGTTGCCCAGGCTGGTCTTGAACTCCTGGCCTCAAGTGTTCCTCCCACCTCAGCCTCCCAGAGTTTTGGGATTATAGGCACAAGCAACCATGCCCAGCCACAACTGGGCATTTTCAAAGTGGCCCATGGGAGAGGGAATAATAGTGAACTCAGTCCAGTGGCTTTCAGTTCTAGGATATTCCCAGTCTCCCACATCATCACCGACCAACACCCTTCAGGACTGCAGCTGCACAGCTGACCCTGAAATCTGCAGTGGCCCCAAGGCCCAGATGCACATTCAGTTTAGGACAGGCAGATCTGGTCCTAATCTCCAACATGGGAGTGATGGTAATAGCCCCTACTCCTAAAGCATACACACAGCCACTTATGCAGTTTTAGAAAAATATTACCTAGCCATCTGCTTAATGTGAAGTTATAGACTTTGAAGAGAGCAGCTAACTGTTTTTCTGTTTTTTCTGGCTTAGAAATTTTCTTACAAAAGTCAGATTTTGAGACACGAAGATTTGTAAGCTTGTGTACATAGATATCAGAATCTCTGAAGTCATGGGCAGAACTCTGTTAGTATGCTTAGGATCAGGGCCCAGACCCCAGGGTATTTATATTGCCTCCCTGGTTCCACTTACCCTTCCCACTGGTCTCAGGCAGAGCAGCATTTCTAGTCCCACCCATGTTCTAATATTGCTGGGCTCAGAGCTGAGCTAGTTGACTTGAAGGTGAGCTCCTCATCTTTCTTCTCTCCTGCTGAGAGCCGCAGTGCCCTGGGTCTGAGCTCTCGTGTCCAGGGTTTCTAAGTGGCATCAACTGTGCCTTTTTACTCCCCCACCTGTCCTCTCTATTTTTTTGAATGAGGACTGTTTTGTCTTAGCTTTGAAAAAGGGCTGGAATTTGAATGTCAGAGAATGATGTCTCCTCTGTTCTGCCTAGGTCCCATCTCATGGTACTAAAGGGTCTGATTCCAAAATGATGGAGGCTGTAAAGATGAAGTTCCAGAAAGAACATGGAGGAGAGTCAGGGAAAAAACAGAAATAATGAGCTCTAAAAGTACTATAAATTTGAGAAATGCCTGATACAATATGGCAGCATGGCCAAATTACATGTAGATGAGTTTTTGGTCTTCCTGGCTATTTTTTTAACCTGCATGTGACTCTTAGGAAAAACCTCATCATGGTTTTCAAGCACAAGTGTCACTGTAATAAAGAATGTGAGAGCCAAAAGAAAGCTCCATAGATGTACTTCCAAACCCTCTCATTTCACACATGAGGAAAGAGTAGACTCAAAGTAGAATGACTGCCCAGGACCACCCAGCATATTCATGGAAGAGCCAGGACTAGAAGCATGTCTCTTGATTCTGGGTCCTATGCTGTTCTTATTCATGCTTGCTCATTACTCTGTCTTCTGGGATAGAGGGGAGTAAGGGTCTGAGACATCATCCCTGAACAGAAAGCGTAGTATCCTTCACTTTCTTTTTGCTTCCAGTCAAACCAGGCAACGTGAGGAACATCATTCAGCACTTTGAGAACAGCCAGCAGTATGATGCCCCAGAACCTGGGACACAGCGACTCTCAACAGGAAGCTTTCCCGAGGACCTGCTGGACAGTGACAGGTAGCAGTGGCTGGATGGGGCTTGCCAGCTGCCCGAGGAGGGGAACATGGGAGAGTTTGGCACTGGGATTTAATTCCAGCTACTTCACCCTTCTCCACTAGACTACAGGGCTCCCACTATAGAACTTCCTCCCCTGCCCCAACATCTTCAGATGACACATTAAGTATTGATAATCAGGCCAGTGGAAGAGCAAGCAGATCCCCTGACCTTCCAACCCAGGAAGCACATGCTTTTAGAATCTGCTTTGGAATCATCCCTTGAATACTCAGTAGCCTCTATCCCAAGATTGAGCTAGATTATATTATAAAGCAGCTAATCAGGAAACCCTAAATAAGGATCAAAGGGAACTGCTGGGGAGAAAAAAAAGTGAGGCAGGCAAAAGAAAGTCTCTGTGTGAAGAAGAGCGCTAGAGATGAGCTGCTGCTCGTACTTTAAAGACAAGGGATGTAGCTGTGCGCAGCAAGTGTCCACTTCAGCAAAGAGATACAAAGTTGATTGATTCAAAATGAGCTGCTCTTCCCTTTTCAAGAAGGAAAAAGGGAATTGAGACTATGGTATCTCTCATATTCTCCATCTTTGGTCATGTTCTAATTAGAATCCTTGTCTGGTATTAAAATATATTTTCAGACTTGATTGTTCTTGACTATAGCATGACAGTAGTCAAGTCATGTCTAAAATCCTATAGCCTACACTTAAAGTCAAGATCGCCTATAGTCAGAAATACCTATGCAAGTTCCTCAGATCACCCGCAGGGTTAGTAATGTGATCTCATGTATGGGAAACACTCAAGCCTGAGAGCCTAGGCTGGCAGAAAGGCAGGTGAATATGTAGCATTCTGAACATTCAGGCCATTTTGTCTTTGGAATAACTAATTATCAAACTATAACTTGAACCTTCCTGCTTGAATGCAAAGTTACTCCTTTATGTTAAGCCTTTCTAAGCCTAATACATTATCAAAGATAATTGTGAGAATTGACAAAGATTTAGGGAAGGTAAAAGTTAAATATGTACTGAGGGGAAAGATTAAGTTCTAACTTTAGTAAATTAAATACACAAATTCTGATTGCTGTAGTAGACATGATCTTATAGATATATCAGATATTTTAATATTATAAGACATTATCAGCATTTTGAGAAAATATCTGAGATGATTTTTATAAACTTGCATTCTTAGCATTGCCAGGTACATTTGCCTTAAGACATTCACTAGGATCCTACAGATACTCTAAGCAGAAGCCTTTGGATTGTATGACTATGTACTCATTGGCAGTTGTGGGAGAAGTAGCATTAGCAGCATGGTGGGTCAGAGATTGTTGTCAAAGGTGCTCAACAGACATAAGATGTCCCCAGTTCTAGAGGGCAATACCCTAGGAATTTTTGGCCAGAGCTCGATTATATGCCTTACTTCTTGGTGGGAGGATTACTCACTTCCGTGTACTTGAAGGAAGGTCCTTAGCTCTGCAGCTGAGTGACTCCACTGGATAAAATTTGTCATGGTGCTAACATGACCCATTGAGGGCACTAGTGAAAAGTGTTTTGAATTAGTCTGGTTGGAATGCTCTGACAGATTTCTAGGGGTGAGTTTAGTAGGGAATCAATTGGCAGTATGCTTTCTAACCCTGCAGACAAACCCTCAGGACCCCAGGAGGTGAGCTCCATTTTGGATCATCTGGGAGTTTGGAGACATGATGAATGGAGACCAAGACATTTGGCTCCCTCAGTGCAGCAGCCTGCTGTGTTATTAAGAACTCTCCAGACATTTCCAGGTCTCCTGTGGTCCTAGAAGCAGAGCAGGATGTAGATTAGTAATAATGTCTGCAAAGAACCAGCCCAGCAGGGCCACGGCAGGGAGCAGCTAGGGGTCAGAGATGCCAGCTGTCTCAGGCTGATATACTGCAGGACACAGAGCAACACCCAGTCATCAGCATCTCACTGAGCCCTGGAGCATGTCAGGCGGAGCACGTCAGGCCTAGGAGCCGGTCCTGCCTGTCAGCAATCAGGCCCCTTTAAGCAGACTCCTAAGGCTGTCTTCTTGCAAATGGAAGTTTAGGAAAGGTGCTATTAAGATAGGAATGGAAGAAATCTGCATCACACTGGAGAGGCTGGAATCCAACAGCAGATAGAATTTTCTGACAGGCAGTATGGAGATCCTAAAATGAGCCTGTGAGGATAGTGACTGCACTTCCCCTCTAAGAGATCTGCCTCAAGCAGAGTCAGAGGTGGGAGCTGACTGGTCCCAAAGCAGAGGCAAGATGACTGGCCACTGGATTCCCCGAGGGGCGAGGAGGTGGTACCTTATAGTCCGTGATGGAGGACTATGATGTCCACAGCTTTCCTGACAGGAACATGGTGTCTCAGGCCTCTGGACACACCACAAGTCTATGTTAGCCCCGGATTTCATCTTCCTGTTAGGATGCCTTCCTAATAAGTCAAGAGGAAGATGACTCTATCCATCCATCAGGCTAGGCTGGGGACAGGGAGGAGTTTATAGAGCAGTAAAAATAGATTGTCATCGAGAAGCTTCTGTCATCCAGGGGCTTTGGCCGGGTGGGGCTGGGGTGGAAGACCTGCAACACTGAGGCACCTTGTGGAAGACCTGCAACACTGAGGTAGAGCAGCAGGTGAAAGCAGGCCAGGATGTAAGGTCTCAGAGTCTCTGTCCCTTTCTCCTCAGTTCACGCTCAGAGATTCGCCTGGGCCGCTCTGAGAGCCTCAAGGGCCGGGAAGAGATGAAACGGTCTCGAAAGGTGGAGAACGTGCCCCGCTCCCGCAGTGACGTTGACATGGACGCTGCTGCTGAGGCCACTCGCCTCCACCAGTCAGCCTCGTCCTCTGCCTCTAGCCTCTCCACCAGGTGGGCAGGGCTCAGGCTCCACCCATTGATGTCTTGAATCAGAGGCAGGGATAAAGGGTTGCTGAGAGTTACATTCTCTCCACAGGTCTCTTGAGAACCCAACCCCTCCCTTCACCCCCAAAATGGGCCGCAGGTGAGTGATGGGCACGGTGGACCCTCTGTTCGGTGTCTCTGTTGTCCTGTCTGTGCTAGGCTGGACATGCTTCTCCTCTTCATGGCCTGCTGGTTTCCCGTGTGCGTACACGGGACAAGCAGGTTGGACTAGAGAGGGCGGGACAAACTTGTGTGTGACCTCTTCCTCCTGAGTAAAGCTGAGCTGCCTTTTCTCCCCCAGGAGCATTGAGTCCCCCAGCTTGGGCTTCTGCACAGATGTCCTCCTTCCCCACCTCCTAGAGGATGATCTGGGCCAGCTGTCTGACCTGGAGCCAGAGCCAGATGCCCAAAACTGGCAGCATACAGTGGGCAAAGATGTGGTGGCTGGGCTAACCCAGAGGGAGATTGACCGGCAGGAGGTCATCAACGGTGAGAATGTGCACTTCCCCCCATCACCAATCACACTGGGGTGGGAATAGGTCCAGAGCACCCAAGACACAAAGGATGGAAAAGAGGTACATAGGGTGGGGGCCCTTGGGAAGGACCAGGTCCATGTGGCCTGCTGCTGTAAGGTCCACCTTTGTTCTGGCCCCTGGGGTGAGAGAAAAGTTGCTGTATGATCTGAAACCGGCACTCTTGTTCCTCCAGAAGTAGAGTGGTGTGGGGAGCAGGGTAGCGACTCTAGATACTTGCTGATCTGTTTTCTCCCTGTCTTTCTACCTTCCTCATCACCCCGCTCAGAGCTGTTTGTGACGGAAGCTTCCCACCTGCGCACACTCCGGGTCCTAGACCTCATCTTCTACCAGCGAATGAAGAAGGAGAACCTGATGCCCCGGGAGGAGCTGGCCCGGCTTTTCCCTAACCTTCCTGAACTCATAGAAATTCACAGTAAGGAGCCTGTGCCCCTCCAAAATCCTCCTCTGCTAGCCCTAAGCTTCCTGTTCCAGTTTGGTCCACCTGTCAGGACCTCCCTGAGTAAATAACCCTTTCTAGTCCTCCTTGGTGAGAGAAAGATTGATGGGCAACATGAAACCAGCCCTCCTGATGGGCAACATGAAACCAGCCCTGCTGTTCCCCCCAAAAGTAAAATGGTTTCCAGACCCTTCCCCACAGCACTGCTATCAAACATCCCTTTCTCTCAGTCACAAAGTGGCAATTGAGCTTAACTCCAGGCCTTTCTGTTTCCTCTCTCCTTGCCCCAGATTCCTGGTGTGAAGCCATGAAGAAGCTCCGGGAGGAGGGCCCCATCATCAAAGAGATCAGTGACCTCATGCTGGCTCGGGTATGGCTCCAAATTTGTCCTGCTTGACAAGGAGATTGGAGGAGACGGGTCCCGTTACCTAAGGCTGGGGAATTTGGCAGAGGAGGGGATAGGCAGAGGACTGGTCCCAGGCAAGGGAGTAACGCTAACCCTAAGCCAGTGTCCATTGTGCCTTTTCAGTTTGATGGTCCCGCCCGAGAGGAACTCCAGCAAGTGGCTGCACAGTTCTGTTCCTATCAGTCAATAGCCCTAGAGCTGATCAAGACCAAGCAGCGCAAGGAGAGCCGATTCCAGCTCTTCATGCAGGTATGTCCTTGGCCATGCCTCAGCCTGCCTTCATCTCCATCAGGTTCACCAAGGACCTCCTGAACCTCTTCCCTCCTGGCCCCAGCCTCTCTCTCTCTCCACTGTGGAGAGTAACCCAGCCATTCCCTCCACCCACCCACACCCCTCCCCTAAGCCAGCCCTTCAAAAGCACTGGCACACTCTAGACAAAGAGGCTGCTGTTTGTTGAAAAGAACCCTGGATTAGCAGTAAGAAGGCCTGGCTCACCCACCAGTGCCTGTGGGCACGGAGATAGATCTGTTTCCTTCCCTTTAAAATGGCAGTGATACCTGCCCTTCTGTTTTGCCCGTATTCCCTACCTTGGGTTGTTGTCTCCCTGCTGCCACCAACCTTTCCCTAAATATTTAAGGAAGAAGCTGCCACCACCATTTCTGAGTGACTCATCTGGGGTTAGAACCTATTTGGCATTTCCACACCCAGCTCCCAGCCGCAGGTTAACATCTTCCTTCTAGGAGGCGGAGAGCCACCCTCAGTGCCGGAGGCTGCAACTGAGAGACCTCATCATCTCTGAGATGCAGCGGCTCACCAAGTACCCGCTGCTGCTGGAGAACATCATCAAGCACACAGAGGGTAGGGCCTGGGGGCACGGCGGGGGGCAGCGGGCCTCATGTCAGAGCCTCGCTCTGGCTCTGCTTTGTGACCTTAGCAAGTCACTGGGCCTGTGGCCTTCGTCGTCTTCATCTTTGCCCTGTTATGGGGAGTCTCAGAGAAGAAAATGAGTATGAAATGTGCTTTGCAAAATATGAGGTGCTCAACGGTGAGAGGAGTAAGGGTCACCACAAGCCTCTGTAGGGCCTTTGTGCAAATCCAAGGAGAGCATCGAGTGACACACAGGCTGGCACTTGGGGGCCTGGCTTCCTCTGTGTGATCAAACTCTGACACCAGGGGCCATGGCTGGATTTTAGCCCCCATTCCTGCCCCCTGCATTGCCCAAAGGACACAACCTATGTGCTAACATTAGAGGAAAAGAGGACCACCTGAACAGGGGGTCTAGACCCAGGTCATCAGTGTACCTGGGATCCTAAGTATCTTTTACTACCCTGGAATTTGGGACATTGGCAGCTTTCCAGAGGCATAATCATTGCCATGAGGCACAGTCCCTGTCTCCTGAATCTGTAGAGCTGTTGTGGTCTAGGCTGCAATTCCCAAGAGCTGTCAGCATCTGCAGGGCAATATTCTAAAACCTGAGGATGCTCAGTAATAGTCAGTCTTAACACTGAGGTCCTCCAGTGAGGCAGGGGTGGCTTACTTCGACCCATACCTGCTGGTTTGAGACAAGCCAGTCACTGTGGACAGAGGTAGGCAGATAATAGCTGGCTCTCATCCATCATCTAACCACCTCCTCTGGCCACTGTTTGGTAGGTGGCACCTCTGAGCACGAGAAGCTCTGCCGGGCCCGGGACCAGTGCCGGGAGATTCTCAAGTACGTGAATGAGGCAGTGAAGCAGACAGAGAACCGGCACCGTTTAGAGGGCTACCAGAAACGCCTGGATGCCACCGCCCTGGAGAGGGCCAGCAACCCCCTGGCAGCGGAGTTCAAGGTAGGAGGCAGAGACTACAACAGGGTTAGCCCCTCACATACTTGCGTGTGCATGCACACGCGCGCACACACACACACACACAGACACACACACATGCGCGCGCTCGCGTACAGGAAGTCTTAGGGGCAGAACTCTGATTTAGGGCCTAGGGAGCCTTGGAGAGGAGTCATGGACCTGTCTGTGATGAGGTGGCACCATGGGGCCCTAGAAGACACACACACCTCATTGTCATTGTCACCCGGCCCTAGATGGACAAGAGCAGATGGCCCCACCCAGTGAAGTCTAGATGTTAGAACTCAGCCCAAGAGAGCAGGGTAGGGTAGGACGGGAGGTAAGGTAGAGATCGTCTGGGAGGGGACGAAGCTGGAGGGATTAACAGGAAAAGCGGAGTCTGGTCTTCTCGGAAGGTGGATAGCATGTGGTAGGGGTGGATGGGAGACCCTAGGCCAGAGCCAGTGGTATGTAACCCAGTGTGGCACATGGCACATGACCTTATAGTGGCCTCTTTGCTTGTCTGTGTCCCCCACAAGAGTGTAAGGGCAAGGGCTGTTTCCTGTTCACCACCAGTTCCCAGCACCTTAGCACAATGTCTGGTGTACAGTAGGTTCTTGAACACTTGTTGAATGAATGAATGGTGTCTTTTTAACAGAGCCTGGATCTAACTACCAGAAAGATGATCCATGAGGGGCCCCTGACCTGGAGGATCAGCAAGGACAAGACCTTGGGTGTGTGCCAGTGGCCTGGGAATGAGAGGGCACCCATGGTGGGTGGGCTTCCCTGGGCTCTTCCCACTCTGTTTCCTAAGCCCTGGAACCTCCTGTTCTAAAGGGGTAGTAAGGTAGCCATGGAGGCACTTGGAACACGACTGGGTGATAGCTTGGGACTGACTCCTTAAGCACAGAGGGAGGGAAGTAACCAGAGAGAGGAGCTGGGGTCACTGGACTTCCAGGGCTTCCTAGGCCTCTGGTCCCCCGTTGTGCCCATGAGGGATGAGTGGACAACAGGGAACACCTGACCATGACCACACCTCTCCAGACCTCCATGTGCTGCTGCTGGAGGACCTCCTAGTGCTGCTGCAGAAACAGGATGAGAAGCTGCTGCTGAAGTGCCACAGCAAGACTGCCGTGGGCTCCTCAGACAGCAAGCAGACCTTCAGCCCCGTGCTCAAGCTCAATGCTGTGCTCATCCGCTCCGTGGCCACAGGTACCCACAAGATGGTCCCAGCTGGCCTGGGCTCTGGGGCCCTGATCACTGTTACTTGTGTCCAGCGAGCACTGAGTGATGTGGGGCCAGTCTGGGGCCTTACAGGACTTACCTGCCCACTTTTGTTGCCTTCCTCCTATTGTGACACAGGCTAAGCAGGAGGATATGGTCCAGGATGGGTAGGATGGGGCGGGGTGGGGACCAAGATGAAGATAGACACCCTGGCACAAGGGTGGTCAGCCCTCAAGGACAGTGCTGGTTTGCATGGGCTCTGGACACCCAGGATAGGCTCAGGGGTCTGAGCAGGAGTGGGAAGAATGGGATTGGGCAGCATGAGTAGGACAAGCCTTCCTCGAGAGTGACCTGGGCAGAGCTTGGATGCAGAAGATAGAAGCACCTTTGACACAGAGCCGGGTCCAGTGGATAGAGGCGTTTCAATGAGAAGCAGAGCGTGTGTGAGAAAGGGGTCTGGACCAAGAGTCAGGCTCACTCTCTTCATCTAGGAGATGGGGGTCATACCTACCCTACCTCTTGGAGTATCAAAAGGGATGATAGGTGTGAGAAAGTTTTACAAACTCAAAACACCATACACGTGTCAACCATCACTATTATTAGAGCGAGAGGGGAATGGAAGTGGGTGTGAAAGATGACATTAGGGTTTCCCAGAATTGCCTCTGTCCCTTTTGTAAGAGGGTTCCCAGGGGTTCTGATGATCCAGATCTGTCTCACATTCTTGATTTGTGTGAAGGTCATCCGTGTGAGGGGTCAGGACTTGGAGTCTACACTCTGTTGCCCTGGCCTAGACTGCAGTCACACCCGCCACCCCAATAGAGACCTCTGCCTTCCTTTCCTCACACAGATAAACGGGCCTTCTTCATCATCTGCACCTCCAAGTTGGGCCCACCTCAGATCTATGAACTGGTTGCGTTGACATCATCAGACAAGAACACGTGAGAATTGATTGAGGGATCGCCCGTAATGCTGTCCCCTTGGGACCAGGGTGGTGTGTATGAGGACAGTGGACAGTGAGGCCAGGGCTGGGCCCCAGAGCAGTCCCTGGACAAGGAGTTGGGAAGGGACATGAGAGGTAGGACAGACATAGAGATCCTCTGAGGGTCCCACTGCGGGGAGAATGAGCTCCCAGCAGTCTCCCAACTGCTGCCGCTGCTTCCTTCCTGCCTGCCTGCACTCTATTCCACTTCAAGCATGTTAGAGCCATGCATCCTTCTCAGGCATTTGCCTCCAGCCCCTCCACCCCACCCAGGCTGTCCACCCACCCGGTGTTCCCTCACAGTGGCCACTGGAAGTGCCATGGCACCGTGGAAGGAGACAGGTTGAGTCATTTTCTCAACCTTCAGGGTTTTCATCTGTAAAATGTGGATAATGCTACCTCTTAGAGAGTTGTTTCGAGAGAGAAAACAGACTGCTTAGCACAGAGTATAACAGAGGGTTGATGTCTAGTATATGGTAGCTGCAAGTAATATAACCTCAAGGGAGCAGCCTGTGAGGACTGTTGTGAGGGGAGGTGGGGACCTGCCAGGCAGAGAGTCCCTGGGGTAGGGCATGGAGAAGGGCCTGGAAGCCCCGGAGCAGTGGGGTCAGTAGGGCATGGTGTATGCCGTGGTCTTATTCTCACCACCAGTCTTCTCTGTTCCTACTGAGCAACAGATGGATGGAGCTCTTAGAAGAGGCCGTGCGGAACGCCACAAGGCACCCCGGAGCTGCCCCAACACCCATCCATCCCCTGCCCCCAGGCCGCCAGGAGCCAGCCCACCAGGGCCCCACACCCAGCAGGTGCAGTGCTTAGCCCTCCAGGCCCCCATGCCATCTCCACTCAAAGCCACCTGTTTCTTGCTGCTTCTAACCTCTTTGCCCCGTGGGTGGTTGGCCTCAGCTGGGAAATGCTAGCAGGGATGGACAGCTCCAAGCTCCCGCAGATGGAGGAACAGGCCCCCACATCTCAGCCTTCGGTCCCTGTCTGCTCTTCTCCCATAGTCTGCTCCCTGGCTGTTATGGAGACTGTGCCTGAAGTGGGACGGGGGTGTAGTCCAGGGGACCAGAGAAGCTTGGCCAGCATCCACCCTTGTCTCCAGGTTGCCGGCCAGACCAGACAGGAGATGAGGCCTGACATTTCCCTTCTTTGATCCTTCTCCTTCCTTGCCCATTCTAACTGGGGATTCCAGGGTGGAATTTTGAGATGTCTCAACCTCCTGCCTAGCAGGGAACCAGAATGCCCACCAGGTGATTTTTCTCACTTTTCATTGGTTTTTTTCCCTCAGGGTAGGACTGGATGACTCAGAAGTGTTCCATAGTGGGCCAGAACCCGAGGAGCTGCCTGGAGGTAAGTCTGAACTGTCCGTGGGAGCCAACCCTGGCCATGTTTTTGTGGGCAACAGGTCAGGTGTAGGAGGGATGGGAGAGTCCATCAGGGCCCCGGGGTATGAGATTCTGATAAAAAGAGTAGAGAAGAAACAGTTTGGGATGAAGAAAGAGTCTAGAAGAGGAAGGAAAACAGACTACACAGACATAAGAGAATGTAAACTCACACACTTGACTCAGCCTCTCTGGTGACAGGTTTAGCAGTGGAGGAAGAGAGGAGCAGTCAGGTCGAGTCCACGGGTCCCTGCGTGCTTCAGCCAGGGCTTACTTTCAGACAGTGAGCTGCACACTGAGACTGTGGGAACAGGAGGCATGGGGGCAGGGGGGCGCTCAAAGGGTTTAAGGTGCAGTTACCGGGATGGGATTGGTAGGGAGATTCTCAAACAGAATTCTCATTGAGAGTTTGTATGTGAAATAACTTAGGGTCTTGGGTTTCAAGAGAAATCTTGAGCTCCCTGGCTGTATCCCTGTTCTGTTGCCTTTCAGAATGCTTTTCCTCCTAACTCCCATACCTCCTTCAAGTCTTTGTTCCAGTGCCCCCTTTGCAATACCTTCTTTGCCCACTCTGGTTTGTTTGTTTTTTTAAGAGATAAGGTCTCGCTCTGTCACCCAGGGTGGAGTGCAATGGCATGATCACAGCTTACTGCAGCTCTGAACTCTTGGGCCCAAGCGAACCTCCCACCTCAACTTCTCATGTAGCTGGGACCACAGGCACACACCACCATGCCCTGCTTCACCCTGTTTAATACCGTAACCAACTCTCCTGATTGCTCCATACCCTGCTGTTTTTTCTTCTTTACTGTAGAACTTACAAACCACAAACTACTTACAAACTTCTAACAAACTACATAATTTACTTACTTATTATTTCTTTATGTGTCTCCACTAGAATTTAAGCTCCACACAAGCAGGGATCTTTGTTTTGTTTATAGATGTATACCAAGAGCCTGGGAAAGTGCCCGGCCTTGGGAAGTGCTCAGTAAACGTTCATAAAATGAGTCAGTTGGTGTTCCCAGGCCCTTGTATCCAAAGCTAAGCATGAGATTCCCCCATACGTGCCCTTCCCCTTTCCCTGCCTGACACTCTCCTCTCATCCAAACAGGCACTGGGCCCCAGCGGAGGGTGCAAGGGAAGCACTCGGCACTGCTAGAGGATCCTGAGCAGGAGGGCAGTGTAGAGGAAGAGGAGCCGGATGTCCTGCCTCACCCCTCCGCATCCTTGGATGAAGAAAACAGGGGCACCCTGACAAGGGCTCCCATCCACGTGGCCTTCCCAGGCCCTCTGTTCATGGAGGGCCTGGCTGATTCTGCCCTGGAAGATGGTGAGTGCCCCAAGGCCCTGCCATCAGCTCCTGGTCCCGAGTTGCGTCGCCAGTCAGTCTGAACTGGCAGACGCCTGCACCCTCCACCTCCCCAAAGGCTTTCCCTGGTGTGCTTGAGGAGAGATGAATGCAGAGAGACAAAGTCACTCCCCCGCCCCCATACCCACCAGCTAGTTGGCCAGAGCCACCCTGTGCCTGAGGCAGGTTCACTACCGTGGGCTGTGTGGGAGGGGAGCAGCGATGCTCCTGCCACCTCTGTGCTCTCTCGCCGCTGGCATTGTGTGTAGTCCTGTGTTGAGAAGCCATCACCCTGTTGCCCTCTCCAGTGGAGAACCTGCGGCACCTGATCCTGTGGAGCCTGCTACCAGGTCACGCCATGGAAACACAGGCCACTGGGGAGCCAGAGGACGACCTGACACCTACACCTTCTGTCATCAGCATCACCTCTCATCCCTGGGACCCAGGCTCCCCAGGGCGAGCTCCCACTGGGGGTGAAGGGGACGATGCCCAGCTCCCAGGGCCAGAGTGGGGGCCAGAGCAGGAGGATGTGGCTCTCAGTTCTCTGGGACGCCTACCCCCAAGGACCAGAAATTCTGGGATCTGGGAGTCTTCCGAGCTGGATAGGAATCCAACTCAAGAGGCTTCAAGCACAGAGGCAGCAGGAAGTTACAAAGTTGTGAGAAAAGGTAAAATAAATTGGAGTGTCCACTGGGGAGACAAACACCCAGCTTTGCTAGGGTAGAGGCACATCTTCCAAACAGCTTCATCCTTCCGCATCTGTACCCTGGGTGCTGTGTGAATAGACTTGGATTGGGTCCTGGGAGAAGGAGTCATATCGATACCATGCAAAAGGCTTTGGAGTCGGACAGCCAAGGTTCAAACCCCTGTCTTTGCCACTTCATATCTTTGTGACCTTAGACAAAATTCTGAATCATCTCTGAACTTCATTCTATAATGTATAAGGACGTTCCCTACTGCCTGGCACAAATCAACCGCCAGTACAAGTTTCAGTTAGTGTTCTTCACTGTCTCCCAGACCTAAGAAAAAGAGGTGCTTTTCTCAGGAGCCTCAGACCCAGAAAGACAAGGGCAGATGCTTGCAGCCCGTCACTCCAGATGGCAGCACAGAGGGGAAAGGTGGCAGCTGGGACTGGAGAGGCTGGGAAGACACTTGGGGATAGAGGGGTGTGGCAAGATGAATGAGGGTGGTAGGGAGGGCACCCCACATCAGGGAATGCCGTGAATGGCTTCCCTGGCTTACAGGGAGGCTCAGGACAGGTTTGTGTGGCCAGAGCAGTGAGCCCAAGGGAAGGAGATCCTGACTCTGGGAAGGGTGAGCTGAGGGGAGAGAGAAGGCTGTCTGAGGAAGGTAGCAGGAAAGGCAGAATGAATCCTGGAGCACTCGGGGCAGTGGGGGGCAGGAGGCAGGAATGTGACAGGGGCTTCCCATCCTCCCTTGGTGCTCCACTCTGCCTCCCCTTCCAGTAGCATTTTTCATTCCATCTGCCCAAGGTCTGCCCTCTCCTGGGTTTCTGGGAACTGACCTTCTTCCTTTCTCTCTCTTTCTCTCCCTCTCTCTCTTTCTGTCTCGGTGAATCGGTGGAAAGTTCTCCGCAGCTCCCTGGGATGTAATCATGTATGATCTTGTGTTCACTTTGTTCTTCCCTTTTTCTTTTTCTCCTCCCCCACCCCCACTTCTTTGTCTTTCTTGTTCCTCCTCTCGCTCCCTTCCCTTTCCTTGTCTTTCTTTCTCTCCTCTCCCTGGTGGTGGTGGTGTCGGTGCAGCTGAGGTGGCAGGCAGCAAGGTTGTCCCTGCACTACCAGAGAGTGGCCAGTCAGAGCCTGAGCCACCTGAAGTGGAAGGCGGAACAAAGGCTACGGGTAATAACCTTCTCCTTGGAGCCAGAGACAAGCCAGGACTGGAGTGGGGCGTGTGGGGCAGAGCTGGGTCTTGGGAGTCAGACCCCCACGTGCAGCCACACCCACACCCACAGCTCCCACAGCTGTCTGGCATGGGTGAGGAGTAGGGTGTGGGCCTAAACGCAGGGAGCAGACCGACCCTGTGCAATCAGTCTAGCCTCCAGCTTTAAGAAACCACCTATCAGGAGCTGTGCAGCTCTTTCTAGAGCAGCAGGGTTAAGCAACCTGTGTTCAGTTATGAGATGGGGTGGGGAAGCCAGGCCCGGTGCGCAGGGCCGTGTGTCCTTATCCTGCTGCCCTGAGCAGCCTCTCTCCCACTCCAGCTGCCACTCCAGTGTCACTGTGGAAGGAGGCTTACGTAGTGCTCAGGTTCCTCGGGGGGTTGAGGTGCCTGTGGAATATTGTGGTGTAGATGGCAGTTGGGGTGGGGGTGGTATAGAAGTTCATCACCTGAGCTCGAGTTGAGGCAGGGAGAAAGGGTGCTACGCCTGCTTTTCCAGAAGGGCCTAAAACTAGTCCAACATCTGTTTACCCTTCCCCTCAAGAAGTAGGAGCCACTCCTTGTTTCCCCACATGAAATACTGTAGCCCTGCCACTTCTTCCTTCACCACCCCCATTCAGCATCTCCCTGGCATGGGCCAGACTGAGCACAGTGCCATCTAGAAAGGCTCTCTGGAGCAGAGGGGCTTTAGGAGGCTGGTAGGCAGCGTGAGTGGGGCCAGCGTGCTCTGAGTTCCTCTACAGAGGGCTGCCTTGGCCCTGTTCTGCCAGGCGGCTGGGGGACACCAAGGGAGTGGGAGGATGACTTCGACTTCTCTGTTTGCCTCCTAATCTCTTTCTCTTGCCGTGGGACAGGGAACTGCTTTTATGTCAGCATGCCAGCAGGACCCCTGGACTCAAGCACTGACCCTTCAGGGGTACCCATGAGCCCCTCCCAGCCTGACAGCCTCCCTGCCTGGCAGACAGAGCCTCGGCCGCAGCCACGGTGGGGCAGTGGAGATCAAAGACGCCCCAGCCGCTCTCCCCCCAGCCTGGTCCTCAGGGACGTGGGCATGATCTTCCGTACCATCGAGCAGCTCACTCTCAAGCTCAACAGGCTCAAGGTGAGGGAAACAGGGCTTGGGTCCCTGGAGGCCTTCAGTCCATCAGCCCAAGACCATTCATTCCCTGTGAGTGAGGTGTGTGTCTTCAGGGGAGCCTTAGCTCCTGTCCTGGCCCGGGGCTCTTGCTGCAGCCCACCCAGCTACCCTGAAATCACAGCTCCATCCCTAGAGGCCAACACAGATCAGAGAGTGTGACCCGTTCCCCCAGGGGCCTTAGGAATAGGAAGACTTGAGCAGACATTCCCCCTACGACTCTTCCAGGACATGGAGCTGGCCCACAGAGAGCTGCTCAAGTCCCTTGGGGGAGAGTTGTCAGGTGGCACCACGCCTGTAGGCAGTTTCCACGTGGAGGCGGCTAGATGGACGGACAACTCCCTCTCGCCTCCAGCTAAGGAACCCCTGGCCTCTGACTCCAGGAACAGCCATGAACTGGGGCCCTGCCCTGAGGATGGTGAGTGAAGCCAGTTCCCACTTTGTACTTGCCATGGGGAAGTCCACCAACTCAAGAGGAAATGTCACCAAACTGTGAGACATGGTGGTTCTGAGGGTCTTGGTTCCCTTTGAGTGTAACTGATTCATTCCCTCAGCTTCAGAAAGGGATCTTTTTAGTGAAGCCCTACAGAAGCTCTCCTACAAATGGGAAACTTAGAATTGAACTCTTTTTCCTTGTGCTGTGGAGGTAAGGAGCCACGTGGAGCCTGGTCTTATATCTAAGACTTATTAGGTGGTTCAGAACCATATTAGGTGCCGGGAGGCCGAGGCGGGAGGGTTGCTTGAGCTCAGGAGTTTGAGACCAGCCTGAGCAAGAGTGAGACCCCATCTCTACTAAAAATAGAAAAAATTAGCTGGGCATGGTGGCACACATATATAGTCCCAGCTACATGAGAGGGTGAGGCAGGAACATCGCTTGAGCCCAGGAGTTTGAGGTTGCAGTGAGTTATGATGACGCCACTGCACTCTAGCCCGGGTGACAGAACAAGACTGTATCAAAAAAAAAAAAAAAAAGCCATATTGGGTGGGCCAGGGACATACCTACGTTCTAACTCAGAAAGACAAAGCACTTACCTACTTGATCTAGGGGTTTAGAGGGCTGACAGAACAAAAGTGGGGTTCAGGAGACAGCCTTTTTCAGGCCCCATGAGAAAGTAGAGTTTCTAGAAGATGAGGGTGCTTTGTCACAGATGGATGGTGCTCAAGGAGCTGCTCTCATGAGCCTGAGGATTTTGTAGACAAAAATATGCAGAAAGGGGTCATCTCGGGCCTGGCCAGTTTCTCACCGTCGTCATCCTCCCACAGGCTCTGACACCCCTCTGGAAGACAGCACAGCAGACACGTCCTCATCACCAGGGCTGTAACCATCCAAACCACAAAGTCCTCTGCATCCCCACTCCTTCAAGGACTGGCCTGAGACCAGGGTGCAGGGTGGGGAGACCCCAAACCTCCTCCGCATGGAAGAAGCAGTTGGGGAAACTGGGATCCAGCCGAGGCCTAGGAGGGAGACCCGCATGTTGCTTGGTCTGCTCAGATCGGAGTCAAGTGTCAGTGTCTTTTTCCCTCCCTCTATTCAACCCTCCAAGGCCTTGCATCCCCTGAGCATGCTGACTGCATCTGAAAGGCCTGCCCCTGGCCCCACATACACATGCAGGCGTGTACACCTGTACGTGCAGCACCTCAGACGTACAAGTGAAAGGAGGAGGCTTCTGTGTAAATGCACTTTCTTCCTCCCCCATTTCTCTACAGGACCCCAGGCAGAGGTGGGTGCCTCTCCTTCTCTTTGTCACTTTGGTTTCCTATAAATATGTATGTATTGTATGTGCATCTTTGCTGTTGTAAATAACTTTGACCCTTTTTCTGTCCCTGTTCCTGGAGTGCTGGAGATGTCCTAGTTAACAGCCCAGCTCCAGGATCAGGGAGCCAGACCTGAGTCCCTGTCCCCTGTGGCGGGAAGGTATCCCGGCTTCCAGCCCTACCTAGCTCTAGAGCCATCCTCTGCAGATTGGTGCTGAGCTACTCCCTCCCTCCCAGGACTTCTCATCTTCACAAGATGGGGACTCCTGGGGAATCTCTTAGCCCACCTGTGTCCGCCCTTCCCTGCCCTGTCCCCGTAGAGAACCAGCGTAGCAGGTACGGCGCTGAAAACTGGGCCCCAGCAGGTGGGGATATGGGATCTGAATGCTGGAGTCCCTGAACTCACCCAGGACCATCCCCAGGGCCACTGCAGCATTGGCCCTGTTGTCACCATGTCCTCACCCCACTCCCCCGGTGAACAGAATATACACACTGTGCTAGGTGTATATATACATATATATATATGAATATATATATAATATATAAAATACAGATATGGAAATGACTGTTTTGCTGTTAAGATAATGTATACTCTTTTATTTTCTTCCTTTCATGGTTAAGATTTTTTTTTTAAGAAAAGTTAAATATTCTTCAACTGTGGTGGTGTATGTGTGATTCTTGGAACCACTGTGATAAAAGATGTCGTGGTTGTTCCCTGTAAGACCAGTTAGGATTGGCTATTGGGATATAGCAACCCCCAGACCCAGGTCTTGCTGTGTTCTCTCCCAAGGCTTCAGATGTGCGCTCACTGAACTAGGTGGCTGGGCACATGAAGTTATGTAGCCCCACGGAGAAGACGCGAGAAGACACTGAACTCACTGTCCACCCACATGCACATATATGTGCAAAAGAGCAGTGGACCCAGAACAAAACCTCTCGTGAGCTGCCCTCAGTGAGCGTCAGGACTTAAAGGCAAAACCTAAAGGGCAGGATCGTCTCAGGCCTGGCCAGTCACTCACTGTCCCTCCACATCCTCCTGCAGATCAGCCCATCCCAGGACTGTACCCATCCATACCACCTCTGTCTCTTGGCCTTCAGTGGTGTGGGACTAAGCTACAAATTCTCTTTCAGCCCCAAATATCTAATATTCTCACTCCTCCTGTCATGATACTAGGCTCTTCCCTCATGAGTCTATTGGGCGTCAGGATTGGCACCGGCATCACTTGTGATGGAGGGTAGGGGTAAGCACCAGGGTCACCGAAGCTTTAGAGAACGTGGGCAGGGAGCACTGTGTTGTGTGTTGGGAATTCAAAGAAACGACGGACTTCCCCTGGAGAAGCTCAGCAGCCAGCTGCAGAGAGGCGGCCGAGGCAGGCAGACCATGAGGAGGCAGATGGGAGGCCCGTGAGGGCAGCAGAGCCACACACACAGTAGCACAGGCAGGACACGGGAGTGCCGTGGAAAGGAATGAGGGAGGCAGGGGCTAGGGAACGTGGACCAGGTTAGATCTGCTCAAGGTGAGGACTGGTCCCTGTTGATGTGCACCTTGTCTGGAAGCGCCCTGTAGGCTGGAAGTAGCTCCCCAGAAGCCAGTCCTGTGCTCTCTGGGCACTGCCAGCTCACCTCAGTGGAGGCAGCACTGTCACGTGATTGGCTATCTCTGGTTTCACATTGCCAACTTCTGCAGGCAGTGTCATTACGGTTCAGGTTTAATGCTTGGCCTTTTCTAGGTAGACGCCTGCCAAGCCTTTGTGCTCTTTCTTAAGTGGGTCCTCACCTCCCCTCCACACCAGTCAAACACCACATAGGGAGAAGCAGAATTTGAGGGAAGGGGGAACAGGGAATTGAGCCTGTGCTCAATTCCTCTGCCCTACATACTCCTCCTACCTCCTCTCCCACAGTTTGTGCGTGTCAGTTATAATCCCAATCCAAGCCTTTCTGAATGCAAACCTTGGCATAGCACATATCCCGTAGGGAACTCAGACTCCTGCTAAGCAAGAACTAGCCCTCAGGAGGCAGAAAAGCAATGCCCCTGGCTAGCTGATGCCAGAGGGGCTGAGATCATCCCCAGCAGAACTGTAAAGAGATTCAGACCATCACTTCTCTGCCATTTCTGGCCCATATAACACGAACAGACTCAGAGTCCAAATGTTCCAAGTACTGGAAGAGAGTTTTCAGACAACCTCAAGGAAAAGTATAGCAGTAGACTGTTATTAGTCTGACCTCCCCAGGGAGGTCAGCCCACAGGGACAGTTTTTGTGACTCAGTGTCAGGGAAGCAGATGGGGGGGTGTCTAGGTGGAGACAGCCATGGCCTCCTCCTCCCTGAGCTTGGCCTTGATGGGGTCCCTTGGCAGCATCAGCTCCTGGATCATGGCATACGCAAGACATTGCGGGGCGAAGCAGTTTTTCTGAAAGAGGAAAAGGCAGGCTGACAGCTGACTGGGAAGACTAGTCCCGTTAGGAATAAAAAAAAAAACATTCTAGGGCAGAGTGGGTCAGAGGCTGGGGACATGGACAAAAGGCAGAGTGATTAAGACTGCTGATCTTGCAAGAGGAATGGAGGTTATGTTATCATAAAAAGAATCAGGAAAACTACAGACCTTCCTTGGAAACAGGGAGACAGAAGTTGCCTACAGCAGCAGCGGGAGCAGAAAATAATGATGGAGACTCACCGCCAGGGACAGCCACAGCAGCCCCACTGGGCCCTTGGATGCACTCTTGGCCTTGGAGAACTTCACCTGGTACTGCACTGCAGCGAGAAAGCCCTCCAGCCCCATCTCTGTGATGCTATTTCCTGGTGGAAGACGCAGACGGGGTGGCCTCTTACACCACCAGCCTTATCACATCTGACACCTCCCCGGACACCCTCAGCAGGCTGGCTCCTCCAGCCCCCCACCCAAACCCACTGGTCCAGGACCACCTTCCTTTACTCCTCTGACCCCTCCCTCATCTGACTGCCCCTCACACTTTGCATCCTCCACCCACCCACCATCTTTCTAACCCCTCATGCCTCTGATCGCCTGTCCTCAGCACTTGCCCTCACCCCCAGGCCCCATGCTAGAGGGGTTCTGACAGCATGGCGCCCAATGATGGGAGGACCAGGTCTCCATGGGCACCCTCATGGCAGGATGGGGCCCAGGTAGCCTTGTGGTAGGAGAGCAGGGGAGGCAGGCAGACATACGGACGAGGTTGAGGTGCAAAAGGACCTTGTTTCCAGGCATGAAAACTTTCCCATCTCGGTGCTCCACAGGCTCCAGGAGAGGGTTGACCACCTCAGTAGCTTCAGCAACCAGCTGCTAAAGCAGAACACTAATTGCAGCAGAGGAGAGGGGAGCTGATCAACAGGCCATGCATTCATTCAACATACATGTTTTGAGTGCCGACTATAGTCCAGGCTTTGTCCTAGGTGCTGGGGATACAAAGATAAATAAGCCTGTATCCTCAGGAAGCTCCTTCGTGTGGGGGAGCCAGAGAGTGAAAGTACAGTGTGACACCTGAGAGGAGGCTGCTCAGAGTACTCTGGGAGCACAGAGGAGCGACGTGTAGCCCAGTCTGGGGAGCCAGAAACAGTCTCTAGGCAGAGGTGGCCTGTGAGCTGAAATGTGAACGCGCATGGACGTTAGCAGATGAAGGTGAGGGGGAAAGTGGGCAAAGAAAGCGGCAAGTGCAAAGGGTCTGGAAGCGTGGGACAGCATGTTGCATTCATGCCTAAGTGTGTCCCAGCACCTAGGGCATTGGGAATGGATTGGAGAAAGGTGACACTGAAGACAAGGTGAAAAGAAATTGCCATCATGCTAGTGAGAAATAGCCTAATCAAGACAGGCAGAAACAAAAATGAGAATTGAAAGGCAACCACCCCCCACCATGGGAACTTTCTCTTTTGTAAGATCTTGAGTGCCAGAGAAGATTCCTGGGGCTGGGGGGTGGGGGGTCCATCTGATGGAGGAAACAAAATATAAGGACCGACACAGGCTCTTAGGCAGCTGACAACTGGAGGGGTGTGGCATGATGGAGGTAACTCAGGGAGATCTCTGAAATAAGGAGCAAGTTGGTCCAAGTTGGAAGGGGAAAGGAAGGACCCAGGGGCAAAGGAGAAAGGGCTTGAAGAAGGCACCATGACTATGAAAATGCCCTGCCTGCCTTGGGGAGCGGCTGATGGGCAAAAGAGAACATACTTTGTTCCTGTGCAAGTGTAAGAGCAAATGATGGGGGTGCTGATGATGAGCTGATGGCCTCTGGGGACGCAGCCTGAGTTGAGACAGTGGATCCAAATGTGGGCCACTAGTAGACAAGGAGCACAGTAGAGGGGCCTGCCCAAGTCCGAATGGCGTGGGCGGAGGATAGGGGGCACTGGGCCCCATTATTGTCACCGCAAGCCTGGGTGGGATGGGAGGGGGTTTCAAGTGTGGTTGTGACAGGAATGGAGGATAACATTTGAAGGTGAGTGGCTGCTGCCACAGTACAGGGCTGGAGACCTCAGTCCAGGGGAACTGGGTTGAGAGCTCCTGGGCAAGCCTGGAATCCCAGCGATGTGCCCCCCACCTCCACTTCTCTGGGCAGCTTACCTCAGACTCCAGGAGAATGCTGCGCTTCTCTTTGTTCCCAGTCTTGGTCCCCTTTCCCTTGGTTGGCTTCTGCTCAGGGATGGTTACCTCTAGGGCCAGAAGACCAGAATGCACAGTGCACACTTCTGCTACCACTCAGGCTCCCCAGAAAGAGCAGGCCAGGGAGGCAAAGAGACTCCCAGACTGAGAGCTCTGAGTTTGGGTGTAATAGAAATGCCGCGGATGGGGGGCAGCTAAGCCGGAGTGTTCCTTGTCTGAGAACAGGGCCACAAGGATCCAGCCCCAAGAAAGGGGATGCGGAGAGTGGCGGGTCAGGATGTCTGGGCTGGGTAGGGCTTTCCACATCAGCTCGCTGTGAGAAGGAAGTAAGACCCAGAGGGATATGGCAAGACTAACTCCGGGCAGGCACATCCAGGCCCAAAGCAGCCTCCTGCATCCTGCCTCTTCCTCTCTCCACACGGAAAGGTGCCAGCAGAGGGGTGCCAACACTTACTCCCCTTGCCTGCCTTTGTGGTGTCTTCTTTCTTAGGGGCTCCTTGTGTGGGCGATGGCCCAGACCCTGATTTCTCCTCTTTCTTGACCATTTCCTGTGGGGGATGTGAGAAGAGAGATGAAAGTCCTCCCTCCCTAGGGACCAGGGAGCAGGTGTGGGAAAGGGTGGGGGTTAAGACCCTCCGGGCCGCCTCCTCTCCACCGCCATCTGCACACCACGGAAGCTCCTGCTCCATCCGCCCAGTGCCCAGGGCTCTTCCTACAGCACACATACCCCCGGTTTGTCCTTTTTCTTGCCCAGGCCCTTAGGCGTTTTCATCGCCTGCATCTTGTCCATCTTGTCCGCCAACACCATACTGCTGATCCCCATCACCTGGCTCTTCTCACGTTCCGCTTTCGAGTCCCCATGTCGAGAGGAAGAGGGCTGTGCTCACAAACGGGGAGGGAATGAAGGAGGAAGCCAGGGCCCTGTCCTCCATGGGGGCTTGGGGGCAGCAGCACCCATGCCTGGGTAGCAGTCGGGCTGACAGCACCCTCCCAACCCACTGCCCTACCTAAACACTAAGATAGTCTGCATGGGCTCCTCTGTGGGGGTCGCTGTTGGGAAGAAACAGTAGAGAGAGCAGGGTGGGGATGAACAGGGGGTGGAATGGGGGCCTCAGACTCCCATATTGGAGGAAAAATAGTCGCTAACTCTTAATGAGCTAAGTGCGAAGCACTATTCTAAATGCATTACATGAATTAAGTCACTTAAACCTCTCAACAATCCTTTGACGTAGGTATAATTATCCCCATTGACAGATGAGGAAACTGAGGCACAAAGGGAGCGGTTAAATAACATGCCCAAGGTCACAAGCTGGTATATGGATGAGGCAGATTCCAAGTCCAGGTGGCCTAAATCTGGTGTCTTTTCTCCTAAGCAATACACTACTGCCCACAGGGTGGTTCTGCAGTTAGAGCCCAACCTGCGGGAGGCTTGCCAAACGTTTGTTAGATCTGCACCAAAAGTCAGAGAGGAAGACGGTCGCGACCGAGGGAAGGAGGATGGCGATTAGACGGCATGGCCACTTTGCTGAAAAGCAGCCGACCTGGGAAGCAAGCTCTGGGACTGGGAGTAGGTAGGGGCGGGTGTCTCCTCACCGATCGCAGTCGCTCCTGCGTCCCCCTCTCCAGCAGGAGGCGCCGGCGCTCCACCACCTCGGTGTGCGTCAGCGGGAAGGGGCGCAGGACCTGGGGTGAGGCCCGCACCTCGCCGTCAGACGCCGGGAGGGACCGGGTCGGCTCCCCAGCCCTGCCCAGTCGGCACACCCACCTCGGCCAGCTTCAGGGCGCCCTGGTCCTGAATGCGGTTGTGGGCCAGGGACAGCCAGAGCAGGGAACGGTTCAGCCGCAAGCCCTGAGGAGGCGGGGAGGGGGCGCGTGAGCGGGCCGGGCCTAGCCGCCCCTGTCCCTCCCCGCCGCGCACGCACGTCCGCAATGTAGCCGGCGCCCTTGTCCCCGATGTGGTTGAAGCCCAGGTTGAGCGAGACAAGGGTCCGGTTGCAACTGTGCAGCGTGGACAGCGCCTGGCCCAGGAGCTTCGCCCCGTGGTCATTGATGTTGTTGTTCCGCAGAGACAAATGCGCGATCCTGGGGCAGCGGGAGAGAGAACCAGGGTCATGGGAAGTACAGGTACGGGGCGATCGCCGGAAGCTGGGAGACCTGGGGGCCCTGAGAGGGGGATCTGGTCTGAGGGTGTAGAGGCAGGCATCGAGGGCCCCTGCAGAGATGCTAGAGGAACAAGGAAGGGTGAGGACTAAAGATGGCTTGGGTTGGGGGATGGGCCCGGTGAAGAGGGATGAGGAAAAGGAGTCTCACGTGTCCAGTGCCATGAACTTGTGATATGACTGCTCTGGCAGTGGGTTCCCCTCCAGAGACACCTTCCTGAGGGTGGAGGAGATCTGAGAACCAGGAGGTACCACTGAGGCCCGATAAGGGAAGGGGACAGAGAGAAGTGGGGAGCAGCTGGGAAACAAAGGATGGCCCCCCTATAGGAAATATATGTGACAATTTCCCAGACTAAAAATCCAGATGTGTGGCCATGTGAAAGGGCCACTTCCCAAGTCAATGAGGGACCGGTGGTAAGGTGGCCTCTAACACGGCCTTCAATGATCCCCACCTGTTGGTATTCATGCCCTTGGGTAACCCCCTCCATTTGAGTGTAGGCTACGCCTAGTCACTCACTTCGGGAGGTGGGGGCGCAGAAGACAGGGTCTCGCTCTGTTGCTTGGGCTAGCGTGCAGTGGCATCATCCTAGACTTCTGGGCTCAAGCGGTCCTCCTGCCTCAGCCTCCCAAGTAGATGGGACTACAGGTGTGCACCACTACACCTGGCTATTTTTTTATATATATATATGTATTGTAGAGATGTGGTTTCTACGTTGCTCAGGCTGGTCTTAAACTCCTGGCCTCAAGCAATCCACCTGCCTCGGCCTCCCACAGTATTAGGATTACGGGTGTGAGCCACTGTGCCCAGCTGTGACTCACTTCTAATGAACAGAATATAGCAAAAGTGATGGGATGTCACTTTCATGTTTAGGCTACAAAGACTGTGGCTTCCATCTGGGTGCTCTCTGGCACTTTCTCAGATGACCAGCTGCCATGGTGTAAGGACACTCAGCCAGCCTGTGGAGAAGCCCAGGGTCAGCCATACTAAGCAGACCTGTTGTACCAGCTGATCCCTGAGATGACAGCAGCAGCCCCAAAGGTCGGGCTCTTTGGGCTCTGGTGTGGGCAGAAAAAGGGAACCCAGCTTCTTGTCTAATAGGAACTTCATGATCCAATAGACATGGCATGCTTGTCTTTCCACAGGGATGCCAGCCCAGGCCCACAGGAGCTGGGACTTGCCACTTCGGTTCTTAAACTGCTCTCTGACCACCCACCCAGCCAGGCTGCCCAGGCACTGGGGCCTCCCCCCTCTGCTGACCTGAGCGTGGATGAGCAGAGAGGCAGGAGGGCGACGAAGGTGGTCAGGGTCTTATCAGTCAGCCCCACCTTCCACAAGCTGGCATTGCGGGGGGAGTGCAAAACGCAGAGCTGGAGTGTCCTCTACTGGAAATGCGCCTCCACACTGTCCTCCCCAGCTGCGCCCCACCTCCCCACAGTCCCCAGGGTCCTCGGTGCCCCTTCTGTTCTCTCCCAAGCCACCAGGAGCCCCATCCCCCACGCTGGCCTTCCGCCCCCGCCCCCGTGCCCCTCACTTGATGGCCTGTAGCTGGCTGAGGGAGGGCAGACATTTAGAGAAGATACCCAGAATCCGATCCTCCACCTTCCAACCTGCAGCCAGACAGGAGGGAGAGAAGGAAGCCCTCAGGCCTGGCAAGGGCGGGCGAGCGGCAGGGTGCCGGGGCAGGGTGCCACAGAGCAGGGCTCACCGCGGATGTAGATTTCCTTCACCGACCTGTTGTCCTCCTGCTCCAGCTCCACCTGGATGGTGGGCCGGAAGAACACGTATTTGCTCTCCAGGCTGTTGAGGCTGCAGGACCCCGACAGCCGCTGATCGTCTGGAAGGCAGGGGTGAGAAGGGAGGGGACAGAGCCCCCGCCCCGGGCCCCAGGTGGGATCGGAGTACACCGCAAGCGTGGGCGCTGTTTCTGGGGCCAGGCCCGCCTCTGCTTGGGTTTGGAAAGGAAGACAGAAGACCCCCACCTCCCCACAGGCCCTGCCGAATCCCTCCCCCTCACTCACACACACACTGGCCTGCGTCCCCGCCATTCGGCCCACCTTGCGAAGGGAGGCTGAGGATGACGAGGTGGCCCTGGCAGGCACCGCGGGGCCCCACTGTCACTCACCTAGGGCGGGCTTTTCTGACATGGAGGCGGAGGGGACGAAGGTCGGGTGGGGGCGGGGCCTGGTGACAACTTTGGGGAAGTCCGTGTAGCCCGACCGCGTGCAGAGCTCGGCGAAGTCGGTCTCGAGGACCCCGGTGCACTGGTACTCCTCTGCGGGGCGGCAGGAGGGTGAGGGGCGGCCGCACCTCGCCAGGGGTTTGAGCCCACAGCCGCCATGAGAGGGCGCTAGAGACCGCAGCCCCCACCCCCACCCCCACTCGAAGACGGCCGTCTTCTCGGCCGTTTAAAAATGTCAAATGCGATGTAAAGACTGACGCTGAAAACACTGAGAGGAAACAGTGGCAAAGCAAGAGCTGGGAGAAAGGGGACGCCTCTTTTATGTGCTGCCTGCCAGCCCACGCCAGGGGTCAAGATCGCTTCCACAGCGGCTCTCCGACTCCCCGGCGGAGCCTCTGCCCTCCGCAGGGTGTCCCCAGGCCAGCCTCCTCCCCTGTCCTCCTTCCCTGCTGGGACTGCTCAGGGTCCCTGAGGGAAAGCAGCTCAGGCCTGATGTGAGTTCCTCTCCACTCCCACCCTCGCCCCTCCACATACACCCAAGTCCAGCAGGGCGGCAGACTTTCATTTCTTTAACAAGCAGGTATATAGCCATTCCTAGTGACCAGCGCTATTTTCAATGCTTTAGAAATATTAACTCATGGCCAGGCGCGGTGGCTCAAGCCTGTAATCCTAGCACTCTGGGAGGCCGAGGTGGGAGGATCGCTCAAGGTCAGAAGTTCAAGACCAGCCTGAGCAAGAGTGAGACCCCTGTCTCTACTAAAAATAGAAAGAAATTAGGCGGACAACTAAAAATGTCTACACAGAAAAAATTAGCCGGGCATGGTGGCACATGCCTGTAGTCCCAGCTACTCGGGAGGCTGAGGCAGAAGGATCACTTGAGCCCAGAAGTTTGAGGTTGCTGTGAGCTAGGATGACGCACTGAGCAGGTAAGAGAAGGCACAGGGAGGGGGATAACCCCCTTGCATGGCTGGCTCCTGAACACCTCCTGGCCTTCCCCGACTGTTCCCTCTGTTGGGAGAGCCCCTCACCCTTCCTGCTGCACTCACCCCTCCCTTTCTCAGAGATTTTTAAACTTTAACACCCTTAAGAATCACCTGGAAAGCCTGTTAAATCAATGTCCTGGGCCTCATCCCCAGAGATTCTGATTCTGTAAGCTGGGTGGGGCCCATGAATTTGCATTTCTAACAAGTTCATAGATGATGCCAAAGCTCTGGTCCAAGGACAGCATCTTGAGAAGCACTGCTCTAGATGAGCGCTGTCCCACAGAAGTTTATGCGATGGTGGAAATGGACTCTGTGTGCACTAGATAGTAGTTCCCCCTGCAACATCCCACCCCCACAAGGGTCCCGTCGGAGCTTCTTGAGAAACAGAAGCCATCAGATGGGATTTCCTCTAAACCTATACACCTTCCTACATCAGCCATTACTCTCTACCCAATATTTGTCCTGCCACAGTACACAGTGGCACCTGCTAAAGCCACCATGACCTCCATGTTGCCCTACGCAGGTTCCCTGTGCAGTCTTCACTCTTTCTCTCCTACCTCTTTGTTGAGGCTGCTCAGACTTCCCTGCCAGCTCCTCCTCCTCTACCACCTCTAAGGGGCTGGGTCCTGAGCCCTCTTTTCTCTAGTTACACTCCCTCCTTGCTTAGAGGATCTCTTTCATTCCCAGGGCTTAACTATGTCAGAACAGCAACAGCTCTCAAAGTCATATCTCCACCCCTAAGCTCTCTTCAGCATTCCAGACCCAGGTGTCCAAGCTGCCCAGCTGGCATCGCCCCCTGGAGGTCCTCCTTTACATGCCCCTCCTTCAGGCTTTCCTATCTCCATGAACAGCACCTGAACCCACCCAGCGCCCAGTCCAGAAACCTGAGAAGCATTCTTGCTATGTCCCTCACTCCCGCCCTGTCCAGTCCTTCACCAACTTTTATTAATTCTGCCTCCAAAATGTTTCTCCAAGGAGTCTAACCCATGCACCCCTCTCCACCCTCACTGCTCTATCCCAGCTACCACTGTCTCCGGACTAGACTGTTGAAATCTCTCTGCCTCCATTCTCTCCCCCTTCCACTCCATTTTCCATACAGCAGCCATAATTGTGTGTGTGTGTGTGTGTGTGTGTGTGTGTGCGTGCACGTGCGTATAGGTATGAACGGGATCCCCCAACCCCGCCGCCAGCGTACCAGGGTTTTTGGGCTCCTCCTCGCCTACAGGCGGCAGGGCTGTCGCTGGCTTCTCCTTGGCTGCGCGCTCTCCCTTTTTGGTCACCGCGCCTGACGACTTCTGAGCCCCTGGACGCGGGGCCCTGGGTGAGGCCCCCGGCGCGCTCGACTCGCTGGACATGCTGGTGCTGTCCGCGGCGCCTCTGGGACCCTCGTGGGGGCGGGATGGAAGGACCAGACTCTGCGGGGCCCACCAGGGGTGGCTGAATCAGGGGTCTCTATTCTGCGTCTACCGACCAG
The DNA here is from genome assembly GCF_020740605.2 of Lemur catta. NCBI lineage: Eukaryota > Metazoa > Chordata > Mammalia > Primates > Lemuridae > Lemur > Lemur catta. The sequence goes on along the minus strand of NC_059130.1, from coordinate 30,110,894 downwards.
ATCCCACCAGCGTACGCGTCCCTCTCCAAGACAACCGCGCGCGGTGGGCGGGACCGCGGGAAAGGGGCAACAGCAGAGCGCACGCGGGGCCGACAGGGGGCGTCGCAGGGCCGGAGCAGGGCGTGGGGAGGAGCCAGCCAGGCCTGGGCGGGGGGCGGGGCTAGAGCAGGGAGAAGGGCGGGGCCATGGCGGGGGCGGGGCTAGGGCGGCCCTTGGGCACAGGGACAGGTGAGCCCTGGGGGGCCAGTGTGCGCTAAAGGAGGTGGGCTAGGGCGGCCCAGGACCTGAGCCAGGCCATGGCGGAGAGCAACGAGTGAATCCCAGAGGGGCTGAGAGAGGAGGGGTCGGGGATAGGGCGAGCGGGGCAATCCAAAGTCACCCCAGAATTGAACCAGGGAGAGCGCGGCGGGCTGAGCATGGTAGGGATCGCGGCAGTTGGAGGACATTAGGAAGGGAGAGTCCAGGTGGGGGGTAGGTCCACTCCCCAGGGCACACCCACCTATCCTGGAAAGAGAGAGCACCTGGCGGAAGGGGCCTACAGAGACGCCCCCAGTTGGAGTGGTGCTAGGTTCTATTCTCAACCCCACCTATTTAGTTTTCTGGAGTTCTGTGGACTCAGTTAATATGTTAACTAGTTGATTAGGTGAGTCACACTCATACAAATCTAGGATTCAAAGTCATCACCTGACTACTACTCTAGACCAGGACAGTTTTGCCCTGCTGGGCTTCATTTGGGCAAAGGCACACCTCCGAGATGTTGCCGTTGGGTTCCAGATCACAGCAATAAAGTGAATATCGCCAGAAAATGAGTCACAACATTTTGGGGTTTTCCAGTGCGTATAAAAGTTATGCTTACACTATATTGTAGTCTATTAAGTGAGCAATAGTATTATGTATTTTAAAAAGTACATACCTTAATTTAAAAATACTTTATTGCTAAAAATGCTAATGATCATTTGAGCCTTTATCAAGTCATAATCGTTTTGCTGGTGGAGGGTCTTGCCTCGATTTTGACAGCTGCTGACTGATCAGGGCGGCTGCTGAAGATTGGGGTGGCTGTAGCAATTTCTTAAAATAAAACAACAATGAAGTTTGCATATCGATTGACTCTTCCTTTCATGGAAGATTTCCCTGTAGTATACGGTACAATTTGATAACATTTTACCCACACTAGAACTTCTTTCAAAATTGGAGACAATTCTCTCAAACCCTGCCACTGCTTTATCAACTGTTTATATTCTAAATCCCTTCTTGTCATTTCAACAGCCTTCACAGTATCTTCACCAGGAGTAGATTCCATCTCAAGAAACCACTTTCTTTGCTCATCCCATAAGAAGCAACTCCTCATCCATTCAAGTTTTATCATGAGATTGCAGCAATTCAATCACATCTTCGGGCTCCATTTTTAATTCTAGTTTTCTTGCTATTTCACCACATCTGTAGTTACTTCCTCCACTGAAGTCCTGAACCTCTCAAAGTCATCCATGAGGGTTGGAATCAACTTCTCCCAAACACCTATTAATGTGGATATATTGACCTCCAATGAATCAAAAATATTCTAAATGGTAAATTTAGACATCTAAATGGTAAATTCTTTCCAGGTTTTCAAGCTACTTGGCCCACATCCATCAGAGGAATCACAACCTACGGCAGCTATAGCCTTACAAAATGTATTTCTTAAATAAAAAGACTTGAAAGTTGAAATTACTCCTTGATCCATGGGCTTTGGAATAGGTGTTGTGATAGCAGGCATGAAAACGACATTGATCTTGTACATGTCCATTAGAGCCCTTGGACGACCAGGTGCATCGTCAATGAGCAGTAACATTTTAGAAGAAATCTTTTTTTCTGAACAAGAGGTCTCAATAATGGGCTTAAAATATTCAGTAAACCATGCTGTAAACAGATGTGCTGTCATCCAGGTCTTGGTGTTCTATTTACAGAGCACAGACAGAGTAGATTTAGCAAAATTCTTAAGGGCCCTAGGATTTGGGGAATGGTAAATGAGCACTGACTTCAACTTAAAGTCACCAGCTGCATTAGCCTCTAACAAGAGAGTCTGCCCATCCTTTGAAGCCAGACATTGACTTCTCCTCTCTACCTATGGCAGTCCTAGATAGCTTCTTCTTCCAATATAGGCTGTTTTGTCTACACTGAAAATCTATTGTTTAATATAGCTACCTTCATCAAGTATCCTAGCTAGATCTTCTGGATAACTTAGCTAAGACTTGAAAGTCAGAAATTACTCCTTGATCCATGGACAGTGGAATGGATGTTGTGTTAGCAGGCATGAAAATAACACTAATCTCCTTGTCCATCACCATCAGAGCTCTTGGGTGACCTTAAACCTTAAGTTCTTTCCTTCCTCATGAACCTCATGAACCTATTCTTTCCTTAACCTCATGAAGAAACTTTAAATCTCATGAACGAACCTCTGCTAGCTTAGAACTTCTCCTCTGCTTCCTCACCTCTCTCAGCCTTCATAGAATTGAAGAGAATTAGGGTCTTGGTCTAGATTAGGTTTTGGCTTTTAATGGAATGTCATGGCTGTTTTGATCTTCTATCCAGACCACTAGAACTTTCTCCATATCAGCAATAAGGCTGTTTTGCTTTCTTATCATTCTTGCATTCACTGGAGTAGCACCTTTAATTTCCTTTAAGAACTTTTCCTTTGCATTTACAACTTGGCTAACTGGTGGGAGAGGCCTAGCTTTCAACCTGTCTTGGCTTAATCATTTCTAGCTTTTGATTTAAACTGAGAGACATGTGACTCTTCCTTTCACTTGAACACCTGGAGGCCATTGTAGGTTTATCGATTGGACTAATTTCAATATTGTTGTGCTTCAGGAAATAGGGAGGCCCAAGGAGAGGGAGAGATAAGGGGGAACACCTGGTCGGTGGAGCAGCCAGAACACACACGACATTTATTGATTAAGCTTGCTGTGTTATATGGGCACGATTCATGGCTCCCAAAACAATTACAATAGTAATATCAAAGATCATTGATCACAGATCACCGTAACAGATATAATAATATTGAAAAAGTTTGAAATATTGCAAGAATTACCAAAATGTGACACACAGACAAGTGAGCACATGCTATTGGGAAAATGATGCCAATGGGCTTGCTCGGAGCAGTGTTGCCACAAAACCTTCAATTTCTAAAAAGAATGCAATATCTGCAAAGCACAATGGGGTGCAATAAAGCAAAGCACAATAAAACAAGGTGTGCCTATACACCTTCTCCTGTCATCCTTCCTGCCTCCAGCCTCTGCACCTCACTTAGCTCCATCCCCGCCCCACCCCTGCCGCTTCCACCTTCCCACCTTTGAGCCTCTGTATTGTCCACCTGTGGAAATGCCACCCTTTGGGAAAGCCTCCAGCCTCTTAACTCCCACAGGGCACAGTGTGACCATCTCTTTTAGCACTTACCACAGTGTAACTGGTACTTTAATTCACTCAGCCACTTAGCCTTTGGGGGAGCATTTATTGAGTGCCTACTATGTGTCAGAGGGAGCCAATATTGACATAAACATAGGAGTCCTGCCTTCAGGGAGCTTACAGCCTAGTGGGGGAGGCAGAGAGCAACCAAATAATCACATAAACAAGTAACAAACATTAGAGAGGTGCCTGGCACCCTGTAGGCCTTCTGCAGGTACCTGGTGGCTGAACACAGCTGCGATGAGCACTGTGAAAGAGGTATGCAGGTGGGCGCTCCCTGAGGAGGACATGTGAAGGACAAGCTGGTGTCCACAGGTGAGTGGGGAAGGAAGAGCACTCTAGCTGTGCAAGTCCCTGTGGTAGGAGGCAGCGTGGCAGACAGGACCTGGAGGCCAGTGCGATTAAAGCGTGCACGCGCACACACACACACACACACACACACACACACACACACACACAGCTCTCAGCTCAGGCATGCACAGAGAAAGTACCCAATACACATTTTTGAAATCAATCTGAGATCAGAGTTATCCGGCAACGTCCAACCCACCAGTTTATGTACACAGGGCCCTGGAGCCCTTGGGGAGCAGCGGGTTGGGAGAAGGGAACCAGGCATCCTGCTGGCCAGTGTCTCCCATGATGACACCTGGGAGCCAGGCTCCCATCTCTCCATTCAGTTCCTCTGTTGAATGTGTCAAGTTCGCGGCCTGCCGGTCCGCTCCCTGCTCCTGGCAGGGCACACAGGCTCTGTCCCCAGCCTTCGGCAGCAAGGGCCAGGTGTGCTGGCCTCTGCCACACCATCGTGGCCCCTCAACGGTCCTGGCGTCGAAGTGGGGGTGATGGGGGGTGCCGCACTGGAGGCAAGTCATAGTGTCCAGGGATGTGGCTGTTCTTGGGTGAGTCATAGTGGCCGGGGGGCAGGCCCAGGGGCAGTGGGGGCTGTGAGCCCACAGAGTCTCGGTCTGGAGACAGAGGGGACAAGGTGAGGGGGAGTGGATCCTTCCCCTCCCTCCCCTCTCCTCCCCTCTCCAGCCTCTTCAGCCCAAAGAGAAGGGGATGGGGCCTGGACAGAGGTGGTTTACCCCCAACTGGCTGCGTGGCTCTGAGCAAAAGCCTCTCACTTCCTCAGCTGCCGGTGGGGGACCACTTCAGCCTGCCCACCTCACAGGATATAAGGACACTGCATCACCTGCCTGGTTCCTCACTTTTCTGGGTACAAACTCCACCACTCAAGTGCTATACAACTCCCATTTCAAATCCTCAGCCCTGTGAGGCAGGACACCACTCTGCCCTACAGACAAGGAAACAGGCTCTGAGAGGCAGTGAGACTTGCCCAAATCTGGCCCCAAAGGCCTCGCTCTTGCTGACACGTCATGCCACCTCCTTATTCTCTCCATCTGTCCATTCATTCTTTCTACCTCCCTCGTCCCCGTTTCTCTCTAGCCTTGCCCAGTGGAGAGGGCTCACCGTGGATGAGGGGGCTGGGCTGCTCATAGGTGCCACTGTCTCTCTGTGGCTGGGGCTGCCACCGCCTCTGGCTGTCCCGCTGCCTGCGGGGAGATCCCGAGGGAGGGCCTTTCATCTCCACGTAGCTGCTCTCCCGGGGGCCCCCTGGCAGGCCAGGCAGGTCCCGGATGGTGGCGTAGGGGTTCTCACTGCTCAGGGAAGCCACGCTGGCCCCCAGCCCCTCTTCAGAGATGGGTCCTGAGGAGAGGAGGAAAGAAGTCGGCTCGGCGGAGGCACTGGCTCCTCAACCCCAGCTCAGCCCCGCCCCCATTGCCCCTGTGCTCCCACCTTTGTTATAGAACGAGCCTGGGCCATTACTGCTGCTGTGGCTGTAGCTGTAGCTTCTGTCCAGGCGACTGCCACCTGAGGAGGAGGAAGAGACTGGCAATCAGATCTCTGGTCCTCTCCCCAGGCTCCCACGTCCTCTAGAACGGGGGCTTAGGGCCCCGGGTTCAGACACACACACCGAGATGAAGGATGTGGGGCTGCACAAGACCCAGGCTCCCCGGAGGCCTCCTGGAACCTACCCCTGTCCAGAGGCCCCATGGGGACCTCCCGGCGGTGCTTCCAGTCAGCAGGCAGGGTGGCGTGGTTATCATGCCCGTGGGCTCCACCTGGCCGCTCAGGGACCTGGAGGCTGGCAAAAAGCTGACTGCCTGGAACCTGAGAGGGGACGGTGCAATAGGGAGAGCCACATGCAAGGACAGGGCTTTCCAGAGGACTGGGTCTGCACCCGTCCCTCTGCAGTGCATCCCCCAACCCCAGCACTGACCTTGTTAGGGGGCGGGGGGTTCGGGGAGCACTGTGACAGGGTGTGGTAGCTGGGGTTGGAGTAGTAGTGACTGTAGCTTGGAGGGACATCTGCACAACAGGCACAGGCACAGGGTGAGCTCAGGGATGGGCCAGGGGCCCAAGAGAGGGGGTTCTGTCCCAGGAAATGAGTAATGTGGCTCCCTGACCACCCCTCCTCCCTCCTCCCCACTTCCCATGTTCCCAGGGTGTCATGCCAGCACCCATCCACCCTTGTGCCTATGAGCCAGCCACTCATCTGTGCCCCACGCCCAGGCCAGCTCACCTGGCATGACATACTCAGAGCCATCCAGTCGCCCACTGCTGTAGGCCACTGCCAGGTGTTGGTGCTCCTTGCCTTTTTGCCAATGGCGGTAGCCAATGAACAGTGCCACCAGGGCCACCACGAGGGACCCCAGTACCGCAATGCCAATCACTGCACCCAGTGAGTTATAGGCCACTGGAGAGGCAGGCATCATGGTGAAGGGCTCCTGGCTTCCTATGTGGGATGGGGTGGTCACTCAGAACGGCGTCATGGCTCAGCTGGTGAGCTTGGGGTGTGTGCATAGGAGAGGCACCCAGTAGAGAGGCAACGGTGGTAAGAGGGACCTAGGTCCTCATACCCTGGGGACAATGGAGTTCGGGAGGAAGGAACTAAGAACTCACCAATCCTGCAAGGCGCACCACTGTGCCCCGGGGGACACACACAGGCCCCGGTCTCTGGGTGGCACCTTTCTCCAGGACCACACTGGCATGACTGGGAGCAGTTGGCACCAAACACCCCTGGAGGGCAGCCTGGGGAGACAGCCAAGGAGACAAAGAGGGATCAGAAGGGCCAGGAAACTGCAGTCCTCTTTGGACAAGGGCTAAGTTGGGAGCAGGGGCATGGAGTTCCCTTTCTGTTGGTACCTTCCAAGCAGCGATGTCCAGTCCAGCCTGGGCGGCAGACACAGCTCCCATCCTGGGGGTGGCAGGTCCCGCCATGGTGACATTGGCAGGTCTGGGCGCAGTTGGCTCCCCAGTGTCCTGGGGGGCATGCTACAGGAAACAAGGGGCCTGTCTGGTGGGGGAGGGCCAGCCCCTCCCAGATGAATTCTCAGCCCCCATCATCACTTTGGTCTCCCTGGGGACACCAAGCTTTGAAGAGTATCTATACACCTATGACTCACAAACGCCTCTCTCTCCCGTGAACTCCAGACCCACCTGCCCATCTACCTACTCAGCATCTGCACTGGGCTATCTAGCAGCCGTTTCAGAATACCGCATCCGGTGTCAGGCAATCAAAGGCTCCCAAATCACCCTGCACAGCTTAGCTCAGGACTTTTCCTTTTTTTTTAACATAAGAGAGAAGTTAATGTTTTTAAGGCGTTACTTTTGTGTGTCTGACACTAGCAAATAATCTAATAGTAGCTGTTGCCAAACGGTATGGAAAAACTCTTCACTAAGATCACTTCCCTTTTGCCCTGCCTGCTGGTAGGCTTAAATCAAGCCTATTTCATGGTTAATAGCCTCTCATTTCCCCTTTTCAAATTTTGTTTTACTTGGCTTTTTTGGACTAATCCTTTTCCATGATCTTCCTCACATATTTTTGTGGGAAAGAGGCCCACGAAATAAATAAATAAATATTGAAAAATTCAAAAGAAAAAAAAAAGTTTTCAAAACTGAGCTTATGATTCTCCCTCCCCCCCATAAAAATACTGCTCTTCACAGGGAATTTTTCTCTTGACCTGTTAATTGCTGCATCCTGAGCACCTAGAGCAGTACCCAGCACGTAGATGGTGCCCAGTAATATCTGTTTATATTGGTGGCATAACAGAATCAAAGCGGGTCCAGAGGCTTTCATACCCAAGAGAAGAGGGAACAGAGACCTCTCGTCCTCAGCCCGCCCTCTCAGCATGCACATGTGCTCAGACACATAAGCCACCACGTACGTTGGGAGCAGTCAGGGCCTGTCCAGCCAGCCAGGCAGTAGCAAGTCCCATTCGAGGGGTGGCAGGAGGAGTGGTTGGCACACTTGCAGGGCACACAGCGTTTACCATAGCGGCCGGGCTGACAAGCTGGGGGAAAGGGGTGCATGATGATTGGAACAGCGGCCAACCCCCAATCGGCTCTTGCTCCTGCTATCTCCCCCCACTTCACACTGTAGTAACTGGCCTGAAGATTGGGGTCAGGGGAAGAGATCAAGGGGGGTAGAGGGGGGACTTCTGGCATCTGCCACTGCACTGCACCCTACTATGGGCAGGCAGTGGGCGGGCAGGAGAGAGCCTCACATCTCTGGCAGGAGGGGCCTCGGAATCCAGGTGCACACACACAATTCCCATTCTCAGGGAGGCAGGTGCCCCCATTCTTGCAGGTGCAGGTGTTGCTGCAGTTGGCTCCCCAGAAGCCCTCAGGGCAGGGCAAGTGGCAGCGGGTACCTGTGGGGGAGAGAAATAGGGTGTGCCTGGCCTGGCTCCCCCCTTGTTCCATGGGGGCTCTTTGTACACATTTCCTATGGGATGCATCTCCCAACTCCACAGTAGGCCTGGGGCCCTAGAATGCTCACCCATCCAGCCAGCCTGGCACTGGCAGTGTCCATGAACAGGGTCGCAGTCATCAGAGTGGTCACAGTCACAGCGACTGGCACAACCTTCACCAAACTGCCCCTTCTTGGAGAGGGAGTGGAGAGTAGGGTAGGCCGATCAGCTGGGGGATGCCATACCCTTCCCTCCCCCAGGAAGACAGGCTGTCAAGCACTCACCGGGCAGGGCAGCTGGCAGTGGGCCCCGTGCCAACCAGGGGTGCAGGTACAGGCTCCAGTTTGGGGGCTACAGACTGCCTCATGGGCACACTGGCAGCTGGCATTGCAACCAAAGCCCCAGGTTCCAGGCGGGCAGGGCACAGAGCAGTTACCACGCTGCCAACCTGGAGGAGGGGCCTCATAGGTAGGCATGGGGACCGGCTCGCCTTCTGAGCAAGCAGACGCTGGGTACTGGCTGTGCTATAAGCTGCAGGTGGGAGTCGGGGTGCTCATGGCACCAGACAAGAGAGGAGCTCATAAACTATTAGATGTGGGCAGAAGGCTACATGCCTTCCGGTGAAGCACCACCCCCTTCTGGGTCTTGGCTGCCTCTTCTGAAAAATGAAGGGGGTTGGCAGCAAACCCAAATGCTCATAGAGATCCCATCAGGTAGCTAAATGAGTTATCCAGATCATATGTAAGACAATAGAGAGTCGTGGGGACTGGAGCCTGGAGGCTTGTTAAATTTGACAGGGAGTTAGCCAAACAAACCACAACTGTGTAATTCAGCCTAAAGGCTGCCAACGTGCCACCCCTAGTGGATCTCAGAGGCCCTTTCTGGTGCTGCCATTGTGCGTTTTGGTATGACTGAGGGTGAGGAATGTTCGCTGATGAGGTACCTTCTGGCCTGGGCCTTTAAAGACAAGTAGGGTTTTTGTAGTTGACGAAAAGCAAAGTGGATATTCCAGGAAGGAAATAGCCTGGATACTTTCCCACAGTCCAGCTGCTGCCCACTAAGCTCCGCCCTTACCCTGCAGCCTCTCCCCTGCCCTTGGCCTGCCCATAGCCTTGGACCCCCCCCTTCTTCCCGTGGCCCCGCCCCACCAATCTCCTCTCCCGGAGACTCCGTGCTCTTCTTACCTTCCTTGCAGATGCACGCGCCGTCGATGGGTGAGCAGGCGATGGCATTTTCGCATGAGCAGCGTGCGGAGCAGTTGACACCGTAAGTGTCGGGCGGACAGAGGCTAGCGCAGTGAGGGCCCTGAAAGCGGGTGGGTGGACCAGTGAGAGAGGTGGGCCCGCTCCTCGGCCTCTCCCTGACCACCACCACCCCCCCGCCCTCACCCCGCAGCCCCGCCGCCCACGCTTCCTCGCAGCGGGGCGCGCCTCACCGTGTAGCCGGGCGCGCACCGGCAGAGGCCGCTGTCGGCCTGGCAGACGCCGCCGTGCAGGCAGAGACAGTGCTCCTGGCACCCCGGGCCGTGCGTGTCCTGCGGGCAGCTCTCGTTGCAGTGGAGGCCCGCCCAGCCCGGCAGGCACGAGCACTCCCCGTTCATCGGGTGGCAGCTGCAGGCGGAGTCGGGGGCGTGGCGCGGTCTGAGCTGGGACCCCGCAGGCCGGCCTCCCTGACCCTTCAGTTTGGTGGGAGCCCGGGGCATCGCCGGAGTAAGGGGGCCACCAACGAGGCTGGGCGCTATTCCGAAAGCCGGGTTGGGGCAAGTGCCAGTACCTCCGGCCCCTCCCCGCCCCTAAGATCCCTCCCTTTTCTCTTTTGTGACATGAGGCGCTTGGATGTGCCCCTGGCGCTTTTCGTGGCTCTGGCGGCTTCAGCCCCCAAGACCTCTCCCATTGGCCTCCTGAACCCTTGACCACGTGTCCCGCGGCGCACCTGAGGCTGTGCTCCGGGTCGCAGGTGCAGGACGCCTGGCAGCCGAGGCCATAGAGGCCGTCCGGGCAGAGGCGCTCGGCGCAGCGGTCCCCGGTGAAGCCGTGTTCACACAGACACGCGCCGTTGGCCGGGAAGCAGCGGGCGCCGGGGGCGCAGTCGCACGTCTCAGCACAGTCCTGCCCGAAGCGGCCCACTGGGCACTCCTCACGGCACCTGGGCGCCTAGCTGAGTGAGTCCGGTGGCAAGCCACCTCCTCCTGCCCACCTCCCGCCGCTCCTGCCGGCCCCACCGCCACTCACCGATCCCCGGTGTAGCCCGGAGCGCAGCGGCACTGCCCAGTGAATCGGTCGCAGAGACCGCCGTTGTGGCAGCGACATTCCTGGGAGCAGTTGGGTCCGTGGAAGCCCTCTGGGCAGGGCAGGGAGCAGATGGTGCCCTGTGGGAGTGAGAGGTTGATAGAGCCCCAGGCGCCCAGTCCCCTCCTCATGGCCACAGGACCCCTTGACACCCCCATACCCACAGAGCCTACCCCCTCACACACATCGTCCTTGGAGCCCTCTTTAGAACCATCCACAGACTTCTCCTCAGACTCACCCCATACCCTCAGACCCCCCATTCATACCATCCAGCCAGGTGGGCAGCTGCAGGGGCCCTGGGGGGCCTGGAAGACACCTCCATTTTGGCAAGGATCAGTGCTGGGGCAGAAGCCAGCAGTGCCCTGGAGACAGGACACATCACAGCTGCTGGACAGAGCGGGTGAGGTCAGTGTGTAAACAAGTAATACCTGCCTCCCCCCAGCCCCTAGCCTCCAAGGGCTGGCCCTGACCTTGGTATTTAGTGATTTACACCTGCCCTTCCCTGCTGGGAAGGAGGGAGTCAGAAAGCAAAGGTTTCCAAGACTGGACATGCAGGGACACCCCAGCACCAGCAGGTGGGGGAGAGCAAAGAGCCACTGGTGGCATGTCTGCTTCTCATGCCCCGGGGCTCCAGCTCCTCATCTTTGCTCAGGCTCTTCCCTCGGGAGAACACCTGAGCCTACTGTTGTTTTTCTAGAGGGCTCAACTCCGGGCGCTCCTCCTTGAAGCCTGATCCTGATTTCCCCTTCTCCCTCCTGTGACACCCTGGCTCTCCCTGCATCCTGCCTTGCATAGGGTTCTCTGGGCCCTTGTCTCAGCCTCACCTTACAACACGCTTTCACACACATGCTGTCTCATGTTATCTTCACAGCAACCCTTCTAGGCAGACAGCACTATTCCCATTTTACAGACAGGAAACAAGCTCATGAAGAGTCAATGATTTGCTCAAGGTCACTCCACTAGTGAGTGGTGGAGCTCAGACCGGGCTCTTGGCCTCTAGACACCATCCCCGTGTTTGGGACCCTGTCTGAGTCACCTCATTTCCCTGTGTATGTCTGTGTGGCCCTGTGTCTGCAGCCTCATTAATGTGGTGTTCTCCGCATTACACACCTGGGCCCAGTTCTCTCTGGGGGGCAGAAGCAGGCTCCAGTCTGGGGATCACAGGGTGCCCCGTGGCACTGGCAGCTGAACTGGCAGGCAGGGCCATAGTGACCAGGGCTGCAAGGCTGAAGGCAGTTTGGGGGCTGCAGGCCAGAGGGGCAAGAACATACCCCACTCTTGGGATCACAGGAGCTGCTGTTGCCGCAGCTGCAGGGCTTGTCACACTGTGGCCCCCACACTCCTGGGGCACACTCTGTGGGATAAGGAGAGTGGAAGGGGGTCATCAGGGGTCTATCCCCTCCCCAGCCTCTAGTTGGTCCCTGTCTCTGTCTCTCAGCCCCTGCACGCCCATTCTCTCTTCCCCATCTCCAGAAAATACAGCCAGCTGCAATGGGGCTCCGATGGTCATTGCCCTGGGGTCCTAAGCACCTGTGCCTTGGCAGGCAGGGTGTGCCTCAGGGTCCTGTGTCCCTAAAGGCACAAGAGGCCACTCCCCAGAGTCACCAGCCACTCACCACTGGAGCAGTCATCACCCCGCCAGCCTGACACACACTGGCACTGATTGGGTGCCACACAGCGGCCATGGACGCATTCCTGGGCACAGAGTGCTAGGGCAGAGATGGGTGTGAGTGAGGTGATGCATCCACCCTGCCCCTACCCACCTTTTATCCTGTGACGTCTAACCCCATCTTCTTCCCACACCAGGGACTTGGAGTTCTCCAAGCACCTGTTCTGCCTCAGATAAAGAAAGACTGACAGGCAACTCAGGGTCAGAGCTTGACAAGATGCCAGGGTTCCAGGCTCCTCAGCCCCTTTCTGTGACATCCTCTAAGCACCATGTTGGGAAAATGGCATGGGGTGGGAGAGATCCTCAGGCAGGGGCTGGACATGGATGCTGTCCAGAGAGAGGGTAGGGGCTGAGGGCCAGGGGCTGGGCAGGCTGGAAAGGGGTGTCTGCAGGGGCTAGGGATGGGCAGAGGCCTTGGGGGTTACAGGGTGCTGGGTGGGCAGTGGGCAGGAGAGACTAGACAGTGACAAGTCACAGACATAACAACAGAGAGACAGGGACAGGAAGAGTTAGAGATGGACCCAGGTGCCAAGTCCTAAGACACACAGTAACAGAGAGACACAGGGACAGAATGAGAGCTCGGAGGCAGAGAGAGATGCAGAGACAAAGATTTCTCAGGGTCATGGACAGATGGGATGGGACAATCATGCGGCCAGCTGGAGACAGGGGTATGGAGTGGCAATGGAGAGGGAGGTGCTGAGACCCTGAGGACAAGATCAGGGAAATGAGGAAGAGGGGAGAAAGCCCAAAGGGGCAGAGGAGTGGTCCCACACTGGTGGGAGCAGGGGAGGACTCAGAAGGTAGGCTAAGCCCCCCCTATTCCACTGTCCCACTCCCCCTGCCTGGCCCAACACTGGACTCACGGACACAGGCCCCGCTGCTCTCGTAGAAGCCCCGGCAGCACTGCAGGCGCCGACGGTGGTCCGTCTTCACCACCTGACGGTACACGGTGCGGTAGACAACCCTGCGGAGGCCGGGAAGGCGGCCCTCAGTCCTCCCCGCTGAGGCCCCCATTGTCCACCATCACAACAGTGAAGCACCAGGGAGGCCAGGGCGTGGGGAGTGCCCAGCGCCCTGGGCTGGGGAGCAAAGAGTATTCCCCCCTGGCCACCCACCCAACCACACACATGCATACAATGCACCACCAGTGCACACCCCCAACACACGTGCATCCATACCCACGACCCCACATGAACCACGGTAGGAATGAGTCCCTGAGGCCAGAAATTTCCTCTAAACCCTAAAGGTTCTGAGAGGGACAGCGACTCCAGCAGCCCATTTGCCCATGGAGAGGGAGGGGGCACTCACGTGGGCTGGGGACAGGCATGGGGACCCTCCCAGGGCCTGTCACAGGACTCCGAGGGGAACAGGCTGAAGGGGCGGGAGTGGGACTCCTTGGTGGTGGTAGTGAAGCTGCAAGGCAGGGAACTGGGTCAGCGGTAAGGATGGGGAGCCTGAGCTGGCACAGGGCACAGCGGAAAGCAGGGGCATGAGGGGTGGGCCACAGTGGGGAATCAACATCCCAACATTTGGGCTTGCTCCCCCAAGTCTAGGATGGGACCCCCATCCTGCCCCAACTCTCAAGTCCGGAGGGCTTCTTCCAGAATTGCAATGTTCCTGGGATACCCCCCATCAGAGCCCCCTTCTTGCCTATTGGACCAGAGCCTTCCAGTTTCCTCTCCGCCCCCTCCCTACATGGGAAGACTGAGCTAGAACTGACTTCTGGGCCCAGTGGATGGGGATGGGTTGAAGCATTTCTGGCTAAATTCTGCCCTGGGTCTTGTTTCCCAACCCTGTCCCCCCTGCTCCCCGGGCCAGCCCCGCTACTGGCTCCCACCCTGCACTATTCTGTAGCCGGCCTCCCACAGGGACCAAGGGCCAGGGATAGAGACAGGACAGAGACTGCAACAGGGCCAGAGACAGGGATGGAGTCAGAGAAATAGGAGGGAAGGGAGAGGAAAGGAAGGAACGAGATGAGGAGCCCCAGCAGGGAAAATCAGGGGCAGCGGTGGCTCTCTCACCTTTCCCAGAAGCTGCAGGCATTGGGATCCTTGGGGTTGAGAGTTCCAGCCAGACCCAGGCCCAGGGCCAGGAGAAGGAGGGGACGCAGAGGTGGTGACATTGGAGAGGCCTGCACCAGCCAGATGCAGAGCAAGCGGTGGGGGGACGCTGCAGCCGGCAGCCTGAGGACCTGGCTGCAGAGCTCTGCACATGGGTGGGCAAGCAGAGGAGACGAGGCTGCTGCCTCCAGTCCCCTGCCCCATGTGCCTGGGCTGCAGCTCTCCCAGAGCTCACTCCTGCACAGGCGGTGCATGGTGCACTTCCAAGCCTCTGGTCTTTGCTCACCCCTCATTCTTTACTGGAGTCCTCATCTTTCAAGGTCAAACTCAAGTGCCACCCCTTCTACTGTGCTCTGCTCCCTGACCCCCATTGGCAGGTTGCCTCTACCCATTCCTTTTGGGGCCCCCCAGCACCACTGTTCTAGTGCCTGTTCCCTGACCATGACCTCCAGAGGCAAGGACCCAGTGGCCTTTGTCTCTGAATCCCCAGCACCCCCTACCCAGGGCACTTTGGTATTTGTACCAAGGTGTGAAACTAGAACCAGTGAGGAGACGTTATGAGGGAAGCAGACTTGGGCTCAGTCAGAGGAAGGACTTTCCAACAACAGTCAGAGCAGTTCAGTAATGGAATCTGCTATGTCAGGTGGTGAGCTCCCTTCACTGGATGTATGCAGGGAGAAACCAAAACCTACATGATGGAATGAATGCAGTCAGGTATTTCCTGCTATATGGGGAGGGAGTGAGGCTGGGTCCCGTTGACCTCCCAACCACTGGTGTGCTGGAGCCAGCTCATATGGACTCAGAGAGCCAGCTGTGCACATCTCTTCCCAACTCTGTGGTTAGTGATGTCACATGAGTAGCTAGAAATCAGGCATGGGGTGTGTGGGGGGGTGTGGTGTTTACACCACAGAAACTGGCAAACGTTACAACCCACGGCCAACACCCCCACCAGAGCTGGTTGTTAAACATCTGCCAGCACACCACTGTGCCCAACTCTAGGTGCTATCACTGAAGAGGTCTCAACCCAGACTTGGATTTAAGGAAAAGCTCCCAGTGCCCTACAGAAATGGCTCCTCTCCCTCTCTGCCACCCCTGGCCTCGACCGGTGTGTGGAAGAAGGTCAGGACCAGGACTGCAGATGAGTCTCTTCTCTCAGCTCTTGAGCTCAGGAGAGGCTGAGCTCCGTGTGCCCACCCTGTGGCCGGTTTCAGGTTCTGTGTTCCCTGTTCCTAAAACTTGCCCTGGCTCCCTGCTCTACCTCCCTGAGGCACCCACATCTGTTTATAATTTTTCTGAGAAGAGAGAAAGGTCGTGGTTGCCGGCCCATTACCCCCTGAGTATCTCTGGAATGCTGCCGCCTGGCCCCACCCCACGCCCCCACCCACACACTCCCAGGGTCCCCACAGCGCTCTCAGCTCCAACCAGGGCGGCCCCTCCTTCCCTCCAGGTCTGCGCCCTCACTCAACCCCAGCTCACCCTGTGTTCCACCCCGCCTTGAACCCTCCAGCAGCCAAACCACCCTGTCAGCTGGGCTGTTCCCCCTCTCCTCCCCTTGCAAGTGTCTCCCCACTGCCCCCAGTCCAGCACCTCCAGCAGGGCAGACCTCTGCCTCTAGCCTCCTCTGTGCGTCCTCCCACCCATCCTCAGTCCCCAGGTAACTCACCAGGTGGGGCCTGTGTCGGTTCAGCCCAGAGCCCTGGGGCCTGAGGGCCAGAGAATGTCCTGGGGGATCCTGGTGCTCAGGATGTGGAGCCTGAAAACAGGAAACAGAGGCTGGCTAGGATGGGGGGGCAGCAGGGAGCATGATTGCGGTGGGGAGTGAGGATGACTGTCCTCCCACCACCCTGGACACAGTGGGTAGGATGTAGGGGCAGAGGCAGGGCCAGAAGCCTTTATGGCAGCTTGTCTCCTGAGCTGACACCACGGCCCGCCCTGAGGGACAGAGGCCACAGTCAGAGTGCCCTTCAGATGCCCCCCAGAGTCTGTGCCAGCGCACGGCCCCCACGTCACCCCCACACGTCCCCACTCCCAGAGCCGGTTCCTCCTCACACTGTCTCCACACTGTACCCTCCCACCCTGCCCTTCTCTAGCCATCTTCCCAGGCCCAGGGCTCGCCCTGTCTGATCCCAGCTAACCTCCCCACCTCTGCCTCGAGTGTGCGTGGCAGCCAGGGCCACGGGCAGCACCCCGAACCCTCCAGACACCTCCACCTTTTCCCTCAGTCTCCACGCTGCCCTCTTCCCGGCCCCCAGCTCTGGAGCAGGCACGGGGAGCTCCTCAGACTGGAGCTCGGTCTGTCGCAGCCAGGGGGAATCACCCTTCTCCCTGGGTGGGTCTCATCTCCTAAGCCACGAAGGAGCTCCCCCCTGCCCTGGATCTGTCCCCAGAGCCTGTGGCATGGTTAGGTAGACAAAACCTGTAGCAGAAAGGACTTGAGTTAAACACAAGGAGGAAGTGCTCTGGAGGCTGAGCTGTTGTTTAGTCCACAGAAAGTCCTTCCTCCCACTCACAGCCCCACGGCCACAGGCCCTGATTAGGTAACCCGAGTCCCTATCTCCCTCTCCCAACCAAATTCTAGAGGAAAGGCTTCACCTGGGGCTTTGAGATGGACCTGGAGGAGGATGGAGGATCATGAAGAGGAGGTGACTAATCCCCCTACTCTGCCTGGCCCGGAGCTTAGCTGGCCGGAGGGGCGGGGAGGCTTTGTTTTCCCAAGGGTCCTCCAGGGTAGGGCTGGAGTGCGGAGGAGGCATCAGCTGGCCAGTCCAGGGGCTGGAAGCCAGGGTGGGGTCAGGGGACACTAGTGGGTGGTCCACAGGGAGGAGAAAGGTGGGGTGGGGGCCTTGGCAGGGAGAGGAAGGGTCTGGCCTGATTGTTCTCAGCCCCCGAGGAGGGAACACAGGCCAGACCAGGAGCCCAGAGCCCCAGCCTGGCCTCCCAGGCTTGTTCCCATCCGAGCCTTTGTCCCTGAGGTGCCAGGGTGCCTGAGGCCCGGGCCCATGCTCCCCCAGCCTCTTCCGGTCCCTGCAGCATTGGGCCCCAAGTGGGGGCTCACAGTGCACTCACTGAGGGGGACCCCTGCTCTCCCCCACTGCAGGCTCACTTCTCCTCATACTGAGGCCCCTCCTGTCCCCCTACTCAACCTCTATCCTCCAAGCCTCTAGTTTGAGAGACCCAAACACCTTCCCTGACAAGAAAAATCATGTGACCCCATGTATCCTTTACTGTGCCGGGCTAGGCCAGGTGCTGAGCGATTCATACAGACGTCTCGTTTAAAGCTTACTTCAACCCATTGTGGTAGGTGTTAGCGTCCACGTTAGAGATGAAGAAACAGGCACAGAGAGGGTAAGAAAGGCCACACAGCCAGTAGGATCAGAGCTGGGATACAAACCCAGGCTGCTGGCAGAAGCCTCCCAGTGATTCCAGTCTTTCCTGAGCCCAGACGGGAAGCCAGTGGCTCTGCATCTTCTTTTGAACAGCCTCAGTTATGGGGGTGGGAGAGCTGGCAGGGGGTTGGACAGGAGAAGGGGCCGGGGGTGGGGGCTGCCACGAGAACACGATCAGAAGCGTGGGAACGGAGATGTGTTTACAGTCAAGAATGAGCTGACAGTTCTCTCTCCTCCACCTCGAGATGCAAATGGGCTGGGCTCCAGGCCAGGCCCTGAGGTCCCAGGCCCGCCTGCACAGCCCCAGCGTTCCTGCCCGCCCCCCCAGCCTCCAAGGCCCCACAGGGTCCAGCCCAGCTCAGCCTCCCTGGTCCTCTACAAGCTCAGCTCAGCTAGTTCCCCCTGGTGGGGAGCCCCCTTTACCCTCACTGTGCCCAGCCCCTCCTAGGAGGAGGGAAATGAGTGTGGGGCCTCTTGGGAGGGTGTGCCAGGGTGTTGGAGTTCCTGGTGGGCAGGAGAGGACCCATTTCTATAGAAAGCGCAGAGTGAGAGTGGGGCTGATGGAAGTGAGACAGCAGGAGGGACTTCCCCACCAGCTCCCTTCCCGCTTCTCTGGGAAGTGGTGTAGCTTAGGATAACCCCTGAGCTCTGTACCCTCTAGCCCTGTCCAAGTTCAGCCCTAGGTGTGAATCCCAGCTCTCCATTCCCTCATCTATAAAATGGGGATGATAACAGTACTTCCCTTGTAAGGTTGTTGTGCGGATTAAATGAGTTAATATAGATAAGGTGCCTGGAGTCTGTACATAATATGGTCATTAACATTAGCTGTCTCCCCGTCAGCGTCGTCAGTTCCACTCCTCCTCCTGCACCCAAGGTGGCCCCCTCCCCCCTCCCCTTGGCACTGTCATGCCTTTTGGTTATTAATTCCAGGAAAAACTGTTTCTTGTTTTTTCTGAAGAACCCCCAGGATGATCCGGGAATGGGAATGGGGCCGCAAATGCTGACAGAGAGAAAGGAAGTGGAGGTGGGGGGGGACCAGGCTCCCCGGAGAACCTGATCCCCTAGAATGATGGGCTGTCCGCCAGGTGCTTCTTCAAGCCAGAGGCAGTTGACAAGGCAGGATGCCTGGATTCCCCAACCCTCGGCCTGAGCACCAACTCCAGCTCCTTGCTTGGTTCCACTGCCCCTCCGCTCTGCTCAGCCTCTCTCTCCACTTCCCATCTTGGAGTCCAAAGATTCTGTCTCCCTCACTTACAAGCTGTGTGGCCTCAGTTATATCACATGAGCACTCTGATTCTCCATCTCCTCATCTGTACAATGGGAGAATCCCTCCCCGCAACCCACCCCAATATCCCCAGGGTTCAGTGAGGGTTGGAACTACTGTGGAACAGAGTATCGCCTGCTCAGTGGACGTTGGTGCAGAATTAGAATCTCCCACATTCCAGGCTTTCTGCCTCTTCCTTTTTGACTTTTGTTCTTCATCAGAAACCATTTGCCCTTTTTTCCTTCCTCCATCAGTTTCTTGGTTTCTGTCTTTCTGCCCCGCTCCTTCCTTTTCTATGTCAAGTCTGCCAGGTACAGTTGTGCATAACATTCACTGCACGAGGGCAGCCACCTTCAAGAGGGGAGCGGAAGCTGAACTCCAGCCATGATCCACTCACCAAGGCATGCATCTTAACTTGGTTCTAAGGCTGTTTTGCCCTGTATCTCTTTTGCCTTTTCATGTCTCTCCCTGTCTCTGTGTCTGTTTCTCTGTGCCCCTTCCTAACCTGTATTTGCATTGAGACGGGATCACTTAGCGCTCCCACTCAGCAGTGAGATCCCAGTCCAAAAACTGTTCCCTTCCCTCTCCACAGACCACACAGTACACACATGTACACATTTGCACACGCAAGCACAGAGCCCCTCCTACATCCAGCCAAGCCAGGCCCTCGGCACGCCAGGCATGTCTGCCGGATGGAGGGACAGGAAGCCTGCGCGTGCACCAGAGCGCGCCAGAGCCTGGGCGGGAAGGGGCAGGGGTGAGGGGCCGGCCTTGTGTTCTCTGTGGCTCAGGAAACCGAAGCTAGAGGGTCCTAGGTCCAACCTGTTTACTCATCAGGAAATAGAGAAACTGCAGGGATTCTGATTCACCAAACATCTACCGTACTGGACCCTGGCGCTCGTACCAGTCCCAACCCTCACTGCCATCCTGTGAGCTGCTAGCGATTGTTATCCCCGTTTCGCAGATGAGACGGTGGAGGGGCTCGGGTAAAATCACTTGCCCAAGGGCTGCCTGGCCACCAGAGACAATAGTGGGATCAGAATCTACTTGAAGGACAAAGCAGTGGGGATCACCCCTGGAGTGACACAGGCTAAGGAGAAGCTCCCCCTCCAGCCCACCCTGCTCACCATCACCCCTAGGTTACTCTCAGAAAGTGCAGCCCTGCTCTGGCCACTGCCCCTCTCTGCCACTCTCTGTGACACTCCATACCACAAGAAGGGGCCGCCAGGGGCCAGCCTCACCAGGTGTCCAGCCTCACCGCCCCGACTCTGTGCTCCCATCACACTGGACCACTTGCTGCCCCTCATGCCTCTCACCACACAGCCCCCTCTGCCCAGGCCACCCCAGTCTCAAGGCCAGCCTCTTCCAGGAAGCCCCCTGGAAGCCTCACTCACGTCTCCCTGCCCTCAAGGCCTTCCTTCCTGCAGGCTCTCAGCACAGTCACCACAGACCTCGCGGCGCAAAGGCGTTCTGGGTGTTCTCTCCCAACTCTGCCCTGCAGCTGGCTCCAAACTGCACGTGGGTCAGTCTCCAGGGGCTCAACACTTCCCCAAAGCCCAGCACAGTCTTGGCACTAGTGTCCCTCCTCTGGGGCAGTGAAACTAACCCAGGAAACCCAGGAGGTCACAGCGTCTGCTATATGTCACGTCGGACGGACGGACCAGGCTGATGGATCCCCTATCCTGTGACCGGGGCTCTGTGAGTCTGGTTTCCCTCTGTTAGTGAGCCTGGTAGCCCCGGGATGCTCCCTCACAGCTCCCGTCCTGCGAATCATTATGTTTTTGTTCAGGTCTGTCTGCTCCAGTGGACTGCAGCTCCAGGAGGGCAGGACACTCCTCCGCCTTCCTCACCACCGTATCCCCAGCACCGGCCACACCAGCACCAGGGCGCCCGGCACCCGCAGGCAGAAACTGAACATGTATGTGGAGTGGATGAACTGATACACCCTAAATCCTTTCTGACTCCAATAAGCCTTGACCTTACTTTTCCAGGGATTGGGGAGGAGAGATGCTTAAGCTGTGGCTTCTCACCAGCTTCCCAGACAGCAGAACTGGGCCCTCGTCCCAGGGCCCTCAAGACACAATGAGGTGTGTCATTGGTGAGATGATGGAAGGTGGAATTTAGAAGGAACTTCCGGATGTTAAAGCAAAAGGCGGCTCCAAATTTGCCCTGCTGACCTCCCACAGGAATTCCTCAGGGCTGGCCTCCAAGTTCCTGCAGGATGAGTGCACAGTAGTGCAAGGCACTGAGTCACCTACAGGGTGGAGGGGTGTGTCTGCCTGGCCTGCGCCCTCATTCTGTGCCTCCTGGCCCAGGGACGATGCCCCCTGTCCACTGCACACACCTTCTCCTGCACAGAGGGCCTGGGCCCCAGATGCCACTGCATGGGGGTAGGTGGGAGGCAGGAGAGCCTGAGCACCCACCAGCACATGGGCAGGCAGGGCCCCAGGGCCACCCAGTGCTCTTTCTCTCAGGACTGCCATCTTGCCAGTGTGAGTGCTGTAATTACTAATTACTAATTACCATCCCCTGTTAAATGCATCCTGTGGGCTAGATCCTTTCTAGTAGTTCTCTCAGCAAGTGTACACAGTAGGTGCTATTATGCCTCCCATTTTGTAGCAGAAGAAATATCTCAGAAAGGTTAAGTAACTTGCCCCAGGCTACGCAGCCTAGCCAGGGCAGAGCCGGGATTTGAGCCAAGGCGACCAAGCTCCAAGCCTGCACTGTTGCTCTTTCTACCCCATGGTTTCTGTTTGGTGTTCTGCCTCTCTGTCTCCGCCTCTCTTTTGTTCTATCTCTAGGTCTCTTCTCTATTTTTCTTTTTCTTTCTTTCTTCTTTTTTTTTTCCAGACAGAATCTCACTCTGTCACCTGGGCTAGAGTGCAGTGTCGTCATCATAGCTCACTGCAACCTCGAACTCCTGGGCTCAAGTGATCCTCCTGCCTCAGCCTCCCGAGTAGGTGAGACTACAGGTGCATGCCACCATGCCCAGCTAATTTTTCTATTTTTTTGGAGAGATGGGGTCTTGCTCTTGCTCTTGCTCAGGCTGGTCTCGAACCCTTGGCCTCAAGCCGTCTTCCCACCTTGGCCTCCCAGAGTGTTAGGATTACAGGCATGAGCCACCGCACCTTGGCCTCCCAGAGTGTTAGGATTATAGGCATGAGCCACCGCACCTTGGCCTCCCAGAGTGTTAGGATTACAGGCATGAGCCACCGCACCCTGCCTATTTTTCTAAGTCTGCCTTTTTTCCCTCTGGGCCTTGTTGTTTCTATGGCTCTGCTAGTGTCTCTGCATCTGGCAGTCTCTGATTCGGTATTTACGTCTATCTCCATCTCTGTCTTTGTCTCTTTCCTTCCCTGCCTTCTCTTCCACTTCCTGCTGGCTTCTCCCCCACAGGTTAGGTGCCAGGAACTGACACCCTCCCCAGAGCTGGGATGGGGCCCTAGGGCCCCTCAGAGTCCCAGGAGGCTCCTTCTCAAGGCTTCCAAGGCTCTCAGAGGAGAGGCTCTCAAGGTGGTGGAGGCCCACCCAGCCTCGGCCCCTCCCCAGTGTGTGTTGGGTGGAGGGACGGCAGACAGCAGCCCAGTGACCTCTATCTCCCTCCAGGTTTCCGATTGGTGGATGGGGCTGCCTGGAGAGCAAGTTTCCTCTTCTGAGAGAGTCTGATAGGGAATGTTGTGGGGGAAGGGCGTGGAGAAACAGATGGCAACCCTCAGCTTCACCTTCCACTGGAGAAAGAGGAAGGCAGAGAGGCAAGCCTGGAGGACCCAGCTCCTAGTAGCAGGGAGGGCAACCCAACTGCACTGGGGAATATGGCGGGCAGAACTTGGGAGACCTCAGAGTGGGAGGGAAAGGCAGCAGCAGTGGGGAGACACAGGTGCCCAGAGAGCTGGCTAACGAGCACACACAGCAGGTACTCTACCATGGATTGGGCTGGGGTGGGGTTCAGAGAACAGCTCCCCCCAACAAGGCCTGGCTTAGGCTAGGGTTGAGAGCTGACCCCTTGCCCAATCCTGCCTGGAGCTGAGGCCTGGCTGAGCCTGGGAACTTCAGGCCAGCACAAGCTGTTCCCATCCCCGGGGACTGGGGTCACAGCTCAGTCCCGGGAGAGGCCACTCATAAAAGGCCAGAAAAGGGGAGCAGAGAGTCTGCTACTGGAGGCTGGAGAAGGGGGCGGGGGTAAGGGGTGGCATTGCTGGGGCCTGGGCTCCTGGGCACTCACCACCTGCCCCCACCCCCACACACACCTGGCTCTTAGCACTACCTCAGATCAGATCATCCACTCTTCTTTCTCTCTCTCTTTTTTTCGTTTTTATTTATTTATCTTTTTTTATAGAGAGGGCCTTGCTCTGTTGCCCAAGCTGGAATGCAGTGGCACAATTACGGCTCAGAGCTTCCTGAGGATCCAGGCGCCTGAGACCTGGAGCCAACTTCTAGTCCTCATAACCAGCAAAGATGTGACAGCCAGGCAAGCAATTCCAGGTGCCATCCCTACATCTCCCTCACACATTCCTCCCCGTGGGGAGAGGGACAATACTGACGATAAACCCTGAGCAGGCACTGTTCAAAGCAGGAGACATGTTTGCTCATCTAAGCCTCACAACAACCCCGGCACTGTGTTTTATTGTTTCCCTTTAGAAAGGAGAAACTGAGGCACAGAGATTAAATCTCTCGACCAAGGCCCTACAGCTGCTAGTAAGGCAATCTTGACTCCAGTGTCGGTGCTCTTAGGCTCCTTTCCCTTGAGCAAAGGAGAGGACCAGGTACCCTCTTCTCCCGCCAGCAGAGGGGGAGCAGGGGCACTGGACGCTCGGAGCGCGCTCCCCAGGCGCTCAGGAAGCAGCCTCCTTAGCATTTCATTTCATGTACATGTTTCGTTACGGATGGAACCCCCAGTCTGTCCCCTTTGCTGCCTCTCCACTGCTCCCCTCCCCTCCTTCTCGGCTCTCTCCGTCTGTCCCTCTTTGCCCTGCTCCTCGCCCAGGGGTCTCGGACTCCAGTCGAGGAGGAGGGGCCTCAGGGTCCGCACACCCTTTCCCTGGCCAGGGTGCTCTTGGGCCCACCGCCCGGGCCTCTCCGCCGGGGCGCGCGGTCACTCACCTGCCTCGGGGGCCTGTCTCTCCTCCGGCCTGGGGTTGGGGACCGCTGGGGGCGGCGGAGGGCTGGGCGGGGGTCCCGCGTAGAGCCCCAGCCCGACTGCGCGAGCGGCTGGGAGGCCGAACGCCGCGGATCGCAGGGCGGGGAGGGGCGCGGAGGGGCGGGGGGCAGGAAGGGGGTGGGAACTCGGGCCCTCGCCAAGGCAGGAAGTTTTGACAAGGAAACCGGGAGCCGGGGGAGGGGAGATCCAGAGCGCCCGGAGGGAAAACTGTGTTGGGGGTGGGATCACAGAGGCCGAGCGCGGGGCCGACTCCCCGCAGCCTGGGCCGGGGGCACAGAGGGAACGAGGAGGAGAGGTCAGAGCCGGGGCCCTAGGCCCGAGTGCCCCTCGGCTTCCACTGTCTGTGCGGCCTGGGTTATTTAACCTTTGGTGCCTCAGCTGTCCTATCTGCAAAGTGGGGTTATGGAGAAGAATCAATGAGATCGCCCAAGCGGGGCACCTTTCCGTGCTGCCCAACTCGGGGACGGACCGCCACGTCCTAGTCTGAGACAGGAGGACAGGGAGAGGCCCCTCCTCTCCTCCTGCCGCCTCCTGCCGCCCGCAATCACACTGAGGGAGGGTGTGATCCTGGGAAACGGTCTCCCGAGGTCTGGGACTCAGCGGGCGGCGCTGCTGTCAGCACCAGCGGCGGCCGGACTGAGCGAGCCCTCGCGGCGCCACCTCGCGGCCAGCGTGAGCCTCCCGGAGCCCCACAGCCCGCAGGCGGGCCCTGGGCACCCTTCCCTGTTCTGATGGCACTAACATTTGCTTTCGTCATCGTTAGTCCTTCGCATGTATTGCCTCATTTAACCCTTTTTTTTTTTTTTTTTTTTGAGACAGAGTCTCGCTCTGTTGCCCGGCTAGAGTGAGTGCCGTGGCGTCAGCCTAGCTCACAGCAACCTCAGACTCCTGGGCTCAAGCAATCCTACTGCCTCAGCCTCCCAGAGTGCTGGGATTACAGGCGTGAGCCACCGCACCCGGCCTCCTCATTTAATCCTTAACTCGAGATTGGTCCCATCATTATGACCATTTACATATGGTGAAACAGACATGCCGCGAGGCTTAAGACACTAGTAAGCGCCAGAGGAAGGACTGAAGTCTGAGTTCTGTCTATTACAGGGCTCACTCTCCTAACCACCCACCACACAGGCTGCCACAGCGTAAGCTAGGACAGTTCAGAAAGGGCAAGACTTTTAAAAATCAACTTTATTGAGGTATAACTGCCATCCAATAAAAAGGTACCCACTTAAAGTGTACAGTGGTGATGAGTTTTGTGTTTTAGATTTTCTTTATTGTGGTAAAAATATAAAATTTATCATTATAACCATTTTCAAGTGTACAGTTCAGTGGCATTAAGTACATCACATTATGTGCAACCATCAGCCTTATCCATCTCCAGAACTTCTTTATCATCCCAAACTGAAACCCTGTACCCATTAAACAAGAACTCCCCACTACTCCCCCACCCCCAGCCTCTGGTACAGACACCATTAGCTTTTTTTTGATGAATATTCAGCTTGGGACTGTGTTTCAGCACTTTATCAAACCGTTGTGCTGAATGCTTGCGATTGTCAAAAAGGATCCATTTTTCATCACAAAGTAACAATATTGTGTAGAAATGTTGCCCCTTTACCTCATGACAGCAAAGAAAGGCAAGCTTCCAGATGATTTCTCTTATGACGCTCATTTAATTCATGCGGAACCCATCTATCCAGCTTCTTGATCTTGCCGATTTGTTTCAAATGGTCCAATATTGTTGGAAGAGTAATGTCAAATCTAGCTGCTAATTCACGCACAGGTTGAGATGGATTCGCTTCCACTACAGCTTTGGCTCATCATTATCCACCTTGGTCTCAGTTCACCCACGTGGCTCATTTTCAACATTGAAATCACCAGAATGGAACTTCTCAAACCATCAATGCATACTGTACGTTCATTAGCCACATCCATCCCAAACACTTCATTGATATTTCCAGCTGTCTGCACTGCACTGGTTCCACAACAGAACTCATATTGGAAAGAAAATAACATGAATTTTTTACTTATCCATAGTTTCACAAAAATTGCTCTAAAAAATTTTTGAAAGATAATCACAAGCCAAATAGTGCGTTTGAAAGACTGAGGATGTACCTTCACAATAAAAATAAAACAAGAAATGTCAAAGTGAAATGTCAGACATATCAACTGTCAAACTTAGTACTTAAGGAAATCAGATATTTCATACTTAATAACCTAATACTTTCTGTCTCTATGAATGTGACTGTTTTAAGTACCTAAAGTAAGTGGAATCACAATATTTATGCCTTTGTATCTTGCTTATTTCACTCAGCATAATGTTCAATGAGTTTTGACAAATGTATTCATCTGTTTAACCACCATCCCAATAAAAAAATTTAATTTCCATCTCCCCAAAAACCTCACTTGTTCCCCTTTGCAGATAATATCCCCAAACTCCATTTTATCCCCCAACCCAAGCCCTGTGATCTCTGATCTGCTTTTTGTCACTGTAGATTTGTTTGTTCAAGAATTTCCATATAAATGGAATCATACAATACCTGCTGTGTCTGGCTTCTTTCACTTACTAGAAAGCTTTTCAATAGTTCATTGCTCTTTACAATGGGCAGTACTCCACTGTATAGATATACTTGGTCCTATCTTTAAACCAGTTAATGGTCACTGGGTCTTTTCCAGTTTGGGACCACTATGAATAAAGCACTGTGAACATTCATGTGCAAGTCTTGTGTGGATATAACTTTTTGTTTATCTTGATTGCTACTTAGGAATGGGATTGCTGGGTCATAGTAACTATGAATCCTTTATGTATTATAGTTTCAAGTCCTTCATCTAAAATATGTACTGAAGCTGGGCCTGGAGGCAAGCGACTTATAGTCCCAGCTAGTTGGGAGGCTGAGGCAGGAGGATCACTTGAGCTCAGGAGTTCGAGGCTGCAGCTAGCTATGGTGACGCCACTGCACTCAAGCCTGGGCAACAGAGTGAGACCCTGTCTTAAAAAAACAAAAACAAAACAAAAATTGTACTGAGAATATTTTTTATCTAGGAAACTTCAATCTGAGAGACAAGCAAGCGTTTAGCTAGTGCTTTGAGGATGGGAGGTGTGTGTAGGCAGGCTGACAGGATGGTGCTGCAGGCTTTAGGGAAGGGAAGAATGGACAAGGCTCAAAGTTGCTTTGCGGGACTTCAGTGCTACCAAGAGTCTCCAGAAGGGGGCAGCAGAAACCAGACCACAGCGCGAGGACGGGCGGCCAAAGACCATAGAGTTGCAGAATGTCAGAGACCAAATGGGCTTTGAAAGTCATACCATCTGGTACCTTCAATGGGCAAATGGGGAGACTGAGGCTCAGAGAGGAAGGGGAACATGCATTCTTCCCATCCTTCACCGGGCTCACTTGTTCTCATCCTTCCACATTCAGCTCAATTGCCCTTTTTCTAGGAGGCTGTCCAGGCCCTCACTCTCCCATTGCACTCCAGCTTATGAAAGTTTAACTCTCACCTCTCTCTCCCTAGACTCTGAGTTCTGCAAGGACTAGGGCCAGGCCGAAATCAGCTTTGTGCTCCTGGGGCCTGGCACAAAGCAAGTGCTCAATAAACGTTAGAGTTAATGGCTGACACCTTGTGCAATGCTCTTCCAGCTTCCTGGACCCCAGTTCCTCCTGCTGGGCCCAGCCCTACAGCTAGAAGGATGGAGGTCTCCTAGAGGTCCACCAGGAAGGCAGACGGGGGCCCAAGGTTCTCATCGATCCTATTGTTCAACAAGCACTGTTTGTATTTGCCTAGTGCCCAGGACACAGAGGAAATGACAACGATGATGATGATGTTGTTGTTGATAGCCACTACTTTTATTGAATGAACACCTATTGATTACCAGGTACTGTTGTAAAACTATATTTAATAACTTATTTAGTCGATAAATGTTTTCTGCCCTCTAAAAGCTCATATGCTAATTGGGGAAAGAGTCAATTATTCATTTGTTCATTGAATACAGACTTATTGAGTACCTACTATGTACAGGAATTGAGGCTACAGCTGTGAACAAAATAGACAAATTTTTCTGCTCAAATGTGAAAAGTAAGAAAAATGAAGTTTAC
The DNA here is from genome assembly GCF_020740605.2 of Lemur catta. NCBI lineage: Eukaryota > Metazoa > Chordata > Mammalia > Primates > Lemuridae > Lemur > Lemur catta. Next base: position 30,082,792 of record NC_059130.1, on the reverse strand, counting down.
ATTCTAGTAGTGGTGGTGGTGAAGGGATGATAAAGAAACAAAATCAGTGAAATCATGACACACTAGATGATGAAAAGAACTGTCATAAAAAATAGAGAAAAATAAAACAGGGAAGAGGATAGGGAGTGCTGGGGGTACAGGTTTTGGAAAGGTGGTAGGGGAAGGCCTCATTGAAAAGGTAACCTCAGGGGAAGGAGGGGAAGGAGGGAGCCATGCAGATTTCCGGGGGAAAAGCATTCCAGGCAGGTGGAACAGCACATACAGAGGTCCTGAGGCCAGAGCGTGTGCCTTATCCAAAGAATAGCAATACCAACTGTCTTTGGAGAGTGGAACTGAGCGAATGGTGGGAAGCATGGTGGCAAACATGGAAGACAGAGGTGTAATAGGAGTCAAATCCTTAAGGGCCTCTTAGGCCACAGTTAAGACTGTTGGGTTTTGCTCTGCGTGAAATGGGGAGCCACTGGAGGATTTGAGCAGAGGAGCGACATGATCCAATTCAGGTTTTAAAAGAATTAGTAGGCAGGGCACAGTGCCTCATGCCTGTAATCATAGCATTTTGGGAGGCTGAGGCAGGAAGATTGCTTGAAGCCAGGAGTTTGAGGTTACAGTGAGCTATGATGATGCCACTGCACTCTAGCCCGGGCAACAGGGCAACAGAGCAAGACCCTATCTCAAATCAATAAATAAATAAATAAATAAAAATTACTCCTGTGTTGAGGCTGCTGCACTCGTCCAGGGGAGCGGTGGTGGCAGGTGGACCAGTGGAAGTCCGGAGGAGTGGGTGGCCTCACAACACAATAGCAATGGCTAACAGAGGGAAGCTAGAGGTCAGGGTGTGGTGCCTCTTCCATTCAGGGTGAGAAGGGCTTTGTGAGGAGTTCTAGAGGCAGCTGCCTGGAGAGAATGTGCACAGAGCATCCTGGCTCCTGGGAAGGAGCCGGAGATGGCTCCCCAGTGCTGCCTGGAAAGAGCAGCTGAGAGGCTGGTCTCACTGTCTCCTGCACACTCAACTGGCCCCAGCAGGCTGAGTGTCAATACACGCCCTGCACGCCATTCCCTGTCTCATCCACAGCCCCACAGAGATGTGCCAGCCAGAACACAGAGAGGGTGGCCTCTGTCCCCCAACATCGTACAGGTGGGTGGCTGGCCTGGGTCTGAGCTGCAAGGAGCCTTGAGGTCCTCTCAGGAAAGTCTGCAAGGATAAAGCATTCTCACTGCTCTGTCTTCCTCACCAACCAAGCTTGTCATAAATGCCTGGCAATGATGCTGACGACAGCGGTGAGGCTGACCTATTCACAGGGGCTGTGCCCATCTGACCCCTCCCTCACCCTTCTGTGTCTTAATGTGTGTGGGGGTGGTCCCTGAAATATAAGCCAAGACCCCCAGCTGCCCATCTTCTAGCCTGGCCTTCCGCCTCCATTTCAGACTCCCAGGTCCCTACCCCTGGGTGGTCCCTCCATTTCAGACTCCCAGGTCCCTGCCCACAAGGCCCCAGTGCCCCCCGCCCCCTCCCAGCCCTGCCTCTGGCCGGCCCACCAGCCTGCCTGGCACTCAGACTCCTTCACCCCCCCCCCACTCTAGCTGTAATCACAGCTCAGCTCAGACCTCCCCCTCCTGTGAATAATTGGGGCTGATTTAGGGGCTATCAGGGGAGAGAGGGGGGGCTAATGGAGTTCGTGGGGGGCCGCCCTGGTGATGAGGGGAAGGTTGAGAGGCAATTAGCAGGGCTGACAGTCTCAGGAATCACCTAATGCGCCTGCCCGCAGGAAGGGCTAGTGAGGGATTTGTGGGGAGGGGGTGGCCTGCCCCACCCCCACGTCCAGGGATGGACTTGGACTTGGACTTGAGGAGGGATCCGCCCCTCCCTCAGCAGGAGATTGGAGAACACACTGCAGGAGGGACTTCCAGAAAAACAAGGGCAAGGGGCAGGCACAGGGGCAGGAGGGCTGGATGGGGTTGGGGGTGCCAGATGAGTGAGGAGCTCCTTATCCCCCTACAGCCCCACACTCCCCAACACACACACACACACACACACACACACACACACACACACACACACACACACACACCGTGCTCCAGATGAATCCTATCCCTCACTGGGGACCAGCTCCTGATTAATACCAACATTAGCCCTGAACACTCACCCTCCTGGCCCCCCTGTCATTAATTACCTCCTCTCCCAGCCCAGCAGAGGGGAAGCCAGCTCCTCTGGGGCAAAAGGACCAGAGCTTCTGACCCCCTGCCCAGAGAAGCCACCCCTGCCCCCCTCCTCCCTGCTTCCAAAGGAAAAGGGAGGAAGAGAGGAAGAGGGAAACTGGAGGGAGGAAGGAACAAGGAAAGAAGGGAGGGAGGGAGGGAAGGATATTTGCCTTTCTGTTCCCGCCAGCCGCACACCCCCAGCCCTCAGAGCTCTCGCCTCAGAGTCTCTCTGCAGCCTGAGCTCCTTCTCCACCCTGGGGATGTCAGCCTGGAGCTGGAAAGGCTCTGGCTGGAAATGCCCATGGGAGCCCTCCCTGGTGGAGGTGGACAGCCAGACCCCCAAGCCCCTTCCCCCCAGCCTATGTCCCTTCTGATGTCAGGTTGGGAACAGTAATTTGCATGGACCCATGCAGAGAGCCAAGTTTACACAGACCTCTCACAGGGACCCACAGGGACTGTCAACCACAAACACAAAACCAGACACACTGGGACCAAAGTCACCCTGGGTGGGAAGGGGGTGACACACTCCGCTGTGAGCTACCACCCACCACTACACACATAATCACACCAAGAACATTTAGTTCAGAGGAGCACCACTCGGCTGCCTGGGGAGGGGCAGGGAAGGTGTCACAGAGCATCGAGTGTTGGAGGAGACTCTGCCTCTGTGGCAGGACGTTGGGGTTGGTGGATCAGTTTGGTGTGTATGAGCCTCAGGAATAGGGGTCCCTTCCTTCTCCCCCATGGGCTGCCATCATGGCTCCCTATAGCTCAGTTGTGTGCGTCTCTCCCTATCTACACACACACACACACACACACACACACACACACACACACACACACACTCATACCTTAAAGCAAAGTGTAGTGAGCTGAAACTGAGCCCATTCCTGTCTGCTCCTTACTCAGAGCACCAAGCCCTGACTCCGCTCTCAGCCCCCCTGCTTCACCCCTGCCGCCCCAGACCCCCTGCCTCCCAAATTGTGTTGCTACACGTCTTCTTTGAGAAGGAAGCTCCCACTCCAGGATATGGGGTGAGGGGCTCTGTGAGACTTTCCAGAGCCCCTCCCATCACCCCCTTGTGCCCCGTTATGAGACCAAGTGAGCCTGGAGACCTGACAATCAATATCCCTCAAAGATGAAGACGCTAATAACTTTATCCCCTCTTGTCCTCCAACTCTTGCCTACATTAGCTCTGACCACAGGCCCCAGGCAGCTGGGACCTGCAGTGGGCAGGCCCGAAGCTGAGTAACCCCTTCAGATCCAGGTGGGAGGCATGAGGATAGACTGCAGGAAGGACTTCCTGGCACTCGGGATAAGGGGATAAGGGGTGGAAAGCCTTGGGAGCATGTTTCCCACTCCCAGGTTGATACTATTAGAGACCTGACTCAAGGTCTATGAGCATTTGTGACCTCAGAAGCACCCTGTGAAGGTCCTTGTGCCAAGGTCCCTGTCTACTCCCTGACTGCTGCCCAGAGGTGAGCTGGGAGGGAAATTCCCACTAGAGAAAAATCAGGCAGCCCGAGGACTGGAGGTAATGGGGGTGGCGGGGCAGGGGAGGGTGGCTCTGGCCCTGCCCTCCCTGTGGCATCCCGAGGCTCTTCCTCCATCAGGGCCTTTCGGGGCAGCAAGAGACCTGGAGCCCACAAGGCTTCAGAGGGCGGGAGAAGCCCCCTCTTCACCTCTACACTCCACAGCCCGGCAAGGCCCCGCCCTCTGAAGCAGCTGCAGCTAGAGGGGTGGTTGGGATCAGGGACAAGAGCTCCTTTTCTGCGAGCACCATCCCCCCAAACATACAACCTGCCTCACTCCCAAGAACAGGGCCAGGACCTGTGGCAGGATAGAGAGGAGGAGGAGGAGGAAGAGGGAGGGGAAGGAGGAGTGGGAAAGAGTACAATAAAAACAGCAAATGTTTCCATAGCACCTGCTACAGGCCTGGCCCTATTGAAAGAGTTTTTCTTGTGGGACTTGTTCAAGCTTCAGAAGCACCCTGTGAGGTTACTGCTATTATTATCCCCGTTTTGCAAAGGAGGACACCAAGGCACAGAAAGGTTGGCTAACGTGCCCAACATCACACAGCTGCTAAGTGGCAGAACCAGGCTCCAGAGTCTAGAAGCTTAAACCCCAGGGAACACAGCCCTGAAAGAGGAAGAAGGGGGCTCAGTTTCACAGGAGGTAGGCTGAGGAGCCTCTTGTTCCAGGGGCTGGGTTACAGGCAGGGCTCAGGGAAAACACATCGCCTCTGGGGCTCTGCTTCTGTGGCTCTTGTGTTCTGTCCTTCTGCACCTGGCTCTCTGCCTTTTCCCCTGTGCCCTGTGCAGGCAGGTCTTGGGCCTCCGCTCTGCTCAGGACTGTCCCCACTCTCTGTCCCTCCCTGCCACGGTGTGGGCTCCTCCTGCAGCTCTGGCCTGTCTTGTCTATCTGTTCCCACCACCCCAGAGCCATTGCTGCTCAAGCTTTCCACCCTAGCACTGGAGTCTGTCAGAGCTGGGGTGGACAGAGACAGTCTGGGAGGGGACTGATGCTTGCTGCAATGGAGCCACCTCATTTCCCCTGGGGGTGCCTGAATTCCCTGGTGGTTCAGACTGGCAGCGGGCTGAGAGCTGGGATTCCTGGGTCTTGGCTCCTCTGAAGAATGTCACCTCCCCCTCCACCCTGCCCCCACCCCTGCACTCCCCCTCCGCCCCCAGCCCCATCCCAGCAGCTTGTCCAAGGCCACTTCAGGAATTTGGCAAGACAGGCTCTCTCTGGGCTGGTACTTAGAGAGCCCAGGGCCTATGGAATCTGGAATTCTCCCTAGGATCTGTCTTCAGCCTGGGGATCCAAGGGGGCACTGGATGGGACATTCTCCACCCAGGCTGCCCTAGACCACTCACTGCTCTCCCCTTTCCCGGAAAGCTGAACAGATGCTCTGCTCTCCTGTCGGGAATCCAGCCCCCAAGGGAACCGGGCAGGAAGGAGGCAGAGGATGGTTAGGAAGGCTGAGGGGGCCAGGGGTGGCTTGGACCTCTGAGTTCTTTAGAGACCATCCTGCTGCTGGGGGCCCCTAGGGAGCCCCATGGGTTTATTGCCCTGGTTCCTTCTCTCCAGAGTAGGTATGGAGGAGCTGGCAGAGGCTGCTTTGGGAGGGGGGACCTGGCTTGTTTCTTCAATGCTGGGCATTCCCGAGGTGCCCACCACCCTTTCTGAGCCTCTGTCTTCCAACTAGGACAGCCCTCTCTGAGAGGAAGGGTGGAGGGAGGGGCTTAGGCCAGGTTGGGGAACCCAGATGTCTAATCCCTCAGGTTGCTGTCCTGGTCCCAGTCCTCTATGGGGTCCTCGGGGCCCTATCCCATTGATTGCCCCGCAGCCATCCATCTCAGCTGGTGCTTAGCCCCTGGGGTCTGTGTGGGGCAGCTAATGGACTTGGCATAGCCAGGAGGTAATTAACAGGGACGGGGCAGGGGCCACATCGGGGCGGAGGGGGCACCATTAATGACAGTGGAATCCAACAGCTATGAGTGATTGGGGAGGGGGTGCTGTGTGTGCGTGTGTTTACATGTCTGTGTTTGCACGTGTGTGCCTGGGCCGTGTGAGGTGCACATCTGCACGTCCATCAGTGATGGAGAGAGAGCATGGGGGTGGGGGCTTTCAGGCCGCAAAGCTGACAACATGGGTGCGACCGCCCTCCTCGCTCCCCAGGACAAGGCCCCAGGTCCAGACTGCCTGAAGGGGTGGGAGTGCTGGGCTTCAGTGCCTGTTCCCAGATCAATGGAGGCTATCCAGTTCCCTCTCCCGTGCTCTCACGGAACGTCTCCTTCCCTGTCCACACCTTGTTCCCGGAACCGCTCATCTCACCTGCCCGGCTTTTCCAGCAATACCTCGGCTGTGGTTTAGGAGCCTCTGATGTCCTGAAGCCTGATGTCTGAAGACCTTGGAAATCTCCATATGCCCTGGCAGGTCCCTTCTGCTACCTGACCTCCAACCTCTCTCCTTCAGTGATGCCCCAACCCTGCTCAATGTGGGGCAAACCTCAGATCCCCTTATGTCTACCCACAGAGCCTCCCAGTCTGGAGGTGTCCCACACCCTCCTTGCGCCTACAGAGAGGCTCAGAGGGCAGAGGAGGTGAGGCACCAGGTGAGATGGAAAACCACGCTCAGGAGCCCAAGGTGTTCTCCAGGACAGTCTCCGACTCAGCTTCTGGTCCCACCTGTGTCTGAGTCTCTCCGTCTGTGCCCAGCTATGTCTGTGTGTCTCTGTCTCCAGCCTTCTCTTCCTCTCTGTCAGCATGTCTCAGTCTTTGCATCTCCCTCCGTAGCCTCTCTCCATGTCACCTTGTGTGTACATCCTGTCCCTGTCCCTCTGTCTGCATCTGTCCCTGGGCTCACCTGTTTGTGGATCTGATCCCACTCTGCATCCCTCACCATGTTTCCAAACCCTTCCCTCCCAATCGCTCCACCTGCTTTAAGTGCACTCCCTCCCAAGGGTGGTGCAGCCCCAGCCCCACCCATCCCAAGGCAGGAGAGCAGGGCTTGTGAACTTGGCCCTTAGGGACCAGACCTGTCCCCACCCCCCCATCAATCAGCCTGCAGCCCTGGGTCAGACCTCCATTAGCACTAAGCAGCCTGGACAAGAGGCAGACACACCACTGGGCTAGGCCTAGGGGTGATAAGACTCAGATTGAATCACCGGGTGGGGGGTGGGGGGTGCTGGGCACCCAGGGACATGAGACAGCCATTTGATTAGCCCTGAGGAGCTGTGGGGAGCATGTGTTATTGCAGGAGCTGGGCAGGTGATTGGAAGTGATGGGACTGAGGGCTGGAGGGAAGCTGCTCCTCCCTGGCTCTGGGTGGAACACAGCCTTTGGGTTGGGGAATACGGAGCCAAGACCCGGGTCCCCTAGCATGATGGGGCTGGGGGGACCTTACCCAGTCTCAGCCCTGACAGAAGCCTTGGACCACTCAGTTAAGGCCAGTGATGTTCCAAGGAACAGAAGGGAAGGGAGACCCCACCCTTGGCCAGAATGGGACAGGAAGATGGCTCTGTCCTTAGGAAATAGCCATCTTGCCCAGTCCCTGGCCGCGGCAGGTGCTACTCTGAAAGCACTTAGAGCCAAGAAGAGTAAGAGGGGGGAGGGAACATGGGGTCCTGCCTCCTTCACCAACCCTCAATCCTGCTCCTTCTTGCCACATGGGCAAATACGCACACGCACAATCTCTCTCTCTCTCTCACACACACACATCCACTTGTTCTACTGTGTGTGTGCTCTGCTCTAGGCACACCGACACAAGGAAGACTCCCGCCAATGCTTCCATCCCATCCACCAGGACATGCAACTTCTGTCCCTCCCACTGCAGCCCCGGCCTTCCTGAACATGAAGCACAGAGACAGACAGTTACGGTCTGAAGGTCTGGGAGGCCTGGCCTGAGGCTGCCTCACCTCCAGGTGAACAAGGTGACCACAAGACTGGGACCCAAACCGTAGTCACAAGGTAGGAGTGGCAGCTGCATGGAGCGGGGGTAGGCAGCTGAGGGGAACCTGACTGGGGGAGGATCCCATAGAGCCGCCCCCTACCTGAATCCCAGCGCCCCACTCCTGGAACGACGGCATCGCAAGAATCGGCAAGAGACACAGCCAAGGGATAATAAATATAATTGCTATGACGGAACCTTGCCTAGAGAAGCAGGAACATCCTCTACCCCCAGCCCCCACCTGTCCCCCCTGCATGCTGAGGGTGAGTTAGATGCTTTGAGATCACCCTGGGGCTGTGGGAGATCTGGGGGTTGCGGAGGGCAGGCCCCGGTATTCCGGCTACCCAGCCCCAGGCCCTGGGCCAGCCCCTAGCCCAGGACGTCCAGGTAGACAGGAGGCGCCTGGGCCAGGGCTTGCAGCCGGGCATGTACGTCCTTGATGCTGTGGCGCTGCTGGGGCTCCCGCTGCCAGCAGCCCCGCATGATGGCGTAGACCTCTGGCGGGCAGGCACGTGGCCGCTCCAACTCACGTCCCTGCGTGATGCACTCAATCGCCTGGGGCCACCAGAGAGACGGAAAGGAGAGCACACTAGGTTGGGGGCAGGAGGATGAGGCCAGCCCCAGTGCCACCTATGCCTCGGTGAGGCTCCCAAGGCAAGTCACACGCTTGTCTGGGCTTCTTGGGTGCTGATAATCTAAATGGACACAGTAGACCCCAAGATTCCTTTCTGCTCTGATCCTGAGAAGTGGGAAGGATTAAGGCTTGACTCTGGGAAGCTTGGGCTCGGGGTAGGATTGCTTCTGGAAGGCTGGGATCAGATGCTGAGAAGACTTGCCAGGTGGGTTGGGGAAAGGGAGGGCCAAGGCATTTGCCAAATCCATCAGCTTGGTGTTGGGGGGCTGAAGGGAGGAGGGGACGGGCCCTGTGCCTCTCAGATCCAAAGGGAAGAAAGAAAATGGAGCAGAATTGCAGTTAAAGGCCTTGAAAAATAGCTGGCTTTCATTTTAAAGTAGAAGACGACCCCCACTTCCTTCTCCCTTTCGTGGATACTACCCCATAGTATCTGAAAAGAACCTGCAGCAAGAAAGATCAAAATTAGACTCTAAGAAGGACCACTAGAACAGCTAAGGGATCCAAAGAAGGAGAAATGGTGCAGGTTGTGGTTGGAGAAGGGGCCTAGAGCCTCTTTCCCCCTCTTCCCCCCTCCCCATTAGAGGACTTGGGTTATGGGCGGCACTAATTCCATTCCTTCTCTCAGTGCTTGAGAAAATTAAAATCTATAACCCTCTCCCCCACCCCACCAGCCTCCAGGGAGCAGACTGCATTAGGAGGAGAAATGGAAGCTGACAGCTGCGAGCCAAGGAAGGGGTGGGGGGAGCTGCTCTGGGAGACAGAACACCTGGGGCCTGCTCCGGCTGTGGCCAGCCAGGAGGGCAGCGGGAGGAAGCAGGAGTGTCCCTCTGACAGTCTAACCTCCAGTCTCCCTGCTGCAGTGTCAGGCCCTCTTGTGCTGTGCTCCTCTTCTCATGCCTCTGCGTTCCACCCTGATACGCCTACTAGGTCTGTAAAACGCAGCTAGGGATGGGGGTCTGGCTCCACTTACAAAGTGCTTTGAGGTTCCCCCAGGGGCCAGCTGGGCCTGGGCATAGGATGGTAGATAAAGGCAAGACCAGGAGAGGAAGAGAACAGGGCTGGGGTGGAGGGAGCACAGTGTGGGCAGGATGCTGGGATGGGTCTCCCTAGGCAGTGGCAGAGGGGCAGAGAGGGACTGAGTTCCCTATAAAAGGGACCCAAAGGGTCAGGAAATGGGTGTGGCCAGCAAGGGTGGCCCCCAGGACGGGGCTGACCTCGGTGTTGGAGAGCTGGTACCAGGGCTGCTTGCCGTAGGTGAAGATCTCCCAGAGCACCACGCCGAAGCTCCACACGTCGCTCTCGGTGGTGAACTTGCGGTAGAGGATGCTCTCCGGCGGCATCCAGCGGATGGGCAGCATGGTGCGGCCTCCCACCTGCCGGCGGTGCTCTGCGTCACCTCCCAGGCGCCACCAACCGCCTGTCGCAGCGCAGACCCGCCCCAGCCCCATCAATAAAAGTAAACAGATGTGGCCGTCGGGGCCAGGGCTAAGAGGGAAAACCTAGTGGTGCTGTTTCCATCCAGGACAGCAGAGGAGACAGCCCTTCCTCCACGGGGGCTGAGGAGGGTTGTTTAAAGCCAGAGCCAGAGACTCTCAGCTCCCGCACCACTGAGGAAGAGGAGGGTGTGCCCGACAAAGGCAGGCTCCCGGTGGACTCGGAATCCAGGGTGTCTATAGCGTGGATGCTGGGGGAGGGGCTGGGGACAAAGGACCCTTACGCGGTAATAGTCAGTGCTGTAGATATCCCTGCTCATGCCGAAGTCACCGATCTTGACCACTAGTCCCTGACCCACCAGACAGTTGCGCGTGGCCAGGTCCCGGTGCACAAAGTGCAGACCCGCCAGGTACACCATCCCCGCAGCGACCTGGCTAGCCACGGCCAGCAGCTGCCCCAGGCCCAGGGGACCTGGAGCCACATCCTCCCCGCCAGCCAGCAGCTTGGCATCAGGCCCATGGGACCTGTGAGCAAGAAAGGGAGAAGGGATAGAGGCTGGGAGCCCAGGAGCCTGAGGAAGGGGAGCCCCAGGAGCTGGGAGTGATGGGGGAAGAGACTGGGGGACCGGAAATGGAGGAAGGAAAGGACAGTGGAGGCAGCTGCCTGCAGGGGCTGGGGGTGGGGTGCTGCAGGAATAGGTGTGCCCACCTCCAAGGCTTCCACCAGAGAGAGCCCACGGTTCCCACATCTATGCCTTCCTCTCAGGCCGCCCCTTGCACTCCAGCCGCTTACTGGCCCCTACTTCTTCTCTTGCTATGGGCACTTCAGACTCAGCCCTTACAAGCTGAGCTCAATATCTTTCCCTCAAGCCCGCTCTTGCAGTGAAGGGAACCTCCCCCATCCAGAGTCTGGAACCTGGGCATCCTCCCTTGCCTCCCTGTTTCTCTCACCTTTGCCCTCAGTACCAGCCATTCCCGTGGGGTCTTCCTTCCTTCTGAAGGTTTCTGGGATGCCCACCTCCTCCCCACAGCTACCACTCAAGGTCAGTCCCTGCTCACTCATCTCCATTCCCCAATATTCCTTCTTTTGAAGCTTTGCCTGAGCTGATCACTTTGCCAGGAATGCCTTTTCCTATTGGCCAACTTTCTCCTCATTCACTTATTGCAGGTATTTTTTAAACATCTCCAATGTGCCAAGCACCAGAGCTATAGTGGAAAGTATGATGCACTGCTTTCCACTGAAAGCAGTGCAGTGTGAGGGGCACCTGATGGGCACTAGGGGTGGGGATGTAAGAAGTCAGGGAAGGCTTCCTGGAGGGAGGGGAATCTAAACTTAGACTCAAGTGCTGAAGAAAAGTGGATAAGCCATCCAAAGGGGTCCAGGGCAGGGGAGGGTAAAGTGGCTGGGAGGGAGGCCCAGTATACCAGCCAGAGGGAACTGGAAGTACAAAGGCCCACAGGAGAGAAGGAACAGAAGGCCCCTCCTAGGGGAAGTCTTCCAGACTCATCTAGAAGCATTCGTGATTCCCTCCTTTGATTCTCCCAGTGCTCCATCCAGCATTTAGAGCCACTTTTCCCACAGTCTGGGCCCCACATGGTGGTATCTCCCTGGTCTGCCTCCCCTGAGACCAGCACTGAATGTGCACCGTGTCTGGAGAGCGAGGGGATGGGCTCCTCTCTGGCCTGCTCTTGACTCGGGTTCCTCTGTGCCAGTCCTCCACACTCAGCCTCAGGTCTGGCCTCACCCCCTCCTGCTCCACACCCTCCACTGGCTCCCCCAGTCCACAAGGATAAGCTCAGAACTCAAGGATCTCTCCTAGCCGAGTTCTGCAGCCTGACTGCATGAATGACCCACCACTCCCAAGGGGATATTTGGGAACCAGATCATGACCCTCAGCTGGACAACCACACAGCACTTGCTCACCCAGAACCACAGCCCCCCACCCCCACCCCCAGCCCCCCTTACTGGTGGGGAAAGTGAGGTCAGAGAAGAAAGGGACTTGGCACCGAAGGCTCAGCTAATAAGCCCGGTCCTTTCTCTGCCTAACAAACACTGGCCCATCCTCGCAGGAGCTGTCTCATCGGGGAAGGATTCGACTAAGGGAACATGTGACCGTCACAGTCAGAGCTTAAGAGCAGGGGTTCTGCCTGGCATCACATCTGCCCCGGGCCGTTCACTACCTGTCTGTCCTTGGGCAAGTCACTTAACCTCTTCAAGCCTTATCTGTGAAACAGGTACATTTCTTGAAGTCATTAAAATTATTAGCACAAATAGATAAACATATCAGAGTTCTTCTGTCCAAAGCCAAAGAAATGAATTTTTTGTAACTTTCTTCAAGTATAAATTGCAACATATGCTTGGAGACTAAAAAATAAATATATATTTATATTATTGTATGAGGTATTTATGTACAAGTGAGTAGAACCACAATGAGAATGAATTGTAAAGTACATAACACAGTGCCTGAAACATAGAAAGTGCCTATAAATGTTTGTTATTGCTGTTATTGTAATTATCTAAACTGCCACCCTCTACAGGCCTGGCCTCTGTGTGCCACACACAAATGCACACACACCCTTTGCAAAGTCCACTCATCCCAAAGTTTTAGCTCATAGCCTCTGCCAGTGCGACCTCCCTGGCTACTGCCACTCTGTCTTTTGTAGGGACCACCCCCACATGCACACACCTGCCTCCCTGATCCTTCCTGGTGTCCCCCCTTGGTTCGACAGACAAGCAGGGATGTGCTTGGAGGAAAGGACAATAACCAGAGGCCAGAGGCCAGGTGCTCATACCGGAGGAAGCGGTTGAGGTCGCCATGCCGCATATACTCAAAGACCATGAGCAGCGGGCGGCCCTCGGTGCAGACGCCAAAGAAGCGCACGATGTGCTGGTGCTGCAACATGGTGAGCAGCTCCGCCTCGCGCTGGAAGTCTTGCCGGGCGCTCTCGGATACCTCCTTCAGCGCCTGGATGGAAGGGCAGGGACAGGACTGAGCGGGGGCCCAGGCCTCACCTCCCCACATGCAGAGCAGCCCACCCACCCCCAGTCTTGAGCCATGTCAGACCCTGACATCCCACTCCCAAGCCTAAGCATTCTGTCCTGATACGATGGTGCTCCTGGAGGTGGCACCCAGGCCAGCAGTGCCTCGTGATCAGGGTCTGACCTTGACGGCCACCAGCATCTTGTCCTTCTCAGGCAGCAGGTTGTGGCACTCGGCAAGGAAGACCTTCCCAAAGGCACCCTCGCCCAGCTCCCACTTGAGCACGATGTCCCGGCGCTTGATGTGATGAACACCTGGGAGGGGCTTGCAGGGTCAGCTGGGAGCCCCAGTCCCAGGAGGGATGTGTAGTGGCAAGGGCAGGACTATCTAGCAGGGCTGTGTGCCACACAAGGTGCCCAGGCAAGGGGCTAGATGGGGATTAAAATTCAGCCTTCACTCCTTCACCAAGCCACGTGTCGTAGCGTGGACTGCATCCGCCCAGAGAGGACACGGTGTGGGCTAGCTGTGACTTGGGCGGGGCTGCAGCCAGGCTGGTCTCAGCCCAGGAAGGATGTGCTATGGCTGGTAAGGGGGGCGGGGAGATTGTTCAGGCCTCGGGTGAATAAGGACGATGGCCCAGAGGCTTCTACATGCACACGCACACATACACACTCTCCCTTGCCCTTGACCTGCATTGTCTCTCACAGGCATCACTGAAGTATTGTGGGTTCTCGATGATGTGGCCTTGGAGCCCAGAGCCTTTGCCCTCGGTGGGGGACAGGGAACTGCCACCCAATGTCATGAAATGCAGAGACATGGCCAGCCCGTCCTCTGAAGCCAGCACAGCAGGGCCTGGGGAGGAGACACAGCCACATGGAGGGGCTTGCCCACACCTTGGCCCCTGCTTGCAGGGTGCCAGTTGCCCCCACCTCATAACTTGCAGGGGCAGGACAGAGGAGCAGGGGGCAAGACAGCAGGCAGGAAGAAGGGGAGGCACCATGCTTCTTCTTATCTGGCTCCTGTCCAACCCCTGGCCCCAGGGGCACCAAAGAACTCCCCCACTCCCTCCCCCCGAAGCCCAGACCTCCCAGACCCACTTAGTGTTTGACTACAATCCAGCCACCAATTAGCAGCTGCTGCCTCTGAAACTACCCCAGCACCAGCCCCGACACTCACTCACACACACACTCACACTCACAAGCCTCATGGCCAGGCCTTCTTCTATCCCCCAGACACACACCCTAGAACTCCACGAATGCACAGCCCCCCCCCCATACAGAGACAGAGTCAGCAGGATACAAAGCCAGTAAGATAGACAGACAGACAGACAGCACTCTGCAGCCTCTCCACTCACGGTTGATCCCAAACTTGTTTCTCCGTCCGCATTTGTTGAGCACAAGGAGCAGCGTAGAAAGGAAGAGGCAGGCAAAGACAGCCAGCCCCACGGCCACAGAGACCTGGGGTGGGGACTGGAGTTAGATCCAGGGGCTTCTCCCACACTCTCAGGGCTCCCACAGCAAACCACTGCTCCATCCTGCATAGGAGCCCAGAGCCAGGCCCCCGACTTGCCTCCTCCTCCCCTGTGGACCGCTGCAGTGGCTGTGAGGGTGGCAGGCCAAGCTCATGCCAGACTGCAGTGACCTCCCTGCTCTGACCAGAAATGCCACGCAGATGATCCTGTAGCTTGGCCTCCCGATCCCACATCCCGCACAAGCTTCTACTTCCTATGCTCACCCCAAAAGGTGTTTCGTCCTTCTTCTCCACTGGGTCTCCAGACGTGCTGTTAGTGTCTGTAGGGACACAGGGCAGGAAGGGTGGGCCTTGGCACGCACCGTGTCTCCTCCAGCAGCTCCCCACCCTGGCCCCAGCTGGCTTTTCAGGGATTAGGTGAGCTGTACCCTCTGCCCCAGCCTCGGCTCCAGGGACCAGACAGAACCTACCCTCCAGCCTGGGCTACTCACCCACTGGCGAGAAAGAGACTGCAGCAGGAGGGAGGAGAGAGAGCAGTCAGATGGAGGAGGAGAGCAGCGAGTCCCTGACCCCTCTGGGGCTCATCCCTTTGTGGGGTGAGGGTGGCATGGGGGTGGGGCTGCTGGACCTCAAGGGAGAAGATGCCTGTGATCATTTTCCAGCTGGGCCAGGAATGCCCTTGTGCATGGCTCTCTCTTCAGCCAGCCCAAATGGATGGAATAGCTCAGGGGTTCAGAAGTCCTGGCTTGGGGGAAGGGACCAAGGGGGCCAGCACAGAGCTGGACATCAGGACTCTGGACTCCTTTCTGTCCAGGACCAGGCACTCCAGCTCCTGGGGTCAGGGTCATAGCAGAAAGTGGGCCAGGCTTCCCTGGACATCCTGATCTCCACCCCAGGTAGAGCCCAGCAGTGGGGACAGGGTTCAGGGTGGCCCTCACACCAGGGATGGGGTCCTCGGGGTTGAACTCGAAAGGGTTGTCCATGAAGGCAGCCATGACCCAGTCGGCGGCCTGGCCAGAGGGGTTGGCAGCCAGCAGCGTGTAGTTGCCGTTGTTGACATGGGTGGGCTGGTTGAGGCGCAGACAGCCGTGCCGCACAGTCTCGTTGGCCGCCGGCTCCAGGAACTCAGTGAAGATGAAGCTGGTCTCATTGAGCACGGAGCCATTGAAGAGCCAGCGCAGAGAGGGCGCTGGCTGCCCGTCCACGGAGAAGGGAATGCACCAGTGGTGCAGCTCCACCGGTGCATGCAGCTGCACGCTGGCCGGGACTGCGGGCCAGAAGGAGCGACAGCGAGAAGTCAGGGAGCGGCTGGAGGGAACCCGGCACGGCCCTGGCAAGTTCAGGGGCAAAGGGGATAGAAGCAGAAAACAGGTGGCACGCCTGAGAGAAACAGGTCAGCAGGCCTAGGAAATTCACAGGGAGAGACGTTCTGAAGAAATGTCAAATTTTAAATAAATCAGGCAGCAGGGATATAAAATTCAGAGGCTTAAGGAACTTAAGTGGTGGGCCATGAATAAGTAAGTAACAGCCCTGGAGAAGCGGGTACCAGCTTATGGCAATTAAACCTGGAGTCTTTGTGGGTAAGGAATATGAAAAATTAAGCATGATCAGGCTTCAGAAGATGGGGCAGTGGGGCCTAAGAATCAAACACGCAAAAAATATACAGTTAAAAACTTGTTGAAAAAAAGATATGGGTTTGAAATAGATCCAACCTGGAAAAAGCAAAAGCCCCTCACTAATAGGGAAAAATGTGTGTGTGTGTGTGTGTGTGTATAAAATTTACACTGGGATTCCGGCTGGCATCTACACCCTGGAATACTACGCAGCAGTGAATTAAATGAACTACAGCAACTCCCATTAACATGGATGGATCTTATCAAATGATGTTGAGTGAAAGAATCCACACACAAAATAATACATGCAGTATAATTCCATTCACATAATGTACAAGAACTGGAAAAACTATATTGATAGGCATACTTGTGAAAAATTGTTTTAAAAAGCAAGGAAGGTCGGGCATGGTGGCTCACGCCTGTAATCCTAGCACTCTGGGAGGCTGAGGTGGGAGGATTGTTTGAGCTCAGGAGTTCGAGACCAGCCTGAGCAAGAGTGAGACCCTGTCTCTATTAAAAAAATAGAAACAACTTAGCTGAACAACTTAAAAAAAAAAAAAAATATATATATATATATATATAAAAAATTAGCTGGGCACGGTGGCACATGCCTGTAGTCCCAGCTACTCGGGAGGCTGAGGCAGGAGGATCACTTGAGCCCAGGAGTTTGAGGTTGCTGTGAGCTAGGCTGATGCCACGGCACTCTAACTCAGGCAACAGAGTAAGACTCTGTCTAAAGAAAGAAAGAAAGAAAGGAAGGAAGGAAGGAAGGAAGGAAGGAAGGAAGGAAGGAAGGAAGGAAGGAAGGAAGGAAGGAAGGAAGGAAGGAAGGAAGGAAAAGAAAAAGAAAAAAATAAAAACAAAAATAAAAAGCAAGGAAATGGTTATCAGAAAAGTCAGGATGAGGTAGGGGACAGGGTGGGTTGTGAATGGGGAGAAGCGGGGGTCTTCTGAGGTGCTGGTAAGAGTATTGCTCAAAGTGCACGTTTTACACGTATTTCTATATATATGTCACAACAAAAGAAGAAAAATGATATAAAGTACAAGATTTCAGATAACTTTTTCACAGACCTAGAGAAATAGGCACGGAGCCTAAATAGGAACTCAGGAGGGGAATTTCCTCTTTTAAAACTAGGATTCGGGGCAAAGGCCTAAGGCGGGACAGGCAAGAAGTAGTCCGGAGCGGTGGGAACAGCCGGGCAGCTGGTGTTGAGGGCCTCAGGTAGCAAGGCTTGGGCAGGGGGCCAGAAAGAAATCCATCTCCATCCCTCTGGCCTCGATGAGCCCCCAGGACTTCCCTCAAAGGATCAGGTTTTCATGGGAATCTGGAAACAGCTGGGAGGGAGCAGCTGTGGTGACACACATCCCACCCTTTCCTCCAGCCCCCCACCCTCTTTTCAGGGAAGAAGAGATGAGTGGGGGTGGGTGCAGGGGCAGCCCCTGAGACTCACAGGAGACGTTGACCTGGACAGAGACTTCGGCCCGGCCCACGTCATTCTCTGCCCAGCAAGTCACGTTCTTCCTGTTGAGGTCACTGGTGACATTGGCCAGAGTCAGCTCCAAGGATGGCAGACCCCCAGACTTCTGAATCAGGGAAGAGAGGGGAAATCAGGAAGAGCTTCAGCCAGCTTGGGGCTGGGGGCTGGAGCTGATGTCTTTGGGGAGCCCCTCTGGCTCCAGATGGAAAGCAGAGGAGGGCTGGCGGGGAGGAGACGGGTGGGAGAGAATATGGCTCCTTCAGAGCTTGTTCGTAGACTACGTCCTGGATCATATATTTAATGATCTGAAAAATCTAAAATACAACCTACAACCTCAAAATAGGCACAAAATACCCCCACAGGAAAAATAAAAGCATCTATCTAAGCAGCTAAGCAGATGTCACAAATCCCAAGTACCAAGTTCATACATAGCTCATTTGAGAACCAACCTGACCACCTATGCTTTCTCGTTTCACACACAGTTCTAACAAACTCGGTCTCAGCCCAGGGAGGGTCAGACACACAGAGACGGTGCTGACAACAGGGCAGCAGTGAGAGCACAGCGGCAGCGGCATGTCCTTCAGCAGATGACGAGAGCGAGTGAGGTTAGGGAGGCAAAGTGACTTGATTCTGAGTCACCATCAAAAGATTGGCTCAGATTCAACTTCTCTTCCTAAGAAACCACGGACGTGTCATGTGTAAGTTATATGATCTCAAGACAATTCTAAATCTTGCTGAACCATGGGGTTTGGTTTGTTTTGTAAGCTGAAGAGGTGCACAAATTATCTTCTGACATTTTAGAAAGTGATTTTCATAAAATAATGAAAATAAAGTCATGGAGAGATCTCCTTTTTCTGGAAACTTCGTAGATGTGGAGTCCCTTGACTACATGCCAGAGTAGGTTTGGTGTCCCTGGGCTTCCACTGGAATACGTGAGTTCAAAGGTTCCAGAAGAGCTCTCCAACCTGTCATGCAAGCTCTTATTCCATCCTGCTGCGGGGAAGCCCTGCCCTGCCCTCCGCGGCCCTCCGAGTGGCTGTCCCATCTCCTCCATTCGCCCTCGGTGGGGCCTGGCCTCCCAATAACTCTCCCCTAGAGCTGCTCTACCATCCCTTGTTCTCCCAGCTGAGAGGGACCAGACGATTTTCCCCTCCATCTGACACAGTTAGGGTGTGACTTTTCTATAGGAAGTTTCTAGAAAACACAGGTGGTAGTACACATGTAAATCTCCCAAAGAGAAAGCAAAAACCTGGAATTTCCCCAAACACAGGGTTCATCTAAGGTCTCTCCACGCACAGATATGGCCTCTGCCTTGTCCTCTCTCCTTTACTCACTCTGGGTGGCTTTGACCTCTGGAGGGGAGGAACCCCTCAGTGGCCAGTGACCCCTCTACCACATCTGGCCACCTCTGCTCAGGGCTCCGGTGGTTCGTCCTTCAACGTGGTTCCAGGGGCCTCCAGCAATTCTGAGATTGACTCTCCTCCCAAAGCGAGGGCCTCCAAACTAAACACCACACCCGCAGTCCCGCTGGCCCACAGCCCGGTCCTGTGTATCCACTCCTGCCACCCAGGTAGGGTGGGCACAGCCCATTGTCAGCCTCCGCTGACCTTGTCAGCAAGGCTCCTGAGTTAGCTGTGGCTACTCTCGGCTGCCCGTCTCCAGCCTAAGGACAAGGGGCAAGGCCTGGGCAGGTGCCCAAAGACATGTCTGGGTAACAGAGATAGAGGCCAGAGAATGCCCAGAGGCAGGCAGGACATCAGAAGGCCATGATGTCCACCTCCTCAAGTTACAGATAAGAAAACCAAAGTTCAAGCCGATTAACGGATTTTTCTGAAAGTCACTCCAAGAATTAATTAGTGAGAGAGCTGGAACCAGACCTGGCCTCCTTTACTAATATGTTCATGACACACCCAAGAAGATACTGCTTACAGAATCTCCAGAAAAAGAGTCCAGGGGCCCCTAAGAACTCACCTTGGGGGCAGGACCACAGAAATTGTGCCCCTTCCCTGGAACCCAGTTTCCTTATACAGAAAGGGGGTGTAGGAGAGGGATGGTCTGTTGGGGCCCTCTCGGCTCCAACATGTGAGGGCTCTGTGACCCTCTGTCTTGCAGACAGCATCATGTTCCCAAAAAGGGGGCCTAAGTCTTGGTGGGTCCAGTGTAGCCGGAGTCCCTGTTGGGCCAGCGCCCACCATGAGGGCATGTGTGGGCCCTGGGCTGACCCGCCTGAGCCCTGTGGGTTTAAACCACCTCTGTCCATCCCTCAGCCCTTATGTGCTCCTTACTCATTGTCTCTTTCCCCCCAGTGTCTCTCTTTTGCTGTCTTTGTTCCCTGTGCCCTGCCGGGACCTCTTTGGGGGGCTGGGGGTGAAGGGCTTCTCACCATCACCGTGGCTGACCCCTCCAGCTCCGTGAGGATCCAGTCGGCCTGCTTCAGGCCCCGCCCTTCCACCTGGCACCGCAGCAGCACGTCGTCCCCCACGTCCACGGAGGCATTAGGCATCTGGACCTTCAGCGTGGGCACGCCTGGCGCCCGAGATGCCCAAGGGCGAGGGGTGTTAAAGCCAGGAGCGGCCTCAGAGCTCTACCCCGGGGAATGCTTCTTCCCCCACCCGCCTCAATAACCCAGGGCCCAGACAATGTCCTCCCAGGCCTTGCCAAGGGCCGCTCCCCCCGGGCCTTCAGTGCTTGCCCAGTGCCCTGTCCCCGAGCAAGTAGCTTTCCCAGCCCCTTGCACCACCCCAGCACGTACCGCAGCTGGCGTTGGGCATGAGGGCGAGGGGCCCCTGCCCGCCACACTGCAGCTTCTGTTCTCGCACTCCGCCCAGGCCCTCCTCCTCCCAGCGCTGCAGCCAGCGCAGGGCACAGGAACAGTGCAGAGGGTTCCCTGACAGGACCCTGGTGGGTGTGGGGGGACACCAAGAGAGTCAGGGAAGGGACAGGCGCAGGGTCTGAGGAACCACCGGGATGAAGTATTTGCAGTGTGAGGGAGCAGTTAGACAGCAGGGAGGCTGGTGGAGAGGGGAAGGGAGATGCAGGGGAGGGCCCCGGTAACAAGATATTATTCAAAGAAATAGAACGCAGAAAGCCCAAGACAGCCGGCTGGGGCTGCATAGGAGTCCCTTACCCCAGGCTCCCCAGGGTGACAAGCCAGGCAAGGGCCTTCAGCATGGTGGCAAGGAGGGAGGGGCATGGCCTCCCAGAGTGAGCCAGAGGCCAGAATGCCCCCTGGGTGCACAGGGACCACCGCTGCGCTACCCATCCATGGGCAGGTGCACTGGGAACCACCGCAGTGGGCCTGTGCCTCTGCTCAGCCCACAGTCACCCAGGCCGGCGCCCCCACCCACCCAGGGCCGCAGCCCCCTCAATGGTGGTCATCAGCCTTTACATTGATGGGGGTTTCACAGGTATCACACAGTCCCCAAAGAGACCCCCGCAATGCAGTGCCACACAGACACCGTGACACAGCATCACACAGACACGAGTGCACACAAGCACACACACACTGGCTGCTCCTGCCCCTGGAAGGGCCCGCACTCACAGTTCCTGTAAGGAGAGGCCCTGCACGGTTTTCCAGGAGAGAGACTCCAGAGCATTGGAGGAGAGATTCCTGCGGGCAATGAGACACATCAAGACAGACCCCTTGAGCGACCTGACCTCACTCTGACCCAATGCGAGGGAGGGAAGGAGCCAAAGAGGAAGTTGACAGCTGGCTCCCTCTCCCTAGCCCAGACAACTAGAACAAGCCTGGGGAGGCAGCTTGTGTGGATGGGGGGCAGGAGGGGGCCAGGTAAGGCTTGGTGAGTCCCTCTCCTCTCCCTGGGATGACAAGGGTTAACCCCACTTAACCCCCTCCCCAGACCCCAGGGAAGGGGATCTGAGGGAACAGCCACTCCCCCCTCCCCCACCTGCTTCTGCCCCAGCTGGCAAAGTGCTGAGGCCACAGCTGGGGGAAGGGGCTCCATCTGTGCTCCTGCCCCACAGAGCCCAGGACTGGGGAGGAGGAGGAGGAGGAGGAGGAGGAGGAGGGCTGAGGCTGCCACACTCCCTTGCTCTCTACCTGTCCCCAAGGACTTCCTCAGGACTCCTCCCCCTCCTCCTTCTTGCCCCTCCTTGGGGACTGCCTGGGAAAGGACCAGACCCCCAGGCCCCAGCTGTAGAGGTGGAGAAGCTGAGCCCAGCAAGGTGCGGGCTCCAGGCCACACAGGAAACTGGTTTGGAAGCCCCAGGGCTCTGTGCTCTGCTCCAGGTGGCTGCTCCTGGGACCCTCTGTCTCTGCGGGGCCTGCCCTGAGCCCTCTCCTTGCTGAGCCATCCTAGCATCTACAGGGCCTGGGTGGGAGAGGCACCACCACACAGGGGCCAGGAACATCACCCACCTTAGGGCCAGACAGAGCTAGGTGTAAGTTCTATCCTGCCACTTACAGCTGTGTGGCCTCAGCCCAAAAACATAAGCTCTCTGACTCTCAAAATCTTCATCTATGAAACGGGAGCGATAACATCCTCTCTCTCACCAGGCTGATTGTGAAGATTCACTGACATGACTACTGTGAAGGGTTATTGAGGACACATTTTTAACTGAAACCCCAGTACCTAGTCAGTGACATAATATCACCTTGTTTTGTTTTGTTTTTGCTGTTAAATTGCTGGACACAGCAGAGAGTTCAGGGGAGCAAGCACAACTTGGTGAACGGCAGGTCCCACCACCCTTCCCATCTTTCCACCTGCTCGTGGTGAGGGGCAGGGGAGCCGAACTTCTGCCCTCAGAAGGTCAGGGAGGGGCTGCTAGGGACTCGGAGTATCTCTCCCTGCCCACCCATGACCCTCTTCGTCCTCTGCAGGAGGGGCAGCTATGACTCCCAGGAATGGGGAGGGTGACAAACGGCAGATCTGATAACCCAGCTCCCAGGCTATCCTAGGGGCCCGTTGACACATCACCACCAGGGCAGGGTGGGAAATGGAGCCCCAGCCAGAACCCAGGAGTACTGCTCCAACCCTTCTTCCCTTTGGACTGGTGTGTACCTGAACCCTGCAAGGATAGGGGGGAGGCACCTATGAGAAGGGTCCCTGCAGCATGAAGCACGGAAGTGAGGCAGCAGGAAGAACCTCTAGCTGGCAGGGCTAAGAGCATGCCATCCCTGAAGTAGATGTGAAGATGACTTCCCTGACCAGGCAGGGGCCTTCCTCAGAACAGGTCCCTGGGGAGGGCCAAGCCCATTAGCGGCCCAAGTGTGGGTGGCTTCCCACCCCCACTGCCCATCCCCGGCCACTCACAGGCGACTGAGCCGAGGAGTGAAATTGAAGGCATCTGGCGCCACGGAACGGAGACCACTCTTCACGATGGTGCTGGGGAGCGGTGTGGGAGATCAGCCCCAGGTCCTCTGCTACTCGGTCCCTGGCCCTCTCTGCCCAGCCCAGCCCCAGTCCCCACTGCAGAGCCCTGTGTCCCTCCCCAGCCCCCTCGTAGTTTCCTCAGCTACTCTGGACCCCTCAGAGCCCTCACCTTCCTAACCACCCCCCCTCCGCCACCCCCACATCACTCAGTCCTCAGCCTCTCAGGTCCTCCCAGGCCCTAGGACCCTGCACCCTCCCTGACCTTCTGGCCCCCCAGCGCCCATGCTGACCCCCACACCCACCCAGTCCCCAGTTCCCTCACAGGTTTCTCAGCTCCCCCAGGCCCCTCAGGTCACTGAGCTCCAGATGCTGCAGATGCTGCTGGTTCTCGATGTACCTGTGGGAGAGGGGATGGGAGTCACGGGGGTCAGGCCCACACTTGAGTTCCCATGCCCACCCACCTGCCTCCTTCACAGTCACACACGCACACACTCCTAGCACACACACACACACACGCACCCATTCACACACACACACACATGCACTGGCATGCACACACATACACATGTATGCACAGAGACACCCCCTCATAAGTCACACATGCACATGTGTGTGCACAAACACACATGCACATGCACACTTACATCCTCACACACTCACACTTATGCACACTCACCTCTTGCACACATACATACACCCAAGCATACAACATACACACACACAGAGGCACAAATATCTGCACAGCTGATGCTCACGCACATTCCTACATGCAGGAACACACACGTGCGTGCACACCCTCGCACATGAGCACACATAAGCAAAGCTCACATTTATCTCTCATGTGCACACACTCACGTTGATAGACACATACAAGTCCATTCTCAGCTTGGTGTTCTACTTTTGTACCGGGCCTCTCGGGCTCAAGCTCAACAAAGAGGGGTCATGCTGAAACACTCACTTCCACAAAGGGCCCGGGCTCATCACTGCCACTGCCCCACCCAGCAGAGGAAGACTATGGTCATGCACATGCATGTTCTGAAACAAACCTGCTCAAGAGCCACTGTCTGGGCTCACCCATACTGCTACACACATACACATACCCCACCCACTCTGCCCCCTCATAGCCTCTGGCCACTCCTCATACTCAAGCAGCAACCCCTACTCCCCCCAACCCCCACCCTTTGGGCAGATGGAGGAGGTACAGAGACTATCAGTCAGGCACCCCCAGGACGGACCCATGAAGCAGGAGAGGGGTAATGAGAGGATGGAGTCAGAGCATGGGGGGTGGGGAGAAGAGGCTGACTGGCTGATTTCACAGTGAAAGAGAGAGGGAAAGGCTCAACGTGTGGGGGACAGAGGGGGCCAGAAGGGCAGAAAAACAAAGAGAGGGTGAAACAGAGACACAGAGAAAGGGAAACTGGCAGGAAGAGACTGTTAGAGAGAGAGAGAGAGAGAGAGAGAGACAGAGGCGAGGAGAAAGATAAGGAAAGGGAGACAGAGAGACAGATAGATAAGGACAGAGAGCCAGAGAAACAAGACAGGGAGACAAGAAAGAAAGAAGAATGAGGAGGCATTTGGAGATGGGGGGTGGCTGACGCCCTGGACCTGCCTCCCTGGCATACCAGGGAGTTCCTGAGAACTCAGCTGCCCTGCAGTGGCATGTTATTGTCCCCCACACACACACACGCACACACATGACAGGGCCCCTGACTCACTGCTAGTTCTCAGAACTCCCCCTCTGCCCTCTAACTTTCCCTAACTTGTAGAAACTAGGATCAGCCTAAGTGATCCCTCCCTTTCCTCCCTTCCCAACCTTGGCTCCAGAAGAACAGCCACATATCAGGTCCTAAGTCCCCTGCGACCTAGGAAGTAACCTCCAGTGACTCCAAGGGAGGGCAAGTCTCTGTTCTGTCCACCCCACCCCCGGCCCCTGTCCAGAGGGCTTCAAGCTGTAGGGACCCAGGGAAGGGGTGAGAGTGCAGTGGGCCAGCAGGGTGTGTGGAGCTGTCAGGCAGTGTACTCAAAGCTGCCTCAAAGCTGCCTCATTCGTTTGGATTCATAATCAATCTGTCTATTCGAGTCCATTATCTCCTCGTTAGCTCTGCGGGTGAGGGAGGAGGGAGGGGACTGTGCAGGCGGGGTTGGGGGGGTCAGGCTGCAGCCCCACCCAGGGGGACTTCTCCGCTCACCATTCTGCATGCTTCCCAGTCCCCAGCCCTGTCCTGTCCACTACTCCTAACCCCCCTCCCGGACTGGACCCACTTGGGGCTTGGAAGGGAACTGGGGAACGAGAGCACAGATGGGGAGCACTCCAGAGCCCGGACCCAGGTTTGAAGACCCAGGATGATGAGAGGACTGAACTGGGGCTGGCAGCCTGGATTTCATGCTCCTTCCCATGACGCAGAGACCTATGCCCAGACCAAGACAGGGCCATCTCCTCCTGGTCTCCCTAGAGCCATTAGAGAGAGAGATTGAGTACCTTCCCGTTAATTACCATGACATGCCCGAATAACTCAGTGCCAATTATTGCAGGCTGCTCAAGTAACTTCCAGACAATGATGATCCCCACCTCGGATACCTTCTAGCCTAGCACTGCATGAAGCCAGGGTTCCTTTCCCACCCTCTAAGCCCCAGGCCATGATTTTCTAGTAGTTCCTTCCCTCTTCTAGAAGTCTTGCTGGCCCTGCCAGCCACACAGAATACTCAAGTATTTTCCAGCCATCACCATGTGATGCTTGAGTACTTCTAGGCCAATTATTACAGCATACTCCCATAGATTTCACCCGCTGCTAAAAAGTACTTGAGTATTTTGTAACCATTTGCTGCAGGATATCAGAGTACTGCAGAATGCTGGAGATTTCTCCCAGCTTTGCGTTCCAGAGGGAGGAGGATCTCTAAGCAAGGGCCCTGACTCTGCCCCAAGTAAGGAGACAAGAGTGGAAAGGGAGATGGGCGTAGGGGCAGAGAAGACTGGAGGAGCCTCATTGCCCACATCCAAATCAAGGGGTCCTGGGGGCAAGGAACGATGGAAATGGGAAGAGGAGAGCTCAATCACCTTCCACCCATTACAGCTTAACTCCCAAGTCCAGAGAAGAGCTGGGGTTACCTGGTCATGACAAGGAAGGGAGTGGGGGCTGGTTTGCCCCCGGAAAAGGGAAAAGGTGGTAAAGGTGCCAATCTGAGGGGTTTTCTGCAGCTAACCACCCCTCTCCCTGGTGCAGAGTCTGGGCCCCTGGCTGAGCTCCAGAAAAAGGCTTCTAACGGCTGAGCTCTCTCAGACCTGGTCCACAGAAATCCCCCTGTTCTCCCCGAAGCCGAAGCCGGTGCGCCAGCTGCCCTGAGCCCTAGGCGACATTCAGGCAGTACCTGCAAGGGGAGGCTTGCAGGGGTCAGCGGTGGCAGCAGAGGAACTGCTGGGCACCGCCAAAGGCTGCGTGGTGCCAGCCTTCTGCAGCGTCCACCCCTGCCTGACCCAGCAAACAGGCGGCAAGTCCGCACCCTCGGGGCACAGCTATGCCCGTCTGTCCCCGAGCCCGCTTGACCGCGGGACACTCACAGCGCAGTCAGGTTCTCGGCGCCCGGCAGGTTGTGGAGGCTATTCAGGGCCCCAGCCCGTGTGCATCGCAGCCCCGAGGGGCCGTAGGGGCAGCAGGCATCCGGGCAGGGTGCGGCGCCTGCAGATGCCAGCATCAGCCAAGCCAGCAGGCTGCCGGGCCCCGTAGCCCGGTCGTGCCAGCCGAGGTGCTCGCGCCGTCCGCCTAGCAGCATCGCGGCGGCGCCCGCCTTGCCCTGGCCGGGCTGCCGTCTGTGCGCTCCGAGCTGCCGCTGCCAGGCCTCCCCCGACATGTGCGCTGGGCGGTGTTAAAGACCCAGCCGCCAGGAAAGGGCGGAGCCAGCGGCCCCCGCCCGGCCCCGCCCCGCCCCTCTGCTCCATCCCCGCCCCGTCCTCTCTGACGCCCCCAACTCTGCCCCCTCCCCTTTCGGGGGCCGCTAGCGCCAGCCTCTCCCCCAGGATCTCCCCAGCTCCGGGAGACGCTGAGGGGCCACTGCAGGACGGCTTAGAGGTGTCTGCTGGGGGTGGTGGCAGTGGGAAGTTGATACGTTATTTCTCCCAGCCTAAAGCAGCTGCATTTTTAGATTTGGGGAAGAGGGGAGACGACTGAGCTGGGGAAATATTGCCGTCCAGGTCATCCTAGCCAGCCCCCAGCCCCAGAGTACCCTCCTGGTGCGAGTGCCTGCGGGACTGTGCATGTCACTTGGGGTAAATTGGGTGAACACTCTCTGAACCCTAGGAAGAAAAGGGAAGGGGTCGCAAAAGGGCCAAATGCAGAACCTGGGGAGGAAAACATAGAAGGGATAGAGAAGGGGAAGGGGTCGCCTAAAACCAGCCAAAGGGAGTCCGGAGAGCCAAGACTGCGCTTTCCAGGAGAGGCCACAGGGTGGCGCTGAAAGCCAAAAGCTCTGAGCTCCTTGTCCAGGTTGGGTGGATGGGGGCGCGGTCTGCCCCCCACCGCCCTGTGCCTCAGATCCCAGCGTCGGTCTCTGACCCTCGCCAGCCAGCTCTGGCCCCCTGGCCTGGTAGGGCCAGGCAGGGCAGGGCTGGCATCGATCGCATCCCTGACAAGAGCATCGATTTCTTCACGGAGAAATTAATAGATGTTCTCTTAGCTCCTCGGATGCGGGAGCTGCCCGCGGATGGAGCTGGGGACCCGTCGGCCCTTGGAGGCTGCGCACCTGGAATGCCCTGGGATCCGCAGCGGAGGGCTGGTCCTGGCCCCGCCCACCCCGCGGGCCTTTGAAGCTGCACAAGCCCTCTGTGTGGAGCACAGGACAGGGAGGGAAGGGGGGTCCTGGAGGAGGAACTCGTGGGAAGGGGGTGAGACGAGGGCCCAGGGAGCAGGCGAGAGCAGGCTTCCTAGAGGTGCGCGGTTCTCTCCGCCTGGGCTCCAGCATGGGTGGTCCCCCAAGTCCCCGAGGCAGGGACACACAGATAGACTGACCCAGTAGCCTGAGTTCAAGAAGGTGACCCGACAGAGGCAGAGCCCCACAGAGTGATCGCCCTCTTCCCCAGGATCTTGGTCAGAACCAAGGGACTTTGCAACAGCTGAGCCAAGCCTCGGGCTAAGGGCCCTGAAAGCGGACAGGGCGGCCTCCCGGGAGGCTGAGAGGAGCTCAGAGAGGCGAATGGCTTGAGTATTAAGGAGTTACTGTCCACGTTCCCGCCAGGTTGAAGCAAGCTCTCACCGCCCGCTCGAGGCTCTCAGAAGTTACCCCGCAGGTGCCAAGGCACTGGGAGACAGAATCGAGACACACCGCTCCTCAGGGGACAGGGCGCTGGCTGCCCCTCGGGCCGTGCCGCCCCACCGGTGGAGGTGGGGAGGGAGGGAGAACCCACCGCAGCCGCACGGGGGTTGCGGGGAGCTCAGTTCTTGACCTGCCCTCCCCCACCCCGTATTTTAGCCTTATTTCCCCAACAGACCTGCCCCCCTCAGTTGTCAGGCTAAATATTTTGGCTTAGCCGGAGGGGCGGAGAGAACTGAGAGGTCCCTGCAAGCCAATCCGTGCCGAGTGGGGGCGGGGAGGCGGGAGCTGGGCGCGGCCCCAGCGTGCCCGCCCGGAGACATCCAGGCCAGCGCGCCCAGCAGGCGCTTGGGAACCGGGCGTTCCGAGGGGGCCGGAGACTCTCCCCAGTCTAGTCCCTTGCGCCCGGGGACCCCGCTGCCCTCCTCGGAAGCGCTCCCTGGCCTCTGCTCTGCCCTCGGGGTTGTCTGGCCTCTTGGCCTGCCTTTTACTCTGAACCCTGTGTCACTTTCTCCCTCTGGAGACCTCTCTGAGGCTCTCCCTATCACTGTTCGCATCTCTGTCCCCATCCCTCTGTCTCTGGATTCACAGAGTCTGTCTCCACCTGCCTGTCACTCTGTATCTCTGTATCTCTTATTTCTTTTTTCTGTCTCCGGCTGTCTCTATGTGGGATTCCTTGTCTCTCTGCCCCTGCCTTCCCCCTCCTCTCTGAAGCCTGGGTCTCTGTGTCCCTTAGAGACCCTTCTCTTCCCTGAAGCCACCTGGAGGAGAGCCAGAACTGGACCCAGCCAGGGCTGAGACAATGGCAGTGCCCAGACTGTGGCCCTGGGGAGCACGCCTGCTCGTGATCTTCCTCTCTTGGGGATCCGGCCTGGACACACTAGAGGGTGAGTCCCCAGCACTGGCTCCTGGACCCCCATCTCCCTCCCAGCCAGCTGGGGTGCCAAACAACCGAGCTTCCAGCCAGAATACATCTACTTACCCAGAATACATCTACTTACTCTGCCCTGCGATAGGGGACTGGGGTTAGCTCTCAGAAGGACTTCCCATCAGGAAGAGCAGTTAGTTCCTCACATAAAGTTGTTTTTCTCCCAGCTCCCTTGGACTTCAAAACAAGGGGGTGAATAGATGTCCTCCATTCCTGCTTTTGAAATCATGATCCCAGCAAAGCCTGAATGAGAACCAAAATGAGGCTATGGAGAGTGTTAGAGGTCATCTCTAAGGCTACTGAGTGGGAAGGGGCAGGGAGGGGAGAGGTAGCCGAGAACCACGCACCATTAAGTAACTCAACCTATTGTGCAGGCAGGAAACTGAGGCTCAGAGAACTAAAGGTAAGGCCTGCCTAAGTCCGGAGCTCCTGCCTCCAGGGCCCTGTTCCATGTCCCCCACCCTGAGGGTCCATCCACTGTGGGGTTGCAGAGGCTGGTTTCGAGGGAGGACTGCTTTTCCTCGGTGCCCAGGGCCTATCCCCAGGCTAGACACTCCCCAGGAGTAGGGCTTGGGGAGTGGGGGGTGGGACTATGTGGACTAAGCGGCCCTCATTGGGGGTTCTGGGGGCTTGTGGGGAGAGGAAAAAGAGCTGAGGATGGAAGATTCCAAAAGGGAAGGATTAAGAGGTATCCCCTTCCCCAATTATCCCCTTCCCCACCAGACTGAGAAAGCTCAGGGAGTCAGCCCGCTGTGCCTGCCTGAGAGGTCCCATAATGCCCCTCAGACTGGGGGCCTCCAGAGGCGGGACAGAGCCTCCCCTCCCACAGAGACAGAGGAATGATGCAAATGGGTTGGGGTGGGGGGAGGTCCCCTGAAGGGTGCAAGTCACAGAGGCTCTGCCTGCAGGGCATAGTGCCCCCCCCACCACTGAACCCCCTCCATCCTCCCACTGCTGTGCCAGGACAGGGCACAGCAGATGCCAGCTGGAAGTATGGTTGTCAGGACAGGAGCACGTCCTTGTGGGGGGGGGTTGGTATTTGGTCAGGGGACCCAGATGTCCCATTCCCAGTGCAGCTCTGCACAGAGCCATGTTCTGAGGGAAGGCAGGGGTTAATGTGTGACAGTCTTAGATGTGTTTTTCCAAATGACTCCCATCAGGGGAGCCATAGAGAGGCAGGGGCATGATGGGAAGTGGGATCCTGAGAGAACCCCCCATCTGCCTCACAGAGCCTGATTGGCCTTTGCCTGGAGGGGATAGAAGTGTTTTCTCAATCTCTCTCCTTCTCTTTTGTGTGTGTGTGTGTGTGTGTGTACCTGCATGGGCTCAGACACACACACACACACACACACACACACACACACACACAGAGCTGCTGGGCACAGCCAAGCTCAAGACCACTTTGTACAAGAGGGAAAAGGTGTGACGTAACCCCCAGGGAGCCAGCCCTGCCTGCCCACCCCCTTAACAAACCATCAGGGGATGGGCCTGGGCAGTGTGTGTGTGGTGTATGATGTTGCTAGAGTGCTAGGTGGGAAGGGAAGTAGAGGCTGGAGAGGTCAGCAGGACCTGAATGTCAGGTTCCAGAATTCAGACTTGAATCTTCTGCAATTGAAGAGCCATGGAAGGTCCCCTTGGGAGCAAGTAAGTCCAGGCATCTAGCCCCGTTAAGGGAATAGTCCTGGGTGTCTTGGGAGAGAAGGGGAAGTGGGGCTGGGGCCTGGGTCTGAACAAGCCAGACATGCCTGAGTCCTCACAGGAAGAGTAGACTTGGGATCCAAATGTCCATTGTCCATGATCCCTGAGTGCCCAGTGATTCCAGCCCTGGTTTGGGCATCATGGGGAGATGCAGAACTGACTAACAAGGTCTCACCCTCCTTGGAGGAGGTGACAGAAATGTAGACAACAATGCTGTGGCAATGCCCCACGTATGCTGGCGTGGGCACTGGACTAAGTGCACCGGAGCGTGAAGGGGAAGTGATTAACGCAGGGTCAGGGAAAGGAGGCTTGACCTGAGGTTTGCAGGACAAGGGCTGAAGGACCCTTCTGAGGCTGGAGATGTGAATGGGGACAAGTTTGCACCCTGGAATGTGTAAAGGAACAGAAACTTGAATCTTTAGCAATGGGGAGCCATGGAATGCCCCTTCAAGAGTAAACAAATGCAGGGGAAAAGCATCTAGCTCCCTTAGAACCGAGAAAGATGTGGGGTAGAGGAAGCTCAGACCATTGCTTTCCAGTCACAGAATTCACTCATTCATCAAACTTTTATTGAGTGCCAATTTTGTGCCAGGCACTGTACCAGGCACTAGGATACAGCAATGAGTTATACAAATGTCCCTGCCCTTATGGAGCTTACAACAAACAAAATAGATATATTTATAATAACATACATAAGTAAATATATTATATATAAATTACATATTAGCCAGTGTTAAGAATATACATATTAGTATATAAATTATATATCAGTCAGTATCAAGAATTATAGAGAAAAATAAAGCAGA
The DNA here is from genome assembly GCF_020740605.2 of Lemur catta. Taxonomy (NCBI): domain Eukaryota; kingdom Metazoa; phylum Chordata; class Mammalia; order Primates; family Lemuridae; genus Lemur; species Lemur catta. Next base: position 30,051,470 of record NC_059130.1, on the reverse strand, counting down.
AAGGGGAGTAGGGAGTGTCACAGTTTTAAATAGGATGGTCAGGCCAGGTGTGGTGGCTCATGCCTGTAATCCCAGCACTTTGGGAGGCCGAGGTGGGAGGATCACTTGAGGCCAGGAGTTCGAGACAAGCCTAGGCAACATAGCAAGACCCCATCTGTGGTGTTCTCCACTCTGAAGCCAGAGTGATCGTCTCAAAACCAGCTGATCACATTCCTCCTCTGCTTGGACCCCTCCAATGGTGCCCACCTTGCTCGATCTAAAACCCAAGGACCTCCTCACGGCCTCTGAGGTCCCACACGATTTGGGGCCCTATAACCCCCATAAAGAAATTATAAAGAAATTAGCCAGGTGTGGTGGCATGCACTTGTAGTCCCAGATACTTAGGAGGCTGAGGCAGGAGGATCGCTTGAGCCCAGGAGTTCAAGGCTTCAGTGAGCTATGATGGCGCCATTGCACTCTAGCCCAGGTGACAGAGCGAGACTGTCTCAAATAAATAAATAAATAGGACAGTCAGAGAAGGCCTCGCTGAGAAGGTGGTATTTGAGCGAAGACTTAAGGAGGTGAGGGCACCGCATAGAGAAAAGAGGGTTCCAGCCAGAGCGAACAGAAAGCACAAAGACCATGAGGCAGGGGCCTGGCCTGCTCATTTGAGGAACAGCGAAGAGGTCAAAGTGGCTGAAGAAGAGAAAGAAAAGGGATAAAATCAAAGAGGTTATAGGGCCCCAAATCGTGTGGGGCCTCAGAGGCCGTGAGGAGGTCCTTGGGTTTTAGATCGAGCAAGGTGGGCACCATTGGAGGGGTCCAAGCAGAGGAGGAATGTGATCAGCTGGTTTTGAGACGATCACTCTGGCTTCAGAGTGGAGAACACCACAGAGGGTGGAGGCGGGGAGATAATCCGGGAGGCTGTTACTGTAAATGCAGGGAAAGAGGGTGGTGGAAGCAGTGACGGTGGTGACAGGTGGTCAGACTCTGGATGTGTTTTAAAGATAGAGCCCACAGGATCTAGAAGGTGAGAGAAGGAAAGGAGTCAAGGATGGGGTTCGATGTGGAGCCTGACTGCAAGAATGAGTTTACTATTAATTAAGATGGGGAAGTCGGCCTTGGAGGGGAGGTCAGGAGCTCTCGTTTGCCCAAGGTAGGATCCTAAAGCTGCAGGGGAGCCCTCTGAGGCCCAGAGAGGAGGCCACCCCACACCCAGAGCAGAGCCTGGCTCCCCACTCAGTGTCCTAGTGCCAGTGCGGTTCCCCTCAAAGCTGTCCGGGCTGGATGGGGAGCTTGGCCTGGGTTGTACTTACTGCTGTGTGCCATGTGTGCCCACAGTGTGCCCCAGCCTGGACATCCGCTCAGAGGTGGCAGAGCTGCGTCGGCTGGAGAACTGCAACGTGGTAGAGGGCCACCTGCAGATCCTGCTCATGTTCACAGCCACAGGGGATGATTTCCGCGGCCTCAGTTTCCCGCACCTCACCCAGATCACCGACTACCTGCTGCTCTTCCGTGTCTACGGCCTGGAGAGCCTTCGCGACCTCTTCCCCAACCTAGCAGTCATCCGAGGCACCCGCCTCTTCCTGGGCTATGCGCTGGTCATCTTTGAGATGCCACACCTGCGTGACGTGGGGCTGCCCGCACTGGGGGCCGTGCTGCGTGGGGCTGTGCGCGTGGAGAAGAACCAGGAGCTGTGCCACCTCTCCACCATTGACTGGGGCCTGCTGCAGCCGGCGCCTGGTGCCAACCACATCGTGGGCAACAAGCTGGGTGAGGAGTGTGCTGACGTGTGCCCTGGTGTGCTGGGTGCTGCTGGCGAACCCTGTGCCAGGACTACTTTCAGCGGGCACACCGACTACAGGTGCTGGACCTCCAGCCACTGCCAGAGAGGTGGGCACTGGCACAGAACGTGACTGGGGGCACAGGAGGGGCAGGGTCAGATGGGGCTGGGTGGCCACAGGATAGTGTGGGTCAGTATTTTGCTTGCCAGTTTTTTAATCCACACTCATCCTATGGGACAGGTACTACTATTGCTCTTCCCATTTTGCAGATAAGAAAAGTGAGGCTCAGAAAAGTTAAATAATTAATGCAGGATAAGGCAGTCAAAGGATAGGCATAAGACAGCATCAGGTAGTCATGGAGTAGGTAAAGGACAGGTACAAGGTGGGCGTGGGGGGAAGACGGTAAGCACAAATAGATACAAGGTAGCACAAGATACCATAAAGGGCAGTGGCTAAGTACAAAGCCAGATGGCCTGGGTTCAAGTCTCAGCTCTCCTCCTTACTGGCTGTGTTCACTTAGCTTATCCATGCCTCAGTTGTCTCATCTGTAAAATGATCATAGGGTTGGTATGAGGAATGAGTTATTCTACCAAGCATCAGAGCAGTTCCTGGGCCATGGTAGCAGTTCTGTGTTCCTAATAAGAGTGGCCACAGCACAGGTGATCCAGGGTAAGCTGGCAGTACCATAATGGGGAGGCTGGGCACTGAGCAGAAGGAGAAAGGGAGAGGTGACAGATGAGGAACAGGACAGGTGAGGGCAAAGATGTGAGGTGGGATCCTCTTTAGGAAGATGCACAGAGAGGAAACAGAAAGAAGGCAGTAGAGAAAAGGGGAAGGAGAAGAAGGAGGGGATGCTTGGAGGAGGAGGTAGGGGAGGGAAGGAAGACCTTTCAGAGGCTGGGAGCACATCTGGGGTGTCCCACCTTGGAGGTCTTCTCCATTCAGCTCCTGGAGATCAGCTCCTCTCACCCCCCGTTCCTCAGCATCAGGGTGGGAGAGTAACCAGATCCCTGCTGTATCAGCTGGGCCCCAGCTCCCTGATGCCTCCCTGTTGGCTGTAAACACAGCTGCTGCACGTCCTCGCATGTATGGTGTCAACACACCCTGGCTGCCCCTCACCCCACAGATCGCTCCCACAGACACCCAGCTGCCACTGTGCAGTTTCCAGGCCACTGAGCCCCCAGCTCCAAACCCTCCCACTGCTGCTTGAGGCCACCGTCTATGCAGGGCAGGGAGCTGAAGAGGCAGGCAGTATGGGCAGGGGCATGGGTGAAAGATCGGTGGTGGCCCCTCCTTGCCTGGGCCTAGCTGCTCAGGAGAGGCTGGCTGGCTTACCCTGGCACTGTGCCCAGCCACGATCTGGGAACCAGGCCTAGACAGGACAGCAGGCTGGAGAGCAGCAGCCCTAATGGACAAGGTCACTGCTCTGTCCTGAGTTCTGATCACCCCCCCAACCAGGCACTGTGGGAGGTGGGAAGCCACATACAGGGGCCATAGTCCTTGTCCTCAAGAGCCCTGTCTAAGGGAAATAGACTCAGGTAACTCTGGTTATCCAAACTGGAGGGATATGGGTGCAGATTGAGAGTATCATCCCTGGAGAAATGTATTGGGGCCAGCATTGGAAAGGAGGGCCAGGACTCAGGGGACATGGGTAAGGTCTAACACAGTGCTCTGCCCACAGTGTGCCCCTGCCCCCATGGGGTGGCCTGCACAGCAGGGGGCCAGTGCTGCCATGCTGAATGCCTGGGAGGCTGCAGCCGTCCGGAAGACCCTCGTGCCTGTGTAGCCTGCCGCCACCTCTACTTCCAGGGCGCCTGCCACCGGGCCTGCCCTCCAGGCACCTACCAGCAAGAGTCCTGGCGCTGTGTCACAGCAGAACGCTGTGCGAGCCTGCGCTCAGTGCCCGGCCGCGCCTCCGCCTTTGGCATTCACCAGGGCAGTTGCCTGGCCCAGTGCCCTCCAGGCTTCACTCGTAATGGCAGCAGGTGAGCACAGGGTGGGTGGGAGGCACCCGGGGAGCAGTGAGGGGGCCTCAGGAGGTCCACACCGGTCCAAAGCTCATAACATCTGCTTGCCCCTGCCAGCATATTCTGCCACAAGTGCGAGGGGCTATGCCCCAAAGAGTGCAAGGTAGGCACCAAGACCATCGACTCCGTTCAGGCGGCACAGGATCTGGTGGGCTGCACCCACGTGGAAGGGAGCCTCATCCTCAACCTCCGCCAGGGCTGTCAGTACCTACTTTGGGGCCACACCCCTCCTCCTGGCCACACCTTTCCTCCTAAGCCACACCCCTTGCAATGACCCCCCCCCCCAAGCACCACTCTCCATCACCCTGGGTCCCAGCCCTGAGGGCCCACCTCCTCTGGGCCCCCATCCAGCCCCCTTGCCCTGCAGACTCATCACTTTCCCTGCTCCTGCTCCAGCCCTGTCTTCCCATCCCCAGATAACCTGGAGCCGGAGCTGCAGCACAGCCTGGGGCTGGTAGAGACCATCACTGGCTTCCTCAAAATCAAACATTCCTTTGCCCTCGTGTCCCTGGGCTTTTTCAAGAACCTCAAACTAATCCGGGGGGACACCATGGTGGATGGGTAAGGGATTAGAATCAGGTCTCTGTCTAGCTCCTTCTATTACACTCCCTCCCCAACACTGTCAGAACAGGGGTGAAGAGAATGGGCTCTGGAACCAGTTCTGCTACTTAGTAGCTGTGTGACTCTGGGTACGTTACTTAACTTCTCTGTTCTTTAGTTTTCTCATCTGTAAAATGGGGCTAATATAGCACTACTTACTTCATGAATATTACTCATGTTGTCCTGTGTAAAGCACTTAAAACAATGCCTGGAGGCCGGGCGTGGTGGCTCACGCCTGTAATCCTAGCACTCTGGGAGGCGGAGGCGGGTGGATTGTTTGAGCTCAGCAGTTCGAGACCAGCCTGAGCAAGAGCCAGACCTCGTCTGTACTAAAAATAGAAAGAAATTATATGGACAACTAAAAATATATATAGGGAAAATTAACCGGGCGTGGTGGTGCATGCCTGTAGTCCCAGCTACTCCGGAGGCTGAGGCAGGAGGATTGCTTGAGCCCAGGAGTTTGAAGTTGCTGTGAGCTATGATCACTCCACTGCACTCTACCCAGGAGGAACCCATAAGCCACCCCCTTTCCCATGCCCTGCCCCCACCTCCCCACAGATCAAGGTCCCCTGGCCTCCCTCAGGAACTACACTCTGTACGTGCTGGACAACCAGAACCTACAGCAGCTGGGGTCCTGGGTGGCCGCGGGGCTCACCATTCCGGTGGGCAAGATCTACTTCGCCTTCAACCCGCGCCTCTGCCTGGAGCACATATACCGACTGGAGGAGGTGACTGGCACGCGAGGTCGGCAAAACAAGGCTGAGATCAACCCCCGCACCAACGGAGACCGTGCCGCCTGTGAGATGCCAGCCCCAGAGCCAGCGAGTACACTCGCAAGACACGACCCAGAGACACACCCAGAGATATACACAGGAACACCCAGACACTCACACACTAAAACACACTAGACACACGCACCTGGGTGGGAGGGGGCACCTGGAGGGGACAGTCTGAGAAGTTCTCTTCAGAGGTCGCATTGGGGATGGGGTGCCGCGGGGTCAGGGTGTGAGCTCAAGCAGGTGGCAAGCGCTGTTGAAAGCAGGTGTTCGCCCTCGCCCCACCCAGGCCAGACTCGAACCCTGCGCTTCGTGTCCAACGTGACGGAGACCGACCGCATCCTGCTACGCTGGGAGCGCTACGAGCCGCTGGAGGCCCGCGACCTGCTAAGCTTCATCGTGTACTACAAAGAGTCGTGAGTACCGGGGGCGGGGCCAGAGCGGGGGCGGGGCCAGAACCCGAACCGGCCAATTTCCTCAGGACCGCAGGCCCCGGTGGGGCTATGGAGAGCCAGGGAGCCAGGACCCCCAAGTTGCACTCTGTTGTAGGTCCCATGTCTGGCTCTCTCCCCTCACTTTCTTCATCCTTCTGTGCCTCAGTTTCCCCTGACCAAGTGAAATGGGTCGGGCTTCTGAGAGCCCAGGAGAGCCATCCTTCTGGGAAGGCTAGCATAATTAAGCTTCAATTCACTATGCTAATGTTCTACACTGACCACATGCTCCTGCCCCAGCAGCGGTTTGGGGAGTGCCCACTAATTTGGCCAGTTTTATGAGCAGCTCTGCCAGCATTTCATTTAAGCTTGAGGAAGGGAGGGAGCAGGGACCAGCTGCTCTTTTCTTTGGAGAGAGTGGACTGACCCTAGCAGGAAGGAGAGTTGTTAGACCACAGGAAGGACTTCTCCAAAAACATGGCTAGGAATCAAGAGATATCCTTAGAGGAGAGAAATGGATGTTGGGTGGCAGGTTGGGAGGGCAGGAGTGAGGAGTACTTGCTCTCTCTATGGTAGACAGAAGACGGGGGGCCACCTGGCTTGAAAGCATTTCCTGTGAATTCAAACTGAGGTCTTAGTTGACCGCTAGCTCAGGGCCTGGCCCAGGAGGAGGGAGGAATGAAGTCAGTGGTAGGAGGCCTACTCAAATGGCCAAGACTCTCCTAGGCCTCAGTGGTAAGTGAAGGTCTCTAGCATGCGGAGCTAGATAATTTGTTAAATATGGATTCTTGGGCCTCACCCCTACAGATTCTGATTCAGTTTAGTCCTGAGTAAGGCCCGAGAATCTGCATTTCTAACAAGCACTTAAGTGATGCTGAAGCTGCTGCTTCAGGGACCACAGTGTAAGGAGCACCAATGTGGACTGCAATGTGAATGGCACCCCCGGCTCATGCAGTTCACAGTCTGTGCAACTATACACAGCTGCCTCTGGGCTTAAAGGGCAGAGAAATTTGGGGGTCCTTCAAGAAGTTTCTATAACGTCACTGCTTTGCAGTGTGACTGTGGCTGTGCTCCCTCAGAGGCATACCCTGTGTTTCCTGGCTCAATTCTGGCTCTGACAGACCCAGACCTACTCAGTGTGTCATGCCCCACAAGGCACCTGTCCCCATGGCACCCACTCTGAACCTCCCCCTTCCCCACCTGCTCCAGGACAATCCTGCCTCTGGGTCCCAACAACAGCAGGCATTTCCAGCTGGGCCTCAAGTCTCCCCACCCCCACCACCTGCTTTGTCCTTGCCTCAAGTTTTGTCCCTAGTTCAACATGAATTCCACCTTGTCCTCCTCCAAAGAAACACCATGGACATCAGTGTGATGCTCCCTTGTCTCCCTGGTCTACTTTGATATCTGTCAGTGTGGGCTTCATTTTTATCTCACCCAAGGAGCAGCCCCCCTCCTATCCCTAGAGTACTTCCCCAAGCCCTGCCCCTGCCCTGACCTTCAGGCACTCGGCACTGGTTGCCTCTGACTCCAATTAATTACCCTGTTGCAGTGGGTCTTGGCCTTTTGGGCTCATGAACATGTTTGAGAAGCTCCTGAAAGCTAGGAACCCTCTCTCTAGAAAAGCACACATGCACAAAACTTTGTCTGTGGTTTGGGAGGCTCATAGACCTCCAGAGCCAATTCATGGGCCTAGGCTAAGATGCTCTACCCCTGGGAAGAGTGGTCTCCTGGTTCTAGTTCCAGACAATCCCCCTTGAAGGGATTAGAATAACCTTATTGCTTGCTGTTCATAGGAGAGGGGACCCTTTCACATCTACCTTCTAGTTTTATTTATACAATGCAAGATTTTTTGAATATTTATTGAAACTAAATCTTCATATTCCCTGCTAAGGATGAGGAGCTATTTCATCACAAATCTGGCTGGTGACACAGATATGACAGGGTCCACAGGGTCTAACAGGTGGCAAGAGTCATGGCTCTGCCCTCATGCATACAGGAAGAAGAATGACAATGACAATCCTGGGCTGATTCAGAAAGGGGTGGTCCTTGGCTGGGCATGGTGGCTCACGCTTGTAATCCTAGCACTTGGGAGGCCGAGGCTGGTGGATTGTTTGAGCTCAGGAGTTCGAGACCAGCCTGAGCAAGAGCGAGACCCTGTCTCTACTAAAAATAGAAAGAAATTATATGGACAACTAAATATATATAGAAAAAATTAGCCGGGCATGGTGGCGCATGCCTGTAGTCCCAGCCACTCGGGAGGCTGAGGCAGTAGGATCCCTTGAGCCCAGGAGTTTGAGGTTGCTGTGAGCTAGGCTGATGCCACAGCACTCACTCTAGCCCGGGCAACAGAGCGAGACTCTGTCTGAAAAAAAAAAAAAAAGAAAGAAAGAAAGAAAGGGGTGGTGCTAGAACTTGTGGTTGGGGCTGAGCCACCCCTCAGCTCTGGGGATGGGGTGTTCAGCCCATTCCAGAATGCCACGGAGCACGTGGGTCCAGATGCCTGTGGAACCCAGAGCTGGAACCTGCTGGATGTGGAGCTGCCCCTAAGTCGCACCCAGGAGCCAGGGGTGACCCTAGCACCCCTCAAGCCTTGGACACAGTATGCAGTGTTTGTGCGGGCCATCACTCTCACCACTGCTGAAGACAGTCCCCATCAAGGAGCCCAGAGCCCCATTGTCTACCTCCGCACGCTGCCCGCAGGTAGGCTGAAGCATTTGGAACCGGCAAGTTCCCATCCCACTGAGAATCAAGGGACCAAGCACCAGAAATAGAGAAGCCGAGGCACTGAACACCCGGCCCAGAAAGACCAGGAGGCCAGATGCTTGAGTCCTAGAAACAATAGGGGGCATTTGCTTATGTCCCAGGGAGGCCTGGGGTTGTGACAGTACAGGGTGAGTAGTTGAGCAACTACAGGGCCTGTGGAGGAGAAGGGAAAGGACAGAGTGCTGCATTCTAGGAAGAAGGGGTTCAGGGCCACGTATTACTTGGGAGAAGAGCGGGGTTGGACCCCAGACAGAGGGGCTCATTACCAGACAGTATTCAGAAGGGGGACCCGCAACCCTTGAGTTGTACCCTCCTCACACCCCCAGCGCCCACGGTGCCCCAGGACGTCATCTCCACGTCCAACTCCTCCTCCCACCTCCTGGTGCGCTGGAAGCCACCGACTCAGCGCAACGGAAACATCACCTACTACCTGGTGCTGTGGCAGCGGCTGGCGGAGGACAGCGACCTTTACCTCAATGACTACTGCCACCGCGGTGTGCAGGGAGTCGGCGCAGGCCGGCGGGGAGAGGCAGGGGATGGGGACGCCGGCCAGGGAGAGCGGAGGGACCGGGGCGTGTAGACCACTGGTCTGACTACTGTCTTCCCTGCCGCGGCGCCAGGCTTGCGGCTGCCCACCAGCAACAACGACCCCCGCTTCGACCGCGAAGATGGGGATCTTGAGGCCCAGATGGAGTCCGGCTGCTGCCCTTGCCAGCACTCACCTCCCGGTCAGGTCCTGCCCCCGCTGGAGGCGCAAGAGGCCTCGTTTCAGAAGAAGTTTGAAAACTTCCTGCACAACGCCATCACCATTCCCAAGTGCGAGGACTGGCGAGCAGCGGGGCGGGGCTGGTGGGCGGGGCCTGTGAGGGGAGGGTCTGCGGTTGGGAAGGGTGGGGGGCTTTGTGGGCGGGACTTACAATCCTGTGGGTGGGGCTTGAGCTGTGGGTGGATTTGGAGGCCTTGAGCCGCTCCAGAGGGCACAGGGATGCGTTCCGGACAGGCCTGATAGGGCTCCCCCTTGGTCTCCCCAGATCCCCTTGGAAGGTGACGTCCATCAACAAGAGCCTCCAGAGGTGAGAGGGGTGGGGCCGGGAGCTGAGGGCGCGGCTCCCGGGGCCGGGCCTTGGCTCTGACCCACGCCCTCCCCAGGGACTCAGGGCGGCACCGCCGGGCCGCCGAGCCCCTCCGGCTGCGGGGCAACAGCTCGGATTTCGAGATCCAGGAGGACAAGGTGCCCCGGGAGCGAGCGGTGCTGAGCGGCCTGCGCCATTTCACGGAATACCGGATAGACATTCATGCCTGCAACCACGCGGCGCACACGGTGGGCTGCAGCGCCGCCACCTTCGTGTTTGCACGCACCATGGCCCACAGTAGGTGACACCCACACACACCTTCACCGACCCTAAAGACCCCTGTGCTCTAACTAGCTGAGTTTGACCTCCCACCAGCCCCAGAGCCTCGTTTTGCTCTCCCCTCCCAGTTCCTGTAATACCAGAGCTCCCCCCGCCAAACATCCCAATTCAGCCCAGTTTAGCTTGGGTTTGAACATAAGGTGAGAGGAACTACTTGCAGCCCTGCTGCTAGATGCCCCCTCCCGCAGGAGAGGCTGATGATATTCCAGGAAAGGTGGCTTGGGAGGCGGCCAGCAAGAGCAGTGTTCTCCTGCGCTGGCTTGAGCCACCAGACCCTAACGGGCTCATCCTCAAGTACGAAATCAAGTACCGCCGCTTGGGAGAGGTAGGTACCCCAGGGAACCCTCTATCCCAGGCCCATTTTGGGCCTCTATCCCCTTCCCAGCTAGCTGTTCTGTGTTACCCTCAGGAGGCCACAGTGCAGTGTGTGTCCCGTCTTCGGTATGCCAAGTTTGGGGGGGTCCACCTGGCCCTGCTGCCGCCTGGAAACTACTCTGCCAGGGTGCGGGCAACCTCACTGGCTGGCAATGGCTCCTGGACAGACAGTGTTGCCTTCTACATCCCTGGCCCAGGTATGCACAGCCTCTCTCCCAGACCTGTATCACTGAACAGACCCACCTGGTCCCCAGCCCACCACAGGCCCCGCCACCCATCCCTCCCCCGTCCTCATCCCCTAGTGTGCAAAGAGAAGCATCCCCTTCCCTCTAACTTCTCCATCTTTGATCCTGCCCTCTGCTGCCCTCTGACCCTTTCCTCTGAATGATGACCCTGTCCAGAGGAGGAGGATGCTGGAGGAATGCATGTCCTCCTCACTGTCACCCCTGTGGGGCTGATGCTGCTCATCATTCTTGCTGCCCTCGGTTTCTTCTATGGCAAGAAGAGGTGATGACAAGTCCCACCAGGTCCCATCCCCTCCTGCCCCTGAGCCCTCATCAGAAGGTCAGTGCAGAGGATGGTAGGAAGGTCAGTGCAGTCGGAGTAGAAAGAAAGGACTTCCGTAGAGGCAGTAACTTTTCTCCTGAGAATGGCATGGAGGAGACACACTTCTCAGCTAGAATTAGCCTGGAACGTCCCTAGTTTTAGCAGTGAAAGTCCCGCATCCTGGGAAACCCTTCAGTCTGGGCACACTGGAACTGGTGGTCACCACAGTCTCAGCCCAAGCTGAGGAATAAAGAAGCTGGTCCTGCCATAGCGTGGGGAGAGGAAGGAGACCTCAGGGTGTATCCCAGGATGCCTGATGTCAGGACCCTCTGGGGCTGGCTACAAAAAGGAAATGGGGGAAGGACCTTGATTAGCTGGGCTCCAGGGACAAGCTAGGGGGCAGAAGCCCCTCTCCTCTTGTGTCCTCCCTATTCCCACCCTGTCAGATGCCAGGACTAGGACCAAGACCAGCTTGGAAAGTGCTTAGGGCTTGCTGGGGGTCACCCTGACCAGGGCTGGGGGTGTGGTCAGTAACTTCCCTCCTCCATGAAATATCCCTCTTCCTTGTCCTCTGACATTCCTGAGGACCCTTCCAGCCTGACCCCTCACCTCCCATTGCAGAAACAGCACCCTGTATGCTTCTGTGAATCCGGAGTACTTCAGCACCTCCAATAGTAGGTCTGGGGTGCATGGGCAGGCAGTGTGGGAAAGGGAGACAGGAGAGGAGGAGAGGCAGACTTCCAGGAGACCTTCTTGCAGAAGGCAGCCTCCAGACCAGAGCCTTCAGAAGAGGAGGGGAGACGTGAGTGGAGGTGTGGCAGAGGGCAGCATCCTTGCCCTGTGACCCCTGCCTCCTCGCAGTGTACATCCCTGATGAGTGGGAGGTGCCTCGAGAGCAGATCTCCATAATCCGGGAACTGGGCCAGGGCTCCTTTGGGATGGTGTATGAGGGGCTGGCACGAGGCCTTGAAGCTGGAAAGGAGTCCACACCTGTGGCCCTGAAGACAGTGAATGAACTGGCCAGCCCACGGGAACGCATTGAGTTCCTCAAGGAAGCTTCTGTCATGAAGGCATTCAAGTGTCACCATGTGGTAAGGGAGAGTCAGGAGCATTGTCAGGGTCATAATTAGGGTAAAGGTCATGTAGTAAGAGGGGAATGTCAGAGATGAGGTTGGGGCACCATCAAGGTCAGTGTTAGGACTATGGTTAGGATCCTAATTGGAGTAAAGGCCATGGTTGGGGTTAGAGTCAAACAGTGTCATGGTAGGGTGATGGCTAGGACTAAGATCAGTCATGGTTGGTTATCAATATTGAGTTTCCAGATCATTATTAGGGTCATGGTTGGGATCAGGGTCACGGTTGGACCAAGTGCATAATTGTGATGATAGTCAGATATGATGAAGGTCATGGGCTAGGGTCAGGGTCATTATTAGGTCAGGATTTGGTTACAGTCATGATTGGGGTTAGGGTCAGGTTGATGTCTTGGTCAGGCTGTGGTCACAGCAGGTCAAGCTTTTGGCCAAGTGGGTCAAGGGAGCTAGGTGGACCTGCAGCCAGGCTCTTTGTCTGTCCCAGGTGCGTCTCCTGGGTGTGGTGTCTCAGGGCCAGCCAACTCTAGTCATCATGGAGTTAATGACCCGTGGAGACCTCAAGAGCCATCTTCGATCTTTGCGGCCTGAGGCAGAGGTGGGGACCCTGGGCCAAGGGGCTAGAGAGTTAGAGAAGACTTGGGCACACTGTGGGGTGGGGGACAGTCCTGGGCAGGAGACAAGTTCCTTCTTCACCAGCCCCCAATCTTGGCTCTAGAATAACCCTGGGCTCCCACGGCCAGCGCTGGGGGATATGATCCAGATGGCTGGTGAGATTGCAGACGGCATGGCCTACCTTGCTGCCAACAAGTTTGTGCACCGAGACCTGGCAGCCCGCAACTGCATGGTGTCCCAGGACTTCACCGTCAAGATCGGGGGTACAGAGGGTGCCAGGCAGATGAGGGTGGCCTAAAAACTAGAGAAACTCCCCTAAGCTCTGGCCCTGATAGCCTATGAGAACTTTGGCAAATCACCCCCACCCTAGATCTCAGTCTCGTCCAACGGCAGAGGGGCTTGGATGGGCTGATCTCTGAGGTCCTTTGAGCTTCCACATTCCAGGGTTCTTGGAGACTCTCGGGGTGAGAGGATTGGGAGAGGTACCCCTGGGCCAGGAGCTAGGGTACTGTGCGGCTCTTCTGCCTCACACCTCCTCCACTCTCACCCTCACTTTCCAGACTTCGGGATGACTCGGGACGTGTATGAGACAGACTATTACCGCAAGGGTGGGAAAGGGCTGCTGCCCGTGCGCTGGATGGCCCCTGAGTCTCTCAAAGATGGAATCTTCACCACCCACTCGGATGTCTGGTGGGGCCTGGCTGGGGCACAGGGCTCCAGGGATGTGGAGGTGGGATCTGGAGAGGGACCTGGGACACTCCCCTTTCTTGGGGTGCACTGAGCAACGTGAAGAGTGCTGGGCTCAAGTGCTCCCATGTGTCATCCAGGTCCTTTGGTGTGGTGCTCTGGGAGATTGTGACCCTGGCTGAACAGCCCTACCAGGGTCTGTCCAATGAGCAGGTGCTCAAGTTTGTCATGGACGGCGGCGTCCTGGAGGAGCTGGAGGGCTGTCCCCTTCAGCTGTGAGTCACCCTGCCTGCCCCCTCCTTATCCCTGCTATGCCCACACCCCCATGATTCTGGCCCACCTCTTCTGGTGCTTTTACATCTGCTGATCCCCAGCTATGAGCCCCCCAATTCTAAGCCCCTACTACAGCTCCCAATTACTTCCCTCTGATGCTCCCAGACATAATGCCTATGATCTCCTGTACCCACTGACCAACCCTCCAGTGCAGGAGGCCTGGGGTGTGGCTGGGACTCCCGGACCCCTCTGACCCTGCTCCCCACACCCGCCAGGCAGGAGCTGATGAGCCGCTGCTGGCAGCAGAACCCACGCCTGCGCCCAACTTTCACCCACATCCTGGACAGCATACGGGAGGAGCTGCGGCCCTCCTTCCGCCTCCTTTCCTTCTACTACAGCCCGGAGTGTGGGGAGGGGCCGGGGCTCTCTGCCACCCACTGAGGCAGAGCCTGACTCCTCACCAACCCCAAGAGGGGCTTCCTCAGACTGCAGCCCTTAAATGGGGGTCCAGGGCGCTGAGGGACACTCCGTTCCCAGCTGACTGGCCTCCCATGGGCAGAGAGCAAGGGGTCCAACCTGTCTGACAGTGAGATGTCTAGATGTCTCCTGACCCCCTCTCAGACAGGCAGGGGCCGAGCATGGTGCAGAGGGCAGGAGCAGGGAGGGGCATCAGAGCAGCCCCACTGTAGGAAATAGCTTCTCAGCAGTCTGAGCTCTCCATGAGAAAGCAGGCAGGGTCACAGCCAGAGTGGAGATCAGGCCATGGACAAACGTCCTGCACTCAGAGTGAGGGGTAGGAAAAGAGAGCCTGCTCAGAGTAGGAAAAGAGGGCCCACCCACCCTGGAGGCAGGGTCTGGAGAACCCCACCCTCAGCTTTAGGTCTCCTGTGGACATCTGGGGCCATCAACACCTTAAAACCAGATGAGCAGTCAGAACCAGGCCTGGAGCCCTCTCTGGCCATGTTTGGGATGCTCGGGTGGGTGTCCGTATGACTGTGCTGCCTGCCACTGCATTTCACTTCCTCCCTCTGCCCCAGACCAAGTGTTGTGTAGCGAACCCAGGGACCTGGGCGAGTGGTCCCCAGCCTAGCCTGCCATCACCTCTTCCTCCCCTCTTGTCCCACCCAGGGACCCCCAAGCTTGGTGCTCCTCCTTCCTTCTCTCCAGGGGCATCTCTTGGTGCACATTCACCCTCTTTTCAGTCCCTTCCCCTCAATTATTAGCCCTGGATTATTAAGGCTTTACGAGCCTTGTCTTCCTCCCTCCCCTCACCCCCCACCCCCACCCCCGCCTCTCATGGGAAGACTGGAGAAGGCACAATAAATGCCGACGTCTGTTTGTACCCTGGTCCCAGGCAGCCCATTTTCTCTCCATCTATATGGCGTTAACACTGGATGAACTTCCTCTCTCCCTCCTTTGGGACTTGAGGCAGTGACCCTAAGGCAGTGATACAGGATAAATACACTCTGTCAACACCATCTCCGTGAGGACCTGAGCAGCCAGAGTTGCCACGGCAGTGAAGCAGGACAATCTTGCTATTATCCCCTGTGCAGGGCCAGAAGTGGTTGCGCCTGGCAGGGAACCTTTGTATCTGGCCTCCAAGCAGAACCAACCAGTCCCTGGCACCACACCTTTATTTTGTCCCTTGCTATGTCTGTCCACTGGGCAAGCATTTCCTGAGTACCACAGGAGAGACTTTAAGTGGGCAAACATGGTGGGGGGAGCCTGATGA
Organism: Lemur catta; assembly: GCF_020740605.2. Lineage (NCBI taxonomy): Eukaryota > Metazoa > Chordata > Mammalia > Primates > Lemuridae > Lemur > Lemur catta. The sequence continues at coordinate 30,036,382 of NC_059130.1, read as the reverse complement.
CATCATCAGTTTGTGCTCTGTGTCTCCCACCCAAGGCAGGGGACACACACCAGAGCAGGGTCTGTGTGTCTGGCACCCTGCGGTTATTTGGGAGGCCAGAATCTCAGCTTCTGGCTGAGATGCCACAAGCAGAGATGCCTTTGAAGCACGTTGAAGTTGCGCAAGAGGGTCGGTTCCCAGGCTTTTATGCCAGTGCCATGAGGGCTTTGAAAGGAAGAGTTGAGGACTTCAAACCTTGACGAAGTGGGTGGCAGTGGGAGGGGCTGGTCACGGCTCAGGACTTTAGTTTCCTGCATCCAGGTGCTTGGGGCCATAGCTCCCACACGCTGCCACGTGCTCTGGGTCTGGTGAGATGTGTGCCTCGGAGCCCCTTTGCTCGCTCATGCCAGCAGCTGTCCTATAAGCCGCAGCTCCTTCGGGCGGGGCCTGGGTGGAGCGGGCATGAGTCTGTGCCAGGCCGTCTCTAAGACAGTAACTACCCTGTTACCCCGACGGAGTCAGGGCTGGCGGCAAGGACCACCCCTCCCCTGCCCGGCACTGGTGACTGAAGCAACAGTGACCCCTACTGGTAGCTAGCAGAACCGCAGCTAAGGGAGAACAGATGGGGGAAGTTGTGTTCCCTCCCTTCTGATGTTGGTCTCCCGGAGGCCTGCAGGAGAGCGGAAGGGCAGAGAGACTCCACACAAGCCCTGGATCTGAGACCCGCACGCTCACAGAGCACACAGCCACACCTGCACCTGCACACGCCCGGAGGGCAGCACTGGGGTCAACCCGTCTCCCCACCACCCATGCCCCCTAACCTTCACAGTGCTGGTCATCCGGATGTGGAGGAGCTCAAGGAACAGGCTGGGAGTCAAAGAAAAGAGGGCTTCAGAAATATGCCATCTGGCCTCCGCCTCCAAAGATGAGCAGGTGATGACTGGCCCGGAAGTACTTTGTGGAGAAGGATATAGGGATGCTAGAAGACAAGCTCACTGCCATCCAGGTTCTAGAAAAAAAAAAATGGATTTAACAAGGTAGCAAGAGAGATGGAGGGTGGACTTCAGAAGGGACTTCCCAACTATACAGAGAAGCTTTGTCTCCTCTCTGAGACATCTGGGGACAAGACAATAGGTTGGCCTGGGGAAGGAGGGATAGACACCTACCACAGAGGCAGAAGGGTAAATTTCATGAATCCAGAAACACCCCTCTTGGTCTCCTCTTCTCCCCCGGATTCAGACAAAACCCCAGGAAAAATAACCTGCAGCTGGCTGAGCAGAGTGGAGACAGATGAGCATAAAAGGGCATGTTCACCATCTAGTCCCTTAAAACTGTCCCTGTGGCCTTGAAACAGGTCCTCCACCTGGGCACTGGGGGCTGGGGACTATGGGTCTCATGGCCTACTCCCTTCAAGCTCAGGAACAACTGATGCATCTTTGTGGGGACTGGGACAACAGGTTGCAGTCCTGCAGGGAGAGAGGCCTACAGGCCTGAGAGAGGAGGTAGAAATGGCCAAAGTCAGGCAAGCTGTGCCCTGGAGCCAGGTCTCAGTGGAGGCAGGACGAAGTGGACACTCATAGTTTCTCTTCCTCTAGGCTCTCGCTACAGAGCAGAGGGCTGAAGCAGAGACGGTTCCTGGATGTCACCAAGTGGGAGGAAGAATGGGGTACAAGAACATGAGAGCTCAGCATCCCACCCCTGCTTTTGGCAAAGTCTCTCATCTCACCCCATAACACCAAGCTCACGCCAAGTCCCAGGGAGCTTGGATGGGGGCACCAGGTCTTAGATGCCCAGTTGAGGGGCAATCCTGGAGTAGAAACTGTGGACTTTCCCCTTGGCCTAGTGTCCACACACTGTGGAAGATATTCTGTGCATGAGCTGTTTGGCTTCTCCAACTTTCAGCTGGGGGCTACAAACAAGGGGGGTGTTAGCACAGGGCCACCAACCCACAGCAAAGGTCTTCCTCCTTCCAGCCAGAGGCTGCTATGCACAACCCTTCAGGCCAATGCTGTCTGTCCCTAGGGGTGGGAGGAGAGTTTGGGTTTCCTCCCATCCCTGTGGGGACTTGCCTCCTGCCCACCCCTTATGTTTGTCCAGGAGGCAGAAGACCTGAATACGTGGGTCGTCTCCTGGTGAGCCACCATGAAATTGAGCTCCTCTGGGTCACTCATCCAACAGGGCCACTAACAGGTCACCACTAACATGGGATTATTCACTGCTAGAGAGGGTGAGGGAAGTGGCACCCTCTTGAATTTGTGCCAAATCAGGAAGTACGGTGGGTGAGGCTGGGGATAGATTCAGAACAGAGAGTGCGTGGTGAGTCCTGGTATACAGTCAGCGCAGAGGGTTCTTGGTGAGTCTCAGGCACACAGTTAGGAGCCTGAGATAAAGTCCTCAGCCTCAGCTAATACCGACTGAGGCAAGGCTCTTCAAAGGGGCCACATGGCTAAGAGTTTTGATGTCCCTGCTGTTGAAGGACAGCCTGAATGGCCATGGGGCAAGTGTTCAGAGTGGGTGGTGAGGAGTGGGGTGACATTGGACCTGCATATCTGAATTTCCCTAACTATGGGCTATTTGCCCTTCTCCAAAGTCAGTAGATCTAGCCCTCTGCCCAGGATCCTGGCTAACTGAGTAGGTGGCCCAACCCCAGCTTAGCTGACCCTGGGAAGACAGGACATCTGAACAGTTGGGCCTCCCAGAATTAGCAGACTAGGAGTTCCTGGCAGAGGTACCGCCTCTCCCCAGTCTCATCACTGCCACCACGGAAGAGGAGGGAGAAGAGAGAGGGCAAGAGGGGAGGCACTCACGGGGTGTTGATGGGACTGAAGTCCTAGGACAAAGAAGGGGGGCTGATCCAGAGGTGCATGACATTCCTCTTGCCTCTCCCACCCTCTCCCTCCACCCAGAGTGAGAGCAGTTCTCAAGCACCAAGGCCGTTCTCCAGATGCCAGGCAGAGGGAGGACAGGAAAGGATGGGGGTGTCAGCGAAGTCATGAGCAGAAGGAAAAACAGACAACAGGGGGTGTGGAAGAGAGAGAGGCACAGAGAGGTGGGGAGACCTCTCTACACACAGCAACGGAAGCTGTGAGGACACCCCAGGACTTCTTACCCACCCCTGCCCCTTTGATGTCTATGGGTCTGGCCCTCAGCCCTCCCTGCTTGTGAGCAACAACATGGGGACTTTCTGCTCGGTCATTTCCAGAAATGGCAGGTCACATCCTGAGGGAGTAGAGGACCCACTCTGGCTCCCACCCTCTCAGGTTGTGTCAGGCTGTGTCCTTAAGCAGAACTGGACAGGAGGAGGGAGGTGGACAGGGGTGCAGGGGGAGAGAGGGGAAGGATGGTCGAAGCAGAGACCAGGGTGGCAGCTGGGAGGAAATTCTGAGACTATGAAGGATTCTCAAGAAAATGAGACAAAAAGGACAGAGGTCGACAGCTGGGTCAGACAAGAAGTGGAGAGGGAGGAGGGGCCCAGCCAGTAGCCACCTGTCCAAGTGGTGGTGGGCGTGGAAATGGACTGCTGCCAAAGCAGGAAGGATGGCGGTGGCACTGTGGAAAGACTTCTGGGGGTGGAGGGCACAGGTGTGAATGAGGCAGGAGGGAGGCCTCTTTTGGAAGTGGAATTTCCTAAGGCAGAGACCTCCATGCTGCAAGGCCAAGGGCTGGAATAAGAGAATGGATGCCCAGCGTTTTGTAAGCTACAGCGCACAATGCAAAGTATTGTCCTTGCTATCTAAGTGTGGGATCATTTAAAGAGATGCTGCAGAAGTACATTTAGTGACATGGAAAGATGGTCGTGATGAACTGCAGAGTGAAATGAGCATGTTACAAATAATACAAATGATGCCATTGTTCACATTTGCATGTACAAACTGAGGAACAGATCCGGAAGAGTAAATATACATCTTCGTGGTGGCTTGTGGGAGATTCACATCTCCTTTTTGCTTACCTGCATTCTCTTTAGGTTTTTTAAAGAATATACAGTATTTATATAGTGAAAAACAAGCCGTTTGCTTTTACAAGGAGGCTCCCTGTCCAGAGGGTGGAGGTCCGAGGGGCAGGGCTGGGGACGGGTGAGGGCAGAGCTGACGGGGCCCCTGGCCCTGCCCTCCCTCCGCCTGGGCGTGCACCGCCGGCTCTGTCCTGCACACACTCTCCAAGAACACTTTTTCCTCCATGTTTTAGGCTGGACCGAAGTCCGTTTTCTTGAATTTAGGATTGGCAGCATATTTTTGTAACCCCACCATGTTTTCCATCTGGGGAGACATAAAACAGGTGGGAAGTAGAGAAAAGCAGGCAGTTCTTAGAGATTCCTGGCAGCCCTGGGAAGGCCGACAGCGCTCTGCTTGAAGTGTCTCTGGGGCCACAGAAAGTGAGTGCACCTTCCCCCTTCCAACCCTGCGGGATCTGCCACCACCCACGGTGGCTCCAGCTGAGTCTGAGATCCCATGCCCTCTGTTTCTCACGTGTGCCACGCCCTTCGCCCGACATGCCTTCCTTTTCCATCCTTCCCTCGCCCTCTGCCCAGCCTCTCTTCCCAGTCTGAGTGGGGATCATTGCACCGCGTGAGGCCTCCCTCCAAATTCTTCCCCACTGGGCTCCCCCTCTCCTCTCTTTCCCAGCCTGGAAATACACGCCCCTTCTGTAAGTTCCTCACCCAAGGCTGCTCCTCCCTGGGAGCAACAATTTACACTGGCAAAGAGTTTTCTATTTCCAAAGTATATATATTATGTGTGTGTGTGTGTGTGTGTGTGTGTGTGTGTGTATAGTGTGTGTGTATATGTGTATGTATATATATATGTATGTGTATTAAAGATGGGGTCTTGCTCTTTCTCCCAGGCTGAAGTACAGTGGCACAATCATAGCTCACTGCAGCCTTGAACCCCTGGGCTCAGGCGATCCTCCTGCCTCAGCCTCCTGAGTAGCTGGGACTACAGGCATGTACCTCCACACTCAGCTAATTTATTTTTTGTAGAGATGGGGTCTTGCTATGTTGCCCAGGGTGGTCACAAACTCCTGGGCTCAAGCAATTCTCCCACCTTGGCCTCCCAATGCATGAGCCACTGTGCCTAGCCTATTTATTATTCTTAGACCTAAAATATATTGAGCACCTAATACACATCTACACTTGACATACACTTTAACACAGGAAACAATCTGATGAGCTCATATTATTGCTAACATTTTTCAGATGAGGAAACTGAACCTATAGAAGTACAATACATGCCCAAAGTCTCACAAGTAATACATGGCAGAGCTGGGGTTCAAAGCCGGATCTGTGTGCACTTTCTCCGCTGTAACACACTGCCGACAAGGCATGCCACACTGGGCCTAGAGAGCTCTGGAGATGGTATAAGTCCACATGAGCGGGATGGTGTCCATACGGCCCCAACATCAAGCCATCTTTAGACATGGCAATGTGCTGAATGCCTACTCGTAGTAGGTCCTGCAGTGGACGAGGGAGTCACAAAGACGGGCAAGAACCGGCGCCTGCCCTGAGCATCACCCTGTCTGTTGCAAGAGAAGGCTTGTGCACAAATCCCTGCAGTGCGCCCCACAGCAGCCCCTCACGGAGCTGTGTAAGAACCAAGTCTATGAGAGCACCATAATGAAGGAATGAGGGTCATGAAACTCAGATCTCAACGCTTCCCTCCCGAAAATCCTTCAATGGCTCCCCAGTGCCAATGAGCTAATGACAAACCACACAGGCAGGCTGACCTCTGGGCTTCCTCTCTACAGCCTCCTGCCCCTCACACCCATGCCATCCCCCAGAGGGCTTCGCAGCTCTAAGCCTCCAGGCCTTCACTCCTGCACCCTACAACATCTTCCACCCCCCTCCACCTCTCCCTTCCCGTTTGTCCTGAGGATCACCTGCTTCCCTTTGAATCAACTCTCCACTGTCCCCTCCTCTCTGAAGCCTTTCCTGACTTCTCTGCCCCATGCAATCTTGTCCTAGGCAGGGTGGACCACTTCTTCTCACACCCTCCCCCCACAAACCCTTGCTTGTAGTTTAACTCTTACCACCCCAATTACCGGGATCTATTTACCTATTTATCTTTCTCACCCTCATGTCTCATTTAGTCCCTCATTTATCTTTGTATCCCTTGAAACTGCCACACACGCCAGCACATTATAGGTTTCCAATAGAGGCTCGATGAATTAATGATAACAAACAGGCTGGGGACAGAGAGTGCAGAAAGGAAAAAAATACTGCATTTAGAACCAGTCCTGAACTGAATCTCAGTCAAGCATACTTAAGTTTTCTGGAGCTAAGTTGGTAATTTACTTCTCCAATCCTCAGTTTAAGTCATCTATCAAATGGGAAGTCCACTGCGCACCTTGAAGCACGATGCCCGACCCAAGACACCTGCAGGACTACCTGCCTCTTCCTTGAGGTGGTCGGGGATGACGTTCAGGCCACATATGGGGACTTCAACCCCGGCACTGCATCAGGAAGTCTCAGGCCTGATTGCCATGACTCCTTCTCAGCCATGAAGTCTGAGCTCTGGACCATGCTACAGGAGGGAAGGGAGGATACTTAAGTCTCTCCAGCTTCTTTAGCCCTCTACTTCCAGCACTGAGTCTGTGAGATCCTGAACTCCCTCTAACATCTTACTCCTCAATCCCCAAATCCTCTGGTTTCTGTCTCTCAGAGCATCTGAAGCCTCCCTGGGTTCTCTGGGGTCCCTTGAGCCACCAGGATCTTCTACATTTCTCTACTGGTCTGCCTTCCTGACCACCTCCACGCAATCCTGGAGCCCGACTCTCGGGTCACCAAGAACCCTCTCTGCCAGTCTCTCCAGACCCCCAGGATCTGTCTTTCTCTTCGCCATCCCTCTCCGCCCCTCCAGGCACTGTGGGCTCTCACCCTGGCACCATCTGGACACACAGCCGCCTGGCACAGGGACTCCAGGTGCTGCAGGGCTCCTCCCCCTGCCCTCCTGTCGCTGCCCCAGCCAGTTGATTGCAATCCACAATAACAGCAAATTCAGCCTCAGGAAACTTCTGACAGCAAATACCCATAGCAGGGGAGAGAAGGAGAGAGGCGGTGAGGGCAGGCTGATCTGACCCAGTGTGCTCCTACAAGATGACCATCCTTCCTCCACGTCTTTGCCCGGGCTCTTCCCCATGCTCGCGATGCCCTCTCCACCCACGACTTCTCCTCGGGGTCCTGCTTAGCTTTCCAGGCCCAGGCCAGAAGCCCCCAAACTGCACAATCCTGAGCCTCCTCCCCTCCTCGCTCTGTGGCCCTATCTGCTTTAGGACACGGCCCCTTGAGGGGAGAGGATGACATCTGGGAGCCCTTCCCATGAATGGCCCAGCAGCGGGCAGGGGTGAGGGGAGACAAACTCAGCCAGAGGGGAGACCTGAGGTCTGGTCCTCAGCCGCAGTCAGCAGGGATAAGAAAGGTGTTAAGTGCTCCCTTCGTGGTGCTGGGAGCTCCTGAGAAAGAAGGGAACAAAATACTGAGCTTCTCCTACACATCAGACCCTCTGATAGCTGGCATCCACTGACGGTGGAATCCCACAACCACCCTTCCAGAAAGGTGTTCTTTCCTCATTTTCCAGACAGCAACTGAAGCTTTGAGGGATCAAGTAACGTGCCCAGGTTCCCCTAGGCACAGGGGTAGAGGGGAGATGAAGATGCAGATGAGGGTGACAGTCTACAGCCCGAGAGGCTAGGACTCATCCAAGCTGAATCCATCTGAGTCAACGTCAAGGCACACAGAGATTCCTGGCAGCCCTGTAACCTGGTCTGCACGGGGACAGCGCTGCAGGAGGAGGCTCAGCCTCTCCTAGGAGACCTCTGCCTGCCAGCGCTGCTGGCTGGGGCCCAGGCTTCCAGGCACAGTGAGTGATTCCATTTTAAAGGTGAAAAATGCTTCCACTGCAATTATCACAAAGTGTATCAAAGTGGCGGCACGGTTTCCAGAAGTGGGCTGTGCAAAGCTACGTTCCAGCCACACAGAGCAGAGCAGAGCCCCAACATTTGACTGGGCTGTGCTGAGACTGCCCCCCACTCCCAGGGAGCTGTGCTTCCACGGCAGGCCCTGGAGAAGACGACAACCGGGTGTTTGAGTGCTAATAATCAGACTCGCTGCTCTGCTTGTTTGGCCCTTTTCAAATAGAAAAAGAGACAACCGATTTGAAGGGAGAGTGGGGGGTGGATACTTAAGACCAAGCTGTCCTAGTCCTTACAGGGTCCTCCTACTCACAGCTAGGGGCAAGGAGACAGAGTCCATCCCCAGGGGCCTCCGTGTCCAAAAGGCAGAATCCTGAGGTGGGGGTGACCCAGGTTCTGGAACTCTCTGCAGAACAGGGGCTGGGTGGGCAGACTTTGCAGCCCCTCCACACTCCTCCCCTCTGCCTTTTTATTTTTTCCCATCTTCAGCCCTGCTCTGCCCCACCTCAGGCCTGAAAAAGGGGACACAGGGACACAAGGAGCCTGGTCCCTGGACTGGGCTGCAGTGCCCTAGGTCATGGTACCCACTGTCCCCTGTTTGGGACACTTTCTCCAGACTTTGAAAGGCTGGTTCCTTCTCACCCGGTCACTCCTCAGGAGAGGCCTTCCAAAAGCACCACGTCTCCATCTAACGCCCTGCACTGTCATCTTCATAACCCAGATGATGAGCTGAAATCACCTTTATTATTTGTTCCTAAGTTTATTTCTCTCACCCTCACCAAAAAGCAAGGGCTGCGCACATCCTGTTTGCTGCTGCGACCCGGTGCCTGGCACCGCCTGACACACCGTGGGAAGGCTCGACTCCGTCGCATGAGCTACCAGGACGGCCCTCCGTTTCTTGTTATTACTCTATGGATATAATAAATCCAACGATGACAATCCCCGACCTGAGTGCAGCAGCCTTTTACAGCTGACAGAGCATCACCCTGAGTCACTGTTCATGTTGTACATACCATGCCTGAGTCTGGGTTATTCCCATTTTACATATGAGGAAAGTGAGGCTTAGAGGGCCTACAGGACTTGCCGCAGTTCACAGGTCCTTACTGGTGGTGAAGCAGAGGCTCAAACAGACCCTGAGTCCTAGCCTCCTTCCACAGCTGCGCAGTCACCTATGCCACGGAAGGGTAGACCACAGTCCCTTCTTCCCTCGCCATTCTCATCCATGCAGGTGCCCGTGATAAACGCAGGTGCGTGTGTGAAGACAGCGGCTGCCACAACAGAGGCTGGCCTGTGACTGCACGTGAGGGGACGCACGTAGAACTGCAAGAGAGTCGCCAGTGAAGAGGACCCGTGTGGCAAGTGGAGGAGGAGCCACCTCTGCCTGGAAGGGCTGATGTCCTCCAAAACGTTCTTTTGTTCCCTTCTTTATGTTTTTTTTCTCAAAATGTCAGTGCATACTTATTCAGCATCTCCTACCTACCAGCATTTTGCTAGGCACTGAGAATTCAGCATAAATAGGAGAAGGTTACCACCTTGGAGAGGAAAGGAATGAAGAAAATAAACTCAGAAACCTATCACTTCTGCCACTGATTCACTGTTTACTCAGTAAACCAGCTGATCCTGAGCCCACTGTAATATATTTAAAACCAAGCAAATGATCTAATTTATCAGTTTCAATACTAATATTACATTTGCAAATGGATGGCCTTATAATTTTCAAAGAATTGGATATATTATATGACACTACATATTATTTTACAGGAGAAGTTGTTTTCGTAATTTCATAAGAACAAGGAATAATTTTACTAGGCTTGGCTCATTATAAATTCATGTACTAATTATGTTAAAAAGCTGTGATTTAGAAACCCAACCAGACACATGCAGGCCTGTGGAAAAAAGTAGCTGTTGAAATCAGGGCTAAGGGCTGACAATTTCAGGTTCCTAATCTCTCACTTCTAGGTCACTTCTTTTGTTACCTGCTAGTTTTCAATTAGAGGAAGAGGCACTAAAAGGTTAATATGCAATTGGTATTTCTTTTCACCCAGATGTGAACTCCAAAACAGGGAGCTGAGATTTCCTTTACTTTTGCCTGCCCTAGTGCCTAACATGTTTGGTGTACTGCGGGCATAGAATCGATGTTGACTAAATAGATAAAGGAAGAGTAACTATAAATTAATGCTTTGGTTCTATAAATGCCTAGAGCTGTTCAGAGAAAAGACATCATGTGAAATCTAAAATATCACTGCTCCTTTCAGTAATGTTGTGGGAGTGTGTCATGATCTCTCATGATGTTGGCAAAGCACATTCTGCTGGGTAGAAAACTACATGCGAAGATGACTATGATTCTGCAAATGAGTCCATGTTTTGGGCTAAAATTGTTACAAAGCATACATTACCGAAAGGGTAGAGTGCGGGCTGGTGGTTAGAAAAGTGTCTTGGATTCTCGTTTCTTAAAGCTTGAAACTGATCCGGTGTGGTGGCACATGCCTATAGTCCCAGTTACTTGGGAGGCTGAGGCAGGAGGATTGCTTGAGCCCAGGAGTTTGAGGCCAACCTGGAAATATAGTGAAACCCTATCTCTAAAAAAAAAAAATGGAAACTGATCTTTTTTTTTTTTTTTGAGACAGAGTCTCACTTTGTTGCCCAGGCTAGAGTGAGTGCCATGGCGTCAGCCTAGCTCACAGCAACCTCAAACTCCTGGGCTTGAGCGATCCTACTGCCTCAGCCTCCCAAGTAGCTGGGACTACAGGCATGCGCCACCATGCCCGGCTAATTTTTCTTTCTATATATATTTTTAGTTGTCCAGATAATTTTTATTTCTATTTTTAGTAGAGATGGGGTCTCGCTCAGGCTGGTCTCGAACTCCTGACCTCAAGCTATCCACCCGCCTCAGCCTCCCAGAGTGCTAGGATTACAGGCGTGAGCCACCGCACCCGGCCAGAAACTGATCTTCTAAGGGGAATTCCATAGAGGGCTCTTTTGCTGTAGTAATAGTTAAAGGCTTTGACAGTCCTGCTCCTTTTCCACTCCCCTCAGGTGTCTTTAATATGAATCACTCAGTGGGAAAGCAGTTCAACAGTGCCTACCCCTCTGTGGGGGATGTGTCCTTAGCCCTTTGGCAGCTGTATTGGCTAGTGGTTGAGAGCCCAATATCTGAAGTCAGACCACCAGCTTCTAATCCCCATCTAGGGTCTGTGTGACCCTGGGCAAGTTGCTTAACCTCCCTAAGTCCCACATTCCATATCTGTAAAGTGAGGAGAGTAATAACACCCAGTTCCTGGGCCTGTTATAAGGGCATGTGAGTTCATACCTGTGAGGCACTTAGCACAGTGCTCGCTCATGCAAACACTCAGGACATGGTGGCTACATCTCTCTCCCCACCCCTACAGCCAAGAAGTACCAAGTTGGAATCTCCAGGTTCAGATTAATGTTCTCATTGTATAACTGAAGCTAAGCCTCTTGACCTTGATCTCAGTTTTCTTGTCTGTAAAATGGTACCGGGTAATCCTCAAATCAGGCAAAGCCAGGCCTTGGCAGTTATTTGTCAAACAAGACCTGAATATACAAGGTAATGATGGGCTATTGTTAAAGTCTGGACACAAAGGACAGGATGGTAAAGATTAAAACTCATCTATTTTGGCTGGGCGCAGTGGCTCATGCCAGTAATCCTAGCACTCTGGGAGGCCGAGGTGGGAGGATCACTTGAGGTCAGGAGTTCAAGATCAGCCTGAGCAAGATCTGGTCTATTTTTATTTCTACTAAAAATAGAAGAAAAAAAAATCAACTGGGCATGGTGGCTCACATGCCTATAGTCCCAGCTACTCAGGAGGTTGAGGCAGGAGGATTGCTTGAGCCCAGGAGTTTGAGGTTGCTGTGAGCTAGGCTGACGCCAAGGCACTCTACTCAGGGCAACTGAGTGAGACTCTGTCTCAAAAAAAAAAAAAAAAAGAGAGAGAAAAACCTCATCTATTCAGTTCCCTGAAAGCAGATAGTAGGAACAAAAATGTGCAGAAACATATCTGTATGATCCACTGTGTATTATTCTTGCTATATTGGACATAGGTCTCCTCAGATTCCCTTAATCACCAGCTTCTTTCCAAAAAGCCCAGCCTAGAGCTAGCTACAAAGAAAAAGATGTTGCCCCTTGCACCTGTTAACACTACGAAAGAGGCACAGCTTTCATTTGGCCTCTTTGGATTTCAGGGGCCAGGTATGCTGCACTTGAAAATTTCGCTCAACCTAGTTACTGGGTGACCCAGAAGGGGTCGGTTCAAGTGAGTTCCAGAGTGAAAAAGGTCCCTGAAGCAGTCCAGGCTATGGGACAGCCGCTCTGCCTCTTGGGCCATGTGATCCAGCATGTCCAGTGGTGCTAGAAACACTGCCGTGGATAAGGGTGGGTGGAATCTTTGGCAAGCTCCAGTGGAGAAGTGCAGCACGTGCCCTCGGGTTCTGGAGCAAGGTCAGACCCTCTCTGACACAGAATTACACTCTGCAAAGCAGTTGCTGATATGCTATTGGGCCGTAACAGAGACTGAAGGCTTGACCAATGAGCATCAAGTGACCATTCAACCTGAGCTGCCCATCATAAGCTGAATGTTTTCTGATGCAATGAGTCATAAAGTTGGAGATGCAAAGCAGTAATGGAAGTGATGGAAGTGATGGAAGTGATACATTTGGACCAGGCTTGAGCTGGTCCAGAACACATAAGTAAATTACATGAGCAGGTGGTGGCCCACACTCCCAAATCACTGCCCCTGTTGTACTATTTCTTCCTCAGCCCACATTTATGACCTCATGGCAGGGGTAGGGATGGTCCATATAACCCATTGACAGATGTGCTGGTACCAGTAACAGTATGGCCCCACTCGGGGTGTCCCTGAAGGACAGCGGTAAAGGGAAATCCTACCAGGGATCACATATTCGGTCATCCACTCTGTAGATAGTCAGTGATGGTCCGGAGTGAGAACATACATGGACTACTGGGAAGTGGCAAATGCCCTGGCCAGTTGGTCAGGGCTCTGAAAGGAATAAAATAGAAAGATTGGAGAAAAGGAGGCCTGGAAAAGAGATAAGGGTATTGCAGGGCCAGTATTAGGAGCATTTGCACGATCCTGAGAATGAGTGCCCAGTTTGTGCCCTCAGCACTCACTGGCCTCACCCAATCCCAGCCCTAGGTGGACCTATGGAAGTGTGTGCCCAGCATGCAGATCTTTGTGCCTCTTGAGAAAGAGAGAAAAATACTCTTGACTACCACCTTAAAGTGGGCCCTGTGACAACTGGACATGAAGCTCTCCTCTTGGGGAATAAGTAAGGAATTAGGAACATCTTTGCACAGAGTAAGTTCATGCCCAATGCTGTAGTATGGGAGCTGGATATGATGAGAGGACAGAGGGGTGCGCTGTGTTGGACACAAAACTTGTACACTCCTTAGATTTTTTTAATGGACTCCTTGTTTCCAAAGGGGCTATCTGCTTCCCAAACCTCCGCCACTTCTATCAGGGCCCCTGTTTTGGTGGCCAGAGCTGACTGGAGTCCCAGGAACGCATCATCTTCTCACCCCACATCTTGAGGCCACCTCTGAGTCACGCCTCCGTTTCTGATTAATATCAAACACCGCACATGGGCCGTGGGTCTGGCTTCCTGAGTGGGCAGCAAGGTACAGGCGATCAGCCTCTATGTCAGTTCCCAAGGGATAAGCTTAACCAGTGGGAAGTGGGAAGCAAGACAGAGCTGGGCAGATAGACAAATTCCTCCTTCTTTCTCCCTTCCGTGGATGACTCCAAGGTGTGATTTCACCTCGCACCCTGTGTGAAGAAAGCCCACTTTGCCAAGTGAGAATGCCTGTAAGCACCTGGCTGTTGCTGTTTGCTGCGGGGTTTGCAGTGGTAGCCAATGCGTTAACATCGTTTTGCATCTTTTTTGGCTGCGCTACTCCTTTCCTCACTCTCACCACTCTGAGCTTGGTCCCTCTTCTAGAAGCAACTTTCCCCAGCGTCTTCAACCTGACTCATTCTCTGCAACTCAGTTCAACCCCATGTCTTCTGACATCACAGCCCCCCTACACCCACCCCCCTACACACATACATACACCCCAAGCTAAACTGGGGGCCTCTGAGGGGAGCTCCCATAGCATTGGCCCACACCACCAGCTCACTACAGCTTTAATAAGTATCTGTTAGCAAGTCCATGTCCCCCACCTGATATCTTGAGACAAGGTCCTTTTTCCTCTCTCAGTTCTCAGCAAAAAGAACAGTGCCTGGTACATAGTCACGAATCTTTGGCCTAAATCCCAGTGGAATTAGTGAAAGGAAATCTAATTTCAAGTCCCAGCTCTGACATCAACTTCTAGACACTGAAAGACCCTGGCCAAGGCACTTAATTCTGTGCGCTTCAGTTTGCCTTTCTGGGAAACGAGGATAATGTTCCCTGTCCCCTTCTTAGTTTGTGAGGCTCAAACAAGAGAGAAATAGGATTGGTCCTCTGAAGTGGCAGTGGGTATAAGCACAACAGAGGTTTAAGACATCATCACTGATGTTATTAACAACTGCTAACAGTGTTGATAGTAATAACAACCTGCTTAGCTGGAGGAAAGTCTTCTCTCTTCCTCCAGGATTGCCCAGTTTTGCCCTAGCCCACCTCCATTATCTGCTCAAGAATGGAAGCCATGGCCGGGCGCAGTGGCTCTCCTGAAATCCTAGCATTCTGGGAGGCGGAGGCGGGTGGATTGTTTGAGCTCAGGAGTTTGAGATCAGCCTGAGCAAGAGTGAGACCCTGTCTCTACTAAAAATAGAAAGAAATTATATGGACAACTAAAAGTATATACAGAAAAAATTAGCCAGGCATGGTGGCGCATGCCTGTAGTCCCAGCTACTCGGTAGGCTGAGGCAGGAGGATTGCTTGAGCCCAAGAGTTTGAGGTTGCGGTGAGCTAGGCTGACACCACTGCACGGTAGCCGGGGCAACAGAGTGAGACTCTGTCTCAAAAAAAAAAAAAAAAAAAAGAATGGAAGCCAGGCCCCCTCCTCCCTAAGCCCTTATCTCACAGATTTCACATGACCTCAAAAAGTCCTTCCAGAAGTCTGACCCACATCCTTCCTGTTGCAGCCCCGCCCCCTCCCCTCCTCATGTCTCCTCAAAGTATAATCCTGAGTAATAATCTCCAAGAAGCCCCAAGCACCTAACAGGGCATACCCTTCTGAGGTTGACATTCCCATTCCCACCACTCAAAGCAGGCCAAGAGACAAGGCCCCTGTGGAAGAATTTTCAGGGAGAAAGCAGAAACCCAGAAAGAGAGAAAGGAAAATACTAGTCTGGGGTAAGTGAGCAGAGAAAGAATCAGAAGGGATGGAGGTCAGATAGCAGTAAGGACTTCCCAACACCTAAACACAGAGTGAAACAAATATCCACCACTGCCATACCACCACTACCTTCAGCTGCACAGCTTCCGGGGGTGGGACAATTAATTGCCTGACGGCTTTCCATGACGTGGGTCTTCTGCTGGGGCTAAGGCTGTGGGTAAGGTGACATTTCCTGCCTCCAGGGGCCGAGGCGAGAAGAGAGATGAGTTGCTGAGTGTGCACACCTTTCAGGAGCACACAGACACACCCTGCTCTGGGATCCCTTCATTGGCTGGCCCCATGGAGTTCCCCCTGACCCAGGTATGCCCCCAAGGTAAGTGTGAAACTTGTGAATGCTGGCAAGAGGGGACACCAAGACCCCCATGCCCCTGCTTGCTCTCCTGGATCTGAGCTCCCATTTCAGAGGTGAGGGCCCCACCCCAAGCCAGAGCAGGCAAGGCTGATTGGGAGGGTGCCCACAACCGCTGCTCCCTTTCTGGGGCTCCATGTCCACTCATCCCTGAGGACAGAGGTGACAGGGCTTGCTGAGTGTTTCTTAGAGAGGAGAGAGGAGGAAGCAAGAGGATGAAGGGGGTTGGGAGGCAGAGGCTCTTGGGCCAGAAGAGGGGCCTGCCCTGAAGAGACTGTGGGACTTTGGGGCCATGAAAAGGCCAGCCTAATTCCCAGGCTCTCCTTCCTGGCACCTGGTTTCCCTGACAACCCCCTCCGTGGGCATTAGCTCTCTGTGCCGCCTTGGCTCCTTACTCCTTATCCCTGAGAAATCCCCCTCTGCTGTCCCTCCTGCATTTCTCCTGTTGTCAAGACCATCCCAGCCCTCCAGGTCCATGGTCAGAGGCCTGTGGGGCCCCTCTGAGCCTGCGGGGAGGGGTAGGAAGCAGAGAAGAGGCTGCCCCTCTCTGAGAAACCCCAGCTGCCCTCTCTGTGCTAACAGGGAGTCACAAAGCCCCCGCCCAGACCTTCAGCACCTTTCAGCCCATGGACTTGACCCGTAGGAGCTGCCAGGGCCTGGGCTTGCTCTCGGGGCCCAGACTGCAGACCCTGAGGGCTGAGGAGGCCCAGCCCAGCGGCACAGCCCCAGCAGGCCACTCTGCGGTGAGTCAGGGGCGGGGGAGGGGGTATGCAGCTCCCTCATCTCTCCCACCCTCTCATGGGTGTGGACTTGTGGATGGATCGAGGTCACCAAGGGAGGAAGCAGGAATGATGGGGGCTTCCCACAGGGCCAGGGCACAGAGGCAGGGAACAAAGATGGCGTGTACCTTCTTCACACGCTGGGTTGCTCACTTGCCCCCTCTCGGCTCCTCTCCCCGGGGAGGCTCAGGCTGAGCCCATAGGTGACCGGAAACAGGCAGAAACAGGCATCTGCCTCTGTGTGTCAGCGGGCTTCACTCGCCCAGTGCATTCCAGATCCCCGGCTCTGTCCCTCCCACCTGCGCAGTCATCCGGGAACCTTCTACTGCAGGGTAAGGCCCCCGCATTCTGGCCTCTGGGGGAACTTCCTGCATCATCTCCCTTCATCCCCAGGCCAGGAAATGACTCTGTCCACCTGGAAGGCCTTGCTGCCTCTCTCACCTCTATTCGACGCAATTTAACAGCTCATTGCCACTGGGCTACAGTTCCGCAGGACCCAGAGGGAAGAAGAAGGAGAGTCTTTGGAAACCAAAACAGCTGGAACTGAGGAAGGGATTTAACTTAGACCTTAGGGAAAACTTTTTGGTCAGTTATGCCCTAAAATAGGCAGGAGGAGCTGGGTATGAGGATGAGAAAGTGGCAGCTGACTTGGAATCACAAAAAGGGCCACTCATGGCTGCTTCCGGCTCCTGGAATTCTGCCCCTGTCCAGGTATTGCCCCAGGCACCTGGGGCTGCTTGTCCCCCAGACGATGCTGAGGAGGTGCCTGCGGAGGAAGGAAGCCTGTCCCTACAGGCCGAGATCCGGGCTTGGTTCCAGAAGACCCAGGCCCACTCGCTCCTGCAGCACGGGGCAGCCCCTGCCTGGTTCCATGGCTTCATCACCCGGAGGTGAGTCACTGAGGAGGCCCAGAGGGGGGCAGGGGCAAGTGCTGGGTGCTGCGGCCAGTCAGGAGTAAACTAAGGCTACAACTCCAGGCTCCAGCTCCTGGAGTTTCCCAGGCCTTTCACTGAGGCAGCTCTCCTGGGGCAGATCATTGGAGAGGCGCCAGCTCAAAACCCTCTGTGCCTCAGTTTACCTTCTCTTGGCTCCATTATCTTCCTGTCTCTAAGGCCTCTCATCCTCATATTTTCCACCTCTCTGTCCTGCCATCGCTTACTCCATGTTTACCTCTGGCTATCTCCAGCCCTCTCCTCTTTCTTCCCACCCTTGCAGATCCTCCCTCCGCCTCCATTTCTCAGCCTCACTTCTTGTTTCTCTTTGTTCACCTCCTCAGTTCAGCTCATGACTTCTGAAATCAAGAAGGCTAACTACCATCCCTGTTGCGATGGTCGCAGCCCCTCCAGGCTGCCCTTCCAGGGTGAGGCCAGGGGAGGATGCAGGGCTGGGGGTGGGTGCCCTGGCCCCTGTCCACACCCAGTCCGCGCAGCAGGGGAGAGCGGCACGCACATCCTCTCTCCCCATCTTCACCCTATCCCTTCTCCTGCGGCTTCAGCATGCTGGCTTGGGGGTAGGTGTCCCTCATGAGAGCCAAGGCGACAGAAGCGAGGCGGGAAGAGTCAGAGCAGGGTTCCACCTCCTCTCTGTCACCCACAGGGAAGCCGAGAGGCTGCTGGAGCCCAAGCCTCAGGGATGCTACTTGGTGCGGTTCAGCGAGAGCGCGGTGACCTTCGTGCTGACGTACAGGTGAGGGGCCGCGCCCCGCCCAGCGACCTGGAGGCGGGGCTTCGGGCCAATTGGAGGGGCGGGACTTGGTGCTGGCCCCCGGGGGGGCGGGGCTGTTTGCTCAGCCGCTGCAGGTAGGGGTCACGCCCGCGCTGGTGGCCCTGGCGCAGGAGAGGAAGAGGCTCTGACCCCAGTGGCGCCTTCCAGGAGCCGGACTTGCTGCCGCCACTTCCTGCTGGCCCAGCTCAGGGACGGGAGCCACGTGGTGCTGGGCGAGGACAGCGCCCACGCGCGGCTGCAGGACCTGCTGCTGCACTACACGGCACACCCGCTCATCCCCTATGGGGAGACGCTCACCGAGCCCCTCGCCCGCCAGGTATGCCCCCCCCCCGACCCTGACCCAAGACCCCAGAGTCTCAGGCTAGTGCCCTTTTGCACCAGAGCCCAGGCGCAGGACTACAGCACCAGGCCCTATCTCATGCCCACGGACAACCCAGCCACACCAACCTTGCCCACACATCTCTGTGGGAAGCCCTTGGAGAAACACCGGTCCTGGGGAGGAGTCCTTAAAAGACCAGCCCAGCTACTCAGAGACAGAGGGCAGGGGCAGGCTAGCTGGGCACACAGTGGTTTGTTTTTTCAGTTGAGATATTTTACTGAGTACCTAGAGCGTGCCGGGTGCGGCAGGCCCTGAGAATAGACCCATGGACAAGACAGACAGGTCTCAAACTCACAAAGCTTACCTTCCAGTTGCAAAGACAGGTGAAGAATAGGAATTGAGTGTGGAGGGGGTGATGCAGGGGAGATACAGGGTGCCATTTAGCCTGGCAGGGAGCAGCAGCAGGGAGGGTCTTCCTGAACAAGTTCAAGCAGTTCTGAGGACCGCTGTGTGCCAGGCATCTTTTGGGCACTGGGAAAATGGCAGTGAACAAAACTGACCAAAATATTCCCACCTTAATGGAGCTTACATTCTAGTAGGAGACAGACAATCATTAAGTAGTACAAATAACAAGCAAACATTACATAGTACGTCCAGTAATGGAAAGTAAGTGCAAAGAAGAAAAACAAAGCAAGTGATATGGACTGACAGGGTTGGGACAGTTTTACATACGGATGTCAGGAAAGGCCACTCCAGTAAAGGGACATCTAAATAGAGGCCTGACTGCAGTAAGGGGGAGAGCCATGCAGATGACTGGAGGAAAAGCATTCTTGGCAGGAGCAGCAGGTGCAAAGGCCCCGAGGCAGCAGGCAGCCGTGATGTGTTTGAAGAATAGTGAGAGCCTCGAGGAAGCTAGCGTGGGCGACAAGGACTGAGGGATGGAAGCAGGATATGAGATCAGCAAGGTGAGGGAAAGGGGTCCTGTAGACTCTCATGTGGATTTGGAATTTTATTCTGAGTGAGTTGAGGTGGCACTGGAGAGTTACATGCTGAGGAGTGACATGACCTGCCAAGTGGGGGAGGGGCAAGAGTGAGGTTGTGACAGACGAAGGCTACTACAGTATTTCAGGTGAGATGACGGCAGCCTGGACCTGCCTAGCAGAGGTGGAGGCGTGGGGAGGGTGGAATGCTGGGGCTGGTTAGAAGGTGGAGTTAACAGCGTTTTTGCAAGATTGGATGAGGATGAAGAGATGGGGTTGTCACTGACTGAGATGAGGAAGGCTATAGGAGGAACCAGTCTGGGTGGGGCGGGGAAATCAGGAGTTCAGTTTCTGACATGCGCAGTTCAAGATGGCCATTTGACGGTCCAATAGAGATGTCAGGTAAGCAGTTGGAATACAGAGGTCTGGGCTGGAGATAATATTTGACAGTCACCAGCACATAGATGGAAGCTAAAGTCTTTAGAAGGGGTGAAATCTCACTCAGGGGTCAGTGTATATGGAAAAACAATGAAGCCCAAGTCTTCAGCATTTAGAGTTTGCAGAAATGAGGGGAACCTACAAAGAAAATTGGAAAGAACAGTCAGAGAGGAGGAAAACCAGGAGAGGGTGACACTTGGAAGCCAAGTGAAGAAAGTGAGTCAAGGAAGAGTGAGTGGCAATTGGTCAGGAATCGTCCATTGGACTTAACAGAAAAAGTCAGTGACCTAGACAAGAACAGCTTCACAGAGCTTTATTGGGGTCGAGTCAAAGAAGTGGGGGCCGTGCCTGTGGGGACCACCTCTTTTGTGAGGAACAGGCGGGGACCTGAAGATTCCCAGGCAGCAGGAGCAGCAGGCAAGGAAGTCTGGAGGTGAGGGGAGCCAGCTGGAACTAAGGAAGCTGAAGTCAGAGCTGCTGGAGTCCAAGATCAATGCCCAGGTCACACACGGCCTTGTCACTGAAGCTCCCGGGAGTTTGATTTATCCTGGGGCAACAGGGACCACTGAAGGATTGCTAGGGGAGTCTGTAAGATCACTGTGTTAAAGACTGGAGAATAGGTTGGAAGGGCAAGAGGATACAGGCAGAGGAATTAGGAGTCCTGAACGAGGGTGCTGGCTATGCGCACGGAGAACTGTGCTCGGAAGTGAAAGATATTTAGGCAGTGGAAGGAACAGGGCTTGTGTTCGATTTGATGTGGGGAGGAAGGTGGAGGTGTCAAGGCTGAGTCGGAAGGTGCCATTTGGCAGCAGGGTGGAAGTGCTACTTTTTATTCATGAAAGAAATGCAAAGGAGGGGGTTGGAACAGGGAAAAAGAATTCTGATGTGGATCCATGAAGCCTGCAATACACCTTCACTTGGAGACATGCACTTGATGGACTGCAGGAGCATGAGAAAGCCCTACGGCCTTAGCCTACAGACTCAGCGGGCGTGTGGAGGGCGTTCATGAGCCTAGGGCTAATGCTGGGCTGAAGGCGCACCTGCTGTAGGATGGAACCTTCCCGCTGGGAGGCTCATCTCTCCCAAGGCAGTCTCTGCCCTTAAAAATTCTAGCTGGTATCTCCATATATTAATCTTCTACACCCATAGAAATAAACATGCACAGCTGTCATGGAGATTGGTCCCCATGCCAATAACTTTTAAGCTAAAGATTCCTAAAGCCTTGTTGCATTTTTACAGCCATAGGCACAAAGGGAGACTGGCCTGGCCTTGTGTTCCAGAAGAAATTAGGTTTAATGCTAGATATGGCATGTGACCAGAGCATACCCCACCTCCATCCATCCCCGGGTCTCCTTGCCATCTCCACCCCCGCTTCCTCACCATGGGAACACAGTCCAGGCCAAATTCCTGTGTCTGTCCCCTCTCCCCCATCCTCCACTTGGACCAGATTATTCCGTCCTCCTGGATCTTCTGCCTACCCCCCAACCCTACCCTCCCCTGCACCAAATCCTTCAGACTTCCTCCTTTCCCAGCAGATTCCAGAGCCTACAGGACTTTCCCTGAGGACTGAAGAACCAGATTCTGGAAGCAAAACCCAGGACCCAAACCCTCAGTACAGCGCAATCATCAAACAAGGGCAGGCCCCAGCCCCAACGCAAAAAGAAGGGGCCTGGGAGCCAAAGGAGGTATCACTGGGCTGGAGGGGCTGAGGGAGGGGGAGGGGCCCAGGGACAAAAAGAGGGGAGAGGCCAGCAAGGGAGGTGAGGGGCCCAGAGGGAAGGTGGTGGGGCCCAGAGGGGAGGAGGCTCAGGCTGGTACTTAGGCTCGGGCTTTGGCCCTGCCTCAGTTGCTCTCACCTGACTCCTCCCTGGCCTTGCCTTCTCTCCTAGCCCTCCCAGCTGCCCAGGCCCAAGCCTCCAATCCCCGCCAAACCTCAGCTGTCCCCCGAAGTCTACACGAGTCCCCATCCGCGACCCCGCCGGGCCCCACGCCCCAAGCCCACCAACCCTATCTACCATGAGCCTGATGAACCCATAGCCTTCTACGCCATGGGCCGGGGCAGCCCTGGGGAACCCCCCAGCAACATCTATGCCGAGGTAGAAGGCGAAGACCCACCATCCGTGCCAGTGCACCCTGTCCTATAGAAGTGCCAGTCCAGACCTGTCCCAGGAGGCCAGGTACATGGGGGTACAAGGAAAAGGTAGTCCAAGGTTTTCCTGCAAACTAGACTGGGGAGGGTGGAGAAGGTCAGGATGCCTGGGTCAGGATAGAGGTCGGAGGTCTGAGGTGGTTTGGGAAGGACCAGAATGGCCCAGGCTGCCAGCAACCCTTTTCCAGGCCCAGAGATTGCTCCCTCTCTTCTTCTAGGAGTCATTCAGACCTGCCTCCCCTTTGTCAAGCTGCCACCCTCTCCTACTCCACAGAGAAAATAGAGGCCCCCAGGCAGGGTCCCCCTCAGCCCCTCCCCACCCGAGCCTGCATTCTCATCTGTGTCCATCTTGTCTGGCAGGCCCTCTTCAGACGCACCTGGGGCTGGCCCCACCCCGTGCCTCCCTGCCTCTCTTCCTTGGCCTTCATGGAGAAGGGCACTTGGGGTCCTCTGTCATCTCAGATGAGCTCAGGGGAGGAGGCATCTGCACTCCCGACCTCCTTCTGCACACTCCTCCCCTGCCATCTCCCCTCACTGATCCAGTCGGTGTTAGATCCACTGGCTGCCCCTGCCCTCTCCCTCCACCTCCGCCCTCTCCTCAGGCCCTTCCCCAGCCTGCCGCCCCGCTCCTTCCACTGCCCTGGCTCTCCCCCAGCCCTGGTGCCTGCTCACACCCACCCACACTTCTGCCAGCTACTGCTCTCCTAGAGCTGATGTCACTGCTCATGTCTCCATCCAAGCTTCTTTCTGGGCTTCTGGTCAGCTCCCCAGTGTCCCACAGCCTCCAAAATTCAACACGGCCAACACCGCTCTCACCCTAGCCCCCCAAACTGCTCCCTCGAGTGTTGTATGTCCTGACTGATCACTCTCCAGCCAGCCAACTAGCCCAGCCAGAATCCCAGGGCTCCCTCAACATCTCCTCCCTCCTCACCCTGCTCTCCTCAGAAGCCACTAATTCCTGCTC
This sequence comes from Lemur catta, assembly GCF_020740605.2. Lineage (NCBI taxonomy): Eukaryota > Metazoa > Chordata > Mammalia > Primates > Lemuridae > Lemur > Lemur catta. The sequence continues at coordinate 30,013,441 of NC_059130.1, read as the reverse complement.
GGTCTCTTTTCCTAAATAGATTTTTCCTTTCCCCAGTTCCAGCCCTCATCATTTCTCATCAGGACTTTTCCAAGAGCTTCTCAACTGGTTTACTAACCACCAGTCTTGCTACTTCTGATCCACTCTGCCCCAAGGAAGCCAGAATGGTCTCTCTGAAACAGCTGCCTGGCCCATGAGACCTTCCATACTTGGGAGGGGTGTCCCACCTCCTTAGCCTTAATACCACTGCTCCCATCCTCCTAGAATTATTCACATTTCTCCAAACTCACCAAGTGGTTTCAAGCCTCCTAGGGTTCGCACCCGCCAGTCCTTCTGCCTATATCAACTTCCAGCAAGCTCATCCTCCCACTGCCCAGCAACCTTCTAATCATCCATCAAGACCAGCTTGCCCTTCTTTGGAAAGTCTTCCCTGACCTGACCAGAGGCCACCCACCATGCTTTATATACACCTGCCACTGATCACCTGGGGCTACTCTTATCTTCCCATCTCCCCATCTCCCTGATGCTCCCCCTTCCCCAGTAGAGTGTGAGCTCCCTGAAGGCAGGGCTGGGACTTATCGTCTGTTCCCAAAGCACCCAGCTTAGTGCCTAGCACAGAGCAGGTGCTCAGGAAATGTTTGTTGAATGAATGAATGAGAGGGGTTTAGACCCCCTACCTGGAGGCCAAAGTCTATTAAGACCAGATGTCTTGGTCTTGAGACTTCAGGTAGGCCTAAGAGGCAGAGGGTAGAGGGTGTGACCTAGGATTATCCTTCTCTCTGCAGAATCCAGGTGGGCCACAGCTGCATTCTGAGACCTCTGTGGCTGGACAAGGCCCTCCCCTGCCCCACAAGCCCCCATTTCCCTGGAGACACACCCTTCCCCACAATCTTTCTAGATAGATGCTTCTGGACAAAGGACAGGCGTGGCTCCTCCTTGGGCCTCCTCAGTAGGTGGTGAGTCTGAGCAGGGGGAGAATAACTTAGAACATCAGGTCCAAAGACCATCACACATACCTGGGCACCCTTCTCAGGAAATATGGATGGAACAAACAATAGGTGATCAAAGCTGGAAAGGATCAGCCATCATCTATTGCAAGGATGGCAAAGATGTCGTCTTGGATGTCAACTCCAATCCATTGGTCCTGGCTGCCTAGATCACTGCATTGGAAAGGATGTTAAGGTCATATCTGAACTCAGGAGAAAAGAACACTGTGATTGATTAGTGATGTCTGCCTTGGGTGAGGGAGGGAGGATGAGCAGCATTTCATTTGCCCTTACAGATCAAGTCCAAGTCCCTCACTGTGCAGATAAGGAAACAAAGCCAGAGAGGTATAGTGACTTGACCAAGGTCAAGGACTAGAACCTAGGCTTCTTGATTCCCATTTAGTGCTCTGTCCCTTACCCCACATCCACAAACTCTCCTCCACTGGAAATATCAAAGATTTGCCCAGACAGGAAATCTGGCTGCTTTCCAGAGTGCTGCCACGCAGGGGCCTAAGTGCTGGATCCCAGCTTAACCCTGTCCCCCTGACAGGCCTGGCCCCACTCAAAAAAGCCTGGAGGTCAGAGGAGCAAATGTAGAGTCCGTTTCCTCTTAAGGACATGCCCACTGGCTCCCTCCTGCGAGTCCCCAAGAACCCAGTGGCTCGGTGCTTGGCGATCCTCTAAGACGGCAAGCAAGCATATTAGGAGGGCCCTGCTGGCTCCCACTGCCCTGGTTTCTCCTCCTGGAGTCTAATTTCCTCGGCCCTGTGAGCCTTTGAGTCTGGGCCCTGGTCCAAGGCTGCTGTTATCTGAGGAATGGTTTGGTGAGAACAGATGTTAGAACTTGTTTGTTGATTCTTGTCTGGCTAATAAATCATCACCAACTGCCTGCCCCCACAGGGATCCAAGTCCTCAGGCTCCTTCTGTCTCTGTCTCTGACTTTCTCTCTCCCTCATATCGTGGAAGGCAAGTGGTTGAACTGCCATTGCAGTAGGGATAGAGGGGTCAGGGGCTTGAGAGACACCTGGGCAAGGGTCACAGATCTATCGGCTGAGGGCTGGGAGACGCCAAGGCAGGGGACACAGACCTCTCTCTGCAAAGTATTCCTTCTCCAGCTGGGGCGGAGGCAGCCAGGGGCAGAGGGGTGGCTGCATCACCTGAGGGGTGCCAGTAAGGAAAGAGGGACAGGGAGGGGTGCGGTGGAGGGGTATCCCCTTCATCTTCTCTGCAACCCCTCTGCCAAGCATGGCACTGGGGGGAGGAAGGTGTGTTATAAGCCTGTGTGTGTGAGTCCTTGGACAGGAATCCCCCCTGAAATGGCTCCAGGATTCTCTCGTGTCTTCCCAGCCTCTTGGGTTTAGGCCCCTTGCCTCAGTCAGGACCCCATTCCCTCTCCTGTCCCTCTTATGATGCTTCCCCTCTTCTCTGTCCAGACCCGCTTCAGGGCCAGCCTCCTGCCCCTGTGCAAAGCTTCACATTCTGGGCCTCCGGCCACCTGGAGGAATGCATCCTGGGTCTTACTTCTGTCTCAGACTGGGGACTTTCTGAGGCAGGGCTGTGTCTGCCCCTGGAGCATTCTCAGGGGTCAGAGACTGCCCCCGACCCCCCAATCCGGAAGCCACCCAGGCCTGGGTACTCCTGCGGTCCCATCTGTGTAGCCTGTTCTTACGTACCCATTCCTACGAGAGCTTAGTTAAGGCAAATCGGTGCCTCTCAGGGTCCCTCTTCCTGCCAAGTGGCCCTATACCAGCCTGAGGCACAGAGATCCTCCAGAACCTTCCTTCAAGCCATGGTCCCTACGCCTGGGTGCTGCCACCACACTGCACCACCCCCAGCCTGGCACGGGCACCAGCGCCAGTGACTAGCCAATTCCCCTCCTTTCCACTCCAGTGCTAATCAGCTTAAGGAGAAATATGGTTGCTGAGTCAACAGAGTTGGGATTCCACTTCCTTTTGTTTAGACTTCAGGTCTAAATGCCCTCCTAGCAAGAGAAGAGGTGGGGAGGGAGGCAGAGGGGGAGGGAGAGAGGAGCAGATGGCTTTGCTGAAATCAGGGAGGAGGCTGAAAGTGCAAGAAAGGTCTCAGATTAGACTTGGGGAGTCACCTGTGGCAGATTCCTTGCGGCAGAGGGAGGAGGCAGAAGAGTGGCTTACTATACAACAAGAGATGGAAATCAGAAAGTCAGAAAAAAGGATTTCCTCGGATTTCGGGGTGTAACAGAATGGGCAGGTGTGGGGAGGGGGCCAGAAATGCCTAGGGACCCACTTGGTGTTTCTGGAGAAGCAAAGCCTACTAAACAAGGGCAGAGCGGGACCCAGGGACCTCTCCCTCCTTCAGCTCCACACAGTTGGGGTGGTGGGAGAATCCAGATGATGCCCTGAGTTCCTGTCGTGGCACTGTGCTAACTAGCTGTGCAGCCTTTGGCAAGGAACCCTTTTTCTGTGCACTGCTCCCCACATTCCTTATGAAACAGAGACACTGCCCCCCTCATTTGCACACAAGGTCACTGGCACAGGTGAGATCATGAAAGTGAAGGGCTTTGAAAAGCAGGACTGCTGGGGCTAGAAGGCACTTCACAGACCCTTGTGAGAGACTCAACTAAAGAGGAAACTGAGGTGACGGAGCAGGAGGCAGTCAGGCCCAGGGTCCGAATCTTGTCATCCCAACTGTGTTCCTCCCAATACCATGGGCCCTCCCAGACCAAAGGATAAGGTTCCAGTCCTGCTAAGGGCAGGACCCAGGGGTGGAACCTCCCTTCCCCTCACAACTGGGGGCTCCATGCCCCATCCTTAGCTGAGGCCTGGGCTGCGGTGAGACCTCAGGAGGAAGGAGTTGAGTAACTTGTACAGACGGGGACTGGGCAATTATGCTGAGCAGATTGTTCCTCCTCCCAGCCAGGGACGCCACTCACACAGGGGGCGGGGAGGCATTTTTCAGCTGACTCCGTCCGCCCATGGTCATTCCTTCTCTCCCCCTGCCTCTTCCAGCAGGGCCCCCTCCGGCTCAGCCCCAGCCCCAGGTCTCCGTCAGAGCACATGGAAGTTCTGGCCGTGAGCAGAGCAAGTGAGCAGAGCAAATTGCTCGTACTGCAGCGTCCAGCTCTGTGCTGTGTCATCAAGAGCCCTGGGTTCCTGTTGTGACACTGTGCTAACAAGCTGTGCAACCTTTGGCAGGGAACCCTTTTTCTGCGCCACTGCTCCCCACATTCCTTATGAAACGGAGATACCGCCCCCCTCATTTGCACACAGGGTCGCTAGCACAGCCCCAGCCCCTTCTTCAGTGCAGCTGACCCTGATGGCTCCTTCCTGCTTCAGTGTCCCCTAAGCTGCCCCTTTCGCCCTATCTGCTCGCTCAGCTAATGCAGTAGATGGTCTCAGTAAGGTGACCTGTGACTCTGGCTCAGGGGAAAGGGGATTGAAACTACTAACTCCCAAACCTCAGCTGTCCTGATCCCACAGCACATCACACCTGACAAACCCACTCTGGGACGGTTGGGGGCCGGTCATCACTGAGGCCCCACCCTTACCTACCTCTACTAGTCCTCACCTGAAAGCTGAACCTAGAGGGAGAGAAGGTAAAAAAAGACAGGAGCACGCAGCCCCGAGCATCCCAGCATCCTTGCCACTTCCCCCAGGCCCCACAGGACTTACCACTGGGGTTTCTTGGACAGCAAACTGAATACCTCAGCTGGGGTAGAGACCTGACTGGGCCCTGCCTAAGGGGTCTGTGGCACTGGTAGCACTGAAACACCCTCATTACGACAACTTGTCATCTCCGTGCAACTCTGATGCTTATATAGCCCTCAGCTCTGCTGTCCTCGTCAGAGCAACACTGCACCCCAGAGCTTTCCCGTCCCGCCAACAGCTGCCTGGGATATCTGGATCCATTTCTGACCAAGGCCTTCGCACCTTCCTCTTTCTGCCCATTGGCTGTTGCTGCCATGCCAGTTTTAGCCAATATCATTCCTTCAATCTCCCTCATCCCTGTCTTCACCCTCCTATTTATTTATCAGAATTTGAGGCTACTGCCTCCAAGAAGCCCTCCCAAATGCAGCCTGTCCATTTCCTAACTTGTTAGTATTTCTCAGTGACCAGAAAATTCCAACCACCAAATAAAACGCCATTTTTGATAAGACTAAAAAGTGGCTTTTAAAAAAAAAAATGTGGCCTAGGCTGGGTGCAGTGGCTCATGCCTGTAATCCTAGCACTCTGGGAGGCCGAGGCAGGAGGATAGCTCAAGGTCAGGAGCTCGAGACCAGCATGAGCAAGAGCGAGACCCCGTCTCTACTAAAAATAGAAAGAAATGATTTGGACAGCTAAAAATAAATATAGAAAAAAATTAGCTGGGCATGGTGGCACATGCCTGTAGTCCCAGCCACTCGGGAGGCTGAGGCAGGATTGCTTAAGCCCAGGAGTTTGAGGTTGCTGTGAGTTAGGCTGACGCCACAGCACTCTAGCCAGGGCAAAAGAGTGAGACTCTGTCTCAAAAAAAAAAAAAAAAAAAAGTGGCCTAAAACTACTTGAGGAGGAAAGGGGAGGCAGGAAGACCCTTAGGGATATCTAGACCAGTTCTGTCCATTCCCAGAAGACACTGGGTCTCGCCCCACCACCTCCTGCCTCCTAGCCCAGAGTTCTTCCGGCTACATCATGATGCTGCTCCTAAAACAAGAAAGCTGAACTACTGGGCAGGGCTGCACCTATTGCACAGATGGATATAAGCATTTGACTCATGGGGATCTCAGACCTTTGGGCCCAGCTGAGCCTGCCTCACCACCTAAGACACCTAGAGGGGCAAATCTCAGCACTGGCCCCCAGTGCCTCTGGACAGTGGGAGTGTGGCCGGGGCTGATGCTCCTTGCTGAAGGATTGGCTGGATGCACAGATTTGGCCAACTATAGCCTTAGTGTCCCCGTGGGATGCAAGAGCCCTGTCTGGCTCCAACCCGAAGTAGGTCAGATTTCAGATAAGCGGGTGGTTTTCCTGTAAGTGATGAAACCCTCCTCTGTACTTAATGAGAAACAGACTCCTCAACTTACCCCAGCATACAAAACCAGAGGCGTGGTGAGATTCCTCATTTCTGTCTCTTCCTTCTCATCTCCAAGACCCCATCACATACCTCTTCAAACTGCCCCTCTAGCCTTAGCCTTGTCTCCCGGTCACCATGACTGCTAAACACAAATTCTTCTCAGTGTTTCCCTGCAACAATGGACTCAAGCATCTATGTCTGGTCAACAGCTCCTCCACCTGGCATCCAAGGCTCTCTTGTAGGAGTTTCTGCAACACTACTTCCCTGCAGGAAACCACAGCACCCAAGCCCTACTGGAGTCCTCGTACCCTTTACAATATTTCTCAGTGGTAGTTTGCACTATGACATACACACTATGACTATCCCTACTTGAACTTTGCCCTGAGAGAAAGGAATCATGCCACCTGTCTTGTCACTTCTGGGCATCACAGTGCCCTATAGCTAACTGGAGTTTAAAGACCCTGCCACCTCCTTCCCCAACAAAGGCTAGGGATCTGGAAGTCTCCAAGGATATCCATCTAGCCCCCAAGCTCTATGTGAAGTTTGTAAAACAATCCAGGACAACAAACACCAGTGTCAATTTGAATCATCTTTAGGGACAGGCATTTCATCACTTTACCTCCTGCTGGATGGAATTTTACATCTAACAACTCTTTTATGCCACAGAAAGAACCTCCTGACTTCCCCAGTCTCCAGAGATACCCAAGATTAGCAGTACTTTCCATATTTGCGATCACAGGCCCCTTTGAAAATCCCCCTGCCCCACACAAAATTGTGCATACAATTTCTAGGGTCTTCAATGGCCGTGAACTCAGCTGATGGTGGGTAGAGGGGAAAAAAAGCAAAGCAATCATCAGCACAGCTCAAGACAGTTTGGAAGGTGCTTCACATAGGTAAACACTGAGATCCAGGACAGGGCAGGCAGCATCTGTCGGACTGAATGTTTTATTTCAACAGACATCCCTGGTTTAAAAAAAGGGGGGGAGGGTCAACACTTCATCACATCCGACAGGGAGCAAAACTCCCATCCAAGAACTCAGAGCCCCTTCTGAGGCATCACTCGAGTCTTTGCTAGCTCCAAGACAGAAAGGAGCTGAATTTTCTAACTTTTGTTAAGAAAAATCTATCAAATGTGTTCATTCTCGCAGAGGCGAGCACTGGGTCCTCAGGGAAAGAGATCCTGGGCTTAGAGCAGCTGGGGTCCCAGAGGTGAGGCTGGGGGCCAAGCCAGCTGAGCTGGCAGGAGATCCTGGGAGCAATCGGTTTCAGAGCCCTAGAATCCATACTTGGCTTGCGTCTGACGGCGGCTGAGCTTGTTTTCTGACCAGGTGTTCTTCAGTTCCAGCTCCCGCTCCTTAGCCTGTGGCAAGGAAGAAGGGGTTGGAGAAAGTCAGACTGGAATTCTGAGAGACATTTTCCTCTTGCCAGTGTGAGCATCCCAATTTAAAATCTTTCTCCCATTAAAACAATTATGAGGAAATAGCAAATCCCTTGAAAGACTGACTGCTCCAAGTAGGAGGAGAAAGCAAGAAGCAAAGTAAAGAAAGCAAGCAAAGCAAAGTCATCTCTTTCAGAAGCTATCAAGATTTAAGTAGAGGCTGGGCACAGTGGCTCACACATGTAATCCTAACACTCTGGAAGGCTGAGATGGGAGGATTGCTTGAGCTCAGGAGTTCAAGACCAGCCTGACCAAAAGCAAGACCCCATTTCTACTAAAAATAGAAAAATTAGCTGGGGTGTCATGGTGCAAGCCTGTAGTACCAGCTACTTGGGAGGCTGAGGCAGTAGGATCGTTTGAGCCCAAGGAGTTTGAGGTTGCTGTGAGCTAGGCTGATGACATGGCACTCTAGCCCGGGCAACAGAGTGAGACTGTCTCAAAAAAAAAAAAAATTAAGTAGAATAAATAATCAAGAATCCTGGTGCTGCTTCTGGTAGAATTAATGCTGAAATGCTCAAGTGGGAAATAGACAAATGAGAACTAGAATTTGGCTTCTGAAAGGAAGGCAAATCAGCTGCCTTAGATACTCGACCAGCAGAGTGACAGGGGACAGCCTTTTCAAAGACTTGGTCAGGTCAAAACAGAACATCAACTAACAACAACTTAGTCTGGAGATGCAGTTTTGCTGCTGTGTTAAACATACTGTCTGTGGTACCCCAGAAATTCATATCATTTTAAAGTAACAATTTAAGCTGTGAAAAACAGAAGTACTACAATAATGACTTCTCTTTTCTGATCTCAACAACTGGATCTATATTAAATCCTGGGAATGTACAAGCACCATCCTAGAAAGGGGACTCTCCCCAACCCCCCATCCCAAAGTTATCTGATGCCTGCTCATTTCCATTGAAATTGAGGGGAGAAAGTAAGAATCCGTGTTTGAAAAAGACCCTACCCTCAAATGTTTCCACTACAAATCACAAGATAGGGAAAGAATACAAAGGAGTACCTGAAAAGGAAGGTAAAAAGATGACAAACACGCTGAAAGCAAGGTTTGCCACTGAAATCGCCAACCAGAATGTACATTCACTCCCTAGGAAAAGGGCCAGGAAGGGGTCTTATTCATGTCTGTATCTTTGACAGCACTTAGTACAGTAGGTCTCAAAAAGATGACTTACAGACTGTACCTGGTGCTATTTATAGTCAAGAGAAATGTAAACAAATGTAAAAATACAGTATTAAACTATAACTGCATAAAATTTACTCTCTACTACTGTAATAATTTCATAGCCACCTCCTGTTGCTATTGCAGTGAGCTCAAGCATTGCAGGTATCAGCTTATAACGCCATGTCGCACTAAACATTTCTGCCTGAGCAGTTGTCTCTCCAGTAAATTGCATATTGCAGCAAAATGTGATTTCTCTCAGTTCTTGCATATTTTTCATCATGTTTACTGCAATACCATAAACTTCGAATAATACCTTGGGATCCATACGAAGTGCCACCAGTGATGCTGGAAGTGCTCCCAAGAAGCAGAGAAAAGTCGTGACATTACAAGAAAAAGTTGAATTGCTTGATATGTACCACAGAATGAGGTCTGCAGCTGTGGCTGCCCACCATTTCAAGATAAATGAATCCAGTACAAGGACCATTGTAAAAAAAGAAAAGGAAATTCATAAAACTGTCACTGCAGCTATTCCAGCAGGCATGAAAACCTTGTACGTTTTGCAAAATACAAAACATGTGTTAATCAACTATTTATGTTATCAGTAAGGCTTCCAGTCAAGAGCAGCTAAGTTTTGGGGGAGTCAAAAGTTATGCACAGATTTTTGACTGTTCAGGGGGTTGGGACCCCCCCCCAACCTCCCATGTTGTTCAAGGGTCAACTGTATTTGAAAGTTGCCCAGTCATATCAAATAAATACCAAGACATATTCTAACAGACATTTTTGGATTGTCTGTAATTCTGAATTATTTGTGTGCTCCCTGCCACAGAAGAAGGAGAATATAAAACCAAGCTCCTCATCAGGTGGATGTTTTGCTAAGTTGGTGAATCAACTTCGTAAAAAATTTTAATTACTAGGTAAATGTGCCATTTAAAAGAACCCTATGATAAACCATTTAATTATGTTTTAGATATCTGAATTTTCACTTACAGAGTTTATTCCAAGCACCTGCACCTGAGTCTTATCTGCAACAAGGCTGAAATAGAGCAGGATCATACTGAAGGGGATAGCCCCCCCTAGTGGCCACATGGAGAACAGGGGTGGACACCTGCTGGAAGATGGTTCCTGGCACCTGGGCTTCCAGCCTACATCTCAGCCTTCAAATTCCCAGGTTTACAGGGATCTTGCCTGCAGCAGGGCCCTCTGCTCTCTCACCTGATGAATCAGATATGTGATCTGGTGTTTCCGCCGCTGCTGGCCTGTAGGCTGCTCACCTTTCTTCTGCAAGGGAAGAAAACACGGTCATTAACCCACAAGAAGAAAGCAGAAGTTTCTCAGTTGCCCAGACAGTACAAGGTTAGGATAGAGAAACCAACTACGCAGCCCAAATCTTGGGGGAGAAAATTCAACTTGGAGCTGTTTTTCTGTCTATATACTTACAAAACAGTTATTCAAACCATTATATAAAAAAACCAGTTCAGAAATACTTGCCTAAAATAGCCTGCGAATATCCCCATTAGACTGGAAATATTTTGAGGTCAGGACTGTCGTCTGTTTCTTTGGTAATCTCACCCCACTCCCAGCACCCACCACGGGGCTCTATCCATGATGGATACTCGAGACCAGTTTTACTTGCCTGCAGTCAGTCTGAATCAGCTTACATGCCAAGGCACAAGTGATCTTCTGCCCTCCCTCCATGCCTCCCACAATCCCTGTGCCCATCTCCCCTTAAACCCTCTTCATCTCTGTCCCCTTCTCCCCAGTCAGGCCAGATGTCTAGCCTGTCTCCTACCTACTGCTTACCAAGCTCTCTCCCATCAATCATCTCTGGCTGAAACCCTGCCTCCCCATTCTAGTAAGTGCCAGCAGCTTCCCTGGAATCAGAAATTTCACAATTACTCCACCTCTCTCCAAGCTTCCAGCCTCTGCCCATAACTGCATCAAACCCCTAACCAAGCTTTGATGCAAATGATTTACTGTCAAAGTCTATATTGGTCTGGGCTTTCATTCTGTGGTTTTTCTGTCCTCTGCCAGAGTTGTCTCAGACTAGAAGCTTCCTAATCAGCTCCACCCAACTCCCAAAACTCCTCTCTAGAGTCTCCTCAGCACTTATGTAATCAATTTGCACCATAATCATTTACACTCAAGTGTCCTTAAATCTCTTCTTCCCAACTACAATGCTGTCAACTACTCAAGGACAAGGACTGTATTTTTTTCTCCTTTTAAAAAAATCTAGTTCAATACAATGAGATGGTAGGAAGAAAACTTGGAGGGGGAAAGTAACAAATTCTAACAGCTTGCTGCTATTTAATGTCATGTAATGTGACAGTTAAAGATGATATACATAAAACATCCAGCTCTGTTCCTGGCCCATGGTGAGCATTAACAACAGTAGCTATTACTATGTGACCATGCTTCTCAACCCACAGCTAGTAAAGCATGCTCTCCTAAGTGGTTTTTCCAGTAAACAGTGATGGATCTATGCTGATCTAACCACAATCCTTTGCTCTGTCCTGTATGACCGCCAGCATTCAGTTATAACAAACGGCTGGGGCTCAGATGGCCATCTGTGGCCATAGAACAAAGCAAAGCAAATGGGGGGGGGGGGCGAGGAGAAGGGAACAAAATCCTCGACCTTGGCCTTGCTGGTGCTGGGCTCAAATCCAGGGCTTCCCCATATTTTCCCCCCTGTGGCAGGCTCATAAATGTCCACATTTGCTGTTCTCAGCTACCAGGTGAAAAGATGTTCATCATACTGACTGAAGAAAACTAGCACAGAGAAGGTAGGAGTGTGGTGTGGGAAATGTGATGAATAAAAGCATCTGAAGAGACTACAGATGGCTACAACAAATAATGAAAAGAAAGGAGAGAGCAGGAATTGCATGATCAGAATCTAGGAAACCCAAGATTTCTGAAGCTCTGTTGTGCCCACACCTCAAAGATGTACTGAGCCAGGTCCTAGCTTAACAGGATGGAGAGAGGGATATGATTACAGGGAGAGGGCAGAACAGCTGTGGACTCTGCCCAGCCAGGGAAGAAACCATAACACATGAGAGATCTTCCCAACTGCAGGCCAGGTAACTGCTCTAACCATTAAACCTCAGCAATCAGACTCCACCATCCAACTGGAGAGCAGTTAAAGTGCTGCAAAGTTCTGGAGGGCAGGACCTGTATCTGTGATGCTTGGTGCATACTACTGCAGTACCACGAGCAATATGTGTCCCACTTACTTTGCTGAACGACTTCATGGTTTTCTCTTCTGTCAATGACTTCGTCATCCACTGCTGGGCCCCACTGAGCTGGTCATCACCTTTGATCTCCACAAAGTTGATTTCCTCCCTCCCTCGGTTTCTCTTCCCCTGCAGCCGCTTAAACTGGAAAAGAAAAAAAAAATGCAGGAGTCAGGAATCTGGGTGAGGGGATCAGGAGATGTTGCTAAGGATCTAAAGTTATAGGGAATGATTTTATGACTCACCAATCCCATTGCACCCTCTATTCCCCTCTGTGCAATACGTCCTTTCACCCTGCCATCTACCAAGCCCCCTTGATGCCAGATGAAAGGCTGCTTCTACTCAGAAGATCTCCTGGACCCAGGTAAAGGGAAGCCAAGAGATATCCCCAAGCTTCATGAGTACAGAAAAACAGTGGTATGAATTTGTATTCAAATTACATATAAATCTTATCTGCCTAAAAGGAACAGCATACAATTTTCAAATTATTAATAAGAATCAGGGTAAAAAAAAAATCCAGGATTTCTCCTCTAAAAATCAGTTCTTTCTTTATCTCTGAATCAGCAGGCCCCATACCAGAGTGGATGTTAGAGCGGGAGAATGTGGAGCTGGGTAGAGAGGGAGCCTCACACACACACAAAAAGGCCCAGCAAACTTTCTAGGAGGCTGCTACTCTTCCCTCCTAAAACAAAAACAAAACAAAACAAAAAATGCCACAGATCACACCACAAGTCATCCAGAGATGTACCTGGAAGGGAGTGTGGGTGAAGGGGAATAGAATTTAAAAACACTCAGAAACTTCAATGAGACCCAGGTCCTGGTCTGAACATTAGTGAGGCCTCTTAGGTTCACTCTACCTGCAAAAAACTATTATAACTTTTGCCACTGAGTTCTCAGCTGTGTCATGGGCTTAAGAACAAAAGGGCTCAACTACTGAACTTGCCAAAAAGGATACACACAGGGGACTGGATGAACACAGTATCAATCACAGGCAGAAGTATGCAAAGGGACGGATACTCTTCTGGGAAAAGGTGAGTAGGGAAGAATTACTTTTTAGAAGAACCTCCATGGAAAGGTAGCACCTTGCTATTTCTCCAACTCCCTCCTAATAGGCTGTGGCTCCCCTACAGATTGAATAGTACTTTATATCCTAAATGTGGGCCTGATACCCACAGGGCACTTCCCTTGTGGTGAGGTTCAGGAGAAGCTCCACAGTAGGGGAGATACAGTTATGTGAAACACAGGGGTTATTTAACACAGCTGCTGGGTGCCTCCCAAAATCCATTCTCCCCTTTAGTGTGAATGAGTCCAAAATTTTAGCGAGGCATATTACCACACAACTAAAAGACTACATTTCCTAGACCTCCTTGCAAATAGATATGACCATGTAAGCAGATTCTAGTGAGATAAAAGGGGACATGCTCTTAAGAACTTCTAGGAAGTCTCCTAAAAAGGGGGAAAGGGGTAACATGCCTCCTATCTCCTTCTCCACCCTGCAGTATCTCCAATGCAGATGTGATGGCTGTAGCTTTAGCTGCTATCATGGACCACAAGAATTAAGGCCACAGTCTAGAGACAGCAAAGCAATGATCAGAAGGGGACTGGGTCCCAGATAACTTTGTGAAGCTGCCATGCCACCCCTGGCCTGTCTACCTCTATCCTGTTTTAATGAGCAAAAAATTAACTTCCCTTATAAAACCCATGATTATTTAGAGTTTCTCAGTTACATGTTGCCAAACTAATCCTGATACTGTTTTTTGGTTTTCATTTTTGATTCTTCTTTATTTCCTTTAGTTGCAGATTTAAAACCTAGTGTCCAAGGGTCAAAGATGGTCATTTATGCTTTGTTAACTTACTGCTTCGTCATCAATGAAGGAGGCATCTGGTGCAATTTCCTGGGGGGGGACCAAGGCCGGGTCCTGTGCAGGATAGTAGCCACCGCTATAATAATCCTGCAGCCAAAGAGAAAAGAAAAACCACACCAATTGAGGGCACAGTGGAGAGGGGAGACCAAGGTCTGCCCAGAAACAGAGAAAACTCTCAGCAAAGAGGTAGTAGTGACAGACGCCACACTACAGCCCCCTCAAATGGACCAGTTAAATGCATAGATCCTAAGGACCTACCCTATAACTCAAGAACAGTTCTGGCAGCTTTCCTGATCTATACTATCCAGACAGATGGATATATTTTAGGGAAGGGTGACAAGGAATCAACAAAGTCTCTCCTACTTCAGTCTATACCCTGTTCCCTTGGTTGCTCCCAAGAGCAATTCCCATCCCTTACACCTCTAATTGCATCCTCAGCCCTGCTCTTCCTGCTCTTAAGACCCCAATAAGCTACAATGTGAGCAGAGACAAGAAGGTATGAGCCATGCCATTCCTACTCCTCATCCTATCTGGACACAAGGAGACTGTCTATAAGGGGTAGGGAGGTTGTAGAACAGTGACATAAAATAAACCACTGTTTGGTTTATTATAAAATTTACAATGCTGGTAACAAACCAGGTTTGTATTACCAGATTTTTAGTTCAGAAATCTGATGATTCCCCTTAGAGGTGAAGTGCTCAGATATTATTGTGGACCCTAGAGGAAGGGGGTGAAGGCAAGGGCAAGGCCCCTGCTGTGGCCAAGTCAAGTACCCATAGGGCCAAGAAACTGTTTCCCTCTTGCCTATACTTGTTCCTAATTCTTCCACTTTTGCCCAAAACTCCAAGAAATGCCCCTCTAAGAACATTCATTTTATAATGAGCTAAATGGAAAATAGGTTTAATATTCACCACATAAAAATAATATATAAAAGTCCAGGGCAATTAGAGTATGGATTTTCTATAATGGTATTCACAATAAGATACATTTAAATTTCAGAGTCCCCTCATGTTTTTTTGTTTGTTTGTTTTTTGAGACAGAGTCTCACTCTGTTGCCTGGGCTGGAATGCCGTGGCATCAGCCTAGCTCACAGCAACCTCAAACTCCTGGGATCAAGCAATCCAACTGCCTCAGCCTCCCAAGTAGCTGGGACTACAGGCATGCATCACTATGCCTGGCTAATTTTTCTATATATATTTTTGGCTGTCCATATAATTTCTTTCTATTTTTAGTAGAGACAGCGTCTCGCTCTTGCTCAGGCTGGTCTCGAACTCCTGAGCTCAAACAATCTGCCCACCTCGGCTCCCAGAATGCTAGGATTACAGGCATGAGCCACTGGCCACCCCTCATGTATTTAAAGTGCTTTAATTTGCATAGACTCCCTCAGTGGTATTTATAACTGCATAGAGAATTCCAATTTCCTATTCATTTGCTGGATGTAAACCAGTGGTTTCATGGATTTAAATAGCATCACTTTTTTTGCTAACGAGGTCAAATCACTTATTATCTTCCCCTTTCCCTCTAAAAACAACCTTGAGGGGAGATATATGTCTCTGATCAGCCTACAGGATACAACAAAGTTTAACAGTAAAGACTTAAGAAACAAAATTGTTTTCAAAGTCTTTGGTCAGAACAAGGTCCCCTCAAAGCCCTGCCTCCCTATCCAAGCCCAGAATCAAATTAAGATTAACACCGACCATTCAGAATCACAGTGGCTGAAGGAGACTTAAGTCTTCCAATTATCCCAGGCTGGCAGTAAAACTCTGCAGCTGCCCGGTCAGGGGGCCAGCCAGCTGCCTCTATTCAACCCTACCACTGGTGCCAGGTCCAACTCCTAGGAGCCTTCTCCATCTAGGGAAGCTCCGACTGCTGAGAAATTCTTTCTTTTTTTTCTTTTACAAGATTTCGTCATGAGTAAATTCTTTCTTAAACCTACTTACAAACTGGTATCTTACACTTTCACTCTCTAGGGCCACAATGAACAAACCTAAATATCTCTTCCAAATAACATTTGAATGAAATGTCAATAAAAATAGTTACTATAACCATTTACTGAGCATTTACTACATTCCAGACACCACCATGCTAAGCTAATGTAATTCTCCTTGCAACATTTCTCATTTTATAGCTGAAGGAATCTGAGACACAGAGAGGCAGTTAAGTAATCTGCCCAAACTCACACAGCTTGGGATTCAAATCCCAAACTGCCCTCAGTACCCACTTTCTGTCACTGCCCAAACTATGGTCTTCTCTCTAAGAACTTGCCCTTTCAACTTCTCCTGACCCAGTCGAGGCCTTTCACCATTCTCCTTATTCCCCCTTTGCATTCAACTCTCTAATTCCCTCCTTTCCTCCTCAGCCCCACCTCTCCATTCTAGTTTTCTCACCACTCCCCATGTCCAGAAACTCTTCTTAGACTAACTGCTATCTAGAAACCTATGCCATAGTTCCTTTATTCTCATCATCTATATTTCAGGAGCCTCTCTTATATCTTTAAGATTAGAGACCACTCCTCTTCCACCTTCTCCCTATACCTCTCACCAGCTCCCACAATAAGATTTTGTTTTCAGCAAAGGGGTAGTACTCCAGGATATCAGTCTAGGTAAAGATTTTATGGCTAAGACCTCAAAAACACAGGCAACAAAAACAAAAATAGACAAATGGGATGATATTAAACTAAAAAGCTTCTGCACAGCAAAGAAAACAATCAACAGAGTGGAGACAACCTGTAGAATGGGAAAAAATATGTGCAAACTATTCATCCAACAAGGGACTAATATCCAGAATATACAAGGAACTCAAATATCTCAACCGCAAAAAACTGAATAATCCCATTAAAAAGTGGATAAAGGACTAGACATTTCTCAAAAGAAGACATACAAATGGCCAACAAGCATATGAAAAAATGCTCATTATTAATCATCAGAGAAATGCAAACCAAAACCATGATGAAATATCATCTTACCCCAGTTAGAATGGATATTATAAAAAAGACAAAAATAACAAATGCTGGCCAGGATGTGGAGAAAAGGGAACTGTTATACACGGTTGGTGGGAATTTAAATTAGTACAGCCATTAGGGAAAATAGTATGGAGGTTTCTCAAAAATCTAAAAATAGAACTACCATATGACCCAGCAATCCCACTACTGGGTATTTATCCACAAGAAAGGAAATCAATTTATCAAAGGGATACCTGCACCCCTATTTTTACGGCAGCATTATTTATAACAGCCAAAATACGGAATCAACCCAAGTGCCCATGAGATGAATGGATAAAGGATATGTGGTGTGTATGTGTGTGTGTGTGTGTGTGTGTGTGTGTGTGTGTGTGTGTGTGTAAAATGGAATACTATTCAGCCATTAAAAAAATTAAATCCTATCATTTGTAGCAACAGGGATTCAACTGGAGGTCATTCTGTTAAGTGAAATAAGCCCGCACAGAAAGACAAGAATCACATGTTCTCTGGCCGGGCACCGTGGCTCATGCCTGTAATCCTAGCACTCTGGGAGGCCGAGGCAGGTGGATCGTTTGAGCTCAGGAGTTCGAGACCTCATTTGAGCTCAGGAATTCGAGACCAACCTGAGCAAGAGTGAGACACCGTCTCTACTAAAAACATAGAAAGAAATTAGCTGGACAGCTAAAAATACATAGAAAAAATTAGCCGGGCATAGTGGCACATGCCTGTAGTCCCAGCTACTTGGGAGGCTGAGGCAGGAGGATTGCTTGAGCCCAGGAGTTTGAGGTTGCTGTGAGCTAGGCTAACACCCTGGCACTCTAGCCCAGACAACAGAGTGAGACTCTGTCTCACAAAAAAAAAATCACTTGTGATTCTCACTCATATGTAGGAGTTATAAAAGTTGATCTCATGGAGGTAGAGAGTATAATGAGAGTTACCAGGGGCTGAGAAGGGTGTGTGGGGGTCGGGGGTGGGGGGTGAAGAGAGGTTGGTTAATGGGTACAAACAAGCATATAAAAGGACCAAGTTCTACTGTTCAACAGCATAGTAGGATAACACCACATTGTATATTTCAAAATAGCTAGAAGATTTGAAATGTTCCCAATACAAACATTCTGTGCCTATATCAAAATATCACATGTACCTCATAAATATGTACAAATATTATGCGTCGATAAATAAATAAAAAGATTTAGTTTTCAGAATAAAGGTGTCAGTTATGTCGTTCACCCTGTCAGACTTCAAGACTTGGGCAAGTTAGATCAACATGGTTCAGAATAAAGGTAGTATGTTTTAAGGCCTAATAGGTATAAGAAAATCAAGACACTATAAGGTTAATTCAGCCAAGTGACACTACAGAGGCCTTATTACTGGCACAAAGCTCTCCCTCATCACCATTCTCCAACATTCCCTGGCCTGCCCTTCATGCCTCCTACTCACCTGATAATAAGCACCAGCATTGGCATCGCCGTATGTGGAAAACTGATTGTAGCTGTAGTCATCCCCAGGCTTAGGCATCCAAGGGGCCCCACTTGAGCCTGCTGCCATCTTGAATTCAAGGGGGGCATTGGCTGCATCGTCCTGGAAAGCTGGCTCTGGTTCCGTGCCTGGAGGCAGCTCTTCAGGGACAGTGGGGATGGGGTAAGGGTATGGCTCAACTCCAGGTGGCTCAGCCTTTTCAGGGAGGGAAAAAAAGTTCTCAGGGGCTACTTCCTCATCACTGTCATCCTCCTCCTGTGTGATCTGCTTTGTCACCTGCAGAGCAGCACTCTTGGCAGCAGCCTTGATGGCAGAGGGCGACGGAGTTGTGGTTGTGGTGCCCACAACAGGGGCAAGAGAAGTCTTGGTCTTAGAAGCCAGTCTGGAGGGCTTAGTGTCAGAGGAGCCATCCGAGGGTTTGCGGGAAAAGGCATGGGGCAGGAGCAACCTGTTAGTCTCTTTCGCAGTCAGGTTTTTAGGTTGGGGAAGCAAGGCAGACAGACCAGTCCCCTCACCGGATCCCTGGTGAGCCAGGGTTTAGAGTAGGAGGGAAGAAAGAGGATAAGTGAGATTTTATGTTATGTACTAGCAACACCAAAAACAACAATTTCAGATATGTGCTCTAGCCCAAAATATTACCAGCCCTTGTTTCCTTCTTACCTCCGTCTACTCAGGACATCCAATCTGGGCTTAATTCCTCCTACCTCAGGGCCCTCTGCTGGCTGCTTCTCCCAAGGTAAGATGTCATTTCTCTTCTCCCTGACTCCATCCCAACTCAGCTCTAATGCCCTCTCTGCCAGAGAGCCTTCCCCAATTCTGTGTCTTCAGCAAATACAATACTCTTTATCTCACATCATCGTTCCTCCCAAAATGCTCAGGTATCTCTCCAGCTCACCATTTAACCTCTCTCCATATCCAGAAGGGATCTCTTAACATGGGAACCCTCTCCTTCCTTTAGATTGCTACCCAAAGTCAAGAAAGAACGAGTCTCTGTCCAAAAGAGACATTCATGCATATTGCCAAAAGTCTCCTCCCCTCACTGAGGCAGAAGGTTGACCCCAGCCAGACCCCTCAGCAGCTGCCAATGATGCCTAGGAAAGAAAGGAGGCTGATCATGTTCAAAAAGGAGGCAGTGAGTGTGGAGACTAAGAGGGGTCCAAGACAGCTTTTTCCAATTCTTTAAATTACTCTCCTTGTCACCACTCCCAAAGCAAAGGAGGTAGAATTTCCTTTTTCTTTTCCCAGATGCAAACTGAAGCCTGAGCTTGGGCTGAGCAGCCCCCTTTAAACTTGAGTGCTGGCCGGGCGTGTTGGCTCACGCCTGTAATCCTAGCACTCTGGGAGGCCAAGGTGGGAGGATCACTTGAGGTCAGGAGTTCGAGAATAGCCTGAGCAAGAGTGAGACCCCCAACTCCACTAAAAATAGAAAAAAATTAGCCAGGCAACTAAAAATATAAACAAAAAAAAAATTAGCCGGGTGTGGTGGCACACACCTGTAGTCCCAGCTACTTGGGAGGCTGAGGCAGTAGGATCACTTGAGCCCAGGAGTTTGAGGTTGCCGTGAGCTATGATGATGCCACTGCACTCTACCCCAGGAAATAGAGTGAGACCCTGTCTCAAAGAAAAAAAAAATCTGACAAAAGTCCCCTCCCCTGCCCACATAAAGCCCTACAGATGTAGTATATTAGCTTGTTAATGCCAGAGGCAAGCATTGAACTTATCAATTTGTAAGCTAATTGGCCCAGTGCATCCATAGTTCCTAATACTCATAAGAATCTCTGAGATTCTGCTGTCTGTATGCTAAAGGGCCAGCTTGGCTGAGGGCTGAGGACTGAGGGAGGTGCCAATTGGAAAAAGGGGATGAAATAAGGTCACTGTGTCACTGTCCTAGAGTACCAGCATACTCTAGCCCTCTCAGCCAAAAAATGCCCAGAATGAATAAAAATAAGACTTCTGAGTCAAGCTGGCCAGGCAGAATTGTTCATCTGGAGAGTGGGCTCTTCTCTGTTGTCTGTGTTTACAGATTTGGGTCAGTCCAGCCTGGCAGCTCCCAAAGGCTCAGGCTCATAGGAACCAGATTGAGGAGCTGGGTTGAGCATACCCTCAGGCTCCCTCTGAAGTGTCTGACTTCTCAGATGACACCTGGGATCATGGCTACATCCCTTTGCAGTGCTGGGTTCCCACTCTGCCTTAATAGCTCAGAATTCCTCTATCTACTCATCTTTTCCTACCACCTGAAGACTGCTCTTTACTTGTGGGATACCTTCTGAGCCAGTCCACCTCCTCCAGGAAGCCATCCTGGTAACAGGACTGGCCTTGCTCTGTCTCAGCATGCCAGCTTCTTCTATGACTCCTTCCTCCTCGACACTCACTATAAATACAGACACACCAGTACCCTGACCAGTTATCTTTCTAACTTCCACAAGACCATGTCCTTCTAAGAACTATCAGAAGTGCAAGTGATACTTTAACACAGTCAGGGGAAGGGGCACCGTCAGCATCATACACCTGAATCATGAGACTACTTTATAAAGGCAGGACTGCTTTTGCTTTTCCCTGAGACATATCATCAACGTGAGGACAGAAAGTATATAAATCAACAAGTGTGGAAAGAACAGGAAGAAACTCCTGGGGGCCAGAATAATGGTACTAAGACAAGGGGAAACAGAAGCGAACAGCAGGGAGATCATCTACTAACACTGTCTTGTTGAGGACTTATAGTCTTGTTTACGGAGAAGGAGCCAAGTGCAATTATTAAGAAGTTGGACTCAATAGTCAGACTGTCTGAATCTGAATCCCAGCTCTGCCCACACTAGTTATCTGACCTTGGACAAGTTCCTCAGTTTCGTCATATGTAAAATAAGGATGTAATAATACTACGACTTAGGCACTATCATGAGGATGAAATCAGTTAAATGCTGGTAAAGCACTTAGAACAGTGCCTCATACATAGTAAGTGCTATTTAAGTGTTTATTTTCCAGGTTAAAAATGAGACAGGGAAAAGATGGACAATTTTAAAATATAGATGGTCCCTAACATCATTTTAACCAATCCATTTATTCTACCCTCCCTAAATAATCCTTTTACACGAAATGTAATGAACTGAATTGAGTTACAATTCATCTCCTACCACTGCCCGTCCTCTAAGAAAGGTAACACCATCATGCTAAAGCCAGGAACAGTGAAAAGAGGGTAGAGATGCACGAGGTCTGAGGTTATAAAGGAAAACAAAACCAAAGCTAGATAGTTCTCAAATACTTGTGTTTGTTCTAAACCCGATTTGAAAACTGCTAGGCATTGTAAGTCCTGTCTTTCAGGAAACAACAGAGAAGAAATGGCTTGTATTATGTCACAAAGCTTACCTGAAGCACAGTCCTCTTCTTTGTGGGTTCATCTTCCTCAGAATCTGACTAAGAGAAAAAGAAATGGAATAAGGCCTCACTGTTTTGGAAAAGTGGAGGAAACACGTTAAATGGAAGAAATACATCTGGGACAGCAGAGGAAAGCACACATAAAGGGTTAGAAAATAGAGGCCATCTTGTCTGTGCCCCACCTCTGTACAGAGGTGCACCTACCCTAGGCCCAGTCAAACAGCAGAGCTTCCTTCCTGATTTTAAACACTTCAGAGAGCTGGGTATGCCTTGACCTCCCTTGGTCACTCATTGCCCTACCCACCCAGGCCTGCTACATAGCCGTCACAAAATCAATTTACTTTCTTAATAAATTAACGCTATTTAACAATTAATACTATTTCTTCCTATTTAGTCCTTGATGGAAAGAAAAAGCTATACTCATTCTTCTTTCTATAAATCTGTCCACTAGAAGATGAATGGGATTTGGCCCACAATCTCACCCAATCTCGGCTTCACTTTTAAAACCACTTATATAGACTACATAACCACAGGGCTGGGGAACTCCACTGGGACTAAGTGATGTGTTAACTACTCTTCAATGAGGCATTAAAGGTCAAAGCCATTGGAGAAATCCATTCCATCTCCAAGTATGATCTATACTCTGCCAGACAGAATTGTTCATGTTCAGGAAGAAGGCAGGCAAATGATGACTGTGAGGATTTGGGGCAAGACTGGATGGAGGTCATCTGTGTTATCCTTCTGATTCATCAGGATTGTTTCTAAGACAGCTCTCACAGTAAAAAATATCCAAATTTTCAGCTCAATACCTTCAAGTCTAGGAAAGATCCAAGGCATACGAATGGCAAGCTTTAACATTTTATTTTTAAAAATTACTCCCCAAACCAAGAACCTTAAAGCTTTCCATTTGTTCCCAGGGCCTTGGTTTGGACATCTGTAAAAAAGGTGATTAACCAGGAATCTAAGATTCCATTCATCTCCAACATTCTATAAAAACTCAAATCCTCTGCCTGCCTTTCTCAACTGACTGCTACATCTCACAAGTTCCTTTTTGAATTTGTCTGTTACAAAAATCTTTCCATCATAATTACCTACTATATTCAAGACACGGTGCTAAGTTCTGTAGACAGAGTGTCCCAACTGGCATCCCAGGCAGGGCTTAGGGCAGCTAGAGTCCTGAACCGCTAGTCTCTACGGGTACAACCTAGACCATTAACCCCAATGTACTTCAAAGATTTTGTGTGCACCATGACATGAAAAAAGAACATGCTCTCCAAGAACTTACACCCCAGTAAGAAGAATGAGAAGTACCTAAATAATTGTAATAAAAGGCAATAAAAGATTAGAGCATTGACTGTGGTTCAAACATCCCCTCAATTAGTTCAGCCTTTATGGAAAACTATATGGAGGTTCCTTTAAAAACTAAAAATTAGAATTACCATATGATCCAGCAATCCTAATTCTAGGTATTTACCCAAAAGATTTGAAATCAGTTTGTCAAAGAGATCTCTGCACTCCCACGTTCACTGCAGCACTATTCACGATAACCAAATTATTAAATCAACCTAAGTGTCTATCAGTGAACAAACAGATAAAGAAAATGTGGTGTGTGTGTGTGTGTGTCTGTGTGTATATATATATATATATATATATATATATATATATATATAGTAGAATACTATTCAGCCTTTAAAACTAAGGTTCTTCAGGTACTACAGGATAATAGAAGATAAAAATTAAAATTAAAATAAAAAGAAGGAAATTCTGTCATTTGCAGCAACATGGATGGAATTGGAGAACGTTATGGTAAGTGAAATAAGCCAGACACAGAGAGACAAATACCACATGTTCTCATCACTTATATGTGGAATCTAAAACAACCAAATTCACAGAAGCAGAGGGTAGAATGGTGGTTACAGAGGCTAGGGGAAGGTGGGGGAAATGGGGGGATGATGGTCAAAGGGTATAAAATCTCAGGAGCAATAAATTTGTTGGGTTTTTTTTTTGAGATCTATTACACAACATGGTGAATACAGTTAATAATAGTATATGGTACATTTCAAAATTGCTGAGAGGCCGGGTACGGGCAATCCTAGCACTCTGGGCGGTGAAGAGGGAGGATCGTTTGAGGCCAGGAGTTTGAAACCAGCCTGAGCAAGAGCGACCCCCGTCTCTACAGAAAACAGAAAAATTAGCCAGGAGTGGTGGCTTACACCTGTAGTGCCAGCTACTTGGAAGTGTGAGGCAGGAGAATCGTTTAAGCCCAAGAGTCTGAGGTTGCAGTGAGCTATGATGACAGCAGTGCGCTGTAGCCTGGGCAACAGAGCAAAACCCTGTCTACAAAACAAAAAAAAAGCTAACAGTAAATTTCAAATGTTCTCACCACAAAAAATAATAAGCATTTGAGTTAACAGATATGTTAATTAGCTTGATTTAATTATTCTACATTGTATTCATAAATCATAGCATCACTTTGTACCCCATAAATACATATAATTATAAATTGTCAATTTAAGGGGGGGTAAGGTGGGGGAGGAAAAAATTTTTAAAAAGTAGTCAATTTAAGCCAGGTGCAGGGGCTCGCATCTATAATCCCAGCTACTCAAAAGGCTGAGGTAGGAGGATAGCTTGAGCCTGGGAGTTCAAGACAAACCTGAACAACACAATGAAACCTCAGCTCAAAAGAAAAATTATCAATTTAAAATAAAATTTAAAAAAAAGCTCATTAAAGAATCTGCTGCTCCTGCATTTGTGCTTTCTTTCATGTAAGTCCTTCCCCTTCCTAATCCCACTCCCTGTACCTGTATCCCTGCCACCTGTCTATCAAACTGCACTCTGTCCTTCCTGGCTCAAAGCTCCTGAGAAGTCTCTCTGATGCACGGCACCTTGCTCTTTATCACTCAGTGTCCTTGCATCACTCATCTGTTTAAGGTGGCATCGTATTAACTCTGGTCCATTTGTGCTTGCTCTATAAACATTACATTTTTCATGTGTGTATTCTCACCTTTACTCTGACAGTGACAGCAAAGGCCATATCTTATAGTTGAATATTGCCTCCCAATACTCAGTACACAATGATTTTAATTACTAACTGCAGTCAAAAAAAAAAAAAAAAACCATAAGGGAACTCTGTCTTGGTACCTGAATGTGAGGGATAAGGAAAAGAGTGTCAAAGAAAGGGACAAACATCTACTGAGTACCTCCTACATGTCAGGCAATTTACTCATAATTTTTCATTTAATCCTTACAATAACACTTCAAGATAAGCATTAGTATCTCAATTTTAAGGGTAAGGAAAATGAGGCTCAGAGAGGTTAAATAATGGCTAGGACGTGTTGGAACCAGGACCTGAACCAGTCCTAGTTTTCATGCTTTTGTAGCAACACCACGCTAAGCTATGTTTGACCAGGCCTGAGACCCACGCTGACTAGATCCCACGTGATACGGCTGAGAGTGAGAAAATCAGAAACATGGGTTTAAGTCTCAGCTCTGCCACTTACTGGGTGGGGACTCCAGCTATTTAACCTCCCCAAGCTTCCCTTTTCCCAAGAGGTAGCTGGAAATAATACTTATCCACTTCACAACTGCAGGAGACCCAGTAAAAATGGGTCTCCTGTCAGTGAAAATGATAACAAAAAAAATTCTAAACAGAGTTCAAAGATTATTATTCCTTCTGGTTTGCCAAGATGTCAAACTCAACCAAGAAAAACAGCACCCAACCCCTAAGCATTTTCTACCTCTTATCTCTGTTCCAAACTCCCATTGCCTCCTTCAAGCTCCTGACCATCTCCCTTGTCTTTTAACTGTGAAGATTCATCTCCTTTCTGGCAGACCACACACAACCACCTCACTATGGGGTACAAGGTTTTCATGGAGTCCTCAGGCACATTTAAACTTTAACATCTTAGGCAATGGGTCCAATGGCAACAATCTGAAAATAAACAAATTTTATACAAGTTTAAGATTCTATTTGTAAAACTGTATAAACATATTCTTATTTTTCAGATCCTGTGACAAACAAAAAGTGGCTAATTTGAGAGTGGTAAGCAAACTGTCCTACAGATAGTAAAATTGAAGGACAGATCAGCTATAGGAAGAAAATTCAATTTCTCTTTAAATGTTACAGATTGTTTCTATCATACTCTGACAATCAGAGTTTATGGTTTAAAAACACACACACAGAAAAAACCTGTAGGAATACTTTAGAACACCTTATTATTTTTGGATTTAAAGGACTACTGGCCCGGCGTGGTGGCTCACGCCTGTAATCCTAGCACTCTGGGAGGCCGAGGCAGGAGGATTGCTCGAGGTCAGGAGTTCAAGACCAGCCTGAGCAAAAGCGAGACCCCCATCTCTACTAAAAATAGAAAGAAATTATCTGGACAGCTAAAAATATATATAGAAAAAAATTAGCCAGGCATGGTGGCACAGGCCTGTAGTCCCAGCTACTCGGGAGGCTGAGGCAGAAGGATCGCTTAAGCCCAGGAGTTTGAGGTTGCTGTGAGCTAGGCTGACGCCACGGCACTCTAACCCGGGCAACAGAGCGAGACTCTGTCTCAAAAAAAAAAAAAAAAAAAAAAAGGACTGCTATGGCTACTCACATCATCCTTCTCTTTGAACATCCTATACTAAACTTCTACTGAATCCCATTACAAATTATCTCATGACATGCCCTAAATGAAAGACTTCCTGGAATAGAACACTAAAATAAGAACCTCAAAAATGTGCTGAGCCCCTAAATGCTGTTAAGGCATGGTTACTCATCTTTGAGGGAGAGGTTGAAGTATTTACTTCCCAAAGCTGACAGACAAACAGGGCTCAGAGACATTCAATAATAACCTATGCCACAAAGGATGCCTGGGGAGATTGAGAGAGAAACAGAACAAGGACCTACTGCTTGGCCCTTGCACTAACTTTAGTGAATTACATTCTAGAAGAGGTTAGAAGCATGGCACGCACTGGTTCACTATAGAAAGACGTTTAGATGCCACTCAAAGCACTTCTGGGCATGTGGAGGCCTGAATGAAAACTCACAAGAAACACAGAAAAGTACAGGAAGGAATTATCTGAATACTTCACAAAAGAAAATAAATTTCAGTTTAAAGTACCAGAAGGCAGAGAGATGAATAATCCAAATGCTAAAAGATGTGGTATATTCTCCAATCATCCTGGGGGGAATACAGCTGTCTTAGAGCATGTGAAAGCAAATCAAGTTAGCTCCTATCAAGAACTGAGCTAGAGGAAATAGGCTTAGCCCAAGCACACAGGATTCAATTTAGACACTAAGAAGAACTTCCTTGATGGTGAGAGGTACAGGAACATTTTATTTTTTATCATGGTGAAATACATATAAAATTTACCATTTTAGCTGTTTTTAAGAATACAATTCAGTAACATTAAGTACATTCACAATGTTGTGAAACCATTGCCACTATTTCCAAACTTTTTCATCATTCCAAACAGAAACTCTGTACCCATTAAACAGTATCTCTTCATCCCCACTCCCCCAGCCCCTGGTACCCTCTATCCTACATTTTCTCTATGAATTTGAGTATTCTAGGTACCTCATAAGTGGAATCACACAATGTTTGTCGTTTTCTGACTGGCTTATTTTACTTAGCATAATGTCTTAAAGGTCCACCCATGTTGTAGCACGTATCAGAATTTCATTCCTTTTTAAGGCTGATGTGTGCACAGATCAGATTTTGCTTACTGTTCATCTGCTGATGGACACTTGAGTTGTTGCCACCTTTGGCTACTGAGAGCACTGCTACTGTGAACACTGGTGTACATGTATCTATTTGAGTCTCTGCTTTCAATTCTTTTCACCTAGGAGTGAAATTGGTGGATCATATACTAATTCTATGTTTGTTTAACTTTTTGAGGAACTGCCAAATGTCTTCCTCAGGAATATATTAAATGGAGGTTGTGGGTGATCTGAGTGGGTCTGTGCCATTAGACCAAGAGAAGGGCAATGCTAGAAACACGGGAGCACCCAGGGCTGAGAGAAAGTGTGCTGGGACACAACAGTTACATATGGGTTTTGGAGGCACAAACTGGTTATGTCTCGTAAGAAAGTATTGTATTTCTTGGCTTCAAAAGAACCTGGGCCTCAATGGCCACCACTGTCCTCTCTGCTCCAGCTGCCAAGAGTGACAAGACACACATACCCCGAGACTGCAGAGCAAGTACGGAAACAGACATTTTCCATTAAGCCAGGTCCAGTGGGATCTGCTAATCTATCAGAGCCTCATTCCCCATGGCAGCTTCCCTCTTATCTTCCCAGGCTCTGGTTCTGAAAGACTCCCTCTCCAAAAAGCAATCACTAGCAGCCAGGGCCAGGAGCCAAGGAAGAAATAAGGGCCCAAGAACAGACACCCCCGCCCTGGGCTCCAAACTCTAATCAATCACTGCTACTATTATCCCGATTAGCCAAATTCATCAACTTTTTTTACTCTGTGGTCTCTAGTATCTTCTGCTAGGATATTGTTTTCTCTCCCATTTTTGCATTCCTCATTTGTATTGCGTTCTGGTTATCTGGATGCCCAGGGCTCTTCCGTCTATCTTTTCAGTAGGCACTGTGACAGAACAAAACCTAGGTTCAAATACAACCTCTGCTACTCCCAAACTATGAGATTTCAGGGAAATCACCTCTGTTCTCTAAACTCCTGTTTCCTTCTCTGTAAACAAGGGATAAGTGCCCAGCATAGTGTCAGACATTAAGCAAGTGCCCTACAAGTATTAGCACACTCCCCTTTCCCTTCAACTAGGGCTAAAACTTAGCTAAATCCACAGCAGATAACTCTTAATTATTTGGTTACTAGAGATGACAAAAACTGGTGAAATCTCAGTCTCAGAATTTCAAATTTTCCACCATCTGGATAAACAATCTGAAAGTAGTGGTAATACTAATCCAAGTAACCCTAAAATTTCTAGGTGCTTTGGTATACACATTATATGACAGAAAACTCTTACAGCAGACATTCTTCTAATTTTGGTTTTTCATATCTTAATTTCAGAAGTCTGCATCCCCTGAGCCTATCAAATCAACCAATGTAGCTTGGGTCACAGCAAGAAGGGTAAGAAGGGAAAAAGGAGGGGATGATTATACATTCGGTGGATCATTTCTAATTCCTCACATAAATCACAAGCTGACTAAATTTAATTTTGGAATGCACCTGGAGGGAGGATTTGATATTATCCTGACTGTAGATGATTGGATGATCTAACTTAAACCAAACCAATCAAATGTTCCCTATTGGAAAGCCAACACTGGGTCTAAGACTGTAGTTCAATCTGAGCTCATCTCTAAAAGGGAGGAAATAAAAACCAAGGTGTGGGTGGCCATCTTTCCCTACAACCAAATGTGCAAAGAGCAGCTGTGTGGGTCTCCAACCAATCTCCAGTTCCTAATGCCAGGCCCTTTCTGAGGTACTGCAGTATATTTATGATGCATTACCACTTAAGCTAGCTTAAGTTGGTGTCTGACACTTGTAACCAATGAAATCTAACTAATCCCCAGTCTGCTCTGTACACCACTACCCCTCCAAGTGCCTGAGGCAAAATGCACAGGGTCAACCTTGAATACTCTCCTTCACTGGTGACATCTAATCAATCCTCTAGTCTTATCACTTCTACCTACTAATTACACCTCCATCCTCCAGTTCTCTCCATCCCCTGCTATTCCCTCACCCAGGCCACCAGTCTCTCTCGTACTGTCTCTAGCCAGTCTTGCTCCCTCCAAATCTCCCACCACTCTGAGAATTTTTGCCCAGCCTTTAAGAGCTCTTTACTGCCCCAGAATGAAGTAGAAAAGATCTTAGCATGGCATCCAAGGCCGATTATCATCTGGCCTCAGCCTCACCCTGGCCTCATCGTTCACCACTAACAATGCGCTCCAGCCACTGTGCCTTACTCACTTGAGGTTCCCCCAAAGCACTTTCCCTCTCACTCACCTCTGGGCTTGTATACATTCCTCTGCCTGATATGCTCCTCCCCACTCTACCCTCCTTTATCTGACTACCTCCTACTCATCTGTTTTCTGTTTAGACATCTCCCCCTCCTAGAAGCCTCCCAAAACTGGGTTGGTTATCTGCTAGATGTTCTCCCATGGCACCAAATCTATCACGGTTTTTCTCTGACCTGACCTAAAATCTATTTCTTCTCTGTGACCCCTGGTAGACCATAAGCTCCTCTTGGGCAGGGTCTATCATGTTCACTACTGTACTCTTAGCTTCAGGCAAAAGCAGCAGCTCAATATTGTTTTATAAATGAATGAATGAAAAAGAGCTTGGAGTTAATTATTTATACTTCAACACCAAACTCTAAAGGGAAATTATTTAAGAAGAACTAATCCGTTCCTTCAAACATGTACTAAGTGCAAGACGTGGAGCTTAGAACCAGCAAAGCTTAGAACTACACAGGGGCACAGACCTGAAAGGTGAAGGTCACCCTCACCTGACCATCTTGAACATTCTCAGGCTACCTTTCTCTAGGAATTATGTGTTCAGAGAACAAAAATATCAACTTGAATAGAACAAACATGGGAAACCAAACCAGTTAAGAGCTAGAATTTTACTTTATTAGCCATGTCAGTGTTCACCTCAGAAATTTAGTGAGTTATACTTACTAAAAAGGGATAGAGTTAGGAATCTTCAGAGTTTTCTGCCAGGGTCAGCCATCCTAAATATAAGATTACCAGCCTCTACCAGCAACGTTTTCTGATGCTACCTCCGCAGAGCTAGTAATGAGCCTTTCTACTGTCTCAGTCAGGGAACTTCCCTTGTCCCAAGTTAAACCAAGGCCAAGAGTTTCCATGGAGCAATAAAAGGCTTTATTCTCGAACCTGAACTTAGTCGTGACAGACTCAGGTGTGAAAGAAGGGAGAAATGATAAGGAAGAAAATTTGGAACAAGATAGGGAGGGAAATTCTGGAACCTCTTTCCATAAAGAATCCACATTCATTTTACTCAATCCATAGTTCATTCACTCTGAAAATATTTACTCAGTATGTGCCAGGCACTGTTTTAGCCACTAGGGATATGGGGGAGCAGGGCGGGAAACCACCAAAACCCTGCCTTCATGGAGTTTTGTGTACTAGTGGAAGGAGAGAGGCAAATACAATATATAATACGTTAGTAAGCGCTATGGAGAAAAATAAAACCAAGAAGGGGAATGGGGAGTAGTAAGCAATTGGAGGTTGCAATTTAAATAGGTAAGCTAGGGAAGCCCTCACTGAGAACAAGCTCTTTAGGCCAAGACTTGAATGAAGTGAGGGAGAGAACATTAGGATACCTGGGGGAAGAAACTTAAGGATCACCAACTGCAAAGGGCCCCAGTAAGGGCAATAAACTTCTCTAAGGTTCTCAAAGGTGAGCCCCAGGGACTGACCAATTAACTTCTCAGAGGTGAGAAGGGAAAGAGCTCCCAGGTAATGCTAAAAACACTCCCTGCCTCAGGCTTAATGCCACCTTTATACTTAAAACCCTCACTCCAGAAGAGGCTTTGTGTTATTTTTCTGCTCCAACACATAGAAACAGCATAAGTTTGGCTGCCTCTTCTAGAAATACCCAAGCATCTTAATTCACCTAGGTTTGACAATACCTACGTGGTGAAACTGAGGCATAGGTCTGAGGTTCAGACAGACTTAGCTCTTAATCTTCACTCTGCCCTTTACCAGGGGAGATCTTACATGCTATACACCTGCTTCTCATCTGTAAAAAGTAGTATGCTGGCCTGGCGCAATGGTTCACACCTGTAATCCTAACACTCTGGGAGGCCGAGGCAGGAGAATCACTTGAGGCCAGGAGTTTGAGACCAGCTTGAGCAAGAATGAGACCTGTCTCTACCAAAAGTAGAAAAATTAGCCAGGTGTGGTGGCATGCGCCTCTAGTCCCGGCTACCTGGGTGGCTGAGGCAGGAGGATTACTTAAATCCAGGAGTTTGAGGTTGCAGTGAGCTTTGATGACACCACTGCACTCTACCCAGGGCAACAGAGTGAGACTCTATCTTTAAAAAAAAAAAAAAAGTAGTATGTTACGTCCCAGAGTTCTGTAATAATTGAAGGAAAGGACCAATGCCTGGCAAATAATACGCACTCAACAAATATTCAATTTCTTCTCGAACTCTCCTCAAAATCAGAATCCAGGATTCCTATCCTTTTTCTCCCGGCCTGATGGTTTTATGTTCAGAGGCAAAGAAAAAGATTGGTCCCGGATGTTCAGCAAGGGCTCAGAAGTCCTGTCTCCTGCCATTTCTTCAGCTGCCAGATTTCATCCTGTTCTCAGTATGGGAAGAGGGAAAAAAAACAGCCTGAGGTGAAGATGCAAAGAGGGAGCAGAAGCAAGCAAGTGTTCCTAGGCCTGGACCTGGGCCTGGCAATGCCAGGTAGGTGATGATACGTGGCCCTTCTGCAGGCAAGCCCAGCTTCGAGAAACCCACATGGACAAACACCCTAACTCCCCAAAGGTGACAAACTTCAGCTCAATTAATCACACTGTAAGAGGATTCCAGTGACTTGAGGAGATGCATTTATAGGAAAGAACCCCGCAATCTCCACAAGTCCCTCCTACTGAGCTCAAACCCGATGGACAGCTTGGGGGTGCCCTCCCCGGATACTCACATCTCCCTTATGCAGCTCCGGCGCCGCGATCTTCACAGGCTCTTTCCTCTTCTTTGGCTTGGGAAGCCCCAGGGGGGGCCCGGCACCGCCAATTGGAGGGGGCAGACTGAGGCCAGGGCCTCGGGGCGAGGGCAGCCCCAATCCCAGCCCCTCCCCAACTCCCGCCGCTTCAGCTGGGCTCACGCCCGGAGGTGGGGGGAAGCCTCCCAGGCCGAAGGGTAAGGGGGGAGGAGGCTGAAGCCTGGGGTCTCCGGTGGGTGGGGGCAGCAACAGCGGCGGGGGAAAGGCTGGGGCCAGCATCTGAGGGGGCGGAGGCAGCAAGGCCGGACCCTTCGGCGCAGGGAGAGAAGCGAATAAGCCCCCTAAAGTGGGCCCAGATGTAGGTGCTGCCGCCTTCTCTTCCTCTGGCTCGGGCTCAGCCTCATCCGGCTCACTCTCATCGCTGCTGGCGTAAGCAACCAGCGACATGGCGCCTCCCGCCTTTGGAGCGCCCTTGCCGGCAGACGAGGCCTACTTGAGACCGGGGATGCCCGGAGGCCTAGTAGGCCCCGCCACTGGGCGGGGCGGGGCACCGAAAAGTACGCCTGTTCCGTACTCTAGGGCTAACCCCGGCAGAAACCCATGGCTGCGGTTGATTTCCACCGAATAAGGATTCCCTCTTCACTTAAGCTCCTAGTCCCGGGCAACTACACACAGCTAATGGCCGCCGAGTCACTCCGCCTCCTCCTCGCCTCACCAATATAGAAACTACAACTCCCAGAGAAGACTTTGGTCACAGCCCCATTCTTCGCCGCAGGGATCTCAGCGCAAAGCACGGCGGGAGTTGGAGTTCGAAGAAGGATTAAGGGGCGCGCAGAAAGACAGGAGGGAAACCCCCCCCCCTGACGCAGGGGCTCCTGGGATGAGTAGTTTTTTTGCTCGCCTGACAATTCCAAGGAGACTACAAGCCCCATCGGTCACAGAGACGGGTAGGAGAGCATTTCGGTACTTGAAGTTCCCTAGGGTAGTCCCTTGGGCGCTAAGGTTTCTGGGAGATGTGGTGCTCTTAGAAACTGCATGTGATGTCGGGAGTGAGAAGGAGTCTGGGAAGGTGGAAGATGGGGGTGGGAAATAGCTTAAAGGGAAAGTGATCTGTAAAAGAATTGATGAAGCTCCAGAGTCGGCTGAGACTGGGAATTAGAATAAAACACCCCAAAACGAGCAAGGGCCCGAGGGACCTGTACGAAATTGGGCTGCAAGCCAGAAAGAAGCGAGACCACAGGCCTAATACTAAGCATCTGAGAACTGAAATAAATGTGACGTAAGAGGGAAGAAGCGCTCTCTCTTGCCATGACCAGGGTGGACAGCCAGGAGTACACCTAACCCTGGGGCCTGGGGCCTGGCCTCCCTCTGCAGCGACCAGTGAGACAGAAAGATGGGCAAGGCCCTGCCAGCCAGGGCCGGGTACTTGGAGTTAATCCCTTCTCAGCTCAGTGGGGTAAAGGGGCTGGCTATGGCTCAGGCCCTTTCACAGTTTAGGAGTCACCGGAGTCCATTCCTACCTGCCTGTGCCCCTCACCTATCCATCTGCAAGTGTCTTTTGCATCCCTTTATGTCTGTAAGTGCTGTTTTTTATACCTTCGTGTGTGACCTTGTTACATCTGTCTCTAAGTGCCTTTCTTATCTATCCATGTTTATTGGTGTCCCTTTCCAGCTCATTTATGTCTGCCCGTAATGATGTGCTCTGCATCTGTCTTTCCTGTTCACCTGTGATTTTGTGTCCTTTTCTTTTCCTTTCTTTCGTTTTTTTGCTTTTTGGTTTTTGTTTGTTTGTTTGTTTGTTTGTTTTTGCTTATAATCACAGCCTGAGTGGGTCTTTGAGTAGGGCTGCACAATCTGAGAGAGAGAGAGAGATGGATTTAATTTAACCATCCATTCATCCACACCAACCCATCCCCCTGTCAACATTTATTGACGACATACTATGTGCCAGACACTGTTCTAGTGTCTGTCCTCTTCTTGTTTGTCCATCTTTGCCCCCACCTGAGACCCTGTGACTGAGTGCCCTCTACTTGTCAGCCCTAGTTGTGTGTGTCCTTTACATGCTAATCCACCTCCCTGCTACCAGAGAACAGAAAATTGTATTGAGCTCAGCCTGCAAAAAAGCTGTTGAGGTTTGGGGAGAAGGCTGAAGAGGAAGATGGAAAAAATAATGAAGTGGGGAACAATGATGATGACAACAATGAAGAGGGACAGTGAAAGCCCCAAACTTGAATTCTCCATCAGACAAGTCTGACATGGGGCTCCTCCTCCCCACCCTCTCCATATGTCTAAATCCCACCTGGCCTTCAGAGGCAAACTCATATGCCTCCTTCTCCATGAAGCCTTTTAAGACCTATTTCCTCCCTGCTCTGGATGCCCACAGCATTTTTTCTGTGCACCTGTGCTCAAACTTTAATGTGCATAAGCATCACTAGGAGAACTTCTGAAAAATACAAATCCTAAATTCCAGCCTAAGATATTTCTTTCAGTAGGTGTGGGGTGGGGCCCAGAAGACTAGATCTTTAAGAAACTCCTCAGTTGATTGCAAAGCAGGCACATTGAGGGCCACATTGAGAAACTAGACCATCAAGTCTTACCTCACAGCTGGTATGCCTTGTACAATGCTGACTTCTAAAACCTGCTTTCGAATCTAGGTTCCCCAACCTACTCTCTGGTGACTTTGGGCAGTCACTTCCCGTCTCTGAGTCTCACTTTCCTCCTTTGAAAAATAAATAGAGTATTAGGGAGCCCTGTCCTACTTCTGTGAGAAACATCTGACATTAACACACAGTGAAATGATTTAGAACTAAGAGAAATGACTGTTCTTGTTATTTGTCAACACATCTTGCCACACTGCAGAGAAGCCCCTAAAGGAGAAGGACCTGCCTTTGTTTACCAGTTATTGTCTAAACTAGTTCTTCTTACTGTGAAGATCCTGATTCATCTTATTAGGTATATACCCTGCCCTCAAAAGGCTGTTTTCAAGTGAGAAATTGATAATAGAAACTTCAGGACAGGGAAGGTAAAGGGATTTATTTCTCATTACGCAGCTGTTTTTATATCTTTAGAAATTTGTAAACAGTACATGTATTATCTTTTCAAAACTAATAATAACAATAATAAATTCTTCCAGTACAAGACAGTGAAATAAATAGGCATATCTAATGTTTCCTTCCTAAAAAACTACTAAAACTTCAATAAAGGAATTTTTTAAAAGGCATGAAAAATAATTTTGAAAAGACTTAAACCCACAAAGATGGGGAGTTCAGAGGAAGAGACAACACAATAACAACATTTTGGAAGGCGGAAAGCACATGCGCCAGAGGTACCTGACTTGGCACATCAAGAGAGCTGAGAACCAAGCTGGCCTCAGGCAGGGTTGAGAAGCAATCTGATCTATACTGTAGAAGCTTCAGAGGGCTCAGGAGTGATGGCATCAGGTAGCTCTGGAAGTGAAGGAGAGGGGAGGGGAACAAAAATGAAGGCTGTTTAAAAGCTGTTTAAGAAAAAGACAGGTCCTTATATCCCCTACCCCATTTCATGCTAGTGGAAGACTGCCTCTCTCCAACCCCAGAAAAAATAAACAAGGGGTCTTTTTCTCAAGAAGGAATAAAACAATGGGTTTCTGCTGTAGGGAAAACCAGGCACAGTCAAGGGTATGGGTACTATACAGAAATCAGGAGAATTAAAGCAATATGCAATACTGAGACCCCCGCCCCCCAACCCCCATGTTTCCCAAAAGACAGGCTACCAAGTCTTTATCCTCCAGAGAGGGTACTGGAAAAAATCTCCATAGAAAGTCTGTTCAGCCCAAAAGGAAAGACCTATAGGGTCTGATACCAGGGATTCCCGCTACAAATTTCCCAACCAGATAACCATGATGTAAACTTTTCAGTTGACAAGCCCCAACCACATGCCCAGAGGTACAGAGTGGCTTTTTTAGCCCCCTACTCTTAAACATGAGCAGGCACCAAGGGTTGCATATTGAAGAAAGCCTCTGAGTGATAAAGATAAAACAAGTAAACAAAAATAGAGAAAGTGAAGGAAGAAGAAAACTTGTAATATCCGTTAATAATTTTCTCAAATAAAAAGAAAATACTCTATATATGAAACAGGAAAAGAATGCCATAAAAAAAAGTAACATGCAAGCCAGGTGTAGTGGTGCACACCTGTAGTCCCAGCTACTCTGAAGGCTGAGGAGGATCACTTGGAGTTCAAACCCAGCCTGGGTAACATTCTATGGGTTTTTCTAAAACCCCATCTCTAAAACAAAAAAAAAATAATAAATAAAAATTTTAAAAAGGAAGTAACATGCAGAGAACAAAACAGAACTCTTGGGAAATAAAAATATAAGAGCGTAAATAAAATTCTCACTAGAAGTGTTGGAAGACAAAAGTTAAGACAATCATGTACACTGTGATAGCTCTTCTCAAAAAAAAAAGAAAAGAAAATCAGAGAAGCAGCCCAGAAAATCCAATATCTGAATAATAAGGGTTCCAGAAAAAGAGAACAGAAAAAATGGAGGGGAGGGAATCATCAACAAAATAATTACAGAAAACTTCCCAGAATTGACAGACAAGAGTTTTCAGATTGAAAAGGCCTACCCACTCCCCAGTAAAATGGATAAAAGTGGACCAACACCCTCATGAAATTTCAGAACACTAGAGACAGAGAAGATTCTACAAGCTCCCAAAGAGAAGAAACAGATCTCTCAAAATGGGTCCGGAGAGAGTGGCTTCAAACTTGGTAACGGCCATACTGGAAGCTAGATGACAAAAGGCTTCAAAGATCTGAAGGAAAAATACTTCCAGCCCAGAATTCAGCACTGAGCCAAACTATCAGTCAAGTGCAAGAGTAGAATAAAGACATTTTCAGACACGTAAGTTCTCAAAAACTTTCTGCTCTAAGCACCTTTTCTCAGGAAGTTACTAAAGGGTATGCTACATCAAAAAAAAAAGGGGGATTAAACCATGAAAGAGAAACAGTCTCCAACACAAGAGAAGGGTGAAGGGAATCCCCAGGATGGTGCAAAGGGGAAATTCCAGGACAGCTGTGCTCCAGATGCAGAAGGCTCCAGCCAGGCTGGATCGGGACAGAAGGCTTCAGGAGAGATACCAGCAAGAATTTGAAATCGAGAGTGTATCTGATGTGTCTCAGTATTTTGAGAAGTTAATGAAATGGTGGAGAATTCATGGCCGAATGAGTGAATAAGAGCCTAGAAAATTAGCAAACAAAAACCCCAAACAGTTAACAACTTAAGGAAAATAAAATGTGCATAAAAGGAAAAGTAATCATGGTTTACTACATGGCTCAGATGTGACTGATACGTGAACACTGAATATCAGTACAACAAAAAATGTAGTGTAACTCTCATGTTTGGGGGATAGGAAGAGTCTATGAGGCTGAGTCAGAGGAAAGAACTAAATTCTCATGTTCCATAGGTTTTTGGTGACAGATAATGCCTAGAACTGAGTAAATCAAGAAGTCAGAAAAGCATGTTGTTTAGAGATATGGAGGTAAAGAACCCATAATTAGTTAAAACAGTTTGAATGTTGACTGTTGTGTCTCTGGAGAGGGGGAATAAAGGAAAGTGGTAGCTGAGATCACTGTTTTTCATTACAACTGTACGACTCTGCTTCCTTAAACCATGTGCATATGTGACTTTAAAAAACAAAACAAAACAGAAAACTCAAGTAGAGTTATACAACCATTGGTTCTTAATCTAATTTCATCATTGGTCTATACATGATCCTATTTGATTTATCTATTAAAAAGATATATATTTAAAATATATATATTATATATACAAAATCACCACCCAACCCAAACTATTCACACTAATTTATGGCTTCTTATGTTCCCCTTTTTCATCAGCACACCGCTCCCCCCCCCGGCCCCCCCCTTCCACTAGGTACCCACTGTCCTAAAAGACCTGTTTCTAGGCCAGGTGCGATGGCTCACACCTGTAATCCTAGCACTCTGGGAGGCTGAGACGGGAGGATGGCTCAAGGTCAGGAGTTCGAGAACAGCTTGAGCAAGAGTGAGACCCCATCTCTACTAAAAAATAGAAAGAAATTAACCGGACAACTAAAAATGTATAGAAAAAGTTAGCCAGGCATGGTGGCACATGTCTGTAGTCCCAGATACTCAGGTGTCTGAGGCAGAAGGATCGCTTGAGCCCAGGAGTTTGAGGTTGCTGTGAGCTAGACTGACGCCACGGCACTGTAGCTCGGGCAACAGAGTGAGACTCTGCCTCAAAAAAAAAAACCTGTTTCCATATATACACATACATTTTTTTAAACACATCTGTAGGTACTCCTGAAAATATACTGTTTAATTTTAGCTGTTTTTAACTTTATCAAAGGGATATCAACCTGTAGGTAATAACTTCCTTTTTTTTACTCTATATTCCCTAGATTCATCCACACTGAACATGTCTCTTGTTCTTTTCTGTTTTAAGAATATTCCTTTGGGCTGGGCATGGTGGCTCACACCTGTAATCCTAGCCCTCTGGGAGGCCGAGGCGGGTGGATCGCTCGAGGTCAGGAGTTCGAGACCAGCCTGAGCGAGACCTCGTCTCTACTAAAAATAGAAATAAATTATCTGGACAACTAAAAATATGTATAGAAAAAAATTAGCCGGGCATGGTGGCGCATGCCTGTAGTCCCAGCTACTCGGGAGGCTGAGGCAGTAGGATCGCTTGAGCCCAGGAGTTTGAGGTTGCTGTGAGCAAGGCTGACGTCACGGCACTCTAGCCCGGCAACAAAGTGAGACTCTGTCTCAAAAAAAAAAAAAAATATTCCTTTGTATGAATACATAGTTTAACTCCCCACTCGCCTGTTGATGGGCATTTGAGTTCTTTCTAGGTTTTTGCTGTTAGGAATTAAGCTGTGATGTTCTTTCTTCTCCATGTCTCCCAGTGCACACATACAGCAGCTTCTCCTGAGCATATGCTTAACAGTGGGAATAATGGGTCCTAGAGTATGTGAAAGTTAGACCTTACAACTTGCTGCCAAACTGATTTCCAAAGCAACGTGTAAGTGACTCTGTTAGTCCACAACTTCTCCAACATCTGATACTAGCAGACTTCCTAATTTTTGCCCACTGAATGAGTGTACGTGGTTTCTTACTGGGATCTTGATTTGATTTTGCTGATCACTAATGATAGTTCCTGTGCCTTCGTATGTGTATTGGCCATATGTTTTTTTTTCCCTTGTATGATACTATTGTTCGTGTATTTTGCTCATTTTTCAATTGGGTTGTTTGTCCTTTTTTTATTGATTTGTAAGTGCTCTTTATTGTCTTGATGTGATCTTATTTTGGTTTGCATGTATATTTGAATTTTTTAAAATACCAAAAAATAAAGGAGAAAAGGCAGGGAAAGATGAAATCTGGAGAAAAAGAGAAGCTTCCAAATGGAAACACTGATGTCAGAGCAGGATCAGGGTGTGTCAGGGTGACTGACAGGACCCAGGGCTGGAGACTAGACCACTCATAGATGAGCCTCTTTATAATCCTGCCCAGCCACCTGTCTTTTTCATCTTTAGAGTTGCTCCCATTCCCCAATACTCACCCAAGGCCTGGCACAGCATCTAACAATGCCCAAGGAATATATGTAGGAGTGAATGAATGAATAATCAGGTGAATGAACGAAGCCCTGAGCCCACAGGCAATGTGGTGGCAGAAAGGGATTTTCAGTACCCTCACTGCCATCTGTCCTCTACAGAACCACAATAAACCTCCTCCAGCAAGGCCAGACCTGCTGCCCAACGTAGGGGGAGGCTCTGTCTCCCTGAGACGGAGGGCAGAGAGCCCAGAAGGGCTCAATCTTATCAGTGCAGAAAAATGGACTTGGTCCCTGCTCACTGGTGCACCTCCCAGGGTCCTCTCCTCCCCAAGCCTCTGTCCCCAGTATCTCAGCAGCAACAGCCTTGGTGGGAGAATGCTGAAGAGTGTGGGTAGACATGGTCAGAGCCATGGCAAATCTGTCCACCCGACTCTGGCCCCAAACCTCATTACTTTAATCCCCAGGGACCAAAGAATAAATAGACAAACTTGGGGTTTGTGGCTGTACAGAATGGTGGGCTCTCATCCAACCTATGGCACCCCTGTCTGTAGGCAGCAAAGTTACTTCCAGCACTTGTCAGTAAACTCCTGCAAACAATGTTGCTATGAATGGCCTTATAACTTTTTCATTTTGCAAAGTGGAGAAAAAAATGGTGAGAGATCCTCACTTCTGAATGAGATGAAATGTGTACCGTATTATTTACTGCTACATTGTGTTATCAAAAGAAAGAAAACAACCTAAATGCCCATCAGCAGGGGACTGATTAAATAACTTATGAAACTTCCAGTCCTAGGATGCCAGTAAAATAATAATAAGAAGAATTTATGACACAGAAATATGGTGAACTAGTACCATTAAAATGAATGGGGTGGATTTCATGTACTAATATGAAGGAGTCTCAAGGGTGAAAAAGAGTAAAAGTATAGCGTATATGGTATGTTGCAATCTGTGTAGAGGAAATAGGTCTCTCTGCATTTGCTTGAAAATTATACAGAGAACGTATTACTGGAAGAATACATACAAAATTGGTAATATTTCTGCCTTTAAGAAGAAAATTGGAGGCTGGGTGCAGTGGCTCACACCTGTAATCCTAGTACTTGGAGGCCAAGGCAGGTTGATTGCTTCAGCTCAGGAGTTCAAGACCAGCCTGAGCAAGAGCGAGACCCCGTCTCTACTGAAAAAAACAATAGAAAAATTAGCCGGTGCACACCTGTAGTCCCAGCTACTCAGGAGGCTGAGGCAGGAGGATCGCTTGAGTCCAGGAGTTTGAGGTTGCTGTGAGCTAGGCTGACGCCATGGCACTCTAGCCTGGGCAACAGAGTGAGACTCTGTCTCAAAAAAAAAAAAAAAAAAAAGAAGAAGAAGAAAATTGGGTTGTAAGGGAAAGGGGTAACATGGAGATGACTTTTCTATAAATTATCTTCTCTATCTCCTAAATTTTGAATACGCATGTATTACCTACACAAAAATTAAACTGAATTTTTTTTTTTTTTTTTGAGACAGGGTCTTACTCTGTCACCCAAGCTAGAATATAGTGGCATGATCATAGCTCACAGCAACCTCAAACTCCTGGACTGAAGCAATCCTCCTGCTTCAGCCTCCCAAGTAGCTGGGGCTACAGGCATGCACCACCACGCCTGGCTACGTTTTTTATATTTTTTGTAGAGACGGGGTCTCGTGATGTTTCCCAGGTTGGTCTCAAACTCCTGGCTTCAAGTGATTCTCCCACTTCAGCCTCCCAAAGTGCTGGGATTCCAGCTGTGAGCCACCACCCCTGGTCTAAACTGAATTTTCTAAAGTGGCAGTCTGGAACTCATGAGGATCTTAAGGTGCTTTGACCACTTGCTGCTCTACTAAGGTTGAAGTTCTCTCCTCTGAGGGCTAAGGAGCCACTGTCACCACAGTTCTTGGGAAGAGCTAAAAAAAGAACCCAGGAATACAGCTCCCTGGGAGCCTTCATAGTCCCCTCCACACGCAAGTGCTCACATTGCTCAGCCAGGATCACTGCTGTCCTCCTTTCCATGGCCTGGCAATTCCAGGCCCCTCCACCTCCGTGCTGCTGCCAGATAAACCTTCCAGCAGCTCACCTCTGCTCATGTTTCTCTCCTGCCCAAACCCTTTTATGGCTCCCACTGTCAGCCAATTAAATCTAAATTCTGGGGTATCTGGCCCAGGCATTAGTATTTTTTTAATTCCTCAAGTGACTCTAATGTGTAGCTCCAGTTTGAAGTCATTGCCC
The DNA here is from genome assembly GCF_020740605.2 of Lemur catta. NCBI lineage: Eukaryota > Metazoa > Chordata > Mammalia > Primates > Lemuridae > Lemur > Lemur catta. The sequence goes on along the minus strand of NC_059130.1, from coordinate 29,971,495 downwards.
TGGAATAAAGGTATCCAATAGAACTTTCCTTGATGACGGGAATGTTCTATATCTGTGCTGTCCAATACAGTAGCCACCAGCTATATGAGGCTACTGAGCACTGGCAATGTGCATAGTACAACTGAGGAACTGAATATTTAATTGGATGTAATTTTAATCAATTTAAGTTTAAATGTAAATAGCCACATATGTTGGACAGTAGAGTCTTAGAGAATGACTTTAATGATTTTCCCTTCTTTTAAACCAGAACCCTCTTTTTAAAAATTAACTTTTTTATTTTGTTATACACATAAACAGAGGAGTTATAAAGCAGCATTTTAAAGAAAAATAGCTAATACTACTGTACTAACAGCTAATAGCTAACACATAGTAACTAATAGTACCTACTGTGTGCCAGGCACTGTTCCAAGCATTGTATATATATCACATATATTGATTGAATTATCAACATCCCCCTTTACAGATGAGAAAACTGAGACACAGAAAGTTGAATAACCTACTGCAGGTCGTACAGGTGGTAAATGGTGGAACTGGGATTCAAACTCAAGTAAGCTGACTCCTCAGCCCACACTAACCACCCTCACCCTGTGGTACTGCCAGCTTTGTCAGAGCATAATGCCTGTACCTTAGAAGCTCGATTGAAGGAATCCACATTTTCAAACCAAATATTATTCAAAATCTAATATAATGATAAATGATAACCAATTTTACCAAACACTTATTATGTTCCATGCTCTGTTCAAAGAACCTTAAGTGCATTAATTCATTCAGTCCTCATCACAATCCCATATTATGGACATGGAAACTGAGACTCAGAGAAGTTAAGTAACTTTCTTAAAGTTACACAAAGTGTCAGTGCTGGACCCAGTACTCAGACCTTGTTATCTCTGACTCCACAGCCCATACTCTTAACCACTCTGACTCCATATAAAATGCATAAAAGCAGGGCTGCTCTTTTATTTGGGGTAGCATGGGTGGGAGGGGGCAATGGAAACACAGTTTTGAAAACCACTGGGCAACATAGCAAGACCCTGTCTCTACAAAATATTTAAAAAATAGCTGGGCATGGTGGGGCGCACCTATAGTGCCAGCTACTCGGGAGGTTGAGGAAGGATCCCTTGAGCCTCAGAGTTTGAGGTTGCAGTGAGCTACGATGGCACCACTGCACTCTAGCCTGGGAAACAGGGGGAGAACCTGTCTCAAAAAAAAGAAAGAAAAAGAAAGGAAGGAAGGAAGGAAAGACAGGAAAAAAAAGAAGAAGAAGAAAGAAAAAAGAAAGAAAGAGAAAAAAGAAAAGAAAAGAAAACCACTGGTCTAATCTAACCATCATTCTCTCTTCCATTTTACAGAGAGTGTAACTGGGGCCAAGAAGTCATGATGCCAGCAGGTCACATGGTGCTGAGGGACAAACCCCTCGACTCTCTTGGAAGTTAAAGGGAAGGAAGGGGATGTTTCCCTTGAACCTAATGAGCAGGTGAGGTTTTATATTATTATTATTTTTTAGAGTGGAAGAAAATTTCGTTTAGAAATTCTAGTTAAGTCACTTACCCAAAGCCCTAAAGCCAGTAAGTGGGCAGCAGAATTCAAACTCAATACCCTTGACATGCAAAACCAGGTTGTTTCCACTGGACTGCACTGCCCCTTCCTCCATTACTCTAAAGTCTATCTTTTCCTGCTGCTGTCAACTCCTCCTTCCTGATATGTACAAAAATAAGTTCACCACTATCTTGCCTGACTTCACTCCTCTAGAGACTCACTTCAGAACCCTAGAGCCAGATCTGTACCCACAAGCCTTATCTGCTTTGGGGCCCCAAGTCCCCCAGCTTCTATCCTGACCTGCTCCCTCACACAAATGTAGAAACACTCACCAGCATCAACAGAACATTTCACCAAAACCAATTTTGAATTGGTTCCAGGCTGGGCCGGCAGGTTGTGGGGGGCCTATGTCTTGTGTTGTTTTAGACCCTCACTACTCAAATTGTGGTTCTAAGCAGCAGCAACAGCAGCCTCAGCATCTTAGAGTTTGTTAGAAATACACACACTCCAAACCTACTGAATTAGAATCTACCTTTTAAGAAGATTCCCAGGTGATTTGTTTGCACATTAAAGTCTGCAAAACACTAAGTTAGACCTGAATCCCAGGGGAACCAGGCTTATGCCCGCCTGTGTAACTGACCCTCTGCAGCTCTTGGCTTGGTTGTTAGGGACAGCTGTGAGTTGGTTGATGATGTTATTGTAAGGAGAACTTGGATATTAAATTGCAACCAAGGCCTGGGAGATTATTGCAACAAAGGGAACCCTGGTCATATTATTGCAACCAGCATCTGCATGGTGGACTGAATGAGAGGCCCAAGAGATTTGTTGGAATAAGAATTAAGAAGCCTGATTAAGCCTCTTCCACACTGGCTACTGTGATACAACAACGTGCAGAAATGGGTAGGACTCTTGGTTTTAACTAAATTGGGGTTTACTAAATTGGAAAATAGTTTTGAAACATGCTTGTTGTACTGCAACTGTGCATATTTATAATAATGGCCTGGACACTTAAAGAAACCTGTTGTGACACTGGATTTACTCTTGAAACATCTTTAAGAACTTGTGACAAGATTCTCTCCTAATAATAAGAACAACAGGCAGGGCGCGGTGGCTCACGCCTGTAATCCTAACACTCTGGGAGGCCGAGGTGGGAGGATCGCTCGAGGTCAGGAGTTCAAGACCAGCCTGAGCAAGAGCGGGACCTCGTCTCTACTAAAAATAGAAATTATCTGGCCAACTAAAATATATATAGAAAAAATTAGCTGGGCATGGTGGCGCATGCCTGTAGTCCCAGCTACTCAGGAGGCTGAGGCAGTAGGATCGCTTAAGCCCAGGAGTTTGAGGTTGCTGTGAGCTAGGCTGATGCCACGGCACTCACTCTACCCCAGGCAACAAAGCAAGACTCTGTCTCAAAAAAAAAAAAACAAAAAAACAATAAGAACAACAGAGAAAAAGATTAGCCTGACAGAATCTGGACTATTACTCTGACTGCATTTCAGAGTGGAATGCATTGTAGAGTAAATACCAACTGGAATCTAGTTGCTCTGTTGCAACATGTTTGGATTTGCTGCGGAAACAAATCGACAAGTCTGTGGCTGAGGCCTGCATGGCTCTTTTATCACAACAGGACCTTGCAGAATGGCCCTACCCCATGCCAGAAGGGCCTGGTGTGCCTACGAACAGGACCAGAGGGACTCCTATCACAAGTGGAAACTATGCTGAGAGGCCACACAGTTATAAAGGCAAAACGCATGAAATGCATTGCCATTGACATAAGGACAGCCAACTGTTATGCAGGACTCTGGGAACCACAGGTGTCTTCTAATGATAGGCCTGGTGTTAGCATGGCAGTCATGTTATCCCATCTTACAATTGAGGAAACTGAGGCTCACAGAAGTTCAGGGGATTGTCCAAGTTCTCATGACTGGTGAACAGCAGGGTAAGATGTGGACCTGGGCCTTTTAGCTGCATGCTGTACTTCATTGTAGGGAGACTTTGCATATGCTTTGAAGTAGGATCACGAAATATGTGGGAAGAAAAACATGCATATTTTACCTATTGGAACCTAGCATATTTTGTTACAAAATTTTAATGACCTGGATATGCTGTAACATAAGATCCAAATGTCTTATAAGAGACCATAGGTGTCTGGAATTTGGGCAAATACAATGATAGCAAATCAAAGATGTAATTACAATAGTCTTCTTCAGCTTAGAGCGAAGAGGCCTGAGTTCAAATTTTGGCTCTATCACTTCTTAGCATATAACCTAGGCCAAAATGTAGTCTCTGCGAATTTGGCAAATTCCTAATCATTCTTTAAGGCCCAGCTCAAAGTCACCACCTTTGTGAAGCCTTCCCAGATCCGGCCCCACTTCAGCCCTTAAGAGAGGCAGCACCTGGCTCCTCGGTCTTCACAGTTTGTTGGAGGGTTTGGACTTACTGGCATTCTAGTGTCTTTTCCCGCTAGAAAGAACAGAGCTCATCTTGGAGGGGTTAGCTAGTCATAGAAACCAGTTCTCTTTTGCCAGGCAGTAGCATAGAGAACTAAGATCTGACGCACCCGGAACGTTGTGCCATAACCCCTTGACCACCTCCTGACTACCAAACTCAAGCCTTTCCTCCCCAGCAAAGGCCGACCTGAGGGCTCAAATCCCCGACGTTTCCGGGACTGCCCCCACAGACGGTAAGCCGGCTGAGGTCCAGGGCGGACCCATGTGCGCGCAGCGGCACAGTGCCCACGCCTCTAGCCCGGGGCGCCTAGCACGCTGCCAAGAACCGCGTGTGCTGAGCAAATATTCGTGGATTGGGAGGGAGCAGAGGGCAGGGAGACACTACATGTAGACGTCCACACTTGACTGCGCGGGGCCGCGGGAGTGAGCGCCCCGCGGAGCCAGGAGAGGGGCGGAGGCCGCTCCGTCCAGCCGGGCGCCAGCTCCTCCCGGGCGGGCGGGCACCCTCCGACATTGGGCACACAAAGCCTGCTCGGCGTGCTCGGCGATCGGCTCCTCATGTCTGTGTCGCCACGCGCAGCCAGGCGGCTCCAGGTTGGGCGTCGGGCTGTGGCAGGCACTGGGCGTCAAGAAGCTGCACGCATCAAACCGCCGCGGGAGGGAGCGCGAAGGGGGGAGGAGGAGGAGGAAGAGGAGTGGGCAAGGGAGGAGGGAGGAGTAGGGACCGGGCGGGGGGTGGAGGAAGAGGCCTCGCGCAGAGGAGGGAGCAATTGAATTTCAAACACAAACAACTGCACGAGCGCGCACCCACCGCGTCGGAGCTTTGCCCCCGATTCGCGCCCGCCCCGTCCGTGCGGCGCGCGGGCGGAGACGCAGTGGCCGCGCGGGAGCTCGGGCCGGGGGCCACCATCGAGGCGGGGGCCGCGCGAGGGCCGGAGCGGAGCGGCGCCGCCACCGCCGCACGCGCAAACTTGGGCTCGCGCTTCCCGGCCCGGCGCGGAGCCCGGGGTGCCCGGAGCCCCGCCATGTCGCGATCCAACCGGCAGAAGGAGTACAAATGCGGGGACCTGGTGTTCGCCAAGATGAAGGGCTACCCACACTGGCCGGCCCGGGTGAGCAGCGCGGCCCGCCGCCCCCTATCCGCCTGCGGGCTTGGGTTGCATAACACCCGGGAGGGCGCGAGCGCGCCGCGCGGAGCGGGTGGAGGTGGGGGCAGGGGGCATTTCGGTCTCCGACTCTTTCTCTGTCGCTTTCTAGCCCACCCGCCGGTTATATAATGGTGGAGGCGGGGGTGGGGGGGGCGAACACCTGGCGAGTACGGCGTCCGCGCGTAGAGGCGTGTGCGCGGCGTGGGGTTCCGAGGGCGCCGGTCACTTCCCGGCCCCCGGCTCCCGGCTCCGCGTGCTCAGTTCCGCCCCCAACCCCCATACTCCCAGAGGTTTCGGGCACGCAGCCTGGGTTTGGGCCAGTCGTGTTATTCCTCCCATGCCACCCCACTCCGGGACCCCCTTAGAAACCCGCAGTTTCTTCATTGTCGCCCCCAGTTCAAACTCTTCTGGCATAAATGGTTAAGGATTCCAGCCCAGAGAGGGATAGATGGAGGCGGAGTTCGCTTCTAGAAAACTTTGGTTTGGGGCATCTATAAGAGGTCTGAAGTTGGGAGGGTCGAGGAATGGTTGGAGGCGGTGTAAGAGGGGATCTTCCTGGCTTGGAAATGATCCGCCAGAACATATCAGACCTCAGCTCCACAGATAGAGGCCTCCAAATGCTGCCAACTCAAATTTGGCACTGAGGGTGGCAGGGCCCCTTTGTAGGGTTGGGAAGCCCAGTCCAGAGTGTCTCTTAGTAGGGGTAGGGGAAGTCTGAGTTCTTTCTCCCACCCCCACCCTCACCCATGTGAGCATCTGCCGCCAGAACGGCCCAGTCTCTGCCATGTGGTTGATTCAGCCCGCCAATATAAGTCCCCTCGCCACTTCCAGCACCTGGCCAGGTGGGAGGGTGGGGCCCAAAAGCCAACCCTAGAGTGTTCATCATGTTTCCCCTAAGGACTGAGACAAGTTAAGTAAGGAAGATGGGAGGTTACCAGTTGCTGGAGGGAAGTGGGGGTGTCACCGAGACAGGGAAGTGTCAGTGCATCTGGCAACTTTAAAATAAGCTGGTGTAGAAGGGCCTTTGGTATCGTGTGAGAGCTTAACTCAGTCCCCTAGAGTGTAGGACTCCCGTAGAGTGAAACCCAAGAGTAGAAATGGGTTGGGGGAGGGGACCAAGTGCAGAAGGACTGCCTTATGGCCCTGGGTTGCTCTTCTCAGAGTAAGTGTGTCTGTTCATCTGGCCCAGACACTGCTCTGAGCTTAGGAAATTGTCCCAGGCTCATTTAGGGTGTCAGGCCAACTTTGGGGCCACTCTGAAAAGTCCAGGAGACCATTCTTTACTCTGTACCCTCTCCTGATGAGTGTACCTAATCCCGCATGCCTTGAGCTCCTTGTTCCCTGAAACTTTCGGATGGATCAAATAAGACCTGGCCTCTGCAATGGAGTGAAGTACAGAGAGAAGTGGGTCTCTATAAGCTTCCAGGGCCTCCTAAGGGAGGTTAGGGAAGGGGCAGTGTGAGGAAGCAGCCACTGACAGCCTTGTGTGTGCATATATGTGTGTGTAGCCTATGAACAGTGGTGTACTTTACCCTGAACCCTGTGATCCAACTGGCTTCTTGGCCCAGACGCTAAGGCCCTAATGGGCAGGGCAAGAACTGAACCCAGGTCTCTGCTGCCCCTACCTCCTGGGGGTGGGACAAAGTCCAGAGGCTGGGCTAAGCCCTGGGGAAGGGGGTGTTAGCTGGAATGTGGGTTGAAGAGAACCCCTTCTGGATCAGGTAAGAGAGAAAGGGGGTAGGGGTACACAGAAGGACACACACTGGCCCCGTGAGGAAGACCCTCAGGTTTCTGGTGGCCTTTGGAGTGAGGGCAGTGCCTGCGACTAGGGCTGCCCTCCATTTCTTCTCTTCACCCTGGACCTCCAGAAGGGTGGGACAGGGGAGGCAGAGTTTCTTCTGTTGAGGCCTGTACCTCTTAGATAAAGTTAGAATTGGGGTAGGGAGATCAGACTGATCTCAGAGAGGTAAGGCCTCACAATTTGCATGTGTCTGGCTCTTGATTTTGACAATTGAGAGGAGGGTTACACCCAAAACTGTTACTTCCCAGACACATCCCCCTTGAGCCCCCAAAGAACAGACAAATCTGAGTCTCCTCACCATTTCTTGGACCCTGTCTTAGTCTTTAGAGTGGCAGAGCCTGAGGGGCCCAGCACCCCTGAGATAGATGAGGAATAGGAGCCTTACTGACTGCCCCATCCACTAGGCAGCCAGAATCTGCAGCCATAACGAAGGCCACTGTGGACCTTTTTTTCCTCAATCCCTGCTGCTGGGGAGGATGGGTGATTCTGGGTGAGACTAGAAGGGCCCAGTGCTTGAGAGCCCAGCCAGAGGGGCCACGTGATAGGCAGGACCTGCCTGGAAGGATGGTGTGACTCCATCTTAACCTTCTCCTTTCCCTCTTCCTCCTGCCTAACTTCCTGGGGGATCTCCAAGCACTTAACAATTAGCGTCCAAGACTTCAGGGATTTTTTTTCCCCCCCTCAGGTTCCTTCCTCCTTTCTCTGCTTCCTGTTTCACAATCCCAGAAAACCTGAGGACCCCACCCCTCCCCCCTCCCTCAGCACCTTCTCTTTTCTGCCTCTTGGGCTTGCCACACTTTCCCGGCCCCAACTGTCTCCTGCCCCAGATTTTCCGGTTCCTGGGTCAGGTTGGGCCTCAGCCCTGGGTGTGGTGGTCAGAACCCTGGCTGGCAGCCAGAATGTGCCTTAGCCTCCCTAAGTGCAGGGTAGGTGATCCTGGGCTTGTTCTGGTTTGAGGCTTGGAGAGAGGTGTTCAGTCCTCTTTCCCCGCAACACCTGAAAACTTCAGATTTCTTTTCAGACCTTGGAGGGTATCCATGGGCTCTGGAGGATGGGATTTCATGTGCTCTGGCTGGTCTGATGGGCTTGGGCAAATGCAGAGGGGTGAAGGTGGGGCTGGATGGGCCCAGGCCTGAGGAGAAGTAACTTGCCTGGATCCCTGGAATGGCTAAGAGGTAGCAGGGCCCTCCTCTGTTGGCTAGTGGAGGGCTACAGTGGGGTCCCCAGCACTATCTGGCTCCACCCTGACCCACTTAGCCTTGACTCATTTGTTCTGAGTCACAGCCTGGATATAAAGACACCGCCTGGGAAACAGACATCTGTATTGGGGTACAGGACTCTCCTGAGACCTCATATCCTCTATGTCAAGGAAGAACCGCCTTTGACTCCCAAATGCATGAAAAGACATTTCTTTTGTAGTTTAAGGGATAGAGGTGCTACTACAGAAGGGATTTCTCTCCTTTTTGGGGTAAGAGTTTGGGAATTCCATTAAGTGACTAGAGCACACCTCTCCTGGCCCTTCCCTGACAGATTCCTACAGTCAAGGTGAGGGAGGGGATGGAATGACCCTTTTGGGGCAGATGCCCAGCTGCCCAGGCCCCTGTCCTCCTCCCTCTTCCCTCTAGACCCACCCTTTATGTAGCTAGAAGTCAGCAGGGCGGGTGTATCTGGTGTGTCTCATTCTATTTTTAATCCCATCCGTTCTTTGTTTCTCCCCCACTCCTGGGGCTGGGCAGCTGGTGGCCTCCTGGGTCCCCTGCCACACCGTTCAGCTCTGAGTTTGCTTTCTATGGGAGTTTGGGGTGGCAAGAAATGATGACCAGGTAGCTGCTTTGCTTTGCAGCCTGTGCTCCTGGAGAGAACCTTAGGTTTCCTCATTTCTGACCCATCACCCACTCCACCCCTCTTTTTGAGCCTCAGTTTCTCCTCTTTTATAACACATTTACTATGAGCATATTATAAATGCCCTGGCTCAGATGTGGGCACTGTAAATGCAGAGATCAAAGTTCCCTGCTGCACTCTCAGCCTTAGACCCTTCAGTCCCCACCCCCACCTCTGGTTCCGGGTACACACAGATCCACTGAGAAGAAAAGCCTAGGGGAGGGCTTTTGCTATTATTGTCCTATGCCTGTCTCCTGGGATCTCTAAGCCCTGGAGGCTCTCATTTTGTTTTTTGCTTCCCCTCTGAGAGGAGGGTGAGGAGCTAGCTGGTAACCGGACCCAGGTGTCCTGGCTGAGGACTGGTTCCTCCACCCCTACCCCTGCCCCTGGTCTGGCTTCCTGAGAAGGATGCCCCCTCCCTGTACCCCCTACAGCGGCAATCCAGCACTAGCTGTGGTTTAAGCACAGCCAGGGACCCAGGTGCCAGACTGCAGGCATGGGGGTGGGGTATGTGTTAGTGTCCCCTCCTCCCCAATCCGGAGTGAGGGCCTGGGGGGGAGGGGCAGTCACATTCCTGGTTGCTGAGTGGCCCCGGGGGCGGGGTTGGGTTGTCATGGCGATGAGGATCGTGTTTGGGGGGGAACTGCGTGCCTTTCCACCCCCTGCTCACACCCCAGTGTCTCCTGGTTGTGGGGAGGGCCTAGTTTGTGCTGGCCCTTCCTGGGGGGAAGGGCTGGACCTCTGTCCCCAGAGGCCACTGGGCAAGGGAGGAGGTGCCCAGAAGCCTGAAGACTCCAAGTCTGGGGCAAGATGCCCCTCAGATTTGTGCCCAGGGCCCCACCCCTTCTCCTGGGTCTGTGTCAGCTCATTCCCATCTACCCAGCTTCCCTGTCTCCTCAGGCCCCTAGTTGGGCCCTCTGTCCCTGTCTCTGTGTGTTAACCACTGCCTTGGCCTTCCGGTCTCTCTCCTGTCTGTGCCTGGGGCCCTAGTCAACATGGCCACCTGGCCTCTGTCCGGCGGGAGGCCAGGCTGCTGGGGCTGCTGCAAGTGTTGCTGGGAATTGTAGTCCCCACCCCACCCCAGTTCAGCTTGGCCTGGGCTTCCCAAGGCCTGGTCTGGGAGAGGCTAGCTAGGCCACTGCCTCTCCATTTCCCTGACCTCAAACCTCCGTATCTCTCACCTTCTCTCCTCATGCCACCAGCACATGTGCAGCAAGGGAGCAAGTCAGGAGATCTGAGTCTGAGACCTGGCCCTCACTAACTTGCTCTGTCATTTTGGGGAAATCCCTTCTTTTCTGGGCTCAGTTTCCTCATCTGTTAAATGAGTTTGGCTACTTCAATGCCTTTCAAAGTGTTCCCCAGAAGCCTTTGGGGGGGGTATTGAATAGGTAGCCTTTTGACCTCACCCTTCCACTTCAGCCAGAGCAGTCTTTTGTTTTGTTTTATTTTGTTTTGTTTTTAGGAACAGGGTCTCCCTTTGTTGCCCAGGCTAGAGTGCAGTGGTGTGATCATAGCTCACTGCAACCTCAAACTCGGGCTCAAGCCATCCTCAAACCTCGGCCTCCCAGGTAGCTGGGACGATAGGTGCCCAATACCATTCCTGGCTAATTTTTAAATTTTTTGTGGAGATGTGTTCTTACTGTGTTGCCCAGGCTGATCTTGAACTTCTGGGCTCAAGCAAGCCTCCTGCCTCAGCCTCCCAAGTAGCTGGGACTATAAGCACAGGCCACCATGCCCAGCTAAAGAGCAGTCTCTTTTTATCTGTATCATAGATTTATTCAGCAAATATTTATTGTGTACCCACTGTGTGCAGGGCACTGTGCTGAGATAAAAGCAGACCTGGTCTCTAACCTCAGGACAGATCTAGTCCAGGTAGTCCACGTAGACATTAGTCAAATAATGTTATTAATCAGTGTAAAAATGGAACTGTGAAGAAGTCTTAGGAGAGAGTTTTACCTGAAGAGCCCACCGGGTCAGGAGTGAAAGGGAAGCTTTCTGAAATAAGTGTGATGGAGCTGAGGTTGGAAGGATGATCAGGAATTAGTGGATATGAGAGACTGAAAGGACAGCATGGTGGGAGCAGAAAGGGCAGCGTCCTGGGAGAGGTTGATTGCATAGGTAGGATGCAGTATATGCCACGATGTGGTCATTTCATTCTCAACACTATGGCGTAAGCACTATGACTATCTCCCTTTTACAGATGAGGAAACTGAGACAAAGAGAGTTGCCTAAGATCATACAAATGGTGGCAGAGCTGGGATTCAGAGCTCACCATTATGAGGTGGGCCCTGGAGTCCTGAAACGGAATTAGAAAGTTTGAGGCAAAGGGATGAAATGCTTGGATGAGCATTTGGAAAGGCCCATTCTGGCTGCAGTGTGGAACATGGACTGTCGTGGGGCACAAATGGAGACTGAGAGGATAGGTATTATAGAGGCTATGGTTTTAGTCCAGGCAACAGAGGACAGTGGTTGGACTAGGGTGATAGCAAAGATAAGGGGCTTCGTAGCCAAGACCTGGACATGTTGGGGGACAGTATGTGTGCTGTCTGGTTGGTGAAAGAGAGGAAGGGACTCCTGGGTTTCTGTTGGGCTTCCACGCCTGACTTCATTTGAACAAAGTTACACTGCTAAAAATGGTCCAAAAGCCACCTTGCTAATCTCCTAGTTCTCTCTCTCAGTCTGGCTTTATACAAATGTGGCATAGAGGTCAGTGCCCCTGCCTCAAACGTGAGACCCCGGGACTCCAGCTCACGCTCACTTCCCTCATCTCACCCCCAGATTGACGAGATGCCTGAAGCTGCGGTGAAATCAACAGCCAACAAATATCAAGTCTTTTTTTTCGGGACCCACGAGACGTGAGTTAAGGCCAAAGGGGCGCGTAGGTTGGGAGGCCATGGGAGGACCGCTTTGGGGAAAGAGAGGTGGTGATGGTGCCCCTTTTGTGTCGGGCTATGCAGCTCAGGGGCAGTGAGGGGCTTGAGAGCACAGTCTCCCATCTTTCACCAGGGCATTCCTGGGCCCCAAAGACCTCTTCCCTTACGAGGAGTCCAAGGAGAAGTTTGGCAAGCCCAACAAGAGGAAAGGGTTCAGCGAAGGGCTATGGGAGATCGAGAACAACCCCACCGTCAAGGCTTCTGGCTACCAGGTGAGCCACCATCTGCCCCAGAGACCCCCTGGAAAGCAGGTGTGGCCATGGGCTTTGGAAGCCCCGGGCCCACAGATGATGCTTAGTCTTCAGAAACACCAGGGCTTTCAGGGTAGGAGCTATCGGGGTGGAGGGGAGGGGGGCTTTCCTGCAAGAGGAGATGGGGTTGGGGTGTGTAGCCTAGTTGTGGTTAGGGCCATCTGTTAGCAGCCTGGGGGCAAGAACAGGATGGAGGCGGTAAGTGGGGATAGGCCTTTGTTGGGCCCAGTGTGAGTATAGGATATGGCCTTAACTCTTTCCACAAAGGCTTCCAGGAGGAGGTGCTTGTGAGCCGGGCAGGACGAGGCGGGAGGGTGGGGGGCGGGGGTTGGCGGGGAAAGGGTCCCAGCTCCCTTTGGGAGAAGTTGACCCGAGGTTTTGCCTCCTGCTCCAGCCCTCCCCCCTCCTGCACAGAGCCCTGCCTGCCCGGCCAGTGGGTTTACCCTGGGGCTAATCCGACAGAGGTGGGTCTCAAATCACTCGTGAGACTGGGCACCTGGGTGGGGGTGGGGGAGAGGTGGGAAAAGGAAGGAGTGAGTGGCTGAGGGAGGGGTCTGGGGAGGGGGCCCAGCATGGCAGCCACTGGTGCCACTCAACCTCTGATGTCTCTGCCGCAGTCCTCCCAGAAAAAGAGCTGCGTGGAAGAGCCCGAGCCGGAGCCCGAAGCCACAGAGGGGGACGGGGATAAGAAGGGGAATGCGGAGGGTAGCAGTGATGAGGAAGGGAAGCTGGTCATCGATGAGCCAGCCAAGGAGAAGAACGAGAAGGGGGCGCTGAAGAGGAGAGCAGGGGACCTGCTAGAGGTAACTGCTGCGTGCTGGGGCCTGGGCCACTGGAGCATCCTCAGCAGGGTGTGCTACGCTCCTATTTCAGGGAGTCCTTGGTCTGAGATAGATCCAGCCCCTAGTCTTGGGGAATCCCCAGCTGAGCAGATGGAACACAGAAGGCATTTTAGCCAGTACAAGGCTGGGGAAGGACTAAGGGTGTCAGCCCAGGAGGGAGCCTCTGAGGAGAGGAATGGGGGCACAGATAGGTGGCTGGTATCCTCCGTTTCCGGCCTCAGCCCACCTTGTCTCTGACAATCCTGCCCAGGACTCCCCTAAACGTCCCAAGGAGGCAGAAGACCCTGAAGGGGAAGAGAAGGAGGCAGCCAGCTTGGAGAGTGAGAGGCCCCCCCCTGTGGAGGTGGAGAAGAATAGCACCCCCTCTGAGCCTGGCTCTGGCCGGGGACCTCCTCAGGAGGAGGAGGAAGAGGAAGAAGAGGAAGAGGCTGCCAAGGAAGATGCTGAGGCCCCAGGCGTCAGAGATCATGAGAGGTGAGTGAGCCCCCTGCCCTCTTGGCAGCTGGGCTGAGAGGGCCCGGCCACTTGCGGAGAGGAGGAGAAGGGCCTGCAGTGGTCAGCCTCTTGGGAGGCAGGGTGGGCTCTCCCAGGAGACCGGCACTGGCTGGGGCAAGGCCAAGCCAAGGCCACACTATTAACCCTTCTCTCCTCCAACCCTCCCCTGCAGCCTGTAGCCACCAATGTTTCAAGAGGAGCCCCCACCCCGTTCCTGCTGCTGTCTGGGTGCTACTGGGGAAACTGGCCATGGCCTGAAAACTGGGAACCCCTTTCCCACCCCAACCCGCTCTCCTCTTCCACTCACTTTCCACACCTCAAGCCCATCATCCCATGGAGGTTGACCTGGATGGGGTAGGCCACCTGGCCCTCATCTCTAGGTCCTTACACCCCTATGATCTGAGTCAGGGCCATGTCTTTTGCTCCCTGGGATGAGATCAGGCCATTGGGTTCCAGGCTTGGAGCTGTTTTCTAGGGCTTCTTTTGGGGCCTAGATCAGCTGTTTCCACCTCCTGACACCCTTCTCCCCCTCCCCCAGGCATCCTGGACCTCTGGGTTGGGATCAGAGGTAGGGATGGAAAGGATGGAGCATAAACAGCAGGATGGGCTTCTGGGGCCTGGGAGGAGCAATCCTCAAGTAGGGGGTTGACACAGGAGGGCAGCATCTTCTTGAGCTCCTGTCCTCTCCCACACCTATTATCCCAGCTGCCTGGATTCAGGGAAAGTGGGACAGCTTGTGGGGGAGGGACTCCCTTCCGCAAATTCTCCATGATTTAGCAACACCCATTCTTCCTTTTGCTGACCCCAGGAGTTCTGGGAGTTGTAGTTTATCATCAAAAGATTTTGGGGCTTCCAAGTTTGGGCCAAGGGCCTGAGATCTAAAGGGTTGGCTTTACCCATTTGGGTGGGAGTATTGAGCAGTATCTGTGCCCCTTTGGATTTCCGGAGCCAGAGATAACATGCCCTGGGGAGACCCCTGGCTGCCCTTTCCCTTTCCCCACAGTGCTCAAGGCCAGATTAGTCATATATATCACCCAGACATAAAGGAAAAGACACATTTTTTAGGAAATGTTTTTAATAAAAGAAAATTACAAAAAAAAATTTTAAAGACCCCCTAACCCTTTGTGTGCTCCCCATTCTCCTATCTTCCCCACCATTGCCCCCATTTCTGAGGTGCACTGGGAGGCTCCCCTTCTATTTGGGGCTTGATGACTTACTTTCTTTTTGTAGCTGGGGCTTTGGTGTTTCTTCCAGTGTCATTTCCCATCCACATACCCCCACCTGGTCCCCTCAGTGTTGTCACCAGATCCGATTTGTAACCTGCTGAGAGGACAGAGGGAAGTAAGTGCCCTCTCTCACCCTCTTCCTAGTGGTCTCTCTATGCCTCTCTTTGTCTCTTGTCTCTTTTACCCTGGCCCCTCTCCCTCGGGCTCTGATGAAAAATTGCTGACTGTAGCTTTGGAAGTTTAGCTCTGAGAACCGTAGACGATTTCAGTTCTAGGAAAATAAAAACCGTTGATTACTATATTGGATTCTGACTGATTCTTTGGGAGCATGTTGGTTAACTGAAGACAGGGAGTGAGGGAAGGGAATACAAGTGGTTTCCAGATCATCTCAGTTTGAGGTAGGGGGTGCCAGCCTCCATTCCCAGCCTATTGGAAATCCAAAATTCTACCTGTGGGCAGAGTCCTAGAATAAACCACACCATTCATTCTACCCCTCCTGCCCAGCCACTGTTTAACACAGGTTACCCCATGAGCACAAGAAGTGGGGTGTGGGAAGGTGCCATAGCCGGCAATGGCCATGGAAGGTGGGAGTGTTCGGGCTGGTTGTAGAAACAACACTGACACCAAAGAGTGATCCAAAGAATAGAGACGTATAATCCTTTCTCCTTGCTAATGCTAGGGGTGTCCGCTAGTCTTCACTGGTGGTGGGGGGTAGGGGGAGGACGTTAATAGATGGAATTCTCCCAATACTCCCCTGTTAAGTGGAATTACTGGATTAGATCATCTCTGAGGTTCCTTCCAGATTCTGACATTTTGTGACTAGATCATTTAATACCATTGGAAAGGCCGCGTTTCGTCCCTTTCTCTGGAAAGCCTATAGCGGTTTTGAATGTGCCTTAACCTCTTCTGCAGAAAGGGACAGGGAGAGTTATTGGCTGTACTCTGGCCTGGAAAGGGAGGAGAGGCCCTTTGCGTTAAACAGGAAGCCACAATCACCTAGAAAATGGAGCTATCGTCTCTAGAAACTACAATTCCCAGCGGCCTCCACGTAGAGCATGCGCAGGAATATGCCACGCGCGTCAGCCTAACCAGCTTACCTTTCAATTACCGACATGCTCCACGGCGTTCTCAGTGTCTTTGATTTCCTGCCCCGGCCAGATTTCCTGTTTCCAGCTTATTTCTGATCGCTGGACTACAACTCCCAGAATGCTGAGAGATTAGATTCATTGCTGAGTTTCCGCTTTACAGATGGACTACATTTCCCAGAAAGTCGACCCGCGGGGCTGACGTTCCACGTGCCAAGGTGACAGGCGGCTACTCCGCAGTGCTGCGAGAGGCGGAGGTGAGGGCCGCGCGGCCCTGAGGTGTTGCAGTTCCGGGGCGCGTCCGGGAGGCAGGTGTGGGAAGGGCCCATCATTTTCCCTGGCTGTGGCTCTGTCGCCTCCTCGGGGTTTCCCTGCACCGAAAACTTGGATCGGGTGGGTGCTGAATACTGCTGGGGCCTGGCGGTGTCTGGGATCGGGGTTCGCACCCGGGATGAGGCTAATGGAGAAAGCTAGTTGTGACCTGAGGGATAGACGTTCGACCCCACTACCTTGCACGGCACCTCCAGAACACGCTGTGAAAACCCCACTGCAAAAGGGGCACCAGCTTCTGGATTAAGGAGGGAAAGAAAAGAAAGATCTATGGGGCGTGCAAGCTACTCCAGTCTGGGCTGGCTCAGACCTAGAATGAGTGGGGTTAAGTGACTCCTTGCAGTAATCACGCAGGAGGCTTGGGTCTCAAGATTGGCCCTATTTCTATCAAGCTAAGGCAAGTCACTCCAGCTCCTAGAGCCTTGATTTTCTTGTCTGTAAAAGGGACCTTATGATGCTTACACCTGGCAACCTCCCTCAGTGGACAATGTGAAGATAAAATGGCAATAATATTGAAATTCCCAGCATTTGGTTTGTCACATAGTGGTGTTCCCTAAGTATTTGTTGAACCTGATATAGGAACATCGAGGCCCTTACATTCAATCAGTGTTAACTGAAAATAACATTAGGCCTTTTTTTTTTTCATACTGAAAAGTATAAAGAAGAAAAAATGACCCGTATCTCACTGTTTGGATAAACCCATTGATATTTTTTTTAATGCATATGATTAGGAAGTGCAAATGTTATGGAAAGGAACAAAATGGAAAGTAACAGCCCTTCCAAATAGTTCCTCTTCTCCAAAACAAGTACTTTAGTTTCTTGTTTCCTTCCCATAATAATATATTTATGCCTGTGCCAGAATATATATTTTTAATTTACCCCAAAGTAATAATACTATTTACATTATTCTGTACCTGTGTTTGTTAGACTATTAAAAATAATTTAAATGACACCTACAACCCAGTAAAATGACACGGATAATGAAACTGAAGCTCAGAAGTTAAGTAAGTTGCCTAGGGTCACACAGAAACATGATGGTGGAACAGGGACTGGACCCAGGTCTTCTGACTTCCCAGTCCAGATTTTTTTTTTGCCATTACAGTATACTTTGTCTTTGAAGTTAGGGTTCATTTCTTATCTATAAGATGAGATTAATGATAACTTCTTCATCAGTTGTCCTTAGGCTTAAGTGAGATGATACAGGAAAGCATTTATCCGGGCAGTTGGCAAGTAACAATTGCTCGATAAACTGAAGAACTTATTATTTTTGCCCTCAGTTTATTTGTTACCCCATTAATTTAGTCCATCATCCAGAACTGAGAGGCATAGAGCACATACTTAGTTCGGAAATTTATGACCCAATAATCCTACTTTGGCCCTTTTTCCCCTTTAAAAAAGAAGCTAACTTGGGGAGAAGTGGTTATTTCCTGAGAATAGGAATTAGAAGTGGGATGGGAACATTTTAACCCATTTTTATCTCTATTACCTACTTGTTCATTTCACCCTGTAACTGCCTGCCTTTTGGCCCTATGCCAGTGTGTGTTCCATTATGTTTTCTTCGTATCCTGCTGTTTGTACATACATTCAATAATTATTTATTGGGTACCTACTATGTGCCAAGCTCTACTGGGATCTGCTGGATTCAAGAGTGAGCTAGATAACATGGCCCCTGGCCTTAATGAATTTTTTGGACTTTGAAGTCAGATATATGTGGATTCTGCTGCGTGGTAACTTTGTGACCATGAGCAAGTTACTTAACCTATTTCCTCATCTATAAAGATAATATCATCTTGTGAAGGTTCAATGAGATGAGTTCCTTTGAGCAACAGAGTAAGTGCTTTAAAAATGTTCCTTCCCTTGCTTCTTTGCCCCGTTCTACCCCAAAGCTGACGAGGAAGGTTTCTAAGCCTTTTGCTGGCAAAGGGATTTCTCACAGCCTTCAGCCATGCGTCTCTCTGCCCTGCTGGCCTTGGCATCCAAGGTCAGTCTGCCCCCCCATTACCGCTATGGGATGAGCCGCCCAGGTTCCCTGGCAGACAAGAGGAAGAATCCCCCTTGGATCAGACGGCGCCGGGTGGCTGTAGAACCTATCTCTGATGAAGACTGGCATCTGTTCTGTGGGGACATGGTGAGAGCCTCAGATGGGGCAGAGTGATGGGGAGGCTCCTGGACAAGGATCCTCCTCCCTGACCCTCATGTCTTCCCACAGGTGGAGATCCTAGAAGGCAAGGATGCCGGGAAGCAGGGCAGAGTGGTTCAAGTTATCAGGCAGCGAAACTGGGTAGTCCTGGAAGGGCTGAACACAGTAAGTGAAGAGAGAGGATGGGGTGCCCAGGAAGCCTGCCCCATCTGTCCTCCATTAAGAGCAGCACAGGGCAGCAGGAGACTGGCTGAGGGGCTAGTGGTACTTCCGAACCCTCTACTTTTCAACTTGGGCTGAATGCGCTGAGCAGCATAGGCAAATCCCCTTTACAGCCCCTTGCTTTCTGACATCCCCACTCTCTCGGACAGCATTACCGCTACATTGGCAAGACCAAGGATTACCGGGGGACCATGATCCCTAGTGAAGCCCCGTTGCTCCACTGCCAAGTCAAACTTGTGGATCCTGTGGACAGGCAAGCACATGGGGCTCTGGTCAGAGGGTCTCTCACCCTCTGAGTCCATGAAGGTGTTGTCCAATGGGAATGGTGGGTTGGATGCTCTGGAAATTGAGGGGCTATCTCATGGACACAACTTCCTGTGGGTACCCCCAATACAGAAGTAGAGAAACAAAGTGGTAACCTTGGTGTTTTCAGCCATTGACTCTACTTTTGGGTTGGAGGGTGGCAGGGTACCTGGCTCCCAAGTCAGGCTCACCTCTTCTATCCACCAGGAAACCCACTGAGATCGAGTGGAGATTTACTGAGGCAGGAGAGAGGGTACGAGTCTCCACGAGATCAGGGAGAATAATCCCCAAACCTGAATTTCCCAGAGCCGATGGCATCGTTCCTGAAACATGGATTGGTAAGGTTGGGTGAGGGGCAGGAAGATGGGGGGTGGGCAGGAGGAAAGTAAGGGATGTTAAGACAAGTTGGCAAGCCCTTCCACCCATCTCCTTTCCTCTGGCTCAACAGATGGCCCCAAAGACACATCAGTAGAAGATGCTCTAGAAAGAACCTACGTGCCCCGCCTAAAGACACTGCAGGAGGAGGTGATGGAGGCAATGGGGATCCAGGAGACACGGAAACACAGGAAAGTCTATTGGTATTGAGCCTGGGGAGAGCAGCTTCTCCCCCACTTCTGTCAGCATTGAAGGCTGGGGCACCTCTTCTTCAGATCCCAATAAAGAGCCATGAGTCCTCCTGTGTGCAGCTGCTGTCTCTAGTAGAATAGCACCCCTAATCCCAGTATACCCATTCCTGATGTTATGATATAATCTGGATGGAAGTCAGCTAGCCTTATAGTAGCCCTCCCAAGGACAGGGCCTGCAAATCA
This sequence comes from Lemur catta, assembly GCF_020740605.2. NCBI lineage: Eukaryota > Metazoa > Chordata > Mammalia > Primates > Lemuridae > Lemur > Lemur catta. Next base: position 29,952,043 of record NC_059130.1, on the reverse strand, counting down.
GGGATGGAGGCCAGAGGGAGAGAGAGAGGTTCCCTCCTTGGAGACCTCTGAGTAACAGAAGCTGCCACTTAGGCTGCCTGTTAGGGAGGGCAGTGGGGACCAGAGTATGACAGAGGGAACTCTGCAGCAGCAGCACTATAGGGAGGGTGCAGTCTCCTTTTCTCTCCTTATAGAAATGGAAGGGAACTAAAGATTTCCATTTTTTAATAAATAAAAAATAAAACTTTATACAATATTACATAACCTATGAAAGGAAAGGGTATGACACTGAAGGCTTGTGGGGAACCAGGATTCTGGAGGAAGCAGGATGCTGGTTCTCTGGGTAAGGTACACTGTGCTACACTATGGTATCTGGGTGGTTTCAGATGGGGTCTGAGATGTGCCCCTACTCAGGCTGTGTCAGCTGTCTTCAGTCTCCAGAACAGAGAAGGCCTGACCCAGGGGCATCTTGGTGGCCACCAGAACCAGGTTTCTGGGAGAGAGTTCAGGGCTAAAGATGGGCAGGAGCTCAGCGTGGAAGCCTAGGAGAAAAGCAAGGCTAATCAGAAGGGAAGAAATGAACCAAACTCTCAGCCACTTCTTGCGCAGCGTGTAGGCATACCCCCTTTTCCTCCTGGGGGAAGCTCTAGGGGGACTAAGGAGACCCTGCTGTCCATGAGGAAGACTTGGGACTGACTTGGGAGGCAGTCCTCACATGTTGGACCTTCACAGTGCCTGGGTAGCGTGCTTAAAATACACCTTAGGGAGCCACCAGCAGAGGCTGATTTGGTGAGAATCTGTACTTTTTAACAAATCGCCTACCCTCACCCCACTGGTGACTCTAAAGCAGGGGTCCAAGAATCACAACAGTGATGAACCAGGCCCAGCAGATGTAGGGGCTAGGACTTGAAGGAAGAGCCCTAGAACTCTAGCCTCTCTGGCCCTGGGTCCCTACTGTATGTCATCCTTACCTTGCTCCTGAAGGTAGAGCAGCCGGTCCAGTAGAATCAGTGTCTCCACCAGTGGGGCCAGCAGTAGAGCCAGGCTGAAGAAGGCCACCACACGGTTCTCCTGGGCCTGGTGGCCCTGGAGGGCAGCCAGATTCAGCGGTAGCTGGGGGTCTAGCCCCACACGCTGCAGCCCCCGCTGCACATATCTGTGGGATAAGCCATAGACGGCACTTGGCTTGGTTTTAGGAACCTCCACCCGCACTTAAACTTTGCCTGTTTCTAATTTGATTCCAACTTTGCTTGGTTTTCTACCCTCATATGCGTTTTTAAATATTTCTCTAGCTATGGGCTATCTAATAGCAAATCAATCTAAAAATTTATTTTCCGTCCAATTGTTTTGCCATATTTTTAGCATTTAAAAAATTTTATATTTCTTTGATAGTCTGATAAAAGAGGGACAACTCCCTCTTAAAGAAATTTTTGTGGGCCAGGTGGGGTGGCTCATGCCTGTAATCCCAGTGCTTTGTGAGGCTGAGGCAGGAGGATTGCTTGAGGCCGGCCTGGACAATACAGCAAGACCTGTTCTCTGTAAAAAATTTTTTTAAAAAATTAGCTGGGCATGGTGGTACATGCCTGTAGTCCCAGCTACTCAGAAGGCAGAGGCAGAAGGATCCCTTGAGCCCAGGATTTCAAGGCTGCAGTGAGCCATGATCATGCCACTGCACTCTAGCCTGGGTGACAGGGCAAGAACCTGTCTCTAAAAAAAATTTTTTTACCTTCCCCATGCTATGTCATATGAAAAAAATTTTTTAAATAAAAAATAAAAGAAGTTGCCCTGGTCAGAGAACCCCAAATCACTCCTCTGGGCACATTTAGATTTTCTCTGGGCCATGCTAACAAGTGAGGGTGGGAGGAGAATCAGATCTCCAGATGGTGATCTTCCCCCTACCACCCTCCACATCCCCCAACCTCACTCTTCAATCTTGAGCTCGTGGACCCGAGGGATCCCCTGCACGCCTGGCCGACGGAGCTCGGGCTGGGCACGTCGGATGACTGTCTCCAGTGCTGCACGGTAGCAGTGAGTTCGGAGGCCAGGGCCAGCTTTCTGTAGCCGCTCAGCATACTCTTCCAGGGCATGGCAGGCCCCCTCCCGAAGCCTGTAGGGCAGTTCACAGCCAGGCAGCCCAGCCACCCACTGACTCAGCGGGTAGCCGCCAGGGTCACTCAGTTTCATGTAGCAGCAACCCACTGAGGCCAGGGCCACCACCTCAGGGCAGCAGGAGAAGTGCCTCAGCAAGGCAACGCTCAGATCCCCACAGGCATGGAGGCCTGTTAGCAGCAAGCGGGTGCCGCCCTGATGTGGGTTCTCCAGGGGAAGCAGAAGCTCCTCACACAGGGCCGTGGGGTCTACCCACCTAACCACATGGTGTGGGGAGTGCCGAGGGCCAGTTTGGACCATCTGTGGAGGCAGGAAAGGACAAAGGCAGATGGAAAGTCTGTCTGCTGTCCCCCAGCCACCTTAGGCCACAGGAAGGGATCTGTCCTCTGTGTTACTTCCCAGGGAGGAACCTGGGAGAGAAGCTGGGGCACAGGAGAGCGCTGGACCATGAATCAGGAGATGGTATAAATTCTGGGTCTATCATTAACTTTGTAAATCTTTGAGACCCAGTTTTCTTATTTGTAATGAGTCCAATATCTGGCCACTTCTCAGGTTGTAAGAAGTACGTATCAGTGTGGAAAGCAGTTTATAACTAGAAAGTGCCTTTGAGATGTGGGGAAGCGCTGGGGAAGGGAGGAACCTTGGGAAAGAGGTAACAGAAATGGGGACCACATCATTTTAAACTAAGAAACTAAAGAGGAAATTCAACCTCTGTGCCCAACTGCAGCCAAGCAGATCCTGCCCCTGCAGTGCAGGCTGCAGGAAGGGGCGGCCTACCTGTGGGTTCCTCCGCTCCTCCTTCTCCAGGGCCTGCAGAAGCTCCTGGTCCAGGCGCTTGGCTCTCTCCACCAGTCTCTGATCCCCCTCAATGCTCTTCACCACCAGCCCCAGCCCCAGAGACATGAAGCGGGAGAGATGACCCTGGAGTCATGACAGGAAGGATGGAGACAGCCCTGTTCAGTGCCCTATCCACTGTCACCCTCCCTGTCATTGGCCTGAGCACCTGGGTCCAAGGCCCCATAAAAGGCTTAAGTTCTAGCCTGCCTAGTTCCACCACTTTTCAGCACCTCCCTCCCTGGGCCAATGGCCTATTAACCTGCCCTCCCGCTGTTTTATCCCCATGACTCAAATAAACAGCACATTAGGGGTCTGGCTCACCTGGCCTGAGCCCACGTCCACAACCTGGGTGCAGCCTGTGAGGTCACTCAGCTTCTTCACCAACTGGAAGAGGAGGGAGCAAAGGTCTCTTGGCCACTAGTTCTTGATGCCTGGGGCAAACACCCATTATGAGGGTAGAGGAGACGAAGATGACAGAAGATGGACAAAGGGTGCCCCAGATGTAGAAACCAAATGGGGATAAGGGTGGGTGCTGACCCCAGGTTCAGGGCACTCTCTTTGCTCTTCAGATCAGTGACTGAATCTCCCCCACAGAGCCCTGCTGTGAAGCCATGAGCAGACTGTGGAGATGTGAGAACAGGAATAGGGTCATGACACAGACTTAGTTGCCACCCAACTCCACAAAAGGAGTGTTTAAAAAACTCCAGCATCGGAACATTATTATAGTGTCTGCCAAGGTATGTGAATCTCTAGGGCCTTTGGCCCTGCATGTGAGGTAAGGGGCATACATCTAAACAACCCACAGGCTTAAGGAGTCCCTGGGCTCTCAGACACCATCTCCAGTCATCACCTCACCTCTCCCAGCCTCCGGATCTCATGCTGCTTCTTGGGCCTGACATGTTTCCGGAAAGGAGCTGTTAGTCGGGAGCTCTGGCTGGGGTTCTCCAGGAACTCCGAGGGGGTGTGAAAGCCAGGCGTCCGGGTAAAGGCCAGAGCATAGGCCGTGGACTTCAGGGCCAGCAGGGTGAGTGGCCACACCGACCTGTACCTGAGATAGTCCGGCCCAGGCCTCAAGTGAACAGTCCCATCACATCCTGAACACACAAGTTTACAACCCGGGGCCTAGGAAGACCTCGTAAGACTTTGAGCAATAGCTCACTGCAGGGCTCAGTGCCTTGAGTTCCCCAGCACAGGGCCCCCTAGACCATACCTTACCACCTCCCCTTCCCCAGGCATCCCCAGCAGCAGTGTAGCCAGCTGTGGTGGGTTCAGTCCATCCAACGCTTCCTGCCATGAGTTAGGCAGTGTGCCCCACAGGTTGTCTGTGAAAAATTCCTGCAGAAGAGGAGAAGCAATCAGGAGGGTATTACCATTCCCATGCTTTCCTGTCCCATCTCAATTCCATACCTCATCGCCTGCCTCTTCCCAGCACTGCTGCCACACAGGGCCACTGGCTGCAACCAGTAGGTACCTCCTACTCATCCAAGTCAGCTCTTTTCTCTTTTTTTTCCCCTTTCATTCCCAATAATTGCATTAGTCAGCTCTTCTCTGAAGCCTGCTCCAGCCTCCCCCAACTCTGAAGTGGCTGACCTCTGCTTCCTCAGAGCTCAGATTGCATTCCGGACACACCTTTCCTTTTAGCAATTTCCCCAATTATTTGTGTCTGTTTTCTCTACTCAACTAAACTTAAGGGATGGTGTCTTCTTCACATCTGCAGCCCTAACAATTACCAGAGTGACTGACACACAGTATTAGCATATTACCAGTTAGTAACCTGTCCTTATATGTTCCAGATACACAATATTGTGTATTTTTATTCATTCATTTCTCCATCACAATTTCTGGGGCTTTGTTTTGGTTATACACCAAGCTCTAGTCTAGGCTCAGTGGATACAACAGTGAACCAGAGGACAAGATTCTTACTCTTGCAGAGTTTTCATTAAAAAAAATTCAGATGATATCAAATGCCACATAGATAATAAAACACCAATGAAACAGTAGTGTAATAGAGACTTTGGGAGAGGACTACTTTAGATAGGGTGATAAGGGAAGATTTGTCTGAGGAGTTGACAATTGAGCTGAGATGAATGATGAACAGAAACTAGGCATGTAAAGAAGAGAGGTAATAGCTAACATTTATATAATATTTTCTATGCCAGGCACTGTTATAAACATTTGACATGTATTAATGAACTTAAAACAACTGTATGAGGTAGGTATTATTTTTATCCCCCATTTTAAAGATGAGGAAACTGAGGCACAGCAGTTAAGTAACTTGCCCATGTCAAAAAGCTGATAAGTAGCAAACTGGGATTTGAAACCAATTTTACTCTACAGTTCTTGGTCCTAACCATTCTGCTATTGTCTTTCTGTGAAGGAAAAGCATTTCAGTGCAAAGGCCCAGATGCCTGCTGTATTTCTGGAATGGAAATCAGGCCAGTGTAGATACAGCATAGAGAAATGTGGAAGAGGCATTAGGGGTCAGACCGTGTAGGGCATTATAGGTAATGATAAAGGGTTAGGATTTCACCAATGCCCCTAGAAAACAAGGGAGTGTCATGATCAGATTTATATTTCAAAGATATCAATCTGGCTGCTCAGTGAAGAACTGGTTATAGAAGGGCAGAGGTAAACACAGAGAGATTATTTAGGAAGTGGTTCAGAAGACAGATAATGGTGGCCTGGCTCAGGGTGGTAGCAATGGAGATGGAGACAAATGGATGAATTTGGGATCTATTCTGAAGGCAGAGCCAAGAGGATTTGTTGAAGGACTGGATTGTGGATCAATGAAGGAAAGAGCTGAATCAAGGATGGCTTCTGGTTTGGGGTCTGAACAATTCAGTGGATGGCGGTGCCATTTACTCATTATTTCATTTATTCTTCACGATGATCGTTCAGACCAGGATAGGGTGCAGTGGAATCATCATAGCTCACTGCAACCTCACACTCCTGGGCTCAAGGGATCCTTCTGCCTCAGCCTCCCAAGTAACTGTGTGGTAGGGGTCCCCAGCCCCTGCGAAACAGAAAACAAAGAAAACAGGTAGAAATTCTATGTGAACTCTGTACCAGGAACTAAGGTTGTAAAACTGCTAACTTGCTTTATGACTTCTGTAACTTACTTGCTTACAAAGAACAGGCCTGCACCAGAAAGATAAGAATCCAAGGCCGACATGCATGCCTGGCCACTGCCTGCTCAAGATCCTGCCCCCTAGGCATAGAGATAACTACATTGTAACTGCCCCTCACCCTTCCTAAAAATGTGTAAAGGTCAGTTACAGTCTTTGTTCGGGACTCAGAATTTGGACTCTGTCCTCTGAGCCTCACCGGTGAATAAACGCTGGTCTTCTCCCTCACCTGTTGCCTGGTCTCTGGGTCAGTCATTAGGAGAAGGGTCCTCCTTCTCCTCCTGCAACATTTTGGCCAGCGAGGAGTGCTTTTGGTTGACAGGACCCTGCCCCTAGGCTGCACTGCGGGGGTCCTGGGTTCCGCCTGGGTGACACTTGCCACTGAAAGCGCTCTGGAGGCCTGCTGTTGCCACCAAGTGGGAGTCTCACAGCGATGACAGGAGCCCCCACCGGAAGTACCCAGTCTGGGCTCGGACTGGACAGGAACAAGGCTCATCGGCAGGCAGATGTCTGAACCACAGTAGGGAGCCCCGGGGCCTTAAACCCATCCCACCGAACAGGAGGCCCTGATCAACCCTCGCGGACTCCTCAAGAAACTCCCCGAGAAACCGAAACCGATCTCGCTAGGTTTGGGAGGGAGTGTGTAGATTACGAGTGTGTGAAGTGTAAATGAGACAGACGCGGAGCGGGGTTTCCGACCAACCCTCCATAGGGCGGAAGTGAGTGTTGAGTTCCGACCCGCAGTTCCAGGGCCACCTCATAGGGCTTAGGGCAGCACGAACGTGATAGCCGGGATCACCAGCCTGCCAATGCTAAGAGGGGCCTGAAATACCCTCGCGAGGGGACTGGCTGGAGGCGAAGGAAGCAGAAGTTGTCTTTCTCTTTGTGTTGAAGCAGCTGGGTGAAAGCTGGACCTCAGGAACTATGGGTGGAAGTCAGGGAAAACCCACACCCTTAGAGATCATGATTAAGAACTTTAAGAAAGGATTTACTGGTGACTATGGGGTCAAGATGACGGCCCCCATGCTGAGGGCACTGTGTCAATCAGAATGGCCTACTTTTGGAGTGGAGTGGCCACTAGAGGGCACCCTAGACACGGATATCACTCGTGTAGTGACGGGACCCAGGTCACCCTGACCAATTCCCCTATATTGATACTTGGTTACAACTAGTACTGAACCCCCCACCTTGGCTTAGGGGTCCTATTTCACATGTGCTAGTAGCAAAGAAGGGAAAGAGAGGAAAGCTAACTAGGGACTCTCTAGGGCCAGTAAAAGGGGCCTCAGGCCCACCCATCCTGGTCAGAGACCCGGAGGACCATGGCCCTGATTTGCCTCCACCATATGCTCCGGGGCACCGACGTCAGCCACTCAAGCAGCTGACCTCTCCGGCCTCTTCTCAGGCCACCTCACTGGAAACAAGTTCGGATCCCAGACCTCAGACTCCAGTCAAGAGTCTTCCTTAAGTCCAGAAGCTCTGCCCTTCTCTCCAGGCGATGGCTTGAGACCACTGATGCTGATGCCTCCTCCTGGAGGAACCCCTAGTCCACCAGTACTCTCACCCTACACCCCAGGAGTTGATCTACAAGGTCAATATCCCTTGAGGGAGGTCAGAGGTCCCGGACAGGTGGGAGAAGACAGTCAGATTCAACTAGGTCACCCCACCTTGGTTTATCAACTCTTCACAACTACTGACCTGTTGAATTGGAAACATCACACTCGGTCCTATACTGAGAGACCCCAGGAGATGATAGATTTGGTGCAGTCTATCTTCCAGACCCATAACCCGACATGGGCCGAGTGCAGACAGCTCCTTCTGATCCTTTTTAATGCAGAAGAACAGTGGCGTGTCTTACAGGCTGCCTCTAAATGGGTACAAGAAAATGCCCCTGTGGGGACCCTAAACCTCGAGGCTTATGTTCAGAGACGACTCCCGGCACATGAGCCGAGTTGGGACCCAAACAATTCTGATGACATGAGACAGCTCATGGCCTATAGGGAAGCCCTCTTACAAGGCATCCGCAAAAGTAGGCAGCAGGCCACAAATGTAGCCAAGGTCACTGAGATACTTCAGAGGCCAGATGAGAGTCTGGAAGCCTTCTATGAGAGACTGTGTGAGGCCTATCAAACATATACTCCCCTTGACCCTAAGGCCCCTGAAAATCAGCAAATGATCAACACTGCTTTCGTGAATCAGAGTGCAGGTGACATAGGCCGAAAGTTCCAGAAGCTAGAAGGGTTTGCTGGGATGAATGCCACTCAGCTCTTAGAGGTCGCTAACAAGGTCTTTGTGAACAGAGATGTTGAGGAGAAGAGGGAGGCTGAGAGAAAAATAAAAAAAAAGGCTGACCTGATGATCACTGCCGCCATACATGGAACCTCGGGGACCTTGGGCCCGCCAAAGGCAAATCAGAAAGGGAAACCAGGGATGACGAAGCTAACCGAGTTACAAGGACATCAGTGTGCCTTTTATAAAAAGAGCAGACACTGGAAAAATATATATCCAAAACCAATAAAAAAGAATCAGAAACAACAGTGACAGGGGCCTCATGGGGAAAACCCTGACTTCCTCCTCAATATAATCCAGAGTATGCTGTTTGAGGACTAAGGGGGACCGGGCTCCACACCTGCCCTGAGGAGCCCATGGTCAGGATGAGTGTAGGGGGCAGACATAGCCAATTCCTCGTGGACACCAGGGCTACTATTCAGTAGTGACTAGCCCCATGGCCGCCTTGACAGATCAAAAAATAGACATCATAGGGGCCACCGGGAGAACAAGTCAACAACCCTTCTGTAAGCCTAGAAAATGTATCCTGAGTGGACAAGAAGTGCTTCACCAATTCCTATAAATGCCAGAATGCCTGGTGCCCTTGTTAGGATGGAACCTCCTTGGGAAGCTATGGGCAACAGTCACCTTTTCTGAAGAAGAAAAAATGAAACTAGCAGTCTCGCCCCTGGGATTAATCTACACACTAAGGGTCCCTAGAGAAGAGGAGTGGAGGATGTTTGAGGGACAGGAAGGACATCCATTGCAGCAGGAGATCACTAGCCATTGGCCAACAGTCTGGGCTGAGGACAATCGCCTGGGGTTAGCAACACATCAAGAGTCAGTGGTCATCGAACTCCTGCCAAACACACTCCCATTGCACCTCCGCCAGTATCCAATCCCTCGAGAAGCCTTAGAGGGGATTAATCCATACCTTCAGAGACTACAGGACAATAGCATCTTAGTACCCTGCAAATCGCCGTGGAACACCCCACTTCTGCCGGTAAGAAAACCAGGGACCCAAAATAATCGGCCAGTACAGGACCTCCACGTTATAAACCAAGCTACTGTCACCCTACACCCAACTGTCCCAAACCCCTACACACTGCTTAGCCTTTACCTACCTCCACAACCTGGTTCACTTGTTTAGATTTAAAAGATCCATTCTTCAGCATCCGGGTAGCCACTGTGAGCCAAGAACTGTTTGCTTTTGAATGGGGAGATCCGAGAACAGGGACCAAGAGCCAGTACACCTGGACATGACTTCCCCAGGGATTCAAAAATGCCCCCACTATCTTTGGAGAAGCCGTAGCATGAGATATGTGGACTTTCCCGTCAGCCTCACTTGGCTGTGTCCTGCTCCAGTAAATGGATGATCTGTTACTTAGACATGAAGACCTAGAAGGGTGTGCCAAAAGCACAGATGCCCTCCTCAAATATTTGAACCAATGTGGATATAAGGTTCCAAAAGAAAGCCCAAATTTGCCTACAAACTGTAAGATATTTAGGGTTCCAGCTCCAGAAGGGAGAAAGACTCCTAGGAAGGGGACGAAAAGAGGCCATACAGTCCATCCCTGAGCCCACCTCCCAACGCAGTCTAAGAGAATTCCTAGGAGCCATTGGATTTTGTCACATTTGGATCCCCAACTTCGCAGTTATTACTAAGTCTCTCTATGAAGCGACAAAGGGGGAAGAAAAGGAACCTTTCATTTGGAAAAAGAGACACTAGAACGCTTTCCTCGAACTCAGAGGCAAACTCCAGGAAGCACCTGCGCTAGGGCTCCCTGATTTAGAAAAACCATTCTACCTTTACATATCAGAGAAACAGAAGATAGCAGTGAGAGTATTAGTACAGAGACTTGGGTCCTGGGAGAGAATGGTAGCATACTTGTCAAAACAACTAGACGGAATAGCTACAGGGTGGCCTCCATGTTTGCAGGCACTAGCTGCCACCGCTCTGCTTGCCCAAGAGGCTGACAAGCTCACTCTCGGCCGACAACTGATTATTCGGGTGCCTCACTCGGTCCTGACCCTGATGAATGCCAAAGGCCATCATTGACTCACCAACTCCCACCTCATTAAATATCAAAGACTGCTATGTGAAAATCCCAGAATTACACTTGAGACTGTACAATGCTTAAACCCAGCTACCCTCCTCCTGGTAGGACCGGGACCGCCCCTCTATGGTCTACTTGGGGCGACCTGACCTAAAGGACAGCCCCTACTCAGACCTAGACCTAGAGATATTTGTAGATGGGAGCAGTTCTGTGAATTCTGACGGAACACGGCAGGCTGGGTATGCAGTGGTCACTCAGGATGAGGTGCTAGAAGCCCAACCTCTGCCAGTCGGCACTCTGCGCAGAAAGCTGAACTCATTGCCCTCACAAGGGCTCTTGAGATTAGAAAAGAGAAGGTAGTAAACATCTAGACAGACTCGTCTAGCCCTGCTCCAGTCACATCCCGGGAGCTGACTGGTCTACGCACGGCCAAAGCCTGAGGATGCCCCTGATGAAGAAACACATGATTCCCTTAGGGATCGGAGGACAATATGGACTCCCCTCACAGATTAGCTCAGACAACGGGCCTGCCTTCATAGCAGACATAATCCAGATGACCTCAAAGGGGTTAGGGATCTCTTGGCAGCTACATGCCGCTTGTAGGCCCCAGAATTCAGGAAAGGTAGAGAGAATGAACAGAACCATAAAGGCAGGATTAGGAAAGCTATGCCAAGAAACAAACCTTACCTGAGTCCAAGCTCTCCCTATGGTCCTATTTAGAATCAGATGCACCCCCACTAAGAGAACAGGATACTCGCCCTATAAAGCGGTGTATAGCCTCCTCCCATCCTTAAGTCCCTGCCCGGATGACTGAGAGGACGGGAAGAACTAGAAATTCATAGGGTAATGGAGGGACTAGGAAAGATATCAAAGGCCTTAAGTAAATGGTTTCAAGAGAGAGTCCCCATTAGCTTGTCAACTCCCGTACACCCCTTCTCACCAGGGGATCAGGTATGGGTAAAGGACTGAAGTTCTACCCCACTTAAGGCAAGGTGAACGGGGCCATTCACTGTTATACTCACTACCCCAACAAAGTAGAAGGCATAACAGCATGGATTTACCACAGCCGAGTTAAGAAGGCAGCTCCAGATCCGGGTTGGCAGACTCACTCACACCCTGAAAACCCACTCCGACTAACCCTGAAGAGGAAGGCTCAACCCTGAAGAGAAAGGCTCGTCTAGCCCTGCTCCAGTCACATCCCGGGAGCTGACTGGTCTACGCACGGCCGAAGCCTGAGGATGCCCCTGATGAAGAAACATATAATGATTCCCTTAGGAATTGGAGGACTGGGATTAGGGTTATTAGAGATATTTCTATTCCATCATTTTGGAAAACATAGCTAAAGGGCTAATTATTATTAATGTAACTTGTAACTAGATCTTCTTCCCCACTAATAGTCAGTTTTGATGCCTGTCAAGTGTTATCCTGTGACTCCCTACAAAATCAGAGACAATTTTCCTCAGTTGACAAATATCTTTGTCCTTTCACTACAGATGGGTCTGGGGTTGGAAACTATGCAGATGAAGATGGGCCCCACCTAACTGGTAAAGAACAGGGTTGCCCTAAAACCTACAGCCAGCCATGCCAGTCCTAGACTGACGACTTGTGGACCACCCAGTTTCAAGGTTGGACCTCCAGCTCTGGATCCCCTGCATTAAAACCTAAGTTACACTTCACCTGGAGAATTCCACCTCCGGATTGTCAGCCCTTGTCGTGTAACCCAGTACACATAACCGTTAATGTCCCTACCACTTTAGACCAGACCCCCACACTGTCAAGAGTCTATGGTCTAGGGGTTGATATATCAGGCAAAGATCCCATTGGGAAATTTAAGCTACATTTCCTTGAACCCCAGAACGAGACTCTCTCTGTGCCTACAAGCACAAACGCCCCCAAACTCCCAAATAAAGATAAATCTGTACTCACAATAGTGAAGACTGAAGATCTAAAACAGACACTAGCCATAGAAACAGGTTATCAGGATGCAAGTGCCTGGATGGAATGGATCAAATATTCTGTCCGCACTTTAAACAAGAGCGACTGTTACGCTTGTGCCACTGGAAGACCGGAAGCTCAGATTGTTCCTTTTCCTTTAGGCTGGTCCACAGACTCGGTGGGAATGACATGCATGGTTGCTTTGTTCCAAGACTCTGAGGCTGGGAGAAATGCATCCTGCACCTCACTATCCTTGCTATTCCCGGTAACTAAGGGCTCTGCGGGTCAGCCCTCCGAGAGCCATAACGCCACCTGCGGCAGGGGCTAATTTCACCTCCTGCCTCTCTCGGTGGGGGAAGAACTTAGCCTCAGTGGGAAATTTGACCGGGTGCAATAAAAAGTGAGAATTCTCCTCATTAGCCAACCAAGCTGCTGTATTCATCCCCCAAGTCGACGTATGGTGGTATTGCGGACATCGCCTATTTGAGGTTCCTCCGGAGAATTGGAGTGGCACTTGTGCCCTGGTACAATTGGCTATCCCTTTTACCCTGGCATTCCATCCCCATAACCTATCTCAACCATACTCTCACTCCCAACACACGAGAGATGTCCAATGAATGCCGGGAGGATCCTTTGAACCACACATATATCTAAATGCTACTGGGGTACCACTAGGAGTGCCAAATGAGTTCAAGGCTCGATATCAGATAGCCACAGGTTTTTAATTTTTCCTATTTTGGTGGGTCACTGTTAATAAAAATATAGACTAGATAAATTACATCTACTATAACCAACAGAGATTTGTTAATTACACTAGAGATGCCACTAAGGGCATTACTAAACAATTGGACCCAACTAATAGAATGGCTTGGGAAAACATAGCCCTAGACATAATCCTGGCAGAAAAAGGACGTATCTCTGTAATGATTGGAGGACAGTGTTGCACCTATATTCCTAACAACACAGCCCCTGATAGCACCATCACAAAAGCCCTCCAAGGGCTAACCACTCTTGCCAATAAATTAGCTAAAAATTCTAGTATAGAAGATCTCATCAGAAATTGGATGGAAAGATAGTTTAAAAAATAAAAAGGACTTACGACCTCTATATTAACTTCGCTTACTATAGTTATAGGAGTACTTTTCTTAGTAAAATGCTATATTATCCCTTGCACCTGAGAATTAACTCAAAAACTAATAGAAACTGCCCTTACTAAACATAGCTTTTTCAGGCCCCATCCCCCTTATCCTGGACAAATATTACTAGTTGACATAGAAGAAAATGCGAAATTTGAAAGTGAGACTCCTTAAAATAAGAGTCTCAAAGGGCAGAATGTGGTAGGGGTCCCCAGCTCCTGTGAAACAGAAAAGAAAGAAAACAGGTAGAAATTCTATGGGAACTCTGTACCAGGAACTAAGGTTGTAAAACTGCTAACTTGCTTGCTTACAAAGAACAGGCCTGTACCAGAAAGATTAAGAATTCAAAGCCAACATGCATGCTTGGCCACTGCCTGCTCCAGATCCTGCCCCCTAGGAATAGAGAGGACTACGTTGTAACTGTGCCCCTCACCCTTCCTAAAAACGTATAAAGGACTGTTACACTCTTTGTTCAGGGCTCAGAATTTGGACTCTGTCCTCTGAGCCTCACTGGTGAATAAACGCTTGTCTTCTCCCTTGCTTGTCTTCTCCCTCGCCTGGTCTCTGGGTCAGTCATTAGGAGAAGGCTCCTCCTTCTCCTTCTGCAACAGCAAGGACTACAGGCACATACCACCAAGCCCAGCTAATTTTTGTTTTTGTAAAGAAGAGCTCTCCCTCTTGCTCAGGCTGGTGTCGAACTCCCAACCTCAAGGAACTCCCAACCTCAAGCGATCCTCCACCCCACCCCACCCCCGACCCCGCCCTCCCAGAGTGCTGGGGTTACAGACCTGAGCTGTGTTCGGCCTGGGATCCATTTTATAGCTGAGGAAACCAGGACTAGGAGTGGGGTGGGAGAAGTCTAAGGTTAACACAGTAGGGAAAGCAGGATTCTAGTTCAAGTCTGTCAGATTCCAAAGCTAGAGCTGTCCACTACACCACAAAACCAGCAATTTGTTCCAAGTTTGGATAAATGAATACGTGTGTTCTTGGAACACCTCACATGTTCCTCAAAAAGTTCAATGTGGTTGCAGCATGGCTCAAACATCCATGTGTTTTATTACCAAAATAATCTAGATATTAGAAACATCAATGTTTATGTCAGCTTAAAAAAAAGGAATCACCCCTGTTTTAACCCCTTTTTGTACAAAAGACTGAAATTTACAGAAGAGATCAGAGGCTAAATCTCCAGATTCTCTCCCTAGCCAGCCCACGACCAGGGTCACCCAGCCCACACCCCTGTGGCCTCACGATGATGTAGGCGTCCAGGATGGAACGGTAGAGCGCCAGGACACGGGTGAGGTTAACAGCTAGCTGCCTCCTCTCCTCGTGAGAAAGGCCCCGGGCAGACATGCCCGGCATTCCGAGATCCAGCAGGTAGTGCAGGGAGCGAGAACGAAATGAGGAGAGATCCAGGGTCAGTACTATGCGGGTCCAGGACCCGGGCTAGGCCCAATTCTGCAGGAGGAACGGGAAAAAATAATTTTGAGTTCGGTGCCCGACGCTGCCTTTCCAGGATCCCAGTCTGGAGTTAAAGATCTGAGGTGCCCCCCTGACGTCACAGGTCGCGACGTCTCACAATGCGAAGGCGTCAGCGTCTGAGACAGGTGGGAGGCGGTAACAGGGCAGTGACGCCACACAGGCCTGCCGCAGCGCCAAGCTCAAGAAGAGGGGCGGGCCAAGTTACAGGCCCCGCCCCTTCCCGTACACTCCTTCCTCCTCTCCCGGAAGTGAGGCCCCGGGTCTCCGGCGCGCTGCAGTTCCAGGTTGTCGCGGCCTCCCCACACCTTCGAGTTGTACCTCCACGGGGCCAGAGGGGCCGGGGAGCGCATCCCGCCCCCGCCCCCACCCACACCGCCCCCACCTCCGCCGCCGCTGCCGGTCCTCACACACTCGGAATCATTGGCCTCGCTACCTGACGTAGGGACGCTGCGGGCGCGCGCGCGCCGTCCTCCGGCGCGCTCTAACCCGCGCGCCTGCCGTCCCGGGCCTCGTCGTCGCGCCCCGATTTCCGCATCCGGCTCCGGACGCTTCCGGTCTTAGCGGGGCCCATCTAGGAGGTAGGTTTGTGAGCATGGAGGGACGGCCTCCACCGCGGGGGCAAAGTGTGCTTTTTGAGGTGGGTTACCCTGAGCCTCGATTCCACCCTCAACTGATAGGTGGTGTCAATTGTCCTTGCTTGAGAGAAGGACTTGGGTGAGATGCATGTGGAGATTCCCCCCACTCCTAACCTGGAGCCGAGGGAAAGGGATGCCTGGATTTGTATCTTTATTCATGGGGCCCGCGCTGCGGATGCCAGGGTAATCCAGAGTTCATCTACACCATACCCCTCACTGCTTTCAAGCATGATTAGATATTCCCTTCGCAGGCAGATTATAGAGCTCACCTGTTCTGGCCTCCTAGACTCAAAGAGTTCGAGCCCGGTGGGACCTCCAGCCACTTCAATTTACAAATGAAATTGAGACCTAGATATGGGGAATGATCTCCTAAGACCATATGGCCGGTGAATTGTGAGGCTTCACCAGAATTCAGGCTTCCTGGCTCACACCAGTGGTCCTTCCATCATTTCACGTTACGTTTTCATTTCCCTCCTTTCTGAGAGATTGCTTTGATGTCTTTCCTCCCTTAAGTCCTATAGAAATTGGTCTTATCTCATTTTTCTCCCAGACCTGTGGGCTCAATTACCAGGATCATTTTCTTCAGGGTGTACTACAGACCTCCACATGTGGGACAATGGGATTCAGCAGAGAATGAGTCCCCCATCCTCCTTTTATCTGTAAGCCACTCTTTCCAACTGCCTTTCTGCCACCCACTGTCCACATGTCTACCTTACTCCTCAATCTGGACTTTGGGGAACCTCCTCCCAAAAAGGCATTAGAAGGAAATGCCAAGCACCGAAATTTTGTCAAGAAGCGGCGGCTCTTGGAACGGAGAGGCTTTCTGAGTAAAAAGAACCAGCCCCCTAGCAAAGCACCTAAGTTGCACTCAGAACCTCCAAAGAAAGGGGAAACTCCTAGGGGGGAAGGCACTAGGAGGAAGATCCCTCCGTTTCCCAAGAAGAAGACAGCTGCCTCCAGCAATGGGTCAGAACAGTCCATGGACAAGAAAGCTGCAGTGTCTTGGCTGACCCCTGCCCCTTCAAAGAAGGCTGATTCTGTTGTAGCTAAAGTAGATTTGCTGGGGGAATTCCAGAGTGCCCTTCCAAAGATTAACAGCCACGCAACCCGCTCCCAAAAGAAGGCCACTCAGAAGAAATCCTCTCCTCCTCAGAAGAATGTTCCACAGAACTCCACTCAAGGTCTCTCAGAGAATAAATGCTCTGGAGCATCCCAGAAGTCACCAAGGAAGATGGTGGCAATTGACTGTGAGATGGTGGGCACAGGACCCAAGGGGCATATTAGTTCCTTGGCTCGATGTAGCATTGTCAACTACAACGGAGATGTGCTTTATGACGAGTACATCCTTCCCCCCTGCCACATTGTGGACTACCGGACCAGATGGAGTGGTATCCGGAAACAGCACATGGTGAATGCCACACCCTTCAAGATTGCTCGAGGCCAGGTGAGAAGCACAGGGCATGATGGTGGCAGTAAGGTGGGTCAAGAGAAGTCCAAGTCATATTTCAGCCAAGGATATCACTTTCAGAAGGTGCCAAAGGTTTATGGAGGGAGGGAGGATATCAGTTGATGAATTCCTCCTGTTGGGGTAAAAAGTGGTGAAAGTCAAGGAAGGTACAATGAGCTGGTATCACAAACTTCATTAGTTAAGTTTTAGGTCCCTGTTTTAGGGACCTGTTTTAGGTCCCAAGTGGGATCCTAATCTGGGGAACTGGGAATCTGCACAGAGAAAGAACAGCCAGTGATGAAACTGGACAGAGCAGTAGGCATGAGTGTCAGGGGAAAGGGCTCAATTTGGGAATGCCTTGTAGAATTGGGGCCTAGGGTTAAGAGGGGAGAGGTGGAGAGAGCTTCTCAAGCAAAAAGTAGCCTGGGGCAAATGTGGAAAGTTGGCGGTAGGAGAGGCCAGAAAGTTGACAGGTGGGGTATATTTCTGTAACTAGGACAGGGATCCTGCAGTGGAGGATATAAAAGACAGGGCGGCCATGTCAGGTTCTCATCTCACTCATTCTAGCCCTGTGCTGAATATTGGGAGCACAAAAAGTGAACAGGAAAGGAGGGTGAACTGGGAGAGGTAAAGAGGTAGTGAAGGGGAGCCAGAGGGGGAGCCTGCTGCTTGGGAGGCCGCCAGAGGGCGCCCTTGGTCCATGTCATTGCAATTTCAGGTCCGCACTCTGCCTTCACTAGACACACTCTGCTCCAATAATGCCTTGTATGCTAAAATCAGTTGGAGTAGGTTCATCAGATGTGAAGTGGCTGATTATTAGAAAATACTTGGAAGAAAGAGTTGAAGAACATCCTGTGCACAAAGGGCACAGCTAAGCAAGGGCTTCGGAGACGCAGATGGGATGGGTCTGAGACAGCAAATCTACTCAGCTTTAATGAGGATTGTGGGCCGGGTGTGGTGGCTCACGCCTATAATCCTAGCTCTCTGGGAGGCCGAGGCAGGAGGATCGCTCGAGGTCAGGAGTTCGAGACCAGCCTGAGCAAGAGCGAGACCCCATCTCTACTAAAAATAGAAAGAAATTATATGGACAGCTAAAAATATATATAGAAAAAATTAGCTGGGCATGGTGGTGCATGCCTGTAGTCCCAGCTACTCAGGAGGCTGAGGCAGTAGGATCGCTTAAGCCCAGGAGTTTGAGGTTCCTATGAGCTAGGCTGATGCCCCAGCACTCACTCTAGCCTGGGCAACAAAGCGAGACTCTGTCTGAAAAAAAAAAAGTAATGAGAATTATGTGTTAAGGTTAATAAAAAATAAAGGTGGTGGTGGACAGTAAACTGTATGTGAAGTGAGGAGCAGTGACATCTGGTTTTCATCATAAAGCACTTCCCCAGTGCCCAAACTGGGGTTATGAGACTAAGCTATGTCCCAATGAGTCTGACCCCTTCAAAGGAGTCCCCTTGGCAGGCCATGCAGGACTATTGCTTTTATTTGCAACCTGTTTGGAACTGCATTTTGGAATTGGCCTTCAGAGCCGGTGGCATATTCTTTGCTTGTCCTCACTGGTAATATGTCTTCATGCTTTAAGATCCTGAAACGGCTGGGCTTGGTGGCACCTGCCTGTAGTCTCCGCTACTCAGTAGGCTCAGATGGAAGGATTGCTTGAGCCCAGGAGTTTGAGGCCACCCGGGACAACATAGCAAGATACCCTATCTCAGAGAAAAGACCCTCACTTAAGCCTAAAAGTTCAAAGCTTCAGTGAGCTATGATTATGCCAGTGTACTCCAGCCTGGGCAACAGAGCAAGACCCTGTCTCATTAAAAAAAGGAAGAAAAAAACCTGAAATGATAAGTTATTTTCTTTTGGTTATAAGACTAGTGTGAACAAGGTTTCCTCTGCAACCTTAGTCTACAAGTGATTCTCTTTTTTGAGACAGTCTCACTGTTGCCTGGGCTAGAGTGCAGTGGTGTGATCATAGCTCACCACCACCTCGAACTCCTGGGCTCAAGTGATCCTCCTGCCTCAGCCTCCCGAGTAGCCGGGACTACAGGTGTGCACCACCATCCCTGGCTAATTTTTTTTTATTTTTAGTAGAGATGAGATCTAGCTCTTGCTGAGGCTGGTCTCGAACTCCTCACTTCAAGCAATCCTCCCACCTTAGCCTCCCAGAGTGCTAGAATTACTGGCATAAGCCACTGGGCCCAGCCCTATAGGTGATTCTTAATCTTTTATGACCTGTAGATCTTTTGAGAATTTGATGAAAGCCATAGACTCTCTTCCCCCAATGATAACCATACACATCTATCTGCATATAATTTGGGGCTTCTGTTACCTCCCTGGAGCCCATTTTTGATTCCATGGGTCCCAGCCATGGTTCTAAGGCCAGCATAGTGACATTAATAACAGTTAAAGGACTTCAAGTAGCAAGCCAGAACTGACCTAGATACATGTTACATGAACATTCAAATATGAGTGTGATTTAGGATTGAAGGTAAATCTGTCACTAGGACAGAGACTAATGAGAAAGTAAGGAGCCACTGGCAATGTAAATCCAAACAGGGTTATACCATGGAAATTACCTATTAATGAGGAAGAGGAAGGTGGATTTCAGTAGAAAGAATACTTGTGGTAGAGGGCATTTCATGGATGAGGCAGGTAGGCAATCAGGTGAAAAGAACCCAGAAGGAGTGGTGGCCAGGGTGGGCTTTCAGAATACATGGGCTCTACCTTTCCGTCTTCCTTCTCACCACTTCCTGTTCTACGCTTGTTCCAGATCTTGAAGATACTCACAGGGAAGATAGTAGTGGGGCATGCTGTGCATAACGACTTCAAAGCCCTTCAATACTTTCACCCCAAGTCCCTTACCCGTGACACCTCCCATATCCCCCCACTCAACCGGAAGGCTGACTGCCCGGAGAATGCCACCATGTCTCTGAAGCATCTCACCAAGAAGCTGCTGAACCGGGACATTCAGGTAGCCTCTCGTGCCAGTCCCCATGCCCCTACCCCCCATCTTGGGCATGGTAGAGGTTCTTGTTGCTATCTCTCTCTAGGCTCTGACCCCAGAAGCCCTCTCATTGTAAAGATCCAGGCAGGCTGCTCTGATTGGAAGAGCTTTGGGTTAAGGGGCCCAGTAGTCTCTCTCCATCTGAATACAGGGATAATAATTCCGGTTCTTGGCCTCAAAAGGATGTTCCAATGGCTACTTTGAAAAAGGAAAAAAGTCCTAAATGGATATAAAGCCCTAATTAAGAAAGGGAAAAAGCAGGTAGTCGTGGTGGTCTAAAAGGTATGTAATGGATGCAAGGATCACTCATATAATTCACATGCTTGGCATTCCAGGAAGAGGTGGCCCACCTGGCAGGAAGGTGTGGACACATTTCATAGAGAGCACAGTTAAGGAACTGGGGATGGTAGAAGACTTAAAAGGCCTGTCTTTGATCTGGTATGTTCTGTTCCTATAGAATTTAAAATAATATGGTTTACACATGTTGTTGCAGGAACGATTGAGGTAGACAGTAGCAAAGATTTCCTAGGAATTAAACCCCTGAAGTTAGATAAGGGCCCCACCAGAGTTGTGTCTTTGAGCCCACTAATTGTGGAAGAAACTGTGTGGTGGGAGTAGGGGAAGGAATGCAGAGTCAGTTGGGAAGGGAAGAAACAACTTATGACTTCAAGCTCTTTTCTTTTTCTTCCCTTGTTCAGGTTGGGAAAAGTGGACATTCCTCTGTGGAAGATGCCCAGGCCACCATGGAGCTGTACAAATTGGTTGAAGTTGAGTGGGAACAGCATCTGGCCCAGAATCCCCCAAAAGACTAGTGGCAGTGGGGACGCTGGTGATGTGGGGAGGCAGATGCAGCAGCCAGGAGAAATAGGGCAGTGGACTAATGGACAGCTCTGCTAGCTCCACATCTTTGGAAGCTAGAACTGTTGGGGAGAGAGAAGCTCTCCCCAAGACTTAATATCCATTGAAATTTCGCCTCAGGTGTTGTGTCCTGTGTCTGATTAAATGTCCCATGGAAGGGGGAGTCTCCATGTCAGAACCCAGCCCTATACTGGTTACCTCTTAAATGGTGCTAACCATGGGTCCCAGGGTGCTTTGTGCCAGTCAAGCCTTTTGACTTTCAAGGGGCAGGACATCCTGGGAAATATAGTTTCCCAAACTGCCTTATCATTAGGGTGGCCATATGTCTCATTTTATGCCTTTTATTCTTGGGTAATTAACAATACCCTCTTTCATTCTCAAAAGTATCCTGGTTGGATAATAAATTGTATGGTCACATTACATATCACAGAGTGTGCTTTTAGCTCAGAGTCTCCATCTGTGTCAGGATATTACCTATTCTTCCCACCTTGACTTCCAGAGGAGCCATCGCTGGTGAGGTTTAGTTCTCCGTAGGGTTACAAGGCAGTAAAGATAAGAGTGTAGCTTGGAAATCAACTTTTTGGATTTGGGAAAGCAGTTTCTTTCCTAAGGTAATAAAGGATTTATTTAATTTAGATCCTGCCTGGTAGGTTAAAAATAATTTAAAGTGTGTTAATAGTTTTTGGTCTTCTTTTACCTTGCTAAACCAAGCCTCTATAAACTCAAATTATTCCCTTGATAAATTTTTATAATGGAAAAGCAATTGTGTAGTGGTTTCTTTTTAACTTCATGTTAAATAGCTTTGTCATGAGGTATTGTGGGGCTGTAGTTCTGGGGCGGGTATCCAGGATCTCTGGATGGTACTAACTGGGGCCCTCGTTGGCTAGAAGTCATCGAGAAGCACTGACCAATCCTCTGAGGGTAACCCATGTTACATGCATGGTGCCTTGTCCTCATCCCTACTACAAATCAGTGACCACACTGAAAATAACACCCCAAGCCATGTGAAGCCCCTCACATAGAGGGTGTGTGACCAGGAGAGTGAGGCAGAGAATGAATCAGTGGGCATGAGGGAGGGATGGCACGGGGGAGGAAGAGTGCTTGGTGACGGCAGCCTGTTGCTGCTGCCAGCTCTTCCTCAGTGGTACACACCCTCATCTTGGGAAAGTGAGTCATGGGTCTGACCTTGTGTCCAGGATTACTGTCTGCACTCTTTCTTGAGAGAATGCGACTCCACGGCTACCCCAAGACTTTTTCCCTCTTGAGCGCCCTGGTGTGGTGCCAGGGTCCAGAGTCACAGCCATGGCTGCCTGTAGAAGGGAATTTCCTGCAGCCAAACCAGACCCCAGACATGGTCTCGTGTCCTGCACTGCGGGGTCTGGTTGCACAGGCAGCTGTTGCGCTCTGAGCCAGTTGGTTCCTGTGGAGCCCAACACATGTAATGTCCATGACTGTTCACAAAGGGGTGCCAAGCATCCTTACGCAGTGAGAAGTGGGAATAATCCAGGAAGCCCACACCAAAAAGTAGGAACACACATGGAAGCAATTCTTAACACATTGTGATCAGTAAACTGGAAAGATAACTAGGAAGTTCTCATTTAACTTCGGTCTTTAGGGTACTTGTTGGCTGGAACAAAATGGGCTTTGTGTGTGTCTTGGTAAAGTAGCAACTGGCTTTCATGCTCCATCCACCCCCAGGCCCATGTCTAGAAAGGCACTGGGGGTCTCAGTTCAGTGTTGGAGAGAGCTCAGCCTTCTTTTTGCTCACCACGAAGAACCTGGGAGAGCAGAGGACCTTGTAGACATTTCCTTAACTCTTTACTCTCACTATACTTTATGGTCAGAGCCCAGCTCACCATGCAAGGGTGTCTGGGGATCCCCTGTCCTTCAATTCCCTTCCTTTTTTGTCCCTCTGTCCCCACGGTCCTGGCTTCATCCAATTATGGTAGATAAACCCTATTGTAGTTTGTTGCCTGAATCGCAATCAGCAAGTCCCATTTTGCCTTAAATGTCAGGTCTTTCAGAGTGGAGCGTGTGCATGACATAATGTAAGCACTTGCCCATAATACTCATTCTTTGCATGGCAGAATGAAGTTTTCTAATACTGAGACTCTGCTGCAGGTGAGAATGAGAAAAGACGACGTGTGTAAGAATCATATCCTGCCAGATATACTTGTGATAGCCTAAAACTTCATTTAAGAAAGTGGTCCTTAAAAGGGAAAGGTGGAGGGGGGGGAAGGGCAATATATGTAACCTAAACTTTTGTACCCCCATAATATGCTGAAATAAAAAAGAGAGAAAGGGAGCGTGTATTTTGAAATATCAGGGAATAGCACTGCTCCTCCCTCTACCCTTAAGAACCACTGATCTAGGGAAGGCTCCAAGGAGGAATCATTTGATTACAAGTTTAACAGATGATTACAGCTGACAGTAGGAAGGGTCATGTAATTACGAACTTGCCCCAAGACACATTAGCCCGAGTTCAATTTTAGAGAGACAAACACCTATGAATGCAATATGCCAGGTGCATCTGTACATTGTAGTTCACAAAGCACTTTCACTTACCAAGTGAAGAGCAAGTAGATCAAGTTCACTGTACAGCCAACAGCTTAACAGCAAGTTACTTTGGATTATTATTTATTTATTTTTAAGACAGGGTCTTACTCTTGCTCAGGCTGGTCTCGAACTCCTCACCTCAAGCAATCTTCCCGCCTTGGCTTCCCAGAGTGCTAGGATTACAGGTGTGAGCTACCACACCCTGCCTACTTTGCATTAATACTGGGTTCCAAGCTTGATTTTGCCACTTAACGTATATTTGTGACAGTGAGTGAGTCACTTTGGTTCTTGGCATTTCAATGGTTCTAGTGCCAAAATCTTGGGATCCTTTTCCAACCTTGGTGTTTACCTGATGTTTGCTATCATTAAAATTGTAATAAGAATGGCAACCATTTATTGAGTGCTTTATGACAGGCACTGTGCTAATCCCTCCAGGTGCATTATCTCATTCTCTGTAAGGTAGGTGGTATTATGATTTAACACATGAGGAAACTGAGGCTGACAAAAGATAAGAAATCTTTCCCAGGCCAGATATCTGGAGGTTGGCAGTGCTGGCACTCAGACCTGCCAAGTCTGCCTGTCTGGAGTCTCTGCTCTTAACCACCACCTTGCTCTTCTGTTAACCCATCCAAGTGGCATCTGATGAGACGTGGAATCTTTCCACTCAAATATTTATGAAGCACCTGCTATGTGTCAGGCATTGTGTAGGCACTAGGGAATCAGGGCATTGTCTTTGCTCTTGAGTTGCTTACAGCGACCTGAAGAAGATAAACCAGTAGACTACTTTCCATGCACTGTGGCAAGTGCTGTCCAGAGTCATTGAAGGATTTAAAACAGGGGAGCAATGTGATCAGACCTGTGTTTTTGGAAGATGATGATGGCAACCAAATGGAAGCTGGATTGGAGAAGGGTCATGAGATGAGTTCGGTTGGGATAATTTGAAAGAGCAATGGTGGAGGCCTGAATCGATGAAGTAGGAGGATGCATCTGAGCATCACTGAGGAGGTAGAATCAATAATACTTACAGATCAGGGCAAGAGGATAAAAGGTTGACTTGATATTTCTGAATTAGGGGGAACAGCCATTCACCAAAATAGAGAATATGGTGGGGAGAGGAACAGGTTTTGAAGAAGATGACTTGGGTATTCATTGGGTTGACTGAGCTGCCTGAAAATAACCCAAATGGGTATGTCCAGGCAACAGCTGGATATACCAGACTGGAGCTTAGCACAGCAAAGAGATCTAGGGCTGGAAACTAAGGCTTGGAGACAGCAGTGTAGCAGGGGCATGGAAGCCTGAGATTGGGCTGAGACCTTCCAGGAAGGAGCTATAAAGAAGAGCAGAAGGTCACTATCAGTTGGGGAGTACCCATACTTACACACTGCTGGAGATAGAGAGGACTAAAAGCAACCAGACAGGTAAGAGGACAACCAAGAAAGAGACTTTCCAGGAGGGGGTAGATACCACTATCAGATTTTATAGAGAGGACCAGTAAGGTAAGAACAAAGAAAAGTGTCTGTTGTAGCTCTTCACCTGAGCAATGTTGGGGGCGGGAGTTGGGAGGGTGGCAAAAACTCAATTGCAGCGGGTTGGGGAATAAATTGGAGGTGAGGAAGGCGAGAAGTGGGTGTGGACTGCTCTTGGCTCTGGAGGGAAGCAGATGAGGGTTGCTATAGGAGCAGAGGGCTGAAGATGCTGAGGGATGGAGCCAGTGGGCCGTGATGTAGCTGGGGAAGGGGCAGGTGAATGCTACTGTGGATCCCGAAAGAGTAGGAGATGGGATCCCGAGTTTAGCCTTGGGCAGCATTAGGGACACCTCATCTTCGGGGACAGAAAGGAAAGAGGAAAGCGTAAGGGCAGAAAGATATGTTTATTGGTGGTGGTGGAATAAAGTGATTAGCACATGGTGACCTTGATTGCTCATTAAATTGGTGGTAGAGTGGTCTGCTGAGTACGAGGGGGAAGCCAGTGGGTCAGAAACTTGGAAAGAACAGAGATAGTTTAGAGAAACCTATGAGAAGAATGGGAGAGTGAGCTGCGCAAGGACACAAGGAAGGGCTGCTGAGCAATGTCAAAGTCCCTGATTTCTGTCAGAAACTGAAGTTTCAGGGGCATTGCAAGCTGGTTGTGATTTTTTTTTTTTTTAAATACCCTTTGGCATCCCAAATAAAGAAGCAGAGAGTTTAAATGATTCGGGCTGTGTAGGCTGCAAGGCGAGGACAGGGTGTGGTTCCAGAGGCCAGTATCTGAAAAGGGATGGAGACATAGTAGTCAGTGTCCACGGAGCTGTTGAGTAAGCACTGGAGGTGCCCAGTGGCTGCAGGATTAGAAGGAGGGGAAGACTGGGAGCCTGAGCTAGACCTGAGCCTCAATGACCTGAGGTGGGCAGATGCAGCAAAGAAGGAAGAGAAGATACAATAAGTACGTGGTATGAGCCTTATAGAGTTTGGGGGAGGAGATTTCTAAGAGGGCAACAGAGGCATAGAAAGCATCATTGAGCAGCATGAGGAATTCTGAGCTCTCCCAGCCAGTTGTCATGGCCTCAGCCAGGACTGTGTCACTCTCCTTTTTATACTTGCTATTTTTTTAAAAGTACTCCTCTTTTGTGTTTTTTTTCCTTTGTTGTTGTTGTTCCCCCTCCTGTTCTGCTGAACAAAGTACCTCTCTGATACACCAAAGCTCCTACCAAGGACAGTTAAATAAATGATTAAATCAACAACAAGGCTACTGATGAAAGACACAATCAAGTGTTTCTCTGAGCCATAGTCATTGATTTTGGCTGAAGTCATTCACTATGTTTCATTCTTTTGTTTAAAAAATACTTGTTTGAGCTCCAACTATGAGCCGGACATCGTTGTAGGCAAGGAAAGTCCACATGGGCATACCTTCTAATGGGGGCTTGGTAAGTGATATGAAGAAAAGTAAGGCCGGGCGCGGTGGCTCACTCCTGTAATCCTAGCACTCTGGGAGGCCGAGGTGGGAGGATCACTCGAGGTCAAGAGTTCAAGACCAGCCTGAGCAAGAGCGAGACCCCGTCTCTACTAAAAATAGAAAGAAGTGATCTGGACAACTAAAAATATATAGGAAAAAGAAAATTAGCCGGGCGTGGTGGCACATGCCTGTAGTCCCAGCTACTCGGGAGCCAGAGGCAGTAGGAATGCTTGAGCCCAGGAGTTTGAGGTTGCTGTGAGCTAGGCTGACGCCACGGCACTCTAGCCAGGGCAACAGAGCGAGACTCTGTCTCAAAAAAAAAAAAAAGAAAAGAAAAGTAAGAGGGTAAGGCAGGTATATCTGTACATGAGATTTTACATGGGCTGTTTAGGGAAGACCTCTCTGAGGAGGTGACATTTGAGCAGAGACATGAAAGAAATGAGGAAGCAAGTCATGTAAATATCTGGGATAAGAATATTCCAGACAGGGATAGGTGCAAAGGCTGGAGTGTGCTTGTGTGAATAGGGTTGGGGTTAGGGTTAGGGTAAGGAGCAGCATGGAGGCCAGTGCAGCTGGAGCAGAGTAAGCCAAGGGGAAGTGGTAAGAGATGAAGTGGGAGAGCAGGGAGAGCTAAGCAGGTGATACAGAGCCATGCAGCCCACGGTAAGGACTTGGGCTTTTACTCTGCATAAAACGGGGAGCCACAGCAGGATTGTGAGCAGACGAGTGGTGTGAACTGATTTATAGTGGATGACAGAATCAGTGCAAAGGCTCTTACTGTAATCTAGGCAGGAAATGACAAGCATGGTGGCAGTGGAAGTGGTTAGAAGTGGCCTGATTTAGACAGATTTAACTTTACACATACGGATGATATTTGGTGTGGTTGATGTTGAACAAATGTTTAATCCAAGACTGACATCTTTGGCCTTTGAGCCCTTATCAGAGCTCCTGTACATACTGGCCCACTACAGAGTGCTCAGGGAATGCTTGTGCCCTCAGAAGTGGGGGACCCAGGTGTGGTCATGGGTGAAGACTGGCTGCAGACACACTGGGAAGACAGTTGGGGGGTGCATGATCTCTTTTAGGCAGTGAATAAATGGGTAAGTGACATCTACAGACGCTCTTTGACTTAGATGGGTATGTCCCCATCAACCCATCATAAGTTGAAAATATAAGTCAAAAATGCATTAAATACTTCTAACCTGCTGAACATAATAGCTGAGCCTAGCCTACCTTAAATGTGCTCAGAGCACTTACATTAGCCTACAGTTGGGCAAAATCATCTAACACGAAGCCTATT
The DNA here is from genome assembly GCF_020740605.2 of Lemur catta. Lineage (NCBI taxonomy): Eukaryota > Metazoa > Chordata > Mammalia > Primates > Lemuridae > Lemur > Lemur catta. The sequence goes on along the minus strand of NC_059130.1, from coordinate 29,924,390 downwards.
TTAGAATAAACTGTTGAATATTGCATGTAATTTCTTGACTACTGTACCGAAAGTGAAAAACAGAATGGTTGTATGGGTACTATTGAGTGTATATTGCTTTTGCACCCTTGTAAAGTCCAAAAATCTTAAGTTGAACCATCGTCAATCGGGGCCATCTCAGCGTAAAGTTGTACTGCTGAGGAGAGGGATGGGGCAAGCCAGGCTTCTCATCCCCACCCCTCACGGCCCCTGGCCTTTGTGAACTGCTGCGGGGGTCTTTGTTGCATCTTCCCTTTGCCTCCAGTGGCTTAGCTGATGACTTACTGGTTTTGTTTGTTTCTTGTACTTTTTTTTTTTTATATATGGCTTCTAGTATTATTAGGGACATCATCAACTCTATGCTTTCTTTGAAAGGGTACATATAATACATAGGATTTTCAGAGACAGAGGGTTAGGAGAGAGAAGGCATTCTTAAGAATTTCTCAGAGAAGGAAGGACAAGCATACCTTAATCCTCTTCCGGGTTTAACCAAATTCCATACTGAAGTGTTTAAGAACAAAGCTTTGAAACCAGACGGACCCAGGACAGCACATGGAAAGCTCTTGCACAGTGGTGGGCCCAGAGTAAATGCTACTCATCTCCCAGGTCCATGCCTGTGACCCTGACCTGGCCTGTCAGAGCACAGAGCAGCACCAGAAATAAATCATAAATCATCTGGCACCCCTAGGTCAGAGGCAGCTTCGCTAAAGGCCAGGCCCTTCACTCCCTTGCACCCGATGGAATCCTGCTCGGTTGCTTCTTTGGAAAGATTTCATGAGAGGGATACAAATCACAACTGAAGGAGGAAGAAGGCAACTGACTGCCCCTGCCCTGGGAGCCCAGGGAGGGAGAGGGAGCACACACCCAGGACAACAGGGAGGCAGAGGCAGATAATCCAGCCTGGCAGCTCTAGTCCTGAGGCAGGGGCTGGGTCTTGGGGCTGAGCTGGCAGAGTGGGTAGTTCTTAGGAAGGTTTCCTGAAGGGTGGGAATGTGGAGTTGGGGCGGGAGTGAAGGAGCCAGGACTGGGGAAAGCTCAGAGTGTTCTAGTGGCTTCCTCCTAGGCTAGCAGCACACATAAACACTCTCCCCTCTAACACAGGGACTGCCTTTACCCAGCGTTGCAATCAATTCCCTGAGGCTCCTGGGAGCCTAGCATCAGGGGGTTAGGGAGTTTATGAGGAGACTTGGCCCACAGAGACCACAGGTGCCCAAAAGCAGCAAAAAGGTGCCCCCAGTGAGTGTCCTGGATCTAGATGGCCCCCTCTCTGGGCCAGTTACTGTGGCCTCAGCTGGAAGACTGACTAACCAAATACCCAGATCATATGGAATCCTGGAAACCTAGTGCTGACAGTCCCTGAGCTCTGGGATTTAGGAGGCGTGAGACTGTAATGAGGAAGTTGGCAGCTGTGAATTTCAGGAGCTGCTGTCTCCTTTGGTCCCCCGGGGGACATGTCCCTGCAGATCCCCAAGTCCCAAAGCTCCCACTTGGATGCCTTGCCCCAGGTTAGTAGACGAGTTACAGGCAAGGGGAGGTTAGCTTTGCAGGGTGTCAGGGCAGCCTGGCTGACTGTGGAATTCACAGGCCTCAGCTCAGGGCCCTCTGGGAATCCAGGCAGGCTGGGGGGCCCTGGCAGATGGGATGGGGTAGGAGCACTGGGCAGGGGGAGGCAGGAGACTGTTCAGTCTCTCTTTTTTTGACAGCTGATATTTTCCAGAGCTGGCGCCCGCATAGGAAAGGAAATCAGAGCTTCCCACCTCACACATCTTTTTCCCATTTTGTCCATGCTGCCTAGAGAAAGCCATTAGGGCTAGGTCAGTCTGGGGCCTCCCCCTCCTGCCCATCTCTCCACCCCTGCTATAAAGAGGGGTGGGGGTGGGAGGTCATTGGAAGGACAAGGCCCTAGCCCGGCTAAGGGGCCAGACTCTGAACTCTTGTATCCCTTCTTAATTCCCTGCCTGCTCAAAATAGGGGGTGGGGGCTGGGACCAGGAATCTGGGCTCCTGGGGCCCTCCCTTATTCTGCTCAAATCCCCCTGAACCTGACTATCTCCAGGGAGTCTGGCCCTCTGGCCCCAAGGAAAGGGCATGCCAGGCAGCCAGTCAGTCCTGGGTCTGTTTGCAGCAGGAAGCGACCTTGGGTTGGGGAAGCTGGTCCTTAATACCTGACTCCTGGGACTCTAGCCTCCTTCTTGGAGCCACCAGGACAACTGGTTTCCACAGGCCCCTGGGAGCCAGGCTGCTGGCTAAACTACTGGGTCTTACTATCTGGAGACCATAGCTGCATTTGGGGACTTGAGAAAGGAGGGAAATAGGAGCCCCGAGGAGCCTTGGAGAAGAGTTCTATCCAAGCTGGCTGACCACCTTCCTGAGGCTGACCTGCCTGTCCCTCCTACCCTGCCCCCCAGGGACAGTGAGTCCAATATCCTCTTTCTGTCCCCATCCAGAACTTCAGAGCGCAGAACTGGACCCCTGTCAGTCTTCTCTGGGACTTTGCCTTTCTCCCATCCTCTTGCCTCTTTCCTCTTTAATCTTAGAATCTGATTGTCTGGCCCAGTGCGTACCCAGCCTGCAGCCCCTCCTCCATCCCTTTTTTCTTCCTCCAGAAACTCCAGCTCATCTCAGTGCCAGCAGTAGGAGAAAGGTCCCCGGACCTTGTATCTTCTATTTCTCGTCTACAGAAGGTAGGAGAGGAGGCATCTGAGAGGTGGCCTGTGTTCCCCAGGTCTAGCGCCTTGGGCCATAGTGGCAGGGATGGAGACTACTGCAGGCTGCGCATCTTTTCCAGGGCTGGTCACTTTCTCCAGGTCCCACACGAACCCAGATGTTCAGCCTGCCAAACCTGCCATGGCTACACCTTCTCCCTCCTGCTCTGGGCTGCAAGGGGTTAAGGGGCCAGTGCAGGGGAGGGGGTGGGAGTGGCAGAGTGGTCTGGCCCCAGGCACTGGATTGTAAAAGCCAGAGCAGTTTAACTGCAGGTCACACCATAGTGGGGACTGATTCCCCTTCGCAGGGGACTGAAACCCAGTCTGGACAAGTCCTCAGCCAGTGCATCCCCACCTCTTCCCTCTCCCCTCCCTTGGCTCAGCCAGCCTGGCCCAGCCCTGAGGAAAGCGTTGGCAGCTGGAGCTGGGAATAAGCTGGCAGAGCCAAGAACAACAGAGGCACCGCCTGGGTGCTGCACAGACCCACGCTTGGTCTGACTGTAATCCTGCCTGTCACAGGCAGAGGCGCCGCCTGGATGCCCGGGTGCTGCGCAGACCCCTCCTGGTCTGACTGTAATCCTCCTCTGCAGTCAGCCCCCTTCTCCCAGTCTGTGGTCCTGAGCCTACTGGGCCATACCTGCCTCTCTTTGCCAGGCCTCAGTGCTGGCTCTGGAGGTCACTGTCATCCCCTGCCTTTGGGTCCAGCTGCCCCTTTCCCCAGGTCACTCAGGATTCTCTGCCCTTAGCCTCCCTAGTTCTCAGGGTCTCTCCACTGCACCCAAATGTTTCTGGGAAATGAGTTGCCTCCTTTCCAGATCTCTGATCTTGTCTCCCAGTTTGCACTTCAGTTTGCTGGAAGCTCTTTTTGGTCTAACTCCCACCTATCCTGCTGCAAGGGCAATTTCATTTGGGGCAAATCAGAGCCTGGCCTTACCAGATTTGAAAAGGGCTGGGTTCCTGAACCCAGACGGACAGACAGACAGACAAGAATGCAGTACTCCCCTCTGTACCGAGAATCGGGCCAGAATTAGAGGCAGGATGCTTGAGTCTATGCTCTGTGCTGAGTGGAATCCTGAGGGCTCAGCATGAACAGGAGACACAGCTGTCTTGCTCCAGTGGCTCCCAACCCTCTCTTTTACTCTCAGACTTCCCTACCTTCCATACAAGTCCTCCTGCCTTCTTTGCTGCCCCTACACTGAATGGCAGACACCCAGGTGTCCAGCCCCACCTGGGTTTAATTTCTACATGAGTCCCAGCCAACAAACCCTCTGACCCAGCAGATGCAATAACACTGCTCTGGGTGAGGCTCTTTTACAAGTGCTGAATTTGGCCAGAGTATCTCCTTGATCCCAGTTGGGGGTGAGGGTGGGGGCTTCATGACACTCCTACTCTTCTCATCCCCAGTCAACCCTTCCATTCCCAGCAGCAGGGCTGGGTGGTCAATCCTCCTCCCCCCTCAGCCTCAAAGAGGTGACGGAGAATGGGGGGGGTCTCCTCTTCCCAAGTCCCAGACCCCTCAATCGTGCACACATCCCCGCTCACCCATGTTCACACTCCTCACCATCCAAAAACCTTTTCCTACCCATCTCTGTTCCTTCTGGTGCAAAACCAACCACTTTCCTTTTAGCCACACTACAATGGAACAAAGCCCCAGAATGTTCCTTTCTTAGCTCTCTCAAGCTTGACTCTTTTCCTCTCCACTCCACCCCCATCCTACTCCTGCTGCCCCAGCTTTTCTCACCAACTTTGCACCCTCCCCCTTACTTGAGTCTCCAGATTCCTGGGGAGGCCCCGAGGGTAAGACCAAGGCTCCTGGAAAGGTGGAAGGGGTCGCCACTGGCAGATCTGCAGCAGATTTGGTCATAATTAAAAGGCCAGTGCACTGGGAAATTCCTTCTCCTTATTGATCCCAGCGGGAAATTAAAGCCAGTTGTTTGTGACTGAGTGGCTGATTTGGCTGCAGCTCCTCCCCACGGCCTGGTTTCAGGGCCCTAGCCCCTGCCCCTAGGCTCCCCCATCCTCTTCCATGACCCCCTCTTCCAGTGCCCCTCAGCCCTCTCTCTCCTGCCCCTCAGTCTGCCCCAAGCCCCTTCCCTGGCGTCTTCCCTAAGCACCCCACATGCTGCTGCTCCCCTACATGTAACAGGGGTGTTACAGGCTGAGGCCTCAGCCCCAGCTATTCAGCTCCTTTCTCAGACCCCCTACCCACCTCCCTCAGCCGGAGCTGGGGTACTGGGAATGGAGCTGGAGCTCAGGCCCAGAGCTGCCAAACCACAGACGCTCACATCTGGAAAGAATTCCCCTCCCAGCCCGACTTCCCTTTGTCTTACTTCTGTCTCTTTGGAAATCCTGACCAGTTGGCTGGTGGGGGAAGTGGGGAAGTGAAGGGAGGGGAGTGGGCCCAGGCCTCCCTGCCCCCACCCCAGGGAGCCCCCCTCCCTGGCTCCAGCGTCCCCAGCATCCTCAGCCAAGCCATCCAGCCTGTGCTCCCACTGCTCTAGCATCGAGGGGCCAGACCACCTCCCTCCTACAGGCTCGGACCCTGCATCCTGGTAACCATCTTTTGGGTGAGATTTTAACATCTTTAGTCACAAGACTGTAGGGGACAAGACCTGCACTGGCCCTTTTCTCTTGCAGGAGGAGGGATGCCTACTGAGCAGGAGACTGGGCTCTTCCTGCTGGGGAGCCCAAGACAGCTGGAGTGGAGTGGAGCAAAGTGGAGGTTGACATGATGACCCATGTGGGAGAGGCAGGGGGCAGTGAGCAGAAGGAGGCAGCAGGAGTCTGGTTTCCACCACGTTCCCTCCTCCAGCCTCTCCTCATCCCTTTGGCTAGGAGCCGGATTTCACTGTCAGAACCTAATCCCACTCCCTTTACCTACAGCAAAGCAGAGCAGGGAGGCTGGGGGAGGAGCTCAGGCTGTGCCTGCAACCCCAGGCCCCAAGCACTCCCCAGGGACCACCCCCGTTTCCTTACACCACCTCTGCTTTTGTCTGTCCTTCAGACAGCTCCTTGCCTTCCTGCCCTCTTCCAGAAACCCAGGTCTCCCCACAACCCGAAATAAGCTCTCCCACACAAAACCTGGACCCCTAAACCCAGGCTGAAGTATCTGGCTCCCTTCTTTATTTATTTATTTTTATTTTTATTTATTTATTTTTTTTGAGACAGAGTCTTGCTCTGTTGCCCGGGCTAGAGTGCTTGGCGTCAGCCTAGCTCACAGGCAACCTCAAACTCCTGGGCTCAAGCGATCCTTCTGCCTCAGCTTCCTGAGTAGCTGGGACTGCAGGCATGCGCCACCATGCCCGGCTAATTTTTTTCCATATATATTTTTAGCTGTCCATATAATTTCTTTCTATTTTTAGTAGAGACAGGGTCTCGCTCTTGCTCAGGCTTGGCTCCCTTCTTTAAATCTGACAGTTGATGGGCTACTGCTGTATAGGGCCGCTTCCAGAAGTCCTTTCTACAGTGTAACCTTCATCCCTCTAGCTGCAGAGCCTGGCTGCTTTACTTTCTCTCCACACGCCCATTATTCAGAGATTTTCCTCTGCAGCCCAGAGGCCCGAGCCACAGTACTTTCTGCAGCCTCAGCTCTCAGTGCTGCCGAGATCAGCCCTCCAGCCCCTCTCCTTTGACACCTTTCCTCAAGGCGCCTGCCCAGCTCTCATGGAAGCCCCCAACTCCCTCGCCCGCTTCTGGGTTCCAAGCGCAAGGGCTCAGAGATCCGGAGAGCCTGTCTGCTCCACCCTAGGCCACGCTGGCAGGGAGGGGCCAGGGCAGGGACCCGGAGCTGGGACCAGATGTGGGGTTTTCTTCCCGGCTCGGCAGGAGCTAGGAGGGCGAGTTCTGGGAGGGTGGGACGTGGGGTTCGGGCAGCTGGGCCATGTGCGCCGGTTAGCCAAGGGCAACCGGGCCACAGGGTCCCTCGGCTCTGGACAAGCCGGGACGGCTCCTCCAGCTCCAGGCATCGCATGTCCGCTCCTCTGCGGTTTCCCGCCTCGGATCTCCCAGGCTGTCTCCGACGCTCTCTGGCTGACCTCCATTTCTGTTTCTCTGTCTCCTGGCCCTCTCCACCGGGGTCTCGCGCACTCCCACCCGGGTCTCCGCAGGAAGCCGTGCCCTACCCCCCTCCTTTGATCTCCCACTTCAAAGCCAATCTCCGAGCCGCGGCCGCTCCTTCCGCCTGCTTTACAGCTCAGGACTGTGACACCTGAGACCCTGCTCCTCCTCCCCAGCACCCAGCCTCCCTCCAATTTAGGTGGCAGCGCGGCGGCGCGCCGGGGCTCCGGGACTCTGCCCCCGCCTCCCCTCCCAGCAGTCTGTCGCCTACCGAGACCCCCCTTGAGGTCTGGGGAGCGAAGCAACAGGGAAAGCGCTTTAATAAAGAGCTCGTGTCAAGTGATTGGCTGTGACCTCTGCCCTCCCTAGCCTTGCACCCCGGGCTCCTGCTTAACCCTTCGATGCCCGCCCAGTGCATTAAGAGGAATGAGTAGCCTTGTTCCTACTTCCAGAGTCCCCAGGCACTACCCAAGCCCGAAGCCGGATGGGGGCGAAGGGGAAGGTGTCGCCCCCTCCCATCCTCTCTGAGTAGTTCCAGCAGGGGGCGCCGTTGCCTCACTTAGGTGCCTGCCCCCTGGAACCCGGGCTTCAGAGCCGTCCCACTGAATCTAGTGCAGGTTTCAGTGGAGCCGGAGCTCAGCCGCCCATTCCCTTCTCCATCCAGCTCTGGCTCGAGATCTGGGGTTGAACAGCTGGGGGGTCGCCGGGCGTCCGCCGCCAAGGAGTAGAGTGCACCGAGTTAGGTGTGGGACAAGGGGGAACAGGCGAAATGTGGGAAGCACAGGTGGGGAACAGCCACACGTGAGCTCTGAGCATCTGCGCCCCAGGCTAGGCGCCCCCCACTCTCTGCCAAAAGCGCAATTCGAGTGCTCGCCTCTGTCCGCTCCCCCTTCCACACACTGGCGCGGGAGGAGGCAATCTCGGCCCCCAGCGAACACTGGACCCACCCACAGGGCTAAATCCAGAGGTCGGGGGCCCGAGCACAGGGTCTCCCAGATGGGGGGCGGGGCAGGAGGCGGGGCCCCCTCAACCCTGGGCAGGGGCGGGCCGTGCAAGGTATAAAAGTTGTCCGCGCGGGAGCCCAGGCCAGCTTTGGGGTTACCCCCGGACGTGTCTTGGTTCCTGAGTCTCACGACACAGTGAAGGCGGCAGCGACGTCTCCTTCGACTAAAGGACTCAGCGTCCAGTGCTGCAGCCGAGGGATCTAAGCACACTGCCTCCCGCGCCGCCACCATGCCCAACTTCTCTGGCAACTGGAAGATCATCCGATCCGAAAACTTCGAGGATTTGCTCAAAGCCCTGGGTAAGGAAGTTTTCCAGCGCCGGGGAGAGGCTAGGGGGACCTGGAGTCCTCCGAGGTGAGGACGAGAAAGAAAGAGGGACCGGAATTAGGGCGTGAGAGGCTGGGCGTCTGCATCCCCAGAAAAAGGGGCTGGGTCCTGGGGCGGTGGGCCCCGACGCCTAAATCCTGCTTTCTCCCGCGGGGCCCCCACCGGTGCCATCTCCAGCGGTGACTCAGAGCCTGTGAATCAAGTAGAAACCAGAAGCACCAGGTCGTTCTCTAGGGCGGAGGGCTGGCCTCAGCGCCCATCCCTGCTGACCAGGGCACCTGGCTCTCCGCAGTTCAAAAGCTGCCGCTGATAGAGCCCTGAAACCTGCATCCGGGCTGGGAGCCTGGTTACCTGCCCAGCCAAATCCCTCGGAGACATTCCAACCTCCTTCCTGGGTTCCCCCAACCCACCCACCCCCACCCCCGCCGGTAACCCAATCCCTGGGGCAGGTTCATTACCCTCTGCTCCTGGCTGCACCTACCAGGTGATCGGCCACCTCAGTGCCCCCACCCCATTCCTTCCCCTTCTGCACTTTCCACTCCCCGCCCCCCATCTGTGAGACGAATATTTTCCTGCAGCAAGCAGCTCCAGAGTCCTGAAATCGCTCTGAATAATTATCACTTTCTTGGATTTCAACAAATGGCTTCGTGTGAAACTCCGACCCCCCATTTCTGAAAATCCGGATTCCCACCTCCCTCCCTCCCCAGAGGGGCCTGGGCTACAGCCCCGCTGGGTGTGTTGGTCAAAGGTGGGGAAAGCTGAATCAACCCAGACTGCCCCTCCAGCTTTCCCCACCCACATTCTGCCTGCCCTCTGGGGTCTGACTAGGCTAGACGGCCTGAGGAGGGGGACAGAGCCAGAACTCATGCCTGGGAGAAGGCTCTGGAAAGATATAGAGGCTAACTAAGGACCTCAGTCCTTGCAAAGGGCCCTGGGAGCCCTGGAGCCCAAGGGCATACATGCCACCTGCAATTTCAGATTGAACACAGAGACACTGGTTGGGCAAAGGGGGTGGGGGGAGGGCACCCCGTGTGGGGCAGGGGGCTGTTGGAGTGAGTCTGGACCTAAGAAGAGTCTGGAATGCTGTGAGGAGAGCAGGGGTATCCATCATTTCTTGCTGTTAGTTATTCCTGCAGTCTAATTACAATACTTCTTATAGTTACGTCAGTCTTTCTTGCCTTGCTCTTGCTGAAATTAAAGACCAAAGGATAAAAATTTTCCCTGCAGAAAGCCTAGATACCACTCACTCCCCATCTTCTCTGGATTCTGGCCCCTCTCCCCAGTGGATGAAGTGATGCCCCAGCACATCCCCAGGCCCCAGCTGGAGAGTAAGATCCAAAGGCCAATCCTGTTGTCTGTCTTCAGTCTGTTTGTCCTCCCTGCAGGGTCTCTCAGAGCCACGTGCCCTCCTCAGGCCCTGCTAGGGGGCAGATTGAAAGCAAACCCATTAGACAAACACAGTCCTGAGTCAGCCAAGGTCACTGAGCAGGGCCCCCAGCTCCGTAGGCACCAGGGGCTGGCTGGACGGATGTCTCCTCTGAACCCAGCCTTGCCCCTGCAGGAACCTCAGTCCCTTCACATCCCCCTTTGCCCTAATCAAGGGTCCATCCCATGGTGAGGGATGCTCGGGTATTTGGGGGGTATCTGTCCCATCCAGTATCATAGTCTTGGCACAAAGCAGATTCTGTTACTGTAACAGGAAAGATGGATGTTAGATAGCAAGATGGACTTCCCAGGGAGCAGCAGAGAACGTAGTAGCCTCTTTGTCCAAGATGTGTCTCCTCTAGAAAGTCAATAGGACTAGCGAACATCAACCATTTCTCTCTGGACGCAAGAGATCGGCAGCCAACAAGTGGAGCTGCTGGGGCTCCTGGCGGGCCGGGCTTCCTCCCTCCCCATCCCTCCTGTTTGGCATAGGTTGGGTATGCTTTGGCGCTGAGCAGAAAGATGATTTGTTTCTCGAGGAACCCAGGTCTAGAGGAGGGCCAGCGAGTTGGCCAGAGCAAGGGCAGGGGATCCTGCTGCCTGGCCCAGGGCCCTGCCATCTGACCTACTGCATCTCTGAAGGGCTCTGCTCTAGTTCAGGGTGGCCAGCTCAGGTGAGGTGGGGGTGTGGAGCCTGGGCCCCTTCCTGACAAGCCTCCCGCCCTGCTTGTATTCCTGTCAGTTGGGGTGAGCTCCTGTTCCCCCCACCCCTCTTAATAACCGGGGAGCAGAGGGAAGGGGTCCAATCTGGGAAAGGATATGGGGCACACAGGGATATGGGAATCCACAGAGGCGAAGGAGAAGGCCTGACAACCTGAGGGGCCCTGGGGGATTCTGGGGGACACATGAGAGAAGGGGGAGGGGGGAGAGGGGTGTGATCTTTTCTGTCCCTTCTTGTCATGGCAAAGTTCCTTTGAGGGGAGCAGGACACAGGAACCTTCCAGGAAGGCAGGTGAGCAGGCAGATGGATGTGGGAAACTTGAAGCCCCAGCTCTGGCTTTTTCTTCACCTTCCTTTTATCAGTAACAATAGCAACAGTAATAATGGCCATTGTTTCCTAAAAACTTCAAGGTGTGCCTGGCACTGTGTTTTCTAGGTCCTAAACATAACAACACCCCATTTGATAGGCTTTGAAGAAGCTATTGTTTCCATTTTACAGTCAAGGAATCTAAGGCTCAGAGAAGTTAAGCCATTTGCCCAGGGCCACCCAGCCTGCAAGGGGGCTCAGACAGGAGGAAATCACATCCTAATGGATCTTACTCCAGAGCCTCTGGCGTCCCCAGGCTGCTAGCCATTCTGGGGAGGGAAACCGTTGCCCCATTACTTCCCCTGGTGAGAAACTGGTTCCTCATTGTTGGGAGGGGCAGAGACTGGGCAAATGAAGACCTACCTAGCACCAGACAGGTGAGTGGATAGAGCAGAGAGGGAGGTGGCCCCTAATTCCCAGGACATGCAGGGTGGGGCCTGGCTGGGGAGGGTCTGCCCGGCACTTGGGCAGGGGTGAAGAAGACACAGTGACTCTGATGAGCCAACCCAACACGGGGTCTCAAGCCAGGGTGGACAAAAGGCCAAAAGTGAGGTGAACGGAGCCAAGGTGAGCCCATAGAAGGATGTTTGCTGAGTGGGGGACTGGGGAGACGCTGCCCCTGAGGACTCTGGGAGTGAAGAGCTGAGCCCTGGGGAGCCGGATCCAGTCCAGGCCTGCTAACAACTCAACAAGGTGGGGCCACAGCTAGAAGCAGGACTCCCAAGGGCAGGGCTCTGCCTCTCAGACCCCCCCCCCCTGCTAAATCCCTCATCTTTCTGGTCTACATCACCCCCCATCTCTGTCAAGGTACCTTCCTGGACACTCAGGCAGCAGGCAGACACCCCCCGCCCCAAGCAAGTCACAGATCAGCCTCCCCCAACTGCCTCATGTGTGAGGATATGAGACAGGAGCCTGGAGCATCCCTAAAGGCAAGCTTCTCCCATCTCCCCGCAGGGGTGAATGTGATGCTGAGGAAGATTGCTGTGGCCGCAGCATCCAAGCCAGCAGTGGAGATCAAACACGAAGGAGACACTTTCTATATCAAAACCTCTACCACTGTGCGCACCACGGAGATTAACTTCAAGATCGGGGAGGAGTTTGAGGAGCAGACTGTGGATGGGAGACCCTGTAAGGTGAGTGCTGGGAGAGGGCCCTGGGGTCATGCATCCTTGCCCTGCCTCTTAACATGCCATTTTCCAGTCTTTCCCAGCTGATTCTCTCCATTCCCAATGGAGAAACCCCTGGGTAGTGCTGGGGAGAGAAAGGGAATCTATCCCTTATCCCTCTCACTGCATTGTCCCTGCTGTGGGCCCAGCTCACTTGGCCACCTGTCTCTTGCAGAGTCTGGTGAAATGGGAGAGTGAGAACAAAATGGTCTGTGAGCAGAGGCTTCTGAAGGGAGAGGGGCCCCAGACCTCCTGGACCAGAGAACTGACCAATGATGGGGAGCTAATCCTGGTAAGTCCTGCCTCCTCCCACCCAGTAGCAAACCCAGTGCTGCCTTCGGAGATGCTCTGGGAGACTCCAGGGTGCAGGAGGTTCAAGAACAACCAAGGCTGATCTCCCTACCCTCCTCATGGGACTGCTTAGACAGGACTAAGTTGTCCCTATCCCGTACAGGGCCCTTGTGTGAATTAGAAATGCTGTCCCTTTTGTGTGGAGCAAAGGACATGTACTGAGGAGCCCCAGGGGAGATCTTCCTGGCTTGGGGGAGAGGATAGGACCCTGGGGGGCTCTACTGCCATCTCCCTGCAATGATGCCCAGGCATTCTGGGACCAGCTCCTGCCTATTGGTCCTGAGCCAAGAAGCAAGTTTGGACCTGGAGGCCAAACAGAGCATCTCCATTCAACTCTCCCCTTCTAAAGCCACAGGACCCCAGGGGCTGCCCAGGCTAACAATTCCTTCTGTCCTTCCAGACCATGACGGCAGATGATGTTGTGTGCACCAGGGTCTACGTCCGAGAGTGAGTGGCCATGGGTGCAAAAGCTGCCCGAGCCCACCACCCTGCTTCACTCCCACCGTCCCTGCCATTCCCTCCTTCCAGGCTAGCTCTCCCCTTTCCCCATCACTTCTGGGGGTCACTGGGATGTATCTTGCAGGGTTTTGCTTTCTTTGATCATTTCTCCCTTCCCTTGTAAAACCAAAGAGGAATGGCTTGCAAGAGCCCAGATCACCCTTTCCGGAATCACTACCTCCCTCCCCACGTCAGCAGACCCTCCCCAAACCAGCCCAGGGCAGAGTCTCTTAGTAAGGGGAACCGAGGGCCTGAGAGGGAAAGACTGGTCCTCTGGCTTCCACTCTGTCCCTGTAGCCTATTCAGTTTAGAATATTTATTTGTTAATTTTATTAAAATGTTTTTAAAAAATAAAACCTGTTTGTGGCTCATTGGGCAAGGGATAGATAAGTTGTCTGCATTCAGCCTTAATCTCTGAAATGTACTGTGGCAAGAGTTATGGTTCCAGCAGCATGGATCTGAGTTGGACAGCAGGGAGGGGACAGTCCTCCCGGTCACCCTTCTGACCACCACCCCTTCATCTGCTGCTGAATCCACAAGCTTCACTTTTACTTCTTCTCTGGCTTCCAAGGTCACCAGGGCCTCCTCCTCCTCCTGACCTGGGGCACTGACTCCCATCTTCTCCTCCCATGTTTTCCACGATGGTGACCCAGCTTCCTCCTCCTCCTCTGTCTCCAATTGTTCTTCTCTTTCCTCCAACCTTGGCCTGTGAGTGACCCCAGGCCTGGCCTTGGCCTCCCACATGGTTCTAGATGAGTTCATCGACACCCACAAGCTGACCTTGCTCCTGCCTAGGTCTCTCGGTGAGAGGTCCCTTCCTGCCTCTCAGCCCTCTGTGTCAGACACAAGCCCATCTCTGCCACCACCCTTCCTCCTTCCCTCAAAATCTCTCATACACCCTTCTGCCCCTGGCTTCTAGACCTTCCAGGCCCCTTGGAGCCTCCCCCTCCACACTCAGGTCTATACCAAATCTTCCAAATTCCAGCATGATCTCTCCCAAACTCTCCCCTCCTTCCCCAGGCCACTGCCCTAGACCAGACCTTCTCGTCGCTCAACTGGTTTTATAGAACAGCAGTTTCTAACTGGTTTGCCTGTCCTGCTGTCTCCACTATCACGGCAGGACAGAGTGAAACGAGCACAGTTGTTGGAGTAAGAGGCACCTGAATCCTGGTTCTGCCATTTGCTAGTTGCATGACCTTGGACACGTTACTTAGTTTCTCTGAGCCTTAGTTTTTTGCATTTTTAAAACACAAATAATGTAATTTAATGGCTTCCCAGTACAACTAGGAAGCTCTAGCTGGGTCTGTCTTCAGGTGTGGCTAGGTCCAGAGTTTGAAAGAAGGTCATCAGCCTCGCCCTGTCCACACATCCTGCTCATCTCTGTTTCTTGTGTGCACTGGCCACATTCAATCCTGTCACACACAAGCTTTCTCCAAGTCAAGGGAAATGGACTCCTGATGCCCCAAGATTACATAGTCACAGCTTGAGATCCAAAAAGAAGAGGGACTCACTCCTAGGGGCCATATCTTCAACATCCCAAGACAGTCTGGTTGTGCTTGGATCACATGACCATCCCTTGGACTAGTTGGTGTTGGCAGGGCAAAGGGTCAAACGACTGGCCAGGCCTGGACCTCATGCCACACTCATGGCCAAGAAACAGGGGGGCATTGTGACAATCCCTCCAGAATCCCAAGGGACGGGAAGGAGCAGTTTTCCAACAAAGAGGGTCACTATGAGTCTGACTTCTAATCTATAAAATAGCAATTGGAAATAACATCTACCTCACAAGATAGTCTTTCAGAGTTAAATAAACTAAGTGTTATTAAGCACAGAGCAATTAGGATAGGAAGCCCTCAAAAAATGACGGTCTTACTTCTCCGATCTGCTCTCCACAATTCTGCCAGGGGTTCTTCTAAAACAGAACTTTTATCACTGTTTAAAAAACAACAAAACAAAAACTTACCTTAGCTGAAGCCTCTCTTTTGTCCAGAATAAAGTCCAAACTGGTATTAGAGGCCCTAAAGGGGCCCTAAAGACATGGCCCCTAGCCCTTACCACACCCCCCACCCGGATGGCACGGTTTGCCGCCCTCCCCACCCTTTGGCACCTGCCCTCTCCGCCCATTGGCACCTGGCCTTCTCCAAGCCTTAGCTCCTTGCCTGGCCCAAAGCAGCCTTTCCCTCCATTAGTGTTGACAGTCAGTGTCACGCTTCACAGCCTCTGTGTGGCAGGTGAGCCTCCTCTCCCAGCAAGACCAGGGTGCCCTGGGGCCTCCTGCTCCTCTTCCCAGAGAAGCCACATTCTGCAGTTGAGGGCAGAGGTCCAGGGAGTGGCAACCGGAGCTTTTGGCCAAGTGAGTCCCCTCTCTAAGTGTTGGGTGGGGGAGGTGAGGGGCTCTTTCATTTAATTATCCAACTATTTGCTGAGAGCCTCCTAGGAGCCGGGCCCCCTGCTAGGTACTGGGAACACAGAAATGAATCAAATAGACAAGCTCTCTGCCCTCACGGGGCCTGTGGGGGAAACATACCGTTAGTGGGGAAATATGGAAAGATAGACAATTACAAAATAAGTGCACTAATAAATACGTAATTGCATATTGTGGTAAGTTCTGTAAAGGAAAAGGCAGTGGGGAAAAGAATAACGGAAACAGGGAGGAGCAGCGGGTGAGCAGGGGTGTCAGGAGAGGGGCTTGTAGGACTGGCAGAGTACAGAGCAGAGAGAAGGTGCTCTGGGCAGAGGGAATCTTGGAGTAAAGGCCCTGAGGCAGCAAAGCATTTGGGGCCCCAAGGTCTCTGACTGTAGCGCAGGGAGGCTGGAAGGCCACAGAAAGACCGAAGGCCACACTGAGTACTTCTTGCTTTATTCTAAGAACAACGAGAAGCCATCAGAGGATTTTAAAAAGGGAGTGGCATTGCGTTTGTGCTTTTAGGAATTCCCTCTGGCTGCCAGGTGGAGACCCCTTGGAGCAAAGGGAGAGTGAAGGAAGAGCCAGCAGGAAGCTAGTGAGACTAGCAGGCAGAGGGAAATAAGGTGGAGGGGACAGACAGACGATGAAGTGCACAGGACAGGGTGATGCACACGTGGGAGGCAAGGGGATGAGAGAGACGGGGGTGTCCAGAAGGGCTCAGGGGCTTCTGGCTTTGTTGGGAGACTGGTGGTGCTGTTGTCAGAAATGGAAAAATGAAAGCCAGTGTGCTGGCTCATGCCTGTGATACTAGCACTCTGGGAGGCCGAGGCTGGCAGATCATTTGAGCTCAGGAGTTTGAAACCAGCCTGAGCAACATAGTGAGACCCCATCTCTACAAAAAAATAGAAAAATGAGCTGGATGTGGTGGCGCACACTTGTAGACCCAGCTACTCGGGAGGCTGAGGCAGGAGGATCAATTGAGCCCAGGAGTTTGAGGTTGCAGTGAGCTATGATGATGCCACTGCACTCTAGCTCAGGCAGCAGAGCAAGAGCCTATCTCAAGAAAAAAAAAAAAAAAGGAAAAACAAACCTACTGGGCTGGCTGCTGAGAGAGTCTTTCTGGATGCCTGCTTTTTGTTTATTTGGTTCCAGAAGACCTCGAACTCCTCAGCCCTCACTTCCTCTCCTCTCTGCATCTCCTCCTGGCACCTCACCCCATCCCTGGCTCCCAGCTCCATCTGATCTCCCCATCCAGGTCCTCAGCTCCCCACTCCCCGCCCTCCCCAGGCCCTGGTGGCTGAAGCTCTGTTTGGAGCATCTGCTCTTATTTCTCTGTCTAGTTTGTCTCTTTTTGGAACAAAGTTGTTGAGAAAGGCAGAGAAAGGAGGCCTCTTTCTAGTTCCCAGGAGATCCCTGAGGGCAGGAGCTGGGTCTCCATGGCACACTGGGGGCTCCCTGATTGCAGGAGCTGCATCTCACCCTGAGAATGGGGCTCCCTGAGTGCAAAGCGGGGGCTTGTCTCTTTCCCTAGCTCTGCTTCTCCAGTACTTCCCTGCCCGCCAGCCTAAGACGACAGTGAAGTCAGTCATGGACCCGGAGATTGGATCAGGGAGGGGCCACCTCACCCTGCTGGTCCAGCCAGGCCCAACCCATGAGAAAGTCCCTCCAGCTTCCCCCTCCCACCCCGAAGGCCCTCTTGGGCTCCTCTTCCGTTACCTGGGCCTTGGTCATGCACTCAGCGGTGCATTTGGGAGAAAATGCACAGAGGCCCCCATCCCCTGCCTGAATCCCCAAAATTCTGTGAGATCTCTGTGGGCAGAAAGCCATCTCTTCTCTGAAGTCCAAGCTTCTTAGAGCCCAACCAAAGAGGAGGCAGCCAAGGGGCCTGGGCCACCAGGTGCCAGTCCTGCCGGGGCTGAAGAAGGAGGGCCAGAGAGGCTGGAAGAGCAAAGACGGGCGGGGCACATGTGGGCAGAGAATGACTCTTGCTTTGGGTGGGGAGGCGGACATACATGGCGGAGGTGCTGACAGGCACTGGGAGAGTCTGCACCAACTTCTTAGGGGTCCCCCAGTAAAAGACAGGAGTATGGAGCTGAGAGAAGGCCCAGAGATGTCAGAACCCAGAGATTCAGAGCACAGCTGAGACTAGAGAGGACAAAGCCCAGGGGGAGTCCAGGGCTCAGTGATGCATCTGAGGCCCCAGTACTGGGGGCAACCCCATGCCTGTGTGTGACAAGAAGAGCCACGTTGTGGGAGGCCACAAAGGAGGGCTGTCCAGCCAGAGATGGGAACAACTCTGACAGAGAGAAGGAGAGAGACAGAGCACGAGACACACAGAGAGAGACAGAGTGAGACAGAGACAGAGAGAATCAGAGACTGAGAGAGACACGCACAGAGACAAAGAGACAGAGATAGAGAATGAGAGATAGAGAGACACAGAGAAAAGAGAATGAGACACATAGAGACAGAGAGACAGAGTGAGACAGAGAGACACAGAAAAGTGACACAGAGAGAGAAATGACAGAGAGAGAGAGAGAGAGGAAAGGAGGAGACTGGGGGAGGGCGACACAGGAGAAAGTGGGGGAGATCCAGACTCAGAGACTGAGACACTCAGGAGGAGGGGGAGAGGGAAGAAAGGGCCCCAGGGCTGGGGGGCAGAGGAGAGGGGACGTGCCGGCCAGGCACTCTGACCCCAGGTCCTGACAAAGAGCTGCCTAAGGACAGAGCCACAGGTGCAAGATGGATGGGACTGGGGCCGCTGGGCCCTTTGTGGCGGGGGATGAAAGGGAACAGGCTCTGAGGAGCGTCCTCCAGGGCCCCCCACCCCTTGTGGCTCCCCTGCCCCTCCCACAGTGACCTCTGGAGCCTTCCAGTGTTGGTGGGAGGGGGCAGGCGCTGAGAGAGGGGGAGGGAGGGGAGGCACTGAGTCCAACCAGGTGTTTCCCCTGGCTGGGCGATCCCACCTGAGAAAGATGGGAGGGGAGGGGAGGGGAGGAGAGGCTGGGGGGGCCTTAAGTCTATGGAGAAAGTGACTCAGTTACAGGCAAATAAAATACACCGGCCGGGCCGACAGTGGCCCCAGCAGAGGTGGTTGAGACTGTTGTTCTAGTGACCTTCAGGGGTCTCCTGGCCAGGGCTTCCCACCTCTCTCTTCTTGGGGCCTGGCACTGCCCTCCTGACCTTTTGGCTTTCTCCTGCCCTGTCCCCTTTGGCGCTGCCAGTTGAGGAACCAGGTCTGTTCCTGCCCTGGATAAGAATCTCTGGGCTGGGCTCTTCCCAGGCAGCGGCAGAAACCTGGCAGGCTGACAGCGGCCCCGCCCCCAGCCAGGGCTGCCAAGAGCTCCCGCTCCAGGCCCCTTCCTCACCCTCTCTCCCAGGGTTCAGTGCCACCTTCCTTCAGTCCCTGGGTAGACGGCCATGCTGTCTGTTCTTGGTCTCCTTACAGAGGATGGGACCTAAAGGAGCCTCCTTCCCCTCCTGTGTCTAACCTCCTTCTCTTCCAGTGACACCCAGACCCTCTAGAATGCCTTGCCCACCCCCATTCCACTCAAAGAGAAGACCTCCGAATGTCCTTGCAGGAGGCAGGGCCCCTCCTTTGGCTTTTTCCTTGAGGGTCCCAGAAACTGAGTGCCCCTCCTCTGCCCCCCGCCCCCATCAGTGCCTGCCCGAGCCACCTCTGCCCCCTCCCCCAGCTCCCACAGCTGCTCTCATCAATCCCCCCACAGCAGGGTCAGCCCCTCGCCCAGTCACTGGCACTGAAGGGGGTCGGGTGAGATAGGGTTGACCCCACTTAACCCCAGCCCCTGGTCTCCTCCTGAGCCATCATTCATTCCCCATGACACTCTGGTCTCTTTCTCATCCCTTGGAGCAGCAGCCCCCCAGTCCTCCAACTGGAAGGGACTTTAAAAGGTCATCCCCTCCATTCTTCTCCCTCCTCATCAAATGTCTGCCTGCCCTGTGTCCCTGCCCAGCACCCCAGGAATTCAGGCTGCTCCTTGTTCCCGTCCCAGCCCACCACAGGCTGGGCCAGCCTTTCCAACTTCACCCCAGGATCCAGCCACTCATGGGGGAGTGGGGAGACTGAGAGCAGAGAGGAGGGCAATTCTGGGAGCCACCAGGCAGGACTGGGGGCGTCTGGAGGACTCTGGACTAGGCCTCAGCTCTCACCCCCGCCCCTTGAGGTGAGCGGGTGAGTCAGGCCAGGCTGGGACTGAAGCTGGTGACTCAAGAGTCCTCGGCAGCCAGCCCTCCCTTCCGGCCACTCCACAGTGGAATCTTAGACGCTGGGAATTCTAGAATCAGAGTCCCAGAAGGAAGGGACCTCAGGGATCGTGCCTCTCCTTTGTGTGAGAGGAAACTGAAGGGAGGACTACAAGGGGGCGTGGCCAGCTTGGGGGTCACTCGGGTGTCAGGGGAATCACTGGTCACACAAGAGGGGCTGCTTGGGTTTGGTACAAACCAGCTTGGTCTCAACAGGTGCCAGCTAGACCCTCCACATCCTCCTTCTCTCCAGGGAGGGGAGTGGGCGCTTCATTGTGAAGAGAAATGTCAGTCTCTCCCACAGCGTGACTCCCACCTTCACCCTGGAGCAGGAGAGCCCCTGCCCTTGTGCTGGGCCTCCCTCCTCTCCTGCTCAGCTGCAGACCATGAGGGCAGGACAGGTGTGGGGCCCTCCGGGCTCAGGTGGAGGATTACAGGCTAAGGTTTCAGGAGGAGCCTGAGGGCAGGGGGGTCCCGGGCCCAGCCAGAGCTGTGTAGGGAAGAGCCACGCTCCTGGCCCAACCTGAGGGAGGGACCCAGGAGATCCTGAGGCCCAACCAGCCCCCAAATCCACCTCAGCCCACCCAGGGATGTGCCCAAGTCTAAGCAGACCCGAGAGGAGACAGGTCACCCCACACTTGGTCACACATGGGCACAAGTGTCATTACTGTTTGCAGGGTCTTCAAGTCCACTTGGGGTGCCTGCGGCAGGTGGGTGGTATTTGTTCCCTCAACAGACATTTACCGAGCACCAGCCATGTGTCCAGACACCGCGGCGAGCAGGGCCCAGGCACTCGCTGACTTGGGCGATTGCACATAGCCTTCTGTCCATTGAGGAAGTATTTCCTGACCTCCTACTATGTGCCAAGCACGTCGGTTCCTGCACCTCCCTGTCTGTTCCAGAGCCAGGATGGGACCTCCAGAGCAAGCTCTGTGGGACAGGTGAAGTGAAGGGCATGCTCTTCTTGCCACCTCCAGCCTCTGCCACCCTCAGCCTGCCTGGGTCTTAGCTCCGGCCTCCTTCCTCCTGGCTGCAAGTAGAGGCTAAATCTTTCAGTGAAACTTTCCTGCAATTGTCCTCCTGTCATCATGGCCCCTGACACAGAAATCAACCAAGAAACTGTGGAAACACAGAGGCAGAAAGGTGAGGTCATCCTGTCTAGCACCCAGTCTCAGGGCAAGAGCACATTCCACGAATGAACCAACGAACCGGCTGAGTCCCAGATGGCGAGAGTCCATCCTCCCGCAACCCTGTCTGGGACATTCTTTCCCAGGGTTTGCTGCCATTCCTCTAGAGAAGTCCTTCCTGAAGGCTAACTTAAGTGCCTTTTGCTGTAGCTTCAGCTCCTCAGATGGAGAGAATCCACCCTCCCGCAACCCAGTCTGGCACGTTCTTTCCCAGGGTTTGCTGCCATTCCTCCAGGGAAGTCCTTCCTGAAGGCTAACTTAAGTGCCTTTAGCTGTAGCTTCAGCTCCTCATGGTGATGAAATGCAGAGGACAGGCTGCTTTCCTCAGGGGCCGAGGGACTGGGATGGGGAGTAGTGTGGGCACCCAGGTGGGGAAACTTTCTCCTCCTCTCTCAGTTTTCTTTTCTTTCTCTTCTCCACACCTCATTCTCTCCCCTTCCCTCCTCTCTCCTTAGTCCCCCACTCAACTCCCAGCTCCTGGCTGGAAGCCAGCATTGTTCCTGCCTGGCTCCCCTCTCCCCCTCCTTCCCTCCCTGCCCCCCTCCAGCCAGCCCTGGGCCCTGGGGCACCAGCCTGCCCAGTTCCTGGCGCAGCAGCCCCAGCTGGGGGAGGGCAGCATAGGAGACCTTTCTTGCCCCATCTTCTGCTTTCTCGTCACTCTGCCCTTCTAGTCCCCACTGATGGCCCCCACCCCGGCATGGAAGGCTAGGGAGCTTGGATTACTCAGGCCCCTGGTTATTTTTAATACCACCAGCTCAGGAGATAAATATACCTTCCCCTCCCCCTAGTTGTCCTGGGCAGACTTAACATCCCTTCCAGATTCCCTCCTTCCCCTACCATTCATCCAGCCTTCTCAGAGTCGACTGGCCCCTAATGCCTTTTCCTCACATTCTCTCCTAGTCAATCCCTCTGGACCCTGGCCTCTCTCGGCAGGAAGACAGCTTGACCCCCGTCTCATAAATGGGGTCGGAGGCAGAGCCTCGGTGTCCTGGCTCCACCTAGTGGTTCTTGAGACATCACACCCCCTGATGCCACCGGGGTTGGGGCAGGGCTTCAGATCGCCCTCGGGAGGCGGCGCTGAAGAGCAGTCGTCCCTCCTGCTGCTGGGTTTGCTTGCTAGGACCCAGCCTTGGCCCTGAGACCCCTCTCCTATGTGGCCAGGGGAGAGGCTGGTGGTCTGGATCCCACTGCCTCTTCCTCCTTGTTACCCCACACCATTCTGTTAAATACCACAATGCAGCTCTCTAGAGAGGACAGAAGGGGGATCGAAACAGATCGTTGTTCATTCCTAGATTGTTGGAGTCTCCGGAAATGAAGAGGCCATCAAGGTCCACTAGAACCGATCCCAAAAAATGAATGGGTGGTTATCTGGTCTGTGCTTGAACACCTCTGGCAACAGGGCACTCACTCCCTCTGGTGGCAGCTTGTGCCAGTACAGAAACAAATACTGGACTGGCTCCTCTGTCCGGGTTGAAATCCAGTCCCTATAGCTGAAATCCTTCAAACCTGGTTTGGCCTCCTGGACCCACATAAGAAAAGTCTGGGCCCTTTTACCCAAGAGCCCTTCAGACACTTAATATAACCCTACCCTATGTTTTTATTTATTTTGAAATATTTCATGTCCTCTATCAATGAAGAATTCCATTCCAAGCAGTGGTGTATCGCTAGAGCCCGCCACAGCCCTTCCGCATCAGCCCCTGCTCGCGTCTTCTCCTTCCACCTGAGAGGGAACCAGGCTCCTCTCCTTTATTTTTATCATCATTTTTGCCTTTAAAATATTTTTTTTTACTACATATATAAGTATCTCTAAATAACATCATTTGGTTTTGCAGGGTTTTAAGCTTTTGTATAATGGCATCTACTGCGTGTGTTTTACTGCAGCTTGCTTTTCCTGCTCAACAGGATGTTTGCAAGATTCGTCTCTGTTAATGTATTTCCACGGTTGTATTGAATGAGCATACCTCACAATTGTGAAAAAAATTTAAATCTCCCGGTACCATGACAACGTGGAGCAATGGGAACTCTTTATTCACTGCTTGTGGGAGAGTACATTGATATGATCACTTTTCAAACGATGTGGCATTATCCAGAGAGGTTGAAGATGTGTTTCCTCTGTGACCAGCCGTTCCCTCCCAGGTTGCACGGAAGTAAATAGGCAAGAATGTTCACCGCAGCGTGGTTCCTAACAAGTCAAACACACCCGCTTTGTTCACTCATTTTCTTCATTTCACACACATGCGCTGAGCACGTGTGGGGGGTCAGACGCTGGAAATCTGAATAAGGCAGACCCAGTCCCCACCCTCACAGAGGTGATCACTCTGTGTTTGAATGAGGTGGGTGTTTTTGTTCCTTTGTATAGATAAAGAAGCTGAGATTCAGAAATGTTAAGTGCTTCACGGAGACTCAAACTCAGGTCTGCCTCCTGAGCCTGTGCTCTTAATGGCCTTGCCACACTGCTTCTGGGTTTCCACATCCTTCACGCGTGGGCTTACTATGGTGCATCTAGGCCTTCCTCCAGTGGAGTGCTCAGAGCCAAACTCAGCCCTGGAGATGTGGTCAGACCAGCAGGGGGTTGGGCATTCAGTCAATGAATAACTAATGGGAGCTCAGCGTGGCAGGGCATGGAGGTACTGCCAAACACAGACCTCACACCTTCAACCTCTCCCCGGGCAGCGCAGCCCGGCCCAGCCCTTACCCCCTAATCTCACTCAGCTTCAGCCCAGCCCCAACTGACCTTCAGTTCTCCTCTGTCCACTTCTCCCAAAAATTGGGTAGACAAGTGGTAGTAGGATAGGAAGACTAGAGTTTCACCAGGGGAAAGGGTTTTGAATCCAGAGTTGGTCATCTCCTGGCTCCATGTGGGCTACTCTGGCCCTGGGTGAGATGGCAGGAGAAGTATGAGGGTTGGTAAAAAGATTAAAGATTTCCCTGCTTGTTCCTCTCTGACTCATACTCTGATTCCAGCCCCTGCTCCCCACCCCTCACCACTACCATCTATCCTGGAGAGAGGGAGGTGCAGACTAAGTCAGAAGTCTAAGTTCAAGTTCTAGCCATGTGATCTTGGATAGGTTACTTAACTTCTCAGTTGTTTTCTCAGGTGGAAAACTGTGGATGACAATGATGATAATATTACCTGCCTTACTATGTAAATCTTAGGTTTTTAAGAATTGTTTCCCAGGGAATGTGACTTTTCTTGAGGTAATAGCGGCCCCTGGTGGCCACGGCCCACAGCGGACCCTGCTACTTTCTGCGTGGTGGAGATCTGTGCTGAGGAAGGGCTGCAAGTTGCTCATCAAAACCACAGACCCAGAGAGTCAGAGTGAGAAGGGAACCTCTTGTCGTTCTGTACCCTCACCCTCTCTCCCTGTGTGACTTTGTCCTTTGTCTACCCTGACGGGGCATCATCCTTCTAGATCCCAGTCCCAGCCCTGAGCCCCAGAGCTGCACACCCGGCAGCTGCTGGACATCACCCCCATGCTTCCCTCCCCTTCCCCAGGGCCAAGCCACATAATTGGGAGTTTTCCCTGTCCCATCCTCTGCATCCCCACATCTAACTCATCCTGGGACTCATACATCCTAAAAATTCTCACACCTCTTTCCTCCTCTCCATCCCTAGGTTCAGGTCTCATCACCTTGAACCTCGCTGGTGGCAACTGCCTCCTGACTGGCCACCCTGCCTGTCTTCCCCACCCGACCCCACGATGATCTTTCTAGGATGCAAATCTGACCAGGTTATTCTCAAGTGAGATTAAAACCCTTCATGCTCCTTGCTGCTTAAAAGACAAAGGCCAAGACTCCTGCCCTCACAGTGCCTGCTGCTCCTCTGGCCCCCCTGCTCACGGTCACCTCTCTGCACGGGTCACACTCCACAGCGCCCATGTCTGTCCTCCAACATACCCATAGGCTCTTCGGGGACGGGCTCCACATTAGACATCGTTGATGACTTTGCAGCATTTATTGGGTGACTATTATGCACCTGGTCTTCAGTAGGTGCTTTAAAAATATTGTTTGAATAAATTAATTAGGAAACTAAGACGCAGAGGGGCGACACGATTAGTCCAATATCCCACACTGAGACAGGGCTCCCCGTTCAATGCTTTTTCCACCCCATTAGGCTGCTCCTCAACATCTACGCCCACGATGGAGAATGGGGAGGTGACCTTTCCTGCAGTGGATGTGAAGGAAAGGACAGGGCAGGAAAGCCAGTTCCACCATCCTCCAGCTGGGGAAGGAGAAAACCGGAGGGAGGAGGAGGATTCCCCCCTCCTAGCCCCAGCTCCAAGCCTCGCTGGAGTGCCTGGGGAAACGCAGGGAGAAAGGCAGGGTCCAGCCAATACCCAGAGCTCTCGGGTCAAAGCCAGACTGCCCAGGAGACATCTTCCCCTTCCCCTAGTTCCCCAGATGGCTTGGAGCACAGCTGCTCAGCTGTTCCCCTGCCATCTGGTCCCCGTCCTGCTTGCTTCTCTCTTCCCATCTCTTTTCTTGTGGTCAAAGACAGTGGCCCACTGCTAACCGTATCCCTTGCCACACACGTCCAGTGTGGGACCCATCGAGCTGGGAAGCGGAGGGGAAGGGAGAAGAGGAGAGATAGATGAAGGGGTCACATTAGGGACGAGGACAAGAGTGACTTCCTGGTCCCTGCCTTGGCCCTAGAATTATGAGGCAAAGAAGATGAATAGAAGAGGCAAAAAACAAAAACAAAAAAACAAAATACACAGTTTTAGACCTCTCTGATCACTGCCTGCAATAATGTTCCGTTGTATCTCCTCCCCTGTCCCATGATGACATTTTAGCCAAGCTTAGAGCTTTCTGGACACTTGGGCTGTTAAAAAAGTGTCCTGTATAGTCCAATTGACACAGTTTAAAGCTTCAATTTCCCATCCCATTAAAGAGTTCTTCATTAGCTGCTGGCCGAGGCTTGGCCCCAGCTCAAAGACAGGCGGGCAGCAGGGCGAGAAACACTCCGCTCTTTGCTCCCAGCCCTGCCCCTGGCCGCCCCCACCCCCAGCCTCATCTCTCCTCTGCAGGAGGGAGGAGGAAACGGGGTGGGTGCTACCTACCTAGTGCTGTGGTCTCGGTTGGCTTCCCTCAGATGGGGGTGGTGACGCCCAAGCTGGCTACCTCATTGGGGATCCTTTCTTGGGGTCCTCTTGGCACAGAACCTCACCTGTCTCCACCTGTAGCACCCTCTCTTCTCTGGCCACCTTTCTCCAGGGCCTGTTTCCCTTGCTCAGTGAGACCAAGAGGACAGATGAGCAAGTCCTCCACCCTATAAGACAGCTGCTCGGGGGTGGGATGCCAAAGTATCCTTCAGTCAGGCCCCCAACCCTGAGAAGCCCTTCCCTTGGGAGACTGCACCTGCTCTCCTTGACGGGCATCACCCTTCCTCTCTGAGCAGAGGAGGGGAAAGCCACGGCCTGCTACCAGGGCTAGCTCCACACTCCAGTGCTGCTGCACACAGCCTCTTCCCATCTGCCTGCCTTCTCCCATGTAGACTGGGCGGCGGGACGGGGGGTGGAGGGGAGGCCTTCAGCGTGGGTTTGTAAATTTCCTGCAGGATATCTGTGGTACTCAGAGGCCATTATTTTTAGTTTCAGAGTTTAGGCACAAGTTGATTCAGAAAGCCTTCATCACTAGCCTGAGCAAAAGGGAGATCCCATCTCTACAAAAAACAGAAAAATTAGCCAGGTGTGGTGGCACACCTGTAGTCCACCTAATTGGGAGGCTGATCCAGGAAGATCACTTGAGCCCAGGATTTTGGGGTTGCTGTGAGCTATGATGATGCCACTGCACTCTAGCTCAGGCAATAGAGCAAGGTCCTGTCTTAAAAAAAAAGAAAAGAAAAGAAAAAAAGAAAGAAAGAAAGAAAGAAAGAAAAAAGAAAAACAAAAGTCTTCCAAGTTCCCTTACCATCTGGTCATCTTCCTCTGGCATGAACTCCAACCCATCAATGTCCCTCTTAAAGTACAGTGTCCAGAACAATACTCCAGGTATGGAGGGCAATGGGAATGTCACCATCCCTGATCTAGACACCTTGCATTTATAATCACTTATATCCTTTTTACTTTCTTAGACAACCACTTCACAGTGTTGGTTCATAACAAGCTTGTGGTCTGCTAAAACCCCCAGCTTTTCTTCACTAGACATGTGCTACTCTTCAGATAGTCTTTGCTCTCCCCTTCTTGTGCTGTTGATTTTTAAAAATTAAAAGCACTATTTTACATTTATCCTGATTAATGTCATCTGCTTCATTTTTTTCCTATTCTGTCAAAATCTAACTCTCAATTCTTGTATAATCTGTAGATTGGATAAACAGGCTTCTGTGTTTTCATCCAAGTATTTTTTTTTTTTTTGGAGACAGAGTCTCACTCTGTTGCTCAGGCTAGAGTGCCATGGCATCAGCCTAGTTCACAGCAACCTCAAACTCCTGACTCAGCCTCCCGAGTAGCTGGGACTACAGGCGTGCACCACCATGCCCGGCTAATTTTTTCTATATATATTTTAGTTGGCCAGATAATTTCTTTCTATTTTTAGTAGAGATGGGGTCTCGCTGTTGCTCAGGCTGGTCTTGAACTCCTGACCTCGAGTGATCCTCCCACCTCGGCCTCCCAGAGTGCTAGGATTACAGGCGTGAGCCACCGGGCCCAGCCCTCATTCCAGTCTTTAACAAAAATTTTTAGTAGTCAGGACCAAGGACAGAACCCCCCTCGGGGCAGCCCACAGGGCCCTCCTCAGCTTGCTCATGGATGTCTCTGGGGATGAGTGCTGAACTGACTTTGTATTTGCCCACCATAATATCACATAGCCCATATGGCTTCAGTCTGGAGACATAAAAGGTGCAACCAAAGGCCCCACAAAAATCCCAGTAACCCAGTGCAACCACCAGAGGAGGAGAGGAGGCCCACCTTGTGCCCACTGGGTGCCTGCTGGCCCCTAGGAAGGGCCTCAATTTTCACTGAGTGCTTCAAATATGAGTTATCTGTTTAGAATCTGGTGAGCATTGAAGTCAGCTCCACCATGCTGTGGTTGCTGGAACCCACCTTCCCCTGTCTTAGGAAAGTCAACATCACACTCCTGACCTTCTCTGCTCCCCATAATCCCCCAGACTCACCAAGAGTGGTTCGTGGGAGGAGGTTTTCTCCAGCTTAATGGCTTTCATTGTGATGGTCCTCAAAAAAGGCTTCATACAAAGACCTACCCCTACCTGGTCTCACTTGATTCTCAGAACAAACTTATGGAGATGAGCAGGTATTGACTTCCTTTACCAAATAGGTAAAGTGAAGCTTGCTTAGAGAAGCTATATGATTTGTCCAAGGTCATTCAGCTAGAAAGTGCAAAAGTCAGACCTTTCTCCATGAGACACAGTACCAAATGTCTCCCCTCTGGGTGAGGGTGAGGGACCCAGAGAGAACACCCTCACCCCAATGCCACCTCACCTCTCCAGGGGACCTCCTTCCCCAAAGGATCCCAGGGATCTCAAATATTCAGCATCCCTTTCCTCCCAGCCAGGAAGTGAAAGTCAGGAGGGTGAGCTTTGGGGAGCCCCCAGCCTAAACCAAATAGCAGGATTTGTGGGGTAATGTGCAGGTGGAGACCCTGGGGCATCCCAGATCCATAGCCTTCCAGGCTGCATGGACTCATCAGCCCCCTCGCTGCACACTGCACTGGCCCCTCCATGACCTCCAGTCCACATATTGGTGGTGAATTCCAAAGCCCTGCTGTCCTGGGGACAGGGATAGGGTGCAGCCAGACTCCTCAAGGGATGCAAGTATTGGTTCCAGGATGGCTTCCTGGTCATTGATCCTGCCGTATCCTCTACCCAGAAAACCACCTCCATCCTCTGTGTTCCCCCAGCTCTCTGTCCCCAGCACCCCAGGGGCTGATTAGGTATTGTCATCATCTGATTACGTTTGCTTGACCACCAGACTATCACTATTGACCTCATATCACCAAACTATGAATACCTTCAAGGCTGGGACAGAGCCCCTGCAATCTTTTTGGTCCTGACACATAGTAGGTGCTCAATTAATACCTGAACCAAATTGGATTTACATGAGCAGAAGTTCCTTCCTCAAAAATCCCTTCTGTCTCATTATCCCTGAGTCTCTTCCTCTATCCCTCCTTCTCCTTCACATACCCCCAATCCCACCAGTCCCTTACCACCCAGCTCAAGGACGCCCCCTCCTCCAGAAAGCCTTCCCAACTACTTCCACCCTTGGTGAGCTCTCCTCTCCCTGAACTGTAGAATCTTCAAAGGGCTGTTTTGAGGAGTATGTCAGATAACGTAAGCAAAATGTTAAAACAGGATTTGGAACATCACAAAGCTCAGTAAACTCGGGCTAGTTGTGATGAAGAGAAGAGGGGCCTCTTTTGCACAGCTGCCTCTTCTTGACCTGATCAGTTAGCCACCAGGGGGCGCCTTCAATCCAAAAATCTCTGGCGCTGGGGATCCGCTGGCCGGCCCTTCCCTAAGAACAGCGGGAGAACTTCCTAAAGTGGGTCTGCGAACCTCGGTAGTGACACGGAAGAGTTGTAGGAAGGATGGAGGGAAAATATTCTTAAGCCCATGACGTTCCTTCGCCTGATGTCCCTTTTTTCTGATGGTGGGTGTGTGTGTGCACACGTGTCCCCCAATATCAGATATCTGTTCTTGTTTTCCACGCAGTGCCTTTCCAGCTTCTCTTTGCAATGCTGCCTCTCTCCAGTATTTCAGGAGGGTGGGCACTTGCTATGTACAAAATAAAACCATGGCCACATCCATCCTTTCTGCAGCCCATGGGATTTCCATCATTGCTCCCATTTTAGAGATGAGGAAATTGAGTCTTAAAGGAATTCAGTAAGTGATAGCTCTCTTGGGTGTGCTGAGTAGCTGAGACTCGCACCCCCTCCCAGGCCAGACTCTCCTGGCAACCCCTCCCCAGACTCAGCTCCGTGCATCATCGGCCTTCATGGGGGTTATGACCCTTTCTCGCGGCCTCCTCCCTCACAAAGCCACCATCATCGGATCAGATTCTCCACGGCATGGCTTTTCTTTTGGTTCCACTCTTCAGCACCTTGGGGACGCAGGCACAGAGGCTGCCGTCCTTTATCTGAACTCTAAGGGGTTAAGGCCTGGGTCCCGCCCCTTTTCCCGCCCGGCTGGCGGGAGTATGAATAGCCTCGCTCCCACTCCCGACTCGCAGTCGCTCAGGCTACTCCCCGCCCCGCCCGGTCATTGTCCCTGTGGGTCTCCTTTTCTTTTTCGTCTTAAGAGCTCTGAGAGCAGCTCCCTTCTCCTGGTGCCCCGTGTGGGTCTGACAAGCAGGATGGAGGGCTGCATGGGGGAGGAATCTTTTCAGATGTGGGAGCTCAACAGGCGCCTGGAGGCCTACCTGGCCCGGGTCAAGGCGCTAGAGGAGCAGAATGAGCTGCTCAGCGCGGAGCTCAGGGGGCACCGGGCACAGTCTGGGGACACCTCCTGGCGGGCCCGTGCGGACGACGAGCTGGCCGCCCTGCGGGCCCTCGTTGACCAGCGCTGGCGGGAGAAACACGCGGCCGAGGTGGCGCGCGACAACCTGGCTGAAGAGCTGGAGGGCGTGGCGGGCAGATGCCAGCAGCTGCGGCTGGCCCGGGAGCGGACGGCAGAAGAAGCAGCCCGCAACCGGCGAGCCGTCGAGGCCGAGAAGTGCGCCCAGGCCTGGCTGAGCACCCAGGCAGCGGAGCTGGAGCGCGAGCTGGAGGCTCTGCGCGCGGCGCACGAGGAGGAGCGCGCGGGCCTGAACGCACAGGCTGCCTGCGCCCCCCGCTGCCCCGCGCCGCCCCGCGGGCCCCCCGCGCCGGCCCCCGAGGTGGAGGAGCTGGCAAGGCGGCTGGGCGAGGCGTGGCGAGGGGCAGTGCGCGGCTACCAGGAGCGCGTGGCACACATGGAGATGTCGCTGGGCCAGGCCCGTGAGCGGCTGGGCCGTGCGGTGCAGGGCGCCCGTGAGGGCCGCCTGGAGCTGCAGCAGCTCCAGGCAGAGCGGGGCGGCCTCCAGGAGCGCAGGGCGGCGTTGGAACAGAGGTTGGAGGGCCGCTGGCAGGAGCGGCTGCAGGCCACTGAAAAGTTCCAGGTGAGGAAGTCGAAGACCTGGGTGAGACCAGGCTCCAGGAAGTCCCTGGGAGGTTCAGAGACCTTTTGGGAAGGGAGGGGGACAGGGGCGGCTGCCGATTCAGGAGCCACTTCACAGAAAACCCATACCTGGTGCCACAGGCCCCAGACTTGTCTAGGGTAGGGTGGGAATGGTGGGGATTCGACGTCCTCTCAAAACCACATCCCCTGGAAGGGCAGGCGGGCCCAAGTCTTTTTGCAGCAGCCCCCTCACTCTCTGGATGGCACTTTCCCTTTCTGATGACCCCCTGGGCCCCTCCCTGCACTCTGCTATCACTCAGAAGCTGCCCAGCACGTCCCCCTCAGCGCTGAGTCTGATGGTCCAGCTACTCAGAGCCTCTAATTTCCCAACAGCTCTCCTCCCCCTGACGGGACGCTGGCGGCCCTGAATGGGTGGCCACCAGCCCCTCTTCCATGTCATGGCTTCTCGCCCCGCTAGAGCACATTCCAGAGCCCTGGGACAGCTGCTCCCCCTCACACAGCACAGACGTGACCAGCAGCTGAGAAAACAGCCTCTTGCCTGGGCCAGAGGTGTCATGGCCACCTCCCCAAGCCTCCTCTCAGAGGAGGATTCCAGAACATGTGGGAAGTGGAGGGGTGGGAGCCCAGCGTGAGGCGCAGAAGACTGTGATGGGAGATGGGAGCAAGGGACTGGGGCTGCTTGGCTTCCAGTCCTGAGGGCTCCAGTCCTCTTGATTAATCGTTTTTCCTTCTGCTTCCACTTTTCCCCTATCCTCCCTGTAACTCGTCTCCTCTCCCCCCTCACCTCCCCCTCCTGTGGGAGCTGAATTCTGAACAACATGTGCTACCATTTAATCAGCATCCTCAGAGGAGGAGCAGCCCGTGGGAGAGGACCGAGAGGGGCCCCTGCACTCATCTCGGCAGACACAGAGGGGGCTCTCTGGGCAGGGGGTGGGGTGGGAGAGGCAGGGGTCTGCTCTACAGAGAAGTCAGTAGGGGGGCAGAAGACGCTGCCATGGCAGCCAAGCAGGATGTACTTAGTTAGCAGGAGGGACCCCACCCGTTCACTGACTGCCTCTGGCCTGCTCTGCAGCTGGCCGTGGAGGCCTTGGAGCAGGAGAAACAGGGCCTGCAGAGCCAGATCGCCCAGGTTCTGGAAGGTCGGCAGCAGCTGGCACACCTCAAGATGTCCCTCAGCCTGGAGGTGGCCACATACAGGTAGGGGTTGACCCTGACCCACTTAAGCACACAGATGCACACAGGTGCTGGGGCAGACTACTCAGCTGAAGGGGCCCTGAGACACGGGTGCTGGCAACTCTGTGACTCTAGGCTGGTCACTTCCATGGACCGGAACATGTCCCACCTGAGCCCACTTGCACCCCCATGGGTTCAAGACCTGAGAGATGTCCTGTGTCCAGAAAATCCCCCTAGAGGAGGTGATACTGCCTAGGAGGACGGCCTCTGGGGAGGGGCTGGGCACGTGTGGGGCATCCATATCCAGACCCTTCCCCAAGGGGCTGAAAAGCCCGGAGTCTCTGAGTGTGTGCTCAGACAGCGGGTGCTATCCCTCAGCAGCCTCAGAAAGGAGGCATTGCAGATGTGGGGTGGCCGCACTGACTTGCCACCTGGCCTGGGCCTCAGCCTTGTCTAGGGCTGAGAGCTGGGCTGAGCGACTTCCAAGGCCTCTTCCAGCCTGAATGTCATGGGGCCCGACTCCTCTCAAGCCCTAGTGCCGTTGGCCTGCCCTGGCCCTCATTGACCACGTTTCCTGTTGTGTTAGGTAAGGTTGAGACCAGAGGAGGGGGTGCTACTTCTCACTGGCTGTGCAGCCTTGAGCAAAGCCCACAGTCTCTTCTGGGAAGCTGGCTAGGGAGGCTCATGGAGCCCAAGGAAGGGGCTTTGTGGCATGTGAAGGGCGGCATACACCAAGCCCACAGTGTGGAGGCCTGGGCTGGACAAGCTATTAGGATAGTGCACCCCTCCCCCCAGAATCTGTTGGCAAAAAAAGCAGGGGCCCTGGCACAGGCCCAGGATGCGGCGGGAGGCAGGGTCTGGAGAAGGAAGGCCAGTGAGGATCTAGGGAGTATTTGAAAGACAGGGCTCCACCTCCATAGACGACAGAGCTCTGAGGGAATGATGCTGCCCTGGGAAGGACAGAGGAGTGACTACGGCAAGTACCAACCAGGTCACAGAGAGGAGCAGAGAGTAGATGTGCGGTGTAACTTGTTGGATTGATTGGTTCCCTCCACCCCCCAATCAGCTCCCAGGGGCACTGAGGCAGGACCCTGAAAACAAAGACCTCCCTGCCCCGAAGAGCTTGGGATCCAGAGGGCTTAGAGATCCCAAGATGAGGGCCTTGACCCCCACTGAAACCACTGAGCTGAGGGGTCTTACGGGCCCTGAGGAATTTAACCGCTGGCTTTTGAGGCATGAAAAGGATTTGGAGAGAGGGAGCTGAATTCGTTTGCTTTTGTCTGTCGCTAGCTCTGGGGGCCCCAAGGGAGGAGGGAGCCCATGCCTTGGGAACGCCTGAGAATTCCCACTTCCCCATAAGCCCCCCTTCTCAGACCCTCCAG
Source organism: Lemur catta (assembly GCF_020740605.2). NCBI lineage: Eukaryota > Metazoa > Chordata > Mammalia > Primates > Lemuridae > Lemur > Lemur catta. Next base: position 29,891,237 of record NC_059130.1, on the reverse strand, counting down.
ATGGCGGCGTGGACAATGGCAGCAATTAGCATGAGAATCGGTCCCCCACACTGAGGATGAGGTCATTGGCCTGGGGTAGGAGGAGACCAGCCGAAGTGATACTGTGGGTGTGGCCTAGGGCAGCATCCGACTGTGTGGGAATCTGCTTGTGTGTCTGTGAGCTCCACTGTGTGTCCCAAATATGTGTGTGACTCTGTGTGACCAAGTGTGTGATGCCTGTGGGTATGTGACCATGTGACTTCACACCGAATGTGGCTTTTGTGTGATAGTGGTCAAATGAAGAGGAAGCCTGCAGTGCCAGGGATGGTGACAATCAAGCCCGAGCTGTCCCCAGCTGGCTCACTGCCTGCAGGCCTGGGGCAGAGGGCTGACCCAGATTTTCCTCTCTCATCTCCAGGACTCTCCTGGAGGCTGAGAACTCCCGGCTGCAGACACCTGGCAGTGTTTCCAAGGCTTCCCTCAGCTTCCAGGGTAAGAAGAGGGATCAGGATCCCCTTGAAACTACCCTTCTTTGCTCTTCATACCCAGACCTACCTTTCCTGAGAGGTACCAATCTAAGCCTTAACTTCTTGGCCCCCAACATTAGTGCACATACTCTCAGCCCAGCCAGTGGGAGCCAGGGACAGAGCCTATGGGCACTGTTGCCAGAAATGGTGGCTGCTCTGTGGCTTCCCTCACTGCCAGTGACATACTGACACTGCTTCTTGCCCCTCTGCCTTTCTAGACCCCAAGCTGGAGCTGCAATTCCCTGGGACCCCAGAGGGCCGGCGTCTTGGACCTTTGCTCCCTATCCTGAGCCCAACTTCCCTCCCCTCACCCTTGCCTGCTACCCTTGAGACACCTGTGCCAGCCTTTCTGAAGAGCCAGGAATTCCTCCAGGCCCGTACCCCTACATTGGCCAGCACCCCCATTCCCCCCACACCACAGGCACCCTGTCCTGCTACAGATGCAGAGATCAGAGCCCAGAATGCTCCTCTCTCCCTGCTCCAGCCACAGGGTGGGAGGCAACAGGCTCCAGAGCCCCTGTGGGCTGAAGCCAAGGTGGCCATTCCTGCCAGTGTCCTGCCAGGACCCGAGGAGCCTGGGGGCAAGCAACAAGAGGCCAGTACAGGCCAGTCCCCAAAGGATCAGGCCTCCTTGGCTCCAGCCCTCAGCCCTGACAACTCCAGTTTAGAGGCTAAAGATGGAGAATCCAGAGGGTCTAGAGTATGCAGCATGTTCCAGGAGGAAGGTGAAGGGCAAATCTTGGGGCTGGTAGAGAAAGAAACAGCCATAGAGAGCAAAGTGGTAAACAGCTTGCAGCAGGAAATATGGCAAGAAGAAGGAGATCTGGACATGAAGGAAACCCAAGACTCTCAGGTTCCTTTGGAAAAAGAAACCCCAAAGTCACTGGCAGAGGAGATTCAAGAGCCACTGATGTCTCTGGAAAACCAGAGCCAAGAGACACTAGAGAAGGAGAATCAAGAATCTCTGAGGTCTTTAGAAGAAAACTTAGAAACACTGAAAAGTCTAGAAAAGGAAAATCAGGAGCTAATGAAGTCTTTAGAAGAAAAGGATGTGGAGGTAGTGAGACCTCTAGAAAAGGAGGCTCTAGAACTACTTAAGCCTATAGGAAAAGAGGACATACAGACACTCAAATCCCCAGAAAAGGAGAAACAAGAACTAATAACATCTCTTGAAGGTAATATAGAGACATTTTTATCTCCAGAAAAAGAAAATCAAGAATTAGTAAGTTCTCCAGAAGAGAACTTACAGTCATTGACAGCTCTAGAAAAGGAGAATCAAGAGCGACTGAGATCTCAAGAAGCAGAGGACCAGGAGACATTGAGACCTCTGATGAAAGAGAATCAAGAATCCCTGAGGTCTCTTGAAGATGAGAACCAAGAGACCTTCAGACCTCTAGAAAAAGAGAACAAGGAGCCACTGAGTTCTCTAGGAGAAGAGGACCAGAAGATAGTGAGACCTCTAGAAAAAGAAAATCAGGAGTCACTGAGGTCTCTAGAAGGAGAGGACCAAGAGACATTGAGACCTCTTGAAAAAGAAACTCAACAGTCACTGAAATCTCTAGGGGAAGAAGACCAGATGACATTAAGACCTCCAGAAAAAGTGGATCCAGAGCCTCTGGAGTCTCTTGGAAAAGACCAGGAGATAACTAGACCTCTTGAAAAAGAGAATCAAGAGTTCTTAAAGTCACTAAAAGAAGAGAATGTAGAGGCAGTGAGATCTTTAGAAACAGAGAACCTAGAATCACAGAAGTCTGCAGAAGAGAACCTGGAAACATTGAAATCTCTAGAAACTCAAGAGCCACTGTGGTCTCTAGAAGAAATGAACCAGGAGACAATGAAACCTGTAGAAAATGATACTCAAGAACCACTGGGGCCTGTGGAAGAGAACCAAGAGACAATGAGACTCCTAGAAAAGGAGAATCAAGAACTTCTGAGATCTCTTGGAGCATGGGACCTAGAGAATTTGAGATCTCCAGAAGAGGTAGACAAGGAAAGTCAAAGGAATCTGGAAGAGGAAGAGAACCTGGGGAAGGGAGAGAATCAAGAGTCACTGAGGTCTCTGGAAGAGGAGGGACAGGAGCTGCCACAGTCTGCAAATCAGCAGAGGTGGGAAGATATGGTCTCGAGAGACCAAGAACTGGGTCAGGAAAGTCACCCTGGGAGGGCCGGAGTGGAAAATGAGGATGAGGCAGAGCTAGACCTGAGGGCGCAGGATGGCTTCACTGGGAAGGAGGAGGCAGCAGAGCAGAGAGAGCTACAGCTGAATGCCACAGGGGAAGCCTGGAGCCCAGGCGAGGAGCACCCAGGGAGCCCTGAGCCCAAAGAGCAGAGGGGCCCAGCTGCAGGAGCCAGTGGGAAGGGAGGTGTTGAGGGCCTGCAGGACCCTGAAGGGCAACCAGAGCAAGGGGGGGGCCCAGGCCTCCAAGCATCCCAGGGAATACCAGAGGTGACAGAACCCCTGTTGGAAGATGAGGATGCGGTCCCAGGAGGTGAGCAAGCCTCCCCAGAGGTTACCTTGGGGTCAGAGCCAGCCATGGGTAAGTCTGCTGTGGGAGCTGAGCAGGGACTGGAGCAGGAAGTGCTAGGGCTGGAGGACCCAGGCCACCTGGCCGGGAAGGAGGTGATGGAGTCACCCCCGGGAGAGGAAAGTTTGGAGGTAAAGAGGGTTCAGGGCTTGGAAGGGCCTGGAAAGCATGTAGAGGAGGCAGATGCTCCGGCAGCAGAGGCAGAGCTCTCCCAACTGCCCAGGAAGAGCAGAGACCCCCCGGAACCTCCCCAGGGCTGGGAAGAGTCACAGCTTGAGGCCCCCTGGGGAGCAGAGGAGGTGTTCCCTGCTGAGATCTCAGGCCACGATGGAAGTGATGCCCCTCAGCCTAGGCCCTTGGGGTCAGAGGAAGCAAAGGAGGACATACAACCAGTGCTGGGTCCCGCTAGCCCTAGGGCCACTGAACCCTGCTCACCCACCCCAATCCTGGAAGATGCTCCTAGGCCACAGCCCCAGGCTGAGAGGAGCCAGGAGGCTAGCTGGGGGCTGGAGGGCAGGGCTGAGGTCCTGGGAGAAGTGGAGGGTGAGCAGGAGGAGTTAGGCTCTGGGGAGATCTCTGAGGGGCTCCAGGAGGAGGAGGAGGAGAGCAAAGAAGAGAGCGAGGCTGATGAGCTTGGGGAAACCCTTCCCGACTCCACTCCCCTGGGCCTCTACCTGAGGTCCCCAACTTCCTCCCAGTGGGACCCGGCTGGTGAGCAGAGGCCCTCCCCTCAAGGGGAGACCAGAGAGGAAGGCTGGGATCCTGTTGTCCTGGCTTCTGGGGGCCTTGGGGCCCAACCCTCAGAAGAGGAAGGAGAGGAAGATGGGGAGGAGGAGTGTGGCCATGATTCTGACCTGTCGGAGGAATTCGAGGACCTGGGGGCTGAGGCTTCTCTTCTTCCTGGTGTCCCCAGGGAGGTGGCAGAACCTCTGGGCCAGGTGCCCCAGCTGGTACTGGAGCCTGCAGCCTGGGATCGGGATGGGGAGTCTGATGGGTTTGCGGATGAGGAAGAGAGTGGGGAGGAGGCAGAGGAAGAAGAGGAAGAGGAGGGGAGGGAGCCAGGGGCTGGGCGGTGGGGGCCAGGGTCCTCTGTTGGCAGCTTCCAGGCCCTAAGTAGCTCTCAGAGAGGGGACCTCCAGGAGTCTGAGACCCTGGGTGTCAGTGCCCCCTGGGATGATGGCTTGAGGGCTGTGGTGGCCGGTGCCTCTGTGGCTACCCTGGGGACTGAGACCCAGGACAGCGCTGAGCCTTCTGGCTCAGAGGAAGAGTCTGACCCTGTTCCCTTGGAGACGGAGGACCAAGACCCTGGCCTTCTGGAGACCCCCAGTGGGGTAGAGGACATGGGCCCAGGGACAGGGGACATCTGTGGTGTCGATGGCCAGGGCCCCAACTTGGAGGAGTCAGAACACATGAATGGGGGGGTGGTGAACGGGCTGGAGCAGTCTGAGGGAGTAGAGCAGGGGAAACTGGGGGCTCCTGAGAGGGACCGAGGGAGCCCCGTACAGGAGGAGGAGGGGGGTGTCCTGAAGACCCCTTGGGCAGGGGCTCCTCTTCAGCTGGGCCCAGGCCAGTTCCTGAAGTTCACTCAGAGGGAAGGAGATCAAGATTCCTGGTCCTCAGGGGAAGACTAGAGAAGAGGGCCACCTCCCGCAGCCCCTCCCTGCTCAGGGCAGCACCCTTAACTTATGATCTCTTGACCCATGGTTTCTTCCGAGAGGCTTGACCGGCTAAGGTGACATGGGGTGTGGCAAAGGAGCCAGTTCCCAGATTGGAGGCCCTAGGAATAAAAACCTCACCTGCACCATCTCATAGGCTTAAGTCAGCTGAGTTGCTATAGCATTGGGCCCCTTTCTTCTGCATAAGCTGGGAGAGGCCTGCGGCCCTGTGGCTCCCCCTCCGAAGGGAGGGGGCTGTGGTGGTCCTTGTGCCCTGGCTCACCAGCCCTGCTCCGTCTCACCCTAGTAGCACCACCCTCACGGGATGTCTGGCCCGGGGCTAATGCAGGTGAGGGTGCTCCTACGTCCTGACCCCCCCATCCCTGCCATGCTGTGGCCTTGCCTGGCTCACCCCTGCCTGAATAAAGTAATGCCTCTGCCTACAAAGTCTGGACTCTTCCTTCCGCCATTCGGGAGCAGACAGTGGGGAGACAGTAAGGGATGAAGGAGAGGCTAGTGCTGGGGAGGGGCTACCTCCTGAGGAGAGGAGGGCCCGGAGGAGACCTCCTGGGGAATACAGGCAGACAGACTCAGGCCTGGGGAGGGCCGGGGGTTGCTGCACTGAGGGAGGCCAGTCCAGGGTGACCTCAGCATCTGCAGAAGCCGGCCCGTCATCATCTCTGCCCACAGCATTGATTACAGGGATTAGGCCTTGGGCCGCCCCCACCCTTGCATGTCCTTGCCACTAGCCCCTCAGTGCCGCCAGCATAATAAGCCCCCTTGTCCCCAAACCTAAACAGTTGTCTGGCCTGTGATGTCTACTCGCACTGGCTGGGTCACAGCGAGGTGAGGGAAGAGGGAGGTTGGCTCTCCCTCAGTCTGGCAGTGTGTCCTCAGGTCAGCAGTTATCCTCTCTGAGCTTCAGACTTAGCCACGTGATCAGGGAGGCTGGGCCAGGTGACTTGGGGGCCTCCCAGGGCAGGGAGGCTGGGGGAAGCTGGAGGACAACAGCTCAGATCTTTGGTAGGACTTCCCTCACAGGCCGCAGCGGGAGACAGGGAAGAAAGGAAAGTGGAAGGAAGAGGGGGTAGGCGAAGCCGTGGGGTGAAAGCTATGGGTGTGTTGTTGACCGCTGTGCTGCCAGGAGGGTAGCCTGAGGGCCTATCAGCCACCACCCAGGAGTTCTCTGGGTGCCTGTGTAAGGCAGGGAGGGGACCAGAGGATCCTGGATTAGGCCGGGCCTGAAGGCCTTGAAATCAGGATACCCAGATAGAAACCACTCCTCCTCTCAGCTCTGCAGGGAAGGAAGATCTAGCCACATCTCTGAATATCCCAAGTGGTGGTGGGATAGGGGGTGCTAAACAAATGTTCCGTATTTGGAGACAATCCCAAGTCCAGGAGCAGGCTCTTCCTCTCCTTGAGCTCAAGGCTGAGGGTTGGGGAAAGATGAGAGGATGAACTCCCAGCCCCTCTGGCCCCTACTCCTGTCCTCTGACCAAGGAGGGGTGGACAGGGGGCCTCCCGGACAGACTCTCACTGCTTGTCTGCCCATGCCTCTTTCAAAGCTTCCCTGTCTATAGTCTCCACCTTGGGCACCCAGACCCCATTTCTCACATACACACACACACACACACACACACACACACACACACACACACACACACACAAATACATGTGCGCACGCACACACTCCACCCTCCACTTCGGGGTCCAGGATCCTGTCTCTTCCCACCCCGCCCTCCTGGCAACCCAAGCCTCCGCTGTCCTCTCTGTACCCACTGTTAACAAGGCCCCATCTGATCCTGCCGGGCTGCCAGGCCTGGGGCTAGCACATTGGCATTCAGGCAGGAAGGCCCACTCCCTGCCCCTCTAACAGGACAGAAGTGCCCTGTGCTTGGTCTCCTCAGGCCCTTGGGCACCCCCACTTGGGTGAGGGCCGAGAACAGAGGCCAAGCCAAGCAGTCCCTCCCTGTGCCTGGTGCCCATCCTGCTCCCCACCCAGGGCCTCTGGTCCCCTATAGAGTTACCCAAACAGGCCATTGCTGCCAATAATCCGTAACGGGGGAGGGAAATAAGTTAGAAATGAGGACTTTCCTAAAGGGAGTGTGTAGTGGGAGCCACGTTCTCTTTGGAAGTGATCGTCTATCAATGCAGCAAGACAAATGAGGGTTGGACAGTAAGAGGGACATTCCTGGTGGTGGTAACAGGAGTGATCATCACTTTTCTTTTTTGTCTTTTTAAATTTTATTTAAAAAAATTTGTTTTTAGAGACAAGGTCTGACTTTGTTGCCCAGGCTGGAGTGCAGTGGCATCACCATAGCTCACTGTTACCTCAAACTCCTGGGCTCAAGTGACCCTCCCGCCTCAGCCTCCTGGAACTACAGACTCACACCACCATGCTCAGCTATTTATTTATTTAGTTAGTTTTGCTTATTTAGGAGTGGGGTGGGGTGAGAAGTCATGGATAAATTAAAAGCTGGCAAGTATCTACCATAGCAGAGACACTTTTTAGGGGACACAAGAAACACCAGTAAGTCACCATTTTGGTCTCATTAGGGAAGTCCATATGTTGAGAAGTAAAGACCATTTTGCTATAATTCGTGCTGCAAAATGCAGTAGTCACGCGGTATTTCCAAAAGGATTCCAAAACTATAGTGCAAAAGAAATCTAAGAATATAAATAATCACAAAAACCATCAACATTTTCCAAGGAAACGTGTTCAAAACAGTGGCTTTTACAAAAGACATAAGTTTGTTTTAAATGAAAAAAAAAATTCTCGTATGAAATACCAAAGACTCATTCCACAGGTAACTTATACTGCATTAATGATTCAATTAACAGTGTGTAAACAAGAGCCATAGTTTTTTTAAATTAAGTATGAAAGATCAGTATAAATACTGATGGGGAGAGTCTTTTTTACCCCAAACTCCAATATTCCAGCTCTGTGTCCTGTCCTGTTATAATTTGTAAAAATCTTAACGACGTAGCGATTGAAGTTTTCCTAACTTCAGCGATGTGTTAGAGGACGATGTATCTTGGTTTGAAGAATTTGTTGAATCTGAAGGCTGGAACAGTACTCGACCACGATGATTAAATACATAAAAGGATGGGTGATTCCTTAATGTATCAAATGTCTTATTTTTTAGTTCTGAAGTGGCATCCATGTCTTTAAACTCCCCTGTAATATGAACTATACCATAACAGGTAACTGCGAAGGCCAGAAGGGTCTGAAGAACTGTATCTATTGGCAGGGATTCATCTTCCTTTTCCATTAATCGCATATAAGAATGATGCTGAGCGGCAGAAAAGGCGGCATGGGCTAGGGCAAAGAGGCCAATGCCCACCAGCCCCTTCCATAGCGACAGTGCCATGATTCCGAAGGTGCTGTAGCCAGACAAAAGAAGTGAAGGGTGGTAGAGCTCTTCCTTCTTCCACCTGCAGGTGTCCGTCTAATTTTTTAATATTTTGTAGAAATGGAGGTCTTGGTATGTTGCTCAGGCTGGTCTCGAACTCTTGGGCTGAAGTGATCCTCCTGCCTTGGTGATCATCATTTTTCAACAGCTATTTACTGAGCATCTACTATGTTCCATGCACTCTGAAGGCTCTAGGAATGCAGAGATAAATAACAACATGGTTCCATGCTTATGAAGCTTTACCTACTCATTGAACAAGGGCTCCTGAGTGGAAATCACATTTTAAAACAGAGAAGGCCTAAGTTATAGGGGCATAGAACAGGGGACCTCATCTGGCTTGGGCTAGGGGAGTATGGGAGGGGGTGATCAGAGAAAGGGCCCTGAGAATCTGAAGGATGAGCAGAAGCAGCCAGTGGGGGAAGGAAAAAGGAAGGGGAGGAGGAGGAAAAGGGTTCTAGTCAGAGGGAACAGCATGTGCAAAACCCTGAGGCAAGCAGAGAGAGCCCAGGCAGTTGAGGCAAGGAAGGGAAGGTGGAAAAGGAGGGAGGAGAAAGTTCAAAATGAGGTTGAAGGGACTCTGGAGTTGGGGCACAGGCCTTGCAAGATAGCGAGGAAGTATGGACTTCTTCCTAAGAGAAATGGAGCCTCCCAGGGGTTTTAAGCAGAGGTGATATGACCCGGTTTGCATTGTAAGAGTCAAACTGGAAGGGGAGGGCTGCCTTGTGAGAATGGGTCAGAGCCGGCAGGAGTGCCCCAGGGAGGGCTGTGGCAAAGTGGGGGTGGAGGAGATGTGTAAGGGAAGCAGAATCATAGGACCTGGTTATCCGCTGTAGGGGATGGAGGGGGATATGCCAGCAGAGGTCTCCAGGCTTTTGGCCTGAGCAGCTGGGAGGTAGAGGTTCCATTTGCTGAGCTGAAGACTCCAGCAGGAAGTTGTAACCTCCAAGAGGTGGTGCCCTGGGAGTGGGTGGACATGCGGATCTGGAGCTCAGGAGAGAGGACAGGTTGGAGACAAGAATTAGGAGGTCGCTGGCCTAGGGATTCCCCCTGAGAGAGAGCACGTATTAATAGAATGAAGAGAGCCCAGGACAGAGCTCCCATGGAGCTCCCAGCAGAGAAGAGCCCCTGGAAAGGAGCTGGAGAAGGCCAAAGAGGAAGAAAGCCAGGGCATACAGCAGTTCTGTCACTGTAGAAAGTTCTGGGAAAGCAAGGCCTTTGTCCTGTTCACCTGCAGCCTAGCACAGTGCCTGTGCCCAATGGGTGCTCAGTAAACATGTACTGAACAAATGAACAAATGAATGAATGAATGACAGACAACAGAACACACTTCTGACAGTGGAGTCCCTGGGGGAGGGAATGGGGAGGGAGCAAGAAGGACAGCACCCCCTACACGCACACGCACAGGCACACATAGCACAAGGACAAGTGGGAGGTTATTCTGGGGCCTCCTCTGGGTAAATATAGCCTCTGAATGGGGTGAGGCGGGGTGGGGGGCCGGAGGTGGCTTCCTCGGTTTGTTTGGGGCACTTCCTTATAAGGCTGTACAGGCTGAGGCGCCTCAGAGGGTGAGGTCAGGGGCTGAGTGCTCCATTCAGCCCAGCCTGTTGCTGTTCCCTTTGCTGCTGCTGCCACCAGCCGCCAGAGTCTCAGAGGAAATCAAAGGCCTAGGCTTTGAGCTCCAGCCAAGGGAGCTCAGAGTGCGGCCTTGGAAAGGAAAGGGATCCTTCAGCCATCGCCGTCGTGACTGTGTGGGAGCCCAGCCCTGGGGGGGCGAGAGGGTCCTCTCAGAAGGTGATGCTGAACAACTCACTCCCCCACGGGGCCTTGGTGGGACTGGGTCATTCCTAGAGGCGCCATACAGCTATGACATCCTGTAGTCTAACCTTTATCCCTCCCACTGCAGGGTCTGCCCCTCTTTCTCTGGCTTCTGGAGATCAAAGAATCAGAGTTCATTTATTGTCTCCAAAGAAAGGCCTTAGTCCCCTCAGCTCCCCTCAGCCCCCCTTCTCAGCCCCTCCTTGGGGAACCAGCTGCTGCCACTTGACCCTGTGGTATCACAGCTGCTGTCAGCAATGCCATCCTCGTCAGGCAGGGAAGGAGGAATGTGATTTAATTTCAGCTGGAATGTACCCTCTGGGCTGCCCATAGAAGGAGGAGGGAATGGAAACCAAGCCCACCTAAGCCTAGGAAACCCAAGAGGACTCTAGGTTGGGAACGGGCCCCTGGTCCTTACTGGACACCCCCAACCCCCTGACAGGGAAGGGCTAAGTTCCAGGCTGTCCAGGTCCTGCAGCAGGATGGGTGGAAGTTACACTTGAGGGTCTTCGGGGAGGCAGGAAAAGAGAAAGCTGGTCTTGCATGCAGCGTAAGTGGATGTTGAAAGGACCTGGGCACCCCCTTCTTGGGTCCACAGGACACTTAGAAATATGAGAATCTCAAGGGCCAGAACCAGGGGAGGCGCTTCTTGGCTCAGGGGCAGCAGAGGGACAGGATGGCCTCAGGTAAAGCCCTGCAGAGGAAATCATGGCCCTCTCTATTTCCTCTCTCTTGGCTCTGAGATTCCCCACCCCCTTCCTGCTTCCTTCCAACCCAGGGCCCCCTTTCCCCTCTCCCTCCTCTTTGGAACACAGCATCCCCACACCCAGATCAGGCTTGTCTCTTCTCTGACATTCAAGAAGAATGGGCCTGCCTCTTGCTCTCCAACCCCTTGTCCAAGCCCCGCTATTCCAGGGGCTCCAATGGGGATGTCCTGTAATCCAACTCCCACTCTTGATGCTTTTGCCCAAAGGGATGGACCCCAGGTCCCAGAGTCCCAGGTCCTGGAGCCTTCTTCCTTCCCATCAGCCTTCTCCTCTTCCAGCCATAGACTCCCCTCCCCACAGTCCCATTCATTCTCCCCACCCCCATGACTCAGCTGTGGCTCCAGAAATAAACCGAGGCAGGTGCCAGGAGGCCTCTGTCGAGGAACCCCCTCCCAGCAGCTGTGGGCTCAGCTGCTTATAAGCCAGGGCCCCAGAGCCCCAGAAAGGGGGGCTGGAGACTTGGGGGTGGGGAGATGCCCAGCTGGCTCTGACCCCCTCCTGGGTCCTCTGAACTCCATCCTCTCCACTAAGGAGAGACACTTGCCACTCAGGGACCCAACTCTCCTTTCCTGTCTCCCGCTTTTCACCTCTCCTCTGACTTCCACCTACTTTCCTCCACCCTCCCTGGCCCCTTCCCAATTCCTAAATCCCTTAGTCCCTCCAGAATTCCTTCCTTTTCTATTCACCTCATTTGCCAGGAAATAATGTCAGAGAGAACTTCAGCTAGCTCACTTTGATGGGGAAACTGAGGCACAAAGAGATGTCCCTTGCCAATGATACTAGGAGTCCCTAGAAGCCACTCGGGATCTACAGAACATGGGCCGGGGGCTGTGGGCTGTCCCCCTTAAATACTCCAATCCAAAGTGGTCAACAACCTTCTCTCTGTTGACAAGCCATCTAAATACTAAGGAAGAACCACCGGGGAATAAACACAGAAGCCACAAGGTCCACCCACACAGACAATTAACTGGAGTCTAGAGTCCCTCGGTGGGGGGAATTTTCTCACATCCCTCTTCCTTCTCCCCTGTTTTCTTTTCTCTCCCCTCCTTCCCAAGCCCTTCCTCATGCTCTGCCCCTGCATCTTTCAGTTCTCCCTTCCCAGGGAGAAGTAGGCTGCATTGCAGCAGGCAGAGTGCAAGTGAGATCTCAGGAAAGACCTCCAGTCTGGGGAATGGAGGAACTCTTCCACAGCTGGGAAAGACAGCACGTGGGCCCTCAATCCAGCCAGAGATCTGCCTGCAGCCCCTGGGGAAAGTCCTCCCACCCACCCACGGGGGTCTGACAGCCTGAGCATTTTTGGAAGTCTTTCGGAGCTGCTGTGTCACAGCAGGCAGCCAGGACAATGGGGCCCTTTCTCTCCATATGTGAGAGACAGGCCCACAGACAGAGCCTCCAGGCTGACAAAGGCCCCAGTGAGGTCAAGGCAGTGCTGTGGGAGTTGAGGGTGTGGGGGAGGAGTGGGGAGGTAGGTGTGGGTCAGAGCAGCCCAGGAGGAAACTGGGGACCCTGGCACATGAGGGATCTCTGGAAGGCCCTGTCACCAGGCTCCCAGGCCCCTCAGCAAGGCTCAAGCCCCTAACTGTCACCCAGGCTGAGTCTATCTCCATACATACTCTGACCCCCTTCATCCTCAGGGAACAGGAAACCCTGCATGGGGACCCCACTTTAGACATGTGGGAAAGAGGCTGAGAGCTTAACCATGCATCCAGGGGCTTGGCAGGGGAGTTATATTGTCAGACCTGTGCTGTGCCCTGGCGGTAAAGGCAGACACAGGTGTGGCCCCTGATCTACCTCCCAAAGACACTATGTGAAGGCCCAATTTCTCTCGCCCAGGGCCAAGAGGGGCCACAGACACACACACACACACACGCATACATGGCCAGGGCTTAGATTCTGTGCAGGGTGCTTAGTCATCCCTGGACCAGCTCCCTCTTCCCCAGGAAGCCCAACAAAGCCAGGAGAATGCTTCCGTTTCCGGCCCTGCCAAAGCAACCCAGCAGGTGTCAGGGAGGGGTTAGGAGTCTACTTCCAGCCCTCTGTCTACCTCTGGAGCTCTCCTCATCCACAGATCAGAGAAGATGAAGGACCCCTGCCCCTGCATACTGCTGTGAGGGACAGTCAGTGAGAAAGCCTTGATGGGAAACCAAAGTCCATCACTAGCTCACCACTGTGGTCTCTCTGAGAAATCCAACATGCTATCTAAACTCCACCTCTGTGAGGATGTGTTTCTCAGGGAACCTCCCTGAAGAACGCAAGGACAGACACTGCCCACCCCCAGCCTTCTCCTCTTCATGCTGTACCTTCAGAGGCCCACCTTGGTCTTCAACCACTCACAATTCCAGCTGAATGCCCTGAAATCCCTAAAAATGCATTGACTGGGCAATCCAGGTTAATATGGGGTAAAGTGAGGGTCTACTCTGGCCCCAGAATCATCCTCTTCTCTGTAGCTCCTTAAGAAGCAGCCCCCACTCCCTAGCCATGCTGGGCTGGGCAGAAGGCAGGGCAGGTGAGCCCTGGGGTGAGGAAGGAATGCGGTGGTAGGTGGGTCAGCACTGATATACCAGAGACCAGCTGGTTGTGGGTTTAGATATAGGGTGGGGAAGGCCCAGGAGCCGGGCAGGGATGACCACCACCTTCCCCCAACACAAACCTGTCTTAAACCTGTCTCTGTCTCTCTTGCTTTGCTATCTATCTCTGAGTGTCTCCGCATCTCTCTTAGCCTTTTGTCCCCTGGATCTGTCTCCCTGCCTCACGGTTTTACTGACTTCAGAAGAGGACTTGCCCATGTGGGTGAATGTGGTGTAACTGAGTGTGCACAAGCAGGAGTGTGTACACACGACAGTGTGCAGGTGTGTGTGCATATGTGTGACTGCGTGTGGCTAACCACGCGGATCTGCAGCAATAAGATTCAACCCCATCTTGAGGACAGAGAGCATCCTGTCACACAGTTTACCAAGAGGCACAATTCTGAGCACTGTGATGAGGCCCACAGAAAACCCCCCTCTTCACACACACATACACACACACACACGCGGTCATTCTCTCCCCAGTTCTCCAGAGTGACCTCACCATCTCAACCTCCGCTGACTCACCGGCCCCAGGGTCAGCTCAGCCCCGCCGGAAGTCTCACTGTCCCGTCCGCAGCCAACTGCCCCCCTCCCCCCGCCCGGAACGCCTCAGAAAGGAAGAAAGACTGCAGCGCCCCCTGGCGGGTTCCTGGCCCTCCACACGCTCCCAACGCCCGTCTGCACTCGCGCACGCGCACACGGCGCTCGCAGAGCCCACGTGTCTGCAACCGCAGCGCCCTCTGCTGGCCTGCGGGAGCCACGCGTCGTTCCCCAAAGCCCAGCCCACAGAAGGCTGGGGACCTCCCCTCTGCCCTTACCTCGTTCCCCTATTTCCTGCATCTCTGCCGCCTCTGGAGGTCAGCCTTCCTGCAGCCTAAGCCCCAGAGCCGCTGAAGTGACAGCCGAGCTTTCCCTTCACCCTCACTCTCACGCCCCCTGAGAGAAAACCCTGCGGAAGTTCGAACTGGGAGACCAAGGCACCCACCTCTGAGACCTCAGCCCTTCTCCTTCCCGAGATTGAACTCGTCTAAATTTGTTTGACTCTTGGGCACTCCGTCCACTCCATCTCTTTCCAAACATCCCACACCACTCCAGCTGCCCCCCAACCCCTGTGGGTCCCTCCATTCCCTAAGTACGGTACTGGGCAGCTATTCTGTGCCAGGTATGTTCTAGCCACTGACATCTTGGGGACTTCTTTGACTTTCAGAAGCTAATAAACACAGAAGCTCTATCTATCCTATGAGGCCCTGCCCAACCACACACCTCTCTCTCTTTCTCTCTCTCTCTCTTCCTCTCTCTCTCTCTCTCTCTCTCTCACACACACACACACACACACACACAGTCACACAGGAGCATACTACTTGCTTGGGCTCAAACACAGCTTTATTTCCTGCTGGTTTTACAGGTACTCCATCCTGCAAACCCATTCCCCTGGCAAACCAAGAATGAGTGGGCACAGTGTGCCCCCTAGAGGAATGGAGGGGACAGGATGGCTGGCAGGGAGAGGGCAGTTAAAGGCACTTAGGGACTTACCCGTTGCCCTGAGGGAAAAACCTGATGCCCAGGGTAGGGGGAGAGGGCCTGGGCTGGGCTGAGCTGGGCTGGAGCCTCCCAGGTATTTCCCAGAAGCCTCTCAGGCACTGTCACCTGGACTCCAGCTCCACCCCTCTCAGGTTGTCACTTCCTGTGGTAGCAAGAGCACAGGGTGTGAGGGAGGGTTGGGGTGAGAGGGCAGTGCTGGGGCCAGCAGTGTTCAAGGCCATGCCCCCTAGGGACCTGGAGCAGGGCTGGAAGGAGGGGTCAACAGCGCCTTCCAGTGCCCCAGTAGCCTTCCCTGACGTCCTTCTGGGGCCTTCACTGGGTGCAGAGCTCGGGCCTGGGGAAGACACACACACTCACCCTCCACCCTGGGCTCCTCCTCTTTCCCTCTCTCTTCTCAGAGCCTTCCCTCTGGTGTTCTTGCTCCTTGACTCAGACCTCATCAAAACACTTACTCTGGCTCAGCACTTAAAAGCCCAGAGTCTGGCCGCATGTTCTCAGACATCAGCACCGAAGGGAGCCCCAGAGTATCCAGCCCACCTCCTTCTCTTTGCCCCAGAGAGGGGCAGTGGTGAATCCAAGGTAACATGGCCAGTGACAGGTAGAGCTGGGACTGGAGCCCAGGGCTGCTGTTGGCTAGTGCCCCCCCCCCACCTGCCTCCTCCTGGCACTCACAGGCCTTCGGGGCACACAGGAGATCTGGGGAGGCTCCCAGTGACCATTCTCCTGGCAGCGGATCAGTGGCAGGTTTCGCTGGGCCAGTCCCTCCCGGCATCGGTAGCGAAGCACTGTGTCCACCTCATAGCGTAGACGTGGACGGCCAAACACTTGAGCCAAGGGCAGCTCCGGTGGGGGCCCACAGGACACTGCAAGGGGGACACAGTTAGGAACTAGGACCCTGGATCTGTGGGTGACAGTTCCCAGAATCTTGATGGGGAGGATCTGAGCCACAACATGACAAAAGAAATCAAGATTCCAAATGGACCCATGTAATTTGTTAGCCCTCACATGGTCTGCAACACATTTTGACTCCTCTGTGTAGCTTTTTGTTCTATAAATATCAGTCTCCCCGTCTCCTACCCCAGCCCCTCCACTCCCTTGCTTGAACCCTCCCTTGCCTGCCCTCACCCAGCCCCATCTTGCAGGTGTAGGACAGGTGGTAGTTGCAGGGCACATCACTCCATTGTCCCTGATCATGCCACACCATGACCACGCAGTTCTCTCCAGACAGGAAGTAGCTGTCAGGCTGCCCAGGGTTCCAGTTCTCATAGAGCTGGGGGGTCGGAGGAGACGGTGAGGCGCTCCAACACCAGTAGCATTGGGGGAATGGACCAGAGCCTCTGGGGAGGAGGGGTGGGAGGGCCCCCAGGAGAGGGAAGGCTAGGGGTCTGGGGAGTAGCCCCCCGCCAAGGAGAAACAAGGCAGGGGCTTTGGGGGAGGGAGAATGGGAGCCTGAAGAGGAGATGGACACAAGGAAGGGAAGAGAGCCCAGGGAGAAGCGAGGAGGGGCACGGGAAAGGGAAGGAGGCCAGGAAAAGAAGAGGAAGGGACCACTGGGGAGAGCAGAAGTGCGTCCAGGAAGCGAACTAGACTGCATTGGAACCGACGGGGCTCTCACCAGGGGGACGCCATCCGACCACAGGAAGTCACCTTCGATGGTCCGGTCATTGAGCCCGATCCACTGGTACTCCCGGTATCGATCTGGGGAAGAACCGCCCCGGCAAGAAAGTGTGCAGTGAGCTCCGCTGCCAGCAGGTGGCGGTCATTCCCCGTTACAGGGCGGTCTGTGGTGACCGCCGGGGATATCCTTGCTCGCAATCCCGAATCCGCGCCTCCCGGTTTCCTTATCCCTCCCTCCAACCTCTGCACACCGACCAGATGGAAGGCAGGGACGCAGGGATGGGAGAAGAAGAAAAATATCAACCTGGGCTAGAAAAGGGAAACTCGGGAAAAAGTAAAAACTTTCAACAAGTTAGAGTGGGGGAAGGCAGATGAAGGTGGGAGAGCCAGAGAGGTGGAGCGACTGGAGGGGAGCCCCTGTGCGAGCCTGGCTGACACCGGTGTAGTTGCTCGCACGAACCCCAACCCTCCCTTCTGAAGCCCCGCTGCCTAAATGTAGAGTGGTGGGAAGGAGGGAGAGAGGAGAGGGTGAATGAATGAATGAACGAAACCTAGTAATGGCTGCGTGAATTAATGAATAAGGTCGTTAATTAGTAAGAGAGTGAGTGAGCGAGTGAGAGAGAGCAGATGACCGGGGCTCCTCCTGCCCCGTCCCCAGCCCACTGTTGATGAAGTCCTGCTCCTCCGGCGTGCTGATGCTGGCCAGATGCGCGCCGTACATCCGGCACTGGGTCTCTGCCTCCTCCCAGCTCCTTCGTGTAGAAAAGTGCTTGTAGCAGGCGCCCTGGAAGGTGTCCCAGCCAGGGCTACAGAAGCGGAGGCCTGGGGCACAGAAGGGTGGACATATTAGGACCCTAGAACCCAGAGGGGCCAGATCTCTTGGAAGGGACTGGCTCCTTCCACCGCAGCAGACCGAGAGGGGCGGGACTAAGGGGCAGGAGGGCGGTGCCAAAGAGCTAGTAGGGAATGAGGAGCTAGCATGAGCCTGGAGGGGCTCTTGGGCAGGGGCATTGGTGTCTTCTCTGAGCGATAAGGACCAGGATGAGGGATGGAGTTCCATCCTGGGTCTCTGCAACCCTCCATCCTAAGGAAGAGTTGTACCCTGCTCTCTTTCCAGGGGAATGGAAACTGACATGTATTGCCTGCCCACCAAACACCAGGAGTATGCTCAGCACTCCTCTCACACACCCGCTAAGAGAGGCATTTTGATTCCACTTAACAGATGAGGAAAATGGGGGTAGGGTTCTGAAAAGTTATGTAACTTGGCTAAAATGGGGATTCATTAATGACAAAGCCAAAACCGGTGTCCCCCTTCCCCGACCCCCAGAAGTGGCACATTGTGGCAGGATCCAGGCTTTAGATCTTCCCCCCCACCAAGCCCCTCAACACACTCACCAACATCGCACAGGTCCCCCCCATAGCCAGGCAAACATAGGCAGCGGACCCCCTGCTCCTCCTCCAAGCATGTCCCACCATTGTGGCAGGGGCTGGGGACACAGTCACCTGAGGGGGGGAAAGAAGTGAGGTGGTGGAGCAGGGGAGCACTACTCTGAAGACTGAGCCCTCCAGGGAAGGGTCCAGAAGGTCCCCCAGCCCTGACCTCCCTGTCCTGGGAGCTATCACACCACCCTAAAAGGTCACCCTGGAACCTGCCTCCGGGCACAGCTCAGTGCTGAGTTCTGGGTTTCTTTCCTCTCCCTGCCCCCAACTTCAGCATTGGTTCAGCCCTGTGCAGGCCACTGTCATGCCCATCGGGGTGGGCCCAGTCCAAAAGGAGCTGGAGAAAGTGGCCAGGAAGGCCCTCAGGGCCCAACCCCACTACAGGGAAAGATACTGGGCTGTCAGTTATAGATCTGGACTCTTCTCTGGCTCATGGCTCTTCTATGTGAAATTGGGCAGGTCACTTTTCCTCTCTAGGTTTGGAGTTTTTCCCACACCCACTGTCTTTGTGCCAGGTCCCAGCACAGTCCTGTATAGTCTAGGAGGGCTGGGTGGAACTAGAAGAGGGGAAGAGGAGAATTACCACAGCAATGGTAGGGTGTGGCCTTCCTGGACTGCTCCAGGGACCTAATGTTGGCATGGTCCACATGAGTGCTAACCGTTCTTCCTGCTGTCCACTGGGCAGAGTTAGCCAGCCCCAGAAGTGGTTAGCAGAGATCCAACCCACTTTCCTCACTCTATGTTCTACCTCTGTTCCCCCAGCTCAGGAATGAAGTTGCAGCAACCCTCATTATCCTGCAGTGCTGGCTGGCCTTACACATTCAGCTTTCTCTCAACATCACTCAACCTGTTTGCCTCCTCTTCTTATCTCCCCAGACTCTTCCACCTTGCAAGCTCCCCCTCCATCTCCACTATGGGCCTTCTGCAGGTTCTGCAGCCTAGAATCCATCTCACTCCTTCCTTCTGGCTCCCTCTCCTCCAGGCAGTCCACTTAGACTAACACACCACCCTGAAGGCCTGCAATCTGCTTTTGGGATCCATCTGGCTAGGCCATCTGCCTTCTCTTTTGGACTTCTTCCTCTCTGGATCCTGGGGTGGAAGGTGGGCTGCCCTTAGGCTGTGCGTGGGTGCTGGAGGAGCTATCAGTTTCCACTCCTTTCTGGTCCCCATGACCCAGGGGACGATGGCTCCACAGACCAACAGTGCAGGTCATGGCCTTCAGCCAGCCACCGGAAGTGAAACTATCCCAGGGTGGGACCCTTCAGACCTTACCATCCTCCCGTAGCAGCCATGGACAAGGCCCATAGTGCTTCACACTGGCCTGGCCGCAGATCCCACACACTGGTGGGGATCAGAGCAGGGGGAGGGGGAGGAGAAGCTGGAGTTGATTCAAAGAATTTTGCTGGGATGACCTAGCTGTTTTGGGTAAAATGAATCAGCTTTTTCAGCACCATTCCTCATGTCATCTCCCCTCCTGCCAATAGTTTCTTCCCAGCTGGTAGAGCTGCCCTCCCACCCCCAGGAGAGAAGGTATTTTATTTAACCCACTAGGCACCAAGCCCCACAGAGGGTAGGAGTTCCGAACCCCTCCCCCCATTCCTCAAGTTTCCTTACTCCTGTTGTCCTCTCTGCTCTTTCCTATTCAACCCTCCAACCCTGGAGTACAGAGATTCTCAAACTTGTTCCTTGATCCCCTACCCAGGCCACAGGTCCCTCCCCCTGGTTGTGGGCTGCTGCAGAACCTGAACCCAGCTAGGCAGAGTAGGGTGAAGGAACTCTTCTTGGGACTTTCTTATCTCCCTCCCTCCCTCACTTTGGGGCCAACTACTATACATAACCAGAAAGTTTTTCCTTCTCTCCTGTTGAAATAGCAGGCCGGGGGCCTCTCACTTATCCTCCAGGAGGGGAACTAAGACATCCTAGATACCTCCAGTTGTGCTGCTTTTCCCACCAACCCCTCTCCTTCCCCCACACTGTGCTGAGCTCCAAGACCAGCTGGGTAGGGAGCAAACAGTTGAAATGGGTGAGCCTGGGTGTGACGCAGGGTGTGATCCATCAAGGAGAGGGAGTCCTGGGCTGAGAGAATCCCAGCCTTCTCTGGGGCCTCCATTGGGAATCTTGACCTTCCCTGAGTAGGTAGGGCTTCTCTCAGATTCCAGAGCCTAATTCCCCATTCCTCCCCTCTCCACACTGTCCATCCTTTGTCCTCTGATTTGTGTCTTTTTCAGCATTAGGGACTTTGAGATCCTTTGGATTTGGAGAGGGTGAAACCATTTTTTCTGGGGAGGAGCAGGGGGTGGTCATTAGTGCCAGGGTTAGTGGAGGAGGGGGAAGCTGTGGGCAGTGGGGTGAGAGTTACATACCATCCCCTTACTGAGACAAAGGGGTAGGAGATGGGAGGTTAGGGCACCTGGATATCAGGGGACCACCACCATGCTGAGAGACTTTCTCCATCACTGCTCTATATGGGAGCCACCAAGATGGATCAGAAATGAATGTAAGTGCACAACCCATGCATCCTAGGCTGTGCGAGTTTCTCCCCATCAGGAGTGAGGGGCTACAACTCCCAGCACTTCTGCAGACTGATGGACGATGAATTCTCTGGGGTAATGTGTACAGTCAGGTTCAGGATATCAGCAGCCAGGAAGGAAAGTGCAGACACTTGGGAAGGAGAGGCTGAGGGATTCGCAACGGGCTGTTAGACTGTTAGGACAGAAAAGGGTAGAAGCTGAAGATGAAAAAAGAAGAGACCCAGAGGAGCAGGACACAAAAAAAGGAGAGACATGGAGCCAAAGGGAAGCATCAAAAGCTACCCATGACACAGACACATGGAATGAGAAGGGCAGACAGCTAGAGATGGAGACAGAGGGTACCAGAGCTTGGTTACAAAGCGGTTTAATAGAGATTTATTTCCAAGGCTTGTTTTCCATGAAACAGTTAAAAAAATACTTCACAGAAGTAGTTGCTTAAGGCTCTATAGGGATAAGGGCTCTCCTGGACCCCAGAGGTTGAGGAGCAGGGATGGACTCCCAGGCTCCCCTGAGACCAGTGTGAGGTGGCTGAAGGGGATGGCACACAGGAGGGGGAAGGGAGCAGTGGAAGGTGGGCCTGCCCCAGAAAGTGCGATAGGTGACGCCGGCACCCCGAAGAGGCATGAGGATGCTCTATGGGGCCGATGAGATGTGAGCCACAGGTGAGGGCCCAAGGGCAGGAAAGGGTCACAGGTGGTCAGTGAGGGGGCTGGGATCACAGGGTGAAGACTGAGAGTGGAGTGGAAGTCACAAGATGGGTATCAAGGATTGGAGACCCATGGTAGAGGAGGGTAAGAGAATGAAGGCAAAGGACAGGAGAGTCTAGGGTGATGGTGGGTTAAAGGACTACAGGTCAGGTGGCCCAGAGCTGCGGGGGGAGAAAAAGGAGGAGGATAAAAAGGGAGGTTGAGCCTTGGGCAGAATTACCTGATGAGGGGGCCACGGCCACT
The DNA here is from genome assembly GCF_020740605.2 of Lemur catta. Taxonomy (NCBI): domain Eukaryota; kingdom Metazoa; phylum Chordata; class Mammalia; order Primates; family Lemuridae; genus Lemur; species Lemur catta. The sequence goes on along the minus strand of NC_059130.1, from coordinate 29,869,909 downwards.
CCACCTCGGCTGGCGCTGTCAGTGGGCAGCACTGGCTGGGCCTGCACTGAGGTCCCTGATGGGGCAGCTCTTCCAGAATTCTCTTCGGAGGGGGCCTCCAGCTCCCTGGTACCCTCAGGGGCCCGTGTGGCTGGAAGCAGGGAAGGGGCATCCTCCGAGCTCCCTGTCTCCTCACTCTCTCCTCGAGGGACCCCGGATAGCTCAGGACCACCAGTTTCCTCCCCCACCTCTCTTGCCCCAACCGGTGTGGAAGGTGGTGGGGATGTTAGGTTCCCCTCCCTGGGAGTGGGCAGGGTCTCAGTAGGTGGTCCATGGGCTCTTGGAGGCCTAGGAGCTTCTGACTCTCCATCAGGAAGTGGTGATGCCCCAGGCTGCAGGACTGCTTTTGCCAGGGGGGATTCCTGGGAGGGCAACTTGTCCTGGGCTGGTTCTGTGGGGAGAGAGGACTCAGGGCCTAGGCTGCTGAACTGGCTGGGCCATGCCCACAGGGCCTCATCCTCCACGTCTTCCTCTTCTTCCTCCTCCTCTTTCTCTTCTTCATCCTCATATTTCTCTTCTTCTTCCAGTGCCTTGCCTTCCACTTCTGAGGACCCCGCGGGTGGTACAATGGATTGGGTTTCAAATTCTGGGCAAAGCACAAAAGGTTCAGCACCAGGGACAGCACCCACCAGAGGCCAGAAAGAAGGAAAAGGAAAGGGAGAAAGGCCGGGTGGGGGAGGGTGGGGCCTGGGGCAGGGGGAACAGCCCACCCTGGAGAGAGGTGGTTTTTGCTCCACACTGGAAGAACTTCAATCTTAGCTGCATTGTTGAGGCTTGGACAACTTGAGAAGGCTCTGTGAGCTGTCATTAGCCCAGGAGAACATGGTGGTTGTGTCTCCACTCATCTAGTCTGTCAATACTCTAGTCTGTTTTGGGTAGGTGAGGTGGAGCAGGGACCAAAGAAGGGAGGCCCCTCCTTCCCAGGGGACAGCGCCTTAGTCCAAGCATCTCCAGCCCCATATAGTTGGAGTAGAATTTACTTGAAAGACAAAGGTTAGGAGAGGGACCAGAGAAGGGGTGCCCTGTGCTACTGAGCTGCTGAAAAAGGACAGGGCAGAGTCATATCAGCCATGACCCCAGCACCAAACTGGGCTTGTCCCTTCTGCCCCCAACTTCTCTCAGGTGGAGACGTCCCCAGGGTAAGGGATTCGAGTTACCTAGGAGGGTTCTAGGGGCCTCTGCCGGGTCTTCTGGAGTGGAGCTTCCACCTCCTCCATCCTCCATGATGGGAATGGAGTAGATGGCACCACGGGACTCGCTCTCCACAGCTTCCCGAGGCAGCTGCAGTTCCTCCAGGGTCTCTGTTACTGTGACGATGGCCTCTAGTCCATCAGAGGCCAGGTCAGAAGCTGGGTTGGAGGCGTCAGGGATGGCAGAGGGCCGAGCAGAGTCTGTGGCAGGAGGAAAGTGCTGATGGGAGGCTGAAGAGGTAGCTCTGTCCTCCCAGGTCACAGCCTGTATGTGAGGGCTCTCAGTTAGACTGTTGGAGACCATGGGATTTTCTCAGTTCTCTCACATTTTCCTGCGGAGCACCCACTGGGGCCCAGGGAGCACCCCAGAACTTTGTCACTCATTTCTCAGGCATTAATCAAGTGCCTACTACATGTCATGCCAAGCATTCTCCTGGGCACTGAGGACACGGTAGAACAAAAAAGCAAACTTCCTGCCCTCAAGGGAATTTATATTCTAGATACACATAGTAAACAAACATATACTATATTGTTACAATATAAAGAACAACTGAGCAGGGTCAGAAGATAGAATGGTGGGAAGCACTACTTTAGAGTATCAGGAAAGGCTCAGGTGAGAGATACGTCCTTGAGTGAGGGGATGGAGCCAGAAGGATGGATGAAATGGCCTCAGCATCTTGGGACCCTAAGCTTGGGGCAAAGTGTGAGGGGTCCCAGTCATCCCAAGATTTTTTGAACGGAAGGGGACAGGCTGGCATCCCCACAGGAGAGCTGAAGGGCAGAGTGCAGGAAGAACATTCAACAGTCGTCACCCGAGGATCTCAGCAGTGGGGCAAGAGAGCACAGGGGCCACCTCCTTCTGTGATCTCCCTTCAAATAACCAGAGGTTTAGAATGGATTACCTTGTCCTCTGGGGAAGGGAACTGAGAGCAGAAAACCAATGAAGTGAATAAGGAATTGGGCTAAGAAAAGCCTTGAGGGCTGTCTGTGCTCAGCCAGGTGAGACAAGACAGTGTGTCCTTGCCCTCATCACCTGCCCCAGTGAGCACTGCTCCACAGCAGAGCAGCAAACCTATGTCCTTGCTTCCTCTGTCCTCTACCAATGGTAGCCCCCATGGTAGTCATACTCTCCCTCCCCCTTCTCCTCCCCCTCATCCAGCTCTTCCTTCCATTCCTTCCCAGAGCAGTGCTTGGCACATAATCATAACCAGAGCATAGAAGTTTCAGCTATTATTATTATTATCCCTTTTTTGGACACCTTTTCAGATGGACCTATCTTCCTATGAACTTTACTTCCTCACCCTCTCCAGCCCCAGGCCAAAGATGTCCACAGATCTGTCCCAATGGAAGTAGCACTTTTCTCTCAGTCTCGCCTCATCCTGGGAGCGAGGTGTTTTGTCGTCCCCTAGATAGGGATTTCCCACGGCAAGAATTGTGTCTTCCCCCTTCAGACTAGGTGCTCCTGGAGCGTAAAGACTGGGTCTTGTCCTCTCATCTCTGTTCCCAGCCTTTGTACCAGTATTGCAGGCTCACAACTAGGTCAGGGACCCAGACACCACATGGCAATACCTCCCTGATTGTCAGTCCCCCATGGCCTGGGCCCTGTGCCTCTGGGAGTCCCAGACACTGCCTCCCCTTCAGCTCCCAATATATGAGATGTCAGCAGGAAGCCATCTCTGTACCCAACTGTGCTTGAGGTCTTGCTCCCCATGGGGGGAATTGCATCTGTCCACCAGTATTTGGTGGTTAAGGCTCTGACACCTTTAAGCTGCAGGTTCTGGAAACCTTCCTGAAGGCTCTCGAGGGCACTTGGTTAACTGGGAGAATTTGAGCAGATCACCGGATTCAGAGAATGTTGGTCATCTCTGTTCTGCCAATAAGCTGACAGGAAATGGGAACTTACTCAGCAGCCCAGTGTGGAGAGGCCACTTTGAGACTGGAAGAGACAAGGTGTGGACTAATGGTGGGAGGCAGATAAGGAGACGCAGAGAGATGACCACTCCTTGAGGCCACACAGCCGAGTGAGACCAAGGCAGGGGGCATGCCCAGAATTAGAACTCTAGATCACAAGCTGGGCATCACCCATGACTCCTTCAGGCAAATGGCAAAGACCTGAGAGAAACTGGTCAGAGCTGGGGTGGGACTTTCAAGGGCTCCACTCTGCCTTTCTGAAGTTGGTCTCAGCCTCTACAGGGAGGCAGGCTCACCTCGGAAGCAGTAGACGTTGAAGCGGCTGTGCTTGTTGGGGAAACCCGTCTGGTTGGGGAAGAGGAAGAGAGTCTTGACGCCAGGCAGGCCCCCACCACAGCGCTGGCTGGGTGTGACGATCGGGTAGCGCACGCTGCCATCGGCTAGCCAGCCTGGGCTACAGCGGTCCAGGCCACCATCCCAGGCTGCATACAGTTGGCCCGTGGTGGCAATCTCTGCACCCCGCTCCTGGCAGTATGTCCGTGCTTCCTCCAACGTCAGCTTATCTGGAGGAGCACCTAGGAACAGTTCTCCTGGGTGGGGAACAGGAGGCTGGGTTACCAGGCAGTTGGTAGCCCCTTCCACCCTGGGCTTCCACAGGAACCCTGGGCAAGCTTCTCCAGGCCTCAGTCTCCTCATCTGTGACTTGGGGTCAACTACCCTACTTCATAGGATGAAAGTCTGGATAGAACCTCAAGATGGATATTATAGCTCAGAGGAACCTGGCCCAACTTCCTTATTCTGCAAGGAGTCCTGCACAGAGTCTGCCCAGCAGGTAGCAGAGGAGTACCTGGCTGAGGCTTTGGTGGTGAACTTGCCTCTATGACAGTGTTTGGAAGGAGGGCCACCAATTGTCTCCTTACTCCTGCTTGCCCTCTTAAACATGTGAGGGACAGTAAGATCCAGCAGAGGCCCTGGGAGGACCTATGGGCAGCACTGGGAACCTTTCACCCCCAATCACCATTTAGGTCTTCAGCATAACAGTAGACATCATACAAGTCACCCGGGTCCACCACTCCATAGTTCCGGACCCCAGGGAAGCCATCCATGTCTCCGTAACAGGCCTCTCGTGGGGTCTGGATGGGATACCTGGGGAGGGAGGACAGAGACTCGGTACAGATGCCTTCACCAGGAAGCTGTCCATATGGGCCCTACCAAATCACACTGCCCTTTCACTGCAGCCAACTGCTGATAGCCTGGCTGTCCTCCCAGCTCTGCAGGGACGCACACCCTTGTGGCAGGGTCCTCACGCCCCTCCTCATTCCCCAGAGGCAAGGAGCCCTGTATGGCCCGACTGGCATAGCAGGCAGCGCCTGGCAGAAAGGGAGGCCACAGCCACCTCAGGAGCCAATAGAAGCCCTAATCCACAGCCCCAGCCCACCTCACAGTCTGGTCCGACAGCCAGCCAGCATCACATTGCTCATAGCCCCCAAGGTAGGCCGCATAGAGTTGCTCCGGGGTGGCAATGCGGGCTCCGATGCGGGTGCAGGCCTCCTGGGCCACAGTAAAGGAGAAAGCGTAGCGGGCAGAGCCCTCTCGGTAGAGAAAGACGACCCCTGAGGGGCAGAGAGGACTCCTGAGCCAGGTGATCACCCAGTACACTGACCTCCCCTCACCCCCTTGTCATTCCCCTGTACACAAAAGTTAAGTTCCAAATTGTGTTCACTCTGCAGCATGAGGGTCTTAAGTTAGACTATGGGTAGAATTTCCTCCACCTAGAAAAAAGGGGAGGTAACACAAACCGGTTTCCTCACGCCTTTTCCAACCCAGTCTGTGCTTTCTAGGTGCATTTGCTTCCCCTCTCAGACTGTGGGCTCCCAGAGAGCAAGAGTCCTCCCCATCCTCCCTCCCGGAACCGCTCTCTATGTCTGCCCTCTCACCTTTGACCTTGACCTCCACAGCGTCACTGCTGTCATCGATGCCATGCTGGACCTCGCAGCGGTAGATGCCTGAGTCGTTGGGCCGCAGCTCGCTCAGCGCCAAGGAGACATCGGTGAGTGATGCAGGATACGCAGGCAGTGCCACGCGGAACCGGTACGCCTCGTTGACCTTTACGCGCACTCCTCGCGCCACTAGCACCTCCGCCTCCTGGCCCCCGGACAGGAAGGTCCACTTGACCCGCGGAGAGCCCAGCACCGCGCGGCGGCTCGGCGGCGGCCGCAGGTAGTGTACGTGGCACGGGATGGTGAGGGAGCCGCCGAGCACGCCCTGCAGTGGCGCGTTGCCCGCGATGCGCACGCGGAAGGCGCGGTCCTCTGTGGATGGGCGGAGCCGGCTGGAACTTCGCGCGGCGGACCCGCGGGGTCCCATCCAGTGGACTCCAAGCCCTGCTCCAGGATCCCCTCGCCCCGCCCCAGGGCTCCCCCAGGCCCTTCCGGACCCCAGCCCAGGACCAGGGTCGCGCAACTCCATCTCTAGGTCTTACAGGCCAATTCCCACGGTCCCCAGACCCATCTCCCAAAGTCTCCTAGACAATTCCACCCCAGGATTCCCTTGCCCTGCTCCCAGAGCTTCCCAGTTCCACTGCAGAATCCCCGGGCCACACCCCAGGGTTCTCCAACCTTGCGCTCTGGGTCCTCCAGCCCTGTCCTCAAAATTTCCCAGTCTGTTCCCTCTAGAGTCTCTTCAGAGTATCTCCCAGTTCCACTCCTTGTCCTCCTCCCTGCTCCATTCGTCCTAGCCCCAGGGTCCCTCATCCTCTGCCCTAGCGACCTGAAGCCTTGCACCGAGCGACCCTCTCCAGCCTTATCCCCAGGATTCCTCCACCCTACCAGGGGCCCACAGCTCGTTCCTTATTTTCAAGTGTTCTAGCCTGGACCCTTCCCCACAGTACTCCCAGTTCTATCTCCTTCCAGGGTCCCCCAAGGCTGGAAGCAGTTGGTTAGGGCTGAACAAGAAGCCTCCGCCTACCATAGGGGATGCAGGAGACAGAGACAGTGACCCTGAATGGGGTTGCTTACCTGAGCTGTCCCCTTCCAGGATATCAGCTAAGGCTGCAGGGAGCTGGGCCAGAGCCAGGGCCGCCAGCAGGGGCAGGAGGAGTGGAGCCATGCTGCAGGCTGGTGGAGGGACTTGAAGAGGAAAGATGGGGTTAGACTTCAGGATGGACTTCCCCTGGCTCCCTACCACACCTACATGGGTTCACACATACCCTGGCCTCAGAAGCCCACTGCCCCACCTCACCATTAACTCTCTGTTTCTGATCCCTGTCTCCCCTCCAAGGGATTCCTCCTGAGAGCCAAGACCTGGGTCCTAGTCCACTCACTGTGTGCCCTAAGCCAAGTTCCTTACCCTTTCTGGGCTTCCGTTTTCTTACTTGTAAAACAGCACCATTGCTACCACCTCACAAGCTATGATGAGACTGTGTGCTTTGAGAGTGCTTTATATTCTTTAAAAAAAATCCCTATACAAATTCACAGCATCAGGCACACAGTAGGACCTCAATAAATTCTTACAGCATGAATGGTAGGTGCTATTACACTTAGACATCCATCTGCCCTCCCAGTGCCAGACTCCTTCCTTGAACCCAGAGCCTCCTTCTCCCATAGTACCCCTCCCACCTTTCCTGCCATTCCTTCCTCCCTGGGCACCTACCCACCTGGCTTCCTGCAGACCAGGCTTATCCCACTGGCTGCCCCTCCCACTCTCAGCCTCCTCCAGAGAGCCCCCTAGCCCCAACCCAGGCAGTGCACTTCTCCCTAGCCCATCCGTTCCTTTGTCTCCTCCCCACCATTACTTATAAGGAAACTCTTCTCTTTACTCCTCCACCCCCTTCCTTGGCTGCCTCCTCCCTTCTTTCTCCCAGCCTTTCCTTTCTGCCTGGCACGGGCTTTCCCACCGGATCTCCTGGCTCAGAAACCAGTTGGGACAAAGCCCCTGTCTCTGCCAGTCTGGCCTCCATCCAGTCTCTCCCTTCCCCCACCCCAATATTTGTGAAAGCCCTGGGCTGGGGGTGGACTAGACAGGGTGAGAATAAGTGAGAGAGGCTGCTCCCTCCTACCCCTGGCCATCAGAAGCTCTAGAACCCAGAATATTCCTCTGAAGATCGCAAAGCACTTACACTCTCATAAGAGGGATGAGGTGTGACATTGAGAAATGGAGACTGAGGCCCAGAGAAAGATAGAGCTGACCCTGGGTCCCCAGCAAATCTAAGTCAGACACCAGGCCAAGGTACCCCCAGGAGGAAAGGCTAAAGAGCTAGTGTCCAACGTCATCTTTAAGGGTTGGGCTAGATTTGGAAGAGCATGGTGACCCAGGTCTATCATGGAATAGGCTGATGATGCAGCAGGAGAATTAAAGGTTAGACTGCAGGCAGGACTTCCTAGAGATCGGGCTTATTCCCACTGGCTACTCACTCCCACTCCAGGTCCACTGTTCAACCTCCATCTTCCGTGTCCTCTAAGGCTCTGCCTTTATACATAACCCCCCACATGCCCCCCACTTTCCTGATCCTGAGCTGATGGGAAATTTCCCTCTTCTCCCAGATCCTCCCAGGCTAAGCTCCCCTGCCTCCTACCATTGTAACCTCCATTTCCCCCACTGTGCCCGGGCATCATTTCCTCAGGGTCAGAACTGGGGGAGGAGTAGCTGAGCCAGATGAAGGTCCCTCTTTGACCTTTGAGAGGGAGGAGGTGCTTGATGGGGCCATATGAGAGGGGGCTGAGACCAGCTCTGGGCATGGGGGCACTTGGGAGGACCATTTTCTGGGGCTGGAGTGGGACCATTCAGCATGAGCAGCCAGTGCCTGCCAGGTGCTGGGCGACTGTTTGCATGCATCTGAGCTGTGCCAGGGCCTGGGCCCGGCCCCTTCCTGGTGCCCTCCCTCCCCTCTCTCTGGGCTGGAGCTGGAGCCACTCACAGACCTGGCTCCCAGCTCTCTGACAGGTGGCCCAGAAACCCATATAGTTGGAGTCACTCTGGGGCCAACACCCTGGACCACCCCTTTCACCTCTGTTCTGACGGTGGGAGCCTGAGGGAAGAGGGTCTGTCTGAGTCCAGTGAGGACCTGGCCGCTCTGGAACATGGAGGGCAACCCACTCCTACTCCCAGGAGTGACAGTTGCTGGCCAGAGAGGTCAAGTGGGTAGCCCGGTGCAGTTCTCAGAGAGCTGTCTCTCTTCTCCCCTCTGTTGCACCCAGTGGGGGCCTCAGCCCTTCCTGGTGCAGGTAGGAGCCCTGCACACTCAGGCAGCCCCTCATTTGGCACCAGGCTCAGAAACCAGGGGTCCAGGGTGCTCTTCTATGCCACACACTCACCTCCACTCCATCTTCTCTTCCTGCAGAGCGGGAGGCACCACTCTGTCTCTAACCCTGAGAGCTCAGCAGTCATCCTGTCTCTTCCCCTGACCCCACATCCTCCTCTCTCTCAGCTCTCTGTCTCCTGCTCCAGCCTCTGGGTCTCTGCTCTTGTTTTGGGTTTCTCAAGCTGTTCAGGAAACTTTCTCCTTGTTACACCATCACTGCTGTCTGACCGTGGATGTCCGTCTCCCTCACAGGCTTTACAGACTCGATACGTGGAGAATTAAGACCAGGCTGTGTGTGGGTATGTGTGTGTGTGTGTGTGACCTCCAGGCTCAATGCCCACCAGCTGGCAGTCCGAAGCCTGCCCCACAGGAGCTGAGCTCCAGCAGTCAGCAGGGTCAGCAGGAGGCACAGGAGGCCAGAGCTTCTGTCACAGCAGGTGGGAAGCTCTCACCTACTCCCTCAGTGGCTGTGTGAGGAGCAACATGAGCCTACAAAATATCAGGGAGCCCTTAGGGCCTGTAGGAGTAATGGCAATGATCGTATAAATAGTCCTATTTATCGGAAGTACAACTAATAATACTATTAGCAACATCACCAGCCGAGCTATTGCAGATCCCCCTAGTACAGAATCTGAAATGTGGGTGATGCTGCTCCAACAGCAGAGTTAGCCCTAACAGCACAGGCACTGGCAGTGCTGGGGGCGGGTCCCTGATCTCATTGGTGTTATCTGCAATCCAAGTAATAAAGATAATAACCATGCCCAAAACACTGATGCCAGTTTCTTGGTCCTATTAGAGCCATGTGAGCAGAGCTGCTCTGGTAGGAGAGGGATATGAGGTGGTCATTGCCAGCCTCCTGGCAGCGCTAGGAAGGAAAGCAGGAGTGGTAACCAAATCCTGGCTAGCAAATACTGACCATCTACCTGCACCAGGTCTCCTACTAAATGCTTCCTCAGGATAACCTCAACTGTGAGGAAAATGCTGTTTATGTTTTCCTCGGTACACTGCCGAGGAACCCAAGGTTCAGGGATGTCAACTAATGACCCCAAGGTCACACAGCAAGTGAGTGGTAGAGCTGGCACCCCGACCGCCCGCTATGGCGGCTCCGATTCGCGGGCTACAGTAAGGTGCCCGAGGCGGGCTGCTCCCCACTGCTCCCCCCGCCGTGCTGCCCCCACGCGAGCACGAGTCAGCGGCTGACCCGGACCGCCGCCTCCCTGCTGGGGACAAGGTCGGAAATCTCGGCGTCCGCTCCGGGATTGGAGAGCGCAGCCGGGAACATCTGAGGATCCGGAGGGGTATCCCCATAGCTGCGCACCCGAAAAGGGGCTGCTGCTCAGACCGCAGGCAGCAGGGGGGCTGTCACCGGCGGAGCCGGGGTATGCAGATGGGAGATGGCAGCAGGAGCTATAGGCGCTTGAGGCCGGCCGGCAGCACACCCCGCGGAGGTGTCAGGGCGGCGAGTTGGGTGCCCCCGAGCCTCGGGGGCAAGGGCTGAGGGGTGGGGGGGCGCGGACAACAGGGCGGCGGGTGGGCGCTCCCTTCTCTCTCTCCCTCCCAGGGCTGGGCGGCCGGGATGCGGCGGCACTCACCTAGCCAGGGCTGGGGTTGAGGGACGGTCCTGGGAAGTTTGTCGCCTCCTCCCGGGGTCTCCTCCGGGTCCACCGCTCCGTCCTGCAGCTGCAGCCGAGACTGCGGCGGGGACTGCGCGGGCGCGAGAAGAGGCCTGGCCCGCAGGACGTTCGGAAGAGGGCGCCGCACAAAATCCCCTTTCTTCCCCCCTCCCCGCTCCTGCCCCGCCTTTCCCCGGGGCCGCCCCCGCCCCCTGGCCGGACCGCTGGGGGCTCGCGACGGTCACGGGACCCTCTGCGTTCTCTGCGTCGGTTCCCGGCGGCAGCAGCGAGAGCAAGGACAAGCGAAGTAGGACATCGTTCCGAGGATGAGAAGCCGAGGACCTGGAGTAGGGAGGGAGGGCAGGAGGGCCGGGGAGGGAGCTTTCGCCGAGCTAGAGGATGATGTTGCAGCTGGAGGGATGGAAGTTAGACAGCTGGAGGGACTTCCCATTGGTCAAAGGAGGAAAAGGAGGAACTCAGGCTTATCTGTAGGCAAGAGAATGAAGGGAGAATGAAGGTTTTGCTCCTGAAAAGAGAGATATTCCTCACCCCATAAAAATGGGAAGCTCTTTTTTGGAGGCAGAGATGAGGTGCAAATCACCATAGCCACCTCCCTGAGGAAGCTGATTGGGTTTTGTCTCCTGTGGTGCTCCCACTCCCTGCACAGAGGAGGAGCTGACTTTGCAGCTGGAGGGATGGAGATTAGATAGCAGAATAGTGGGTTAATCAAAGACAGTCAGGAAATCTCTAGACCTGGTGGGGGTGGGGGTGGGTGGCACTGTGAACCGACATTACTGGTCACGCAAACCAATGTGCAAAATGCAAGCGTTGCTGGGAGCCCAGAGGGCCTACTAGTCAGGGCTGTCGCTACTGAATGTGCAGCCTGGTGCCAGGGGGTGGGCCTTGAGTGCTGCCCAGCCAGGAACTCCTCAGCGCCCAGAATACCAATGACCCACCCCCACCCCCAGCTCCAGGGCCTGGGCTTCCCTCTGCTTTCCCAGGCTCTCTTTCCTTCTCCCTCCTCGCTGCCCTCCTCCCTCCCCGGACTCTAGGCAAAGCCCCTGGCACAGACTGTGGTCAGGACAGCCAGATGCCTAGATTCTGTCCCCTGGATACCAGTGCTGGCACCCAGGATAGCTTGTGGGGGGCTTTGATCTCCATAATCTCCAGCAGCATCTTCAAAATATCCCAAGTAAAATGGGGTGCCTACTGTGCAAATGTGGCTGAGGGCAGGGCCCTAGCCTTCTAGCTAGACTGCACCCTAAGTCCCATCTGGGAACTGTGGGCTGCCCCAAACCCCGACTCACCACTGCCTGGCTTCCACTCCCAGTGCTGTGGACTTGGTTCCAAAAGGCTTTGAGAAGCTCACAAAGAAACTCCACCCCAAATCCTTGAGGACCTGAAGGGAAGATTCTGGCTTCTCTCCAGAGACCCATCTACTGTAGGGGCAGGACAAGAGGACCCCGGGGGTGGTGGATAGTAAGTTCCCTCAGCAAGAAAAATGCAGGGATGCCAGACTGAGAGGGCCAGAGCCAAGAGGCCTGAAGGAGTCCGGGGAGGAAGAGACCTCCGTTTATTCATTTCATTAAACAAATATTAATAGAGTTCCCACTGTGGACCAGGCACTGTTTTAGGCCTGGGAATGCAGTCCCAAGTCCTCTAGTAGAGAGGGGAGATCTGGGTAGGCCTTTGGGGACAGATCTGGGAAGCCTTAGGACCTCCTTCTGCTCCCCTCAGACCTGTATCTCAGAGCTGAAAGAAAAGCCCCTTCCCCCAGGCCAGTGTCCGCATGGACGCCTGGGCCCGGCCTACCACCTCACTGGCTCTACAGGGCTTGAGGCCAGCCAGGCTGAGCCAGGCAACCAAGTGGCTGAAATTCAATCCCAGTGGTGGCTCAGATGTAACCACAGTTCTTGCCTCAGGGAAACCTGGCTGTGACCAGAGAAAGTGACCTTCCTTGCCACCTCCCCTCATGACCAGAAGTGTGGGCACATATTTTGGTGTCCTGGGGAGTCCAACCTTGACTGAGGCCAGCAGCACCTGGGTCTGGACAAGGGCGGGTGGCAGACAGTCTGTTCCAGGAGGCAGCACCCTGGTGGGAACGCAGACATGGCGAGAGCACAGGCGGCTGTTGCTGTGAAGACGAGGACTGTGGAGTCACAGGAGCTGAGGGCAAGCTCCTGTTTAGCCATTTGCACTGCAAACCTCAAAAAGGTCTTAGTTTCCCTGAAACTATCTCCTCTTCTGCACAGTAGGCTGAATCATATCTACGGCACCTGGGCTGGGTGAGGGAAACCCCTGGCCCGTGGCTTGGACTCAGCAAAATCCAGTTCCTCTCCTTTGCCAGTCACACACACATGACAAAACACATGCACCCCTAATCTGCACCAGATCTCTGATCAGGAGGTTGGGGGATCACCCTCCTATGGATGGGATGGAGGACTCATATTTGGGAATGGAGTCCTTTCCAGAAGATGTCTCAGGGAAGAAAATGGGCACCTCCCCGGGACTTTTCCAACATTTCCAGCTGGAAAAATGTATACCAAAGTCTAACCTGCACTTTGAACTGGCAGTTGCTGACTGGGGACTTTGTTTACAATCAGAGTCTTGCATCTCGCCCACGGCCATATATGTCTCCTCCATTTCCATCCACTTTCTGAGAGGAGGCAAGAACCAAGACCTCGCTCTGTCTGACCCCTCCAGATCCCAGAGGGGATCCTTAGGGCCTGGCTGAAAGCAAACAGAATCAATGGAAGCAGGAAGAATGAAAGTCAGATTTCACGTGGAACCTCCTGTCTCAGTAACAGGAGAAGAATGTCTCAGGTAACCTTAGGTATCTTCTGGACAAGGAAAGTGAGACTCCAAGAGGTGAAGTGAGAGTCCAGGGTCATACCGCCTGGAATGGCTGAACCATGACCAAACCCCAGGTCTCCTGACTCCCAGGCCAGGGTTCTTGCCAGCCCCCTCACCCACAGCTGACTCTCTCAGGGGAGAGAAAAAGAGGGAGGTGGAGAGAGGAAAAGGAGAGGGAGGAGGGAGCTCACCTCCCTCTTCCACGTGCAGCCCAGCTGGCTGCCTCCCAGCCTCCCAGGCTCCGGGGAGTTTTCCAGCCTCTCTGATGAGAACAATCCATCTTCTGCCTCCACTGCCTCCCAGCAGCCCCCATCCAGGCCAAAGCCGAGGCCACGACCCAAGTTGAGGAAATCTCCCCTCCAAGTTCCTGCATCCTGAGCTCCCCCCATCTCCAGTGTTAGCCTCGGGCCTTCCTCACTGGATGCCCATACACAGTGGCCACTGGGACAGCTTGGCCTTCCAGCCCCTTGAACACCTGTCTCCACTCTCCCAGACTTGGAGGTGGGGGCCCAGGCAGCTGAGTTCCTCTCTGAGGCCCTGCACATCATACAGGCACCTGGGTCCCATGCCATGGGGACGTGGGAGTGCGGCTGAAGTTGGGGGGGGGATGTGGCGCTGAATGTGGCGCAGCTGTGCTTAGAGAATGGGGGCTTTGATAACTTCTGAAAAGGGCCAGGAAGCATGGGACCCCAGCCCAGGAGAGGGAAGGGCCAGCAATGGCTGGGCTCTGAGGGCTCCTGCAGCCGACAGGGGGTGGGGAATGGGAGGGGAAGTGGGGCAGTAGACAGCAGTGAGACCCACGGGCTGAACACCACCATGGGAGAGCCCCTGCTGCATCAGTAGGAGCCACTGTCCCCCTGTACTGGTCAGACCCTTGCTTTGAGAGGTGCAAATCCATGTGCTCAGAGGAGACCACCAGCCTGTTACTCAAAGAGCAGCTGAAGGAACTGGAGGGCTTGACCCTGAATACATCCACATGTACCTCTTGTGACAAAGTCTGTGGCACCAGAAGGCTCCCCACAGCTCCTCTCCCTGCCTCCTGATGGGGAAAGAACACTCACTCCTCTGTGACGCTGAGGCAGCTATTAACCTGTCTGAGCTTCAGTTTCTTCACCTGTAAAATGGTAATGACACCTCATTGTGCGGTTTTGATGTTGGAACCATGTACATATTGTATACAATTAAAATACAAAATTAAATTACTTTTAGATTAAATTAAAAAGAAGAAAAGTGAGGCAATTCTTAAAAATCTAAAACAAACTGAAACAAATGTACCTAACTGTATACGAAGTTGGAGCAAAATCACATAGCAGAATTTTCTTTCAAGTGATTACAAAACTCAATATCTTGACTATACATCCCTAGCTCTCTAAGAACAAATGGAACATTGCATAAATTTTAATTTTGGCATTATTATTTTGAGCATAATTATAACGCACTATTTATCGTGATAAAGCAATAAGTAATTATAGTAATGGTGTTAGGAAACCAAGATTTTTAGTGTAAGAAAAAGAAAGTTAAGCAAAAACTGCTAATCTTTCATCTGAATTGGAAATATCAGCATGAACTAATGCTACTAAAAAGGCTCAGAAGCAGTGACAACCCAATAACAATGAATACCCTTTGTGTCCCAATTGTGGTCTCTAAATAGCAGTTCCCACTGAAAGGAACAAGCATTCTTTGGAGAAATTCCAGGTCTGGGGCTTGAGAAGGGGGAAATTATAAAACTCAGGTCAGGGGCATGTCAAAAGGATGGATAAAGATGAAACAATTTCAGCATTAAAATAAATAGTGACTGTAAGAGATTGAAACACATCAAATATATAAAACGTCCATGAGTTCATAATGATACTAAAAGACAAAATCTCTGATCACATTTGGACATTGCTAGGGCACCAACTCAAGGTTTTCAAAATCAATAGTGTATAGCAGATCCTGCCGGTGCCCCCTGCATATCCCCCCAGCACTCACCTTGGCAAGCCAAAGGCTGCTTGCTGCCTGAGGACGGTTTCCTGTCTGGAGTTATGCTTGGCCTGAGTGCACCCTGAGTCCGAAGGTCCAGAGAGTTAATGCCCCTGGAAACCACCTCCAACCAGTGACAGATGGGGAGCTGTTCAGTTAAAACCCCAGCCCCCTCATCTCTCAGGTGGGACATCTCTGGGGCAAGTTCTACACTGTCTCCCAGAGCCCCCCAGCACTCTGCGCTCCAGTTGCCCACAGCCATAGCCTGTTCAATTGCTCACCCTTGATTGGATTCCTTCCTTTCCTTGTCTCTCTTGCCCATCAAAATCTGGGCATTTTCAGACCCACAAAGTCATGAGGACACATGGGCACAGCAGCAATCCAAAATAATATGTTTGTGATTGGGTGTGAGCATGTTCAGAGGGCACGAATAAGCCTCATGAGCAGGTAGCCCAGACCCCACATTACCTACCTCTGTTGCTCTCACACCTCTCTCTCAGCTCACCCTGTAGCCTTGGGGGTATTTCTCTATGGCCAGGCTTGAGAGGAGGAGAAAACCCAGGCCCGGTTCATGGATGGGTCTGTCTGACATATTGAAGTGAACTAAACAAATGCTGCCACCCTACAGCGCCGCTCAAGGGTGGGCTTGGGAGACAGTGTGAGGGGTAACCCTCCCAGGAGGAGGTTTCAAGCGATGCACTGACTGTCTACGCTGCAGTGAGAGAGGTGGCTTGAGGTAAGGTCATATACTGGACTCCTGAGCAGTGACAATGGCTTGGTTGGTTGGTCAGGGACCAGGAAAGAGCAAGATTGGAAGTTTGGAGATAAGGAAATCTGGAGAAGAGGTGCATGGATGGACTTAGAGGGGTAGGCACAAAGTGTACAAATCTTTGTGTCATATGTCAGTACCATTGCAGAACATTGACTAGAGAGGAGGCATTGAACTGCTAGGGAGACAGAAGGACTCCAATGGGTAACAGCCAGCCTTTGTCACGCCAGGGCTTGCACGGTGGGCCCATGAATAGAGTAGTTATGGCAGTAGACATAGAAGCTATGCAAGGGCTCTCCACCAGGGGCTGCCTCTCATCAAGGCTGATCTCGCTACTGCGACTGCTGAGCGTCCAGCCTGTCGGCAGCAGAGACAGATGCTGAACCCTCAACACAGTACCAGCTCTCAAGGACACCAACCAGCCACTTGGTAGTACGTTGATCACAATATATCTCTTTCAATCTAGACGGAGGAACAATATGTCCTCACTGGAATTAGTGCATATTTTGAATATGGATTTGCCTTCCCTGACCAAATGCCTTGGCCAGCACTAATATCCAAAGGCCCAAAGTAAATGATTTAACCTTATGAGATCCCTTATAATCATTTTTATTTTTATTTTTTAGAGACAGGATCTTGCTTTGTCACCCAGGCTGGAATGCAGTGATGCAGTGACAAGATCACAGCTCACTGCAGCTTCGAGCTTCCAGGCTGGTCTTGAATTCCTGGCTTCAAGGTGACCCTCCTGCCTCGGTCTCCAAACATGCTGGGATTATAGGTGTGAGCCACAGCAGCTGGCCTAAAGATCCCTTGTAATCTCACCTCTAACCAAGGGGACCTACTTTATAGTGAAGGAAATGTGACAGTGAACACATGACCTCAGGATTCATTGGCCCTACAATGCACCACATCACCTCGAACCTGCCAGCTTGTTAGTACATTAGTATGGCCTCTTTACAGCACATCTAAAACCACTTGGAGAAAAGATCCTCTGGGGTTGGGGTGCTGTCCTTCAAAATGCGGTATATATTTTGAGCCAACGGCCATTACATGGTTCTGTATCCCAGCTAGCTAGAAATCATGGGCACAGGAACCAGGAATGGAAGAAGGAATGCCCCTCTCACCATCAGTCCTAGTGACCCACTTAAGGAATTTATGCTTCCTATCTCTATACATTTAGGCTCTGCAGGATTAGAAGCCCTGCTTCCTGGGGTGGGGGAATGCATCTCCCAGAGATCACAGTAAAGGTACCACCAAACCTAAGGCTACAGCAGGCACTGGGTCATTTTTGGTACCTCATGCCAACTGACCAGTGGACAAAGAAAGGAGTTATAGTGGCAGAGATATTTGATCTTAATTATCCCATGGGCAGGCAGTTGTAGCAACAGTGGCCTGGCAAGGGTGTGGTAGTGAAAGACTGAGACCTTCAGGCATAAAGGTCTGGATTTCCCATAGGGAAAGCCCTGTAAACGAACAGAATGAAGTGTAGAGGAGGGAAACGTTGAATGTTGATTACAGCCTTGGAATCAACTGCAGCAAGTAGTTTTTCCCACTAACCCTCCTGTTGTTAAGACTTTCTGTTAAAAGAATTAGAGATTGCAATCAGCCACTACCTTGAACCATCAGTGACAGGACAGAGTGGACTTAATAAGACACCTAGTGGATCTGAGCAGTGCAAAGGGTGAATTGTAGCTGTGACCCATATCCCTCAGCATTCGCCTCTGCAAGGAGAAGGCTCCTTTGTGAACATCTGTGACTCTGCCTGAGGGCTTTTTTTCTGGCTGTGGGAGCATGTTTGTGCTTAGGGCAAGCCAGGAATTTGAGAGAGTTAATGCTCCCAGAAGGAGCCCTCAACCAACAGACAGAATTGACAATACCCTAGTTTCTCAGATCACAACTTGGTAAGAGAAGTGAAAAAAAAAAACAAACGAAAACAACCCTAGTTTCTTTTTTTCTTTGCCCCTCACATGGGATTCTCTGAGGCAGCTTCTCCAGTCTCCCAGAGTCCCCAGCAGGATTGAGCCCCAGTCGCCCACCCGCTCCCTGACATGCCTGTAATTGACTTCCTTCCCTTTCCTGTCTCACTTTTCCACCACTCTCCCAGTGTCTCTTAGCATCATCTCCCAGATAAACTACTTATACTCACAATCCTCACTCAAGATCTGCTTTTAGGAAACCTTCCCTAAGACAAATGGGAGAGAATCAAGCATTAATCCTACCTGTTCAGAGTAGGTTATATGTCAGGGCAACAAAACAGTTGTTGAGAGAAATTTTTCTTTATAGGTGATTCACAACTAATAAATGAAGGAGGAATGGAAAAATTAGAAAAATCTCCATTTTGCAACTCCTAATGAAATAATCTAGCCAATGATCATCAGTAGCCATTAGATAAAAAATTGAAGCTGGGCGTGGTGTCGTGTGCTTGTAGTCTCAGCTCCTTGGGAGGCTGAGGAGAGAGGATCACTAGAGCCTGCAAGTTTGAGACCAGCTTGGGCAACATAGTGAGACCTTGTCCATCCCCCGTCCCCAAAATTGATAGGTATAATGGGTTAAATGGTGACCACAAAAAGATATGTCAATGTCCTTATCCTCTGGAACCTGTGACTGTTACCTTGTTTGGGAAAAGGACCCAGAAATTTAAATGGCCCTCCTTGGTGCTTGTGGATGCTGGTGCTGTTCATCAAATATTCGCAGTTCTCCTACTTCTAGGCAGAAGTAGGATAGCTCTTTCCCCTCTTGTGGTGGGGTGGGGCCACATGACTAGTTCCTTGGATGAGTTGTGAACCACAGGGAAAGATGTCACCTCTGGGTGAGAGTTATTGACTGCCTGTGTAAGACCCTCCAGAGCTCTTTTTATTTTTTCCTTCTTGTGTGGTGATTGATGACATTTGAGATGGCAACTGCTCTATCAGCCTGTGTCCCTGAATGACAAAAATAAGAAGAGTCCCCTTGTTGACCACGATGCACATGTAGCCTGAGTGAGAAATAAACCTTAGTTATTTTAAGCCCTGAGATTTAGGAGCTGTTTGTTATCATGGCATAATCTAGCTGATCCTGATCATTAATAACCATCATACAGCAAATGAAATATTTGTGCCACTTCCTAAACCTTGGTTTTCTCATCTTGGTTATGGGATAATAATGTCTGTCTCTTTGGTTTGTTGTGAGAGCTAGTTGAGACATTACATGTACAGGGTATTCCATGCCTGGTGCACATAATAGGCAGTCAATAAACAGTACCTATAATAATTAATAATTATTATAGCAATAACATGGCAACAATGATAGTAATTACTACTGAGGTTCTTACCAAGCAGCCTGTAGGACCGGTTTGCTGTATGATGGTTAGTGAAGATGCTGCACATTCTGTCATTCCCTGTCCCTTATATAATGTCCCATGGGATGAATTCTCTTTAGCAATTATAGCAAGAACCCTCTGGGAAAGTATTAATAATTTTGCAACGTGTATCAAACACCATTAGAATGTTCACACCCTTTGCCTCACTCATTACTATTACTAACCCAGGCTTTTTGTGGTGTACATTGCTTGAACAATATCTATATTTGAAAAAATGAATTAATAACATTAGAATTACTAGTTTGTTTCCTTTAGCCATATGTTAAGAAAGTTAACTAGTCTAGGCCGGGTGCGGTGGCTCACGCCTGTAATCTTAGCACTCTGAGAGGCTGAGGTGGGTGGATCGCTTGAGCTCAGGAGTTTGAGACCAGCCTGAGCAAGAGAGAGACCCCGTCTCTACTAAAAAAATAGAAAGAAATTAGCTGGACAACTAAAAATATATAGAAAAAATTAGCTGGGCATGGTGGCACATGCCTGTAGTCCCAGCTACTCGGGAGGCTGAGGCAGAAGGATTGCTTGACCCCAGGAGTCTGAGGTTGCTGTGAGCTAAGGTGATATCATGGCACTTCAAAAAAAAAGAAAAAGAAAAGAAAGAAAGAAAGAAAATTAACTAGTCTAGTTCCTTCTTTTGCCTTGGTGGCCATGGTGTTTGGTGTTTGCCTCCTCCTCCTTCTTCCCTGGGGTTAATTTCCCGCCGATTGTAACAACGGTATAATTTTTCTTTTTCTTTCTTTCTTTCTTTCTTTCTTTCTTTCTTTCTTTCTTTCTTTCTTTCTTTCTTTCTTTCTTTCTTTCTTTCTTTCTTTCTCTCTTTCTCTCTTTCTCTCTTTCTCTCTTTCTCTCTTTCTCTCTCTCTCTCTCTCTCTCTCTCTCTCTCTCTCTCTCTCTCTCTTTCTTTCTTTCCTTTCTTTCTTTTGAAAGAAAGAGTCTTGCTGTGTCGTCCAGGCTGGAGTACAGTTGCCCCATCATAGCTCACTGCAGTGTCCAGCTCCTGGGTTCAAGCAATCCTCCTGCATCGGCTTCTGAGTAGCCGGGACCACAGGTGTGCGCCACCACTCCCGGCTAATTTTTCTTATTTTTTGTAGAGACGGGATCTCGCTATGGCACCCATAGGCTGATCTCGAACTCCTGGACTCAAGTGATCCTCCCACCTCGGCCTCCCAAAGCACTGGGATTACAAGCATGAGACACTGTGCCCGGCCAACTCTTCAATCTTTCCATCTTTAATACTACTCCCCGCAAACGCTTCTGGGAGACCGGTACTATACAAACACATTTTGAAATATGTTTAGGTCCATCTTACGTTTGTTCTTTGGAGCCCACAGGGTGGGCCTGGGGATATGGAGCTCTCCTGGCAGAGTTGAGCTAGAGCAATCTTAGGTGAGTGTGCGGCGCCCCCGCGTGGCGCCTAGCGCAACAGCAGCCTGGGTTCTGCTGCGTGAGTCCTGGGCGGGGCAGCCCAAGGCGTTTCCGACGGGCTCCTACCGCCCGTCGTTGCCCTCTGTCACAAGCCCTCCTCTTCCGCTGGCCCACCCCGTAGCGGCAGTAGCCCCTCCTCTTAGCCTGTCTTCTTAGGCGTGCAGTTGGCACGCTGGGTCCAGGTTTAGCTCCCTTACACACACATACCCCCACGCCTCGCAGCGCTTACAGCTGCGCCCAACACAGAAGGTTCCCAAATTATTTTATTGCTGTATTCAGAGGTCAGTTAATGCCCCTGGGCGCCCCTCCCGCCCCCCAGCGGTGGCTGCGTCCTCTGCCGGGGGCTCGCGAACCCAGAGGGTCTGGATCCGCGGGTTCGAGGCTCATATCCGCAGCCCGCCGCCTGGGGCGCGGCCACCTCCCCTCCCCGACGCCGGACCTGCCGGGGTCCGTGGCCCGCGGCCCCTGGCTGTGGAGGCAGGTCTGGAGCGGCCGCTCCGCGTCTGGCGCGAGGCTCGCGGAAAAGGGGCGGCGAGAGACCCCGCCACAACGAGGGGGTGTGGCAGGCCCCTACTTCTCGGAGTAGCAGTAGGTCCCATAGGTCGCCTGCTGGGGTCTGGGGAAGCCGAAGCTGCGCACCCCGGGATCGGGGAGGCCCCCGCAGCGCGGCCGCGGTGTGGTGATGGGGAAGCGCACGCTGCCGTCCGCCAGCCAGCCGCCGTCGCACTGGTCCAGCCCCGAGAACTTCCAGGCGGCGTAGAGGTGCCCGACCTTGGCCACCACGGCCCCACGCCGCCCGCACGCCGCGTGGGCTTCAGACAGAGTCAGCCGCCCGGGCACGAAGAACACTTGGCCTGGGGACCGGAGCGGGTCACCGACCGACCCAAAGCAGGGCGGGGCGGGGCGGGGCGGGGATTCAGACTCCGGGCAGCGGAGTTGAGGGGCAGGGTTGCGGCGGAGCGGGACCAAGCTCCGGCAGCACGAGCGGTAGACGCGAGGCAGTGGGGTGCGGGTGGGGTTCCCAGAGGTGGGCTGGAGCCTGGAGCGGGGCGGGCTGATGGCGGGGGCTGTGCCTTGGAGAGACAAGGAGACCGCCCCGATCTCGTGTCTTCGGAGTTCTCTTCCCCCCCTCCACCCCCGCCACAAGTCCCTGTCCCAGCGCCGCGCGCCCGCCCCTCACCCGCCAGCGCCGAGGTGAAGCAGAAGGCGTCGTAGCGGTCGCGCTTCCTGTCTCGGGGCCCGTAGCTGCGGATGCCGGGCCGACCTCGGCCGCCGCACGGAGCGCGAGCGGTGAGCACAGGGTAGCGCACGGAGCCCTCGAGCAGCCAGCCCGCGTTACACCAGTCCAGACCCTCGGTCCACGCTGACGGGAGATGGCAGGGGGTCAGGGACGAGAAGAGCCCCAGGCAGGAGCCAGACCCTGTTCTCGCCCCGCCCCTCGTCGGGACCCTGTGACAGCGGGAGGTGCCTGGGCGGTGCTGGGGTTCGGCTGCTCACCCTGGTACAGCTGGGCGTAAGTGGCCAGGCGTCCGTCCTGCTCCTCGCAGGCCTGCTTCGCCTCGTAGTAATTGAACTGGTACCGGCCCCGGCTGGGTTGGTACGGAAACACCACACCTGGGGGGTGGCAGAGAGCCTGGGAAGGGCCAGCAGACAGGGGCGGGAAGGGGAAGGAAGGGCGGCGCAGCCTAGGAGAGGGGGTTTGGGGGACCCCAGAGGGGCGGGGGAGATGCTGGGAAGGAGCCTGGAAGACCCCAGGCGAGGCGGCCCTACCCTAGCTAGAAAGGAGCCGGGACGGGAGCGATAGGGCCTCACCCTCCAGGCTCAGGGTCAGCGCCACGCTCTCGTCCTCGATGCCGTTGATGAGCTCGCAGCGGTACCGGCCCTCGTCCTCCAGGCGCACGCCCGCGATGACTAGCGAGGCGTCTAGCCGATGCCCCCTCCGCATCCTGGCGCGTCCTCCCAGGGGCCCGTAGCCCCGGGCTTGCAGTCCGTTGGTGATGAGGATCAGCGTTTCCCGGAGCTCCCCCGGCTCCACCTTGCTCCAGCGCACCTTGTAGCTGGGAGGCGAAGTGCCCAGGACGCAGGGCAGCGTGGCCGTAGCCCCACGACGAGAGTGAATGACCTCGTGGATGGGGGGCAGGAGGTAGTGGGGGCCCGGGTGGGATGCTGAGCAAAGGGGGCCACAGTGGCAGGAACCCCCTGATCCTCACTGCCCCAATGCCCATCCAGATCCTGGCCCCCAAATTCTTTCCCCGTGGTCCCCCAACCTTCTCCTCCATTGGCCCCTCAGCAGTGACTCTCACTCCCTGGGTGCCTCCAACAGCTGCTCTTTTCCCTTTCCACACTCCTGGAGTCTCTTCCCCAGTGTTCCCCAGTCTCTGGCCTCCCCTCCCATCTTACCTGTGTCTCCCTGGGCTCTGTGGAAGATGGTGCAGGCCCAGGGGAGAAGGAAGCGGCAGAGTGTGGGGAGGGTGAGCCGACCTGGCATGATGGGAGTCAGCCCAGCGCGTCTGCAGGGCACAAAGGGTGGGCACTCAGGATGGACACTCCTCAGCACCGAGGGAAAGGGGTGAGGCAAGAGCAGGGATGGGGATGAACTCCTATCAGGGATTCTTACAGGCGACTGTTCAGCTGGAAGCCATGGGGGCAGAAATAGGGGCCAGTGACAAAAGGCAGGTAATGCGGCAGGCAGTAACAACCCCCCTTCCTCTCTCACATCCCCTCAACTCAGCAGGTGCTGACTGGGCCTCTCCTCTGCCTCTCCCCTCTCCTCCCCTCTCATCACAAGCGCTGCTTCCTGAGCTTGCCATCTGGATTGCCTGGCCGTCTCTATCCTCTCCTAGCACCCATTTTCCTTCCTGAAGCCAGAGTCAGTATGATCTTGTCACTCTCCCGCTTGAAACAGTGACTCCCAGTTGTCCTGAAGATAAAGTCAAATCTCCTAAGGGCAGCTTCCAAGGTTGTCTGTCATCCAGCCTGCCCCCCACCCCAACCCTGCCCTTCACCACCTCTGCCCTCTGCACTGTGCTCCAGACATTCTAAGCTTCTGGCAGTTTCCTAAACAGTCCAAGCTGGAGCTCACTTCCTCTTCACAGGCACTGGTTTGGACTGCACCTCCTCTGCTCTGGGAAATCTTTTCTCATCCCCCAGTTTGCCACACTGTAAGGCACGAGATCTGGGGACATTTTTTTTTCTTAAAAGTACTTTTGTTTGCACCTAAACTAACACTGTAAATTTGAGAGTAATGCATATGACCTGTAGACTACATCAATGAGGTTTTTCAGAACGTATAAAGTTAAAAAGCATTAGATTATAATGTTATTTTAAAAACTATTTCAAATGCAATTATCTATTTCCATATAGTAGTTGATGTTTCCCCTTTTTTATTGTGTCATTCATATCACCTTGACCTTTTGTTTAAAAAATTGGGCTGAGGACCCCTTGGCTTGGTTTTACTCATTTTCCAAATCTGGCTCCTCTATCTCCTAATTGCATGACGAGTTACTTAACCTCTCTCTGTCTTAGTGTCCTCATCAGTAAAATGTGGAGAGTAATAGCAGACCTATCTTATTGAGTAGTTGCGAGGAGTAGATGAATATGTAAAATATTTGAAGTAGTGCCTGATATGTAAATGTATCTGTTAGCTATTATTTTCAGTTCCCAGCATAGTTTCTTGCACATAGTTGGTGCTAAATAAATATGTGTGTGTGTTTTAATGAATGAGTTCCCATTAAGGACTTCTGGGAAGAAAAGATGGGGCATGAGGGGAGGGGGGACATTTAAAAAAAATTATTTTCTTGGCCGGGCACAGTGGCTCACACCTGTAATCCTAGCACTCTGGGAGGCCAAGGCCGGCGGATTGTTTGAGCTCAGGAGTCCGAGACCAGCCTGAGCAAGAGCGAGACCCCGTCTCTACTAAAAATAGAAAGAAATTAGCTGGACAACTAAAAATATATGTAGAAAAAATTAGCTGGGCATGGTGGCACATGCCTGTACTCCCAGCTACTCGGGAGGCTGAGGCACAAGGATCACTTGAGCCCAGGAGTTTGAGGTTGCTGTGAGCTAGGCTGACGCCACAGCACTCTGGCCCAGGCAACAGAGTGAGATTCTGTCTCAAAAAAAAAAAAAAAAAAAAATTATTTTCTTTACAGTACTTTGAGTTGTTTTTTAAAGCATGGACATGCTTAAAGTTTAATATACGTGGTGCTGCTCTAGGCACTTTGCATGTATACTTTTATATTTCCTTCTAGCAATCCTGTGAGGTAGAAACTATCATGAATCCCATTTTACACATGCTGAAACAAAGGTGCACACACATTAGGAAATTAGTACACGGCTAGTAAGAGGAGGGCTTTGCTGGGATTTGAATCCAGGTCTGACAGTGAGGCTCAAGCTCTTAAACACTGATCTATATTTCAAAACAGGTGCACACACATCATCTTCATAGCCCTTGCAGAAGAGTCAGCAGCACCAAGGCCTACCTGTTAGAAGCTGGTCTCTCCACAGAGACGGAGGGAGCAATGCTTAGCAGCTTTTCATCCTGCTTGAGGAAGAGGTTCTGGATGAGGCGTTGCCCGAGCTCCTGGGATTTCCAAGCACCTGGGACTTGAGCACTTGGTCAATACAGTTGCTCCTTTTGCACCTTTGAGGAAAGGCTTCTGCTCTGCACTCCAAGAAGACGCTGCACTGCCAAGAACTCTCCCCTATCCATCAGTCCACTAAGCCAGGCTAAGTGACCAGTGTCCAGCCCTGTGACTATATCTATGGAGCTCACTTTCACAGGGGAAGATGCTGGGCTTGCGGAGAGGAGTGGGAACCCATGAAGGAGGGTGCAGTAAAGGAAGCAAGCCAGGAATGATTACCCGGAAGAGTGCAGAAAGTGGGGTACCTCATTGCTTCTAGATGCCCTTGGACCAGAGAGGGGTAGATCAGTGGATATGAGGGTTTGGGACTGATAGGGATGGGAATGAACTCGGAATGTGGCTCAAAGATCCATAACTGTCAAGCTCCAGCTGCCTCCACATTTCAATATGGGTCTCATCT
Organism: Lemur catta; assembly: GCF_020740605.2. Taxonomy (NCBI): domain Eukaryota; kingdom Metazoa; phylum Chordata; class Mammalia; order Primates; family Lemuridae; genus Lemur; species Lemur catta. The sequence goes on along the minus strand of NC_059130.1, from coordinate 29,844,453 downwards.
AAGCAGCACCCCCTGTCTCCCCTCCCTCCCAGCAGAGTCCTCACCTCCGCCCTGCGGTGCCTGGGTGCTCATTGCCTTTGGAAAGAGGCTCTCAAGGTGGAAACCAGACTCCCAGGACTTCCAGCTGCTTCAAAAACCTGACCCCTTCTGTACAACCACTCTGTCTGTCTGTCTGTCCTTTCCTTCTCTGTCCCCACCCCATCGGAAGCACAATTTCCCATTGTCTCTGTCTTCTCCTCTATTGTTGAATAACAGGGCCCCTTTCTTCTTCCTGTGGGTAATGGCAACGAAATGTCAACAGCTGGGGATGTGGGATGCAGGACAGGCTGGCACATACCACCGGAAAAAGGGCCTGGGTGTGGGGTGGGCTCAGAGCAGAAACTGACATCCCCAAGAAGAAAAGGGGATGAGAGAGAGAGCGGATGGTGAGAAGGTTGAAATGGGGTGTCGTTCAATACTCCAAACTGCAAAGCTCTATAGAGATTTTGTCTGAGGCCAGAAGGATGGCTGGGCTCCATGGGGGGCAGAGGGAGTGGCCAGTGTTGCAATAGAAGAGATGGAAATTAGACAGTGAGGATGATTTCTCTGTCCCTGGGAAGGAACATGGGAATTTCTGAGGATAGAGGCACTTTGGAAATCTCCCCAAAAGAGAGGTCATCTTATAGGTTCCCCAATTTTCCACCTCTTCTTTCAGCATAGATGGATAATCTTCTTAGTTTAAAGTTCTCAGAAGAAAGGTATCTTTAATCTTCCTGGGTGGAAATTCACAAGTCTCTCTTTTTAGGAAGTTGTCTAAACTCCTGCTGGGGTTTTTTAAACTTTTCTATTGAGGTATAATTTACATACCAAAAAAAGTGCATAACATGTACTCAGGTAAACCCCCCTCCCCAGATCATGATATAGGACATTTCCAGTAATCCAGAATAGGCCCAATTCTTTTTTTGTTTGCTATCAATGAAGAGAGAAGACTCCCCTCTCCTGCCCTGCCAATAGCCATTTAGAAACCCTTAGAGCTTTCAGTCAAGTTTTAGCCCTCTCTTCTTTCTTCTGAGCAGACCCACGGCAGTAGCTTCATGTTATTAGAAGCACACACTTTCAGAACTGGAGAGGACCTCAGGACACTGTGCTTCCTCATTTACCAGATGAAGAGCAGGTGGAGAGGAAGGTCACTTGCCCAAAATCACACCCAATACCGTTTTTGAGTCAAGTGTAGAAGTTTCTGCTTTTTCCACTAACCCTCTTCTGCTCCTCTCCTCAGCTCTCCAAGTCAGACAAGCTCCATGTTTTACTTGGGCCACACCTAATAACAGGGAGTCACCCCAACTCCACCTTTTGGGGATCCGATTTATTATCTTTTCCCTGTCCACTCCACTGCTGTTCCTAAGCCCTTCCCTCCTCCTCCCGGGACTCTTTCAAGAGAGGAGACAAATAGCTCCCTGTCTCCTGGGACAGGACACCCCGATCCAGCCCATGTGATTGGCTTCCTCCCAACTCAAACAAACAGCCTCTGGACGGAGGGAGTAGCAGAAAGAAATGGCTCTGCTGCCTCCATTCCCAGGCTCACTCTATCCTGCTCGTTTCTCTCCAGATCACTTCTGAACTGTGGTTTGGAAGTCTCTGGTATGTAAATCCACAGAAGGCTGAGTTTGATAAGGAGAGGGCCTAGAACTATTTGATAGATGCAAAATGAATCCTTTGAGGGTAGAATGAGAAAGGAACAGGCAGGAACAAATATGTAATGAATGACCAAACTGTGTTTAGTTTACTCTAGGTCACTTTCATCCTCAGTTTTCCCCAAGACTAGGAAATAGGAATGGGGTAAGATGGCTCACACTTTAGTTGGTGTCTTTTTGCTGACCTAGCATCTTCTGAGGAGAGGCCTTTGCCATGCCTGCTACCTACTGACCAGGTGAGATGGAATAATGTAGGAGAAGCATGGAGTCCTGACATCTCTTTCTCTAACACCCCAGACTCGGCTTCCACCCTCCAGGCAGATCCAGCTGGCCAGTTTTCTTGAGCCCTGGTGATGGCAAGCATGGTCCCAGGTTACTACTAGGATTGTTGCATGAATAACTGGAAGAGTTGGCAAGATGGCACTTTAGGGAGGGGCTCGGTGTGATTGGTAGGGGTTCCCTCTCCTCCCGATAAAATTCAAATGGTTGCAGGGGTAGTTGAGTAAAAATGCAGCTTAAATGGTCCACTTGGGCTGGGCACAGTGGCTCACGCCTGTAATCCTAGCACTCTGGGAGGCTGAGGCAGGAGGATCGTTTGAGCTCAGGAGTTCGAGACCAGCTTGAGCAAGAGCGAGACCCCATCTCTACTAAAAATAGAAAGAAATTATCTGGCCAACTAAAAATATATATAGAAAAAATTAGCTGGGCATGCTGGCGCATGCCTGTAGTCCCAGCTACTCGGGAGGCTGAGGCCGGAGGATTGCTTGAGCCCAGGATTTTGAGGTTGCTGTGAACCAGGCTGACACCACGGTACTCTAGCCTGGGCAACAGGGTGAAACTCTGTCTCAAAAAATAAAAATAAAATAAAATAAATAAATGGTCCACTTGAATATAGCAGTGGACCATTAGAATGACAGACAACATGATTATTAATAAGTCAAATCTAATTGTTACATCTTAGTAACCATGAAAACAGCTTCTTGACATTTGTCTTTTACTGTTCCCTGCACTTTCCGTCATTTCACTTTACCCTAATCTACCACTGAGATAGGCAGAACAGATATTATCCCACTAGACTGAGAACTTCCTAACGTCAGAAACTTCATAAGGTCATTTGTTCCTGTCTCTCACAAAGTTCTCTACATACTCTCCCTTCAAAAAATAATTCAAGGCCGGGCACGGTGGCTCACGCCTGTAATCCTAGCCCTCTGGGAGGCCGAGGCGGGTGGATCGCTCGAGGTCAGGAGTTCCAGACCAGCCTGAGCGAGACCCCGTCTCTACTAAAAATAGAAATAAAAATTATCTGGACAACTAAAAATATCTATAGAAAAAATTAGCCGGGCATGGTGGTGCATGTCTGTAGTCCCAGCTACTCGGGAGGCTGAGGTAGTAGGATCGCTTAAGCCCAGGAATTTGAGGTTGCGGTGAGCTAGGCTGATGCCACAGCACTCACTCTAGCCCAGGCAACAAAGTGAGACTCTGTCTCAAAAAAAAAAAAAAAAAAAAAAAATTTCAAATTGAATTCAACTACCCCTGCAAATATCTTGAAACCACTTCATTTTTTCAGCCCATCTTATTCTCCCAGGCCTCAAAGCTTGCTGTCTCAAATACCTGATTCTCTTCTTGTCCTGGCCAGTCTAGGTGGGGTCTGACTTCATACAGACTCTCACCCCCAGTCTCCTATTGGTCAACTTAAACCCAGAAGTAAGAAGATCTAAGTATTAATCTTAGACCAGGATTTGAATAATTTTAAAAAGTGAGTCCCATCTTATGGCTCTACATTCTTTTACATGGGAGAAATAAACTCTATCACAGTATTATTATTCCCATTTTATGGAGTAGGAAACTCATGTCCAGAAAGGGTTAGTAACTTGTGCAAGGCTATATGGTTACTAAGCAACTAGGTAGCTTATAGCCAAACCTGGATGCATTCTTCCCTGCTATGAAACAATAATTCCTCCAAAATTGGAAAAAGGTAAAATAAGGATTCTTTGGTTGCTCGTTTTTGTTTTTCTGGTAGCATACTAGAACATTTTCTGATAAACGTGCCTGACACTCATCTGATTCTCGCAGGCAATGTAACTCTGTTGGTACAATATATTTGATAAATAATCTAACTGACAAAGGTGAAGACATTTACAGTCTTGTGCAGTTAGAGGTTAACCTACAAAAGTTGTTAAAAGGACAGGGTTTTGTTGCACAATAGAGAAGTTAACCACAGAGATGTTTTGGTTTTATTGTCTTAGAAAGTTAACCAGTCTTATACCTAAAATAGCAGTCTTACTTTGGCAATGTTTTTCTTATTAACTATGTATCCCTGCTTCTGAAAGTCTCTCTGTTCAAAGCAGCTTTTTTGTCTTCTTGTTAGTTCCCTTATTAATGAGTTAAATAAAACTTTGGCAGGAGTCAACAAATAACTTTGAGAATTGTTTTTCTACTTCTCAACTTTGACAACACACTAGCACCTCTGCTTCCCTCTAATAGCAGATCCACTGGTGCAACTAATGCAAGAATTCCCAGCAAAGCTAAAACTCCTTGAGGGTAGGACCCCTTTACATCTCCAACATACAGTGGACCAGCAATGGGCACGAAGAGGAAGTGGCCATTCTCAGCAAGAGTCCTCTACAACGCCTTCTTGTAGTTAAGGACGTCCTTTGCTGCTTGCTGCTCCAATGCGCCACCACTTACTGCTCCTCAGTCCCCTTACCAACATCACAGAGACTTTACGGGTACCCGTTTGTGCTTCCTCTGGAAAGCCTTCCTTAACAAAAGCAAGAAGCGATTTAACAGCTTTTTCAATGGCATATACCAGGCATTCAGAAAATGTTTACTGAATAAATAAATAAAATTGAAGTGTTCTTCCAATTTCTGCAAACTTAACAAAAAGGCAGTATTGCATAGTGGTTAAGTTCCATAGGCTCTGGAATTTAAGTGTCAGGGTATCAATCTTAGCCCTGCCACCTACTAACACGATAACATTAGACAACCTGTCTACCTTCTCTTTGCTTAATTGTTTTCATCTGAAAATGAAGATTACAATGACAACAACCACAACAACAGTAATTAGAGCAGTGCTTGGCTCCTAGAAAGCATTCAGTGAATTGTAGTCATTATTATTGGTGGTGGGGGGGGTGCCGAGGGGAACAGAATCAATCAAAACACAATAGTGATCAATTTTAAGGGATCACCTGATTTTTAAGAGGACATAAAAACCACACACATAAAAGTCATGTTCCGGCTTACTTAATGATTTTTGTTTATTACAAAACAAAAATAACACAGGCACCTAATGAAAAATAATTCAACCACTATGAAAGGGATAAAATGAAAAGTAAAATTCTCCCTTCCTTCCTTTCTTCTTATATTCCCCAGGAACAACTGTACCATTATCAAGCTCCTTCTGTATCTGGCCAGAAAGTATTTAAGAATCTACAAGAATGCAGATAAATAGAAGCATACATCATACATATAATCTAACCTGAGACCATAATATGCAAACTGTTCCCTATCTTGCTTTCTTCACCTAATAATACATGGTGAGCATCTGTCCTATGGGCACATGACATAAAGCTCTCATGTTCTTTTTCATTTCTGCACAGTATTCCAGTGGATGGCTGTAGCCTAATTTATTTAATGAGATGCTTAGTGAGGGACATGGAGGTTGCTAAAGGTTGGGACAACTAGCCATCTGGGGGGAAGAAAACCCAGATCTATAACTCATTTCTTAAAGCAAAATAAATCCAGAAATCTCAAAGATATAAATGTAAAAATAAAGCCATCAAAATGCCAGAATAATAGTTTTTAAATTGGAAGGCAACTTGTATTGCTGTTTTACTGATTATACAATGACACAATTAATTGTAGACAATTTAACAAACAGAACAACACTAAAAACTGAAACCCCTGCCTTAATCCTACCACCCAGAGAAAATAACTTTCAGCATTTTGCTATCTTTCCAATCTTTTGAAGGATTTATATATATTTGTATATTATGTGTACGAGTGGCTTCAGCTGTGATTTAAATGGTAACATGTAACAAGGCAGAGAGCCAGCAGCTGAGGCGAGGGTTGCTTCATCAGCACCCACAGGCCCCTGCGGAGCTCTGGGTGCTGCACCCAGCCCAGGTCCTACGCACCATTGTGGGGGCCACCAGATGTCTATGGTGGAGGATGCTCAGAGATGGAGATGCTACAGCAGAGACTGCAAAGCTCTGCAGCATCCTTCAGACTCAGAGTGCCCTTCAGACCCTGCTTTTCCTATGTTTAGCTAAGCTCTCATTAGGAGGGAGGGAGTCCCAATTTCTCAACCTATTTTTCTTCATGTTTGTGACAGCAGTGCCAAGAGGAAGAATGAGGCCAGGATTCCTTGGTAAGGCACCATCTTACCATCATGGTCCTCTTTCTACCTCCACTCCCACTGAGGTTGGTGTCTTTTATACTGCCCCTTTCAGAATTTTTCCCACAGCATTTTTACTGATGTATCTGGAAATATCTCATAAGATATATAAAAAAGCAACCCAAATGAGTGTGTCTGCTACCATGAAACCTGCACTCTCTAGGACAACTCTAGAAGTGCAGCAAGTATTACAAAAGAAAGAGGGCCCTGTTATCCCTGCCTCCCTTCCTGTCATTCATTCACCCACACCACGACCAGCATTTACACACACCAGGGGTTTCAAGCCCCTTCAAAGGAGACAGTGAGGCCAGAGGAAGGCAGAGGCAACAACCAGAGACAGGGATGCAGGACTCGGAGACAGGGCTTGACCCAGATTGGAGAGAACGATGGCACCAAGGGGCAGATGGCAATGGGGCTTCAAAGAGAAATACATGTTTGTTAAGCTGAACCTGCACTAGATGGCATCAGAGAACAGCAGTCATAGTACTAAAACTACGTCTTATTCCACTTCCTTTCTTTGTGCTCTGTCTGGCTCTCAGGTTACGAACCTACAAATAGGGATAATATACAATATGGGATTATGGCAGGAATCAAATATGGCAATGTTTGCGAAAATGATATTTTAACTGTAAACCATTGTGTGAAAATGGTTTTTAAATAGTAAGGTACTGTATGCAAGGGATTGTAATATTTTTATTATCATGAACTCAAATAGTTAACAAAGTAGGAAAACTAGAACCTGCCTAGGCTAAGGATTAGGAAATAATACAAGTCTAAGAAAACTCCTGTGAGACACAGGCACACCTTTTTTTCCCTCAACAGAAAGAAAAGTAAATAACGCTCTACTAGCTAAACATTGCCAGTATTTGTTACATAGGCTATTAAATATCCCTCATTATAGTTGCAATCACAAGATATTTTCTCTTCCCTCAGTCTCAGATTTCACTGGCAGAAAAAAATAACTGAGAAGAGGTGGAAAAAGAAACAGCATACTAGTTTATGAACCATGGGGATTTGCTGGCATGGTATGGTTTTTATAACATTGTGCGTAGATTTAAATCCAGTAGAGAAAAATAACCCAATACCTTAATTTTTAGAATTTCATTCCACTCTAGATATTTGGAGAGGCATCCAAGAGTTGGTAGTCAGTCTCAGGGCCCACACACAATTCCTCCTGAAGGTCTTCCCCTGTTGCTAGCCATATTGTACTTCAACTCTGCCCCACATCCTTCAGCACTGAGGGACTCTAATTTGCATTCATTTGCTATTTAAACATTATTTTCCTGATAAAATAATATGTTAATTGTAGAAAATTTTAAACACAGGGAAAAGATCTTGTTAAAGAAAAAATTATTCAGTGACACTTGTCAAAGCACGGTAATCAGACTATTAAGGACCATTGTGATAGGTATAGGACCACGGCAATGGGATTTTGCAGTGGGGGAGAGAGATTGGGCTCAACTTCCAGTACAGCATGGGCAGCTGGGAATTTATAACCAAGGACCGCAGTAGGGGTAAGTGGATAGAAAATCACTAAGAGGAAACATCAAGGGTAAGGGGGATTTTGGCTAATCTGACCTAACAGGATTCTTGCTGAGGATGGGCTGGAGTGATCAGACATCACCTGGGGGACAGTGAAGGATGAGGAACCTGATCAGATATCAAGGGTGATCAAATATCAAAGGTAGGAAGTTCTTGCCAAAGTGATTTAGCAGAGTTCTTTGCTAAAACTGGATTTTAAGAGGAAGTGCACAGATGAGCCCAGGAGAAGGCTGACGAGCCTAACTAAAGTTTGGCCAAGCAAAGATTCTGTCAGCATAAAGAAGAGGAAACACTTACCCATAATCCCTTCACCTAGGAGTGACTTTATAACATGTTGATTTTCTTACTCTTATTGTTGAGTGCCTGTGGATTTTTTTGAGATATAATTCACATTCTATAAAATCCACCCTTTTAAAGTGTACAGTTTAGTGGGTTTTAGTATATTCACAAGATTGTGCAATCATCGCCACTTCCAGAACATTTTATCTCTCCTAAAAGGAATTCCGTACCCATTAGTGGTCACTCTCTGTTTCCCTCTCCCCATAGCCCCTGGCAACTAATAGTCTACTTTCTACATTGCATATAAATGGAATCATACAGTATGTGGCCTTTTATGTCTGACATTCTTTCAACATAATGCTTTCAAAATTTATCCATGTTGTGGCATGTATATGTTGTGGAATGATATTCCATTGTGTAGATCTACCACATTTTGTTTCTCCATTCACCAGTTGATGGACATTTGGATTGTTTATACTTTTTAGCTATTATGAATAATGCTTTTATGAATATTCATGTACAAGTTTTTGTGTAGACATGTTTTCATTTTCTCGGGTATATACCCAGGAGGGAGATTGCTGGGCCAAATGTAGAAATGTAATTCTACATTTAACTTTTTGAGGAACTGCCAAAGTGCTTTCCAAAGCAGTGGCACCACTTTATATTTCCACCAGCAATTTATAAGGGTTCTAACTTCTCCACATCCTCATCAACACTTGTTATTGTCCATTTTTTTATTATAGTTATTCTAGTGGGCATGAAGTGGTATCTCACTGTGGTTTCCATTTGCATTTCTCTGATGATCCCTTTTGAGCATGAGAAGTGAGTGGTTCAAGGTCACACAAGAGTGGCAGAGTGGGAAAATGACTCAGGTCTGACCCTCATTCACAGAATGTTCTTCCGTTGGATCCAGCTTCTGAGGAATGCCTATGAAGCATTCCACATCCCTTCTGCAAGCGTCTAAAAAAAATCCCAGTAACTAGTAACCAAGATCCATCGTTTAAAGTATTGTCTCCATGCATCATATTTTATCATTTTTTTTTTTTAAGGCAAGCATGAAAATGAGGTTTATTGAGGAGAAAAAGAGGATTACAGAGCAAGAGGAACACAGGTTTACAGGGCATGACACATAGGCCACAGATGACCACCGGACCCATTGTTGCAGCAAAGGGAGAGCAAAAAGAAGAGCAAAAAGGGCCCATGTAGCATATTTTAAAAGTAAAATTAATTTTATGGAAAAAAATTTATGGGATTAACAGATACGATGTGCAGAACAATTGTGATAAGGCCTTACTGTGAAATGGCGATTTTTCTGTTTGGAAGTTTCTAGGGGGCGCTAAATGAACGGAAATACCGGTATGGGGAGGCAGGAGGAGGGGTCCTTTTTTCAGGGTTTCGTTCTTGGGTGGCTCAGTGAAGCCTAGGAGCAACTGGTGGGGGAAGGGGCACGTGCAACCCCTCCTTGCTGACTTTGCGTTATCTTCCTTCCCTCCCCCGTTCAATAGATCCTCATGCTCACAAGTCAAGTCCAAACTCCCCAGCCTAGCATGCCTCCTGGGATCCTGCATCTCTCTCCTTGTCCCACCCCCCACTTCCTCCAGTCCCACTCAAGATTCCCGACTTTTCCAGGCTAGACTGGGTGCTTCCTGAAATAAGGGCTCGTGTCTTATGCATCCTTGTATCCCCCAGTACCAAAGGGACAGGTCCTGGCACACAGCGGGGGGGGGGGGGGCGTCAAAAGGCATTTGATGAACTTACTGAAATCTCTAGTCTCTACGCTTTTATAAATAACTGGTCCGGAAGGCTGAGTATTCATCCTGGCAAAATCATGGCACAGATACCCTTCTCCTCTGCCTCCACGAATCCCTCAGGCCACTCTCGATGCTTCGCTAGAGTTTTCCTTTTTCATATTTATGCCCAGGACTAGCTCAGTGTAGGACCCAAAGCTGTTCTTGGCATCCTGAGAGGGCCAGTTAGGACTTAAGTCCCTTGACTGCTCAAGGATTGCAGGGAGGAAGCAAGTAGAACTCTCTCGGAACCTCCGGAAGTGGGCACGCTCCAGGGCCCAGTTTCTATGGTAACTATACCAGCAAGCTGGCCTCCACAATCGTTTCTGGGAGGACTGTGATTTTGGTTTCCGCGGCCGTCTCTATGGTTTCGATGGCCTAGAAGGACCAAAACGGCATTTCCGGGAAGATGGCGGCGCACACGTCAGGTACGGCACATGTTTCCTCAGAGAGGACCGCGCAATGACGGTAAGGTTTCCTTTCCCCCGGATGGTAGCAGTGGGAGCTCAGGCTCAGTAGCACATGTGAGAGCAGCGGAGTATTTTTGCCCAAGGGGCACTGCCGTAGGAGGGCTGGAATTTAGACCTGAAGAGGAAGGAGGCTTAGGGAAAGGGCAGCCGGCTCTTTAGTACCGCTGTTAAGACGAGTGTCCCTGGGCCACTTCTCCTGAAAACTCAGATTGAGCTGGAAGGAGACAGTGCCCCAAAGTGTGCCCGCAGCGCCTTCACAAAGACTGTGGCACAGAGGTTTTGTCCAGTTGGAAGTCCGTTAAAGCGATTCCTATCTGTGTTATTCAGGTAGAACACATAACGACTACCCGCGTTGTCGATTTCTGGCGCTGCTTTAAGTGCTATCGGCTTGGGGAATAAAGCCCATCTCGGACTTCAGGAAGTGTAGTGCCTGTTTCCTCGTTTGTAAATTAGGGATAACACTTCCTAATAGGGTTGTTGGCAGGATTAAATGAGATAATCCGTGTGAAGCAATTAGCAACCGCTGGTAGATGTGCTACAAGTGTTTGCAAATTTAGTATATAAACTGAATCGTGCCAGTCTGGGTTCAAAAGGAGAAACACGTGAGTTACTGTAAAGAAACGCAACTAGTTGGTGATGTCATAGAAAGAGGACCACTTTGGAGTCAGGCAACTTGGGCTCATGTTCCAGTTCTCTCTCTTACTGGCTGTGTAACCTCAGGCAAAAAAACCCAGGCCTTGTTTTCCTCATATGTAATATAAGGATAATATCTAGATTACAGGGCTGTCAAGATGAAACAATATGAAAATATGTGTAATCTACCAGTTACACATTAAATGCTCAATAAGAGTGCCCTTCCTAAGCTGGACAGTTTCAAAAAGGGAGCATCAACACGACTGAAATGCAGCAGCAGTGTGGGAGAAGTGTGTAGCCCCCACACCAAGAAGACAGTGAATGCTGAGGCACAGGTACAGGATAGGGGCCCTATTAAGTACCATTATCTTGTAACTCAGGTTAAAAAGCACCTCACAGCTTTGTTTTTACACGGTAATATATTTTGGGAGATGGCTTGTAGTGCGAGTATGGACTGTGCAGACAAGCTGCCTGGGTTTGAGTTCTACCCATAGCCGTGTGACCTTGAGGAAGTCACCTAACCTCTTTAGGCCTTAAGTTTCCTCATTTGCAAAACAGGTATTATAATATTTTCCTGAACAGGCTGGGAAGATTAAATAATATAATCCATGTAAAGTTTTAGCACAGCCCAGCATGTAACGAGTGCTGCGTAAATTCAGGCATCTGTGTTAACACTGGTCCTTGACTTTGAAGAACGGGAATTGTTTAAAAAAAAAAAAAAAGTGTGCTCTCTTTGATTCTAACGGATGCTAATTGCTTCTGTAAGTATGGCTTGCTGGCCTAGCTTAAGTGGAGCCTCCACCGCGTGCAAGTTACTTCCTGATAAAGGGCTGGAGAGTCCCGGGGCCCTCCAACCAATTAACCAGATAAGAAGGGCAAGGCATAATCAGAAGCCTGTCCCGCAGCTTAAAAACCAACCAATCAAAAGCCAGTCCTGCGGCTTGAAAACCAACCAATCAGGAGCCAAGACAATCAGCCACTTTTGAAGAAGCAAATGAATTAAGGGAGGGAGGGGGGATGGCATGGCCCGTGCATGTAATCTGCTGAAAAGTATAAAAGACATGCGCCCCCGCTATGCGGGGTCCCTGCCCGTGGAAACAGACTACTGCGTTGGTGGCTGGGGGCTTGGACCCTAGCTCCAGCTAGTCAATAAAACTCCTTTGCCTTTTACAGCCTCAGTGACTCTGTCTTTCTGTTCCTGGGGCCGAGGGGAACCGGCTCTAACAACTTCTCGATATGTTGATCATGGTCTCTCTGTGGCCAGACAGGGAGCTCCCCAAAGACCAGGCCTCCTCCTTCCTCCGTCTCTGTTCAGGGCTTAGGAAAGAGAAGTGAGGATGGAGTTGATGGTTGCTTTGGGCACTTTCTTCTTTCTTCTTAAAAGGATATCACCTCTTCTTCCCTGGTGAGAGTTTGAGGACACTTTTTTCTCACCATGAGTGACACCCCAGAGGTCAAGAGTCATGGGATGAAGTTTGCTGAGGAGCAGCTGCTAAAGCATGGATGGACTCAAGGTGATCCCCTGGGGCCTCTTCCACACACCCCACTCCCTGCCTATGCTGTACCCAGGAGAGAAGCATCATCCTGGATTACCCCCATGCAGTCCACTTAATTGGAGGAAAAGCTAGTTTAAATTTGCAGATGAAATTTTCTGACTTTTCCAGAAAACGGAAGAATAGAAGAAATCTGACAGTGGGTAGGAGGACTAGAGGAGTGAAGAAGAGAAATGGCCTCTGTTCCAAAAGAGTTATGAAGGAAGAGATAGTTCAGGCTCAGACACAGGCAGGGAGACTACATGGAGTGGTACTAGAAAGAAAGGAGCTGGGAGGACTTCAGAGAGGGACAGATCATGCCCCAGTGCCAGCTGTGTTGAGTGGCATGAGTGGAGGGTGCCTTGTGAGGGCTCAGGGCAGGCAACAGAATAAGCCAAGTCACTCACTGTGCTCTGCAGGCAAAGGCCTGGGCCGGAAGGAGAATGGCATCACCCAGGCCCTCAGGGTGACGCTGAAGCAGGACACTCATGGGGTAAGACTGGGTAGGCTGAGGGAGGTCAGCATGGATGGGAGAGGGGGAATCCTTGAGGGCAGGTACTTAGAGCTCTTACTCATTCCCCTGGCAGGTGGGACACGATCCTGCCAAGGAGTTCACAAACCACTGGTGGAATGAGCTCTTCAACAAGACTGCAGCCAACTTGGTAGTGGAAACTGGACAGGTATGAGCTCTGATAGATGGGGCCTGGGACATGTGGGAGTGGGGAGGCAGGGTATATCACCCACTCACTGATACTTCCCTACAGGATGGAGTACAGATAAGGCGCCTTTCTACGGAGACCACCCGTCATAATCCTCCCAAGCCCAACTTGCTGTATCAGAAGTTTGTGAAGGTATTAGAGGCTGGGGGTGAGAGAGTCCATCCTTTCTTCCTTCTCTGATCTCTCCTGGGACCTGAACAATTGCCTTCTGCCTTACCAATTCTCAGGACTATCCTGACTGGATCCCGTGACCAGCCTTGTTGGTTACTTAGACTGCCCAGACCCTCAGCAAGAATTGAGATCTTTAGGTTTCATGGATCCTGCCATCTGTTGAGGGAGCAGCAATAGGGAGTGGGAGGTAGGGTGCAATCCCTCAAGTCAGGAGCTGCCACATTGGGGGTGGGGGAGGCATCTAATTCAAAGGAGTCAGAAGCCAGAGGAGACCTGAGGGATTACTTGGTCCATCCTCCTTACTTTGCTGATGTGGCCAAAAGGGTGAAAAGTGGCTTGCTGACGAGCCCACAGCTGGCTAGCCATGGCAGACAGGACTAGAACCCAGGTCTTCAGACTTCTGCTGTCAGCTATACCAACAGAAGGAAGCTAACACTTAATGGTTGTCATGTGCTTTACATGTTTCCCATTTCTCTACATCTCGGTTGCCATCTCCTACCACACTTCAGGCCATCATCATCTCCTGCCTAATTTCTTTTACAGTCTTCTCACCTCTACTCCAATCAGTCCATCCTCCACAAAGCATACAGAGTGTTCTCTCTAGAACACAAACTTCATCATGTCATTGGCTCCCCTTTGACCTAGGATGACACAGTCTAGATTTATCAGACTGGCTTTCATGTCTTATCCTTGCCTTCTCTGCCTCATCCCTTGCCACCTCTCTCCAGGACTCTTACACTTTAGCCAAATGGAATCTGTTTCTTTCCTTTGAAGGCACCATGTTTTTCTACCTTCAGATTTTGGCACATGCTATTCCCTCTGCCTGGAACATTCTTCTCCCTTTCCCCTTTTACCTGCAGACTTTTGGTCTTCCAGAGCTCAGCTTACATGTCAATTATTTCTATAAACCATTCCCTAAACCCTGAATCCTGAGTTGGGTACCCCTCGGTACCCCTCCTTTAGCACAGGCAACACTTCCATCATAATTGCCTACGTTCTGCCTTATCCACCACCCTATGTAGATTCCATCTGAGCTGAATGCATCTCATGCTTATTCCACTCTGTATCCCCCACTCCTTGGCCTATAGCAGACTCTTATTTAATCTGGTTAAATGAAGGTACCATGAATAGGTATTGTGATGGGAGTGGAGAGGGGCATCTTTATTTTGTCATTTACTGGCCCTTGTCCTGCTGTGAAGCTCTGATGACCCAGAGCACTTCCTTCTTGTTCTGCCCACAAGCCAGGAGTGAGCCAGAGGCCAAAGCTGCTCCACCTCCCAGCAGCTATAGCTCACCTCCTGTCCAAGTTGAAGTATGCAGGATGGTACACCTCTCTGTGGCTTTGCAAGGAACAGTGTTGGGGGCTGAGAAACTCTGCCTAGGGCTATGAATTTTTAGGGGCTTCCACAAAGGAACGGGGTTGGCAGTCGTGTTGAGTGGGTCTTGTCCACCCCATGATCCCTCCTTCTAGACGGCCACCCTGACTTCAGATGGAGAGAAGCCAGACAAAGACATGGAGAGCTGCACTGATGTCAACAACCAGAGGCCCAAGCCCCCAAAGATGTGAGACTTCATTTTAATACAGGAGCATGTGGGAGATGCCTTCAGATCTCAAGAGAAAGGACTAAGTCTAATGCTTGACTGTGGGCTTCTTATGGGGTAGAACTGAGTTTTACTAATCCCTCGCACCTCAAAAAGTGCCAGGTCCTGAACAAGAACTAGAGTGTTGAGGGCTGTTTTAGAGGGAAGAGAGGTCAAGCTTTTCCATCAGGTTTGTTTGTAACTCCTTATCTCCCCGCAACAGTCTGACGGATGAGATGCTGCTCCAAGTCTGTGAGGGGCGAACAGCACACAAGTAAGTAGTGGTCAGCTCCTTGGGCTCCCTCTTTTTGCCCACCCTGGAGGATGGCCTGTGCCACCTCTTGAACCTTTCTGCCCCAGGGAAATGATTCCTACTATCTACCCACCTACTGCCTGAAGACAGAAAGCTCCCTGCTGCCCCCCACCCCCAGTGTTCCCTGCAGGCCTAAGGATTAGGCCCATTTCTCCTGATACCCTTGTTCTGACTTGGACCCCATCTATTTCAGGGCTGCCCGTCTTGGGATTACAATGAAGGCCAAGCTGGCTCGGCTGGAGGCCCAGGAGCAGGCCTTCCTGGCTCATCTCAAAGGCCAGGACTCTCAGGCTTCTCAACCACAGTCAGAAAGCAAGCCCTGCAAAAAGAAGAAAAAGAAAAGGAAACACAAAGAGGAGGAAGAGACTACAGCATCTGAAAGGAATGCAGATGAGAAGCACCCAGAACACACTGAACAGAACATCAGGAAAAGCAAGAAGAAGAAAAGGCAACCTAAAGAAGGAAAGGTCTCAGATGAGAGAGAGGGAACAACTGTAGAGAATGAGGAGGAAGAGGCTACAGGAACAAGTGGGCTTAGGAAATTGAAGAGCAGAGAGCAAACCAATCAGTCCCCCAGGAAAAGGAAGAGAAAGAAGAGGCAACACCATGAAGAGGAGGAGAAGATGGGGGTCTTGGATGGAGGAGGAAGAGGTAAGGAGGCTACAGGTGCTATCAGGACAGAGGAGGTAGACAGCACAGAGTACACTGACCCGTGCAGCACAAGCAAGAAGAAGCAGCACCGTGAGAAGGATTTGAACTTAGAGGATGAAGAAGTCGAGGAAACTGTTTTAGACAGTGGGACCAGGGACACAGAGAACAGAGCATGCAGTGATGGAGGAAGGAGAAGCGAGAAGAAAACACAGCAACATCGAGAGGAAGAGGAGGAAGTTGTCAATGTAAGGGATGAGAGAGATGAGGAGGATGGCAGGACTAGGGAAGTAAAGAGCAGAGCACACCCTGGCTCAAGCAGCAGAGGTAAGAAGAGGAGGAAGCGGCAGTCAGAGGAAGAAAGCTGGAGTCGGCACTGACCAGAGAACCAAAGAGAAGAAACAGAGGAAGAGAGACTGAAAGTCTGGTCAAGGTGGGGCTCACTTGATTTGCCTTCAGGAGTCGAAGCCTCAGAGACTTGGGTTGATGCACGGTCTTCTGTGCTCCCCTAAATATGGAGTCTCTCCTAAGGAGGAACCTGAGCTCTGGAACATCAGTCTGCTGAGAGGAGAGAGTGTTGGCACCATGCCTTAGTTGATGCAGAAGGCATAGTCCCTTCTGCAGCTTCTAACCCAGAGATCATGAACTCAGGTGCCTATAAGAGCCAGATGGCTAAGGGACAACGAATGCTGGGGGCTGGGGGAACAGGAACACAGATACCCTTTGAAGGGACATCTCTGTTAAAAGAAGCTGAAAATGTACATTTATGTGAAATCTGATTTTTAAATATTGTGAAGGCTAAGAAAAACAACAAATTTAAGCCTATTGGCTGGAGTCAGTCCACAGGTTGCCAGTTTCTAGCATGACCAAATGAATGAATAAACATCAAGTTGGGCACATAGCCTACAGATAAATCTCAACTGGAATCTCCATTCCCAGCCTGGGAAAGTAGATTTTCCTTGGCCTTTGAAGAAATTTCATCTGCTAACCTCCTTTGCAGTCTTGTCACACTGAGAAGTGGAAGTAGCTCAAAGACATCATCCAGCTTCCTATCTGTGTCCCGAATGGGTAAGAATCACTTGTGTGTAAACGAAAGCACACCTCACTGGGCATTCAACAGTCAATTTTCATTGCTTCCAAATGCCTTAGCAACCATTCTTGCCTGTTCTGTTTCCCTTAGAGAGATGGCACCACATCACCAGTGTTGCTCTCTGGCTCCTGCCACCCACTAAACTTTATTACCAGAAGAGTTCCCAGGACTCCACAGTTCCAGGAGAGAATGGCACTAAGTCTTTTCTGGGAAGAATGTCCACCCACCTTCCCTCACTGCAGACGATAGACACACTCGGTGTCAGGGTAGATTGGCAGGTTCAGCTGGTACTTCTTTTCCAGAGCAGGTGGCACAAAACGGCCCCCCAAGTAATGGTAGCGACCAGTAAACTGGGTTGCAGACTTTTTGGGTGCTGTCAGGGAGATGAGCAAGTCTGGCTGGATCCCTCCAGAGTTTCCCTTCTCCACATCCCATCCTGAAAAGAGGGTGGTGTTCAGGAAGAACAAAAGGACAGATGTCTAGTCCCCTTCCACACCTTGCTTTACCCTAGTCCTAAAGGAGTGGGAGGCCCTCTCAGTCCCCACCTGAGGAACTCTCATCCTGTGACCTCCATATACCCTGGGGCTTTGGTCTCTTCATGGGGCCAACATGTAAAGGGGGCTCCTGAACTGTGCTCTCCAGCCCTGATGGGGGATACAGAAAGCTGTATGCCCCTCTAGATTCAAATTATTGTTTCTTTTTTCTTTTTTTTTTTAGGCAGAGTCCCACTCTGTCACCCTGGCTAGAGTGCCATGGCGTCAGCCTAGCTCACAGCAACCTCAAACTCCTGGGCTCGAGCAATCCTTGTGCCTCAGCCTCCCGAGCAGCTGGGACTACAGGCATGCGCCACCATGCCCAGCTAATTTTTTTTTATATATATTTTTAGTTGTTTGGCTAATTTCTTTCTATGTTTAGTAGAGACGGGGTCTGGCTCTTGCTCAGGCTGGTTTCTAACTCCTGAGCTCAAACAATCCACCCGCCTTGGCCTCCCAGAGTGCTAGGATTACAGGCGTGAGCCACTGTGCCCGGCCTAGATTCAAATTATTTTAGACACAGTCTAAGCTGTGACTCATCAGGACTCCTAGGTACCAACCTCCAGACACAGGTTAGCGCCCCAGTCACCCCCAACCTTCTGGGTCCCAGCACCTGAGGGAATGTCGATGCTAGCAATGGGCACAGTGAGTCCCTTCAGGACACTCAGGATGCTGTGGAATGGCTCTCGAACATCGCCTTTAAAGCTGAAGCCGAAGATGGCATCTACCACCAGCTCATACAGCTCGTCTATCATCATGGGCTGTGGTGGAGCAGAAAAAGGAAAAGACGTCTGAGACAGCAGGTGTACAAAGAGCCTCAACTGGGGAGGGCTGTCCTCTGCACCCGAAGACCATTCACAGAGGCACAAATATAACTATCTCATCCAGAGGGCATCCTGAGGCCTAGAGAAACTGTGGGTTGGTCACTGATTCAGGCCAAGCTGAGTCCAGCCACATTTTCTGTTCTTAGTATCTGTCTGCCATTGGGGAGGCTACAGTGTGGGATAGCCTGAGACTGGAAGTCAGAAGGGCTAGATTCTGGTCTTGGCTCTGCCATGATGCAATTCTGTCACTTCGGGCAGACAGTTTCTCTTCTCTGTACCTCAGTATCTTCATCTGTAGAATGGGTTAAGAAAGTTTTTTGTTTTTAATTCTCAAATTTCTCACTACTAAATCCATGCATGTGCAGAAAGGGTTTAGAATGCGGCAGTCACTCCAGCCCCTGAGAGGGCCAGATCATGTGCTTACTGCATGCTAGGGGAGGAGGATCTGACTGCAGAGGAAGGAGTGACCAGGGAAGATGAAGGAGGAAGGAAGCCTTAGAGAAGGTGATGTTAGGGGTTCATGGAGCCCACCTTATGAAGGAGAAGGCTCTCACACGCCTTCTACTCAGATAGCATCCTTTAGGTACCTTCTGTGCCTGGCGTTACAGTGAGCTCAGCCAGGAAACATGAAGGAAGAGCAGATAACAGGCAGAGGTTACTGAGGAAATGAGGTATTGAAATGGAGCCACCTACCTCTGGGGGCATTTCACCAAGGAAAGGGATGTCCATTTTCTGACACTGGGTCACCAATGCAGTGAAGAGTGGTTTGTTAGGCCTTTTGGGGTAATAGATGGTTGGCTGGTAGCCCTAGGAGGAAAGTGGTAATTCAACCCCAGATCCCAGAATCCTCATGGCTTCCCCCATGGCCTCTTCCCCACATACTCACAAAGAGTTTGAGGTGTCGAGCGCAGACCAGGCCATCTCCTCCGTTATTCCCTGGGCCACAGATGACCAGGACAGTAGGAGGGCTCCTGGACATGGACGTAGGGGGATATGCCTGGAGGTGGAGTCACGGGAATTCGTAGGGGTTTCAGACAGTAGCAGACAGGGTTGGCCCAGCTGTCTCTCCCACCCCTCTGTGCCTAGGCCTGGGGACTGGGCAGTGACTCCTCCCTCGCTCCTCCCAAAGGCCGAGAGTTGTGCCACTGACCTTGGCAATGGCTGTGGCGCAGCTCAGCCCAGCCAGCTCCATAAGTTGGTCCACGCTGAACTGGTACTCGTTAAATAGCTCCTCGTCCACGGCCTGGGCCTCCTCCTGGCTGAGGGAAACCCTTAGCCTGAGTTCCCCGCCCCTCAGGTGCTCCGCAGCGCAGGCGGAGCGGCCGTCCCGGCTCCCGCCCCCGGGAGGGAGAGCAGGCCACCCGAGACCTGCGCCCCGCGTACCGGTCCGGAGCTTCGCCTACCTCAGGTACTTCACCGCTGTGCTCGCCATGACCTCCGAGTAGCAGCGGCCACCTAAGTTCAGTCGCTGCGGTCCCCACCAGGTGGGTCTTAAGCGGGAGGCGCCGGCCTGGCTTCCGATTCGCGGCAGACGCGAGCCGGCAACCAGCAGTCCCAGCCCCAGCAGTGCCCTGAGCCCGGACATCCAGCTCGCAGAACGCGCGCCCCCGGCCCGCTCGGCCCCGGCGCATGCGCGGCACCCGCCCCGCCCCCGGAGAGGCTAGGCCGGCGCGCGCGTTCCGGAAGTAGCCCGGAGGCAGCGGCGGGCGCGAGGTTCCCCCGGCTCCTCGGCCCTTTAGCAGCACAAAGGTAGGCTGAGGACCGTGCTACCTAGGACCGACCTTCCGTGCACCTTCCCTTACAGCCTGTATCCTATCCCTTCTCGAGAGCCTTTAGAGATGCCACACATTTCCAAATGTACCGAAGTGCTTTGCTCCCACCCGCCCTTTGATAGTAATTCATGGTTTTGTAGCTCTTTAAGACAGCTGTATGGTACAGCACTTAACCTGGATTCCTTCCCCACCACTTACTAGCTGAGTGAACGTGGCCACTCCTGGTGTCAGTTTCTCGGGTATACAACAGGGATACTGGGTATATACTTCATAAGATGACATACAAAACCGTTGCAGAGGACTTGGCACCTGGTGCACAAATTAAGCTAATGTTCTTATTTACACTACTGAGCGTTTTATATAACTTAGCACCCCACTCTCCACTACATTAGCTTCCCCTACCTCTGTTTTTTACCAGGGTATCTATCACGCTGTACTTCCCTAATCATATTTACCTCCTTTACCAAGATAATAGCTACGGAAATAGAAAATTGTAAACCTTAAATATGTTGAGTAAGCTACAGTTAAAAATGTAATTGAAGCCTTGGCAATATAGCAAAACCCTGTCTCTACAAAACAAAACACACACACACACACAAAAACTAGCGTAGCGTGTTGGTATTCCCCTGCAGTCCCAGCTACTTGGGAGTCTGAGGTGGGAAGATTGCTTGAGCCCAGGAGTTCCAGGTTACAGTGAGCTATGATCCCACCACTGCACTCCAGCCTGGGCGACAGAGCAAGACCAATCTCTTAAAAAATAATAATAATAGTTGAAAACATAGGCTCCAGGTCACAGTAATATTTCACTAGAAATCTGGAGAGGAAGAATAAATTTTACTCAAGTACTTCTGAGAATGAGAACACACTCTGTTGTGTGGTTAAGGGAAAAGGCTGGGGAATAACAAACCAGTTACCATTAAGGCACTAAGATAAAGATAATTGTCCAGATTGTTATGGACTGAATGCTTGTGTCCCCTCCCAAATTCATATGTTGAAGCCCTAACCTCAAATGTGATGGTATTTGGAGATGAAGACTTTGGGAGGTGATTAGGATTAGTTGAGGTCTTAAGAGCCAGGCCCTGGTCTGGTAGAATTAGTGCCAGTATAAAAGCTCTCTCCTCCCTGCAGCCCTCCTTCCCCAAGAACTCCCACCTTGCTGGCACTCTGATATCAGAATTCCAGTCCCCAGAACTGTAAGAAAATAAATTTCCGTTGCTTAAGTACCCAGTTTATGGTATTTCGTTACCACAGCCCAAGCCAAGACAAAGGTGATGTGAAGGTCCTCTTTTTATGCTAGATAAATTCTTATTCTGTACCACGAAATGAATTCCTGGCTAGTTCACTGAGAATGGCAAGAACCCCTCCTGCTTCCAACTACTCTTCTGGTATTCTCCTTTTTAATTCTAAGAGATTTATCATCTATGGGATGTACCTTTAGCCTCCAGCTATGCTTGTTTTACATGTTTGTTGTGGGAAACTGAATTTGTCAGACTTTGTGGTGGGAAATTGAGTTTACTCATCTAAATTGTAATGTACACACCTATATATACCGGTGTGTACATTATAATAGGATAATCTTACCCAAGACCTCACTAACTTTATTTTCTAACTTCAGTATATAAGTGGCTTCACTTTTACATATTATCTAAGACTCCCTACAGGTCTGTTTGAGGAAACTGGTGATTTTGAAAATACATTTCAGGCCAGGCACAGTGGCTCACGCCTGTAATCCTAGCACTCTGGGAGGCCGAGGCAGGTGGATCGCTCGAGGTCAGGAGTTCCAGACCAGCCTGAGTGAGACCCCATCTCTACTAAAAATAGAAATAAAAATTATCTGGACAACTAAAAATATGTATAGAAAAAATTAGCCGGGCATGGTGGCGTATGCCTGTAGTCCCAGCTACTCGGGAGGCTGAGGCAGTAGGATCGCTTAAGCCCAGGAGTTTGAGGTTGCTGTGAGCTAGGCTGACGCCACGGCACTCACTCTAGCCCGGGCAACAGAGCAAAACTCTGTCTCGGAAAAAAAAAAAAAGAAAATTCATTTCTGAAACACAACATGTTTCTTTGACATAGAAAACATTTTTGAACACTTATATGTGCCAGGTGCTAGCATGAATCATTTCATTTTTGCAGCAACCCTATTATTATTCCAATTTTACAGATGAGAAACCTAAGGCTCAAAGATGTTGAATGACATGCCCAGTGATACAGTGATAGCTGTCAGTAGAGCTGAGATCCAAGCAGCCTGACGTAGAGTCTTCACTCAAGCATTATTCTATCCTGAACCGCCTCACCAAATGCAGACATGATGTATGTATATAAGGGGTTGTCACCGCTGACTTCATTCTCATGAGATGGAACTATAAAATAATGACACAAGATATCCCACTACACACACCTAGAATTTATACAACAACCAAATGGGGAATATAAAACAGACCAGAAAGGCAGTGCCCAAGATCTAGTCCATCTTGTTCCTGCCATTCAGACTTTTGGAGTTTTCTTTGGGAAATGCTTTCAAAACCAATTCAGGTAGGACACATGGATTGAGCACCTGCTATGTTCCAGATGCCTTACATTTATTATCAAATTTAATCCTGTCAACCCAATGATGTATTTTTATCCTGTTATAGATGAGAAAATTTGAGTAGCAGAGAGAAGTAATTTTCCTAAGATATTACAGCTGTTAAATGGTGGAGCCAGTGACAGTTGATATTGGGTTGGCCTGATCCAACAGCAATACTACTGCATGGCAGTCACTGCTACTTGTCCCTCAAAATCCATTGTCTTTTCTTCCTTTGGCAACAGATCCTCTGAGTTTTATCTGGCCACATGGCTAAACACTACATTTTCCAGCCTGTCTTGCAGCAGCTAGGTGTGGCCATATAACTAAATTGTGACCAAAGCTGAAATGATATATGCAATTCCCAGGTCATACCCTTAAAAAAAAAAACAAACGGTTTTGCCCCACTTCCTCTTTTCTTCTTACTGGCTGGAATGAAGGTATCATGCTGGAGCTGAAGCAACCATTTAAGACCATGAGACAGAAATCTCATGTTGAGAATGGCAGAGCGGGCCAGGTGTGGTGGCTCACGCCTATAATCCTAGCATGCTGGGAGGCCGAGGCGGGAGGATCGCTTGAGGTCAGGAGTTCGAGACCAGCCTGAGCAAGAGTGAGACCCCGTCTCTACTAAAAATCAAAAGAAATTATATGGACAACTAAAAATATATATAGAAAAAATTAGCCAGGTATGGTGGCGCTTGCCTGTAGTCCCAGCTACTCTGGAGGCTTGAGGCAGGAGGATTGCTTGAGTCCCGGAGTTTGAGGTTGCTGTGAGCTAGGCACTCTAGCCCAGGCAACAGAGTGAGACTCTGTCTCAAAAAAAAAAAAGAATGGCAGAGCATCCTGTCTGGTCCCCAAGCTCCATGGAGCCACCATATTAGCCCTGGGCTGCTTAAATGAGAATGAAATTTTTGTTTAAAAGCATTGTTATATGGGCCTTTGTTATGGCTGGTGAACCCATGTCCTACCTAATCAAGACATCTTGAACACCTTTACAAGATAGCTCTGTTTAGATAAGGAAGATTAACAGCTGTGTCCCAAGTACTTGCCATGCCTAGCATATAGTGGGTCCTCTACAAATATTTTGATGAATCCTCAAAATCTCCCAGTTGACAGTACAATAGAAGCCCTTGAAGAGTGGTAGAATATACCACCTCAAAATATGCCTCTTTGCCATAAGGATGCCTTTTAGCTAAAGGCACTTGGAAAACAGTAGGTACAAGAAGGGCACTCTAACCTCCCCTTTTCTTCCTGAAAGCAGGAAGTAAAACTCCCACGTGAAAGATGCCCTCCTTATACCAGGAGGAATGAAGCATTCTTATCACCAGAGACAGGGGGTTGAGGCTGAGAGAATTCTGTACAAACAGACCTTGTTAAAATAACTCTTATCTTCCTTTAGCCTCCCAATATATTTTAGTTGCTTTTCCACAGTTGCTTCTCTTTGTTGAAACTAGTATAAAACATACAGGTTTTGCCACTTCTTTGGCTCTTTATTTCCTTATGAGGACTCCCATGTATATCAAGTAAATCTATACACTTTTCTCCTGTTAATCTGTTTTACATCAACTTAATTCTCAAGTCCAGCCACAGGTCCTAAGAGGGTAAGGTTCTGCCTCTCCTATACCCTCTTATCTGACATTATCAGAGTAGATTATTTTATTTTCAACTTAATACATTCATTTTCCATCTGTCAAAATGGGACCAGGGTCTTTTCTTTGAGAATGGGGCCACTGACTGGAGTTTTCCATCTTTCTTACATAAACCTCACCAGTTATGTATCACCTGCAATTTCCAGTTTGCTTCCTTAAGGTAAAACAATTAATGCCATGTTTGAAGCAACCTGTGTGCAGAATTTATTTAGATTTTTATGATTTTCTCTGAATTTGTAATAATCTCCTTGCTCACATCTAATTCCACAGCAGCCTTTTTCCCTTTTCACCACTTCTATTCAACATAGTACACAGCAGCTTTTAAAAGTGACTCATGGCCGGGTGCGGTGGCTCACACCTGTAATCCTAGCACTCTGGGAGGCCGAGGCTGGAGGATAGCTCGAGGTCAGGAGTTCGAGACCAGCCTGAGCAAGAGTGAGACCCCCCATCTCTACTAAAAAATAGAAAGAAATCATCTGGCCAACTAAAAATATATAGAGAAAAAATTAGCTGGGCATGGTGGCGCATGCCTGTAGTCCCAGCTACTCGGGAGGCTGAAGCAGTAGGATCACTTAAGCCCAGGAGTTTGAGGTTGCTGTGAGCTAGGCTGACGCCACGGCACTCACTCTAGCCGGGCAACAGAGCAAGACTCTGTCTCAAAAATAAAAAATAAAAAAAAAAGTGACTCATGTTAGTCAAATCTTCTAAAGATCCAACTTAGTTTTCATAGAAATGACACTTGTTTTCACTTAGTTCATCAACATATATAATATTTAATTAAATTACAAATTACAATAACACACACAACTGGCATAAACACACTTCACAACTAACTCTGGGTAAGCATGGCTTAGCTGTGGGAGTGGAAGTGCACAGCATTCTAGAAGATGCTTACTGCCTGGGTTTGAATCCCAATTCTCCACATACTAGTTGTGTAACCTGGGAATTCAAACTACTTAAGCTTTGTGCTCTATTTTCCTCATCTGTGAAAGGGGATAATATTAATAATAGTACCTCATAAACTCACAAGGATTAAAGGAGAAAACACTTGTGAAGCACTTAGAATAGTGTGGAGCATGTGCTAAGTGCTCAATAAATGTTACATAATATCAGTGTTGCTGGGCTGTGAGCAGCAGCTGTCCTACAGGCTGTAGGCAAGAGCCTGTGCCCAGCATCCCGTATCTTTCCTGGAGGAAGTGGGTGCCTCGATTGAGTAAGATGTATCTTCTGTAGTATTATTACTATATCATATGGAAAAATGGAGGACTGAGAGTCAGTGACTCCAAAGCCACTTGACCAAGAAGTCATAGTTTTTAGAACTGCAAGGGCTTTAGCAATCATGAGGTTTGGATCCAGGAAAAAAGTGAAATTCACCGTCCATTTTGCCTTTTTTTTTTTTAATACCTATTAAGTCCAAAAATCCCAGTGAGGAGCAAACAGAACCTCTCAGAGGTGAGACTGCAAAGCCCTTGACCAGCCTCCTCAGGAAACCACTGGCTGACTATGTTGTGTTCCCTGTCCATACAGGGTTGGACAACTGGGAAAAGGCTCAGTCCCTGAAACCCCTAGAGTGTGTGTATTGGGGCAGGTTCCACAGAGGTGAGGGCTATGGCCAGCAGGGGGGAGGTCACATGACTGTGCAGAAGCTAGATTCTGTGGGTTTCCTCTGGGGGCTCCTGCTGAGGGTTTCCCTGTGCCATTTGGGTGACCTGAAGGAGGCAAGGAGGGGGGCTTGCCAGTGAGGGTGACTGGGGAAAGAGCAGGAGGCAGCCTGCCCTGGCTCTGGCTTCCCCATGCCCTCTCTAGCCTTTACCTCTGCTGGTGAGCTCCAGAGCAGGAGGCAGTAGGCTTAAGTTTCATGTCCCTCCATTTTGCAGGACTGTCCTTTTTCCTGAGGCCTACCGTCAGGCCATGCAGGAGGCAGGGGATACCCCCAGCCTCCAAATCGGGGTGAGGGTTGTTCAGATTGCTAAAGAGCAAAGACAAAGAGACTCAGGGCCCTATGTCCCAAGCTCCAGATCACAGCTTCCTCTAACAGTGGTCATGTTCCATTAAAATCATCCCCAGCCACATCTTCTACTTTCTTTGCCATTCTCCAAAGCCTCCCTCCCTCCGTCCCTCCCCCAAGGACCCACCTATTGGCTTGGGAGCCATTGGGTACCAGGATGCTAGGGTACTCCACTCTGGGACAGCCTGGACCTCCAAATGGAAGATGGGCCATGGGTCCTGGACCTGGACAGAAAGAGACAGACACATTCACCACAGGCCTTTCTGTACCAAGAACCATCACAGTGGAAAAGAGAAAGCTCTGGGAGAAGAATATGGGGCGTAGGGGGCTGTTTGGGATGCACTGGTCACTGTACACAGAGGGTGTGTAAAGAACTGTTCCTTTACAAGACAGGTGCTTGGTAAACATGGGCCAACTAGAAGCTAGATGGTGGGAATGATTCACTGTGCCTGGAAGGAAACACACTGAAAAAAAGATATCAGTATATTCAAGTCAGCTCAACAAGTAGCAGGGAGCTCTCCTCCCACAGTTGCAAGCCTTTTGGGGGAAAGCTACTAATGAACAGCGAGCTGGGGCCAGGAAACGAGCTGAGGCACGGCAGAAGGCAAGCGGTGGGTGAGCGAGTGAGCCCCAGAAGCCCCTCCTGCACCCACAGCCACTCCCCATCGCTCGCATCACCGTCGGAGCCCCCACCCCACCCCGCCCTCCATCAGATCAGTGGCAGCATCAGATCCTCATAGGAGCCCAAACCCCACTGCAAACGGTGCATGCGAGGGATCCAGGTTGTGCTCTGATGAGAATCCAACGCCTGATGATCTGAGGCAGAGCCCAGACGGCAACACCCCCCCCCATTCCCCCAGTCCGCGGAAAAACTGCCTTCCACGGAACCAGTAGCTGGTGTCAAAAAGGTTGGGGACCGCTGAGCTAGAGTAAGAAAAGCACCCAGCGTGATACTAGGCGTGTAGCAGGCTTTCAACAAACCTGGGCACTCTAAGATGCAAAGTTAAGAAAGCCATGAAAGCAGGAAGACGTGATTCTAGAAAAGGTTAGGGGGTGGGGGGAGAATGGGGTTATAGGGGCATGGGTGGTGAGGGAAGCAAGAGAGGTAGGTGGGGGACAGTGCCACACGGGCGGGGAGGAGAGGCACGGCCAGGGACAGCCTGCAGCAACTCACGGGGCATTCTCCCAGGCCCAGAAGTCTCGCGAACATTCGCCGACCCCTCCTCTTTTTTCTCTTGGTGGCTCGCCTCAAGCTCTTCGACTTCCCACCCACCGGAAGACCTGTGGGGGTAGGGAACGGGCGCGGCGGGCAGAGCAGCACCCAGCCCCTTCCTGCCCGGGTACCGGCGAAGTGTCGCCCCACCAAGCCTCCTCCCAACACCCTCCAGAGGCCACGCCCACCCTAAGCCCCGCCCCGTCCCCTCACCGGCGTGGTGCTTCTGCGGTGCTGCCTCGAACCCTGGCCGGGGTCCCCGCCGCGCGGCAGACCCTGCCTGGAGCCTGGGGCCTTCCTAGAGCCGAGGTCTGGGAATGAAGGGGGATAAAAAGAACGGATTTGAGAAAAACGGCCGTCCCAGCTGTGTGTGTGTGCAGGAGTGTATGTTCCCTCCATCTACCTGCAGGAAGACACGATGGCCCCAGAGAGACCTGAGGTGTGCCGCTTGTTTCTGAGAATAAAATTCCAGGGTGAGGCCCTTTGTTCTGTGAAGGTCCCCACTTAGTAACTCTCAAATTAGAGCTCAGGCTTGGGGACTATCAGACTAGGCCAGAACCTGACAACCATCCCATCCTGTCTGGAGCCTCACGGGGCCAAGTCACAGAGAGCTGGTAGCTGACCTTGGACGGGACCTGGATCTTCTGACCCCCACTCCAATCCTCTGCTTGTACCAAGCTAATTTAATTTTGCTTGCAGATTGTAAATATGGTGTCCTAGTCTTTAAAATAAGAGGGCATAAAACCTATTTAATACACATAGTAAGTATTATAATTTCAGTTCCTGGTGTGGAAAGAGGTTTTCTGAGTGTGTCTCAAAATGAGAGGGAGGAGGCCGTTGGAGGGACAAGGAACTATGAAGAGAGACATGGAGGTAGAGACAGGGTGAGGCAGAGCCAGGGAAGGAAGAACACGGTGGAGATCCACAGAGAAATGCCCCCCGGAGACCTGGAGATGGGAGAGAGACTTCGTTGGAGCACTATCCTCACTATGTGGCCACTTAGGGAACTGCAGCCAAGGACTTAAAACTTTCTACCTTCTCCCTCATAGCGTGTTTTTCTGTTTTGGGGTTTTTTTTAGACAGGGTCTCGCTCGGTCACCTAGGCTGGAGTGCAGCGGGCTGATCATAGGTCACTGTAACCTCGCACTCCTGGAGTCAAGGGATCTTCCAGCCTCAGCCTTCTGAGTAGCTAATACTACAGGTACACACCACCATGCCTAGTTAATTTATTATTATTATTATTATTATTTGTAGAGACAGGGTCTCACTATGTTGCCCAGGCTGGTCTCAAACTCCTGGACTTAGCGATCCTCCCACCTTGGCCTTCCAAAGTGCTGTGATTACAGGTGTGAGCCACCGCACCCGACCAGGGCTTAGGATTCTTTATTGCACCCCTTGGCCTTCACCCAATGGGCCTGTTACCACCTAGCCAAAGCCTTGAAACAGCCCTTTGTGTTGGAAATGTGCCAACCGGTCCACCCCCTGGAAAGTGATATCTATCCCATAGGCAGGCTCAGAGCAGATGAA
Organism: Lemur catta; assembly: GCF_020740605.2. Classification (NCBI taxonomy): domain Eukaryota; kingdom Metazoa; phylum Chordata; class Mammalia; order Primates; family Lemuridae; genus Lemur; species Lemur catta. Next base: position 29,815,530 of record NC_059130.1, on the reverse strand, counting down.
CACAGATGAGCAGTCAAGCACAGCATCTCTGAGAACATCGGCTCTGCTTACCACCAACCCCTTCCCTGGGTAACCTTTCTCCACCCCTCCCTCCTTGTCTCAGGTGTCATCTAACCAGGGTGTGAGCCTGGACGAGCCCCACCTGGCCCAAGTGGGTCCTCATGGCATCTGCCAGCTTGGCCACCAGCCGTTCTCGCACAGAATCTGGCTCCTTCTGGGGAGAGGGTGGATGATAGGGTAATGGGGGAGGCCTGGACTTTGTAGTCCTTTGGGGGTTGGGGAAGAAGGAAACAGGAAAGGGAGGAGGGAAGGGGGATTTGTCTCCCCCCTTTTCTATCCCATCCCCATGCTTTTCCCAGGGTCCTGCCACTATCTGCTCAGAATTGTGGACGGAGACTGACTCCTCCTCACGATAGTATCCCCAGGCCTAGCACACAGTATGTCCAATACATGTTTGATGGGTGAATGAGTGGCGGGGAGAAGACAAGGACTGAAGGCAGCAGTGTCTGCCCAAGAAGCCTTCCTGGTGGAGGGATAGCAGGGAAGAGGTGGATTCTGGGATGGGGGGGCGGGTCTCACCTGACACTGGGCCAGTGCTTCCTTATAGTACTTCAAGGCCTGGTCATACTGCCCCAGTCTGGCTGCAGCAGCCCCCAGCCCCTCACAGGCCTGCCATTGCCCCTTCATGTCCCCTGAGGAAGAGAGCCTGAAAGGTCCTCTCACAGCTCCCTACCCCACTGACCCACCCCTGCAGAGGTACTCCCCACCCTCAGTTCCCCCCATCTGCCTCCCCACCAGCCCCAAAGACCCTCAGCCTTCAGGCACCTCCCCCAAGTCACATGCTAATCCCCTCACCCTTACCAGTGTCCCGCGCAGCTTGCAGGGCATGCAGGTAGTTGTCTCTGGCAGCCTTGTGGTCCTCCAGCTGGCTCAATGCAAATGCCAGGCTGCCAAAGCTCCGGCCCTGCTCCCACCGCTGCCCCACGGAGCCTGATGACAGAGCCCACCCCATTCTAAGAAGGGACTCTGCTGGGGCATCACAACCCTGCCCCCCAGCAACCAAGGTAGGGTTCCTAGGAGTCCTGGTGCCCAGCCTCGACACACCTCCAGATGGACCACAGAGGCCTGAACTCTCAATACCCAGCCTGTCCTCATCCTGAGTATTGGCCTAAATGTGTCCACCTGACTGGTTTGAGTCAGGCAACAACCCTATGAGGTAGGCAAAGCAGGTGTCAATAGCCCCATTTACATGCATGCATGGAAACTGAAGTGATTCACTGAGTGTCACACAAACAGAGGAGGAACTGGGCTCTACTTCAGGCCTCCTCTCCTAGCCAGTACCCTCCCCCTGCCCATTGCTGCCTCCAACCCCCAGGCCTTAGCCTCTAAGCCCACAACCCTCCATCCTGTCTGGCTATCCCGTCTACTGTACTCCCAGCCCTCACTCCCCTGTTTCTGGGCTCCCAAGCCCCATAACTAGTCCTAGAGGTCCATCTACCCTTAAGCTTTGGGGCTTCTGCTGGAACCATCCTTAGTCCCTTGGTCCCAGTCCCATTCCCTGGCCCCTGGCACCCACCATGTAGGTCAGCAGCCTTCTGGTGAAACTCCCGAGCTTCCTGATAGTTGCCGAGCGCATTGTGGGCCATCCCGAGGTTTCTTAGCACTGTGGCTTGCTCTCCTAGCCCCTGACACAGGGGCAAGGCCTGCAGGAAGGCCTCCACGGCCAGTGGGAACAGCTGGAGCTGAGAGTAGCCCAGGCCTAGGTCATTATAGAGGTGCCCTAGAGGGCATAGCCAGGGTCACTGGTAGCCAGATCAGATGTAACTAAGGCTGTACTGGTGCAGCCCTTGTCCCACACCTCCAGGCTCCCCCCAGCCCTTAGAGTATTGCCCAGACTCTGTGTCTTCCCAGATCCCACACCTTCCCTGCATAAAGCCCTTACCCAGCAGTCCCTGCTCAGTGCTCCTCTCAGCAAGCCTACGGCTCTCCTCCAGCACCTGCACAACTTCACCTACCCCATGCCGCCCGCTCTTCAGCATACACCCCGCCGCAGCCCCCAATGCTAGGGCTGCAGCCCGGGGCTGCCTTGCTTGGGCATAGGCCCAGCTTGCTTCCTGCAGGCAGTGGGCTGCTAGCTCAGGCTGTCCCAGAGCCTGGTAGCAGGCTCCCATTTTTGCCTGGGCTTCCCCCTGGCCACCCTGTGGCTGGTAGTGGCTCAGGGCCCTGTGGTACCAGGCCAAAGCTTGAGGCAGGTCACCGAGGGCATGGTAGGCTAAAGCCACATTGAAACACTGGTCACCGTGACACCTGCCCTGTGCCTTTTCTTCAGGCTGGGCTCGCAGGAGCAGCTCAAGGCCTCTGGCTGGGTCCCCAGTCTCCACATAGGCAGCTCCTAGGTTGAAGGCACATGCCTGGAGCACAGGGCTGTCCGTGGTCTGCGGGGTCTTGGAGGCCAAAAGGAATGCCCTCTGGAAGCTGGTCAAGGCCTCATGGTTCCGGCCGGCCTGTAGGGCCCCATGGCCAGCCCTGGTGAGGGCTTGGATGCTGGCCTCTGGCTGCAGCCACTTTCTTTTCTTCTTTTTCTTCTTGGAGCTTGAGGGCTCAGGCTCAGGCTCCTGGGGGAAGATATCCTCAGGGTTGGGGGAAGACATAGGGCTGACAGCGAGGAACAGAGAGATCAGAAGTCAGCCTTGGCTTCCCCTAGAGCAGGATCCCTTTAGGGCAGTTCAGCTCTACGCTTGCCCTGGTGTGACCCTCAGGGTTTCCGGGATTTCTCTCTGACATCTCACTCTGCCTCTGCTTCATCTAACCCCATTGGGCACCGTATCAACTCTCACTCTGACATCCTAATTCTTAGTCCTCCTTCAAGACTCAAATCCAGTGACAGCTTCCTTCAGAAAGCCCCTTCTTCTCAAGCAGCAACCAGCTGGGTACTCTGTGGTCCCACAGCACCCTACGCCTGTCTTTTATATTTATCACGCTGGGTCAGAGCTGCTGACTTTCTTGTCTTTCTCCTCCAGTACATTTGGAGCAACCTGAAGGGCCTGGCACATACTAGATTCTCAGTAACTGTTCATTGAATGAGATGGAAAAGTTCTGGAGATGGATGGTGGGAGTAGTTGCACAAAAATGTGAGTGTCCTTAATGCCACTGAACAATGCACTTTAACATGGTAGATTTTCTGTTACATATATTTTACCACAGCAAAAAATGTTTACGGAATGAACAAATAAGTGGATGAAGAAACGTACAGGGCCTCTCCTCCATCCTCCCCCTGTGCAGCCACGTGCACCCACTCACTCATAATCCAGGCACTCCTGCGGTCTAGTCTCCAGATATAGTGTAGGTCAGTTCAACAAATACTCAGTGAGTGCCAGCTATGTGCCGGGAGCCATAGTAGGCACTGGGGGCCCAAAGCTGAACAGGCTATTGAATTGGCAAGGAGCCAACCTCCCGGAGAGCAGCATTCTGTGTCTCCATTTACTGCCCCTTCCCTGCTGCAAGGCCAACCTCTCTCCCCGTCTCCACAGCTTTCTGTCCGCTGGCTGATTCCAGTCCCCTGCCATCCTGCTCTGGTCTCAAGAGCTCTCTTAAACCCAAATACATTCATCTCATCAGTGTGTATATCCTTCTAGTATCTCTCCCCTTGAAAGGCAAAGCCTTTTCATGAACCCTCCTCCCAGGGAATGGGAAAAGGAGTAGAAAAGACCCAGGGGCTATAGCCCCTCCCATTTTCTTCTTTATTCTTTTTTTTTTTTTTTTTCCTTTCTTAGGAGGAGCAAGCAGAGGCAGTGCATTCTCTTTTTAAAGAAATTCTCCCAGCTTCTAAGAATACCTAGAAATCCTGCCTTTTCAAGGCCCTAAACCCCGGGGCAGTCCTGACTACTCCCACCCTGTCTGGGGGTCCCCCTCGGCAGGACACCTTACCTCCTTCAGTCTTCTCCACAGCTGGCCTCTGGAATGGCCCCTCTGGCTTGGGTTACTTCCCCTAGCTCCTCACAGCCCCCAGGGTTACTAGATAACCAGGTACCACCCTCCATTCCTAGGGAATTCTTTGAGTGACAGCTCAAAGGCCCTATCTGAGTGCTGAACTTGACGGTGCTTAGGCACAGACGCCCGAGTTCCATTGCCCTTCCTGCCCTGCCACCCCCAACCCTTGCAGACACACCCCCTTGAGTCCCTTACTTCAAGGAATAAATCAAAGCCTCATGGCACTGGTTACTAGCTGTACCTCAGAAATCATCTATCTCATCCTTCTGTTTCATGGAGGAAGGGACCAATGCTCACAGAGCAGGTGTGACTTGCCTAAGGTCACAGAGCAGTCATGTAGCTGGGGTTAGAACCCAAATTTTCTGATTCAAGGTAATTAGCCTAGGGTCCCTTCCACTACACTTTGATTGCAAGCATTAATGGGGCTTGGGCTGTCCAGGAAGTGAACTTTCCCTGACACACACCCTCTCTTACATACTGTGTTTCTGTGTGTTAGTTTCATATCTGGGAACATGGTGAAAGGTTGATGGTCAGGAAAGGCCTAGAGATCAGAAGAGCCTCCCTGCCCCCAGACTCCTTTTCCCAGCTCCACTGATCTGCAACCTACATGTTCTGCTTAATGAAAGGACAGCAGGCCCCAGGACAATGGGGACCTAATGGCCCAACTCACCAAGGGTGGCCTGCATCAGAAGGCAAATGTCCTCATTTACCTAGGGAAAGGCCTCTTTTGAGTAAAGAAACCTTTGCCAGAAATAAAATTATGAGGAAGTAATAGGGCTTACTTGCATTTGCCCTACAGCCTTTACTAAATGTCTGCTGTGTGCACGTGTGGTGCTGGGAGCTTTAGATGGCGCTGTAAGGGAGTGGAAAATGGCTTTCTTCTACCCTTCTATGTTCTTTGTCTGAGCTACAAATTAAATTGACATGGGAAAGATTAACAGGAGAAAAACCATTTTAATTACAATCATGCTTTGCTTAACAACAGGATACATTCTGAGAAATGCGTTGTTAGGTGATTTGTGGTTACACAAATATCATAGAGTGTACTGTACTTACATAAATCTAGATGGTGTAGCCTACCACACACCTAGGCTGTACGGTATAGCCTGTTGCTCCTAGGCTACAAACCTGTGCAGCACGTTGCTGTACTGAATACTGTAACACAATAGCAAGTTTTTGTGTATTTAAATATATCTAAACAGAAAAGGTATAGATAGTAAAAATACAGTATAAAAGATGAAAAATGGTACGCTTGTCTAGGGCACTTACAATATATGGAGCCTGCAGGACTGGAAGTTGATTTAGGTGAGTTAGTGAGTGGTGAGTGAATGCAAAGACCTAGGACATTACTGTATACTTTTATACAACTGGCAGCACAGTAGGTTTGTTTACACCAGCACTGCCACAAACACGTGAGTAATGTGTTGCTCTAAGACATTATGATAGCTACATCAGTAGGTGATGGGAATTTTTAGCTCCATATGAGGGTAGTCATTGACTGAAATGTTATGCAGAGCATGACTATAGGTGCATATGCACGGGAGTCCCACAAAACATGAGACCAGAAGAAGGGTCCGATGACTGGAAGTTTATATAGCATCCTGAGCTACAGAAAGGAATAGGGGCTTGAGACATCTGCAGGGTGGTGGCAACACAAGTTATTGGAGGGTTGGGGGAGGAAGTGCATGGTGAACAAAGGCTGTCCTGCTAGGTATTAGGTTATTAAGTATGAAATGTCCAATTTCCTTAAGTGCTAAGTTTGACAGATGATATCTCTGACATTTCACTTTGACACTTCTCGTTTTATTTTTATCATAACGGTATAGCCTCAGTCTTTCAAACACATGTTTTGGCTTGTGATTATCTTTCAAATTGTTTTTTAGAGCAATTTTTGTGAAACCATGGATAAGTCAAAAATGCATGTTATTTTTTAATATGAGTTCCATTGTGGAACCAGTGCAGCACAGACAGCTCAAAATATCAATGAAGTGTTTGGGAAGGATGTGGCTAATGAACGCACAGTATGTCGATGGTTTGAGAAGTTCCATTCTAGTGATTTTAATCTTGAATATGAGCTACGTGAGTGACCTGAGACCAAGGTAGATAATGATGAGCTGAAAGCTGTAGTGGAAGCGAATCCATCTCAACCTATGAGTGAATTGGCAGCAAAGTCTGTCAATGTTCCAGCAATACTGGACCATTTGAAACAAATCAGCAAGGTAAAGAAGCTGGATAGATGGGTCACCGCATGCATTAAATGAGAGCTTCAGAAGAGAAACCAGTCTTGAACCTTGCCTTTCTTTGCTGTCACGACATAAAGGCAAACCATTTCTACACCTATTGTTATGTGTGAGGAAAAATGGATTCTTTTTGACAATTGCAAGAGTTCAGCACAATGGTTGGATAAATATGAAGTGCTGAAACACAGTCCAAAACCGAATATTCATCAAAAAGAGATACTGGTATCTGTTTGGCGGTCCAGCACTGCTATTCTCCACTACAGTTTCATAAAAACTGGTCAATCAATTGCAGTGAATGTCTCCTACAACCAACTGGACTAAATGATGAGGATGCTTACAAGTAAGAAGCTGAGATTGGTCAATAGAGACAGGCCAATTCTCCTGTAAGACAATGCTTTACCATGTCACACAAACAATGCTGCTCAAACTACAGAAGCTGGACTTGGAAACTCTATGTCATCTACCGTATTCACCAGACGTTGCACCAACTGACTATCATTTCTTGCAAAGAAAAATATTCAATTTTCAACAAGCTGTGGAAAACACCTTTCGTGATTTCATCGCCACTTGCTCTCCAGGCTTCTTTGCTGCTGGCATAAACAAGCTACCATTAGGGTGGCAAAACTGTGTGGATAGTTTAGGCGCATACTTTGATTAATTGTACTGCTTCTTGTTTGAGATATGATGAACTACACTTTTGATTTGAAATCGGACATTTCTTATTTAATGACCTAAATAGATAAAAAGTCTCTAAGGTAACAAAAGTTATCTCAGAGCAGCCCTCTTCCTGATACAGATACTAGATTTAAATTTCTTTTCCAAAAGGACAGCTTTTCAGAGCTACTCCTGTATCTGCAGTTTCTCAGAATAACCACCTCGAAATATGCCAAGAAGTATATTTTGGGGTGGCATATTCTGGTTTCCTACAGTCATATTTTGGGGTGGTGTGTCCTGAGTCCCATCAGCACCCATGCCTGAGATAGGCTCTCCCAGCTGCCTGCAGCTTCTGCCCGCAGGCTGGGCCTTTGGGATGCTACTACAGCCTGGCCAGGGCCAAATATGCAGCTCAGTTTGCCCCTCACTCAGCAGGCTTCCCTTAAGGAGAGATGATGACTTGGAGAGGGGACAGGGACTGAAACTGCCCTCACCAAGGTTCTGATGACCTCCCAGTGATCCAGTGATCATTTCTGAATCATTTTCTTGATTGATTTCTCCGCTGTATCCATCACATCCTTGGAATTCTCTCCTCACTTGGCTTCCATAACCTACTGTATTCTGGCTCTCTCTTTCCTTCTCTGATAATTCTTTTTCCATCTCCTTTGCTGGGCTCTCTGTCCATCTCTTAAATCCTGTGTCTCCCAACACTCTGCCCTTTGTTATTGTCTCTTCTTATTTTACGTATTCTTTCAAGAACATTTTATCCACTCCTCTGATTTTAACACCACTGATAAGCCAATAATTTCTAAGTGTATAACTGTAGACTTAACTTGTCCAAGTCAAACTCATATTTCCCCAAATCCACCCTTCCCACGTTCTCAGTGTTATTAGTGGACAACCAACACAGTCTCTAAACTAGAAACCAAGGAGCCATTCTTGACTCCTTTTTCTCCATTCTCAGTCTCAGCCTATTGATTCTACCTTTGAAATCCCTCTCCAGTGTACCCTGTTTTCTGCAATCTCATGCCATGGAGGTGGGATAGTATATAGCGGTTAAAAACTAAAGGTTGGAGTGGGACCTATTTGGGTTTAATTATTGGCTCTACCAGTTATTGGCTGTATGACCTTTCTAAGCCATAATTTCTTATTGTATTGTGAAGATTAAGATGGTTTCTTGTAAGATGATGCTATGACCAGCATATAATGACCAACATATAATAAGTACTGAATACACATTGATATTGTGTGTTGGTCCATAACTCTGGTGTGGGAGAAATACCTCTCTAGTCAGCTTCTGTTTCAAGCCCCTCCAAGAAGAAAAGGGCAATTCATTCAGGTACTTCCTTTCTGGCTAGGTAGGGGGATATCTGTCCAAGGGTATATCTGCCTGGCTCATTATGCAACTGTTCCTTCTCAGGGTTCTTTACTCCTAGGGTTCTTCTCAGGTGCCAGGGAAGGGGACTCTGTGACCAGAAGCCACCAACATCTAGATTCTCTCTACTTCCCCCAGCTGGTGAGAGGCAAGGGGAATTGCTTACAAGGGAACACCACTCTCTTCATACCTTACTTTTCCCAGTTTGTCTCAGCCCCTGAGTCTCCTTTGTTCCTCCGACGGCTCTAAGTTTGGATATTTTGTTTTCTGCCCTCTCACATCTCTCCCCCAAGGCTGTAAGTCTAGGCTGCCTGGCTGCTTAAAAGGAGTGTTGGGGAAGGGTAAAGGGAGAAATACCAAATGGGGAAAGCCTGTCGAATAATTTTTTTTCCAGCATAGTTGTTATTTTTTATTAGTTCAGGCCCTTATTGTCTCTCACCTGTGCAAAGGCAACAGCCTCCCAATTGATCTCTGTCCCTAGCCTCACCCTCTTCCAAGCCCCTGCTGTTGGTGGGGGGAAGGGGGCTTCCTAAAATATAAATCTGGCTCTGACCTATGCCTAAAATGTTCCTTGGCTGGTGACTGCTCACTAGAGCCCATCCAGCACCGCAGCATGGTGCCTCCAGGCCCTCTTTCTGCCTCTCCCTGGCTTAGCTTTGTTCTCCTCTAAAACTGAACTGAGTTTCATTTCCCCAGCTCATCTCCTTGTTCTTGCACATGCGGTTTCCACCGACTGGAATGCCTCTCTCCTTCAGTCTGATGAATTTTTCTACACTCTTCAACCCAGATCAGCTGTCACCTCCACTAGGAAGTCTTCCCTGTCTTTCACTGCTTGTAGTCACAGGAATGATTCCGTTCCTCCACACATCACTGACCTCTAATTTACTTCACTATATGTGTATCACTCATGCCAGAACAGCAAACTTTTAGAGGATTAACTGAGCGTATGCATCTCTGCATCTGCATCTGCTAAACCACCTAGTTTAGCGCATAGTACTAAGTAGGCCCGCGAGTGAGCAGGACCCAGGAATACAGTGCGAAGTGGAGCAGGGCTTAATGGGAATGCCAGGGGGAAATGACAGAGGCAAGGGCAGGGGCAGAGGCTACTTGAAATAAGTCTGTTAAGCGGCAAAGGAGCCCGGAGGAACGGCAGAAGGAGGAACTGCCGAAGGCGAACGCCCCTATCCCAGCCTGGGGTGGTTTTCTGGTCTCCCCTGGGCGGCGCGCCTTCGCCGCCGGAAATTACAGATCCCAGGGCTCTCTGCTGTACGACCGGAAGTGCCTGTCCGACTGTGGCGACGGGAGGGGCGGTGGCCCAGCGGCGGGAGATTCAAACCTGGAAGGAGGAACATGGAGGGAAGAGGAGCGGGCCTGGGCCGGGCGGCCTGTGAGTGCCAGCAGGGTCGGAGGAGGGTTCCGCGGTGGTGCGGCTGGTCGGGGGCTTGGCAGTGCCAGGAGAGGCTGGGGCGGGGGCTGGGCGCGGAGCCTGGGGGGCAAGCGGCGGTGGGACCGCTCTGTGGGGAGTCCCGGGCGCCGGAGTAGAACTGTGAACAGTGACACGTCCCCTGACTAATATGCCGCGCTTTCAAGCTTACAAAGAGCTTTCTCCCTTGTTTCCAAGTGCTGGGGCTCTGGGATCCGGAGAACGTAGGTGATCTGGCCCCTTAGAAGTCAGCAGTTACGGATGGCTAACACATTTGCCAAGCGCTGCCACGGGACAGGATGCTCAAAGGGACTGGGGACTCTTTGTGCTTTGAGATGCCTCTTTGAGACAATGCTTTTTAAACTTCAGGGTGCCGAAATTACTTGGGAAGCTTGTTTAAAATGCAAATTCTTGGGCACTATCCCAGAGCTTCAGCTCCAGTAGGTCTGGATTGAGGCCCGGAACCTGCATTTATAACAAGCAATGTGCTTTCCCTCACCTCAGGTGAATGTGCTGCAGGAAGTCCATGGCCACACTACTTTCAAAAACACTGCTTTAGAAAGAGAGACTGGGGTTGGAAGGATGGGGGGTGGGCAGAGAGATTTCCATCTGATTTTCTGAATGAAAGGCAAAATCTGCTCCTTCTTCCACCCCCTCCTTCATCTCTATTAGGATCCAAAAAAGCAAAGTACACGTCTATTCTTCTGTTAAAGGAATGCTAGTTCCAGACCTGAGAAGGACAGGAAGACTTTTTTTTTTTTTTTGAGACAGTGTATGTGTGTGGACAAAGTCCCTCCCATGTCTCACAGTCCTCAGTTCATAACTCTGAGGTGATGTCACTCACTTACTGGTTTATTTTCCATGCTTAACAACCAAGACTTGTTCCTTGTACACTCCATTGGAGGAACTGATGGCTTTCCTGCTGTTGGCCAGTGCTTTCAAATCTGTACTGGGAGGGATGTGTGTGTGTGGGGCTGTGGGTGTGTGTGTGTGTGTTTTAACTTGCTTAACTGCCAATTCAAATAAGCCCTGCCCTTCTCCAAATCATATTGCAGAAAATGCAATATAAGGAAATAGGAAAAGACTGAAAGTGACATTAAGTGCTGAGTCAAAGACAGATGGACTAAACTCTGTCTTTTTTCAAGCTCTGTCAGTTTATTTTCTTGGTGTGTGTGTAGCTTTCTCTCACCCTGTTTGCTTTTTTTTTTTTTTTTTTTGAGACACAGTCTCATTCTGTTGCCCGGGCTAGAGTGCTGTGGCATCAGCCTCGCTCACAGCAACCTCAAACTCCTGGGCTCAAGCAATCCTCCTGGCTAAGCCTCCTGAGTAGCTGGGACTACAGACATGCGCCACCATGCCCGGCTAATTTTTTCTATATATTTTTGGATGTCCAGCTAATTTCTTTCTATTTTTATAGTGGAGATGGGGTCTCGCTCTTGCTCAGGCTGGTCTTGAACTCCCAGAGCTCAAACAGTCTGCCTGCCTCAGCCCCCCAGAGTGCTAGGATTACAGTCCGGTGAGCCACTGTGCCTGGCTCCTGTTTGCTTTTGTATTGTCTTCCCTAAGGAGAATAGAGAGATAGGGGAGAAGAGGAGGGAGAAGGATAAAGTGAGGCTGTGGCTAAGGCAAAGTATGAGTGCTGTCTCATTTAAGGGGTTCTTTATTCTTGAGTTTGGAGGTCAGAGTATTGTCTGCATTTTGTTTAGCTTGAAGATTATTTTCCTTCTCAGGTAACCTATACCAGAAAGGACAGTGAATGTATCTTTGTGATCTTTTAAAATTCTCTTTGTCTGGCCGGGCACGGTGGCTCACGCCTGTAAACCTAGCACTCTGGGAGGCTGAGGTGGGAGGATTGCTTGAGCTCAGGAGTTCGAGACCAGTCTGAGCAAGAGCGAGACCCCGTCTCTACTAAACAAAGAAAGAAATTAGCCAAACAACTAAAAATAGAAAAAATTAGCTGGGCATGGTGGCGTGTGCCTGTAGTCCCAGCTACCCAGGAGGCTGAGGCAGGAGGATTGCTTGAGGTTGCTGTGAGCTAGGCTGACGCCACGGCACTCTAGCCCAGGCAACAGAGTGAGACTCTGTCTCAAAAAAAAAAAAAAAAAAAAAAAATTCTCTTTGTCCTTCCACTTAACCCCAAGTGAGTGGTGTTTCTCTCTGGTGGACTGCCTTTTCCCTCTTTCCGCCTGTTTAAAACCTAGTTCATAGGTAGAATCCTTTGCCTCCTCTACTGCTTCCATAGATTTTTATTCATGGGCTATAACCATACTTATCACATTAGATTGTAGTTATTTACTGACATGTTTTTCTCTTCTAATAATAATCTGTATATTTCATAAGAGTAGGGGTCCACTAGCCCAGTGCCTGACATAAAGGAGGAATTGAATGAATGAATGGCTATTGAATGATGAGTCCTTGTTGGTTCTGTTACCTAGTCTCTGACAGAGTACCCGGCAAGAATGTCACAGGTCCAGTTCTTGGAGAATCAGTCTAATTAGGATAAGATAAGAAACTAAGTTTCCAGCCTATTAGGGCTCTGGACATCCCAGCTGGGAGACATGGAGGGAAGGGGCATGAGAAGACTTGAGGAGGAAGAGAACAGGGAGATGGCTGCAGAGGAAAGAGAAGGAATGCTTCAGGTACAGGATGAGGCTGCCTATTTAAGGGTATCCTGGAAAGAGGAGGAGGAGGGACATATGGGAGATGCTTCAGGTCTCTGAGCAGGGTTGCCTGAGGAAGTTTGTTAAGAAGAACCTTCAAAGGCCCCCTAATGCTCCCTTCTTTGAACTTATCTCCCTTTACTCCTCAGATGAACGCCTCACAGCTGAGGAAATGGATGAGCAGAGGCGGCAGAATGTTGCCTATCAGTACCTGTGCCGGCTGGAGGAAGCCAAGCGGTAAGCAAAGTCCAGAAAGATGGACACTTTCTGGTCTCCCTTTTCTACCCTCCCCCCCCTAGGCATCTGCTCCCAAAGCAAATGCAACAGAACGGGGTCCATTCTGTGGGAGAGGGTGAGTTGAAATAGCTGTTGTTTTTATTTCTGAAGCAAATTCCAATCACACCCTTTTACTCCCTACATACTTCACTACATATCTCTAAAATACATGTTCATTCACTTATGTAACCACAATGCCATGATAATACCCAACCAAATTATTTGTAAATCTTTGGAAGATCAATACCCAGGCCATTTCCAAATTTTCTTGATTGTCAAAAAAAAAAAAAATAAATAAACTTCCTGTAGCTAGATAAACAGAGTAAAACAATTCTGTTTTTATAGTTAGCTTATTTAAATAAGGATCTAAAACATTTCACTTATTACATTTGCTTCATATCCCCTTTTCAGTTCTTTTTTTTTTTTTTTTTTTCTTTAAGAGATGAGGTCTTGGCCGGGCGCGGTGGCTCACGCCTGTAATCCTAGCTCTGGGAGGCCGAGGCGGGTGGATCGCTCGAGGTCAGGAGTTCGAGACCAGCCTGAGCAAGAGTGAGACCCCGTCTCTACTAAAAATAGAAAGAAATTATCTGGCCAACTAAAAATATATATACAAAAAAATTAGCCGGGCATGGTGGCTCATGCCTGTAGTCCCAGCTACTTGGGAGGCTGAGACAGTAGGATCGCTTAAGCCCAGGAGTCTGAGGTTGCTGTGAGCTAGGCTGACGCCACGGCACTCACTCTAGCCCGGGCAACAAAGTGAGACTCTGTTTCAAGAAAAAAAAAAAAAAAAAAAGAGATGAGGTCTTGCTGTATTGCCCAAGCTGGAGTGCAGTGGTGGCACAATCATAGCTCACTGCAACCTCGAATTCCTGGGCTCAAATGATTTTCTGCCTCAGTCTCTCAACAGGTGTGTGCTACCATGCCCTGCTGATTTTTTTAAAAATATTTTTTTGTAGAGACAGGGATCTTACTGTTACCCTGGCTGGTCTTGAACTCCTGGCCTCAAAGGATCCTCCCACCTCAGCCTCCCAAAGTGCTGGGATTATAGGCGTGAGCCACTGCGCTCAGCCAGGTTCTTTGTATCATTGACTTGCTGAAGAAACTGGGTCATTTTTCCTTTAGAACATGCTATATTCTGGCCTTGTCTATTTTCTTTCTTTCTTTTTTTTTTAGAGACCTGTGTCTGTTTGCTTTCTTGTGTCATTAAGTTTGTTCCTCTGTACCCTATATGTCCTATAAATGGATGTTGGCTCTAAAGGCTTAATTCGATTTGGGTTCAACATTTTTGACAAGAAGTCTTCATTGGTGGTAGTGTGTGTTTCATACCACATCTCATAGGGAGAATACAATGTGTACTTGTTCCACTTTTAGTGATGCTGAATCTGATCAGGGAGTTCAGGTGATAACCTGATCTCTACATTGTAAAATTTCCCACTAACTCTTCAACTTATGTCTTCATCCATTGTTGGTCCTCACTAGAATCTATTATTTTATTAGGGGTCAAAATGACTATTTTCTAGTTCTGTCATTTCTTCCACGTTTATTAGCTGAATTGTAAGGAAGAACTTTCCCGCATCATCTTAGGGCTATTTGGGTACCCTGAAATTCAGTCTGTCCAGGAAAGTCAGGATAAATACTTAAGTCTTTTTTTTCTTTTCTTTTTTTTTTTTTTGAGACAGAGTCTCACTCTGTTGCCCAGGCTAGAGTGCTGTGGTGTCAGCCTAGCTCACAGCAACCTCAAACTCCTGGGCTCAAGCAGTCCTCCTGCCTCAGCCTCCCAAGTAGCTGGGACTACAGGCATGTGCCACCATGCCTGGCTAATTTTTTCTATACATTTTTAGTTGTCCGGTCAATTTCTTTCTATTTTTAGTAGAGACGGGGTCTCTTTCTTGCTCAGGCTGGTCTCAAACTCCTGACTTAAAGCAATCCTCCTGCCTCGGCCTCCCAGAGTGCTAGGATTACAGGCGTGAGCCACCACTCCTGGCCTTTTCTTTTAAAGAACAGTTTTTTGTTTGTTTTTTTAAGAGACAGGATCTCACTCTGTCACCTCAGCTGCAGTGCAATGGCATGATCATAGCTCTCTGTAACCTCAAATTTCTGGGCTCAAGGGATTTTCCTGTCTCAGTGTCCCAAGTAGCTAGGACTACAGGCATGTGCTACCACACCCAGCTAATTTTTAAATTTTTTATAGTGACACGGTCTTGCTTTGTGGTCCAGGCTGGTCTTGAACTCCTGGCCTCAAGCTATCCTCCCACCTCCACCTTCCAAAGTGCTGGGATTGCAGGCATAGGCCACTGCACCTGGCCTCAGCGGTATATTTTTAATGCTCTCAAAGGAAGTAGGTAGAATAGGGCAATCGGGAAAAATCAGGTGTTTATGGCAGGAAAGTCATGAAGCAGAGTATGACTGACTCTCTTTTTGGGAACAGATACTTTCCTTTTAAAAGACTCCAATATGTAGGGAAGTTTGGAGAGTCCATCTGAGGAGCACTTAATCTCCCTCATACAACCATCAGCAATGATAATACTTCACACTTATATTCAAAGCATTTTTTACATTCATTAGCTCATTTGATCCTGGCAACTGCCCACTGAAGCAGGCAGCACAGGTGGGTTATCCTCATTTTGAAGATTATGTGACTGAGGCTCCCAGAGGTGAAGTGGGGGAGATGGTGTGGAAAGTGGGCCTTCCGATTCCAAGAGCTGTGACTTTTCTGTCCCTTTGTGCTGCTCCCCTTGCATCAACCCGGAGGTTCCCTACTACCATCATCATCAAAGCTGGGTTATGAGCCGTGTAGATCATTTGGGCAGTCATGACCTTTCCGTACTTGGGTTCTCAGAGAGCAATGCAAAATGAGGGAGGTGAGCAGATTCAATTTGGTTCAACAGTCAAATATATAACCAGACTAAGTGAGAAGTTATATTATGTAACAGGGTAAGAGTCTGTTTAAGCCTCACTGAAGATAGGCAGGTTAAGGATCTGTTAGGGAGGACTTTCTAGGGTGGGTAGGCCTGAGGGTTGGCTGATCCAGGTGTTTGGGGCAGCTTGAGAGAAGGTGGGAACATCCAGGCAACGGGCAGAGGGGAACTGGGGTGGGGCAGGAACAGGAGGCAGGGGAGGGTCAGGGGCCACTTAAGGGAAGAGAAGGAGAGAAATTTCTGCGGTTAGAATAAACCACTGTGGCCTGCCAGAGTGGATGAGAAGGTGCTCTCATGTTTGTAGCTGGATGGAGGCCTGCCTGAAGGAGGAGCTTCCTTCCCCGGTGGAGCTGGAGGAGAGCCTCCGGAACGGAGTGCTGCTGGCCAAGCTGGGCCACTGTTTTGCACCCTCCGTGGTTCCCTTGAAGAAGATCTATGACGTGGAGCAGCTGCGGTACCAGGTGGGAAATAGTGGACTCCACCTTCTACCTTCTTCCTCTCAAACTACCTGTCCTCAAAGCTGTGAGGGTAGGGTGACCACATAATTTATTGTCCAAATCTGGCCACTTTTTGAGGATGACAGGGGATGCTATTAATCATTATGCTGGGACAAGCTATTCATCAGTGTCTCCCAGCCAGGTGAGTGTGTACTATCTTTAGCAGCAAGGGGCACCTGCTAGGTGGGCTTTACGATGCCCTGAGAAGAGAACTGCCCACAGTCTGCATTCAGAGGCATGCGGGCTTTGCCACCCTGCTTGTACTTCCTGGGCACGTTGTTCCTTCTCTATGCTCTCACTAGCCTAACTGTCCTCTCCTTCCCATCCCAGCTCTGGATTCCCCTTTTCTAGGAAGCCTTATTGGATTGTTAATCCCATCCCTGTGCCATCCTTCCCAAATGTCCAAGTGGATCATCCATTCCTGGTGGTTTCTATCTATATTTCTCTGTCTTGGTGGGGATGGGAAATCCACAGGGTGGGGTCCCCCTGCTCCTCCCTCTTGAGTCTTTAAGCTGTGGTCTGGGATCTGCCCATAGGGAGCTCCAAGAACGGTGAAAATAGATTCTCTTCTTTATCCTTCCCTTTCAGGCAACTGGCTTGCATTTCCGTCACACAGACAACATCAACTTTTGGCTGTCTGCAATAGCCCACATCGGTCTGCCTTCGGTAACACTGGGCCTCAAGATTGGCGTTCATCTTTACTCTTCATCTGTTCCCCCAAGCCCCCACTTTGTCTCCCCGGACCTTTAACCCCCATCTCCATGTGTCTTCTGAACTAACTTAATCTAAGAGAAGAGTTCCTTGGGGTAGTTTGTCTTTGAACTGGGTTATTATTATTTTTTCTCTGCTTCTCCTTCACTGTGGATAAAAGGAGGTGAAGGCTCCCTGGCCTGAGTGGCCTGGTTCCCATTATGCAGCGGGGCCCCTAAGTAATGCAGGAAATGGGACTCATATCAGCCAGCACTATCTTTCCACCATAATTTCACAGTGTGAAGCAAGGGTATGTCCCATGCATAGGTGGTAGACCTTGAGTTAGAAGCCTAGGCCCAAGACCCCACTGGACACATGATACATGTGAATCTCAATTTGTTTCTCACCTATAAAATGGGGATAGTGATTCCTGCCCTGTCTACCTTATGATGTTGATCTGTGTGAATTCCCTTTGTGAATTATAAAGAGCTATACAAATTAAGGCATGATAGGATTCCACAATGTATGGTTTCTCTCTGCTGTGTTTTTCTTCAGTGTAGAAGGGAACTATAAGACAGGAAATAGCAGTAAAGAAAGATACTTTGGTGGGAGGCAGAAACAATAGAGGGCATGTATCCTCAGTGGGACTAGAACACTTAAGTCTCTAGATTGGTCCTTTATAATGAACCTAAATGTAACCAAGATATATTGAGGTTAGGCCTCATTACAGTCACTAACTGGCATGGGAAGCCACCTTGGGGCAACTCAGTTCTTAGAGGGGCCCCCACTGATCAAGGCCTCTGGCTTGGGTACAGGGATGACACACCTGACACCTTTGTGGTCCTTTATAATATATGCCTCGTTGGGCCTCCATGGGAATATGGCCAGCTCCACAGCATCCCGCCTTTCTGGTTAGAGTCTAAGTTGAGGCACGCAGGGTCACTGTGTCTGTAAGAGGGCTGAGGGCTTGTTTGTCCTGGAGGGTATGGCTTGCATCCTATAGCCTGGATGGCCCCTTCTGGTGTTCAGTTCCAGGGCACCCTGTGACTGTGTGTCTGTGGCTGAGTCTTGACTTAGTATGTGTCACCAGTGCCTTTCTTTTACACTGGGCTGACTGGAAATGGGTGGGGAGACTGACCTAGAAGCCCAAGGCAAAAAAGAAGCACACACCTCAAGTTGGGCAGGAAGACCCATTCTTTGACCCACTCTCTCCTTATCTGGTGCTGCTTAAATGTCCCTTATGGCAGTAATGGTTGGTCTCCCCTCTAGACCTTCTTCCCAGAGACCACGGACATCTATGACAAGAAGAACATGCCCCGGGTAGTCTACTGCATCCATGCCCTCAGGTGAGAAACCTCAAATTTTGTTATCTAGGTTCCTGTAGTTGCAACCAACAATCAACAGCAATAAACGTAGCAGGAAGGACGGAGGGTAGACCATAGAGAGCACTTCTCAGGAGAGTGAGGTTTTAGATTTACACGGTTGTGTTCAGGTTTATGTGCATGTGTGTGGACACGTGTATGTGTGACTGTGCAGGTAAGGGAAAGGGCAGGAAGGTAGCAGGGTAGGGCCTTCGGTTTGTGACTGAGGTAGAAAGGAGTCAGAACAGCACCTACAGAGAATGCCACATGCAAGCCACTTAGTTTGAACGGTGAAGGCTTTTCGGTCCTACTTAAGCCAGCCATAACAACCAGTTAGCTAAATCACAGAAAGTGCCTGACCAGTTCCTTGTGTCCACCATGTCATCTCCTCCTGACTTCACTTCACATGTCCCTAGCTCAGCAGGTCTCCGCTTGCTGTGCCCTTACTATACTCCTCCACCCAGTGACCTGCCACTACAATGTGTCCTTTTCTGTGAAGCCTCCCCAATACCCCCAGACCTCTGACAGCATTTAATTTAGCTTCTATACTTTCCTCGAGCTGATGTGCGATAACATTTCTTCCTGTGGATTGGGGGTGACTTGAGGGTAGGTGCTGAGTGAGCTTCACCTCCAGGGCCCCACAGTATCTCCTATAAACCCACTGTGGGCAGAGTGTTGAAATGAATAGGCCCCAGTGCCTTCCAATGCCTTCCGTTTTTTCCCCAGTCTCTTCCTCTTCCGGCTGGGATTGGCCCCTCAGATACATGATCTGTATGGGAAAGTGAAATTCACAGGTAAGCCCAGCTCCTTTCCTAACCACCACAGTCTGGGCAGGGTCTTGGGGGTTCTGGGCCTTCTGATGGGTACCTGTGGTATCATTGCAGCCGAGGAACTCAGCAACATGGCCTCTGAACTGGCCAAATATGGCCTCCAGCTGCCTGCCTTCAGCAAAATCGGGGGCATCCTGGCCAATGAGCTCTCGGTGGATGAGGCTGCAGGTAGGGATGGGGCTCTGTCCTGCTAGGAGTAGGCTTGGTGGTTATGGGAGGACCCCAAGCCTCATAGCCCTAAGATGGATTCTGGCCCCTCTCATCCACAGGCAAGGCCATCAGGCTACCTGGTTTGCCTGGCCCCTGAGAATGGAAAAAGGGGTGATGTCAGAGTGGCCTGCAAGTGTTTGTGCTCTGGTATGGGGTTTATTCTGGCCTCCTGACCTTGTTTCCATTCCACCTCCCAGTCCATGCAGCTGTTCTTGCCATCAATGAGGCAGTGGAGCGAGGGGTGGTTGAGGACACTCTGGCTGCCTTGCAGAATCCCAGTGCTCTTCTAGAGAATCTTCGAGAGCCTCTGGCAGCCATCTACCAGGAGCTGCTGGCCCAGGCCAAGATGGAGAAGGCTGCCAATGCCAGGAACCATGTAAGGAGGAGTCTTGGGTATAGGGGCTGAAAAGTTGAGTGGTCTGGAAAGTCCCAAATGAAACCAGAACTCCTATCTGTCCTGTCTCTACATTCCAAAGTTGCTTCTTGGAGAAACCATAACTTGTCAGTGATTTTAGAGAAATAGGAGAAGAAATTGGGAGAATAATGAGAATTCAGAAGAGAAGACTAGAGAAGAGGTTTTGGGGGGATGGATCTGATGGGAGGCCTGAGAGGGGCTGTGGAATATATTATGGAACAGGATGCGACTGGACTGGCGATTCCAAAGGTTGGTTTGGCTTCACTGTGTCCATCCCAGGGGTTTAGACCCCACAATTTCCCCTGAGTCCTGAGCAGACTGACCCTTGGCTTTGGGAAGACACCCAGAAGAAGAAATAGGTATAGCCAGGGAGAGCAGAGTAGGAGAAGAGGATTGAATTGGTTTTCTCAGGTTCCCTCTCAATGTAGTTTTTGCAGGATGACAGAGAGAGCCAGGACATCTATGACCACTACCTGACTCAGGCTGAAATCCAGGGCAACATCAACCATGTCAATGGTGAGAGAGACAGGCCAGGAGGGGTGGCGGGGTCTCAGGGTAAGCCCCTGCACTGGGAGGTTTGAGGATGGCTTCTCTCAGGCCAAAAAGCCCTATGGTCTCACTTAGACCAACTCTTGCCTCAGGGAAAAGTCAGAATCCAAGGAGTATGTGTTCTGCTTTCTGGCCAGCAGTGTCTGGAAGAAAAGTGGTCCCTGTCAGGGAGGCTTCTGTTTGAATGGAGAACCATGGAGAGGACAGAGGCAAAGGGCCAGGCCTTTCAGCTCTTGATGCTGGTGGCTGGTGGACTGGGGTCCTTCGAGAAGGGAGTGTGGAGAATACCTGAGGGTAGGGGGCAATCTGGGCAGGAGGGGCTGTGTGAAGGCTCAAGATGGGTGGGCATTTGCCTATTTGGGTGAGGATATCTTCAGGCTCTGGGGTGGTGAGGTGAGAAGGCGGTGAAGACCAAGCCAAAGAATTCCAGCTGAACCAAATGGCCCCAGAAACCCAGGGGGCAAGGAGGGGTGATTCTGTGATGAGACTGGTTCGCTGCCGGCTGTGCTAAGAGGGCGACGGTGGGGAGGGGTAACTCTAGGTGGGTAGAAAGAGAGTAGATTCCCAGGACTGGGTTGGGGGATAGTGAGAGGTGGGCTTTCTCACACCGTCCAGCATGGAGTCTTGGTCTTTTTCAGTCCATGGGGCTCTAGAAATTGTTGATGATGCCCTGGAAAGACAGAGCCCTGAGGCCTTGCTTAAGGCCCTTCAAGACCCTGCTCTGGCCCTGCAAGGGGTGAGGAGAGACTTTGCTGACTGGTACCTGGAGCAGCTGAGCTCAGACAGAGAGCAGAAGGCACAGGTCAGTCTCTGTGTATTACCTGCCACCTCTATCTGACTATAGGATGGGAGAGGGCCTCTTACTCAGCCATTACCACTGTCAGTTCTTTGTATTCAGTAAGTGCTCACTGTGTGTTTAAATGGCTAAATCACCCCAAAGCCTAGAGGACTAGGCTGATCAGCTTCTGTCCTCTGAAAGTCCCTCAGACTGACCGGGAAGGACCCAGGGGCCGTCCCATTGGCAGTGATGTGCTCCCCCCATTGCTGAATTGGGGCCTCTATCAGCAATCTTGTTTTCAATGCTGTTGACACTGTTTATACTTGTGTTGTCTGTGTTGTTATTTCAGATGCTCGCTGGGTAAGAAAGGTTAAAGAAGGGTTAATAGGAATGGGTGGACCAGGCTATTCTGCCTAAAGGGGAGAGAGGTAGGACTGAGGGTAGGTGGTTGAGTGGACCTGGCAGCTCATGCTGGCAGCTCTTAAGGCATGTTCACACCCCAGGAGGACTCTCTTCTACTGCATCTCTTCCCTCTTTTAGGAGCTGGGCCTGGTGGAGCTTCTGGAAAAGGAGGAGGTGCAGGCCGGAGTGGCAGCAGCCAACATGAAGGGTGATCAGGAACAAGCCAGTAAGTCATCTCTAGGCCTGAGGCCTACTCTCGGAGTATCGCTGGCTCTCAGAACATCCCATCCTTTGCTGGCTTCTGTATTGGGCAATGCAAAATGCTGCCCAATCTCCCAGCATGGCAAGGGACGTCTCCCCTCACGTAATCTATCCTATTCCTACTGCCCGGAGGGACACTACAGAAAAGTTCATTAATGTCTTAGAGATAATGACAATACTACACTGGGCTGGTCTACTGGAGCAGGCAGTTTCCTGTTAGGCAGTTCACCTGTATTTTTGACAATTTCAACCCACCTGAATTCCTTTGGCTTTTGAAACGTAATAATTTCCCAGATGAGAGAGAAACTCATGTTCTAACTCAGTTTCCCTTAAAAACATTATATACTAATATAGTTATTTATTAAAAGAATGTGTATAAGTAATTGTCTCCCTCCAAGAGACCAATCTGTACCGCAAGAGTGAAGAGAAATAGTGTGCTGAGGCCCAGTGCAGCAGCCTGTGGACACCAGACCTTTTACAGCCGCTTGACTCAGTCTGGACTTGCTGTCAGCTTTTGAGGTTGCTCAGTAACCATTTACCTTTGTCAAAGAGAGCTTTCGGACACTAGCTCACTAACTCAAAGTAGCCCCCGGGCCACTCCTGACTACTGCTTGCCTGATCAGCTCAGTTCATTGCTGATTGTTGCTACCACAGCAATCTCTGAAACGCTGACCTGATCTTATCTCCCTGATGACCATCTTCAGACCTTCATGGTTCTTCCATTATTTAGCCTACACTTTAGTCCTATCTTCTTGGCCTGGCAGGTAAGACCTTTTCAGAGTTCTTCCCCATCTCTTCTGTTCACATTGCACCCAGTTCAGCTGAGCCACACAACCTGTTCTTCCCGAGTGCCCCCCACCCTTTCCCATCACCAGGCCTCTGGTCCTCTAGATTACATTTCTCCCACACTTTTACCTGTTGGAAGCAGGTAAAAACATCCTACAGAGCTGTTTCAAAGGCTTCCCCCTCTATGAAGTCGTCCTATTCTCCCCCAGCCAGAATCCCTCCCTCCTTCCCTGCACTGCCATAGCATTTTTGGAGGAAGAGGTTTGCATATGGGGAATGGACTTCTAACATGGCATTGGCAGCAGCGCACTGTAGGTATTTTGGTATGCTTCTTTCTCTCCAGTAGATTGTGCGCTCCTTGATGCCAATGTCTATATCTGCTTGGCATTTTATAAGCCCCAGAGTTTGTAAACTCAAATTATATTGATGCATCTAGCCCCTTTTTAGCTTACTCCCACTCTTTGCAACCCAAATGGCTCTACCCTGGAGCTGGTTCCTTGTTCCTCTGTGCCGTTGTCAAGGCTTGGTCCCTGGAGCCCCTTGCCTAACCTCATCTTAGTTACGCTCCATTAGCCCCCTGTCAATCTCATGCTCACTACCTTAGGAACTCACCTCTGCCATGACAGTCACTCTGTGTTACATGCTGAGCTACTCAACTTCTAGGCCTGACAAATTGCTTCTTATAGAGTTTCTTAAAGCAACCCAGCCCCTTTTCCTCCTGAACATTTAGAAATGCATTTTGAACCTAGCAGAAGGGTTTTTGAGAGCAGTTACAAAGCCATTTCCCCTCAGAGATCCCCAGCAGAGCCTAGTTGGCCAGGAGAGTGGCGATGACACTGAGTGCGCACCCTGTGCAGCCTGTTGCTCTTCTCCCTGGCAGTGCTCCAGGCTGTGCGACGGATCAACAAAGCCATCCAGAGGGGAGTGGCAGCTGACACTGTGAAGGAGCTGCTGTGCCCTGAAGCCCAGCTGCCTCCAGTGTACCCCTTTGCCTCGGCTATGTACCAGCAGGAGCTGGCAGTGCTCCAGAGGCAGCAGCAGGGGGTAAGCCCCAGAAATGTGGGTCCAGATCTGGGCTTCCCAAGCAGCTGGAAGGATCGGGGCAGGCAGTCCAGAGCACCCTCCGAGGGCAGTCTGAGATGCTGGCAAGAGATTAGGGAGAGGAGGAGGGGATGACTGTCCTTTCCTTACTGAGCCATATTATAATAGCCAATACCCTTGAGCAAACACTGCTTTATACACTCATTTAATCCTTAAAAGAGCTCTATAAGGGAAGTCTTATTATTTCTATTTTAGAGATGAGGACACTGAGATGCAGAAGTTAAGTCACTTGCCCCACACTGCTGTGACTGGCAGTGCTGGGGTGGATGCAAAGCTGAAGGTACTTGAAGCCCCTGCTTTTAATCACCCTGCTGTCCCACCTCACCCCACTCCATGCAGCTTCTGTGACAGTGAGGTCCTCGCTTAGGTTCTTGGCAGTCTGTTGGAGGAGTTATAATACACCTGAGGGTCCAGATGGAGACACAGGGAGAGAAGAGGAGATGATGTAGGTGGAATAAGTCTCCAGACCAAGGAAATAGAGGAAGCAGAGCTAGGGGTAGGTCTGGGAAGGCTTCCTGGAAGAGAATCGATAGAGAATCACACCCACAGCAGGCATTTATAGGGCACCCACTCCAGGCACAACCCGGACACAGGCACAACCCTCAGGAAAGGCACAGTTTCAACATCGAATAACTACAGCACAAGGGAGTGTAAAATAAGTACTAAGAGGTAAAACACAGTGACTAAAGTTGTGGACTTCAGAACCAGACTGCCTGAGTTCAAATTTGGCTCTGCTAGTCCTTAGCTATGTGACATTGGGCAAGTTATTTTCCTTCTCTGCCCCTCAATTTCTTCATATATAAAATGGGAACAATAATATATTTACCTCATAGGGCTATTGCAGGGATTAAATGAGTTAATATATGTGCTTAGAGAAGATCCTGGAAAGTAAGATTTAGCTATTGTTGCTGTTGTTGTTACGTTATTATTCACAACACTCTGTTTGTAGAGGACAGGAAGGGTGCTCCAGACAGAGGGAAGAGCATAAACAGATGTTTGAAAAGGAGGAGAACTGGGCAGGGAAATGGGGCCAGGGCCTCTTGGGTGTGCAGTGTAGTATGGAGGTGACCACTTCATCTTCATCTCTGTATGCCCAGGGCCTAGTGCGGTTCTTGATGTGCAGCACGGACCAGAAGGGAGCTGGTAGAGCTCACTGGCTAAGTGTGGGCTCTGAAATCAGACACCTAGGTTCAACTTACATTATTGGGTATGGGCTTGTCTATGAAATGGGATATTGATAGAACCTATGGTGTTATACTATTATTGGCTTGTTATGAAAATTAAATGATAATGTATTTGAAGTACTTATAATTGAGCATACAGTAAACATTCTTGAGTGCTAAGTATGATTAATTGTTAGTGAGTGAATTAGATCAAGGGGGTTTTGGGATGGAGATATTGGGATATTCGAGAACCTTGGGGGCAGGATGGTGGGTAGGCCCTCAGGCCCTTCACCTGCCCACTTGGGAATTGGTCCTCACCACTGTTGTAGGAGCTTGGCCAGGAGGAGCTCTTTGTGGCCGTGGAGATGCTCTCAGCTGTGGTCCTGATTAACCGGGCCCTGGAGGCCAGGGATGCCAGTGGCTTCTGGAGCAGCTTGGTGAACCCAGCCACAGGCCTGGCGGAGGTGGAAGGAGAAAATGCTCAGCGGTGAGAAAGGCTTAGCCGTGTGTTTGGAGTAAGGGGATGGGAGGAATGTAGCCAAGACTCAGAGTTCTGCTTGGAGACTAGCCTTCCGCATGCTGCCCCGTTCTTGGGTCCAGGCCCACCCTCTGGGTCTGTTCACAGTTCCTTGGCTTGTGTTTCTTCCTGGGAGTGGATGGCTTCATACTTATTCCCCTTTCTTTCATTGACTCATTCTTTCATAGCAAACATTTGAGTACCCATCCATGTGCCAGATACTATTCTAGGTGCTGGGAAAAAGCAGTGAACAAAACAGATTCTGCTCTCATCAAACTTACATGCTAGTAGAGGGAGACAGATGATTAGAAGAGAAGAGCTATAGAGAAAAATAAAATAAGGCCTAGGGGATAAAGAGTAGGGACATAGTAGGGCTGGGTTTTCTGTTTTACATAATGTGGTTATGGAGGGCCTCTCTGCTAAGGAGGTTATTTATTGAGAGACCTAAAAGGCATAAGTGGTTGCCGCGAGGCTATCCGGGGCAGAAGCCCTGAGAAAGAAATGTCCTTGGTGTGTCCAGAGAATACCAGGAAGCCAGTGTGGTGGAGTGGGGTGAGGAAGGTAGAGGAGTGGGAGATGGAGACGGAGTCTCAGAAACCAGACCATGTAGGCCTCTCGCTTTTACTCTGAGTGAGGAAGGAAGCCACGGGAGGATTTTGAGCCAGGAGGGAGATGATCTGACCTACTTTAGCAATCATTCTGGCTGCTATGCTGAGAACGGACTACAGGGGTGCAAGGGAAAAAGCAGGGTGACCTGTTAGCAAGTGAAAAAAATCCATGCAAGAGATGATGGGGGCTTGGCCTAGAGTGGTAACAGTGGAGGTGGGGAAAAGGAGTCAGATTTTGGATATAGTCTGAAAGCAGAACTGACAGGATTTGGTTATGTAGTGGGGATGGGGTGTGAGAGAGAATGGAGTCAGGTGTGACTCCAAGATTTTTGGCAAGATGGGAGAGACCATGGGACATGCAGGATGAGCAAGGGAATTAGGAGTTCAGATGTGAGCTGTTGGGTTTGAGGTGCTTAGTAGATATTCACGTGGAGATCCCAAGGGGGCAGCTGGGGTAAATGAATGGGCTGGAGTTGTACTTTTGGGAGCCATTATTAGCAAAGGGTGATTAAAGCCATGAGATTAGGTAAGATCACTGAGGATATGAGTATGGAGAGAGAAGAGGTATAAAGACTGAAGATTGGGATGCTCCAATGTTTAGAGGTCAGGGAGGAAGCAGCAGAGGAGTCCCAGAAAGAATAACCTGTGGGGTGAGAAGAGAACCAAGAGATTATGTGTCCCAGGGGCCAAGTGAGGAAAATAATTTAAATGTTCCCCTGTCTTCTGGCTGATGGTTCACATGCTGCTTACCTTACCTCTCTCTCCCTCACCCTGTTGCCAGTTACTTTGATGCCCTGGTGAAACTGCGACAGGCGCGTGGAGTGGATGAGGCCTTCCTGAGCTGGAATGACCTGCAAGCCACTGTGAGCCAGGTCAATGCTCAGGTTCAGGAAGAGACCGACCGTGAGTGCAGTCGGGAACGGGGCAGGGGGTGGAGGGAGACGGCCCAACTTGGGAAGCCTCGTCCCTTAGCCGTAAGTCTGGTGCCCCTGCCCAGTTGGATCTCTCTTTCTCAGAGGTCCTGGCAGTCAGCCTCATCAACGAGGCTCTGGACCAAGGCAGCCCTGAGAAAACTCTATCCGCCCTCCTGCTTCCTGCGGCTGGCCTGGATGGTGTCAGCCTCCCTGTCGCCCCTCGGTACCATCTCCTCCTTGTGGCAGCCAAAAGGCAGAAGGCCCAGGTGAGGTCAGGGGTAACTGGGTTGGTCACCAGAGCAGGAAGAACATCCCCTGTGGGTAGAGCTGTGCCCAGTTGCACCCTGGCAGAGCTCCAGTCTGATGGACAGTGTCTTCCAGTGGGGGAGAGGGATAGGGAGGGGTTCAGATCTGATGTGGGAAGATGGCCCCCATTGCCAGGGCACTGTACAGAGCGTGGGAAGAGCACAGGCCCAGCAGCCAGAGAACCTGGGCTGGATTTCCTACTGTGACACTTGGTGACCACATGACCTTCAGCAAATCCCTTGAACTCTCTGAGTTCTATTTATTCATCTGTATAATACTGCACACCCTAGTCCTACCCACTTCCCAGAATAAGGGTGAAAATCAAATAAGTTGACAAATGGGGCAGGGTTTTGAACCCGAAATGCCCTGAGTATGTGGCAGTAGAGAGTGGTGGAGAGTTCGGGCTCCTGAGCCAGACTACTTGAGTTTGCATCCTGGCATTCTGACCCTGCACATGCTGCTTAACCCCTCCGTGCCTCTGCTTCCTTACCTACCGACGATAATGAGCTTATCTCATAGTTACGGGATTTAAATGAGATAATTGACAGTAGTACTGGCTAACATTTCTTGAGTCCTCACTCTGTGCCAAGCATCGTTTGTAAGTACTAATTCATAAGAAAGTGCTTTAGAGTAATGCCTGGTACACAGCACTCAGTAAAATGTTAGTTTACAAAGCCTATTATTAATGAGGGGAGTTGAGAGGGAATAGAGTCTGGGGTTGGGTGAGGCGAGGGAGGGAACAAGCCTTTATCAGTCTGACAATGTGGCAGGCACAGGCTTCCTTGACCTGCGGTCGTATGTAATTTTCCCACTGCCTTGTTGGGTTGAGGAGTGTGGAGCAAGAATAGGAAAAAGAAGGTGATGGTCAGGATCAGAATCAGCCTGAGAAGCTGCGAAATGAGGCATAGGGGAACAGGGAGTGGGGGCGTGTAGGAGCCTCCAGTGTGGGCTATCCTTGGGCATGGCTGAGGCACAGCACAGGGGATTGAGCAGTTGAGAAGGTGGTGGGTGCTGAGGGTTTGAGAGGGAGCCACAGGCCATGCCCACACAGGGCAGGCAGAGAGTCGTGGAGATCGCTACGCCTGTAGCTCCCAGTGTCTGCCTGCAGTTTGCTTTCCCTGGGCAACTTGGCCTGGGAAAGACCAGCCTGGGGTCTTGTCTTTTTCCATCTCTCTCAATCTGGCAGGTGACAGGGGATCCTGGAGCTGTGCTGTGGCTGGAAGAGATCCGCCAGGGAGTGGTCAGAGCCAACCAGGATACAAACACAGCTCAGAGCAGTAAGTGGGGTGGGCGAGAGGTGCTGGTACGGGAGGGATGGAGACATGAGAGCAGCAGCCCAGATAATCAGACAGCCTCCCCAGCTACCTCCCTCTCC
Source organism: Lemur catta (assembly GCF_020740605.2). NCBI lineage: Eukaryota > Metazoa > Chordata > Mammalia > Primates > Lemuridae > Lemur > Lemur catta. Next base: position 29,787,231 of record NC_059130.1, on the reverse strand, counting down.
CTTCAACTTCTGTGGGGAGTCAGGCCAGAATCAGAAGAGGAGGGCTGCAGGCAGCTCGGACCACAGGGTGGATTTCCTGCAGTCAGCTGGGCAGGAAATTCTCAGGAGTTGAGAGCCCATAGTCCACCTGCTGCCTCCTTCCTTGCCTTCCTGTGGGCACTTTCCCTGCAATGTGAGCATGTGAAATCACTTGGTAGCCAGAAATCCATTCCATTTTTGCTGGTAGCTTGAGTTTGGGTTCCAACAGTCAATTAGTTCTGGCTAGAAAATGTTTAGACTTGGGGTGGGAGAAGAGAGGTTGGCAGGATTTGAGGAAAATAGGCAGAATCAGTGCAATTAGACATTGGCATGCTGGTCTGGGGGTGCTAATGGTGTTAGTCTCAGTGTCTGGAGTCCCTCTGTCCATCTGTCTGTGAGTGACTGGAAGGCAGGTGGTGCCTCAACCATCTCCACTTTTTGGACTCTCTTCTTCTAAGAGATTGTCCCACAGTTCTCTGCCCATATCCTGCCTTTAAGCTTCTGTACGAGCTGATTTTCCTTTTACCAACCCCCAGCCCAGCCTACCCCCACACTGCCTCCCTCGCCTTCCTTGACTGCTGCCTCTTGCCCCAAGCACAGCTGTGTGCTGCGGCTTTCCATGTATGTCTCTGTCCATCCTGGGATGCTCCTTGTCTGCTCCATCAGACAGGTTGATTTTGTGTCCTCCTTCACCGAACCCCTCCCCAGTGGGCAGGACAAGGGCTATGGAAGGGACTCAGGGGAAAGGACTGACTACTGTCTCCTGATGCCCCTGTCAGTGGCTCTTGGTGTGGCCGCCATCAATCAGGCCATCAAGGAGGGCAAGGCAGCCCAGACAGAGCGGGTGTTGAGGAACCCTGCTGTGGCCCTCCGAGGTGTAGTTCCCGACTGTGCCGAAGGCTACCAGCGAGCCCTGGAAGGTGCTGTAGCAAAGAAATGGCGTCCAGGTAATAGCCCCCGCTTGACCATTCTCTTCTGCCTGCCCCAGCCACCTCTTGCCTCCTCTGAACCTTCTCTGCTTATGTGGTTTCTGCTTAGCAGACACAGCTTTCTGGGTTCAACATGACATGAAGGATGGCACTGCCTACTACTTCCATCTGCAGATCTTCCAGGGGACCTGGGAGCGACCCCCCAGCTGCCACCTCAACACCTCCCACCTGACTCGGGAGGAGATCCAGGTTGGCAGGGCCCTTGCAAGGGTGGGGGATCGTGGATGAGGATGCCCTGAAAAAGAGGCTCCCATTCGCCAAAGGACCACAGCCTCTCTGTCCTGCCTCCACAGTCAGCCGTCACCAAGGTCACTGCTGCCCATGACCGCCAACAGCTCTGGAAAGCCAACGTCGGCTTTGTCATCCAGCTCCAGGCCCGCCTCCGCGGCTTCCTAGTTCGGCAGAAGTTTGCTGAGCGTTCCCACTTTCTGAGGATCTGGCTCCCAGCAGTCATCAAGATCCAGGTGGCAGGCTCTGGCTTTCAAAGTCTACAGGGCCTGGCTTCTCTGAGCTCCAGAGCTCCTACTTCCTTTTACTGAGTAGAGGTGGGATGATTTTTAGGCCTCTGAACAGTAGTGGTTAAGAACATATGTGCTAGAGCCAGACTACCTAAGTTTGAATCCCAGATCTACCACCTCTTAGCTTGGCAAGTTACTTATTTTCTCTCTCCCTCAGCTTCGTCAACGGCCCCTCGGTTTCCTCATTGGTCCCCCAGTTTTCTCATCTGAAAAAATACGGATAATTGACAGCACCCACCTTATAGGGTTGTTATAAGGATTAAGTGAGGTAATATCTAAAGTGTCTATACATATCTGTATCTATAAACAGTGCCTGGCAGGTAGGTAAGAACATGGAATAAGTGCTAGTTACTATCGTCATCATCACTATCCAGACAGTATGAGAGCTGCTTTTCTAGCTTCCCCAAGGGAACAGTGAAATAAGATTTAGTAAGACACCAGTGTTTATACACCAGGAGGACTTCCTGACTAGAATAGGAGTTGTGAAGAGGTGGTGGTGGTTAAACAGAGAAGGAGTGGAATATCCCTTAGGAAAAGAAGAGTCTCTACCTTTCCTCTCCAGCCAGGCCTTTCCATTTTTATTCTTCTAACCTGTGTATGGTCCAGTGTGGACTTATCACAAGTAACTGAGAAGTGAGGCCAGCTGGGAAGATAGCCGGAGCACTGTGCAAGCCAGGATGATGGCAGTTAAGCAGAGACCTCCCCAGGCACATGTGATCTAGGGGGCCTCATGGAGATGCTGGCAATGTGAAGATACTTCATTTAATAAACAGCTTTGAATGCCTAGTGTCTGCAAAGCATGCTGCTTGGCACTGGGCAAGGGTGGGAGATAGGTGTGGACCCCCAGGTGAGTGATCACATCTCTCCCTCTGGAGTACAGTTGATACTAGACATTGTAATAGTGGGGACACAAAGAAGACCAGAGGACCCCAAAGGAGACAGATGTGCAGACTGAGACTGGCAAATTGCCCTTGATTATGACCTAGGGCATGTGGGGTAGTAATTGAAAGCTCAGGCTTTAGAGTCAGAAGCTGGAGTGTGCCTCCTGGTCCTACCACTTCTGGGTCACATGACCTTGGGCACCTTACTTAAGCCCTCTCTAGCACTCAGTGTTAAAATTCATAATGATGATACTCACCTCATGTTGATTGTGAGGATTAAGTAGGAAAATTACACGTAGCACTTGGTGTGGTAAGTGCTCCATTGGTGGTAGCCATTATAAGATGTTATTTTCAGGGCTTTGGTCCCTGAACTCAATACAGAACTTTAGTAATCTGAATTTAGTGGTCTGAATCATAAGGATTTCTCCCTCCTGAGCCAAGAATGGAATTTCACACTAAGGAGAGGAAAAGCTACACCAGTGGTGGAAGGGAAGATGGAGTCAGAGAGTGCATTTGTCACTAGTGCTGGAGCTGTGTGGGCTCTGGCCTGAATCCTCGGAGACAGAAAGAGACAGGTAGCCCAGAGCCTTAGGCCACTTGCCCTCCAGCTAAGTGAGAATCAGAAATGAGGTTGCCCAGGCGTGCTGAGACTTTAGTCTCTCCTGAAAGCTCTGACACTGGCCAGAACCCCACCCAGGGTCCTGAATTCTGACCAATCCAAATTAGGAGGCTTCATTTTTAAGGAGCCTGGTGGAGGCTGGGTAGGGGGTAAGTGCAGAGAGGAGTCTCCTCTGCCTTTACTCCCAGCAACTTTCTAGGCAGTACCTGGAGTAGGAGAGGAAAGAGTGCTGACAGCAGGCATGGAAATGGGGGCTTCCTGGCCTCTAGGCTCCAACGTGGCCAGCTGGTGTCATGGGCCAAACTGCCTCTTACATCATATCCCAGCAGGCTTAGGGGAAAGCCTGGCCAGGAGAACTGGCTTTAGGAAGAGCTAGGAGAACAACTGGATAAAAGTGGATGCTCTTAAATCTCACCAAACCATGATAATGTCAGTGGTAGAGTATCCTCCAGGGCCTGCACAGTGGGAGATGTTTGACATGGATCCTAGAAGACAGGAAGGATTTCAGTGGGTAGGGATAGGGCCGGGGATGAGAGTGAGTGTAAACAAAGGTTCAGGGCAGAAAATCATATGGCATGTTTAGAAGAAAACAGAATGTCTGATGAGTCTAGAATCCTTAAGAAGATAGGGGACCAGTGGAAAGTCAGATAGGGAGTGTGGAGTCCGATGGTCAAGAATTTCTGGAAGCCTGGTGCAGCGGGTCACACCTATAATCCTAGCACTTTGGGAGGATCACCTGAGCCCAGGAATTTGAGGTTGCAGTGAGCTATGATGACATCACTGCACTGCAGCCAGGGTGACAGAGTGAGACCCTGTCTCAAAAAAAAAGAAAAGAAAAGAAAAAGAAAGAAAGAACTTCTAGATACTTTGGGACTTGGGGCAAGGCAGTTCAATTGGAGGCTTTAGGAAAATTAATCCCACACAAGCTTGGGGTGAAAGGGAAGAGGCTCCTAGAAAGGAACCATAATGGGAGGAGCCATGAGATTTGTGTTTTAGAGACCAAAGGGGGTGTGATTTATGGAGGAGATAGTCAGCTGGACCTTTGTGGCAAACCAACCAGGGGAGAGGCCATCAGACTGACAGCTGAATTACTGGGGACCTTGTTGGGCAGATTTCCTGAGAGCTGGGGTTGAGCTGGATGGTGTCATTGTGAAGAGAAGTGTGATTTATGAGAACATTAGTGACCTGCTGCTGCCCAGGTGGCCACTGGCGGAGATGGTGGGCACGGGACTCTGTGCCTATAGATACTTCCCACCCACACCGTTATGTGCCTCTCCAGACTGCTCTCTACCCACTTCCTGTGTACGTGAGGGAGGGCTGTGTGAGACAGGGTGTGGGTGGTCTGCATATGGGTGTATGAGTATATTGTGGGGTGATATGGTACATGCTTTGGTGAAGTTGGTGAATAGGTGTATGCTTTATTAGTATCTTTTAGGCCTTTATGTTACAGTTGAGTTTCTGGGAGGAGGTGTTGGTTAGGTGTGGGGGTATGTGTATGCTGGGACCAGGAGTGTGGCAGAGGGCATGGTTGGCTATGTGCAGCCGTTTGGTGTTCCCCAGGAGGTTGGAAGTTCTTTGAGAACCAGGCCAGTTTCCCCTTCCCCCTCTACTTATCTGCCCCCCTCCCTTCCCTGGAGAGCCTAAGACAAGGCTTTTCCTAAAACCCTCTCCAGCCCAAGGAGACCTGCTAGGGTTATCTCTGTTTTCTCCTGATTTGCAGGCTCATTGGCGGGGTTACAGACAGCGGAAGATTTACCTGGAGCGGTTACAGTATTTAAAAGCAAACCTGGATGCCATAATCAAGGTAGCAATAGTGCTTCAGGCGAGTTCCCATCTCCCTTGAAGGACCCTCTGAGAACAATTTTGTAGTCCTCTCACCTCCTCGTAACCTCTGGAGTTGGCCGAATTGGTCTGGGACTGAGGGTGTGGGCCCCAGGCCTGGAGCTCTGAAGCAGTGTCTCTCCTCCAGATCCAGGCCTGGGCCCGGATGTGGGCAGCTCGGAGGCAATACCTGAGGCGTCTGCACTACTTCCAGAAGAATGTGAGTATCACCCTGCTCCCCCTGCCCACATACCCAACTTTACTCATGAGACCAGAGCAAGGGCTGCCAGCAACCCTTTTCCCATCTGTGTTCATGGCAGGTTAACTCCATTGTGAAGATCCAGGCATTTTTCCGAGCCAGGAAAGCCCAGGGTGACTACAGGATATTAGGTGAGCTGCCTGGTCTACCTTCCCCCAGCTTGATGGGAGAGATAGGACCCCACAGAGCCAGGCAGGTCCAGATATCCCTCTTAGGATTGCACAGCAGATAAAGGGAAGGTAGTCACAAGTTGTCTGTGCAGGAATGTGGAACAGGGGTTACAACAACCCCCACGCCCCCGCTCACCCCAATTACAGACAGTCTTTTCACAGAGAAATTTCCTCTAACCACTTTCTTTCTGTACCAGGCTTAGATTATTACCTGTTGCTACTACCAAAGCAAAAAGAAAAAGATCTTTCTCCTCTCCCTAGGGTTCCAACTTCCTCCCTCTTTGCCCTCCTCCCCATCCATGACTCTTCCACCTCCTGACCTCTGTGTTCTAGCACACGTGAGACGTGGCAAGGCATGCAGAGTACGTTCTGTGGTACTGGGGAACGTGAGGAGAAGCACTTGAAGGAGTGTCATTTTCCTGCCCCGTATTTCCTGTTAGTTCAGTGTGTTTTTAAAGCCTCAAAGAGGTCCTTCTAGTCTGCTCCTGGCCCTTGTCCTTCAAGTCCAGAAGCCCAGCCTTAGGAATCCCTTTCCTTTTTGTGAAATTGACCAGTGGTCCATTTCCACGTTCATCTCTAGCCCCTGGGTTCCTGAAGTAGTAGGTCCCTTTCCCTCCTGGCCTTGAGGCTACACTTAAATGTACCATTCAGGAATCCTCTCTTGACCTCCTCAGTCCTTCTTCCCCCTGTCCTGCCCACAGGAGCTTTGCCTGCCCCTTCTCTGGCCATGGGCACTTGGACCATCTGCTTCCAGGCAACTAGCTTCTTTCCCTCCATCTCACCTCTCCCCAGCCTGGCCCTTTCTATTTTGTCTCTTGCTGTTGTAATAATACCACTGCCCTGGCCATCCTTTATGTTCTTTTTCTTCTCTTCAGTTTATGGTTTTTCTGGAAGAACTTGTTTTTCCTAGTCTTATCTCCCAACTTCATTAGCCCTGAAACTCTACTCAGAGCTCTGCCACTTACTAGCTGTGTAGCCCTAGGCAAGTTACTAACTTCTTTATTGCCTGGTTTTGTCCTTTATAAAATGGACATAATGATAATACTTATCTTGTAGGGTTGTTTTGAGGATTAAATGAGTTAACCTGCTGTATTTCATCAAATCCAAGATGTCATCAATTGTTTCAGACTACTGTTCTTCACTCCTCAAAGACCCATTCTCCTGCTATGGCCAGATTAATCCATTAAACCTATACATGTGATTTTGTCACTCTCCTGCTTAAGACCTGTCATGACTCCTTGTTGCCCTGAGGAAGTCTAGTCTCCCAACCACGGTTTCCAAGGCTCTCTGTGACCCAGCCTCTCCCCGTACCTCTAACCTCCCTGACCTCCCGTCACTGCACCCTCTGCACTGTGCCCTAGACATGACGGACTCCCAGTACTTCCCAAACAGCCACATTCACCCTCTTTCACCTCTTTTTCACAGTCTCAGGTGGGGCCTCACCACTTTACTCCCCAGGTGGGGTTGGGTGCCCCACTTTTGTTTTCCTAAAAATCCCTGTGCTGGCCCCTTTCTTAGCACTAACCACACTGCAGTGAATTGTGGTCTATTTCTCTAGATCACCTATCAGACTGCCTTTGGGGATAAGGCCTAGTTTTATTCATCCTCCAGGTCTGACTCCTTCATTTATTACTAGCTGTGTAACCTAAGGCAAGTTACTTGCCCTTTCTGTGCCTCAGTGATCTCATCTGTGAGATGGGATAGTTATAGTGTACTGACCTCATAGGGTTGTTCTAAGTACACAAAAGCACTTAGAACAGTGTCTGCCCCATAGTAAACATTATTTAGTTGTTGTTTTGTTATAGCTCAGCTATAGCTTAGCTCAGAGGCTTCTTTTTGGGTGTTTTTGCTCAAGTACCACCTCCAAAGGTGATCAAATTCTGACCTCCCCTATACTATAAAGCCCATTGACCATCCTGTCTTCTGGTGCTTCCTGCTGTGCACAGACACTCCTGACAGAGGACCCTTGTGAGGGCAGGCAGGGCTGAGTGGAGGCTAACAGGTAGAAGGAGGAGAAACAGGTTGGCCCCACAGGAGTAGGCAGTAAGTCGGGGTAGACTAAGGAGGCCTGGGAGAATATCGGAGGGAGCAGGGGCTCTGGCTTTGGTGTGGGACGTCACTGGGATAGGCCCAGGTTGGGGGTGAATCCAGAAGCAGGCGAAGAACAGCTCTTATGTCATTCCTGGTTATAAAACAAGGAGCCTGGGAAACAGGCCTGGCTGGGAGGCTGCTCCCTGCCCTCCTAGTGCAAGCAGAACAGTTAGAAGAGGACTGGGGTCGGGGGCCTCAAGCAGAATGGGGACCAAGGGTAGCCTGACCCTGGGGTGGGGCTGGCAGAAAGCCTCTGGTGAAGCATGCCTAATCCTGATGTCTCCTCCCTTCCTCCCAGTACACGCACCCCACCCTCCTCTCAGTGTGGTACGAAGATTTGCCCATCTCTTAAATCAAAGCCAGCAGGACTTCTTGGCTGAGGCGGAGCTCCTGAAGCTTCAGGAAGAGGTAGTTAGGAAGATCCGGTCCAATCAGCAGCTGGAGCAGGACCTCAACATCATGGACATCAAGATTGGTCTGCTGGTAAAGAACCGGATCACCCTGCAGGTGAGAGGCCCACCTGCCTGACCCTTCCCCGACATCTGGCTGCCTCTGGGGAGGTGATGCTGACCATTCTCTGGTTGTTAATCACATCTTTTAAAAATGGTGTGGATTTTATCACCTGGCTGAGGCTCTTGTTCCAGTGGTCCTCTGCCATTCTAGTAAGCCATTTGTTGGGGACACATGATACAGTAGAAAGAGCACTCAACAGAATTGGAATGCCTGGCTCTGCTGGTTCCTAGTGATGGGATTGTGGGTAGCCATTTAACTTCTATGTCTGTTTCCTCATTAGCAAACTGGCAGTAATGAGAATGTCTGACCTTACCAGGCCAAATGTAGAGATGAATATGAAAGCTCTTAAACTGTAGGTTACCATACAAATATGCAGTGACAGGGTAGTAGTAATATAGTGATATCCCCACCTCAAATGTATACAACAGTCTAATAAAATATAATAGCAAACAACAAATAGACACAGTGCCTCTGCCTGGCAACCCAGCTCTCTTTGGGGACTCACCCCTGTGAGAGCAGAGGTGCCAGATGGACAGTAGGAAGGGCTCTTCCTCACCCCAGAGCTGTGTATCTCTCCTGGCTCATGCCTATTCCTTGAATAGCAGAAAGCCTCAGCTCTTCAGGCTGCTGATTCTAGACCATATATTCTGTGCTCTGTGCTGGTCTGGGCTGGTTGTATCACCTGCTCCCCAACCCCTATAGGAGGTGGTCTCCCACTGCAAGAAGCTGACCAAGAAGAATAAGGAACAGCTTTCGGATATGATGGTTCTGGACAAGCAGAAGGGATTGAAGTCGCTGAGCAAAGAGAAACGGCAGAAGCTAGAAGCATACCAACACCTCTTCTACCTACTCCAGGTGAGCAGACGATGTTGAAAGGAGAAGTCTCTACCATCCCCTGAAGGCCTGGAACCTTAAGGCCTTCTTGTCTGTGCCTTTGCCTCCATGCAAGGTGTCTTTTCTCATATCTTAGTGCCTTGAGTCCAGGGAAGGACACAACCTATTCCCCAGTTTGTCTGGAATATTTCTAGTACCATGAGAAAGTGTGACAGTGGTTTCTCCATTTCAAGTTTCTATCAGGAAAGCCTTTCCTTTTCCAGTCACTAGTCCTTGAACTACACTGTCAGCCGTTCCTACCTCCCCTATTGCTTGCAGACTCAACCAATCTATCTGGCCAAGCTGATCTTCCAGATGCCACAGAACAAAACCACCAAGTTCATGGAGGCAGTGATTTTCAGTCTGTACAACTATGCCTCCAGCCGCCGAGAGGCCTATCTCCTGCTCCAGCTGTTCAAGACAGCGCTCCAGGAGGAAATCAAGTAGGCTCTCCAGACACTAAGCAGTGGGAAGAGAATGGGTTAAGAGATGCCCTGTTTGCTCCTTCACAAGGTGACATCCTATTGAAGTTTAAGGGTAGAAATGGAATCAGAAGACTTCTTTTCTCTGCCTCCTGTGGAGATACTGTAAAACATCTGGGACAGCACAGTGGGAGGACGTGGGCTGGGGATGAGAGAGAAAAAGATCAGGACATTCCTTAAGAGGGGGAACACCAGAGCAGGCTTTGAAGAGCCAAAATCTGAAAAAGGAAAAGCAACCATTTGTCCTACACAGAGGCAGGAGACCAGCTTCTGACCTCTTGAACCACAGGTCAAAGGTGGAGCATCCCCAGGACGTGGTGACAGGCAACCCAACTGTGGTGAGGCTGGTGGTGAGATTCTACCGAAATGAGCGGGGACAGAGTGCCCTGCGGGAGATCCTGGGCAAAGTTGTTCAGGACGTGCTAGAGGACAAGGTGCTCAGCGTCCACACAGACCCCGTCCACCTGTACAAGAGCTGGATCAACCAGACCGAGGCCCACACAGGGCAGCGCAGGTGAGCAGGGGAGCAGAGGGAGAGCTCTCTTTGATCAGCTGCATCTTGGGCCTCACTGGGGAAGCTTGGGTGTACTTTGAAGGTGGCATATAAATGAGCATGCTGATTTATGCAAATATGACACTAGCCCTATTGAAGTAAATAAGGTAGCCTTTTAGACCCCTTCTGGTAATTAACATGGAACTGATGTAAATGACTCCAGACCTGGTGGGCTTAACATAAAATGAGCACAGATGAATATGCAAATGTGGTTAATTGCTTGCAAATGATATGTCACATTTGCTGGGAGTTGGGATATGGACTCCTTATTGATAGGCATATAGATGAATATTCAGATTTACAGATGAATAGGCAAATGAAATAGTGGAAGAAATAGGTTGGCCTTATAGATTGGGGGCGTCACTCAGGTTCATAGGTATCAGGGAAATCTAGCCACTGAGGAAAGCAGGCAATCCTGGGGGCTACTCTGGATGGCACAGGAGGCTTTAGGTGAGGGAACTACAAGGCCTTGGCCCAACCTCCCTCATTGTCCCAGTTGCCAAAGATCACCTGCAGGGTAGCCCCCTAGTTTCCATCAGTTCCCCTTAGAAGTCTCTCCATAGATTCCAGGTTCTCCATTCCTTCCTGCACTCTTTCAACCTCTCTGCGGGTACTCTCTCTTTCCACCTTCCACCCACATTTCTCCAGTCCTGTCTGAGTCCCTTCTCTTATTCTGGCCTATTCCCCTTTAGCATGCTGGGCTGCCCTTAGCATATCTATATAAGCTCGTGTGAGATGAAGGGTGTAAAGGATAGAGCCTGGGGAAGGGAGGCCATGGGAGGGGGCTCCAGTTATACCTTGTCTTTCTCTGCCCACAGCCATCTCCCCTATGATGTCACCCCAGACCAGGCTTTGAGCCACCCTGAGGTCCAAAGACGACTGGACATCTCCCTGCGCAACCTCCTCGCCATGACTGATAAGTTCCTTGTAGCCATCATCTCATCTGTGGACCAAATTCCGTATGTGCGACAGCCCCACCCAAGCCTAGACACAGTATTTCAAGAGAGCCAGGCCACAGTGGGGAGCAGAGCAGGGTCATAGTCCTAAAGGAAGGAAGGCAGGAAGGGAAATGGAGCTGGGGTACTCAGAGGGGTTCCAGGAGATGTGTGAAGAATGCACAAAGCCCCCGCTAGAGAGTTGAGCTGGAATGTAGCGTGCAGTTCTGTGTGTGGCCTGTCAGGATATCCCAGGGAGCCAGAGGAAGGAAACCAAAATGATCACAGGGATATATTATTGTCTGAGAGCAAATGGGATAAAATAGGACTCTTCAGTTCACAATGTCAAAAATAAGAAATACTTCAAACCGATAAAGCACTTTATAGTTCTCTTCCTTCTTTCTTTCTTTCTTTCTTTTTTTTTTTTTTTTTGAGACAGAGTCTTGCTCTGTCACCCAGGCTAGAATGCAGTGGCATTATCATAGCTCACTGCAACCTCAAACTCCTTGGCTCCAGCAATCCTCCTGTCTCAGCCTCCTGAGCAGCTGGGATGACAGACGTGCACCACCATACCCAGCTAATTTTTCTATTTTTTTGTAAAGATGAGGTCTCACTTGCACTCAGGCTGGTCTCAAACTCCTGGGAGGATTGCCTCCTACCGCAGCCTCCCAACGTGCTAGGATTACAGGCATGAGCCACCACACCTGGCCTCTTTTAGCTATTCTGAAATATACAATACATTAACTATAGTCACCCCTCTGTGCAGTAGAACACCAGAACTTATTCCTTCTGTTTAACTGCAACTTTGTACTCATTGACCAACCTCTCCCCATCCTCTCTCTCCCTCCCCTCCTTACCTCTGGTAAGCACCATCTACTTTCTCCTTTTATGACATCAATGTTTTTAGATTCCACAGATGAATTAGATCATATGGTATTTGCCCTCTTGTGCCTGGCCTATTTCACTTAACATGATGTCCTCTAGGTTCATCCATGTTGTCACAAATGATAGGATTTGATTCCTTTTTATGACTGAATAGTATTCCATTTTATATATATATCACTTTTTTTAATCTATTCATCCATTTTTGGACATTTAGGTTGATTCCATATCTTGGCTATTTCAATAAATGTTTTTTGAAAAGCAAATGAGTGAAAATGTTGACAAAGTAGTCATCGTCTAGACCCATCACTCAGCCAGCCAGCCTTCCTGGTGCTCAGTGCTGGCTGGGGCAAGGTGGGGATGCCAGAAGGGGAACCCACAGAGTTCATAACCCTGCTCCCCAAACCTGGAGAACTAGATCAATGGTTTACAAGTTGGAGTCATATAAGACTGTTCTAGGCCTAAGAAAGTAAGTACACAATGAGCTGTAAACTTGTGTCTCTAGTACCCTAGGAGTGGAAATAGCTTTTAAATTAATTTAATTAAATTTGTAGGTGGCACATCCATAATAGGAATAACAGTAATAATAAAGTCAAGCATATTTGAATAGCACTCTACCATTATGCACTATTCTCACAGACATAATTTCACTTGATCTTCATAAAAAGCCTGTAAAATGGAGCAAGTATGAGTATTCCTATTTTCCAGGCTAGGGAACAGACTTACAAAAAGGAAAGAAATAGCCTAAGATGATATCTCTGGTTGTTAGTGGATTCAGGACTGGAGCTTCCTCTCGAAGCTCATTGATCTCCTCGGGCCCTGCCTGTAGCCCAGACCAGCCCTTTGAAGGTGCTCTGTGACAGCTGACAAGATTGGCTGCCTCAGAGCCCCCTGGGCTGTCCTGGGACAGGGTTTGGCTGAGTGTCAGATACTCAAGGTATAGACTAAAGGTGCCACAGTGGGGGAGTAAGGGGGCAGAGGAGATGGACATTGTGATCTGGGCTGTTCTGCAGGGGTGACTAGAGGGTCTCAAGGAAGAGGCTCTCTAATGGTGTTGGGGGCTGTGTGAGAGCTTTAGTAAATGACAGGGCTCTGGTCCTGGCTACTGACACAGGGCAAGAAGGGACAAGACCCAGAGATGTTTGGAGGAGGGCAGCAGGGAGCTGGCTGTGGATAGTGGAGGGACAGTACTTGAGCTCGACTCTGGTGTGGCTGAGCCAGGGGAAGGAGAGGCAGCCAGATACTCATGCCCTGAGCTCTGGCAGAGAAAGAGACAGCACAGCCACTGTGCACCTATTGCTTTGTCCCCAGATATGGGATGCGTTATGTGGCCAAAGTCCTAAAGACAACTCTGGCAGAGAAGTTCCCCAATGCCACGGAAAGCGAGGTTTATAAGGTAAGTGTTGTCTCCCTTCCCCTACCTCCCAATCCCTCCATTGCCCTGCTGGTACCTATGATCCCCCAGACTGGGACAAAAGGACAGAAAACCTGATGTCATAAAAATCCAAGGAGGAAAGTATGCTTCACCCTATAAATCAAGCCTGGCTCACCAGCAGGGCTTTGGGTAGCAGATGGGAAGGCAGCTGGGGTGTGAGCTAACAGAGTGGGCAACCCTGGGCCACTTGTCAGGAGATCTGGGTTCTAGTCCCAGCTCTTGTTCAAGTTGGCTGCATGACCTTGAGCAAGTTGCCTCCCTGCTCTGGGTCTGTTTTCTGTAAAGTGAAGGGCTTGGCCCAGGTGTCCCTTCCAGCCCAGGGAGCTGGGAATGTGGGGCTGTGCAGTCAGGGCAGCCTCCGGGCACTTCTGGGAGGGTCTTCTCTACCCTCAGGTGGTAGGAAACCTCCTGTACTACCGCTTCCTGAACCCCGCTGTGGTGGCCCCCGATGCCTTCGACATTGTGGCCCTGGCAGCAGGTGGTGCCTTGGCTGCCCCCCAGCGCCATGCCCTGGGGGCTGTGGCTCAGCTCCTGCAGCACGCTGCGGCTGGCAAGGTCTTCTCTGGGGAGAGCCAGCACCTGCAGGTCCTGAACAACTATCTGGAGGAGACGCACCTCAAGTTCAGGTCTTGTATTCTGGAGTCCCTTTCCTCCCTGTCTCATCGTTCACGTCCCGCTTCTCCCCTCCAGCATCCATGAGGAAGAGAGGCATAGAGGGGAGGGGTATAGTGATAGGGCCGGAGGACAGGGTGTTGGGAGGACTCTCCAGTGGAGAGAAAAGAGGTGCCATTAAAGGAGATTGGCTTGAGGTAGGCATTGGGACAGAGGGCAGGAGCCGAGACCAGAGAGTCAGAATTGAGCAGTTGCTGGAGAAGCCTGGAGGAAATGATGGGGACAGAACACGTGTGGGGGTCCTGGCCTTCCCCACTCTCTCATGTGCCATCCTTCTGGAGACAGGAAGTTCATCTGCAGAGCCTGCCAGGTGCCAGAGCCAGAGGAGCGTTTTGCGATAGATGAGTACTCAGACATGGTGGCTGTGGCCAAACCCATGGTGTATATCACCGTAGGGGAGCTGGTCAACACGCACAGGGTAAGGGGCTGCAACCTGGAGTGCTGGCTAGGTGGGCAGGGGTCTGGAAGCCCATGATGAGATGGTGGGCTGGCCCCAGGAAGAAGGCCTGGCTCAGACCCTGCGTCTCCTTTTCTTCCTCCCTCCTGCAGCTGTTGCAGGAACACCAGGACTGTATCGCCCCCGATCACCATGATCCCCTGCACGAGCTCCTGGAGGACCTTGGGGAGCTGCCCACCATTCCTGACCTCATTGGTGCGTACCCTCCTTGGCAGCTGGGGCCAGCTGGGGGGCCCGCAGGGAGGGATGGACAGGCGAGGGGCAGGGCATGTGAGCATGGCCACTCAGTCCGGGTCTTGTGCCATGGGCTAGTTACATACCCTCCCCCTCTCCCTCTGATCCTGATACGGACTCAGGGACAGACATGATATGGAAAGAGTAGACAGTGGAGGAACCCTGTACCATCATATAAGTGGCCAATTAAATCGTGTGAGAGAGATGTTGCACGGATAAGGGCCTGTTTGGAGTCTCAATAGGTTTCTCCAATGAGGAGGGATTTCAGGGGTGTGGGATGGCAGGAAGCTGGCTTACAGGGTGAAGGGCAGAATGAAGATGGTGACTGGAGAGAGCCAGGAGCTCCAGGCTCTGGGAGGCACAGCCCTCGGCTCCCAGGCACCCAGGGCTGAGGGTGTGGGGGAGGCACAGCCCCAGTAACGCAAGGGTGTGTATGCTCCATGGGTAACAGTCCTTCCATTGGTGCTCAGGGTTAAGGGGACAGGGTGGTGCCCTAGGGCAGCGTGGGAAAGCCTCCTGGAAGAGGAGCCCATGGAGTAGCACATTACCCGTGACCCTCTCGATGTGTGCATGTGTATGTGTGCCTGTCTCCCTCTCATTCCTCACCCTACCTCAGGGGAGAGCATAGCTGCAGATGGGCACATGGACCTGAGCAAGCTGGAAGTGTCCCTGACACTCACCAACAAGTTTGAAGGACTGGAGGTGGATGCTGACGATACTGATGCCCGAAGCCTACTTCTGAGGTTGGTGAGGCTGGCTCCGCCTCCAGCGCCCTGAGCTCCCCAGCTCTGAGCCCAATAAAGCAGCCCTCCTCTGAGGGGGCAATTCCACCTTCTTCCTGGGCTCCGTTTTCTTCAGGAAGTTCTCTCTGAAGCCGAACTCACACTCCCCTCGCTGCAGTCTCAGCTATTTTCCTTCTGGCAACCTCAGCATTTTGCTCTGTGTTGTAGCTGAAGGCAAAGGAATGGCTATGATATTGACAACAACGGGTGTTTGCATATTGTTGTGCTGTTTACCAAATGCTTTTTTATATGTTATCTTTTAAGCTTAGGGACAAGCTATGAGGTAGATGGCGGCTTTCCCTCTTCATAGTTGAAGATGTGACTTGTCCAAAGTTTCACAGCCAGTGGGTGGTGGAGCTCGTGTTCTAATTCCCTGCTCTTGTGTGATGAGCAGGAGATAGGCATGGAGCTTCTCTTCCCCAGTTTTGTGGAAGTGAGGGAGGGCCTCCAGCAGGGCTGGGCTGATCATCCGGGGAGAAGAGGAGCCAGGTTACCAGCTCAAGCTCCCTGCCGACAAGGCAACTCCCTCCACTTGTTCATTCACTCAGTAGACAAATGAGTGGGGTGTTGTGCTTTGTCCTGCCATCAAAAGGCTGAGAGCAGGGTAGAGCTAGTGCCAAACACACAATCAGAGAGGGAGGTGGGTGTCAGGTGCATTGAGAGCTCAGAAGGGACACCTGGGTTGGGAGGAGGGCATGCATACTTCAGCCCGAGGGCTCAAAGGAAGATAATTTGTGGGGAGGGTATTCTAGGCAACGACATGCCTCCCCTCCTGTTAATGCCTGGCTCTCCTTACCTCCCAAGCATCCCTGGCAGTCATGATGTGGGACAGTGTCCACTTACTGTCAGATGCCTGGCCAGCACCATGTCCATACCCTTCCCCTGCCCCTCACCTCTCTGCCATCATTGCCCTCCTCCTGCAGCACGAAGCAGATGCTGGCTGATATCATACAGTTCCACCATGGGGACTCCCTCAAGGAGATCCTGTCCCTCTCAGCTTCCAGAGAGCAGGTGAGTGGCCAGGTCAGCCTGTAGGTTTGGTCTGGTTCATTCGCCACCTCACCCCACCTGCATTGCTGATTCCCTCCCCTGAACCTCACCCCTAGTCCACCATAAGCAGATACCTGTGTTTACCAGTAATGAGAGCTCTGGAAGGTCAAGGTCTCTGCCCTCAACCCCCAGAGGCCCACAGGCCTTGAGGAGCCTCGAGCTGCAGAGTCATGGACTCTACCTCCCTCCCCACAGCACACACTGAAACAAGAGCCCCCTATGTCAGTGCTGGGGTGTTGGGGGAGTGCCGGGAGGCAGTCTGGCAAGGCTACCTTGAGGAGCACAGAAGGCCTGTGCTCAGAAAAGGAGAGGTCTCCCTGAAGGCCTGGAGGCAGAAGGTGCTATGTGGGTGGGGGCCAGGGGCAGGTTGGGCCAGCTGGAATGAGGACTAAGCCAGGGACTTCCCAGACAAAAGATGGTGATGGCCAGTAAGAGGCATGTCCCAAAACGTAGAACAGGGAGGAAATGCCCCTGAACACCTGGTGCCATCACTAAGCTTCACTGTTGGAAAGTTACAGCCAATGTCTATCTAGAATCCTTTTTTTTTCTTTTTTTTTTTTGAGACAGAGTGTCACTTTGTTGCCCTGGCTAGAGTGAGTGCCATGGCGTCAGCCTAGCTCACAGCAACCTCAAACTCCTGGGCTTAAGCAATCCTACTGCCTCAGCCTCCCGGTTAGCTGGGATTACAGGCATGTGCCACCATGCCCGGCTAATTTTTTCTATATATATTTTAGTTGGCCAGATAATTTCTTTCTATTTTTAGTAGAGATGGGGTCTCACTCTTGCTCAGGCTGGTCTTGAATTCCTGACCTCGAGCGATCCACCCGCCTCGGCCTCCCAGAGTGCTAGGATTACAGGCGTGAGCCACCGAGCCCATTCTATCTAGAATCCTTGATGCTGTAGCTTGTTTGGGTCTCCTTTGGGCCACTCCTCCCCTGTGGCAATCCATGAGGCCCTTCCATGTATTACACCGTGTGTTATGATGTTACACCTTGATGTTCTCCAAAAGCTACACCCTGTCCCCAACCATTCCCCTCAAGAAGCTGGGCTTCGGGGTACTTTCCTGGTGGTGCCCAGAAGAGTGCCCAGGTCTCCCTTTGTTGCTGGTGCCCCGGGGCCTGCCCTGGGTTGGGGGCAGAATGGTAGGTCCTGCAGACCCCTCCAGCATCTGGCCTGCCCTCTCCACCCCCCAGGAAGCAGCCCACAAACGGTTGATGTGCCGACGCCAGGCCTGTGAGGCCCAGACCCCAGAGCCACTGCGACGACACCGCTCTCTGACAGCACATTCCCTCCTGCCACTGGCAGAGAAGCAACAGCGTGTCCTGCGGAACCTGCGCCGACTCGAAGGCCTGGGGTTGGCCAGTGCCAGCAATGGCTACCAGGAGCTAGTAGACGAGTTGGCCAAGGTAACTACCTGGGCCTGGGCTGTGTGTGCCTGTGTCTGCACATGTGTGTGCGGACACACGTACGTGCATGCGTGGGCAGATCATAGTGCAAGAGCAAGCCTCTCCCTGGTGAGTGCCCACCCAGAATCGTCACCCGTTAGAGGAAGGCTGAGAGTCCTTTTTGAAGGGAGGATCTTGAAATTAGCCAGAGAGGGAGATGTTCTTGCAACTCTCTTTTACTAAAAAACAAGGAGCCTTGAAACCAATTGCTTCTCAGTGGTGGAGAAGCCCCACAGATATGTGTTGAGGGTTTGGGATGGGGTCCTTAGGTTGTCCTGCTCCTAGGAAAAACCACCTTGAAATCTCCCTCTTCCTGCTCTTCCTAAAGATCTTCACAGTGTGTTGTTCTTGGGCCTATGTCAGGCCCTGAGGCTCTCCTGCCGGGAAGGGCCACTCATCTTTTCCCTCGGTTCCCCCAACCCCAGGACATCCGCAACCAGCACAGGCACCGGCAACGGCGGAAGGCAGAGCTGGTGAAGCTTCAGGACACATTCCAGGGCCTGAGCACTAAGACTACCTTCTATGAGGAGCAGGGCGACTACTACAGCCAGTACATCCGGGCCTGCCTGGACCACCTGGCCCCCAACTCCAAGTAGGTCCTGCCTTCCTCCACTCAGAAGGTCACCCATGACCTTGTACCCCTGCCCATGTTGATCTCTGCCCCACTGTCTCCCAGCCTTGAAAGGGAATCTCCCCCCAGCACAACACAGTCCCTTCCTGACTCCAGTCTTTGAACTTTGCTCAGAAAGTCTTGGGCTCCAGTGCAGCTCCCCTCCTCTGTCTTCCACCAGTGAGAAATCTTCCTCCAGGTCTAATTTCCTTCCTGCCAGCCACAGAGAAGGAATGTCTTTGGTGGTAAAAAGTTTGTTGGATGAATTCTCTGGGGCCTTCTTTTAATCAGGAGTTCTGGGAAGGGGAAGAAGCAGCCTTCTCTTCATTACACTGCTGCCCAGCTCCTGGAGAAGGGTGTCTTGGTGGAAATTGAAGATCTTCCCATCTCTCAGTACGTGTCTTTGGAGGGCAGGATGTCAGACCTTTCCTGTCTCCTAACGTGGGCGGTGGAGCTCTGGGCTAGGCACCAGGTGGAAGGGAAGGAGGAGCATGGCCCTGGCCTCAAAGGAGCTGCTAGAATGATGGTGGAGACAGGCACCCCAGACAGATGTTAAGGGCAGTGGGCGTGGTCTAGCACTAGATACCCTGAAGCAGGGCATGCTGGGAAAGCTTCCTGGAGGCAAGAACAGCTGGGTAGAACCAGGCAGATTAAAGAGGTGGTGTGGTAAGTAGAAGTAAAATTGGGAGAAGACAGCTGGGCACTCCGGGGAGTGACAGAGGGGAAGCCTGGCTCTGGATGACACACACCGCTCCCCAGCATGAGGAGTGGTCGATGCAAGAGTCGGGCTGTAGCCCTGGAGGGAGGTGATGGGTTCCTGTTTTGAATCTTGTTCCTGACAGCTTCAGAAACGTCATCTTCGACATCACCCCTGGAGACGAGGCAGGGAAGTTTGAAGTAAATGCCAAGTTCCTGGGTGTGGACATGGAGCGATTTCAGCTTCACTATCAGGTGAGGGGACACTCCTGTGAGCCCTCAAGACACCTGCTGGGCTTTAGGTGCTGGCCTAAAGAGAGTAGCCAGCCTCACTTCCCTAGTCTTCAGATGACACCAACTCAGTTCCCCACCCAATCAGCATTATCTATTCCTGAAGAGAAAGGTACAGCCCACGCCTCCCGTTCCCCACACCCTGACACAGACCCCACTGCCAAGCATCAGGGCGAGTGAGTGGGCTGGTGGTGTCAGAGCGGGATTAATATTTGAAGCCCTATCACATGTTGGGGGCTTTACACATTACCTCATTTAATCCTCTCCACAGCTCTGAGGTATTATCCCTGTTTTACGTACTGTGTGGCTAAAAGGTTAAGAAGCCAGCCTAAGTCATAGACCAGTGTTCAAGGAAGCAGTGATTTTAAATCCAAATCTTTTTGCTCTGCTATTTTGCCTTTTGAGTGAGAAAACTGATTTCAAGCCCTGAGTCTGCTTGAGTTGACATTTGGTCAAGTCGCTGTACCTCTCTCTCTTGGCCTTAGTTTCCTCATTTGTGAAGTGGGGTTCCAATGCCCTACTTCAGTGGCCAGTGCCACTGGTGACTGAGTGAGTCTCTGTGATGTTAGCATTTTGCAGACTGTCTGGCTGAACTACAGCCAGAAGCCTTTAAACTTCCCTCCCTGCCCCTTCCCTCCTAGGACCTCCTGCAGCTCCAGTATGAGGGTGTGGCTGTCATGAAACTCTTCAACAAGGCCAAAGTCAATGTCAACCTTCTCATCTTCCTCCTCAATAAGAAGTTCTTGCGGAAGTAACAGAGGCAGAGGGTGCTACCCAAGCCCCTCTTACCTTGCTGGATGCTTTTCTTTAACACTAACTCACTACTCCATTTCCCTGCAGATGCCCAGAGCTCAGGACTGGGCAAGGCTCCAGGATCCTCACCTCTTCCCCAACTGGCAGGAGTTTGCCTACCTGGCCACAGGTGTATCTCTTCTAATTGGCTAAAGTGGGCCTTGCCCCGGAGTCCAGCTGTGTGGCTTTTACCGTGTACGGTAAACCCCACGGTTTTCCAGCCAGTTGGTGGGGTATGAATGTAGGGCCTGCCCCCTTGGTTTGGGAAGGCTGTTGCTCTTGTGTGTGCTACTGCCTGCCCATGGTCACCCCAATATTACAACACTGCCCCAGTGGCCTGATTTCCCCTCTCCCTTCCTTCTTTCTGCCCCAAAGCCAGGGCCAGGCTCCCCATCCCCACCTGCCACTTCATCAGCAGTGGGTGTCCCTGCCCTGCTGAAGCCCAGGCCCCTGTTCTGCTGTGGCACTGCATACACTCCAAGCCCTTGTCCTCACACCCGAGCGGGGAGTGGGGAGGTGCCTTGTTTGTGACTGCCCATGTGGCACTGTTGTCCTCCATGGCGGCGCAGGCAAAATGACCTTTCATTAACCTCAAATCTCATGCTCTTGTTTATTGTCTATTTTATATGTGGGTCACTAGGGTATTTATTCTGTCTCCCATCCCTACCCTCTGGATCATTGTGCAGCCTTAATCGTGGTTTTAATTCTTTCAATTTTTTGAGTTCAAAGAAAAAGTTCTAATTTCCCCTATTCAAACTAATACCCATGCCAGTCTTTTATACCTTTGTATTTAAAAGTCACTTTGGGTCAGGGCAGTAGGGTTCTCACTTGTGTTTAAGATCTCATTATTTCAGCTTCATGTGATAAAAGATGAGCCTTTCCCTTTTCTCTCGCATCCTCAGTTCTCTCATGCCTTAGAGATGACTCTTCCAGGCAGTTTCCACAGATCTGCAGTCCTGCCTCTGACACTGTCTCTCTGTTGTCCCCACATCTACCCAACTTCCTGTCCTATTGCCCTTCTGATTTCATTTTAATAAAAGCAGCTCTTATTCCCACATCTGTTTTTAACTCCTTATTTCATTTCCTTCAGAGCAGGCCTCCAAGTTCTGGAACACATTTTCCCTGAGAGAGCTGGGGAATCTCTCCTGCAGCCTCCCCCAGCCCTCTGCCTGCCTCCGGTGTGGGCCCACTCTGCTTGTCTGAGCTCGTAAAAGCTTAATGAGATGTGGCATTTATTCCTCTCTTCCCTCCCCCGGGGGACAGAGAGGAGGAAGGAATGCTTAGGTTTCGGTTCTGTTTTTATCGTCCACTCTGAAGACTAAAGCTGAGAGGAGAAACCGGTCCAAGTTCTACCCCACCCATTTTGCACACATTTCCAGCAGGTTCTTTTCCTGGGCCTTGGGTGGTGATACCAAAGGTGCTTGAGCCACAGCCCCTTAGGTATTGTAGGTTCTACACTCTGATCAAAATCCCCTTTCCCTGGGGAAAGCCCTCTTCCTCTCTTCCCTGCTTTTAGGAAGCAGGGAGGGAAGTCTGTGAGGGAGGGGACAGTACAGACAGACACCTGCCCTGACATCTGAGCTCTCAAGCAGCCCCTACTGGGTACCCACATTTGCCTCCCTCTACTCCGTTCCGTTCTGTCACTCAGGATCTGTCTTGCTGTCACATCCAATCTCAGTCACAGTCTCTCCCCCCCTTAACATGTCACAGCAAAGACTTCAAATACTGCCTTGCTCTGGGTGACAGTGACAGTTACCAGTAGATCCAAGTTTCTCCACATGATCAGTCATCATTAAAAATCTCTCACTTGCCGAATGGCTCCAACACTATCCCACTGTGATGCTCCCCCGCAATCACATGATCTCAGCCACATATACCACATACAGAAATGTCACAATAGCTACTGTTATTGAGGCCTGTCCTGGGCTGGGATATATACATACATTTACTCCTCACAATAACCCCATGAAGGTAAGCGGTCCCCATTTTTGGTTAACAGATGATGAAACTAAAGTTCAGAGGGTTGGATTTGACAACTACAGGAGACTACTCAGCTGATAGGGGGCAGAACAGGGCCTTAAACTCAGGCACATCTAGAGAGTTTATATTCCCCTGCATTTTTCTCTTCTCTGAGAAAAACATTTTCACTTCCTTCAACCCACCCTCTTCTGCCACTCTCAAGCCCACCCCACACTTCTCTACCCTAGCGATAGTCCCTGATAGCCTGGGTTCATCAATGTCCTTGTTAACCTTTAATGCCCAATCTGAGCTACAGCCACGTGGCTCCTATGGATGGGAGTACACACCAATGTGACCTCTTTGGAGAACAATTTGGCAACATCAAAAATGTAAGTGCAGGGTGCCAGGACAATTCAATGGAGAAAGTAGTCTTTTCAACAAATTGTGCTAGGGTGACTGGAAATCCACATACAAAAGGAGGAAGTTGGACCCCTACTCCCACACCATATACAAAAATTACTTCAAATGTATCACAGACCTAAATGTAAGAGATAAAACTATAAAACTCTTAAAAGAAATCAGATATAAATTTTCCTGACTTTGGATTAGGCAATGGTTCCTTAGATAGGACTCCAAAAGCAAAAATGACAAAAGAAAAAGTAGATAAATTGGACTTCATCAAAATTAAAAACTGGTGCTTCACTTAAGAAAATGAAAAGAGGCCGGGCGCAGTGGCTCACACCTGTAATCCTAGCACTCTGGGAGGCCGAGGCAGGAGGATCGCTCAAGGTCAGGAGTTCGAGACCAGCCTGAGCAAGAGCAAGACCTCCCGCCTCTACTAAAAAACAGAAAGAAATTAACCGGACAACTAAAAATATATAGAAAAAGTTATCCGGACATGGCGGCGCATGCCTGTAGTCCCAGCTACTTGGGGGGCTGAGGCAGTAGGATTGCTTGAGCCCAAGAGTTTGAGGTTGCTGTGAGCTAGGTTGACGCCATGGCACTCTAGCCTGGGCAACAGAGTGAGACTCTGTCTCAAAAAAAAAAAAAGAAAGAAAGAAAGAAAGAAAATGAAAAGACAGGCCAGGTGTGGTGGCTCATGCCTGTAATCCCAGCGCTTTGAGAGGCCAGGCAGGAGGATCAATTGAGATAAGAAGTTTGAGACCAGCCTGGGCAATATAGTGAGACCCTCATCAGTACAAAAAATAAAAACATTAGCTGGGCACAGTAGTGTGCACCTGTAGTCCCAGCTACTCAGGAGACTGAAGCAAGAGGATCACTTGAGCCCAGGAGTTCAATGCTGCAGTAAGCTACGATCATGCCACTGCACTCCAGTGTGGGTAAGAGAGCAAGACCCTGTCTTAAAAACAAAAACCCACAGAACGGAAAAAAATATTTCCAAATCATGTACCTGATAGAGGACTTACATCCGGAATATATAAAGAATTCAACAATAAAAAGACAATTAAGAAACAAGCAAA
The DNA here is from genome assembly GCF_020740605.2 of Lemur catta. Classification (NCBI taxonomy): domain Eukaryota; kingdom Metazoa; phylum Chordata; class Mammalia; order Primates; family Lemuridae; genus Lemur; species Lemur catta. Next base: position 29,763,723 of record NC_059130.1, on the reverse strand, counting down.
GAATTTGAATACACATTTCCCCAAAGAAGATATACAAATGGCCAGAAGTGTATGAAAGGATGCTCAACATCACTAATCATTAGGCAAATGCAAATTAAAATTACTATAAGATACTAAGTGCTTCACCCTCACTAGGATGGCTAAAATAAAACACAAAAAATGACAAATTTTTGGGAGGATGTAGAGAAATTAAACTCTCATACATTGCCAGGAGGATTGTAAAAATGGTAGAGCCACTTTGATAAGCAATTTGGCAATTCCTCAAGATGTTAAATATAGAGTTACCAAATGACCCAGCAATTCCACTCCTAGATGTTTACCCAAGAAATTTAAAAGTATATGTTGGCCAGGCATGGTGGCTCACACCTGTAATCCTAGCATTCTGGGAGGCTGAGGCAAGAGGATTGCTTGAGCTCAGGAGTTCAAGACCAGCTTGAGCAAGAGTAAGACTCTGTCTCTACTAAAAATAGAAAAAATTAGCCAGACTATAGGCTCACTATATGGCGTGCACCTATAGTCCCAGCTACTCGGGAGGCTGAGACAGGAGGATCACTTGAGCCCAGCAGTTTGAGGTTGCAGTGAGCTAGGTTGATGCCATGGCACTCTAGCCTGAGCAACAGAGTGAGACTCTGTCTCAAAAAAAAAAGTTAAAAATAAATAAATACATAAAACCATATATCCACATAAAAATCTATAGACATGAATGTCTATAGCATCATTATTCATAATAGCCCAAAGTGGAAACAATCCAAATGTCCATCATCTGATGAATAGATAAACAAAGATAATATATCCATACAGTGAAATATTATTCAGCCATCAAAAGTAATAAAGTACTGGCACATGCATCAACATGGATGAACTGAAAACATCATGCTAAGTGAAAGAAGCCAGACATAAAAGGCCACATATTCTATAATTTCATTTGTGTGAAATGTCCAGAATAATCAGATCCATAGGAATAGAAAGTAGGTTAGGGATTGCAAGGGCCTGGGAAGAGGGGAGAACAGACAGTGACTGCTAATGAGTATGGGATTTTGGGGAGGGGTGATGAAAATGTCTTGTAATTAGTGGTGATGGCTGCACAACTCTATATATAGTAAAAAACCACTCAAATTTTTTTTTAATTTTAATTTTTTTGGGTTTTTTTGTTTTTTTTTTTTTTTTTTTGAGACAGAGTCTCGCTGTGTTGCCCGGGCTAGAGTGAGTGCCGTGGCGTCAGCCTAACTCACAGCAACCTCAAACTCCTGGGCTTAAGCAATCCTACTGCCTCAGCCTCCCCAGTAGCTGGGACTACAGGCATATGCCACCATGCCCGGCTAATTTTTTTCTGTATATATATTTTAGTTGGCCAGATAATTTCTTTCTATTTTTTAGTAGAGACGGGGTCTCGCTCTTGCTGAGGCTGGTCTCGAACTCCTGACCTCGAGCAATCCACCCGCCTCAGCCTCCCAGAGTGCTAGGATTACAGGCGTGAGCCACCGCGCCCGGCCTTTTTTTTTTATTTTAATTTTTTTTTTAGAGATGAAGTCTCTATGTTGTGCCCAGGCTGGACTCGAACTCCCGGGGTCAAGCAATCCTCCTGCCTCAGCCTCCCAAGTAGCTGGGATTACAGGTGGGCACCACTGCATCAGGCAATAGTATACTTTAAAAGGGTGAATTTTGGCTGAGCAAGGTGGCTCACGCTGGTAATCCTAGCACTTTGGGAGGCTGACACGGGAGGATTGGTTGAGGCCAGGAGTTTGAGACCAGCCTGGGAAAGACTGAGACACCCCCTGACCCACATCACTACAAAAAATAGAAAAATTAGCCAGACCTGGTAGCATTTGTCTGTAGTCTCAGCTATTCAGGAGGCTGAGGCAGGAGGATCACTTGAGTCCAGGAGTTTGAGGTTGCACTCAACCCAGGGAAACAGAGTGAGACCCTGTCTCAGAAAAGAAAATAAAAGGGTGAATTTTATGGGATGTAAATTATATTTCAATAAAGCTATTATTTTGAAAAATGTAAGTGTACTTACGCAGCAAGGAATTTTTCCTGTGGGTATACCTGGATGAGCAGGCAAAGAACTCTAGAGTATTTGCTGCAGTATTCTTTGCAATGGCCATGAAATTAGTAGGGCAGCCACACAATGGAACATTATGTAGCCAACAAGAAATGATGAGCTAGATCCATGTGTGCTGATATGAAAAGCTGCTAATGGTACACAGTGTTTGGAATGCTATACAAGATACTTGGCAGTGGTCACCTTTAGGGAGTAAGAATGAGAGGGAAGTCTCTTTTTGTGTTGTTATTATAATGGATTTATGCTACTCTTATGAAAAGAAAGCCAACTCACACTTTGGCTCTAGAACTGAGGTATGAGCAACATGGCGGAGCAGCATGTCGCTTGTTCTAGAGCAGTGCTTCTTCAAGTGGACTCCACAAGCTGTTACTGGTCTGGAACTAGATAAATGGAGGAATTGAGAGCAAGCATTTAGAAACTTACAGCAAGCTGCCAGTAATTTCACACCTGAATATAACAATAAAAAAATTGAGGCTTGTATTTTAGGGTTTTTTTTTTAATTTTAATTTTCTTTTTCTTTTTTTCTTTTTTTTTTTTTTTTTGAGACAGAGTCTCGCTTTGTTGCCGGGGCTAGAGTGCCGTGGCATCAGCCTAGCTCACAGCAACCTCAAACTCCTGGGCTCAAGCAATCCTACTGCCTCAGCCTCCCAAGTAGCTGGGACTACAGGCATGCGCCACCATGCCCGGCTAATTTTATCTATATATATATTTTAGCTGTCCATATAATTTCTTTCTATTTTTAGTAGAGATGGGGTCTCGCTCTTGCTCAGGCTGGTCTTGAACTCCTGAGCTCAAACAATCCGCCCGCCTCGGCCTCCCAGAGTGCTAGGATTACAGGCGTGAGCCACCACGCCCAGCCATTTAATTTTATTTTTCTAGTAACTAGTTATTATTGTATTTCACAAAAATATCAGTCCCTAACAGAGTGGAAATTTTAAAAAATGCATCCTTCACTATAGACAGTTTGAGAACTGTTATAGAGGGTATACTTTAATAATGTGACATAACGCATTAGCTCTGTTGAATTAAACTAGAGAGACTTATATACAACTCTAATTTGTCAATTTACAATAAAAAATAAATAGACTGAGTTGAGTAGCTGAGATCATATTGTATATACAATTTTAGACTTTGCTTTATTCACTTGGCCATGAAAAACATTTCCTATGTCTTTAAAATTTCTTCAAAAATATTATTAATGGGCCAGGTGCGGTGTCTCACACCTGTAATCATAACACTTTGGGAGGTCGAGGTGGGAGGATTACTTGAGGCCAGGAGTTTGAGACCAGCCTGAGCAAGAGCAAGACCGAGGAGTTTGAGACCAGCCCGAGCAAGAGCAAGACCCTGTCTCTACAGAAAATAGAAAAATTAATCAGGCATGGGTGGCACGTGCCTGTAGTCCCAGCTACTCAGGAGGCTGAGGCAGGAGGATCACTTGAGCCCAGGAGTTTAAGGTTGCAGAGCTATGATGACGCCACTGCACTCTAGCCTAAGCAACAGAGCGAGACTCTGTCTCAAAAACAAACAAACAAACAAATAAATAATGTCTATAATATGGCCCACATATTTAATGTATTTAACGTTTCTAAGATATGTATTGCTAATATATATAAAATACGCTATATTGCAAATCTGTTGGTGTATTCTCTCTGGGTCTCTTCCTTTAAGGAACTGACCCTTCCTCCCTCCACATGACTGGTAGAATTAAGGATTAGCAGAATCTGCCTCCTACTGACCAGAAGCGTGGGCTCATGACTCTAGATCAGCCACAGACTCTGTTTCCCTCTGCCATGTGAATTGGAACTCTGAGGGTGGCATCCAGAAAGGGGAGCCAGTTGGAACTGAGTCACCTTGGAGATTCAGCCACCAGTTTCAGGCACTGGGATCCCCAGAGGGGTCAGTGTGCAGTTCTTCCCAGGCCAACTCATCACTGAGTGCTGCTCAGCACCCTCCCAACAAACCCCTACTTGCTGAAGTTCCTCAGCACCACATTTTGTCATTTACAAAGATTCCTTCCTGATACGTCCTTGTATATAATCTTTGTGCCCGTGTTTATTTCCTTGGACTACATTTCTAGAAGGGAAGTTGCTGAGTCAAAGTGTATACATTTTACATGTGACCTAATGTCCTCCAGAAAATTGGTACCAATTAACAGAAAGAAAACGGGACAGAAAGTGAGAGAAAACTGGTACACACTACTGAGGCCAGTGGTCCAGGGTCCAGAAAGAAGCCCAGACTGACTCTGGTGCAAAACAACACAAATCTGTCCTTGCTGGGGCTTGTAAAATCTCTCAGTTGCCTTTCCACTAGTGTAGCATAAGAGGGCTCCTTTCTCCACAAGAAATATGAATATTTTAAGAATATGTATTGTGAAATGCAATTTTGGTACCCTGGATCAGATCTTGGCACATAAAAAGGGACATTAATGGGAAAACTTGTGAAATCAAATAAATTCTGGAGTTTAGTTAATGGTAACATGTTCATATTGGTTTCTTAGTTTTGACAAATGTACCAAAGTAATGTAAGCTGTTAACCTAGGGGTAAATTCACTGAGGGGTACACAGGAACTCTGTACTGTGTTTGCAACTTTTCTGTATATCTAAAATTATTACAAAATTAAAAGTTTATTTTTAAAAGTATATTGCACCAATTCATAGTCCCACTAAGAGGGCAAGGAAGTGTTAGTCTAACCACACCCTTGCCAGCAGCAAGTATTTTTTTTTAATTCAACAAATAAATAAATATTTATTTTAAGTACTCTCTGTGTGCCAGGCACTGTCCTAGGCACTTGGGATACATCGTTGAACAAAGCAGACGTAGATCAATGCCCCCATGGAGCTGATGTTTTGACAGAGAAAGACGATACTTTAGCATGTCAGAATTAATAAGTGCTTTGGAAAAGGGGAAAAATGGGTTAAGGGACATCAGGGTGGAGAAAAGGAGTGAGAGGTGGGTTGTAATTTTTTTTTTATTTATTTTATTTATGTATTTTTTGAGACAGAGTCTCGCTCTGATGTCTGGGCTAGAGTGCCGTGGCATCAGCCTAGCTCACAGCAACCTCAAACTCCTGGGCTCAAGTGATCCTCCTGCCTCAGCCTCGCAAGTAGCTAAGACTACAGGTGCGTGCCACCATGCCCAGCTAATTTTTTCTATCCTTTTAGTTGACCGATTAATTTTTTTTCTATGTTTTAGTGGAGATGCGGTCTCACTCTTGCTCAGGCTGGTCTTGAACTCCTGACCTTAAACCATCCGCCTGCCTCGGCCTCCCAGAGTGCTAGGATTACAGGCATGAGCCACCACACCTAGCCAGGGTTACAATTTTAAATAGGGTGATCAGCAGAGGTTTCATTGAGAAGACAACATCTCAGCAATGACTTGAAGGAGGTAAGCTATGTGGATATCTAGAAAAGAGGTCTGAGAGGTCAGGTGAAAGGATAGATCATGTCTGGCTTTGTAGGCTGTAAAGGTGTGGCAGAGACCACCATACGCTCACCAAAAACTCCATTTACTCTGATACATTTCCTACCCCCTTGCAGTTAGGCAGAACTATATTACTAGTTTAGGCCAATGAAATATGGCTAGAAGTATAGTGTGTCATTTCCAGGCTTAAGCAATAAAAATCCCATGTTATTGTCTTATCTTTCTTTCCCTGATGTGGTATCTGTATTCCAGATGGTGCAGCTACAAGACGGTAGAGCTTTTCATCAGCCTGGGTCCCTGAGTGACTATGTGGAGTAGAGCCTCCCCTACTAGCCCATGTGTAACATGTCATAAGCCGAGTCACCAGCTAGTAACACCCTGGACAGACAGCCACCGTCTGGCACTGAGACTCTTATTATGTTAAGCTACTGAGACTTGGGGGATGGCTATCACTACAGCATAATTTAGCCCATCTGGCCTGACACAGAAGGATTTGTCTTTTACTCTGTGTCAACTGAGTCAACGTTACTTAAAAGAAAAGGGGGGCCAGGCGCCATAGCTCACTCCTGTAGTCCCAGCTACTTGGGAAGCTGAGGCAGGTAGAATGCTTGTGCCCAGGAGTTCAAGATTGCAGTGGGCTATGATCAAGCCTGTGAATAGCTACTGCACTCCAGCCTGGGTGACAGAGTGAGACCCTGTCTCTAAAAAAAAAAAGAGAGAGAGAGAAAAGGAAAGCATCATGTTTAGTTTTTATTTATTTGATAATTAGTGAATGCAGCTGGCTGTATTTTCTAAGATGGCCATAACAAAATCTCCCATCCTCCATCCCCCATGCTGTTCTTATTGGGGCATCACACTCCTCCCATTGAGAGGTGGCATTCATGTTCCCTCCTCTTGAATCTGGGCGGGCCTCTAACTACAGTAAAAGTGAAGTATGGCTTCCATGTGGTCCCATTGGGCTTGTGCTCTTGGAACCCCGCTGCCACATTGTGAGGAAGTCGAGGTCACATGGAGAAGTCAAGGGTAGGTGTTCCTGTAGACCTTCCCAGCTAAGGTCCTAGCTGACAACCAGACACACTAGGAAGCCTTGAGACAACTCCAGCCGCTGTCTGCAACCATATTGCGAGATCTCAATCAAACAAGAACTGTCTAGTTGAACTCAGTAAAGCCCAGAACCACAATATTAATAAAATAATGTTGTTTTAAACCACTAAGTTTTTTTTTATTTTTTTTTTTGAGACAGAGTCTCGCTTTGTTGCCCGGGTTGGAGTGAGTGCCGTGGCGTCAGCCTAGCTCACAGCAACCTCAAACTCCTGGGCTTAAGCGATCCTACTGCCTCAGCCTCCCGAGTAGCTGGGACTACAGGCATGAGCCACCATGCCCGGCTAATATATATTTTTAGTTGGCCAGATAATTTCTTTCTATTTTTAGTAGAGACGGGGTCTCACTCTTGCTCAGGCTGGAAAACCACTAAGTTTTAAGGTGGTTTGTTACATAGCAATAGACAACTGGAAGAATGAAGCTGAACATTTCCCACCGTTTTAGTCTAATATATTGAAATCTTTTTGCACCAAGATGCCACCAAGCCTGCCTTTTCTCTCCAGAAGAAAGTGCTAAACAGGATGAGGCAACGGATGGAGCTACCGGAAATGTCCCTCCAAGCTGACTCAGATCTAACAACAAGATTTTCTGAGTATAGTTGTTCAATTAACACACAGTAGACACTCAATAAATATTTGTTAAATATGTGATGTCCACATTTCTGCATCTTATCTAAAAGATATTATAATCAACCTAATTAAATGCTTTCATGAAATTCAGATGCATTATGCGACATTCCTCAGAAATACCAATCTATTAAACCCTTTTATTATGAAAAGCTTATAGCAAAGTTTTACTTTTCCTTTTTCTGTTTAGTTTCCTTTTCATTAAACACATAATATATAATCATCTCAATGTAAAAGATTCAAATAATATGTACAAAAGTAAGGTAACATATATCTTCACCTTCCCCAAAGGTAAGCCTTGTTGACAGTTTGGTATAGGTCCTTCCAGGCCTTCTTTCTACACATTTACTTTCATGTATGTGCTCATATTGTGGCAGAATGTATTTTCCAAAAATGGCCACAACACCATTTCCCATCCCTCAGGCTCTTCCCAAACCTTGCCGATCCCCATGAGATGGAGGCTCCGTCCCCTACCCCAGAACCCGGGCAGGCCTCGGTGACTGCCTCAATTAACGTATGATGAAATGATTCTGAGCAACCCCCAAGGCTGGGTCACAAAAACCAATGATGATTCCCCTTGGCTCCCTACCTCAGGATAACGCTGTTGGAGCCCTAAGCCTCTTTGTCTCGAACTCCTGACCCCAAGACATCCTCCCGCCTCGGCCTCCCAGAGTGCTAGGATTACACGTGTGAGCCACTTCACCCGGCCTTACCCTAAGCCTCTTTGCAAGAAGTCTGGCTATCCTGAAGGCCCCATGCTGAAGTGACTGCATAGAGAGACTAGAGAGAGAAAGAGATTGTAGCTGTTATGGATGCCACCTGCTTAAGTGTCCCCAGCCTAGATACCAGACTTGTAAAGAAGCCTTTGAGAAGACTCCTGACCTGAACCCTGTCATACTGCAGCAGCACGACACCCTGGGTGAAACCATCCAGCTGAACCCAGTCAATCCCCAAAACCACAAGCAGCAATAATGATGATTGTTGTTTTAAGCCACTAAGTTTAGATTGTTGATTAATACTTATATATCCATACGCACTTATTTGCATAAATGGCCTGTTATACAGATTGCACTGAGACTTGCTTTTTTCATTGAACAATTTGTCTCTGAGACTGTTCTGTGTCACTGGGCCCAGATCCAGTTCATGCTTTGTAAGGCTGTGCAGCATTCCACAGCACAGATGTTCTATAACATAGCACAGATGATTTTCAAACATCTTTGGCTATAGCCTGGCTCTTCAAAAGAAGGCTTAGTTGGAAGCCCACTGCATAAAACAAGTGAATGAAGCCACTGGGGCAAAGGAGGCAGAACCCTGCCCTGCACAGGACCCCTCCTCTCCCTTCCCCAACCCCTCCCCTCCTCTCCTCTGTTCTCCTGGAGGAAGAGGCTCTTAAGGGAACTCCTAGCTTTGCGTGGCACATTTAAAACCACTCACTGGTTTATAGGGTCCAAGAACAGGTTACAGCAGCGCGTCTCAGTCTTGAATGCACATTTGAATCCCCTACGATTCTTGTTGAAACGCAAACTGCAATTCATAGGTCTGGAGTGGGGCTGACAGTCTCTGCAGCGCTCACATCTTCCAGGTGTTGCCCATACTCATTTGAGTAGGGCTTAGTGAACCCCAACTAGCTCCTGGGGATATCCCCTTTCTTCTCTAACCTTCCACAGTGATTGTGGGGATTAAAGTCTGGAGTTTTGGAAATATCTTTCCCCCCACTTAAAGTTTGTTTAGAACCTATTTCTACCTCTCATCTTTGGCACCTCTTCTATTCCTCACACACCGGGGACAAGGCCACCATGACCATCTGGGCAAGCTCCCCCAGTGACTCTGGTGAACTCAACAGGGTGGAGATAGGGACTCACTGAATGAATGGAGCTGTAGATTCGGTGCTCCCATTTCCAATACTTCAGTTCTCTTATTTCCACTCCAAACGTCTGTCTTAGAGGAGAAACAGGAAGAAAAAAGAGTTGGGAGTTATAGTCCCTCCTCCATCTGTCACCACTACTCTACCTGCTTTAGTAGAAGCCCCATTTTGGCCTTTGTTGATACTCTTGTTCCGAATATGACACCCCGCAGAGAGAAAGAGAGAGTCTTTTTGCTGTCCTTTGCGTGTTCCACAGGCTTTGGGCTTCCTGCTACTGCAACAGCAGGTCTGCACCTCTTGGATTCGCCTTGGTTACATGTATCCCGTGGAGGATGCGAGGAGAGGCTCTTTCCATTGTTGCAAGGCAACAAAGTACATGGCACATTATTTACATTACCTGTTGTAATCTTTGCAGCACTTTATGAGTACTGCTCTTTCATTATCACTGAGGAAACTGAGGCTCAGAGAGGGTCAGTGACTCACGCCAAGCTCACACAGCTAGAAATGACTGAACTGGGATTGGATCTCAGGTCTGTTTGACCTGGCCTTCTCTTCTAGCCTTCTCTAAATCTAAGTAATTCAGAGGTCCCTGTGTGACCACACTGGATCTTTCAGTGTCATGTTCTTTCTCATACACACTTTCAACACTGAATTCATGAGGTATTGTCCTAACCACACTCTACCATCTCCCCTCTGCGTGGAGTCCTGGGCCCCTGCAGCGTCCCCGTGAACACTGTCTGGGTTCTCTTCCTCCCAAGGGTGAGGCCAAAGCTGTTTTCTCCCTTGACCCTTAGCTGGACACAGACAGTCCTAGGTCGGAATCCCATAACCACTTGCTGTATGAACGTGAGGATGATCATTCTTTGTCAGATTGGCTATTGTACGATGATGAAAGTAGTGCACATAATGCCTTTCAGAGTGCCTGGCACAAAGCAGGAATGACAACAAAATAAGCTTGTACCCTTCTTATCCCCAAGATTGTATCTTTCTTTTTTTTTTTTTTTTTTTGAGACAGAGTGTCACTTTGTTGCCCTGGCTAGAGTGAGTGCCGTGGCATCAGCCTAGCTCACAGCAACCTCAAACTCCTGGGCTTAAGCGATCCTACTGCCTCAGCCTCCCGAGTAGCTGGGACTACAGGCATGCGCCACCGTGCCCGGCTAATTTTTTCTATATATATTTTAGTTGGCCAGATAATTTCTTTCTATTTTTAGTAGAGACAGGGTCTCGCTCTTGCTCAGGCTGGTCTCGAACTCCTGAACTCGAGCGATCCACCCGCCTCGGCCTCCCAGAGTGCTAGGATTACAGGCGTGAGCCACCGCGCCCGGCCTGTATCTTTCTTTTGGGTCAGGAAGAAGAAGGCCTCTCATCCTTCTCTCTCATGTCTTCTCAGCAGTGCAGCCCTCTAGGGCCAGGTTTGGGGCATGTGAGATGGAAGACTCACAACTTCCTCACCCTTACTGAGGGAAGGAGGGGGCTGGAGCACACCCTGTTCCATGAGGAATTTGGGGATCATGCCAGGATAGACAGCAAGAAGCTATTAACCAGTAGGTGCAACGTGTGCAAGTGTAGTGTCTGACGGGAAGATGGGAGCCTCGAGATACCAGTGAGCAGACTGTCCCTACAGCGGAGGGGTTGGGTGTCGACCACCACGGTACCCACCCCTCGTCACTTCTGCAGTACCCTGGCTGGGACATCACGGGTGCTTAATAAATGTTTGTTGAATGAAGGTGCTCTCTTCTGGGTAGGAGTGGAACCAATACAGGAAGTGACAAAAAGAGTGGTGATGGCCCTGTGCTATGAGTGAAGGCCTGAGCTACTCCTCAGTGACAGGTCCACAGAGCTGTCAGAGACACAGTTAGGTGGGTGGCAGGAGAAAGAATAGAGTCTTTCCCTATGGATGGCTACCTCTGTCAGACTCCAGCCCACCTACAAATAAAAATAAATAATCACAGAAGAAAATGAAATACAGTGGAGAACTTGAGCTGGGAGAACACTGAGTCCTGCAGATGGCTGATGGGACCCCTGCTATCATGCTCCTCTGCAGGCTCCTCAGTAGCCTCTGTGACTGGGAGGCCAGTGCACGTCCACATCCACCCGGCTGCTCTTCCCATTCTGTCATTTCCCCACCAAATTCCCACCCCCGGGCCTTTGCATTTCCACGGAGGTTCCCACCTTGTAACTGAAAGGCAAGTCCTCAAAGCCTCCTACAAGACTGGTCTTGGGAAAGGCTTCCCCTTGTCTTTCATGCCCTAGCCCTGACCCTGCGAACTCTCAGAGATAGTCCAATGTGTGTCACACAGGTTGACACACACAATCACAGCAATCGGGGAAGGATCACTCATCTACTCAACAGGCTTCCTGAGTGATGGAGTATCTCCCTCCTCTGCAACCATCATGGGGAGGGTGCACAGGGAGTCTTGAGCTTTGTCCAGCCTGTACTGTCTCCCTGCCTCCCCCAGTACAAACAGGGCCAGGGCCCCCTCCTATGCCCTCCAGGTGCACAGCCTCTTGTTGCTTAGCAACGGTGCCTCTTCCCCATACCTCAACAACCTCCCCTAGGAGCTCTAGTAGCAGCCGCAGCAGGGAGAGACGGGCTGGACCTTGCAGGAGCTGCCACTGCTGCTGACAGGGAACGTGTGGGAACAAGCCCCAAAACAGGCCTAAGTGTGAAACCCAAGGCTCTTTTTAACACTCAGGTCCCACACTGTCTCCAGGAAAGTCCTGCCATGTTCCCCTGCTCCTGGCACCTGCCCAGCTGCCGGTTCCCCCTCCCACACTGGGCAACTCACACTACTTCTGTGCTCTCAGGTGTCTGCCCCTCTCTCTGCTCTAGGTCTCTGGGTCTGCTCCTGTGGTCTCTGCCTTTCTTGGGGCTCAAGTGTCACTTCCGCTGCCCCTGTCCTTTTGTCCATCCTGGAAGCCCTCATCCACATGTGTGTCTCTGGGGCACTGTGGCTATCCCAGCCTCTCTTGCGCCTCTTCCTGCTCAGGCTGTGTAACTGCCGGGCTCCCCTTTGCTGACATGAATACCCCCTCCCGACCTCCAAGGGCCAGTCACTGTGACAACCCCACATTGCCTGAGTAACCATGGCCACAACCCCTCGTTACCACCTTACTAGAAAAGGCCTGTGGTAGGAGGGGGTCACAGAAGCGGCCCCCAGGGGAGTCTTGCTTTTCTCACTTAGCCCGCCCTGGGCTTCTGCTTCAATGGAAACTGACATTGGACTTGGGGCCAATTAGAAGAGGACTAGGCCCAGAAAAGAAAGACCTTCCTCCTACCTTACCTGCATACCTCCAGCTACAATGTCAGAGGTCCCAAAAGAAGCTCCATAAGAGGCCCCTGTACAGCCAGGAGCTGACCCAACCAGAACAGCGCTCTCTACCCCGAGCCCATAGTGAGTGCCATGCAAGGGCATGGTGTCCCTCTCTCTGTCTCTGTGTCAACCTGATTGTCCTCTGCCACCTCACCTCCTTCGGTCGCTGATGCTTGGGTCTCACAGTATTATCTGTGGGTTAAGAAGCCGGACTAGGCAGCAGGTCAGCAAAGGGACAGCTGAGAGGAAATACTTCCAGAGTGAAGGGGGGGTGGGGTGGAGGCCAGCTCCCAGGCAGCACAGGGGTTGGAGGGACTCTGAAATGAGGGCAGGAGGGAGCTCTAGGGAGGGAGGCCTGAATTCTGCCTTCTAACAGAGGAAGCAGACAAACAGCAGAAGGAACTTTCAGGCAGGAGGCCGGACCAAGTGACCTCACCCAAACCCTGTGGTCTGCTGCTATTGCAACCTGGCGAGTCTCCCAGCTCTCTTGGGTCCCCAAGTAGGAGAGCTTTTTATAGTTCATTCCCCAACTTGGGTTTGAATAATTAAACAAGATGGACAGAAATAGCAGCCGGACAGCAAAGGCAGGTTATTTTGGGGTTTTCTGGAACACAGTGCTCCGAGGTGTCACCCCACCCAGGCAGGGGGTGGAGCTAGCATCAAGGCTGATGGGAGATTCCTGTGGAGGAAACCCACCCGAACCCCCCAGGGTTCCTTGTATTGACCAGGTCGCTCTCAGCCAGAGGAGGGTCTCAGACTGCTTCCTTCTCTTCAAGGAAAGAGAGGGCTCTCACTGCCTTCTGGTCATAGCTACACCCCTGGCAGGCCTTCTGCTTCAGAGATGGTGACATATATTGAAAATCAGATTGATAAGCAGCTGCAAGACAGGCTGAACCAGGACCAGATGCCTACTGCTCCTCTGGCCAAGGAGCTGGAATCAGGTGATAGGAGGTCTTGTCCCTCCCCTCCCCTATAGCCACCGGCAGCCATGGAGGGAATGAAGGTTGGGGTGGGGAGTGGGAGGCAGAGCCAGAAAGAGGAGAGGAATTGGTGGGGGGAAGGACAAGGCTCCAGAGAAGAAAAGCTGAAGATGACTTACTGTCTGGGGAAGAAGCTCTCCTCCTCCAGCTCCCTTCCAGCGCCCTCTGTCCCTGGCAGAAGCCCCACTTGGGTTCCTGGGTTTCAGTAGCTGAGCCAGCGATGGGGAGAGGTCAGGAGCCCTCCTCCCCACTCTAGGTCTCTATCGCAGACCAATCATTTGTGGCTTGTTTGCAGAATACGGTACTTTTGGTTCAACTGCAGAGATTAACCTCAACTCTACCTTAACGTTTTACCACAGAGCTTTAAAAGCTGAGGCACAGAGCGGAAAAGAGGGGCAGTAAAGGGGGGATTTGTAATGTTTTCTCCCTTTGGAAAATAACTTCAGGGGTAGGTGTGGAGGTCAAATTGCATTAAATACTAAAATTGTTCAGTCATTTTTTTTTTAAGAGATGAGGTCTCACTATATTGCCCAGACTGGTCTCGTACTCCTGGACTCAAGCAATCCTTTTGCCTGCGTTTCCTGAGTACCTGAGACTACAGCTGTACGTCACTCCTCCAGACTCCACTTATTCATTTTTATTCATTCAACAAACATTTTAAAGGCACCAGTTATAAGTTCATATTGTCCTTGGTGCTGGGAATAAATTAGTATGGCAAGGTCTTTGTTTTCAAGATGCTCAACTTAGTGGGGGAGATAGCCCACAATTAAAACCTACCCCCCACAATTATTGCAATAGATACCACATTAGAGCTTCACAGAAATTGTCCCACTTAATCTTCACAGCAAATCTGGGTCTAAGTAGCATTGGCCCCATACAACACTTATTAGAACTAAGATGAAGAGACTTGTCCAAAGTCATTCAACTAGTAAACAGTATTAATGGAATTGGAACCAAAATTTATATGATTCCAAGTTCTGTACTCTTAAACCCCATGGTCCCTGTGGTCTCTAATGCAGGAAAGAAAGAGACAAGTTCATTAAATGCTCTGAGCGTTCAAAAGAGTGAAACTGTCTTAAGCAGAGTGTTCATGTGCTGTGGGTGCTGGGTGGGGCAATTAGAGAAAGCCTGCTAAAGAAGGTGGCTTTGCATTGGACTCAATGGGTTAATTCATTCGTTCTACATATAGAGTTGGCCCTTTGCATCCATGGATTCAACCAACCTCGGATCGGAAACATTTGAAAAAAAAAAACAAAACTGCTTCTGTACTGAACATGTACAGACTTTTTTCCCATGTCATTATTCCCTAAACCAGCGGTCCCCAACCTTTTTAGCACCAGGGACCGGTTTCATGGAAGACAATTTTTCCATGGATGGGATGGTGGCGGAGGGGGTTGGGAAGGATGGTTTCAGGATGATTCAAGCGCATTACATTTATTGTGCAGTCAAACCTCTCTGCTAATGATAATCTGTATTTGCAGCCACCCTCCAGTGCTACCTCAGCTCTGCCTCAGATCATCAGGCATTAGACTCTCATAAGGAGCGCGCAACCTAGATCTCTCGCATGTACAGTTTACCATAGGGTTTGCCCTCCAGTGCCACTGCTGATCTGTCAAGAGGCAGAGCTCATGCTGTGATGTGAGCGATGGGGAGTGGCTGTAAATACAGATGAAGCTTTGCTTGCTCACCTGCCGCTCAACTCCTGCTCTGGGGCTTGGTTCCTAACAGGCAGTCACCAACTGGTACCAGTCAGCGGCCTCCAGGATTTGGGGACTGCGGCCCTAAACAACATAGTATAACAACTATTTACATAGCATTTACATTGTATTAGGTATTGTAAATAATCTAGAAATGATTTAAAGTGTATGGCAGGTTGCGCATAGGTCATATGCAAATACAATGCCATTTTATAGGGGGGATTTGAGTGGATTTTGGTATGGGGTACGTCCTGGAACCAATCCCCCCACACAGAGGAAGGGAGAATTGTACTGGAATTGAGTACCTACTACGTGCTCTGTTCAAGGTGCCAATGTTACAGAAGTTAACGAAGTCCTTGCATGGACATGGACATGCTGGGCAGGAATAGGGGAAAGGCTGAAATTGTAATTGAGCGAGTCTTAAACGCCAAGCCTCCTTCACCTTCACAGTTGTTTTGCTCCTCCTGCCCCTGGGTTTCTCTCCCAGATACAAATAGCTCAACTTCTGGGAAATCTAAAGGAAAGGTCTGACTGAGAATACACCCTCCTACTCTGGCAAGTCCTTCCTAACGTCTACCCTGCATCTCTTCCTGCACCAATAGATTTTCCCACATCCCATTTCATTCTTCCTTTCCAAGGCCGAATCTCAAAGCAGAAACCTGGCACGCCGCGAGCGTCTGTCCCTTTAAGACTACCTTCTTCCCCCCACGTGCCGTCTGGTTGGGCTGGCGACGCTGACGCACGCGTGACGTCAATGGCAGCTGGTGGAGTCTGGGCACGAGAAAAGAAGTTGGGATGGGGGTGGGGGGACGAGAGAGAAGGCGGTTAATTTGCATTTAAAGGGGCCACTCCCGGGTTAGTGATCAAGGCATTAAAGAAATGTGTTTTTGGCAAACTTTCTTTCCTGGGGTATGGAGCAAGAAAAGGGCATGGTACAGCTGAAGTCGGTGGTGACTCAAGTTTGAGATAACAATTATGTCCTTCCGCGAAAAGGGGGAAATAGTCCATCGGTGCCCGAGTTAGGAGCACGTGACCGGGAGGGGGCGGATGGGGGGGGAAGAGAGGAGGAGGGAGGAGCTGGGGAGATGACTGTCAGGCTGCGTTTCTGCTGCCCCCACCCCCACATCCTGCCCACCCTCCTGCAGCTGCCACCACATCCTGCCCAGCCGGGGGCCGGGAGCTCATGTGGGGGAGATGCACTGACCCAGGACCCAGCTTTGGCACCTTTTCTCCGCCCCTTTCAGCTCCAGGGTGGGCTGTCTGCCCTTTGCCCCAGGCCTGGCACTGAGCTTGGGGCATAGCTCTGCTAGTACAACTTGACACCTCTCTGCCTGACTCCGCCCTCTCCCCGCCCCCGCCCCCCCCTCCCGCTCCCGCTCCCGCTCCCGCTCTAGCTCTCGCTCTGGCCTAAAGGGACTTATTGGGGCCCCAGACCAGAGCCCCATCCCTGAGCTAGCACAGTTATCACTGGACAAATATAGGTGTTCAATAAAGGTTTTTATAATCTCAACTCAGATACAGAGCTACACACACACACACACACACACACAAATGTTCATGTAACACATTTGCTGAGCACATT
Organism: Lemur catta; assembly: GCF_020740605.2. NCBI lineage: Eukaryota > Metazoa > Chordata > Mammalia > Primates > Lemuridae > Lemur > Lemur catta. Next base: position 29,747,077 of record NC_059130.1, on the reverse strand, counting down.
CTGTGCCAGGCCCTGAAAAGCCCTGCAGACCCAAAGTTGAGTTAGACGGCTGCCCTCAAGGGGTTCAGGATCTGGTGAGGAAGAGAATTGGAAACCAAAGATGTCAGTACAGAATGGAATGTACTGAGGGGGTAGAGAGCAGAATAGAGAGCACTATACAAGCAGGTGCAGGATGATACACAAATCCATACAAAGAATGCATCCACAGGACTATGTACCGTACAGCTGCTGGTGGTCTTTCCCCTCCCAAGCAAGGTGGCAGATGTGGGGAGTGATTGCTGGGATCACTCAAAAACTGGGGGAAGAATGATCAGCCCAATGGAAGGGAGGAGGGGATGGAGGTAGGGGGTTGGAGATTGTCCTGATGGCTGAGAAGGTGAGAGGGGGCCAACCTAATAGCCAGATAGATTAAAGGCTGGACCTGCAGTAATGGCTTCCTAGGGTTATAGAACAACAGTCAGGTAGAGAAACAGCCCTTGGGAGGATGAGAATGGGAAGACCTTCTCAAATTAAGTTAGATTAGGGATGCTTGGGAAGGTGTGAATAAAAGTTTTTGATGTCCCTTTGCCATATAAACTTATGAAGATAATACAGTAGAGAGGAGTTTACACACAGTTTTTAAGACTTCAGTGGACATCTAAGTGTCTGACTCCTAGAGGATTTTATAGCAGCATTGGGTTGTTAGGTAACTTTCCTCTAGGAAAGATGAGTGGGTAGCCAGAGCGGGAGGAGAAAAAAGGAGAGCCAGGAGTCTGAGCCTGCTCAGGCATTTTCCACCCAGAGAACTCTGGGATGGGAAGTCCAGGGGCCAGAAGTAAAAGATTTAGTGAGTCACTTTCAGGAAGTCCTTATTTCCATGATCTAACTTCTAGCAGCATTACTCCTTAGACTCTTTGTCCATGAAAATCAAGGCTTCATATTTGTTACTTTTCCTCTCTCAAGTTTTGTCTATATTCTAAACTCTATCCCACTTAGAGTGTCAGTCTATCCTACTTTGTTCTCTAGTGAATTATGTCAGCATCTGTGGGGAGGGGGTAGTCACCGCACACTCCATCTCACCCACTGAGCTTTTCCCTCCCCTCCTTTTTTCTTCCAGCTCCTGGCCCTTTAAAACCCTCCCCAGGTGACTCACCTTCCTTCCTCATTCCTTTGTTAAGGACCCAACATTCCAAGACTGGGAGAACCAGCAAGCCAATCATAGCCCTGGCAAGCCTGCCTCAGGCTTGAGATTGGCTAGAGCTGTGTTTGGCGGAGGCACACCACACCAATATATACAAGTTGGGAGTGGGCTTCTGTGAATTGGCCCTAGGAAGGAATTTGTTCTGGGGGTGCTTCTGTTTTTGGAGAGAATCCTTCCAGTAGAGCTGGAGCCAGAAGATTCCCTGGCTTGGAGAGCCTCAAGGCTGGAGGCAGGCTGAGAACCCTGCTTTCTTGGTCTCCTAGGGGCTTAGCTGCCCCCTGCCCAATTTGGTTTTTTCTTTCTTTCTTTCTTTTTTTTCCCTGTGCTCTGGGACCCAGTGGTCTGAAGGCTGAGTTCTCAGGCCTGTTCCTAAGAAGTCTTTTACAGCAGCCCTGGATCTCTCCAGTCTCAACATTCTGCTTTCCCAACGTCGGAAACAGCCGGAAAATAAACACTCTGATGACTAAACGGTTTCTCCAGCTACAGCCTAGGGAAGCACTAAAAATAGAGGCCACAAGTGAGGGGAGGTTCCCCGGTTGAGGGGGGGGCACTTTCCCATCCTGCTACTGCCACAACCTCAAGCCTGGCACAAGGATCTGTTCTTCTCCAAGTCCTTGGGGAAGGGGCAGATGGGCTCCCCCTGCTTACTCTGAAGTCTTCTGGGCAAACTAGTTCTGCCTAGCAGGGAGGACTGACATCTTCTGCTGTTGGGGGCCTTGTCTCCCAGATCCAATGAGGAACCAGGAAGCTACATTTGGAGAGAAAGTGGGACATTGTATAAATCAGGTTTCCTGAAGGCGGGATAGGGTGGAAGGGTTGGAAACTGAGGCCAAGGAAATAGGAGCTTGCTGGCTTCCTGTCTTAGGACATACAAGATAAGCCTCCAACCTATTTGCAGAGCAGTTCCACTGAACTTGCTTCCTTTGAGGCTTGCATGGGCTAACAGAGGCCTAAAGGGGTCTTTGCAGACCAACCCTTGGTCCAAAGGTCATAGTTATTATAATATTAACATAATGCAGTATGAGGCACTGCACTAAGCAATCTACGTATATGAACTAATTTAATCTTCACACCAAATTTATGAGTTAGGCGCTGTTATCACCATCTCCATTTTACCCATGAGGATCATGAGGTAGGAGAAAGTTAAATAATGTGTCTGGGTTGACAGTTAATGAATGGTGGAGTAAGGATTTCAACCAAGGCAACTTGATGGCAAAGCTGACGTTTTTAACCACCATGACATGCCGCCTCTGTCTGTATACATTTGTCTCTCCATCACTAATCCAGAATTCTTTGTCCAGACCTAGCCAGATAGAAATCACGGTGTGTAAAGAACTGAGTGCTCTTCTATTCTGCAAGGTTCTTTGAGATCTAAGCCAGATTCAATCATTTCCTCAAACTTCAGGTAGAAAACAGCAGGACTTGGAAGTATCAGGGATGCTGGAGCGGAAGCCTGACAGGTCAGTTGTTCAGTAGGCAAGGCACTGACACTCCTGCTGTAGGGCATTTAAAAATTCACCACACCCTGGGGCAACCAGGAATTTAAAAGAAAAAAAAATTTTTTTAAAGGGCTACTACTACTGCTTCTTTAATAAGATGTTTCTGGTGCTACCAGTGCGGTGGGTGGGGGGCGCGGGGAATTAGGGTCCCGCCCCTTTAAATTGCCCCCTCGGCAGTAAGTGCTCTGCGGCCACAGGCACTGGAGATTAGGTCACCCAAGAACTATGAGCTGTCGCTTTAAATTGCTGGGCGTCTGCCGAGCCTTGAGAGGGTAGGGGGCCCGTCACAGGTAGAGGGAGTGACTGAGCTCGCTAGGTAACCCTCCAAGAAAAGAACGTCTCCCTTTAAAGTGGGGCTTTGTCACACACCAAGTGGGGGAGATGGAATCTTTTCACCACTTACAGTCTCCCCTTAATTTATCTACTCAGACTCCCATCTCCCAACTCTCCTGGGGCTGGGGTGGGGGGAATACCGAGGTAGTGTGCGTGTCTCTGAGAGTGTGCGTGCTGCTCACAGAGCCTCCCGGGAAAGGACCTCCTTGAGCGCATGGTGGCAGCAGTGTTAGGCGGCCGTCCGGCGTGCTCGGAGTGGGCACCATGGGCGCGGGCCGATCCCTTTAAAGGCCTCTGGGTCTCGCCTCCCTACTTTGCCTCGCTCCGTCCCTTCCTCCCTCCCTCCCGGCAGGCGGAGGGATCTGCCGCTGCCGGCGCTGCTGCCTAGCTTGGAAGGGCGGTGGGGTGGAGCGGCCAGCCCGGCCCGGCCCGGCCCGGCCAGCCCGAGGGAAGCGAGAGGCGGGGCCGCGTCCCCGGGACCGCCCCTGCTCTGGCCCCGCCCCGCCACCCCCACGGGTTCCTCCCATTGGCCCTCCGCCTGTCTGTCACCCCGGTTGCCCCCACCCCTCAAGCTAGGCTGAGCTGTGCCTACGTCGGCCTCGACTCCTGGGGACTGGAGGAGTTACCTTTGGAGCCCGAAAGGAGGAAGGAAGCAAAATATCAACAACAGCCGAGGCGGCTCGGGCGCTCGGCCCCGGTCCCCCGCTTGCTCGCCGCCCTCCTGTTGGCCCCCGCCCCCAAGACGGGGGCCCAGGCCCCCCGGCGCCGCCCAGGGCCCGCGCGGACGCCAGCCTCATTTATTATTCCCCCCGTCCGGAGCTGCGGCATCCCGGTGTTGAAGATCCCCCGGACAAGGGGCAAAGGCTACCCCCTTCCTGCCCTGACACCGCCTTTCCCCCAGCTGGGCTGGTGAGTAGAGAAAAATAATGTGCCTACCACTTTAAGAGGCCCCCTCCCCCACCCGGTCCTGGGGTTGGGGTGGAGGGTGGTCTAGACCGTCCCCCTGAGGGATGGGATGGGGTAGCCCCCTGGGCTAGGAGGAACTCGCGGAGCTGGCTGTTTTCGTGTGGCGTTGGGGATTACATAGGGGACTGTTTGTGTTAGGGAGTCGGCTGTGGGGGACAAGTGGAGTGGGCTGTAATTCCCTTGGGTTTTGGGAGTACGGGGTGAGGGCGGGCGGATTGGGGGCGCGCCGGCTTGTTGGTGTCCCGGGCTTACGACGGCCTCGGAGTGGTCTGGGAAGGGGCGCCATCCTCAGAAAGGGTCTCCGGTGACAGCCGGGCGCGACTGACATTTTAACAGCCGGGCCTCCCTCCCTCTCCCTCCTCTTGCCGCCTGTTCCCTCCTCCTTGGCCCGAAATGGTGCAGAAGGGGGCCTGGGAGGGCGGCGGGAGGGTGGGGGCGGGGGGAGCCGCAGCTGTTTGGGAAGCGGGGGAGGGAGGGGGGATGTTGTTCAGATGACACCGGGGTGGTGGGTTGGGGTGTGTGAGTGTGTGTGTCTCCGGGGCCGTGTTTGCCGGGTGCCTGTGGAGTTGGGACGCGGAGTCGCCACGGAGGTGGGCACACAGGACCCTTCCTTGGGACCTCCTAGCCCCGCTTCCAAGCCCCCTGATCTGGTTTGTCAGCAGCCCCAGCTGGAGAACCCCCTGGCCAGAAGTTTGCAGCTGTTCAACATCTGGGCAAGAGTTCTCCAGTCACCCTCTCCACCTATGACAGGCTGAACCGGGCTGGGAGTGGGGGTCTAGGGAGTGTTGGGGGCTTTTGGGAGGGTGTGCCAAGAAGACCAAGATGTGTTTAGTTCCTCACTCCAGTGCCAGCCTCCGTTCTATCAGGTTCAGGTCTTACAGAAGTGGGGGAAAGGCGCCCCCTCCCTCTAGTGAATCACGCTGACCTCTCAGCAGCCTTCTGAGGTCTCCTCGTGAAAGGAGGGCTCCTGGGCATGGGCACACTGGGAGCCACTGACTGGGTTATTTCAGGTTTGCCCTTGTGAGTGGGAGGCTCTCTCTGCCTCCCCTTGCAGGGTGAATTGTTGATGGGTTGGGGGAGGGTATGGTGGGTGGATCCTGTGTCCCCCTTTCCTGTGCCCAGCCCCCCTTTTGAGTTTCAGAGGCCTGGTTTCTTTGGTTTGTGAGGGTGGCTCTTATCCACCCATCCCCCTATCGTTTCAGTGGGTCTCTGCAGCAATTCGGGGGTCAGCCTGGACCATGGGAAGTTTGCCGTCTGGGGCGGTGACCTTGGGCTGCTCTGGCCTGGAGATAGGAGGGGAGCTCAGGCCAGCCTGAGATTGGGTATTTTGCAGTTAGGGAGCTGTCTACCTCCCATTCCCCTCCAAACCCTCGACAGGAAGGTCTTAGTAGCTGAGGAGAGCATTGAAAAGGCACATGTCAGTATTCACAGATGTCCACCCGCTGGGTCACACCCGCCCCAGGACTTAGCCTGCCTGTCCCAGCTCCCACGGCCTGCCTGGGAATGAATTTCCTTCCTGTGGTTTCCCAGTGTGTTGAGCAGGAGATGGGGGTGGGGTGGGATCATTGTGGGAGTGGCTGACAACCTGTTTATATGGGGTTACTGGGGGACACTGGAGCTTATGTGCGGCTTTTTCCCCACTTGCCCCATCACAGGTTATTTGAGCCCTTGGGTCTCAGTGGTCATATTCTGTTTGTTGTAACTCCCTCGCCCGCCCCCCATATAGTCCATACGTGTTTGCACGTGTGGGTATGTATATGTATGCGTCTATATTTGTAAGGGGAGGGGTCTCTGGTTTCTCTGGGGAAAGGAGGAGCTTTTACTCTCCTTTAGAGACCAGAGAGGTTGAGCTTTTTACCTGAGATCACCCAGCAAATCTGTGTCAGAGCTTTAGTCTTTCAGGCAGAGCTTCATAGTAGGGAGAGACTCTGGGAAGGAAGACCTACAGTTCTTGTTCTTGGAGGCCATGGTCCAAAGACAAAAGCAGGACTGAGGGAGCATCATAACCCTCGTGTGGAGGAATGGGCATGGGGGAGTGGGCTAGAGCATCTGTCTGCTGTACTCTGTACCCAATGCCTGAAACAGTCGTGGAGGACTTGGAAGGGTGGCAGGTGCTGTCCATTGTCCACCACACACTGTGCATGGTGCCCCTGGGCTGGAGGGCCTGGGCTTCCTGGCTCTGCCCCTCTTGGCTCCTGGCTCTTCTCATAGGTTGGGAGATATGATAGTCTTTCTGGTTGATGTTATATAATCTCTCTCCAGCAGGGTGTTTTTTTTGTTTTTTTTAAATCTTCCCTAGGTCTTTCCTGGGAGGTGTGATGGGGAGGAAAAGGTAGAGGGAGATTCCTCAGGTTGGGGGCTAGAGGAGCAGCGAGGAGGCTGGGGAGGGGGTGCCTTGGCCCCTGAGGAGGCCTCGTAGTTAGGCCCAGGCCTTCTTACCTTCCTCCTCTGACCCTGCCCTGGGAAGGTCCTCTGCTATGGTCGTCCCTGGCCCTCGTGCCCCTACAGAGGCCTGGCCCTCTCCCCGTCCTGTCAACCTTCTCTTCCTGGCCAGCTGGGCCCTGTGCCCTCCCTGGTTGGCACTGGGTCCAGAATCTCAGTGCTTACCCTGGCCTGGTGTGGGCCCTTGTCGGACACTTTGCCATCCACCTGCGTACTTCCATGGGGACAAGGGGAATCCAGGGACAAAGGAGTGGGCCCAGCATTTCCTTAGTTGTGCTTGAGCCGGGTCCCCTGCTTCTCTGCCCCTCTAGTCCAGAGAGTGGGTAGTGGCCTTACTGGAAAAGAGGAGTTGATGACCTGTTGGTAATATAGGTCTTGACCTCTTGGACACAAGTCATAGTTGGTGTTCACCCAGGTTCTGTAATTGGGTGTGAGGATCGTATGTGGGCCTAGAACCCATCATCAAGGGTCAGATTGTGGGCTTTGTGGCACTGTGGTGGTGGAGTTCTCCCCACCCCTTGGGACCATGGCTGAGACTCTGCAGGCTCTCTGAGGCCAACTGGTTTGAGGCAATTATCTCCCTTTTACAGGGAAGGAGGAGATGGTGGCAAGACCATCACAGCCTCAGCATCACTATAATCGCTAGTGGCTTTTACGAGCTAGTCATGGGGCCGGAGTCCGGCCAACCGTCTGTCCTTCTGTCCCAGTTTGGTGACTTACTCATGGGGTGAGAGGGTAGTGTTCGGTGCTAGAAGCTCTGTTCTAGAAGCTGGATGTCTGGCTGTGTTGTGGTTGATGTTGCCCTGTCTGCCCGTGATTATGGCAGGCAAGATGGAGCTTAGATTTCAGGAAGAACTTCCCAGTGGAGCTGGGTTGTGGGGAGAGAGATGGCTCTACTTTGGCCTAGGAAAGGAGGGGATCTTAAAGCACTTTGTTTTCTAGAAGCTCTACTGAAAGGCCTTGACCTTCGGCTAGTGGGATTGGTGCTGTTTGGCTCCTAAAATTTTTATTTTCTTTTCTCTCCCCCTGCCTGGGGCTGAAAGTATTTTGAAGAGTTTGTCCTAGAACTGTGGGAGAGCCAGCCTTTGGGCTCCTTTCCTCCAGAAGGGGGGGATGGGTAGGGGTCTTGTGTAGATTAGCATGTCCAGATACACCTGGCAGGTCTACAGCCTGTAGTGGCACACATGCCTGAAAGTGTGCAGCACATACACACGGGCGTGTAGACACCCGCGGAGCAGCTGCCGCCCTGCGGGAGGTGGGGAGTAGCGAATGGCAAAGATGATTAAAGGATTGGAGAGTAGGGATGGGGTTGAGGGGATCGGAGGCAAGAAGATGAAGGGCATAGCAAGAACTCTGAAGAGAGAAGGGCTGACTGGAGCAGGAGGGATTGAGGTTAGACCACAGATGGGCAGACAGAGCCCTGTCTGTGAAATAAAGAGCATGACTTGTGAGTCAAGGAGCCCTGGCTGACTTCCATGCCTGCCCCTCACTCCCTTCCCTCCCCCCTCTCTCTGTGGTCCTGGCCCATCCTGCCTCTGCCCCTCACACTGACTGTGTGTCCCTGGGTAAGTCACTCCCATTCGGGCTGCAGCTTTCCAGATATATACAGGAGTTTCACCTTTCGGTTATCAGAACACCTGGGTGTTTTGGTGGTTTGTCTTGCTGGTCTCTGTTGCCCTCCCCACTCACCCTGATGAGCAATGTCACTCTGAGGCATCAAGGCTGTGTTGAACCCTCAGGCGTTTGGGGGCAGATCTTGGCCTAGGTGGAAGGCCCTCCTCATCTGCCTTTTTCCTTTTCCTGAGGCCTAGGCCACAACCTCCCTTTCCTGAGTGCCAAGCCCTGCTTCTGACCAGTCCTGGCAGGTGTGGAGACGGTGGGGGGGGGGGTTGCTATTTATTGACTCTGCATAGGACCCCGATAGCCTGGGAGTGGGAAGCAGCTGTGCCTGCTGTCTGATTTCTCTCCTTTCTGCTGTAGGCTGGGAGGGGAAGGACTTGTCCGAAGCTCTGGCCTGTCGCTGGCCACACCCAGGCGGGACCATATTTACTCATTTAAACCTACTCTCCCAGGAGGCTCTGGGCTCTTGGCCTGGTCACTGACCTTGGCTTGGTGCCTCTGGCTGGGTGCTCTTGCCACTCCCCTAGGAGTTGGGCAGACCGAGAAAGCATATAGAGGGAGCTCTTTTTGTCCCCTGGTCAAGGGAGCTTTACCCTCAGGCAGTACCCCGCTCACCCAATTTTTCAGTATACTTTAGAGACCAAAAACTAAAACTTTTGAGATCCCTGGGAACGGGAGGAAGGAAACTGCCATTTGTTGTGTCCCCGTGTGCCAAAGTCTGTGTTGGGCATGGTCACGTATTAAAACAATTTATTTCTTTCCACAGCTATTTTTTATAGTTGGGAAACTGAGTCTCAAAGATTTAAGTGACTTACTGAAGCTTCCCAGTTACAAGGTTTAGTTAAAGGAGTTTAAAGGAGCAATCCTGCCCTGCAGGAGGGGCAATGGAGAGAAGGCCCAGGAGACCTGAGAGGAAGAGGAGAAGCAGCTGAAGGGAAGAGCAGACCTAGCAGGATTCCTTGGCAGAGGACAGAGATAATTCCTCCACAGAGTATTTGGTGGCCAGTTGAGGAAAGATATTGTTTTGATTCCCTAAGAAGGTATTGTCTTCTGATTTGAGTGTCCTGGGAAGAAGCCCCCAAAGCACGGGTTGAGGGCAGGAACAAATGAAACTCAGAGACCCCTCCTGGGTCCCCTTGAGCTGCTGCCTGGGATTGATGGGGAGAGAAGCTAGAGTGGGATGGCTTGGACCACAAGAGCCTGGGCTTTTCTGAAGGCAAGGCCGTCGTGAGCCTCGGAGGCCCAGAGTTGGGGAGTCTGCCCTGGAAGGAATGTGTGTAACTCCTGGGTGGAGGGAGTCTCCCCGCTGCTCCCGTCCAGGTTGTGAGGAGAAGCACTCTGCTCAGCAGTCGGTCTACCTTTGCCACTTATTTCTGATGACCTTGGGCAAGTCCCTGCCTATCTCTGAGTTGGTTTCCATACCTGTGAAACCAACTACCAACCTGCTACCTCCCTCATAGGGGAAAGGAAGGAGGTTCAGTGGGAAAAGGTGTGGTGGGTGCTCAGAACATGGTTGCATCTTTTCTTCCAGACCTTCAGCCCCAGCTGGGCCCCGGACTTGACTGCCCAGGCAGCGACCCAGAAATGGGGGTGGGGGTAGGCAGTGCTTCTGGTGTCCAGGGTAGGGACTGAGGCATAGGCCTCAGTTTGACCCTGGGATGGGTTGGGAAGTTAAGCTCAGCCCGTCCAGCTGTCTCCTTTTCTTAGAACCTGCCCCTCCACACTTCTCCCCATGAGTCTAACCAGGTCCCTCTGGCTGTGCCTTACTTATTCCTCCCAATTCCTCATCTTCAGACCCACCAGCAAATACTGGGGGTTAAGGGTTGGGAGAAGAAAGAATAAAAGAGATCACACCCCCAAGCCTCAAGTGGAAACACACGACAGGAGGGTGGGGTGGGGAGAGGAGGGTTTGGTGTCTTTTCAGGGGGTCTTCTACTGCAGTTGGATCAAGTAACATGGAGGCAAGAGGATGGAGCAGGGGGGTGGAGGAATGACTTCAAACCTCGAATTTTTCTCTTTGGAGTACAGGTGTGTTCTGTGTTAGGTGAGGGATGATGGTGGGGGTAAACCAGGAGGATGAGCTGATTGAATGGAGTGCTTCAGACCTTCCCGTCACCTCCATGACCTCTGAGCCCCTTTCCTCCAGCCCCCACAGCTGCTACTCTGTGCTGACTCCCCTTATGCATACCCCACGGCAGGCCCCTGGGGCCCATGCTGGCTGGGTGGGGACAGGTGTCCTGGCCCAGCTGCTCCTTCTTGTCTCTCCCACCTGTCAGCCTGGGGTGGAGAGCTGAGGGGGAGGGGAGAGAGAGGAACCCCTCAGCCTCCTCACCTGTTCCCAGGGTTAGGGCCTTGGTTGTAAAGTACAGCAGAGAGATCAAGAGTAGACAACAGGCAGGACTTCCCCCTCAGAAGAAGGGTAGCTCTAGATCATAGGAATGGCCGAGAAAGCTTGGTAGGCAGAGGTCCTCACTGGCAAAAATCAGAGGGGTCTTTGCACAGTATCCTCAAGAAAGGGTAAGAAGCCAGGTATTGATGAGGGGCACAAGTCCGGGGACATGTATTTGCATAGCCTTGTTCAGGTACTGCTCCCCACCCCCCCTTCCCTCTGGGGCCCCCCTCCATCTGGCTGGGCATCTTAGCCTCACCTGGCACCTTTCCTGAAAGCAGCAAGCTAATCCTGTAAGAGCTGCCTGGCTGGCTGCCTCAGCAGGCCCACACAGCCACGATGCCCGCCCTCCCTCCCCTGCCAGGGGCTTAGAGGACTGTCCTTCCAGTCAGAAGGAGACCCAGCCATTGCCCCAGCGGCCCCTTTAAATCCTTGGTGGCTTCTCGAGGTCATGATGTCTCTAGGAGGATTTGCTTTCTCTGATTGGATTGGCCTCTTTCAGGTCCCCTGTTGTAATTGTAGGTGAACCCTTCATGTTTCAACCCTCCACCTCCCCTTTCCTCAGAAGTGGTGCTGTCTAGTCTGAGGGCCCAGCCTGAGCCCCCTACCTTTGTCCCCCCATCCCAACAGTCAGGGCTCAGACCCCCTTCATCTGCTTCAGCCAGAGCAGCCCTGCCTCTGTTCTGTGGATGAGAAGAAAGGATCTGGCTGCTTTAAACAAGGAGACAAACCACTGCCCTGGAAGAAAATGCCCTTCTGAGACAGTCTACTGCCAGTCTTTCTCCATTTTTTTCCTCTTCAGCCTGCTCTTCCTTTGGCCAGGGGCCCATGCTCATCATTACCGCATGTCCTCATTTCCATGGGAAGTCCCTCCCCTGATCTAACCATCAGCCCACCCGCTGCAATGGCAGGCAGCCCAGACCCAGCACTGGTGGCATTATGCTCATCCCAACGGCTCTCAAGCTGACCCGCCCCCAAGGCCCCAGCTGCCACTTTCACTTCTGTCTCCTGAGACCCCAGAGGGAAGTTGGGTGGGGAGGTGGAAGGTGACACACTAACCGTCTCAACCGCCCCCACCTCTCCTCAGCCGAGGCTTCTGATGGCCAGGGGCCCTTGTCCACCACTCTTGTCTAGATGACCGAAATGGGCTTAGGCTGCAGTGAGAAAGGTGGCAGTTAGACAACAGGAATGACTTCCTAGGATAGTAGACACTGCTGGGCTTCATTGTTTCAGAGGATATGCCTAGAAGTATAGATGTTATAGCTGGACAAGTGGAGGTCAGACTTCAAGGTGGGTAGGGGACTGGTTGTCTGCAGCTCCCACTGGTTGGAGTACGATGCTGGGGCCTCCGTGCCCTCCCACATATCACCAGGTGCCATGCTTCGTTGGGTGGCTTCTGACAAAGCAAGTTTGAGCCCCAGAGACTACTTTGAGTCCAGGGACTTAGCCCTGAGAAGTCCACTCTGTGGTCTTACATCTATCCTACCTGTATTAGGCCATTTCCTCTCACTCTGCAGTCTGTGGGTGGATTTTAGAAATGGGGATAGAAATAAAAGGCAGCTCACCTCCATCCTACTGCTGCTGCCTCAAATTTGGCACTAAGAAGGGGATTGGGATTCTTCTGGGGAGCCTCCAGGCAGTGGTGGAGCCACCACACTTTACCCCATGAATCTTATCAAATTCCTCTAGCTGTAGCACTTACTTACTCAGCACCCCCGCCCCATCCCTGCCTAGGCAAGAGTAGAGGACCCAGTTGGATTGAGAGCTCTAGACTGTGTTACTGAAGGTATTTATAAATTCAGGAATGTTTTCTGGAGGAGAAAGATGGGAACAGAGGCCTGAGGTGCCAAGAACTCCACTTGGGGTCCATAAGTGCCTAGGGATCCTGGGTAGGGGTAACCCATGTCCTGGAATGGGAAGTTGAGTCTAAAGGAATAAGGTCAGAGACACTATGCAAATTCCCATGCAAAAGACTGACAGTGAGTCATTGCTGCTCAGCCTGCTGGGGTGCAGCATGAAGCAAGGCTTGGGCTTGGGTTCTAGAACTGGCCCCACCAGCGGCTGTGACAGTGACCTTGGGCTAGTCACTACTAAACAAGCAGCAGGAGGCCCCAAGCCCTGGGTTTGATAGGCATTCCAGGTGTATAAGGGGATTGAACCTCTGCCATGGGGGCCTGTGTGCCTCACCTGGTACTTGCCCTGGTTGACCATGAGCCTTTGTCAACCATTGGCCATCCTTTGGGGAGTACTATTCAGAAAGCACCTCCCCCTTTAGCCCCATCCCTGCTGTCTTCTGGTGCCCACGTTGCCTTTCCTCCCCTCTCCATGGAATCACACAATCCTGACCTCCTTCCCTTTGGACCTCTCCAGAGAGCACAGGAACAGAATGTTAGGGCTAGAAGGGCACTTGAGTACCTAGTCCACTCCAGCTGCCCATAACACCGGCCAGTGGGGTGACACCTGGAGGGTGCAGTGACTTATTCAAGGTCATCCATTGAGTTAGAGCCAGAGCTGGGACCAGAACTCAGGCTTCCGAAATCCCAGTCCAGAGGCTCTATGTTCCCCTGAGCTGTTCATTGCCCCACCTCACTCACCTCTTTTCTACTAGGATCTCCTTTTGCCACCCCCTCCCCCAAATACTTCCTGAGATCAGTCTGGGTAGCTCTAGGAACTTGTGGGGGGTGGGGTTTACCTAGGAGCCAACCCAGAGGCTACGAAGGGAAGACCAGAGCTGGGGTGGGAGGTGCTGGACCCTGGTAGGGGCAGGCTGCTGTCTCCATAGGGAGGCAGACAGCCTCATAGCTGCTACAGGAAGAATGAGAGTTAGACTACAGGAAGGACAAGCCCGGGTGGGGAAGAAGTAGAGGAGGCTCAGGAGACAGACCCTCACTAGAGAGGCATCTCCTGGGCAGAGAACAGGATGACCCCATCCCAGGAGATTTGCCAGGGAGAAGAGGGCAGGAATCTAGGGTGGGGCACGGGAGAGTTGTCCAGCGGAAGCCCGGGGGAGGGCTCCCAGCCCTGCTCTCCGCAGTGGGTGCTCTTCTTGGCAAGTCAGTTCCTGTCACTTAAGCTGAGGCTGCGGTATCTGCCCCCCACTTGGATTCCTAGGGTGCCTGGGACCTGAGACCACCCCTTCCCCAGCCCCAGCTTTCCTGGACTGCCCCCCCACCCAGCCCGACAGCCCGCCCCCAGGTCCCCTGTTGCTGAGTTAAAATTAGCTCAGTGCCCAGGCTAAAAATAGCCCCTGCCCAGCCCTGAGGCTGCTGGGCTGGGGGAGGGGAGTCCCTGAGGGACGGGAAGATGGTGGGAACCAGGGATTTGGGTAGTGAGCTTGCCAGACAGAACTTTGAAGGGCTGGGATTGGGGCCCTGCCTTTGAGATCAGACCCTAGAAGCACTCCTGGGTGATGAAAAGAGGCTGCCATGGGAGGGGGCGGGATAGAGAGAGGCCCAGGAGCAGTGGGGTAGGGAGCAGGCCCTGCAGGGGGGCTGTGAGAATTGGGCTTCATGGGGGATGGGGGAGAGGGACCATGTGAGGCCTTGGGCTCTGCTTTGGCTTGGACTTTAGAGGGGTAATGCCCCCCACCTCCTTGGCAAAGGAAGGGCTCACTGTGTGAACCACAGGAAAATGTCTCTCAGCCCCCTAGCCTGGGTGTTTGGGGGAGTCACTGGGTTCACCTTCCCACCCCTCCTCCCGGAGCTCCTCAGTGTCTCCCCTCCAAGGGGAGAGGTCCCAGGGCTGAGGTTCAGACAGAGAATGACAAGGAAGGTTGTGAGCCCTGGGGGTAGGGTGGGAATTGAGGCAAGACCAGGGACTGAGTTGGGCAGCCTGGTCCTCAGTGCTCCCCTCCGCCTCCTGTCAGGGCCTGCCTGCCCTTGAGAGGTTGGGCAGAGCCCGGAACCACAGCAGTGGAGGTGCTCCTTCCTGAAGCCATGCCTGGGCCCAGTCTAGGCCCCCAAGGGCCACCTTTCCTCTCCCTGCCCTCTGGGTGGGACCTGCCCCTCCCTCGTCTGTCTCTTGGCTGGACTGCAAGTTCTCAGAGGGCAGGGGTGGTATCCTGTCAAGTTACTCCCCCAGCGTCAGGCCCAGCTGGAGTCCTGTGAGCAGTTGCTGAACCTGTCTCTGGGTCTCCACCTGCTTCTCTCTGAATCTTTGTCTCTGTCGGTCTCCCTCCCGCCTCTGCCTCTCTCCTCTGGGCCTCCCCTTGTCTGTTTCTGCTGCACACTCTGCCTTCTGACCTCGCTACCTCTTTTTCTCTGTCTCCGTTCCTGTCTGTGTGTCTGTCCCCCTCTGCCACCCTCCTCTGTGTCTGTCTCACCCACGCCTCCTCTCTCATTAGTGAGCAGGCTGCTTGAGGCCGCCTGACTGTGGGGGTGACAGGTGGATTGGATTGTCACCCCCTCCCCCAGCGCCTGCTGCTTATTTCATGCCCTGCAGCCCAGCCACGGGGAAGGGGCGGGAGGAGGGATGACAGCTGTCTCCAGGGCCTCCTGCCTTCCCCTTCAGTCCACAGCCTGCAGCCCCGAGCAGCCTGAGAGGGAGGGATGAAGGGCTGCCTAATGAGAGCCCCCTTTCTCACTGTGTGGAAGAGCAGGTTGAACCCCATTGCTCTGTGACATGGGACCACTCACTCAGCCTCTCTGGGCATCTGCCCCATTTTGACCTGTGCTGGTGTGGGAACTCTGGAAGCAGATGCTCTGTAGTTCCTCTGAGCCTCAGGGCTGCTGGGATAGGGGGTGGATATGGGTGGAAAGGTGTCAGCGGAGAAGGAAAGGTGGGTACTCCCCTGCCAAGAGCAGGAGAGAGGGGTGGAGGGTAGCCACTGGAAGGACTTCTGCAGCTCCCAGGAAGGACAGCCCTGCTCAGCCCTGCTGCAGCTGCAGCTCCAGGGAGTGTGCCCTGACCGCTCCCCCTCAACCCCCAGCCCCCACTGGCTCCAGGCCACCCTCACACAGGAACTGAGATAGCATCATTCTGAAACCCGAGAATGGTTTGAATATTGCTCAGGTACCAAGAGGTGTTACATTGGGGGAAGTAGGGGCCTGTTTCTTCTCCCATGCCCCCTCCAAACCAATCCTCCTTTAGGGTACATTTTGCATGTCATTTGTGCCTCATTTGCAACCTGCTGGTTCCAGTTGGGTCTGTAGCTTGGAAAAATGGCTGTCACTGGGGTCTTTCTGGATCCTCCATAGTCTTTGGTTCCCTCAGCTCTCCTTCCTTGTTGAGGGTGTTTTCAGATTGGCCTCCTGCCCTGCATCCTCACTGCTCTCCATTTGCAAAGGCTTCTTCTTAGCCACCCTCCTCCACAGAGGTGGGTCTGTGCCTGCTTCCTTGGGGCCAGCCTAACTGCCCTCTCCCTGCCCCCGCTTTGCTTCTCCTATCTCCGTCAGGAAGGCCCTGCCTCTGCCTGCCCTCACCCCACCACCCAGGAGGTGCACCCTGCCCAACCCTGCCCCGTCCACAGTCAAGCAGCCAGAGCCTTCAAAGGGGTGCTAGATGCTGCCAGCCCAAGGAGTCATAGCTATGGCCTGAGGTCAAGACTGGGCAGCCCTGGGACCATCAGAGCAGGAAGACTATCCTGGCCACCCCCTGTCTCTTTGGCAGCCCAAGCTCTCCCAAGCCTTGGGCTCCAGATATCAGGCAGAGTGCAGGCTAGAGAGTTAGAAGGGAAGCAGCCAAGGGCCAAGTCATCTGAGAGGGCTTCCTAGAGGAGGAGTTGGCCGGAAAGGCGAAGAAGAATGGGGCCAGGCCAGGCTGGGGAGGAGAGACTTACGTCTGGAGAACAGATGCCCAGGCCTCTGGCTCCTGGCAGTTGGTTAGGTAATTAGGCAGAGGGCTAATTAAGGAGGTCCAGGTGTTCATTAAAATCTCCCTAATTGGGTAGGAGGGAAGCTTGGACAGGATAGACCTCCACACCTTGGATAGGGTCAGTTTAGGGTTCTTTATGCCTACCTGGGCTGCAGCGACCCTTTCTTCCAAAGTCAGGGTTGAATTCATGTTCTTGCCCCAGGGCTTTCAAAGACCCTGCAACAATGTGGAATGGATAGCTGAAGGGAAAGGGGTTAGTACAGACTGAGCCTGCTTTGTAGGAGGTTCCTGATTAGATAGGAGGGAGGACTGCCCAAGGCAGGGGCATCTCCTCCTCTGGCAGTGTTGGCATAGAGGGAGCAGCAATGGGATAAGGGCCCTGGGAAGCATGGAATTGTAAAAAGTGCTTTAGGATACCTTGACAAAGAGTAAGGATAGATGGGCCTGGTCTTTTTAACCCTGATGTCTCTCTATCAGAGGATGCTCAGTGAGTCCCTATGGCTTCTCTGCCTTCTCAGCCCTGATCCCTCTCGCATCCCAGCTCCCCCAGCATGAGGCGGGGGTGGGGGGGCGGTGTAGGAGATCAGCCAGGGAGCTGGTTGCCAGGCGACAGTTGCCTAAGCAACCCCATCCTCTCCATCTCCATGTGCTCAGGGCTGCTCCTTAGAAGACTTTAGAGTCTCACCCTCTGCACCAACCAACCTGAGGATAAGGAGGGTTGAAGACTGGGGTAACAGGGGTGTTTGGAAGGTGGGTGGTGTCCAAATGGACAATCTTCAGGAACAGCCAGGAAAGGAAGTGTTCTAGCTTCATAGAGGATAGCGTGAGAGGAACTGGAACTGCAGCAGGACTGACGAAGGTTAGACTGCAAGAAGGACTTCTCATAGGATCACAACAATGAACTCATCTTTTCTTCTTTCAACAGACATTTCCTGAGTTCCTTCTTACAGGAGACAGAGTAGTGAAAAAGATAGCAGTGATTCCTGCCCTCATGAAATTTCAGTCTTATTAGGGGAGCCAGGCATTAAATAGAAGCCTGGAATTATAATTATTTACAATTGGGATAAGTGCTAGAAAGACTGTAAGAGTGACTTTTCTGAGGGCCGTGAGAACAAAGAGAGTTTCTCTCCCAAGTTGAAGGAAGAGACAATGTTGGTCACAAGCTTATAGAGGTTACATCTCAGCAAGGATGTGCTTATGAACAAAAAGGTGGGGAGATAGTAAAATGGGAGCAGGAAGGTAACTGCTGCAAGCCAGAGGAGTGCAGTAGTTATTGCACTTACCAGTCTAGATTGGGGTTTTCACGGCCGGGCCAGAGAATCTCATTTAAGAAGCCAACTCTTCATACCCCCTCCCCTTGCCCTCTGTGTTCCCTCCTCACCTTCCTTGCCAAAGCCCACACCACTGTAGCTTTGGAAAGCACACACAGTCTTTGGATTGTTCTGGGAAGCAAGGGAGCTGAAGTCCTTGGGCTGGAGCCTTAGCAATGGGAGTTCGGCAGAGATTGGGTTCACAGGCGAGGAATGGGGTGGCTGGAGCTGGTTTGGGGCCCGGGTGTCTGTTGGGCCACTCAGAGCTGGCTGGGCTGTTGGTGGTGGTGTTCTGGAGTATGTGCAGGGGGCACAATGGGAGACCAAGGCCCATGGAGCACCTTGAGAACAAGGAGGAAGAGGAAGAGGGTGGGAAGAATGGGGGGGAGGGTCCTTTGAGGAGTGGGGAGAGAGCTGCATTGTTTTCTGTAGCTTTCTGGGTAGAGCAGAGGCTCTCTTTCCAGCTGGGCTGGAGAAAGCCTGAGGGACAGTCCTGGTAATGGGGCAAGTATGGAGGGGTACTCCTGGTTCCTCCCAAGACCATAGATACCCCATCTTTCTTCTCCCCCTTCCCTCCATGCAAGGTGCCAAAGCTAAACTTTGGCATCTACTGTGGTCCTTAGAGGCCATGTTGAGTGGGGCTGGAAAGGCTCCAGGGAACCTCAGCAGCACTCCCATTAGCCAGGGTAGGGTGTGGTTCTCTGTCATCAAACACCCCAGCAACACCTCTGCCCAGGTTGGGGTTGGGGGTCAGACAGAGGCTGGGAGCCCACCTCCCTGGACTCTGCAGCTGGGTCTCTGGGTGGGGCCTCTATGGAGGGGGAACTCTGGAGGGGAGGGCTGGCTTTCTCTGGTTCAGGCTCCTCCCAGGGCCCAGATAGAGTGGCTTTAGAAGCATGGGCCCCATGCTCACTGCCCTCCTCCAACATCTTCCAGAAAGTTCTACTTTTGATGCAAGGACTCCTGGAATAACAGAGTTGGAGGGGCCCTGAGGTCATCTTGTGCTTCCATCCTCCACCCTTCCAGTCTTTGCTGGCTCGCCTAGCCTGTATGGGCACTGCCCACACCTGAGAGCATGCGCTTTTGTGGCTCTGACTGTGCTATCATCCCTGTGTCCCCTCCCAACCCATGGTGCCTCCTGGAGTTGGGCGGTGCTG
The DNA here is from genome assembly GCF_020740605.2 of Lemur catta. Taxonomy (NCBI): domain Eukaryota; kingdom Metazoa; phylum Chordata; class Mammalia; order Primates; family Lemuridae; genus Lemur; species Lemur catta. The sequence continues at coordinate 29,728,370 of NC_059130.1, read as the reverse complement.
GGCTCCGTTTCCCATCCTGCCTGTGGAATTGGAGCTGTCAACCAGTGGGCCATGAGGAGGTTATAGATGTACTGAGATGGTGATTTCTCTGCCTGGTGCTTGCGTTCCCCTGGCTGCCAGTGGCCTCAACAGTATATGTCATTTGGCCCTTTATTTTCTCTGTGTGCCTCAAGGTGCCCGGTTGGGAAGCACTACTCCTAGACTAGACTTGGTCCATATCTCTAGAGTAAGAGTCGGCAAACTCTGACCCGTGGGCCAAATGTGGCCCATGCCCATTTTTGTAAATATAGTTTTACTGGATCACAGCCATGCTCTTGCTCATTAGTTTACATGTTGCCGTCAGCTGCTTTCATGCTACAATGGCAGAGTTGAGTAGTTACAACAGAGACTTCATGGTCTGTAAAGCCTGAAATATTTACTATGTGGCCCAAAATTTGCTGTCCTCTGGTCTAAGGGAGTGGTTTGTTTGTTTGTTTTAAGCAACAAGATCATTTCTTCAAACAAAAACTATAGACTGAGGCCCACTGAGTAAAACTGATCAGTGTGGAGGAGGCCTGGTGAAGGGAGGTAGGGGTTCTGCAGCCCCAGCCCCCGCTACAGGACTCCAGGCCCCAGGGTTCCATGAGTTAAGTTGGACCACTGCTCTAGGCCTGCTCTAGTGTTCTTGAGCCAGGGACACCAGAGACACTCCATCTTGGCACCAGGAACCATGGTTCTAGGCCACAGGGCAGCTAGAAAGCCCAGGTGTCTCTACTCCGAGCAGGCCCTGGGGAGAAAAATGGGGCATGGAGTGTTTTCTAAGACCCAGACCCTTAAAAACTATGAGATCCATATACTCTGTTTGACCTAGAGCCTGAGAGCAGCAGTGACTGTGGGGAAAGAGCCTGGGCAGAGTCCTGGGCTCTGGTGTGAGTTCCTGTGTGGCCTGGCTGTGGCATGCTGTTGCCTCAGGTAGACAGCATTGCCTCATTTTGAGGGTGAGGCCCAGATGCTGCCAGCCTCTCACAGGGTTGCTGTGAGCCTGGCCTCTGTGCCTAAGGAGCAAGACTAAGGAGCAAGGGGACGCTAAGCCCAAGCTTAGGGTCCTCTTGTGATCCTCCCCTTCCAGGAGGCTGTGCAGAAGGTGTCTTGCAGACCATGAACTGAGCGCTGATCCCAGACCGTTCATGAGCACAGTGTAAGGTGTGCCGAGACCCACAATCCAGCAAGCCCCTCCCCTCCCTAGCACTGAGGACCCCCGGAGAAGATGGGGAGGAAAAAGATTCAGATCCAGCGAATCACCGATGAGCGGAACCGACAGGTGAGGAAGTCCTAGAGTCACATGGAGTGGGTGAGGGCAGGGAGCTGGCCTCTGCCTCCACTCCTTCTAGGCACTCTAAGAGGGCTTCCTGGAAGAGGGGGGACTCTAGAAGCTTTTACAGAAGGGGAAGGGCTAAAGTTAGGAGAAGATGAGCCCCCACCTCCTTGCAACTCTTGGAATGCTGTGTCCCAGAACTCTGAGGCTCATCTGCTGCTGCAACCAGATGAGACTGTGCCCCTATCCAGGAGCCACATGCAAGGCTTAGGCCACGCCTGGGCACTGCCTTTTCCCCAAATGAACGCTTCCCCTCTTTTGACCTTAGGAGGCCCTTCTACTCTTCTCCACTGACCTCTTCATAGCCCCCAGCATGGAGGTGTGGAATTCTGTCCATCTGAATCCTCTCCCTTCAGTGAGTTGGCTCTGGGCTGTACCTTAGCCATGTGTTGGTGGAGGAGTGTTAGCCTGCTCCTTCCTCAGACCAGGGACTCCTGAGAGCAAGGGCTGTGTCACCCTGAGAATGGGGGCACCTGAGGGCCGGGGCTATGTCCGGCTGCCTGTAGGCTGGGACTCCTGGGCAAGCCTTGACTAAGCCAGACTTGGCTACCCACCCGCCTTTCTGCAGGTGACATTCACCAAGCGGAAGTTTGGGCTGATGAAGAAGGCCTATGAGCTGAGTGTGCTATGCGACTGCGAGATTGCACTCATCATCTTCAACCACTCCAACAAGCTGTTCCAGTATGCCAGCACCGACATGGATAAGGTGCTGCTCAAGTACACGGAGTACAACGAGCCTCACGAGAGCCGCACCAATGCCGACATCATCGAGGTGGGCCCACACACCCCGACACCACCCCCTGCATCCACATGTACGCGTGCCCATGCAGCAGGTACCTGCGGACCTGCCTGTGTGCACGCACCTGTGGACCTTGCCCCTTGTAGCCCCTCACCTGTGTGCACCCACACTTAAGCCCACATCTTCTCATGCAGAGCCTGGGCCCGAGGAGGAAGGAGGGGCATGCCGTGTAGGTGAACAGGCCAGCACCAGGCTGCCGAGCTGCCGGGAGGGAGCAGCCCACCCAGCCCACTCCCACCCCCTCTCCAAGAGTCTGTCTCCACCTCTGTCAGGCATGACATAACCTCTCTCTACTCTGTCTTCTCTCTCATTCTCTCTGTCTTTCCCCCTTTCTCCCATCTTTTGGTCTGCTCCTGCATCTGCCTCCTCCTTTTTTTGTCTCCAACTTTGTTTCCATCTCTCCTGCTCTGTCTCTGTCCCTTTGTGGGTCCCTGTGGTTCTATTTTCTGTTTCAAAGAGAGCCGACATTGTGAACTGTTGAAGGACACGAGCTTTGGAAGTCAGCTCTGGCCTTTCCTGGCCACGTGGCCTTGGGCAGGTGCCTTGGCCTCCTGGAGCTTTGTCCTTTGGCCTCCCCCCACCTTGGTGTCCCTCTCCACAAAATGGGGCTAGTGCCTGCTTTGAAAGGTGCTGTGTGAATTGAATGTTCCTGCTTCTCACACTGAGGCGCGTGCACCTTGGGAGCACAGGACTTGTGGTGATGAAGAGGGTGCCTGGGAAGCCACAGGCCTACTCAGAGATTTAGAGAAAAGTCTCTTAGTTTTATGTTAGAGAAAACAGATTTACTCTAGACTAGAATGTAAAATTTTGTTGATTTTAAAGACAAAGCAAGTATCTTTCAGGGTATTTTGAGCATGGAGAGGGCAGCTTTGAGGTCTGCTGCAGACCTACCAGGTACGCCTCCACCAGAGTACGTGCTCATTCCCTCTTTGCTTGTCTGCATCTTGTTCCTGTCTTTCTGTCTCCATCTCTCTCTCTCTGTCCCCCGTTTCTCCTAAGCAGAGCCCAGGGATTGGGATGGGAAACCACCCTAGCTACTTCCGCCTGGGGAACAATTGGTACCTTCTGGCCAGGGCCCACCACAGGGTGGTCAGGCAGGGGCTGGCCCAGGGTACCAGCCCCTCAGCCCATCCCTGTGGAGCCCCCTTCCTACCTGCACCCTGGAAGTAATATCTCCATACAAAGTGCACCCCTGGTCTAGGCCCACCTCCCACGTGATCCCTATATTCTGATGCTTCCCCCACCAAGAAGATCTTTCTTTACACAGTGTCTGGGGAGGCACCGTCAGTGGGGAGGGGCAGGTGGCACTAAGGGAGGGGGGTGGGGAGATGCTGGGACCCCTGAGGAAGGAGGTTGGGGAAAAGTAGGGGGATCTCAGGCAAGGGCCGGAAGGAACTCGGGGAAGGTGGGCAGGACCCTCACCCCGCTGATGGTAGTGGTGCGGTTACAGACCCTGAGGAAGAAGGGCTTCAACGGCTGCGACAGCCCAGAGCCCGACGGGGAGGACTCGCTGGAACAGAGCCCCCTGCTGGAGGACAAGTACCGGCGCGCCAGCGAGGAGCTGGACGGGCTCTTCCGGCGCTATGGGGTGAGCCCCACTCACTCTCTCTCTGTTGGCCCCCCCTTCCGGCCCCTTCCCCCCAGGCGCTGCACAAGAAGCACAGGGAATGTGAGAGCCCTGAGGTGGACGAGGTGTTTGCCCTGACCCCCCAGACGGAAGAGAAATATAAAAAGATAGACGAGGAGTTTGATAAAATGATGCAGAGTTATAGACTGGCCGTGAGTAGTCGCATGGAGGAGAGCCTCCCTGTGGTGCATGGTGTGGCTTCGCGCCCCGCCCCAGCCCTCGGCTGCCTCTGATGGATGTTCTGCTCTGAGCCATGCTGGGGCTGTTAGTGACTACTGAGAAACCTCTGACCTTGGTCGTGATAAACCTGTGGCCCTTATGGAGACTCATCTTGGATGGAGCATAAGCCAGAGAGGCCTGCAGTGTCCCCCTCACCAGCAAGAAGTGTGTAGATGACATAAGATCCTTAGCGGTCAGGAAAACAGAGTGTGCTCTTTGTCCAGATGTTTTTTAGGGAGAAGTCCCCTGGGGCCTGCTCTCATGCCCCAGCCAAAGGCACTCAGCATCGTTGAGGGGAAAGCAGTGAGCCCTCTGTGGCAGGCCAGATGTCCCAAGCCACAGTGCAGGCCTTTAACAGCTGTGTATGTAGATTTGTTCTCAGGGCCTCTAACCTGCTCCCGGTGTGTCCTGCCTGGCTGAGGACTAACCTGCCTCCACTAGGGGGTGTCCCTGGTCCAGTCTGCAGTTCTCATTCTCCGGGCCAGAGCTGGATCCCAAAGTTTTTCCTTGCTGGGAGTGGCAGGCAGGACTCCAAGAGGGCCCAGGGCAAGGAGCTCAAGCTGCTGGCCCTAGGATGCACAGCCCAGAAATGAGAACCCTTGCCTGCCCTCCCAAGCTAAGTGGGCTCAGGGTAAGGGTCGGCCTGACCTGACCCTGCCCCTCCATCTTTCTGTCTAGTCAGCTGTCCCGGCTCCCAACTTTGCCATGCCTGTCACGGTGCCCGTGTCCAATCAGAGCTCACTGCAGTTCAGCAATCCCAGCGGCTCCCTGGTCACCCCTTCCCTGGTGACATCATCCCTCACGGACCCGCGGCTCCTGTCCCCCCAGCAGCCAGCACTGCAGAGGAATAGTGTGTCTCCCGGCCTGCCCCAGCGGCCAGCTAGTGCAGGTAAGTGGGCTGGTAGGTGGGCCGGGGGAGGTGGCAATGAGGTGTCGATGGGGACTTTGGGATTCCGTTTTCCACAGCGTTCCCTCATTTGTGTGGCTCCTCCTCCTCCTCCTAAGGTCCCCTCTTCCTGTTCAGTTCCCAGTACTCGCTCTGGAAGGGGTATAGTCTGTCAGCTGTCATGGTTCTGTTTCTCCTCCAGGGGCCATGCTGGGGGGAGACCTGAACAGTGCTAATGGAGCCTGCCCCAGCCCTGTCGGTGAGTGCAGCCATTCTCGACCCTAGGGGCAGGGAGGTCTGCCCGCTCAGGGGCCCAAGGACCAAGAAGGACCTAGATTAGAGGAGAGTAAAATGCCAGGGCCTGAACTGAATAAAGAGGCAGAGATTTTTAAGCCAGTGGATTTTGCTATCTGTAGCAGTGCTTGATGTGAATGATTAGCAGAGATGTAGGCTCAGGGAATTCTGGGCAAACTGTGAGAATCAGCCAACATTTCTAGTTGGAGGTGAAGATCCAAGTTTTTGCAGTTGTATAGGGGCATCTGGGTGGGATCTGGAGGATGAGAATGCCTGGCATTGCCTAGACAAATAATTGGCACGGAGTCACACATGCATTCACACACATACATGCATTCTCACTCTTGCAGAAATACCCAGGCATTAGACGTGCACTTGTGAGCTCACATACCTAAGCCACAGAAGAAAGGCTGCTCCTCCTACCCCACCCTCACTGGCAGCTGACAGCCCCTCCTGCCCTGTGCTGTTGTCCGGCTGGGTGACTATGACTTCGAATGTCACCATTGACGTCACCCTGACATTCCTGCCATTCCCAGAATGATCTGGGAATTGGGATGGAGGCAGGCACACACTTCCAGGGCAACAGCGTGCTCTTAGGGGACAGAGCAAGGTGGCGTTTATGACTGTGGTCACCCCCATATCCCTGGACCTAGAATCCTTAGCTCAGCCTCAGACACTGTATAATACTTCCCTGGCAGTAATGTGTACTGATATGGGGAAATTGGAGGAATGGGTGAATACCCCTCCCTCTCCAAGGAGAGGGCCAGAGAAATGCTTGCACACCTTAAGGAAACAGTAGAGGCCGTTGAGTTCTGTGTGTAGAAAGCAGGCGAGAGCCCTAGCTTGGCCTCCAGCCAGCTGTGTGGCCCTGGGCAGGTCATTGCGTCTCTCCCTACCAGGCTCTAGTTTCTTCTTCTGTAAACGGGGCTAATGATACATGTCCTGTCCATCTGGCAGGGTTAATGTGAAGATTAAATGAGATAATCCGTGTGTGAAAGGCCCATGTAGATTGTGGAGTGGTAAGCAAATGTAAAAGATAGTTATTATGCTTGTTATTACCAGTCTAATTGTGGTGGCTGTGTTATCTGACTCCCAGTACCAATAACACCATCACCACCAGTGAATGGCTTGTTTCCTCCAAGCTACAGGCGACTTGTCATGTGCTGAGCCCCAGCTCATGGCAAAGGGAGCAGGCCGAGTGGTTGGTGATTTGTCCTGGTGACCAGGCTTCTCACTGAGGCCCAGATGCCAGGCTACCACCCCTTCCCCATCCTGGTCATTGTGGGTCCTGTCTGGGGCAGATTGTGGGATCTGAGAGTGGTAGACTTGCTACCTGTGGAGACCAAAGAAGAGAAAAGGCAGGAAGAGGCTTGGCTGCAGAAGAACCTCTTGGCCATTGTGGGGCCCAGAGGCAGTGGTTCCTTTCCAGTTCTTCCCACTGACCTCAGAGGCCCACCACCCAGCCCCATCGCATGTAGCTTGGAGGCAGGGAAATAAGCCCAGTGATTCAGGAGTGAGGAGTGTTCTCTTCCCCTTATTCCCAAGACATGAAGTTTTTGGAAAGCTCAGCATCCACACCAAGCCTAAGCATGGCTTTGAGAGGTTCTGGGTGACAGGACTATTGGTATGGGGAAGTTAACAGGACTGAGGGGTTGGCCCATGGATTTCCTTTTACCCTCATCTTGTCACTTCTCCAGGGAATGGCTACGTCAGTGCTCGGGCTTCCCCTGGCCTCCTCCCTGTGGCCAATGGCAACAGCCTAAACAAAGTCATCCCTGCCAAGTCTCCGCCCCCACCCACCCATAGCACCCAGCTTGGAGCCCCCAGCCGCAAGCCTGACCTGCGAGTCATCACTTCCCAGGGAGGAAAGGGGTTAATGCATCACTTGGTAAGTGGGTGCCGGCACCGCACACCACAGGCAGGGGCTGGGGAATGGGAGAACGCGGAGCGGGGAAGGAGCAGGAGAGGGGAAGGTCAGCCAGCCAGCAGTTAGGACTTCCCAAGAGAGATGCGGAAGGATGGCTTTTCCTCAGCTCTTTCTTCCCAGAAGGCCTTTTAAGAGATTGGTACCCACAAAATACCAGCCTAAGGGCAGTAAAAAAGGGATATGAGGTGGGAGAGAAGCTTCTGTGTTGGGGAGGATAGTAGGAAGGATTTGCCATTATAGTAGGAGGGATGGGGATTAGCTTGTAAGGATTTCCTAACTGGTGGAGATTGGGATGTAGCATCTTCTGGAAATCAGTCAGGACAGTGAAGAGCTCTGGCCCTATAGGCTGGGGAGAGCCATCCTGCTCTTATACAGAGAGGTGGATGGAATGGCTGCGGGGATAGAGGTGTGGGGGAGGGCAGAGCCAGAGACTGAACATCCCCTTGGTTTTATTTCTGCTCTCAGACTGAGGACCATTTAGATCTGGTAAGTGAGGCTGTGAAACGTTTGCTGTGGCTTTGCTCTGTAGTCCACCGGCATGAAGTATGAGTGTGCCCTTGTTCTCTTGCCTGTGTGTGTACTGTGCGTTGTTGGTTTATTTGATTATTTGCCAGGAGCTGTGTTCAGTGCCAAGTGAGACACAGAGGTGAATGGGGCACAGGTGAGAGGTTAGACATGCATGTATCTGTACCTGTGTATACATGGATGTCTTTATGTGATGTTACATTTATTTGGACACACCTTTCTCCATGTGTATGTATATGTGCAAGGGGGAGTGGCCCAGCCCCAGGCCTCCAGGGTCCCAACCCTGCGGCCTGGATTATGCCCTTGGACCAGGGGGTTGGATCCCACTAGTTTTCTGACTCCACTTAGGCCCACATAGCATTCTTGGAACCCAGGTCAGGGACCTCCTTAGGAGGGGTGCCAGCTGGACAGTAACGTTGGTTTTTCAGGGGAAGCTGAGGCCCAAGCCAAGGCCGGAGTTGTCCTTTTTAGGGGGTACTTCCCCGCCTACCCTCTGTCTCCTGTGCTCCCCCCTACACTCAGCCCGTCTCACGGGCACTCAAAGGCACACACAGCCACTCTCTTTTTTCCTCTCTCTCTCTCTCACACTTACGTACTCACCCTCAGCCAGGAGTGGGGCGGGGGCTCCTCCCTCCCCAACTCCCTGACGGGAGGCCAGAGAGGCTGGAAAAGGCAGGCAGGCTTTGGCGGCCAACACGGCGGCAGTTTCGGCCCCAGCGTGGAGTTGGAATAAACAAGTGACTCAGCGGCAGATGGAGCTGACAGCCCCACACACGTGTGTGCATACGCGCAGGCACACGCCACGCCAGGCTCCACATTCCCCTCACAGATGCCAGCACGCCTCTCCCGGGGCGTGTGCTGCGGCGTGATGGATGGAGAGTAGACTCCGGAGGGACGAGCCAGGCGAAGAATGGTGTCTCCCTTCTCTCACTCTGCCCCGGGAGACTGGGTCCTTGTTGGTGTTGGGGCCACAGGGCCAGCACCTGTGCCTTCCTCTTTGCATGTGTGTAGGTGTGAATGAATCTATGTGTGCACGTTTCTCTCCATGGACTTGGCGTCTCTGTAAATGCACCAGTGTGTGTTTGTGTACCTATGCGGGCCTCTGTGCTAAAGCGCCCGGCCTTGGTGTTGGGATTCAGGGACCCCATCTCAGCCTTGGAATGGAGGGCACAAGGCTGCCCACCCACCAGCCACCTCCTGACAGACAGTTTTCTCTTGCAGAATAATGCCCAGCGCCTTGGGGTCTCCCAGTCTACCCACTCACTCACCACCCCAGTGGTTTCCGTGGCAACGCCGAGTTTACTCAGCCAGGGCCTCCCCTTCTCTTCCATGCCCACTGCCTACAACACAGGTGAGTATTCATGTGACGTGTACGTGGTGTGCACTTGGGCTTGGGCAGAGAAGTGACCAGAGAGGGAACGTTAGATACATCCCCCGAGCAGGCCCCAATCTGAGGAAGGCCTGACTGGAGGGAGCCGCCACTTAATAATGGTTGCCAGAGTTAGCAAATAAAAACATAGAATACCCAATTAGATTTGAATTTCAGATAAAATGATGCATTATTTTTTAGTATAATATGTCTTTGGGATATGCATATACCAAAAAATTACTCATTTTGTCTGAAATTTCAAATTTAACTGGGTATCTTTTATTTTTAATAAAGGACCTAATGGAGAGGGGAGGCCCTGTCCTCAGGAAGCCTCCAGGCTGAGGAGGAGATAGGACAGAGGCGGGCTGAGCAAATGATTCAGGTTCGAGGAGTGGTGAGGGGACACAGTCAGTCCAGAAAGGCTTCCTGGAGGAGAAGGGATGAGGGAGAGAAGGGAGAGGGAGGCTGAAGAGGCCACAGAGGAAGCACGGTCAGGGTCAACTTGCCAGCTTCCTAGGAAAGCCACTCGGGGGCTCCAGGGCAGGGGGAGGGGGAGGAAAGGGGTCCCTCCCTCTGATTCTGGCTTGGCAGTAGAATGATGGGGGGAAGTAAGGAGGAGGACAGATGAGGGTTGGGGGGATCTGATGGTGAAGAGCCACTTAAGGACATGGTAGAGGTCTCTGGGTAGAAGAATTCAGACAGGACACCCAGTGCCCAGGCTGTCTTGGGTCCCCAGGACAGTGTCACTCACTCACATCTGCCCAGGAGCAGGCGGTGACACTCTGAGCCATCCTTGTCTGCTGTCCAAGCTGCTGTGTCAGGAAAGACTGGGGAAATGCCTTGTCACCTTGTTACAGAGCATTGAGGTAGCTGGGAACCTGGGCTATTTCCAGCAGAAGCAACCTCTGCCTTCCCCCAGTTCTCTCACAGGTGAATAGCTCGCATTAGGGCTGTTCCTGTGACATCAGACTAGACCAGAAGAGTCACACTTCTCCCTGTTTCCCAAATCCCCACCCTGGAGTTGAACCATGCTGGGTATGAGACACCAGCACAAATACCCACAGAATCCCACCTCCTCCCATGTGTAAAAATCCAGAGCCCAGCCCCATGCATAGGAGAGCCTCTCATGGCAGGTAAGAGAGCTGAAGGAACCGCCTCCTGTTGACGGGCCAGACTTTGGCGTGTGCATCCGTGTGTAGATATTACTGCCCAGGTGTCTGTAAGCCCCTTGTCCGGTGCACGTGTACCCACTCCCAGGTTGTTAAGTCCTCACTGCTTCAGAGAGGATTGCTTCTGGAGCCACACCCTATGGGCCAGTCTCCGTCTGTGAGACAACTGGGCGGACAGAGGGTCTCTGGGGCTCTTCCAGCCCTGCCACTGAGGCTCTGGGGCCCCTCTGGGAGATCTGGCTCCCTGGGCAGGGTGGCATGGGAGCTGGGATGATTAGCGGAGGGTAGCTCAGACCACTTTTCAAGACCTGTTGTTTATTTGGAAATCCCACAGAGGTGGTTTTCTGCCATCTTCTTGGGTCACAGTCTTTGTGAAGCAGGAGGGAAGTTAGTTGGTGTCAGTGAACCTGGGACAGGGGCTCAGCAAGGCTAGACTTACAGACTCTATTTGTCACTCTGGTGTGAAAGCAGTTTCTGCCCCTGGGCCAGCCCTTGGAGCCCTGCTGGTAAGTATGTGGGATTTCTCACATCCTCTCAGAAACCAAGGGCTCCTGTTCCTCTTGCTGCAGGAACAGCTGAGCAGATCTCAGTTTAAACAGCAGGTGTTTTCAGGTGACCCTAGGTGTATAAACAAAACCCCAGTGAAAACATTGCTATTTAGTTGTTCACTGCTTATAGTCCTTGGCCCCAGTTCAAGTTCCGGCTGAGGGTGATCTGGCTATGTTAATGCCTTGTGTAAGGGCGCTGGCCCCTTGTTGACACTGGCTACAGAGGTCTGGCTGTGGTGGCTCTGGGAGCAGACCAGGTGGACTGCCAAGTGGCATGGGGGCCATATTCCTCCTGGCCATAGAGAGCCAGGCCTCCTACCTAGATAGGGCTGGAGTCTGGTGGGACAGTGCAGGACTGGGAGCTGTGTCTACCCTTCACTCACTGTGGGACCCCGAGCAAGACACTGTACTGTTCTGGGCTTGGCTTCCTAGTTTCTAAAGCACATGTTGGAAATAGTTGATCCTAGGGCCTGTTTCTGCCCTTGCTCTGCTTTTTAAATATAAGCATTTCAAAACTCCTGGCCAATGTTAGCAGACCAGAAGCAAGCAGGGACCATCCCTAGAGTGAGATTGAAAGAAAATAAAGGAAACAAAAGGGTCTTGTGTCAGCTCGGCCACTGGCTTTCTCCATGACCTGGAGCATGTTCCTCAAACAAGGCTGCAGTTGCCTCATTTGTGAAGAATAATAGGTAAATCTTCTGAATATTTACTATGAACCAGACATTGTTTTATATGCTTTGTGTATTAACTTGCTCAGTCTTCACGACAGCTGCATGATGTAGTAGGATTATTACCTCCAGTTTATAGGCAGGGAGTAAGTAACTTGCCCAAGGTCACACAGCCTAAGTGGAGGTAGCCTAGAAGTGTGACCTCATAGCTCTTGCCTTTAACCTTATTGCTGTATTGCAGAGATAATACTGTCTTCCCTACAGAAAATCAGAGGGCCAGAGCAAATGACTCCCTGAGTAATAGCATAGTGGCAAAGTGTTGGGGTGATGGAGGGGTGCACTTCCCATCACAGCACGCCCTCCCTCCCACTATCACAGTGCAGTCTCCCTATGGCCCTCAGGCAGGACATTTTCTAAACTGTCCCAAACAGGATGCAACATGAAACATGACAGTGCTGTGTAAGGTGTGAAACGTTTCATGGTTCTGTTTATTCTGTGGCTGTGCAGACATCGCAGTCTCTTCATTAAGGTAGACATTTTGGAAAGTAATGAGCAACCTCTCCACCTCACCCCGGGGAGATGTGCCAGAACCTTGGCCAGTGGCGCTCCCTGAGTGGCAGCCCCTCTGCCCCCGGGGTGAGAGGCCCGGGTGGCAAACATGCATCCTCTGGGTTTCTGTGTGTTGTGGGCACAGCAGCTCGAACCCTGCTGCTGCGGTAGCCTATGTATTGACAGTCTGCAGGGGACTGGGGGCGGTGCAAAAGGTGGGACAGTAGCTGCAGTGACTGGCTTCTAAGGCCCCATGCGCCAAGCACTCGCCTTGACGCCCACCACCTCACCTAGGTGAAGAGATGGCAGCTAGACATGTATCAGACCTTCCCCGCTTACCTTTTCCCCCTTCTGTCTCTTTTTTAAAAACTGTCATTATAAAAGTGATACCTACACATGATTTAGAAAAAAAAGTTCAACACTTTTTAAAAAACATCTCGGCCTGGCGCCTGTAATCCTAGCACTCTAGGAGGCCGAGGTGGGCGGATCGCTCGAGATCAGGAGTTCGAGACCAGCCTGAGCAAGAGTGAGACTCTGTCTCTACTAAAAATAGAAAGAAATTATCTGGCCAACTAAAAAATATATATACAAAAAAATTAGCCGGGCATGGTGGCTCATGCCTGTAGTCCCAGCTACTCGGGAGGCTGAGGCAGGAGGATTGCTTAAGCCCAGGAGTCTGAGGTTGCTGTGAGCCAGGCTGATGCCACGGCACTCACTCTAGCCCGGGCAACAGAGCGAGACTCTGTCTCAAAAAAAAAAAAAAAACAAAAAACATCTCTTTTCATCCTGATATAAAACAGCACCTCATGGTTATTATGGCCTGTGTTTCTTTAACTTTGAGTGCCTTATTCACGGATTTTTTTTTTTTTTTTTTTTTTTTTTTTGCTTACAACAAAATTTACTGTCTCAGGGCTCTGGAGACTAGAGGCTAGAAGTCTCACGGCGAGGTGCGAGCAGCGCCCTGCTCTCTCTGTAGGCACTAGGGAAGGATCTGTTCCAGGCTTCTCTCCTGGTTCCTGGGAGTTCCTTGGCTTGTGGCAGCACAACTCCAGTCTTCACATGGTGTTCTCCCTGTGTATGTCTCCACGGAATTTTTGTGGTTTTCTTGAATTCTTCCCATCTGTCATTAACCACCACCTGTCCTCTCTTCGCCGTGGTCCTCCGGGAGGCGGCTCCCCCATGGGAGCCCTGGGGGCTGCGGTGCTCTGTCCCGCTCCAGGGTCACCTCACCTTTCCTCCCATGCAGATTACCAGTTGACCAGTGCAGAGCTCTCCTCCTTACCAGCCTTCAGTTCGCCTGGGGGGCTGTCGCTAGGCAACGTCACCGCCTGGCAGCAGCCGCAGCCCCAGCAGCCGCAGCAGCCACAGCCTCCGCAGCCACAGCCGCAGCCACAGCAGCCACAGCCACAGCAGCCTCAGCAGCCGCAGCAGCCACCTCAGCAGCAGTCCCACCTGGTCCCCGTGTCTCTTAGCAACCTCATGTGAGTCCTTGGGAGACTTTCCACGTGAAGGTTTGGGAAGGGAGAGATGAGGAGCAGGTAGAGGGGGGTCCTTTTGAGAGCTGGGTTCCCTTCAGGGCCGTCTGTCACCAGTGGACATCACGAGAAGCTGCGCAGTGCACAGCCTGTAGAGGGACAGTGGCAGCCCTGGGGTCCCCTCTGCAGGCCTGGGGGACTCACCCTGGCCCCTTCCCCCAGCCAGCCCCAGGGTGGAGGTGGGGGTGGAGGTGTGGGGCCCTGGGCTGTGGAAGATGACGTGGGATAGAAAGAGAACTAATATTTCTCATATCCCTTCTCTTCCCTTCATTCAACCCTCTCTCTTCTGGCCTCTTTCCCGCACCCCTACCCTCCCCCATTCTCACCCTCTGTTATCTCTTACTCTCTGTCTTGTGACCTCCTATCACTTTTTCTGTCACTCATCCCCATTGCCCTCCTCCAGCCCGGGCAGTCCCCTGCCCCACGTGGGTGCCGCTCTCACAGTCACCACCCACCCCCACATCAGCATCAAGTCAGAACCGGTGTCCCCAAGCCGTGAGCGCAGCCCTGCGCCACCCCCTCCAGCTGTGTTCCCGGCTGCCCGCCCTGAGCCTGGCGATGGTCTCAGCAGCCCAGCCGGGGGATCCTATGAGACGGGGGACCGGGATGACGGACGGGGGGACTTCGGGCCAACACTGGGCCTGCTGCGCCCGGCCCCAGAGCCTGAGGCTGAGGGCTCAGCTGTGAAGAGGATGCGGCTCGATACCTGGGTACTGTAGCATCACCCCTCTTGTCCGCCAGTGTCTGCTACACCCAGGGACTGCCCCGTGTGCCCCCAACCTGTTTTATCTCCCACCTGAGAGGCCTTATGGCCGGCTAGCCCTTCTACCAGCCCTTTGGGGGCATCATCGACACCCCTTCACCGCCGCCGAAGGCCCATTTCCTCCCTCCCTCCAGCACCAATCCTTCTGCTCGATGACCTCCTCCCCCCACAGCTGGCCCTGCCACTGGCATCCCGGCCCTATGGGGAGAGGGGAGTGGGGGGTGCATGCCCACAGTCTGGGCCACCCCCTCACACCCCCTTCTCCATCTCCTCTCTTCACAGACATTAAAGTGACGATTCCCACTCCCCTACTCCCAGCCTCCCTGATGAAGAGTTGACAATCTCACCGCCCACCCCCCTGTCCTGGGCTCCTCCCGCTCGACCCCTTCTTCCTTTCTTGTGCTCCGTGTCCTGTTGACAGTTACATTTGTGTATAATTATTATTATATTATTATTATTATTATATTTTTTTTAATTTGGATTCTCGCTTTGGAGAGGGGGATGCTCTCATCCCCTCTTTCTACACCTCCCACCATTTTCATTGGCTGGGAGGGCTCTCTTTTTTGCGGGAAGGGGGGGACACTTTGCACGTTGTACACATATGCTGCAGGAAGGGGGTGGGGGGCCCAATAGGCCTTTGGGAAAGGACAGGTGCCGAGCCCTGCATGTGGAGCCCTCCCACCCCTCCCCCAGATAGAGGGAAATAACCAAAAAGACTACCAAACAACAGAAAACCCATACAATAGACTGAAACCCCAAAGTTGGCTTGACAGGTGGGTTTGTGTTTCAAGGGGAAAGTAAGGCAGAGGTTCCGAAAAGTCCCTCTGCTTCCAGGCTGTTCATGAGGCCATACACACATGGGGCAGAGTGCCCAAGCCTGGCCCCCAAGATGCCCCTGCACACACATGTGACACACTCTCACTGACTCGTGTGTGCTGCACCCGCAAGGTGTGTGGGTGCTGGCCGAGCTTGGGGCTGGGGAGGCTGCCTGGGAATCTGAGGACGGGGCAGGGGTTTGAGGTGGGAGCCTCTCTTGGAAGCACATTATTGACAGAAAGACAGAGAGCCATGAGAAGAGGGCTGAGAAGGGCTGGGCAAGGGGCAGATTGGGGTCCCCTCCCTTCCCCGGCTTTTTCTCTAACATATACAGTGCAATAGCTCCCCATCCCTCAATTGACGCCAGCCCAGGGCTGGCCACAGTGTGCAGGGAGAATGGGGAGAGGGACTTCAGTGAGGTGGCTCCAGGCAAGAGGGCAAGAGTCAGCCTGGGGCTTCCCTGGGGTGCCCAAAGGCCAGAGCCCTGTCACCAGGGCAGGTGGTGAGGGGACGTCGTGGGCCTTGCACGCACACTACCCAGAGGAGTGGACACTGGGATGGTTTGTGGCGGCGGGAGGTCGCTGTGGACGAGGTCCATGGAGGGCCCGCCTCCCGAACTCCTCCTCGGCCCCTCGCCCCAGCCCCTCCGGTTAGCTCCTTCTGCACCTCGACCCACCCCCTGCTCTTGGCACCCCATTGTCTCTTGCTACCTCCTTGTCCCACCACCTCCAGGCTGCATCCCACCTTCCCTCTTGGCTACTGTAATTGTAAATAGCGACCTTTGGAAAACGTTAGCAGTGTAACAGTCCAGGAAACTGTTTTTTTTGTTGTTGTTGTATTGATATGAAATGAGATTCTATTTTTGTCAAAGTATATTGTAATAATAATGACTCAAATGGCCCGTACTGTACAGACGAGATTCTTCTGCTGTTGTTTTTGCTCCCTTTCCCCTCCCTCGAGCTTGCCCCTCTCTGCTGCCTCCTCAGAGGGGCAGTGGGCAAGGGGCCCAGGGGCAGCTGAAGCTCGGAGTCCTGAGGCCTCAGGCTGGATCAGAGATCAAACTGGAGGGGACAGACCCCCAGCCTGCTCTCCCTCACTGCACCCTGCCCCAAGGAGCCTGACCTGGGTGACATGGGCAGGCAGACAGGGGTCTGCTCCACTCCTCACACAAGCCCAGCTCCTCTGCCCAAGGGGTGCAGCGCTCGCTTGGGGTTTCCTCCCAGTTGGAGAGTAGAATCAGACAAGGCCCAGTTTTGTGGCAGATGACCGTCTTTGCCCGCCTCTATGACCCAGCCTCTTGCAGTATTCCAGCACTTGACAAGCAGGGAAGGAACCAGAAGCAGAGGGGCGTGCGTGACCACACATGTACTGAGTGTGTTCATGAGGGCATCTGATGTTGATGTCTGAGTGTACCTTTGTATTTATGTGTGTATGTATATACGGTTGCATGGCTGTACCTTTTTGTGTCTCTGAGCCTGTCTGGGTGTGTTTGTGAATCTGTGTGATTGGAGCTCTAGGGGCATCTCTGTGTTGTGTGGCTGATGTGAGTTTACAAAGGGGCAGGTGGCTGTTCCAGCTCCACAGCCCTGGCTTCCAGCTCTCTGACCCTTCCTCCCTCCTTCCCTGCTTTCACCCTCAGCTCTGACATGTTCGAAATGCAGCTGGGGGAATGGCAGTTGGCCCTCTTTGCGTCTCCCTACAGCCCTACCTCTGCCAGGGCCTCCCTCCATGAACCTTTCCCTCCACACAGTTGTCCATGTAGTCCCCCACACCATGACACACAATTCCTGGAGTGCCCTTTGCCCCCACCCCAGGCCTGCTTTCAGAGCAAAACTCAAGTTCCTCTTCCTCCCTGAAGCTTTTTCCTCAACTGAGTAGCGATCCTTTCTTACTCACAGCTTCCCCCCGACCTGCTGACCAAGCAGGTACACAGCGTGTCCAGCCTTCCCACGTCTCCCGCAGGTTCCTGGAGGGAGTTTCAAGAACTGATGAGACTTGATCAGGGGCTTGAAAGAAGCCAGGGTGCAGTCTGGTGCATGTGTGCAGAGCCTTGCCCAGTGCCTGGCACACAGTAGACGCTCAATAAATGTTGAATGGGTGAATGTTTGAATGATAGGTGCTCAGTAAACATTGAATGACTGGCCTTCCATTCTCAGGCTCTTCCCACTATTAGTCTACCCACTTTCTAGGCCAGGCTTGGCCACCATTAAGCATGGGGTGGGGGTGAGGGCCCCTACAGTTCACGGTGCAATATTCACCAGTTTTGCCCTCTGCCTCGTAAGGCAAACCTGGCTTTTGATTACCATGTGTGGATGTGTCTGTGTCCTTTCCTCTCTGTCCTTAGGGACAGGGGGTGGTCCGTGAATGAATATGTGACATTTCTGCAATTCAGTATCCTAAGGTTTCTCTTGAGGGTAGGGGCTCCTGGCTGGCCAGATGAATGGGTCCCTGGGAACCCAGACCTCAAATGGGGACTTAATTTCTTCTTCTTCTCACAAGCCAAATTTGCCTCCACCCACTCACTCCCTCTGAACTGGGCATTTGCCAAAGTAACCACTGGAGTCATCCAATGCCCCTCCCCTCCCCAGGTTTCCCACAGCTTTCAGGGACAGTGGGCAAGAGGACCCCCCCCACCTCAACGGAACACATCATCCCCCCAACTAGTGTACTCAATGCAGTGAGACTGACCCCTGACCCACACTTAACCCTCCCCACCTTGGACAGGAAGGAAGTAATGCACCTTCTCTTGCTGATTATTTATTTGTTTGGAGAGACAAAAATGATGTAAAAGTGTATTTAGAAATATCTATATCTCTATATATTTTTAACTGACTCTTTGGAATCCCCTAGGGTGAGGTGAGGGTAAATTTAGGCTTTCAGGGAGGGGAGGGGACATGGAGCTTGGGAACTCCTTGTCCTCCCCTCTGCTGCCTCTCCCCGCCCCCTAAAGCAGTTGGTAGTAGGAATGGGATTTGTATGGGGGGAGGGAGGCTGGAATGTTACATGGAGAATCTGGAGTCTCTCCTCTTCCCCATTCAAGTCCCAGGCAGAG
Source organism: Lemur catta (assembly GCF_020740605.2). NCBI lineage: Eukaryota > Metazoa > Chordata > Mammalia > Primates > Lemuridae > Lemur > Lemur catta. Next base: position 29,710,270 of record NC_059130.1, on the reverse strand, counting down.
GGAGAGGGGTGAGGAAGAGGAAGAGGGGGGCGGGACAGGCCGTGGAGGTGCCCCACCCCAAAACCCGACAATCACCCACACTCCTGGGGCTCCTCCTGGGTCCTGGGGCAGGGCGAGTCCAAGTGTGTGGCTGTTGATTTGTTTTCAATATTTCTTTTCGTGCTGTATGGTGATGCTTTCTTAGTATTCTACACAATAAGAAAAGACAAAGTCCTCGAGATTCTTATGAGTTTTGTTTGAAAACTCTTTCACTATATTTGTTGTAAAGAGGTTTACTATTAAAAGAAAAAGAATACACATTTCTGATACTTCGGCTTGGGTTTTGGTTTCTTTGGTGCGGCGGAGGAGGGGAAGGAAGGGAAGGAAGGACTGGTGTGGCCCTGCCAGGGTGAGAGGCCAACCTCATCCTAGCGGGGACGGTGGAGGTCAGCCTCCAGGGCAGAGTGCTTCCAGGTGTCTCAGGTAGGATTTGTAGGTGAGAATTTCTTACAGGTGCTCTGTCAGGAGGAGGCAGCCCCAGGAATAAGGAAGGGTTGTCCAGTTAGAAGCCACAGGAGGGATCCTGGGACACAAGAAAAGCAGAAATACCACCGAAGGTCAGGTCTGGCATGCAGAGCTGTTTGGTGTAGGGGTGTAGCATTGTAGAGGACCTGTGACTGCCAACAGCCTTTCTGCAGCAGGAACTTGCCCAGGCACTGTGTCAGGCACAGACTCTACCTCCATGGGCCTCACAACATGCTTCCCTCCAGCAGAGGAAGCTGCCCTTGCTCTGCCTTTTGAAGTGCTTTAACAGTGCCCAGGAGCCTCTCCCTGCCTTCCTCACACATCCCAAAGCCAGGGTGGGCTGCTCTTACTCCTGCCTCATACCTGGCACAGCCATGCCATGGGGCAGATACAGTGCATTAGCAGGCTTGGCCCACGACTAACAGGGTTTGGCCACTCCTCTGTCCCTAGCCCATGCTACGCACTGCAGAGGCAAACATGGAGTGTGAGGGCCCATATACAGTGGTGGAAACGGGCCTACAAAATCCACATCGTATAGTGAAGGCTGTGGTTGCCACATATACAGGCTGCTGCAAGAGCCCTGCTTCACTGACATGGGAATCAGGCAAGTCACAGAATGTCTCTGTGCGTTGGGTTTCCCACGTGACCATCCATACTGGTCCTGCTTCCCTCCTAAGGTCATTGCTGAGTTCACCTCACTTCTCCCTCAGCAGGGGCAGAGAGGAACGATGAGCTGAGCAGGAGGTCCAGGATGACCTCCGATTATCCCTGCTTGGTATTCATGTCCTTGTGTGGTCTCCTCCCACAAAGAATCATGGTTGGTTTGTGTTACTTCTCTCTCCCTCCCAGATGCCATGTTGTGGGACACTTATGCAGCCCTATGGAGAGGCCTACATGTCCAAGAACTGAGGCTTCCTGCCAACAACCATTTGAGTTAGGTCATCCTCCCTTCTGTCCTTGTAGTTCCCCAGATTCTGCAGACATGGCTCCAAAGTGAGAACCCACTAGTGCAATGTATACTCTAGCGTCCCCATGCCCATGAAAGAGGGGACCTTTTCCTGAGGTGGCCAGGACAGCCCTGACCTAACACCCAAATCATGAGCAAAGCCTCTCTCTTGTGTACACCTCCTGAATGTAGCTCAGACTGCCTGGCCCACCACTCCGTCCCTATAGGTATCACCCCATGGCATCTTGGGTGGGCATCGCTATTCCCCACAAATATTTCCTGTTTCTCTTCCCTTCCTGGATACACAAAAAGCTGTGCATCCCAGCCCCCGTGTAGTCAAGCTGGGCCATTGGACTAGTTCTGCCCACTAGACTGTAACGGGAAATAATGTGTGTCCTTTCTGAAATGCAGCTAGTCCCTGATTCTCCAAGTGCCCTTTCCCTGTTGTGGGAATTGCAGAAGCATATGTTGGGGTGGAGTGCTAGAAGATCAAAGCAGCCTGGATTGCTGAGCCACCTTAAGGTGTTTGTCCAGCACCAGAGTGTGAATAGAAAATATTAATAAGTGTGTTGTGTTAAGCTGCAGCAATTTGAGTATTATGCCTACAGTTATAACCTATATATTGATGCAGTATCCATCTCACACTTGAACAACCTTGAAGCCCCATCTACTGCATACTCCTTGGGGTGTGGTACAAAGATCTCTGGTCTTGACATAGTCCAGAACTAGTTCAACTGCTAGTTCTGCCACTTACCAGCTGTGTGGCCTTGGGTAATCATAATCTTCCTAAGCCTCTATTTCTGTATAACACAGCTAATAGCTGCCTGTTTTCTTTAATCCCTCCCTTTCCCTTCTATGATCCATCCTCCCCATCTTTGGCCCACCTCTGATAATCTAACACCTCATAGTTCTCCACTCCCCATCATATAAAGTCCAAACTCCTTGGTCTGGCTCCCAAGGCCTTCAAAGAGCCAGTACAACCCCCTTTTCCAGGCTTAGTCCATCCCACTCCCTGTGTGTCCCTTGGACTCTAAACAGACCAGACCGACCACTTCTTTCCTTGACAGATCCTTTGTGGTTTGCTCATGCCATCTTCTGTCTGAAATGCAAGAAACACTTATTAAGCACCTATACTGTGTATTAGGCACTGGGGATATAGAAAGGAACAAGACAGCTCCTTCCTCTAGGCAACACACAGTCTAGTGGGGATGAGAGAAGAGTGAACCAACAATTAACACTTGGGTCCGTGTTAAATGTCACATAAGAAGAATGTAAGTGGGCTTTTGGGATCAGAGACAAGGCACATTCAAATCCAAACTAGTGGAGATCGGGGAGGCTTCTTAGAGGTGTTTGAGATGGATTTTGTAGACATGTAGGTGTTAACTGGGCAAAGGAGGGTGGGGAAGGCATTCCTTACATCAGGAATAACATATAAGGTATGGAGAGACAATGGTGCCTTCAGGAAATCAAACATTATGGGGCAGGTCAAAGAAATAGTACATAGAGTTGAGGAGGTAGGCAGAGGCCTCATTATGAAGGGCCTTGATTGCCAAGACGTGGACTTTATTCTGTGGAAGAGTTTTAGTCATCAAAAGATTTTAAGTAGAGGAGGGACTTGATCAGATTTGCATTTTAGGAAGCTCCTGCCAGCCAAAGCTCCCCTGATAGTAGAGCTGAAAATCATTTGGAAGTAATGCAGCACTGGAGGCAAGTGGCCCAGTCAGGATCAAGTGGAAATAGTGAGAGCCTAAACCCAAGGAAGGCATGGAGAGAAGATGAGTTTAGAAGACATTTCAGAGCTAGAATACTTACTACTGCTACTTGTCAAAGACATGAAAATAGATAAACTTACTTGGGTAAGAAGAGCAAAAAACTGCTCTTACACCCCTATTTCTAGCTTTGAAATCTTTCCTATCATTTAAGGTTTCACTCCTACAATTTTCCATCCATGAAACTTTTCCTGATTTCTTTCCTTCCCTTGTCCTGCCCAGCTGGCTATGATAGCTTCCAATGAGATGTCCTAGGAATCTGCCCCTTCTTTATAGCACCTACCTCATTCTACCTGGAAATGTAGGTACTAGTTTCTAGTTTCTCTCTACAACTGGACTGAAAGCGCCTATTTAAAATTTACTGTCTCACCCATTTTTGTGTCTGGCTCAGTGAGGAAAAAATGAGATAATGCATGCGAAAGTGCACTTTGTAAACTGCAGAGTGCTACAAACCCGATAGATTTTTTCTTTTTTAACATTCAAGGGCGTGGTGACTTTTTGCGGTTTCTCCTCTACTTTCAAGCTGTGAGACCAGCTCCTGAAGGAGCGCCAGATCCTGAGGGTCCCAGTTTCCTGGACTCAGATATGATGCACATTAGAATTAGCACCCATTGGGCTCCTAGCCGCAAAGAAGTGACTCTTGAGAGGCAGGAGGCAAAGGGTGGTATCTGATTGTTCCAGCCAAGAAGGCCAGGCCAATTCTCTAGCTCATATTCTTCTGACTCACCCCTCAGTCCCATGGGCTGGCTGAGTAACTTTTCCAGCTTTGTGATTGTGGAAACGTTTCAGGAACAGCGGATGTGGAAGGGACACAGGACCACCCCACGCCAGGCTCCAAAGTCGCTCCTACTGGAGCAGATACAGCTTGTTCGCAGTCTTAAATCATTGTGTGCTCTGCCCGGCCAAGGGGCACATCCATTCCTGTACCTTATTTCACAGCTGGTAAAACCCGGGGCCCAAGAGGAAGAGGTGGCACTCGGAAGCTCACCACAGCCTCCGGCCTGCTTCTTACCTCCCCTCGCGCACTTCCCGGCTAGGTCTAGTTCAGATCAGCCTGGGGGCCCAGAATTAGTGCTCTCAGTTGGATTGCTTCACATTTATCCCCGCCCCCCCCCCCCCCGCCTTTGCTTTGTACTTGCGTCCACGTGTTTACAGCTCCGAGGGCTTCGCCCGGGCAGTTTGTTTGGTCTCGTAAAGAGCAGTCCCCGCCTTAGCCGGGGAGAGTCACTCCTATTTACTGCGCATCAGCCGCCACGTGCCCAATAAAAGCTGGGGACAAGGACGCCGGCCCGAGGGGGGAGGAAGGGCCCCCCTACGGGCAGGTCACGCGTCTGCCAGGCCCCGCCCACACGGGACCCGTGGCGCCCGTCCTCGCCCGTGTCACCACCCTCGCTTGAGTGGGAGAGGCTGGCGCCGGCCATGACGCCCAATCCCTGCCTTGCCAGCCAGAGCCCGGCTGGGACGACAGCGCGGTTCCTGGTTCAGAAAGAGAAAATCTCCATCTAAGGCGAAGGGATAGAAGGAAGGCAATAGTCACTTGTTTAATCTCCTCTATCTACGCTGTAAACTACCACGAAGGCAAAAATCGCCGTATTCCGAAGCGTCTCAGGCAGTATGCCCGGCACACGGGAGGAGCTCGATAAATGGTTGATTGGCAAGTAGCCCTCGGACAGTGCTCGCAAGCAGAGCCGACCCGCCAGTCTTTGCATTAGTCTCCCACACCCTCCTCCCCACTTCCTTCCCCTAGTGACACAGTAAACGAGGGCAATGGAGACGACCAACACTTCCATGCTTGTTGCCCACTGCCAGGACGGACACCTCAATTCCTTCGTCCACATCGGCGAGGGTGCGGACAAAGACCACAATCCACCCGCAGCGCCCCCTACCGTAGGGCGGGAAGTGGATCCCCAGGCTCACTCCATTGGCTCTTCCAATGACAGATAGGATCATCAGCCAACCGCAGCCTGGACAGGACGCATGCGTACACAAAAGATGTAGTCCCCTATAAGGGGGAAAAACCCAGCCGAGGGAACCAATTTCGGCTGGGTCTCACCCGGTCTTCGAGGAGAAGATACGCACGCGTGAACTGAACCGCCTCCATAGCCCTGCTCAATTTGATGGGATGATAGCGCCTTCAGTCCTTCTAGCAGTTTTCCCAAACCCTTAACCTCCGTCAACACTACATCCGGACCTAGCGCTGCTTAGGAGATCCCGAAGAAAAGAAGCACCTGGTCCCTGCCCTCGGGGACAACGCGACGGTCCCCAGACACAGCCTGCGAGTCACCTGCGTCTTTGTGCAGAGGCCCCTCTGGGAGCTGGGGACCAACAGTAGCGTGAACATTGATTTGAGGAGAACGCTTCGCAGTTTACAAACCGCGTCACATCCACTATCTCAGGAATTCCTCACAACCCCTCCAGATAGGTTATCAAGTGAAGAAGCTGAGGCGCAGGAAGGTGAAAGGGACAAGTCTGAGGACACTGCCGGCCAAGGTGAAATGGCCTGGAACCCGGGCGGCCCAACTCCCCATTCAGTCTTCTTTTACCATGATAAGCCATCTCCCTGTTCTCCAAGGAGCTTGTGTCTAGTTGAGGTAATAACACTTATGATAAAGGAAAAGCGAAGGCACAGTCTCAGTCATTTTTAAAAAAATAAACAGTGAGTGCTTAGAGGCGTTCAGAAGCGGGAAAGATCACTTTGTGCTCTGTGATCTGAGAAGGCTGCGTGAAGGAAATGAGGCTTGGAAGATGGGTACACAGTTCATACTTGGTGTGTATAAATCTTAGGAACATAATATTGAATGAAAAAAGAAATCTCCAAACCCTGCAAACATTTGAAACCATTTTTATAAAGTTCAGAAGCAAGCAAAATTAAACAATATATTGTTTAGGTACAAACGGTAAAACACTGGAAAAAAGCAAGGACCAATAAACACAAAATGTATTAGTACTTAATTTGGAGAGAGATTGGATGGGAAAAAACACAGGTGGATGCCATTGGTAATGTTCTAGTTATTGGGTTAAATGGTAGATTTGGAGTATTTTATTATGTATATAACATATAAATTATAGTTATTCTTTTGTATGTATAAAATGTAACTTAAAAGATGATGATGGAATCACACTCCCCCCAATACAGTACATAGTTGGAAAGAAAGGGGAAAGCCTTACATAAATTGCACTTGGGCCCTGGTGCGGTGGCTCATGCCTGTAATCCTAGCACTCTGGGAGGCCGAGGTGGGTGGATCGCTCGAGGTCAGGAGTTCGAGACCAGCCTGAGCGAGACCCTGTCTCTACTAAAAATAGAAAGAAATTATCTGGCCAACTAAAAATATATATAGAAAAAATTAGCCGGGCATGGTGGCGCATGCCTGTAATCCCAGCTACTCGGGAGGCTGAGGCAGTAGGATCGCTTAAGCCCAGGAGTTTGAGGTTGCTGGGAGCTAGGCTGACGCCATGGCACTCACTCTAGTCCGGGCAACAAAGTGAGACTCTGTCTCAAAAAAAAAAAAAAAAAAAAAGATAATAAGGCTCTCCACGGGGGTGTGGAAGTGGTTGCAAAAGAAAGGCCCGGATAAAAGACATTTTGAGGGTGGGCACAGTGGCTCACACCTAGCACTCCAGCACTCCAAGTAATCCTAGCACTCCAGCAGGCCAAGGAGTGATGATTACTTGAGGTCGGGAATTTTAAGACCAGCCTGAGCAAAAATCTCCACAAAAAATAGAAAAATTAGCCAGGTGTGGTGGTGCATGCCTGTAGTCCCAGCTACTCAGGAGGCTGAGGCAGAAGGATCACTTGAGCCCAGGAGTTTGAGGTTGCTGTGAGCTACGATGACACCACTGTACTCTAGCCAGGAAGACAGAGTGAGACCCTGTCTCAAAAAAAAAATAAAATACATTTTGAAGGACAACAGGATTTATTGCCTGAGGAGATATGGGATGTGTTGTTGTGGTGGTGTGTATTGTTGTATGTGGCTACAGGATTTTGATCCCCCTTAACTAAAAGGAATGCCTAGCAGGCTGTTGACAATACAGGATAGTGCTCAGGAGAGGTAAGGGCTGATATATCACACTGAGGTATAAAGGAAAGAGTGCTGCAGTTTGAGTCAGGGGACCTGATTTCTAGACCTAGGTTTGCCTTTAATTAACAGTGTCACCTTGGACAAATCCCTTAATCTGTGTGAGTCTGTTTCCTCGTATGGTAAAGACACACACGCATTAAAACTGTGCTTCCCTCTGTTTTCCCACAATATTATGTTCTTTTCTCTGCTACCGGATTTACCGCATTTTACTTTGTGTGCATGTCGATCTTCTCTGACAGAAATGAGTTCCTTGAGGGAAGGTACATTGTCTTATTCAAGTTTATATTCCCCAACAGTGCCTTGCAGAAATTAGGAGCTCAGTTGATGAATTGCACAGAATTGTGTGGTGAAGTATAAAGAGTGTTGTTTAATCTCTCTTAGAACTCAATTTCCTTATTCGTAAATTAAGCTAATTTCTAAAGTTCTTTTGAGTTATAGAATGTTACTATCCAACTATGTTCTTTTTTTTTCTTTTTTTTATTTTGAGACAGAGTCTTGCTCTGTTGCCTGGGCTAGAGTGAGTGCCGTGGCAGCAGCCTAGCTCCCAGCAACCTCAAACTCCTGGGCTTAAGCGATCCTATTGCCTCAGCTTTCCGAGTAGCTGGGATTACAGGTATGCGCCACCATGCCCGGCTAATTTTTTTTCTATATATATTTTTAGTTGGCCATATAATTTCTTTCTATTTTTAGTAGAGATGAGGTCTTGCTCTTGCTCAGGCTGGTCTCGAACTCCTGACCTCGAGCGATCCACCCGCCTCGGCCTCCCAGAATGCTAGGATTACAGGTGTGAGCCACCTCACCCGGCCCCAACTATGTTCTATAGATTGGGACTATTAAACTATATAATCAATATTTAATGATTTTATTAATATAATACTGAGTTGCAGGCCAGGCATGGTGGCTCACACCTGTAATCCTAGCACTCTGGGAGGCCAAGGTGGGCAGATCGTTTGAACTCAGGAGTTCGAGACCAGCCTGAGCAAGAGCGAGACCCCATCTCTACTAAAAAAATAGAAAGAATTTAGCTGGACAACTAAAAATATATATATATAAAAAAATTAGCCAGGCATGGTGGCGCATGCCTGTAGTCCCAGCTACTCGGGAGGCTGAGGCAGGAGGATTGCTTGAGCCCAGGAGTTTGAGGTTGCTGTGAGCTAAGCTGATGCCACAGCACTCTAGTCCGGGCAAAAGAGTGAGACTGTGTCTCAAAAAAAAAAAAATACTGAGTTGCAAGTAATTTACATAGAAGTGATAGTTGAACAACAACTTCTCAGAGGAAAAACATGTAGAAGATTGAGAACAGAAGTAATATTCAGTTATCCAATATAAGCAAGAGAAGGCACTGAAGGTGACATAGAAGAATCAGTATGAGAAATAGGAGAGGTAATAATAGCAGGAGTGAAAAACTCAGGTTGCCTTGAGGAGTCAGCCAGATAATATAAATGAGTGAGGAGGTCAGGGGTAGGCGTTAGGGAGTGGTGGAGACTGGAGAGGCCATGGCCCATCTAAAGAAGTCAGCTGTTTCATGTTATCAATGTGTTGCTACAGCTTCCAGTTTATAAGAGGAAGGTGGAAATCCAGATTTTTATTTGAAGTCTCATGATTTTTAAGCATTGGCAACCAATTCAGATTATTTTAAAACTCTTCACAGGTCAAAGAACCCACATCTATAGGTCAGATGTTTTGGTTCACCAGTCTATGACCTCTCTAGTATGGTACCAAAAGGAGGAATACTTTCCCACCTGCAAATCATACTTGCTTGGTCAAGCACAGTGGCTCACACCTGTAATCCTAGCACTCTGGGAGGCTGAGGTGGGAGGATTGCAAGAGGTCAAGAGTTTGAGACTAGCCTGAGCAAGAGCCAGACCCCATCTCTACAAAAAATAGAAAACTTAGCCGGGCGTGGTGGTGTGCACCTGTAGTCTGAGCTACTCAGGAGGCTGAGGCAGGAAGATCCCTTAAGCCTAGGAGTTTGAGGTTCCTGTGAGCTATGAAGACACCACTGCATTCTAGCTGGGGTGACAAAGCAAGACACTGACTTAAAATAAACAAACAAAAAAAACCCAAAACAATAACAAAAAACACCAAAAATCATACTTGCTTAAGTGTGATTTTAGTGGAAGAGCTTTCTCTTTCTGTTCATACTAATTCTATAATACAGATTCCAACTCTTCTTGGTCCTTCCAGAACTTTGCCCCATCAATTTTCTCCTTACCCTCCTCTGTTTTCAACTTTTCCCTGTCTACTTCCACCTTCCTTCAGTGTAAGAACACCTCATTGATAACATGAGAGAGCTGACTTCTTTAGATGGGCCATGATCTCTCCAGTCTCCAACGGCTCCCTAATGCCTACTCCTGACCACCTTACTCATTTACATTATCTCCCTGACTCCTGGAGGCATCTGAGTTTGTCACTCCTGCTATTACGTCTCCTATTTCTCTTCACATCCTGAAAACACTGCTCCCTTGTCCTATAGTCCCTTGTAGGCATTTTCTAGAAAGTTCTTTCTTTTCCTTCAACAAATTCCTTGACAGAGTCTATTGCATTTGCTATTTCTTCTCCCTCTCCTCCCATTATAAGTTGGCTTTACTCCTCAACTCACCGTAGTCTGAGGTCAGCCTCCGCTGCCCTCCTGAAGCCTTTCTCACCAGGGCATAGATCTCTGTTGCTAAATTCATTGACACTGCCCCAACTAGGCTAAACTCCTCATGCTCAAAGACCAAATATTATGTCTTTTTTAATTTTAGCACCTAAGAGGTGTTCAATCAATGTTTATTGAACCAAAGGGGAAAGAGTTTTCAAGAAAGAGGAATGGTCAGCATCATCAAACTTGCAGAAAGATCAAAGACTGTGATGACCAAATGAAACACATTGGCTTTTAAGATGAGATTATTGACAACTTTTGAGAGGGCAGTTTCAGTTTAGGGATTTGGAAGACATTGTTGCAGTTAAAAGGAAGAGCGCTGTGGAAGCGATGACAGAGTGTAGACCATGCATTAGAGAAGTAGTTTGGCACTATAGGGAGGAAACATCAAGCAGGAAATATTGTAGACAATCATACCAACTGGAGTTCTTAAGATCGAGAAAATCCTGACGTATTTGTAGGTAAAGGAGACAAAACCAGTGACACAAGAGATGCTGAACATGCTTGAGAAAGGGTGTACTTGAGAGTGCACCACCAGAGGTGACAGGAGAGAACTGGGAAGTCAGCTGATTGAAGGGATTGGTTGGCCTTTACAAGGAGGTGAGAAGTCTCCTGAAGTAAAGGGTTAAAGGCATGAGTCATAATTACACACAGACCCTTGAGGTGGGGAAGGTAATGGAGGAGAGCGCCTGTGCATTTTATCAAGGTGGAAACAAGGTTACGTGTTTCCAGCAACAGGGTGTGGTAGTAGAACTATGGATTGCTAGCAGTCTTGCAGACATTATTCTTTGCTGTCTGTACTGCTTTTGTCCACCTTGTAAGTAGTAGTGCTTCCTGAGGTGGCGGTGGTGGTGGGGTTTGTCTTTGGCAGCCCTCTTTTCCTCACTCCTTTTCAGCGCAGTGTCATCTACTCCTGAAGTTTAAGCAACCCCTAAATGCTGATAACTCCCAATCTACGTCTACAGCCTAAATCTCTCTCGAGCTTCAGACCTATGTATCCAGCCACCTGTGTGACATATTCCCAGGCTAGTTCACAGGTTAAACTGAACAGAAACTCAGTATCTTCAGCACTGACACTGTTAATTTCTCCTAAATTCCTTGCCCTAGCTAATGGTCACACAACTTCCCCAGCTGCTCAAGCCAGATCCCTCTCTTTTTCTCTCCCTCCCTCCCTCTCTCTAAATGTGTGTGTGTGTGTGTAGATAGGTATTTAAAAGAATAGGAACATGCCTATATTTGTGTATCACATTTTATTTTTCAATTATTAATGTCATGATCATGTCAGTAAATCCTGTTTTACATTTTTTTAGTGGCTGATAGTATTATCTTCTAGTCACGTATTGTATTCTATTGCCTTGTTGAAAATTTGGTTTCTTTTTGTTGTTGTTGTTGTTGCTATTACAAGTAGCACAGAACACATCTGTACATATCTTTTATTTCATTAGATTGAATACTTAGAACTGAAAATGGAGGGCCAAGGAGTATGCACATTTGAAAAGATTTTAATACATTGTGTCAAATTGACCTTCCAGAAAAATTATACCAGCAGTATATGATAATGTTCATTTGCCTGTACTTTTGCCAATATTCGATATTATCACTTTTAATTTTTTGCTGCTGTAGTAGGTTACATCTGGCCCTCCAACTCTCAGCCACATCTGTCCCCTAAATCCTTCATCATTCCCTTCTGGGTACCCTCATAGCTGCCCTGGGACACACAGTTTACTTGAAAGACGGAGAGGGAAGCAACACCAATTTCCCGTAGGGTTAATTCTCAATCTTCTACACTTTGTCTTATGCCTCTAACCCCACTTTTGCTGCTCTTGCTCATGACGGTTTCTAGGCCATCCTGCGTGAGCTTCCAAAATAAGTTTCTTGTGGCTCTTTAGTGTCTTACCCTATCTCTTTCTTTTCCTAAATTCCTGTCTCAGAGGTTTCCGCCCCTACCTCTTTGTTAAGGCTGACCCTCCAAAAGCACTCTTGTTCTTCCCTCCTCCCCTATATCTTTTATTTTATGTCATTACTATCTCCCATTAATAGAGTATTAATTTCTTCCCTCTGCCAATAAAATACTTAAATCTCTTCTGTGCAAGAAAAAAGAAAAAATTCCATTGTCCTTTTTACTCTCTCAAACTACTACTTTTCTCCTTCCTTCACCATCAAACTTCTCCAAAGAATAATAAAAAAGTAGCTGTTGACTGTCATTTACCTCTGAGCGCCTTGAATTCTGAGTTCTAGGCCCTTTCCATGCCTGAAATTGCAGTCTTCAAAGTCCCAAGCAACGTTAAAGCCCTATCGAAAGCCTTGTTCTTCACCTCTTAGCCTGTGATGCAAGGCTGTGCCCTCCATCCTGAGGCTGTCTTCTCCTGGCTGCATGATTCTGCCCTCTCCTGATTCTCCTCTCTGTGAGAGCTGTGATTCTGCATGCCCTGTAAATGTTTGTGTGTTTCAGCCCTTATCTCTCCTCTCTCTGCGTTTTCTTACCTACTTCTGTGGCTTCAGTTATCTCCCTTATATTGATGATTCATAGCCCAAATTGAACTCCAGACCCAAATTATATAGTTGCCTGTTAGACAGCTCTACCTGGATGTGATTCCTCCAATTCCACATGTCCCAAACAATTTTTTTTTTTTTTTTAGAGACAGGGTCTCCCTCTGTTACCCAGGCTGGAGTGCAGTGGCATGATCACAGCTCACTGTAACCTCAAACTCCTGGGCTCAACCAATCTTCCCACTTCAGCTTCCCAAGCAGCTGGGACTACATGCTATTTTTTTTTTAAGCACAAAAATGAGGTTTATTGAAGAGAGAAAGACAGGATTATAGAGCAAGAGCAAGATACAGGTTTACAGAGTGAGAGCAAGATACATTCACCACAGATGATGAAAAGACCCCTTGTCACGAGAAAAAAAAAGGCCTAATTTTTTTATTGTTTTATTTTTGTAGAAATGGGATCTTGCTCTGTTGCCCAGGCTGGGCTGGAACTCCTGGCCTCAAGCAGTCCTCCTGCCTCATCTCCCAAAGCGCTGGGATTATAGGCATGAACCATTGTGCCTGGCCTCAAACTAAATTTGTTCGCCAACTCTGCCCCTGCTCACACACACAAAGAGAAAAACCTACACTTCCCACTGTGTTTCCCATTTCGGTCAATGTCATCATCATATTTCTAGTCATCATGTTCATTCAAAACCATAATAATAATAGCTGCCATGTATTGAGTGCCTGCTATATGCCAGGTGCTTTACATACATAATCAAATTCAATCCTCCCACAATTATCGTGTAAGGCTGATTTGCTGTTTCCATTTTTATAGATGAGGAAACTACCAGAAAGTGGTGGTATTCATTCAGTGAGTCTAGTTAGTGCACAAGCCTCTGCGTGGTGTTTCACCACAATCTCTCCCTGCTCCTTAGTACCATATCCAGCCAGTTTCCAGGGCCCCTGTATTTCTGCGTGTTCACTGTACATCTGCCCCCTCTTTATCTGCCCACCACCAACTCCTTAGGTCAGCATCATTGTTCTTTAGCCTGGAAATTAGTAAACCTCCTTCAACTGACAGATTTCATTCTAAAGCATAGTTTTAAATATCACTTCTTGCAAGTAAAAAATTCTACATGGCTCCTTTTGCTGAAAGAGGTTCTAACCCTTTAGCTTGGTATCCTGGGCTCCTCACCCTCTAATGCCAGCCTTTTCTCCTACCTATGCCCTTGGTGGACCGTACATTCCATTTAGCTGAGAACATGAGCTTTCAGCATGCCCTGTACTGTCTCCCACAAGTCTTTGCTCTTGCTGTTGCTTCCCTCTTTGATTCCCTTTCTTCCCTATCTAACCCCCCAATATGTGTCTGTTGAAATCCTACCCACACTTAAAGCCCAATTCAGAAGCCACCTCCTCCAGAAAACCCTTTCAAATCCTCCAGGGATTCCTTAAGTTCTACCTTTTCCAACCCCCACTGTTAGTATTTTTGCCTTTTTTAACTTCATATTTTTCCTCATCTCAGAAATATTTTTGTATATATTTGTCTCCCCCACTAGTCTCTTATGTTCTTGGAAGAGATGGACTATTTCTTTGGTATCTTTGTGTCCCCAACATTATCTCCCCCACTAGGCAGTGTCCAAAGTAGGCGTGTACAACATATAAATTTTAGTTTGACTGATTTGAACTAATCAAATAAACATTTGGTCCATTCTTGCTAATCCTTCAACTTCTGCATTCTAGGAGGCTCTTGTCAGGTGAGCTATTGTGTTTCTGAACTAAGTTGCCTTGTAGGGGGGAGTCATTCCTGGAAGCTGGAATAGATCAGGGATATCCCTAAGAAAAGAGACTATTTTTTGTCCGTTGGATTGTGACCTAAATAAACGTTGCCCAGTTTAACACAGTCAGTTCTCTTTTGAGTGTTGGGCAGAGGGAGTGTGTTCCCGGCTTTGAAGTCAAATGGATCTGGGTTCAAGCCTTGGCTCTACCTCTTACTGTTTGTGTGACTGGGCACACACTGCTTAACCTCTCAGAGTCTCCATGAGTACTTCATAAAGTTGTGGGGGGTTAAATATAATGCAAGTAAAGCACTTAAAACCCTAGCTAGTAAAGATTAAGAGCTTAATAAATGTTAGGTATTATAGTAATAGTAGGAATAAATAAAATACATTCAAACTGGGTTTTATCTATTTATACTTCAGTACCAATGTGCCTGCCTTTCTGGAAATCCACATCAGTGCAGATTAAATGATGCTACTTCCTGGTCTCTCTTGCCAGCTCAGCGCAGCCCCTCCAGCCCTTCTCTCCCTTCTTCCTTTCTTTCCTCTCCCCTCCTCTCCTGTGCAAAGGAGGACACGGCCATAACCTGACATAGCCACTAGGAGGAGCATTTGTGCCACAGAAGGGGTCCCAACTCTCAGGCAAGAAAAAGCCTTCCTCACTCTTGGGGCCACATCCACTCCCCTCTGAAGCGCCCTGCCTGTAATGTGCTGTTTTGTAGTGACACCACTGGCATCTGCCTCTCTGCTCCTCGCCTCGGCATACATGGAGCTTTCCAGTTCTAGGTTTCCATTCTCTTCTTTTGGACAGCCCACTCTAAAGGAACAAGCCCTGCATGGGAGCCAGGAGACCTGTGACTCACCCAGCTTTGCCACTGTATCCCTGTCAATTGGTCACTTGACTTTCTTTAGCCTCAGCTTCCTCATCTGTGAAATGGGGAAACTAATACCTGCCCTGTGAGCCTCAATAGGGTGTTGTAAAAATTAAATGTCCTTATGTATATTAACACTCTTTATTAGCTGTAAAGTGCCAAATTGGTTACACCATTATCTAATCTTACACTATGTCATTTCTCCCTCCTGCTGTCTGTTCAGTGGACACTCCCATCAATCCTGCACCTTGGGCTGGAAATTCATTGTTAGGAAGAGATTATAAAGCACCTAGTCTCCACTTCTGCTAACATAAGGGAATGTGTGTGAACCATAGCAAGAGGGGTTGGAATTAAATTTACCTGAAATATTTAGAGGAGAAAGACTGGAGTCTCTTCACAGAAAAGAAGGGACTGTCCAGAGAAGTGTGACAACAGGGATTCCTAGAAACAAGTGGAGGGTTGGGGCAACTTGCCTCATAGTTGGCCAGAGGGAAGGCTTAATATATTTTTGGTGAAAGATGGAATGAATCTGTGAATTAAAAAATGAATAAATGAATTTGAATGAGTGAACACGAGAAATATGGGTACGGTATTTTAAGGTCTTGGGACACTAGGTGGCAGCACAAGGCAACAAACCAAGAGATGAGAGCCTCTTCCCATCTAGGGGCTTCCCTAGGAGGGGCACCCTATCTGTATTCCCCTGACTTTAAGCACCCTTTCCCTTTCTACATGTGTTCTTTCAAATGATGCCACTGTCTTCAATGGTAAAGACATTGAAGCAGGCAGGGAAGAGAAAACCTGGGGGAAGCCAAACACATATTACCTAGGATTTCTTTTCAGATAGCCCCTGGAATTAGAGTTCTCCAGCACTCAAAAGGGTATAAGAAAGAGAAATACTGGCATGCTGTATGAACATTCTGGATTAGGGTGAAGAGGCATTTAGATAGGGCTCCCCAGTCTAGACTGATTGAGGAAAGAACTGGTGACAGGATTTTTTTTTTTAATCAAATAATAGTACCTGGGGGAGTTTACTGCCTCACCCATTCCTTCCTCGGGACTCCTCAGCCCTTGTACTCCAGTTTCTTCATGGAGGGAGAGAGAGATCATAGCCTTTCTTAACAAAGCAAAAGCAAAGCAGAAATCAGGCCATGTAGCTAATGGAAACTCTTCATTTTATCTTTCCATCAAGTATTGGTTCTTTGATAGAGAAAAGAAGGCTCTGCCAAAAGCCAAGGGCCTTTGAATAAATTCTATCTCAGCCAGGAAGCCCTAAAAAGCTCCTGTTGTAGTAGCAGCTACAGGGAGTTGGTTATGCCACGTTGGCCACCATAATGCAAGCCTTCTGTGTCATGAACATAGTGCCAGTGGAAAGATGCCACCTTCTCCTTAGCTTCACTCTGCTTGGGTTTTATAATTCTAAGACAAAATCCCCCTTTCTGCATCACTTCCATTACTAATGTTGCTCTGTTCAATGTCCTTTTTCAGCGACCCTCCATGGATATGCAGCACAGCGATGCCCCTCCCAATCTCCTTTAGCACAATAAAACCAAGACCACCATTTTATCCTCTGTCCTTTCTCTCTTCTGTGGTTGTGATTCCATGGTCTCTCCTGTTTCCTTCAGACCTCGCTTCTTCCCATTGTGGAAAGGAGAAGTAGTGAGCACTGTTTTTCCTCTCACTGAATTCTTGTAACACTTAACTGTCTTTATAATAATGCATATAAAACACTTGAAACAGAACACTCAACAAACATCAGCGATTATCATTGCTACTTATAACCATCTGCAGTCTTCTACAGTTTACAAGAACTTTGACATACATTGTCTTATTCCACTCATTCATTCAACAAATATATTTATCAAATGCCTATTATATGCCCGACACTCTTCTGGGCAATTAATAGAGAAATGAACCACATGGGCATGATCCCTGCCTTCAGAAAACTTACAATTTTTAATTTAAGTTGACATATCCTCTGCTTTGTATTAGAATTTTGGCATTGGAAAGAATGGCATTAGGAACCAGCTAGTCCATTTACCCAAAACAGAAATTACTTCTTCTGTATCTAGGTCTGTATCACCAAGAATGGGTGGCCATTCTTGACCAAACATTCTCTATATTTGGTCTTTTCTGACCATTTGTACATTCTTCTTTATACCAAACCCTCATCTGCTTCTTTCTCATTTCTACTCACTGATTCTTTTCCTGTACCATTAAATAAATCTGCCCCTGTTCTACACAGATGGCCCATTAAATAGTTAAAGACAGATACCATGTCTTCAGGATCAGTTTTTTCATTCACAATCCTTCACTTAAGACGACTTCTTTTTCAAGAATCATTTGAATTATTTCCCATGTGCCAGGCATTTTAGTAGATATTTTCATATAATCTCGTTAACCGTCACTATGAACCCTGTGCAACAAATCTAATTCTCATTTTACTAATAAGGAAAATGAAGATGAGAGAGGGGAAGTCACCTGCCTGTGGCCACACAGCCATATAGGCAGAGTCCCCCCACTGTTATGGTTAGTTCTCCTCTCAATGCTCTCTTGTGTGTCAGTATCTCACTTCAGATGGAGCCAGTTCCAAGTAGAGTAACACTTCATCTTTCTTGATCTGGATGTGATTCTTCCCCTCATGGAGCCAAAGACCACATTTGCTTTTAGCAGTTACATCACACTGTTGGCTCACAGTGAGCTTATGGTTACCTACATGTTCAGGTCTTTCTGATACACATTATCATCAAGCGCGGTCTCTCGGTCTCTCACATTCTCTACTTTCTTCCACATTCTGCATGTTTGGGTCCTATCCATCCTTCATAGATCAGCTCATGCCACCACTTTAATGAAAACTTTCCTGATTCAACATTCTCCCAATTGAATGTGATCTCTTTCTCTCTTCATACAATTTCTATCTATATTTTCTGACCAGTAGTTTGTGTCCTTGTTTTTGCTCTTTAATCAGGCCATATGTCTTATTCTGGCCCTTATGTCCCTTAGTGCCTTGTACATAAGGGTATCCAGCAAACACTTTCAAATGAACAAATCTTGTAACTGGGAAATTCATATTTTGTCTCTAAATGAAATGCTTTACCCATCCCTGTTAAATTTCTTAAGCAAATTCTTTCTAACTTCACTATGGTTATGGGGCTCATTCTCTGCTCTGTCTTGCACAGTGCTTTGTACAGAGCACCCATCAGGAACTGTACATCATCTCATTCGATTTTCACAGCAGTCCTACAAATAGGCATGATCTCTGTTTTGCAAATGAGGAAATGGAGAGTCAGAGAGTCGAGGAGCCATACCCAGGATCACATAGCTCCTAAGTAGCAGAGTTGGGATTGATTCAAACTGAGATCTTCCTGATTCTGATGCCTATGTTGTTTCTGTCACCCTGTGCTGCCTTTCTGAAGTAAAGCCTGTGTCCCTTCTGGAGATCAGTTGTGTCTGGGGCAGAGTCACCCCAAGCAGGCCGTTGTTTGGCTGAGCTGGGGAGACCGGCCTCTGCAGATTGCCCTGCAGAGGATAACACAGGCTGCCAGGAGCACTTTTAGGTTTTTGAGCAGGTCAGCAAACAGGTAACAATGATGGTTGAAGGACAAAAGGGGTAGAAACAGCCAAGACAGAAGGAAATTATGGGAAGAGACTGGATATTCCTTGTGTGTAGAACTCTCTCTCCTGATTTCCTCGTGAATAACTCTCTCATGTCCTCTAAGTCTTTGCTAAAATGCCACTTTCTGCGATGGGGCCCCACCCCTCACTCCCTTACACAGTATTGTATTTCATTTATTTTCCATAGCAGTTGTCATCTTTTAATGTGTAACGTGCATAATCTAATTCCTGAAGCCCAATTTGCGCGTACACACTGCTGATTCTAGTCATCAACTTCCCCTGAGACCAAGACCTTGGGCTAGAAGATGCCCGCCCAGAGCCTCTCTCTTCCCCATTTACGAAGTCCCTTTCGGCAACAGAGTAAGAACAAATAAGAGAATAAATGTAAAAAGCCTATAGAACAAATGACTTTTTGAACGAATCAAATTAGTGTTTATAGGGATTTTCATGTCCTTTTTCCCACAGTTCTGCCAAGGGAGGGATGAAAGTTAGATTTCAATAATTATTTCCCAACAATCACAGGTGGGAGAAACTCAAAAAGACTAGAAAGAGACCAAAAATGGGCTGGGCTAAGGTGGCCTCAGAGCAGAGACAGCAGGACTGTGGGGCACAGAACAGCCTGTCCCACACACCTCTGCAGGGGGCTGATCCTGAGAGACCCCCAGAGCCCCAGGCCCGCCCCTCTCCCCGATTCCCATCGTCGCAGGCTCCCGAGAATAATACAGGTCAGGAGTGTAAGTGACCTTTCACACCTCAGACAAGCTAAGTTTGTTTTCTCCTTTTCTGTCCAGCCCGCAGCAGGAGGGAGGGGGAAATGGGATGGGCCTTGTCGAACTTTCTCCTGCTACAATACCCCAGAGGAGTTGAAGTGGAGGGAGTAAAGGATCTATTTATTTTGGCTCAGGAGGGACAATGTAAGCAGATGGTCTTTGATGGGATTAGCGGCGTAATCTCTAAGACCCTGGTAAATTGGAAAATGATCCATTATATTCCATGAACCTTTGGCGGCTTCAGCTCCTGGGGAGGGAGGGGCAGGGCCCGGGGGCACCTTGTTAGAAAAGACCCCCCTCTGGGAGCAGCCAAATCCCGCACAGAGAATTTGGGAAGAGGTTCGTTAGCTGTGTGATGCAAGCCCCTCTCCTCTTGAGAGAGCACAGAAATAAGAATTCTGTCTGTGCCCTCTCAGAGCCTCTTTTTTCTCCCTTTCCCCCTCCCCCTCTTTTGGGTGTGCTGGGTGTCTTCACTATCATATCCCTGCCCCCACCTCTTTTCATTCCCAGGGTGTTCAGGGGACTCTTCTCTAGGAAGAGAATGATATTGGGTCTTTTGCCTTGGAAAGTCAGAAGATTTTTCTTAGAATACAAATTATATCATTCCCACTGTAATTTCAGTCTATTTCCCACCCACTCACCTCCAACTCTACAGCCCAGGAGGACCCCTCCATTCTCGACATACTTCAAGGCCAGGCAGAGAAAGAGCCAGGAGGGGGGAAGGGACAAACTACTCAGGGAGGGGAGTGATTGGGAGGAGGAGAAATGTGAAAGGGGAAATAAGGTGATAATGAACCCCTCTGCCCAACCCTCCACACTCTCAACTCACCTCTATCCCCCAGAGCCCCAGCGCCTCCAGGCCTAGGATCCCCTCCATCTGGATCTCTGGGCCACTGAGTTGGGGGCATATGGGAGACCCATTCAATATGAAATGTGGTGTGGTAAGAGGCATTGATGTAGGTTGAGTCATAGAAGCTATCTGCAGTACATGTGAAAACTTGCATTTACATGGCGCCTTGTAGTTTATAAAGAAACTTTGATAGAGAATATAATTTGGATTTCATAACAACTGAGTGAGGAGGGCATTCAAAAAAGATTGGAAAACCGGCCAGATGTGGTGGCTCACACCTGTAATCACCTGTAATCTCAGCATTTAGGGAGGCTGAGGCCAGAGGATCGCTTGAGGCCAGGAGTTTGAGACTGGCCTGGGCAATATAGTGAGATACCCACCCCCAACCCCAGGGTGCCACCCTCCCCCCACAAAGAATAGAAAAATTAGCTGAGCATAGTGGTGCACCTGTAGTCCCAGCTACTAGGAGGCTGAGGTGAGAGGATCCCCTGAGCCCAGGAGTTCGAGGCTACAGTGAGCTGTGATCGCTCCACTCCACTCCAGCCTGGGTGACAGAGGGAGACCCTATCTCTAAAAAAAAAAAAAAAAGAATGATTGGAAAACAGGTTTATAAATAACATGACTCAGTTTAATAAGTGACAGAGGAGGACTGAAATTTCACCTTTTTTTTGACTCTTAGTTCACGGCTTCTTCCCCTTCAGTCTGCCATCTTCCACGCACAGAGACTTATGTTCCGTCCACCTGTGCTTCCTGCAGTCACGTGTGGTGCTCACACACACTCACACACACTCTCTCTCTCTCTCATGCATTTTCTTTCTTTGACTCTCTCTCTGTTTCTTTCCCAAATACACAAACATACTATGAATACTATATATGTCTATTTCATGTGTTTTTAATCTGTATAAATGGAATAGTGTTATTTCTCTCATTCAACTTGTGACTTTTTCACCCAACATTGTACTAGGAAATCTATTCATGTTGATAAATATGTCTACATTTTTCCTTTACTGCATAACATTTTATTTATTCATTTCAGCATTTGTCACCTTCAAAACTTTATTGTCACAGCCATTCTTGAACAGGCATCTGATTAGAATTGTATTTACAGATTTAACTTGGAGTATTAAAAACCAAAACACAATCAAAATATATATTTTTCCATACATAGAATCTCTATAAGTCTCTGAAAATAAATACATAAATAAATAAAGTGGGGATGGGCAGACGGAAAGGCAGTACAAACAAATTTACTCAATTCCAAATAGAAATTCCAACACTTTTGAGTGTATTAGCTTTTACTGTTAAAGATGCAGCAGGTACCTGGTGGAGGTTCCAGGAGGAATTTGACTTGTACAGTACTTTACTGCAGGCTATTTCAATGAATTGACGGATGTTTTATTTTAGTGTTATTTTTAAAAAGAGCAACACTTTATAGTATGTATGTATGTATTTGAGATAGTTTGAGGCTGACACAGGGATTCAGAAATTGGTTGACACAGGAAGGCAAGAGTGGAGAGGCAGGAAGCTACAGCCATTCTCCACCTCTCTGCCAGCCCCTCCCTGCCAGCCTCTCGCTGCACCCTCAAACAGGAAAATCAAAAAGTTAACATGACATTCCTGCATTGGAAGAAAAACTACTATTTCTTATCTACAAAGAGCCAAGTAGGCAGACACTAGGGCACATGAATTCACTGAGTTCTTACCATGACCCAGGGAAGCTGGTTTCCTCTCCTACATTTTACCTGTTCAGGAGGCTCGTCAAATTTAGGTAATTGGCTTAGAGTCACACAGCCAGCTAAGAAGTGGGACTGCCATCTCAGACTGCGCTCTTCCCAACACCTGCACCCCCCCCCCCCACCAAGCTGTATGGCTTTTATGCCATCCTCTTCTTCCTGGAGCACCCTGTCTGGTTATTCACCTCAGGTCAGGGACTCTCCTGGGATGCCCTCTTGTTTCCTGTTCTGGGCTTCACCCACAAAAGCAGCCCATCTCTCACCTCCCACTCCCACAGCTGATGTCTTTCTCTCAGGTTGGCCCACACCCAGCCACAAATTTGTACACATGTTTATTGATGAGGTCTAAAATGTTCTGGGATGAGCTAGACTGACCCACCAAATCCGAGTTGGTCTCATTTGGACTGGCTCACAAGTCCCGTGCATTCCCGGCTCTAAACATCTTTCCACTGGAAGGACTTTGGTGGCTTCCAATCCCAGACCCTCCTTTTATAAAGAGGAAAAGGGGTGGAGGAAGTGACTTGGCCAAGGCCACATAACTGATCATAGCAGCCCTTTCCTCACCTGTCCACGGATAGGAGGGTGTGGGGAGGGAGGTTGAGGGAGGTATTTGTTCGATTTCCCCGACACTGAAGTCAGCCAGCCCTTTTTAAAGAAGGGTGAGCTCTGGACCAAACAGTCTCCCCCTGGATGTGATCCCAGAAGCGACTGTGCGCCTGGATCCGGAGTTCTGCTTGCGAGGTCCTTCTCTGAGGCACCTTCCCTGTGCCCTACGATGTTGCAGCTTCTCCCTTGCCCCGCAGTAGCTCCATCCCCTTTGCCTACTTCTGGCGTCTTTGGATCCCGGCCCTGTCCGCTGCTGAGAACATAGCGTCTCGGGACTGAATTTCGCAGCTTGGAAAGAAAAGAGGAGACCGGCTCCCAGCAGCCACACGGGGGAGGGGGCATATCTGTGCCTCTGGCCAAACTCCCCGAGGGGCCGCGGCTGCCTCTTTCACCGCCCTTCTTCATCTCTCTTTTCCCCTTCATTTGTTTGTATTTTCCCTTCTCTCTGGCCTCTCTCCCTCCCTTGGCCGCCTCGCTCGTAGCCCTCCTCTATTCCCGGCCTCTCTGTGTGTAACTCTGGGTCTCGCTCTGTGCCTCTGTTTCTGTCTCTGCCGCTCTCACCCCGGCTTCTCCCGGTTACTCATTATTCGGCCCCCCGCCCCGCACCAGGTCCGGGACTTGCCGCGTGCGGTGCGCGCGGAGACGGATGCTGCGGCTCCGCGCCGGGGCCGGCGTCCGAGCGGCGGGCGGGGATGGGGGCCGCGCGCCGCAGCACCCCGCGCGGGGGGCCGGCCGGGACGTCCCGGGGCTCCGCCTGGCGCCGCCAACCCAGGCACAGCGTCTCCGGGCCTCGCGGCCAAGAACACGAAGCCTAGGGAGCACTGACGCCGGCAGGCGTCGGGTTGGAGGCTCACTGTTGGTTTCATTTCCCCGGGGGATGGGTCCAGTGGCGGAGATGGGGGCAGTGGTGGCCATCTGTGTTCAGGCCCTCGGTGTCCCGCTGCTAACGGTGGGGCGGGAGCTGTCTGACGGCCGGGCGGGGCTCTTCGCCGGAGCCGGGTCCGGGCGGCGGGCGGCGGGCGCAGGAGGTTCCCAGAAGCCGCGTCGCCCCGGCCGGGCCCCCTTCCCTGAGGACTCCTCTGAGCTTTTTCTTTTTCATTTTTTTCCTTGCCTTTTCTATCATTTAGTTTAACATCTTCCATATCTTTGGTATGTTTCTCTTTTATTTCATTTGGCGTTATTTTATCCCTTTCTTTAATGTTTATTTCTTTTCAAGTAGATTTTGTTTTTCCTTTTTATCTCTACCCGATTGATTCTCTTTTCTTTTTCTGCTGACTTCTCGCCTCAGCTCTTCTCGTGCTTTCATTTCCTTCCCTTTTCCGCGCGCCCGTGGTGGCGCAGCTCCCGCGTCGGGCAGCGTGCACGGGCGTCGGGCCCGGGACAGGGAGCGAGTGTCCCCCGCACATCTCGCCCTTCCGCCCGGAGCCCCCTCGGAGCCGCCCGGCGAGTCCGCGCCCGCGCCACTGCGGAGCTGGCACTTTGTCGAAAGCGGGAGCCAGAGCTGCTGTCGCCCGCGGGAGTCGAGACAAGGCTGGGGCGCGGGCGGGATCCTGCCGGCGTCTCTGGCCTGGCTTTGGCCTGGCCCAGGGGCAGACAGAGGGCCAGATCGCAGTTCACAGGCAGAAGACACAGGCCGGCACGCAGTGGGACTCGGGGGCCTGCAGACCATCGTCCAGGCACGCACCGAATTACCCGAAAGCCTCAAGCCAACTCAAGGGCACGCGTACACACAGCGCACACCGACAAACACACCGGGACCAACAAATGTCACACACACAGCCCAAAACCCACACACAAACACTCACACAGCGTAGATGTATAGGTGATCATGGGACACACACACCGACCAGCACGTACCATCGCACACTGCAGATAGACATGATACGGAAACACGTAAACCTACTTGCACACACTCAGCCTCCAGGGGCTATTTCAAGCGCTAAGTCAGCCCATCACAGCGGTAACTGAGGAGAGTACCCAGCAGCAGGACAGGGACTTGTCTGCTCACCAGCTGACACAGCAGTAGCTCGGCACCCATATACACAGCCATCCGGCGTTCAGCACCTATGCCTGGCCTGAGGTTTAGGGGGCTCCAACACTGGCTGCTTGTTCAGCTGAGCGCTGCAGCCAAAATTGGAGAGCCCGAGCCCTAGAAATGAGCATCGGACCTAGAGAACCCTATGTGAAGCAGACAGAAACCGCATTGCACCAAGAAATGGCACCGTGGTAGGGTATAAAACAGGGATGCAATACTGTATGCCAGTATGTATTCTGTGCCACATGTATCACGCGCAGTGCTAGTGTTTGGACAGGTGCCTACATAGAGACCATTATTTATGTGAAAACAAGCAGAGGAGATGTATATGGTTTTAGGAATAAAGGTAACATGTATGTACAAATATAGCTACCAATATACACCTAGGAAGATGTAAAGCAGAAAATCTCTTTCCAGCTTATGAGTATGGTTATCAAGCCTGCATACTAGCCCATGCGTCCCTGGTGGGCTCTAGTCTCCTTTCCAGGGCAGAGGGGATTGTTTGGTGCCATGGGAACTCTGGGCTGAGGCTGGATTATGGAAGAACCGTATGTATCTGATATATAATCAAGCTGCCAAAAGGAGGAATTTGGGCAGTTTTCCGGGGGGAACCCTGCATCCCCAGAAGGTGTGGAAGGTGTTCTTGGCTACAGCAGCTGTGAAAGTGGTGCTCAGACCTGCCTGAATGATGACGGAGCCTGCCTGCAGGCAGGAGTAGTGCTGCGCAGACCTGCTCAAGGCACACACAGAGAGGTCCTGACCACCGAACCCAGGAAGAGGCTGGCAATGTGTGGGCACAGATGTCCAACTGGATTGCCAGGGAGATGAATTTTGTAGGAGAGAAGATGAGGTTAAGAGATATTTATGTGCACACACAGAGCTCCACAGGTTTGGAGCTTAATTATTGTACAGGAGAGTTACAGCAGGGAAAGTGCATAGGTCAAAAGAGGAAGGCTGGTGAGTCCCCATCCTAGAATGCTGGGCTGTGTGGAGATGGGTCTCTATGGGACAGACCTGGAGGGGTCCATCCGTTGTCCAAATGACTCCAGGTTATTATACTATCATAAGTGCAGAGCAATGTGGCTGGTGAAGTTGCAAACCTACTCGCCAATTTCTGGGCTGAGCCTGGGGGACAAACAAGCTGGTGAGAGGGCCATACCCCAGGTCTCTAAGCGTGGATGGAGAACGGAAAGCTTGGCCCCTGGGGCTGGCTGTCACTCTGTTCATCTGTCCTATCCTTGACCCAGTTTCTGGTGCTTCTCAGCACATTTCTCTTTTTCTCCTGTAGGTCTCAGTAGCCCCTCTCCAGGTCTCTACCCTTCTTGGTTTCTTTCTCTGCCCAGTTTGTCTTTGTCTCACTGCCTCTTCAGCCCTTTTACTATTCCGTATTACCCAGCCACAAAGAAGGAGACACAGCCAGATCCAGGAGCAAGTATAAATACAAATGCATGCCATAGGTGCAGGAATCATTGGTGATAAAGCCCATCCACCTTGCTGGTCTATATAAATATACATGACGGCAAATTTTCATTTTTGCATAAAAATCTAAGTACAACCTTGAAGTTTTGTTTCCTTTTAGTCTTTTGACTGCTGTCTCTTTGGGTGTCTGTCTCTCAGGGATGCTTCTTTATCTGTTTCTCTCAGGGACGCTTCTTCATTATACCACTCTAGGCCCTCAGACCCACCACAGTTTTGATAATCCTACCTCTCCCCAATATTGTCTTCTTTGGAGTTTGCCTCAGGTGGACAAAGGATTTTTTGAGACAGAGATAGCTAGATAGCCACTTTGCAAGCAGGGACCTGAGAGACATTTGAAACTTGACAGAGATACTGTCTCTAGGATATAAAAGGGGTTTAGGAAAACTCCTTTAATCCATCTGGAGGTTGGAGGCCTCTTCCAAATGGAGTGGAAGGAAGAATATGGTGAAGCTCTGGAATCCCAGTCACTGCTCCATGGTCACCAAGGGCCAGCAGAATCCTACCCAGCCAGGTAAAGGAAGAAGTGCCCAACTCAGTAGGGCAAGTCCCTGGAATGATATGGAGGAAAATCAATACAAACCGTAAAGATCCCAATTTCCCAACCACTGATTTGGTGTAAATAATGTCTGAGTAAGAGAGGGATGGAGTATGAAAAGGGAGGCAGTGGGGAGGCAGTCTTGTGACTTCCTGGAGACTGAGGCCCCTGTGGCAGAGATCTGGCTGGAAAGCCTGACACCCAACCTACCTACAATAGCACAAACCTAAGAGAAGAGAAGTGTCTGGAGTTGGACCTTGCCTGTGTGATTTGTGCTTATCATGGATTGGTTGGAATGAATGAATACACCAGAAACCACTGCTTGGGGTCTCAAGACCATTTACTAGGTGGTGGAAAAAGGGAAAGGATTTGATAGCGTGGGATGGGCTCTGGATTAAGACTTAGACTCAGCCTCCAAGTCAACAGGGAGTGGGCAGACCTGGACCCCCAGGCTGGCCCCAAGTCTAGCGAACCTGGCTGGAAAAGGCATGCCTCCTACCTCCGTATAAACAGATCCTTGTTTTCTAGCCACATCTGGACTATTTGTGCCTTATTCTATGTGAGTTTCCGACTCCCACTCCAGCTCTGGCTCCCTCACTCTGTGAGCTGTGGCTCTGTCTCTTTCAGTCTCCGTCATTGCTTCAAAGCTTTTCTGGCTTCATCTGTCTCTGTTTTCAGGTCTCTGTCTCTCCCCTCCTGCCCACCCCTCCCCACCTTGAATTAGCCTTTGTTAATTCAAAGGCTTCTCACTGAGCTCCTCCCCACTCTTCCCAGAATAACATTGAGTAAAATGAGATAAAACTCTCCCGCCCCTAGGTTTTTTTCCTGTCCTACTCCCCTCAGCCCCCTCTTCCAGGGCTACAACCCCCTCTTATAATGTCAGATAATTGCTGGTGTGCAGCTCTGAGGAGCCAGAGCTGATACCAGGGAAGGAGAAAGGGGGAGAGAAATAAATAATAATCTGCCTCCATTCAGCGTATATAGGTTACCTGATTTGCATATATGCTAATAATGCTATAATTACCCTGCTGTTCTGGCCTATGATCAAGTTCTATAAATATATAGGATAGCGGAGCTAGGCCTAGCAACACCACCCCCAAAATCATACAGTATACGTATGTATATGTGTGCATTTTATGTGTCATCTAAACCTATGAGCCTGTCTTTGTTAGAACACACTCCCTGCCAGATCCCAGCTCTCCTGGCTTTCAGCTACCCCTCCTGCGTTTTGAGGCATCTCCAAGGGAGGAGGAAAGAGATGCCTGAATGAGAAAGTAGTCTAGGTCATATTTAATTCTTAGTATTAGTTTCGTTATGAATGTTATGGCTATTTTTAGGAAAATCAAAGATTCAAAATTATTGAATTAGTTATTATCACCTAAATGCCCCCACCTCCTACAGGCCCTCACTTTGGGGTATAGGTTGGGGATAGGAAGAGGAAGCCCCGATCTCCTGGGCCTATTGAGATGTTTCAGAAGGTGCTTTCTACGGGAGAGCAAGCGGAGTCCCTGTCCCCAAATCTGCACCCCATGCCTCAGTCTCCTAACATGCTCCCCACTCTTGCAGGAAACCAGGGGGAAGATGCGCAGGGGGTTGTGCAGATTTTTGGGTGATGGTGGAAAAAGTGGGGAGGAAGCTTGGAGGAACATAAAAGGCAATCCACAGCTGTCTGCTTTTAATTATAATTATCCCCTTTTGCTTCCTTTCTGGCTAATGATGGGGGGAATTTAAATTTTTTTCTCCCTTTTCTCCCCTCCCTTCTCTCCCTGGAATTGAGGGATGGGGTGAATCAGGGTCCTCCTCCCCTTCCTCCCAATCCCCTGGTTACTGGGAGAAAGGCAGACTCCAGAGGGTGATGACAGTATGAAGAGATTTGTAGGAACAAAAGAAGGACAGGTTTGGATTGCTGGACACGTCCCAGAGTTGGAGAGACCCCCCCATTCCACTGGCACCCCCTCCCATCAACCCCCCAGCTCCCTAGACAAGGAACTCAATGTCTTCCAGCCGGTGAGAAAGGAGCTAACAGGAGCCCTGGTCTAGAGGGAAGGAGGAGGGCAGGGGTGGGGAGTTGGGGGGGTGGTGCAAAATTAGTCTCAAAGGATCTTTATTTCTGAGCTAGTGAAGCAGATGTAATCAAGGGGAGAGCAAAATAATCATAATGGGAGGAATGGGGGGAGGGGAAGCTGGGGTTGGAATGGGGGGACTAGGCCAGGCCAGTGTGAGAACTGGGGGGCAGGGAACATGGAGTGGGGGAGTCTGTTGCCTTTTCTCACCCCTCTAAAGTCTCCCTACTTGGAGGTGGAGAAAGAAGGACCAGGTCTATAGACTCTGACCTTAGCCCTCAGAATCCCTCATTCGAAGCTTAGGGATCCAGGGGCCAGAAGGTGGCTGGGAAGGCAACTAGGGAGAAGAGAGCCCCCGCCCAGCTGGGGAGGTGGTGAGGAGAGAGGAGATTGAAAGCAGTGGGGGAGGGTGAGAAAGGGGGGCCAGCAGAGACTCAAGTGGCTCCAGGTCTGTGGGACAAAAGTTGGAGGGAGATTTGTGTATGAGAGAGGAAGGGAGGGGGCCGTGGGGAAGGGGGGGCTTTGACAATGAACTTGAGACAAACTTCATTAGCATGCAGGCCTGCTGTCTGTCACGTTGAGCTCAGACCGAGTTCCCATGCAGGCCAGGAAGAGTGGGAGGGGGAAAAGGGAGGAGCTGAGGGTGGGGGTGAGGGAGAGAAAAGAGACCCGACCATTGTGCCATTCTGGGCCCCAGCTTCCACCAAATATCGGGACCCCAGCCCTGGAAACCAACCCCCCAATTGCTCTCCCTCCTCTAAGAAAAAGATAATTTATCTCCCACTTTGACTCTGTGGTCCCACCCCTCCTCTCCTCTTGTCTAGACTTCCAAGTTCTGGCCTCCGTCTCCCCCCAGTCTGTTCCCCACTCCAGCTCTCAGCCTTCATCTTCCAATTGTCACTTTCTCCTTCGCAACTAAGATCTGGATTTGTGATTAGTTAAGCTGACTGGGTTGGGGAGTTGGGGGAGGTTTAGGAAGGGGGGCCTGGGACACCCTGAGCCTTCAAATGGCAAACTGTGTCCTCGTCCCATGACTCCTTATCCGCTGCGCTCCTTACCCTAGACACACACATCATTTAATCACTCTCTCAAGTTCAAAAGTGAATTAAAACTCAAAGGAGACTGAGGGACAGGGGCATTTCTGTCACACCCTTTCTTTAGCTTCCTTGGGAGACAAGGGTGGCCTGGAGGAACAATAGCTTCCCTTAGCCCCTTCTTCCTGCCTCAGGTTAGAAAAGGCAATAGGGGAGATGGGACAGAGTGGAGGTGACAAAGACCCCTTCCCACACAGGCACTGGAAGGAAGGAGGAGGGGGTTACCTCAGAATGAGCTGTTATTTTGGTGGTGGTAGTGTCTCCAGATAGGGGCAGCACCCCCTTTTTGCTGCCTTTCCAGGGAGAGCAGCAAGAGAAAGAAAGAGAGAGGCAAGCGAAATTCCTGAATGGATAGACAGATGCTACGTCATCGGAGCTGCATCCTCCACTCCACAAGAGGCTAGGAGCTGGGGGGAGAGAGGCAGTCCAGCCGCAGGGGCCACCCGGACAGTCTCTCCTCACAGAAGCCCGGTAAGTCACCATTCGGGGCCAGGGAGGGTCCTAGCCCTGTCAGACCCCTGAGCTGGGGGTGGGAAGCGATCCCCTAAAATCAGTCAGAGCGCCCTAACCTTCCTACTTTGCCTACTGGCTAATGGAGGCTGGTGCAATGATCACAGAAAGGAAAGGCTGATAAAAGATTTAGGGGATGCCCAAAATGGATGAAGCGTGTGTGTGGAGGAGGAGTTGGCAGCGTGAGGTTTCACCTCCTGCTTCCTGGGCATCTGTCTCCGGAGGCAGTGGCTCTGCCCAGCCGCCCGAGTGCCTCTGAGTCCCCTTCCTTCCCCCAGCCCATGCCGGCTGGAGACAGCTCACTAAGTTTGTCAAATGGGATTGGGAAGAGGGGGGCTTTAGGGTCACGGTGCTACTGATCCTATTAATCTGCCCCTCCCTTCTCTCCACTAGACATGGCCAACATCTTAATGCTTGTACCAGAGGACAGGCAGGAAGGAAAATTGTAGTGGAGCTGGGAGGGAAGAGAAAAAAACGGTTCTGTATTTGGACTCCTGACCTTCTTTCCTCGCTGTGGCTCTTATTCCTCTCTGCCCCAGAAACTTCAGGTTTTAAGGGAGGACAAAGTCTGAGGCACTTGCAGGGGTGGGAGAAAAGGAGCCACATTTCCAGACAAGTGGAGATCAGAATTAGGAAAAATCCAAAAATATTTTATAAGATTTAGATGAATTTCATTCCCCTTCTTCCTCCCTTTTCCTATGAGCTGGCGGATGTGAAAGGGACTGAAGGGGGCTTAAAGGCAAGTGAGGTTTTGAGGCAGATGCTTAGGGTCTAGAAGGGGAGAGAAACCTACTCCAGCCCCCTTCAGACCCATCTAATGGAGGTGTTTTTGTTTTTGTTTTTTTAAAGGAGGGCCAGGGCACATAGGAAGAAGGCACCATTCCTGCCCCTAGTCCTCCACCCACACCGTGCTTTCTGGGAGACAGGAAGGGACCCTTGTGAAGCAGTGGAGGCTGGAGTGGAGCAGAGTGTTCCTGGTACCCCAGAGGCCACAGTGCTGGGAGAGACGGAGGCTGCCAGCCATCATATGTGCACACACATGTTCTGTGCCTGCTGGGCTGTGTTCCTCATCACGATAGTCCCCTGGGCTTTGTGTGTGCTTGGTGGTAGGGTGACAGGGCAGAGATCAGTGAGGAGGGGCACTACTGCCCCAGGGACCCCACCACCACTCTCATTGATTAGAGTGGAAGGAGGAGGTAGAAGCTCCCCAACTGTCCTTGTGCCTGTTCTCTGGCTTGTCAGCAAATTGGCGTGGGGTGGGGGTGGCCCCTTCTCTGGTATAAAGACAATTTCACACTGAGACATCCCTTTATGAAATGGGAGGGCTGGCAGAGCTGAGGCTGAGAGTCAAATGAGTATTCATGGGTGTTAGAAGTGAGGAGGGGGCATTCAAAGCACCCCTCCTAGAAATCAGGCTTAGATTTAAGCCTCATCCCTACTCTCCAGCCCTCTTCCTTTTTCTGATTTCCTCTGCTTTTAGGTAGGTTACCTTCCTGACTTAAAAAAAAAAAAAGAATTAGTTGTGGAATTAAGTTTGAGGTAGAGGAATTCACCAGTTTACCCCCAACCCATCCACCCACACACATACATAAATACACACCTCCTAGCATTTTAGGAGCTGGGTCACCTGTGGTATACACGTCATTCTCCCAAACCAAATTTAACAGGAAAGCAAAATACTGGGAAGGTGAGACTGTAAAGTATTGAGCCTGGGTTCCATACCCAACATTCAAAGAATAATAATAAAAAATAACTGCTTTGTATTCATATGTTTTGTGTATGTGAAAAAGAGAGGGAAGAAACTGATAGCTAGAGGACATGTCTTTATGGGTCCCCAGAGCTATACAGGTGATAGGAAGATAGGTCATAAAGAGATGAGTGGAGATAGCTGGAGAGATAACATGATTGAGATCTTAAGTACACATAGCACTTTACAGCTCACAGGCAAAAATATATCCCTGGCCCTAGATCCATGATTCTGTCCTAAGTGTGCTCTCTGGTAGACCATGAGCAGCAGGAATCTGAGAGGAGATGGTGTCCCCTGGGCAGGGGATTACTTCCTTAGGTCTCAGTCTGAGATCTCCACAGGCTCAGTTCAGATCCCTGGGCCGAAGGTTTTGGATGGAGGTAAGTGAGGTTTTGAGGACAAGGCTGGTTAGGGCTGTCCAGGCAAGATGAAGCTGAGAGGCTCAGCCAGGGGCCCTGCCTGTCCTTCACGTCTAGGCTTTTCTCTTTTGGCCATCTCCCTGTGCAGCCTCAATCCTGGAGGTGGAAGAGGGGAACCGAGGCTGTCTAGGTCCTGAAGGGGCAGGACTGGGAGAAAAGGAGTTGGTGAGAGGGGGATTGGGAGATGGGGGCCATTAGGGAAAGAGGATTGGAGCCTCTTGAAGGACTTTAACCTTTGTATTCTCCTCCCTGACAGGAGCTGGGCATCCAAGAAGCAGCAGCTTCATTTGTTTCTGGTGTCATCGTAGGTGGCCACTTTTGGCTTTTGGGGTATTTATTTTCTTTTTGCTGTTTTCGATGGTGGTGTGGGTGGGGGAGGAAAAGGACAACTGACCTGTGTTTTCCCCTGTTCTCTACACCTCTCTTCCCCACTCTCTGTCTTTTCCAGCTTTCAGCCCCTCATTTTGATTGCTTACTCTGATTATAGTAAGACTTGTACAGTCAATGATAATGGGCATGGAACAAGGTGGCTTGGGGAGGAAAGGCCACCCTGCTTCCAGTTCTGTGATAGAGAGGAAAGGCATTGGGGATAGAGGGAACTCTTTTCCCTTCTCCCATAGGTTCCAGAGGGCAGAGATGGAGGTCAGTTGACCTTGGAAGAGGTGGTTCTTTGGGGAAGGGGGCAGAGATATCTGTACCTGGGTGACGGAAGTGAGAAAAGAGAGGAGTGTGCTCAAGGTGAATGGAAACCTGGGAAGCTTAAAGAACTGCGAGTGGCTGTGTGTGCCAGGGCATGTACCTGTGAGCATCAGGAGATGGTACTGCTGGGAGTGTCCAGGGATTTGTCATTGCATTGGTCTGAGTCAATAGGTTTGAATGTATTTGTGTGTGTGTGTGCATGCACAGCCCCTTTGCACACTCATGCCTATGCCCCATAAGGAGGCCATTTGCTGAGGGCTGAGGGTCTTGTAGAAAGTGCTCCATCTGGATGAACCAGCCGACCCTCCACCATCTCTGCCACCTTGTTCTCACCTCCCAGACACTGTAAGGCTCTCAGGCGAGTGAACAGTGTGAGGGCTCAAGAACAGAACTGGGAGCAGGCAGACTGGCCCCTCTATGAGAGGAAAAAACCCACTCTTGTCGAGAAGAAGGGTGGAATCCCCAGGGACAAAATCCTCCAGATTATGTGTCAGACTCTCTGACATTTTCTGCCCATCTGAATGTGTATATATATATATTTTTTTTTTCACACAGCCTCAGCATTTTTTTAACTGCCAATTATTGCTTTCATTTGTCACTACCCCATAGACAAAGCAAATATTCTATAGCAAAAGAATAATGCATAATGTTCATAATAATGATGCACTTATAAGACAAAAATAAATATCTGAACCCACTTTCCCCCAAATGCAGTTTTCATCTATATCTTCAAGGCAAATTAACCTGATAATTGAAATAAAGAAAAAAATATGCTCTTTATTTAATTACCTGAATATTTCAAGAGAGTGGTTTACTGCCAAAATGTATTTTGGAACCCAAATTATGAAGATCCGTCCAAGAGCTGCATCCAGAGAGCATAATTCAGGCCATGTTTTTCTCCACATGGGCCTCTTCGGGCACACAGACAATAGGTGGGCATCAGGGCTGTAGGGATGGGGGTGGGGAGGGCTCTGGCAAAGAATGCAGGCTCCTAGACTAATTGAGACGCATACAGACTCAGATCAGCACCTGGGATTTGGTATGCTCTCCCCACAGTCCCCCAGAAATTCCCTGCAAGGACTCAGGGTGGGGTCTGCAGACCATCATTCTAGAGAACACTACAGCTGGCTGTGCTGTGTGCTAATAGCAGGGCCTCTACTCCAACTGAGGCCTTCCGAGGGAAACTGAGGCTGGTGGACCAAGCCCAAAGGCACCTACTGCCCCCATGCTACTCCAGCTGTTAGCCTCTTCCACGCCTGCTCTATCCAGTTAGTAGAAGGGTCTCTTCTGGTCAAAGGAACTGTCCAATAGTCATGAACACACAACAGGGTAGACGCAACTTCCCCCTCTCCTGCCACACACACCCATACACAGATCGCACAAAACACACAACTTATCAAGACCCTCATCCCCCACCCATAATCCACATGACAGCAAACACAGACTTGCAAATACATGCACAGGTACACACAGACCTTTATTAATT
The DNA here is from genome assembly GCF_020740605.2 of Lemur catta. Classification (NCBI taxonomy): domain Eukaryota; kingdom Metazoa; phylum Chordata; class Mammalia; order Primates; family Lemuridae; genus Lemur; species Lemur catta. The sequence goes on along the minus strand of NC_059130.1, from coordinate 29,675,568 downwards.
TATCAGTTACTAAATTCATAAATTTAGGAATTTATGTTTTAGTTATAGTGTTAGTTACTATACCTGGACAAGAATATGTTTGAAATTGCTCCTGTCCTTGAGAGACTGTCTCATCTGCCACCCTCCAAATACCTTCTTTTTTGAAACTGGAACAACATGGCTTGACATACAAACCAATCACATTTTACATGATGGTGGGGAGTTTTCTGTTTCTTTCGTGGTTTATAGCTCTGTCTCCATTGGAATAAAGACAGATGCCCTACTTACCTGCATCCCTGAGCAGGAGTGGTAGGGGATCGGGTTGTCAAGCACACTCAGACAAAACCAAACAAAAAAATTACTTTGTGAGTGGTGGGGATTCCATGTGGACAGTGGCAGGACTATTTAGACTAATTTCCACTTTCTTTTGTTTGGGGGAGGGTGTCTCTCCTTCTTAAATTTGGACACTGTCCAAGCTGAACTAATTGTGCAGAACCCAAAGCCACAGTAAAAGACAGAGAGATCTTGCTCTTTTCAAGCTATTTGGGGAAATTTAGATATATCTTCACAAGTCATCTAAATGTACCCATTTCTCTCTTGATCTTGCTTTTTGAGGAAATTCAGCTGAGTTTGAATTTGGCCAACAGAGGTGGGGTGGGGGAGTCTCCCCTGGGCAAAGAAGCCTTTCTGTCCCCTCCTCTCCACAACAAAAATACAGCAGTGGCTGAAAGAGAAGAGAGGTTTGCGCTGATCCCAACTGTCCCTTGCCAGACTGTCTGGACACCCAGGCCAAGGGAGGAGGTTGTAAAGATAAGCTTGGGCCCCACAGATGGCAAGGGACTTGGCTGGAAATTGTGACAGAGACGAAAGGGGAGAGTTTTAGCCAGCAGGACAGCTCATCCCCACCGGTCCCAGCCCCCCAGATGCTGGTGAGGGGAAGAATGAGGGGGAGAAGGGTTTGTTTAAGGTGCTTTTAAGGGATCCTATGGGAGGGCAAATGAGGAGATATCTGTAGAGGAAGTTGGTGGTGTGTCTGGAGAAATGTAGGCGCTATGTAGAATTGCTGGAATTTTGGAGGATATTGGGCCTCTTAAAAAGGGACAGGAGGTGGTATACTGAGAAATCTTTGAAGGGGTTTGTAAGCATGGACAGGAAAGGCCTGTCATTTTTCTGGGGCCCTAGCTGGGATACATTTAGGGAATGTATTTACCAGCAGGCCAGTAGGTAGGTCTATCTGTGAGAATATTTGAGGAGGGTTCCGTTTTTCTGCAACTGTACTGGAGGGACAGAGACTCCAACACTCTGCTCCCCAGTGCTGCATTCTGAGCTGTGAGAGCACCTGGGAAGGGGCAGGAGGAAACAAAGTAGGGAGTGGACACTAAGGCTCTGCCTCTTTCCTTTCCTCCTCACCATTGGCTGGTGTGCTCCCAGATCTGGGAGGGTGGAAAATTGACATGGAAGCTTCTAGAATGCCTTTCTCTTGGGTAAGAGCTTTGGGACCCTGCAGAGTCTAATAGAAGGAAAAAGCCATGGTCAAGCTCAGCCCTCACAATGCCCTGAGTCCTAAGGAAATTGGGTTGTTTGCTTCAGCCTCTTACTACTATTCTGGTGAGGAAACACCTGGGCCCCTGGGCTTTAGTCTATTTCAAACTGTCTCCCACCCTGCAGTCATGCAACCAGTATCAATGGCAGTGATTATTCAGACATTCTCCAGTCTTTGGGAGGAGCACCAAATTGACCCATTGGCCATCAGCTTGCATCTACCCAAGACAAATAGCATTCAGGCTTGGCTTTGTCCTGGGCTGTGCAGAGGAACAGATAAAACAGTCTGTCCAGAGGGCCTGGTGGCCAGGGGGTGGTATCCTGGAGCACACCCCTGGTGGCCTGATGTTCAAGGACCCCTGGTTAGAGCAGCTGGCCCATGTTAATCTGACCGGCAGGCTCCAGATATCTGAGTCCTAGAGTTTGTTAGCAAAGGGGCTGAGAGTAGGGTGAGTGGAAGGGTGGGGTGGCTTAGGACAGGAATTCGAATTGCTCCCTGGCAGGCACATCGGCTCAGATAGGGGCCCAAAACTCAATCTGAGAGCTCTGCCAAGCAGCAGGAATCTGGATCCTGCCTGCCGGCCTGGCCTCTGGGCCTGTGTATATCACCCAAGGTTGAGACTAGGCATTCTCTGATTCATCTCACAGAAAGGCTGAACTGGGAATGTCGCGCTGGGCCAGGCCAGATGGGTAGCCAGATCGGGAAAGTCCGGGACCGGAGCCTTGCTGTCCCGTGATCCTCCTCCCCGTGATCCCAGCGCTCCAGACACCCGGAGAGGGACCGCGGACTCGAGGTTGGAGGCGCACGGGGTGGGCGAAGGGAGAGAAGGCGCTAGGAAGGGCCTCTATGGCTGGGTCAAATTCTGTCGGCCTTGCCCAGGCTGATGCCAGCTGGGATCCTCACCCCCAGCCTCCCCTACCTGGAACTTTGGTGCTGCGAACAGTCTTAAGATATATTCCCGTTTCCGCAAGGCAGAAAAGGAAGCTCAGCCCCACTCAGACCCCACGTCTCCCTGTAGGAGTCCCAAACTTCCAGAATCTTTTCCTCACTATTTTGAGTTGAAAACCAGGAAGAGAGGTCCCTGTCCATCCTAAAAGATTAGGATCACAATCCGTAAGGATCAGAACCTGAGAAGCACAAAGAATATTCTGATGGGAGGAGGCAGGTAGGAGTAGTCTGCAGTCATCTGGTTCTTTTTGAGTAGATTTCACCGGATCTCTTCTCCACCTTTGCGCCCTGTCCTGGTGTAACATACCTAGGGCCAAAATCCAAAGTGTAAGACCTATGAAAAGAGTGAGATTGGAGATCAAGACCCCAAACGGCAATGGATTAGAGCTGGAAGGCGGGTCTTGGGGTGGGTGAGGCAGCAAGAGGCTGAGAATCAGCTTACAGACATAGTATTCCCCGCCCCCCTTCTCCGGGGGGAGGGGCGCCCCAGTTGCGCTCCCAGGGCCCGGCCGGGGCAGAGAGAGAGGCAGGGCTGGCGGGGAACGAGGCGGTGACGTCAGACTCGGTAGAGCCAATCAGAGGCTGGCCTGGGGAGGGAGTGTGAAAGGATGAATGAAAAGTCCGGAGCCGGAGCACGCCCGGGCCAGAGCCGCGGCAGAGGCTGAGGAGGGAGCTGGGGAGGTGAGACCTGCTCCACGCTGCTGGCCTAGGCTAGGCGGAGGCTAGGATCTGGGCGGGCTCCTCCGCCCCGGCGCCCGCTGAGTCCTGGCATCTGGGATCCTGGTCCGTGGCGCTCCATGGGCGGGAACCAGCGGGGAGGACCGCGCGGGAGAGCACATTTGGGCACCCTGGGCTCGATGTAAGTGGCCTGGCCAGCGTGGGGTACGAGGTGGGCGAGCGCCTCGGAATCCAGTGTGTCCGCCACGAGGGGCTGGCCGAGTCCCCCACCCTCTTCGGGTCTTCCTGGACCTCTTTCTTGTCGATTTCCATTCCTGATCGCACCTCCTGCCAGCCCCAGGGCACCTCTCATCTCGGACCCCCGGCCATTTTCACAGCCCTGGGTAATTTCTGGTCCTCTTTGTACAAAGCCTTTTTTCAGGGGTTCTGCGGCGCCCGGGACTTAGCTCACCTACCCAGCCGCCCTCGGCTTTCCTCCCCTCACTCCTTCTCATGGATGCTCTCCTGGATCTCTTCCCGGGTGGGGTCTTTGCCCTTTCCTACCCTACCGCCACAGTCTTCCCTCTCTCTCTCTCTGGGTCGCCAGGATTTCCCTGTTTCCTACAGGGGAGCCTCTGGGTTTTTTACCTCCGGGGTTTCGCTGCCCGCTCCCCCTTTTAGTCGGCCGCTTGGATCCAGTTCTTTCCCTCGCACCGGCTCTGGTTCGCTCCACCGCCCTTGTTAGTTGGAGACGTGGCTGGGCCGGCTCCGCAGCTCCCTCTCCTACCCCACGCGGAGGCTGCGGCTCCGCTGAAGGCTAAGGCTCTGGCTACTGGGTGCGCCCTCGATCTTCCAGAGGAGGGCAATGGAGACCCGGTGAGGTTGGGGAGGCCTCCGCCTTGGTCTCTGCCGTCTTCCCGGGTGGCACGAAAAGCCTGAGAGTCCCTTCTACCCGCGACTAGCGAAATTCCTACTTCTATCTCGAGTGGGGGAGCGGGGAAAAGGGAGTTGAAAGCTTTTGGGGTCCGGGGTCAACCCCTGGACCTCGACGCCAACCACCGTTGCGTCCTTTCCACTGCGTTTCGGTCTCTGTTGTGTCTATATTCCTATGTCTGAGTCTCTTTTGGTCTCGGACACCATTTCTTTCTCCACCCCCTACCTCCACCCGTGTACTTTCCCCCTAACTCCCACTGGCGTGCGACCGGGAGGCTGCGGAGGTACTGGCGGCATCTGCGGCGGCGGCAACCGGGAGGCTGCGTGGAAGAGGCGGCAGCGGCAGCGGCAGCCAGGAGGCGGGGTTGGTTGTTATCTTTGGTTATCTAGCTGTATGAGTGGTGTGGAGTCTTCATAAAGCTAGATAACCGAAAGTAAAAATAACCCCATACACGGCGCAGAGGGGCCCAGGGAAAGCTGGCCTCACGGGCGGGTGGGGGAGGCTGGGCGAGGGTCTAGAGCTGCGAGGACCGACCCGCTGTGGGAGGATGCAAGAGGACCGGCGGCTCACCGGCCTCGAGACTGCACTGGGCCGGGCGACTTCCCACTCCCTAACCCGGTTCTGCGAAGGTAGGAGTCAGCGTCCCATTTCACTTTAGTCAGGTGCAACATTTTTCCCCCGCGGAGTTAGGGAGCAAGGAAGCCTCACTGGAGTCCCCTCTGGTGGTCCCCGCCCCGGATGAAGCGGGAGAGATCTGCTGAAATCTAGTTGCAGGACTATTCGGGACGGTCCCTCAAGGACTTGGCCCAGGCCTCTCAGCAGTTTCCCCGCAGGCTATCAACAGCTACTGTTGGGATGGGAGGGTTTGGAGGAAGTCACCTGAGAACACTGGTCTTTGCTTGGGGCGGTTCCCTGAAGCCATCTAGAGCTATCTAGCTTGGTTGGGAGCTGAGAATGTCATAGTGGAAATAGGACTGAAGGTACTAAGAGGAGGCTGCTTAAAAAAAAAAAGAAAGAAAAAGAAAAGAAAAGAAAACAGGGTGGCTGGAGAACCTTTTACCCAGCCAGGGGTCGGGGGCAATGGAGTGCAGAGTCGCTCTCTGCCCCATTTTTGTATTCTTTCCTCTTTCGGGACCAGCACCTAAGTCTGATGTCTTAAAAAGATTCTCACGTTGCTTTGTCATTACTGACCAAAGAGATTGAGTTGGGGTCTTTCAGGACACCCTACCTTCCCACCCCAATCTCACTCTTGGAAATCATCTCGAAGAACAAACGGCCTCAAGGAGCTCTGAGGAGCTCAAACACAAAGGAATTTGTAGCTTAGTATCTATGCTGCCCAGAGAAAGCAAAGAATTAGGGAGATTAATCAGGGCCTTTCCTGAAAGAATCCATTTATCTGGCTTGACCTAAATATTTTAAGCAAAAGAGTGTTTAGGTGTAGTTAAAAGGAGAATAGTCCAGGGTCACTGTGTAGAATAAAAGTAAATGCAGCGAAAGCTAGAAGTGGCCCCTCTGCACTGATTACCGCTCCCGCCCCAACCCCATGGCCTGGCATTCCAGGACACAACAGTTAGGAGTACTAAGGGGGCAGGAGAACTGGACAAAATGACCTTGTACTGATTCCAGTTTCCTGTGTAAATTTAAAATTTCCTCCCAGGACCTGATTTTATAGCTAGGAGATAATGATTTCATTATATATTATGTGGGAGAAATATTGGAGAATCCAAACTCAAAAAATTGGGCTTCGGGGAGCCTGGAGTACATGTCTCTTTCCTTTAGAGATCTGAAGGAAGCAGAGATTAGTGGCCTCTTACTTTCTCAGCCATTTGGAATTTGGGATTTCTAGAGGAGGGGAGGTGGAGACTGGATTAGGGAGAAAGGGAGCAGGTTTTATGCAGAGACTAATAATCCCTAACACTACTTCCTGGGCACTCAGCCTACCTGCCTTTCTTTAATCTTCTAACACTGTGAGGTAGCTGTTATTAACCCCATCTTACAGATGAGGAGCCACAGGCTTAAATGCGTTGGTAATGTCACTCAGGGGTTTCAAACTCGATGCTTTTTCTATTGGACTTGCTTGTGAGAAGAGCTGGAGGAAGAGTGAGGTAGGGAGAGTGAGATGGGGCCGAGCTGCAAAGGAAGGGAGGGAGCGAGGGAATGGGGCCTGGTGAGGCAGGTGCACCCACAGAAAAGGCCTGCTTGTGAGCAGGGGCTGGGACTTGAGAGGAGAGGAAGAGAAGCACCAAGAAAGATAGGCTTTCTTTTTTTAACCTTTAATGTAGCTTGTTGGAAATGTGTATTTGGGATCTGCTGAGGCCCATCCACATGAGACTTAGGACCTATATTATTAAACACAATGGGTTTATATTATTCTTGTTGTCTCCCATCAGCACATTTGACCTCCAAAGGAGAATTGAGGGCCTAAGGGAACTGGCGGGTTGAGAGTTTACACCCTATCAAACTAGCACCTCAGTGGAAAGGGGGAATAGAGGCCAGGAGGGATGTGGAGGTGAGGGTTTGTGTCTGCCTTATGTGAGCATATGGTGTGTGCATGTGGGTGTGTGGGTGTGGTTGTCAGGAGAGTGATGGGTGACTGTGTTCATGAGCTGTGTGTGTCTGCTTATGAAGGTGAGAAAGTGAGTGGTGTGTGACTTGGCGTGAGGTTGGATGTATGTGCCTCCATGGTGGGTAGAAAGCTTGGTTGCGAGATGAGGGATGCCTGGCTATGTATGGTTATAAATCAGCTATAGGAGCAGGCACTCCAGGATTTGGGAGGTTTTACCAAACACAGACATCACGGTGACACCACCGAGTTCTCCCCACCCCTCTGTACCAGATAGCTTCCACCTAACCCAGTAGGAGAGCTGGCGGGCCTGGGGTGCAGGGAGGCCGGGATGAAAGGAGCTCAGAAAGGCCTCACCAGTCACCAGTTAGGGCATTTCCTCCCTTGTATCATTACACCTCTGCCTGCATCCAAGAATTTTCAGTTCTGTTCTTCAGATCTTGCTACATCCATCTATTTTTACTAGAAACCAAATTCTAAGCTGGTTTCTTTATCCATTTCTCTCCTCAGCCTCTTATCCTAATACCTTCCCATTGGATTCTAAGTCCAGGAGTCCAAAGGCAATTTTTTCCTAAATAGTTGACTCAAGTTTTGCATTATCACCCACACCCTTGCCCTGGGACAGATATTTTCCCAATTCCAGGCATGGAAAGGGTCTTACTGAAGGATCGTTACAGCCATAAGAATCATCACAATCCGCAGGCCTAGGGAGGGAAAGAAATAGAAAAAGCACATGTGACTGAACCAAGATCCATGTTATAGGTGCCATCCTTTAGCAGCTCTGCAAACCTCTGAGCCTTGGTTCAGATATTTGTATAATGGGGATAAGAATTTATACCCTTAAGATTGTTACGTGCAGCAAAGAAAGAATTCTATATAAAAGATCATATAATATGTTATAACACCCATGGGTAAAGGGTAATTCTTAGATTGGAGAAGGGTTAAAGGATACAGTTTGGAAAGACTGATAGCATATGATTGATCTCAGAATGTAAAAAGGATGGCCCTCTGGCATGTTCTTGACTGAGGATTCAAAACATTTATAAACTTGAGGAACTTCCCCCTCCTTTTCCAGCTTTGGGCATCAGGGATGGACTCCTGGGAACGTGGGGAGGAAGTGTCTGAAGCCTGTTAAAGGGAAGAGGCTGCGTCCATGTGGCAGAATGGCCATCATGCTCTTTCTCCTCAATGGGTCTTATCACTTATTGGTAAGGGTTATTTATGACTGGTAAACTGATTTACATAGATAGGGTAATATGGCATGTGTATGTAAATGATAATTTCAGGTTTATGCCATTAAATTTCTAGATTCTATAGTTGCTAAAAAAAACAGTTTATTAATTTAAGGGACCAGTTAGTGGATATAATTAGCACACCAAATAGAGACTTGCCTATCAGCATGAAGAATTTCTTCAACACTGAGTGACTTTAAGAAGGGTGTCTTCTCTTTCTTTGCCTCCCAAACAAATATTCCCCTTGTCCCCAATGCTATTCCTTCCTTTTTTTTTTTTTTTTTTTTTTTTGGAGACAAGGTCTCACTCTGTTGCTCTGGGTAGAGCGCAATGGTGTCATTGTAGCTCACAGCAACCTCAAACTCCTGGGCTCAAGCGATCCTCCTGCCTCAGCCTCCCGAGTAGCTGGGACTATAAGGGCATGCCACCACACCTGGTTAATTTTTCTAGTCTTTTGTAGAGATGGGTCTCGCTCTTGTTCAGGCTGGTCTCCAACTCCCGGCTTCAAGCAACCTCCCGCCTTGGTCTCCCAGAGTGCTAGGATGACAGGCGTGAGTCCCCGTGCCTGGCTTCCCCAATGCTATTCCCAAAGGTGGTAACCCACCAGAGAAGCACAGACCCCTCTGCATTCTTCTATGTCTGGAAGTCCTTCTTGAAGTCTGCACTTTCAAGGTTTGGAAGTTGGAATCTGATGTTTATTTTTTCACCTTCTTCCATCCCAATGTTTTAGGACAGATTACCTTCCCACCTCCCTTCCTTTGCTGTTGGGACCTCAGAGATCTTGGGGTTATTGCACTGTCTCATTCAGAGGCCGGGTGTGCCAACTTCCTTCAGAGATCAAATAAGTTTAGGTAAATGCTTTAAAAAATCACTAGAGGGAAGGAGTGGACAAAACTGTAAAAACATTCTTGGGGCTTTGAGGAGAATGAAGAGCAGGGTTATGGAAGGAAGGGTGGATGGGTGCATATTTAGATAGGAGAGAAGTGAGAGAAAAGGGGAACCCCATCCTTGCCACACAGGCTCTCCCAGGGCTAGAGTGACACCCCCCCTCCTCCTGCCCTAATCCCCCCATTAAGGCAGCTCTGAGTTTGTTATGACAGCGGCTGAAGGCAGCTGAATTGCTGTTTGCTGTGTCTGCTAATTGGAGTGAAGGGTTGGAGTCTGGACACTGAAAGGGACCATTGTTGCTGTTTACCTTCCACAGCCGCCTCCCTGGGGGACCCTCTGGGTGAAGGAAGCAGCACCCCCTCAGGGTCATTGCACCTATTCCCTGTCTCTGCAAAGGGACTGTGATGGGGAGACAGTTCGTCATTGCCCTCGGGTGGTTTGAGCTTCCACAACACAGAAGAGACAAGCCCAACACCTGAATTGGTCTCTTCTCCTGGCCAAGCCCAGAGGCCATCCAGGAGCTCCTAGGAGGGGGAATTACATGCTTGTCTTTCTCCTCCCTTTCATTTACTTCTTCCTTAGGGACCCTACCTTTGTCTCTTCCTCCAGCTAATACAGCTTAACCCCTGCACCCTCTCCTACTAGATTTTTTTCTAGGCCAGCAATTCTCAACTTGGTTATGCAGTAAGTCACCTGGGGAGCTTTTAAAAAAATACTGATTTTAGGCCCAGCCCCAGACCAATGAAATCAGAGTATCTGGGAATGAGGTCTAGGCATCAGTATCATTTAACATGCATCTAGGGTTAAGAACCACTGATATAGGCTCATCTGTCTGCCTGGGAAACACATAGACATGCACACACAGGAATGCATGCATGCAGATGCCTGCACACATGCATACACAAACGTGCCCTGATATTTTCCTGCTTTTCCTCCAAAGCTCCTGATGTCTATAATACTACAGGCAGGTTGTGTATCTTTATCATCTTTATTACTAAATTGTAGGAGCCTTAGAATTTAGGATGGAATTTAGAGGTCTGTATTCCCACCTCAACCTGAGTGTTCTTCCTTAAGGGCAGGAACTATGACTCCATCTCCCTGCGGATTTCCAAATAGCATCCAGAGGAGGACTGAGCTAATCTAGGGTACTTAAATCATTAGGGATGAAGGGGGTGGGAGGTTCAGAGATTCATTGACTTCTGTGCTCTTTCTCCCTCAAAGTAGTATTGGCAAATTGGAGGTCTTCAGAGTAGAGAAACTCTCTTCAGGGATACATCTTTCCTTTTCCTTACTGTTTCCAAATGTTTCTGCTTCTTCTCTTCCCTTAGCTTCTCACCTGGGGTGGGTGGGTGCTCCACCACCCTCTCGCCCGCCCTCTTTCCTCCTTGTGGACGGCAGAGCCACATCCAGCACCACGGACAGCTCCCGGGGCGGTGAGTGAGATGGCTGTGCTGACCCCCTTTGGGAGGGTTAGGAGGGGGTCCTCCTGTCTGTATAGTCAGATATCAAAGAAGCTAGATTTTTGAATCTGTGGGAGTTGTTTGCAGTCAGCTGTGGAGGCTCAGGAGAGACAAAGGCTGAGGGAAGTCGGCATTCCTGTCTCTAGGAAATTGGTTTGTCCTTACGTGGGGGAGTCTGAGAGGGACTGCTCCAGTAGTAGGTAGGATGAAGGTTATATTTCAGGAAGCATTTAACCTGAGGTCATGTAATATATGGAGTGTACAGATCAAGTAGAGCTAAAATGTGCCTTAGAGATCATCAGTCCTATATCCCTCATTTTACAGATCTCATGGTAGTGGAAGACATATGATCAGATTGCCCAACTAGTTAGTGGAAATGCCAAGATCCAGGCTTCTGAATTCCAGCCTGGCCCTTTCCATCGTGCCTGACACTTCTTTTCGGAGTCTCCTGCCTGGGTTGGGGGGAAGAGGTCTGAGGCTGGTAGGGGGAATTTAGAGGTTGCCCCTATATAAAAAAGAACAGGATGCATGTCTGGGCATGTGAAGTGTCAAGGAAAGCCAAGTAGAGGTGAAACTGACTGTTGTCTCTGTCTGGGGAGGGTTGGAGGGAAGGTGCCGGGGAGAAGCACAGGGAAAGGCATACCCAGCAAGAGCCCATAAGCCCATGGGAGAAAAGGGCAACCATCTGCCAGGGCACAGCAGCCACTGGATGGCCACAAGGAGTCTCCAGAGGCCAGCAGGAGTCATGCAAACTGGAACGGGGCCTGGGAAAGGCCCTTCTGTGTGCCCAGGCCTGCTCCCCCAACACCGTGAGCCTAGAAACAAAGAGGCCATTCTCTCTAGGATTTGATGCTGCCATCTCCGGCTGGCAGTGCCAGGTGGTGGGGGCATCAGGGGATGTCAATCCATTACCCCTCCCAACTCCTAGGTCCTCTGGGGCTGGATGTTGGGGAGGTGGGTGTTCCATGCTATGTTGCCATGGCAACCACCCCATCACCCCCACCCCCACCCCCCAAAGCACAAAGAGAGACAGCTTTCTCCCCCACCGCCAGGAAGAACCTGGGTCTGGCTGGGAATCTTCCCTTGAGAATCCTCCTTTCTGATGCACAAGCCAAGGCATGCATAAGCATCACCCTCCTTTCAGCACAGGGAACTAAATTTCTGCCATCAGCAGGCCACATAGACAAGGAGGCTGGTGCATGCAGAGTCTCTGGGCAAGGCTGTGCAAGTGGGCACCGTCCCTTATACTTAACCCCTGTCTTCCCAGGCTCTCCTGCCCCTCACCTATAGCCAAGGCCATCTTAGGCCTTCTCAGCTGAAGTGATGGGGCCTTGACTCTTTCCCAGAAGTGAGGGACACCCTGCTACCCCCAGCACACCTCCAGGCTGTGGGAACAGAAAACAGGAGGGGGCCACTCCTGCCACCCTCCATCTGCACCCTCCGCCATTACTCATTAGGCATTCTGCCCCTCCTTCTGCTCGTTAAGCCTTATTTGCATACATTTGCATAATATGGTTCATTTGCATTCCAGGAGGCTCCTGGTAGAAGCCAGGAAAAAAGGGGAGGGGGATTGGAGAAGAGAGAATAGGGGAGAGATTTTGTTTTCATCAAAGTGTTGGGGGAGGGGCCAGGGGGAGGTGGCAGGAAGAGGACAGAAATAAAAACTCACACTACTTTCTTTCTTCCCTCTACCCTCCCTCCCTGAGCTGGACTCAAATGCCAAAGAGAGATGCCAAGGGGCCGGCTTTTCTGTCCTTTTTTGTCTTGCTTCCTCCGGCCTTGGCTCCCCAGCCTGGCCCCCCACCTTGTTGGACTCAGGCTTCAGAAAGAAAGAGGCAGGGGTAGGAGGCAAGGCTGTGGGAACGGAAGTGGAGGGAGGCGGGAGGCCGCCATCTTAGATAGCTGGAGCCTGTAAAATGGCTGCCTCTGACAGGTGTGCGCTGAGAGCTAGCCCTGGCTGGTGGGCATGGAGGGGAGTGAGACCACAAGAAGGACTTTCTTGCTGACCAGGAGTATTGTTGAATCTTCCTACTGGTGGAACTAGGAGGCAAAGATAGGGGGAGAAGGAACAGGGGAGACCAGGAATGGTGGCTCCCAGAGGGCACGTGTACTTCTGCACAGGAACAGGGGCAGTAGTGAGGCCCCAGCACTAGGCTTAGTTGCCAGAGGACTTGGAGGGCTGCGGGCAATATAAAAAGTACTGGGGGAATCAGAACTGGGACTATCTGCAGGAATAGGGGGAGGGGGAGGTGTGGGCAGGCAGTACCATCTGCCAGTTTGAGGGTCTCGCTGGGGCCTATGAAAGGCCTCCCTGTACTTGAGGTGATGCTCCACCTTCTCTCCTCAGCCCAGCTGTCTGGCTTCCATCTTCCTAACTTGTGAAACTGCCCTCTCACAGCCACAACAGGGCCCACTGGCCCTTTCTCAGGCCTGGTCCTCCCTGACCTCTGTGGAAAATTTCATGCTATCTTCCCAGTCTTCACCTTTGGCCTTTTGTTCTTCTGTTATATCCATGATTATTCATTCTTGGTTCCATTCATTCAGTCCTCTGAATCGACCAGTTCCCCATCCAGAATGGTTCCCCAAGGTTCTGCTGTTCGTACTCTTTTTCTTTCCTTCTCTCTCTTCTTGCTCCACTTTTATCATTTCAGCCATTATCTGAAGTTCTAAACTCTCACTCATTTCTTTAGTCTTGACCCCTCCTAAACTCCAGATTCACACCCTCCCTAACTACCACCTGGTGTCCTGCTATTAGCTCCCAGATCAGAGGCTGGAATGGTGCAGCTGCTTGGCCAATCCTGGATCACATGCCTGGGCCCTAGTACAAGGAGGGCTGGAAAAGGACCTGCGTTTCTAGCTTCTGTAGTGGCACATAAGCACAATCTCCCACCAAAACTCAGGAGGTGGGCCTTCCCTGGGGCACCAGTTGCTTACCAGCATTGTGCTTCAAGTCTTGCCCCAGGTTCCTGCTTCCTTATCTCTGTCAGTGGCATCATTAAACCTCTAGGCCTCCAAGTTCAAATCTTGAACTTCAGCCTGGACTTGTCCTTGCATTAAAATCAGTCACATCAAAGCCCATCACTTCCTTCTTCATAGCCCCTCCCGCATCCACCTTTCCTTCCCTGACCCCTGCCGCCATGTCAACGCATTCATTCAGCAGGCATTTACTGAGTGCCGCCTGCCTGCGTGCCAGGCGCCACGCTGAAGGAAATGGTAGAATACAGAGCCGCTTTGAAGAGCCAGCAGTCAGGTGGGGAGGCAGACACACAAATAATGACAAGGCAGCGTGAAGAGGGCTGTCCTAAAGACCTGCACAGAGTGCTGTCGGGGCAGGGAAGGGATCTGGCCAGCTCAGAGGCACTCAGGAAGCCTTCCTGGAGGGCATCAAGAGATACGAGAAAGAAGACAAGCAGGAGTTGTCAGTGTCAGGAGTCTGGGGAGGTGGGTGGTGGAGAGCAGCCAGCATGTGTGAATGCAGGGAGGTGAGGGAGGGCGTGGTGTGTTTAGGGACTCACTGCCCATCAAACGGAGTCTGTGCCAGAGGAGATGGGGAATGGAGGCAGAAGTCCCACTGTGAAGAGCCTTCTGTGTGGTGCCAGGGAGGCTGGATTTAGTGACGTGGGTACTGGGGAGGTTAGCCGACAGCCTGGGATGCCAGGGGTAGGGTGTGGTGAGGAGCAACACGTAACCACTCCTAGGACGCATGGGGACCCCCGCATCTGGCTGCCCACTGAGCCCAGCCAGACATTTAACTGGCTCTCACATAGGGAAGGCCTGGAAGCCCCCTTAGGAAGGGCTGCGTATCTAACTCCCTGCTCCCCGACACACACATGGGGTTAGGCAGGCTTGTGGGGGCTCTCTGGAGAGAGGTGGGGAAGCTGAGGTTGGTGGTCCCCAGCACTGTAAGCAGGAGACGGGCCGACGGGGGGAGGCAGGGATACCAGGCCTGACTGTGTGGGGCAACCAACTAGTGTCTGAGCTTTTGTACATACTTTAAAAAAAGGTTCAGTAGGTCAAGGGCTGCAAGGCTGAGGAGGCTGGAGTGAAGAAGCAGAGAAGGGGGTTCTGTCCTGGCAACTTCTGGGAGGAGGGAGTGAGGGAAGGGGTGAGGGGGATCCAGGGCTAGGGCTCCGAGGGGATTCTTGCTAGAGAAAGGGGGTGAGAGGCTGGAGAGACAGCTGGGGTGGAATGTAAGCAGGGGTGCCCGCTACCGCCCATCCCCCGGGCCCAGCCTGTGCACAAAGACCTCTCTGTGAGTGGCCATGGAAGTGGCCCTGTCAGGTGAGGGGGCTTAGCTCCCAGGGACTCGGGTGGAATGGGGTTGGAGGAAGGGAGGGCTGAGGGGTGGCCTCAGGCTTTACCCAGGTCCAGGCAGGAAGTAAAGAGAAGTTGAGGCCAGGCCAGGGTCTCAGAGTGAGGCCATCGTGGTCTGGTTGAGCCGTTGCCAGGACGGGCTTTCTCTCTGTCATCCAGTCAGGGCCCCATGTCACCCTGGTTGTCACTCCTGATCCTGCTAGGCCTCTCCAGTCTTCTCTACCCAACTCATACCTTCCCTTTCAGGGCGCTCTTGGGACGGACTCCACTTGAGCCTCCTCTCCCCTCCCAACATAGGACTGTTGAGAGTCACCCTCCAGCTTCTGCATGGCACTCCCCATCCAGGGAGGGCTGCGTTGGGAGGGGGGAAAGAGATTTACCAGAGCCAAAAAGGAGTCCTGAGACCACCTCAGTCTCCATACCCACTCTTATCTTCTCCAGGGGAGGTTCCTTTCCTGGCCTGGCCTCAGTGACACTTCTCCCCTCCCTCCAAGTCCTTTTTGGGCACAATGGCCCTTCAAATAACTGTTTGGACTTGGGGTGCTTGAAGCAGAATGACAGCAGACACAGCTTCAGCTTGCAGATGCCCACAGATTTGATAGGTAGAGGGGCTCTGTCCACCAGAACGACATCTAAAAAAGGAGCTTTTGGGTTTTGACTCTGGAACTGAACAGGCTGGTCAGGATACAAATTCTGACTTCCCGCTTACTAGCTGGGTGACCTTAGGCAAGTCACTTAATGTCTTTGGAGCCTACTGCCTTCCTCGGTTATTGTGAAGATCACTTGTAAGGCAATATGCAGATGGCCAGTGCTAAATACTAAATGCTGAGGGACACGGCTGCAGGGGCCATTGGAGGTAGGCAGGGGCAATCAGGGAGGGCTTCTGGGTTTGGCCATGAAGGCTACAGATTCCTGGGTTCCTCAGGGAGGGGGAGCAGAGGGGCTCTGGGTGCAGTGCAATCCATAATGAAGGCCCACCTGAGAAGCACGGCTGGGCCCTGTGGCTGGAGCTCCTGTGGTCTCCAGCAGGTGAGCATCGCGCTGAGTCTGCCGTTAACTCCATCACCACAGCTTCCTTCTTCCTTCTCAGAATGCCCCCTGGCCATGTGCGAGTACAGTCCAGCAGTACCGGGAGGAGGGGACAGGTAGGGTGGAGTTCCGTGTCCCTGTGGTCCTCAGCTTCAGGTCCTCCAGAGGGAGCGTGAGCCAGGTGTGGCGGGACCTCCACTGTGCGTAAGACGTGTAGCTCCAGCCCTACCATGTGGGACCCTCTCAAGTCCCTGACTTTATGGTTCCTCAGCATTGTCAGGAGGGAGCTGAATCCAGACCTATTAGGTCCCTAGGCCCATGGGCCAGGGAGACTTTGAGCAAGAGGGTCTTTTGTCTCTAAGCAGTTATTCCTTGTACAAGCAAGCAAGAGCCAGGAGGAGGAATGGTTTTTGGCATCAGCCCCCACAGATAGCAATGGGCCCTTTAGGCCTGGAGGGAAGGACCAGGTTGAGGCTGGCATATGGAGGTTGAGCCCTGGGCACAGGGCATGAGCTTCACCCGGCTGGGGCTGCCTTCTGCTGGGTTTGTCCATCTGGCACCAGCTGGCTTCCCAGCACCACCCCCACAACCAACCAGACTCCTTCTTCTGCTGTTGCCATGACAATTGGCTGCCATCTTGTACTCAGGGCACCACCTCCGATCTGGATCTTCCCATGGGGTTCCTGGAGGGTGGGGAATAGGTCTCTAGGGATTTATCCCTTCTTCCTGATAGCCGTTCAATAAAAATTCATATTAATATATGATCTTTTTTAATGGCCAAAGTGGAGACTTACTACGTGTCAGGTTCTCAGCCAAATACTCTTGCTGTGTTATTTTATATGGCTAAGAAAAAATTAATGAGATAGGTTTCAAACTGAGTTCCTACCCAGGTTCCAGCTTCTATAACAGAACTTTCCTCTCTCTGGCCAGGAAATTCCATGACCTTGTTTATTCCTGTCTTGGGAAGTCCTTTCCAATGGCTACCCAAGATCTATACTGACCCTTGGCTTGATATGGCTGAGTTGAGAGGTAAGGAAGGAACTGCCACCTAGCTTTAGTCACTTTATGAAGACTCCTGGACTTCAGCTGTAGGGAAACTGAGACTTAGCTAGCTTGGCATGAGGTCCAAGTGCCCCTTAAAGACTTGGGGGCCCCCATTCAAACTTTTTTAGAGAACAGGAGTTAGTGCCACAAAATGCTTTGCAATTCCCTTTTTCTGTCCCCATCAGCACCCCAAAAAAGAGGCAGAGCCAGAGATCTTTGGAGAGGGATAGTCTTCCAGGCTCTCTGGGGGGAGCTCCCCTTGGGACCCTCTCTCCCACCTCCTGACATTGGTTAGGTTCCAACAGGGTTCCTAAAAACTCCTAGGATGGCAAGAGCTCCTTCCTTCTGCAGCCCAACTGGAAAACAGAATTGCTACCTTGACCTAGAGGGGCATCTATGAGGGGCACTAAGCAGGGGCCAGCCTTGCTGAGGGAATCCTGAATGAGGAGCAGGTGGAGAGAAAAAGGAGAACCTTCTTAACTGAGGCAGGCAGGCTGGAAGGGAGGGGCTGGGGATAATTTATGATATCATTGTTCCCCCGCCCCACTTTCCCAGCCACCACCCCTCTTCCCAGCCCCCTGCTACTGTACAGTTGCTAGGAGAGCCTCGCTCTGTCTGGGCTGGGAGGGGGTAACAGGCGGGACACTGTTCCATCTGGACTCCTCCTCCCCCACCCAGGGCCCTGCACTGAGCCACATCCACCACCTACCTCTTCCCAGACCCTGACGCACACCAGTCTCTTCTGTTTCCCCAAATCTAGCCAGCCTAGGCGTAGTCGGACTCCCAGGCAGCTGAGGGTCTGGGGCAAGGAACAAGCAAGAGGGCATGGAAGGACAGGGGCTGACAGACTTGAAGGGGGCACTAAGGAACTGCTGGGCCACTGAGACCTGGGAGCCAGCCCAAGCTGGGAAGAGGACCAGAGGGAGTCAGGGACACAGGCCTGGTGGAGCCCAGGTTTGGGGGAGTCAGAGTCCTTACCTTTGAGGGGCTCCAATATGGAGGGCAAGGCAGAGCTCCTATCTCCACCCCTCCACACTGTCAAGGTCAAGGTTAGAGACCTGGCACAGGCAGGAGGAAGAGGAGGAGGAGGAGGAGCTGGGGCAGGGAGGAGGGAGGTAAGTCTGAAAAGGCTGAGGAGAGACCAAGAAGAAGGCAGGTGACACTGATCCCTCAGTAGAATTGGGCAACGCAGGGATGTGGATGGGATCCTTTCCTCTTCTGGAAATTTTCTTCTCAGTTTTAAGGCTCTTGGAGAAGTAGGGTGAGGTGAACTTTGGGGGCTTCCAAAGCTGCTGGCTCCCAGCTCTGGATGGGCAGGGAAGGAATGCTGTACCCACAGCTGTGCTTCTGCCACCTGATTTCTGAGCAGCCCCTACCAGGCACAGCTTCCCCCAACCTCAGGAAGGGAGGAGCTGACCTTGATTTGTACCCATTTGTTTGTACAGGCCCTTTTCCAGCTATTACCTCAGTTGATCTTCCCAATAGTTCGGAAAACTGGGCGATACTGTCCCTACTTTACAAAAGAGAGATCAAAACCTCAGTGTTACAGCTCTTTTAGAATTTGTCTAGCAGGTTTTCCGGCCTTTACCGGAAAACCCATAAATAAATAAATAAATAAATAAAATAAAATAAAATAAAAAAAAGAAATCAAAACCTCAAGAAGGATATGTCACTTTCCCAGAGTCACAAGACTAGCAAATTGGGCTGGGCTTTAAATGGGGCTTCGTGGACCCCAAAGCATGTGCTCCATCCCTGCCCTGTGCTGACTTCTGAACACAGTTGGAGGGACTGAGTGAGGAAAGGACCAGGCAGGCAGGTGGAAGTATCCATGCGTCTCCGGTGCAGGGGTGAAGTCTTCGGGATGCTGAAATAGTCCTTGCAGGTTGAAGACAGGACTGGGGAAGAGGTCACAGGAGCTATGGAAGTCACCAGAATCCTCCCAGGTTGGTCCCTAGCCCAAAAGAAGCATTCTCCCTGCCTTCCTGGAGCAAGTTCCCCTGGCCCCCTGCCTAATCGCTCTGTGCTTGGGATCTGAGCTTCCACCCCAGGCATTCCCCTGCCCCCACGGCCCTGGGTAGAGCACCTAGAAGAGATGCCTATTCTCAAGCCACTGTCATGTTGGCTCCCTTTGTCATGGGCCCTGCCCAGCTCCTCACCTCTCCTGATGGAAGGGGCCCTTCCAGAGCTGCTGGAAGTTTGTCCTCTGCTTCCTCCTAAGGTCTCCATCCAAAGGATATTTTTTTTTCACTCTTGACAATTTTTCTTTTCAGACCAAAAAGAACCTAGCTAGCCTGAGTTCCCTCTGAGAAGTCTTCCTGTATTGACTGAAAGATGAGGCTAAGCTCTAGCAAGTTGAAGTTGACCGGCTCCTCAAGAAGCTTTGAGCAGAATGGAAGTGGGGAGGGCCCAGCCTCCAACCCAGGCAGCCCATTATACCTGGAGCCATCTATGATAAGACTGTGGTCCATCGCTCCCAGTCCACCAGCTGTCCATCCCGGCCCATCCCAGTTTATCCTATGTCGTCTGAGCTGTGATTCCCATGTGCTCTGAGCTGGAAGTCCCATCTCATGCCTAATAAAGACTCTTGAATATTTAATAACAGTAATAATGGTAGTGGCTGTACCTGGGCAGAGTTGAAGGGGAGGGACTGAATGAGGGGGGTGATACTGCACTCCCCCTAACAGAGACCAAGGATAAGGAAGCCTCACTACAACCAGAACTCCCATCTTGTGGGGCTGGGCACGGTGAGTGAACATCTTGGCTTCTTCCACCTCTCTCAGCCACCCCAAGGCTCCTGAGAACTCCATCCATGATCTGGTCAGTCCCAGCCCCGCCAAGTGCTGATGCCCCCAGCTAAGGAAGCATCTAGGTTCCATCCCAAGGACCAAGAGAATAGGAGAGGGTTTTGAGCTCCCCCAGACTGCCTATGCAGGAGGTCACTGGGTGGCTCTCTCTCCTCCACAAAAGGATCCTCCCTCAGAAATGTCCTCATGAGTTTAGACAGACCACACAGGAGAACTCTTGCCCCACAGGACCACCCACTCCTGCTTCCTCTCTGTCCACCCTCCATGGAAATAGAAGGGAATGAATATGACCACTAAAAGGAATTCAGGTTAGATAGCAGGTAGGACTTTCTAGCAATAACAAGACCTGAGAGAGACCTTAACGGGGCAGGGAAGCCACAGTAAGAAACTGGGACTGCTCTTAACTCCATTTTCCCCATAACACATCTGTCTCCAACATACTCCCCACAAAGCGAGGCCCCTACTCTCTCGAGAGTGCTTGCTCGGCAGTTAGCAGAGCCCAAACTGCCGCCACCATTTAAGCTCTCCATCACCTTCCAGAAAGTCATTCCTCCCATGTAGTCACAATCCCTCCATGGAACTATAGTTTGAATCCTGGAATTTTTCTAAATAGAAAAGGTTAAGATGATACACATGACACAATTCTAACAGCACAAAAGAGAAAGCGTATCTCCTTCCTACCCCTATCACCCACCTCCTCTCCCAAAAGGCAATCACTGGTACCTGTGTCCCCCTGAGATACTCCATGTGCATCCAAGCACATATGTATGTACCCTCCCCTTCCCTTTCAACACTGACCATGGCCGTTTTAGCTCCTCTAGACCAGGGCTGCTAGCCTGAGGTTAAGCTGGACTTTGGAGGAGCCTTACGTCTACTAAAATTGCATGTGGAATGCTGGCTGGGCACCTGAGCACGTTTCCAGGAAGAAGGCTCATGTTAAGAGCCACCTGGCCTAGCCCAGTTCCTCATTTGACAGGTCAGAGAGGGAAAGGGCTATGTCCAAAGTCCTCAGCATGGTGGAGGCCCATCAGGAGAAGAACCCCAGGCTTCTCCAACCTACATACCCAGGAGCCCCAGGTCCCCCACAAAGACTGGGACTTGGAGAACTGATTGAGGCCAAGGATGCTGCGGGAAGGAGGAAGCAGTTCCATCTGCATCACAGCCTGGCATATGTCAGGGCTGAACCCAGGCTCCCCAGGCCATTGGAGTGCTTCTGAGCTTCCCAGCCTCTTTTCGGGGCCCTCCCACTGCTTGGCCTCCCAGGACCCACTGTGGCCCCAAGGGTTGGTCTCTGGGGAGGTAGGGTCTGGCTTGGGGTCAGTCAGCCCAGAGGAAGCTTCTTGGATCTGCCCACCTCCTCCCCCTGGAGTCTGAGCATTAATCTTCGTGGTCCCCTTTACCCTCTGGGTGTTGGGGGACCTAGGCAGGGAGAGGCAGCCAGTCCCTGTGGTCAGCCTCTGGGTCCACTAGGGGCCTCCTGCTTGGAGAGAGGAGGCTCCTGAGTGAAGGAG
The DNA here is from genome assembly GCF_020740605.2 of Lemur catta. Lineage (NCBI taxonomy): Eukaryota > Metazoa > Chordata > Mammalia > Primates > Lemuridae > Lemur > Lemur catta. The sequence continues at coordinate 29,654,662 of NC_059130.1, read as the reverse complement.
CTGGGGCAGGCAGGAAGAGATGGGGCAGGGGCGACAGCAGGCCGGAGAGGAGAGACAGAGGGTGGGCTGCCTTTTGGAAACAGAAAGACCCAGACCCAGACAGGGGCAGAAGGGGTGGGAGGGGCCCCTCCCTTGACAGAGATGCCAGGACTGGGGTGGGAGGACCCAGGCCGGGCACTTTGGAATGTGCTCTCAGAGTCCCACTGAGCATATGCAGATGAGGCCTGTCTGTATGCAAATGAGCCGTCTGTATGCAGATGAGGAGAGAGGGCATTCTCTTCTCAGGGTTACCATAGAGCCCACCCCCTCCCCCTTCCCTCAGGGCTCCAGCTGCAGGGCAGCCTGGGAAGAGGCCAGACCTGGGAGAGGCAACCTGCAATAGAAGATTAGACTGCAGGAAGGACTTACCAAAGAAAAGCGGCCAGTTCTGAGAAAGAAACTGGAGAGGAAATAGGGACTATAGAGGGACTGCTGGGAGGGCCAGGCAAAAACGATGGGGGTGGACCAAGAAAGAAGAGCTCAGGCACAGGAAAACACAAAGTGACAGAAAGCTTAGAGCAGGAGGCTGGGGAAGAGAAGAGGAAGGGAACCTCCACTGAGCACCCACTTCTTGCCAGAGTGCCTCCCACTCATGCTCTCACTGGAACCCTGTGAGGCTTTCACAGACAAGGCCTAGAGAGACTGAGAGACTCGTCCAGGTCATACAGTTTGCAAGTGGCAGGGCCTGGCCTGTGGACTCCTTGGCAGTAGCCACAGCTGAGAACCTTCCTACTCCTTCCTAGAGACTGGAACAGCTCTTCCTGACCTGAGGGGAGATGACAGGCGTTGGGGGTTGGAGGGCTGTGCCTGGAGGAGGGGCCTGCTACACCTTGAGGGGAGGTCTGGTTGGGTCTCAGGCCCAGGCAGGGCCTGCAGAGGGGTGAGAAGTCCGTAGAGTGTGGGGTGAGGCTATTGGGGACAGCTGGGTGGAAAGCAATCAAGAGGGCACATTAGTGCTGGGAAAATGCCAGGGATGAGCCAGTGGGGGAAACTGAGACCCAGAGAGGTTGGGAAAGTTGTCCTCTCACTCAGCAGATTCAAGTCGAGGCTGGCCCATGCCCAGGGCCCCTTCCTAGTAGTGCAAGGCTAGGGGTGGGGGGATCTTTGAGAATAGCCTCTCCTCTTCCTCCGGTGGCCCCCCGGCCCCCCACATCCAATGGCGCAGCCAAGGCCTTTGTGGAGAGGCCATGGGGAAGAGAGGCCCCTTGTTGGCCCATTCATCGTGCCGGAGGCTCGGCTGATGCCAGCCCCCAGCACCGGCTGGGTTCTCCTTCGTGGGGGTGCCAGCCAGCCCCCACCCACTGCCACAGCCTGCTCCCCAGCTCTGTCGTTTCCTGGAGCCTCAGGGCTTTGGCCGTGGTCCCGGCTGAAGGATGGCGGGGAGCCCCGGCCCCCACACCCCCCGCACCTCGCCTTTCACACACTGGCACCAGAGCCGTGGGAACGCCGGACGGCAGCTGGGCACCAGTGCCCGGCTCTGCCCACCCCCAGCCAGGCCGACCTCAGAGAGGGGAGAGGAACAGGCTGCCCCAAAAAAAGCCCCTCCAGGATGGGGCCCTAGAAATCCTTAGCACTAATTATGAATCTGGGGACAAACAAGGCATTTGCAAGTCAATTAGTGACAGAACTTTCCCAGGAAAGAGCTTCATCCAGGCTCAGTTTCAGACAGGGCCACATGCTGGGTCATCTTGTCCCTCCCTCTGCCTCTGCCTCTGCCCTGCTCGAAGCTCCAGGGATACAGACGGTGCAGACAGGCCCAGTGTTCTGCCAGCCCCTGTGTGGCTAAGGGGGCCAGGGCCCTGAGTGGACCTGAGGGACGGGAAGGCAAGGCTGGGCTCTGCTGTGGTCAGCCGGAGGTCAATACAGGGCTGCCACCAGGAGATGTCCTGCCAGGGCTCTGGCCTCAATTCCACCTTCAACAGAACCTAGCAGCTCTTGGAAGGAGATGCCAAGGGGACAGCTGGCCCAGACAGGGTGGCCTGGGTGGGTTGACAGGAAGGTAGAAGTCATTGTGAAAGGTCCAGGGGGAGATGCTTCCCAGAGAACACAGAGAAAGCAGGACAAGAGGACACTTAGGGGGAACACAAACGGTCCCCAGGCATCCCAGCGATGGTACCCAGGCCAGGAGGCACATAGCCTGAGAGTTTCAGCTCTGCATGGAGGAAACTCCAGGTGGACCAGCATGGCTACCTCGGCCACTCCCCGCAGAGGGGACAGAGCACAGGACCTTGCTCCTCCCAGGCTGAAAGGCCTTTAGCTGGGAAAGGGGTTCTCTGCCGAGAGGACCCCTTAATTGGGGAAAAAAGGGCAGGGAAAGGGGTTATGTGGGGCAAAAGCCCTACAGCCAGCCCTGCCATCTGAGAGAGATTAAGGGATTATAATTAAAACGTGTTTGAGGGGCTCCAAGCAGGTGGGTGGGGGCTGGTGCTAACGATCTAATTGCTGCCTTTAGCTGGGGCTTTAGCCAGGGCCTGGCTGCCAGGGCTCTGTAATGACTGGAGGTGTTTTTTAAAGGGAGGTGGGTGAGAAGAGGGTGGGGCTGAGGGGCCAGGAGGGGAAGGCGTTTCCTTCACTTTAAGCTCCAAGCCCAGGCGCTCTGGCCAGTCCTCCCCACTGCTCGCCCCTTTCCCGAGGAATCCAGATGAAGGCTGCAGCATCCTGGAGTCTGGGAGCCAGGAATGAGCAAAGAGGGTACTTAGGGCCCCACATAGAGGGAACATTGAGACAGGGGATGGTCAGAGGGAAAGAGGGGTGTCCTTGGAATAATTACAACAGCTGACATTAATCGAAAATGTTCTCTGTGTCAAGCATTGTGCTAAGCCCTTGATAAACTTCCGTAACCCTCACGCCCACACCGAAAGACTGAGAAGGAGACACCTGTCCCTACAGCCCAGCACAACACCCCCAGCTAAGTATTAATAGATGCCAAGGGTCCTACAGACCAGGGGCGGCCCCCTTCAGAACTTTCCTCCTTCCTAGGAAGGGACAGATGGTCAAACCCCCTCTGTTCTCTGAGAGACCCCAGACTAAGGGTCAGGAGCACGCAGGTTGCAGCCCCAAGACCCGCGGCTACGGGAGCCCAGCCTCACCCTGTTTGTGTAGCTTCGTCTCTTGCCTCTCATGCAAAAAGCATCTGTGAACCTGGACCCATCACTAGGCCTTGCACCTGCTATTCCCGCTCCTTGGAAAGCCATCCCTTCTGCTCATTGTCCTGTGAACGTCCGCTCATGTGGCCCTGCTGGGGGGCCTTCCTCTTCTCCCCCTGTCCCCTGGGCTCCCCTGAGAGTTGAATGTGGGTTATCTCTGGCCATGCAGAGCCTGGCTGAGAGGAAACTAATGAATGGCTGGGTAAGGGGTGGGTATTTACTTTTATAAATAAAAGGCCTGAGACAGAGTAGCTCTGGCAGGACACACAAGCAACCAGGCACGTGGGTTGTCTCTGGGATGGGAACTGGGTAGTGGAGACCCAGCAGGATGGAGACTTCTTACTATCTAGTATACTTTCTTGTACCTTTAAAGTTGTGTTCCATATGAAGAAATCACTTATTCAGAAATAAATATAATCTAAAATATTAATTATTGCTTTTTCTTTTAAAGGCTGGGGAAGGACAGTGTTTAATCCCAAAGGCTAGAGCATAAGAGAATCCCTGAGATTCCTCATTTGAGAGGAACCAGTGGCATTTCAGTCCCTTCTCTCTACGACCCTCTTCTGTCACTCTGCTTCTGCCTCCTCCCAGGCCACTGGGCCTAGGCACAGTGCCCCACATGCTGCCCACATCCTCTGAGAGCCTTTCAGGATTGGCCCCTCCCCACCTGGCACCTCCCAGCTGGTGTCGTGGGCAGAGCACCTGGATTCTCACTAGCTGTGTGCACAGGGGCAAGTCACGGAAGCCCTTGAACCAGCATCTGCCCTATAAGGGGTGTGCCAGTGACAGCCACTCGCCTACTGCAGAGGGGCGGGGGTGGGGGGGCAGTGAGACCTTGCCTAGAGAACTGGAGGTGGGGGCTGCCCCTTGCCCTGCTCTGCCCATGCCAGAGGGAATCTTGCTGCCTGGTTTCTAATCTGCTATATGCTCTCCCCAGGCCACTTCCCTTCTCTGAAATTCAGGTGTCCCATCTGGGACGTGGCTGTATCCCTGCCCTTCCCCTGCCTGTACAGCCAAGGTGAGGATAAAGGAACTCTAGTCCCCTAGTCTTAGCTTTCTCATCTGAAAAATGGGGATGCAAACACTAGCTATTTCCCAGAGCTGTTGGGGGAATTAAATGAGATATTGTATATAAAGTGCTTGGAGTAGCTTGGGAAAGAAAGCGAGGACTAGACTTTTAAATGGTGGTCGTCATTATAGTTATTAAATGGGAGGGACCCTGCAAAATGTGCTAGTCTGGGGCTGGGGACTCCTCATTATTGCTCTGGCTGGGAATAATGAGGCCTTGTGGTAATAGCCCCTCGACCTCCCAGGCCCCTCTGACAAAAGGACGCAGCAGCCTGTGGATGGGCCCGACAAAGTGAGAAGTGAATGGTGCATAATGGGACACTTAGGGGCTTATCCCAGGCTGGGGGCTCTGGGAAGGACCCTCCAGCTGTGGCTCCAGGTGCTGAAGGACCCCTCAGGCCAGAAACACAAGCTGACAAGCCGCCCCTTCCCTCTCCAAGGTGGCTGGGCCAAGAGCCTTCAGCCCCGGGTCACCCAGGCCTTCACTGACATGTCCTGAGCGCTTCCTTAGTGCCAGGCGCCGCTCTGCTTGCCGGGGGCGCTGGCCGACCAGCCTGCACAAACAGACCCCAGGACCTCTGACCTCATGACCTCTAACCTGGTGTGGCAGACTGACAAGAATCAAAACAAATAAGTAAAATACATAGAACGTCAGATGGTGCTAAATGAGCTGAAGAAAAACAGAGCGAGGAAGGGGGATGACAAAGCTGGGCAGTGGGTGGTGAAGTGCAATTTAAAATAAGGTGCTTAGGGGAAAATCAGATTTTGTTCAACTTTTTCTTGTGGAAATATTTTCTTTTCTTTTCTTTTTTTTTTTGAGACAGAGACTCACTCTGGTGCCCTGGGTAGAGTACAGTACCGTCATTGTAGCTCACTGCAACCTCAAACTCCTGGGCTCAAGCGATCCTCCTGCCTCAGCCTCCTGAGTAGCTGGGACTACAGGCGCGCACCACCATGCCTGGGTAATTTTTCTATTTTTAGCAGAGACGGGATCTCACTCTTGCTCAGGCTGGTCTCGAACTCCTGGTCTTAAGTGATCCTCCTGCCTCAGCCTCCAAGAATGCTAGGATTACAGGTGTGAGCCACTGCTCCCGCACCCGGCCGGAATTTTTAAATAGATACAAAATAGATAGAATAGTATAATGAACCCCCATTATCCCTCATCTAGCTTCAACAACTGCCAATCTTGTCTCATCTGTACTCCCACCTACTTTCCCCCACTTCCCATGTTATTTTGAAGCAAATCCCAGCCGTCTCCTCTCATGGAGGGTGTGATTTGAGCAGACACCCAAGGAGGCAAGGAAGCCAGCCACATGGTCGTTAGGAAGGTGAGCATTTCAGGCAGAGGGTCAGCAAGTGCAAAAGCCTCCAGCCTGGTACGGTCTTTGAATATCAGGCTCCAGTCTCAGCTCTGCCCCTAACTGGGTGTGTAACCTTAGATAAGTCTCTTAACTGCTCAGTTTTGGCATCTGTGAAACGGGGCCAATGTCCTTATCCCATAGGGAATTTGTAGGCATGGAATGAGAATCCCTGTGTTTCATAAAATGAGAGCAACATGGCAGAGACAAGGGTCAATGTCTGCTCCCAGGCAGGTCTGGGCTTAGAGGAACTCAGTGTCTCTGGGGAGGTGAGACAAGACCCAAGGGTATTCCAGATTATGTGGGGGTTGGGAAGGAGTCTGGGGGCAGTTCCCTGGAGAAGGCCACCCTTGAACTCAGTCCAGCACAACACACTGATGGGGAGGGGGCCTGAGCTGGAACTTGGCTCTGTTTGCTGGCCTACCCCTCACCCCACCCCCTATGGATGGGCCACTGGATCCCAGGCTGCTGAAGACAAGAGAAGGGCCAAAGGCCTGAATGGCCAACTGTTCTCTGGGGAGGCTTGGCCCCTTTTAAAGACTCTCATCACCACCTCCACCTCCCTCCCAGGGTGATTATCATCCACCCGGAGGGGCCTTTCCTGGGGGACACAAAAAGACCCTCAACTCCCATCCTCTAGGCAGGATAATGGGCCATTCACACTGAGGGGACCCCAGCCCCACACCTGGCCCTCTCAGGCAGCCCCCTGACCGCCCCATTGTCCCAGGCCCGCCTTGCACACGGGTGTCAGGGGTGGGGAAGCCCAAGCCCCCAGCTGGGGCACTCCTGGCCCTTCCCCCACCTCTCCAGCCGCCTGGACTCTGGGCCGATGCTGGGGGAGGTGGGCTTGCCATTCATCCCACAGGCTCACTCAGAACCTCTCTCCTCTCGAAAGTCCTTACAGAGCGATGGGAAAATGGGAGGGAATAATTAGGAAAATCATTAGCGTCTCAAGGCCCATCTGAGAGGGATTAAGGGATTAAAAACCTTCCAACCAATCTCCCCCACTTTAAGGTTGTTGCAGGGGTTTTGTTTTCAGGACTTTTTTTTTTTTCTCTTCTTTTTCCCTGGGTTTCGAAGACTAAAGTCTTGGTGGATTCTTCCTTTAAAAGCTGCAGGAAAAAGTCAAGACATTGAAGTTCGGGTGGAGAATGGGGGGGGGGGCAGGTGTGTGGGGGAGGGTCCCTTCCCAAGCTCTTCCCGGCTGCCTTGGATCACTTCTTGGGTGTGAGCGGATGGCAGAAGGGGGTGCAGAGGTCAGGCTGGGCCAGAGGGGAAGCCTAGGCAGACCTGCTAGGAGCAGATGGATGGCTCCTTAGAAGGTCCCCCAAGGGCCCAACCCTGCCTGGCAGGCCATGTCCCACCTCCTCCAAGTCCTAGCTGGGGTCAGGCAGGCTCTCCTGCCATGTCCCACCTCCTTCTGTCCAACTGGGGCAAACTGTGCCAAAGGGCTCCTTGCCACCCACCTGCTCTGGTAGCCCGAGGCTGGAGGTCCAGGAGGAGAGAGCATGTGGGAAGGGAGCAGAGGGAGAGATGGCGAGGAGACAGACAGGAAAGGCTGTGTGGACACAGCTGAGTGGGCTTCTCTCCCCTGCGGTAAGTGACACACAGCCGCTGTCCTCAGAGCACAGTCTGGTTGGGGAGAGCGGATAATTGCAGAGCTGGTTAAACACGATGTGAGGTGGGATGCAGTGTGAAAGCAGGTGAGGGCGAGACACAGAGGAGACAGACCTCATCCAGTCTGGGGAGATCTGGACGGTTCCCTGGAAGAGAGGGCTATATTTTATGTATGAGAGTGTCCCTCCGGCCTGGCAGAGGGTAGGTGTTCCGTAACCGTGAGATAAATGTCCCAGTCAGATGCATCATCAACCCCTTTTACAGAGTGTCCCACTGAAATGGTCCCCTACCCCATGGGGTGAGGAACCACCAAGAGAAATTCAAACACGCCATCGCCTGGGTAAAGCATCAGGCAGACGGGGACCGTGGAGGGCACGGAAGGCTGTGGGCTGCTGGAGAGCAGAGCGGGCGTCAGGGTACGCGCTGTCCTGACCCGCCCTCCCGGTTCCGGGGGAGAGACTCTGGCACCAGGCTCCCAGTCCCTCCCCCGCACACACACTGGCTTCCCTGGTTCCAGTTTGGGGGCTCCCTGGAGTGTAGGTTGTCCCACCATTTCTCTGGAAGGCTCAGCGAACTCCCCTCGGGGCCTCTGCATCCACCAAGCTCCCCGGGCAGGGCCAGGCAGGTGGCGGTGAAATGGAGCCGCCCTTCCCAAGATGGAGGCCGGCGGAAGCCGGCCCGGCCCCGCACTTGCCAACGGAGCCCGTGATAGATGCCGGCGGCTGCTGTCTGTTACAGCATTAATAATCGCGTTTATTAATGGTCTTAATTAGCAACCGCCAACAAGAAGCCCGGTGCTAATTCCACCAATAATCGAGGCTTGTGGGGCGTGCACGGGAGTGGGGGGTGAGGGGATGGATGGCTTGCAGCATGGGAATGAGGCAGACGCCATGGATGGTGCCCCAGCAGAGGCCAGCCTGGGTGGCTGGAGAGTGGGGAGAAGGGGGACCCACCCCCAACCGGCTCCCGCACCAGGGTTCCTTGACCCCCCACAGTGCAGCCTCCTCAGATGGTGTTGGGACAAAATGAGGTGTGAGGAATTGCAGGGAGGAGGGGGATCTCTGTCTGTGTGTTTAGAGCCAGCACCCAGACAACAGCCTGTGGGATGGAGGCAAGTCTATAAAAGCCCGAGTGAAATGAGCTAGAAGGGGATTGGGAACAAGCCCCACAGTGTCCTGAAGCCACATTCCTTGCTCTGGGGAGACAGAGATGGATGGTGCTGAGCTTGGAAGGAGGAGACGCTGGTGTGGGGCGGGGGCGGCTTCTCCAGCTGAGGGCTCTCCTGCCAAGAAAAGCAGGGTGGGAAAATCGAGCTTAAGAATCCAGACGATGCCCAGGAACAACAAAGCCCACTTCCTCTCCCAGCCTCGGAGCCAAGCTGAGCCTGCTTGGGTCCTGCCTGGGGACCCAAAGACCAACCCTGAAATCCAGCCAAAGGGAAAAGGAGGCCTTTGGGGGAGGGAGCTCTGGGGGCTGCCCAAAGCAAGGATGACCATCTGCAAATGCCTTGGAGAGGGAGGGCTATGGGAGGGATGGGTGTGCTCTGGGGTCCAGGTGGGCAGAGCAGAGGGGTAAGGATGCTAGAGCAGCTTCTTTCAGAGGTGGCTCTTGGGGTCTCTGGAGGAGCTTCCATGAGGCTGTGCAGCCCCAGATCAGAATGCTTTGGAGGAATTCCAGGTGGGACCAAAGACCTGGACAAGAGAATGGCTGAATGAGGAGCAGCAGGAAGGCACATTTCCAAAGGGGAAGGGGAACAGAACTCTGGCTGCTTCCTTGGCACCATGAAATGCTGCAGCTCCCAGCCCTGGTCGCTTGTCCCCAACTTTCCTCTCATCTAATGGTCTCCCAAATGCTACCCCAGAGGCCAGACCCTACTTTCCCCACCCCAGAATGGGGTTGACATGCATGTTGCACCTGGATCTTTACAGAGGCCAGGGGACAGAAGAAAAGAGCTTCATCTTAGTGGAAGGCTGGGCCAAAGCACAAATGAACAGGCCTCTGAGCCCAGTGCTAGGGCCCTTGCCTGCCAGAAGACTGCCTGCCCTCCTTCTTTCTCCCTCCTCCCCTCATTCAGCCTCTCCTTCCTTCCTGTGACTGGAGACCTGGACTTTCAGGATAGTTCTCATGTCAGTGTTGCCCTCATTGGTTTTGCCCTGAAAACCATCATGAGTCCTGGAAGCATCACTGCTGCAAGGGCCCAAGCACCATCTCCAAAGAAGCTTCTCACTTGAATGGCATGAGCCCTTGCACTGAGTCTCGGTGCAAGTTTAGAAAAGGTTAACTCAGGTTCCTGAGCCTTGCTGAGTCTCAAGCCCATTTACTGGAGCTCAGTGTGTAAGTGCCCAAGTACAGGGTGCCAAGTTCCCAGCCAGGATGGGCTCTGCTCCTGGCACAGCGTTCCCTTGCCCACTGGCCAGGTATTTTCCTCCAGTGTTTTGACCAGTGCCTTCTGTTAGATGGACACAGTCTCTTGGGCTGGGGTAGAGGGACACAGCCCTTTTGCTTGTGGGAGGGGACTGTATGTGGCAACCCCCCATCGCCACTGGAGAAGTTTATTTTAGTCCTGCCATGGCTGGCCTTTCTCCCAGTAAAAGGTGGGGCTCCTTAACTGGTGGTGGATGGCAGAGGGAGGCAGGAGGGAAGGCCTGGACTAGGCCTGGGGCTCACAGGCCAGAGAGGACCCTTGGGGGCTTCTCTGCCTAGTAACCTGCTTTCTTTGAGGGGCACCACAAGCATTTTTCTCAGAGCTCTGGAAAAGAATTGGCTTCAGAGACACCTGTCAGAGTCCAGGGGATCAATACATGAAAAAATGGACTGTGGGGAGGGGGCTACTGGTGAGAAGAGCATCAGCTACGGGCTAGGTTTAAACTCGGACTGGGAGAAATGAACTGATTTGTGCAGGCCACTAAACTAGTCAGTAGGGTAGCCAAGATGGGGGCCCACCACGGTCTGACCGCAAAGTCAAGGCTCTTTGGGGAGAGGAGTAGGTATGCAGGGAACAGATGACCGCCGCTTCTCCTCGCCCCAAAGCCTGGTTCTGGTCACACTCCGCCTTCCTCCCGGACTCCACTGGCGATCAGACGGCGGCGGCGTAGACAATGGCGCTCTGTCCCGGGTGCTCCGGCACGACAGCTCATCCCTATGCAGTGACCGCCTCCCCCACCCAGCCCGGGCCGCCAGCCCCTTTCAGGCTGTGGAAGCCGGGGCGGCGGCCGAGGGGATTCTCACAGGCCGTTGGGCATTTGCATAGCCGGCTCGCCCGCCCGGAGACATTGGCCCGCATTGTTCCCGGGCGGCAGTGGCGGCGGTGGTGGCGGCGGCGGCGGGCGCACTGGCCCAGGCGCGCAGGGCGGCGGGCGGACCGGCTGGGAGCGAGCGAGCCAGACAATGGCGAAGGGGCGCGCAGAGCCGGGAGGCGGCGGTGGGGGGATCCCGACGGTGGGAGCGGAATATCGGGGTGAGGTGGGGGGACGCGGCTGCCGAGTTTGTCTGCCCCAGGACGGCCACCGCCCCGCACTGTGGACACCCACGCCGTGTCTAATTTCTCCCCGAGTTGGGGCCGCCGCGCCCGTGATGTGAATCCCAATAGGGGGGATCTCAGACCTTTCCCAGGCCGCGCGGGGTTCGGAGCGCCGGGTCCTCCAGAGGTCAGGGAGCAGCTCCCAGCTCTGGCCGAGAGGGCTCTGGCCACAAAGGCGCTGAGGCACCGGAGGCCCCTGGAGGACCTTGGGCCTCCTATCCATATGTCCTTGGACAGGAAATCCAAACAGTGGCTGCTTCCAGAGAGCCTTCCCTCAATGCCTCTGGTGACCCCAGAGCAGCCTGTCTCCCCCCATCAGTCTTCTCTGGGAGGCAAGCAGGGGCCATGTCCTCGTCCATCATTGTCCCCAGAGATCAGGCATTGGGGCTGGACAGAGTTCATGAGCAGGCAAGTGTCCGATTGTCCTGCATTGACAGTAATAATGGTGGTGATCAGAGGGGCTGTCCCTGAAGGGCAGAGGCCTCATTGTCCTGAAGGAGTGGGGAAGGAGCTCCCTTGACCCCTGTCCCTGCCATCTCCTTGACCTGCTCATTGTCACCCTGTTGACCCAGCCTGAATGGATGGGCCAGCATGTGGGGACCAATGATGCTGAGGTAGGGGCTACATAGGGAAGAGTGGGGGACTGGCTTGGTCTTATCTCAGCAGGGGACTCCAAGGAGCACTGTGTTTCTGGCCCTCTGAGCTCCGTGACTGACATCAGTGAGGAGATGATTGCCCACCCCATGCCAAACAGTGGCTCGGTCCTGTGAGATGGAACAATCTATGGAGGGCCCACCAGGTGCCCGGCACTAGAGGCAATGTGAGGAGGGAGAAGAGGAAATACAGAGTGAAAGGCCAAGGGCCTACTTTAGGACAGTGCAGCCCTGGGCATAGTCCCCTGAACGAGGAGGATGGGACCAGGGTGTAGGGGCTTGTGTTATAGTAGAGCTCAGCATCATTACTGCATCACCACGGGAGGCTTCATGGGCATCATGGAGCTTGGAACTATCTGGCCACAGGGTACACAGGGCCACTTCTCATGGGCCAGCCCTCACCCCGACACTCCTTTCTGAGGGATATCTTGACAGGCCATCCTTGGACCTGTAGCCTGGTGTCCTAGAAGCTGGCTGGGCAATTGTCCTCTCCCAAAGAGGGTTCAGTTGTCCCTTCTCCAAGAAGCCTCCCTGGATTGAAATGCCCAGATGCTCCAGCCCAGGCTTGTCCCCCAGCAATGACCAGCCTGGGCTGGAGCTGCCAATTTTTTCAGCCCTGGAGAACACTTTGTTGTAGTCAAGAAGGAACCAGAAGTACAGTGAGAAGGTCAGGTTGTAAAATGTTGGTGCCATGAATAAATGAATATTTGAAGCTTTTCCCACCCAGAATGGGCTTGGGGAAGGTAGGGTCTTACCCTATCCTTGAATCCCTTCTTTCCTGAGAGTCTTCTTTCAGATCTCTGTTTGAGGACTGCTTGGGGAGCTCTGGGGTGAGGGCAGGTCAGCTGGCTGGACCCAAGCAGAGCTGGGAGCTGAGGGCCCATAGGATAGAATGAGGGACAGGGCCTCAGCTCTCCCAAACTCCCTCCCTCCATCACAGCAGGGCCTGACAGTGACTGGGAACCTTTCTGCAATCTCAGCAGTCATCCAGTCTCCTCCCAGCATGCCTACTCCAGTCCAGCCAGCAAAGGGTAGGTGGCTTCGGAGGAGGGAGGGGAGCTGCAGGCATAGAAGCATAGTTGGGCCTTGTGAGCGGGGATGGCTCCATAGAGGGCTCTCTTTGCTCTTCCCCTTCTCCTTCCCTCTGTGCTTGGCCTCTTGACCAGCCAAGTTCAGCCCCTCCAGCTGTGATGAGGACAGAGCCCCGATGAGGTCACCTTTTGCTCTTGTCCCAGGGATATGCCCCAGGAACCCTCCATTTTGCCTCCTTGGGCTCCTAGGTCTCAGTGGTCTTGGTCTGGGGGCGGAGATGTCTGCAGTCATGCTCAACTCCTGCCAGAAGCCTGAGGTAAGGGCAGGAGAGGCCGAAGGGGGCTCCAGTCCACTAGAGGGATGGATTCTCTGCTGGAGGAGAGATCTGAAACCCCCAGCATCCTCATGACATGTAGTGGAGGGTAGAAGCCCAGAAAGACTTGTGGCATGAATGCATGAGGACCAGAGCCGAAGCAGACAGGAGTGGGGTTAGGCTGCTGGAAAGACTTCCATGTTTGGCAGAGGACCAAGGAGGGGCGTGAAGGCTGCCTCTTCCTTTGCTGGGTCTGGAGCGCCCTCTAGTGGTCCAATGACTTCAGGCCAACAGAGGTGCTGGGTGTCCCTGCTCTGCCACAGCCCCAATCCACACAATGCCCTTCCTATTCCCTACTCCTCAGTCTCGGGACAGGGACATAAAGTGGAACCTAGGTGATGGCTGCTTCCAGCTTCTGAGAGTTGGTGGCAAACTCCTCATGTCCCTCTTGGGCCCTGTGGGAGCCCTCTTCCTACTCTGCCCAGAGGCTGCCCCAGTGAGGGTCAGCGTAGCAGCAGTTCTGGAATAGAACTCTCCAGCAGCCCAAGCTGTCCTATAACAAATACAGGCTCCCTGTCCCTGGAGACAGGCAAGCCCAGGCTGGGCACTCACCTAGTAGGACATGGCATCCTAGAGGGAGTTCCACAGACCCAGAGAGGTAGGATTTTGTCACCACTAAAGTTCTTTCCTGCCTCGAGGTTTTAACATTGTGAGTTAGAAGGAAAGAGGAACTTCTTATGCTCCCAGGGCACAAATAAAAGGAGTCAGAGTCCTTAGTAACAGTGGTGTTTATTGCCCTCAGAGAGCCAGGCCTGGCTTGGGCTTCGCTGTGACTGTGTGATGCTGGGTCAGTGGATCAGCAGTCACTTGGGTGCCTCACACCTTGGGCTCTTCTACCCATACATGTGGGCTGGGAGGGCAGTGGGTGGGGCGCTCGTGAGGTTTTCCCCCCAAGTTATAGTCTCCCCCCCACACATAGTATCTCCCAATCTTCTACCGTCCCTCTCCTGTGGAGACACTGCCTACAGAAGGAGGCTGCTTCTAGCTCATGACTCCTTTCTTGCAGCAGGAGGAATGGGAGCTAGAAAAGGACTTCCTAATAGTGGCCAATCATCCTCTAAAAGGAGCACATCCTCTCGGGCTGGCAGCAGGTTAGGCCTGAGTGTCGGGTTCCTCCACCCTCAGAGGCTCCTGGGCTGTATCCTCATGCTCCCCAGGCACCTGGAAGGCAGGAGGGGATGGCAGGGGTAAAGGGGCAGCTCCAGGGGGCTGGAGGCCATGGCTCAGGGGTGTACCCTAGAGAAGGAGCAGGCAAGGAAGGAAGAGGGCAGGTTGGGCCACAGGAAGTGAGGCAGGGAAGGGAGGGTCAGAGGGTCCAATGGCTGCAGCTGTGCTTCACCTCCCAGTAAACCTGGTCCTCGTAGCACTGGGAGTCTGAGGGGTAGTCCAGGCAGGGCAGCTTCAGCAGGAGCCCTGGTGTCAGTAGGGGAAGAGGGATATGTGAGGCTTCTCCACCCCCTACCGTGGGGATATTTCCACCCACACAACAGGGCACAGAGGGGCTGGGATGCATGAGGTCAACATGGTGCCTGGTGCAGGCAAAACACAGCTGTATTTGTTGAGCACCTACTATGTGCCAGGCCCTGTGCAAACAGCTTGCCCAGCACTGCCTTCCTGAGAAATCACAGCAACCCTGCCAGGTGAGTATTATTCCTGTATTACAGACAAAGAAACCAAGACTCAGAGAAGTTAAATAATTTGCTCAAGTTTGTATAGTCAGTAATAGACCAAATCATGATTCCGTCATGAACCACAGCTGTTGAGCATTCTGTGGCCTTGCACACAAGACGAGTACAGAAAATGTTTATTGAATAAATCAATTACTAAGTGAATGAATGAACTGAACCTGGTTAGAGAAGGAAAATCTCTGGATGAAAGCAGGAGGGTGGGGATGCTGAATCAGGTTTTGTTTTGAAGGTCAAAAAGAATAAGGCCAAACTTGAGGAAGGACTGCCTGACCCGGGTCCTGGGGACAGTCTGCCTCTGTGTAAGGTTTCTGTGCTCGGGTCTAGTGGTGAGCCAGGCAGCCCTCTTCCCGCCCTGTGCTGGTGGGGTATAGCGCAGCCTACCCCGGCTAGGCCTCAGCCTGAGGCTGGGCTGCCCTCTAATGGGTAGAGGGAGCAGCACAGGGGAGCCACAGATTGGGAAGGGAGGGTCTCACTCAGCTCCTAGTGGCTCCCCAGCCTCCCTTGGCACCTAGAAGGAACAGGCACCAACCTGCATCTCCCCACTGAAAGGAGATTACCCCTGAACCCAAAACCCAACCCCTCACCTGGCACAATGTAAGTGCTCAATAAAAATCTGTGAGTGAATGAATCAGTATGGGGCGTAGGGTCCAATGGTCCATCCTCCAGAGATTCCCCTTCCTCTGTCTTCTCCTCTCCCTGGAGCTCCTGCCAGCCCCCCACCAACAGCCAAGATCACTCAGGTCACTCACCTCCAAGGCCCCCACCCACAGAGGCAAATATCAGTGTGACAAACAGCCCAAACAGCTGGTGCATGGCCTGTGACGTGGCACTGCGCTGGCCCTCAGCTATGAGTGAAAACACATTCTTCAGGCTGCAGGGAGACCAGATTGCGGAGAGCTGGGAGTAGGAGGGTGCAGGGTAGGGGAAGACAGGGATGGAGCACAGGGCCAGGGCTGGTCATTGCACTGGCACTCGCACAAGTGGACATGAAGCAGCCGAAAGGCCTCAAGGGAGTCTGAGTCTCACCTCCAGGCCTTGGTCAAGCCAGGCCCACAGCCTGGAACACCCTCCCACCCCCATATCCCAGCAGACACCCACACACCTTTCAAGACTCAGTTTGAGGGTCGCTTTTGCCCACCCACTCCTCTGAGCCCTGATATGCAAAAATAGACCTGAAGGGTCATCATCTGTAACTGACCATGTAGTAACACTTAACACTCTTGAAATCATTTGTTCAATGACCTTCTACCGCACTTGACTGAGGACCAGGAGGGCAGTCCCTGGGTTGATCTTGTTCACTCCAGTTTCCGTGGCTCTCAGAATGTGGATGAATGAATGAATGAAAATACACACTGCTTTTTTTGTTGTCCCATGGAGAAGGAAAGTGAGGGCAGTCATTCCAAAGGGAAAATGACTGCAGTGTTGGTTGGGGGAAACTCACCCATCTCCATAAGCTTCATGGGTGGCCAGCCCAGCCACAAGGACCCCCACGAGGGCCCCCAGGATCCCTGGCATCCCATGGAGGTTGTGGACACCACATGTGTCTTGGACTTTGAATTTTGATTCAAGGATGGGCTGGAGGACAAGAAAGATGATGAGTCCCCTGTGCCCCCTCCCACCTGTTGGGCCTGTTGGAGAGGTGGGAGGAAAGGTACTGAAGCCTCCATGTTCTTCCCAGGGCCCAAGAGGCATCTATACCGTGAAGAACTTGTACCCCAGTGTGGAGACCATCCCAGCCAAGAAGCCAGCTGCCAGAGCCCCAAAAGGTGTCAGCATCATTTCACTTGATGTCCCCACTACAACCCCTCCGGCCAGCGCTGCATTCTGGATGTGGACCTAAGGGAATAGGGGAGAGCAAGGCATTGGTGGCCCTTTCAGATCATCACTCCACCCACACAGCCCAGTCCCATCCAACCACAGTGACACCTACTACTTCTGGATGTCTCCCTGCAATCTAATCTCTAACTGTCCTATCATATCATCTCCTCCCACTCTGAACCCCTCCCCCCCACCAGTACCCTTACCTTTTCCCCTGGAAGATCTTCCTTGCAGGGTCTCAGGCCTCTCCTCCCCCCACCCAGGCCATCCCTCTGCCTCTCCCAAGACCTCCCCCCAATACCATGTCGAGCCGCCCATCCCTGCTGACGAGGGCTGACAAGGCGAAGGTGCTGAGGGTGCTCGAGGTCAGGGAGTAGTATGTGTTGAGGGCCGTCCGATGCTGCCCGTCCCCCAGCGACGTGGGTGCAGAATTGAAGCTGGGCCAGAAGATCCACAGGAAGATGGTCCCTAAGTGGTCGGCGGGCAGAGGGAGAGGGAGTGAGTGGCTCTCCCACAAGGTATGAACTGTATAACTGCAGACAAGTCACCTGCCCCCAGGAGCCTCAGTTTCCTCATCTATAAAGTGGGATTGATAATAATACCACTTCATAAAGTGAGGATTAAGGAAGGCAATGATTAAATGTATAGTCCACAGCCCAGCAGGTGCTAAATGCCGACAAATGGCAGCTATCAAAGGCACTGGCACAGAGTGTTGAGAGAAGGGAAGGAAAAAAGCAAAGGCCACTGCATGTCAGGCACCACGCTGGGTATTTGATATATGTATCAGGAAAACAATGTGTTTTATAACCTCAATCGCCTCCTAGAAAGGGTGGATCCTGCAGTGTTCCAGAGAGGCCTCTGTTTGCTGAGCACCAGATGGGCTGGCTGGGCCTGCATGTTTTCAGGTAAGAACTGGGAGTCCATATACCCTGCCTGCCTGTGTGAGGTTCCCAGGTCAGTCCTGGAGGGAGAGGGAGAAGAAGCCAAAGGACAGGTGAGGGAGAAGGCTAGGGAACCTGTAGAGTACGCCAGCAAGGTGGGAGGCTTGGGGACTACTCCTTAGTCCTGAGTGGTTCGTGGGGGGTGGGTGTGATTTCTCCCTACAACCCCACACTCTTTTTTTTTTTTTTTTTTTTTGAGACAGAGTCTCGCTCTGTTGCCCAGGCTAGAGTGCGTGGCATCAGCCTAGCTCACAACAACCACAAACTTCTGGGCTCAAGTGATCCTCCTGCCTCAGCCTACCAAGTAGCTGGGACTACAGGCATGTGCCACCATGCCCAGCTAATTTTTCTATTTTTAGTAGAGATGGGGTCTCACTCTTGCTCAGGCTGGTCTCAAACTCCTGATCTCAAGCGATCTTCCCACCTCAGCCTCCCAGAGTGCTAGGATTACAGGCGTGAGCCACCGTGCCCAGCCAACCCCACAGTCTTGTGTGAACTCTACCACACACACATATGCATTCTATAGGTGGAGAGTTTGTGGGAAACTCAAGGAAGACTGCGTGAAGTACACACTAAAAAACAGGAGCTGGCAGGCAGAGATTGGAGAATATAGATCTCCAGGAAATGCATGGAAATCTTGCTGAGGCCTTTGGACTTCAAAGCAAATTTATCTGGGTCTCAAAGTGCAAGGAGGCCTCAGCTGACCTAGGGTTACTTGTGCTCTATTTCACAACAAGCCCAGAGGTGGGTGAGAAATACAAAACCAGCCTCTTTTTTCAAATATAAGAATAGGTAGCTCAGTCCCTATTCAATACCCTCTATGAAAAAGTGAAATATGGATTTCCTTTCCTGCCTGAAGTTTGGGAAGGTAGGGAGAGGAGCCAAGGCCAAGGTGGAGGTACATGCTTAGAAGAAACAAGTGGTGGTGATGGGGCTCCCAGGTCAGACCCTACTGCTTTGCAAAGTGACCCAAGACCCACACCCCAACCCCATGCCTGAGAGTACAGGGGCTTCCTGGGGAATTGCATGAGAGGAAGTGTCCTCAGGAGGTGAAAGGCAGGCAGAGGTCATCTGTTTGCTGGGAAGCAAACATGCAAAGGCCTGGAGGCAAGGGGCGGGCAGAAGCTGAGGCTGGCTGGAGCCCAGAGTGAGGGGACAGTGGGTGAGGAGGAGAGGGAGAGTGGCCAAGACCTGCTGGAGCCAGTGTGCTGGGCAGAGGAGGCTGGTTCCTATCACGTGGGTGATGGGGGCTCAGGAAGGTTTTAAACCGGGATTGAAGTGGATTTAGAAAGGCCTCTAGGAATGAATGTGGGGCATGTGCGTACCCCAGGGCTGAGTTCTAAGAGCCTGTCTCAATGAGGAGCACGGATCCCAGGCTCTCCCAGCAGAATCCAGTGGGAAGAGAGTGCTCAGCCAGAACCCTGAGGACGCAGAGGAATCTAGAACGAGCCCCCATGCTACCCGACCTCAGCAGGCCTCACCAATCATGGCGAAGAGGTCTGAGTGGTAGACAGAGCCCTGACGGTGCTTGCTCTTCTCCAGCCGGGGCCTGTAGAGGACCCGTGAGAGGACCAGCCCGAAGTAGGCACCAAACGTGTGGATAGTCATGGAGCCGCCTGCATCCCGCACCTGCGGGGGTGGAACACAGCTGGACAGCAGCCCCCAGCCTGGCACTGACCACCCCACACCCAGCCCTGCCCAGACTCTTACCCCCAGGAGACCGAGAAGCACAAACTCGTTGACACCGAACAGCACCACCTCCAGCAGGGCCATGAGCAGCAGCTGTGCAGGCCCTGTCTTGCCCAGGACGGCACCAAAGGAGATGAGCACAGCCCCAGCACAGAAGTCAGCGTTGATCATGCTAGGGGGATGGGGCAGGGAGGGGGAAGGGTGGCTTCTGGGCTTCTGCCAGGCAGGAATTGGAGGCAGCACGAGCGGGGGAGTGGGAGGGAGATCCCGAGAAGAGGCAAGAAGCTCAAGCTCTGCCCCAGGAGTCAGAAGGGATGACCTGGCCCTTTTTTCAGATTAGGAAACCAAGTCTCGGGGAGGTTCTGTGACTTGGCTGACAAAGCCCATAGTAGGTGGAAGAGCCAGAACTTGAGCCAAGAGCTCCTGGAAACTCTGCCCTTCCCATTAGGCTATCAAGCCTCACAGCTCTCGGGTAACGGGGGCCCTAAAGAATGAGGGGGTGGGGCTGAGCGTGTGGGTCAAGGATGGGAGAAGAAACCAGGCAATGGGAATAGGCAGGGCACCTAGAGAAATCAATTGATGGGTCAAAAACATGGCTCTGGAAGCAGACATGAAGGACAGGGTTTGAGGGGCCTCTCAAGTGGGTCTGGGGGAGCCAGGGAGGCTGCTGCTGCCCACCTCTCCACGCCAACATGGATGTGGCCACCATGGAAGGCATGGAGAAAGCCCTGAATCAGTGTGGACCACTGCAGGGCAAAGGCAGCCAGGAAGAAGGTGAAGCCCACACTGCTGAAGCCGTATCGCTGCAGGAAGGCCATGAGGAAGCCGAAGCCCACGAAGATCATGACGTGCACATCCTGGAAGCCTGCAGCGGGCAGGGGCACGCGGGAGCATTCAGGGGCTGCTCTGGCCACAACCTATAAATTAATCAGCCACCCTGCCACAACCAGTGTCCCCAGCTCTCACTAGCTAGGGCTGCCTTGAGCCGACCCTATAAAACTCTCCAGGCATGGCAGGGCCTTCCAGCCCTGAGCCAGCCAGCTTGGATCAGTGGGACCCAGACAGTCCCTGCTGTCCCCATGTTGGAGCAAGGGAGTAGAGCCTTCTGGTTACTCATTTGCTCATTCTCTGCCTCACTCACTTGCCCCATCCCCAAGTCTCTTACAACTGACTGGCTGAAAATGCAGCTTATGCTCTTTACCACTGCAGTCCCTGCCTCTCCATGCTCAGAGTTCTCTTCCCTACAGGCTTCTTTTCAACTTTTCCTTTCTTCTGGAAAGTCCTTCTTGATGTCTAACCTCCACACCTCATATTTTAGAGTCTATACCTCTTTGAGAATTTTTATTTTTAAAAAAATAACTTAGGTAATAGCTTTAAAATGTTAACAGAGATGACCTTAGGGAAAAGAAATTGAAGGAAGGGGGCAAGGTTGCTGTGTTGCACAACTTCAATAACAATGACGCCCCCTGGAGTTGTACAATATGGCGACTCTGGGAAGGAGAATTTTACTTTTTAGTTTGTTTTCTTCCATAGTCAGAATATTTAGCTTTATAGATGAATCACTTGAATTTTTTTAAAGACTCAGTGGGGTTTATGGGCAGGAAGATTTGGGGTCTTTTGTGTTTGCTTTCTATTCTGTACCATTCTGCATAAAAAGCTAAGCCAATAAAAATAACATACAGTAATACTGAAAATGAGATAAATACAAATAATTGCTTTAGTTTGTTCTATAACAGCTCTCCTCCCCCATCTCTTGTAAATGGGGTTTGAAACAACCCAGTCTCACATTCAGCCAGTCCCTCTGGTCCTATCTCCTTTGTCGTAAGCCTATGTATGTAGCAATGCCATGCTATACTTTTGGCTTCAATCAAGAAACACTAGAGAAAGAATATCATGAGTGCTGTTATCACATTTGTTGAAAATTTGTTATTGAGAAACAGGGTCCATCATTACCCTAAACTCCCGGCTTAGGGCTCCACACGAGAAATTTCTCTTGCAACTTAGTACTAGGAAATTTCGCTTCCCCTGGAGGAACCTGTCTATTTTCCACATTCATGGGACAGATGTGCAGAGTACCCGTGGACCAGGCTCTGGGAATGTAGCTGGCATCAAGGCAGTCGCAGTCTCTGCTCTCACAGAGCATGGAAGACAGACATTGAAGAATCAGAGAATCACAAGTGTGAGGCTCTCTTAGTTCTGATGAGAACAACATAACTGTTCATATCTCCCTCTTTTCTTGACTTCCTGGAAGCTCAGAGTGACACTGGAATCTCAACCACAACGACCATTGGCCCTTATGGAGTTCATTATTTGTGTCTGCTTTGCTGCTTTTCTTTTATTATATACACATTTTTGTTGTAAATGATCTCAAATCTCTTGTAGAAAAAGGTACATAATTAAATAAAAATCGTGGTCACCTTTTTTGTTTAATCTGAAGAGGCATCAACAAGTCAGATAATTATTATTGAACTTTGGAATGCAATCAATAACTGAAACACACTTTCGTGCTTTTTTGTGCCATATATATGGACAGATAGGAAATGATTTTGCAAGCCCCTGGCAGAGCGTTGGGTGTGTGCTGAAATTACAGATCTGCAGCTCAGCTGCCAGCCCCCATGGCTGAGGGGCATGAGGGTATAGAGGCCCACTGGCCTCACCAAATGTCCCCAACCCTGCTTCTCTAGTCCGCCCACTCCCCAGATCACCCAGATCTTAAAACCCAACAGTAACAGATGAAAGGAGAAAGCAAATGTGGAACATAGACACAAAGGAGTATTATTCAGGCATAAAAAGGAATGAAAGCTGTCATTCGTGGCAACATGGATGGAATTAGAAGACATGATGTTAAGGGAAATAAGCTAAGAATGGAAAGTTAAACACTGCATGTTCTCACTCATGTGGAACCTTAAAAAAATTGATCTCATGGAAGTAAAAAGTAGAATAGAGGATTCTAGAGGCTGAAAAGAATAAGGGGAAGGGAGAATAGGGAGAGATTTGTTAAAGGATACAAAATCACATTGAGATAGGAGGAATAAGTTCTAGTGTTCTATACCACTGCAGGATGACTATAGTTAACAATAATACATTAGTTTCAAATAGCTAGAGGGAGGATGTTGAATGTTCCAAACACAAAGAAATGACAAATGTTTGAGATGGTAGGGGGGAAAATCCCCAACAGAAAGGGAGAGGCATCACTTAAAACTCAGTTTAGCCGGGCATGGTGGCACAAGCCTGTAGTCGCAGCTACTCAGGAGGCTGAGGCGGGAAGATCACTTGAGCCCAGGAATCTGGGTTGCTGTGAGCTAGGCTGACGCCATGGCACTCTAGCCCAGGCAACTGAGCAACACTCTGTTGCAAAAAAAAAAAAAAAAAAAAAAACCTCAGCCTGCACCCTAACTTCTTTTGGGTCTCACTACCTGACTTCTTTTCTCCTTGTACAAACAGTAAAGGGAATCCATGTCTATTCTTGTGCTCAAGGACAGCAAGATAACAAAGCACGCTGGGTCGAAGGGCTCTTGTCCATTACATGCCAAAACCACTCTAAAACTTGTCTTAAATGGCAGTAATCTTTACATCTCCCACCAGGTTTGTTTGGAATCAAAACTCAATCCCTTGCCCTTTCAGCTGGAGTCTAAACATCAAGAAATCTCCTTCCTTGGGGAACATTCCACACAGAGAGATTCTGCTTGGGCTCTGATGAGTGAGGGGCTATTCCAGCTGGAGGCAGGGGGATGGATAAGATGACCTCTCAACATTCCCTTTAGAGGGTCCCTATGGGGGTGGGAAGGAACCTGTTGCCCACCCTGTCCCACCCCCACCAGACCCATGCACCTTTGATTGGAGAGAAGACACAGCCCTCTAAAGCCACCTATTACCCACCTCCCTTCCCTTACAGCCCCTTCCCAACCCTACTAGATGACTCCTGGACAAGACAAGATTATGGGACAAGGCAGCAGTTAAATCTGGGGCTTTAGCATCTGACAGAGTTGGATCCAAACCCCAGGTCTCCTCGCCCCCTTCTGACCCTATAACCTTCGACAAGCCACTTAACTTTTCTGAGCCTGGATTCCTCATCTGTAGTGTGCGGATATAAAAATATTAATATGATGAGCAAGGAAAAGAGAAGGGGAGCTGCGGAGGTCATCTTCCCCAACTCCCACCCACCGCACCCACCCCTAGGAGGACAGTGGGGCTGCACTCTCCTGGAAGAGGTCACAAGCCACTCTCATCCTGGTCACATCCCCCATGGCCCCCTCTTCCAAGAAGATTCTGATTCCATCTATCCTAAATCCCCTCCCTGCAAGTAAGGTCTCTGAGATGTATAAAAAGGACCTGTCCACATTTTTTTCTTAGAACATTTTCTCATGTTTGCATCTGTGCCGCTTGTAGCCCTGGCTCTTTTCCTCTCTTTCGTATTTTCCATCGCTTGCCTCATGGCATTAGAGGCTTGTAGTGTAGGGAAAAGGCCTCAGATGGAGAATCAGGAGACCTGGTTCTAGCTTGGCTCCTTCTGTATCTTGCTGTGTGAACTTGGACTCTCTCTCTGTACCTGAGAGGGGTAGACCAGATAGGCTCTGAGGGCCCTTCCTGTAAACAGACAGACCATCAGAGCAGCCATGCCCTTGGCATTGGCCAGTCCCAGAGCTCAACAACAGCCACAGAACTCCCTTTCATCTCCCGAATCAAAGGGCAGTGGCTACACCTCCCTCTGGCCCTGACCCCTTCCCCTGGACAAAGGGACAGGTAAGGACCCGGCTCATCAAAGGCCCAGGCTCTAGGGACCTCACATCTCCCTCCTCCCCTAACTCTTCTCCCACAGCACAAAGTCCACAGGGATGGAAACCTAGGGCAGAAAAAGAGGTAGGAATCCCACCTCTTACATCCCTCTTATTGCAATCCAGGAATGGAAAGCCGTATATCCGAGGAGAGCCCACCACTGCAGGAGAGAGGGGCGAGAAGTTGGACTCCAGGTAGGGCTTTGTAACAAGCAGGGATTTGAAGCCCTGAGTGAAACCCGTGGGAGAAGCAAGTGTAGGCTTCATGACAAGCATCCAGGTCAGACCCTTGGACAAGGGCTACTTCTTTCAGCTACTTCTTTCAGGCTACTACTTGTTCCTTCCCAACTCCCTACCTCTCCAGACAAATGAGTGACCCCTGCCATTCCAGCCCTGTGGCTCTGATTTTGATCCCAGCTTCCATGGCTCATCTTTTCTAGCCAGGGCTGGAGATAAAATATGGGGAGGGAAGAACCATAGTCCCTTCTGCCTACGACGGCTGGGGGATCTGGTGCTTCATGCCTAAGTCCAAGTTTTCACCTCACCCTCTACATCCTTAGTATTGTGAGCTTCATTTTGTTGGGTCTGGAAGAGGGCAAGGTGGAGTCAGCCTGCCATCAGCTCTGCACATAGAAAGTAGACTAATAACAGCCTGGGTTTGTTTTTTTTTTTTTTTACAAGAGACTAACACTCTAGGCCTCATTGAATGTATAGCCTTCGAACTGAGGCATCCTTTTTTCTGTTGCTCAGATGGAGAAAACTAATGCTCAGAAGTATTTGTGATGAATTTTGGGAGGTCAGGTGTTCTTGGTTCCAGCTGCCTAGGTCCTAAGTTACAAGGCAGGGCCCACAACCTTGAAGGAGAGGCTCTGTTCCCATGGTTGGGGGTTAGGGGGAAGGAGGGGAAGGTTAACTCTCTCCCTCTTGTACCTTGTCAGCAAGAGGTGACTTGTGAAGCAGGAAGTTTAAGGTGCCTGAGTCCTAAGCTCTACCACTCACGTGATGGGTGATCATGAACAAGTCACAACCCCTCTGAGACTCAGCTTCCTCCTTTGTGAAATGGGCTAATGACCCTGCCGTGCTTTCTGTCAGGTCTAGGAGCTGCTGCTCTGTGGTTAGCTGGTAGGTAGTTGCATCATTTTCTCTCTGATTTTGGAAGGTCCAAATTTGGAGGATCGGGGAAGAAATGTCTGATCTCGCCCAGTCTTGGCTGCCTCAGGTATGAGGGCTTCATACCTAACAGCTGCCATTACTGCCTTTAGCACCCCCTCCACCTGTGGTCAGGATGGAGCCCCCACCCCCCAGGAAAGGCAAGTCCAGTTAGGCCAACTGGGAGGTGGGACAAGGGAGTGGTTAAAGCTAGGGCTTCAGATCTGGATTTGAATCCCAGCTCCCTCACTTCTGACTGTGTGACCCTGAATCAGCCACTTAACCTCTCTGAGCCTCAGTTTCCCCACCTTTGTTTATCTCATAGACTAAATGAAATAATGTATGGGCCGCCCTTAGCACTGTACCTGGGATATGGCAGACACTAGTGAAAGGGTTTCGTTTTAAATCAGGGGCCCCTTCACCTCAGAGGGAGAGGGTTGCCCACCTAGACCCAGGCAGATCCGGGCACCCAAGTGCCCCCTCCCAAGACACCAGAGAGCTTGAGGTCTTGGCTTCCCGCACGCCCTCACCCCGCACTCACTTGGGTAGCGAAAGTAAAATTCATTGGCCGCACTGCTGTGGTTGCCCCAGTGCCAGAGGGCAGCGTCGGTTTCGTGGTTGTAGCGGACGAAGACGGCAAAGAGGATGGCGGTGGCGCCCTGGAAGAAGAGGCACAGCAGGGGCAGCAGCAGCCGCCGGCCTGCGGCGCGGCGGGGAGACCCAGCCATGGGACAGGGACTGCGAGTTGCCGGCTCCCTGGGCTCCAGGCTCCGGCTGACAGTCCTGGGGCTGCCGGGCAGGGTTGGCCCGAGCTAGGCCCCGCCCAGCGGAGGCCCCGCCCACACGGAGGGCCCGCCCACACGGAGGCTTCGCCCTCTCCCGCCACAGGCCAGCGCCCTGGGTGTGAGGAGGGGGCCACGAATGCCTGGGCCCTCGGCCTGAGGTGGGGATGTGTCAGCCCAGGCCATGTCTCCCTTGGCCCAGCTGACCCTGGTGCTGTTCCAGTTGGGACAGATCCTTGGAAGTGACCCTGGAAAGGTGCCCTGTGTTCTGTCCTGCTGTGGCACAGTTGCAGGACTGGTGGTTGGAGCAGGGGGTGTGAGGGAGGGGACGCACCCCCTCGCACAGGTGTTAGTTTACAGAGGGTCTCCCAAGAAAGAAGGGGCCCTTAAAGGCCCCGGCCTGGCCCCTCCACAGTTAACACGGGAGTTGAGGGATTACTCAATCTTTCCCTACTGAAAAAGCAGAGATGAAGAATGGAGATAAGCAGCTCTCCTGGCATTGATGATTAACCCGGCTGGGCTCTCTGGGCCTCCGCAGTGGAGTCTCTTACCCACTCTGAGCCTCCTCTGCCACCCCAGCCCCAATCTGTGCCCACCACAGTGCAGCAGGCTGGACAGGGGCCACACCCACACCTGGGCTCCCTGCAGCCCCAGGGTGGATGTGAGAGGGCCTGGGCTGCCTCTGCAGCTGGAGAGAAGGGCAGCTGGATGGAAGGAGTGTCTTCTCAGTTAGGAGTCAAGAGTCCCTCTTTACACAAGCAAGATCTGCATGCACTGGGGTCCTGGTAGGCAGACAAGGAGACAGACATGTATTGAGCACTCACTGTGAGCCAGGCTGTGAAGATGGACCAGTTGGCCTCGCCCTCCAGAAGCCACTGTCTAGTCCAGAGACAGACACTTAGGAGGGAATCTAATTACCACTGGGGTAAGTGTGTGACCCAGAGAAGCACAGGGGCCGTGGGAGTCCAGGAGACGGCTGCAGAGTCCCCAGGGATGGGGGTAAAGGAGGGGATGGAGATGGAGAATTGCTTCCTGGGAAGGTAATGTATGAAGGCAATCTGTAAGGACAATCAAGGAACTGAGTGAGCGAAGGAGAGGGGACAGTACAAGAAGTGGGAGCCCCCGAGCCTGGCAGTGTAAGCACCCAGTGTGTTTGGGAACTGAGGCTGGGGGTGGGGGAGTCCGGGGAGGCCTTGAAGGCCCTGCTGAGGCACATGGCCTCTACTGCTAGACCACTGGAGGGCTCTGAACAGGTGGGGGACCTTCATGTTATTGGTTCTGACACCTGACACCTGTAGTCCACAAGGGGCTTCAAAGAATAAAAGCAGAAGGCAGTTTCAGTAGGGCTGGTGGGAGGGGAGGCCTCTGTCTAAACTGCTGCCCACCCCAGTCCCACCTGTCTGAGGGGGCTGTTGTGTGGGAGGGGCCCGAAGGTGTTTGCAATGATGATGTCCCAAACCCTGCCCTGAAGGAAAAACTGCCACTCCCAGCAGGCATGGTCTCCGTTCATAGGGGCCAATCACTCCTCAGAACAGACTCAGGGTAGGGCTCCTCCTAGGAACTGGGCTTGCCTCTTCTCAGGAATGGGCAGGGTTGGGGTCAACAGTGGAGTCCCTAACTCTCCTCCTTTTCTCCCTTTTGCCCCTTCCCCAGTTCACCTCCCCCCCACCTCCTCTCAGAGCTTGAGCCTCCAGCCCAGCTATGGGGTTGGATTCTAGTTGGATTCTAGGAATCCAGTTTTCCTCACTTTAACACCCAGCCAGGGCACAGTGGGGAGCAGGGGTCAGCCTGTGGGTAGCAGCCTCCAGCAGCCCTGCTCCCAGACGGATGAGCGGGCTGTTGGGACCTCCGTAGCCGCTCTCCCAGAGACTCTCTGTCCTTACTTGGTCAGCAGGAAGTTTGTTTTCCAGCCCCTCCTGGGACAAGGGGGGATGTCTGGTCAGCAGCCTTTGGAAAATGATTCAGCATTTGGGAGCTCCACCCAGGCCTGGGCTTCAGCCCCAGAGATGCTTCCGGAGTCCCGTCTGGGACCGGACAGGCCCAGGAGGGAAAGAGCCATCAAGAGCTGCAGAACCACGGGCGGGCGTGCGGGTGGATTGTTTGAGCTCAAGAGTTCGAGACCAGCCTGAGCAAGAGTGAGACCCCGTCTCTACTAAAAATAGAAACAAATTAGCTGGACAGCTAAAAATATATATAGAAAAATTTAGCCGGGCATGGTGGTGCATGCCTGTGGTCCCTGCTACTCAGAAGGCTGAGTCAGAGTTTGAGGTTGCTGTGAGCTAGGCTGACGCCACAGCACTCTAGCCTGGGGAACAGAGTGAGACTCTGTCTCAAAAAAAAAAAAAAAAAAAAAGAGCTGCAGAACCAGGGAGGACAAGGAAGAGTGAGCTGGCCCTTCCCAGGGTCTTCTGGGAATTGCCTCCCTGATGCCAGCCTCCTGCATCTTTGTCTCACCTCTTGTCTCCCTTAGTATCGCTGAATTTCTCTGGGTCTCTGATAGTCCCTCTCCTCCATTGCGTTCATTTGTTCAACAAATATTCTTTTAGTGCCAACCCTGGGGCTACAACCATAGGTTCTAGTCAAGGTTGTTACAGGCCTGGGTTCTGGAGGTCCCCTGCCTGTCAAGTGTTAATCCTTTAGTTGCTGGATTGTGGGGAGGTCTAGAGGAGCCCCCCTGGAAGGGCCAGGAGAGCTGGGCCACTCTCTGGAGAGTACAGTTAGAGACCTTTGGACAAAGCTATTTACCAACCTATACAGTATGATCTTGACATTTTAACAACCAGTGGATACCAGCTGGTATCAGCCCTGGTCCAGCACAGAGCAGGACCCTGACAGCCCTCCCCTTCTCAGGGTCCCCCCTGGGTCACCTTCCCCCTCTGAGGGCTCACCTGCCAGGCTGCCACCTGAGAGGGAAGGGCTCCCCTGGGCCCCCACCCACCAAGCAATATGGAGAGGCTCAGTCCATGGTTTTCCTTTGGATCGCCAAGTGATGTCAGAGCCCTTGGTCCTCCCTCCTGCCTCCTCCAGTCCTGGAATCTCTGATGGAATGGTGGAGTGGGGCTCCATCTCTCACTCCTCCCTCCACTCCAGGCCTCCTCTGAGGGGGCCCTGACTCCATCATCAGCTCTCATGCTGCCTGGCCTAAGGTTTGCCCAATCTTTGCCCTTCCATCTCCAGTTTCCAGCTGTGACCAGCTGAGTGCCTGAAGGGTAGCCAAGGAGAACCAGTGTCTGCTGCCTGCCCTGGCCCAGGCTGGCCAGGTTGTCCCTGGGGACCAAGTATCTGAGGTTACTGAGTAACTTCGGGTTGCTCGGAGGTGATCTCTACTGCGGTCAACTTCTGCTTACTCCCTGCTCCCTTGGCTCAGGAGACACTTGGCTCCTTTAGTTCCATGGAGCCATCCCCAGTGTTTATGGGAGAAAAAAAGAGAAGAATAGCAAAGCACCAGAGTTATCAAAGCACTTGTTTGTTCATTCATTCATTCATCCACCTACCACATCGTTACTGTATGACCTCTGGCAAGTTACTGAGCCCTCTTTGAGTCTGTTTTCTTATATTTTGGCATAATAATATTTCCTTTGTGGAATTGTTATGAGGATTCCAAATAATTGATATAGATCGCTGGCATTTTTGTAAGCATTCAACAGATGTGGTGATTATTATTGTTCTGATTGGCTGAGCAGGAAGGGCAAATGGGTCACTGGCTCCAAAACACTACAGGGTGCACGGTGTCTCTGAGGACAGGAACAGATGAAGGAGACAGGCCCATCTCCATGTGTTCTCCTGTCACTGGCTGGAGAGGGTGGGCAGCAGGGCCTGGGGTCCTGGGATAGGTACATTCAGGAAGGGCCATCAGACCAGCAGTCCCAATGATGTAACAACTGTTGAACAGAGGAGATTTGGAAAAAGGCAAAGCCTTCCTTTATTCAACACACATATATTGAGCATCTACTGTGTGCAAGACACTGTGCTACGCACTGGGGATTCAATGGAACAAGATGTATCCCCTGCCCTGGGCAGAGGTTCCACCCAGGGCAGATGTTCATACTGCAGAGGGCTATAATGGCAGAGACAGGTCCACGTGGGGACACTCAGGAGCAGCTCTTAACCTATGATGGGGGTGGTCAGGGAAGGCTTCCCAGAGGAAGTGATGCTTATACTGAGACCTGGCCTAATTTCATAGCTAGGGTAGAGAGGAGAACAACTTTTTGTCTGAACACTCTGGTGTGAAAATAGAAAAGAGGCTATACTACAGAGTTCCACCTTCTAGGGGTAGACAAACCCCAGACTTTAATTTCCCCTGAAAACCACAGCTACTGCAGTACTATGCAAAATATTGTTATATTAACATACTTGACATGGTAAAAATTTAATATGCCTTTTTCTCTCCAAGGGTTCACCACATTAGCCTCCATGTAAAAGTTTGTCAGAATCAGATTACTTGTGTTCGTTAAGCTTTCTTCATCTGTAAAATAAAAATGACAGTATCTTAGGGAAAAGAAGTTTGTCAGAAGGCAATTATCTCAAAGCAACTTCTTTCCCATTCCCTTATTCATTGAACACAGTCTGTTTGCGTTCCTGGTATATGCCAGGTGCTGTGCTAAAGTCTGGGGAAACGTCCTCCACACTCTGTCACCATCAAATGGAACAGAACCACGCTCTGTTTTCAGGACATCAACATGAATGAGACGTAGTCTCAGTTCCTGAGCCCCAACAGCAGCCCTGCTTCAGTGATAAAAACTCACCTGTCCTGTTGAGGGTCTGTAGACAATTCCTGACCAGTAAAAGTTTGGAAAGACAGCAAAGTCCAGAAGGTAAGAGCATGGCCTCAGGGTGAGAGGAACGTAAGTCAGAGTCCCAGCTCTGTCCCAGAGAGATTCTGGACAAGTTGCTTAACATACCTTGAACCTCAGTTTCCTCATCTGTTACATGGAGAGAATAATAGTACTTACCTCATAGGAGTTGTTGAGGGGAGTGATGTCCACAAAGCACATGATGTGTAGTAATAAATGACTTGCGGCCATTTCTTTCTTTCCTTTCCATTCCTCTTGGCCTCTGTTAGTCTTTAGCTGAGTGGATTTTAAGGGTCGGGTTGTTTTTATGTCCCTGAGAGGCTACTGGCCTTAGAAGAATTGTGTTAACTTCCTAGGCAGTAGGAAATCTGGGCCTCAGTCCTTAGTTTTGTTTTTTGTGTGTGTGTGGTTTTTGTTTTGGCAGAGTCTCGCTCTGTTGCTCTGGCTAGAGTGCAGTGGCATTGTCACAGCTCACCACAACCTCAAACTCCTGGGCTCAAGCAATCCTCCTTCCTCAGCCTCTCGGGTAGCTGGGACTACAGGTGCTCACCATGACGCTTGGCTAATGGTTTTGTTATTTTTGGTAGAGACAGGGTCTCACTCTTGCTCAGGCTGGTCTCAAACTCCTGACCTTAGGTGATCCTCCTACCTTGGCCTCCCAGAGTGCTAGGATTAGAGGCATGAGCCACCACACCCAGCCTCGTCCATAGTTTTGAACATAAAAAGAAGTGTGTTTGGTTAATTCTGCAGTGCCTGACTGGGGCCCCTTCGGGGAAGAACAGGAAGGAGTACCAGGGTGTGGTGGGCTGCTTCTAGGAGTGGGTTACATGGACATGACAGCAGCCAAAGGGGAGCAGGCCACAGCTCCACCCCAGGGTCTCTTCTCCAGTTCTCAGGATCCCTGAGCCACTGTCCCTGGCCTATACTATACTTTCTATCATTATTTTAGAGTGTATTCCTTCTACTTATTAAAAAAAAAGTTAACTGTAAAAATAGCCTCAGGCAGGTCCTTCAGAAGGTATTCCAGAAGGCACTGTTATCATAGAAGATGAAGCTCCATGTGTGTTATTGTCCCTGAAGACCTTCCAGTGGGACAAGATATGGACTTGGAAGACAGTGATATTGATCACTGTGACTCTGCGTATGTGGCTAATGTGTGCGTTTGTGTCTTTGTTTTTAAGAAAATAGTTTTAAAAATTTAAATAGAAAAAAGCTTATAGAAAAGGATATAAAGAAGGAAAATATTTTTGTACAGCAATATAATGTATTTGTGTTTTAAGCTAAGTGTTATTTGAAAAGAGTCAAAAAGTTGTAAAATTTTAAAGTTTATAGAGTAAAAAAGTTACAGTAAGCTAAGGTTAATTTATTTTTTATTTTTATTTTATTTTTTTATCTTTTTGAGACAGAGTCTCACTCTGTTGCCCAGTCTAGAGTGCCATGGCATCAACCCAGTTCACAGCAACCTCAAACTCCTGGGCTCAAGCAATCTTTCTGCCTCAGCCTCCCGAGAAGCTGGGACTACAGGCATGTGCCACCATGCCTGGCTAAATTTTTCTATATATATTTTTAGTTGGCCAGATAATTTCTTTCTATTTTTAGTAGAGACGGGGTCTCACTCTTGCTCAGACTGGTCTCAAACTCCTGAGCTCAAACGATCCACCTGCCTCGGCTTCCCAGAGTGCTAGGATTACAGGCGTGAGCCACCATGCCCAGCCAATTCATTATTGAAGAAAGAAAAAGGTTTTTCTGTTTGTTTGTTTTTTTGTTTGTTTTTTGAGACAGAGTCTCACTCTGTTGCCCGGGCTAGAGTGAGTGCCGTGGCATCAGCCTAGCTCACAGCAACTTCAAACTGCTGGGCTCAAGCAATCCTTCTGCCTCAGCCTCCCGAGTAGCTGGGACTACAGGCATGTGCCACCATGCCCAGCTAATTTTTTCTATATATATTTTTAGTTGGCCAGATAATTTCTTTCTATTTTTAGTAGAGACAGGGTCTCGCTCTTGCTCAGGCTGGTCTCGAATTCCTGACCTCAAGCGATCCACCCGCCTTGGCATCCCAGAGGGCTAGGATTGAAAGAAAAAGTTTTAAAATAAATTTAGTGTAGCCTAAGTGTACAGTGTTTATAAAGCCTACAGTATTGTACAGTAATGTACTTCACATTCATTCACCACTCACTCAATAACTTACCTAGATCAACTTCCAGTCCTGCAAGCTCTATTCATGGTGAGTGCCCTATACAGGTGTACCATATTTTATATTTTATGCCATATTGTTGTTACTGTATCTTTTTTTTTTTTTAAGAGACAGGGTCTCTCTGTCACCCACGCTGGAATGCAGTGGTGCAATCATCGTTCACTGCAATCTTGAATTGCAAGGGATCAAGGGATCCTCCCACCTCAGCCTCTGGAGTAGCTGGGACTACAGGCTCATGCTACCATGCCCAGCTAATTTTTATGTTTTTTGTAGAGATGGTGGTTCGCTACATTGCCCGGGCTAGTCTCGAATTCCTGGGCTTAAGCAATCCTTTGGCCTCCCAAAGTGCTAGGATTACAGGTGTGAGCCACCACACCTGTTCTCTTTTCTGTGTTTGGATATCTGTAATTTGTGTTATAGTTGCCTATATTGTTCAGTACAGTAACATGCTGTACAGGTTTGTAGCTTAGGAGCAATAGGCTGTACCATATAGCCTAGATGTGTAGTGGGCTATACCACCTTGGTTTGTGTAAATAACTCTATGATGTTAGCACAGTGACAAAATCACCTAATGATGCATTTCTCAGAACATTTCCCTGTCGTTAAGTGACACATAACTGTATTTTGTTATGGCAGCCTGAGCTAATATGAGTCAAAGATGGTACCCAAGGTTTCTGCCTGAGCCGCTGGTGGAATGGTGATGCCAATTGCCAAGCTTGGGGAGCACTGAGAGAGAAGCAGTTCTGGGGGCCATCAGGAGTTCCATTTCAGCATGTACAGTTTGAGATGTCTAATAGATGTCCACATGGAGATGGACAGTAGGCAGTCAGATACAGGAGTCTGGAGTTTGGGAGAGAGGTCTGGGCTGGGATAGAAATGTGGCAGTCGTCAGTGTGGAGCTGGCATTTAGTACTGAGACTGGGTGAGAACTTGAAGGTGAGCAGAGAGAGAGAAAAGAAAAGAGGGGGCACCCCAAAACTTAGAGATCAGGAAGAGAGGCAGGCTCAGCCCAGGAGACTGAGAAGCAGCAGCCTGTGAGATAGGAAGAAAATCAGGAGAGGGTAGGGGTCACAGAAGGCCACACGGGACAAGTATTTCAAGAAGGGGATGATCAGCTGCTTAGAGTGAAGACTGAGAACTGCCCATTGGATTTGACAAGATACTGGGTCTGGAAACCTTGGAATGAACGTGGGCTGGTGATGGTAAAACCCTCATGGCAATGAGTTCAAGGGAGGATGGGATGAGAGAAGGGGAAACAGAGAGCTTAATCATCTTTTTTAAGGAGTTCTGCTGTAAGGGGAACAGAGAAATGAGGCAGTACGGGAATGAGGTGTCATGGAATTCTTTTCTTTTTTTAAAGATGGACAATGCTTTAGCAACTAGCTAATGGACTAAGGGAAATACAGCTAGTCCTGAAAGAAACCAAATGCAAAAAAAGAAGGATGAAAAATACAGTATGAATCTGCAGTTCAGCTGGAAAAAAAAAAAAAAAGAAAAAAGAAAAATCCAGTGTAGTGCACTGGTGCCTGTGGTTTTTTGTTTTTTTCTCATTTGTCAAGTGAATTGTTACACACTCCTTAGCAGATTCCAACTTCCATGGGCACCAGCCTGCTTGGTGCCTGTATTTTTGTTTGTCTTTTTAATTAATTAATTTTATTTACTTATTCATTTTTTTAGAGGCAGGGTCTTCCTCTGTCACCCTGGTTGAAGTGCAGTGGTGCAATCATAGCTCACTATAGCCTTGAACTCCCAGCTTCAAGCAATCCTCCTGCCTCAGCCTCCCAAAGTGCTGGGATTACAGGCGTGAGCCACCGCACCCGGCCAGGCTTGTGTTTCTTTCATGTGGAACATAGCCAAGAAGTGCTTTTGAACTGGTAAAATGCTAGAATTTATCAAAACCATTGTTCATAAACTTGGTTACTGAACAAATGAGAGCAATAAAGACTAGTCAGCAGAAATGTTGGAGGAAAACATTTTCTGAGTAGTTTACATACGGCAGCATGAGTTATGGGCCTAAAATCTTTAAATCCTAGTCATGAATTTGGGAGTAAAGTAGCAAAGGCTTAAATCTCCACAACTTCCCCAGATCCTAAGGATCCTGATGACACACCATATAGGAAGATGCAGTGCAACTGCAAATACTCAGAAAATATTTCTGTTCCTTGAAGCATATATACCAGTGGCTAAAGAGGAAAGTAACTTCCAAATAGAAATTATGAAGATAAATGAGCCTGTTGGTGGCTCTTGGGGGAAGAGCCGGTCTGAGTGGATACAGCAAACAATCAGGAAGAGGAAGAGGCCTGGGAAACAGCCGGCTCCTCTCTCAGAAAGAAAGAAAGGGGAGTATATATTCAGGTCAACTTGAATCTATGCTCCCGAGAAATAAAAATTTCCTTTTAAATTTTTAAAAAATAAAAATAATTTTAAAAGAATTTTCCTAAGAAAGAGGCCGGGCGTGGTGGCTCACGCCTGTAATCCTAGCACTCTGGGATGCCAAGGCGGGCGGATTGTTTGAGCTCAGGAGTTTGAGACCAGCCTGAGCAAGAGCGAGACCCCATTTCTACTAAAAATAGAAAGAAATTAAATGGACAGCTAACAATATATATATATATATATATGTATATATATATATATATATATATATATATATATATATATATAAAGTTAGCCGGGCATGGTGGCGCGTGCCTGTAGTCCCAGCTACTCAGGAGGCTGAGGCAGGAGGATTGCTTGAGCCCAGGAGTTTGAGGTTGCTGTGAGCTAGGCTAATGCCACGGCACTCTAGCCTGGGCAACAAAGTGAGACTCTGTCTGAAAAAATAAGAAAGGAAAGGAAAGAAAGAAAGAAAGAAAGAAAGAAAGAAAAGAAAGAAAGGAAGGAAGGAAGGAAGGAAGGAAGGAAGGAAGGAAGGAAGGAAGGAAGGAAGGAAGGAAGGAAGGAAGGAAGAGAAAGAAAGAACTTTCCTAAAAAAGAAAGAAAGATAGCCCCTGCCTCTGCTGGGTCAATTCCAGGCAAAAAGATTTCCAAAGACCTGGGTGAGCCTATTGCCATGGAGACCACTGGGCTGAGTGGCTGAGGGACTAGATGGTCCCTGAACACGTGAGGTTATTTGCTTTTCCTGAAATACAGGGCACCTGGCCTCTGATGTCCTTTCTTTGGCTTGGAATCCCCCTTCTCCACCTGCCTCCAACTCATTCTCCAAGCCTTCTCACCCCCTTGGAGAATCGTCCACTGACGCCCATTCCTGTGCCTTCTTCCCAAGCGTGGACTCCTTAGGTAGGAACTTATGGTACAGTGGAAAGAGCACAGTTTGGGGGCCAAACAGAACTGGATTTGAATCCTGGCTCTATGCAAATAAACTAGATGACCTTGAACTAACTACTTAATCTCTCTGAGCCTCAATTTCTCTATTTGTTAAAAGAGGATACTACACACACACACAAAGGAGATATCAATACAGGGTTAACCAGTTGGTTGTGACTCTAAGATGACATGTGTAAAGTATCCAGCATAAAAGAAACAATGAACAGAACTGTTGCTATTATAGTTTATTATGTAGTAGTATAAGGAATACTACATAATATGAATTGAATTGTTTGTATATCTTTCTGGGTAGACTGTGAACCCTTCAAGGGTAGGAGCCCTCTCTGATTTACCTCTATCTGGTGCCTAGTGCAATGCCAGATGGAGGTAGACGCCCAGTGAATGTCTGTGGAATGAATGAATGAATGAAGCAACTGGTGGGGGATGCAGAACCACACCATCCGGTCCCCAGGTCTTCCATGACCATTTTGGAACGTTCCTTCCACCTCTCATTCCTAGAGATGCTAAAGAGCCAGCCACGGTCAAGGTGCAGCTGGAAAGCAAGGTCTGCCTCCACGCCCCTTCTTTGCTGCTCTGACACATGCCACACACAGCCCCACCACCACCACCTTCCCACCTCCAGCCACCAAACCTCTTCCGACCGAAGCCTGTGGGCAGGCCCATCTCCAGCAGGGAACTGAGAAGGCCCCTCTCAAAAGCAGCCCGTTTCTCCTTCCAGGTTGAGAGATTCACTTACCTCAGGCTCCGTACTTTAGTTCATACTACTACCTGCATGCCCTTTCTTCTGCTAAAGGACTCCGTCTTAAGGCCCACCTCAAGTACGATTCCCTTAGAAAATGACCCCTGCCTTTGGACCCCTTGCTGTATTTTCCCCAAAATTAGAGCATAGGATGCCCCATTGGGAATTATACGGCCATCCCTTTCCCTTGACTGGGGCACCTTGAGGGTGACACCGCCTCATCCCCCAACCCCGCCCAATACTGAGCGTCCACTGAGCATAGCATGGTCCCTGCTCCCAATTCCTGAATGAAATATTTGGCTGAGAGGCTGCAACCTCAACTCCACCCAAGTGAAGCATCCCCCAGCGTTTTGGGGAGTCCTACGCAGACCTCCACGCTGCCCCTCCCTGCTAGGTTCCTTTCCTCCCGCTTTCGCTGCGGGGCCCACCCACCTTGAGGCAGCCCGCCACCTGGCGGCGGAGCGGAGTCAACACACCGCTCTCCGTCCCCCAACACCTTCACCTCAGGCAGCAGCCGCTCAGCCCACGGCAGGTGAGCTGGCGGCGGGGGGAGGGGAAACGGGTGCACCTCACACCGTTGGCTGGGCTGTGCTCCCTTGCTGGCTCTCTGTTACGCCTTCACCTTCCTTTCTTCAGGTTAATTTGTAAGCAATTATCCTTCCCACTTATTCAGTCAATATCTTTAAATATTTAATTTTATTAGTCATCTTAATATGCAGCAACTATTTGTTGAGCGACAACTATGTGCCAGGCTACGTTCTATGCTGTATTGGTTATACAACAATAGAAAAAACTGTCAAGAACAGGAGAAAAAGTCAGGTGTGGTAGCCTGTGCATGTAGTCACAGCTACTTGGGAGGCTGAGACAGGAGGATCCCTTGAGCCCAGGAGTTTAGGTTGTAGTGAATTGCGGTGATGCCACTGCACTCTAGCCCAGGCAACAGAGGGAGACCCTGTCTCAAGAAAAAAAAAAGAACGGGGATAAAAAAAAAATCTCTGATTTTTCATTAATGTTAAACTTATTAATGAAAGTTTTTAAATTTTTTTTTTAAATGTGTCACTCCTTGAAACTGGTGATCTGACTTTACACCATACTCCCACCAAGTGGTTTACAAATGTTAGAAAATGAAAAGTCCCAGAAGATCCTGTTTTCAGAAAGGGCTGGGGGTGGGGCTGGACCCTAGACCGAAGGGAAGATGCTCCCTGGAACATGCCTCCAGGGTTCTGAATCTCTCCCTTCAAATTCCGTTTCTTCCAAACTCTGAATATACCTGGAGCTGTGGACTCAGTACTGCCACATCTGATTTGGGCAATAAACAGAGAGGCAGGTTTGGATGAAAACTATAGGAGGGTGTTAAAGGAACTGGAGCTGCTTAATCTGGAAAGCCCTTGGATGGGAGCGGGGAACACAACTGGTCCCTGTCTTCATGATGGAATTGGTTCACCAAGAGCTTGGAGAAAGCTGTGGGAAACAGACCTGGGTCCAGGTATGGGAAGAGCCTTCTCACCCAGACCTGTCCTGGCTGAGAGCCAGTGACTCCCGGCAGGAGAACCATGGACCCAGAGGGGTAGGGGCCCTAAAGCACACTCGCCAGAACCACTGGGGGCATGCTGAAAAAGCTCAGCCGATGATTCTGAGAGATCCCACATAACAGCACCCACTCTCCCAAATGAACCACACTGGCCTGGCAGACTCTGGATCAGGGTCCTCAACCCTGACTGCACGTTAGAATCACCTGGATTGGGGGAAAGTACTTCGAAAAAATACCAACACTTAGCCCCACCCCCAGTAATTTTGATTTAACAGGTTTGGGTGGAGTCTCAGCACCAGTATTTTTTTTTTTAATCTCTCCAGACAATTGCAACGTGTAGCCAGAGTTGCAGATCACAAACCTAGAGTAGCAGCAGCAGCCCACCCCCGGCCTCCACCCGGGAGCTTGTTAGAAAACAGAGTTCTCGGCCCCATCCCAGTTCCACTGGATCAGAAACTTTAAGAGCATGGTCCAATGGTCTGCTTTTTAAGAAACCCTCTGGGTGATTCTGATCCATGTCAAAGTTTGAGAACCACAAATCTAGAGGAACTTTGAGGCCCTTTTAGCTTTGAGAGTCTAGGAACCTCTGGGAAACAAAAATCCATAATTGCCTACTCTCTTAACCAAGAGTATGTATGCATGGCTCAACCTGTGTACAGGACAAACCAGTCAAACCTGAGATCACAGAATGGTTTCACTTCTTTATTATAGGGTCATACATCATTAAAAAGCAAAACAAAACAAAACTACCTGTCTTCAGACTTTCTCAGTAAGTGTTCAGTTTGGCAGTAAGCAGCAGTACTTGAGTTGGGCTTACCCCTAGCCTGTCTCAGAAAATCTACTGCTTGGGCTTTGGGTCCTACTGTCCGCTTAATGAGGTCCTCACCTGTGATACCTTGATATTCCCTTGGTTTTCATCCCATCACCAAGAGTTAGGCTTCAGTGCAAGGAGAGAAGGACCCGCCCAGAGGAGAGTTGGCTCAGCTCAGCAGGGAAGAAAATGGTGGTGAAGTGAGCTTGAGCAGTAGTCCAGTCCCTGGGGTACAGTTTCATGCAGTGGCAAAAAGCCGATGTGGGATGGGAAAACCAAACCCCCATGTCAGAGAGAGCCCAAAGCAGAGGGCTTATTTGGGAGGGAGGTAGTTTAGAACCTGGCCCTGGAGGCTCTGGGTGAGGCTAGCAGGCTGTGAGGATCCCAGGGTTTCCAACCATGGGTCATGGATTCCACCAGGAGACACAGCAGAGGAGGAGAGAGCTGGGCTTCTCTCAGAGCTTTTCTCTGGGCCTTTCTCTCAGCCTCAGAGCAATTAGAAAGCCCCCAGAACTGGAAAAGAAGTCAGGACCTAGAAAGGAAGGAGTGGCAAAACCTGGGACTTCTAAGATAACACATTCAGGTAAGAGGAAGAGGAACAGTCATTAATGAAATCTCAGCTTCATTGAGGGGAAGACCAGGAGGAGAAGGACACTGTCCAGGAATCCTGCCTGGGCACAGCAGCCATCTTCTCTCTTCCATAACCCTCCTTGCAATTAATTCCCTCTGACACACTGCCATGAGGATGTCTCAAAGGTACTATCACGCATTATAACAGACACCTATTCTGTAAATTCTCTGGACTCAAAAAGCCTCAAACTCCTGGGCTTGAGCAGTCCTCCTGCCTCAGCCTCCCGAGTAGCTGGGACTACAGGCATGCACCACCATGCCCAGCTAACTTTTTTTTTTATTTTTTATTTTTGTAGAGACATGGTCTTGTTCTTACTCAAGGCTGGTCTTGAACTCCTGGCCTCAAGTGATCCTCCTGCCTTGGCCTTCCGAAGTGCTAGGATTACAGGTGTGTGCCACCAAGCCTGGCCTGCACTATGTACTTTCTCTCTCCTGCCCTGGGGTTTCTTTGCAAGAACCCACAAAGACTCATGCATGTACAACCTGGAAGCATGGAAGAGTTAACAATAGTGGGACCACTCTTGCCCAGTGGGGGTCAGGAGCCAATAGATAAACTTTCCCTTTTTCATTCCCCTTGGCTGGTGGTTCTGAGATGCATTTCATAAAGCCCCTGAGAAGGTCCTGTGGGATGAAACACCAGTCACCTATGGTGGTAGCCAACTCAGTGACACATCTTTATAACATCTTTCCCTTATTTCCTATGCCTCTTCCCTTGTTCTGTATATCTGCTCCCTTGATTGCATTCCCAAATAAACTAATGCATGCAAACCTTTGACTCAGGTTTTCCTTTGGGGAGAATCTGAGTAAAGCAATTGGTTCTAGACTTTCAGGATGGGAATTTGGAACTGGATCACTCTTTAGTCAGATGGCAGAAAAAGACTCCATTGCTGATAATTCCTGGTGTATGATAGCATCAGGTAACTAAGATTCTCACCAGTGGTGGATTAGAATGAGGTAGAAGTTCAAGTGTTGGGAAATATCATAGCTATGACTCTTAAATGGCATAGAGACAATGGTAATTATAAGGATCTACTGACTTTTGTTAATTGCTTTGGAAGTCTTGAAAAAAAAGAAAATTACAGGCTCAGGTCAGCCTGCTATTAACTCAAGCCATGCTGTGAAAGCCACAGAGCCTCTATGGCAATGTTTAAGGAGACTCTCTTCTCAGTTGCAAGGCAAACTGCACTGAAAATCAGATATGGGATCTAATTGATAGGTGTCAGAATTACAAAG
This sequence comes from Lemur catta, assembly GCF_020740605.2. Taxonomy (NCBI): domain Eukaryota; kingdom Metazoa; phylum Chordata; class Mammalia; order Primates; family Lemuridae; genus Lemur; species Lemur catta. The sequence goes on along the minus strand of NC_059130.1, from coordinate 29,613,762 downwards.
AAGACTGAATGCACAGTGTCAACAGGTCTCCTATATCAAAGTCAGGACTCTGACAGGAGGAGTAAGACCAAAAAACCTGGGAGGAGACATTTGGGTGCATGAACCTGAGAATCTTGAACCTCCAGATTCTTTTTAATATTCCAGGTCAGCAGAAGCAACCCTCTCTCCTTGCTAGAGAAAAGCAGCCTTCCCTTGCATGGAGACCCTGCAAAGACCTCACATGAGAAAGATGTCTCAAATATGTTACTTGTTTTTATCAAGTACCCCCTCTGCCATTCTTTTTTATCTCCAAGGAGATAACTAAAATTAGACCTCAACACAGCTCAGAGATATGCAGTTCCATGAAGAAGTAGTTACATATCAAAAGAATTCCATGACCTGGCTAATATGAACCAGTTGGAGCTTGGAGAGCACATGGAGTGAATCTGGAATGAGGGGGAGGGTATAGAACATGATGATGGATAGGGGAGAATTTACTGACATGAAACACTCACCTATATTTTGGGGTTCAATGTGCTGGCAAGCACATCTGGAGCCAGTACTAATCAAGGAGATGGTTCCTTGGAGCTTGGACTCAATGACAGCCTACAGTAGGTGAGGTAGAAATGCCAGAACTATCTTGACATGCTGTTGAGGGTTAGGGTTAGGGTTAGGGTTAGGGTTAGGGTTAGGGTTAGGGTTGAAGGTTGAAGGGTTGAGAAAGCTCAAAGAGGTGGGAGTTTTATAATGGATTTGTTATGTGAGACCCCGAGGACCACCACCTGACTATATTCTCCTAAAGGGCCCAGCATGCCCTTTACTAAGACAAGATGAAATGTGACAGGGGCCTCAGCACCTCTGTGAAACTTGATGGTTGCTGTCATCCATATGCCAGAGTTGACAGTAGGAGATACTTAAATGGAACCAGGATTTCTAGTATTAATCAGTATTAATTAGAATGATGGACTTCCAGAAAGTCAAAGCCATAGAGCCCTTAACCTTCAGAGACAAAATAAACAAAAGTATCATAATGTTCAACAAAGCTAGGATAATAATCAGGGTGCCTTAATGTACAGGTATCTATGGCAATGGCTTGTAGGTAAACAAGTTTCAAGGGGCATAAACAGGTATCAGAGAGATAAACAGATGTTACTTGTAGAATTGGGGAAAAAATCACAAGAAGTAATCAGAAGTCACCACAGTGGAAAATCACAGTCCTTCCCTTTATTTTCAGAAGTAAGTCATTTCACAGATCCAGAGTCCATTAGCTGAAGGGGAGACAAAATTCCTCTGAGCAAAGACCCTACAACATCATCACAAGTATTTCTGACAAATTTTCCTTGATCCTTCCCCAAAGTAGCCTGCATCCATTTACAAGGATAACTGTGCACTAGAAAAGGGGGGAATGCCCAGACATTTTGAGATTTATTATACATGAGGTTTCAGCTAACACCAATACCCAAGGACCTAAAATGTCATTCATAGTTGTCTGGTTAGAATGGGAGCTTATAGATTCTGGGCGGTAAGTGGAATTCTGGTCCAAGTCTGCCTTAGTGTGTCAAATGGGTTCATGGATCCATCCTGTGGTTTCTCACCAGTTTCGGAAGGTACAATTGGGATAAATATATTTAGTAGCTGGAGTAAGGGCCATCATGGTAGGAAGAGCCAAGAAGAAGTTCCAGAAACTGGCCTCCCCAGTTGGAGACTGACAATAGGAGATACTTAAATAGAACTAGGATTTCTAGTATTAATTCGTAGAAGACAATAAATCAAAAGAACCACTTGTCCTGGGAAAAACTGCAGAAATTAACACCACCACAAAATACAGGGATGGTGGTTTTGTTGCGACTGAGCAAGGGATACATAAGGGACTGAGCAGGTCCAGAAGACACATGTTAACTGCATGAACTGGTGGTCCAGACATCCACGGCACCTATCTCCCTTGCACCAGTGCTTTTCCTCAACTCACACCTATGGTCTCGTGGGAAACTTTTCCAGACCAACTGCCAGAAGAAGAAAAATTCAGGCCTGATTTTGAACACTCCCTAGATATTTGATATTAAGGTATTATTGTTATTTTCAGGCATAACCATGATTTTTAAAAATAATTCCTAGGCTGGGCGCAGTGGCTCACGCCTGTAATCCTAGCACTCTGGGAGGCCGAGGCAGGTGGATCGCTTGAGGTCAGGAATTCAAGACCAGCCGGAGAAAGAGCGAGACCCCGTCTCTACTAAAAAATAGAAAGAAATTATCTGGACAACTAAAAATATATATAGAAAAAATTAACCGGGCATGGTGGAGCATGTCTATAGCCCCAGGAGGCTGAGGCAGAAGGATTGCTTAAGCCCAGGAGTTTGAGGTTGCTGTGAGCTAGGCTGACGCCACGGCACTCACTCTAGCCTGGGCAACAGAGCGAGACTGTCTCAAAAAAATAAATAAATAAAATAATAATAATAATTCCTTGTCTTTTAGAGATACACATTAAAATATTTTCAGTGAAATTATATGTCTGGGACTTGTTTCAAGGTAATATGGGTGGGGAAAATGAATGGGACAGAAATGGCTGTGGTTTTAAGTCTGAGTTATGGATAGATGGGGGTTCATATAACTATTCTGTTTAATTACATGTATGTTCTAAATTCTCTGCAAATCAAAGTCAAAACCAACAAGTCAGTCTGGTCCATAGACAGGTCAGCATGATGTATTTGCCTTCACTGTAAACAGGCTGCTGCAGCCTTATAGCCTCATTCAGCATGGCCCTAAGGGACAGGGGTGAGGGGAGACGCTCCCAGGGGCAGGCTGGAGCATTACACTTGGTTGTCCACTTTGTATGGTGGGAAAAGTGGCCTGAGGTAAGACTGTATGTGGCATTCTGGAGAGTAGTAGTGAATGGCTGATTGGCCAGGGGCCTGGAAGAAGAAAGATTGGAAAATTAGAGGCAAAGAAGTATGAGAAAGAAATTATTGTCATCTCTAACCTGCAGGGAATAAAAAAAAAAAGAAATTATTGGTGGCCATTATGGAAAAATAATTAAGGTGACATTTTCTCTCAGTAATCAAATTATATTTCTAACAGTGAAAGAAATGTGATTTGGCTCTTGCATTCGTGAACATGTTCTCATCTAACACTACCCTAGTTTTTCCAACCAAAGCTTGGGAGATGAGAGACAGAGAGTGCCTCTTCCTCTCATGGAACTCTTAACATTGTGGTGCCCAGAGCTCAGTTCTTTCTCTCCTCATTCCCTAGATGATCTCCAGTTTTGTGGCTTTAAATATTATCAATATACTGATATCTACCAAATTTTTACCTCCTGCCCAGGCCTCCCATTGTATTCAAGTCATGTATCTAACTACTTGGTGGACATCTCCACTTAAATATCTAACGGGCATCAAAAACCTAACATGTTAAAAAACTAACCTCTGTATCCCCACCCCTACCTCCTCCCTGAGGTTTCTGCATCTCATAAATGAAAACACCATCATTCCAGATATTCCAGGAATGATTTTTTCCATGTAAAAATCTTGGGGTCATCCTTGTCTTCTCTTTCTCTCACATATTACATCCATTCATCACCAAATCCTGAGAGCTATACTTCCAAAATATATTCAGATTCCAAGTATTTTTCACCATCTCTGTGGCTCTACCACCCTGGTCCCAGCCCAGATTATTGAAGAAGCCTCTTCCTTCTTCCTTTGCCTCTATACAATCTACTCTCAACACAGCAGCTAGAATGAGCCTATTAAAAAGTTTTTCTGGCTGGGTGCGACGGCTCATGCCTGTAATCCCAGCATTTTGGGAGGCTGAGGCAGGAGGATAGCTTGGGCCCAGGAGTTTGAAATCAGCCTGGTCAACATAGCTCAAAAAAAAAAAAAAAAAAACTCAGCCAGGCATGATGGTGCACATCTGTAGTCCCAGCTACTGGGGAGGCTGAGGTGGGAGGATCTCTTGAGCCCAGGAGTTCAAGGCTGCAGTGAGCTATGATCATGCCACTGCACTATAGCCTGGGTGACAGAGCGAGACTCTTTTTTAAAAAAAAAAGAGTATTTCTGATTACCTAACTCTTTCTTATAATTCTCCAATGTTCCAATAGCTTCCCATTTCACTCAAAGTAAAAGCCAAAGTCCTTAAAATATCTTAAAATATCCTGCAATGCCCTACATATGACTTGGCATCCTCACCACCTTTCTGATCTCATCTTCGCAGTCACACCATTGCAACCATAGTGACTTCTTTGTTCTTCCAGAATTCCAGACAGTCTTGTGCCTCGTGTCCTTTACATTTACTGTTTCTTTGGCCTGGAATGCTCCATTCCCAGAAATTCATATGGCTCATTCCCTCTCTTCAGGTCTCTGCTCAAATGTTACCTTATCAGCAAGGCCTCCCTGCCTCCCATAATCTCCTCCCTCCCCCCACTACACTACACTGGTGGTTCTCACAGGCTTTGGTTTTAGGACCTCTTTACAATCTTAAAAATTATGACAGTGCTCACTTTGGCAGTACATATACTAAAATTGGAACGATACAGAGAAGATTAGCATGGCCCCTCCACAAGGATGACACGCAAATTCGTGAAGCATTCCATATTTTTTTTTAAAAAAAAAAAAGTGTAAAAAAAAAAATTATGACAGATCCCAAAGAGCTCTTGTCTATGTGGGTTATGTCTATCAATATATTTCTTATTAGAAATTTGAACATTGAAAATATTCATATGTTCATTTAAGAAACAATAAACCCATGACATGGTAACATAAAATATTTTTAATAAAAAATTTGATATTAGACTAAACTGGCCAAGGAAAAAAAAGTTTAAAAAAATAGCTATATTATCCAAAATAAAACACAATTAGTAAGAGCACTACTTTACATTTTCACAAATTTCTTTAATGTCTGGCTTATTAGAAAATACTGAATTCTCACATCTGCTTCTACATCCAATCTCTTATACATCACATGCCATGTAGTCTCTGGAAAACACTGTATACTCATGAGCGAATGAGAGTGGGGGCAAATGATGTCTTAGCATTATTATAAAAATTGTTTTGACTTCATGAACCCCCTAAAAGGGTTTTAGGAACACCCAGGAATATCTGGCCCCATTTTGGGAACTACTGTACTATGCTATTTTTTTAATAATCATGCCACTGCACTCCAGCCTGGGTGACAGTGAATCTGTCTCAAAAAGTAAATTAAAAATAAGAAAATAAAAACTATTCTTTCTCCACTGGATTGCCTTTGTTCCTTCATTGTGTGAGTCTTTTTCTGGACTCTCTATTCTGTTCCATTGATCTATGTCTATTCTTTTATGAATACTACACTGTCTTGATTAGTGTAGCTTTATATCATATTATATTATATTATTATTTATTACATTAAAGTCTTGAAGTTGGGAAGTGTCAGTCCTCCAACTTTGTTCTTCTTCTCCAACATTGTGTTGGCTAATCTGTGGTTTTTGCCTTTCCATATACACTTTTTTTTTATTTTATTTTGTTCAGAGACAGGGTTCTCACTGTCACCGAGGCTGGAGTACAGTGGCACAATCATATTAATAGCTCACTGTAGCCTTGAACTCCTGGCCTCAAGCAATGCTCCCATCTTGGCCTCCCAGAGAGCTGAGATTACAGGCGTGAGCCACCACCCTAGGCCCTCACATAAACTTTAGAATCAGTTTGTCAGTATCCACGAAGTACTTGCTGGGATTTTGACTGGGATTGCACTGAATCTATAGATCAAGTTGGGAAGACAAAGGGAAAAAAACACACCATAACTTTGTTCCACAATTCATTTACTGAATTGGGGCAGGTGATTTAACAACAGATGATGAGATGAAGATGGGAGAGAAGGGTAAGTATGAATAGCAAGATCATCAGACAAGTGAAGAGGGGATCCAGTTAAGATTTTATTCAAAAACTGCATTTTAATGAAAGTGATGGGATAATGGGACTAACAGAAATTTCCAGATATAACTTAACTTTCCCTTTGCATCCAAGCACAGTTAGGTCCACACTTATCTACAAATATGGGGACCTCTTCCATTATAAAATTATTTTAATTACCTCCTTTTCTTCCTCCATGAGCAATAACCTAGATAACCAGAATTTCTTCCTAAGTGCCAAGCTCTAATTCCTCAAGCTTCACTGTCAGCCTCATTCTTGCTCTGTTCTCTTTAATGGTACAGAATAAAGAGGTCTCTCTGGAAATCCTTTCAAAGAGTTGAAGGCCAATGTAAAGTTCTCTTCTCCATCACTGCTTTCTCACTTCTTCCTCACCTCCTCCTCACCTTTGTATTCAAGCCTAACTTGCGTTTCATCTTCACATTCCACATAAAAATATGGCCTCTGTGGAAAGAAAGACTAATTTGCCAATAAACCTATAAGAGAAAGTGGTGTCCTAATGTATCTCAAATTGCTAAGTCAACCTGAGTTGTCTTCTCAAACACTGAAAACTTACCACTGAACTTGAACCCTCATTAAATTCACTTCACAACTTAGAAATTTCAGGACTCTGTCTCTTGGTGTTTCAAGCTCAAGACTAATCCTTCTCGAAAATATAGCTCAGATTTACCCATTGCCTATTTTCATTTCTAACCCCTTTATCCAGACCATGGTGGTTTCACATCAGATTACTATTATTACTTTATGCAGATCTCTCAACTTCCATTTTCCCTCCACGCCAAAATGTTTTGCCCACAGTGTTTCTACTATCTTATGTGTGTCTCACTGCTATCCAAAAGCTCCAATGGTTTTCCAAAGCTTCTAAAATTTGCTATCTGAATAATTCTGCAGGGAAAGCTGACTTGCCTGCCCTCAGCTCCTCTACATTCTACTTCATGCTCTATATACAAGGGGATAAAGTTTTTCCCCTTACTTCTGATGACTTATTCTCCTAACTCTAGGTCTTTGTCCAAGATTCCCAACTGACATGGAACTATGTACATGACTCCATCTGTCCATGCCACCCAATCCCTCCCTTCTTCAAGTAGCATCATATGGTCACTTTCTTCAGCAAGATTCCAAGATTGATCCAGTTGTATCTTAGTAACTTCCATGTTACCTCTTAACCTCCATCCCACCTCAGAACACCACTAAATTTTGCAATGAATTATCTGTCTTATCTGCCTTGGTAGACAGTAAATCCCACAAACCTGTCCCATCTGTAATATGTAACCACAAGTGCCTTGTATAATGCTTTACACTCAAGGAGCACTTATTATGAACTTGTAAACTACCCATATGTAGAATATACATACCTAAATTCCAACAAAGGCTCACTGAGAAGACAAAGGGAAAAAACACACCATAACTTTGTTCCACAATTCATTTACTGAATTGGGGCAGGTGATTTAACAACAGATGATGAGATAAAGATGGGAGAGAGGAGTTCTTACTTTCCCTCTCAGGAGCCAGTTGTGTCATGGATGCTTGCAAATTTTCCAAAATAGCCATCTGTTGTTGGGCGAGCTGAGTCTGAAGCTGGAGATTGGCATACATACATTCTAGGAGTCCTAGGCATTCCTTGGGCTTGTGGCCAACTCCTGAAGGAAGAGCAATGGAGGTGCAAGGGGACAAAGGAGAGAGATTTTATAATTGTATGAGGTTGGAAGAGCTCTAATAAAATGACCTCTCTAATCCTTCCAGGCACAACCAAATCCAGACACCTTTCCTCAGCTATCACCTTCTCAGTGATGCCTAGCTGGCTATCCTATTTTAATCTGAAACCAATCGTTGAAACTCCTTATCCCTCTCCCTTGTTTTATTTTTCCCATAGTATTTATGATCATATGGTATATTCTGTAATTGCTTCTTTAATTTTTGTCTAAGTCCCCCTTCTAGAATACAAGCTCCAGGAAGGCAAGCAAGGATTTTTGTCTGATTTGTGTACTGCTTTATCCTCTGCACCTAGAAGAGTGCCTAGCACATAAGTATTCAACAAATATTTGATGAATGAATGAAATGGCCTGGAAGTGAGGCCTAACTTCCCTTTCAAGAGCTCAGGGATTACCTTAGCCTCTTTCTCTTACCTGACATAGTGTTTCATTAGCAGTGACTTGAAGTTCTTCCTGTTGTCTAACTTCAACCACTCTCGCAGCACTTTTTCTGATGTTTTCAACTACATTATACACAACCAGCTCTTAGTTAACCTTGGTAATTATATTATCTGTTGTTTGTATATTTATTCATCTTGGCTTCTTTTTTCAATTTTTTTTGAGACAGTCTCTCTCTGTCACCCTGGCTAAAGTACAGTGGCATCATCATAGCTCACTGCAACCTCAAACTCCTGGGCTTAAGGGATCTTCCTGCCTCAGCCTCCCGAATAGCTGGGACTACAGGCACTCACCATGATGCCTGGCTAATTATTTCTATTTTTAGTAGATGGGGTCTCACTTTTGCTCAGGCTGGTCTTGAACTCCTGACCTCAAGCAATCCTCCTTCCTGGGCCTCCCAGAGTGCTAGGATTACAGGCATGAGCCACCGTGCCCAACCCATCTTCACTTCTTTGTTAGAATCTAAGGTCCTCAAAAACTGCCTGGTGCCCTGTTGGGCTCCCCATAGGTCATCCAAATACCCATGACTTCCCCAGGGGAAGATGAATAATGGAAATCAAAGAAACTGAGCCTCCTTCCTTTTAACAGGCCCTCTTTTCCTAACATTACTAGCAAGCAACAAAAGTTTCATTTGACTTCTGCCTAGTCTAGCAAAGATGCCAATAAGCAAGGAAGCAACACAAACTGGTAGAACTGGGAAGAAAACGAAATCAATAGACCTGAACAATCAACAAGCTACCAATGAAAAACCTAGAGGTCTCTTGACACAGAGCTGGCACTAGATCAACAGCAGAAAGCTCAGGTCACCTTCTCCATGCAACCCCTCCCTCTGCTGAGTCCCTTTGGGAAACACTCCCTACATCCTTACCTGAGGGCAGCTTTGTTGTCTGGATGTTCAAGAAAGTAGCTGGTGGGGAACTTGCTTGAAGATTAATATAGCTGGGGGAGGGTTTTGCTTTACAAAGAGGCACAGCATTACCCTCCTCTTTGGCTGGAACTAAATCAGAGGTAACTAAATCAGAGCTCATTCCAACAGGGATAGCCTTTCTAATTAGATCCCTGTACGTGGTCTATGAAAGCAGGTGCTGAGGCCCTGCCCTGAATGCCTTATATATCAGAAAGATACATAAGACAAAAAGAAATCATAGTGGGATTAAGTAGGAGTTGAATAAGCTAATAAAGCTAATAAAATCTCATTTGCTTACATTTTACAAGTCCTTATTGATAGGCACTACATGTTTACTATTGTACTAGATGCTAGGGCATAAATGAGATGTGTAAGACATAGTTTCTTAGGTGCTTATTATCTAGTTAGGGAGACAAATCCGACACAGGTGAAACAGTGATAAAACAACACAAGGACATAAACAATGAGTCTGATGGTCTAGGGTAAAAATAAGCCTTTCATCTGTTAGTTATACCAAGTATGGCATTAAATGTAAAAACAAATGTTTTTGAAAAGGGAGAAGAGATCAATATGAGTGCAATACTCAGAGAAGGCTCCATGCAGGTGGAGGATATTTATTGAACCCTGAAAACTTGGGAAGTTTTGATAAACAAAAAAGATACTTCAAGTGGGAGGAAAAAGGATGCCTTAAGCAAAGTTAAGGAAGCAAGAATATGGCTGGAATGTTGAGAAGCCCTGGAAAACTGGCCAGAATTAGGAGTGGGGAGAGTGGGAAGGCAGGATGGGCCATGGAAGACTTTTTACAATAGCAAATCTGAGATGTTTAAGCTTTCTCTTCAATACAATGGAAAGCCATTGAGCATTTTAGGATTAGAAAATACAATTAAGATGGTATTTTGATTAATCTATAGGTATTAAATATAATGGGTTGGACATGGAGGAGATTCTTAAATGGGTGAATAGATTACCTTTGGCAAAAATAGTTAAGTGAGAAGAAAAAGCTCATCTGTAGGAAGCTGATGAGTCCTGCAGTAGACATATATTATTTTTGTCTACTGAGCAACCTTTCCTCAGGGAAACTACTGTTTCTCCAGATTTCAGGACATACTAGTGAGACTGCAATCAAGGCTGCCTCCCCAACAAGGATGGGCCTGTGACCCAGTACAGGCCAATCATGGTATCCTGCCCCCTTTGGCAACTGTGACTGATCCAAGGGGGTAAGCACATGAGGTAAGTTGGGCCAGAGTCATTCTTGGGATCAGTATATAGATTCTTTGTCAAACAAACATTCTTTCTTTTGATTTGCTATGTTGGGAAAATGTAAAATTGGGCCCAATGAAAGCTACCGAATTGGACAGCATACCATAAGAAGTGGATAAAAGCAAGAGATTAGGCACAAGAGAGAGGGTAAGAGAGATAGATGTATAGACAAATATTAATACCAATAGGCACGCGATCCACAGTTCTAGTCCCTGAGACCCTGTTTTTTGCAGCTCCTCTTCCTATTCTGTGAGCTCCCTCAGCGTCTCTCCCAACTGCACAAGCCCCTGAATTACTTTTGTTACTCAAGGGAATTTGAGCTGGGGTTCTGTCATATTAACATAATCACATTTGAATACATTGAATCTGAGTTAATTGTAGGAAATCCAAATAGAAATGCCTAGAAAAACAGCCAGAGAAATGGCACTGAGCTCAGGTGAAAGGTCAGCTGCCAGGCCAGCCCCCAAAAAGGACGAAGAAGCTGCAAAAATAAATTTGGTCTTCAAGGTAAAAAACTGAGAGAGAAAACTGGACCTTTGAAGAAGTCCTGCTCAGGAGTCTGGGAAATGAAAAGGAAGTGGCAAAGTAGACAGAACAGCAACGGATGGAAAGTCAGACAGCTGGGCTAGGAGAGAATTAAAGGGCTTAGGACAGTGGGGAGTCAATGATCCAACTGTCATAATGAATGAATGTCTCATTCACACACATAAGAGACAGCTAAGTGCCTACTATGTGTCAGTCACTGAGGATACCACAGTGAGCTAAACAGATGTGGTTGCTACTCTGCTGGAATTGTCAGTCTTGCAGTGTGGACAGTCATTAAGTGATCAAGTACGCACCTTATTACACTCCAGTAAGTGCTATGAGAGCACCTGACCTAGTCTGTGGAGCCAGGGAATGTGTCCTTGAGGAAGTGATATCTCAACTGGGATCTGAAGGATGAAGATAAAGAGGGGGCCTCTTCATGACAACAAGTCTGGGGGCAGAGGTGTGACAAGTAGGTTGTATGAAGGAAGATGTCTCATTCTTGTCTTTTACTCAGAGTGCCACCAAAGGAATGGCCTGGTAAGAGGATGAAGTGCTCATATGTGGGTGCCAGGGTGAGGTGCTTTCTGTCTGGAAGGTCAATGAGCCTATGAAAATTGAAATCTGTTAAGTTCCCTGGCAGTTACTCTTGGTGAAAGAAATCTGGATTTTTTTCCCCCACTAGGTTTGTGGATTTTCCAAGCTACTGTGGGTCCTCCATCTTCTCCTCCCTCCTGCTCCAGAGTCATCAGTCATTTGATGGCTCATGCAGAGTGTGGTAAGGAGACAGAACCTGAAACTCAGGTCTCAAGATGCTTCTTACCATTTGAAAAATGTGTTAATTTCCCTGCAAATGCACTTCTAAATAATTTGAGCCCTTCCTGGACATATGAAGATGCATTTTCTACTGAGTCACTAATATAAGGTTTGAAGAATACACACAATCTATACTAAAGGAACCATATTTCTGACTAGAGAATGTATAACAGAGGATGAGGCTGGGAGCAGCAAAAGGAGGCAGAATAGAGAAAATAATAATAAAAGTTGCTTTACATACATTCTCTTATATATTTCTCACAATGACCCTGAGAAGTAGGTAGCTTTTTTTTTTTTTTTTTTTTTTGAGACAGAGTCTCACTCTGTTGCCCAGGCTAGAGTGCCGTGGCGGCAGCCTAGCTCACAGCAACCTCAAACTCCTCAAAGTGATCCTTCTGCCTCACCCTCCCGAGTAGCTGGGACTACAGGCATGTGCCACTATGCCCGGCTAATTTTTTGTATATATTTTAGTTGTTTGGCTAATTTCTTTCTATTTTTAGTAGAGATGGGGTCTTGCTGTTGCTCAGGCTGGCCTCGAACTCCTGAGCTCAAATGATCCTCCCGCCTCAGCCTCCCAGAGTGCTAGTATTACAGGTGTGAGCTACTGCGCCCGGCCAGAAATAGGTAGCTTTATCCACATTTTATTTGAGGAAACTTCAGCTAGGAAATTTGTTCAAGATCCCACAATTAGTATGTGTCAATGCTGGAATTAAATTCAGGCCCTGTAGACTCCAAAGTCATGCTCTTTACCACTGTACTATATACTCTGTGAAAACAGCTAGTTAATTTATGTCCAGCTGTAGTATAGTAGGTCTCTCACATAAAATAATCACTCCACCTATAATTAAGTGGATAGGCTCTAGAGTCAGAAGGTCTCAGGCATTTCCCTGGCCCAGTGCAACTGTCCCACTCAAACTGAGTATCTGTTCACTCTAGTTAATACCATGTCTTCTAAGTCCCTGTCTTGTTCTAAGTATTAAGAAGAAATACAAAGAAAGAATGAATTCATTCAACAAATAATTATTGAGCATCTACAAATTTAACAGAGTTCTAGGCACTGGGAACACAGCAATGTTCCCACTTAGTGGGTAATGCAGAACAAACACACATACTTCCAATTAAGTTTCCAAGTACTTTCCAAGTAATAGGAAAAAATATATGTACAACTAGAATAATTTTCCCAAATGCTGAGCAATTAGGGAGGTCTGGCATTTAAGGGAGGGGAAGCAGGGCCTCTGACACACACCTTTTCTGTTAGTTGGATGACTAGTGTCCTGCTCCATCTGAACACCAACAGGTGTGGTGCCTGGGGAAAAATCATAGCATCACATGATCAACAACCCACGCTATTATTTGTACCATGGACAATTTCATAAGTTCTCTCCAGCAGATCTCCAATTTGGGTAGGAAAAAGGAAGAAAGGGTGTACTCTATTTCATGGCCAAACATAAGTGACTATTCTTGAATTGTTTGTGCTCTCATGGACCCTTCACTAGTTAGGAAAAGTTATTTTTATTATTATGGTTTCCTTTCCTTCTGGACAAAATAGTTATTTAACCAAACCCAAACCTTAAGAGTGTCCTACGAAAGGGCAATTACTCTCCGTCCTCCCTCCATGCTTAATTTCTCCATTATCCGTCCTTTTCCTATCCTGTTTGGTAATTTTAAAACTCTGGCTCCCCATTATCTCTAACAACGAAGAGTTGAGTGAGGAGAGCAGGAGAGAGATGGGTGTGGGTAAAGAAAATTTCAAAACACTACAGGAAATACTTGAGAAAATGTTTTGGATGGGATAACTTAGGGAGAATGCAAGCCACCATCCTCTGGTACTGCTCACAGCTTCAACAGAAAGTATTTGCCTAAGAAGGTAAAAGTACACACACAGCAACTAGTCCAGAGAGAATAAACCACAATTCCCAGTGTGCCCAGGAAAAAAAAAAAAATCGTTGCCACCCAGCCCTGCCCGACGGGACTACAACTCCCATTTCACCTTGCATCTAGCCAGCCAGGTCTTTCCTCAACTGCCGGCTGAATTCCCGCCCCTCTATTCCACCCCGTAGCTAAGGCTGGAATAAAAGAATAGAAACTGTCATGCCTTTCTTGACTTTCACAGTCCCATAAGAGCCGAGGAGCAACGCAGATTTTAATGTCCTCACCTACGGTATTAATCGAAAGCCTCAACCCCAGCACCCACCCCTGTAGTTGATACGCATGCGCAATAGCGCTCCAGCCAACTGCCCGAGCCTTAGCGCTTGCGCTGATGTTCGCGTCGCACGCGGCCGGGAGCGGCCACCATATTGCGCAAGCGCGTATGCCTTCCTACGGCCATCATCGCGCTCTCTCTATCTAGCTTGCCTGGCCGGGTTTTTTTTTTTTAGTTGGGGGCGGGGCTATGGTAGCCATTGGTCTGTTTTCGTGCCGGTCAATGAGGTGGGTGCGGTGATTGGCGGCAAGTCCGAGAGTAGCGGGTTTAGGTGTAAGCCCTGAGGAGGTAGTGTTTCCTGGGCTTCTGTCTGGTTCTCTCTCTCCAGAAGGTTCTGCCGGTTCCCCCAGCTCCGGGTACCCGGCTCTGCATCGCGCCGCCATGATGGGCCATCGTCCCGTTCTCGTCCTTAGTGAGTTCTGGGGAAGCTTGGGGAAGGGACCCCCTCCTTTTCGCCCTCCCTCCACACTTTGCAGTGCTGCCTCAGCCCTGTCCCACCCTGACCCAGCCTCTGAGCCTTTCAGTCATCGTCTTCGTTTTGGAAGACTCTTCTCCCGCTTTCTTCTCTTCCCTTAACCTATTCCCTTCTCTTCACAAACGCAAACTGACTTTCCCCTCGCAAACCTCTTTACATGTGCTCATCTTGGGAAGCGCTTTCCCACTCCGTGTTCCGTTTCTCAGCCCCCACCCTTCCCCCTGCCCCTGCACCCTTTCTAGCATTATTTTCAACGTGTAGCTGAATGAATAATGCTTTTTTAGTTAGGCCTGGCTTTATGTCCTTGGCCCATCCCTTAGTAGCGGTAATTTAAGTGCTTCCTTGTGTGTTATAGAGTTAATAGTATTTTCTTGTAGAATTGTGAGAATTAAATGAGATAAGTAGGCAAACTGCTTAAATAGAGGGTCTGACAAATAGCAGGTGGTATCCTTGGCCGTTTTACTTTACATTTCTTTTCAGTAACAGTCGTTCAGTAACCTCTTGTTCCTGAAGTAACCATATTTCAGCACTGATCTTAGATGTAATCCATTCCCTCAGTGTCTCCCACGTTGTAATCTTTCCCATTAACCAGTTGAGTTTTCCCAAATTTCTCGACTGGTTATCTTTCCCTTTGGGAATATCCCTTATTTCTTTCTAATGAGCACCACCTCCATTGTCTTCCCTTGATATGTTTCTGTTCTGTGTGTAATTTCTGTACCTCATCTGCAGGATCACCTAGGATGCCTGACTAGCCATTTCCCCTCCTTTGCCTTCTGTATACCGAATGCTGTTCCGAGTTTTTATGCATTATCTCTGCACCTGGGAAATAACTCTCAGGGAAAAAAAGATTTCCTTAACTCTCGAAAAAAAAAATCCCGATTCTGATGAATTGTAGGTCTTTGCAGGTTTTGAGTTACCACTGCCTGAGATAGAAGTGTGAATCCTGAGAGTTGTGGGTATTAGATTTGATGGGACTGTGTTGAAAGATTTACAGACTTAAATTATAGGGGAATGTAAGGGGAGGGAGATAAGCATCGTGTTGGGTTGACTATAACCACTGGCTTGTCTCTACTGAGAGGGCCCTGGGATAAGTGGTGCATTGACAAAGCTTTTTTGGGGTCTGCATTAATCTCTCCCATTAGTGTCTGTAACCAGTTTAGGATTCCTATTAAAATATGTAGTCAGCTATTACTGATAGTGAATGGGTTACTGAGACTTTCTTATTACATCCAAGTATGGGGTGACCATATATAATTTGTCATGCAAACTTGGACTCTCTTGAAAGTGTATTGTAATTCCACAGTACGCTCTGGGGGCACTGTCAGTGATTATGCATGGTAAACTGTCAGAGTATGATCCTCCTATCCAAGCAGGAAAATGTGAACCCCCAAACTCTTTCCCTGTTTACATAAAGCAATGATTGATACTTTCTTAGGGTCATGTGCCCTTTGAGAATCTGATGATGACTATGGATCCTCTTCCCAGAAAAAAAATTGCAGGCTCTCATTTTCTCACACAATCTCAAGGAGTTTGCTATCCCATTGAGGCCCATTCATGAATCAAAGTTATGAATCCCTGCTGTAAACACATGAATGTTTAGTTAGAGGGAAGGTGTTGACCAAGGTTCCAAAGTTGAGGCATTGTGGGTTATTTGTTAATATACCAGGGGTTGAAATAAAGAAAGAAGTAGATAGCCATAAGTACGTACATACAGGAACACCAGGCACAGTGATTCATGTCTGTAATCCCAGCACTTTGAGAGACCAAGGCAGGAGGAACACTTGAGGCCAGGAGCTCCAGACTAGCTTGGCCAACATAGCAAGACCTCATTTCTACAAAAAAATTTAAAAATTAACCAGGCATAGTGGCACATGTCTGCAGTCCTAGCTACTAGGGAGCCTGAAGCAGGATGATCACTTGAACCATAAGTACAAACGTTAAGTTTTTTTGAGGTATAATTGACATATATAATAAGCTTTGCATATTTAAAGTGTACAATTTGATAAGCTTTGATCTATGTATACACCATGTGTGCTTTTTTTATTTTCAAAGGTCAGAGAGTAAATAGCTTGTGTACAGTGGGGCATTTCTGGGTGGTGTTGACTTCTGTTTTTATCTGCTTTAGGCCAGAACACAAAGCGTGAATCCGGAAGAAAAGTTCAATCTGGAAACATCAATGCTGCCAAGGTAGCATACCTTTTAAGTGTTTATTTAGTTTGCCTCCAGCTGTCTTCCCTATTATATTCATATTTGGTCATAGCTGTGTTTCCCATGCATGTAGACTTTAGAATGTGAAATTAGACAGAGGAAAAAGTTGACTTCTCTTCTTTCAGGACATCTCCCTGATGGTGGCAGGAGGAAGGAAACCCTACCCATCTGAAGACTAATAATCTCATATTAACCCACACAGAATTCTATTGCTGTATATTGTTTTATAATCTATTTGTGTTTGTCTCTCATACGGGACTGAGATACATATCTACCTGAAAGCATTCCCAAGCTGGGGGAGGGGTGTGGGGACAAAAAAAGGAGCTAGCCACATAGTGTGCTACATGTAAAGTGGTTGCCAACCCTACTTTAGAGGTGTCATTGTTTTTTGTGGTTGCTTTTATTTTTTTTTTTTTTTTGGGAGACAGGGCTGTTGCCCAGGCTAGAGTGAGTGCCGTGGCGTCAGCCTAGCTCACAGCAACCTCAAGCAACCTCGCTTAAGCGATCCTACTGCCTCAGACTCCCGAGTAGCTGGGCCTACAGGCATGCACCACCATGCCCGGCTAATTTTTTCTATATATATTTTTAGTTGGCCAGATAATTTCTTTCTATTTTTAGTAGAGATGAGGTCTCGTTCTTGCTCAGGCTGGTCTCGAACTCCTGACCTCAAGTGATCCACCTGCCTCAGCCTCCCAGAGTGCTAGGACTACAGGCGTGAGCCACCGCGCCCGGCCTAGAGGTGTCGTTGTTAAATTGGCTCTGTAGGTTGCTCATGCCCTTCTCCCCTAACACTCCAGCGTACACTATTCTGATTTATGCTTACACGTTTTATGTTCCCTTTCCATTAGACTATTGCAGATATTATCCGAACATGTTTGGGACCCAAGTCCATGATGAAGGTAGGCTTATCTTTTGTTGAAATTCTTAGACTACGTATTTTTCCCTTCTGTTATCTAGGTCACTTAAATACAACTTTTGCTTTTGTCTTAGATGCTTTTGGACCCAATGGGAGGCATTGTGATGACCAATGATGGCAATGCCATTCTTCGAGAGGTATGATTGTTTTTTGTTTTTTGTTTTTTTTTTCCTTTCTAACAGTTTTAAAAACTTAAAAGGCCCATTAAGGTATATGTAGACAGTGATTAGTTTCTAAGGGCTGCTGTAACAAATTACCACAAACTGATTGGCTTAAAACAATAGAAATTTATTATCATATAGAATGAAGCTAGAAGTCTGAATTCAAGGTGTCAGCCGGGCCATGCTCCTTCTGAAGGCTCTAAGGAAGAATCCTGTTTTGCCTTTTCTAGCTTCTGATGGTTGCCACCAATCCTTAGCATAAACTCAGTCTCTGCCTCATTTTTCATATGGCATTCTCCTGGTGTGTCTCTTACTATGACATGAATGATTGGATTTGGGGCCCACCCTAATCCAGTACAACCTTATCTTGACTTGATTGCATCTGCAAAGATCCTATTGCCAAATAAAGTCAAATTCATAGGTTTGGGGGGTTAGGACTTCAGCATATCTTTTTGAAGGACATATTTCAACCACAGTGGTGCTTCAAGTAAATAAGATACTGTTCTGTCTTCAAGAAATTTTAATAGTTAAGTTTGTGTGATTCATTTTTTCCCAAAAGAAGAGGAC
Organism: Lemur catta; assembly: GCF_020740605.2. Lineage (NCBI taxonomy): Eukaryota > Metazoa > Chordata > Mammalia > Primates > Lemuridae > Lemur > Lemur catta. Next base: position 29,595,704 of record NC_059130.1, on the reverse strand, counting down.
ATGGAAAGGTGGTTTACTTAAGATATTTTGGGTACCATTTTTAATTTTTCAAAGTATGATAAAACAATAAAGGGAAAGGAAATAATGTGTGGAAGCAAGAAGCTCAAGAGTTAAGGCCGAGCAAAATGAGTTAAGAGGTCTTTGAATAGTGTTTATTCAGCGGTGATCTTTTTTTTTTTTTTTTTTTTTTTTTAGATTCAAGTCCAGCACCCAGCAGCCAAGTCCATGATTGAAATTAGCCGGACCCAAGATGAAGAGGTTGGAGACGGGACCACATCAGTAATTATTCTTGGTAAGAGGAGAATGGAAGGTTGATAAGGAAATATAAAACGTCCGTATCACATTTTAAGAAGGAAATTCTGGCCAGGCGCAGTGGCTCACGCCTATAATCCTAGCACTCTGGGAGGCTGAGGTGGGTGGATTGCTCAAGGTCAGCCTGAGTAAGAGCGAGACCCCGTCTCTACTAAAAAAAAAAAAAAAAAAAAAACAGAAAGAAATTATCTGGCCAACTAAAATATATATAGAAAAAATTAGCCGGGCATGGTGTCACATGCCTGTAGTCCCAGCTACTCGGGAGGCTGAGGCAGTAGGATCGCTGAAGCCCAGGAGTTTGAGGTTGCTGTGAGCTAGGCTGACGCCATGGCACTCACTCTAGCCCGGGCAACAGAGCAAGACTCTGTCTCAAAAAAAAAAAAAAAAACTAATCTGTTTTTAAAGATCTTTTAGAGTGGCTGGGCGCAGTGGCTCTTGCCTGTAATCCTAGCACTCTAGGCCGAGGCGGGAGGATTGCTTGAGCTCAGGAGTTGGAGACCAGCCTGAGCAAGAACAAGACACCGTCTCTATTAAAAATAGAAAGAAACTAGCCAAAACAACTAAAAACAGAAAAAATTAGCCGGGCATGGTGGCGTGTGCCTGTGGTCCCAGCTTCCAGTGAGGCTGAGGCAGGAGGATCACTTGAGCCCAGGAATTTGAGGTTGCTGTGAGCTAGGCTGACTCCATGGCACTCTAGCCCAGGCAAGAGACTGAGACTGTCTCAAAAAAAAAATCTTAAAGTGACTGGGCTCAGTGCCTCATGCCTGTGTTCCCAACACTTTGGGAGGCCAAGGTGGAAGGGTCGCTTGAGACCAACCTAGACAACATAACAAGACCTGATTTCTACAAAAAATTAGTCATGATGGCATGCACCTGTAGTCCCAACTACTTGGGAGGCTGAGGTGGGAGGATCACTTGAGCCCAGGAGTTGAAGGCTGCAGTGAGCTATGATCATGCCACTGCCCTCCATCCTAGACAACAAATCAAGACCTTGTCTCTTTAAAAGAAAAATCTTTAAAAGTGACTTTTTTTTTTTTTTTTTTTTGAGACAGCCTCGCTCTGTTGCCTGGCTGGGCTAGAATGCCGTGGTGTCAGCCTAGCTCACAGCAACCTCAAACTCCTGGGCTCAAGCAAGCCTCCTGCCTCAGCCTCCTGAGTGGCAGGGACTACAGGTGCCCACCACTATGCCTGGCTGATTTTTTCTATTTTTAGTTGACACGGGGTTTCTTGCTCAGGCTGGTCTCGAACTCCTGAGGTGAACCGATCCTCCCACCTTGGCCTCCGAGAGTGCTAGGATTACAGGCTTGAGCCACTGTGCCTGGCCCTAAATGATTTTTAGAATGCTTTTGTCCTTCATTTTGAGAATGGTGAGTTGGATAGAAATTTGAGAGTCACAACCAACTAATCACATCCTTAGATCCAGTTCTCTTAGGGATTAAAAATACATATGGCTAGTTCTGGACTTTAAAGAAAAAGTTGGAGGATGAAGAGGGAGGAAAGATTTTATATACTTTTTCACTCATTTTGGTAGAACATGAGCTTTAGATACCAGGCAGAATTTTCTAGTTGATATAATTTTAGTTGAATCACCTGGAGATACTAGGTATGTTAAATTGCCATGAGTCTAAGTATCTTGGAAGTAGATGGCTTTAAGAAAGAAAAAACAAGGCCGGGCGCGGTGGCTCACGCCTGTAATCCTAGCACTCTGGGAGGCCGAGGCGGGTGGATCGCTCGAGGTCAGGAGTTCAAGACCAGCCTGAGCGAGATCCCGTCTCTACTAAAAATAGAAATAAAAATTATCTGGACAACTAAAAGTATATATACAAAAAATTAGCTGGGCATGGTGGCGCATGCCTGTAGTCCCAGCTACTCGGGAGGCTGAGGCAGTAGGATCGCTTAAGCCCAGGAGTTTGAGGTTGCTGTGAGCTAGGCTGACGCCACGGCACTCACTCTAGCCCGGGCAACAGAGCAAGACTCTGTCTCAAAAAAAAATAAATAAATAAGAAAGAAAAAACAACAAAAGTTGGCATCCCTAGAGGTAATCGTCAATTACAGTGCTTAGTATTTCTTAACAGGGCATGTCCTTTTATCTAAGTATATGTAAACATAGGAAAGGTCCTTTAAAAAACAGTATTAAAATCCTAAGGGACCACCATGGTATATGTGGTCCATTGTTAATTGAAACATATTATGGGGTGCATGACTATTCTTACTGATTGACTTTCTGTTTATGTATGTTGGGCACTTAGGAATGGAAGTAAAGTGTTGAATTTAAACATTGGAGCGCATGCTAAAGCGTATAACATGAACTCGGGTACCTTTGTGTACATTTTAAAAATTAGTGTCAGAAAGCAGGTAGTACAAGCAATTTCTGCAAAAGGCTTTTGACAAGAGGGATATTTACATTTTTCTAACCTTTTTTTAAAACTTGGTGTTTGTATCTATTAATATTTTGTATATATTACTTATAAAATGAAGACAAATTTTGAAAGGTGACCATTCTTTCATCTAGAAGATAATTTTTGTAGATATTCTTCCAGGTGTATAAGGTTTTATGTGTTTTGTACAAAATGTAAAACTTGGAATAGTATTAGCCAAATGGTATATCTTTTGTGAGAATCTGTTTTAGGAAAAAGGGGTACTTTTTAGAAGTATAATGACGTTGCTTTGATATCTAGGTGCTTTTAAAAACATTACTGTGGTGCTTATATCTCTTTTCAGCAGGGGAAATGTTGTCTGTAGCTGAGCACTTCCTAGAGCAGCAGATGCACCCAACAGTGGTGATCAGTGCTTACCGTAAGGCATTGGATGATATGATCAGCACCCTGAAGAAAATCAGGTATTGAGTGGGGCCAGAAATGGGTAGTATCAAATAAAACAAGCCTAGAAAACTCACTGATCTATTCTTAGGTTGTAAAAAGGTCCGCACATCTCTCTTGCACACATGTGCATGTGCACACACACACAGTGGCTTATACCCTGGTGTCATTTTGTGAAAAGGAGAAACAGAAGAGAAATGTGAAGAGGAGGACATGGAAATAAAAGTTGAGAAAATGGCAAAGGATACAAAATAGACATATTAAAGTAACTGCTAGAATCAACTCTCATGTTTTGGGCTGGGCATGGTGGCTCACGCCTATAATTCTTGAATTTTGGGAGGCTGAGGCCAGGAGTTCAAGGGATACCCCGTCTCTACAAAAAATTTTAAAAATTAGCTGTGTGTACTGTGCGAGTGCCTATAGTCACAGCTACAAGGCTTGGGCATTGTTTAATCCCAGGAGTTTGAGGTTGCAGTGAGCTATGATAACACTACTGCACTCTAGGCTGGACAACAGAGTGAGACCCTGTCTCAAAATATATATTTGGTGGAGGAGGGGAAGGTTACATGCTATCTACATATTCCCGTGTTAGGTGCTGCTGTGGGAAATGTAAATAAGTCTACTTCCAAGATTTCAGATTCTAGCAGGGGGAATAAGTTAAGGAATTAAATAACTATAATTATTCAGGACTTAGTATTAAAATATCCTACCATCATGTATGCTTGTAGCCAATTCAGTACTCTGATAAAGTGCTATGAGGATGTTAGCCAGTAGTTTTCCACTGAAATCAAAAGGACTAGGACTGAGAGTGGCCACTTGAACCTGGTAATCAAAGAACTTGCTGTTAGTCTATATTTGCTAAGTGCTAATAGGGCAGTGAAGGGGGTATAAGAATGTGTGACTTCTAACCTTAGGGAATTTTAGTTAAGTTGTGACATAATGCAGAATCACAAGTGTTTTGAATAAAAAAATTTTGTTCAAAAAGTAAAAGTCTGTGATATTCTACTCTTTTATATGGTTGGGTGATTGGGTGTATGAGTAATTAGTGATTTGGTGACCTTTATATTGTACTGCCTGCTGTTAAGAAACAGCATTCAGTAATATCTTTGGCACATTTAGGGAATGAAGTGTTTGACTTAATTAATGAAATAAGCTCTACAAGAATATACAGACACCCGAAAGTTTTATTTGAGCGTGTGGTGCTGAATCATTAGAAAGTTGTTCTTATTTTTTCAAGCAATAACTGCTTGCCGGGAACCCTTTATCTTAGATAATGCTTTTGAAGTAATTGCCTCTTCCCTAAAGCCCATAATTCAACAACTATTTAATAATTGTATGTTATGTACCTTACACTGTTATAAGAGGGGTTTTAGCTATGTGAAAATATCTTGTGAGGGGAGACTAAAGTAACACATAAAAACAATGGATACTGTGTGGCACACCGTGAGTTACAGTGCTAGATAGAATAGAATTTGGTTTTCTGAGTATTCAGAATGGATAGTGAGACTATGATTTGCTATGAAGAGAAACTCTTAAAATTGTCTAGTTATGGGAGAAGGTGTCAAAGAAAAAATGTGTCTTGACCCAAGTTGTAAAAGTGGAAGAGTTTGTTTTTGGTTGAAGCAGAAGATGAGGTACAGATTACTTCACTGCAAGCTTTGTATGTAAGTGTGGAGAGTTGTCAGACATGGGAACAGATCGCTCAGAGAATTAAGGCACCTTTCAGGGATGGGTTAGTTGTAATCTTGGCAGAGGCATGGACAAAGATTATTTCTTGGTGTCCGTTTTAGTTTTCTACAAAAGAACAGATCCCCATATTCTTCCTCTTGGTCCATTATTATAGACATCAAGATATAGATGAGGGACTTCTTCATCCAATATGCCTGCTGAGCATATTAACTCGTTTTGTCTACTCTAGTACCCCTGTTGACGTCAATAACCGTGATATGATGCTAAACATCATCAACAGCTCCATTACTACCAAAGCAATCAGTCGGTGGTCCTCTTTGGCTTGCAACATTGCCCTGGATGCTGTCAAGACTGTACAGTTTGAGGAGAATGGTCGGAAGGAGATTGACATCAAAAAATATGCAAGGGTAGAAAAGGTAAACCTTTTCAGTGTGTATTTTGCAGACAAATTATTCTCTAGCATGAATCATTTCACTTGTGGAGGAAGTAGTTTTAAATCAGAGCCAAGATATCTTTTAGAAATATGAAGAACTGTATTGATATCTGGAAAATAAAAACCTAAAGAGGCTACCGAGGAGAAATTCCTGAAATAATTTTGATACTTTCACTGCTGTCCCTATACAAAGTTTACAAGGGCAAGGGAAAGGCTTATTGGAAAGCTTTCGCCCATCTCTACTAATTTTTTTGGTTTTGTCTTTTTTTTTTTTTTTTTTTTTTTTTAAGAGAGAGTCTCGCTCTGTTGCCCGGGCTAGAGTGAGTGCCGTGGCATCAGCCTAGCTCACAGCAACCTCAAACTCCTGGGCTTAAGCGATCCTACTGCCTCAGCCTCCCAAGTAGCTGGGACTACAGGCATGCGCCACCATGCCCGGCTAATTTTTTTTTTTCTCTATATTTTTTTAGTTGGCCAGATAATTTGTTTCTATTTTTAGTAGAGACGGGTCTCGCTCTTGCTCAGGCTGGTCTCGAACTCCTGACCTCGAGCGATCTGCCCGCCTCGGCCTCCCAGAGGGCTAGGATTACAGGCGTGAGGCACCGCGCCTGGCCTAATTTTTTTGTTTTTTAAGAGAGAGGGGTCTCACTACGTTGTCCAGGCTGGTGTTGAACTCCTGGCCTCAAGCGATCCTCCTGCCATGGTTTCCCAAAGTACTGGAATTACAGGCATAAGTCACTGCACCCAGCCTCTACTGAATTTTTTTTTAAATCAAAAAGTAAAAGTAACTAAAAACACTAACATAGTGGCCTACACCTGTAGTCTTAGCTACTCTGGAGGTTGAGGTAGGAGGATCGCTTGAGCCCAGGAGTTTGAGGTTACTGTGAGCTATGATGATGGCTACTGCACTCTAGTCCTAGTGAAACCGTGTCTCAAAAAAAAAAAAAAGGTTAACGTTTATGGCCTGTAGGTGGAGCCCCAAGCCTAAAATGCTGTGGGAATATCTTTAAGGAAGTAGGAGAGACCTAAGCCCTTTAAATCTTTGGTTAAGTCACTAAATTTCTGTGGGTCTTATCTAACCTTCAAATTGAGTGATCCAAGATTGATGTGTTTTCTAGAGGGAAAAAAATACAGTTGCAACCAAATTTTGTTTTTGAGCTTCATGGAAGAAAGCAACTTTAGAAACTTGAAATATTGGTCATTTGGGAAACATGAACATATGGGAAGGGAGTTGAGAGATTGTCTCCTATTAGTTGTGAGTTAAACTGGATTTTCTTTTGCTCAGATACCTGGGGGTATCATTGAAGACTCATGTGTCTTACGTGGAGTCATGATCAACAAGGATGTGACCCATCCACGAATGCGACGCTATATCAAGAACCCTCGCATTGTGCTGCTGGATTCTTCTCTGGAATACAAGAAAGGAGAAAGCCAGGTAAGGTTCCTGGCCCTGTTCCTTAAGGTGGATGCAAGAATCTTGGGACATTAAAGGTATGTTTATTGCATGCGTACTTTATGCTGTTTACTGTTCTCTTACTCATAGAACAATCCTTTAAAATAATTGACTCTATTTTATAGATGAGGCATCTGAAGCTCAGAGAAGTTAGGTTATAAACTCAGAATTTCCATGCACACTGGTAGGACAGAGATAATGCTGAACTGGGTGGTCAGAGATCTCAGAAGGCCAAACTCACCACTAATTGCCATTTGACTTTGAATTCCAGTTGTTTGGTATTGAAGAAGTTAAACTAGATGATACCTAGAGCTAAACTGGCTTATGGAGGTGTGAGGTCATGGCTTTAGCAATTCTGACTCTTTTGGGGATACATAGGAGGGCTGGGTAGAAGGAATATAGTATGAAACTGAAGAGCTTATCCAGTCCAGGAATTTTTAAATCAGAATGACTTTTCTTTGCCACACAGACTGACATTGAGATTACACGGGAGGAAGACTTCACCCGAATCCTCCAAATGGAAGAAGAGTACATCCAACAGCTCTGTGAGGACATTATCCAACTGAAGCCCGATGTGGTCATCACAGAAAAGGGCATCTCAGGTAGGACATTGTTAATTTTTCCAGCCTTTGAGAGGTTGATGAGGGTGGGTGATATTTTTTCCCCCTCATGTTTGCGTAGACATAATAAACATGATGGTTAGAGTACTTTGAGGATCAAATTAGTTCAGAACCCAGCTTGATAGCCCTACTCTTGGATTTGCAGATTTAGCTCAGCACTACCTCATGTGGGCCAATATCACAGCCATCCGCAGAGTCCGGAAGACAGACAATAATCGCATTGCTAGGTGAGTAGGCCAGGTAAACATAAGATTCTTAATCCCTTCCCACCCACCCCCAGTGTGTTCCTCTTGGTAGCTTTGTAATGTAGTTATCATTACTTGAAAAGGTGTAATACATGGTACAGTAACAGATAAAAATAACCTGGGCTTGGCTGTCTGCCCTCTTCAGAAGTCCTCTAGTCCAGCATTTACTTCTGCATGAATCTCTTCTATACTGCCTTTAACCATTAGTGAGCAACTTGTACTTAGACATCTGTGATTGCTATCTTGGTAGGTGTCCCTTACATGTCTAAATAACTACTTATCAAAGAGTTCTTTTTTTTATTGTCATCCTGATGATTTTGAATGAACATTTCCACTGTAGTCTGTTTCTATTTTTTGTAGAGATGGGGGTCTTGCTGTGTTTCCCAGGCTGGTCTTGAACTCCTGACCTCAAGCAGTCCTCCTCCCTTGGTCTTCCAAAGTACTGGGGTTACAGACATGAGCCATAGTGCTGGACCCCCACAGTAGTTTGTTTTAACTGGCTCAGATTATAGCAGAACCTTCAGTTTCCTTGATTGGGTTTCTCAGCTGCTGTTAATGCAACTCTAGATTATATTCACTACTTATGCACTAATGTCTGTGCTCAGAGACGTTTTTATTTTACTTATTTTTTTTTAAAGAGACAAGATCTCACTATAGTATCCAGGCTGGTCTCAGACTCCTGGGCTCAAGCAGTCCTCCTACCTCAGCTTCCCATGTAGCTGGAATTACAAGTGTGCACCACTGTGCCTGACATAGACCATTCATTTTTAATACTATTTATTAAAAAGCAGATAAATTCTGCCCCAACATATATCACAGATCCAAATTGAATTTTATACTTCTGCTCCCTGTGAAATGGTTCTGAGCATACATGCATGCATGTAGTTGACTCCACATGCCTATGAGTTGGGGGGAAAAGTGAAACATAAGCCATTAGCCCTACATTCATTAAAATTTGGTCAGGCATATACAGTTGTCCCTTGGTATCCACAGGGGACTGGTTCTAGGACCTCGTCTTGGATACCCAAATCCAAAGATGTTCAAGTCCTTTATGGAAAACGGCGTGCTGTTTGCATATAACCTACAAACATCATTCTGTACATTTTAAATCATTTCTAGATTACTTACAATACTTAATAGAATGTGTTATATAAATAGTTGTTATACTGTGGTTCTTGCATTTTAATATAATATTATCTATAACTACCTACCCCTGGATATTTTTGATCCATGGTTGGTTGAACCCATGGATATAGAGAGATAACTGTACCTTATGTACTCATTCACCATCCTCTTTGCTTAACATTTGCATCTTTTATACAGTCCTATTGACCTTGAGACCTAACTGGGTAGTACAGGATGGGTTATATCTAGAAATGACTATTATGTTAGATGTACATAAGAACTCATTTGTCCACATTTTAGTAACCACAAAGTATACTTTGAATTCAACTCTGGTTTTAGTAGCAATGACTAGTTGACTTAGGTATACAGTTGACCATTGAACAACACCCATACAGTTGAAAATCCACACATAACTTTTGACTCCCTAAAAATTAAACTAGAATCCTCACCAATAACATAAATAGTTATACATTTTGTATGTTATATGTATTATACGCTGTGTTCTTACAGTAAAGTAAGCTAGAGAAAAACATGTTAAAATCATATGGAAAATATATTTACTATACATTAAGTGGAAGTGTATAAAGGTCTTCATCCTCATCCTCACATTGAGAAGGCTGAGGAGGAAGTGGAAGGGTTGGTCTAGCTGTCTTAGGGGTGGCAGAGGCAGAGGAGGTAGAAGGGAAGGCAAGACAAGCAGGTATACTCAGTGTAATGGAAATACATCATAATCCGTATCTGAGTTTTTGCTGCTTCATTTCTCTAAAAATGTTTCTATTCAATACCAATCCTACTTCTAACGTTTACTTCAGTTACATGGCCCCTGTCATAGAAGGATCCATGTCATAAAAGAGTCAAAGCCGTCTAGAATACTTAGAACCCTCTGCCAGATTAATGTCAGTTTGTTTTCTCACTGCTTCTTCTACGTCTTCCTCATCTTTTGCTACTGATTCAGAGGCACTCATCTCCATCAAGTTGTATTCCATTACTTCCTTTGGTGTGGTGTCTATTAGCTCTTAAATTTCTTCAAGGTCTACATCTTGAAACCGTTCACCTCCCTCTCTACCTTTTTTTGCCATATCCATAATCCCTTTCATTATTCCCTTGATTGACTCTGTTTTAAATCCTGTGAAGTCATGTACAACATCTGGACAGTTTTCTCCTGCAGGCATTTGTTTCAGACTTGATGGCTCTCACAGATTTTTCTATGATGATGGCATCTTCAGTGGTACAATTCTTCCAGATTTTCATGATGATTTTCTGTCTGTTAGGGTTCTCTTCCATAGCGTTGAAAATCCTTTACATGGACTACCATGTGTAATGAGCTTTACAGGTCCTTATGACCCCTTGATCTAGACACTGAATTAGAGATAGTATGTTTCGGGGCAAGTAGACCACTTGGATGCTTTGAATGTTGAACTCTTGGGGTTTTGGGTGGCTAGGGGCATTGTCCAGTCTCAAAAGAACTTTGGTTCTGCTGTGGAATGTGACTTGGCTACAAAAAAAAGAACTTTTGGAAGGCAATCCCTTTCTGTCAAGATACTTCTTGACTTCAGGGAAAGAGCATCAGTGGAATCAATTCAGAAAATGGGTTCTCGTCCAGGCCTTCTTATGCAACCAGAAGACTGACAGCTGGTATTTATCTTTTCCCTTCAAGGTTCCTTTCAACTCAGTAATTTTCTTAGTGGTGTCTGGGAACTCATCTGCTGCCTCTTGGTCAGCAGAAGCTGTTTCTCCTGTTATCTTGACATTTTTTTAAACTAGACCTCTTTCTATAATTATCAAACCATCCTTTGCTGGCATTGAATTCTCCAGCTTTAGATCCTTCGCCTTCCTTTTGCTTTGTTATGTGAGGACTTTGCTTTTTCTTGAATCAGATTAGAGTCTGTAGGCATGCCTTTCTTACGGTGATCCTGTACCTACATAAAAGCTGCATTTTCAGTACAAGATAAAAAGGTAGTTTTGCAAAAAGTGCAAGGTTTTGGCACGTGCTGGCATAGCTACAATGATAGCTTCACTTTTTTTTTTTTTTTTTTTAAATAGTGCTCCTTACACTGGATTCATTTATCTTGAAATGGCGGGCAACTATAGCCGCAGATCTCAATCTATAGTACATATAAGCAATTCAGGTTTTTCTTAATAATGACATGACTTTTCTCTGTTTCTTGGGAGCACTTCCAGCATCACTAGTGGCACTAGGTATGGGTCTCATGGTGTTATCCAAGGTTTACAGTATTGCACTAAACACAGTGAAAAACACATGAGAACCACAAGAAATTACTTTTTATTGCAATATGCAATTTACTGCAGAGATGAATTATTCACATAGAGATGATTAGCATCACATTATTTTAAGCAGATACTTGCAACATGTGAGCTCACCACAATAGCAACGGGATAGCTACAAAATTATAGTAGTACAGAGTATTACTACAGTTAATTTTCTGCAGTTATGATTTAATACTGCATCATTTTATGCATTTGTGACATACCTTTTTCTTAATTTTTTCAGTATTACTAGGCTACACAGTGTGTAAGTTTTTTCTAATTGTCACAAATCTCATAAATTTTCCCATATATTGGGAAAAATCCACATAAAAGTAGACCTGTGCAGTTCACATCCATGTTGTTCAAGGTCAGCTATGCAGTTTCATTTATTAACAAAGCCTTACTACTTTAAGGAAACTTCACCTGTTTATGTTTGAGAATCTTTCACCATGTAGGCAAGACCTCTCAAACGATGTTTCTAGCAATCTACTTTTGCCCTTATCCCCAGCTATGGACCCTAGGAATTAGGGAGATGGGTAAGTATCTGAAATCATCTGGTTCTCCCCACCCCCTTCCACCTGACAGAGCCTGTGGGGCCCGGATAGTCAGCCGACCAGAGGAACTTAGAGAAGATGATGTTGGAACAGGAGCAGGCCTGCTGGAAATCAAAAAAATTGGAGATGAGTACTTTACATTCATCACTGAGTGCAAAGACCCCAAGGCCTGCACCATTCTCCTCCGAGGGGCCAGCAAAGAGATTCTCTCGGTAAGTCAGCCTTGGAAATGTGACCAGATGGAAGTAGGTCATTCTACTTTAGAGTTTTCTAGAGGGCCTAAAATCATCCTATTGCCCATTTATAGCTATTGAATTTGGATCTGTAACCACAAATGCCTCTCCTGCTTCCTTTTTTATTATTTTAAAAAAATTTTTTTAATTGTGGCAAAAACAAAAAATTGCCATCTTAACCATTTTTAAGTGTTCAAGTGTGCGGTTCACTAATGTTAAGTATATTCATATCCTTGTGCAAGAGATCTGCAGAACTTTTTCATCTTGCAAAACTGAGACACTATATCTCTTGAACAAGACCCCTCATTTCCTCCCTGGAAACTACTGCTTCCTTCCCCACCCCCAAGACAGAGTCTTGTTCTGACATCCAGGCTAGAGTGCCGTGGCATCAGCCTAGCTCACAGAAACCCCAAACTCTTGGGCTCAAGTGATCCTACTGCCTCAGCCTCCCAAGTAGCTGGGACTATAGACTTGCACCACCATGCCTGGCTAATTTTTTCTATTTTTAATAGAGAGGAAGTCTCATGCTGGTCTCAAACTCCTGACCTCAAGTGATCCTCCCACCTGGGCCTCCCAGAGTGCTAGGATTACAGGTGTGAGCCACCACGCCTGGCCTGCTTCCTTATTTTTTATGTTGAAATTACAAATAATGCTTTTTTTTCTCAGTGAAGTTAGGGAACTTTCCCAAAGGCACATAGCTAGTAAGTTTCCGTAACACCGTGTAGCCTCTGAAAGGACACAACTAGAAAGGGACAAAATAGGGTATAGCTCCAAAGACCTAACTTCGTGGTCAGAGTGACACCTCCCTGCTCTCTTCCAGTTATGAGTTACACATTCTTCCCAGCTAAATAGCATCTGCCCTGCACAATAGGTTCCAAGGACCTGTCCTAGTTGCCCTCCTTGATGGTTTACTAACCTTGGCAGTCAGGAAGTCCTTTGGTACCTTTGATTTCTCCATGAGTCATTGAGATTTGGCTTCATACTGTCTGTCTGCTTTTCCAAGGAAGTAGAGCGCAACCTCCAGGATGCCATGCAAGTCTGTCGCAATGTTCTTCTGGACCCCCAGCTGGTGCCAGGTGGTGGGGCCTCTGAGATGGCTGTGGCCCATGCCTTGACAGAAAAATCAAAGGCCATGACTGGTGTGGAACAATGGCCATACAGGGCTGTTGCACAGGCCCTAGAGGTCATTCCCCGTACCCTGATCCAGAACTGCGGGGCCAGCACCATCCGTCTGCTTACCTCCCTTCGGGTAAGTTCCTCTTCATGCCATTACCTTGATGGGATAGGGAAAGCTGTGTTTGGTTAGTTTGCATTTGTCTATCCAAGTTCTCCTTCTAGTTTGTTCTCTTAAAATCTTTTTCTCCTTTTGATCTTTGACTTGTTTCCAGTCACTGCCATTTTCCTTTAACTACTTCTGCTTCCTCCATTTGCAGGCCAAGCATACCCAAGAGAACTGTGAGACCTGGGGTGTAAATGGTGAGACAGGTACTTTGGTGGACATGAAAGAACTAGGCATATGGGAGCCATTGGCTGTGAAGCTGCAGACATATAAGACCGCAGTGGAGGTGAGGCACCTTAAGACGTGTGCATGCTATTTATTTTCCGATAACCAGAAACTAGTAGTTTGGTCTAGTCTTGAAGGGAGGAGTATAGAAGGCAGAGTATTCCACAAAGGTCTCCTAAGGAATTCTTTAGGGGAATTCTTTAGGAGATTTCCTAAAGAATGCTTATCTTTAGCTCATACTAAAAGCACGGTAACATAGCACAAGCTGCATCTCTTGCTTAGGGAGAACTCCATTTACATTCAAGACTCTAAAAAGGTAGATTTCAGATGAAACAGTAATTCTATGGGAGTAGCTAGGTGATACGTCTGAAAGAAAACAGAATCCTTCCCTTCTCTGCTGACCTTATTGAATCTGTTTTTTTTTCCTAGACGGCAGTTCTGCTGCTGCGGATTGATGACATTGTCTCAGGCCACAAAAAGAAGGGCGATGACCATAGCCGGCAAGGCGGGGCTCCTGATGCTGGCCAGGAATGAGTGCTGGGCGAGGTGACTTCAACGCACAAAACCAGCGAAGTCTCCCCCTTTCCTGAGCTAGAGTGCCAGGAACACTGTGGACGTCTTTGTTGGGAAGGGATCAAGTTGAGGGGCAATCCCAGTCCCTTTCTGTCCCAGCTCAGTTTGCAAAAAGCCACTGACATGTAATTCTTCTCTATTGTAAGGTTTCCATTTAGTTTGCTTCCGATGATTAAATCTAAGTCATTTGAGAGAGTTGTGTGTTTTTCAACCTTGAGTCATATCTCTACCTCCTGACAGAAAACCTTACTAGGGAGGAAGAGAGATGAGAATGAGGTCATTCAGTCTCTCTTTTTTGCCTTCTTGAAGGGGTATTCTTCAGACTTCTCAGTAGGTCTTGGTTGGGAAACCCTTTTGGAGTTCAGAGGATGATGCTGTAAAGTTTATGAAGCACCACTTTCCATTCGCCACCCAAAGAACAAGAGGAACCTGGCTAAACCATGGGTGTTCCCTATCTGTGGTTGTACGTAGAACAACATTCAATATGTGCTAGGGCTCTGGCATCTAAAGGACATACAACATCTTTTTTTGTATGGCATAATTTTCAGAATTCTCCCTACCTTACCTGGAGTTCTTTTTCTCTGCCCTCTCCCAGTGTTTCTGATTCCAGTCTATATTTTGGCTTGCTGGCTTATTCTCATGCCAGGATTATGTCACAGTCAGACCTCTGCCTTTCCTGATAGCAGAAACAAAATTCAATCTCATTTTATGCTTTGCTTTTATCAAGGGGGGAAGGGAGAAATCTGAATAGTGGCTGTGGGATGGTAGAAGCTAGGTGGGGCCAGCCTTTAATTTCTTCTGTGTCCTTCCTCTTAGTTACTGGGCCTTCCACCCTACCCTTTGTCCCTATGATTCATACATTCAGCCTTGTTTATGACCACAGGACTTAGTCAGACTAAGTTGAATACTTGGTGGTAGAATAACAGTAAGTACTGTATAACAGATGTGTTCTAGTCACTTTGCCTATGTTAACTAACTGATCCTTACAACGACCCTGTAAAATAGGTATTAATATCCCCCATTTTGTGAGGAGGAATCTAAAGCTTAAAGTAAGCTGTTCAAGGGTCTCAGCTGGTAAGTGACACACCTGGAATTCATATGTAGGTGGTCTGGCTCTGGAAGCTGTGCTTTTACAGCTGGCTGTCCTGACTGAACTCAAATAGGGGATAGAAAAGGGCTTGTGAGAGTGCCCCTGGAGACCCTTTCTGCTCAGTCTAAAACCCTCAGCTTTTACTCTTTTACAAGGGGCTCAAGATTAAGCCTGCCTGCCTTTTGCTGAAATCCCTGCCTCTTGTAGTGTTAATTCCCTTGGAGCTCTAACTCTTTAAAGAGAGATGATGAGTTAATTCTCAAATAAATTAGTAAACAAATAAGATCTTGAAGAAATACTGTTCATAAGACCTGAGAAATGGAGGTCCTAAGGAAGCTATGGATTCTTTCCTCCCGTTTGTCCCTTGTATAGGTTAGTTCTGGTTTCAGCAATAATGTTAGACACTTGGATAGCATAGTTGTCTTTCCTATCATTGATAACCTTTTTTTTCTTAAAGCGCCTATAATATTTTCTAAACCTACATAAATAATGTGTACTCAGTCTAGCTTTCAAAGCCCCTCTTTGCTTTTAAAAATTTAACTTAGTAAATAAAGGTCACCCAGGCCACCTTTTTGTATTCTCCCTTATCGGGTCCAAGAATTGATACCTTAGAAGGTACAAGTATAGTAGTCCATCAGTATCTGAGAGATTAGTTTCAGGACATTCCCGCATATCAAAATCTGTGACTGATCAAGTCCCTAATATAGATAAAATGGTGTAGTATTTGTATATAACCTATGTACATCATCCCATATACTTTTTTTTTTTTTTTTTTTTTTTTTTGAGACAGAGTGTCACCTTGTTGCCCTGGGTAGAGTGAGTGCCGTGGCGTCAGCCTAGCTCACAGCAACCTCAAACTCCTGGGCTTAAGCAATCCTACCGCCTCAGCCTCCCGAGTAGCTGGGACTACAGACATGTGCCACCATGCCCGGCTAATTTTTTCTATATATATTTTAGTTGGCCAGATAATTTGTTTCTATTTTTAGTAGAGACGGGGTCTTGCTCTTGCTCAGGCTGGTCTCAAACTCCTGACCTTGAGCGATCCACCCTCCTTGGCCTCCCAGAGTGCTAGGATTACAGTTGTGAGCCACTGCGCCCGGCCGATCCCATATACTTTAAATTCACCAGGCGTGGTGGGTCATGCCCATAATCCTAGCGCTCTAGGAGGCTGAGGTAGGAGTATTGCTTGAGCTCAGAAGTTCGAGACCAGCCTGAGCAAGAGCGAGACCCCATCCCTACTAAAAATAGAAAAATTAGGTGGGTGTTGTGTGTGCCTATAGTCTCAGCTACTTGGAGGCTGAGGCAGGAGGATCACTTTAGCCCAGGAGTTGAGGTTGCAGTGAGCTGTGATGACGCCACTGCACTCTACCCAGGGCAACAGAGCAAAAAAACTCTTGTCTCAAAATAAAAAAGGAGGCCGGGCGCGGTGGCTCACGCCTGTAATCCTAGCACTCTGGGAGGCCGAGGCAGGAGGATCGCTTAAGGTCAGAAGTTCGAGACCAGCCTGAGCAAGAGCGAGACCCCCGTCTCTACTAAAAATAGAAAGAAATGATTTGGACAACTAAAAACATATAGAAAAAATTAGCTGGGCATGGTGGCACATGCCTGTAGTCCCAGCTACTCGGGAGGCTGAGGCAGAAGGATTGCTTGAGTCCAGCAGTTTGAGGTTGCTGTGAGCTCGGCTGACGCCACGGCACTCTAGCCAGGGCAAAAGAGCGAGACTCTGTCTCAAAAAAAAAAAAAAAAAAGGAAACCCATATACTTTAAATCATCTCCAGATTTCTGATGACCTAATACAATGTAAGTGCTATACTGTTGTATTTTCTATTTTTTTTCCTCACATATTTTCAATCCCTGGTTGGTTGAATCGGTGGATATTGAACCAGCAGTACAGAGGGTTGACTGTACTTTTTTCTCAAGAAAAATGAATTTTTGAGGAAGCTTCTGAGAGTATATAATTCCTAGAGTAGCCATTTAGGAGAAAAAAAATAAAATTGGATCCCTACTTTATTTTTTTATTTTTTTTGAGACAGAGTCTCACTCTTTTGCCTGGGCTAGAGTGCTGTGTCGTCAGCTTAGCTCACAGCAACCTCAAACTTCCTGGGCTCAAGCAATCCTGCCTCAGCCTCCCGAGTAGCTGGCACTATAGGCATGTGTCACCATGCCCAGCTAATTTTTTCTATGTATATTTTTAGTTGTCTGGCTAATTTCTTTCTATTTTTAGTAGAGACGGGGTCTCGCTCTTTCTCAGGCTGGTCTCGAACTCCTGACCTCGAGCGATCCTCCTGCCTCCGCCTCCCAGCGTGCTAGGATTACAGGCGTGGGCCACCGCGTCCGGCCCCTACTTTATTTTTTTTTTAAGAGAAAGGGTCTTGCAAAATTGCCAGGCTGAGCTTGAACTCCTGGCCTTGAGTGATCCTCCCACCTCAGCCACCCAAAGTGTTGGCATTACAGGGGTGAGCCAACCTGGCAGGATCCCCACTTTATTACAGCAAAATTAATTCCAGGCAGCTGAAAGCTTTAAATAGAAAATTAAATCATAAGAGTATTAGAAAATTGTATTTAAAATGTGTCAGTGAGGGGTGGGAACCACATACATAATTTGCATGGCAAAAGACGGGAAGGAGAATGTTAGCAACAACACAAGAGTTAATTTCCTTAAAGGACTTTTAGAACTTGGCAAGAAGAAAAGGCCTATAGAAAAATAGACAAGGTATAAATACCTTCAAATACATGAAAATTAATGACTAAAATATGAAAATATACTTAACCTTTTTCATAGGGAAATATAAGCTAAGTTTGGTAAACACTTGCAATGGACATGCACATGGGTTGAGTGTCAATTGATAAACCTCATAAAAAGGGCAATTTAACCTGGTGATTCCACTCCTGGTTATTTATCCTACAGAACTGGTTCAAATATATGAAGTGGGATTGCAGCATTTCTCGTTGGCTGAGTCCATTTCAGTCAGGACCAGTACTGTTTGCCACAGGAAAATACTACTTTATCAACAGAATTCTGGTTAAATAGATCCATGAAAAGTTTGAGGTTACAGTGTGCTATGGTCACACCACTGCAATACAGCCTGGGGGACAACAAGACCCTGTCTCTAAAATAGATCAATCCATGGAACATGCCACTACAAGGAGAATGAGACAACTCCAAGGGCATTCATAAGGAACGGTCTTTATATATGAGTGAAAAGCAAATGAGAACAGTGTTTGGATACCAAATGTGCAATATTATATACAGTATTCTTAAGTAGAATATCTTCAGAAGGATATATAAGAGCTGGGCATGGTGGCTTATGCCTGTAATACCAGGACTTTGGGAGGCTGAAGAGAGAGGATTGCTTGAGGCCAGGAGTTTGAGACTGGCCTGGGCAACATAGTAAAGACCCCTGTCTCTACAAAATATTTTAAAAATTAGCCTGGCATGGTGGTGCACACCTGTAGTGCCAGCTACTCTGAGGCTGAGTGAGGAGGATTGCTTGAACCCAGGAGTTTGAGGCTGCAGTGAGCTATGGTTGCACCACTGCACTCCAGCCTGGATGACAGGGCAAGACGCTGTTTCTTTAAAAGAAAAAAAGGACACATAAGAAACTGGTAATGGTGGTTGTCTTGGGGAGGAACCAGTTGCTGGGGAATATGGGTAATACCTTTTGAATTTTGTACCATATGCGTTTATCAGTAAATACAATTTAAGATTAAACAAAAACAAAATTTGCATTCAACCAGACTTGACCTCTGTCTTTTTTTTTTTTTTGGAGACAGAGTCTCGCTCTGTTGCCTGGGCAAGAGTGCCGTGGCGTCAGCCTAGCTCACAGCAACCTCAAACTCCTGGGCTCAAGCAATCCTTCTGCCTCAGCCTCCCGAGTAGCTGGGACTACAGGCATGCGCCACCATGCCCAGCTAATTTTTTCTATATATTGTTAGTTGTCCAGCTAATTTCTTTCTATTTTCAGTAGAGACGGGGTCTCGCTTTTGCTCAGGCTGGTCTAAAACTCCTGAGCTCAAACGATCCTCCTGCCTCGGCCTCCCAGAGTGCTAGGCTTACAGGCGTGAGCCACCGCGCCCAGCCGACCTCTGTCTTCTGACAAATACTTGTATTGTTCTCATATCCTATTTTCTGAGGTATCTTTTCTCCACAATAAAATTGTGGACTCTTTTAGGACAAGAATCTGCATACCTAGGTGTTCAATAAATATTAGATTGACAAAAAGAACCCTCCGGTGCACTGTCTCATGTAATTCCTTCAAATTCCTCTCTGGACCTTTCAACCACAAAGTTGTATTATTGGGATCCCGTTTGAATCTTGCCTAAGATCCGTAACTGTTCAGAGGGACCAGCTGGGTAGGAGAGGCTGGAAGTATGTCTGCACATGTGATCTTGATGTCTTGCTTGCCAGCCCAGTTAGGGATGACATACTCCCAACCTTTCTGATTCTTCGATTCTAATTTATGCTGGAATCTGGGTTAAGGGAAGCGGTCTCTTTAAGAACTGGTGTGGGGGCCCCGCCCTTGAAGGGGATCAGCTGAATCTGAGTCACATGACTCTCTGGTGTCTCTCTTCCGCCAACTGAAGTTGGGGCCGCATGTGCAGCCATGGCCAGCGATGCTGGGGTTAGGGGTCATCGTGCCCCCAGCCCCATGCTCCTCTTGAGTCTACTTCTGTCTGCAGCCCCATTTGGCCTGCTGGGGGAGGAAACCCGCCAGGTGAGAGCTCTGGAACTGGAGCAATAGAGGTTTCAGGAAATGCTAACCTTACAGCGTGGCTAGAATCTGGGGAATCCAAAGGGTGGCGGTGGAGGGTGGCTGCCAAAAGGAGGGTGCTTCAACCAGGGGGAGGCGCGGGGGGACAGCCATGTGTTCTGGGACGGGATCGTGGAGTAGGGCAAATGTGAGGGTAAAGTCTGGATCCTGACACAGCCTTGGGTGACCTAGGTCTAGGCAAATGTTGATTTTTTCTTCTTCCCAGCTCTGTGTCCTGACCTCCTCCTCATCAGGGTCAGGGCAGTCTTGGCTCTACACCCACCCCTCTTCTCCATCCCGCCACTGCCCCTTACCCCAGGATTCCTTTAGCTCCTTCTTTCCTAGAACCCCAAGGTCTAGGTAAGACTTTCTTACCTTTCCCCAGCATTTCCCAGACCCTCTGCCCCCAACCCTCAAGTTTCTCCTTTGCCTGTGTCTCTCCCTGATCCTGTTCCCTCCACCCTCCACTATTCCATGTTCCAGGTGTCTCTGGAGGTCATCCCTGGCTGGCTGGGTAACCCCCAGAACCTGCTTCATATCCGGGCAGTAGGCACCAATTCCACACTGCACTATGTGTGGAGCAGCCTGGGGCCTCCAGCAGTGGTGCTGGTGGCCACCAACACTCCCCACAGCACCCTGAGTGTCAACTGGAGCCGCCTGCTATCCCCTGAGCCTGATGGAGGCCTGATGGTGCTCCCCAAGGACAGCATCCAGTTTTCTTCTGCCCTTGTCTTTACCAGGGTGAGGAGGTTGGGGAGCTCCATGAAGAGTGCAGAGAAGGGAGTTCATCCCAATCAGAGGGAGGAATTGAAGAGGGGGGTGGGTGAAATAAATATGAAAGCCCTGGTGGTGGGGGAAGGTGAGTGGGAGGGGTGATTCAGGAGAAAGCTAGATCAAGGTAAGCCCAGTTCCACCCTACCCCCACCTTCCAGCTGCTTGAGTTTGATGGCACCAACGTGTCCAATATGGCACCAGAGCCCCCAGGAAAACCGTATCCTCCGTACTCCTTGGCCGAGTTCTTCTGGAACAACATCACTGACTCATTGGATCCTGCCACCCTGAGTGCCACATTTCAAGGTCGCCCCACGCACGACCCTACCAGGGCTTTTGCCAACGGCAGCCTGGCCTTCAGGGTAAGGGATGGGGAATTAGAAGGAACTCAAAAGGCTGACCTATGAGGGTGGGAATTAATGATGGGGTGGCCCTCAACCACGAGCATCCAGCTGTTTCCCATATCTCCCATGCTTCCTTCCTAGGTCCAGGCCTTTTCCAGATCCGGCCGACCAGCCCAACCCCCTCGCCTCCTGCACACGGCAGATACCTGCCAGCTAGAGGTGGCCCTGGTTGGGGCCTCTCCCCAGGGAAACTGCTCCTTGTTTGGGCTAGAGGTAGCCACCTTGGGCCAGGGCCCTGATTGCCCCTCAATACAGGAGCAGCACTCTATTGACGATGAATATGCACCTGCTATCTTCCAGGTCAGGCTTCCAGTGGAGAGGCAGATGGGTGGGGAATGTGGGTGTAACTCCATTAGGACCTGACAGAATGGTTTGACCATTTACCATTTAGCAAGTCCTTTTAAGTGTGGACACTGTACTAATGAATCTGACCCAGTCACTGCCCTCCGTGGAGACAGAAGGCAGTACAGTATGAGTCATGCTCTGGCAGGTAGGGATCTGCAAGGCCTGGGGGCCCTAAGGGGGGAGCTGGGTGCAAATTTGCAGGGCTAGAAAAGCACTCAATGCCCACCCAGTCCAACTCTCCCCTCTTACAGAGGGAAGATTAAGGCTCTGCCTAGGACTCAGGACTCCTCTGCCCTTAGCACACTGCCTGTCAGTACTAGTGACAGATGGAGGCTGGGAGAGGTGGGGAAGGGAGGGTTGGGCACAGGTTGGTCCTCCTCACTCTGTCTTGTTTGCCTTTCTCCCCAGTTGGATCAGCTGCTCTGGGGCTCCCTCCCACCAGGCTTCGTGCAGTGGCGACCAGTGGCTTACTCCCAGAAGCAAGGGAGCCGAGAATCAGCCCTTCCCTGCCATGCTTCCCCTCTTCACCCCACCTTGGCATACCCTCTCCCCCAGTCACCCATTGTCCGAGCCTTCTTTGGGCCCCAGAACAACTTCTGTGCCTTCAATCTGACATTCGGGGCTTCCACAGGCCCTGGCTACTGGGACCAACACTACCTCAGCTGGTGAGATCCAGGGCCCGGCCGAGGGCTTGGGGGCTGAAGTGGAGGGCTGAGCCTCCCAGCCTTCCCTCCTAAGCCTGCTTACGTCTCTCTCTCACTCTGCTTGCTCTAGGTCGATGCTCGTGGGTGTGGGCCCCCCTCCAATGGATGCCTTGTCCCCACTAGTCCTGGGCATCATGGCGGTGGCCCTGGGTGCCCCAGGACTCATACTACTGGGAGGAGGCCTGGTTCTGCTTCTGCGCCACAAGCAGTCTTCAGAGTACCAGTCCATCAACTGAGGCCCACTCTCTGGACGTAAGGACATTACTGGACCTGCCTTGCTGTGACTGAGACCTCTGGAGGTTGGAGGGTTAGTGTTCCAGCCAGCCCCTCCCCTCTCCCATCTTGCTTTTCTTAGACCCTCATGGACCAGCCTCAACTTCCTGGGGACCCCCAGGTGGGGCTTCCTTCATACCTTGGGGAGGGGCCCGTGACGGGGTTATTGCTAAAGGAAGGAAAGAAGGGTCCCTTGGTGTTTCTTTCCTGTATACCCAACACCCCTGTTTCCTTTGGATGGGATTCAAGGCCTCAAGGAGAGGTCTTCTGACTGGGTGGCTGGCTGCCCTGGAGGGCATGAAATAGACTTATTTTTTTCACAGGGCTCCAGTCTCTTAATGTGTGAATGTTGATGGGCTGGTTTGGAGCTGGTTCCAGGGAATGGAAGCGCTAAGTTTCTGTTTGAGACTCCATTTCCTCACCAGGACTTGTTCTCTCCCTCATCATGGAACCAAGCCTTCTGTCAGCCCTCCACCATGTGGAGCTGGGAGGTTTCTGTTGTAGTGTGAATCAAACAAGGAAGGGACGCTTGAGACCAGGGTACAAACTGGAAAAAAGAGTCAACAAAGACTGTGGTAGTAATTTATTCTTACACATACACACTCACACTGGGTTAACGTCAGCCACTGTGCCTTCCAGCCACTCCCCAGCCACCACATGCGGGCACACGTTTGCACACACACACACACACACACACACACACACACAGACACCACCCCCAACCCCTCTTGGGAGGCAGATTTCCTTGTCTACTCCTCTCACCTGTGGGAGGGGTGTGACTTCTGGGCAGTTTAAAGGTGGGAAGTTAGAAAGGCCTAAATAGATTGGAAGAGAGAAGGCAGCAGCCAGGACTGGGGCAGCTATAATAGTCTTGAGTGAGGCTAAAGGGCCCTTATTGCCAGTCGTGAGGGTCCTAAACCCAGACTCCCAAGGAAAGTTTTCACCAAACGTGAAAGTCCTATTTGATCTGATGCCCAGCCTCTATCCTGGGGCCTCTATACTGGCATGGGCAGTATTTCCAGTCTCCTTGAGGTCCTCTGCTTAGACAAATGACACAGAAATGATCAGGGTTTTGGCTGTGGCCCTGCCGCACAGAAAGCTGGGGGGAGTCTGGGGGGTGGGGCAGAGTCCAGCATTAGTGAGCCCTAATGGCCGTGGTGGGAGGCTGCTCAGCAAGGAACCATGCCTCTCCCCCGGTCCTGGCCCCTGCCCTCAGCGTCCTTAAGGGACATGGGTGTCCACCTCTTTCCCTGCAAGAAAACTAAGGCCATCCTCTATGACTGTCCCGGGCCCCACTGATGAAGGGCAGCCTGGCTAGGAAAGAGCTCCGATTGGATGGGTCCCCTGTTGGGTCAGCAGCAGGGTTCCCCCTACCAAGGTCCCAGGGCTGGGGGCAAAGTCCAGATCTGCAACCAGGTTCAGAGAAGTGTCCCGAGCCCACCCGGCTCGCCCCGCCCCGAGGCCGAGAGGGCGGAGCGGCTCAGCCCCAGGGGCGGGGCCTGTAGTCGGAGGCCGAGCGGGCGTGGTCTGGGTAGTCCAGGCGGCTCTCGGCGGCAGTGAGCATGCGCTCGGGTTCCACGACGAACATGTAGTAGAGGTTCCACACCAGCATGGACAGCAGCGGCAGGAACGTCAGGCCGTACCCAAAGCCACGGAAGGAGCGGCCCACGGCGAAGGTCAGCCAGTATATCAGCCTGTGGAGGCAAGAAAAGAGTCTGGCTACTCTGAGGGAAGCGGTCAGCTGATTGGCAATAGGCTGACGGTGGGGTAAATAGGGAGGCAGATGGGAGGGTGGATATGGCTGGTACTTCTGAAAATCGCCAAAGTTTACGCATTTAATATGTGCCAGGCATGGTGCTAATTGCTGTAAGTGAACTATTTAATTTTGACTTCCCCACATCTCTATGAGGTTGAGTACACTATTCCCTTTCATTTATTTACTTTTCAAATTTTAATTAAACAATTTTGAGTGGGCAATATACATTCACATGGTTCCAGATTCAGTAAGTAGAGTAAAATATCTTCCTCTACTGATTCCCACCCTATTCTCCTTCCCCACCCACCCCCAGGCATACAACACTATGGCTTCTTGTGCATTGGGTGATTTTTTGGCATATATGAGCAAAAAGTTTTCTTTTCCCATTTTTTGAAGTATGGTAGCATACAATATAGAGTGCTCTGCATGTCGATTTTCCCCCCATTTAATATATCTTGGAGATCATTTTATATCGGATATAAAGTTTTCTCATTCTTTTACAGTTGCAGTGTGTTCCATTGTATTTATTTTACAGTTTTGCAGATGAAGAAACTAAGATTCCAAAGGGATTAAGTAAGACTGGTCCAAGGTTACACATCTGAAAAATAGCAAAGCCATGATTTGAACCCAAGCCTGTTCATCACCCCCTCTTCTGCCATTTTAAAGCAGTAGAAGGAGAGAGGAGAGTAAGGAAGGCAGCTTCAAGAGGGCTTGAAGCCCAGAGGAATGGGTCAACCACAACCAAATTTCTCCACTTGGAAAACTCACTCAAAATCCACACCCTGCCAGGCACAGTGGCTTGAGGCTGTAATCCCAGCTACTCAGGAGGCTGAGGTGGGAGGATTTCTTGAGCTCAGGAGTTCAAGGCTTTTCAGCTATGATCAGGCCACTGCACTCTAGCCTGGGCAATAGGGCGAGACCACGTCTCTAAAGAAATAAAATAAAATACACACCCTTCAATGGAAGGAGGGGGAGGAACTTCCTCTTAATACATGAAGGACCACTTATTACATAATTGACATGCCTCTACTCTTTTTACCTGCGAAAGGGAGGGAAAAGGGAGTAACTGCTGCTCCTCTACTGTACCAGGAAGCAACATGGCATAGTAAGAGTGAACTCTTACCACAATGCCAGATTGTTTTTTTTTTTCCTGGTGCCAACAGTTAAAGCTGAAGTGCCAGATTGTTTTAAGCACTCTACATGAATTAACTCAATCCTCACAACTCCATTTTAGAGATGGTGAAACTGAGGCACAAACTGCTTAAGAAACTTGCCCATGAGGCCAGGCGCGGTGGCTCACGCCTGTAATCCTAGCCCTCTGGGAGGCCGAGGCGGGTGGATCGCTCGAGGTCAGGAGTTCAAGATCAGCCTGAGCGAGACCCCGTCTCTACTAAAAATAGAAATAAAAATTATCTGGGCAACTAAAAATATATATGGAGAAAATTAGCCGGGCATGGTGGCGCATTCCTGTAGTCCCAGCTACTCGGGAGGCTGAGGCAGTAGGATCACTTAAGCCCCGGAGTTTGAGGTTGCTGTGAGCTAGGCTGACGCCACGGCACTCACTCTAGCCCGGGCAACAAAGTGGGACTCTGTCTCAAAAAAAAAAAAGAAACTTGCCCATAGTAGAGAAGAAAGGACCCTGGATGGGAGAGGCAAGGGACCTGGATTCTAGTCCTACCACTGTTGCTGACTAACCTGATCAGCTCCTGTCCCCCAATCTGTTGTGGTTTCCTCTCTCTAAAATGGGAAGTCTGGGCCGGGTGCAGTGGCTCACAGCTGTAATCCTAGCATTCTGGGAGGCCAAGGTGGAAGGATTGCTTGAGCCCAGGAGTTTGAGACCACCCTGGCAATAGCAAGACCTCATCTCTACAAAATATAAGAAAATTAGCCAGGCACGGTGGTGTGCACCTGTAGTCCCAGCTACTCAAGAGGCTGAGATTGGCTGGGCACAGTGGCTCACACCTGTAATCCTAGCACTCTGGGAGGCCGAGGTGGGAGGATCATTTGAGCTCAGGAGTTCGAAACCAGCCTGAGCAAGAGCGAGACCCCATCTCTACTAAAAAACAGAAATTAGCTGGACAACTAAAAATATATAGAAAAAATTAGCTGGGCATGGTGGTGTATGCCTGTAGTCCCAGCTACTCGGGAGGCTGAGGCAGAAGGATTGCTTGAGCCCAAGAGTTTGAGGTTGCTGGGAGCTAGGCTGATGCCATGGCACTCTAGCCAGGGTGACAGAGCGGGACTCTGCCTCAAAAAAAGAAAAAAAGAGGCTGAGATTGCTTGAGCCCAGAAGTTTGAGGTTGCAGTGAGCTGTGATGACGATACTGCACTCTAGCCAGGCCAGCAGAGCAAGACCCTGTCTCAAAATAAATAAATCAAATAAAATGGGAAGTGTGGACCAGACAATCACTGAGTCTTCCTTTAGCTCCTTGCTGCTCCTTACTGCGTAAGCTAACTTCTATCTGAGACCAGTATTCCCCACAGACAGAGATGGGAGTCTCAGTTACCTGAATAGGAACATATTTATCTTTGCAAAATCTACTGGGAGAAAATACAAGACTGCATAATGGTCAGGAAGGAGGCTGGTGGGATAGTCAACTACTAGACTGCAATCAGAAGTAACATGAAGACTAATTTTAGCTCAATAGGAAGAATGTTTTAGCAATTAAAGCAACCTGGAATCCTGTATTGAAAGTAAGAAGAGGAAATGTGTTAGGGAAAAGTGGAAGACCTACATTTGGGTTCAGAAATTCAAAGGAGCCTTCTGGGTTATCAGTAGTTCACATGAAAACACCCCTAAGGATTTAGGTGACAGCAAACTCTGAATGAAAGGAGAGTAAGGAGGCTGCCATGAGAGCCAATGTGGCCTTGATTTGTAGGAAGAGGACAGTACCCTTGGACTAGGGCCTCCCCATTGACAAGAGGAAGAGAAGAGCAGTACCCTCAACCAGCCCCTTCCCGTTGTGAAGCAGGAGAATTTTCTGCCCAGAGGGGAGAAGCCAGGACAGTGAAGGGAGGAGGGCGATTTAACAAAGTAGAGACTAGGGGAGTGGGGGGAATTGAGGGCTGTTTCCACATATCTGAATTTGTCCTAGGCAATTCTGGCGGGCAGAGTCAGGGCAGAAGCACAATATAAAGAACTGTCTAACAATAAGGACCTTAAGAAACTGAAACATATTGCTTTATATAAAGAATTGAGCATTTGGTCACAGGAGGTGTTCAGCTAAAAGCGAAAAAAGCTACCTGACCAGAGTGCCACACAGGAGTGGCTGCAATGGGTGCATTGATTTAGATGACACCTGAAAGCCTTCCAGTTAGACAGTGGTATATATGTCTCTGAAATCAACTTCCTATGGGAAGACATGCAGCTGACCTCCTGCTACCAGGTGAGGTAAAGTGCAAGAGAGAAAGTGGACTCATCTCTCTAGGGCACACATTTGGGCCAGTGTGGAATCCAGAAAGCCCCTGACCCAATCTCTCCAAACATTCAGATTCCTGGGTCCTCTAGTATCATCACCTCTCCCGTCCCCCATCCCCAGCCCCAACTCACCGGGAGATGGCAAAGAGACCAGTGAGCAGAGGGAGCAGCTTGAGGGCATCCTGGGGCAGGTAGGTGGAAAGCACGGCCAGGTTGAAGAAGTAGAGGATGAAGAGCTGGACCGACTGGGACACATATCGCCGGTGGATCTCCACCTCCCGCCGTGGCTCCCCAAAGGGCCGAAGAGCAGAAAAGCATAACAGGCTCAGCCCATACACCAGGAGCCCTGGGTGGGGTTGGGGAACACAGGGTCAGAATAGGCAGGAGGGTGCAAGAGGCTATAAGCTGGGGGCAGGGTTCATGGTGGATGGTGCACAGGAATGGGCTATCTACATAGTGGGGCGGAGGTGGTCCTGGGAGGAGATGGGTATGCAGAGGGGCAGGGTACAAGAGGCCCTGAGGGGCCCAGGCCGAGTGAAGGGAAGCCCTCCTCCCCAAGCCAGGCAGGCCCTGCCCACCTCAAGTCCACTTCCCAGATGCTCCCTTTCTTCTCACGGGCCCAGGCTCACCCAGGATGATGGGGAAGGTGGCAAAGACCCCACAGCGCAGCGTGTAGACCAGGCGGGAACTCATGGTGGGCAGCCGTGGGGCATCAAAGGGCAGGAAGGCATATGCCCCGTACAGTAGGCAGGGAAAGAGGATGAGTGCAGCTCCCACAGACGCCACAGCCCTCAGCCCCTCACGGCCTCCACAGATCCCGCAGCCGCCACAGGAACGGCCAGGTGGCCTCACCACTGCCTCGGCCCACTTGCACTCGGGGGGCTCAGGATGGGTGACCCGGGTGGGCAGGAAGGTCCGGCGCTCGCCCTCGCCCGCCTCACAGCACACAATGAGGTCTTCCTGGGGCCGCCGCTCAATGCACTGTAGGTCGATGGGCACGAAGGCACGGGCTGCCTTCTCAGGCAGCAGGTTGGCATCATCTTCGGGCAGCTCCTCTAGCTTGGTAGTGGGTTCTGACTTAAGGGGCTCTGGCTCAATCTCCCGCCAGCCAGGGGGATCCGGGAATGGAGCGCTGGGCTGGGGGCCAGCCCCCCAGGGCAAGGTGGCAGCCTCGCTTACTGTACTATCCAAACCATCCTCGGTCCCCTCTATGGCCGTGGGAGACCCAGCTGAAGACTCCACTCTGAGGGACTCAGCCCCAGGGGACTCTCCTCCAATTTCCCCTTCTGGCTGCCGGCCATTGGGGACCAAGGCCTCGGGTGGGCTCTTCTCCGGGGCCTCAGACCCCTTCACTTCCAGCAGGGCCAGGCTCTCAGGTTCTGTCATCCTGGAACCTCTGTTCTGGGGTCTACCACAAGGTCATGTCATCCTGGAGGGAGGAGAGGAAAGCTGTTAGAAACCCCTGTCTTCTGGCCCATAGGACGGGTTGACAGAACTGGAACTCTCCAGGGCAACTGGCCTTATGGGCTTTAGCTCCTTCTGGAACCTTAGAGAGAACACGGTGCAGAGGAAGGTGTTGAAACAGGAAGGTGGAGGGAAATGAGCTGCTGAAATGGAGGCAGCCTTTCAACATCAAATGCCGCCCAGCAGGAGAAGGTGAGTCAGGGGGCACAGGCCCTGGCAGCTGTGACCTCAGTCAGTCCCCACCCATGCCTTCTACCCCCTCCACCAAAACCCCTGGAGTCATGGCCACCCTAATGCAGAAATGGGAGGAAGAGGAGGTGTCTACAACTTTGCCAAGAGTTTCTTTCCCACCAAGGATCTTCCTGTGGACAGAGAAGTTACCCCTCCACCATCCCATTTCCCCTTCTTTCTGCAGATCCTCACCTGGAACCCTCCTGGCAACTGATACCAGTGATCTGCCCACAGATCTGTCCCAAGGAGCTGAGAGTTGCAGGGTACCCTGTCCTTTCATCAGTACTTGGTCAGTTTCCAAACTCCTCACTAGCCCACCTCATCCATCTCCGCAGGGCCTGGGTCTGTTCATTCTGACTTTTAGGTCTAATCATGGCTGTTTCCCATGCCTTCTCTCCTGTTTTTCTCCCCTCCCTGCCGCCCTCCACCTCACTGCTTCTGGATGGGGCTGATTCCCCTCCCTTGTCTCCTCAAAGGCCCTCCTACCCTTGCCATTTGGACCCATGACACCCTCTTACTTTTCATCTGGAGAGAGGCGAAGGGTCCCCAGTGTCCGGGAAGGAGCTGCCCAGCTCCCTGCTAGCTCTGTAAGTATTTCTCTCCGTCTCCCTCCCTTTATTTACCTGTGTCTCCAAACCTGTCTGACCAGAGCAGGTGGGGCCCAGATTAAAGGGGCAGGCCCCGCCCTGCTGAATCTGCCGACAGAAAAAGCATTGGAGGAGGACGTCATCCTTTCTGAAAGTGGGGCTGCAGCTGGGTATAAATGCAAGTTCATATTCTAGGCACCTGGAATGCTTAAAAACTCCCAGCCCAGGAAAGCAGAGGGGGAAAAGTGGGTTTGTGCACCAAAGGGTGCTTGGTGTAGGTTGGGAGACCCAGAAAAGAGATGGAATTTGTATATTTATTGAACATCAGATTTTAGATAGGCACAGACACAGAAAAGAACAAAATGACAGTCAAGGTTTCTGCCCTCAAGGAGCTTATGTTCTATTGGGGTAACATAATAAAGAAGCCTAGCAACTAAATCACCAGACAATTTCAGTAGGAAAGACCACTTTGATAAAATGATATTTGAGCTGAGACCTGAAGGGAAATCAGGAGTATGAGTGTTTCAGGCAAAGCAACAGCAAGTAAAGACTAACGGATGGGAAAGACTTAGGCTGTTTCAACAACAGAAAGAAGGTGGGTGGCCAGAGCCAGGAGCATAGTGGTAGAAGACAAATTTATATTCCTGTTACAATGTGTACAAAGGCACAAAAACCCCTTGCTTTTTAGCTCAGGTTTAAGGGTAAGAGAGCAATAGGAATCCAAGTTAAACAGGAGGTGATCTTTCCAATGTGAGGATCAACGGTCAGAAATGTGAGGGAGGGCTGGGCGTGGTGGCTCACGCCTGTAATCCTAGCGCTTGGGAGGCCGAGGCATACAGATCATTTGAGCTCAGGAGTTTGAGACCAGCCTGAGCAAGAGCGAGACCCCGTCTCTACTAAAAAAAAAAAAAATAGAAAGAAATTAGCTGGACAACTAAAATATATATATATATATATATATATATATATATATATATATATATATATATATATATATATATATATATATATACAAAACTAGCCGGGCATGGTGGTGCATGCCTGTAGTCCCAGCTACTCGGGAGGCTGAGGCAGGAGGATCGCTTGAGCCCAGGAGTTTGAGGTTGCTGTGAGCTAGGCTGACGTCACGGCACTCTAGCCCGGGCAACAGAGTGAGACTCTGTCTCAAAAAAATAAAAAAAAAGAAATGCGAGGGAGTAGTTTCTCATTCCTATGAGACCTTATACCTAAAGTCATTTGAGCTTTGTGAGGGCAGGGACAGTGTCTAGCTTGATCATCTCTGTGTCTCCAGAATCAAACACTGTGGGTGGAAGACAGCAGGAGTTCAATAAATGTTTGCTAGGCTGGTGAGAGATGGACATATAAGCTGGAAATCTTTGGGAGGAGCTGAAGGGCGGAGGCGCTTGTACAAGAGGCATGTCTTCCAAGGCTTTAGTCCTATATGATGCTTAAACCTTTCCAAGGAAACTGTCACATGCATTTTTTTGTTTGTTCAAATTATGGGGAAAAGGGAGAACTGGAGTCATTTTCGCCCGTAACCTGAAAGAGGCTTGGCTCAAATGAGGGAATGGGGCGGTGACGGAGCAGAAGGATGGACCAAATGACCACTATAGCGCAAAGCAATGTCACGCTCCTAACTGTGAGCATCTGCCCCGATATACTTTAGCTTCGGCCGCCTCATTGGGTCCACTGTCAGGTTTTTGACAGCTTTGCCAATAAAGTTTTACGCAAGGGCTTGGAGAAGCCGGAAAGAGGCCACTCTGCCCAGAGTTAGTTCTGGCAACTTCCCGAGAGGGAAAACTAGTTTCGCGAGATTTGGTAGCAGCAAGCCACTGGCCAGCAACTGTGCGGCTGGTGTCGCGAGATTTGGCAGGCAGAGGAGGAGCTGTCGCGGGCAGCCGCCTCACAGCGATGGCGGCCGAGCAGGGCCGGCGGCGGCGGTGGCGGCTGCGGCTCCGGCCGGAGACGGCAGTGGTGGCGGTAGTGGTGGGTGGCGGGGGCCTGTGACCGGGACCTGCCCCCGGATCCGGGCACCATGAGCCAAGGCCCCCCCCCAGGGGAGAGCAGTGAGCCCGAAGCAAAGGTCCTCCACACTAAGCGGCTTTACCGGTGAGAGGGGCCAGGGCGTGAGTGCAGGCGCCGAGGGAAGTGGGGGGACGGCAAGGGGCGGGGCCTTACGGACGGGCGGGCGGGGCGCGGGTGCCCGGCGGGGGTGCCAGCGAGGAAGGAGGGTGCAATTTTTGAGGAGGGCGTAGGGCACTGTAACCCGGGCTGGAGCTGAAAGGAGCAATTGGGTGGGTGGGAGGTTTGGAGAGAAGCACGTGCAGGAATCTTCTCCGCAGTGAGCTTGGGGCGGCACGAAGCTGTGCGGAGTTGGGGTAATGGTGTGGGAATTGGGGCTGGAAAGATTGGGTAGGTGAGGTGGCGGTCACAGATGGAGGAAAACCTGGAAGGGAACGGTGCTTAGAACTCTGTAGAATTTACGGGGAAGAGTCCTGGACTGAAGTCAAGAGAGCCTGGTTCAGGTCCTTGCTTTTCCCCCCTCTCACTGTATGACCTTGGGCCTCAGTTTCCTTATCCTTAAAAGCAGAGATTTGAGTTGAATGTGCTCTGATGTCCCATACGGCTCTAATTTTTGCGAGTCTGAATGAGAAGAAGGAAGCTAGAAGACTAACTGTGTTGGCCTGGAGAGCCATGAAGGCCTTTGGGTCCAGAGTGTTCTTAGGACAAGGGAGCCTATTGCAGGGCACCTGGGGACTCCTAAGTCCTGCCTTCCTCCCAGCCTCATGACTACAGTCTCTTGCCAGGCAACTTCCATTCCTGGTTTCTGATTTCCATAGTGCCACCCACACTCCTCAAGTCACATCTTCAGTCCTTCAGCCCTCTGTTGGGAACAGGCCAGTAGGAGCTCCTCCCACCCTGGGTGGAGGATTTTTTTTGTGTAGGTCAACTAGAACATGGGCTCCAGAACTAGATCAAAATAGGATGAAACATAGAGATTAAAGTGAATTTTTTGCCTTCTAGTAGGGAGTGAGGTTTGGGGTTTTCATTTCGCTCAGTCTATATAGAACAGGGTGTTCACATGAGAAGACTACCCTCAGAGCCTTGGGCCCCATCTTGGCAGTGAAAGAGTCAAGAGCATATTGTCTTTTACTCCTTGAGTAGACATCCTGCCTGTTCTGGCTTTGTAAGCTAGAAGGCAGAGGGGACTATAGGCTGCTCCAAAAATAGAAAAGTGATCCAATCCAGCAGCCCCTGAGCTCCCACTGTGGGATGCCCCAAGCAGTCCCCAGGCGGGTGAGGAGTTGGCTGGGGGTGGCACGTGTGCCGTGTCAGTGCTGCCTGTCAGACAGAGCGAGGGCAGTGTCTGCAATGTTCCTTACTTGTTTATAGCTTTTGGGGCTGGCTCTGGTCATCCTTCTAATTGTCCTCAAATCTAGTTCTTTCTCAAACCAGTCACAGAACTGACTGACCTGAGCTGGCATGTGTGTATAAATGGCTTACCTGTGTGAACATGGGTATCTGCCTGTAATTGTGTGTTGTTGGCTTTGAGTAGGGTAGGAATTTGAGGTAGCCAGTCTCTGTTTTTATTATTTATTGTAGCAGTGGTGATTGGTGGAAGGAACTGGGAGAAAGGTCTGATTTCTCTCCCCAAGATAATTGTATTGTTAGACTATAGACTTGTCACTCTGAGCTTCATAAATTTGGGAAACTCCCACACCCTGCTGTTTACAGATATGAGATTCTGAAATGTTTTAAGCCAGTCAGAAGAGAAGGCAGCAGGAGAAGGGATGCTGTTAGGGACACAAGCACCAATTAGTTAATTAGGCCAGTTAATTAGTTATTTGTTTTTAAAAATATTTTTTTCAACACTGTGCTAGGCCTGGAATTACAGTAGTGAATGAGACACAAGACTAGTTTTTGTAGTTTTTGTTTAAAGGCAATTATAGTTTAGTGGAGGAGCTTATAGTCTGATGGAAAATGGAGGGAAAAAGTGCTGAGCCCACTCAGATTTAAGCATTTGCCATTAGAACTTCCTAGAGTAGTGGTTATTAACCTGTTTTTGGATTGAGAATCTAAGGAGGGCTCTGGAGCCTGTCCGTAAAAATACACACACTCCCATTAGACCTGTCCATGGCACTAAAGTTAAAAGCTCTGCCCTGGGGACTAAGCTGGCATAGAATAAATCACCGATGCTGCTCCTGGCATGGAGGGCCAGGCTGCTGAAAGGGCCTGGCTCCCATTTCTAGGTCGCCCAGAAGGTGATCGGAAAAGTGCTGAGCTCTCCACATTGCCTGTAAGAAGGCCTCGAATACCACCCCACTCAGCTGGGTGCTGGGGCCCACCTTCCCTGGCCCAGGAGCACATCTTGGTTTGTTCTGGAAATCATTACTCCCTGTCTTTTGTTGGTTTTATGTCCACAGCTGTGCCTGATGCACCTGTTCTTATAGCTGCTGCCTGGTGTCCTCTGGGTTTTACCCTTCCAGATATGACACCTACCTCTGGGACTTCTTGGCCATTCATTATAGAGTTTCTGTGGTTTTTTTCTTTGCTGTAATGATAGACTTACTTCTTAGTGTCTGGAGTTTCCCCCTCAGCCTTAAAACAAGAAAGATGGAGACTAACACTTGTTGAACGCTCTCTGTGTACCAGGCACTGTCTTGGGTGCTTAATGCATTAGCTATTATGACTTAATCCTCAGAAAGTAGATGGTAATATTCCCATTTTATAGTTGGGTGAATTGATACATAAGGAAGTTAAATATTTTGCCCAAAACCACATAGCTGAAGAAGTAGAGCTAGGATCTGAACCCAAGCAGTCTGGTTCCAAGTCTACACTCTTAACCACTATGCTAAATAGTTTCTTCAGCAGAATCCAGGAGACCTTACAACTAAGAAGCTTAGGAGTTCCCTCTACTTTCCCATACCCCACAATTCCAAAGCAGAATTTTATACTAGGAATGCCTTTCCTTTATGTCAGAGATAATAAGCCCTTACAGAATAGTAATTCACTCATTCCACTATTATTTATTGATTGCTTACCATATACCAAAGCTGTACATAAATTATTTCATTTAATCTTAACAACAATTCTCTGAAGTAGCTGTTGTTATTGTCTCCATTTTTATTGACTTGATAACTAAGGCTTTACAGTGTTAGGTAATTTGCCCAAAGTCACAGAGTTAGTAAGACACAACCAGGGTTCAAACCCTAGATTTTGTGCCTGGCATCACAACCTGCGATCTTTGCATTAGGAGAGTCTACCCTCCCATATTGCAGTTTCTCTGCCTTGACACTGTTGACATTTTGGGCAGGGTAATTCTTTATTGTGGTAGGCTGTCCTGTGCATGATAGGATGTTGAGCAGTACCCACTAAATGCCAGTAGCAACCCCCTTTCTCCCCAGTTGTGACAACCAAAAATGTTTCCATCATTGCCAAATGTCCCCTGGTGGAAGGAGGGTGCTGTATCAGGATGGCAACTGTGTTCGTCTTGTTTTGTACAGAGCTCAGCTTCCAGCCTTCTCCTGGAAGGCTTCTCTTAGGAAGGCTTCTCCTCACCTCTAATTCTTTAGCTTTTTCTCTATAATCGGTGCCCTAAGCATCCTGGTAGACCATGCACGTGGCTCGCTCAGGGGTCGTTTGCCTGTATTTCCCTGCAGGGCTGTGGTGGAGGCTGTGCATCGACTTGACCTCATCCTTTGCAACAAAACCGCTTATCAAGAAGTGTTCAAACCAGAGAACATTAGCCTGAGGAACAAGTAAGCTGGAGACTCTAAACCACAGATCCTTACTGTTTCCCTGCCCGTTTCCACCAGAAACCCTGTCAGATACATAAACACACGTTCTCTCTTAGCTCATGGGGCCATAATGGACTGTAA
The DNA here is from genome assembly GCF_020740605.2 of Lemur catta. Taxonomy (NCBI): domain Eukaryota; kingdom Metazoa; phylum Chordata; class Mammalia; order Primates; family Lemuridae; genus Lemur; species Lemur catta. The sequence goes on along the minus strand of NC_059130.1, from coordinate 29,560,206 downwards.
AGTCTCTGGCCTTCCTAAGAGAGGAGATGGGGCTCCCTCACTCCATCTGCAGCTTCTATGTCAAATAAACTGGTGCCATAAGAATGGCATCTGAGTTGAGGGAGTTGGCAGTACTGCAAAATGAAGGGAAAGGAGGGGATAAAAAGCAGAGAAGGAAGCAAAGAGTTCAGGAGAAAAAGACATGAAGATTATTAAAATTCTTACTGATTCCTGCTTCTAGCTTTTGGGGCTCCCACTGCCTTCTTAGACTGCTGTTGTCCTGGGTTATATTGACCCTGGATGTCTCTTGAGAAGCACAGAGATCTGTTGGTGGGGTTATTGGCACATGACTCCTTGCCCTTAATTCTGTGTCCCCCACCAAGGGATGGTCAGTCTGTCTCATGCTCCCCTGCCACCCTCCCAGGCTGCGTGAGCTCTGCGTCAAGCTTATGTTCCTGCACCCGGTGGACTATGGGAGGAAGGCTGAGGAGCTGCTGTGGAGAAAGGTATACTATGAAGTTATCCAGCTTATCAAGACTAACAAAAAGGTAAGGGGAGGTCCTAGAACTTGGGAAGAAACTTGTCTAAAGAGGGGAAGCCAAGGATGTAAGAGCTAGGAAAGTGGGCCCAGAGCATGGTTGGAAGTAGGAGAGCCAAGGAAGAGATGGCAGAAAGGAGGGAGGAAGTTAAACGTAATTAGGATTGGAGAAGGAGGAGAGCCTGGTCCCAGATGGGAAGACCAGAGAGGTAGATCTAAGAGTGTGAGGGTAACTTGTGAGTGAGAGGAGATGTAGATGGAGTTTCAGAGCTAAGAAGATACGTTTATTTCCTCAGTGAGATGAACAGGGTAGGGAAGGGAGAGTGGGACTCTGAGCTTTTTGCTTAGCCAGCCCCTTTCCTTTCCCAAACTCCAGCACATCCACAGCCGGAGCACTTTGGAATGTGCCTACAGGACACACTTGGTTGCTGGTATTGGCTTCTACCAGCATCTCCTTCTCTACATCCAGTCGCACTACCAGCTGGAACTGCAATGTTGCATCGACTGGACCCATGTCACCGACCCCCTCATAGGTCAGTGAAACCTGAAAGGAGGACTTGAGCAGGCTCTTAGTAGTAGTTTTCTCTTCAGCTCAGCCACCCTTTAGAGCTCCTTCCCCAGCTCTCCTTGCTCTCTGTGTCTCCTTTCTCCACCTATATTCATGCCCCTGTCCCTCACCAGGACAGATATTCTAGGTAAGAGATGGAGGTTGTGTCCATGCCACCACATGGCAGCATTCTCTGGCCAGAAGCAGAGCATCTGGGTTTTATGCATTTTACATTATCCAAAAACAAAACATTATTCTAAGACTGTGTCCATAGGCTTTACCAGATAGCCAGAGGCGTCCACATAGCTCAGAAAAAAGATTACTTCAAAGGATCAATTCCCCAAACCACTTTAGTTTTTCTCTTCATTAATGTTTTCTCCATTCAGCCAACTGCCAAGTGTCTGTAGAGAACATTAGGAAGGGCTTCTCAGAGTGGGAGCTGTACACCTAGGAGAGAGGCTATAAGGTGGAGTGGGTAAGAGGATGGTCTCCGAAGCCTCTTGGATGTTGGCTCTGCCACTCACCAGCTGTGTGACTTTGATTTCTTCAACTGTAAAATGGGAGTAATAAGAGTAACCTCATAGGGTTGCTGTGAGGATTAATTAGTTTTAATACTATAGAACACTTAGACCTGACACATGGGAAAACTGCCTCCCAAAGAGCTCAAGCTCTCTGAACTGAAGTTACAAGGAAGTTTGAGTGAAGGGAGAGATGAGAGCTCAGGCATATTTGACTTTGGCCATCACCAGTCCTCAGGCAAGGCAAGCTCACTTTTCTCCTTTATGGCCAGACTCTCCAATGGGCTGCCTTCTCCAGGGCCCTCCTCCACTAGGCAGAAGCAGGAGCATGTGCACTGGCCTCATTCATACTCCATTCCTCTCGGGCAAGTTAGTTTTCCATCTTTACCCGCACCTTTTACCGCTATGTAGGTAGCTTCTACCCAAGGGACTCATGACCTTCTCAACACTTGAGCCTTATCTCTTCCTCCTTTCTGGAATCCTTCTGACGATGACCTTCTCCCAGGGTGCTGTCCTGGGTTGAGGGCTCTAGCCCTCCTCTTTCAGTTCCTTCTTGTCCTGTGATTGAATCCTACCTGTGAATCTGTGTCCCTGTCTATGTCCACCTGTGATCGTCTGTGTTTCTATGTCCTGGATGAGTGTCTTCTCTGCCCCAGAAGACAGTGTTCCAGAGCTGGCCTAGGATTCCTGATTGCCTTTCTCTGCTTAGGAGAGGTATTCCCTGTAGGTTGGGGGCAGAAGAATGGGCTCATAAATGTTGTTCTCTTTCTCTCTCAGGTTGCAAGAAGCCTGTGTCTGCCTCAGGGAAGGAGATGGATTGGGCACAGATGGCATGCCACCGATGTCTAGTGTACCTGGGTGATTTGTGTAAGAATCTGAACTTTCGGTTTTCTCTTTAGGCTACGGGACAGGCCAAGCTGCTTCAGTTGTTGGTACCACCCTTTACATGATTAGAGAGCAGGAGGAATAGCTTGGCCCCTGGTAACTTTTTCCCTCCAGTCTGCCTGTGATCCCTTCTTTTCACTGCCCTTCTGCCAGTCAGAGAGGATCAGTGAATACAAAAAGAGGGAAATGTCTTTGAGTTTTAAGAAAGTGAGGATGATATCTCCATTTCACTAATGGGTTAGGAAGATTTTAATTTGATATCACTCTCCTTCTTTGAGGGTTTCTTTTGTCTTTATGGACTCCTAGATGAATAGGAACTTCAGCAGGACAGGAATTGAAGTTAGACCTCAGGAAGGATTTATCTGCCTGACAAATATTGCTAAGGATGGAAAAGTACTCTCTTGCCTTATGGCTCCTGGGTCTACAGTCCTGACAGACAGTGGTTCCTCATTAGACTGCTAGTGTGTGGCTGCTGGGTGCATTATCTTTTATTGACTTGAGAATCCTATCCCTGCCCCCAGCCCACTCCTGGACCTCTCATGGCAGTGTTTGCAGAGAGTCAGCTGTTTCATGTTAGATGGACCAAAGCGTCATTAGTAATGTCTTCTTTCTAGAACTGAGCAGTTGCATTCCAGAACCAAATATCAGAGGTCTCTGCAAGTAATTACATATACTGCAGCTCCCCTTTATTAGGAGGAAGTAATCAAGAGAGCCTGTTTACAAACACTAAATATTCTTTACATTTTGAACCTACCAGCAAGGAAGAGTTGAACAATTTGCCCATAGTCATGCAGATTTAGGACTGTGCCAGAGACCCCAGCAATCTGCCTCCTAGCTCAGGTACTTTCTTCCAGGCTCTTGTTATAGCTCCTCAGAGTGGACTCCCAGATGAGGGGGTGAGGGTTTTCTGAAACTTGAAATCATGACATTTTCCTTCCCTCTCTTCTGCAGCGCGATATCAGAATGAATTAGCTGGTGTAGACACTGAGCTGCTAGCCGAGAGATTTTACTACCAAGCCCTGTCAGTAGCTCCCCAGATTGGTAAGTGGACCCACTTTGGGGCCTCCCAAACCAGCAGGATTTTCCAAGAGGAAGACAGTGTTGTTTTTTAGATGGCAGACAGGTCATGTTCACTTCCCCCAGCTCCTCCTCACCCTCAGCTCTTGTACTTCACCTTGGTTACACATTTTCCCCCTTGTAACACACTCAGAAGATGGTGGAAGGGAAAGAGAAATGGGAAAGTTTTGAACTAAGAAGGAGGGAGGCAGAAGAGAAGGAAGAGAGAAAATAGCTTCCTTCTCCCTAAAGTCTCTGTACAAAGAGGAGCAAATACAGCTGCCTCACAGGACATGCAGTGAGTGAGAGAAGGGGTAAGATTCCTTTACCAGGAGAGGTGGGAGTTTGCATGTTGAAGGAGCATCCAGAGGTGAGAAACTGAGCTGGGATAGAGGAGAGGGCTCCATGGAGTTCTGTCAACCTTGGAAGAGCCATAATGGAAGCTGAAGGGGTGGCACCTAATCAGTGCAGGTAACCCCTGGCAGACCAAGCAGACACAAGCTGATGGGAAGTAAGAAGCAGTCAGTAATCCCCTAAAGGAACAAGACTAAGCTGCTTGTCACCTGAGACACCAGTGTCACCTGCAGACCCAGCATTTTCCCCACGAGTTTTCTGATGGTTAGCATTGGTTGGGCCCGGCATCTTTGAATGAGTTGTGTCCTCAGACTGCATGGATTCTCTTTCTCACCAGGAATGCCCTTCAACCAGCTGGGCACCCTGGCCGGCAGCAAGTACTATAATGTGGAAGCCATGTATTGCTACCTGCGCTGGTGAGTATTTGCCAGCTCTTTCCCCAGCCCTGCTTTCGTGTCCGTATCATTCCTACTTTGTCTTCAGTCTTTGCTTCCTCCCTTCTCCAGCTCCTGGCTGAGACAGATAGGAGAATGCTGCAATTGAGGGGGCCCTCCACTCGGGGACCTTGACACAGTCCTGCTGCTGTTCACGTAGCCACTTGGAATTGTAGGCATTGTGGCAGCTAAAATAGCTATTCAGTATCATGTGCAATATACAGGATTGCTGTCTTCCTGAAGAAGGAAGTAAATTTGATATAGTTGGTAAAATGTTACCAAAGTGGCCTCTGACAAGAACCTCAGAATTCTAGAGTTCCATTGTCTTAATGTGCTGTCAAGCACATGGAAGGACCAGTTAGCAGGCTAGGTCACTGCTTGCGTGGGTCTGACCTTCAGCTTTTAGAATAAAAAAAGTTTTCAGAGCACCCAAAATCCATTAGGCTTAGGGTACTTAGTCACTGTAACCAAGTGCACATGAGGCTGATAGGTAAACCAGAATACTGTTAAGTAATAGTGATTCAGGCCGGGCACAGTGGCTCACTCCTGTAACCCCAGCACTTTGGGAGGCCAAGGTGGGAGGATTGTTAGAGGCCAGGAATTCAAAACCAGCCCGGGCAACGTAGTGAGACTCCATCCCTACAAAAAATACAAAAATTAGCCAGGTGTGGTGACATGCATCTGTAGTCCCAGCTATGCAGGAGGATCCCCCTGAGCCCAGGTGTTTGAGGCTGCAGTGAGCTATGATTGCACCACTGCACTCCAGCCTGGGTGACAGAGCAAGACCCTGTCTCAAAAATAAGTAAGTAAATGAAACAATTTGTGGCTATCTTCAATTTACCATGAACATATTTCTTTTTTTTGTTTTTGTTTTGTTTTGTTTGAGACAAGGTATCACTCTGTCACCCTGGATAGAGTGCAGTGCAGTGGCATCATCGTAGCTCATGGCAACCTCAAATTCTGGGCTCAGCCTCAAAGTCTGGGCTCCTGCCTTGCTGAATAGCTGGAACTACAGGCACACACCACCATGCCTGGCCTATTTTTTATACCTTGCTTTTTAAATTAAAAACTTGTCTTTAAAAAACAAGGCACAAAAAGACAGTGTCAGATAGTGTTAAGGTCACTGGTTTTGTAATAAGGCGGAGTTAGGTTGTAGATTCAGCTCTTCTATGTGTCAGCTGTGTGACCACGATCAATGTAAAACCTGACACAGTGGGTGCTCGCTCAATACATGTTAGTGTTTGGGTGTTGGGAGGATTAACTGAAATAGTGCATGTAAATATTCTTGCACATGGTAAATGCTTGTTAAGTGCTATCTATTGGCCGGGCGCGGTGGCTCACGCCTGTAATCCTAGCACTCCGGGAGGCCAAGGCGGGAGGATCACTGGAGGTCAGGAGTTCGAGACCAGCCTGAGCAAGAGCGAGACCCTGTCTCTACTAAAAATAGAAAGAAATTAGCTGTACAACTAAAAATATATAGAAAAAATTAGCTGGGCATGGTGGCGCATGCCTGTAGTCCCAGCTACTCGGGAGGCTGAGGCAGTAGGGTCACTTAAGCCCAGGAGTTTGAGGTTGCTGTGAGCTAGGCTGACACCATGGCACTCTAGCCCAGGCAGAGTGACACTCTCAAAAAAAAAAATGCCATCTATTATAAAATGCTCTATGCTTAAAAAAAGATAGATAATGTATTTTGAGGTTAGTAACTAAGTTAAGTTTTTAACATAGAGCAGGATTGTCTCCTTTCTAGATACAGAGGAGAGTAATACATCATCTGTACTCAAATTAATCTGGAAGTTTTGTGTGTGTGTGTTTTATCAGGAAAGATAGCTCAGGAGTCTTTTACCCTGAGTGTGCTTGTAGAAGGTGAGGCAAGGGGTGGCCTATATGTACTAGTAATGTTCCTTAAAGCCTCAGCAGAGTGACATTTCCCATCTCCACCTCTTCCCCTGCCAAGACTCAATACCTCACCTCTGTATCTCCTTCAGCATCCAGTCAGAAGTGTCCTTTGAGGGGGCCTATGGGAACCTCAAGCGGCTGTATGACAAGGCAGCCAAAATGTACCACCAACTAAAGAAGTGTGAGACTCGGAAACTCTCTCCCAGCAAAAAGCGGTGAGTGGGGCCTGTGGGAGGGAGGGGAGAGGGTCTTTCTGCAGTTGGTGCAGTAAGACCATAGGGACTTTGGAGGCGTTCAGCGTTTACTTTGGGCTCCTTTCATTTCAGATGTAAAGACATTAAGAGGTTGCTGGTGAACTTCATGTATCTTCAAAGCCTCCTGCAGCCCAAAAGTAGGTAAGTAGAAGCCTAGAAGAACTGTCTTATGAGCCCCAGCCATAATGGTTCCTTTACTACCTTGAAGGGAGTAGACTGTTGAGTTCTGCCCTCATTTGGAAATTCTCTAGCCAGTTGGTCCTTCCTTGGCATCCCTCGTGGTTTCACTCAAGGGTTCTCTGCCCATCCTCCTCCCAGCACCTCTCCCTCTGGCACAAAATGGGTGCTTAAGAGATGCTGAGGAGGGAGGGACTGAATGGGAAGCCCACCCACACCCCGTCCTGTGTTTTGACTATTGTGGGGATCAGTCCAGCACTGCCCTTCCCTGCTGCTCTCTCTGAGGTCTCCCTGCAGGATCCTATAGTTCTTTCTCTGAATCTTGTATTCTCCACTCCTGCCCTTCCATAGCTCCGTGGACTCAGAGCTCACTGCACTTTGCCAGTCGGTCCTAGAGGATTTCAACCTCTGTCTCTTCTACCTGCCCTCCTCACCCAACCTCAGCCTGGCCAGTGAGGATGAGGAGGAGTATGAGAGTGGATATGCTTTCCTCCCGGACCTTCTCATCTTTCAGATGGTCATCATCTGCCTTATGGGTGTGCACAGCTTGAAGAGAGCAGGTAACCTTCCCCGTGTTCCTCTTCTCTCTGCTGGCTTCTGGGATCCTCACTACCCTTCTCTGTAGTTCCTTATTCATAAACTTGCTTCCACAAGCAGTCCCTTCACTGCCCGTGTCACTGCCTGGCTATGGGAGCGTAAGGGCCAAGGAGCCTTACCGTAAAGGAGCTCCTGGTGAATGAGCACAGGCCACGGCACATTCTGTTCCCCACTCCCTCCCCACTTCCCACAGACTTGCACACCTTTGGCCAGGACCCAGGCAGAGAGCAGGGTCAGGATGTTTAGCCATCATCCATACAGAATTCAGACCTTGCTGTTGGGAGCACTTAGGCAGTTCTGGAAACTTTTCTGGCCAAGGTGTATGTAGAGCAAGATTGGAAAGGAGGCAGGTAGGAGCAGGCTGGGTGTGAAGGCACTTGTGGTACGGGAAGGAGCCTCAAAGCCAGAAAGGATAAGACAGGACAAGAGGATATGCTTACATGAGGGAGCACAAGGTGAGCTGGTACACGGTAGATTACAGGAGGGATAAAAGAGCAGAGACCTGGGAAATTTACCGATAATTTTTACTTAAGAAGCTTTGAGGGGTAGCTGGATCCTTGGAAGAGTTGAGAATGGGTAAGCGGGGGTTGGAGTTGATGGTGCTTACTCTTCATCAGGGCCCCGGGCCCCTAATGCCTGGCTTTCCTGGCTTCAGGATCCAAGCAGTACAGTGCAGCCATTGCCTTTACCCTGGCCCTCTTTTCTCACCTCGTCAATCATGTCAACATACGACTCCAGGCTGAGCTGGAAGAGGGCGAGAACCCCGTCCCTGCATTCCAGAGCGATGGCACAGGTGGGAGAATGGTGGAGGTCGTGGCTGGGAAGGCATGGGGCATGGGAACAAGGAAGGGAACAGACTTGGGGCGGAAGTGTTGGAGAGCACGGTCCCGCCTTGAGGCTCCACCTGCTTGTTCCCTAGGCCCCACCTGACTTTCCTCTTTCCACAGATGAACCGGAGTCCAAGGAACCTCTGGAGAAAGAGGAGGAACCAGATCCTGAGCCACCTCCCTCAGCACCCCAAGCAAGTGAGGGCCGAAAGAGCCGTAAGTTCTCCCGCCTCTCCTGCCTTCGCCGCCGCCGCCACCCACCCAAAGCTGGTGATGACAGTGATTTGAGTGAAGGCTTTGAATCAGACTCAAGCCATGATTCAGCTCGGGCCAGTGAGGGCTCGGACAGTGGCTCCGATAAGAGTCTTGAAGGTGGAGGAACAGCCTTTGATGCCGAGACAGACTCGGAAATGAACAGCCAGGAGTCCCGATCAGATCTGGAAGATATGGAGGAGGAGGAGGGGACACGATCTCCAGCCCTGGAGCCCCCTCGGGCCAGATCAGAGGCTCCCGATTCCCTCAATGGCCCCCTGGGCTCCAGTGAGGCTAGCATTGCCAGCAATCTACAAGCCATGTCCACCCAGATGTTCCAGACCAAGCGCTGCTTCCGGCTGGCCCCCACCTTCAGCAACCTGCTCCTCCAGCCCACCACGGAACCTCACACCGTGGCCAGCTGCAGGCCCTGCGTCAATGGAGATGTGGACAAGCCCTCAGAGCCAGGTATTTGGGCCTCTTCTTCATCTTGCTCTGGTACACACCTTCATGCTATAGGCACTCACCTGAGAGAGATTGCTTCCTCTCTATGTGAGTGGCCTCTCGTCTCTACCCTTGCTGTCGTGCCTTTGGCACTCTGCTGTAGTGTACCCCAGAGTTTTTTCCCCAACTATCCCTCTCCTGCTTACGTCCTCATTCCTAGCTCCCAACCCATTTCTTGGTTTTATTACTTTCCCACTCCACCCTGTCCTGTGGGTTTGGAGCTTTCCTCCCCACACAACAATTGCAGCTGCAGTTTCCTCCCCTGGTGCCATCCTAGATCCCTCCAGGGCTCCTAGAAGCTAGAAAAACCGGCACCTGCCCAGGCAGGTGAATTAGAATGAGACTTCTCTCCTCAGCATCTTGCCTGCAAAGGAAGTACCTGTTCAGTAGCAGCAACCATTTGTTAAGCCTACTCTATGCCAGGCGCTAGGCTGGATTGTTCTATAGTATTATTTAACTTTCATGGCAACCTTGTGGTAGAAGAGTTTTTTTTGTTTGTTTGTTTTGTTTTGTTTTTGGACAAAGTCTCACTCTGTCGCCCGGGCTAGAGTGCCTTGGCGTCAGCCTAGCTCATAGCAACCTCAAACTCCTGGGCTTAAGTGATCCTACTGCATCAGCCTCCCGAGTAGCTGGGACTACAGGCATGCGCCACTATGCGCAGCTAATTTTTTCTATATATTTTTGGTTGTGCAGCTAATTTCTTTCTATTTTTTACTAGAGATGGGGTCTCACTCTTGCTCAGGCTGGTCTTGAACTCCTGAGCTCAAACCATCCGCCCACCTTGGCCTCCCGGAGTGCTAGGATTACAGGCATGAGGCACTGCACCCGGCCGAAGAGTTATTGTTAAATATTACTTTAAATGCTGTCTTTTACCTCCAAACTTTTTTTTTTTTTTTTTTTTTTTTTTGGTGAGACAGGTCTTACTCTGTTGCCCAGGCTGTAGTGCAGTGGTGTGATCACAGTTCACTGCAACCTCCAACTCCCAGGCTCAAGTGGTCCTCCTGCCTCAGCCTCCTAAGTAGCTGGGACTACAGGCATGAGCCACCACTCCTGGCTAATTCTTTTATTTTTTTGTAGAGACAAAGTCTCATTGTATTGTCCAGACTGGTCTCTAGCCCCTGGGCTCCAGTGATCCCTCCACCTCGGCCTCCCAGAGTGCCGGGATTGCTGGTGTGAGCCACGCACCCAGCCCCTCCAAACTTTTGTGTGTGGTACTCCCTGTTTGGAACATACTTCTCCCTTGACCAAAACCTGTCACTTGGCTAATTATTAATTATTACTTGCCCCCAGATTTTAGCTTAAAAGTTAACTTGGTCTAGGACTCCTTCAAAGACAGGTTAGATTTGCTTCCTGTGGGCTCCTGTGGGTGTGTGTAGCCTCCAGCCCTTTTCCACTTCAGGGAGGTTTATTGACTCATCTGTCTTCCCAGCTAGACTGTGGGCTTCTTTTTTTTTTTTTGAGACAGAGTCTCACTCTGTTGCCTGGGCTAGAGTGAGTGCCGTGGCGTCAGCCTAGCTCGCAGCAACCTCAAACTCCTGGGCTTAAGTGATCCTACTGCCTCAGACTCCCGAGTAGCTGGGACTACAGGCATGCACCACCATGCCCGGCTAATTTTTTCTATTTATATTTTTAGTTGTCCAGATAATTTTTATTTCTATTTTTAGTAGAGATGGGGTCTCGCTCAGGCTGATCTCGAACTCCTGACCTCGAGCGATCCACCTGCCTTGGCCTCCCAGAGTGCTAAGATTACAGGCGTGAGCCACCGCGCCCAGCTGACTGTGGGCTTCTTGAGGGCAGGACAGAATATGTCTTGTCTATTGCTGTATCCCCAGTACCTAACACAGTACCTGGCACATAGGTGGGACTTAAGAAATATTGAATGAATGAAAGAAATGAGGAAGCTGATGCTCGGGGAGGTGAAGTGACCTGCCCAGTGTTCTGACTTACAAAGTAGAAGAGCTAGGAACTCTGTCCCCCTGGGTTTTCTCCCTCTCCATATAGCTCCCCTCTGTTTGCCCTGCCTTCCAGCACAGAGTAGGCACTTGATAAATGTCAGTTGAATGAATAGCTATAGACCAACCTCATTTAGCTTGAGTCTGAAAGAATCACACTGAAGAGGCACTAGGCTCTTGGTTTAAAAGCAGTTAGTGGGCCTGGAAAAGTTGGGCAAGGGTCTGTAAGTGAATTCCCCACCTCTGTCATATCAGAATTCCTCTGAAGAGTCCAGGCGAGGTGGGGGCATGCTCCTCCCATAGAACGAGGCCTGTTGGTTGTTTATCCTGGTTCTCTCTCCTCACCCACCCCCAGCATCTGAGGAGGGCTCTGAGTCGGAAGGGAGTGAGTCCAGTGGGCGCTCCTGTCGGAATGAGCGCAGCATCCAGGAGAAGCTGCAGGTCCTGATGGCTGAAGGCTTGCTTCCTGCTGTGAAAGTCTTCCTGGACTGGCTGCGGACCAACCCCGACCTCATCATTGTGTGTGCACAGGTGTGTTAGTCCTCCACTGCCCCGCAGGTCCCACGGTGGTGGAGGAGGGGATGAGCCAGGGTGGGGCCTGTGAATCCCCTCAGATGGTTTGATCAAGACAAGAGTTGTTGCCAAGCACTTGTCTGTGCTGGGCCCTTATGCTTTTTATAGGGAAGGGTTAGGCGTGACCTTTGTCCTCAGAGAGCTTGTGGCCAGGGAACAGTGAGAAAGCTGTTTATTCTGCTTTGTGTCCCCAACGTCGAGCATAATACCTGCCATTATGAGCAATGCCAATGAAAGTATGAGTTCAAGGGCTAAACTTGATAGATAAATACCGAAAATCCAGAGAAGGGAGAGAGCATTGAGTAGAGGATAGTGACAGAAGAGACGGGAACGTGTGACAAGGGCTGTGAAGGTGTGCTAGGCAGGGGAACGGTGTAAGGAGAGTCATACGGCAGGACTGTGGGGTCAGGCCAGCTGCTGTGCCGGCTGGATGGTGCCGTGGCAGCTTTCTCGTCCTTGGGCCTAGAGTCTCAGTCTTCAGCCTCTAATTTCTAAGGCATTTACTCAGAGTGGTGTTTTCTTCTAGTAGCACACCTGCCCTTCTGTGGAAGACTCTCTTCCATGAGGGTTGCCCCCTTCCCCAGAGAGTTTGGGTCAGGGCCAGGCACACCCCTGGGTGTGTGTGTCTGATGACAGCTGGTTACTCAGTCGTTAGTCATTGAGGGAGGTGTGGGAAGATGGAGATGCTGGGTCACATCCCCAGAGAGGTGCCCCAGTATGGGCACGTGGAGGTCTGAAGGGAAAGGTTTCTGCTAGACGTGGAGAAGCCACCTCTTCCTGCACTCTAGCTTTGCCCACTGCCCACATCCAGAAAGTCTTTCTTGTGGTCTCACTGCCTTCTCCTTTCATGAAGCATTCGGCTGATGAAGAAGTTCGGCAAGGCTCCGTGGTCTCCTTGTTCATTCCTCATAGGAGCAGCCTAAGTCTTCATGCGTTCTGTGACCTCTTTTGTTAATTTTTTTTGGTCAAATCCCTCCAGGCCTCTGAACATAGCCCCAGATCTCCCAGTATGGTGCTTTTCTTGCTCACAGAGTTCTCCAACACTGCCCCTGGCTAAAGGCCTCCTCTTCCCTCTCTTTGCCCAGAGCTCTCAAAGTTTGTGGAACCGCCTGTCTGTGTTGCTGAATCTGTTGCCAGCTGCTGGCGAACTCCAGGAGTCTGGTGAGTGGGTCCCTGGCACCGCCCTCCCATCCCCTCTTCCTTTTTGACCCCTCTAAGCCCATCCCCCTCCTGGTAACCTGGCCCTTGGGGTAAGGAGGTTAATGGGATTCACTGCCCAGCTTCCTGAGCACACAGCAGTCATTGTGTGGTCTGGGCCTCTCCGGTTTCCCACCCCAATACTGCCCCACTGTGGGCGGGTAGCCTGGCCTGCAAGGGAGTGTGCTCCCTGGGGAAGGTAGCAGGGTGGGCAAGCGCAGAGTAAGAGGAACCTGGGAGCCAGGCCCAAGCACTGCTGTCACACGGATGCCTGTGGTCACTGAGAATTGACTTTGACCTCCAGAGCTCATCCATCTGGCTCATCCCCTCCTGCCACCCTCCAGCTAGAAAACTCTACCTGCTCCTACCTCTTGAGACTCACGAAGGGCTATTCACTCCCCCAGAGCCCTCGATTTCATTTCCATCCTTCCGTCAGGGAGCCCTCCTGTTATGAGCTATCCTTGTTCTTCCACCTCCCTGTCCTATCCTAGAGTTCTGCCTCACTGGCTCTTTTATATCCGTCTCTCTTTCCTTCCCTCCTTCCATCTCTCGCCTACTCCTTTCCTAGGGGTGTGTCCTGTCTGCTTGGCCTGATAATTTCCACAGGGAAGGGCTGTGTCCCTCTGACTGGGACCTCCCACGGGGTAGATGATCTGATGTGTCCTTTTTCCACCCAGGCCTGGCCTTGTGTCCTGAGGTCCAGGATCTTCTTGAAGGTTGTGAACTGCCTGACCTCCCTTCTAGCCTGCTGCTCCCAGAAGACATGGCACTTCGTAACCTGCCCCCGCTCCGTGCTGCTCACAGACGCTTTAACTTTGATACAGATCGGCCCCTGGTCAGCGCGTTAGAGGAGGTGAGGTGTCATCTTTCATGCCATGAGCTCTGTTTGTTAGTCATACACAGAAGCAAAGCAGGGGCTGTGGGCTAGGCAGGGAGCGGCAAGACACCCCCTTCACCCAGACAGGAGAGTGTCCCTAGGGTGACAGGCTGTGCACCCTTCATTCAGTGCCATTTTAGCTTGCTTCCCTTGCCTTGGCAGGGTGTCCTTCCAAAGGTCTGTTGTTGGTAGTTTCTGCTTTTGTAGAGCAACCCTCCCTTCCCCCGCCTTCTGTAGAGGACAGAACAAGTTTATTATTAGGGCTTTGAAACCTTTACCAGTCTCTTTTCTTTTTTTCTTTTTTTTCCGGGTGAGCTTCACGGGTCCCAAGAGAGGGGCCCGAGAAGTCGCCTACTAGGCTCTTTTCTAACTCTGGGCCCAGCCTTCTCTGAGCTGAACATCAATCAGAGAAAGTTAGGACTGGAATGGAACGCGCTGCCCACTTAGTCCAGCAGCTTTCACCCTTGAATCTGTGTCACTGCATGGGCCGTGTGGGGGCAGCAGAGGGCAGCCAAGCAGACAGGCCACCTGGTTGCTTCCCCTGACACACACACCCGCCCTGGCTGTTCCCTCTCTAATCAGAGCAGCTTGGCTGGAGTCTGTTTTTTCCCCCAAGTTTTAAATATTTTATTATTCCTACAGTATGAAGGTATATCATGCAGAAGAAAACTAAACATTCAACATAAACCACCCTATCCTCTACCCACCCCCACACACAAACTAAAAAAAAAAGAATAGAAAAAAAACCCTCATTCCCCAGTAAGGAAATAATGTTTGCGCTATTCTTCTGTAACGCTAGCCAAGATATGCACAAGCAAGAGAAATAGAAAGCATTTGCTAAAATATTTGTAACAAATACTTATATACAAAAAATTCACAGAAGACTAGCTCCCCCTTGAAGCAGAGCATGTGGCAGTTGACACTGGAACAGATCAAACCGCTGGCTGGGATTATGAGCCATGTACCGATCCAGAGGAAGAAAGTTACATGTAGTGGAGATTTTCAGTTTGAACATTAACATTTCCAAAGTTTGGCAACATTATCTTTTAAAATTATGCAGGCTGGGCGCGGTGGCTCACGCCTGTAATCCTAGCACTCTGGGAGGCCGAGGCGGGTGGATTGTTTGAGCTCAGGAGTTCGAGACCAGCCTGAGCAAGAGCGAGACCCTGTCTGTACTAAAAATAGAAATTATATATGGACAACTAAAAATATATATATATATGTGTGTGTGTGTATATATATATGTATATATATATGTATGTATATATGTATATATATATTGCCGGGCATGATGGCGCATGCCTGTAGTCCCAGCTACTCGGGAGGCTGAGGCAGTAGGATCGCTTGATCCCAAGAGTTTGAGGTTGCTGTGAGCTAGGCTGATGCCACGGCACTCTAGCCTGGGCAACAGAGTGAGACTCTGTCTCAAAAAAAAAAATTATGTAAACAAGAGGTACATTTTAAATTAATCTATATGCAGAACTCCATGTCATAAAAGGACACCCAGCACCGGGATTTTTCTGTCACAGAGTCCATGACGTGCAGCACTCAGCTGAAGGAACAGGGGTGGCAGGCAGGTGTGCTCATTTAAGATTCATTCACCTTGATTCAACCTGCCCTTTTCCACTCATGATTATAAAACCAGTTTTTATAGAAAAACTATGTAGAGAAAGACTACTGTCATACAAAGCTAACCAAAATGTTTTTCTTGCAGCCAGTAGTACCTTTGCAGACAAGGGAAGGGATAACATGAAGTGGTAGAACATGATATACTGCTTTTATATCACACAAGTTTATTAAGTTATCATCCATTACCAATTATATGGGTACATCAAGGAAAAACCATCATGCATTCTCTATGCCTTACGGTAAGGAGAGGTATAAATTTGCATAGAATTTTGCTCTTCTGTGGCATATAATTAGCAAGACTTCTCCCACTTAAATCACAGATATATGTGGGTGTTTAGATACATACATGAACATTAAATATCACCAGATTTTTAGATTTGCTACAAGCCTTTTGAAACACAGAAGGGAAATTCATGGTTCAAACATGAGTTTAATGACAAATTTGTTTTATGTAATGAAACAAATGGATCTCCTAAGCAGTTACATGGTTACTTCAGGTATTTTTCATTGAGTAATGCATACAGTAAGTCATGATTGGGTAAAATAGCTTCTGGCCTTTATGTATAAAATCACAACTGGTAACTTACATTTATTCAGGGACATTTAGTAAATGCAATGGCTCCTAGTTACAAAGTAACAGAATGAAGCACCCATATTTATATTTTGGGGTTCTAAGTAAGATTTTTATTTCAGGGGAAGAATGGTTTTACTGACTGCAAAAATCAGTTGGAAATGTTGATGCAGTTCAGTCTCCTTATTTTACATGTGAGGAGTTGAGATCTAGAGGACAGAGGTGGTATTAGAGCCCAGATCTCTTCACTGCCAGCCCAGTGCCCTTTTCCCTTTCTCTTCAGCCTCACTCCTGATTCCCTGTCCTCCTAGGAGCCTCCTTGCCCTATCTGCTTACTCCTTTTCTGGCAGCTAGAGGCTCTGGGCCTCAATGCTGCTCTTTCCCACCCCACAGACACTTTTCAGGGAGCCCTTGTTGCTGAGGTGGCTGGGCCACCATGGAGGTGGGGGGAGGGAGTCCTGGCAGGCAGGGTTGGCCTGGAGGGCCCTGCTCAGCTGGCCTGCCCCTATCTCCCCACAGGCAGTGGTGCGCATCTGCTGCATCCGCAGCTTTGGTCACTTCATCTCCCGTCTGCAAGGCAGCATCCTACAGTTCAACCCAGAGGTCGGCATCTTCGTCAGCATCGCCCAATCGGAGCAGGAGAGCCTATTGCAGCAGGCCCAGGCGCAGTTCCGCATGGTGAGTCAGGCCCACCCCTCCCTGTGGGCTCTGCTCCCACTGGGCTCACTGAGAAGCCGGGGGAAGAGGCTCAGGCACACTGGTGGTCTTCACCTGAAGAACGTGGTGGGAGGGGTTGGGGAAACCGAGCCTAGGGAGAGGGGAGGGGAGGCTGGGCTTCCAGAAGGAGGCCTGGGAGGGACTGAGGGATGGAGCTGACAGCCAGGGAATGAGAGGTACTTTGAACAGAGGCTGTGTGGCTCAGGACCTGCACCCAGGCTGACTTGGGGTTGAGGGCCCTCTCTGTTACTTCTTACTCTGTGAATTGAGCAGGGCACTTAACCTTACTAAGCCAGTTTCCTTAGCTGTGTGAGAAAAAACAGATTCAACTTTATGGGGTTTTTATGAAGATGGAATGCTGGTGCGTACAAAGTACCTTGCAGTGTCTTAGGGAGCTTGTGCTGCTCAGCACACTCCCCTTCCCCTTCCCTTTGGATAACGACTGAGGACTGGAAGGGAGAGGAGAGCTCTTAGTATCAGGCACCATGCTGAAACCCTGCCGTCCCAGACATGATCCCATCCCACAGGGGCCAGCCCCAAAGACTAGGAAGTGGCCTGTGCTACCTCTTCCATTCAGTAATTCATTCCACAAATACTACTGAGAGTCTGCTTTGTGTCAGACACGTCGATATTCTAGGCACTGGGGTTATAGCAGTGGACGAGACAGTCCTTCCTCTTGTGGGGCTGATACTTTGTGAGCAACAATCTTGTTTCCACAGTGGGGCCTGCACAGCCCTGGGCATGTTGTCCTGGCCGAGCTAAGTGGCACCAGCACACTTGGGGTGTTAGTGTCTGGCACAGGAAGTACGGCCCACGGGCCTCAGCAATCCGCAGAGTTTCTTCATCCCAAGCCAATCCTCTCCCCAACATTCTTTCTTCCCCTCAGCCCCGGGCTGGCAGCTTCCCCACCCTCTGAGCCCCCTTTCCTGCGGACATTCTGCTTAGCTGGGAGGGGACATAGGCTTTACAAAAACTCCCTTCCTTGCCGTCTTAAAAACAAGCACATTTTATTAAAAACAAAGCTTTTGTGGCCAGGCACGGTGGCTCACGCCTGTAATCCTAGCACTCTGGGAGGCCGAGGCGGGCGGATCGTTTGAGCTCAGGAGTTCGAGACCAGCCTGAGCAAGAGTGAGACCCTGTCTCTACTAAAAATAGAAAGAAATTATCTGGACAGCTAAAAACATATATATAAAAAAAATTAGCCGGGCATGGTGGCGCATGCTTGTAGTCCCAGCTACTCGGGAGGCTGAGGCAGGAGGATTGCTTGAGTCCAGGAGTTTGAGGTTGCTGTGAGCTAGGCTGACGCCACGGCACTCACTCTAGCCCAGGCAACAGAGTGAGACTCTGTCTCAAAAACAAAACAAAACAAACAAAAAAAAAACCTTTTGTGTTAAGGCTTTTATTGCTATTACATAGGGGAAAACACAGGGGCTTATAAAAATAATCATGGGGAAGTTACACAGTTTGAAAAAATGTTAAGAGTTTTTACAGACATTTCCTTCAGCCTAAAGCTCCTGAAGACTCCTGCTGAGGGGGAGGGAGTACCTGAGCCCCTCGAGTGTGGTGCTGAACTTACAGGCTACTGCCTGCTGGGTCTGCTTCCTGCTCTGCTGAAGTCACAGACTTCCGCCCCACAGGGTTTATCCCCCAGCACCAGGAGTGTTGTTGTCATGCTGCCACCCCCTGTCATTTACTAGAGCTTTCTGTGTGCAAAGCCTGGTTTGCATGTGACATCTCATTTAACCCTTGCAGCAGCCCTATGAATAGGTGCTGGCATCCTCATTTTATGGTTGAGAAAATGCAGAAAGACAAGAACATTCCCAAGGTCATAAAGGTACAGTCAGTGGTAGAGCCAGGCTCTGGAGGTGGGCAAACCTGAGTTCTTATCGTGGCTGTTCTATGCTGCTTTAGGGACTTAGCTTCTCTGTAGGCTGGGCAGACACCAGGAGCCGCAGCACACTCTCACAGGGGCTCCAGTGTCTGGTTTGGGGACCCCTGCTTCCTGATGGGACCTCTGAAGGTAAGTTTTGCCTCTGAGGAACATGTAGGCCCACATGCGTTTGAACTGTTGGGCTGGTGAGATCAGAGCCTCCTGGTCCGGGTGGGTCCCACTCACCTGTGTTAGTTCTCTGGCAGGGCTTACCCAAGTGCCCCCAGCCCGCTCACTTGAACATGAGGTTTCACAGTCACAATTTCAGCGTAAAAGTAAGACTAACAGGCATGATTGCTACAGTGGGAAAGAGGGCAGTTTGTCCACAGTGCTGTCCTTCCTTGCCAGTCACCCACAGGGCCCATAAGGAAATGACTTTCACCTGGGCTCTGCTCTGCTTCCATTCCTTCCTTCCTCTAGCAGGGTTTCTCAAAGGGATGCTACTGGTGTTTTGGGCAGGACAATTCTTTGTTATAGGACTCTGCAGGGGGTGAGGGTGGATCCTGCATAACTCTAACGTAATTATCAAAACTAAGAAATTAGGCTCAGTACAATACTATTTATTAACTACTGACTTTATTAATATTTCACTAGGAGGCCGGGCATGGTGGCTCACTCTTGTAATCCTAGCACTCAGGGAGGCTGAGGTGGGAGGATCACTTGAGCTCAGGAGTTTGAGGCCAGTCTGAGCAAGAGCGAGACCCCGTCCATCTCTACTAAAAAGTAGAAAAATTAGCCAGATGTGGTGGCACGTGCTTGTAGTCCCAGCTACTCGGGAGGCTGAGGCAGTAGGATCGCTTGAGCCCAGGAGTTTGAAGTTGCTGTGAGCTAGGCTGACGCCACGGCACTCACTCTAGCCTGGGCAACATAGCAAGACTCTGTCTCAAAAAAAAATTTTTTTTTTCACTAGTTCTCCCACTAATATCTGTTTTGTCTTTTATGATCCAATCCAGGATCCCTTATATTTGATTGTTACGTATCCTTTGTCTCCTCCAATCTTGGACAGTTCTTGATTTTTCCTTGTCTTTCATACCTTTGACACTTGTGAAGAGTACTGGTCAGTTAGTTTTTGGTTCCCTCAATTTGGGTTTGTCTGGTATCATCTCTTGATTAGAATGAGATTAATATATTTTAAAGCACCACTTTGGGATGTCACTTTGTTCATCGAAGAGCCTTCAGTGGCTCCCCATATCTTAAAGGATAAAGTTGTCATCCTTAACCTCATCTTTTAGACCATATTAAGGAATTTGGACTTCATCTAGAAGACAGGGAAATAGTCAAAGGACTTTTAGGCAGGGCTGTGATGAACCCCAGAAGGTTTTTGAAAGATTGCCTTCATTGTGGGAGGAGAAAAGGGGCTGAATTAGAGGCAGAGACCAGTAAGGAAGTTGTTACAATAGTCAGGGAGAGATACTGGCTTTCACAGTGGAGGTGGAGGGAGGCGGAAGGATTCACATGCTGTATAAAAGGCACAATTGACAGGACTGGGAAGCTGATAACTTCTGGGGCTGAGAGAGAGGCAGGACTCAAAGCCAGCCCTGAGCTTTCTGATTTGGGCAGATGGTGGTTTAGTTACCAAGCTAGGGAACACCAGAGGAAGAGAAGCAGGTTCTGAGGAGCAGATGGGGCTGCTGAGGAGGCAGCGGGATGTGTGGGTCTGGAACTCAGGCTGGTCAGGCCTGGGCTGAACCTGCAGATCTGGAAGATGCTGGCAAGTGGATGGGGATAGAAGGTGAGGGGTGTGTGTGGGTGGCATCTCTTGGGACGGGAGACCAAATTAGGAAGAGCAGAAGAGTGGAGATTGAACCCTGAGGCACAGCCGGGCGGTGTCGTGCATGGTAACCATGCGTGGCTGTCTGCTCCCTCTCCCACAGTGCCGGGAGTGGCCGACCTGCAGTGGGCTGGTAGTGGAAGTTGTTCAGAGTGCAGCAGAGGAATATTTTTTCTTCTGTCCCTCTCTTCCCCTTATTTAGCAGGAGTGATAGGTGACTTTACATGAGGCCACACGTTTCAGACCCAGGAATTCCTCTTGGTCCTTTTGACCAAGAGAAGGAAATATACTCCCAACTCCCCCCAACTTGTTTTTTTCTTTCATAGGCACAGGAGGAAGCTCGTCGGAACAGGCTCATGAGAGACATGGCTCAGCTGCGACTTCAGGTAGGAAATCAGGGCCCACGTGCTCTTTCTGCTCTTGGTCTAGCTCAGGCGTGGGGAACGTGCAGCCTTGGGGCCACGTGTGGCCTTCTGGATCCTTGAGTGTGGCCTTTTGACTGAATCCAAATTTTACAAAACAAATCCTGTTAATAAGTTAGACTGTAGCTTTTGCTTAAACCCCACTGGCAGATCTTTCCTGCTTTTGCTGCAGTCCTGCTCTGTGCTGCTACACGCCTCGGCTTCTCCCGGATCCCCCTCCCTGTTCGCTCTTTCATTTGCCCCCTTCTGCCTTCACTTCTCTTTCCCTTCACTTTTCTCTTTCCCTTAACCCTTATTTCTGTCTCCTTTTCCCCCAAGGCCACTGGTAGAAAGGGTCTCTTGTCCCCCTTAGCAACAGGAGGAGCCCCATAAGAGCCGCCTTGAGCACCACTGTCCCCCTGCCCAGGCTGCAGGGGCCCCACACAGCTCTGCCCTCTGTGCCTTCTCTCACCAGCTTGAGGTCTCTCAGCTGGAGGGCAGCCTGCAGCAGCCCAAGGCCCAGTCAGCTATGTCTCCCTACCTCGTCCCTGACACCCAGGCCCTCTGTCACCACCTCCCTGTCATCCGCCAGCTGGCCACCAGTGGCCGCTTCATTGTCATCATCCCAAGGACAGGTAAGCATATTGGGGAGGTAGGGGGACAGATTGAGTGTGGCTAAAAGACACTCTGGGCTTGGGATTGGGAGACCCTTATTTGGGGTCCAGTTTATACACAGAAACCTTAGTCAAGATCTGTCACCTCTCTGAACCTGTCACTTTATCTGTGAAATGGGCATAACAATCCCCGATGTGCCTCACGAGACAGTTGGGAGACAGCTGAGGAAATATGTGAGAGCGTTGGTAAGTATATTGCTGGCAGAAGGTCACATTTTCAGAGAACTTTGGGAGCCGTGTTTGGAGCCATGGTCCCTCTCTTCCTGTAGTGTGTTCTGAGGTGAGCTCAGATACTTCCTGCAGAGCCCCATGTCACAGCAGTCTGAACTCATCTGTTTTGTCCTTTGCTGCCCACATTGCCCACCAGTGATTGACGGCCTGGATTTACTGAAGAAAGAACACCCAGGGGCCCGGGATGGGATCCGGTACCTGGAGGCAGAGTTTAAAAAAGGAAACAGGTAAGTGCAGGCCTGGCTAGACCTGTGCTGAGGTCTTCTGGGCAACACGTGCTTATGAGCTCCTTGCTCCCTGTAGGTGAGACACAGCCCTCAGCCCCCACTCCCAGTTTGCTCACTGCCTGGGGAGGGATACTAAACAGAAAATTAGAAGTCAAGGTCCTAGGTGCTAAAATAGAGCATGCCCAGAGGAGCCAGGAGCCCTGTCGGGAGCACTGAGCAGCTGTCCTTTTACCTCTGGGGCAAACCTGTGATCAGCACTGACTGAGGAGAAAGGATCAGATCCCCCCCTTCCCAGCTGGACACTGTGGGCTCCTTTGCAGGAGGAGTTCTCCTGCGTTGGGGTTGGCAGGCCATCAGTTTCCCCAGGGCGGGAGTGCTTTCCTCGGGCTGCCCAGGGGCTTCCCACCTCCCCACCGAGCTGAGGCAGTGGTAAGACTGAAGCCAACCAGGGACGAGCAGATGGCACCATGGACAGGTGCTCAGTATAGGCCTGCCCTTCTAGCCTTTGGGGCAGAGGGTGTAGGGGATAGGGAGAGAGCGTCCCCTCTCCCTGCCAACTGGCCCTCCTTCTCCTCTGCGTCTGCCCTGACTGGCCAGGAAGCTGCACAAAGCCTGGTTGTTTGGACTTTGCCTCCAGAAGTCCCAACTTGAAAAGCATCTGCTGCTTCTCCCCTCCCAGCTCCTTCCCTGGGAGGAACCAAAGAATTGATGTTATCAGGAGGAAAAGCAAGCTGGGCCCAGTGGCCAGGAAGCCACTTTGAAATGGCTCCAGACAGAGACCTGATGGGAGAGACATGTTCCCCACCCCCTTCTGCAAAACTGGGTTCCCAGAGCCACAATGGCTTGCTTTGTGTAAGATGCCCTCCTTATCCTCTGTCCCCACCTCCACTCTCACGTCTCCTTTGCAGGTACATTCGCTGCCAGAAAGAGGTGGGAAAGAGCTTTGAGCGGCATAAGCTGAAGAGGCAGGATGCAGATGCCTGGTAAAGCTTCAGCCCTCACCCCTAGAACCTCAGTCAGGCCGCCTGCCTTGTTCCACCATGGGCACTCCCACGGGGAGTGGCACAGGCCTGAGAATCCTGAAGCTTCACGCTTAGCCTGCCAGGGCCCTCCTGCAGGCCTCAACTTGGAGGAGTATGAAGTTGCTCCAGCACCTGTGCTCTTCCTTCTACATGTGGGGTCAGCCCCTTTTGGCCCCGAGATGCGTGGGCTTGGTGCTCTGGCTTAGCACACCTCTGCCTGCTCCCCACAGCACATCCTCCAGAGCCAGCGTCAAGGGCCCGCTGCGGCCGGCTGGCTTCTCTTGCTTTCTCCAGAGAGAGCCCTCCCAGCCCCCAGCTTTCCCTGTCCCCTGGAGATCTTGGTGTTTAAGTGGTGCTGATGCTGGGTCTTGGCCCATCTCACCACCCACCCTCGCCCCACCAGGACTCTCTATAAGATCCTAGACAGCTGCAAACAGCTGACTCTGGCCCAGGGGGCAGGTGAGGAGGATCCAAGTGGCATGGTGACCATCATCACAGGCCTTCCACTGGACAACCCCAGCGTGCTTTCAGGCCCCATGCAGGTGGGTCACGGGTGAGGTGGGGGGATGGTGTGGAACAGGGAAGAGGGACCAGAGTAGACACCATCCTCAGACCCTCCATATAGCTGCCCTTTCCTCTTCCGTCACTCCTTCCCCAGCCCCTCAATGACTTGTCCCTCAGTACAGGAGGTCAGGCCCTCCCCATCTTTCCTTCCCCCCATTTCACAGGCAGCCCTGCAGGCCGCTGCCCATGCCAGTGTGGACATCAAGAATGTTCTGGACTTCTACAAGCAGTGGAAGGAGATTGGTTGAGACTGCCCCCCAGGCCCTGCAGTGGGGCTGACTCCAGATCTCTCCTGCCCTCCCTGGCAGCCAGGACCACCACCTGTAGTCACCCCACCACACGCAGACTCATGCACGCACACAGGAAGGAAGCCTAGCTGCGCAGAGGCTGCAGGGAGGGCCCAGGAGCCAGCTGGGAGGGTGGGGTCCCCCTGTTGCCAAGATGACGTTAGGAAAGCGAGGAAAGTGCTTGGAGCAGGAAAGATCTGTGGGCCCCTAGCCAGCCTTCCTGCCTCAACTCCCCTGCTCTCCCCAGGGGCAGGTGGCAGGCATGGGTGTCTGCATTTCATTGGAATGGTTCCTGGACCTTTGAGCAGAAGGAACAGCGGAAGAGGCCCTTCTTCCTCACCCAAGATGCAGGGTGGTTGGGGCCAGGAGTTTGGATCCTCCAGGCCCTGGGGGAAGAGTTGGGTAATACCAGGTGTCTGACGGCTGGTTCTCTGCAGATCTTTCTGCCACTCAAGGACCACCCCTCTTCCTTTCATTGCCCTTTGCAGGGGCTGGGCAGCTCTGGAGCCAGCCATGGGGGCTCTTACAGGAGTGAGGCCTGGAGTGGCCTGCACTGAGTAGCAGAGTCAGGGTTTGTATACCCCCTCTCCTACCACAGGGGCTGCACACCCAGTCGCCCCACTTGTGTCTCCCTCTGTCTGGCTTCCAGGGCAGGGAGCAGGCCCCACCTAGGGCTGCAGGCAGTCCGGCCTGTATGCCAGTGCGGGTTCCTGTGCCCACTGGCCCCACAAGCACTGCGCTTTGTGCTCTTGGCTGCTATGTGGGGACAGAGTGAGATGCCAGTAAGAGAAGAAAGGGGTGCAGTCTGGGGCTACCCCCCTTACTATCTAGGAAGGGCTGAACACAAGAGGATGGCATTCAGTGGCAACAGAAAGGAGAGGTCCCTTGAGGCTGCTCAGGCAGGGGCCCTCTGTCCTGAAGGACTTCCCTCCTCCTGCCCTCCTTAGGACTAAAGACCTGGAGGGGCTGCGTGTGGGGCTGGCTTTTGGAGTGTCGAGGTGAATATGTGGGAGCAGAGATCATGAATAGCTCAGGGCAGTGAATGGCTCGCCAAGAGCAGGGCTACGTGTGGGAGGATTGCCTCAGCCCCTCTCCTTCAGGCTGGAAGTGTAGCACAGGCTGGGGGCGGGGGTGGAAGATCTCAGCTCTGCTGCCCCCACCCCACCCCAAGCGCTAGCCTACCTTCCCAAGCTGCGCTTAGAGGAGAGCTGGCTTCCCGCTTCCATCCTCTAAGACAGCAAGTCTGAGAAAACCTGGGGGAAGTGGCAGTTCCCCCAGTTCCTGGCAGAGACTGAGACTAAAGCATCACTTTAATAAAGACCCTCCCCAAGCCCACTCCCTGTCTCCCAGTGCCTGTCTGTACAGAAGTGTTACTGGGAGAAGAGGGGTGTTGAAGATGCCATGCTGCAATGCATTTTGGAAAAGCTTCTTTGAAGTGGATGGAACAGAACAAGCAGCAGGCAATTGGAGTGAAAGCCTTGGAGATGGTTTTGTGATAGAGATTGTCAAGTTCATTGACCCTGTGAACTGAGGTGGTACCTCTGCAAATCTGATAGGTGAAAATATTTTGCCAGCAACAGCGCTGCCTGGGGTGGGGTTGCTGTCTCCAGCTGGATCCTCAAGGAGGTGGGGAGGTGAGCCTTGACCAGCCTCCGAGCCCTCAAATGTGTGTCCTCGAATTATGTCTTTGGTGGGTAATAAGCTTGGCAAATCCCTTGTGGTTGAACCAACAATTACCAAGGGAAATTTGCTCTGAACCCTACCGAGCACTAAGTGCTACGAGGCAGCAAAGCATGGTAAGAGATTTCTGAAATCCATCAAAATCTGGGGATTTAGATTCTTCTGCCCAGCCTAATGCAGAGCTGTCCTTGACTCCTGGGAGAACCTGCAACTGGGGTGCACTGCTCTGAGGTGGGGTTGGACTCCACACTACGGCCACGTCCTGGCTTGGGCCTCTAGCCTGTTCTAGCCAGTCAGCACAGGGATGTTGGGTCACACTGGAGAGGCTGGCTGTGTACAGGAGGCCGAGTGAGCTGCCTGCTAATGGGCCTGGGCCACCCTGTGCAGCTCCCTGGAGGCCGGACAAGGCTGGGATTGTTCCCTGGCTCCCTTTGTCTCCCCACTCCCCTCCCAGGCCTGGCCCGCCTGCCTGGCCACTCTCCTCTCCCTCCATCAGCCCAGCTGGCAGGAGCCTGGGCCTCCACCCGTGGAGCCCCAGGCTGCTGACCCACCAGCTTAGGAGCACCTGTCAAGCTCTGGGTAAGGAAGCTCACCTTCTGGGACTCTGACACTCCTCTTCTGGGGAAATAGAGGTACAGCACCTGCTCCAGCCCCCATTTCCACTGCAGCTGCACACACCCCATTCTACTCAGAGGTCTCCAAATCCTGCTAAGGCAAGGGACCCTGAAGGGAGACAGACCCCAGCATCTTCCTCTCACCCTTCTCCCAGATTAAGGACCAAGTTTGCCTTGTGCCCAGCAGGGTCCCCAGCACCCAGCTCAGGACCCGAGGGCCCCCAAACTGTTGAATGACAGGAGCGGAGGTGCAGAGTGTGTGTAGCAAAAACAGGCACACAGATGGACAGTTGAAGCTGGCGGCAGGAAGAGGGGTGGGGCTAGGCTGTAGAGTTGCTGGGAAGTTTGGGCCTGGGAGGTGGGGGAGTGTCCCATTTCCTTCCTCTTGGGGCGGCTCCGCCTACCGAGCTGGCCCTGCCCCTCCACTTGTGCCAAGGAATGTGCCTGGAGAGGCGGGCGGGGCAGCAGAGCCGGCACCGGAGGCAGCGCGCAGGTCTGGGGGCTGAGGGGCACGGGGCTCAGGAGGGGCAGGGACCCCAAATGCTACCAGGGGGCACAAATGTAGTCCTTAGAGAAGAGCCAGGCATCCCTCTAATTCTTTGCACCACCTGATGGCATCCTGCTTCTCCAGGAATTCTGAAGAGCCGGGAGTTTTCTGTGCTCAGCTCAGGCACTGTGAGCCAAAGCGCTTTCTGGTGGGGCGGGGGTGCTTAGGCTCTCTGCTGGCCACCAGGAATCAGGGTTCTCCCTGAGACAAAAATTGGGGGCTGGGGAGCTGGGATTACTAACCGAGGCAGCCTCCTAACTGGGTAGGACCATCCCCTCCCTGCCAGGCTGAGGCTGGCAAGCCCTTGTCAATGGGGGCTGCCAAATGCCCCCAGGCTAAGATGGGGGGCTTGGGGTTATGTGATGTGACTGGGGAAGCTGGGCCACCCTCCCTGGCTTGAAGGAAGCCACTCTGGCCAGCCACCTCCCACACGTGTGGGCATGCCTGTGCACACGTAGCCCACCCTGGGGCTCAGTGACCAGGTCCAGCCTGAACCTGGGTAAAAAGGGGCCTGTGGCTGGGGACAGATACCTGATCCCCCAACCCGCCTCTGTTTCTAGGTCAACGTGGAGGTGTCAGGCCACCATGCTCAGTCTCAAGCTGCCTCAACTCCTTCGAGTGCACCAGGTCCCCAGGGTGAGGGGCTCCATCTGCCAACCCTGACTCTGCAGAGGACTGGGGCAGAGGTCCTGTTAGCTATTGGGGAAGTGCCTCCCGGAGGTTCTTATCCCTCACATTCCAGTGAGACTCTTCCTCTGTTCTCTAAGGAACAAGCATGTGACCCCCTCCGACAGCCCAGAAGGTCCTTCCATCCAGACTTTCCTTCCTCAGAGTGCCCAGTCTGCGCTCCTCCTCCCCAATCCTATCTTGTCCCCTTACTCTGGCTCTTCCGTTTCTTAGCTGCCCTGTGGGTACTGGAACCTGTGGTAAGATGGGGGTCGCATTTAGTTTGGCTTTGGGGCCACTGTGATCTCCAGCCCCTCCTCAACCCTGCTTCCAGTGATCTCTCATGGAAGGAAAGGGTCCTGGCACAATTACTTCCCTACTCTCTCTCCCTCCCACTATTGCCCCAGGTGTTCTGGGAAGATGGCATCATGTCTGGCTACCGCCGCCCCACCAGCTCGGCCTTGGACTGTGTCCTCAGCTCTTTCCAGATGACCAACGAGACGGTCAACATCTGGACGCACTTCCTGCCCACCTGGTGAGGGGAGGCTCTGCCCCAGCCCACACCTTGAGCTCAGAGGGGGTACCCAGGTGGGCAGGAACCGTCCAGGCCCATGGGCTGCAGTGGCAGTCGGGGGTCCGCGGAGGCCTGAGCACATGCCCGCTGCAGGTACTTCCTGTGGCGCCTCCTAGTGCTGGCGGGGGGCCCGGGCTTCCGCGCGGAGCCGTACCACTGGCCGCTGCTCGTCTTCCTGCTGCCCGCCTGCCTCTACCCCTTCGCGTCGTGCTGCGCGCACACCTTCAGCTCCATGTCGCCCCGCGCGCGTCACATCTGCTACTTCCTGGACTACGGCGCGCTCAGCCTATACAGTCTGGGTGAGCCGAAGGGCGGCGGGCCAGGCGCTCGGCATCCGGGTGGCGATGGGGGTGACGGGGTGACGGTTGGGGGGACGCATGAGGGAGGGGCGCGCCTCCCGGCCTCAGCTCCACGCCCCAACCTCCCCACAGGCTGCGCCTTCCCCTATGCCGCCTACTCCATGCCGGCCTCCTGGCTGCACGGCCGCTTGCACCAACTCTTTGTGCCTGCCGCCGCACTCAATTCCTTCCTGTGCACCGGCCTCTCCTGCTACTCCCGGTGGGTTCTCAGGCACCTTCAGTGGGGACCGGGAAGGTGGAGGCACAGGACAGAACACACCTCACTGCTCTTGAATAATGTTAGTAACAGCGGGACCACGTATTGAGGACTTACTCTGTCAGACCCTGTATGCTAGCATCATAACCATGCTGGTCTCCTTTGATTCCCACAGCCCCCTGACAGGCAGGTGTCTTTATCCCCACATGCAGAAGTGCTCATTTACAGAGGGGGCCACTGCCTAAGGGCTTTCTTAGGTTAAGCTGCATTGACATTCCATCTTGGCCTTGCCCTGGCCCTGCTCTTACCCCTACCCAGAGCACAGGGATGGTGACCAGCCTTTCCCTCCTACTTCCCAGGTTCCCCGAGCTAGAAAGCCCTGGGCTCAGTAAGGTCCTCCGCACAGCAGCCTTCGCCTATCCCTTCCTGTTCGACAACCTCCCACTCTTCTATCGGGTAAGGGTGCCTGGGGCCCCTGCCCTAACCGTCCCCGTGCCCACTTCCAGCCCTGCCCCCTCAGTCCCTGATCTGAGCCCTGCTGCCTTCTCTTCAGGCCCAGCACCCAGCCTGTGCCCACCCCTCTGCATCCTCACCAGATCCCAGACACATCCCGTTTCCACTCCTGAGCGCCTCCCCACCAGCCCTGCTTTTCCTTTGCCAGCTCGGGCTGTGCTGGGGCAGGGGCCACAACTGTGGCCAGGAGATGCTGAGCACCAGCCATGGCTACCACCTCTTTTGCGCGCTGCTCACTGGCTTCCTCTTTGCCTCCCACCTGCCCGAGCGCCTGGCACCAGGACGCTTTGACTACATTGGTGAGAGCACACATGGCGTGGCCCAGGAAGGGGCGGGGAGAGACAGCTTCCCAGAGCAGAGTGAACTGAGTAAATGGGGTATCACAGCCCGAGGATGGAAGCAAACTATAGGAAGGGTTTCCCTGTCTTCCTGTAACTAGAGAGCATGGCTGGAAGGGTCCTCAGGTCCAGGCCCATCTTCCACCCACCCTTCTCAGATGAACAGCAAAACTAGTAGCACGTATACTAGGGGCTTTATGCATATCAGCTCATTCACTCCTTCCAGTAACTCTGCAGTCAGGGTTTCTTGCTCTCAATTTATAGGGGAATAGCAGGCCCAGAGGATGGGGTGACTTGCCCTGGGACTAGGTACGTGCCCTAAGCCGCCCATCCTCCCCACAGGCCACAGTCACCAGCTATTCCACATCTGTGCAGTGCTGGGCACCCACTTCCAGCTGGAAGCGGTGCTGGCTGATATGGGATCTCGCCGAGCCTGGCTGGCCACACAGGACCCTCCCCTG
Source organism: Lemur catta (assembly GCF_020740605.2). Taxonomy (NCBI): domain Eukaryota; kingdom Metazoa; phylum Chordata; class Mammalia; order Primates; family Lemuridae; genus Lemur; species Lemur catta. The sequence continues at coordinate 29,530,817 of NC_059130.1, read as the reverse complement.
GACCTGGTGGGCACAGTGGCCACACTGAGCTTGGCAGTGGCTGGAAACCTACTCATCATTGCCGCTTTCACAGCCTCCCTGCTTCGGGCCCCCGGTACATGCCCTTTGCTGCAGGATGGCCAACCAGAGGGGGGTACCCAGGCCAAACAGCAGTGAGGCCCCATTCCTAACCCTGCCCTGGAGGAAGGCAGAGGCCAGGCCCCACTGCTGGGGAGGAGCCCAGACCTGGGCCTGATAAGGTGGAGACATCTCAGCCTGGAACCAAGAGTGGCTGAGGAGAGAGGGCTGAGGAGAGAAGGCAGCGGAGAAGAGGGGTGTTCAGGGGGTTGGTGGGGGGACCAGCAGAGAGTGAGAGGGACCATGAGGGGGCTCTTGATGGGAGTGGGGGAAGTGCTGAGGGTCTGAGAGGGGAGGTGTGTGTGTCCAGGCTGGAGCTGTACCCATGCCCTATTGGAGTTTGGGGTGGGGACATGTGGGGGCCCTTTCATCTGGCCCCATTTCTGGCGCTCCTGGAAGTCTCTGCTCAGCCCAGGGAAGAACTAACATGACTAACCCAGGCCTACCCTGAATGCTTGTTAACCAGGCCGGGATGCTGCACACTTGGCCCCCACCCCCAAACCAGGTAGTGCCCGGGTTGCCAGCAGCTGTTTGTCTATGGTGATGAGTCTGTCTGTCTTGGTCATAACTGCGTACTTGAGGAGTCCAGGCTTTTGGGGACTGGGTCTATCTGGGTGTGTCACTGACGATAGACTGGATTGTGGTGGGGGGAGGGGAGTGCTAGGCTGGCTGGGGGGAACCATAGTTAGACTTTAGGAAGCCATCCTCAATGCTTTCTGGAACAAGGCAGGTACAAATAAATAAAGAAATAACAGACTTTGGGAAGCACTTTCTGGGACCGCAAAAGGTAAAACCTTTCCACCCCCATCCTTCTAACACCTCCCTCCCACACTCCATAGACTGGACAGACTCATAGGCCCACCAATTCCTCTTCTGGAGTTTATTCTGGAGCAGCTGGGATGATGGGGACCCCACACTCGTAGGGCAGGGAGGTCAGGGTGAGGGGAAGGGAAGGGACACGGTGAGGAGCCAGAGCTGGGGCTGCCAGCTGGGCCAGCAGGACGGATGCCCTAGGCTGTGCCATAGAAGCGCCGATAGGCCTCCTGGAAGCCGATGTGGTCAGCCAGCTCGTCACAGTCCGGGTTGAGCTCACACACCTCCCTCTTGGGCTCCAGGGGATCCGGGTATGGGTAGGGGGCTGGGGCTCTGAGATACCAACAAAATGGCATCAGCCCCTGTGCAAAATGCCCACCCCCTCCTCCCACTGCACATATGGGGCACCAGTCCCCGCCAGAGAGGACTGCCTATACCCCGCCAGCAGCCCATAGAGACCACTCCCCACTGCAGCTCCTCCCCAGCCCACCCTGCGGACGCAGGGCCCTGCCCCAACACCTCCCTTTCTCTTACCCCAGCCAGTGATACAGGTAGCGCTTGGGTCTCTTTATCACCTCACTGCCCTCCTGCTTGGACATGAAGGCTGTGGAGCAGAGGGGCAGGGATCAGGTGGGGAGCAGGCTACTTTCCTGACAGCCAGGCAAGAGGTGGCAGGAGTAGGGAATTGGGACTGAGGGAACCAGGGTGAGAGGGGTGGTGCTGGGAGCCCCTACCAGGCCCATCCTCATACCTGCACCTTTGTCAGACTCTGCACTGCTGGGCTTTGCACCTGCAAAGGAAAGGAACCCGGTTCACCTCTGCTCATCCCTAGGGCCCTCATCCTCCTTCCCCTGCCTCTCTGGCAGCTTGCTCTTCCCTCCTCTCCGTCTACAAGGATAGGGCTGGGGGTAAATAGATTGAGCCTCCAAGAGGGTGGTTAGACTCCAGAAGGGACTGCCAGTGGAAGGAGTGAGAGAGAAGCCACGGCACTTTCCCCTCATAGCCCCCAGTGAAGTGCATCCTGGGCGGAGGTGGGGCACTCACCTGCCAGTCCAGCGAGGCAAAGCAAGGCCAGGGCCAGCAGAGTAAGCAGTGTGAGGGCTCTCATGGTGTGTTCGCCGGTGGCTGCGTTAGGGCTGCTGTCCAGGGCTCAGCTGGTCTGCCCCTTCCAGCCTCCAGCACTCTTTATACCCTCCGGGCTGTGCGAGGTGGGGGGGGGCACCTGACCATGTTGTGGGCGGGTCACAGGAATCTGCCAGGGCTATTTGGGGGTCATCCGCCCCAGCTCTGTAGGCCAAACCCCAAAGGATGTTGTGGTCGGGAGCTGTGGCTGCCTGGGCAGGGGCCTGGGAGTGATGGAGAAGGATGGGCCACTATCAGACTTCCAGGCTCTCGACATTGCCCCTTGGCCCTTCCCCAGGGCCTCTAACCCCTACTCACTCTTCCTCGGAGACCCCCAGCCTGGCTAAGCACTGGCTGGGTTCTAGGGGGGCCTAAAGAGAAGAGGGGCTCAGAGTCTGAAATAGATTTGAGGAGAATTTGGCTCCAGCTCTCTCACAGCCTGTGATTTCTACTGCAGCCCCATGGGCAGAAGCCAAACCCCAGGGAGGGAGTGCCGGGCAATGCCCTCATTCACCCAGCGACTCACCAAAGGCAGCCAGTGCGGGGGCAGCCCCACTGCTCAGGCCCTGTGCGTCAAGACGGAGAAAGAGTCCGGGCAGCACGGGGCCAAGAGCCAAAAGCCAATATAGGTGGGGGCAGGTGTGAGATAAGGAAGGCCTCTCGATCTCTGGAGGAGGCCAGGTGGCTATGACTGCCAGGTATGCAGGGCACAGGACAGGGAGGTGGGTCACTGGGGTGGGGAGACAAGGCCTGTGAGGAGTGGGAGATGGAGTGCACCTCTAGGCTCCTGACCCTCAGGTTCTCCTCCTGTCCTTGCAGCCTCCCCAGTGGTAACAACCTTAGGGGGAGACCTGCCCTCCCCGTAGTGCTCCCATAAGTGATACGAAGGCCTATCCTTTATGGGACATAACATCCCAGCCCAGAAAAACCCCATCCCACACCTAAGAGCCACCACTGCCTCAGGTCAGCCTGGAGAGGGAAGGGTGTCCTGGCACCTTCCCCTCTGTCTGACCTGTGTCCTCACTCACCTACCCACCCACCAGGGCTCAAGACTGTCTGCCCCACCTGACAAATAAACAAAGCACTCAATGGAGCATTCTGGACAGGAGTGCAGCGTCTGATGCTTGAGTTTTGCAGCTCCACGGTGAAGAGGCGGGCAGAGGGGGACAGAGCCTGAGCTCAGTTTACGGTGGTGGGGGTGGCAAGCACGGGCCACCTGATGTCTCCCTGTCTGCCCCCCCTGTGCCTCAGACAGACCCAACCAAACCTCTCCCCAAGGGGTTAGGGTGAGGCCCTCACCATGAAAAAAATTTTGCCATGCGTTCCCAACCCCCTACCTCCTCTGGTCTGGGAAGCACCATCCTGCCTTTGGCTGGCCCTGGCTGGAGAACGGTGAGGCAGCAGCAGCAGGAGGACAAAGTGGCCGGCTATTCTGGAGGGCCCACCTTGCTCTGTGCACTGTCCCCATGCACAAACGTCAAGTGAGGCCCACCATGGACACTCTTTGCCCAAACGGCAAAGAGAAGTGTGGCTTGGGCTAGACAGAGGGATACCCCCTTGGCACTCATCCTGGCCACAGGGAACCCAGGGGTTCTGGTTTCTGTACTAAGAGCTCTGCTGCCCTCTGCACATGATGGTCAAATACACCCCCTGCCAACCCGCGCAACCTGGAGGCTTTCAGAGGACTACAGCTGAGGCCTTGACTGGCGCCAGAACTTGGAAGCCCAACAGTAGGTCTTGGCCCCAGAAAGGCCCAGGCAGAGGAAGCATCCTCACAGATTACAGTGTAGTGGAGGAAGTTTATTTACGGATGTGGGGAGAACGTGGTAAGAGCCCTTGGGCTGGCCAGCAAGGGGACAATCAGTGGAGATTGAAAACAGATTCCCCAAGCGAGGTCCTAGGGAGGGCTCAGGAACTAGCAGGAGCGGGTTGGCAGAGTTGACCTGAACCGGGAGGAAAGAAGCTAGTGCTTGATTTCCAGGTGGGAGCTGGCCAAGAACCCTCCAGTTCGAAGAAAATAGGGAGGAATCTGAAGGTGGGGGCGTGTTTGAGACCAACCCCAAGGGAGCCCCAAAAGGCACAGTGGCAGTGGGGCTTGCTCTAGCCTGGTCCGCTGGCAAATTCCATCACTGCTTAAGGACTGGGCACCATTTCAGCTGTTCTTGGAGGACAGGCCCAGGCCCAGCATGCTAGACCACAGGCCCTCGACCTTGACTGCCCTCTGCTTCTGGGCCCAGCCATCTCCTCACTCAGGCTCTCTCAGCACAGCCACCAGCTCCCTCTGTTCTCTGTGTAGAGCCTGAAATCAATAGGAGAGAACAGACAAATCGGGATAGGAGAAAACCCAAATCCTTTCCCTCCACTGTCCTTGACTCCAGGCCTGGGTTTCCTCCAGGACAATATGGATGGGGTCTGTGGCTCATGTCACTGGCCCAGCCAGGCTTGTTAGGACGAAGGCACATTAGCAAGTCCCCACCACTCAGCAGATACTTATGGCAAGCTGGGTTGTGACCACCTGGGCTAGGCCTCCCCTAACCTGAGCCCTTCTTCAATAAGGGCCTCCAAAGTGGCCCTCCAATCCTCTGACTTCTCCAGAGCTTTCTAGCAGAGAAATTTTCTTGAATTAAGTGAACTTTCAGTTAGGATACCGACATGGAAATTGTGGTAAAAAATAGCTCTCTGAAGCTGCTGCACAGGGCTCAGCACTGAACACTCAATCCAGCAGACCCACTTCAAGCAATGTGAGGATCTGTAGCTGGAATGGATGAGGGATGGCTGTAAGAGCAGGGGGCTTTATTCCCCCTCTTAAAATGCCTGCCCCAAGACAGCCCCAGACTGAAGGCCTTGGTCACTCCCACCCTCATGCCTATTGTCCAGTCCCCCAGGACTAGTCTGTGACATGGGGAGACTGCAGGGGGTGGGGACAAGAGGGAACAGAGCAGGCTGCCAACCTTCCACCTGCTGCCACCTCCCCAAGGCTTGGGACCCTTGCTGAGCTGGGCAGGGCCTTTGGGCTACAGCTAAGTGGTCCTAGGAAGAGAAGACCAGGGGATCTGGGAACCACAGATCTGAGGCCCTGTCCCCCTCAGGAATAGGAAGGTCTGCCCCAGGAAGGGGGCTGTCAAATAGCTCTAAGTAGATATAAGTTGGACATCTAAATGCTGGATGGACAGAATCCAACAGGGATGCTACCACTCAAGGCCTGCTGGAAACCTTCTCTTGGAGCCACACCTCAAGCCAGTAAGAAAATCCTTCTCATCACTCTGCAGGCACACCTGTTCCTTGTGTCGTCCAGCTTGATCACCTTCACCCACTTTGGCCCCAAGTGACTTTGGGCTACCTTCAAAAATTAAGTTCACCCTCAAAGGACACACATTTCTTGCATGGAAGATATGTTTTACATGTGGTGAAGACTCTAGAAGTCATTCTAATGTATACATTTAAAATGTATTGGGCAAAGGTCACATGAAGTAGTAGAACGACCACTGGATACAGAGGGTTTAACTCCAACTCTGATATGGAGGAGCTGTTATCCTGGGCAAGTCACCTGCCCTCTCTGGGCCTGTGTCCTCACCTGCTGCAGCAGGGGAACGCATGCCTGCAGCTAGACTTCAGCCAAGAGCAGGTGTGCCCCAGGGAGAGGAGAGGATTTGGGAAGCCTGTCTGCTGAGGTCAGCAAAGAGACAACTGCACATGTCCAAGGAGAGGTGATAAGACTGTCCTGCAGCAGCAGACTCTCCTACTCCCTACAGGGATCCCTTATGTTGGAATGGAGGAAGCCACCAATTTGGGGATCTAAAGGGCCTATTAGGAAAGGAAGAGAAAGCAGGTAGGGCTAGGACATTTACCTGCCAGGCCTGCTGCCGCGCCTGGACCTGTAGCTGCAGCTCCTCCACCTGCCTGCGCCCAGCCAGGACGGCCTCTGCCAGCTGCTGGTTCTCGGCCTCCTGTTTCTGCACATGGCGCTGTAGGGTGTCCCGTTGCTGCAAGAGGTAGGGTGCCATGGCGCTGTGCAGGTCTTTCTCTGGGATCCCACTGGGGCGCCTACAGAGCCGCATGGAACACAAGGGATGAGGGATGGGAGGATTTAGGGGGGAGAGTTCCACTTCCAAGCCCAATCAGTGACATTCCCACCTCCAGTCCAAGCTGGGCTGGCTTCCAAGGCCTCTCCTGCAGTCTGTCTCACCTCCCAAGACCTGCTCTTGATGGGAGCATTCACCTCCTATCCCTCAGCTTCAATGCCTAGGGGTACGCCTCTCCCCCTTCTCACTTCAGCTCCTGTCTTAGCCTTCCCAACCACACCCTACATTCTCCTCTTCTCTTCCACATATAGTCTCTCATCTAGAACACTCCAGGGCAAGAGGTGACTTTTCAGCCCCTGCCTCTGTCCTTGTGACCATGTGCCCTGCTGGTGCATCCACTCCATCAGACTGTGAGCCGGAGAGATTGTGGGTGGCTGGGAGGCCCTGGTAAGTGTTGGCTGATATAGGAAGATAAGGAAAGACAGGTCTAAGGAGGCAAGACTATTGGTGGTGGTGGTGGGGGGGGGTTAAGAAGCCACTGTGGGTTCTTTTAAAAATTCTTTTTCAGCTGTAAAACTTAATTCTCTCAAGTATTAAGGTCACAAAGCATAACAAAATTGGAGGTACAAAAAATATATCTACTCCATCTGGCCTAGTATTCCATTGAGGGAGGGAGGGAGGGTTGTAGGAGGCAGGTGCTCAGGCCACTGTGGTCTTGATGGCCTCTGCTCTCTACTCCTTGCCCCAGGCCCCACTTCTCCATCTTGCACTTGACCTATACTAGGCAGCCAGGCTGCCCACTGAAATGTCAGCGCCAGGAGAGCAGGTGTTTTATCTGTTTTGTTCAATGCTAAGTCTCTGGCATCTAAAACAGTATCGAGCATACAGTGGTTGCTCCCTAAATATCTGTTGAATAAACGAATGAATAAAAGCCAGTTCCAGGCAGGGCATGGTGGCTCACACCTGTAATCCTAGCACTCTGGGAGGCTGAGGCGGGAGGATCGTTTGAGCTCAGGAGTTCGAGACCAGCCTGAGCAAGAGCGAGACCCTGTCTCTACTAAAAAAATAGAAATTAGCTGGACAACTAAAAAATATATATATATTTAAAAAATTAGCTGGGCGTGGTGGCACATGCCTGTAGTCCCAGCTACTCAGGAGGCTGAGGCAGGAGGATCGTTTGAGCCCAGGAGTTTGAGGTTGCTGTGAGCTAGGCTGACGTCACGGCACTCACTCTAGCCCGGGCAACAAAGCGAGACTCTGTCTCAAAAAAAAAAAAAAAGAAGCCAGCTCCTCAGCCAGCCTACTCTACACATGATTCCAAACCTTGCTATTCTGTCCCTTCCCACACCCCCCCGCCTGCCCTTTCTCCCACAGGTCCAATAGGTCCTCAGATGAGCTCCCCCAGGAGGGCTTCCTCAGTCTTGTCTCAAACCACTCCCCTCCCTGAACCCCTGGACAACATGCTTGCCCTGGGGCTCCCCTCCCCCGGTGAGAACCCTGTGGGTTTCAACTGTTCTTGGTTACTGTTTGGTGTCTGTCCTTTCTACTTGTCCCTGTCAAAGGGTCCTCTCTCAGGGGCCAGAGCCCAAAGTCTCACAGATGTGGGTCAGTCTTAAAGTCTCCTTCAAGAAGCTGAATTGCTGCCCCTTCCCCAGGCACCTTCTGTCACTCTTCTCACCTCCCCGCACCCATGCTCACCAGGCTGGTTCCTTGCGGGCTTTGCCTTCTTCCACAACTTTATCCAAGGCATTCAAGACAGCTTCCAGGTTCCCTTCCTCTTTGATTTCGGAAATTTCTTCCTGAAGAGAAAGGAGGAAAGAGCTGTAATGACACTAGACAAACCCATAGTGGAAATATGCTAAACTGCTAACAGCACTTAGTAAGATTTTGGCTAATTTCTGTTCTGTCTTTGTACCTTCCCAAGCATTCCAACTTTTCTACAACATGTGGCTTTTATAATTAAGAAGATAAAATATAAAATGGGAAACATTTAAAGAGCCTGCAGCAAGCCTCTCCCCTCCCCTGCTATCTCTGAATGCTGCACCCTTGCTGCTATCCCCACTCCCCAAGCACTCTTTGCTGAAACCACACATTTTGATGCTTAACAGGACCCGCCTGGAGTGTAGCAGCATGGAAGTTTAACTCTGTACAGATACCACAGTTACTTAAAGACAATGGAATCATATCCTTTTTTGTATTCCCAGTAGTACTCAGTTCCTCTGAATTCAAACAATTTGTTAAATGCCTTCTTTGTGCCAGGTATCCCACCAGGAACTGGAGGTACAAAGATGAATGAGCCCCCATCCTGCCCTCACTGAGCCCGCACAATGGGGCAGATACATATAAACACGTAATTACAATACAGGACAATGAGAGAAGGGGCATTTAAGATATCCGTAACACTAGGAGGGGAAGGATGACAGATGCTGCAGCCTGCTGGGCACCAAGGAAGTTCTAGGGGCTGAGAAAACAGGGACAGAGGGTGGGGTCACTGCCCCCAGGGGATTGACAGAACCCAAGTCAACAGTACCTGCTGGGCTTCTTGCCACTCACCCGAATAGATGCCTGCAACTGAGTTATAAACTTGTCATAGATTCGCTGTGTCATCTCAGGCTGCAACTGGTAGAAGCGCTTGTAACAGTCAGTGAATCTCTGGTAGCTGGTGGGAAGGAGAGAGAGCAGAGGTGGGGAGGGTCAAGTGCACAGCCAGTCGCCAGGCTACCTGGGCACCTCTGCTTCTCATCACAGGACTCTAAGCTTTGTCCACTTCCTGGCTCTGGTTAAAGTCAGTGGATGCAAATCTCTCATCTGCTGCTCGAGTCACTGAGGATGGCTCAACCCCACCAGTGCCCATCAGCATCCCCACTTCCGTTCAGGAGAGCCCCGAGTGGTGTTCAACTGTTTATCTTTTAAAGATCACTGCCCTCAACCCCCCAGTTCTTTTTTTTTTTTTTTTTGAGACAGAGTCTCACTCTGTTGCCTGGGCTAGAGTGCTGTGGCGTCAGCCTAGCTCACAGCAACCTCAAACTCCCGGGCTCAAGCAATCCTTCTACCTCAGCCTCCCGATAGCTGGAACTACAGGCATGCCCGGCTAATTTTTTTTCTATATATACTTTTAGTTGTCCAGCTAATTTCTTTTCTATTTTTAGTAGAGACAGGGTCTCGCTCTTGTTCAGGCTGGTCTCGAACTCTTGACCTCAAGCGATCCTCCCACCTTGGCCTGTCACTCTGTCTTCCTGGGTAGAGTGAAATGGCATCGTCCTTGCTCTCTGCAGCCTCAAACTCCTGGGCTCAAGCCATCCTCCTGCCTCAGCCTCCCGAGTAGCTGGGACTACAGGCCCACACCATAACACCCAGCTCATTTTTGTATTTTTAGTAGAGATGGGGGGGGGTCCTCACTCTTGCTCAGGGTGGTCTCAAACTTCTGGCCTCAAGCAATCCTCCTGCCTCAGCCTCCCAAAGTGCTAGGATTACAGATATGAGCCACCCAAGTGTGTGCCTGGCCCGAAGCCTGATTTTCAATCAGGTCTCTGACACTAACAGCTGAGACCTCCTCATTGCTATATCCCTGGTAGCTGGAAGGATCAAAAGGGACCCAGTATATTCCCAATGGCTTACTTCTCTTGGATAAAGAAACTGAAACAAATTAAAGGAACTCTCTTGGTGGTTACCTCTCCCTCCCCCTTGTTTTCCTGCCAGTCTCTCTGTCTGCTCTCTCAGGCCCTTCCACTTCAACAAATATTCACTGAGGGCCTGCTGCATGCCGGTCACCCTCCAGGAACTGGGTATTCAGGGGTGAATGAGAGCTTCCAGTGGGGAGGGAGAGATGGCAGCAAATGCAGAAACTCACATGAATATGGTAATCACCACTTGTGAAAGAAAAGGGCCAGGATTATGGGGCTGAGAGAGTGTATCATAAGGATCATCTTTAAGTTGGGGGGAAGTGGTGTCAGATGAAGCAATGTTCAAGTGACCTATGGAGAGTTTCTGAGCTCAGGAAGAGTCCTCAAACACCCAAAAGCTCACACCTGTGCTCTAGTACGGGTCAGGATGTGCCTCAGCTGTGGGGATCAGGCTGGTGGGCCATGGGGTAAACAGGTCATTAGGTACCAGAGCCCAGTGCAGAGCCCCAGCCAGGGAATCACTGCTGGGTCCTCCCTTTCTCATGGCTCTTTAGGCCTCCCCCATGATCCCCACCCCCACACGATGTTTTTGGAAACAGGTGCAGACTAACAGCAGTGATGTGGGGGAGCCAGGTCATAGTGGCTTGCAAAGGACGATTGCTAAATTTTCAGGAATTTTGTGAGCCAGATGTCAAATACAGTCATTATTAAAAATTAAATTATATAAACTTACAATAAATTATATTTAAAAAAAAGGTACTAACTACTCCAAACACACCACTTCCTAATCCCTCTACCACATTTTACTCTGCTTATGAGGTAATTTATATCCATTGTCTGCCTGGTGGAAATACCATGTAAAGGTGGGCTGCTGCCCATCTCTTCTCAACTCTGTATTTAGTGGTGCCATGTTGGTAACTTAGGAGTATTTACACCTTGGAAATTGGCAAATGCTGAAAACCAGGGCTTTATTTTCAGAGTTGGTGGTAAGCACCCACCAGCACATCCCTGAGTCAGGGTGACACAGTCTCCCACCTTTTCAATGGTATACATTCCATATCAGTACACCTTGGAGGCTAAACTAGGAGGGCAATACTGTACAAAGAACAGATGGTGGGTGTCCTTTCAACCCTCAGCAGAGTCCCAGACATCTTGTTTTGCTGCTGGCCTCACCAGCCACGCAGCCTGTGGCTACCGGGAGGAATGTGGAGGAACACATGATGCCTGACCAAGCAAGGCTGGAATTGAGACTGGGTAATTGTGGCTTGAAACAGGTCTGGCTTGGACACGAGAGATCCTGTTCCTCCTCCCAGCCCCCTCAGCAGGCGGAGGGTCTGAGCTGGGCGCATCTCTCCCCAGCTCAGACGGGCCAACAGGGCCCAGGGCAGGGGTGAAGAAAACTCTAACCACTAGTGCTGCTTGTGAACTCTTCTGGGGTCTCCTTTATGGTTGAGAATACAATGAAAGTGAAGGACCCCAGAAACATGCACATTCATACAAATACACTGGACAAGAATATGTGCTGAACAGGACAGTGCAGCTTAATGAAGGAGAGAAGGCAGCCAGATTGGGGCTGGTGTCAATGAGTACAGGAGGAAAGTCACCCCTTCCTTGAGAGCCAGTGCAGACTTGGAAATAGTTTGAATGCCCCTGTGGATTTCCTGAAAAATATACTCAGGGAGAAGCAGGAAAGCAATATATTTTATTTAATAGAAAACATTCAAGACCATCTGTCCCCCAAGTGTCAAATCTTACCTTCTCGTGCAAACTGTAATATCTCTGTGGCCAGGACGCCCTCTGCAGTGGTGCTGGAATCTCCAGTGTGCCCAGAATAGTGTTAGACGCACAGCAGCACACAGGACACCCCAGAGACTGCGCAACTGGGGCTGAGGCGAGGCCTGGGCTACCCAGCCCTAGACCTGCCCTGCTCCCACCCTGGACCCCAGGGTCCCGCGGCCTGAATTGCTTGGGCAGAGGAGTCCTCCTCCCCCAGGAGTCTTCCCCACATCCTCTCTGCCAATAACCCCCTTCACCCCATGAAGGAATGGTCTCCTGGCCTTGGCCTTCCAAGGGTACACAAGAGGCCACCCAGCTATGCACTGCATAAGGGTACTGCTCTGAAGAGGGACTGCCTGCCCTTTTGCCTGGATTCAAATCCTACCTCTACCACTCATTAGCTGAGTGACCTCAGTTAACTTCTTTACCTTTGTAAGTCTCAGTTTCTTCCTCTGTCAAATGGGGATAATAACTATCTATACCTCACAAAATTACTATGAGGATTAAATGAGGTTACATATATGAAGTACTTAATACACTGCCCAGCACATTGAGATGCTCCATGTTAGCTACAATTATTTGGTCCTGTGGCCCCCTCAGAGGGGTAGAACAGACAGTAACTTGGCTCCCCAGAGCAGAAAAGTCTCTTCCTCTATGGAAGGCAAAGGCTAGTAAATGTGGCTTGTGTACAACTGCACGTGCAGAAACCAACCCAGCAGCAGGAAGAACCAGCCATCGGGATTTGTCCCCACCACTGAGAAAAGGCTAAATTGTGTAAAAAAAAAAAAAAAGTATGTGTGGGGGGGGAGCTAAATTTATCATCAATGAAAATAACTTTTAAAAGCTACATTTAGGTCGGGCACAGTGGCTCATACCTATAATCCTAGCACTCCGGGAGGCCAAGGCAGGAGGATCGCTTGAGTTCAGGAGTTGGAGACCAGCCTGAGCAAGAGTAAGACCCCCATCTCTACTAAAAATAGAAAAGATTAGTCAGACAAGGTGGTGCGTGCCTGTAGTCCCAGCTTAATGCTTGGGATGCTGAGGCAAGAGGATCACTTGAGCCCAGGAGTTTGAGGTTGCAGTGAGTTATAATGACGCCACTGCACTCCACCTAGGGCAACAGAGCAAGACTCTGACTCAAAAAATAAAAATAAAAATAAAATAAAAACTACATTTACTTAGTTTCAAAATTGAGATGACTATATTAACTGATTTTTAACCCATTATTTTCTCTTAAATATTTATTATGCAATACTGAGAAGCCTTCACTGTTTCTGAACTCACTGAAGAAGCATTTCATTTATTGCACTGAAAACTCATTGTAAATTACAATATAAATTTGACTTCTAAAAAATTGAACTTCAAAATATTTAAGTACAGAATCAAGCTTTGGTGGGTTGTCAGTCTTTTGGTTTATATATGCAAATAAATTACGCAGGACACCATGGAAAGTTAAAAGAGGCATAGACAAGACAAAATAGGGCAATGCCACAAGTGTACCGAATGCTAAGGGAGCCAAAAAGGGAGGCGGGGCTTGCCTTCCTCCCTGGTAACCCGCCTGCTGCCCAGCTGAAAGCCTGTTGCACAGGTTGTCCAGCAGAGGGCAGGCGGGGACTGGCACTTCCATCTCTATTAAGGAGCAGAGGGCTGGGAAAGCTGAGAACAAAACAAATAGAAGCTGGGGATCAAAGTGACAGAAATTCATGCTCTTCATCCCACACCCACCAACTATGCAGCTGCCCATTTCATTAGGAAATGGTTTTCTGTTTGGTCTTTTTCTCTCTCCCCTTTCTAGGCCTGTGTACACTGCGCAGCCCCAGGTCTGAGAAAGGGAAAAGAGAAAGGACCAGAGACATGTTTCTTAATGAAAATAAGAGGAAAATGAAAACCTCCAGGTCAGTGATTCAGGATGAATGGCTGTATTAAAAAGTTACCTTGGGGCTGGGTGTAGTGGCTCATGCCTGTAATCCTAGCATTTTGGGGGGCTGAGGCAGGAGGATCACTTGAGCCCAGGAGTTGGAGACTGGCCTAGGCAACATAGCGAGACCTCATCTCTACTAAAACTAGAAAAATTAGGCAGGTGTGGTGGCGAGCACCTGTAGTCCCAGCTACTCGGAAGGCTGAGGCAAGAGGATTGCTTGAGCCCAGGAGTTTGAGGTTGCTGTGAGCTATATGAGGGCACTACTGCACTCTAGCTGGGGCAACAGAGCAAGACCCTGTCACAAAAAAAAAAAAAAAAAAAGTACCATGAGGATAATTGTATTCATTCATTCATTTAATAAACACTTGCTGGCCGGGCATGGTGGCTCACGCCTATAATCCTAGCACTCTGGGAGGCCGAAGCAGGTGGATCGCTCGAGGTCAGGAGTTCAAAAACAGCCTGAGCAAGAGTGAGACCCCATCTCTACTAAAAATAGAAATTATCTGGCCAACTAAAAATGTATATAGAAAAAATTAGCTGGGCATGGTGACGCATGCCTGTAGTCCCAGCTACTCGGGAGGCTGAGGCAGAAGGATCGCTTGAGCCCAGGAGTTTGAGGTTGCTGTAAGCTAGGTTGACGGCACTCACTCTAGCCCGGGCAACAGAGCGAGACTCTGTCTCAAAAATAAAATAAAATAAAATAAAATAAAATAAAATAAAATAAACACTTGCTGAGCACTAACCATGTACCAGGCCAAGTTCGGTGGTATAAACTCAATATGACTCCTGCTCTCAGAAGTGTTACAGATCAGTGCCCAGGAAAATGAGTATAGGACAGCATGGTGGCCTGACAGGGGCTCAGGGAAGGATCCCTGGAGGAAGCAATGTCTGAGAGAGAAAGAAGCAGGAGCTGGGCAGAGGGCAGGAGAAAAGCAGTGTGTACCAAGGCCCAGGCAGCATAGCGTGGCGTGTGTGCGTGTGCACATATGTGCATGTATATGGAGATATGATAATAAGAAACGTTTACTGAGGATTGACTAGTACCAGGTCCTGTTCTAAACACTCTATATGGAATAAGTCATTAAACTCTCACCACAACCCTATCAGGGAGATTCTATTATCCTCACTCCCATTTTTCAGATGAAGAAGCTGACAGAGCCAGCTGAGACTCAACGCAGGCCATCTGGTCATCTTGGCTTCCACAGCACATGGCCTGCAGGCTGGTGGGGCAGGGAGGGGTCAGATGCATAGAGTCTGGACTGTATCATGACCAGAATAGCCAGAAGCGGGTTTGGAGCAGGGTGTGATATGATCAGATCTGCACTTGAGAACGCTCACTCAGCTGCCGTGTGAGGGTGGATTCAGCAGGCATAGCGGAGACAACAGCAGCCTCGAGCAAGGCAGAAACAGTGGGGATGGTCTGGAAACATGAGAGAGCATTAGCATGTAAGGCCTGAAGCCACACACCACAGTCTGATGAGTCACCCCCCACACTTCAGAAACGAATCACCACGAGTAGCACGCATTACTTGCACAATCAAAGAGGGCAGGGTATTTCCAAGGCATTTATAGTCAGAATAGTTTATGTATTAAACCACTCTTTTTCCTGTGAAGAACTATTTCCTATGAACACTAACAGTCTAGTTTAAAATTACCAGTTCATGTACAAATCCAATTAGCTCTCTTTCCTTGGTCACTGTCAGATGTAGGCTTTGAGTTACTTTACACAAATCATACCCTGCACAACACATCCCAGGCCAGAATACTAGACCAGAAGGACATCTGAGTATGGCATAGGCATTGAAGAACTTAAGAACTGTCAATCACCTCTTGCTCCCTCAGCCCCCGTGGGCCCAACACCACATGTGGCACAGCAGCCAGGGTATCATGGGTTCCTGTGGCAAACCCAGCTTTTCTCTGAATAGTACCAATGATCTTCAACCTGGGCCCCACTAACAAAATCTGACTGTCTCTCTTGGCAGGTCCTAATTTGTCTTTTTCTTTCTCTTTCTTTTTTTTTTAATATTTTTTTCTCTTTCTCCTTCAATGAAGATAGGCAGGTCCTAATTTGTAACAAAACACAGGAAGGGAGCATCCTTGTCAGCTTGCTTTAGCTCAACAGGAGAATGGCTGTTTTCAGATGATTCAGGAGGCCGTGGGGGACAGAAAAGAACTCTTCATTTTCAGAGAACAAGGCTGAGGTTGCAAATGGTAGGCTCTGATAGGGCCATGTTTCTCTATTCTGAAGCCTGAGGGAGGACAGATTTGAGAGTCTTTACCACAGCCAAGACAGTGAAAGGAAGATGCCTTAACTGATGACAGTGGGGTGTGGATCCCCAAAATCTGAGAGCCCAGCACAGCAGATAATCTTCCAGTCACTCTGGGGTTTATCACATAATTTGCCCTTCTACTCAAGCTGATATTTACACTGAAAATATGCTGAGTTGTGAGGAAAGTCAATCTGGGATTTAAAATATCCCTTTGGATAAGTGACATATGAATAAACCAGCACTCACTATGTATAGACTCCTGTCCCAGGTATAAGTACTTCATCCTTGGGACTGAGGACTTTAAGCATCTTTAATTTAGTGGCTTGAGGCTGGAAGAGTGTCAAGTATTTGCATACATCTTAAAAGCCTGTATTCATATATGACATTTATTAAGTCCTTACTATGTGGAAACCAGCTGTAAGTTCCTATTTAACCAAATGAGGGGATGGATGTTCTAGTGAGGAGAAGCAGCAAGTGAAAAGGCAAGGTGGCAGGGATGGAGGCAGAGGGGCAGCACTTGACACAGAAGAGCTTACGTGCATGTGTGTGTGTGCAATGGCAAGCAAGTGTGCACGTGCTAAACGCCCAAGGCCTTGACTTGCAGCTGCAGAGATGGGGAGGGGCCGAGGAGTGAATTCCCTTGCATACTGAGCTACGGAGCTTGCATCTGATCCTGGAAGCAACCCTGAACCAATCAAACACTGTAAGCAGAAGGACATGATCAAAACTGAACTGTAGACTGGAGGAAGGGGGCAAGACTAAGGCTGGAGGGCCACTTTGGAGGCTGGTGCAACAGTCCAGTGAGAGACAGGGAGGGCCTGAACTCGGGTAGTGGTGGCAAGGGTGAAAGGAGGGGACCGAGGAGAGAGAGGCTGGAGCCAACAGGGCTGGGTGGTTGACAGGAAGTGAAGGGGAAGGAGGGATCAATGAGGACTCCCAAGTCTCTGGCCTAGACAATGGGTAGACAGTGGTTCCTTCAACCAAGTTAGGGACCACAGGAAGAGAGGAGGAGGAGGACAAATGCTGCTTCCACTGTGCTGAGCTTGATGGTTCTGTGGGACACCAAGTGGAGATTTCTGGTAGCAGACTGTTGGAGACAGAGCTCTGAAACTCAGGAGATATATGGCTTAAGAATCCTTGTTTATTACAAAACTATTGAGTGTCTCCTGTGTGCCAGGCACTGGGATAAGCAATCAGTAGAAAGTGATGAACAAGACAGACAAGATCCTGCCCTCCAGGACCTTACATTTTATGTACAGACCACAAAGCAAGCAAGCAGACAACAGAACTGCAGACTGTGATAAGTGCTATGAAGGGACAAATAACCAGGGGATATTATGACAAATAACCAGGGCATAAAGACAGCTTTAGGGAGGATCAGGGAAGAGATGGAGGAAGACCATTCCACACAGAGCAAACAGCAAGTGCAGACACCGTGAGGCAGGAAAGCACATGACACTCTAGGCAAGGAGGAGGTCAGTATGACTGAGTGTGGCTGGACGGGGGCAGAAGAGGTAGGCAGGAGCCAGAGCGGGCAGGGCCTGGAAGCCATGGTAAGCAGCAAAGAACAGTCTCTGAAGGGCTCCAGCACCCTTGAGACATCAGATGGGATGTGATCATTCGCATGTGGAGGTGAAGTAAGGGCAGGGCAATGGTCACACACTGAAAAGACAGAAGCGGGGAGAGAAGCCCAAGAAGGAGCTGCTAGTGAGGTAAAGGGTCAAAGAATGATGTCAGAAGCTAAGGGGAAAATTCCAAGGACAGAGAAGTGGTTAACAGTGTCAAATGCTGTTAGGAAAGAAAGTAGGTTAAAGATTAAAAAATATCCACAGTATTTAGCAACAAAGAGGTTATCAATGACCTTGAAAATAGTTTTAAGGGAATGACGCAGACTGGCCTGGGCTGAGGAAAGCACTGGAGATGGGGAACTAGAACCTGGTAATGTAGAACCTGAAGCTACAGCCTTGGATGTAAAGGGAAGGAAGTTGATAGGGAGGTAGCTAGAAGGACACAGCATTGGGTATCTCTCAGGCAAATTTACAGATGTGGAAATGTCCACCTGGTGGCCTTAATTTTTTCTATGAGCCCCAAATGTTGAGGTCATTTTCACTAAGAGGGTGCAGGTGTCCAAAAACGGCCTGAGGGCAGGGCATGGTGGCTCACGCCTGTAATCCTAGCACTCTGGGAGGCAAAGGCGGGTGGATCGCTCAAGGTCAGGAGTTCGAGACCAGCTTGACCAAGAGCGAGACCCCGTCTCTACTAAAAATAGAAAGAAATTATCTGGCCAACTAAAATATATATAGAAAAAATTAGCGGGGCATGGTGGCGCATGCCTGTAGTCCCAGCTACTCGGGAGGCTGAGGCAGTAGGATCGCTTAAGCCCAGGAGTTTGAGGTTGCTGTGAGCTAGGCTGACGCCACGGCACTCACTCTAGCCCGGGCAACAAAGGGAGACTCTGTCTCAAAAAAAAAAAAAAAAAAAAACGGCCTGAGGGACATGATGAAGATTTGAAATAGCTGCTGTGCAGAAGGGGCAGAGCTGGCTGGGGGCATGATGATTGCAGGCTAACTGAGCACCACGCGAAGTCCAAGCCCATGACTTTGTGGAGGCATCATCTTCCACCACGGGTAAGACTCTACAGAGCTCTCAGCAGGCTGGGTGTGGGGGCAGAGGAGTGCAGACTTGGAGGAGGTTGGAAGGATGAGGGCTCAAAGGAGCTGAGAAACAGGAGTGTGGCTGCCGTCCATCTCCAACAGAACCTGGCCAAAGATATGTCTTGATTTCC
Organism: Lemur catta; assembly: GCF_020740605.2. Lineage (NCBI taxonomy): Eukaryota > Metazoa > Chordata > Mammalia > Primates > Lemuridae > Lemur > Lemur catta. The sequence continues at coordinate 29,512,368 of NC_059130.1, read as the reverse complement.
ACTCCAGTCCCATTTCTCTCCCCCAGCTCTCACCTCCGGTATTCCCCATCTTAGTAGGTGGCACCACCCTCCACCCAACCACTCTCATGAAGAGGCAACATCCTCTTGGTGTTCCACTTTCCCTCGTCTTCCCTTCCATTCTACCCCCAATCAGTTCAAATCCACCCATGTTCTCATGCGCACTGTCTCTTGCCTGGACCATGGTGACAGCCCTCTTTGCTTCTGCTGGGGCCCCGACCACACAGTTGGCTCCCCAGGCACAGGGCTTTGGACTGACAAGTTTCTTAAGAGCAAACAAAATACTTTAGACTTAAAAAAGGGGAATGGCTTCAAATACAAAAGCTCCAAATAGAACTAATAATTGTTATCTTAAATGAATATAAATGTAACATTACATAAACTAGTCAACTGCAATTTTAATATAGTTAGATAAAAATTATATTTAATGTGAAATGTGTATGCTTCCCCCATAACCTGAGTTTTTAATTTCTCATTACAACAGATCATTGCCCCACAACTCAATATTGTTCAAAATGTAATTTTAAATACCTGCATAGTATTTATTATAGTTATCGTACTTATATGACCACCATTCTTCAAATGTTGGACACCTTAGGTGGTTTTCAATTATTTTCAACTAAATACTGTGCTAAGTATTAATACATATACATTTTTGAACTTTTTATTTTGAAATAATTATAGATTTGTAGGAAGTTGTGAAGAAAAGTACCCTTCCCAATGTTAACATCTTAAACAACTATAGTACAATAGCAAAACCAAGAAGTTGACATTGGTACAATCCACAGAGCTCATTCAGATTTCACCAGTTATATACGCATTCATTTGTATGTGTGTGTGTATATGTACGTCTTTGCAATTTTATCACATGTGTAGCCTTGTGTAATTACCACCTTAGTCAAGATACTGGATGCTTTTTTCTTTCTTTCTTTTTTTGAGACAGACTCTTGCTCTTCTCATCTGGGCTAGAGTGCAGTGGTGTTATCATGGCTCACTGCAACCTCAAACTCCTGGGCCCAAGCAATCTTCCTGCCTCAACATCCCAAGTAGCTGGGACTACAGGTGTACACAACTACATCTGGCTAATCTTTTATATTTTTAGTAGAGATGGGGTCTCGCTCTTGCTCAGGCTGGTCTTAAACTCCTGAACTCAAGCGATCCTCCCACCTTGGCCTCCCCGAGTGCTAGGGTTACAGGTGTGAGTGAGCCACCGCACTCAGCCTGGATACTTTTTAATAGATTTGACATGATGTGGGCTGGGGTCTAATAAAACAAATCTAAAAAACTAATAAAGATAAGCCTAGATTCCAAAGACATAGAGAACAACAATAACCTCAAATAGAAAATTAAAAAAAAAAAAAAAAAAGCTAATTCTTTAAAAAGATTAAGATAGACCTGTGGCTAGATCAAGTCTAAAAAAGAGAAACAACATACAATGGAAAAAGGGGAAATAATAAAATTTAAATAAGTAAAAATTTTTGAACAGTTATAAGTTATAAAATAAAACAGACAAAAGAGGCAAATTTGGGGCAGGCAAATCTGTCATGAGAAGAAATAAAATCTGAAAAGACCTGTAGCCATTAAAGAAGTATTATATACCAAAAACCTGTAACAAGTATTATGGAGACACTTTGAGGCTAAGACAAGATGCCTATTAGCATCATTACTAGAAGTTCTCAACAACCCCCAAAAGCCCTAGGTCTAAATGAACTCTTCTCAACAACCCCCAAAAGCCCTAGGTCTAAATGAACTTTTAAGGAATCTACTGGCCAGGCGCGGTGGCTCACACCTGTAATCCTAGCACTCTGGGAGGCCGAGGCAGGCGGATCGTTTGAGCTCAGGAGGTTGAGACCAGCCTGAGCAAGAGCGAGACCCCGTCTCTACTAAAAACAGAAATAAATTATATGGACAACTAAAATATATACAGAAAAAATTAGCTGGGCATGGTGGCGCATGCCTGTAGTCCTAGTTACTCGGGAGGCTGAGGCAGGAGGATTACTTGAGCCCAGGAGTTTGAGGTTGCTGTGAACTAGGCTGACGCCACGGCACTCTAGCCTGGGCAACAGAGTGAGACTCTGTCTCAAAAAAAAAAAAAAAAAAAAAAAAAAGACTGGTTTGAGACTACCACTTTACACCTTAATCCAGACAGATTAAAGGTTTAAAGTAAAAAGTTAAAACAATGAATAGAAGAAAACACTAGATATTATCTTTGTGGCCTACGTGCAAGTACAGCTTTTATAAACAAGACCCCAAAAGCCCAAATCACAAGGAGAAAAAATGAATGGAAGTAATTATATGAAAATTAGGATTTTAAAAAATAAATCAATTAGGCAATATCTAGCATTTTATTATGGCTCTTTGAGTTAGTCTAGAGGCTGAGAAAAGGAGAGTCATGAGGATCCATACAGCTTGTGAGGGGTCCTCTGGCATGATTGCATTTTTCTTCTGATTCATCCTCTTAGGGTAAAGTATAAACAATTAAATTCTGTGTTGCTTGCTAATTAGTTATCCACTCATTCATTCATTTATTTATTTTTGAGTCAGGGTCTTGCTCTGTCACCCAAGCTGGATGCAGTGCCACGATCATAGCTCACTACAGCATTGAACTCCTGGGCTCAAGAGACCCTCCCACCTTAGCCTCCCAAGTAGCTAGAACTACAAGTGCATGCCCCCACACCCAACTAATTTTTTAAAAACTTTTTGTAGAGACAGGATCTCACTATGTTGCCCAGGCTGGTCATGAATTCCTGGGCTCAAGTGATCCTCCCACCTTAGTCTTCCAAAGTGCTGGGGATTACAGGCATGAGATGAGTCACAGCACCTGGCCACTTTTTATTTAATTAAAGATGTCTGTTCCTCAATAGAGTTAACACCTGACAGAAAGATATTTCCTTCTAGAGTAGGAACTCCAACCAGTCGACAAGATAAAAACCCCCATTAAAAAAAAAAATGGGCCTGAAAAAAAGGTGGAAATGAGCAGGCAGTTCACAGAAGAGGAAGCCCAAAGACAAACAAGTACATGAAGAAATGCCCAAACCTACCAGGAATCAGGGACATGCAAATTGAAACAATAATGAGATACCCCTTTCAGACCTATTAGAATGGCAAATATAAGAATGGTAAATATCCAGTGATGGTGAAGATGTGGGGACAGAAATAGCTTTTCTGGAAAGCAATCTGACAGGACACAAGTAGTATAAACCCTGGGATCCAGTGATCCCTCTCCCATTTATAGGCCTCAGAGAAATTCTAGCACTAGCCCATAAGGGATGTAAAAGGATATTCACCCTGAATAATTCGTGGAGGAGAGAGTTGGAGGCAACCAGGTGTCCATGATAGGAAATGGATAAGAGGTAGATGCATATCATGGAATGACAAGCAGCACTGAGAAGCTATGAACCATATGCACTGATAGGACACGGTTAGATTTTTAAAACAATGGTGTTGAGTGAAAAAAGACATATGTAACATAATATCATTTATATAAATTTAAAACATACACAAACAAAAAAAACAATCTATTTTACAAGGATACGAACATATTCAAATGTCACTTCTTCACTCTTACCCTAACCCTGACCCCTCCCTACTGCTCTCTCTTCCTTTACCTTGATTTATTTTTTATTTTTCATTTTTATGGCACTAGAATGTCTACTCCATGAGGACAGGGACCTTATCTCTCTTGATCACTGCTGTATCTCCAGCAACTCGAACAGAGCCTGGGACACTGGTGATGGTCAATAAATATTTGTATTAGGAATAAATGGAAGACATACAGCCAACAGAAAGTGAGGCCTAGAGGGAGAGGAGGGCAAGAATGAGCAGGGAAAAATAAATAAGACAAGGGAGGGACTTTGCCTGAACGTGTTATGATGACGTGCCATGACTGGTCCATAAAAATAATTACAAATTATTTTATCACATTATTATGCCAAACTAGGCCCTGCATGATAAGGCTGTCACCTGCCTCCTCCAGCTTCCTCTGATTTTACTTTCTTTCTGACTACTATGCTGTAGTCAAGAAGGCTTCTGCCAGTTCCTAGAACATTTTATCACCTCAGGCCCTTTGCACAAGCTGTTCCCATTGCCTAGAAGCTTTTTTTCTACTTCTTCAAAAAGCCAGTTCTGTATCCTTCAAGTTTCAGCTGAAATGTCAACTCCTCAGAGTGGGCTCCCCTAACCATCCTATCTAGTGCTCTCGATCACATCTTACCACATCTTACTTTGTGATGATCTTGTTGGTGTGTGTCTCTACCCATTGAATACAAGCTCCAAGACAGAGGCCTTGTCTGCTTTATGGTATTCTCAGCACCCGACACCGAGTAGGCACTCAAATATTTGCCAAGTCATGAGTGAAGAGATAGATCATCAGGTAGGAAAGGAAAGTACTGACCCCAGGTGGTACAGAGAGTGGGAGAGGATGGGAGTCTCCTTGTGGCCAAAGAACAAAGGAAGTGGGGATAGGGAGAGCTGGAGGGAGAAGAGGCCATGGTCAGGGCACCAAACTCCTGGAGTGTTTCAGCATTAATGTGCTGGGGCAAGGGGATCATGGGCAAAATTCTCCTTTAAGAACCAATAGGCCAAGCAAGGTGGCTCACACCTATAATCCTAGCACTTTGGGAGGCTGAGGCAGGAGGATCGCATAAGGCTAGGCGTTCCAGAACAGCCTGAGCAAGAGCAAGACCCCGTCTCTACAGAAAGTAGACGTGGTGTCCTGTGCCTGAAGTCCCAGCTATTCGGGAGGCTGAGGAAGGAGGATCGCTTGAGCCCAGGAGTTTGAAGCTGTAGTGAGCTGATACCCCTGCACTCTAGCCCGGGCGACAGAGTAAGACCTTGTCTCAAAACAAAAACAAAAACAAAAACAAAAAACCCCACCAGTACATCATACAAAAATCAAGACAGGAAAATGTTCCTTTCCATGGTAATACATTTAGTCCTTGCAACCTCCCAGTGAAGATACTACCCTCCACGATAGCTAACAAAGCTTTCTATGTGGCAGGCCCTGTCCTAGGTATATTACGTATATTTACTTATTTAATTCTCAAAACGACCCGATAAGAAAGGCACTATCGTCACCATTTGACTTCTGAGGAGCCGACGAGGCACGGGGCGGTTAAGCGTTGCTCAGATAGCGGTGGGCCCCATGATTAAACCCTGACCTAATTGCAAAGGCTCTGTCTTTCCTTGCAACCACTTTAACTTTTATTCAAAACAAGGCTTCCTGAAGAAGGAACAGGTAATTGTCTGCTACATGTTATCTGTGTTGGTAAACATCCCCTGATTCTCTAAGCTCCAGATTCGACACCAGCGTCTGATCAGGTTGCCACCCAGACCCGCCCCCGCCACGAGACCACGCCCCCGCGCCGCCGGCGGCTGCCGTCCCGGTCGCGCGGGCCTTGGACTTTCGTGAGACAAATCTCATTACCTCTACTTCTCACTGTCCTCCACCTTACCTCCCAGCGGCGACTAGCTTCTGGAGAAAAGTGTCCACCATGGTGTCGAGGAGCTTCACCCTCGAAATGGTAGTGCCGGGTGGCACAGATTCCGAAGACGACCCCTCAAGCCCTTTTTCCTCATAAGCGCCGTCTACATTAGCGTCGCTCGCTTCGGCCATCTTGAAGTCGAACCGCCAAATCTAACTGGCCCGGCCGCCCCGCCCGCCGAAGCTCCCGATTGGCCGCTCCCGCACTGGGCGCCTCCGATTGGAACTGGCGGAATGTCTATCACCGAGCCCGGCGGGGGAGGGGAAGTTGCCGGAGGCTGAGGGTTGAGGGAAGATAAAAGTGAACAGATGTATCTCGGCAACCAGAAAAATACGCGCAAGCCAAGGCTCAGGGGCTCAATAAAAACTTTTAATTACACTTCACAGACTTCGTACAGTGTAACAGTGAACATTCACTGTTATATTCACAAGAGTCCATTTTATCGAATGTGAAGAGAGTGTGCATTTTCATTCCCCTGTCCCTTAATACTCGAATCAGGTTTCCTGTCTCACCCAGTGTTCAGGAGTTTCTTGTGGTTTTGGTTACCGACCAATACATCAAACATTCTGGCTGCTTTGGCCTCCAGTTTGGGGAGAACAGAAGTCCACTGTCCCATCCACACCAAGACATGTTTTAATCAAACCCAATCCCAATCCCTAAACTATTAGATGAGAAAGTAGGAGCCAAGAGTCTTCAACTATACACACATCATAATTTAAAACTGTGTGTGTCCACTCTGTTCTGAGGGGTCAAAATAAAATAAAATAAATAAAACTGTGTATGTATGAGAGAGAAACAGAAACAGGTGAAAGGCTGTGAAATACTGTATAAGATAATAAAACCGAAGGGGTCTTGGAGGGAGAAACACACAGACATGAGAGGCAAGACACTACCTCCTGTCCCTGATACCTTACCCACTTTGCCATGGTGGGGAAGGATTGAAGACAAGTCTCTAGGGAAAGGAAGGTGTGGAACTGAGAACACCAACCTCCAAAGTTCTCACTAGGATGAAAGAGAGGAAGGGCCTGGTGCTTCCATTATATTGGTGGTTCTTAGGGTAAAGAGGTGAGTAAGGGGCAGGAGGATTCAGATGATCTGTGGGCCCAACCCTTTGGATATGACCATTTGTGGATAGAAATTGGAGGTCTCACTTGACAAAGGGAGGGACAAATAAAAATAAACATTAAGATAAGTGAAAGGGGGAAATCCTCAAAGATAGAGACCAAGATGAGTAGTGGTGGTGGTGAAGGTAGAGAAGTAGGGTTTTCAGAATCTGTTCTGGCCAGGTTGGAAGAATGTGCAGCAGCCATAAGAAATATCAAGGCTTCAGGTAGCTAGCACCTTTCAAATTGGCACCATGGCCTTTCCCAGGGTATGGGACCAATAAGAAGGGAGGATCTTCCAGGCCAAATGTCTCAGGAGGAAATGCAGGGTTTGGCATGTCTTCTTCTCTTTCAATTTGCTGCACCTCTCTGCCTGCAACACAGGCTTGGGGGTGGGGCAGGGTAGGAAGGATGAGGCAGGGAAGGAGTGCTCATCTCCTAGCTCCTGAGGAGAGCTTTAGCAGATAATCTTGGCAGTATCAGGCTGGTAAATGCAGTGGTCCTAGTATTGAGTGACTTCCTGAACTACTTTTTATTCTCTTTCTAGTATCCCGCCACAGGGTACACATGACTGGGACGATTTCACATCCAGAGAGAAGAAAAACACAGTTCCACATCTTAGAGATTCCCATTGTGAGACAACACCTGTTGCCATGAGTCTGAGTGACTGGGGTATAGACTTGTATGTCATGGCCATCTGGGGCTGAGAACCTCCACTTCCCTCTCCTTGTCTTGGCTCAGCTGGCTTGGGGAGATGTGCCAGGGAACACATATCCTCCTATTGCCTTTCAGATCAAGTCCTTTCTTAGCCTGACTTTTCAGGGTAGTGCTTCAAGTCCAGTGCACCCCAGACAGCCTGATCCGCGTAGAACTGTGCCCACCACTGTAGTTATCTGGGCCAGGGGAAGCCCACAGCTTATATTGTCTTAGGGCTACTGGGACTGAAGGGAGAGGGAACTGGGGTTGAGGAAAAAGCTACGTTACATTTTTCCACCTGTCTGAGGAAGGGGTGGGCTCTGACAGTAGGATTGGTGCTTTAGCAGGACTAAGACACTAGCTTGGTTCACAGATGTTTAAAAAAAATACACACACAAAATAAAGCACCCACATTTCTCCCCAGTCTATTAACTCCTCTAAAGAGAAGACAAATGCTCTGGAGAACCAGAGGTTTTTGCTGCTCCTGCTCCCTGTGCAAAAGTGCCTGGCACCTTAGCCCCAAGTGGCAGGGAAAAGCAGAGTAGTCTGGTGGGCAGCTCAGTCCCAAAATAAAAATAAGCCTAAGATACGAAGAGGGAGAGGGCTCATGGCAGCTGCTTGGAGCCTGGGTGCAAAGCCCAAGAGGAAGAACCAGTGGTAGGAAGCAAGCTCTATGTACAGCTCTTCTCAGGGTCTCAGGGACACAGATGGAGGGGGTGAGCCAAAGGAAGGGTTAGCAGGATGGGGTCCTTAAGGCAGGATTGAGAACAGGGACTGAGTGAGGGAGCCCAGCTCAGCAAGAGAATTAAAAATAGTGGGGGCAAGGAATCCAGGCATGGATCCTCTTCAGCAAGAGCAGTTCAAAGTCTCTGTCCCTGTCCCAGATAGGCCACCTGACCGAGAGCAGGGCTCAGTATGCAGTGGGGGCACTTGGAGAGGGTACTGTCCTCCCCACTCTGCCTCCAACCCAGAGTAGTGTGGAAAAGAGCAGGCTTCTCTCCCCACCACTGGTTACCAGTGTCTTGAGTCCACCAGCTCAGGTCGGAGGCTGAGTTTCTTGAGGCTCTCATAGCCCACCACGATGACAATGGTGGAAGGTGTGGCTGAGATGATTCTGGCCGAGAGGCCCTTCATGAGGCCCCAAGGCCCTTCTTCTGCCATCAGCTGTCTGAAGGTCAGGATGATGGAGTTCTTGCCCTCAACCTGGAAAAGTCAACACAGTGGAGGGCCATTGTCTGTAGTCAAAGCCCCTCTGCTTAATCTCCCTCTGCCTTAGGCTAAAGCAGGGAGAACTAGACTTGGGAAGTCCAAAGGCCTGGATTCTGCCTCTGAGAGACAGTACAGCACAGTGGTTTAGTATGAGCTCTGGCACCAGACTGCCTGGGCTTGAATTCTGCTGCCCAACTTACTAACAGCATAGCCTTGGGTAATTTACTTAATTTAACTTTGTGCCTCACTTTCCTCAAATATAAAACTGTGATAATAGTACCTACACCATGAGGTTGTTATGAGTAAGAAAGAAAATAGTACTCACAAATGCTAACAACAGTGGAGGCAGATATTAAGTGTTCAGTAAATGTTAGTTATTATTAATATCATTAGATAAGCTATGTAGCTACGAGTCTTTGCACTGGGTGCCTCTCCCTGGTCTTAGGGAGGCTGGATTAAATCTCCTCTAAGGTCCTCTGCAGCTCTGCTAGTCCTAGTCCATGATTTTGACACTGGTCATCTCAATCCCTCTGAAGCCCCAGGGCTAGAACTGTCCCCTCCAACCCTGTCATCTCTCATGTACTCCATGAATGAATACAGGCAACTTCCCTATTACACTGGAAAACCTGGCCAAGGCAGGAATCTCTTCCTTCTTCCTCAACAGTCCCACCTGCTTCCCAGTCCCACCCCTAAACTACCCCTTTAGAGACCACCCCATTCAGCCTCTGAACCAATGTGGGACAGATGCATTCCTTGTTCCTGCCTCCCCCTATAGGGTATGACCTTCAGAAGGTAACCCAGCTATTGCTAAGAATATCTCCCCATTCCACCCTGTCTCCTTTCAGCACCCTCCTCCACACTCCCTTCTTGCTCTCCAGTACTCTCTTGTCCACCACCTCTGCTCCCCTAACCCTCCCATTTATCCACAGCACATCAAGGGCTTTTCCAGCTTTGTCCCTGGTCCTTCAGCCTGGAGCTCCTCAAAGTAGAGATCTGTCCTTTCCCTTGGATCTCCTCCTAGAACACCCAGGACAAGGCTCAGAACAGAATGGGGACTGAGCCTGTGCACTTTATTATCTGCAAACCAACAAGACTCCAGTGTATTTATTTTCAATTGGGGGAGGGTGGCACACTTTGCTAGGGACAAAAATACCTATATTTATTATGCATCTCCTTCCTGATATCCTGGTACCAGGGAAGCTGATTTTATCCCCAACCTGTTAAGGTTATTTTCCTTCCCTTCTCTCCTCACCACAACCCAAGGACCCCACTCTCCTGTATACCTTTGATTCTCCTTTTCTCTTAAGTTACCCAAATAGGACATTAAAATCCCCCATGCTTTCTACCTAAAACTTTATACAGCAAAACCTATCAATGGCATTTTATATATCATCATTCAGATTCTATTTCCTTGGTCTAGGTGCTGGGTAATTGTCTTTGTGCTGAATGAAGATGGGGACTATAATTTCTGGACAGCACCACCAAGGGCTTTGTCAGGGTTTTTGCTGAGTTCACACAGTACAATCTGTGAAACCTATTTGAGAATAGTCACTCTCATAATCTGTAGAGAACTCATAGCTTAGTGGAAAAACCAGACAGATTTACAACATTAACTGAAATCAATATTTCTAATAACCACAAACCTGCAAGGTAAAGGAAAGGGTGGTTGATAGACTATGTTAATAGGCTGTGGAATAGGATTCCTGTAAAGGCTGGAAGAAACCAGTAAGGTTTCCTGGAGGCGTGGGCATGTAATGGAGTAGGAGACACATGCAAACTAGCAGACAAAGTGAGAGAAGCATTCTAGGTGCTTCCAAGTGCTCAGCTGGTGTCTGTAGATTGTAAGCTCAAAGAAGCGGTTTGGATGGCCAGAAGAAGCCTGACTTTACAGGGCCATGACACAAAGAGGGCAGGGGAAGACTGGAGGACCTGGAGATCACACTTCTAATGGCTTATCCAGGAGGCTGAAGGAGGCCAGTCTTACCTGCACACGGGTTCGGATGACATCCATGGGATTGGTGAGGATGGAGGCAGTGGCTGCAGCCAAAGGCCCTGAGATGGCTTGAAAGACAATGTGAGGGCACTCCTTAGGAGACAGGTAGGAGAGCTGCTCTGGAATCCAGGGAAAGACAATGCCTCAAGACATGTCGTATCACCCACTGTCCCTCACTATGCTTGCTGCTTCTACCAGTTGGCCTTTCCTCCCATGACAAACCCTCCATCCTCTGCCACCATAGACCCATAACTCCCATCATTTCTTTTCTCTGCTTCCATCTGCATCCAAAAAAATTAAATTATAAATATCAGGCCCCTTTCAGAAGTCATCTTGGTGACATCACCCATTTAAACAAGACAAGATTCCTCTGGAAGAGGATTTCAAACCTCTTTGCTTGCTGACTCCTTTTACTTGCTGGATAGAAAATCCTTCCTGATATAAAAACCTCTGTCTCTTGCTCTGTTCCTCCCAACTCATAGGCTAGGAAAGCACACACTAAATATTTGCTTACATACACATTGAATAACTCCAGTAGGATACATTAAAAACTGGTACACCCAGGAGTTTGAGGCTGCAATGAGCTATGAGGGCACCATTGCACTTCATGCACTCCTTCCTGGGCAACAGAGTGAGACCCTGTCTCTTTTCATTGCATCCTCAAACTCCTGGGCTCAAGCAATCTTCCTGCCTCAGCCTCCTTAGTAGCTGGGACTACAGGCACGTGCCACCAAGCCTAGATAATTTTTCTATTTTTTGTAGAGACAGAGTATCACTCTTGTTCAGGCTGGTCTTGAACTCCTGGCCCCAAGTAATTCTCCTGCCTCAGCCTCCCAAAGTGCTAGGATTACAGGCGTGAGCCACCATACCCAGCCCCTGTCTCTCAAAAACAACAAAAACAAAACAACTGGTGACACAGATTGTCTCCACAGAAGGGAACTGAGTGCCTACAGTAGGTGAGGATACTTTGCACTGCATATTGCATACCTTTTCCTATCTTTTGAATTTTGAACCATATAAATGTTTTTAAAAATAAAAATAATTAATATTAAAACAGAAAGTCATTCTACAGTGAGAACTTCTCTCCAGCCTATATCAAGAAAGAAAAATTCATTTTCCAAAATGCTAATCAAGATAAACTGGCACCCAGATTCATCCACTCCTAGTAACACTGGGAAATCTACCTGTAATTGAATTTTTGCTTTACCCTCTCTGGAGGTGAAAGATAAGAGTTCATTCATTTATTCAACCAAGATTTATTGAGTGACTACCATGAGCTGATCATCCCGGGACCTGACGATTTAACAGTGAATAAAAAAACCTCAAATTCCTGCCCTTAGGAAATTTATATTCTAGTGGGAGAAGACAGATCATTAACAAATAAAAAGCAAAATATATAGCTATGTCAGAAGGTATGTGCTATAGGTAAAAATAAAGCAGAAAAGGGAGATAGGGAATGCCAAGGGTAGAGGGTAAAGGGACTGCCATTTTAAACAAGGTAGTTATGGAAGCCCATTCCAAGAAGGTGAAGTTTGAGCAAAGGCCTGAAGGAGGCAGTACAAGCCACATGCATCTATGGAAAGAGCTTTTCAAGGAAGGTATAACATTCTATGCAAAAGCCCTGAGGCAGGAGCACCCAACAAATATTTGAGGGACAGCAACTCCAGTAGCCTGGAATAGAATGAGCAAGGGCAAGAACAGTAGATGAGATCAAAGAAGTAAGCCAGTTAGGGTTTTCTCTTCTATAGTTCAGTTGCAATACCTTTAAGAACTTTTTTCTCATGCTCCTAGTTTTGGTAGTTTGTGGCCAGAGAGAAGTAGAGAGGTAGAGGTTGGCAGGGCAGAAGTAAAGGCTTCTAAGTCCCAGCTCACATGGTTAAGCCCTACCAGAACCACCTCTCCCCCAGTTTCTAAACACTTTCTCCCCAGAATCAGCACACAAACAGAAACAAAGTGTACTGTGGCAATGCCTCATGGGTGTCTGGTTTCTCCTGAGAAGGCATTTTGCAATTATTAAAAGGTAGCATCTGGACTGGCACTGCCCACCTTCTTGGGCCTGTCTACACTGGCACCCAGGCCTGCAAGCTGCAGTGGGAGCCAGATTCCAACTCTAATCATGCACACAAGCCATTTTCTTGGGGCTTAGGGAAAGGATGAAAACACAAATGCAAGAAGGTGGGGGAAAGAGCCCCATGTTTTTCCTCTTCCTCCGTTATTCATTCAGTAAACATTTATTTTAAGAACCCCTTATCTATAAGGTAGAAGATAACCCCAGACTTGTTTTAAGTCCTTTCTGGCTAAATGACTTTGGACAAGTGCCAAGGCAGGAGGAGAGCTGGAGGCCAGGAGTTTGAGACCAGCCTGGGAAACATAGTGAGACCACATTCTCTGAAAAAAAATTTTTAAATTAGCCAGTGTGGTGGCACATGCCTGTTGTCCTAGCTACTTGGGATGGGAGGCTGGGCTGAGGCTGAAGCAGGAGGATTGCTTGAGCCCAGGAGTTCGAGGCTGCAGTAAGCTATGATTACGCTGCTGCACTACAGCCTGGGTGACAGAGTAAGACCCTGTCTCAAAAAAAATAAACAATAACAACAAAAAAAAAAACCACAACACAAAGAAATGGACAGGGAAATGCCTTCATGAAACTTTGAAACTTGCATTCTAATTAAGAAACTGGGAATTGAGGGTAAAATAATTGCAAATTATGATGAGTGCTAAGACAGAAACAACGTGCTGAAATATAAAACAGAAAAAGCTCTCTTTCCAATAGGGTAAATAAGTCATCTTTGCAAAGGTGGCACATAAGCTGAGGCTTGAAGAATGAGGAGCCAACCACACAAAGATTAGAGGAAAGGGTGTCCCAGGTAGAGAGAACATTTATCTGCAAAGGCCTTGAGACAACAGAGCTTGCAGTGTACTAGGAACTGACAGAACAGCACAGATGGACCACAGTGAGGAAGGGGTAAGTGGCAGGGAATGGGGATGGAGAAGCAGATGGGGACCAGATCAACAGAGCTGTGTAGACCATGGGAAGGAAACTGGATTTTATTCTCCATGCCCATAAGGCAGTATTAGCCAATTTTAAGCACAAGGGAGTGACAAAAACCAATCTACTCATTCAACAAATATTTATTGAGCACTTACGATTCACCAGACCTTAAGCCAGGCATTGGGAGGTACATGGTCCCTGTTGCTATAGAACACCTACATCACAGAGTTATGAGATATGTAAGCTCTCACATGGAGCCTGGCACACAGTGAACATTCAATAAATGTTAGTTCCCTCCCCCTTCCAAGAACTTTCCCATGTAGTAGAAGAGATAAGACACATAGAAATAACATCAAGGCAAATGTTACAACTGTCTTAAGAAACATTCAAGCAATGTCATGGGGTTGAAAAAAGGAAGAATCACTTCTGGGTTAAGGAGTACATGGAGAGGATGGGAGAAGAGGCAGTAAGTAGCACTTAAGGTAAGTCATGTGCTTTGGGAAGCTGAGGCAGGAGGACCGCTTGAGCCCAGAAGTTGAGACCAGCCTGGTCAACATAGCAAGATCCCATTTCTAAAAAAAAGTTTTTAAATTAGCAGGGCATGGTGGTGCATGCTTGTAGTCCTAGCTACTTGGGAGGCTGAGGTGAAAGGATCGCTTGAGCCCAGGAGTTCAAAGTTATACCGAGCTATGATCATGCCACTGTACTCAGTCTGGGTGACAGAATGAGACCATGTCTCTAAAAAAAAAAAAAAAAGTTAAGTCGTGATTTACGACTTAAGAGTAAGCTAATCTGGAAGGCATGTAGGGAGAGGGATGGCACAAACAAAGCACAGAGGTAAGAAAGAAGATGCATGGTTGAGGAATTGTGCATTATCTGTCCAGACTGCAGCACAGACAGCCTGTACATAGGGAAGCAATAGGAGATTTCGCTATAAAGGGAGGATGAATCCAGGCTGAAGAATTTGGATTTTATTCAGTAAGCAGTGGGAGCCTCTGAACACCACAACTAGGGTTTAAAAGGTTAATCCATTAATATGTGTGCAATGGATGGGAAAGAAGAGAAGTTAGAACAGCTAGAAGGCTGATGCAGCAGGCTAGGAGGATGGTAACACAGGCATGGTTTCCAGAGAAGGCAGTAGGAATGAAGAGAAAGTTGGGAGAGGCATTTTAGAGTCCCCAGGACTAGATGTGGGAACAAGGAAGAGGGAGTGGTCAAGTACAATCCCCAAGGCTTCAGTATCAGTGATTTGGAGAATAACAAGGCCATGGACAATGAAAGTAAGTCAGAAAGGATAGCCAGCTTGGACAAAGAATAGTTAATTGAATAAAATTTCACACATAAGTAGATGCATTCGAGTGGAGAGGTCCAACAGTCAGAATGTCCGTCTATGGCCGGGCTCACGCCTGTAATCCCAGCACTCTGGGAGGCCGAGGTGGGCGGATCGTTTGAGTTCAGGAGTTCGAGATCAGCCTGAGCAAGAGCGAGACCCCATCTTTACTAAAATAGAAAGAAATTATATGGACAACTAACATATATACAGAAAAAATTAGCCGGGCATGGTGGTGCATGTCTGTAGTCCCAGCTACTCGGGAGGCTGAGGCAGGAGGATTCCTTGAGCCCAGGAGTTTGAGGTTGCTGTGAGCTAGGCTGACACCATGGCACTCTAGCCTGGGCAACAGAGTGAGGCTCTGTCTCACAAAAAAAAAAAAAAAAAAAGAATGTCCGTCTAGAGCTTTGGAAAGATTAGTCTGGAGATGGAAATAGAGGTGTTGGACAGATCTGAAAAGTGTAGCTGTAATTATAAATAAAATCAAATGAAGAGAGAAGGCTTAAGACAGACTCCAGAGAAGATGCCCACATTTCCCAAGAAGATTTTTTTTTTTTAATAATTAATTCTAGCCAGGTATGGTGGCTCACACCTGTAATCCTAACACTTTGGGAGGCCGAGATGGGAGGATTGCTTGAGGCCAGGAGCCAGGAGTTCGAGACCAGGCAGAGCAAGAGTGAGAACCCGTCTCTACAGAAAGCAGAAAAATTAGTCGCACATAGTGGCATGCACATGTAGTCCCAGCTACTTGGGAGGCTGAGGCAGTAGGATCGCTTGAGTCCAGGAGTTTGAGGTTGCAGTGAGCTATGATGACGCCACTGCACTCTAGTCTGGGTGACAGAGTGAGGCCCTGTCACAAAAAAAAAAAAAAAAATTAATTCCCCACTGGGGAATCAAACCCCAGTCTCCCACTTGACGTCAGAAGCTTCCAGGAATCTGACTTTTACCAAATACTCTAGATCAAAGATTATGCTACACAGAAGAAACAGAGCCGGCAAAAAGAAGGTTTAATCAGAAAAACAGAAGGAGCACCAGAAAAGCACAGTGCCACAGAAACAAAACGATTACAGGTTAGGAAGTCATTACAAAATTTGGACAGAAAAGACAGGGAGTGGTGGCTCACGCCTGTAATCCTACCACTCTGGGAGGCCGAGGCGGGAGGATCACTTGAGGTCAGGAGTTCGAGACCAGCCTGAGCAAGAGCGAGACCCCGTCTCTACTAAAAATAGAAAGAAATTATATGGACAACTAAAAATATATAGAAAAAATTAGCCGGGCATGGTGGCACATGTCTGTAGTCCCAGCTACTTGGGAGGCTGAGGCAGGAGCAATGCTTGAGCCAGGAGTTTGAGGTTGCTGTGAGCTAGGCTGACACCACGGCACTCTAGCCCAGGCAAGAGAGTGAGACTCTGTCTCAAAAAAAAAAAAAAAAAAATTTTGGACAGAAAAGTTCTAGATGGGTACTCTCAGCTCAGACATGCTAAAAATAAGAAAAAAGAAAGAAAGAAAAATTCCAGATGGGATGGAACATAATGCCAATTCCAAGGGTTAGGAGGCAGAAGCAAGGATTAGGGAGGGTGCAAGCGTAGTCTGCCCTAACAGAAGCTCGGTCGTTACTCAAATAGTGGAGGGACATCGCAGGGTAGCAGGCACACTCAAGTCCTGCTCTTCACAATGTACCCTGCCCTTTCAGAAGGTAATCTGGCACTATGTCTAGGGAAGCCCTCAAAAATATTCTCTTTTGACCCAGTAATCCCATTCTGGGAAATACTTAAAGTCTTATGAACAAAGACACATTATAGTAGAGAGGTTCAAAGTTATGTTACACCTTGAATTTAACAATGCTGAGGGAAAATATCCAACTTAAAAGCTCACTATTATCTGTCAATTTTATCTTCAAATTCCAAACATCTCATGGCAGCTTTTGTCATCCCCCAGCTTCCAAAGATCTGCCAATATTCTGTTAATCTAAATTGATTCCAATGCACCTAGAGCATACATTATATACTGTTTTATAGTCATCCATTTCACTTGTCTGCTTCCCCTCACTATGTTATAAGATCTTTGAAGGCAAGAACCATGTCTTATTCATCTTTGAATCATCTTGAATTCAAATATTTGCTGAATGAATGACCCATTCTCCCCGCTAAATCCCACCTCCACTACAACATGTACAAAGCAACAGTATCTCAGCCTCGTTGATAACGCCGCTCTCCTGCCCCACTCTCATGGCCCTGCTTACCTGCGTAGAAGTGATAGAAGGGCCACCAGACAGCACTGTTTGGGATATAGGTAAGCAGTGAAGCCACGTAGCCTCGGTAGAAGCCGCGAAGCCCATCGGCCCGCAGGATCTGCCTGATGATGTCCTTGGTTTGGCCAAAGGCAACAACCCCTTGTCCCTCTGGGTTCCCCCGCACCTGGAAGCGGCCCATTTTTTCACCTTTGCGCTGCATCATCAGGTGCTGAGAGACTACATCAATGGGCACCGTGATGCTCTGGGCTACTAGGGAAGCCGAGCCACCAGCCACCAGGGATTTGACTGTGTTGCTCTGGCTGTAGTCAGCTACAAACTTCCGGGTGAGTTCATAAGTGGTGACGTAGCACTGGCCAGAGATGAGGGTGAAGGTGTTGACTAGGAACCCCCGGTAGAGGCCAGTCACACCATCTGCTCGCAGGATTTTGATGAAGGCATCAAAGGTCCCATGGTAGAGGCTCTTGCCCTTCTGAACCTGCAGCCGGGTGCGGATGAGAGTGAACGGGTAGACGCTGACACGGATCATCATTGTCATTGCCACGCCAAACACGTAGAACTTCTTCTTGTCCAGGTGTTCCCACTCTATGATCTGGATGTTGCGTTTGTCCTCCATTGTGACTGAAGACCTGGGATATGAGCAGGTTGGAGGGATGTGAGGAAGGAGGTAAGAAATTTGCACGTTCCCCTCCTGGCTAGGTTCTGAAGCCACATTCTCAGGCTTCCTCTCCTGGACACTCACCTCAATAAAGCTTAGACTTCACCCAGCCTGGCTCTGCCGATCCCCACCTGAGTCGTCCTTCACAGATCAGGATACTGCCCCCTTCTCTGTCCATGCCCAGTCCTTCCCAACTCCAGTTCCCTCCTCCACAATCGTTCCTCACCACAGTGATTCCCCTGGCCCACCTCAGCTCCGTGCCCCCAGCTTACAGGATCTTCTAGCCTGACTCTCTGTCTCTGCCTGGGCCTGGGCCCTGGTGTCACCACCCTGGCCAGGGACCATTCTCCTTGTCTGGCTCACCCAGGCAGAGCTCAGGATGCTGTGGACAAACTGACTACTTGGTAGGATGCAGGGCCTTTAAGTGTGCTAATGGGATGTTACTGAGTGACATTTAGAAGGTTCCCAGAGGCTGAAAAGGAGTGCTCCATTTTTGATACTCCTGGGCACACTGAAGAGGCACCACCTTGGCCCTTCCTCCTCAGCAGGACGTTTCTTACCACCATTTACCAGTTGACTTGTTTCATTTCTGGTTTCCTATGCTGGCCCCTCTGAGCTCCCCTGACCCACACTCACTACACTTCTACAGTATTTTCTCCAGTCTGCATTAGAAGAAAGCGTGGGGAAGAGGACAAGTGGGGCTTTCACACCATAGGGCACCCCCCCTCCCTCCAATGAAAGGAGTTAAAAAGTCAGGAACAGGCCAAAGGTCAGAGTCCTCTTTGGTTATTAGATAACTCACTCTGAGAAAGAGAAAAGAACTACCTGAGAGCCTATTAGTTTCCCTGAAGTCTGGAGAACTACAAAGTAGAGGATATGTTTGACCTCATGCTTTCAACTCTAAGAATATACACCACACTCCCAGCCCTAGACAACAAGGGAGAGAAGTGACAGATAAGATAGACTCAGGCTTTGAGAAACTCAGTCAAGGAGACAAGTATCGCACTGGGAATGGGTATAAGATACAGAGGGAAAGAAACCAGGACAAGTTAATGTACATGTGGCCCTCATGTTAAGTGTATCCAATGCCTAGGATTTCAAAAAAACTAATAAGCTTACTAATGTAAAAATTGTATAAGAAAGTGTCAAACAGGAGGACATCATATATTAGACATATACTTAGTGGTAACGTAATGTGCTCCAGTGTAGCCCACCCCCGTTCTTTACGATAATGGAAATTTTTGGCCAGAAAGGGAGAGTAGGAAGATAAATTCCAGGAAGTAAGAAGCAGGGGCTCCCTAGGCTTTAAGAAAGACCCCTAAAGGCAGAGAAAGCAGGTGGCCACATCACAGGGATGACCCCAGAGGTCTGAAACATTCTATACCATTAATTTTAGTGACAAACCTCTTGCCAAGTGCCTAATCAGAGTTCATCCTCAACCAGCTTCCCCAACCAAAGGTCCCAACTCAGGCTTTAGATAGCTTTTGTCCCATGGGAGTCAGTGAGGAAGCAAGGTTGGCTTTTTGGGACTCCCTGAGCTGGAGTGTATCATTTTCATTAAAGTATAGACTACCCACAGTGCAAATTGAGTACTTGAGAGCTGAGGGAAAACCTTAGCTTCAAGGTAAGGAATGAATAGCCTGGACAACATACAAGATCCCATCTCTACAAAATTTTTTTTTAAAAATGAGCCAGGCATGGTGGCACACACCTGCAGTCCTAGCTACTCGGTGGCTGAGCCAGGATCGTTTGAGCCCAGGAGTTCAAGGTTACAGTGAGCTATGATTATGCCACTGCACTCCAGCCTTGGTGATAGAGCAAAACTCTGTCTCTTAAAAAAAAGGGGGGGGGTGGGGCGAGAAATGGGTAAGGTGCTCCTAATCAGGTCAGACTGTCTGCAGGACAAAAAAGTTTGAATGAAAGAGGAATACATATAGACATTGAAAGGGAGAGAGAAGACAAGGTCAACTGGGTTGGCCAGAATGGAAAATCTAGGCTGTGGAAAATGAGCTAGAGGTAGGGTTCAGCAGTTAGGAGAACCCCTGGAACACGGATGTACCACTTGCTGTAGGCAAAGGTGGACTTCATCCCCAGCCTTAGCCTGGGACAGCCACCAAGTCCAGTGGGGCAATCTTCTCCTCTGAGCCCTTCAACCAAAAGGCCACTGACTCTCCTGCCCCAGGATGAATGTCATCCAGGTTCCCAAGATCATGTTTCCAACATCACTGAAGTGAGAAGATACAGAGAAACACTAGGATTTACTGAATAGCTATTACTGCATGTAATCCTTACAACTTACCCATGTACAGTTAAAGACTTCTGATAAATGAGGAAATGGAGGGTCAGCTAGGTTAAAAGTAACAGACTCAAGGTCAAAGAGCTGGTCAAAAGTAGAGGGAGGATATGAGCCAAGATTTCTCCTCTACTCTACCTGCCTCCTACCCCATGGGGTTGAGGAATTCTAACACAAATCACTGTTTAAAGCCAAATCATTCCCACCCCTCGGAGGCAAAATTAATGCTCTCATGACTGCAGGTCACTCAAGGGTTAAGCATAACCTCCTGGCCATGCAGATGCCCAAGGCCTTCTCTCAGTTTTGTTCCAGAGAAACCAAGAACTGCCTCTGCTTTCCCAGTGTGTTTGTGGAGGGACTGAGCTCAGTGGCTGAGCAGTCACATTGTCAACACAGGATACAGCAGGGCTCAAGCAAGAGAGCTTCCTGGTGGGCACATGCAAACTGCGTGTTCTATAGGGCAGAGGGTCAGAGAAACTGAAAGACAGAGCAACGAAGGGTTCTGTTCCAGGACCTGGCTTCATGACACCATCTCAACTTGTCAAGCTGAATCACCAAGTACTAGCATCTCCTGATGAGAAATCCTAGGGCAGGACACACTGCCCCATTTCCCCCATGCCTCCATCTCGCACACATGCCAGTCTATTTGAAATTCCCAGAAGAAAACGGGGACTCTCTGAGGCAGTTAACTCCTATATTGTCGTGGTGACAGGAGAAGCCACTAAGGGTCATGCCTCAAAGAGGTAAACCACTACAGTAGAAGAGGAGAGGGCACAGCATCCACTCCCTTTACCCCCTCAAAAGGGGGAGGCTGCTCCTAAAAGGTGGGATCTCAACCTGCTCTTTGTTATGTAACTTCCAAACTTCCTGCTGAAATATCAAAACCAGTTCCTCTTGTTTTACCCTCTGAAAAATCCTCTTTGCATTTACCTGTAACCAAAGTTCCTTCAGCCTTCCTCTTCCCCAACTCAGTCAGCCCAATTCTTTATGGCTCTTTCCCAGACCCTTATTTGTGTGCATGGCTCCAATTCTGGATTTTCTCCCACCTATTAACATTGCTCAGGCACAAATGTTGAAGTGCTTCCTGTGGGGACCCAACAGGTGACTAAGGATTAGTAAACATTTTGTCCTGAAGTCAACAAGTGAAATGTTACAGATGGAGCTCCCACTAGTGACCCTGCCAATGGGAAAGGACAAATACACCTCCTCTCCACTGCCATGCTCCTTGTACGAGAAAATTCACATGGAACTATTCACTAGGTTCTGAGATAAGATTCTAGCTTGGGAGAAGACAGTGTCACTTGGAAGGCAAAGTCATACAATGGAAAGAACATCAGTAGTCAGGAGATCTATATTTGAGTTCCACTTCCATTACTTACTACTGTATGATAGGACCTAGTCACTTCACTGAAATTCAGTTTCCTCATTTAACATGAGCTAATAAAGCCTGCCAATGCTACGTAACAGTTGTGGTACAACTCATATGAGCTAATAATTACGAAAGTGTTTTGTTAACAGTAAAGCATTTCTATCATTGCAGAAAGTTCTACTGGACAATGATGCTCTAACTCCTTGCCACTCAAGTGGTCCAGAGACCAGCCACATGGGCACCACCTAAGAGCTTGTTAGAAATACAGAATTTCAGGTTGCACTCCAGACCTGCTGAGTAAGAACCAACATTTGAAGATCTCTGAGTGATTTATATGCATATCAAAATTTGAGAAGCATTGCTTTAAATATTCAGGATTTTCAGTATTACAAGAATTATAACAACTACTCTAGAAGTCCGGGACCATTAAGACTAGGTTAGGAGCCCTCTGACTCCATCCTGACTTGTCACTGGAGCTGAGCACAACAATGACCACTTCTTCCATTCTGATCTTTTCAATCAATCATTCCCACCAAATCAAAGCACCTTCTACAACTCCTGACAAGACACCCATGGGTTCCCACTTATCAGCTAGAAACAAGGAGCAGAGACCAGCATCTTCTATTCCTTTGGATCTCTATTGCATCTGCATCAAGGCTCTGCATCCTGGGAGCTGTCCACCACATGAATGTGAATATATTTACAGGCCTGCCCTCCTGTCCTACTGAACATACATTTCCCCATGTGAGGTCCCTGGCCATGCCTCCAACTCCACCTTTGAGACAATCTCCTCCCTCCCTCAGACACGGTGAGATTCCCACCCAGCCTTCGTTTGATCTCCCATAGGTTCCAATGTAATTCCCTCATCACAGACACCACATGACAATCTTCTCCACATGTTGTTCCACGTGACACTCCCTTTATGCAGCTTCTGTCCTGGCCCCTGCACAGCTGACTCTGGGTCCTGGAACATGCCTCTCGGCATGCCTCTTGCCATGCTTCTTTCGCTGTCGGCGAATTTCATGCTCCTCTGCCAGGTAGATGCCTCGCCGGAGTTGTCCTTCATTCCCAAAACTGCATGACACCGCAACCTGGCACCGCAGCTATCCTTTGCCTCCTTGACAAGTCCAGGTCTTCAGAGACCTTAGTCCTCAGGCACCCCAAGCCAGTGGCTTCTTACCTTCTCAGACTCCGGCAGTTCCACCGCGTCTGAGGCGAACTCCAAGCCCAGGCCTCTAGGCCGCAGGCCCCACTCTCTCCTCCCTTCCCAGCGATTGCCGGCCTCCGCTTGCATCTTCCTCCATCTCGAATCGCCTCCCGGTACTGCCGGAACCGGAAATTGGGACGCTGTCATTACTGCGTCCTGCAGGGGGCGGAGATGAGCAGTGGACAATTCTGCCAATGGCATTTGAGCCTTTGAGCCTCCCCCAGGAGCAAAGATGGGCGGTTCTCGTGGTCATCTTGGATTTGGGCAATAGCCACGCCTTCTTTTGCTTCGCCATGCCCTCAGCCTTAGAGCATGCGTGTGGTCGGCTTGGGCGCTTCTTATAATTCAAGAAAATTGAGTAACCCGGCGCTTCTCGAAGATCCAGTTGTAAATGCATCACCTTGTGTTTGGAGATCTATTGGAATCTTTATGTTCATATCTAATGTGTGATTTCTTTTTCAAAATTTTTTAATTCTTTTTGAGACAGAGTCTCACTCTGTTGCCCGGGCTAGAGTGCTGTGGCGTCAGCCTAGCTCACAGCAACCTCAAACTCCTGGGCTCAAGGGATCCTCCTGCCTCAGCCTCCCGGGTAGCTGGGACTACAGGCATGCACCACCATGCCCAGCTAATTTTTTCTCTATATATTTTAGTTGTCCATATAATTTCTTTCTATTTTTAGTAGAGACGGGGGGCGGGGGGGGGGTCTCACTCTTGCTCAGGCTGGTCTCAAACTCCTGACCTCAATCGATCCACCCGCCTCGGCCTCTCAGAGTGCTAGGATTACAGGGGTGAGCCACCGCGCCTGGCCCTAATCTGTGATTTTTTATGTAACTTTTCTCATTATTTATAGAGCGAAAATAGTAGGGGCCAAAGTGCAACAGGAAGGACTGAAGTTAGGTAACCAATTTTGAGATTTGGGAACTTAAAAAACTGCAGGAATGGGGGACATCCTGGTGGCGGAGAAAATTACATTAAGGTTCTGAAACTTTCAGCTCTGATCTGGAACTATTTGTCCGTATACACACACACACACACACACTTACTTAAAAGAAGAGAAGGAGCTCTTTAAATGAGCTGGGAGGCCTGAGGTGGAGAGTCAATTCATTTCAAAATTGGTATCTCTACAACTCAACAACAAAAAGACAAACAACCCTATGTATTTTATTTATTTATTTTTATTTTTTTCATGTCAGACAGGTAATGTGCCAACGTCGTAACAAGGTTTGAGGGAGGCACATCTCACGCATGCGTGTGAAAACCCAATCGTACTGCTTATGAACTACAAAAGGATTAAACAACCCTATTTAAAAATGAGCAAAGGTAACCTTCTATGACTTGGACCAGGAAAAATTTAAAAATTTTTTTACTTTTTTTTTTTTTTTTGAGACAGAATCTCACTCTGTTGCCCAGGCTAGAGTGAGTGCTGTGGCATCAGCCTAGCTCACAGCAACCTCAAACTCCTGGGCTTAAGCGATCCTCCTGCCTCAGCCTCCCGAGTAGCTGGGACTACAGGCATGCGCCACCATGCCCGGCTAATTTTTTTTTATATATATATTTTTAGTTGGCCAGATCATTTCTTTCTATTTTTAGTAGAGACAGGGTCTCGCTCTTGCTCAGGCTGGTCTCGAACTCCTGACCTCAAGTGATCCTCCCACCTCGGCCTCCCAGAGTGCTAGGATTACAGGCGTGAGCCACCGCGCCCGGCCTAAAATTTGTTTTAATTTAAAAAAATGAGGCCAGGCGAGGTGGCTCACGCCTGTAATCCTAGCACTCTGGGATGCCAAAGCGGGTGGATCGCTTGAGGTCAGGAGTTCGAGACCAGCCTGAGCAAGAGCGAGACCCTGTCTCTACTAAAAATAGAAAGAAATTATCTGGCCAACTAAAATATATATAGAAAAAATTAGCCGGGCATGGTGGCACATGCCTGTAGTCCCAGCTACCCTGGAGGCTGAGGCAGAAGGATTGCTTGAGCTTAGGAGTTTGAGGTTGCTGTGAGCTAGGCTGATGCCATGGCACTGTAGCCCAGGCTAGAGAGTGAGACTCTGTCTCAAATAAAAAAATAAAATAAGATAAAATAAAAAATAAAAAAAAATGAGCAAAGGACTTGAATAGATTTTTCTGCAAAGGAAATATACAAGTGGCCAATAAGCACATGAAAAGATACTCAACATGATCAGTCTTTAGGGAAATGCCAATCAAAACCAAGTCGATGTGATACCACTTCACACCCACTAGGATGGCTAAAATTAAAACAAACAAAAAACAGAAAATAATAATCATTGGTAAGGATGTGGAGAAACTGGAGCCTTCAGACATTGCTGGTAGGAATCTAAAATAGTGCAGCTGCAGTGGAAAACAGTTTGGCAATTCTTCAATAAACTAAGCATAAAATTAGCATATGACCCAGAAGTTTCACTCCTGAGTATATATCCAAAAGAACTGAAAACAAACATTCAAACAAAACCTTGGGCCGGCACAGTGGCTCACGCCTATAATCCTAGCATTCTGGGAGGCCGAGGTGGGAGGACCGCTTGAGCTCAGGAGTTTGAGACCAGCCTGAGCAAAAGCGACACCCCATTTCTACAAAAAATAGAAAAACTGGCCAGGCATGGTGGCTTGTGCCTGTAGTCCCAGCTACTTGGGAGACTGAGGCAGGAGGATCGCTTGAGCCCAGGAATTGAAGGTTTCAGTGAGCTATAATGATGCCACTGCACTCTAGCGCAGGTGATGGAGTGAGACCCTATCTCAAAAAAAAAAAAAAAGTCATAATAGACATAGACAGGATTGTTTTTAATTTTTTAGAGATGGGGTCTCACTGCGTTGCCCAGGTTGGAGTACACTGGCTATACACAGGCATGATCATAGCAAACTACAGCCTCAGACTTCTGGGCTTAACCAATCCTCTTGTCTCAGGCTCCCAAGTGGCTGGGACTACAGGCACATGCCACTGTGCCCAGCAATAGACAGGATCTTGAAGAGATATTTGCCTATTCATGTTCATTGCAGTATTATTCACAATAGCCAAGTGGTAGAAGCACCCAAATATGCATTGATGGATGAGTGGATAACAAAAATGTGAGATATATATACACATAATGGAATATTATTCAGCCTTAAAAAAGAAAGAAATCCTGTCACCTGCTACAACATGGACGAACATTATGGAGGACATTGTGCTAAGAGAAATAAGCCAGTCACAAAAGGACAAATACTGTATGGGATATCTAGAGTGCTCAAAATCATGGAAACAGAAAGTATAATAGAATGGTAGTTGCCAGGGGCTGAGAGAGGGGCAATGGGGAATTGCTTTTCGATGGGTATAGAGTTTCAGTTTTGCAAGATGGAAAAGTTCTAGAGATCTGTTACACAACAATGTGCATATAGTTAATATTACTGAACCGTACACTTAAAATGGCTAAGAGGGCAAAGTTTATAGTATTTGTTTTTTACCACAATTAAAAAATTTTGAAAAAAGAACCCATAGTAGAAAAAATGTTGTGGGAATAGGATGGCCAAGGTGTGAAGGCTACACAGAGGTCAGGGTCAAGTTTGGCAGTTAGTGGCTTATGGGTAGCCTTGGAGAGAGTCCGGTGAGCAGAAAGGTGGGGAAAGAAGCCAGCCCACAGGGGATTAAAGAGAGCTGGGGGAACTCTGGGGGGCACTGGGGGCGGCCAGAATGGACCCTCTCTGGTGAAAGAGACCGAATGGGCATGGTGAATGGGTAGGGTAGTAGGAAGGGTTGTTGTTTTGCTTTTTCATACAGAGAACACCTGAGTACACCTGTAGGTGGGAGAGGTGAGATTAAAGTTGAGGGAGGGGGTAAAGTGAGGGGGGGAATGCTGGGGGCATATAATTTATAGAAAAAATTTGAGCAGCGATAGAGAGGAGGGTGCAACGTACTGGCTGGCCTCGGTTGGAAGAGGGACATGTGCCTTCATGACAGGGGAGAGGAGGAAGGTGGTGTAGAGGTGTGGACAGGGTGTTATTTGTCAGATATGGGAAAGGATGTGGCCAGGATGGGGGTGGCTGCACGGTCTTTCTATAAATTCATCTACCAAGAGTTGATGCCAACTGCTGCAGTGGGGAAGGGGGCTGAGCTGGAGTCACGAGAAGTGTGGGAGAGCTGGGGACAGCAGCTGTGGGGGCCGCAGTAGGGGAGTCCGTGATGCATGAGGTGTCGCCTGTCTAGCAGACACAGCTGAGGCTGGCCAACACCGACCTGTGGTTGGCCCAGTGGGGGAAATCTGAGGCACTCGCTAGCAATGCTTGGCGTGCAGGGAAGGGCTGCGGGGCTGGCTGGCTCCGGGTGGGGAGCTGGCAGGGCAGAGGAGATAGTCTGGAGTTGGCGAGAACAGTCACCCACAAACCGAATCTTCTTCTATGCTCTCGAGCTGCTTACTCCCTTCACATCCTGGCAGAGTGCTCCAGCAAAAACAGCACCAGTCATAAGTTTTGTCTTTTTAATAAAAAATAAACCGTCTGTGACAAGCAGTTTTCTGAATCTCAAAACAAAGGGAAGAGGAGAGGAGAGAGGTCAAGGGGTCAGCCAGGGGAAACAAGTGAATGAGGCTCAGATTACCCCTGCCATTCTAGCCAGAGCAGAAAGGATCCCAATCTGCCCCAGCTGAAGCAAGAAGGAAGGTGGTCAGACTTCAGCAAAGACTTCCTGGGAGTCTGCAATGCATGACTGCTAAGGGGAGCAGGAGGAAGCAGATCCCTGAAGAACCCTAGAAACCCCTGGGAGAGGGAAGTGTCCAAGGTGGTGTCTTCCGAGTGACATGTCCAGGAGTGGCAAGTTAGCTTACGGTTGTTTAGATGTTTGGTGTCTATTACCATAGGGTCCTGGAACAGTTAGGTTTTTTTAGGGTCTCCTGGAACAATATGTTTCTAGAGGGTCCCTGGAATGGCCAGAACTAAAGGACTCTCCCCAGGTCCCCCTATCACCGAGTAGGTGCAGTTCTGGGGTAGCTCCCTGTTAGAGAGCCATGTGCTTGGTAGAAGGGAGTCAGCCCCACAGGGGAGGTGGGCTGCTATGGTGACCCTGCTGAGTGCTACCAGTGGTGCAGAGTGGCAGGAGAAGCTCCTCTCATGGAAGAAAGGTGGTTTTTTGTGCCACTCCCACCCTAGTCAAGGCTGCACTGCTCCAGGGGTCCTCAGCAGCATGGCCAGGTGCCTGCCCTACGCTGCAGCCCCAGCCTGTGCCCAGAGTTTAAACCACCTCAGTACCCAGGCAGTTGTTGTCAGCGTCCACATCACTGGCAGAGGTCCTGTGTTCCTTGGGCGGCTGGAGGTGCTGCTCCCTGCTCAATGGGGCCTTCTCCCTAGGGGGCAGGGTCCCGCAGCCCTGGACCTTGCCCCGAGCCCTGAGTGCCCCCAGTGGGGAGGCCAGGAGGACGATGAGGGCTCCTGAAAGCACTAAGGCAAGGAGGACAGTGACCGTGAGAAAGTGGGGCCAATAGGACCGCTGAGCAGCCAGAGCGGTCCCACCACTGACCCTGGTCAGAGGGACCTCCACATGCTCCCAGGGAATGCCTGCCAGTTCAGGATCCAGGGCCAGGGTCTGGTCCTGGCTGTCCACCCAGTAGGAGACCACAGGGTATGAGAAGCCATTCTCAGTGGCCCAGCACTGATAGAGACCCCCAACTCCATCCTGCAGTATCAGCAAGAGGGAGCCATTGTAGACCGTGGAAGAGGTTTCTGGGGCTGGGGCTGTGCCACGACTCCAGTGGTAAGAGGCCAGGGCTGATTGGTGGGGACAGGGGAGCTCCAGGATGGAGCTGGGGACAGCCAGGACTTCTTTAACTGTAGGAGAAGGAAAGGGGCAAAAGGGTTAAGAGAGGGGGAAGAAGAAAGACAGGAGAGAGTTGCTAAGCCACCTTTGGACCCCAACTCTTAGCTCCAACTTCCATTGCAACTCCCAAACTCAACTCTCACCACTCTCAATCTCCAGTTTGGACCCCAGGCTAACCCCCAGTCCATCGAACTCCAACTCTGACGCCAAAACCAGTTGCAACCTCAAACCTGAATCCCAGCTTGGTCCCCAGCTCAGAATTCCTCTCTCCTCCCTACAGCCAGGACTCAAATCCATCCCAATTCTAGAGTTCAGATCTCAAGCCAGGCAGGTGCTGGGGGAGGAAACCAAAGCAGGAATGCCCACCCCTGCCCAGAAGTCCTGCAGAGCCTTTGTCCTCCCCTGGTTCCACACTCACTGATTTGCGGGCGGATCTGAGGCCGGAAGCTCCTGCCCATGGGGCCATTGGCACATGCCCACCCTGGGTTCCCTTGCTCCATGTCCTGCTTCCAGGAGTTCCTGAGAGGGCAGGAAAACAAAAATCATCCCTTGAAACAGCCTAAAGTGGGAAGAAGAAGGAGGAAGGGAGGGAAGTGCAGTGGGGAAGAAGACAGCCTGGAGTAGACAAGGTAGAAGAGAGAGAAGAGGAAGAGGAACCCAGGATGGCAGGAGCAGCTTCAAAACTGCCTAGTGACACTCCATCCCTGGAGGAACCACCATGGGACAGGTGGACCCTTAGAGTAAATGTATTGGTAGCCCCTGCAGAGAGGAAGAACAGTAGCAGAAGCTTGGTAAGAAGGGTCCTGGCTGGCCATCTTCAGCCGCCATCCAGGAATGACACTCACAGGATGGGGGAAGACAGGAGGCGACAGATTTGGGACTGAGGATCCCAGGCACAGTGGGGGTCGCGGGCAAGGACACAGTCCACACAGCTCTCATAGACACTACAGTTGGCTCGGGGCACCCTCCAGATGCCTCCTGAGAAGCCTACAAACACTGCGCCCTGGAAGAGAATTGGAGAATGTCAGGGAGCCCCAGCCACAACTGTTAAAGTCCTGGCCCAGGGAGCCAGCCCAACCTGCCCCCAAGGCCAGCCCCACCAGAAGGCCATTTAATGGTTGAGTCCCTTCCTACCTGGGTGGGGGCCAGCAGCAGGTTGCGGACAGGTTCAGGGTCAGGGAACAGCTGGATCTCTTCCACCAGATGAGCACTGCTGTCCCCACTCACCACAGCCTTGTGAAGGGATCCTGTGGCTGTGGGCAGATGGAGAGAGCTGAAGTCATCTCACCTCATCCACACAGCCCTCTCTGACTCAGGTGGTCTCCCCAGCTGTCAGAAGGCTCCTTCTGAAGTGTGACATGCACTGGCACAGGTCAGCCAGACCACTCCCTTCCCCTTGTGCCATGGAGATGGAGTTCTCTCGCAAACGCCTCGGCCCCCGTCCTCCCTTCGCATCCCTGGAGAAACCCAACTGTCTACGTTCTCCACAGGCATGGGGCAGCGGGAACCTGAGTGCTCCTGTAGAAAGTCACGCCACCAGCCTCCCTCACTGCTACCAAGTGTCTCTACTGAAAGGCATTTTAGGGAGCCTTTTAAAACTTGCAACCTCCCCAACTGGCTTCCTGATTCCCCCGCACACTGCTCTACTTGACTTCCAAATCGCATAACGTACTATGCATTTACGTACTCGGTATGCTCATTGTCTGTCTTCACCCACTTCGCTGTGGTTTTTGTGTGTATTGCTCTCTACTATATACCCAATATATGCACAGCTGATAATAGTGCCTAGTAACACGGCCTGAAGGAATGAATGAAGTTGGTGGGTTTCTTCCATTAAAGCTCAAGGTCATCCCCCTCAGCGAGGCCCTCAATATGCTTGGCATTTGTCACATTCCCGCTGACTCTCTCTTTCCACAATGACCATTTGAATCTACCCCTCTCTCCTCAAACTTCCCACCTTTCCCGCCCCCGTCACTCCCAGCTGTGTCCTCCTACTTCATAGAGAGAAGACCTCCCTTGGCTTCCAGCCCCCTGAGTCTACACACTCACCAGGTCTCACCCTCTACAACTTCACTCCCACCCATCAGAGGCCTCTGCCAACCATGGCTAATTTCCTCCTGCGTCTGGGACTGCAGCCTCCTGCTCCCTCCACAATTTTATCTGCTCATTATCCCCTCTCCTGCCCATCTCTTCCCCATCTGCCTGTCTAGGAGGTCCTCACAGTCTTTCCCATCTATAAAACAAGAACCCTAGCTGGGCACCACACCCCTTTCCACTCACCCCCCAATCTCCTCTCCCCCTTCACAGCCAAGCTTTCTGAAGGAGTGATCTCTACACTCACGGTTTCCAGCTCCCTCTCTACCCACTCACCCTTCACCCCTCTAACGTGGCTCCTCCATAACGTAAGCAGCTCTTGCTAAGGTCACCAAAAACCTTCCTGTCTTTCCCACCAGACAAAGCTTGGAAAGGGTAGGGACTGGACTGTTTTGCTCCCCTGATGTATTTTCAGAGCCAGCAGAGTGCCGGGCACATAGTAGGTGCTCAATAAACAGTTGTTGCATGAATGAGTGAATGAATGAGCTCAAGGATTTCTCTCCTCAACCTGAATGCAGCCCCTGCCCTAGTTCTCTGAGGATGTCCTGGAACCCTTTACTCACTGGTACCCAGGTACATGACCAGATGGCTGCGCCCATCAAGGCCCTGGGCTGTCTCCACCGCAAGCTGTGTGTACTCCACACCAGACTTCACCAGTAGAGGTGTCCCCACTACCTGCTCATCCATCAGGAAGTGGTCCTTCATGAAGGTCAAGGCCTTATCAGAGGAGGGGCCCACCGAGCACTGAGGGAAGAAGCAGACAGATCAGAGGGGCTTGCCCCTTCCCTTCAGCTCAACCACTGCCACTTCCTTCCCCTTGCCTCCCCCTCCTCAGCAGTCCTCCATTGCCTCCCTTCCTCCTGGCAGTCCTCATCGCAGGATAAAGCTCAGACTCTGGAGCTGCCTGGCTTTGAATTCCAGGCTCTGCATGCCTGAGGTTCCTCACCTGTGAAGCGGGCATATTACCAATACCTACCTTATAGGCTCGCTGTGAAAATAAAATGCACTAATACATGAAAAATAACTAGGACAGTGCTTGGCATGAGGTGAGTACTCAGTAAAAGTACTGTTATTACTGCTCTCCCTGCATGCAAGGACCAAGTTTTACTCATGTCTGTGGTCCTAGGCAGAGCGTAGGACCTGGCACACACTTGGTGCTCAATAAATGTTTGCTTAGTCATGACTGAATGAAGGTCACAGCAAGGGGTGGTATAGCAGGAAGTGTTTCTTATCAAGGTTTTACATGAACTTGTTGCATGACTCTGGGAGAGTCCTTTCTCCATTGCAAACCTCCCCTTTCTCATCATAAAATGTGGGGGTTGGACCAGCTATTCTGTAAAGGCCCCACTAACATGAATGTGCTGTGGCTCTGGGACACCTGTGTCCTGATCTTTGGTCAGGATCCTTGTCCTCTATACCCAAGAGCACTGCCTTAGGGCCAGCCCCAACTCTGTCACCCTCAAGTTGTGCCCTTAGACAAGTTACTTTACCTCTCTGAGCTTCACCTTCTTCATTTAAAAAGTGAGGTAGTAACATCTGCAACTCATTTTGATGCCAGAATGAGCACATGAGCCTGCTCTCACGTCCTCCCAAAGGGATTTTTTAAAAAGATATAAACCAGGGATGAGGAGAACAAGAGACAAGTACAAAAGCATTCACATTTTGGAAGCTGGAAAGCAAATGAACAGTAAATGACTTGAGAGATAGAAAAAGAGAGAGAGAATCTTCTTTAGTCAGTACTGAGGAAGCCTCAAACCATGTGATTTATAAGGCAGATTCCTAAAGTTCATGAATTAGTGGCCCCAGTTACCTTTGGAAATGAGGTTAAAGGGGAGGCTAAATAAGGAGGATTATTTGAAAAATCTGTTTAAGAAATAGACAGATCCCCTCCAAGCTCCACACAGCTGGGTGACTGCCCCTTCCACATCCTGGTCCAAGGTTTACCCTCTGGAGAGGGTAAAATGGAGGGTTTCTGGCTGGAGAACAGCAGGCACAGTTGAAGGGGACAGCATCCTGAGCACAGGGAGATTAAAGACAGGTAGGCACACTATGTGATGAGACTCCTTCCCCAAGCCCAACCCTCTTCCCCTGTGGCTCCCAGACACCAGGAGCCAGACTATCTACCTCCAAGCAGAAGACTAGAAGAGTCTGCTTTGGGAAAAGTGACTAGAGGTCCAAGAGAAAAGACCTAAACATACTGACATTGAAGATACCCAACAAAACAGCCCAGCCAGGCCGTCCTCAGTGGGAACATAATGGAACCCAAATTGCCAAGCCTTACTCATGGGCACAGAGATTCCAAACAGCATCAATGTCCTCATTTTTTGATATGAGTAGATAGCCCAAGGACTTCAAGACATGTGGGTAGAAACAGGAACATGAAAGAAAGAAACCGAAACAAACAAATAGAAAAAACAAATAAAAACCTAAGAGGAGACTGGGCGCGGTGGCTCATGCCTGTAATCCTAGCACTCTGGGAGGCCGAGGCGGGAGGATCTCAGGAGTTCGAGACCAGCCTGAGCAAGAGCGAGACCCCGTCTCTACTAAAAATAGAAAGAAATTATCTGGCCAACTAAAAATATATATAGAAAAAATTAGCTGGGCATGGTGGTGCACGCCTGGAGTCCCAGTTACTCGGGAGGCTGAGGCAGTAGGATCGCTTAAGCCCAGGAGTTTGAGGTTGCTGTGAGCTAGGCTAACGCCATGGCACTCACTCTAGCCGGGGTAACACAGCGAGACTCTGTCTCAAAAAAAAAAAAAAAACCTAACAGGAGATCAGGCAAGGTTGCTCACACCTATAATCCCAGCACTTTGGGAGGCCAAGGCAGGAGGATCACTTGAACCCAGGAGCTGCAGACTAGCCTGGGCAACACAATGAGATCCTGTCTCAAAAAAATAAATGCATGAAATAAAAATTTTTAAAAAAGAAATTTGAACACTGAATGCATATTAGATTAAGTAAATATTAATTTTCAAAGATGTGGGCCGGGCATGGTGGCTCACACCTGTAATCCTAGCACTCTGGGAGGCCGAGGCGGGTGGATTGCTTGAGCTCAGGAGTTCAAGACCAGCCTGAGCAAGAGCAAGACCTTGTCTCTACTAAAAATAGAAAGAAATTATCTGGCCAACTTAAATATATACATAGAAAAAATTAGCCAGGCATGGTGGCGCATGCTTGTAGTCCCAGCTACTCGGGAGGCTGAGGCAGTAGGATCGCTTAAACCCAGGAGTTTGAGGTTGCTGTGAGCTAGGCTGATGCCATGGCACTCACTCTAGCCCGGGCAACAAAGCGAGACTCTGTCTCAAAAAAAAAAAAAAAAAAAAAAAAAGATGTGAAAATGGTACCATGGCTATGTTTTTCTTAAAGCCCTTCTCTTTTGGAGATACTTGCTAAAATATTTATGTAAAATATTTATGGATGAGCCAGGCGAGGTGGCTCACGCCTGTAGTCCTAGCACTCTAGGAGGCCGAGGTGGGTGGATTATTTGAGCTCAGGAGTTCGAGACCAGCCTGAGCAAGAGCAAGACCCCGTCTGTACTAAAAATAGAAAGAAATTAGCTGGACAACTAAAAATATACAGAAAAAATTAGCTGGGCGTGGTGGCGCATGCCTGTAGTCCCAGCTACTCAGGAGGCTGAGGCAGAAGGATCATTTGAGCCCAGGAGTTTGAGGTTGCTGTGAGCTAGGCTGAGGCCACAGCACTGTAGTCCAGGCAACAGAGTGAGACTCTGTCTCAAAAAAAAAAAAAGAAAAAGAAAAAAATATTTATGGATGATGTAGCGGGTTGAGAAGATAAAGTCCATTCAGAACCTGTGAATGCGACTTTATTTGGAAAAAGGTCTTTGCAGAAGTAATCAAATTAAAGATCTCAAGGTGAAATCATTCTGGATTAGCATGAGCCCTAAATCCAATGACAAGTATCCTTTTAAGAGGAGAGGGGATACACAGAGGAGAAGGTGAAGTAACAACAGAGGCGGAGATTGGGATGATGTGTCTATAAGCCAAGGAACAACGAGGATTGCTGGTAGCCACCAGGGAGCAGGAGAAAGACATAGAATGATTCTCCATCAGAGCCTAGAGAAGGAACCAATCCTGCTGACACATTGATTTCAAACTCCGGGCCTGCAGAACTGTGAGAGAATAGATTTCTGTTATTTTTAGCCACCAAGATCGTGGTAATTTGCCATGGACACCATAGGAAAATAATAACAAATGAAATGATATGATTTCCAGGATTTGCTTCAAAGTAATAACGGGGGCTGTGCATGGTGGCTTACACCTGTAATCTCACAGTTTGGGAGGCCCAGGTGGGAGGACTGCTTGAGGCAAGCAGTTCAAGATCAGGCTGCGCAACACAGTAAGACCCTGTCTCTGCAAAAAAATTAAAAATTAGCCGGGCATAGTGGCACAAACTTGTAATCCTAGCTACTTGAGAGCCTGAGGCAGGAGGATCACTTCAGCCAAGGAATTTGAAGTTACAGTGAGCTATGATCGCTCCACTGCACTCCAGCCTGGGCAACAGAACAAGACCCTGTCTCATAAAAAAAAATAATAATAAGGGAGGAAGTGGGTGGGGTATAGCTGAAACAAGTTTGATTGGCTGTAAGTTGAAGCTGGTCAATAGAAAGTCCTCTATATTATTCTTTTTTTTTTTCTTTTGCGACAGAGTCTCACTCTGTTGCCCAGGCTAGAATGCTGTGGCATCAGCCTAGCTCACAGCAACCTCAGACTCCTGGGCTCAAGGGATCCTCCTGGCTCAGCCTCCCGAGTAGCTGGGACTACAGGTGCAGGCCACCACACCCAGCTAATTTTTCTATTTTTAGTAGAGACGGGGTCTCGCTCTTGCTCAGGCTGGTCTTGAATTCCGGACCTCAAGTGATCCTCTCCCCTCAGCCTCCCAGAGTGCTAGCACTATACTATTCTGTCTACTTTGTATATGTTTGAAATTGTCTATAAAATGAAATATTTTTATAAAAAGGATATTGGAGGCTCAAAAAATCCAGGAAAGTAAACATCTCAGCAGAAATGAAAAATCTGATAGAAGGATTGGAATATTCAAGTTGACAGATGAGGAACAATACTATTAAAAAAAAAAAAAAAAAAAGAAGGATCAGAAGATAAAGTTGAGGGCCATGCGCAGTGGCGCGGTGGCTCACGCCTGTAATCCTAGCACTCTGGGAGGCCGAGGCGGGTGGATCGCCTGAGGTCAGGAGTTTGAGACCAGCCTGAGCAAGAGCGAGACCCCGTCTCTACTAAAAATAGAAAGAAATTATCTGGCCAACTAAAAGTATATATAGAAAAAATTAGCCGGGCATGGTGGCGCATGCCTGTAGTCCCAGCTACCCGGGAGGCTGAGGCAGGAGGATCGCTTAAGCCCAGGAGTTTGAGGTTGCTGTAAGCTAGGCTGACGCCACGACACTCACTCTAGCCCGGGCATCAGAGCGAGACTCTGTCTCAAAAAAAAAAAAAAAGAAGATAATGTTGAGACACTCTTCCAGAAAGTAGAACAAAACCAAAGACTTAGAAAATAGAAAAGATTCTAAAGAGTTAGAGGACCAGTCTAGAAGTTTCAGAAAGAAGAGATAAAAACACTCCATTAAAATGTAAGCTCTGCAGTGGTGTTTACAACTAATTGATCACAACCAGTTACAGATTCTTTTGTTCCTTCTCCACTCCCACTGCTTCACTTGACCAGCCTTAAAAAAAGAAAAAAGAAAAAGAGAAAAGAAAATGTAAGCTCCATGAGGGAAGGTCTTGAGTTTGTTTTGCTCACTGCTGTATCGCCAGTGCCTTTAATAGCATGTATCGTTGATAAATATTTGTGAATGAAAAGGAAATAGGAAGAAATAGTTCAAGAAAACTTCTCAGAACTAAAGGAACTAAATTTCCAGGCTGAAGTGGCCCACTGAATGCCCAGCACAATAAATGAACAGAGTTCCATCGAAGCACAACACCATGAAATTTCAAAACAACAGGGACAAAGAAAAGACACTGTAAG
The DNA here is from genome assembly GCF_020740605.2 of Lemur catta. Classification (NCBI taxonomy): domain Eukaryota; kingdom Metazoa; phylum Chordata; class Mammalia; order Primates; family Lemuridae; genus Lemur; species Lemur catta. Next base: position 29,475,886 of record NC_059130.1, on the reverse strand, counting down.
ATTCCAGTGAGATAAAAACAGGTTACACTCGGAGAGTTAGGGATTGCAATAGCTTTAGACTTCTCAACAGCAGCACTGGAAGCTAGAATAGAACAGAGCAAGACCTTCAAAGTTTGAAGGAAAATTATTTCTATTCTAGAATTACATATACCCAGCCAAACTATCAAATGTGAAAGTAAGACATTTTCAGACATTCAAGGTCTCAAAAAATTTTACCTGCATGTATCCTTTTCCAGGAATCTGTGGAGGGTAACCTCCACTAATATGAAATAGTTTTTTTTTTTTAAAGAAAAAAAAAAAAAAGAGGAAGCCATGGGATGCAAGAAACACGAGATCTGTCACAGGAAAGAGGAAAAGGAAATCCCCCGGATGATGAAAAAGGGAGATTCTAGGGTGGCAGCTGTGCTCTGGATATAGAGGTGCCCAGTGTAGACTGGAGCCGATAGATATATAGGATCTCCAGAAAGATGATACTGTTAGAACAGCCAATAGGTGCTGGGCACAGTGGCTCACACCTGTAATCCCAGCTACTCAGGAGGCTGAGGCGGGAGGATCACTTGAGGCCAGTTCAAGACCAGCTTGGACAAAACAGCAAGATTTCATCTCTAAAAAAAAAAGAATAGCTAATAGGTCTGCCTTGAGAAGATAACCAGATAATTCTGGAAGAGTTTGGGGTTGAATTAAAGATAAGAGTTTAGAAAACAGGCTGGGCGCGGTGGCTCATGCCTGTAATCCTAGCACTCTGGGAGGCCGAGGCAAGTGGATTGCTCCAGGTCAGGAGTTCAAGACCAGCCTGAGCAAGAGCAAGACCCCGTCTCTACTAAAAATAGGAAGAAATTATCTGGCCAACTAAAAATATATATAGAAAAAATTAGCTGGGCATGGTGACGCATGCCTGTAGTCCCAGCTACTCGGGAGGCTGAGGCAGTAGGATCGCTTAAGCCCAGGAGTTTGAGGTTGCTGTGAGCTAGGCTGATGCCACAGCACTCACTCTAGCCTGGGCAACAGAGTGAGACTCTGTCTAAAAAAGAAAAAAGAGCTTAGAAAACAAAGCAAGCAAAAAAAATCAAGATAATTACTAACCCCAAGGAAAGCAAAAAATTATGCAAAAAGAAAAGTAATCATGGCTTACTACCTGGCTCAGCTGTGAATAATAAGAGTCATAATATGAATATTGATCTCACCAAAATTACTATAAAACTATGTTGAAGATTGGGGGTGGGTGCAGTTATTGTATGCTGGCAAGCTAGTTTGGTGGGGGTGTGGGGATATGGAAACACTGATTTGCAGTGTTTGTGGATTTCTGCGGTATATACTTCCACCACGACTAATTTCAAGCTACCAGTGTGATGTCACTGAACACGAATTTGGAAAGAGATGTGCCAAAACAGTTCTCGCTAGATGCTGCAAGCTGGTTCCAGCATGCCACTGAAAGCGGGTGGGGTGCAGGTGGGGTGACACAGTTAAATCTTCCCCTTCTAGAATGAGAATTCAACAGATACTGTCTGAAACTGAAATATCAAGAAGTAGCAATAAAAGCATGGTATTACATATTTTGAGATAAATACAAAAAGAATCAGTTAAAGGAGCTAAAGGTAGTTGGGGAAAAGTGGAGGATAGGAAAGAGGGCTGCTTTTTGTAACCTACAGAACTATTGGATTGTTTAAGTCATGTATATATATAACTCTGATTTTTTAAAAAGTTAAATAAGAAATGCAAGTAGAGATGCCCAAGACAGTCCTTGGCAGACAGCCCGTGTTCCCTTGTTTCCTCAGTGACATACCCAGATACTGGTGTGCACTTAGCCTTGTGGGGGACGTGGTTCCAACAACTGTTCTGTGTATAGGATGGTGTTGGCCACTTGTGGAACGTGGGCAGCTGTACCAGGGGTATGTCTGAGCAGACAGGACTGATGCGGTGTGAGCACCAACATTTACTGGGCATTTACTATGCCATGATAGGAGCTTTCACATGCACATTATGTGTGTGTTTGTGTGTGTGGACTTCGCTCAGTGCTGCAGAGTGGGAGGTGTAAGTACTCACGCTGCCGGGCCGGGGGTTGGTCTCAGGGCCCCTATAAGTAGTCCAGCGTGAAGTTTCTTTGTTCAACTCCTTGTACTTCCCCTTGAAGACACGCTCAATGTCAGTGAGAGAGAAGGCACAAACTGCGGAGCTCCTGGTCCCTCCGACCTGCCTGGAGATAGCCAGAGGGACATTGTCTGTGGTCTCCTCTGCCATACCAGGCAGCTCCCCCTCAGTGAGAAATCCCCGGAGGTTAGGAGTTCTCCTTGCTGTGGTGATAAGGGCTAAGAGAGCCCCATGGAGTTTCCTGATTCTGGCCCAGGGCCTGGCTCTATGCCTATCGTAGGATCTGAAGTATGATTATCCTTAATGAGAATTAATTGGGGCTAAGCCCCTGGGGTGGCTCCTACCTGTCCCGCATAGGCTGGGCTGTACCCACAGGAGGGGCAGTGGGACCTGCTCCAGACTGGCTCTACATGAAGCCCTCCTTCTCTGAGTTCCTTGGATTCCTGGTCGTCGGAGAACTGACCAGAGCATGACTACCAGACTATTTTTATTTCTTCAGCCCCTGTCTGTGGGGACAGAAGGTCTGCCCGTTTGTCTGTCTGTCTGTCTGTCTCTCTCTTTTTTTAAGATACAGATCTCACTGTGTTGTCCAGGCTGGGTTTGAACTCTGTGGGTTCAAGTAATCCCCCTGCCTCAGCCTCCCGCGTAGCTGGGACTACAGGCACGTGCCACCATGCCAGTCTCTCTCTCACTCTCTTTAACTGACTGTTGAACACACCAGGTTCTCCGTTCTGGATTCCACTTACACCAGATACCTTTGGTACCTGACACCTTGTTAGCAGGTACCTAAACACCGCAGGGCTAGACCATGGCTGTGGGACCTTGAACAAATCAGTTAACCTTTCTCAACCTCCATGCAATAGCTTTATTTTTATCTTATGATTCTGATGGTGTTTCCCTCTTTGCCCTGGCCATTAGGAAGTGCAGAGCTAAATTTCCCAGATGTGAGAGCCTGGTGTTCTGCTGGCATCCAGGGACTATACCAGATCTATGACTAGCATTTGTAATGTGCTGACTCTATCCCTGGCTTTTCGCATCCTCCCTTTATTCCCATTTCCTTATCCATTTTATTGATTTTAATGCCTGCCTTTGGTAAACCGCTTCCCACCCCTTTTTGGAACCAGGCAGACTATAAATTAGTCAGAACCTCCCTGAGCTTTATTTTTCCCAGCTACATAAAGGGCATGGATCAAATTCCTGGGAGGTGCAGAGTAGGAGTTCGCCCACGTCCGTTCCTGCCCCCGCTTCACAAGCCAGGGCCACACTGGACTCAGACCCCACGGCCAGCTTCCCGCGCTGTCGCTCACCACTGGGAGGTGAAGACTGCGTAGACGTGGGGAACTGTGGAGGAATCGGCGGGCAGCAGGACCGCGTGGCGGATGACGTTGAAAGGCAGCTGCCCCGGCTGGGTGCACAGCAGCTGGGCCTTCAGGAAGGTGGTCCACTTCTTCTGCAGCAGCTTTTCGCCGCCCACGTCGTTCTGTGGGCACCGGAGTCAGCCTCCCGCCCCGCGTGTCCCCGCCCCCGCCCCCGCAGGGCCCCCAACCACTCAGCCCCGCCTCCCTCGCAGGCTGCAGACCTTGCAAACTCGAGCCACCCTCGATGTGTGGAGCTTCTCGAAGAAGTCAAATTCGCTGGCGGTCTCCTCGAAGAAGAAGTAGACGACCTGCGTCGAAGGGATGGCTGCCACGAAGGCGGCGTCCGCTGCGGGGGCGGGGCAGAGGGACTGAGCACCGGGATGCCCTGGGTCCCCTTGGTGAGAACCGTTGGGGTGGCTCTAGAGGCCAGGGGACAGGCTGTCGCGTATCCCATAGCTTATCCAAGGCTGGTGAGGGGGGATGGGGGCGACTGGTACTTCTTCAATGCATTTGTATAAGACGAAAGCTTCATGAGGACCAGAAGCTTCGTCTTCTTCCCTGCTATACCCCCTAGCGCCTAACAGTAATGCCCCTAATGTGCCCTCAACAAATGAGAGTTGAGTGAATTAACAGCAATTCACAGAGCCAAGTCTCCGGGGCTCAGGAAATGGGGCCAGACCTGTGCTGGCTGGGGGTCAGGTCCTTACGATGCAGCCAGCGGAGGAAGGTGTCGGTCTTGAGGACAGGCTGGGATCCCAGCGTGCGCATCAGGATGGGCTCACTGCCCAGGAAGTTGTTCATGGTGCCAGAATAGAGCGTCCCATCTAGGGTGGGGGAGGGGAGGAGAGGACAGCCTATCAGGTGGAGGCCTCCCCTGCCTCCTCAGACCTGCCTGGGCCGCCAGCGTCAATATCAGTCTCGAAGGCCTGCATTAGTTCTACGCCTTCCCGAGGAGCCCCAAAGCCCAGTTCCCCCCGACCACCACCACTGACCCCGCTTCTCAGGTCCCTCTTTCCACAGGAAATGGCCAGCCCATGTGGCACTTTTCCAGCCTTTCTCTGGCTACTCCCTCACACGACCCCCTGAAACACTTGCCAAATAGACTCACTCATTGATCTCAGAAAGTGACTGTGTTTTCTGCTTCTACACCTTGGACCCTGCCCTTCTCTTCCTGGAACACCTTTCCTGCCCATCTATCTACCTATCTTTCAAGGTCCTGCTCAAAAGCCAAAGGACACCTCCTCCAGGAAGGCCAGGGTGGGAAGTCTGTAATGGCTGGTGTGAAGGAGTGCCGGGGCCATGATTTCTTCTTTGTGACTCCTATGGTAGCCAGCACGATGCCTGGTACACCAGAGGAGGCATTCGCTCAGTGCACATTTGTTTAAAAAATGACCGAATCTCAGTCCTCTTCTCTACCTGATACTTTCCCCGACCCTCATGCCTCTGTGTCTCTCCACATCCGCCTCTCTCCGCCTCCTTTGTGGCAGTTTCAGCAGGAGCTGGTGGCCTAACTCTCCCTCTGATCTTGTGCTCTGAGGCTCCTGGCTTCCCTCGCTGTCCCCCACCTTTTAGGAAACTCTGTAACAGTCCATATTTCACAGAGTGACTAGAGAAAGCAGATACTGAGATGGACCAGGAAACCTGATACTCACCCACCAAGACAGCTGTGTGCTTGTGGGCAGGGTCAAAGGGGCTCTGGCCTTTCCCCTCCATGACCTTGTCCTCTGAGATGGGCAACAGGTAGGAATCTCGGAGTTCCTAGAGGGGGGGAGAGGCTGGGGGGCCAGAACGCCAGGGTCTCACATCTGGGAAATGAGGGGCACGAGGGAGGAAGGGAGAGGGGCATAGAGGGAAATTGGTCTGGGGCCAGGAAGCTCATGAGGGTCCTGAGTCTGGAAGACCAGACTTTTCCAGAGCTACAGAGGAAAGTCTGGGGGTAGACGTGAGAAGGGATGCTTGGGAGCTTGAGAGCTAGGCACCAGGTAACTCACAATGAAGGTACAAGCAGGGCTGAAGGCATAAGTGCCGCAGGCGTACAGATGGGTGGCATTGAAAGGGACCAGGACACGAATGAAGTTGAAACACTGTGTCTGGGGGAGACAGAGAATTCAGAACACTTGCCTCAAACTCCTGGGCCCCCCAAGGCTGCCCCTTCACTTCCTAGTGGGGAGAAGGGCTAGGCAATGCTGGGGCAGTCCCCGTACATCTTTATAGAACATAATCCAAGTGACAATCATGACAAGTGCCCTCCACTGCCTGCCCAACCTGAGGTCACCCACTGATGGTCTATGGAAACAAGGGCTCTCCACACAAACCCCCATGCCCCCACCTCCACTTACCTCATTGCTCTTCTTCTTGAATGCACATTCACTCTTTTTTCTGTCACTGGCTGGCCAGGGTATCTGAAAGTGGGGAGTTGGGGAGGGAAGGGAGATGAAAAGAAATGAGGTCTTCAGGCCGGGTGTGGTGGCTCACGCCTGTAATCCTAGCACTCTGGGAGGCCGAGGCGGTGGATCATTTGAGCTCAGGAGTTTGAGACCAGCCTGAGCAAAAGTGAGACCCCATCTCTACTGAAAATAGAAAGAAATTGGCTGGACAACTAAAAATATATAGAAAAAATTAGCTGGGCATGGTGGCGCATGCCTGTAGTCCCAGCTACTCGGGAGGCTGAGGCAGTAGGATCCCTTGAGCCCAGGAGTTTGAGGTTGCTGTGAGCTAGGCTGACGCCACGGCACTCTAGCCCGGGCAACAGAGTGAGACTCTGTCTCAAAAAACAAAAAAGGTAAAAACAAAAAAAAAGAAATGAGATCTTCAGCTCTGTGACCTGCAATCCCCTCCTCAGCTCTGGCATGAAATGACCAGCAGGCATGGGGGTTAGTGACATGGTGATGGGTGGTAAGAACACCAATTTGTGACTACGGCTATCACCCTGATGATACTGATATTGATCAGACACAGCTCCATGGTCGAACATGGCCTAAGGAATCAGACAAACCTGAGTTTGAATATAGGCTCAGACACTCACTGACTGAGTGATTGTGATCGATTTCATAGGCTGCTGGTGGGGACAATTAGGTGGCATATGTAAAGCACCTAATACAATGTATGGCATACACAGGAGCAGTTGTCAAACCACACATTTCCTGAGGAAATTGTTAAAAATGTTGGTTCCTGGGTCACACCTTAGAGAATCTGCATTTTTAACCAGCACCTTATATGTGCAGGTGGCCGACAGACTACACACTGAGAAACACAAACCACAGAGGTGATCAGTATTGCTAGCTCCCTCTCTCCCTTTTTTCCTTCCTGCTCCCTCTCTCCCTCACATTGTTCATATTGGTAGAGTGACTATAACACACAAGCCGCAGTGATTTCTACCCAGTGGGTGGATATCAAATTATTGATATAATTTGAGTCAAGGTTGATCTCTTATGTCAATGATTTCCATGTCAGCCATTTTAGCAATTAATATTATTCAACCAGTATTCGTGATTCCAATGAAGAGTGAGGCCACTATAATATTTTGTGTCTGTTATATTGTCAAGATATATATAACAAGAACTGCTGATTGCCGCTGATTATAGATAATCGCAATTGGCCTGTTAGTTACGCTTAGGTGGCCCAGGGGCAGGGTGGCTCCTGGCCCCTTTCTCACTCCCAGCCCACACCCTTTGTTTGTCCCTGGCCTCCTCACCATATTCTTCAGCCTTGGGACCCCTGGATCCTGGATGTTCAAGGCCAGAATGGTCTCTCGAGCCCCCGCATAGAGAGTGTTTCCATCAGCACTCAGGAGCAGAGTGTCAAAATCCTGGAGGCCCTTCTGGTGGAAGAAGCTAAGCGCCCTGCCTCCATCCCCTGTGGGAGGTGTGAGAGAGAGTGGTGAGGAGTTGGTGGGTGGGCAGCTGATTCCTGGGATAAAAGTGGGGGAAGGGAAGGGTTGGCAAAGTGTCCTCGCCAGGCCCTGGCAGCTGGACCCACCCTTCTCCACCAGCAACTTTCCTGTTCACCCCACTTGGCTGGCAGCTGCGGGAGCTTTATGTGTTGAGCCCAGAGTAGACAGGAGAGGCAGCCAGAGACAGGGTAAGGACAGCCTGGGGCTGGGGAAGAGTAGCCCTGCACCCATGACAAAAGGGATAGGAAATAAAGTGAGAGACAATGGATGCTCTTCCAGGCCCAGGGGTGCTGCAGTGGGGAGGACACCTTGGTCCCCACTGGGAGGGGGAACAGCAGGCAGACCAATCGACAGGAAGGTGTTAGCAGCCACAGCAGGAAAGCTAACCTTAGACAAGACTGTATGTCACAGGGTCCCTCTCGTCACCCCACCACCAACCCCCGCTTCCTTCCCCTCCTGTTACAGGAAATTTCCAGCACCAGAATCACTGCAAACAGAAAAGAAGCATGTTTCTTCAAAGGTCTATGTAGACATGCTATGTGGCTAGGGAAGATGAGCCTGTTGTCGGAGACTCACCTACGTCCTCTCCATTATCGTGGTGCAGCAGTGTGCATGTGCGTTTGTGTGTGTGCATGTGTGTGCGTGCGTGTGTGTGTGCATGTGTGTGTGTGTGTGTGTGTGTGTGTGTCTGTTCCTGTCCCACTAGCACATCAGCAAGGGGGAATAAAAGGCGGTCCTCAAATCCTCTTCATTAGCATCTGTGTGCTTTTGCATGAGTTAAGAAGACTGACTGGCTAATTGTTATCTTTGCAGGCTCAGGGAGTCTTAAATAGGACCAAGGGGAGGAGCTGGGGAATAAAGATAAAGTGTGACAAAGTGCTGGAAGGACCGGCCTGGGGGTGGGGGTGTCTCCTGGAGGCCAGGCCTCTCCCAGAGATGTATAAACCCCTCAGTTACTGACTTGATCACCCTGCGGTGTGACTGCTCATCTGCCTCTGCCTGAGACTGTGAACATTTTGAGGGCAGGGGCTGAATCTGGTCCATGTTTGTATTCCCAGCATCCAACACACAGGAGGTATCTCCATCAATGGGCAACATACATTTCCTTTACCGGGCTGCCCCAGAAAGATGCTAAAGACACAGCCATGCCCACAAGACCCTGCCCCTACAACGCCTGCAGCGTCTGTATCCTTCCCGAAATCTTCTCCCTGGAGGGGAGAGGGCCAGCAGTCCCCACAGCCTCAGTAAGAAACCAGCCAAGCCGTGCCACAGTAGTGGATTCTTATGGTCCAGCATGACCTGTGTGGTTGGCATGGGCCTGGCGTGCCCTGGGTCACTAGGTCCACAAATGGTCTTCTAGCATGGGCCTTGACTTTGGGGCGCTTGGGAGTAAGAAAGCAGTTGGGATTTAAAGTACCCAGCTTGATGACAGTGACATTTAAGAAGAGAAAGAGAAATCACCAGCTTTGGAGAACTAGAAGGAGCGGTGCCCTGGAAAAGCCCCCTCTCTTCACTTTTCTCAATCTGTGTCTTAAGTGGGTTTCCTCTCAGTTTGAATTTCTATTTCTGGCTGTCTCTTTCTGTTTCTCTGAGGCCCTCTGTTTCTCCCTGGCATCTCTCCGTGTGTCTCTGTTTCTCCATGTCCATTCCCGCCCACCCCCTCTCTCTCCGTCCTCCGCCCCCCTCCAGCTCTGTGCTGCCATCCCCACACTTCCTGGCCATCAGACACTTACCTGCATAGTATCTGACCCTGGGCACTGGCCCCTGCCCCCCTCCCTCCGCGGTTGTTGTTGGCAGCAGCAGCTGGAGAAGTTGAAACAGGAAAAGGCCCAGGAGGCTCCAGGGGTCCAGGCCCAGGGCTGGGAGGGCCATGCTCAGCCAACGGCTGTCACCAGACGGCTCTGGGGAAACAGGCACCCGGGTACTTTCTGGGTGAGTAGTCCTTACCACATCCCCCTGGGGACCAATCAGCGAACCCTGGGCAGCAGAAGTGTGGGGGCAGGGGGGAGCACCAGGCGGGGGTGGTTCCCTATCTGGAAGGGCCCTCGCAGAATCTCACTTCCATCACCCTCGCAGGCCTCAGCCTGATGCCTCACTTTCCCCTCTGGGCAGAAGCCCAGGTATTCTCTACCCTGCCTCCTGTCCTCTGCTCTGCCTGTTTTCGCCTTACTCCCAGGAAGTCCTTCGTGCCGTCCCTCGTTTGCCTTCCCTGTTCCCACAGCTCATAGCCAAAACTGTTGCCTGGCCCTGAGCAGGAGACCTTCTGGGGAGTGGGTACCTATACTCAAAGCATAAATTCCTCAGACCTTACTCTCCTGCCACTTTCAGATCTCTTGATACCTTGTGCCTCATACTCACCCCTGATCCAGACCAGCAGACCAGGTCTGAGTCAGCCTCCTCTAACCTCTCCCCCAGCCCCAGCTGGGCTCAGGGTCTTTCATGCTCAGGCCTACCTGACCCTCTTCTTCCATCCCAACAGATTGGCTGTCAGCATTTCCCCGGGAGTGGCCTGGGCAGGGGTGGCTGGCTGGCTCTCAGCCGCTGCGGCTCCCCGTCTCCTTGTCTTTGCTCCTGCTGTCTGCTTCCTTGGGCCTCTGCATAATTTTCCCCCAAGTCCACCAACCCCAAGCCACCCACCACACCTCACATACCCTCGAACCAGCCACAGTGGGAAATCCGGGTGTTCAGACTCTGGGGCAGGGGTGCCATCCAAGGGAAAGAAGGAGGAGGGTTCCCAACCCCCAGAGGCAGGGGGCAGAAGGCTCAGCCTGGCTGGAACGGGAGCACGGCCCTCCAGGTGCCCATCGTGCCAAAGCCAGCACTGGGAGCTCTGGGCTAGGGAAACCAGAATTTCCACCTCTCGAGTTGTGACAGATCCTGGCTTGGGCGGAAGTTGGTGAATTGGGAGGGAATAAAAAGAGGCTCACCCGCCTCTCAGGAGACACACCTCTCTTTCTGCCTCCTTTTGCCTCGGTCCATCCAGAAGGTTTAAAAGACCCTTCTCGGTCGTTTCAGCGAGTCCCTTGCCCCTCCATGTCACATCCAGTCTAACTAGCCTGGCAGTGGTTTCTCCTCTTGCTCAAGATTCCCCAGATACGGGACATAACAACGTCTTTCCTATTCCTCTTTTCATGTAGCCACAAGGTGGGGTCTTTCCACTTTTACCTACTGGGAAGTCCCTGCAGTGCTCTAGCCTTCAAACCCCCTCTCAGCTGGGCCATAATCTTTTAAAAAATAAACAATTGTATTAGCCTCTTATCCTTGATTTTGCTGAGGAGGTCTCTCCTGTAGTCTAATCTCCATCACTCTTAGGGTGGCATCAGGCCAGTAGGAAGTCCCGAAAACTTCCCGTCTGAGCTCATGCTTAATGGAACACACTTCTGAGGCACCCAACCTCCAGTGGTGGCTGTTCACCCCTCCCCAAAGGCTCTGGGGGAGCCTCATAATGCAGGGTTAATAAAGCATCTGGCGCCAAGAACTCCATGACCTATAAAGTGGGTAGGCTCCTGCCCACTCAGCCAGTTCAGCTGACTGCAGGTTAAAGAGCACAGACAACCCAGGGCTAATCCAACTCTCATAAATAATCCACCTCCATCTTAAACACACATTTCTCACCTCCAGGAAGTCCTTCCTGTAGTATAACTTCCATCCCTCCTGCTCCAGCACCAGCCAACACGGGTGATGTTACAGCCCAGGCTAATCCTTAGAATTCCTTGTCTGAGCCCACTCAGCCTTCTTTCATCTCAATTTCCCCAGGGGTTGGTCTCAGACATGCCCCTCCTGACAACTGTTTCTGTCAAGACTTGCATAAGACTTCCCCACACTCTCCTGAAGGCTGGTTGCCAGGTCTCTTTCAGGTTCCTAGAATCAAGGGAAACTCCCATTTACCCAGACCCTATCTTCTGTATATCCCCAAGCCCCAGCCCAGGTTTGGGAAGCCACTCTGCCCCTGGGCCTCTCTGCTTAAACAGATTGGCTTATCTGGGTCACCGGGAGGAGTTCCGATGGCGGGAAGAGGGGGAGGTTCCAACCCCACCCTCCCAGCCCAACCTATTCCCGCCTCTCTGGAAGTGGCAGACTCAATGGCCTGCCCCCAGTTCATTCTCCAGAGGCCCAGAATCCTCCCAGCCCCGACATCCTCTTCCCCAGCCCCTCCATCCAATATGAATGGTTTACACTATCAGGTTTTGGTCCTCCCAGCAATTTTAGCAGATAGGTACCACCATAATCCCATTTACAGATAAGGAAGGGAGGTTACACAGCTAGAAGCCAAGCTAAATTCAGATCTACCTCATTCCAAAGCAAATCTTTCATCTACACAGTCTCTGCAGAGTCCTGCTCCCTCCGTCCTGCCTCCTGCCCAGCTAGGAAACTCAGTTCTGGGCCACTTGGATGGAGAAGGCGAGTGTGAGGGGTGGGAGTGTAGCAAGCTGTCTCCTCTGGGCTAAGAAACAATATCTCTGGGGTGATCCCTGACTCAGAGGAAACAGCAGCCTCACTGAAGAAAGGCCATCAAGTACCACCCTCTGCCTCCGCAGCGCCTCCTGGTCAAGGAGAGCCCTGTGGGGAGGAAGGGCACCCTGCCCCTCAGCAGCGCCCCAGAGCTCCAGAGTCAGGTCCACAGTGTCACTGCCATCTCAGCAGAACTCACAGCCAGGGCTGGCTTCACAGGTGCATGACCTGTGCAGTCACACGGTGGCCTGTGCTCAGGGGGGCCCATGCTTGCTGTGATGCTCTGCTGTTGCCCTCTTGAAAGTCTTAATAATTTTTAAACAAGGGACCCCACATTTTCCTTTTGCACTGGGCCCCACAAGTTATGTAGCAGGTCTTGCTGACAGCATCAAGGAAGCTCTGAGCTGAGAGGGTCCCACCGCCTCCCTCGCTGTACAAATGAGGAAACCAAGGCCAAGGAGGGGAAGTACCTTGGCTGGGGTTGGAGTCAGGCAGCATGTCTGGTGGGGTGGTGGAGGGAAGGGGTCAGATGTTCAAGGACCAGGTCATAGGGGTCGTGCCACCTTCAGGGCACCTATCTGGGGGTTCCCCCAGCCCATTTCTCCACAAGCCCTGGAGCTCAGCCTGGGGAGCACCCATGACAATAAGACTGAGTTCAACCTCTCCCTGCCAAAATCCAGCTCTTCCCGAGACTCCTCCCCCATAGCCCTTAGACCGCATGGAACAGTAGCCCCTTCCTGCCAGGATTTATCCCCCCGAGCAGAGGTCTAGATGTGGGGGTGCAGGTGGGAGGGGAGAAGGAGGTTGCTTCTCATCCTTACTCCATGCCACCTCCGAGCCCCACTACCCCAGGTGCTCTGCCTCGTCGGAGCCCTGCGGAGCTTGCGTGCCTCACTGAAGGAGGGGCTCCTGGAGCCGGGAGAGAAGCCACTTCTGGCTTTACCACCAATGACCTGGCAAATCCGGTGTCCCCCACCTCCTTCTCCCATCCAGCCTCAGGGGCAGCTGCCAGAGGAGCGGAGTCCCGGGAGCATGTGCTTCCTGGCTCCCCTTCCTTAGCCCTACCTGTCCTCCCCTCATCTGCTCTCTTTGTATGATCACAAGTAAGTCAAGTCAACTTATATGTATTGAGCGCCTACCGTGTGTAGGCGCTAGGGATGTCCCCAAGCCTCCACACCCCCAGCGCCCCCCACCCCTTCCCACTCCCACTGTCTCCCAGCCTTCTTGTCACCGGCCAGCCCAATCCCTCCTAACTCCTTACCCAATGCCTCCTAGGTCCCCTCCTCCAGTCTGACTAGCACTGGAAGGCTGTGCTGAGTATCGTACACAATGGCCCGACCCCTCTGTCTGCCCCCTCCTCAGGCCAGAGCCAGCACCAGACAATGCCCGCCCCCTCCTTTCAGAACTGTCAGCTCTCCCGCTCCCTTACCTGGAGCCCGGGGATGCCGCCACGTTTCCCTCCCGCTGGAATGCCAGGCGTACTGGTCTCCCAGTGCCTCAGTCCCTGCCACACCCCCACCCCCATTCCCAACCCCATCCCGCCTCACTGGTCCTCAGTCACCATGGCAACTGCATCTCTAAGTAGGAGGGACTAGAATCTCCCCATATTCTTCCTCCTCCTACCCGTGTCCCACTGCGCCCCACCTTTTATGGCTCCTGGATCCACATGTGTGGAGAGGAATGGCTCCAGATGTGGGGAGAAGGTGAGGAGGGGGTACACTGGCCCCTAGGTCCCCGCTCAGCTCCCTCGCCCACCTTCAGGCAGGCGCCACCGTGTAGATATCCCCAGCTGGGTTCAGGAGGTCAGCTGAGGCCAATTCCCCTGTACGGCCAGTTTCTCTGTGTTTCCCCTTCCCCGGGAACTGCGTGTGTACAGGGGAGACACACCTGGATGCTGGCCTGACACTATGCAAATTGAGTTAGCCAATGAGAGTGAAAATGAACACATGAATAACTATGCAAATAAACCAAGGGACAAAGTCTCTGTCAAGAAGCCCAAGAAGCCCTCTTCTATTAATATTATCCTGACTTCTGAGGGAAGGCATCCACTGCCAGGTTCAGGTTCTGCCTTTTCTTCCTAGGCCACCTTGCAACGAAGGTGCCACCTCCAGAAGCCTTCTTTGGCTAACACCCCCTGAGACCTATTAGGAGGGAAAGGTTTGTGCCATAGGAGGAGGGGTGAAGGGCAGACTTCAGAAAGGACTTTCCAAAGATCTAGACTAGATCAGGATAGAAAAAGAGACAAGACTGAGCTGGATTCTTTTCCCTCTGGGAAGGAGCAGAGGCAGGCAGAGGTTTGGGTGAAGACTTTGGGAGCTGGGCCTTGTGTCCTCTTCCAGCCCTGATACTAAGCAACCCTATTACTGGAACTCCCTTCTGTCCCTGCTGAGCCTCAACTTATGCATTGGTAAGCTGAGTTGTTGAAACAGCCCCTTCCAGGGTGGCATTCTCAGCTTGCGAGGGGACTGAAAAAAGCACCCTGAGACTGGGAGCGAGAGCCCTGGGTCCCAGGCCTGGTTGCCTGTAACTTCCTCTGTGATCCTGGGCAAGGCATTTCCCCTCTGTAACTCACCTAGGTAATATAATGGCTTTGCAGCCTACCTGGGAGTAGCTTGGCTCCTCTCCAGACATAATAGCATTTTTTAGAAGAAGGAAATGAGTATGCCAGCCTGGTGCAGAGGGTTTCACAGGCCAAGTTTGGTTCCCTTTTAGGTTGGAGTAGTGGTTGAGCATTTCCTCTTAGGGTGGGGCAAGGAGGGCATGACATGTGCTGAAAGCAGAAGTGGACCCTGAACAGAGCTGCTATCACATCCCCCCACTGCTTCCTGGCACTCCGTCCTTGCTGCCCCTCAGCACCTGGGCCTTGGGGACTCAGACAATGCCTATTTGTCCAGGCTTCTCTCCCCCACAGGACTGGGACACAAGGTAGGAGGGGAAGAGATTATTTGGGATTAAGATGGCTGGGACTAGAGGAAACTGAATTTGTACTGTAACAGGAAGGGAGAAGACTGAACTGTACAAAGACTTCACACCCCCATTGGATGTACTTGGGTCCCAGCCCCCATTTTCTTCCCTTTGAGGGGAATTGGGCCCAGTCTCTGTGGCAGAATTGGAAGAGGTCACATTTCTGCAATAACCCAGGGAATCGGGGAGCCTACAGATCTCCCATGGCTGCACTTCACTCCAGGTTACCCAGCCGGACTTCAGGGGGCCTCTCCTGGCTTTCGCATATGAAAGTCAAAACTTCCAGAAAGGAGCTAAGGTGTCCTGATGAGAGAGCAGGGACTTGGTCCCTGGTGGTGGCCATAGCCAGGGCTAGAAACCCGCCAGAGGGAGCGGGACACCCAGATCCCCTGTTCCAGTCCTCTGGGGTAGAGAGGAGGGAGAGAGCCTTTCCGCAGGCTAAGCTCCATTTCTCCTGCTGCACTAATTCACAGTTGGATTTCCTCTGGTTTGCTTAGCCTCAATTTCCCCACCTGTGGGAAGACAGGGGGTCAGGGCCCTGTGTCTTTGATTGCGGGAGGGGCAGGGAGTGGCTAATACAGTTTAGCAAAAGAGGGTCCGGGGGAAAACAAGATGGGGGAGTGGAAGGTGAGGAGACCCGGGCATCCTGCTCCTTAGGATTTGCCCCTCAAGATCCCCTGGGCTGCCCTTCCCCCAGCCTGAGGCTGGAGGACCACTCCCTACATTGTCCATTAAAGTTGGCACATAGACACTTCATGTCCTTAGTCCCAGGACTCTGGCACCCTGCCCCTCCATCCCACCCCAGACACCACGGTCCCCCTTCCCCTCCACTTTCAAGCCTTACCCCCAGCCCAGCAGTGGAGACCCTAACCCAGGCGTCCAAGACTTCCAGCAGAGTCTGCACCGGACAGGGGGCGGAGCTGGGGCAGGCATGGCAGGGAGGGGGATGGGGGTGCTGCCAGCCCCCTCCAGTGCCCCAGTTCCCAGGCAGTTCTTAAAGGGACCAAGAAGAATTAGCCAGGGGCAGCTTAAGGGGTGAGTGTAGAGGAAAGTAGGTGGTGGGGAGAGGAATGGATTTGCCAGGAGCAGGAGTGCCAGAATGGGGGCCTGACACCTCCCCTACTTCCCCGGAAGCTCCCAAGCCCCTCTGCCTAGCCTTTCCTTCATCCCACGAGACCCCCAAGTGGCCACCCAGCTTCTGACTATCACCTCCTCAGATCCTGCCCCTATTCCCCTTGGGCCCCTGCCCACTTCCTTCCCCTCCCCCATATTCGTGCCACCTCAGTCTCCGGTGAGAGCTGCCAGCTGGCACTGCCTGGTACTAGGCACAGAGAATCAGCCCAAGAAGTGTCGGGGGCCTGACGCCTGGCCCTGGAGGGGGAGGGGAGGCCAGCACCTCAGAGTCAATAGGGGGGCAGCAGGCACCAGTTGCCTCCCAAGGCTTGTTTCCTCTGCCCCTCTGGGGGTAGGACAAGGGGGGTCTGAGGAGGCTGAGAGACAGAGGATCCTGGCTCATCTCTTCCCTCTCCTTATTCCTGATGGGCTGTCAGGGTTGTGACATGGAAAAGGAGAATGACAGTTAAGAGCCATGGAGGGGCTGGAGCAGCTGAGAAACACACAGTGAAGGAGAGGGACAAAGGAATAGAAATGGAAAGATAGCAGACAGACAACAGAAAACCTCAATTTTCTTTTACCTTTTTCTTTTTTTTTTTTGAGTCAGAGTCTCACTCCGTTGGCCTGAGTAAAGGTACAGTGGCATCATCATAGCTCACTGCAACCTCAAACTCCTGGGCTTAAGTGACCCTCTTGCCTCAGCCTCCCGAGTAGCTGGGACTATGGACACACGCCACCAGGTCCAGCTAATTTTTTCTATTTTTGGTAGAGATGCGGTCTCGCTCTTGCTCAAGCTGATCTTGAACTCCTGACCTCAAGCGATCCTCCCACCTCAGCCTCCCAGAGTGCTAGGATAACAGGCGTGAGCCATAGTGCCCAGCCAACTTTAATTTTCACATTGTTCCTCTGCTCCAAATCCTCCCTGGCTTCCCAATAGCCAAGGAATTGATTTGAAATTCCCTGGCTGGTATTGCAAGCCCCCTCCCATCCCGCCAGTGTGGGAAGGCTCTATCCCAGTCAACCTGGACCCCACCTCCCTCCAACTTTCTGTTCATACTATATCTCCCACCCGGAATGATATATTTCTTCTCATTCCTACTTGATAGAATGCTTCCTGTCCTTTCGTGCCCATCCCGAAAGAAGCCCTTCCTCCGTAAAGCCTTCCTGAATCCTCCCACAGTATCCTGGATGGCCACAGTATTTTCTGAAATTTGGAGTCTTGGGTGACTGGGCAAACCTCTCACTGGGTTTCAGTTGCCTCACTTAAAACGGGAGTAGTAATGACCTGCCCACTAGTGGTGAAAGTGTAAATTAGTTCTGTCCTTTTGGATACAATTTGGCAATAGGTCTCAGCTTCTGAAAAAGTGCTCACGTAGCCAGGCGCCGTGGCACGTGCCTGTAGTCTCAGCTGCTCAGGAGGCTGCCAGGAGTTCAAGGCTGTAGTGAGGTATGATTGAGCCTCTGAATAGCCACTGCATTCCAGCCTGAGCAACATAGCCAGGCTCCATCTCAAAGATAAAAGAGAAAATGCTCACATTGAGAGATTCCATTTCTAGGTCTATGCATTTGCTTTAAATACTTATAAAGTACATACTATGTAGTTAGGCACTGCACTAGGTCCTGGGGATTCAGCATGAACAAAACAGACAAAAATACCTGGCCTCCCTCAGCGGTATGTATTTTGGTGGAAGACACAAATACACAACCGAAATACGTCCAATGGTGTTAAATACCCTGGAGAAAAATAAAGCAGGGAGAGTGGCTCAGAAGCAGTAGGAGTTGGTGGGGGGGGATGCTGCTGTTACAAATTTGGCCAAGAAAGGCTTCACTGGATGGTAACATTTGAATGGAGACCTAAAGAAAGAGTGGAGGCCGGGCATGGTGGCTCACGCCTGTAATCCTAGCACTCTGGGAGGCCGAGGCGGGCGGATCGTTTGAGCTCAGGAGTTCGAGACCAGCCTGAGCAAGAGCGAGACCCCGTCTCTACTAAAAATAGAAAGAAATTATCTGGACAACTAAAATATATAAGAAAAAATTAGCCGGGCATGGTGGCACATGCCTGTAGTCCCAGCTACCCGGGAGGCTGAGGCAGTAGGATCGCTTAAGCCCAGGAGTTTGAGGTTGCTGTGAGCTAGGCTGACGCCACGGCACTCACTCTAGCCCGGGCAACAAAGTGAGACTCTGTCTCAAAAAAAAAAAAAAAAAAGAAAGAGTGGAAACAAGGCATGTTGATATTTGATGGGAAAAATGGCCCAGGCAAAGGGAGCTGCTAGTGCAAATGTCCCGAGGCAGGTGTGTGCTTGGTGTGTTCTAGGAATACGTCAGCAGTCACTGTGGCTTGAATGGAGTGAGGAGGGGGAATGGTGACATATGAGGTGGAAGGGGTTATCATGCCTGATGTTGCATGCCATTGTGAGGACTTTGGCTTTAACACTGAGTGCTTTGGGAAGACTGAGGGTTTTGAGCAGAGGAGTGACCAAATTGTTAAAGGATCACTGTGCTGCTGTGTGGAGAAAAAACTATATAGCGCAAGGGCAAGAGACCAGTAATGAAACTAATGTCATAATCCAGACAAGCAATGACAGGGGTGGTGGCAGCTGTGGTGGTGAGAATGGACTGGATTCCAGACATATTTTAAAGATGGAGACACGTGTGACCACCCTAGAGAAGATGAACTTGGAGCCCTGCAACTGCCCTCTCTGTAGAAAAGCTGCCTGGAAGAATGCGCACAAAGTAAGACGGGGTCTTTCTATATTGCCCTGGCTGGAGCTGCAGTGGCTATTCATAGGTGTGATTGTAGTGCACTGCAACCTTGAACTCCTGAGCTCAAGTGATCCTCCTGCCTCAGCCTCCCCTGAGCTGAGACTACAGGCATCTGGCTAACCACCTGTTTATAACGTTGTTTCTTTGGGAAATACATTGCAAGTTCCAAATGATTAATTTAAAATTTGCTGCCTGCTTTCAAAAAAAAAGATGAAGCTTTTTCTAATGGATCAAATATGAGGTATGATAGGACAAGAGGAATTAAGGATGACTCCAGGATTTTTGGCCTGAGCAAATGAAAAGAAGGATGGTGTTGTCATGAGTTGAGATGGGAAAAAGATTATAAACAGAGCAGATTGGGGGTGGGTAGAAATCAGGATATCAGTCTTGGACATGTTCACTTTGAGAGGCCATTAGACCTTCAAGTGGGGATTCAGTTCTGGAGTTCTGGGCAAAGGAATGGGCTGAAGGTATAAATTTGAGAGTCACCAATGTATGTACAGTATTTAAGGCCATGAGCCTGGAGGAAGTCTCTTAGGGCCTGAGTGTAGACAGAAGGGAAGGGGTATTCGATCTCTTAGAGGCCAGGGAGAAGAGGAAGTATGAGAAGGACGAGTCAGCTCTGAGACAAACAGGGTCAAGCAGGATGAGGACTGAAGAGTGGTTAGCAATGTGCAGGGTTAGCAATGTGCATTGGGGACCTTGACAAGAGTAGTCCCCTGGGTATAAACCAGGAAGCAGGTCAGCAGCTGAGAGTGCAGGGGTGGGGAGTTTGAAGAGAGGCAAAGGGGTGAAATAGTCCTCTGGAGAATGGGGATGACTGGCTAGGGACAGGAGTTCCAGGGCTGTGTGAGTGATCATCAATTGAAAGATTAGTCAGCAGGATTCCATCCTAAGAAATTATCCAAAATATTTAAAGAAAAGGCATTCACTGTGGCATTATTTACAGTCAAAAAACTGAGAATCAATCTAAATGTCCACAGGGGATCGGTTAATTAAATTGTTGTATTAATATATACATTCAGCCATTAAAAAGTATGTTGGTGGGGAGGATAGGGGGATGTTGGCCAAAGGGTATGAAGTTTCAGTTAGACAGGGTAAGTAAGTTCTGGAGTATAGCATATACACAATAGTGACTATACTTAATAATAATTTTCTTTTTTTTTTTTTTTTTTCTTTTTTGAGACAGAGTCTCACTTTGTTGCCCGGACTAGAGTGAGTGCCGTGGCGTCAGCCGAGCTCACAGCAACCTCAAACTCCTGGGCTCAAGCAATCCTTCTGCCTCAGCCTCCCGAGTAGCTGGGACTACAGACATGCGCCACCCTGCCCGGCTAATTTTTTCTATACATATTTTTAGTTGTCCAGATAATTTATTTCTATTTTTAGTAGAGACGGGGTCTCGCTCAGGCTGGTCTCAAACTCCTGACCTCGAGCGATCCACCCACCTCGGCCTCCCAGAGGGCTAGGAATAATTTTCTTTTTTGAGACAGAGTCTTGCTTTGTCGACCTGGGTAGGGTGCAGTGGCTTCATCGTAGCTCACAGCAACCTCAAACTCCTGGACTCAAGGGATCCTCCTGCCTCAGCCTCCCGAGTAGCTGGGACTACAGGCAAGTGCCACCATGCCCAGCTAATTTTTCTATTTTCTCTAGAGACAGGGTCTTGCTCTTGCTCAGGCTGATTTCGAACTCCTGTCCTCAAGCGATCCTTCTGCCTCAGCCTCTTAGAGTGCTGGGATTACAAGTGTGAGCCACCGTGTCCAGGCAATGATAATGTGTTATATACTGGAAAATTGCTAAGACAGTAGATCTTAAATGTTCTCACCACAAAAAAATAAGTGAGGTGATGGATTAAATTAGCTTGATTTAATCATTTTGCAATGTGTACATATATCAAAACATCACATTGCACACCATAAATATGTACAGTTTTTGTCAATTATATCTTAAAGCTGGGGAGAAGATGTATGTTTATATAACAAACATCCTTTACAAAATATTTGGGGTTTTTTTGTTTGTTTCTTTGTTTGTTTTTTGAGACAGAGTCTCACTCTGTTGCCCGGGCTAGAGTGAGTGCCGTGGCGTCAGCCTAGCTCACAGCAACCTCAAACTCCTGGGCTTAAGGGATCCTCCTGCCTCAGCCTCCCGAGTAGCTGGGACTACAGGCATGTGCCACCATGCCCGGCTAATTTTTTCTATATATATATTTTTAGTTGGCCAGATAATTTCTTTCTATTTTTAGTAGAGACAGAGTCTCGCTCTTGCTCAGGCTGGTCTCGAACTCCTGACCTTGAGCGATCCACCCGCCTCAGCCTCCCAGAGTGCTAGGATTACAGGTGTGAGCCACCGCGCCCGGCCCTTTATAAAATATTTGTAAAACATATGGCTTAATTGCTATAGAGAGATAAAATCCAGAGGGAAAGCTTTCTCTCTTAAGAACCAATATTAAGCTGGGCAAGGTGGCGTACACCTGTAATCCTGGCCGCTGGGGAGGCTGAGGCTGAAGGATCACTAGAGCCCAGGAGTTTGAGGCCAGCCTGGGCAACATAAGGAGACCCCATCACTCTCTAAAAAAAAAAAAAATATATATATGCGTGAAAAAGATTATCTTCCCAATAAAAAATGAGCAAAGGGATAGAAATATGTTATTCACACCAGAATAAATGCAAACAACCAATACACGTAAGTGAAAGAAGATTTTTCACTTTTTCTTCAGAGAAATGCAATTTGAAACAATAATGGACTGTAATCGTTTTTCTATCAAATTGGCAAAGATTAAAACCAATGAAAATTCTGGCATTGGGAGGAGTTTGGGGGAAAGCGTGCCCCCTTTTGGGTGGGAATGATAAGAGAGAACACTATTATTACAGCAATTTTATTGACAGCCTTTATAATGTGTATACCTTTGACTCAGCTATTCCTTTTCTTGGAGTTTATTTCATGGAAACATCCAGAGATGTGTGCAAAGATGTATATTACAGGAAGCATTATTTATAACAGCCAGCAAAAAATTGTATGTGTTTGAATTATATATTTGAAAATTGAAAAAAAATATATAAAATGCCAAAAAGTGTCCCATCATTATGATATTAGTGATTATCACAGAATTTACTTTTTCTTTCTCTTTTTCCACCCTTTCTGTAATGGCCAAATATTACTTACATAAACAGATAGAAAAAGAATCAGTGTTATTTAAAAATAGTGTTTATATGCAATTAATGATGTCCAGCTAAAAAAAGACAGTGTTTGTAAACTTTGGAATAACATTGGAAGAGCTTATACATATTAGCTGAGAAAAGCAGAATCAAAATTTAAACCACAGAGAGATCTTAACTATGTAATGTATATGCTTAGACAGAATATATCAGGAAGGAAATCAGTGGTTGCCTGTGGGTGATTGAAAAGAGGATTTTCCTTCTTTCTTTCTTCTTTTTCTCCATATATCATTAAATTTTTTTTCTTATT
Organism: Lemur catta; assembly: GCF_020740605.2. NCBI lineage: Eukaryota > Metazoa > Chordata > Mammalia > Primates > Lemuridae > Lemur > Lemur catta. The sequence continues at coordinate 29,453,794 of NC_059130.1, read as the reverse complement.
TGTATTTATCTGTGTTTTCAGTTTTACTACATATACAGTATTACCACATTTTTAACATTTTTATATTTTAGAGACAAGATCTCATTCTGTTGCCCAGGCTAGAGTGCAGCTGCAGAATCATAGCTCACAGTAACCCCCGCACTCCTGGCCTCAACCATCCTCCCACCTCAGCCTCCCAAAGCGCTGGGCTTACAGGCCTGAGCCACGGCACCAGGCCTACATTTTATTTTAAAGAGACGGGGTCTTGCTATATTGCCTAGGCTGGCCTCCAACTCCTGGGCTCAAGCGATCTTCCCACCTCAGCCCCCCAAGTCGCTGGGACTACAGGCCTGCGCCGCTATGCCCAGCCAAGTATGTACTATATTTTAACAAAAAAATTGTTTTACATAATTATACGTGGCCTGCTGAGTGCTGAATTGTGTTGTGAGCGTCACGTGTGCTGACGCACTAACTGCAGAGTCCCCAGCTGCCACTCTACCGCAGGCCCAGCTTGCCGCAGTGTTTGCGTTCTTGCCTTATCCCCCTCAGCCCTGCTCCTCAAGCGCCCGGAACCTCGCCAGCTGGTCCCCAGCCCGCACTGGCCGCACAGCCTCCTGAGGTCAGAGCCAGCGCAGCCCACCGAGGTTCAGCTAAGCTACGAAGGACCCTCGCCCGGGATGCGCGGACGCCTCGCCGGCCGTGGTGGGGCTCTGGCGCCTCCAGGTGCCCGGCCTGGGAAGTGCACATAGACGTCGTCGCTTTGAGGACAGGAGAATCCTTCGCTGACATCTAAGACCCGGTATATGCGGGGCCTCGGGGTCTTCGCTGAGGGCTAGGACAGGGAGGGTTTCCTTCTCTGAAGCTGTCCAACCCAGGCAGCGCCCCTTCCACTTGGCATCCCCTCCCCAGAGGCACCATGGGGTCTCAGCCCCTGGGGAAATCGGGAATTTCCAGCATGACCTTAGAGCCCTTCCTCCTCTCAGTAACTGTGCTTTTTCCAATCTGTTTTTCCCACAATCCCAGACATGCCTTTTTTCTCACTGACTTCTGACTGCAAGCTCAACTCCTCCGCCCAGGGAACATAAACTTCCAGAATCTTGGGATTTCTGCCACCTGGTAGCTGTGTGGCCTTGGGCACATTAACTGAGTCTCCCTCTCCAGGAGCAAAGGAGACAATAAGGACCTCTCAAGACAGTAGGAGGGTCAAATGAGATAGTGTGGAAATGCTTCTCAGAAACTAGAAAGGGCCAGAGAACGGTTGGTTCCTAAAGCTCACTGTCCGTTTCCCTCAGTGGGCTCCTCACGGCCCGGTTATAAGCCGTCTCCCCCTCAGAGGCTCCTGCTTTGCCCCGTGCCTGCAGCAGTCACATTTTCTGACTCCCACTGGCGTGTAATTTCTCTGAGGACACTGAATTTTTCTTGCTCATTTCCCTGTCCTACAAGCTAAGCACAATGAGGCACAAAGGGACATTAATTGCTCCTTTGCAAAGGAAGCCCTACTTTCCTGCTGCCCTCTCACCCCTGAGATGTCACCACCTCAGACAGGTCCCATATCATATGTCTTCATATTCGTGCTTAGCTCAGGGCCCCAGAGACGGGCTTGACAAGTGTTGGTAGGATGAAAGAAGTCAGGAAGGAAATGCCCTCCTTCGGGCTCTACTGCTCCGAAGGACTTCCACGGGGAGAGGGCCACACAGTGGGTGAGTGACGCTTAAGTCAACACCTTTCCCCATCAGCCACCACTGAGTGTCCCGATATGATATGTGCCTGAAGTGCTTCATTTCTTCTCGTCTCCCCTAGAGCAGGGGTGAGGCTAGCAGGAATGAGTGCGAGGGTGCAGTGACCACGCGGTGTGTGTGTGTAAGTCTGCCCCTCAGAACACCCAGTGATGCCCACCAACAAAGACACCACAGCAGCCAGGGATAGAAACAACTAGTGTATTGATTTGGGGAGAAGGGGCGCAGATGGGAAATGGGGAGGCCAGGGGATCCTTAGTGTTTGCCAAAACCACTGCCGCGCCTCCCTACCCCCTCTCACCTTCCTCTGGGGTGGGCCCCAGCAGGCTCTCTCCCTCTCCAGTGGCCTCCCTCTCCCTTCTCCCTGCACCCCACTTAACTTTGACCTCCAGTGACTGCACAGAGCCCACCCAGGCTCTAAAGCTGGGGAAGGCACCTCAAACTCACCTTCTTCCCCCTTCTTCTACCTCCCACCTCATTCCCATCTCTTGTCTAAATAAAATACAGAAAAAGCAAGTGCAGCTGGTACCTGGGAGAATGAACTCACCCCGGGGCAGGGGGCAGGGGTGGGGACTGGGGGTGGGGCAGGCAGAGGAGCCTCAGCCAGGTGTAATGGGACCAACTGTCCTCTCTCTCTCTCTCTCCTCCCCCTCACAGAGGCTGGCCTGGCAGCGGCCTGCCGTACAGAGGAGGCTGGCAGAGACCCCTCCACGCCTGCCTCTCAGGCACCATGTCACGGGGGCCCCGGGGCGGGGGCAGCAACCAGGGCAGAAAAGCAGCAACTAGGCTCTGTAAAAGCACCCCTTTCCCTTGGCTCCCAGAGGAAGCCCTCTTTGGTTTTAAGGCAGATTTGGAGTTTCCTGGAAGCAGGGAAAAGGCAGGCAAGAGAAATTAGGATTGAGATAGATGCTTTTTTTTTTTTTTGCTTGTGTTTTTCCTTCAGTATAAAACCACTGTAGAAAATAACTTCTTGTAGAAAAAAACAAAATACAGAAGAAAAAAACCAAAGGGGTATTTTTCTTTGGCTTCAAGCCCCCTCCCATGAGGTGCAGGGTAGGGGGTGGGCATGAGGTGAGGAGGAAACAGGAGGCCTCTGCCCCCACCCCTGCCTGGCAGGTCCCAGATTACATGATGCGGCAGTTCTGGGGGGTCTAAGAGAGAAGAGAGAGGGGAGAAGTGTGAGCGGCAGTGGCTGGGCCCAGACCCTCCCTCCCTGGCTGCCAGAAGGGAGGCAGTGTCTCCCCTCTCCTTCACACCCCAGCCACGCCCTGCCCTCCAGTCTGGGGCTCAGACGAGAGGGGCAGGATGCAGGAGTGGGCTGTCTAGGACTCGGGCTGAGAGGAGGAGGCTCCCACTCCCCCGGGCTGCGGAAGAGAAGGCCCTCCCCCCACAGAGGGCCACTTTGTCCTAACCCTCAATGACCAGGGTCCTGACTGCAGGGTGTGGAGACAAAGGGACAACTCACCTGGGTTCGGGGGCTGGAGTTGCCCAGGAGGTAGGAGCGGGTGACCAGGTTGTCCCCGAAGCTGCCACCCCCACTGCCCCCCACACTGCGGTAGCTGCGAGTGACTGTGACACTGGAGGCAGAAGAACCAGAGGAGATGGATCCGCCCACTTGGGCTCCCGAGCCGCTGGCAGACGCCTTGTCGGCAGGCTGCCCGCATGTCCCGCACAGCACGGTGCGCGAGCGCAGGTTGTACTCAGCGGGGTCCCCCGAGCTGCTGCAGTGGGAGCCCTGAGGAGGGAGACAAGGCTCAGGCGGGACGGCGAGCCTGGGACTGACGGCTCAGGCCCAACGCCCAGGCTCGGGGCTCCTGCAGGCTTCTAGTTGCCAGGCAGGAAGGTGGGGTTCTGTGCCCAAGGAGCCAGAGGGCAACAGGGGCTGGGAGGCCAGGGGCTGGGAGATGGGAGAAGGGAAGACATGAAAGGGAAGAAGGGTCAGGAAGACTTGGGGACAGAGAACGGGAATTGTGCCTTTGACTCTGTTTTAGCTACTGGAAGCTTAAGAGGAAAAGGAGAGAGAGAGGGAGCAAGCTTATAGGGCAGCAGGCATGCAAAATTAATTGGAGGGGGCAGGAATTAAAGAGACCATTCTCAGGAAGAATGAGGGAAAGGAGAGGACAAGCATGCAACAGGAATGGAGAAAGGACAAGAAAAGAACGGCATGCAATAGAAATGGGGGGAGAGAGGCAGGGCTAAGGTGCCCCACGTCTGTCCTCCCGTCCCCTTCCCAGGAGACAAATCTAGACCCTTGTCCGCTGCTCCCATGGGAATATTCCATGGCATCAGAAAGTTCCCACTCCCTTCCTTACCAGAGTAGGGTACCCAGACACTTGGGTTCCCTGTTCAAGGTATAGGGAGGAGAGAGAAGAAAGGCCAGGGCAGCAAGTGACGTTCCAAAATATTCTTTAATGAAAAGATTTTTGGCATGGGAAGGCTGGGGAGAGGCTGCCCCCAGGCCTGGCTGGGTTGCCCCAGTGCGGGCTCAGGCTGGGCCTCAGCGGCGGCTGCCACTCACATGGTGGTGATGGAGCAGGTCATCTCCATCCTCATCCTCATCGTCCTCAACCACAGTCACTGAGCGCACCAGCTTGCGCATGGCCACCTCCTGCCAAGGACAAGAGACAGAGTCCAAGGGTCAAGGGCTTAGGGTCAGGGGAGGGGTGGGGGTACAGCATATCTACCCACAGTGACCACCTGGAACCTTTCTTGTGGTCCGCCCCTTGTCCAGCCTGCTGCTTATTCTGTCCTCTGTGGTGTTGGAGCTAAGGAACTCATTTCTGCCTTAGAGGAACACCGTCAAGCTCTCTGGGTTGGAGTATGGCTCTACCTTTAACAATCCTTGCTGTCTGCCTTCCACCCCTCTTGCTGCTGGGGGAGGCATCTTTTGGTTTGCCCACTAGGGGGGGAGTCTGGAGCCTGCACCAGAGAGCTCTGGAAAGTGGCCCTGAATTGGTTGGTTCCCTTGGGTTGGGGGCAGCTGGCTTTGATTTTGGCCACCAGGGGGAGCCTAGTCGGGCAAGAGGCCAGCCCGAAGCACACTTACTTCCCCAGTGGAGTTGATGAGAGCCGTGCGCAGGCTGTTACCGCAGCCCCACGTGTTCTGTGCCTTCCACACCAAGTCAGTAGGGGGACTATGGGTGGCCCCAGCTCCTGCAGCCCAGATCTGGAGAGAAGGGATTAGACAAGAACACTCACTCCGGCACTCCCTTTCCCACCCAAGGCCACCCCAGAGGCCCAAGCTCCCTGCCACTCACCGTCACCACCTGCCCCGCCTTTAGGGTAAACTTTGGTGGGAAGCGGTAAGTCAGCAAGGGATCATCTCCGTTCTGGCGCTTGATCTGCCAGTTGCCCATGGACTGGTCCTGCCAGCAGGATGGGGAAGAGGAAGGTGGGTTTATCTTGCTCAAGGGCCTCTCCCTCCATCCCTCCCCTCCCCTCCTACCTGCCCGCCCCATCACTGCCCTTCCCCTCAAGGATAAGAGCTATGATTCGTGGACACTTATGCTCTACCAGACACACTGACACTTTCTTTCCTCGTCCCAAAACTCAGAGTTAGGGACTATTATTCATCCCATTTTACAGATGTGGAAACTGATGCTCTGAGAGGTTAAATAACTTGCCCTAGGTCTCACAGCCAATGAGTCCAGGAGCCAGGACTGGAACTAGAGTGTGGAGGAGATCCACACAGTCGCCCAGGGCCACCCTCGAGGGGAGGAATACTCTCTCTCGAAGCTTCATCCCTTCCTCTTGCCGGTTTTCTCCTTGAGGCAATTGCCTGCCCTTAGACTCCGACCTGGGAGCCTACCTCATTGGACTTGTTGCGCAGCCGCACGAACTTGCCCTCCTCGTCCACCTCCTCCACGGCCACGCGCCCGCTGGTGCGTGCATGCTGCGAGAAGCTGCTGCGGCTGCTCTCGGCGGACTCCAGCTTGCGCTTTTTGGTGACGCTGCCCCCACCCTGCGTCTGGGATGAGTGGGAGGAGGCGCGGCCACGGCTGCGCTGCGAGGTGGGGCTGGGGGACAGGCGTAGCCTGGGGAGGGGAGACCAACGGGGGTGCCCAGTCAAGGCCAGCCACGGGCCAGAAGCCACCACTAGCACCTCCCTGACTCCTCCCCAGCCCACCTCTCCTCCTCGCCCTCCAGGAGCTTGCGGTAGGCGTGGATCTCCATGTCCAGGGCCAGCTTGATGTCCAGCAGCTCCTGGTACTCATCCAGCTGCTGCTGCATCCTTGCCCGCATTTCGGCCATCTCCCGCTCCTTCTCTGCCAGCAGCCGCCGGCTGGTGTCCCGCTCACGGGCCAGGGAGTCCTCCAAGTCCCGAAGCTTCGCCTCCTTGGCTGCCAGCTGGGGTGGAGGTGGGGGGGCAGGAGTCCAGTGAGCTCTCAAGGGCCCCGAGTATGGAGAGATAAGGATGTGGGTAGGTGTAAGGGACACCCAGCCACGCTCTCCAGGATCTCCAGGCCCTCATCAGAGCCCATCATAGGCTCTAAACATGGTCTTGGCTGGTGACTGGGAAGTCCTTCCCAATATCTAGCTGAAATCTTTCGTTCTGAGGCTAGACCCTATTTCCTGCGTCACAAATGGCGCAGCCAGCTAGAATAATACTGATGCTTTTAACGCTCAACAGTGCAGAGTATCATGACAAATCTGTGAGCTGAGGAGGGTAAGAACAATCTCCATTTTCAAATGGGAAAACCAAGGCTCTGAGAAGCAAAGGCAAGGTAAGAGGGAGTACTGGACAGCGACAGGCCTTCGGACTCCAAATCCTGGGTCCCTTCTCTCAGTGCATGGTTCTGGGGCACATTCTGTCCCTCACCTCTACCTCCCCATCCTCAGGAAGCCCCCTGGGCTTCCGGCCTACATCCTGCCCAGACCGTTGGCCTCTGGGGGACAGAGTGAGGGGGGCATCACCTGCTTTTGGAGCTGGCTGAGCTGGGCAGAGAGGCTGTCAATGCGGATACGGGACTGCTGCAGCTCCTCATGGGCGGCCCCCGCCAGGTTGCTGTTCCTCTCAGCAGACAGCCTGGCATTATCCAGCTGGAGGGGAGGACACAGGGTTAGGACTGCAGGGACTGGGAGGGACAGAGGGGGCCGGTCCTGAGGAAGGCATCAATCCCCCACGGAATATCCCAGTGTGGGCAAGGGTAGGGCTGCTGGGGGCAGAGGCAGTGAGGGAACAGTGGAGAGCAAGCACCTTGGCAGAGTAGGTCTTCTCCAGCTCCTTCTTGTACTGTTCCACCTGGTCCTCATGCTGGGCCCGCAGGTCCTGCAGGGCGTCTGCCAGCCGGCTCTCAAACTCACGCTGCTTCCCGTTATCAATCTCCACCAGCCGAGTCTCATGGCGGCGCTTGGTCTCACGCAGCTCCTGGAAGGGTTGGAGCAAGGACACAGAAACCCAAGTCAGAACTAGTTCCTTAGAGGCCAAGACTCAGATGGCCAAGCTCCCTGCCCAGCCCTGACCCCCCAAGCTGCTGTCAGCCCCACTCTAACCTGGGAGCTAGGTGCTGGCCCCCACTCCCTGTCCACTAGAACAAGGGACTCAGGCAGGTGAGCCCTGCACACAGCTGATCCCCCAGCCCAAGACTAATGTCTGTTACCACCCAGCCCAGCCCTCTGGCCTGCAAAGCACAGTCCCTACCTCACTGTAGATGTTCTTCTGGAAGTCCAGTTCCTCCTTCAGGGTCTGCAGCCTGTTCTCGGCATCCACCCGCCGCAGCATCTCATCCTGAAGTTGCTTCTTAGCCTCACCCAGGGCTGCCTCAAGCTGAGAGGAAGCAGGTAAAGATCAGGGTGAGGGTCACAGAACATGAGAGCTGGAAGGAAGCTGAGAGGTAAGTTCCCAGCACACCCCTTTACATGTGTGGAAACAGGTCCAGGGGGAAAGGAGGGCCTTGGATGTCCACTTACTCACAGAAACTACCCTGGGTGGGTACTGTGCTAAGAAATAAAAGATAACACTTCCCCACAGCCATAGAAACGCCTCTCCCTGGCACAACATAACGATTGCTACAAAGGAGGTGTGTACAAAGTATTGAGGGGATATGAGAGAAGGAACCAAAGTGTACCTGGGGTAGTGGGGGCTGGGGGGCCTGGGAAGGCCTCCAAGAGGCTGAGATCCAAGGGACAGGCTTGTGGGGACTGGAAAGGGGGACTGTCGTGACTGCAGGAGCAGAGACAAGCACGTGCTAAGGCATGGAGGCACGAAGGCACACGTGTTCTGGGGGCTTCAGGAAGATCAGTACTGCTGAAGCCTGAAGTCTGGGGTGGGGAGAAGTGATGGGAGAGAGGGCCAGGCTAGTAGGCAGGGGCTGGCTCATGAAGACACACCCTCATCTGCCACAAAAAGAACCTCTGAAGAAGTGTGAGCAGGGGAGCACCTTGCTTAGATTTTCATTTTAGAAAGTGCATGCTAGCTGGATGCGGTGGCTCATGCCTGTAATTCCAGCACTTTGGGAGGATCACTTAAGGCCAGGAGTTCAAGTCCAATCTGGGCAACACAGTGAGACTCCACCTCTACAAAAAATAAGAAATATTAGCCAGACATGATGGCATGTGCCTGTAGTCCTGGCTACTCTAGAGGCTGAGGCAGGAGGATCACCCTGAGCCCAAGAGTTTGAGGCTGCTGTGAGTTATGATTGTACCACTGCACTCCAGCCTGGGCAACAAAGCAAGACCCTATCTCTTCAACCTGAGAAAGCTGCTAATTAAAGAAAAAAGAAACAAAAGACCCTCTCTAAAATAAAAAGAAAGAAAGAACAGACTGGTCAGTGCAGCTGAGAAGGACTGGGGGGAAGGGTGGAGCTGGAGGCAGGAGACCTGGGAGGAGAACGGCCCAGCCTTGGTTTGGTAGTCGACCTGCTGGCTTCTCCTGGTCTCCCTGGTGTACTGGGGTGGCAGGGCCTGGGAAGCAGAGAGCCCAGGATGGAAGCTTGGCCACTGACTCCAATGCTGGTCTTGCTCTGAGCAGATGAGGCAGTGAAATTGGGAACAAGTCAGCTTCTTCGATTCTGTTCCCTTCCTTTTAACATGAGAAACTGGAGCAAAGTGTTTTGAAAGTAGAGGCCACCATATACATGCAAAGCATTATTAACACATGTCTCATATGTAATTAACCATTAGCTCCCAATTATAGGCTCAACAGATGATTGAGAAAGAAAGAAAGAAAGGTCTCCACTCGTCCTTGTTTCCAAAGAAGTCACAAGCTGTCTGTAAGAGGGCCTAACTGGGAGGAATCTAGGGCCAGGCACAGTTCATTGCAAAGTTAAATGGAAATGGCTTGTAGATTATTTCAAATTCACTGTGCTAGATCCCGTGAGTGGCCAAAGAAGGATGAGATATGGTCTGAATGGGTGAAATGACGCTAGGACAGCTGAATAGCTGAGATCAGACCAGGCCAGGACAGGTCAGACAGGGCACCTCCCGAGGGCGGGTCAGGGTAGAAGAGCAAGTGCGCATGTGTGAGGTGGGGCTGTGGGCGGCCCTGGAGGGTGGCCTCACCTTGGCCACCTGCCCCCGCAGATCGTGCAGCTCGCCCTCCAGTGTGCGCTTCTCACTGAGAGCAGTACTCAGCGCGGCCTCCTTGGAGTTGAGCAGAGCCTCCAGGTCCTTGAGCCGGGCCTGAGCAGCCATCAAGTCACCCTCCTTCTTGGTATTGCTAAAGAAGAGAGAAAAGAGTGGGTTTAAGAAGAGAAGGAGTCCACGTCCCTAGAGAGGAACAGGTTCCAGAGAGGTCAGCCATGGGAGCTGGCTCTGCTGTCCCCCCAGCTACCAGGAGAGGGCATCCTTGCTTTAGGTTCATTTGCATCTGCTTGACTCTGGTGCTGGGCTCCCACCTCCCCCAAGGTCCCCCCAAACCCCCTTCTTGCTTCTACACCCTTCTCATGACTCAGGGCTCAGGAACGTGCCTGGGGCTAAGGGCAAAGCTGGATCCCATGATATGAATGCTTTCCCTCTCTCCCCTCCCATTCCTTCCCAATCAGACAGGGGCACCTTTGTCTCCTGCCCCTTCCCACACAGGGCCTTAAGGCTCTCCTCCCTGGACTCCACCCACCTTCCTTTCAGCCAAGCTTCCCTCCCTCCATGGAGCCAGACAACTAAGCTCCCAGCCTGGGGGTCCACATGTCCCTAAACCTCAGTTTGAGTCCCAAAGGTGTTGGTCACCCTCCTAGTCTCTTTTACACATGCGGGACTGTGGGGAAGGAAAGTCCGGTTATAGCTCAGGGAGATGTAGCATAAGGACAATCAGGCATGGTATTGACCTTTTCTTTCTCAGGACCTGGTCTGCCTCCCCTGACCTAGGCCAAGCAGAGAGGTCTCAGCCTCCCTCCCTCTGGCTTCATCAGAGCCTGAGAGAATGCTGAGCCTGCCCATTGGCACAAGCCTCAGCATCTGGCTCCAGATGTGGCTCCCAGGCCTTCAGGTCCATCTGGGCTCCAGTTTTGAGCCTCCCTGCTCCTCACACTGGGTAAAGCTTTAGCCAGAACCAACCAAACGGGGCTGCGTCTGCCACCTCCCTCACCTTTCTGGGCCCCTGATTATTTTTGCTAGTGAACTGGAAAAATACAGGGGTCCTATTTTCTTAAAAATCTCCAGGCAACCCAAGAACTTTCCAGATGTTACAATCCCTTCACAAATACAGGGTGTGAGAAAGCAGTGGACTCAGGGAGTGGAGGGAAAGAGCCCAGGGGCCTGGTCATCCCAGCGGCCATCTGTAACTCATCAGTCCTTAAGCACGTGCCCACCACGGCGGATGGTAAAAAGGAAAACCAAACGTGGGCAGTGGGGGGAAAATCTATCCTGGAAAGGAGAAAAGTGGCCCTGCCAACATTTTTCTTCTGCCACAGAAGCCCTAAGCTCCAAGAGGCCCAACGATTCACTCTAAAGTGGGACAGACTGACTCTTGGAAGCTCCTGAGTGAGAGGATGAGACCCAGGCAGAGTTCTCCTGCCACCAGCTTAGGGGAGTCCAAGAAAGGAGTCACCCCCCTCCAACTGGGCCTACGGGACTGGGAAAGGGATAGAGTGACACCCAGAGGGGCAAGGGAAGGGGGGCAGGGAGCTCCCCTAGCCTGCATGCTTGCTCAGTGCAAGCCTCTGGCCACACCTTAGAACAGGTTGTTTAATGCAACAATGTCTGTCTCCTGCAAAAGGAGGCCCTTCCAGAACTGGAAGATGCCTCCCCTCCTCCTTCTCAGTCAGAAAAGCTAAAAATAAAGTCAAAACCCAGCTCAGGTTTTGGCTGCCATCCGGCCCAGCCCCTGGCTGGGAGCACAGCCCCAACTTTCCATGACTTCAGAACTTTTCCGAAGCTAAAGCAGCTGCAGGGGGAGGAGGGTGAATGAAGAAAAACCGCTGGTAAAATGAAGCGACGGGGCAGACTTAGATTCTGAGCTTCTTGGGCCGACTCCCAGGCTGGCAGGGGCTTCCCAGAAGAGGCCTCTCTGCCCTGGAGGCTAACAAACGGCTGCAGCTGGCTGTACTGGGAGAACTGGAAGGAGCCGGGCTGTACTTAGAGACCTGGAAGGAGCTTAGAGTCGGTTTAACCCTCTCCTTTTACAGATGAGGAGCAGAGGAGGAAGGTGAATGGCCCAGTGTCAAGCACTGCAGGCCAGCAGCAGGGACAGTGTCCCAGTCTATTCTGGCTATTGATCCAGGACTCCTCCTCCTTCACCTCACTGCCTCCCAAAGCCACAAGGTCCAGAGAAAACAGAGAAGCCAGGAGGAGGAAGAGGGCAGCCACCACGGCACAAAACATTTCCCAACCCAGCCAGCCTGAGCTGGAAGGAGTGGGGAAGGAAGATGGGCGCTTTCAGAAGACGTCTCAAGGGCACCTCTTCCCTAGTCCTGCCTCTCCAGATCTCCTAGGTGCCAGAGGAGGAACTCCAGGAGCTCCCCTTGGTAATACCCTTTCCTTGCCAGTGCCTGGCAGACAGTGACTGAGGAAAACAGAGGTGCATGGTCCCTGTCTTCTGGGAGCTTGCGGTCTGACAAGCACAGGAGTTTTTTCTTCAATCTAGCCTCTTTACTTTCTCCTGCTCACAAAGGTGGTGGTAGTGGTGATGCTAATAATATTAATAATAGCAAACACTTACATAGAGCTTATTATATACAAGGCATTGCTCTAAATATTAGTGTTAACTCACTGAATCTTCACAGCTACCCTATGAGATAGGTGCTATTACTATGTGATTGAGGAAACAGACACAGAGAGTTACGTCCAGGGTCCCGCAACAAGTAGGAGCAGAGCCGGAAAGCAGTGCCATATTGCTTCGGTACACACATGATATATGGCCTCCAACAAAATTAAGGGGGCTAGTTCCCTTTCCCTTCTGGAGGTTCTAACTAGTGCTGGAAAGAGAAGCAATTCAAGGACTAAGACACACTCTGCAGATGAAAGAAACCACGAGCAAAGAGAGGGGAGCAAGGAAGAGACTTTGCGGTTTTCTTAGTCAGGCATGGGGAGCTCCCATCTGTGGGGAAGAAGCCACTATCACCCATAGGCTCATGACTCACACTGTGGGAGCTCTGCGGCCAGGGAGCCACATGCACACCCCAGAGATGGCTGGGGGTAGGGCAGAGCCCAGGGCCTCTCCTCTCTCCTCCCTGATCCTGTCTGCCCACCACCAAATGCCATTTCCTTCCTAGGAGGGGTCCTCAGACCTAGCAGGAACCAGAGCAGACCCTGGCCAGGAATTCAGCCCCAGGGTGGTGGTGCTGCCTGCACCCCAGTCCACTGGGGGTTGGCAGCAGGGAAAGCTGGGCACGTGCCCCGTGCTGGGTTGGCAGGGATGACAGGGTGTGGCAGGCCAGAGGAGCTAGGAAGGGTGGGAACCTGGGGCCCCTCAGGTGACTCATGCTCAGGCAGACAATACCCGGGCAGTGGTCGGGAAATCCTCTAGTGCTCGCAGGGGAGACCCTGGCTCTGCCCGCGTCCTGCCCGGGCCCAGTGCCGTGCCAGCTGAGAGCCAGCTCTTTTGCTTGCATCCTCCAGGCTCCCCAAGCACAGAAATGGCTGCATCCCAGTGCAGAGGCAAGAAGGGCTGGGCATCCTGTTTCTAACTTCCCACAACTGGCAAATCTGATCTCAGAAAGAGAGGTGGGATGGGGGGGGGGGTTAGGGAGGGGGAGGGGGAGGGGAAGGGAGGGGATGGGGAGAGGGGAGGGGAGCAGAGAGGAAAAGAATAAGGTAGAAATGAGGGCTGGTGCTGTGGGTGTGACCCAAGGCTGGGGGTCTGTTAGGCTGAGGCTGGCAGGTGGGGGAAGCCTGGCTCTTGGGCTGCTTTGGGGAAGAAAGGCACCAGCACAGCCAAGGGGCTGGGTGGGCACCAGGCCAGGCTCTGACCCGCCCGCTGAGTCACCCTCCTCAGCCAGGCTCTGATGCCAGATATGGAAGCCAGGGCCACCGCAGGCCTGTTTGGGCCTGGTTGCTGGGAGCAACATGCAAAGCCCAGAGGGAGGGGCCTCCATTTCCTCTCCTGGCCTGGGGGAGAGGCAAGAGGGACTGACGCTAGACTGAGACTAAAAATAAGAAGTGGGAGGGGAAGACAGACAAGGAGGCGTGGGGGAGCAGGCCCCGCCTTGCAGGGGGCTCCTTCCGACCCACCCCAGTCCCCTGTAGCCCTGCCTCACCAGCCCTGGGAGTTCCCCATCACTAGGCGGCGACACCAGAAAGGAGGCAAGAGGAGACAATAGAGCAAAGGTCTCTGAGTGCCTCGGCTTCTCCTGCCTCAGCGAACGGTGCCCCCTGTGGCTGGGAAGGGCCGGTAGCAGGGAGTCCCTGCACTCTTGGCAACTGCCCTCCTGTATCCTCCTGGGCATCTAGACCTCTCCGCCCAGGCTAACTTCCTGCCATGGATGGGGTGCCTCCTGCTGCCCCCCCAAACCTGCCTGCATGTTCCTACCATCCTTCCTTTTGTTCCAGCAACTCTTCCCACTGCAATATATCCTCCTTCTATTCTCCCTCCATTTATCCAAATATACCTCACATTCTCCCCTTGAGCCGGCCTCTGCCCTGGCCTGCTACTTTCGGCCAATGTATTACCTGTTGGGCCTCGGGGCTTTTCCTGCATGGCCCTCCAAATGCCCTGAGACTAGGCGGTTCATATGCCGAGTGCGCAAGGCTTCTAGAGGGCCTTCCTCCTGGACCAACTCCTGTACTTTTATATACGGGGAAACCAAGGCTCAGAGAAGGGGAGGCTTGGGCACTAAAAACCTGCCCACCAGGTCACTTGAGGACACTCACAGTCGACTGGGACAGAACACAGCAAATGGCATGATGCACACCGGCGGTGCAGACAATAACACAGAGAGACCCAGTAAGACAGCCTGGAGATGCGTCGACCTCTGCCTTGCATGCTGGGAGCTACACCAGTTGGGGAGTGACACAGAGGCCTAGTGAAACCGCCACTCCCACCTGCCCTCGAACATCACACACGCCCCCGCAACTATGTGTGCAGCTAGCCATGAGGTCTGACGGCCTCCCACTTCCCAAAGTAACTACTGCTTGGTTTATTGGCTAGTCTGTGGGTCTGCAACCACTTTCAGGTAAGGGCAGGATGTGGGTAGACTGGGACAACTGGCTTCCCCTCCCTGGCATTCAAGGCACCATCACTCTCTAGAAAGAAGACCTTGAAGAGAGAAGGGGGGGGGGCAGGTGTTCCAGGGACTTAGAAGCCTCCTAAGCCTTCCCCAAACCCCACCCTATTAAGTTCTAAGTGTCTTACACCTGGGGAACCCACACTAGGTGCCCTGGTAGGGACCACCCCTGGCCTCCCCACACAGGCACATGCACCCACATCAGGCATGGCTCTGCTTGAACACGCCTCGCTTGGGCGAGACACCTGCCAAACATGCCTGGGGTCTGAGGCCCCTCAGATCCCCTTCCAGAGCTGCCAATCTCCCAGCTGTCCTCCCCCAAGACAAAGGCAGGTCTTAATTCCAGGCAGAGGGAGGGGTTGGGGTGGGGACACTGGTGCTGAGAGGGGGATAGGAGGCCTGTTGACATGTTCAGACCCAACTCCGGCAGAAGAGCTGGGCCTGGCAGGGGGCCAGGCCTGAGTCACAGCTGCTGGGTGCATCAACGTGGCATTGTACAGAGGCAGGAGAAGCCTGGGGCCAGAGGCCAGAGCACTGGAGTCCAGGACAACAGGCAACTAGCTTCCTCACCAGCCACCCCCTGCAAGATCCGCTGCCAAACTCCACTTTCTTTCTTCCTGGCTTATCTCTCCAGAAGTCATTCCTGTGTTGTCAAAAAATGCAGGGGTGGGGCCTGGGACAGACCAAAATAAGTAGGGGCGTGGAGAGGGGAGGGATGGCCTAATAAGAAGAAGGTAGAATGTCCTGAAGGGGGAAGGGACAGAGGTCACTGGCCAAAGAAAGGGACATTTAGGGGATCCCCACAAGAAGCCAAATCAGCAGTCCCTTAACCCTCCATCTGGTGGCGCATAGTAATTAACCCTGACAACACCCGGATAGAGCAGGAGCCACACCCCAAGGTCAGGAAAGGAAGTCGGGGAGGACCTAGGGTTCTGGTCCCACTGCATTCCAGCTCTAGCCTCAGAAGATGCAACTCTCTCTCCCAGCCGGCAGAGGGTGGCAGCGTTAGAACTCCAGGAAGAAGGGGGGGTCTTGGCAGTCCCAAATAGGTTCCTCTCAACTGCCCAGAAACTAGACCCCTTGAAATGATGAGTCTCCAGCTCCTCTGAGCCGGCCTTACCAGGACACATGTGTCCTGTCCCCACCTTCTGTTTGTCTGCCACTAAATTCAGATCACTGTCCCTTGTGCTGCAACTTGAATATAGTTCTCAAGAAAAGGCCACCCCTCAGCCACTTCTTCCCTGACTGGACAAACTTAGGGTCTCCTGTCCATTCTTCATTCTACCCTCTACCGTGACTCAGCTCCCCTGCCAGGCCTGGGATCGCAGCCAGAATTATTCCTGGCTTCAGCAGGCAGGCGGGATTCCGGCTTCCTCTCTTACAACTGGGTGGGGGTTGGGGGGGCCAGGGAGGCCTCCCCTTCCCAAACTCTGACCCCCTCCTTAAGGGATTGCTAAAGGCAATTTACCAATCGCAAGACTTTCTCACAGCCCAGCCTCAGGCTGGGGGGACCAGTATGGGTGCAGGAACAGTGGAAGGTGGGCAGTTCAAGGTCACTGTGCACCTCCCCCTGGCTCCAGGCACATGCTGTCTAATCCTGCCCAGCTCTCAGGTACAGTCCTGCCTTTCCTTCTAGCCCCCAACACAGGTCAATGCAAGTCATTCCTGTGCCAACTCTTCCTTTCCTACTACACGATACAGCCCTTTCCACTATCCTGAAGGGAGAGGCCCTGAAAACCAATTGTGCTTCTCTACTGGCAACAAAAACAAAGCATATGCCAGGAGGGTAATGTCAAAATAATTAATCATTTCTAACAAACTTTCTTTGGGAAATAGAGAAGTGTGTTAGTATTTTTAATCTCACAGTTTGTGGGAAATATTTCTATTGAGAACAGCATTCATTGGCTATTAACTGTATTCACATTAATTATATTTGATTTTACTGTTAACAGCTTGGTATTTTAGAGGACTTGTTTTCTTAGTTTTTGGGTCATTGTACTACTTCGGAACATAAGGGCTCTCCGGAGATTTTCTGCTCTAACCCCTTTCTCTTACAGCTAGGGAAATCCAGACTGGGGAGGTGATTTGCTCAAGGTCACACAGCAATTTAGTGGCAGGGCCAACCTAGAACTAAGAACACCAAGGGCCAGGGCTGTTTCCACTTCCTCACACTACCTGTCACTTTTTTGATGGGCCAACTTGCCTCTTATTAAGGGATAACAGACCTGCAACCTTCCCAGAGATCTCCAAGCTTGGCCTGTGTCACTCTCCGTACACTGGGCCCAAGGAGGTAAGAATGGGATGAGCCCTGCCCTAGTGTCAGGTCTCTGAACAAGACTTGGTCTTGGCTGCTGCAGCTGCTAGAAGTGGTGAGGGGCTGGAGAGGAGGGAGGTAAGGGGGAGGAGAGCAGGGGGCACAGTTGGTAGGGGAAGGCATCTCCTATCAGTTGTCTCCCCAGCTGTCCCTGGCTTCAGCCCTGACACTGAGCCACTGTATCACTGGGGGTGGGACTGGGAGTGGGAGCAATGGGCACATCCTATGTAAGAGTAAGTCTCAGATTCCTGGAGGCCAGGGGAAGTGCCAACCAAGGCATCGATAGTGGGAAGGCAATAGGAGCTCCTAGTGAGGAATTATTCCCTCTGTTTCTCTTGTGCCCCTTAAATATTTCTGAGCCCCTGGGTTTAGCTGCACCTTCTTCTTTCCCTTTGATTCAGAATGTGGACTTGGGAGAGGGGGTTGGAGAGATAACACCAGGAGGTACCACTCTTAGGTAAAGCCTAGGGCTGAGGCATCCTCAAAGGCCCCTACCCCCATTAATCAAATGGCTCTGCCAAAAGGCATAGCCTCCTTCGGATCCAGGTAGACAATTCCCATGAGAAGTCTCAAGATGTGAATCACCATCCTCCCGGAGCTCTGATCCCAGAGCTCTCATGATCAGGGGCCTGGGTCTTTCCAGGTACAAGCTGGAGCAAAGGCTATTGACCATGTGTTTACAGACCCTAGCAGGTCAGCAGAGCATTAAGGCATCACTGGCCCCAAGGCTACACCTCACCTCACCCTCTAGATCCTCCAACCTGTCCCCTACACTAAAGAAGTGAGGTTTAATGGTAAGAGTACCGACCTGGAAGTCAGAAGGCCTACGCTCAAGTCCTGACCTAACACCCCCTTGCTGTGTGACATGGGACAATGCCTGTGCTCAAGTCCCCTTTGCTGTTCTCATCCTGATCATAGCCTGCATCACCCCGTCTGTCCACACTGGGGCTGCAAAAGGCGGGTAATCCAGGAAGTTGTCGAGCACCAGGGCCTCCTTGGAGTGGAAGAAGCGCTTCTGCTTTGTGGGCCTGGGATCTCCCCACTTCTGACTCAGACTTCCTCCATCGGTTTCGCATGGCAAGGCATAGACTCTGGCACCATCCTGCAGCCCAAGCCCATAACTCTGGACTCAACCCTAGATTCTAATCACTTGTGCATATCGCCTGTTCAGAGCCCTGCTTCCAGATACCACCAGAGGTTCTTTTTTGTTTGTTTGTTTGTTTTGGAGACAGAGTCTCGTTCTGTCACCCTGGCATCATCATAGCTCACTGCAACCTCAAACACCTGGGCTCAAGCGATGTGCCTGCCTCAGCCTCCTGAGTAGCTGGAATTACAGGCACGCACCACCACAGCCAGCTAATTTTTTTCTATTTTTAGTAGAGATGGGGTCTCACTCTTTCTCAGGCTGATTTCAAACTCCTGAGCTCAAGCAATCCCCCTGCCTCAGCCTCCCAGAGTGCTAGGATTACAGACATTAGCCACTGCACCCGGCCTCCACCAGAGGTTCTAAGGAAGGAGGCAGGAATGGGACCCCAGGAGGCAGTGGGGAGGAGGGCAGAAGATGCAGACATTCAGGCCCCCATCCCTCCCTTTAAGACATGTGCTGTCTCCACCCTGTCTCCTGCTGTCTCCTGCAAAGCCACGAGGGTGGAAAGGAGGGGGGCAGCATCTGAATCATCCACCCAGCTGTCCTGCCTGGGGTGGGGCCTGGCTCCAAACCTAGACCCCAGACGGGCCTTCTCCAGTGCTTTCAACCTTCCTATTCTCCCTGTACTTAGGTGTCTAAACCCCTTGGGCTTCAGGGGAGAGAGAGAGAGAAGCGAAAAAGTGTGAGTCAGGGGAAGGGGTTTCTTCTTGGAACCTACAACAACCCATAAAGAGAGAGCCTGGTTGTGGTTGAGGTACCCAGGTTGGGCCAAGGATTGCCACAGGGTCTTACAGACAGCTCTGGACCTCAACTCCAAGCCTGGCCCTGAACTCTGAACTCTAATTAAACATTAAACCAGATAACACCTTCTCTCCAGGCTTGGTGGGAGGGGTTGGGATAAGGCCTTTCTTCCTCTCCCAAACTTTTCATTCTACCTTCACCTCACCCTGAGCACAGCAGACAAGCCTGTCTTCCTCTCCCAAACTTTTCATCCTCCCCACTTCACCTCACCCTGAGCACAGCAGACACAAAAGGGAGCAACCAATCCTGACTCCTCCTACTGTGGACACAGAGGGGAGGTACAGTCTGAGTCCCCTTTGTCTCCACCCCACCTCCCTTCAGCCTGGGATCCAGGTGTGCAAACCCACCCCGCTTTTCCGGAAGCCCAGCCTCCCCAGCCAGGATCAGTGGGGGAGAACAGAGGCAGGTGGCTAAATATAACAAGTACACACACCTCCCCCGTCCCTGCCCCATGTGCACACACACCCGCCTGGTGTCCCAGGCCTGGACAGCTGCACCAAGAGGCAGAGGAGACAGACTGGCGTGAGCAAGAGACTATAGAATCCACTCATCCTGTTCCCTGATCAGTGTTTTCACCAGATCTCCTGAGAATGTCCTTCACAGCACTCTGCAAGGGGGGCTTTGGTAGTTGAGTGGACTAGTTTAGAACACAACTAATTCTCTGGGGCTCCCCTAGCTTGCCTCTTATCTGTCTCGCTAACTAAGTTATTTGTATCACTAGTAGAAAAAAGACAGGCATGATCCCTTTCAACAGAAATGAAGGTAGATCCTGTCTCACATACAACTTCCATGGACTTTTCAGAAGGGGGATGGATCTGCCACACTTGCCGCACCTGGGGCTGGGGGCTAGCGACCCCCAGAATACGCAGAGGGTTTCGGAGAAGAACATGAGTTTGGAGTGGATGATTAAAAGAAGAGAAGGAGGGGAAGTGAAAGCACCAGCCCTTTAGGGATCTTCAAACACCTTTAATGCTCTTTGGCTTGGGTCTTCATAGAGGAAAGGGGAGCAGGGAAAAGGAGACCAAATTCCCCGAGGACTGGAAGAAGAGGGCCTAAACTTCCAGGCTCCCAAAGGGTTTTTTAGAAAAGAAGGTGGAGCTGAGTAGGGTGGGGTAGGGTGGGGCAGGGATGGGTGAAGTGGGAGTGGCCTGAAGCTTCCAACGGCTGGATTTCAAAAATGTCACTGTATTCCAGCATTTTAATAAGGCAAAGATCAAAACGTCAGCAGCCGAGAGGATGGGCCAGAGCAAAGACTGCTCTGGTTTGGCTGGGAAAATGAAAACGGCTCACCCTGAGGAGGGCAAGAGAGGGAAGGGCAGAGCCCCCAACCCTCGAAGACACCAGGCAGAAGGCCAAGAGAGAGGTGCTGCCAGACCTGGACATAGCACAACTTCCTGTGCCAGGAGTCTCTGCCCTCTGTCTCCCTCCCTCCCTTGCATTCCTGGGCCAAGGGCTGTGGGAGCTGCGGGGGAGCCAATCTCCGGGAGCTGTTTTGGTGGGCCTGTCAGAGAGCCCAGGAAAGGTCCCAGACAAGCAGGGAGTGAGAGAGAGCTTCTCAACTCTGAGAAAGAAACCCACGAAAGGTCATGCCAAGGGGCCCACCACCCATCCCCTGGAGGGGAAAAAAGGGGCCACTCTGTGCCTCCGTGACCTCTCTCCAGCACCACTGGACAGACGCCAGCTTGGTAGCTCTGTCTTTGTGGACACCATGTGTTTGGAGCCAGCCTAGGCAAAGCTGGCACAGTGCCAAGCCTGCCAGGAAAGTCCTAAGAGGACCCTTTCACCCACTCCTGTGTGTCCTGAGTGCCCGGAGTTCTTAGACCTGGCAGGGCCAGTTCTGCTTTGCTCAACACCCTCCCACAGGCTCCAAATGGCTGGCAAATCCCATCCTAACCGAATGCGGACCTGCTGCCAGCCCCGACTTGGCCCCAATGCCCCCACCATTCCTCATATCCTCCCACCCACTCCAGAGACCCCTCCCCTCTCTGTCCTGTCTTGACGATTTCCCTTGGCACTGCCAGTTACCCGTCGCCGCCGGCAGTTCCGGGGAGGGAGGAGACTACATGGCAAAAGTTATCAGCCGTCCGGGGCCCTCCCGCTCCCTTCCTAACGCTGGCCAGGGGCGCCGGGTCAGCCGCCCTCTCCGCTCCCACCTGGGCGCACTCACCGCGCTTTGAGCTCCTTAAACTCCTCACGCACTTTGCTCAGCTCCAGCTGCAGGCGGGCGCGCTCCTTCGCCACCGAGTCGAGGGTCTTGCGGGCATCCCCGAGCTCAGCCTCGTAGGCGGCCTTGATGCCGGACACCTCGCGGCTGACCACCTCTTCAGACTCGGTGATGCGAAGACGCAGCCCTGCATTTTCCGTCTCCAGCGAGCGCACACGGTCGATGTAGACCGCTAAGCGGTCATTGAGCTCCTGCAGGTCCTCCTTCTCCTGCAGTCGGGTGATGCGGGTGGGCGACAGCGGGGTGGAGCTGGCCTGCGCCCCGCTGCGGGTGGCGCGCCGCTGGGACGGGGTCTCCATGGCCGGCAGGGTGGCAGCGCTGCCCGCGGGGCAGGGGTCCCGGAAAGGGCGCGGAGCTCGGGCCGAAGGACAGAGACTGCTCGGGGTTGGAGTGCGCCGGCCGGCTGGCTGTCGGCTTGCTCCTGGCAGGCGTGCGGATCTGGGCCGGGCGCTGTCAGACCTCGGGATCTGGGTTGGCTGGTGTAGATGCGGCGCTCCAGCGAACACTCTGAGTCACCGGCGCGGGGGCAAAGGCTCTAATAGGTCCTCCTCTAAAGGGAGGAGGGGCCACTGCTCTTAAAGGGGCAGTCGCTTATCCATACGGGTAGGGGCGGGAGCGGTGAGGAGGGGCAAGGATCGCCGGGCTGTGGCAGCGTCCGGCCCCACCCTCTCCAGCAAAACCCAGTCTGCCAGAGGTTTGCTGAAGCTTCCCCATCTTAGTTCGTGCCGCCTCAGCGCTCTCAGCTCCAAGCTTATCCCGACAGCCTCAGGCCTTCTGGGGTAGAGGGCAGAGCCAAGGGGGAAGAGTGGGTGGGCAAAGCGGGGGAAGAAAGGGGGAAGTGGGTGCAAACCAAGGGAGGGGGCCAGGCGGGCAGAGCTGGAGAGCCAGGAAAGTGGGGGGGGGGGGCTGAATCTAGTGCCCATCAGTGTGACTCACCCTCCTTCCACCGCTGGCTCCCCCTTCCCTCCCTGTAGTAATAGTGAGTCACCCCTACGCCCCTCGAGATGTGGGCAGCCCATTCAAAGCTGCATCTCTGTATGCCAGGGGTGGGGTGGAGAAGGAATGCCTGGGTTCCCTGGGGAGCAATGAAGTTCTGCAACCTGAGTTCCTTTACGCCCTCAATTTTGGGGCAGGAATCAGGGATTTGGGGTTTTCCTATTTTCTGCCCCAATTTATCTCCCTTCAAAACCAAGCATTAGGTGTTAGGCCCAAGCAACAAGCTGCAGTTATCCAAAGCAGACCAAGAATAGGACCCAGGCACTGCCCCCTCCAGTCTCCTGCCCCCCATCCTTTGGACCCAAGCAGTTGGAAAAAGAGACTGCCTGGGTTCCTCCTAGGTTCCTCCCCCCTTCAGTCCCTTTCTACTGCTTACCCACCCAGTCAACTTATTTTTTTTTTCCAGAACTGTACTTATTTTATTTTAATGGATAATTTAAAACAGATACCAGAGCTGTGTGTGCATTCATCACGTTGCCAGGACACCAGAGCCCAGATTTTTGTGGTTCCCAGAGGGGCCTGAATAGGGGAGCAGGGCTGGGCGCTGGACAGCCAGTGTGGGGTCTCTATCTGGTTTCAGCCAGAAAAGTGGTAGTGGGGGTCAAGAACTGCAAAGACCCCACAGCCTTGGTGGCTGCAAAGGCCAGCATCACAGTATCTCTACTTTTCTCTCTGGCCAGGTCTGCTTTGCATTCGGCTCCAGGGAGGGGCCAAGCCCTCTCACAAAACAGGATCACCCAAGTTCCCAGACTTCCCTACTCCAGGCTCTGGAGCCTCTGTCCTCAGGCCTCACCAAGGACTCCTTTGATTAGCCTCCCATTCCCCTCCCCTAATCTTGGCCCTGGCCCCACCAGCCTCTCCTCTGTTCTAAGAGGTGACAGTGCTGACAAGCCCCATCCACTTGCGTGCCTTGCCTCAGTGCCTCCTATAGCTTATTCTCTGATGAGGAAGCAGGGAAATTAAATTATGTTGCTAACTCCTACAGCTCAAGGATATCGGAGCTTCTCTTAAACACAAGGGAAGCAGGGCTGGACAGGTCCTCAGTTCTGGAGCTAGGCCTCAGCATGGACAAGGGGCTGGAGTGGGATTAAGGCAGGAACTTTGGCTATTCAGGAAGGGTCTCACCTCTGTGTGGGTGACTGGGCAGTGTGGTGAGCATCCAGGATGCACTCAGGTGAGGGGACCCAGGATATGGCTTTTCTCCCCTAGGCATGGCACCCACCCTCAGCTTTCAGACAAAACAAAATGTCTTATTCTGCTTCTCCCTTTTATGTTCCCCAAACCAGAAGGAGAGGTGGGACGGGTGAGCCAGAAACGTGAGGGATAGGGCTCGTGTTGTTCCCGCTGCCTCAGCCCTCTTCCTGGCACTGAGCATCCCTCTTTGCCCCACCCGGCTGCCTGGCCTGGCTTCCCCTCTGGGCTGGGGAAGCAAAACCACACTTAACCCTTCCTATCTTAGACCTCTCCATATTTGGGGACAAGGTACTGGAGAAAGGAAGAGAGCTTTCACCCCAAATTTCATTCTGAGCTCTTTCCAAAGGGTCTCCACCACCACCATCAAAATGGCCTCAATCCTAAATCTGAATTTCAAAATGGGCCTTTATCCCTAATGTTCAATCCTGACTCTGGACCCCAAATGCCATAAGTCTGCTCTCCCTATGCCAGGACAGAGATCACTAACCCCAGAAGCAGCAGGAGGGAGTAGGGGAGGCCAGGTTCGGAGGAACTGGGCCTCCTGGGGGTTGGGGGAAGTTGTGACTCAGGGGTGATCATCTTCTAATCCTGCTTCTTACTTGCCATGTGATGCTAGATCTACTACTGAATTCTCTGCACTTCAGTTTCCTCATCTGTAACATGGGCAGAGTGGCTACCAAAGATGAAGATTGAGCTCCTGGCATGCAAAATCCTGCACACTATGCCACAGGACAATTGCAACACTGTGCTTGCTCTTAAGGGAGGCTTCCACTGGTGGGGAAGACAGAGGGAGAAGCAAACCCAACAGGCACAAATGATTAAAGAACAGTACATGCCGACACAACTATAGCTCCAGCTTACTAACTTACTTAAACTAACTAACTAACTAACTAAATAGCAGCGCAGGACTCTGAGCTGGATAATGAATACCAAATGGATCCCAGAAGCCTGGGGGTTGGAACATTCATGATGAAATCATAATATAGTGGTTGAGTCCAAGGGATGGTTTGGTCACTTGTCTTGAAAACCAATGACCTTGAAGTGGGAATCTCCTCTGTGTTCTTACAGCATCTTGGGCCTCTCACTGTGACCCCTCCTCCTGAAAGTTCTGTGAGGGACAGGAGGGACCAAGTCTTGGTCATCTGTGTCCCTAATACCTCGTCCAGTGCCTGGCACACAAGAGGCACTCAGTGTTTCTTGGGTGAACAAATGCATCTGGCCCTGACACTTTTTCAGGTGAGTGACTCTGGGCAAGTTATTTCATTTCTTTCAGCCTCAGTTTCCTCATCTGTAAAATAGGGATGCTGCAATAATTGAGATAATATTCATTTGAAGGAAGGCTTCTTGGAAAAGGTAGATTTAGGGGCTTTACAAAAGTGCCTTATACATAGAAAATTCACTTATTCGACAAATATTTATTGAACACCTACTATGTGCCAGGAAATGTTCTAGATACTAATGATATGGCAGTGAATAAAACAGACAAAAATTCCTCCTCTCACAGAGCTGACATTACAAAAGACAAAATTATAGTTTGTTAAATGGTGGTAAGTGCTATGAGAATAAAAATATAAAGCAAAACAATGCTCAAACAGTGAATAACTTACCCTTTTATGATCTTATTGTTGTCTGTTTTCACATACATTCTCAATTTGGTCCACAAAACACCTTCAAGGTTTGGAGATTACTTCCCTGCTTTTTTGGTCCTTAGCAATGTGCCAAAAGAAAGAAAAAGAAAAAAAAAACATTTCCCTGCTTTACAGATGAGGCTGACTTTCACAAAACTAGACATCAAGTAACAGGCAGAGCTCAGAACTGGGACCAGGCAGCCTGGTCCAGATCCAGGATGTGCTTCACTATCTCCTGCCACTTTAGCTGGACATGTGGGAGGTGCAAGGGTGGACTGGTGCCGGGAGGAAGTCTGCGCAGAGGTGCTGAAGTGGGGAAGAGCTGAGTGTGCAACTGGCCTGCTCAGGGGCACAGGGAGCCACTAGAGTGAGACAGGAAAGTGTGGGGAGAGAAAGAGGAGGGGAGAAATGGGAGGTGCAGGCAGGGATGGGATGTGAAAGAGAGGCTTCTAGCCACTTCATAGGGCCTGAGGTCAAGGAGAGAAGGGAAGCATCAAGACCAGCAGGAGCATTGGCAGGAGGTAAGCCAAACCAGGTGGACTGTGCTCAGCCAAGGGCTGAAACCAGGAGGGATGCTGGAGGCATACTAATAACGATTAGTGTAGGGAATATTTATGCAGTACCTACTATTATTAGGCACCTAGGTATTTATTTGCATTAACATGTTGAACCTTTACGATAGCTTTACAAGGTAGATACTATTATTAGCCCTATTTTACAGATGAGGAAACTGAAGCCCAGGTTAAATTATTCATTTAAGGCAGGGTTTCTCAACCTTGGCACTATTGCCATTTTGGGCCAGATAATTCTTGGTTGTTGGGGGAGGTTCTGTGCACTGTGAAATGCTTTGCAGCTATCTGTAGCTTCCACCCACTAAATGCCAGTAGCATCTCCATCCCCAGTTATGACAATCAAAAATGTGTTTAGGCACTGCCAAATGTCCCTGGTGGGGGGTAAAAAAATCACCCCCAGTTGAGAACCACTTGTCTAAAGTCATATGGTTAGTAGCAGAAGTGGAATGAAAACATACAACTATAAAGATCATAAAAGTGTAAGTTATTCACTGAGCATTGTTCTACTTTATGCTTTTATTCTCATAGCACTTACCACCATTTAACAAACTATAATTTTGTCTTTTGTAATGTCAGCTCTGTAAGAGTGGAATTTTATTAGTAATACAAGTTGGCCTGACTCTGAAGGCCCAGATCTTACCATCAGATTATAATCCTGGACAGGTGGGAGTCGGAGAGAGGAGTCGTCAGATGGGATCTACTGGGGAGGCAGTGTGCTCCCCCATGGGAGCAGGAAGGGGTGATTCTTTGGAGTAGGGTCTGGGGAGGTGAGGGTGACTTGGAGATCCTAGGCCATGGTTTGGGAATCTCTTTTTAGTGAGTTCTTAAGGGGGGGTCCTTGTCTTATTCATCCTTTGATCACAGAGTCTGGTACTACACAGCTGTTGAACTGCTGAGTCACTCATGCACAGGTGAGAGTTATAACCTTGACTCTTGAAGACCTTGCCCATTCTTTAAGTGGCTGCCATGTGCCAGGCACTGGGCTAAGGGCTGAATGGAAGTGATCCCATTTAATCTTCACCTCAACCATATGAGGTAGGCATTATTATCTGCATTTTATATACCCAGAACCCAAAACTCCAAAGGTTGTGTAATTGGCCTGAGGTAGCATAGCTGAGTAGACTGTCTTCTTCCCACCCAGACTCAGCGAGGAGGAATGGTGCAGGCTCCTAGCTGGCTGGGGGGTTGCGGGAGGCCCTTAGAAGGAACAGTGAATGGCAAGTATTTGTAAAGTCAGAGAATCTCTCCTTCAAATGAAATCTCACCCAACATACTAAATGACAGAGGCAGAGCCTCTCTAGTCAGGGGTCTTGGGGTGATCCCTCCCCCCATCCCAGGAGGCCCCCCCGGGCTCTGAGGAATAAGACCCTCTCCTTATAAGTAGGCTTCTGAGGCCAGAGGAAGGAAGACTTGCCCAAGGTCACACAGCCATGCAGGGCCAGAACCTCCAAGATAGCATTCTGATCCCATACCATGCCACCATGGGAGACTGGGCAGCACGCTGGACAGATTTTAAGGAGCTAGTCCACCTCAAGGGACTGGCATGACTTTTCCTATGATGTGGTGACGTGGCTGAGCTCACCGCTTCAGCCAGGTCGGAAGGGCAGCTGGATAATGAATAGAAAACCAACCCCTCACACCTGGGCAGGTCTCCCTGGTGACAACCCTTTCACAATCAAGATGACTACCTTAATCTTCTCAAATCTCTTTGAGGTACACAAGCAAGCACCATTATCCCCATATTACGGATGAGGAGACTGAGGCTTGGGCAGGTTAACTGATTTGCTCAAGGCTGCACAGCTGGTAGGTGACAGAAGCAGGCCTAAACCCCAGGTTTCTGCCTTCAGGTTAACTATACCCCACCTCTCTTCCGCCCAGGCCCTAAGTAGCCCCATCCAACAGCAAAATCCTAGAGTCTGCCCCGGAGTTCCCTTCTCAACACTCCAAACTACCTCCCCCCTCCCAACTGGGCCAAAAGAGCCACCCGACCTGTGAGTCTAGAGCCAAACAGAAATCAGGCAGCGGGCAGAAGGAAATTCAGCAGTGACACATCTCTCTTCTCTCCAACCCCTGCCCCCCAGCTTTGGATCCTCACCACCCGGGGGAGGAGTTGGGGGCGGGAAGGGGCGGGACACCCGGGGCTTGGGTGGGGCCGTGTGCTCCGCGGGGCGTCCCCAGGCAAACCACTTGGGGCGGGTCCTCTGACTCGCCTCGGGCGGGGTTGTCTCCCCCTCCCTCCACACCCGGAGTCGGGCGACGCCGGCCGGCCGGCCGGTGCTGACGCAGGCGGCTGCGTGTGGGCGGCTGCGTATGTGTCTGTGTGTGTCTGTGTGTGTGGTTGCTGGGGCCTCCCCGGCCTCCTAAATGGGGGTTTCCTTTCCCTGTTGTCAAGGAAACAAACAGAAGCGCCACAACTCGCAGGCTGGCACTGGAGAAAAGGGTCTCCTTGCCCCACACCCCTACACATTTCCAGTGAGCGAGGCAGATTCCTTTTCTACCTTACTCCCATCCAGGTGTGGACCCAGCGTTTGTGGGGCCTGAAACTAGGATGGCCGATTGTCCTGGTTTTCCAGGGACTGAGGAGTTTCCTAGAATTAGGGACTTTCAGTGCTAAAATCAGAACGGTTGGTCATCCTATCTAAAGTGCATACAATTTTGCAGAGAGGCCCTCTTTACAAAATACAAAAATGTCTTTTGCAAATTTTATGGACATATGACCGTGTGGAAACATTGGCAGGCCCCCTCTTAGGGCCTTTGCAACTGATAGGCTCTGAAGCTTCGCCTTCCTTAGCTTTGTGGTAAATCTGCCTCTGCCCCCAGCCCCTGCAGCCCCCACACTCCTCAGGGTCCCCTTTGAAGGCTCTGCCCTGGCACTCAGCACCACTTAGCAAGGAGGATGGTGGTTAACCTGCAGGAGATTTTCTGATGGGAAGGGGGGCTGCTAAGTGGGGTAAGGGGATTGCCAGGGTCTCTGCCCCAGTGGGATAGGGAAGGGACTGTGCTTGAGCCAGTTTAATCATTCATTGCCTAGAAGCTAGAGCTGGGAGGAGTCTTAGGGCAGCATGCAGCCCAACCCCCTCATTTCTAGAGCCACATTAGTGCAACTCCCCAGGTTCCCTGTCCCCTATCCCTAAGCCAGCCCACAGGCTGGCCCCAGAGGAACACCCCATTTGTCCTGTTTGTCCAGTAAGCTCAAAGCTCACATGGCACCCTGAGAGCCCACCTCACTTTGGCCTTGACCCCCCGAGGGGTTCTCCATCAGCGACAGGTAATAGGGGAACCATGGAAGAGGTGCGGGTGGTGAGGGCCTGGCAGGGAGGGACAGGATACAGAGGCTAAGTCTGGTGTGCTCTCAGGCCCTGGCCTGATCCGGAAGGGGCCGAAGGGGCATATGTTTCCTCTTGGCCATGGTACCCTGAATCCCACCCCAGAGGAGATAAAAATGGTGCTGCCTTCGTGAAACAGATCTTGCTGGCCTGGGAACGGAGGATGGGGTCCAAAAACATTCCCACATACCTTCTCTTCTGTCTCCCTGAAGTTTGGTGGAGCTGAGCTAAGGTTTAGAGGTGGGAGACATATTTCCTGTTGGAGGAAAGAGGTGAGATACTGGTTTGTTAGGAAACAAGCCTGGCCATGCATCACCCCTGACCTCCACACCACACCCCAGCCCAAGAAACACCCCCCCATCAAAATTGTCTTCCATGACACTAGCCCCTGGTGCCAAAAATGTTGGGGACCGCTGCCTTAGTGAAAGTATCAAGGGGTGTAGGATGGACCAGAGGGTTGAGCACAGAGAGTGAGTGGGGATGAAGAGCAGAAAGGGAGGAAGTTGGGGAGGAGGTCTACCATGAGGGAGGGGGTGGGAACCACATCTGGAGTCCAGGCCAGGGGGCCCTGGAGTGGGGAGCTGGACAGAGGAGAGGAGTGGCCCAGGAATTGAGGAGAGGGGCAACTACCCTGGTTGATGCCACTGCTCCAGCAGATCCTGGTGGGGCAAATATTTACCCAATGACAACGGTTGCTAAGCTGGGAGGAAGGAGGAGGGAGGCCAGTAGCTGGAGGCTCTTCCAGGCTCCTCCCCAACCCACACAAAAGACAGCCTAAGAGAGGCTTGGGCCATACCACCTCCCACGCCCACCAGGCAGGCTCAGCTATACCCCTCCATGCACACACATCTTGGGGGTCACCCCTACCCCCCAATTCCAAGCCAACAACAAGCGAGAGGGTTGGGCTAGGGGGAATTTAATTCCTGGGCTGCCAGGCCTTCCTCCAACTCTGGGACAGCTTTGGGGATTCACAGCTTGCAAAATGCCCCCTTCCCGATCCGTTGTTCAGTGGTGGGGTGCGGTGCTGAGAAGGGGAGAGCCAAGTTATCTAGGGAATGGAGGCCAGGTGGAATGAGGGAAAGGAGGGACTCTTGGGCAGGGGAGTGGGGCTGGTGGACCACAGAAGGGGGTCCTGAGGGGAGTCCTGAGGCACCCTCCCCACTCTGGTCCCTGGGCAGAGAAGGGCTGGGGATAAGGGAGGGGGAGGGGAGGGTGTGGCTAGATGGAGCCAGATGTGGCCCATGTGATGTGGGCTGTCCCTGGCACAGGCACAGCCGGAGCAGGACATGCCACTGCCACTGGAAAGGATTAGTCAGAAACTAGGAGGAGGCAGCCCCCAGAGAGGGGGCAGGGAAGAGTCAGCCCAGGAGCCCCCCCCCACCAAGCAGATGGGGGAGGGTGAAAGGGCTCAGGGCCTGCAAGGAGGGGTTGGCTAGGGGTTTAGGTTGCCCTCTCCCACCCCTCCTCAAGGGAACCACCAACTGCCCGCCACCATTAAGGTTCCCACCCATTTCCCTGGCTGAGCCTCGGCTTCTGTATGCAAAATGGGGATCCTGACACCCATTTCCACTGCTGTGAGAGGAGTCCTGGAGACACAGGACTTGCCAAGGAATGGCTCAGGGCCCAGCACATACAAAGACATATTGCAGGTTCTCTTCCTTGCCTACCTCCCCAGGATGAGGCCTCTGCTCTGCACGGTGTCTCCCTGGGGGTCAATAGGTCTCACCCTCAGCCACAGGCCCCCTGGAAATGGGATGCAGAGATGGGAGGGAAGGACTGGTAAGGATGGTACAAAGGAGAAGCTGCTGGGGCCAAGAGGAGGTTCCTGGAGCCCAGAGCTCCCTGCTGCCAGCGGAGGTTCTCAAGGATTGGAGGGTTGGCCAGAGTGGCTGCAGGGACTTTGTCCCTGACTCCGCTGTAGCCCCCTTGGGTCCACCCTGAAGCAAGGGTGGAGGAAGGGCTATCAAAGGGAGAAGGGGAAGGGGATCCCAGGAAACAAAGCAGAACCCTAGGGTGGGCCAGGGCGCAGCAGTTACAGCAAGACCTATAGAAACAGAATGTGCGGGCCTTGCAGAGCCAGGTCCAAGCTGGCAATCAAAAGGCTGTTGTTTTCCAAACTCCCATCGGAAAGTTTGAAAAATACACATGGAAACGTGACTCACTGCCCCCTCCCCATGGCCTCCCTTTCCTGATTTCTGTGATTTTTCTCCCAAGAGTTAATTCAAGTCACATTCCCACAGAAACCAAAGCTTAATGAGGGAGGGCAAAGGGCAGGCTGCAAAGGCCAGAGGCGTCGGGGAGGGGCTGGAAATTAAGATGTGCCCTGGGCCGGGCAGGCGGACCAGGCTGTGGTGATGTGCCCACTGCCCACACCTCCAGTGGGGGAGAATTCAACTTCCAAACACTTAGACACTTAACTTAAGGGTGGAGGTGGGAGGGTGCATTCACACCTCCACCTCCTAAACCAAACCATGTTGAAGGTCCAGTGTTAGGACAAGAAGGAAAGCTGTGATGCTCCCAGTCTCCTAGAGGTGACAAAACCAGGACTGAAACCTGGGTGCCCTGCCTGACAAGTCTGTGGTATGTCCGCTGCACCTTACTGCTCTCTGTACCCCAGGCCCAGAGAGCTTGCTTTCTTGCTTTCTGGCCTCTTCCTTGGAACCCATTCCCCAGGCCACAACTGAGGCCAGAGGCCCCAGAAGGTGGGAGTGGGGAGCTCCCCTGTATGCACTCACCTCCACCGCCACCCCCATGTATCATGGAGCAGGCGTGCAGGTGTGTCCCTCCCTCTGGGCTGGGGAGGATCCAGGCATGCCTGCCCCAACAGGGTGTCTCTGGGCCAGGAACTCCCAGCCTGTCCCAGAGAGGCCAGGGAAAGGGAGGGCCTGGCACTAGGCCAAGAGTGAGTGACCTTCCACTCTTGAGAATTCTTAGAAGAGGACCCCAAGTATTCCCAGGCCAGGAGTGACCCCAAGCTTCCATACTTGCCATCCCTCCTTGGATGTCCCAGATGAAGCTCTTCATGTCTCCCCAACACCACGCTGGCCCCACTCTGGTCCTCCTTCCTCAGCCTCACCGGCTTCATCTCCCTTAGCCAATGAGCCCCTAAGTCCTGTGGTTCCTACCTTCAGAATTTCTGCATTCTGTGCACTGTCTCCAGCACCCTGGCTCTAATCACGATGAGCCCTCACCTGGGTAAGTACAGGAACCTCCCAATCAGTCTCCCTGCCTCCACCCTTGCCTCTGTCCCCCTCCTTTCTCCTCCCTAAACCACAACCATGTTTCCAAAATGAAAACCTCATTGTGTTTCCACAAGACTTCAGACTTACAGTGGATCCCCACTGAATTTGGGATAAAGTCCACATTCCTTGACCTGGCTTTTAAAGCCCTCTGTGACCCAGGCTGTGCTTGCATCTCCAGGCTCATCACTCGCTCTCTAAATTCCAGCAGTCCTGGCCCCTCTTGGTTCTTCCTTGCTAACCTTTCTAGATTTGGCACATACTTTGCCCTCTGCTCAACTCCTGCTCATCCTTCAGGTTCAGCTAAAAGTGCCACTAAGTCTGGGTTAGGTGTCTCCACTGAGCCTCCAATATCCCTTTTCACATTGTATCTGTGACACTGTCTGTACACCTGTCTTCCCCTATTATAGGGGGTACACAGAAGGTACTCAATGCACGCTTGAGCCGAGCATCCTCATCGTACCTCCCTCGTGAACCAGCACCCTCAAAGCACTACCTTCTCCCTCTACTCTTTCCACACACTCGACTCCTCAACACCTGATAGGCTCACCTTGCTCTACAGGCCCCGCCTTCACTGCCTTCCTTCATCTGAGCTCCATGTGTGCACTGCAACTAGGCCTCTCCCCATACCCAGCCGGGGCATAATCACAATAACAACAATAGTAGCAAGAGCTACTGTTTATAGAGCACTCACTATGTGTCAGGACTTGTTCTAGGCTCTTTCTATTCATTGGCTCATTTCATACCCAGTAGGAGCTAAAAACAGGGGTTGGCCCAAGGACCTAACTTGTCTGATGGTTCAGGACAGATCTCTCCAGGAGGTTATTAACTCCATAGTCACTGTCTGTAAAGGAGAGGTATGTGCTAGGCCTTCAATAAATGCTTATCAAGGGAAGGAACAATATAATTGCCTACCTTTATAGCAGGTCTTATCACTAGTAAAACATTATCTCAGGGAAGCCCTGGGAGGTGAGCATGGCAAGGTCATTATGCTCATTATATAGAGGAGGACTCTGTCCAAGTGAGTGGGGAGGGACCTGCTTCCGGCTGCACAGGTAGTAATGAGCTCTCATCCAAACTGCAGCGCCTTTGGGGCTATGCAGAGGGGTCCTTTGTGGTATGGGACTGGGAGGCGCTGTGCCAGGCTCAGGGGAACCCTTTGAGACCATCCATCCAGTGATCTCAACCCTTACTGGGCATCAAAATTGCTTGGGGGAGGGGGCTTTCAAAATTGCCAATATTGGCCAAGCTCAGTGGCTCATGCCTGTAAACCCAGCAGTTTGGGAAGCCAAAGTGGGAGGATCACTTGAGGCCAGGAGTTCAAGACTAGCCTGGGCAACATAGCAAGACTCCATCTCTACAAAATTGTTTTTTAAATTAGCTGGGCATGGTGGCATGTGCCTATAGTGCCAGCTACTCGGAGGCTTAGGCAGGAGGATCGTTTGAACCTGGGAGTTGGAGGTTACAGTGGACCATGATCATGCCACTGCACTCTAGCCTCGGTGACAGAGCTAGACCGTATCTCTAAAGTAAATAAATAAACTGCCAATGACCAAGTCTTGGATATTTTGATTCAGTCATTGATCTGGGGTGAGACTAAGGCATGTTTCAGTAAAAAACACTCCAATTTGTCATCTTACAGATGAAGAAGCTGAGGTTTGGAGTGGGAATTATAATAACAGCTGATACTTGTTGAGTGTTTAGAATGCCAGACGCTCTTCTAAATAGTGCATGTTCACCTGATCCTCACCATAACTCTCTTGTTATCAACTCCATTTTAGAGGTGAGAAAACAAAGCACAAAGGATCCAATGTCACACAACCAATACACGGTGGTTCTGGGATTCAAACTCTAGAGACCTGGCTTCAAAGCCCACATTCTCAACCTTGATCCCATAGCTGTCAACCCCAAAGTTGCAAAGGAGCCAGTGGTAGAGCCAGGCCCAGATCTCAGGTCTCCTCTGGGCAGAAAAGTCAGAGAGCCGGTGAAAGTAAGGTCAGAGAAGCCACAGGCCAGGGGAAGGCCTGGAGGCTCTGGGCCCCCTCCCTCACAGGGGCAGAAGGGGCTGGGCACTGGGGCAGCCTCCCTGTGGGGCCACCCTTCACCTGCCCTCCCCTCCCCTCCAAAGGGGAGCCCTGACCAGCCCCAGCTGAGCTGTCACCCTCCCTGTGCTAATTGAGGCAGCCTCCTAATTGCCCATCACAAGGAGGCAATTAAACCCAATTAGAGAGCCAGAGCTAATTAGTGCTCAGCTTCCCACAGCCTCTGGGCACCCCAGGGGTCTGCAGGAACCTGCTGCCCACCTCCCCTCACCCCCAGGGAGAATTGCTGCTTGTATCAAGTATGTTGAAAATTTATATTCCTCCCTTGCTCTCCCAGGGATCAAGGGTCGAGCATCTTGGCTTATTCCCTACCTTTGCACTGCAGGGCAGTTTCCTGGCCCCACTTGCCTTCCCTGACAACTGACAACATTCATGTCATCCCACAGTTCTCAAGTACTTTCCCGTCATCCCCTCCATCCTCTCTGCAAGCCTGGAGGTAGGGTACCCTGCACTATCGCTGGGGCTTAGAGAGCGTAAGTGATTTGCCCAGGATCACACAGCCTGCTTTGACTCCAGATCTTGTACCCCTGACATACATATGTGATAAGTCCTTCCAATGATCTCACCACCATCGTTCCTGATGTAACATGGTAGACAGGTGGGGCATGAATTATGCACCTTCTTTCCACATGCTGCTCTATAGCTAGGTTATCCCATTTAATCTGCTTTCTGTCTGTCTGTTCATCTACCTGACTCCATTCCCAAAAACCCAGTGCCAAATTCAAGATCCTTTCTGGTATCATAGAACTTGGAGTCTGTAGACAAGGAATCTAGTTCACTCTTCTATTAACATGCTCTGTGACCCTGGAAAAATTGCTTCCCTTCTATGGGCCTCAGGACTGGAAGATTTCCAAGGTCCTTCCAATCTCCGCTCCTTCTGCTGCAGGGGAAGAGATGGTGAGGGTTGGACTTCCCTCTTACCTGGCATCAAGGCCTGGAGGTGGTATGGGGATACCCCTTTTGTACTGAAATTGTGAGGGCCCCAAAGCGGAACAAGAATGAAACTATCTTGACAGGGACCAGAAGGGGCTGGGAACTCCCTGGCTCTAGCAGGAGTTGGGGGATGTTGGGGGTGGTACAGATATGATGATCACATACACGTACACACACGTGCCCACACCTGCCCCCAGCACCAGAGCAGAGAGAAAGTGATGGAAGATGTTGGATGGACCAGAATTGGGGCCTGCTCTCTTGGGCTTGGAGGAGAGACAGATGAGCTGGGTGCAGTTTCTGGCCTACATCAGGCCATGCAGTTTGTCAGACTCCCTCACTCCCTATCAGTGTTGGACTCGCACAGGGCAGACAGGGAGGTTGGGGGGAGCTCATCTCCACAGGGGTCTTAGCTATACTCTGACTCCCCTGCCCCATTCTTCCTTTTCTGCTTTCTGGTCATACCAAGCACTGTTAGAGTCAGACTAGCCTTGGTTCTAATCCTGGCTCTTCCACTCATGCCTACCCATGGCACCCTGGGCCACGGTGACAGTCTTCTCTTCCATAAAATGGTATAAGAGCCATTCCATAGGGCTGTTGTGAGCAGTAAGTGAGATGAGCATGTGTGGTGTGGAGCACAGGGCCTGCCCCTCCTCAGGGCTCAGTTTTTCCATCCCTCAGTTCCCCTCCCAGTACCTGGCAGAGCAGAGGGCCAGGGGCCAGGGCTGCAGAGCGTGTGCTGAGCACCGAGAAGAACCACAGGGCATCCGGTCCCTCTGCAGCCTTCCCTTTCCTGTGGTGAATCACTGTTCGTGGGCCCTGGGGACCCAGGAGTCCCTGGCTTGCCACAAACACTACCATTGTCATGGAAACCAGGCCTCCCCTTCCTCTTTCACTGATTGATTTCACTCATCATCTCCCACAGTGTCTGGTTCCTAGATCTCAGCTTTTGACTCATTGATTGACTTAACCGCCTCTCATTTCGTGTCCCCAAGACAGCATCAGCCCCACCACGACTCCCATGGTCTGCACCCCGAACCCCTCAGGCTGCCCCTTTCCCCAGCAGCGCCCACTCCTTTCCCTGTCAAGTTAGGCTGGGCACCTCCCAGGAAAACATCTTTTCAGAAGGGGTGAGTGAAAGTCATCCCCGCTGCCTGGGGCCTGGAGCTTCGCTCAGGCCTCAAGACCCAACCCGTCCTGCCCCAGCTGAAACCCCTCAGCGCTGGGCATGAGAAGGACAAGGGCAAGGGAGGTGGCCGCGGGAAGAGACCAGCGGGCGCTGGCGCCACCTGCTGGCCTCGGGGGGCCAGCCCCACCTTTTCCGTACCCATAGGTGTGCCCAGGCTAGTCCTGGGTGGCAGACGGCCCTGGCTCTGTGTCCACATCATTCGTTCACTCATTCATTCATAAATATTTACTGAGAACCATCTGTGTGCCAAAAACGGCTCTAGTCGTCGTGGGACAAGTAATTAAAGTGCGATGAGTGCCTGAGAATGCCGGGGAGCAGAGAATCAGGCACCTAACCCAATCTGCAGTTGTGCAGCAGGCTTGCCTGATGAACAGATGATTAGGCTGAGCCCTGAATAATAATAATCAACATTTATTAAGCACCTTCTGTGTACTAGACGCTAAGTCAGTACTTTACATGCCTCTTCCCACTAATTGCACAACAATCCCATGAGGTAATTGCTAGTATTATCTTCATTTTATAGATGGGGAAAACAGGTTCGGAGGTGTCAATCTGCATAGGGCTCGCAGGTAGTAGGCAGTGCACTGCCGCCCACCTACAGGCTCCTACTTGAATAGCCATGCGGAAAGAGAGAAGGAAGTGTGTTCCAGGCAGAGGAAACTGCAGGTGCGGAAACACTGGCTGTGTAGACATAGTAGGATAGCTGGGCAAAGGAGACCAAAAACAAGCACCGAGGGAGATAGAAGAAAAGCCAGGGAGGGAATAAAGAATTCTGAGAGGAGAGAGGCAACAACAGGACCAGAGGTGAGAAGTTAAGAAACATAAAAACTGAGACTGGACACAGCCCCTGCTCTCAGGGAGCCCCAGTCAGTGTGGGAAGGTGGGACACAGAAATGCAGGGGGGCCAGAGTAATTAGTCCCTCTGCACAGGTCTGAACATCACGGCTTGAGCCAACCAATATTCCTTGGGAAGCCTGTGAAGACTGCCTGGGAGAGACATGTACACTTCCCTACCCGGAAGGACACAGAAGTGCCTCTAGGGTACAGGCAACAAAGGGCACTAGGCAGCCTGGGTAAAACTCCCTACGCTCTGGGGCTGGACACAAGAAATAATTGGAAGTCTGGAGAAGTGATGAGAATGGGGAATAGCCTGACCTCTGATCTCCAGGCACCTGGGGGAGCTGGGAGGAGGCCAAGTGCAAGGATGTTGGAGCTAGAAGTACCTTGGAGGTCATCTGGCTCAAGCCAGTCCACCTGCAGTGCTGAGCTGGCGGTGGCTTGCACCTGCTGGTGAGAGCCCATTGTTCACATTGAAATCAGCCATGGTGAGAGAATTTACAACATGGAAATTGGCAATTGCCACAAACCAGGGCTTTCCCCACTCTGGTTATTAAACATTTACCAACACACCACTGTTCCCCACTCTCCTGCTCCCTCTTTCCAAAAGAGGAAACTGAAGCCCAACGATGGGAAGTGACTCGTTCAGTATCACAGTCATTTTCTTCCTTTTATTTATTCAATCAATCATTTATTCAAGAAATTTTTACTGAGTGCCTCCTTTATGCTAGGCTTTGGAGAGACACATCCCCTGTCCTGGGAGAGCTATCAAGCTGGTATAGCATGAAGGACATGTAAAGTGGCTTTGAAAGCACTGTAGGCTAAGTACTAACCAAGGGGTAAATACCAGGTGCCACAGTAGACTCGGGGGATGCACCTATGTCCATCAGCTTGGCCAGGAAGGCCTCTCAGAGGACATGACTCCTAATCTCAGGTCTGAAGGATGAGTGAGAGACAGCTAAGATGAGAGGGAGGGTTTGAGACAGAAGGAATAGTGTGTACAGAGGCCTAAAGGGTGGACAGGGCCTGGCAGGAGCATGCAACCCACATATATTTCTTTGTGCAAGACTCATTTTGCTAGCAGTGACTGAGGTTCACATACTTAGGGATCCCTTCTGAGCCATCAGCTAAAAGTCATGTCAGTGAGTCAGCAAGTTCTAGCTGTGTATGAGCCCTAGACTAGGCATGAGAGAGGGGAGGAACCCAGTGACAGCACACACCAAGCCTTATGCAAGCAGCATCCCCTTGGAGATCAGATGTAGGTGGGCTCTGATGACCCAGGTGTGGGAGTGGGGAGAGGTGGGGAGAGATGGAGCTAGATGTGGGAAAGAAAGGTATGGTGGAAAATCAGAGAGAAGTTAAATAGTTGGCAGTGTGTGGGTGAAGGAGAGGGTGTTCAAGAGGGAAGTATGGATGAACATGCATGGCTTCTAAATAGCAAACATTTATTGAGCACCTACTTTGAGTTGGGACTACAGGAGTAGAAAAGATCCAGTCCCTGTTCTCAAAGAGCTTCCAGTGTACTGTGAAACAGAAATGTAAACAGTTACAATATAGTGTGATGAATGGTAAAGGATGCCCCAAAGTGACCAGGGTAGATTTCTGGGAGAAAGTGACATTTGAGTCCTGCAAAATTTATGAAGGGTGAAAGGTGAGGGAACAGCAGGTGGGACTGCACAGGCCAAAGCCTTGAAAGAAAGCCCAGGTACGCGGGGCTGGAGTGAAGAATGGGAGGGAGGGGCAGGATCAGCAGGACAGGTGGGTGGAACAAGACTGTAAGGGACATTCTAACCACATTAAGGAGTTTGAATCCAATGATGGTGATGGGGAGCTACAACAGGGTTTTAAGCAAGGAGAGTTTTATGATTACATTAAAAAAAAAAGATCTTTCTGGCAACTGTGTGGAGAATAGTTTGAAGGGGGGAAAGGAGGCAAGAGTGGAAGCAAAGAGATCAGTTGAGGTTGCTGCAGGCAGGAGGTGATGATGGCTTTGATCAGGAAGGTAGCAGGAGGTGGGAAGTTGGTGGATTTGGGAAATGTCTTTTTTTTTTTATTGTTTTTTTTTTTGAGACACAGTCTCGCTCTGTTGCACGGGCTAGAGTGCCATGGCATCAGCCTAGCTCACAGCAACCTCAAACTCCTGGGCTCAAGCAATCCTTCTGCTTCAGCCTCTCAAGTAGCTGGGACTACAGGCATGTGCCACCATGCCCAGCTAATTTTTTGTGTATATATTTTTAGTTGTCCATATAATTTTTTTCTATTTTTAGTAGAGACAGGGTCTCGCTCTTGCTCAGGCTGGTCTCGAACTCCTGAACTCAAATGATCCACCCGCCTCGGCCTCCCAGAGTGCTAGGATTACAGGCGTGAGCCACTGCACCCGGCCTTGGGAAATGTCTTGAGCCATAGTTGAGAGGACTTGTTGATGGATTGGATGGGAGGAAGTTAGGGGAAAGGAAAGAATCACAGATGGCTCCAGATTTCTGGTGTGAGCAACCAGGTGGATGATGATGTCACTTACCGGAAGCTGGGGGAGGAGCTGGTCTGGACTGTTGTGGGCAGAGCCAGAACTAAAAACTCAGGGCTCCTAGTTCCCAAGGCAGCACCTGTTTTCCCTGTGGGGGTTGCCAGGAGAAGGCATGGAGAATTTGGGACAGAGGAATGGGAAGAAGTGGGGCAGAAGAAAAGGGCACAGACTAATAGTAACAGTTAACACAATGCCGGGCACTGGCATTGTCCAGTTAAATTCTCACAACATGACCAGCCTTTCTAAACAGCCACCTCAAAGCCTTCTACCCCTATATCCTGCTTTATTTTTCTTCCTAGCAATTATAACTACCAGAAAGTACATTATCTACTTGTTTACTGTCTGCCTCCCCTCCCCCATAGAATATTGGCTCCATGTGAGTAGGGACATTGTCTGTCTTGTTCTCTCGCGTATCCTCAGTGCCTAGAACAGTGCCTGACACAACAGGTGTTCAAAATATATTTATTGGATGAAAAGTTGTTTTTTTTTTTTTTTTCTTTGAGACAGAGTCTTGCTCTGTTGCCCGGGCTAGTGCTGTGGCATCTGCCTAGCTCACAGCAACCTCAAACTCCTGGGCTCAAGCAATCCTTCTGCCTCAGCCTCCTGAGTAGCTGGGACTACAGGCATGTGCCATCATGCCTGGCTAATTTTTTCTATATATTTTTAGCTGTCCAGATAATTTCTTTCTATTTTTAGTAGAGACGAGGTCTCGAACTCCTGACCTTGAGTGATCCTCCCGCCTCAGCCTCCCAGAGTGCTAGGATTACAGGCGTGAGCCACAGCACCTGGCCGAGGATGAAAAGTTTGAAATCCTCATGAGATGGACTTTATTATTAATCCCCTTCAGACCCAGGTCAGTTGGACTCAAAAGCCTGTTTCCTCAGCCTGTCCCCTGAACAGTGTCTCCCAGGGACTCAGCAGAGTGCTGGACACAAAGCCAGTCTTAAGTGGCTGGAGAGCTGGTCACATCCATG
The DNA here is from genome assembly GCF_020740605.2 of Lemur catta. Classification (NCBI taxonomy): domain Eukaryota; kingdom Metazoa; phylum Chordata; class Mammalia; order Primates; family Lemuridae; genus Lemur; species Lemur catta. Next base: position 29,413,486 of record NC_059130.1, on the reverse strand, counting down.
GGAATTCCCAGGTTTCAGCTATCCAGGTTTTCGTCCTAGGGTCAGGAATAGACTGGTGGCCTTATTGTCCCCCACGTGTTGGATGCCCACCAGAAGCCAAGGGCGAAGTGGAAGCTCGAGAGCCAGAGAAGGCTGAACAGGGCATGGAGCCCTAGCTGAGCAGAGAAGCCGCCCCTGGGCCTAGTGCCAGAGCCCAGAGGGGCGCCTCTCTCGGTAATTGGCCTGCAGCGCCACCTGGTGGCCGAGGTTCAGTGACGCGTTTCTCTGAACCCGTCCCCTGCTCCTCAAGATCCGTGCAAGCTGGCAACCTGCCAACCAGCAAGCCTCTCTAGGCACCTCCATCACCAACCTCCGGACATCTCCCTTTGGATGAACCTCACTCATCCCTCAGAGACTCCTTCAGATTTTCTTCATCCAGGAAGCCTCCCCAAGTTGCTCCAGCTTCAGCAATCACTACCTCCATTGCCTCTGTGGCCTCCAAGCACTCACCGGGTGCCACTGTCTACCTCTGGGGTCCCAGGCTCTGGAGTCAGACATCTCTGGTTTTGAACACTGGAGTCTCCACTTACCAGCTGTGTGACCTAGACAAGTTACTGAACCTCTCTGAGCCTCAGGTCCCTCATGTGAAGCAGAGATAGCAAGTCCAGCTTTACAGAGTTGTGAAGACAATTAAATGATGTCAACTTTGAAAAGGCTAGAAGAGAACCTGGCACCAAACAGGCACTCAGGAAATGGCAAATTCCTTCCTACTTCCTTCTCTCTCTCCCTCTGACTTCCTCTTCCCTTTCCTGAAAAAGGAGCATGATGGAACAGAAGGCAGAAGGGAGTCACAGGACCTGGGTTCTTTGGGCCTCAGTCTCCTTCTCTGTAAAATAAGGCCATTAAATAACTGATGCACTATTTATTCACTCACTCATTCGATTTCTATTCCAGCTCTGACGTTCTATTCGGTATGTGCCAGACTGTGTCTCATGCTTCAGAGTCCCCTCTTAGTACCTAGCACAGTGCCTGGCACAGAGAGGGCAATGGAAAAAACCTCCTCAACAACCTGTGAAGGGCATGTTTACTGCTGCCCTCTCCCTGCCCCAAGAGAACACTCAGCCCTGGCTGGCACCAGGTGCCCCTCCCCCTCCCTCTCCCCAGTCCGAAACTAGAGCTGGCGCCACTTGGTGAGGAATCTAGGGACCAACTGTCACAGCTCCAGTATCACCTGCCTCCTGGACGCCTGGGTCCAGCCCTGAGTCCCAGAGGGGCCCTGTCAGCCAGCTGTCCTAGGGGGCCCAGGCTCCACCCCGACCCCTCTGAGCTACTCTCCCTGGGGAAATCAGACAGTGCAGGGGACCTGCTAAGGAGAATAGTGGGGTAGTCCCAGGGGAAGAGCAGAGATGTTTGTCTATCCAGGTCCAAACCTCAGGCTGGGCCTGCAAAGCCCTTGGAGATCAGACCCACAACTGAAGGATCCATAGTGACCTATTCTCTCCTCCAATCTCTGTAGCCCTCCAAGTTCCAAAGACCATTTTGCCCTCACATATAATCCTAGTTGGTCATGTTCTCTGGGTCATGTAGGCTAGTTGCTGAGGGCAGGGATCAAGGCTGATATTTCTTTTGTGTGGCCTACAGAATTTTACCCAACATATTCTCATTGGTTGAAATTAGTTAATGACTGGAGTACATTCCAGCAAGAGAGAGAAAACTGGCTGCCCCCTCAGCAGGAGAGTTGGTGGTTAGGTAGCAAGGTGGACTTCCCACAGGAAGGGGTATTAAGAAAAGAAAATGGAAACCCCATAAAGCATGGAAGAGGAGGCTCAGCTGACTAGGACAGATGGAGAAGGTATCCTAAGAGTAGGAAGATGGGGGAGATAACCTCTACAAGGGCCAGCCTGCTTGGTGGGCCAGCCTTGGTGGCAGCCTCCTGTGTCTCCCTCCCTTCCTATGGGCTCTGAGAATAGGGCTGGGGAGGGGCAGGTGTTAGGTGTGCACCCCCATCCCTTGGTACCCAGTGTTTAGATGGTGATAACAGGTGCTCAGGATTGCTCAGAGGAGAAAAAGGACACAACTCCAGACACAGACAAGCACACAGTCTGGGTCATCCACCCCACTTGTCCCCCAGCCTCCACCCGAACCCTGGACTCTCTACTGGGTCACCTCTCCTGCCCCACAGCCAGGGATGTGTGTGTACACACTCAACAACTTAACAGGATCCTTTGTTCCCCAGGCGTAAGACTAGAAGCCTGGCTCATTTGTGTGTGTGTGTGTGTGTGTGTGTGTGTGTGTGTGTGTGTGACAGAGAGAGGGAGAGAGAGAGACAGAGAGAGAGAGAGAAAGTTTGTTAGTTTGTTTGCCTGCATTCCAGTGCTTAACAGGAATTATTTTTGGAATTATCTGCTGTTCATTTGGAATAATCTTATTTCAGCAAGTCTAGACCTAGAACTGACTTCAAGGGCTTCATGATGGGTCAGAATCTCTTCCAGCGCCTGGCATATCCTGGGAGCTCAGTGGGAAGTGATTGGCTGAATGAATGAATGAATGAATGAAAATTAATGAAGACCACAATCTGGCCTAGAGTCAACTGCAAGGGGAGAACAATGAGGGCCAGGAAAATAACATTGATTGAATGCTCAGGATGAGCAGGCACTGTGCTAGGGACTTGGCTTATTATCACCATCTTGGAGATGAGGAAATTGAGGCTCAGCAGTCAATGACTGCCCAGTGTGGCGGCACAAGCAGCACGTTTGTCTCCAGAGGCCTGCTCCTTCCTCTTACACCATGGAGCTTTGAAAATGCAGTTATATTTGACACACCCTTACCCTCTGCTCTCAGCAGGGCTGTGTGCTCAACACTGGGCAGCTAGGGTGGGGAACAATGATAAAGATGACAGGCATAGTCCTGTCCTTCAAGGTTCTGAAAGGGAGAGATATGCCACCTATGCCTTTCCGGTCATAAGGCAGAATGAGGAGTATTGTTTAAGTGAGGCCTTCTGCTCCCATAGCCCTAATTCTAGATTGGGCAGACAGGGGCAGCAGGGAAAAGGAGAGCCCGTGGACAGAAACCTGAAACAAAGGAGGCCACCAGCCTCCGGGGGAGAGTGAAAGACCTGTGAAAACCCCGCCCCGAGAACCCACGTCCTCAAGGTGCCCATCCTGGGCTCCTCTGCACCTGGGCACTCCTTCACACGATCTGCAGGCATACACTCCCATGTGTACCCGTGCCACACACCTAAGTGTGTTCACACACACCCCTGCCCTCCAGGTGCCACGTTCATGTTTGTGCCTCCTCTGCTGTGGAGGGTGTTTGTCTGGAGTCCCAGGGGTACGCTGAGGGTGGACATTAACTTATCCAGAGGGCTGATTCGTGTTGTAGGTCCAGCAGGGACTCTGCCTCACCCACCCCACCCCTCAGCCTGCCTTGTCCTCATCAGCAGCTGTCCCCTCCCCACTCACACACACTTGTTTCTGCCTTTTGTTTTCTTCCCTGGCCAAATCCCCTAGGCTTCTTTGGTCATTAACCTCTTGCTTTAATTAGCTTAGTGGGGAGGAAAGGGGAGACAGGGCCAATTCAGGGTGGGCATCTGGGGGAATCTGATTTTGGTGAGGACAGAAAGGCTAAAACCTGATGGTAACCCCACAAAAATGTCTGACCCACAATAAATCCTATGCAACTGTTTGCTATTTCTATTAATGTGAAAAACAGTCACCTGGTCCACAAAGTAGGAACCTTCACCCAATGAGAGCCCCATGGTCCCCAGTACCACGGTTTCTCCAATCCAGGTTCCTGGGGCAGACAGGGACAAGAGTCAGAACCAGCCCACTCTCCAGGGCCCTGTCTCTCCAGTTCTTCCTCTTCCACTCTTGCTCGGTGGCAGCAGGAGCACCCAATCCCACAATAAGGTTTATTGTTAATCTTATGTTAAATCCCCAATCCAGGAGGCACCCCTCCCTGACTCCCACTCCGGGTCCTTCTGGGGTTCCTCAGTTAAGGCTCTCCTTCCCTGAATCTTCTCCCTAGCAAAGGGGAAAGAGCCCTGCAATGTGCCATCCTCCCCCGGCCCCAAATCCTCAGCTCAGGTTCCCACCCTCCCTTTGGTGTGCAAATTCACTCTTTTCAAGAATCAATTTAGGGAACCAGAGCTAAATTGCTCAGCCCTCTAGGCTTCACTGTGCTAGGTCTGTGAGGTCACCTCATCCATTCCCCTACCTCTAAGGTAGGGGGCAGGACTTTACCTCACAAACTAGTTCAGATTTTCGGTTTCCAAGGCATTACAGAAAAGGACAATTTACCACTGTGCTTCACCCACCCACTCTTATAAAACTCTTTTGGGAAGTTCTTCTTACAATCTAACCTCAAGCCTTCAAGCTGCAGTGCCATCCCTTCTTCTTTTGGGAAAGATCAGGCATCAAAAGGGTAACAAAAGAAATGCTGAAGACAGGGGGTAAGGGGAGAAGAAAAGATTGCATTACACTGCAACTTCCCCAAACTCCTTCTCCAAGTGCCTAACTATCCAAGCTTTAAAAACTTATTTTCATTCTCACCAAATAAATTTCCAGAGTCAAAGGAGCCGAATTAGTGGGTTTTCAATGGGACAGAGGTGAGTGAAACAGAGTGGAATGATGGCCGCTAAGGAACAGATCACCCCCTAGCTTTAATCACAGCCCAAGCCTGAAGGATGCCTGAGTTCCCAGTCCATCCCCATCTCTCCTCCCTCCGTCTGTCACACGCAAAGCTTAAGGCCCTCACCCCAAACGGTTAAGTCACACCAGGCCTTTAAGACTTCTCTTGCCTCCCCACTCTCCGTCCCCCACTTCTTTCCTCCCACTCCCTCAAACTCCTCACCTCACCACCCACGGCCCTCCCCGCCCTCGCTCCACTGATCAGAAGGACGTGAACTAACTCACCTCCCGGTCGGTGCCTCTGAGATCTCCGAGACTGGGGGGCGGGGGGATGAGGCGAGATGGCTTGCCGCTTAGGGATGAGGGGACCCCATCCTTTGCTATGGGGTCCCACCCCCAGCCCAGCACCCCTTCCTGGCCCCCACAAAGGGCAGAGCTGGGTTCTCCCCCCATCACGGCTGCGGGCTTTGTCTGCTCTGCGGAGATCCTCTCCCCGCGGCCCGGAGCCGGGATAGACTCTGGGAGAGCGCGACAGGGAGGGGGAAGGGCGGGGGCAGAGGGGGAGAGAGAGAGAAAGCCGCAGTGACGGAGCAGGGGGCCGCTCCCCGCCCCTGTTCCCCCCTCATTACCATAAGAAAGAGGGCCCCCAGGACCGGCCTTGATGGGAAGAGAGTCGGTCTTGGGAGGGGGGCGCCCAGCATTAGCCTTTTTCAAACCCGCTGGGTTTCTGCACACTGCCCTGTACCCGCCCCTTAAAAATTAGAGACCTCGACTTCCATCCCACCCCTAGCTTTGCCTTGGAGCTGTGGGTAAAGACCGAAGGGCACATCCCTATCCTCGGGTCAAGGAATTCGTCCCCTCGCCCCCGAGGGCGGGAAACTACAACTCCCGGCATGCCCCGGGCGCCCCCGGCGCGCCCCCCTCCCGTCAGTTCCATGCTGCTCCATCCAGTTCATTTAAAACAAAAGAGTTTGAGCGCTGGAAGGGGTTGGGCTCTACTGGGGGCCACTGCGCGCCGCTCCAGGACTGGGACTCGGTGCGGGAGCCTAACGGGGGCGTCTGGACGGCGGGGGCTAGAGACTCCCAGGTCCGAGGCGGGAGGGGTGGGGGCAGAGATCCCGCAGCCCCCCGCCCCCCGTCACCCCCGGAGAGGAAAGGAGATCTGCTTTCTTGGTTTTTCTTCTCTTTCCCCCACCCCCACTCCGGGGGCTGGGGCGAGGGGAGTCGGGTTACAGGGTGTTTGGGGAGGGGGGCTTAGGGGGAGGGTCTATCTTTCTATCTCGCTTTCTTCCCCCCTCCCCAGTTCTTTGTTCCCCCCTCCCCACACACACCCCTCCTCTCTTCTCCCCTCCCCTCCTCTCTCCTCTTTTCCCTTCCACCACCTCTCTCTCTCTCTCTCTCCCTCTCTCTCTCCCCCAGCTTTTGTTTCGCCATGCCTAGTCTAGTGGTATCTGGAATAATGGAAAGAAATGGGGGCTTTGGAGAACTAGGATGTTTCGGGGGAAGCGCTAAGGACCGAGGGCTGCTGGAAGACGAGCGCGCCCTTCAGCTGGCTCTCGATCAACTCTGCCTCCTGGGTTTGGGGGAGCCCCCCGCCCCCACGGCGGGCGAGGACGGGGGAGGTGGGGGGGGCGGCGCCCCCGCGCAGCCGGCCGCCCCCCCGCAGCCGGCCCCGCCGCCGCCGCCCGCGGCGCCCCCGGCCGCCCAGACGGCGGCCCCCGCGGCGCAGACGCCCCAGCCCCCCACCGCCCCCAAAGGGGCTAGCGACGCCAAGCTCTGCGCTCTGTACAAAGAGGCCGAGCTGCGCCTGAAGGGCAGCAGCAACACCACGGAGTGTGTACCCGTGCCCACCTCCGAGCACGTGGCCGAGATCGTGGGCAGGCAAGGTAAGCGGGCGCCGGGACCACTGAGAGGGATTGGAGTTGGGGGACACCCTGTCCCCAGCGCGGAAAGTTCATTTCTTCCCTCTTTGCCCGCCTCCAGCTCTGTCCCTTCCCCACAAAGGGGGACCCGCCCCCTACCCTGATTTCCAAGTGCCACAAAGTTCCCTGCTACCCCTACTTGGGACGGTTGTCCAGATCCTTCCTCTCCCAGGGCTCTGCCCTTAGACAAAGAAATATCCTTGCTCTGGGAGAGGGAAAGGGGAGGGGGATCGGTCTCCCAATCCAGGGAGGCTGTCCGGAGGGGGTGTCCACTCCTAGCCAGAAAAACTGACGGAATGTGCAAAGAGTTCCTCAGAAGCCCCTACTCTGGTATCTGCTTGTGGGTTGGGGAGGGGGCACCCCTAGGACCCCCAGCCGCCGGGAGTTACAGACTTTGGGGGAGACCTGGTCCGCGAAGCCTGACTGAGTATCTGTCTCTTTGTTGGGCTGAGTGTAGGAATGGAAGGGGGTGTGGCCCAGGGAAGGGTCCCAGCCGTCGGGAGAGGTTGTGAGGAGGGCCACTGGGAGGAGGGGGTCCTGTGGTCACCCACACACCAAAGTTGGACTGTCTGTGGGGTTTTGGAAGGGGTGTCTCCAAGGAAGTGCTACGTCCTAGCATGGACCTCTCTTCCTCTCTCTCTGGCTTTTGTTCTGGGCTGGCCACGGCCTGGGGCCAGAGGCCTACGGAGGGGTCTCTGGTAGTGAAAGAGTAGAACTGGGCAGGAGGGGGTATGCTGGAGGGTGAGAAACCTTCACCTGGAAATTTGGTGGAGGGCAAGAGTCTGGGTGTGTTGGGGGCGGTGTAGAATTAATCCAGTGTAGTATGTCTGATACCACACCCTCCTCGGTTCCAGCATCCCTGGGTGGGTGGGTGGGAGTGTTGGTGAGCGTCCAAATTGAGCAGAAGGGATCTTGGGGACCCTTCCCTCTCTTGGTTTCCCAAACGGGAGTGGGGAGGGTGGGATTTGGAAATTACAAAGGGGCTGGGCTGGGGAGGTGTGGGGTGGGGGAGGAGTGGGGGAGGAGCTGTCCCACGGTGGGGAACAATAGAGGAGCTGCATTCCGGCTGGGAGTGAGGGAAGAGGCCAGCTCCTGGTGGAGGAAAAGGGGAGGTGGGCCGGGGGGGCCCTATTCCACCTTGCACCTCATCCACTGGGAGTGCTGGTGGTTAGGGGGATTTCGAAGGGAGATCCAGAATGGAGGAAGGGAAGATGCCACTCCCCTGCACAGCCCTCATCCCCCTGGGGCACTCCATCTCTTGAGATTTCTAATTTAGAAAGTTGGTTTTCCTCTTGTTGTCAGAAACTGGGGATCCAAAGCTCTGGAACTGGGTGGTGACAGACATTGATATCTTTTCTTGGGTGTGGGGGTGGTTTGGGGAGGCCCCAGGATTTAATGGAGTCATTCTTTCCTCTTCTGCCTCCTCATCAGATCGGCCTGTCCCTCATAAAAGTAGGAGGATTTCTCCTATTCAGAGAAGATAAGCCTCCCCCTCATTCCTTAAGTATATGAAAGTCCTCCCTCTTGTCTAACCTCCGTCCTGCTGCTGCAGTGTTAGTGCTCCTCTATTTGACCTCTAGGAAGGTGAAGCCCAGTAGGTCTTCCCTTCAAGAGATGCTTCTTCACAGCGTTGCAGAACCCAGGATGAGGTCTACCACCACTACTGCACCTCCAGGCCTCTAGCTGTTCTCCTTAGTCTTATGCCCTGGCCTGTTCACACCCCAGCCCCCATAGAGACCTAGCTCTCACTTCTGTTTATGGACCCAAAACTTAGAGCCAGATCTCAGGCGTCCATCAGATGACATGTGAATAGAAGTGGTAGGACAGAGGACTTCACTTTTTCTCAACCCTCTATGCCTCACAAATAGAACAATCATTTACCTTAGTACATTAAAGCAGCAAGGATGTGGGCCTGACAACAGGTAGGACTTCTTAACTGCCAGGGAAGAGCAAATTCTCCTTCCCGAGGTTCCTTAAAGGTGAGTGGAGTGGGCCCCCAATCCACCCTATCCTCCCCACCACCCCTCAGTCTGCTAAGGTTGGAGAAGAAGCCATCTGGAGTGGAGGAAGGAGGAAAAAAATGAGCTCATCTCAGGCTGTGGTTGGAGGGTTGGGGCAGAATCATAAAAGTAGGACCACTTGGTTTTGGAAAGGTAGCATAGTGGGGGAGTGAGAAAAGGAATGGTGAGTTGTGCCTGGAGAGGGGTGTGAATGGAGGCAAAAGTTGTGGGTGCATATAGGAATGTGCTGTTTGTGTGCTGGGGAGGATGTGCGTGGAAGAGTGGGATGTATGAAAGATTGAAACATAGGGACTTGCGTGTGAAAGAGGTGTATGAAAGTGTACATTAGGCCGGCCCTGCAAGTATGGTTTAGATAAAGGCACACAGTGCATCACCACTCTTAGGTATGGGTGTGCAAACTCACACACATGTGGCATGTGTGCTTGGAGAAAGGCTTGGTGTGAAGCTAGGGGCAGGTGGAAAGGAGGAGAGGGCTGTCCAGTCAGCCATCAAGGTGTGCAGCTTTTAGAGACGGTGTGGCCATCCCAGCCTCCCTCACTTTTCTCTCTCCCCTTCTCCCTCTTTGTCTCTCTTTGTCTCGCTTTTCTTCTTTCTCTTCCTACCTCTCTCTTCAACCTCCCAGCTTTAACCTACTTCAAAGCAGGAGTATGGGCCCAGAATACCCTCATCCTACTGGGCCCCTAACCCATCTCAGCTTCCCCAGGGCACAGGGGATAGGAGTGACATGGTGCTGGGTGCTGCTCCTTCACATGGGATTTCCTTTATCTTCATAGTCCTCCTTTCCCTCTTGAAATTCTGGATCTCAGACCCTTCCCAGTCTCATGCACTCCACTACTTGCTGCAAACGCATTATGAATTTGGGACCCACTGAGAGAGACTACTGGGTGGAAGGTATGGGGGGGGAGGTCATAGAACTGGTGGATGTTGGCAGTCTCTGAGTAGTTGGAGGACTCTTAATGATTGAGTGTCAAATGAGGAGATTGTGAGGTTACTGAGCACATTGGGGTTCTGTGGAAAGATTGGAGTTGGTGACAGACGGGGCGGGGGGGGGGGGGCAGTGATTAAATGATTTGAAAGTTTGTGAGTAGCCAGGGATCAGTAGAGAAATTGAGAGAACAGCAAACGTTTGGGGAGGAGTTTGTGAATAGCTCTGAGGTTAGCAGCTTATATGGGCGAATCAGTGCTTATTTTGGGGTTTCAAGGAATGAATGAATTTGGAAGGTCCTGAATGGAACTCGGGGGAAATTTAGTACATTTTAAAATCGACGTTGGGTAGATGTGAGGTCCGATGAGTGGACTGTGCGTGTAGTAGTGGGGGTTTCAAAGCGTGGACTGGAGTGTTCCTGGGAGGCCAGGAATCTGCATAAAGATCAGGAGCTTATTGGTCCCAGCACAACCCTTCTTGCCCTGTGAGTTTCTTTCTCTTTCCCCCTCCCCATCCTATCCCAGGCTGCAAGATTAAGGCTCTGAGGGCCAAGACCAACACCTACATCAAGACACCAGTGCGGGGCGAGGAGCCAGTGTTCATGGTGACAGGACGGCGAGAGGATGTGGCCACAGCCCGGCGGGAAATCATCTCAGCGGCGGAGCATTTCTCCATGATCCGTGCCTCCCGCAACAAGTCAGGCGCCGCCTTTGGTGTGGCCCCTGCTCTGCCTGGCCAGGTGACCATCCGTGTGCGGGTTCCCTACCGCGTGGTGGGGCTGGTGGTGGGCCCTAAAGGGGCTACCATCAAGCGCATCCAGCAGCAGACCAACACGTACATTATCACACCAAGCCGTGACCGCGACCCAGTGTTCGAGATCACAGGTGCCCCGGGCAACGTGGAGCGTGCGCGCGAGGAGATCGAGACACACATCGCAGTGCGCACAGGCAAGATCCTCGAGTACAACAATGAAAATGACTTCTTGGCTGGGAGCCCCGATGCCGCACTTGATAGCCGCTACTCCGACGCCTGGCGGGTGCATCCGCCAGGCTGCAAGCCCCTCTCCACCTTCCGGCAGAACAGCCTGGGCTGCATCGGCGAGTGCGGAGTGGACTCAGGCTTTGAGGCCCCACGCCTGGGCGAGCAGGGCGGGGACTTTGGCTACGGCGGGTACCTGTTTCCGGGCTATGGTGTAGGCAAGCAGGACGTGTACTACGGCGTGGCTGAGACTAGCCCCCCGCTGTGGGCGGGCCAGGAGAACGCCACGCCCACCTCGGTGCTCTTCTCCTCGGCCTCCTCCTCCTCCTCCTCTTCCGCTAAGGCCCGCGCTGGGCCTCCCGGCGCGCACCGCTCTCCTGCTACTTCCGCAGGGCCAGAGCTGGCAGGACTCCCAAGGCGTCCGCCGGGAGAGCCGCTCCAGGGCTTCTCTAAACTTGGTGGGGGCGGCCTGCGGAGCCCCGGCGGCGGGCGAGATTGCATGGTGTGCTTTGAGAGCGAAGTGACGGCCGCCCTCGTGCCCTGTGGACACAACCTGTTCTGCATGGAGTGTGCAGTACGCATCTGCGAGAGGACGGACCCGGAGTGTCCCGTCTGCCACATCACAGCCACGCAAGCCATCCGAATATTCTCCTAAGCCCCCTGCCCCATGCCTCCTGGGCCTACTCCCCAAGGGCCCGCCCTGGACCTGTTTTCCACAAGGGCCTTTTGGAAATCAGTGATTTGAGGGGCAAGGTGCTTAGAGATACTCGCTCTCTGGGGAGAGGGGAAGGGAGGCTGTGGTGGCTGGAGGGTGGGCCACTTTCAGAGCCTCTGGTCACCTTTTCCTGGAAAGATTGGGAGGGGGCCAGACTGAAAATACTAGAGTTACAACTCTGATACCTCAACACACCCTTAAATCTGGAAGCAGCTAAGAGAAACTTTTGTTTTGCCAGAGGTGGCCGCTAAGGCATTCTGACCCCCTCTGCCCGCCTCCCCAACTATGTGTCACTCTACCCCTTCCTCGTGTAGGGGATGGGGAAAAGGGGGAGGGAGAATTACCACCGATATCTAGAGGTGCTCTTTTGAACCCCCAAGCCCTCTGGTCGTGACCTCCAGCCTCCTAACATGACCCTTTGGCTCCCCCACCCCCATATCCTGTTGGAGAAACTGTTCCTGAGTTTCTCACAGTATAAGGGAGATGGAGCCCTATCAGAAGCCTGCACAGATCTGGGGAGTGGGGTGGAGGAGAATCATTTCAATGGATAAAGGGCTCAGAATTCATCTGCCCCCACAAAGCTGGGCTGGAGGAATCTGCAGAGGGGTGCTCCTCTCTGACCCCTTCAGCATTTCCCTTCACTCCCCCCATCTCTCCTCCCTCTGGGATCTTCCTTCTCCTTTGCTCTTTCCTTTCCCTCTACCTCTTTGCTTTGTTTTCCCTTGGTGGCTGTCACTCCCAACCCTGTCCTGCTCCTTCTCTTTGTCTTTCTTCCCTTCTCCTCCATCACTCCTGCCCCTTCCAGCCCAGCTTTGGGGACACCATCCCCCTGGGGATGAATAGAGGGAAAAACATTTTGATGGTCTCTCCCATTCCTCTTCAGGCATGTGGAGGCCCTCTCCCCTGCTCCTCCAAAGAAACATCTCAAATTTTTTATGGAATGTATCCCCATTCTCAGTGAAATTTGAGGAGGGGGACTAATACTGGGGTACGTAAAGGGTCAAAACCCCCACCTTCATCATCTATGGGCATTATATTTAGGGAGGAGTTCTTGGGCTGGATTTTCTGGTTGTAGAAGGGGAGCCAGGGTAGTGTGTCTGCTATTTCAAGGAGCAGGAAAGGGCCTGAGGCAGGAGGAGAGACTGGTGGAGGGGAGGGCTGCTGCCCCATACCCAGCACACCTCTCTGGACCTGACCCAAACCTTAATTGAATCCTTATTAGCTTGAATCCTTATTAGTGCGCAAATCATGAAGTCTCTGTCCCACCCATTGCGGTTGAGGAGAGGCCAGGTCTTCAGAGAGGGGTCAGCCCAGGGCAAAGCAGGATTGGGGCACAGCAGGGCCTGTTTGAGAGTCATGTATTGTTACAGGCCTTACACCCTCTTTGCTGCTTCCCTACTGCTCACTTGGGGTTGCCACAGCCTCCCACCCTCCTGGTTCCACCCTCCTGGTTCCACCCTCCTGGTTCCGCTGGCGGGCCAGAGAGGATGGGGGATGGGAGTACTAGGGGGTCCCAGGAGATCCTTGTATATAATGGGGTGGGACTGTTCTGAGAGATCGCTGAGCACTTAAAGCTCAGGAGTCCCATTCTTCCTGGATGGAGAAGAGGTGCAGGGTTGGAGATGCAGAGGGGATTTCCTCTTCTCCTTTCTCCTGTTGTGAATTAACTCACCTCTCCTCAGCCTTCCCCTCCAGACCACCAGCCAGGGAAGTGAGAGGAAGGCGGTCACAGTCAAGGAAACTGGCCTGTGACTGCTTCCCTCCTTCCCGCCAATGTGAGCCATCCTGAGATGTCTGTACAATAGAAACCAAACCAAATGGGCACCCTCGGTTGCCGGGGGCGGGTGGGGAGGGGGGTGGGAAGAAAGGATGTCTGTCTGTCAATCCCCCTCCCCCTCTCCACTCTACCCACAAAGGCAGAAGACTGTTACACTAGGGGGCTCAGCAAATTCAATCCCACCCCTACCAATTGAGCCAAGCCTAGAAACAAACGCAAAACACACATAGTGAGAGACAAAATAGAGGAGAGAAAGAGAGAGCATGAGAGGGAGTGAGACAGGCGACCAACACAGAGGAGAGAAAACAAAAATAGCAAAAAAAAAAAAAAAGCAGTTCTTTATAATTTAATATTCTATTTTAATAAAGGCGTTTATTACCGTATAAATGTAGCAAAGAACCTGGGCTAATATGAAAAAAAGACTTTTTATTAGGTAATTTATTATATGAAAAGGATATTTTATTTTATGATAAAGTGATCCTTAAAAAAATAAAAAAACTTTAGAAGGTTTAGAATATATGTAGGGAGAGAAGAAGAAAAAATACATTTGTATTCAGAGTTAAATCTTAAAAAAAAAAGTGTTTTTAATATATGTTCGGGTTTACGTTGCTTTTTTTCCCCCACTTTTTTTTGGGGAGGAATGTCATTTGCTTTTCTTGGGGGAGCATCCTGGGATGGATGGTGGAGAGAGGGGCTGGGGGAGTCTGGTCCCTTTTGGGGCCCTGCAAGTAGATTGGATTTCACTCCGTGGGCTCCCCCTCCCCTCTCCTCCTCCCCCTCAGGGGAGCCGGCAGAGCCAAACAAAGAAAGGGATTAACAAGAAAGGAAGAAGCTGTAGGATTTAGGACTGAGGATCCTGGGGTGTCCCCCCCTTTCCCCTGCCCTGTCTCCTGGGCAAGTGAGGAGGGGAACTCCAGAACTGAGGCTTAGCAGGCCTAGGGAACCCTCAGAGAGGCGTGAGATTTAAGAGAAATAGATTTTTTTTTTTTAACCAAAAAGACAGAGAGAGAGAGAAAGAGAGAGGAAAAAGAGAAACCGAGGGGTTTAAAAGAAGAGAATACTACAAAATAATAATTATTAATAATAATAATTCAAATTTATTTCATATAATCCTAGAGAAAGAAAGAAAGAATTACTAGTTACTTAGTAGATGATATTCAGATAGCTTAAAGTTTAGTAGCATTGAGGGCCCCTGGGTCCAGTAGAATGTATAAAAGTTGTAAGGAAAAGATAAATAGAGGAGGGAAGTGGCTGAGTCCACCCTGAGTCGCCCCATCTTCAGATATCAGGGTTGGAGCAGGTTGCTAGTTAAGATTGGGAGCTTCCAGTCTGCTGGGGTTGATTCTGAGAATCCTTGGATTTTTACATTGTAGGACAAAGAGATGAGGGGGCTCAGTTCCCAGGGTCTTTGAAAGGATGCACACTGATCAGCTCAATCAGATGGGGGTCTGGGCTGGGCTGGAGACAGCAGAGGAGACTGAGCACATTTGCCTGCACCTCCAGTACCTGGGGGCCTGGCCATCCCTCTGTCTCCTTTGGGCAGCCCTTACTCCAAAGTTCTATGTCCTCTCCTGGGGCTCTCAGGAAGGATGGGGACTGCTCAGCTCTGACCTCCCAAGCCAGCTTCTCCCAGGCCTAAATGAGGAGTCCTTCTTGAAGTGTAACCTCAGTCCACTTAACTACAGATTGATTACATTTCTCACCTTCAGAGCTTCAAGAGCACTGAGGGGATCAGTCCCCCACCCCTGTTCCCGTCCCACATTCCACTGAGTTTTTGACCTCCATGGCAGCAGTGGTGGTAACATCTCAATAATTGTTCTTTAAAGCTGTGATGTGCTTTACAGATTTGCAAAGTGCTTTATTGTCTCATATAAGTTAGATTCCAAGAAGGACTTCCCACCCAGTGGGGTGGAGTGGAGGCACTGGCACTGTCTTTGAAGGCCTGGGAGAAGGGGGCCACAAGGGTATGGAGGCAGGGGAAGGGCACAGGGACCTTGGGTGACCCCAACCAAGCCCTCTCTGCTCCAGGCCACCTCCATCTTAAGTGTGCAGGTAGTGGTTATCCACTGTCCCTGGCCTGGAGGCACATTGCCCTCCCCACAGAAAATTGGAGAAGCCTGGCTTTTGCATGCAAGAAATCAACATTTCTTAAGCACTTGCCTTCTCCCCACCCCAGCTTGCAATGAGATCTTCAGGGTCAGGTCACTTCTGGCCTTTCCCCTGCATCCAAGGGGGTGGGGAGGCCTCTTGGCTCTCCTTTGGGCAAGAGGAGCCTGCTCCATTACACCAATGACTCTGCCATGCCCCTCCCTGGCCCTAGACCCCAAACACATCTCCTTCTTCCCAATTTACTCTTCTTGCCCCACCTAGGGACAGATTTCCCCCTGCTCTTTTTGTCCTAGAAACCCCGCTAGTTTGGGATGGTAGAGTCTGGGGTGGGGAGGGCTTCCCCTTCCCCACTCGAGGGTGAGGGTGGGGTGGGGGGGTGGCTGGAGACAGCCCTGGGGCAGGGGGATGGTCTCTCCACTGTAGAAAGTAGAGTAGGATTGTGGTCAGACTTAATTTGAGGCATCTAGTGAAGACACGTACAAATCCACCAAGGAAAAAGATTTCAAAAGCAAAATAAAGGCGGGAAATAAAATGGACCCATGAATAATCAAGTCAAAGTGATGTTGCACAAAATGCAGAGAAACCAAGAAGGGGGAGGGTTAATGTATTAAATGTGCTATTAAGAACTTAATTTTATTAAAAGTATTATTACTTAAGGCTGTCTTTCTCTGCATATGAGTCTATACCATCTTGGGGTGAGTGGGAGGATCTGCCGTAACTCTGTCCTTACACACCTTGCAGGAAGTGGTTGTCTCCAGAGTTCCCTGCCACCCCTGGGCTCCCCCTCTCAGTTCCTCACAGCTCCCTACTTGAGTCTCCAAGCTCTCAATCCCCCCACCGCCCTTTTTTTTTTTTTTTTTTTTTGAGACAGGCTCTTGCTCTGTCACCCTGGCCAGAGTATAGTGGCCTCATTATATATAGCTCACTGCAACCTCAAACTCCTGGGCTCAAGCAATCCTCCTGCCTTAGCCTCCCTAGTAACTGGGACTACGGGTGCATGCTATTATGCCTGATTAATTTTTCTATTTTTTGTGGAGATGGGGTCTCGTTCTTGCTCAGGCTGGTCTTGAATTCCTAGCCTCAAGCAATCCTCCCTTCTTGGCCTCCCAAAGTGCTAGGCTTACAGGAGTGAGCCACCGCGTCCAACCCCTGCTTTTTGTCTCCATTTACTCCCTTCTCTTCTTTGGAGATATGGTCAGGCCTCCTTCTACCCTGCCCTGCAGAACAGGGGAAAATGAGGCAGGGTGACAGAGACCCTGCCTCGACAGCCCTCTCCTAGGCTCCATGGAGAAGGGGCAGAGAGCTGAGAGATAGACCCTCCCCACTCACCCCATCAGATTCAATCTATGCCTCTTCTTTGGGGTCAGGAAGAAGACTGGATGGAGGACTTGGACCTTCCACCTCTCAGGCTTAAATACCCTTTCCCCAGCACACACATACAGGGCTGGCCCTGACTCCCCCTTTTCCTTTGCATCTCCCCCTGCCTCCTCCCCTTGCCCCTGGCATTGGAGTGACCTCAGTTCTTGGCACCAGGGCCCTGGGCACCAGATGGTGCCCACCGATGATTTCCTTTGTCTTGCCTTCCAGATACCCCCTCCCCTCCATGATGTCCTCCCTCCCCCACCTGTCCTGGGCTTTGGCAGAGGGAAGGGCAAGCACCTCCCACCCCCTTGGCACTGTCCCCAGACCACAGGACTCCAGAGGCAGCCCCTCCCTAAGGGGCAGTCTGTATGGTGGGGAGGAGAGAGGATGTGGGGGAAGGGCATCAGGGACTCAGAGGAGGGGCCAAAGTTGCAGGGGGAAGCACAGACAGGAGGCAGCAGGATGGCCAGGCATTAATACAAAACACAGCTTTATTTGAGGGTCCTCATCTGTGAAGGGTGGAAAGATAATAGAGATATGTGTGGTGGGGAATGAAGACCTTAAGGCTCTGGGGGCTGTGAACAGGGAACCAGGCACTCTGACATCTGGAACCAAAGTGCAGGGAAGGGTCCTGAAGCTGGGGTGGGGATGAGGGGCACCAGAAAGCCAGTGGGGGCAGGGTTGGTGCTGGCCAAGGTCAGAGGTTGATGCAACAGGCCCTCTTCTCTCCAGAGCCAGGCTCCTGCCCAGCCTGGGCACTGCCCAAAGTGATGGCATTGCTCCGAGTGCTGTTCTGTCTCTGCTTGGACACCTTTGCAAAGATCTCTGAGAGGGCAAAGGTCAATGATCAGGCCCGAAGAAGATTTAGAGCCCAAGCCTCTCCCTCGCTACACATACACACCGCATGCCCCTTCTGAGCACTGGGGGTGGCCACGCTTGTAGGAGGTTTTGCAGGAAGGAAGTGGAGTGTGAGTACCTGGGTCCCTTCTACTTACCTGTGTGGAGAAGGAACCAAGACTGAGCTGCTGAGAAGTGTGGCCTTCTGCTTCCTTCCCTAAGCTCCAGGCTAAGTCAGGGGAGGAACTAAGGTGGTCAAGGGAGATAGGCAGTGGTGCCAGGACCCCACAGGGGAGCTGGGGAATCCGCTGGGGTGAGGGCTGGGTGTCTGCATTGCTACTGCTGCCCACAGAAGCCACAGGGATGGAATGGGGGTGACAAATGGAGGCTCTAACCTTTGAGGACAGTCTCAAAGGCCAGCTCAACATTGGTGGAGTCCAGGGCTGAGGTTTCCAGGAAGAGCAGACCATTGTTTTCTGCCAGGAAGGGAAACACACTGTTAATTGTGGGGGGTCAAAGGGCAGTAATAATAATATGAACTTAATGTTTACTATGTACATTTGCTATGTGCTAAAACCCTGGCATGTAGTAGCTCATTTAATCTTTAAAACAACTTATGAGGTAGGTTTAGTTAGGAAACTGAAATCCAGAAACACAAAAGAACAAATAAGGAACTTGCTCCATGTTCCGCATCTAGTAACTGGGCAAAAGGAGACGGGAGGCTGGGCCATGGGACTCCAGAGCCTGCTACCACATCATGATGCCTCTAAACCCAGGAAACTCCTGAGGAAAGTGTGACTGCAGATGGTTAAAGGAAGCTCACCCTCTACACAGGATCTTTGAGCACTGTCGGGTGGAGCTGTCTTAAAATCAATTATGAATAATTGTTGATGAAGGCAGTCTCAGGGCAAGTGGTAGGACATCACGGGAGACACAGGGTCCCAGAGGGGAATGGCTGGGAATTCTTGAGGGGATGGAGGCAGCGGACTGCATGGAGGAAGTTCAGGCTGGGGGCTCTAGGGGTGGGCATAGGCACTGGGGAAGCTGGAGTTGGGGGCTGTGGACAAGCTTGGAGGAATCAGATTGGGTGGTAACAGGCTCTCACCAGCGAACATGCGGGCCTCCTCAGTGGGCACTTCCCGGGCCTTGCTGAGGTCACTTTTGTTACCCACAAGCATGACGACAATAGTGGCTTCGGCATGGTCATAGAGCTCCTTCAGCCAGCGCTCCACCACTGCATAGGTCTGGTGCTTGGTTAGGTCAAATACCAGGAGAGCCCCCACTGCACCACGATAGTACCTGGGTGGAGGTGGGAGGGATGGACAGAGACAAGATCATGGCCGTTAGGCCCAGCATCAGAAAAAAGCCATTAAGCCGAAACACCCACTGTCAGTACCAGAGATCTGGAAATGCAGACACTGAGGTCCAGGGACCCAAAGCCCAACGGAGCAGCCCAAGGTTCTGTGCCCTCCAGGAACACTGGTCTTGGGACCTCCAAAGCTTCACCTCCCTACTCTAAAACCTCCACTGGCTTGCTCACAGCCCCTCTGCTTCCTCAGGTCTTTTGTCCTGATTTTAGCCTCTGCTATCCACCAACACGTATCTGGGCTCTGGGCAAGTCTGCCTCCTGGATGCCCCACCGCTGAGATCTTCCTCACATAGCTCCTCAACCTACAGTGCCCCCTTCCCTCCTGTGGCCATTTACCTAGGACTAGCCAAACATCTACCCTTGCAGCAGTCCCTGGCCTGACCATTCAAGGCATCCCTGCAAGGATCCAGCCTCCCTCTTGGAGTTGAAATGGGGCATCTTCAGACTGGTGATGTCTTATTATTCCCAATTTATTGATGAGTCAACTGAGGCTCATAAGAGGTCAAGTGACTAGGAGTGATGAGTGCGTATAACTGAAGCTCCAGACTCCCGCTTCCTGTCCCCACGTACCCCTCACCGGACACATAGAGACCACCTTTTTTTTTTTTTTTTTTTTAAGACAGAATCTCGCTCTGTTGCCACAGCTAGAGTGCCGTGGCATCAGCCTAGCTCACAGCAACCTCAAACTCCTGGGCTCAAGTGATCCTACTGCCTCAGCCTCCTGAGTAGCTGAGACTACAGGCATGCGCCACCATGCCCAGCTAATTTTTTCTATATATATTTTTAGCTGTCCATATAATTTCTTTCTATTTTTAGTAGAGACAGGGTCTCGCTCTTGCTCAGGCTGGTCTCGAACTCCTGAGCTCAAATGATCCACCCGCCTCGGCCTCCCAGAGTGCTAGGATTACAGGCGTGAGCCACCGTGCCCGGCCCATACAGACCACCTTTCACACACTTGGGCCTCACACTGACTAGGACACACTTTGGATATGGTGTCAGGAGGCCTAAAGTCCTGTGTGTCCTCTGAGTTTTCACAAGATGCCGATGCCAGGTCCAGGCCCTGGCATTTGTTACGTGAAGGTTGCCAAGTGCACATCAGTGTGCGGAAGTGAGAGGGCGCTCTCCGTCCACACAGCCTGTCCCCATCCCAGCTCCACCTGGATTTTACCTTGCTTGTATTTAAACAGGGGTGGTAATTATAGCGCCTTAGTCCTGTGGTACTTTAAGGTTTACATAAAATGCCAAAATATAAAGTGCCTTGCAACTTCCTGGGCACATAGCAAAGGCTTGGCAAATGGTGGCAATGATCCTTGGGTTTTGTCCTACTTGTCAGTGTTATTACATCCTGCCTCTCCCTATTTGCTGCTCACAGCACTGCTGTCTATGGTCCCTCCCCACCTCCCACCCAGGGGGAGCACACTGCTGAGTGCCCTTGCCTCCTACTGCACTTCCCCTCCGGAGGTATTCCCTGACTTCCCCAGGACTCCCACAACCCAGCAGACCCCCGGGCCCGGGCTCACGCTGAGGTGATGGCTCGGTACCGCTCCAGGCCGGCCGTGTCCCAGATCTGAGCCTTGACAGCAGCGGTGCCCAGCATCACAGTGCGGGTGGAGAACTCAACCCCGATGGTGGTGCGGCTGTCGTGGTTGAACTCATTGCGCGTGAATCGCGATAGCAGGTTGGTCTTCCCCACGCCTGACTCGCCAATCAGCACCACTGCAGGAGTGGAGACATAAGGGCTGAGTGCTGGGCAGAGTGGCCCCAAAGCCCACCTAAACTTGGAGGGTCTGTCCATCAGAAAATGGGAAATGGGCTCAGAAAACTGAGGAAGGAGCCGGGCGTGGTGGCTCAGTCCTGTAATCCTAGCATTCTGGGAGGCTGAGGTGGGAGGATTGCTTGAGGCCAGTTCAAGACCAGCCTAAGCAAGAATGAGACCCTGTCTCTACAAAAAAATAGAAAATTTTTGATTAAAGCATTATAAAACCTGTCCATGTAACAAAAGCATTTGTACCCCCTTAATATTTTAAAATTAAAATAATAATAATAAATAAATAGCCAGGCCTGGCGGTACTGGCCTGTCTCAGCTACTTGGGAGGCTGAGGGAGGAGGATTGCTTGAGCCCAGGAGTTTGAATATGTAGTGAGCTATGATGCCGCCACTGTATCTCCTGCTAGCCCAGGAGCTAGAGCAAGACTCTGTGAACGAAAAAAGGAAGAAAGGAATAAAGAAAGGAAGGAAGGAAGAAAGAAGGAAAGAAGGAAGGAAGGAAGGTAGGAAAAGAAAGAAAGAGAGAAAGAGAAAGAAAGAGAGAAAGAAAGAAAGAAAGAAAGAAAGAAAGAAAGAAAGAAAGAAAGAAAGAAAGAAAGAAAGAAAGAAAGAAAGAAAGAAAGAAAGAAAGAAAGAAAAGAAAAGAAAGAAAGAAAGGGAAAGAAAGAAGAGAAAACAAAAAAAGAAAACTGGGGAGGGAGCTCAGTCTTCTGGCAGAGACTGGAGTCTGCAACTCTGCATAATGCATCTGTCCTGGTGGGCAGAAGGAACAAAAGTTTAAAATAAACAAAGGGGCTTTAAGGTTATGACCTAGTCTGTTGAGACATGGTTGCAGAATTTCAGGGTGGAGTGACGTCTGTGGGCTGTTTATGCGTGTCCTTTGGAGAGGTTACTGGGGTGTGTGAACATGGATAGAGGGTAGGAAGATCTAAGGGTGTGTGTGCACATTTCTGGACTAGTGGGTATGAGACCATTGTTCACATCTTTTATGTATATGAGCTGGGAAGATAAGTGGAAGTTTGGGTGTGTTCAGTGTTTGCATAGAGAAAAGAGGTTAGAAGTGTGGGTGAGGAGAAAGTTTGGCAAGTGACACATCTGTGAATGAAAGGAAGGTATGTGTGTTCGTGTGTGTCTATGTGTGTAAGACGGTAGGTTCCAGTTGTCCCTATGGAGGAGCAGTCCTGCATGGTTAAAAACAGAAGGCTGGGTGTTGGACCAGTTCTGTGTCCTTCGGCGAGTTATCTAAGCTTTCTGAGCCTTTCTTTTCATAGGACAAATGGGAAAACATTAGTATCTACCTTATGGGTTGTAAGAAATAGAAGATGAAGGCTCTGACTTCACCACAATGCAATATATCAATGTAAAAAAATTGTAATTGTACCTCATGATTATATACAAATAAAAAATAAATTAAGAAAAAAGGAAATTGAGGACTTTGAAAAAAAAGGAAGAAATGAGATATGCCCAGGATATAGTAAGCATACAAAACTATTATTGGTATGATTGTTGTTGGCAGCCCAGTGCTTTTGTTTTTGAGTTTTTAGGGACAAGGGTCCACCAGAGGGGCCATGAAGACCCTTTAGGCCAGTGTGCAGCATCCAGGGCCCTGCTTTACCCACCACGGATGAGCTGGGGGCTGAAGCAGAGTGTGGGGAGCTGATGTAAGTACAACCCAGGACTACCGGCGGCTACCCAGGGTGGTTCTGGAAAGGCAAGCTGGTGCCCAAGGACTGGGGGCCACGTATTTTGGGCTCTGGTCCCTGCTCGGCCTCTGACTAGCTGTATGAAATTGAACAAGTGGCTCACCTTTTCTGCGTCTAACTTTCCTTGTTTGTACAATCTATAAAGGCCTCTTCACGCTTTAAAAATTCCTTATTTGTGTAGGGCAGTATGGAAGAGCTGGAAGCAGTGGGTAAGTGTGGGTAAGAGGATGTGCATATGTGTGTGGGGTGGGGAGAGTGTTCCTTCTTCTCTCCTATGGAGAACATCCCTCTGTCATCCCTCCCAGTGGGTGGGCTTTCAAGCCCCATCCTCAGACCCCAAAGGTGCTCAGGGAGAGGGCCTTGGTTGGGCTCAGACAGACTAGGTTTGAGTACTACTGACTTTGTGACTTTTTCTGAGCTATTTATCTCTAAGCCTGTTTCCTCACCTGTAAAATGGAGATACCAATGGTTAATGTTTACAATGTTTTGAGTGCTAACTATGTGCCACCCATTGTCCTAAAGGACATGTATTAACTCATTTAATCCTCATAACAATGCCATTAGGTAAGTACTGTTATTATTATCCCCATTTTTACAGATAAGGCACTTGGGAGGTCAAATGATTTGCCTAAGCTAATGTAGCTACTGTGGTAAACACAGAAATGTGGTGCCCAGATCCACCTTTTTCTTTATTTTTATTTTATTTTTTAATTGAGACAGGGTCTCACTTTGTTGCCTAGGCATGAGGGCAGTGGTGTGATCATAGCTCACTGCAACCTCAAACTCCTGGGCTCAAGGGATCCTCCTGCCTCAGCCTCTTGAGTAGCTGGCACTACAGGTGTGCACCACCACGCCTGGCCCAGATCCACCTTTAAGGAAGGACTTGCCCCCCAACTGCAGGGAGTGCAGGCAGCAGACAGGCTCCAGTTGTCAGCTCCTTCAGAGTCTATTAGGGCGGACAGTGGCTTCCCAGGAAGTCGTGCCTTTTCTGGGCAGCCCACATCCAGTGCCCCAGCAAGGTGAGGCTATCACAGAGCTCCCTGCCCTTGAACCAGGCTTTGTTGAGCCTGTGTTTGACTTCTCCCTCTGCCCAATCCTGCTTCCACCCCCTTCCTTTCACAGGTGTTGATCCATAAAAAACATCGAACACCCCAAACTTCTCAGTGTCTGCTTCCGGAGACCCCACCCTGCACTAATTTGTAAGTGGTAGAGCTGAGATCTGAACTCATTCTGGCTCCTGACCATTACGCTACATGGCTTCTCAAAATGAAAGATAATTTTGGGGGGTTGTTATGGTGATTATTGAGATAGTGACTTGGACACAGTTAGGGCTCAATAAACCTAGGTTATTTCCCAGACTATTGCTAACCCTCACTTTCTTGGGAAAGATGCTGGGAGTACAGGTTCCTCAGCTCAAGGGCGGGTGCTGGAGTAAGAGTCCCAGTGAGGGCAGGGCTGAGGCTGGGAGAGGCCGTGGGGTGGGGTGGCGGGAAGGGGAATCATAGCTCTATGTATCCACCTTGCCCTGAAGGAGGTGCGGAGGTGGGGTTGGGGAGCAATAGAGGGGCCAAACTTAGGGGCTGAGATAAACATACATGGTTGTCCTTCCAGGGACAGCCAAGTTGAACCCAGTGCCTGGTCCAAGGAGTCTGTCAAGGGACTGGCAGACAAGGATATAACCCCAGGAGACGCTATATTCTATCAGACCCAGCTCCAAATTCTCTACTCTTCCCTATGTCTTCCCTATGTATTTATTACCCAGTCCTATAATGGGATAGGTCTCTCCTTTCTCTATGTTCCTGTACACCTGCGCAGAAAGATGACTTTCTCCCACGTCTCAGGAGGGAAGTCCTGTCTGAAGTCTGACCTCCATCTCTCATGCTGCAGTAGCTGACTATTCCCAGAAATTTGGGCTTCTTTTAGAAACAGGGAAGGGAAGCCTAACTCTTAACACTATTAAGGAGTAATCAACATCATTATTTATAATAATAGAGCACACTCAGTAGCTCCCAGACTTCTCCCCTATAACCAGGCCCTGCCCCACTCCCTGCAGCTTTCTTTCTTAACCGGAAGGAATGATAAGCTTTGAGGGGTCTTGTTAAGAGATAAAAAATAGGAGGGGGCCCTCTCTAGCCCGGCCAATCTTTTTCTGGGTCTCTCTCAGGCTTCCTCTAACTTCAGGGACCCCAACTCACCCTTGAAGACAAAGTTATAATCTTCTTCAGTTCCGTTCCCCATTTTGGCTCCGCATGGAAGGTGCAGGTGTCTTCGGGGGCAGAGGTAACAAGCCTGTGTGTTGGCTCAATGTCCTCAACCCTCAGTTCTCAAGAGACCTGGACCCACACCTCCTCTCATTGGGGGTAAGGAGACTTCTGCAGCCAGAGGGATTGAGGGACAACTCAAGGCTAGGCAGGGCCTAAGGAGGCTCAGCTCTGGCAAGTGGGGGTGCTGTAAGGAAGCTGAGAGGACGGAAGCTGAGAACAGGAAGAGCGGCCGGCTGGAGACCTGGGGCCCAGGTGGGTGGAGAGATGATGACGTCAGACAGGTTAGACAGGTTGGGTGTTTGCTCTCAGCCTTGGGCTCCCAGAGGAGGAGAGCCAGCTCCAGGGAGTAATAGCCCGGGTTGAGGGGAAGCTAGAATGACAGGGACGGGAGCTTTGGAGAGAGCCTGCTGTAGGGCGACTGTGCATTGCTGGGCTTCTGGGATCTGTCGAAGGGAAGCCCCACCACTAGTGAGTGAGAAATAGCCCCTTAGAAACCCACTTGGCCTCCTGCTTTTTCTGCAAAGCCTCTGGTGCAGGGTACACTGGGGGCACCACTCAACCTGCTGCAATGCAGAGCTGTGGGAGCTGCATCTTGGCCACAGCAACTTCCGCCCCTCCCTGACAGCCCAGGGCCTGGGATGGGCAGTGTTGCTCATCCTGGGTGGAGCTGGGATTCACAAACTACCCAATTCCCTGGGATGGGTTCTTTCTTATGGCACTGGGGAAAGGGGCTGGTAGCTTCCTATACAGACCTGCTCTAAGGACACTGGGTCCTTAGAGGGGCCCAGGGGGAGACTTGGGGCAGAAACAGTCAGATGGAGTGAGTGGTCTGAGTTTAGGGGCAGGATCTGGAGATGAAGGAATCTGAGAAGTCTGGGTTTCTTCTACTCCCTGCCCAGGACCTACTGCCTCACAGCAAAGGCTTCAAGATCTGGAGAGGGTCTGTGTAAATATAAGTAGAAAAGGCAGCCCTACCCAAAGTCTGGAGTGAGGGACACTGAACCCCCATGGCCCTATATTCTTTTTGTCCAACGTGACCCCCACCAGGCCCTTGCTCTGCTGAGCTTACTTCCAAGGTTTTGCCTACCGGGTGGGTAAGATTCTGCCCTGAGTGGCAATGGCTAGGTGAGGTCACACCATGGGAAAGGCTAAGGGAGTTGGGGCACCATTGCCAAGAACCATTTGGTGGGAGGTCATGGGGAAGGAGTGGGTGGAAATCCGGCCTTGCAGAACAGAAGGAATCCTATAAGTGATCCCTGCTCCTTCCTATTTCCTCTGATTCCTTCCATCCAAGAAAGTGGACAAGACACAAGACAGGAGTTGAAGTTTATTCTTGCAAAAAGCAAAGTCCCACCCGCCCCTCATAGTCCAAGAAGATTTTCCCAGGGTGCCCTGCCCCTCCAGATGGTTATGTCTCTCCAGACCCCAGCTTTCACTAATGCCCATCACGATGCTGCTACTTGAGTGAGGGGCTCCTCCAGGTACTGCACCAAGGCCTGGGCCTATAAGAGGGGAAGGAGAAATCAGTCCCACACATGGCCTGCCACTAGAGGGATCCTAAATCCAGGTCTACTCTCAATGCCATACTGAATAACCAGTCCCCAGCCCCCACCTGCTCTTGGGAGTAGGCCTACACCCGACACAGACTGAGTAGACATGAGGATTCCAGAAACGTGGTGCAGGTGAGAGTGGACACAGTCATGGAACATGAAGGCTGGGCCCAGGATTGTGGCAGGATGGGCACATACACACCTTGGCCTTGAGCATTCCGAAGCCCACGGTCTCCTTGGCATACATACACAGCAGAAGGTTGGCCACTCGGGTGATGGCTACACGGCCCTCCTGGTGGGGGTGATATGATGGGATGTGATGTTCTGCTTGGTACCTTTATCTCCTGCCTTCTCCAAGGGCTCTTCTGGCCCCAGAGAGACTATATATCTTCCTTCTATGCCCTGGGCACAGCAGGAGGTTCAGCTGGAAAGCTTTGGTCACAGCCCTGGACGTGAGGTTCTGAGCCAAGGTTACAGCCTCAGCGCAGCCATCTACTAACCAAGTTACCCTAGGAAACTCAGTCTCCCAGAAACTCAGTTTCTCTTTCCATAACCCCTATCTCATCCCAGTTGGTGAGGGTGCTAATACACATGAAGAGGTTTTATACCTGCCAAGCGTTGTCCAAATGGGTGATGTTATTATTATGGGCTCAAGACAAAGACACTGACAAGGGAATGGGAGCAGTAACCTAACTAATATTTCTCCCTTCTCTTTTCCCATGGTAATTGTATGTGTATACCAGGCTCTAACTTAAAATGTATTTCTAGCTGGACACAGTCACATGTGTTTGTAGTCTTAACTACTTGGGAGGCTGAGGTGGGAGGATCACTTAAGCCCAGGAGTTCAAGGCCAGCCTGGGCAACATAGGATAGATCCCCCCTATCTAAAAAAAAAACAAAAAACAAAATGTATTTCTTATGGCTAGCTTGTGGTCAAAACGTTTGAAAGCTATTGCCCTATAGCACCAATTCTAGGCTAGGCATCCAGTAGGAGTCATCTGTTGAACTGAAATGGCATTGGTTGGGCAGGTGGTAGGGAAAGGTAGGCAGCTGAGTCACAGTGGGCATCCTTCCTGGAGAGTTCACCCTTAGTGCCTATTTGATTTGGTTTGGCAAACCTTCATTAGGTATCTGCTATATGCTGGGAACCGTGCATTGTACCCCTGCCTCCCAGGCCTCACCTTCTACCAACCTCCTCCATTCTTATGTAACTCCAGCCATACTAACCTTTTTGATCCTTGACCAGGCATCATTCTGCCACAGGGCCTTTGTACCTGCTGTTCTGTCAGAAATGTTCTGCTCCCAGATAGCCACAGTGGCTTGCCCCAGATCTTTGATCAAATGTCACCTGTTCAGTGAGACTGTGCCTGACAGATGCCCCCCCAATGCTCACTTCCCCACTTTATTTTTCTCCATTGCATTTTCAATACCTAACGTACTATATATTTTACTTATTTTAAGACATGTAAGACTGTAAGCTTCATTAGGGCTGGGGGTTTTGCCTGTCCTGTTTGCTACTTTTCCCCTAGTCCTGAGAATACTGCAGGGACCTAAATACTTGTTGACTGAACAGATGCAAAGGTGAGTGAGATAGTCCCTGTTTCTAAGGAGTTCACAGTCTACTTTCCCTTTTTGGACTTCATTTTCTTTCTTTGTAAACTGAAGGGATTGGACTAGAGTCTGGAGACTCTGCCATTGTTCTGTGAGTCAGTGAAGCTGGGATGACAACATTCTGTGTTTGTGCATCACTCTACAGTTTATATCCATTCTTTCATTTGATCTTCACAACAACCCTGTGAGGGGAAGGGGAATATTACTGTTTCCTCCTTAGAGATGAGGTAAGGAAGCTCAGAGAGATTAAGTGCTTTACCCAAGGTTCCACAACTGATAAGTGGATGGCTGAGACCAGAACCCAAGTCAGACCTCAGGTTCAGGGCTCTTTCCTCACCACCACTTGATGCATATGGTCCTGCCTATTACAAATGCTGCAGAGACCAACTTTTAATACTCTTCAGGATCCTGTCCCTGCCCCTCCAACCATCCAGGATGGGGTCCAGGTCGCCCCCTTGGGGTCCCCTTGGGGGACAGGGGAAGTCTCGCACCCTTCTCCATACCATGCAGTCCATGAGAATGAATTTGAGATTGTCTTCATTAAACGCTTGGTTCCCGTTTCTGTCATAGGCTGCCCAGATGTTACTGGCGATGGCCGCGGTGACCCGGGCGTCCGTGTCCCCATAACCCGAGTAGGCCAGCAGCGATCCCTCATTATTCAGCAGCCTGGTGAGGGACGGGGAGGGAAATCAATGTTCTCAGGCGGGGAGTAAAACGGCTAGGTTCCCATCCCAAGCCCCGCCACTGGCACTTCCAGGAAGCAAGGGTCTAGGCTGAATGTGTCCTGAAACCTGCCCCGAGTACCCAGCACGCCGGCTTCCCTTTTCCCTTGGCGAGAGGGGACCTCCTGGCCGGTTCACCCAGCTGCTGCCCCCTCTGCCGCCTCCTCCCTTCCCGCCGATCCTTCCCCACCTCTCCCTCACAGAGCCGCGCACCGCCCCACTGCAGCGCTCGCCGCTCAGGCCCTTGGTCCGCACTCACAGGGTGCTCTGGACGCCTCCAGTGTTGGCTTGGCTTAGCACCTGGGTCAAAGCTTTGGGACGCAGCATGCCTGTGGCTCCTAAACCTGAGCTTTTACACCCAGATCCTCCGAGAGGCCTCTTGCGGGCCGCTGCCTGATGCTTCCCAACGCCCTGGGAGTTGTAGTTCCTGGCCGGGTTATTGCGGTTCTGACTCAACCCGGCCCTACTGCGGAGGGCATTGGGAATTGTAGTTCCTTGTGGCCTCGCGAGGCACTCTGGGAACTATAGTTCGCTTTTCCAGTCAGCCCACGCGGTTATGGGGGAGAAAAAAGCGGGAGTGAAAGGACAGCGGCAGTAGTGGAAGGACATTTAACCCCTTAGTGGAGACAGAAGTCATCATGTCCGCTTGGCAGTCCACGATTCAATAATAAGAATAGTCATTCCTTGGATTTGTCAGGCACACCTTTGGTTATTTTCAAAACTGTTCTATCTTATGCACAATTCTGTGAGATAAGGCGAGAGGTGCAATTATCTTGAGGAAACCAAAGCTCTGCAAAACCCAGGTCTCTGGAACTGTACTTAATAGACAATTCAGGCCACGACCCTCGTAGGAATAGGGTCAATCCTAGAAATGAGATCTTAAGTGCACATATGGCGGTGGGAAAATCCGAGCTCCAAGTCGGGAGAGGCCCCAGGCCTGGAAGGGACTTGGGCCTCCTAAGAAAGACCAAGTTATCACAGGGAACGGAGATAAAGCAGCGACACAGAAAGTCCTTTGTCCCAAAGCGGGAGTTACCCGCGGAGGGGGCGGGGAGGCTTTGGGCTGGAGGGGACAGCGGAGCGCCTTGGGCGGGTTAGGATGGGCCGGGGTCTCTCTCTGGGAGCTCGCCCCCCGACCTTGTCGTGAAGGACACGCCCCTCCCCTGCCCAGAGCCCCTCCGGAGGCCGTCGCCTGGCGAGGCCGGGTCCCGACTCCCAACCCGGGGCTCAGCCCTGGGCGGACCCCGCTGCAGTGGCCCCCCCAGTCCGCCCGGGGCGCTGTGGCTGCGGCTGGTCCGGAGGGGGCGGCGAAGCCTTGGGGAGGGGAGGAGAGGGGAGGAGAGAGGGGAGTGTTGCAGGCGCCCGAGCGGAGCTGGGCCGGCCAGGCGGGCGGGGAGGAGGAGGAGGAGCCGGGCGGGCTGGCGGGCGGCCGGGTGGCGGCGGCGGCATGGCGGAGCCGAGCGGGGCCGAAACGAGGCCCCCCATTCGGGTCACCGTCAAGACCCCCAAGGACAAGGAGGAAATTGTGATCTGCGACCGAGCCTCGGTCAAAGAGGTAGTACTGCTGGCTGGGGACCGGGAGGAGCGCGGGGGAGGGGTCTGTGAAGAGATGGGGGGGCCTCAGTGACGGTCTGGCGTCCCGGAGGGCCCCGAGGGGAGGACGCGGGCCAGCTGGGACTCCGAGGAGCTGTAGGGAAGGAGAGGCGGGTAGGGGGCGCCCTTCAAGGGTAGATCTCGGGGAGCATGGCGCGTGTTGGGGGGGCGGGTTTTGCCTTGTGGCCAGGGCTGGGGGCGTGGTGGAGTTTGGGGAGGGAACACCTTGCACAGGGGAGGGGGAAAGACCGTAGGATTGAGGGGAGTATGCCAAAGTAGGGGGCCTGGGCAAGGTGCTGAACCAGGAACATGGGCTGGGGGCAGGCGGAGAACGCCAGGGCAGTGGGGGAGGTTTCCCCTCTACCCAGATCCTTCCCACTCTTTAAATGGAAGTGGTTACATTTGCCTCTCAGCTTTTCTGAGATTTACACAGTGTGCAGTAGGTGCTCAATAAAATTTTGTTGAATGAGTGAATGAGGGACTGTTGCCTGAGTTCGTCACCCCCCTGTGCTGCTCCAGAATTTCACAGAGGCGGGGCGTAAGATAGGCAATCTGGTTGGAAGAGAGGGATCTGGATCTGTCTTTGCTTAACAAGCGCACTGTTTTTACTTAGAACATGCGTTTTGTTTGTTTTGTTTTATTTTGGCCTTCCAAAACAAATAGACTGCTAATAGAATTTGAGCAGTCTAACTCTCCCCAGGCCAGCCCTTGGTGCTGTCACTGCTCCTTCCCCAACCATGTAAAATGACTAAATTTCAAAATTTAAATACTGTACTGTTCCTTGCAAAACTGAATTTGAAAACAGCTCTCACTGACAGGCAGTATGTCTGATTAAGAACCTGGACTTTGGTGTCAAGACCTGAGTTCCAGTCTTCCCAGGACAAGTTACTTAACTTCTCTGATCCTCAGTTTTCTCATCTTTAAAATGGAGATAATATGCTGGACCATTAACTTGTGAATAGTTAGTGCCCAATAACTGGGATCTTATTTGTGGTGGTGGTTATGAGAACACTGGAAATAGAGAGGAGAGAGACTTGGGTCTGAGAAGACAAAACTAAAGGGAGAGAGGACCTGGGTCCAAGGCTGTTGAAGGAGTTGGGATGCGGATGGCTGCCCAGGCAGTACCCTTACAGGGAACTAGGTGGAGGGACTGAAGCTGGTGGCAGATAGCAGCAAGGGCTTTCGAGAGTGGGAGACTCTGGGATGGAGCTGAAAGAAGAGCCTCTTACTGGTCCATCCTCTTGGCTAAGAAAGGAGATGCTTATTGCAGCCAGAGGGATAGAGTTGAGACTATGGAAAGGACTTCCCATGACCAGAGATGGGAGCAAGAGAATGCAGAGACTTTTGAAGAAGAGGCAGGGTCCCTGGTGGATGGATACCAGGCAGCCTCCACAGTGACCTCTTCCTCTTTATCACAGTTCAAAGAGGAAATCTCCCGGAAGTTTAAGGCTCAGCAGGATCAGCTCGTCCTGATCTTCGCAGGCAAGATCCTCAAGGATGGGGACACACTGAACCAGCATGGAATCAAGGATGGGCTCACTGTCCATCTGGTTATCAAGACCCCTCAGAAGTAGGTTCAGGAGAGAAGACCCAGCTTCTGATTGGGCCTCTCCATCTGATACTTTCTCACCCATTGCTCCACTGTACCTAGAAGGCCTATGCCCGGGCCCAGGGAGGTGGCTTCTGGGTAGATATGATCATCTCCAGGGGAAGGGAACCTGACTTACCAGTCCCAGAATGCCCTGAAGACAGATGATACTAGTTCCTCTCTTGTGCTCCCTGGTTTACTGATTGCCCTCCAGCATCACCACACCCCAGCCTCAAGGTTGCTCAGGAGTGGCTTGGGTTAGGGCAGTAGCTGCATAGCAAACACAGAGATCATTGTGGTACTTTCCCTCTTCTTGTGCTCACTCCAACTAGGATTCTCCTCTCTCTGTCCTCAGGGCTCAAGATCCAGCTGTTGCCACTGCTTCTTCCCCCTCCACTCCTGACCCTGCCTCAGCACCCTCCACCACGCCTGCTTCACCCACCACCCCTGCCCAGCCCTCTACCTCTGGCAGTGCCATTTCGGATGCCGGCAGTGGAAGCCGGAGGAGCAGTGGGGGGGGTCCCTCCCCAGGGGCTGGGGAGGGACCCCCCAGTGCTACTGCATCCATACTCTGTAAGCCTTCAAGGAGGAGAGCACAATCTTGTTTGGGGCTGGGGAGTGGGGGAGAGCCAAGAGGTGGGAGAAACATGGCCCTGCTCATGATCTGATGGGGATGGGGAATAGGGTTCCAGACATTAGTACTTGAGTAGAGCTGGGGAAGAAACCAGTCTGTGAGGACTTCCCAGAGGAGGGAAGCATAGCTAAGTGTTAGGAGTGAGGGGAGAAATGGGGCTAGAGATGTGAGGAACCCTGAGTGAGGAGATTGGAAGACCCTGTGAGTCTAAGGAAAAGGTGGATCCAATAGTAGCCAGATGGGGAGTATTTACGCATTTAACAGACCGTCGCTGGTTGCCTTTTCTCTGCTCAGTTCTGTGCCTGGGTCAGCCTCTGCCAGCAAAGAGGTCTCAGTCTAGTAGGCTCACATCTCTTTGCCAGTGGTGGATTAGGGCTGGGGCTGTGGGAGTGTTTGGAAGAGGGAGAAGCAGTTGGGGCCCATTCTGGATTCAGTGGCTCTGGCTAGGTGAGGGAAGGGCTCTTGTGGCAGAGTGTGACCCTGCCCCCCTCCCCACAGCTGGCTTTGGGGGCATCCTGGGGCTGGGCAGCCTGGGCCTGGGCTCTGCAAACTTCATGGAGCTGCAGCAGCAGATGCAGAGGCAGCTGATGTCCAATCCTGAGATGCTGTCACAGATCATGGAGAACCCCCTGGTCCAGGATATGATGTCTAACCCTGACCTGATGCGCCACATGATCATGGCCAACCCCCAGATGCAGCAGCTGATGGAGCGGAACCCTGAGATCAGCCACATGCTCAACAACCCTGAGCTCATGAGGCAGGTGGGTCTGAGATAAGGCTGGAGGGATGGACGATACCCAGCCGTGCCCTGCCCAACCTTTCCTACCTTATCCCACGTTGATTTGTTCATTCATTCATTCAGTAGCTGTGTTTTCAACACTGGACATGCAGTAATGAAAAGACTAGCTTTTCAGGAATTGCTGATCTCAAAGGGAAGTGGGACAAGTAATTATAATACTGTATGGTCAGTGCTATCATAAGAGTAATCACAGGATCTAGGAGCATAGAGAAGAGCTCTTGACCCCACCCTGGGGTTTAGGGGAGGCCTTCTGGAGGAAATGTCACCAAGCTGAGACCTAAAGGAGGAAGATGAATGAACTGGGGGAAGAAAACGAGAAGAGTGTTCAGGGCCAAGGGACAGCAAGTGCAAAGGCGTGGAAGTAAAAGTGAGATGTTTGGGGAGCGTTGTGGCTGAGTGGGGCCCAGTGGGGGAGGGAGCCCCAGGGGAGGCTGTTTTGGTGTTGGGCTTTGGGAGCTCCATCTCTTGGTCCACTCCACCGGGGGACAAAGATAGATGATCTTCTCAGCAGAGTTGTGAACACCAGTGCTGGACTCACTGGAAGATAACTTCTATAAGGGCAAGGACTTTCAGGTTTTTTGGTCAGTGTCTAGAACAGTGCCTGGTACATAGTTGTCACTCAATAAATATTTATTGAATGAAGGATTATGAGAGAAGAGATCAGAGTCTTGTGAAGCTGGGTATATCTGTCTATAAAGGTGTCCTAGAAAAGGCAAGTGTGGAGCAGATTTGAGAAGGAGAAGGAAGGTAATCCAATTTGAATGGGAACAAGAAGTAGATTTACTCATTTTTTCCTATCATGAACTCCCCTGGGGTTGATATAGATCACCCCTTATTGAGAATGAGTCATTGGCTCCAAAGAAGAAAGTGCCCATCCTCAGTGTTTCTCAAGGTTCAGTCAGCCCAAAGACCCGGAGGTGGGGATTAGGTTGTGTTGGTAGCATTGTTCCAGCTTGAATCCTTTCCCTCGTCAACTTGTGGTCATTTAGTAGAAATCACAGTATGGTCTTGGTCAGACAGACCAACCTGGCTTTGAAAGCTATCTCCACCTCTAATTGATTGTGTGTCCTGGGACAGCAGGTCAACTAACATCTCTGAGCCTATTTGATCATCTGCAAAGTAGGGACAGAAATACCTACTTGGGATGATTATGGTGGGGATTATATGACTTGAATTCTGTAATTACTTAGCTCCATGCCCATATGCAGTGGGTGCTCAATAGTTGTTAATTTTCTCTTCTGCCTCCTCCTCTTTCTCGTGTCTCTTCATACTCAATTTCCTTGTGCTCCCTGATACTTCTTTGGACCCCCTGAGCCTAAGGGAGGGAAGCTGCTGCCCTCCCCCCAATGGGGATCGTTGTCCTCCACTAGAAGCCAACGAAAATGCCCACAGGGAGGCAGGGTTGGAGCCAAGATTGTAATAGTGCTAGGAAGTCCAGTTTACTCCTTGCCACTGACTCAGACCCCCTCTCCAGGACCCACCCTTTACCTAGCTTGGTACTCCTCTGGTTCCAGGGCTCATCCTGTCTCTCTCCCTTCATCAGACAATGGAGCTTGCTCGGAATCCAGCCATGATGCAAGAGATGATGCGGAACCAGGACCGAGCCCTGAGCAACCTTGAGAGCATCCCTGGAGGGTATAACGCCCTCCGCCGAATGTACACAGACATCCAGGAGCCCATGTTCAGTGCTGCCCGGGAACAGGTGGGGCCAGGGGCTGGAGCAGTGAGCAGGGCTGTCTGGGCTCAAGAGTCCCTGCCCCAAACCCAGGCAAGCCCAGGTCTGCTCCTCTTTCCTTCCCCAGCTCCCTAAGGGGTGGGCATTGGCTTGAAACTTGGAAAGATAGCAGAGGTCCCTCAGGAAGTAGGTGAGATGTAGTATCCAAGGGATTTGACGTTGTTCTGACAAACTTCTTGCACCAGGGACTTAAAGGTCCTATAGCAGGCCTGGGGTCAAATGCCAACCCTAGTACAGCGTGTCTCAAATGTGGTCCGTGGATCACCTGCATCAGGGTCACTTGGGGAGCTTGCTGATACTGACAATCCTGGTCCCCACCTTTGAGTTACTTATTGATTCAATCTCAGGTCAGGCCATGAGATTATGTACTTTTAAAAATGCTTTATGAAGTCTATCTAAGTATACAAAAAATATAGATAAAAAATATAGCATTCTCTTGCATCCAAATTTCAGTGACTTTTTGGTTTTTTTTTTTTTAATTTAATTTTACATTAAACACATTATACATCTATATGTTTCAAAATTCAAAAGTTACACAAAGTGGCCAGACACGGTGGCTCACACCTACAATACTAGCACTCTAGGAGGCTGAGACAGGAGGATTGCTTGAGGTCAGGAGTTCGGGACCAGCCTGAGCAAGAGCAAGACTCCATCTCTACAAAAAATAGAAAAATTAGCTGGACGTGGTGGCACGCACCCGTAGTCCCAGCTACTTGGGAGGCTGAGGCAGGAGGATCACTTGAGCCCAGGAGTTTGAGGCTGCAGTGAGCTATGATGATCCCACTGTGCTGTAGCCTGGGAGACAGAGCAAGACTCTGTCTCAAAAAAAAAAAAGTTACACAAAGTAAATAAAAAGGTATCCAAAAAGTATGGAAAATAAGGTATACAAGCCAAAAAAAGGTATACAAAAAGGATCCCTCTATTTCCATCTCCCAGCCACCTCTTTTCTTTCCCAGTGATAACTGGTGTTGCTAGTATTTTGTATATTTTTCTGGACATATTTAATATTTGCAAATAAGACATTATGGAAGAGTTGTACCCTTCACATACCCCTCTTAAATCCTATTGTCTTCCTCTCTCCAGAGGCCTGAAGTTGGTGTTTATCATTCTGATTCACTCATTCATTCATTTGTTTATTTATTTATTAGAGACGAGGTCTTTAATGGCATTGTCATAGCTCACTGCAGCCTCTAACTCCTGGGCTCAAAGTATCCTCCCACCTTGGCTGGGTGCGGTGGCTCACGCCTGTAGCCCTAGCTTCCTGGGAGGCCGAGGCGGGAGGATAGCTGCAGCTCAGCGGTTTGACACCAGCCTAAGCACAGTGAGACCCCATCTGTATTTTAAAAATAAAAATTTTTAAAAAATTAAAAAAAAAACTATCCTCCCACCTAAGCCTCCTGAGTAGCTGGGACTATAGCTCTGTGCCACCACACCTGGCTAATTTTTTTATTTTTTGTAGAGACCAGGCTGGTCTAAACTCCTGGCCTCAAGCAGTCCTCCTGCCCCAGCCTCCCACAGTGCTAGAATTGTAGGTACTAGCCACTGCACTCAGCTCCAATTCTTTTATTATATATGTATATGCCTATAAACATCTGTAGTCTTGTTTTGTATATTTTTAAACCTTATAGAAATGATATCATGCTGTTCATACCATTTGAACCTGCATTTTTTAAACAACTTTTTAAAAATGTTTTATTGAAGAATAATGTAACTATAGAAAAGTGCCCATATCATTTTTTTTTTTTTTTTGAGACAGAGTCTCGCTCTGTCATCCAGGCTAGAGTGCAGTGGCATCAGCCTAGCTCACAGCAACCTCAAACTCCTGGGCTTAAGCAATCCTCCTGTCTCAGCCTCCCAAGTAGCTGGGACTACAGGCACATGCCACCACACCTGGCTAATTTCTTCTATTTTTAGTAGAGATGGGGTCTTGGTCTTGCTCAGGCTGGTCTCAAACTCCTGACCTCAAGTGATCCTCCTGCATAGGCCTCCCAGAGTGCTAGGATTACAGGCCTGAGCCACCATGCCCAGCCGAAAAGTGCCTTGAGCAACCTGGAGAGCGTAATCATAAGTGTACAGTCTTGGTGTCTGGTAGAGTGACTTCCCCACCTTATTCCTCAATATCATCTTGGTTATTATTAGTATTGCTCTTTCAAGTTTTATAAACTGCTTGTGGGGATCAACTATGAATTTTTGAAGGAATTTATTTGTTTATTTTACATTTTATTTAAGTATTTAATTGAAAATTTTTTTTTATCCAAGTACTAGATGCACCTGGTTAAAAAAATTAAATATGAGCCGGATGTGGTGGCTCATGCCTGTAATCCCAGCACTATGGGAGGCTGAGGTGGGAGGATTGATTGAGGCCAGGAGTTTGAGACCAGCCTGGGCAACATAGTGAGACCCAGTGTCCACAAAAAAATTTTTTAAAAAGTTAGCCAGGCATGGTGGCATGTGCCTGTAGTCTCAGCTACTTGGGAAGCTGAGGTGGGAGGATTACTGTAGCCTAGGAGTTGGAAGCTGCAGTGAGCTATAATTGCACCACTGCATTTCAGCCTGGGTGACAGAGCATGACCCTGTCACTGAAAAAAAAAAAAAAAACAGTCGAGGAAGGCTTATATGAAACAAAATACTCCAGCTAATTCTGATATATACTAAGGTGTGAGAACCACTGGTTTAGTTTAAAAGAACATAGCACTTGGCATCAACAAACTGGGGTTCATATACCTGCTCTACCATTTTTTAGTGGTGTGATTTTAAGGGAATTGCTTAACCTCTCTGAGTGTTAGCTTCCTTATTTTTAAAATGGAGGTGATATAGTAGTTGTTCTCAATCATTTTGGTCAAGGACCCCTTTATACTCTTAAAATTTAGGGAGGTCCCTAAGGAGTTTTGTTTGTGTGGGTTATATCACTGTGTCAGAAATTAAAATAAGTTTTAAAAATATTTAATTTAGAAATAACAGTCCATCGCAAGTTAACATAAATAACATTCTTTTGAAAAATAACTTCATTTTCGAAAACAAACAAACCTTTAGAGGAAAGTGTGGCCTTGTTTTACATTTTTGCAGATCTCTTTAATGTCTGGCTTACTACAAGACAGCTGGCTTCTCAGATCTGCATTCAGTTCATTACAACGTCACATGTCATGTAGCCTTTGGAAATTTCTACTGTATCCTCATGAGAGAATAAGAGTGAAAAGGGCAAATTAACATCTTAGAATTATGAAAACAGTTTTAAACCATGCATGGGTCCTAGAACCACACTTTGAGAACTGGTGTATTGAGGGCTATTAAAAGCATTAGAATAAATGTGTCAGGTACCTAGTAGGTGCTCAATAAATGGTGGCTGTTAGTATTGTAGGTAGTTTAGGAAAAGAGATTCAGTCCTTAGGGTGTACCAGGAAGAACAAAGCAGTGCCCAGAACTAGGTGGGGTAAAGTGCTAGGCAAGTTACCAGAGCAGGAAATCTGAAACAGGGACAAAGACTGAAACCATGGGGCATGGAACTGTGAGCCCTGTTATCTGAACATGTATCTGGTAAGGCGAAGAAATCACAGCTCAGAATAGGAGAGACCTTGATAAGCCCAATCCCCATGACCTACTTTGAATAAACAGGAAACGTGACTGGATATGAAACCTTATGGTAAGGAGGAGCTGAGGCTGCTCAGATACCTCCTGCTGAGGTTAGGACCACCTGGGAACTCAGAAGAGGGAGCTGCTGAGCTCTGTGGCCCTGAGGAAGGCTGAGGGAGAGAATAAGGTCTGGGGCTCCTTCAGCAAGCATCCACCTTAAATAGAGCTCTGTCCCAGGTGCTGCAGGGTCCAGAGGAAGGAGGTTCAGGTGTTGCCTTTGGGTAGCACACCATCTTGTGGGGTGCAGACCTGAGATGATCCTGGTCCTGGTGGGGTGAGGGGGATGGCAGGGAACCAAGGTCTGTTCAGCTAAAGCAGCCAGTGTGAGGAGGTAGGCTTTGGAGCAGGAGGGGAAGAAGACCTAGAGAGGGCATCTCCAGCCACAGGTGTGCTCCACTAGGGGCCACCATTGTGGTGTGCCTGGTTGGACAGAGAATGCCACCTAGGAGACCTGGGGAGTGAGGAAGAGGGTTCTGGGCAGTTAGGATTGGACCAAGAAGGCTGGGAAAAGATGCTGGGGGCAGATCAGGGCTGTAGTAGAGCGCCAGGCCTGAGAGCCCAGTCCCATCAAGCTAGTAGTTATGTATTGAGCACCTACTAGTGTCAGGGCTTGGGGTGCAAAGGTAAATCTGACATTGTCTCTGCCCCTTGAGAGCTATTGGAAAACAAATATCTCTACACAATGGGATAGGTATGTGTAAAGTGCTGTGGATCAAAGAGGAGGCAATTAGAGACCAAATAATTAGAGCCACTGGGGGAGATAGGAAATTTCCAGTTATGTAAAAGGTTCAGTTATCCAGTCATTAGCATCAGCCAGCTCCCACCCTGCGGTATGAGGGTGGAACTGTCAGTGTGGGGCAAAGAGTTGAGTTGAGTACCTCCGAGGTCTTAGATCTCTCTCCCTTTCCTAGGGAAGGGGAGGCTATTAAGTGAGAGGAGAGAAAGGGCCTAGCCCTTGTCCCTGATTTGTTTCAGTCCTTAACCCAAAACCTTTCCCTCCTCCCAGTTTGGCAACAATCCATTCTCTTCCCTGGCCGGGAACTCCGACAGCACGTCCTCCCAGCCTCTGCGGACTGAGAATCGAGAGCCCCTCCCTAACCCCTGGAGCCCCTCGCCCCCCACCTCCCAGGCCCCCGGGTCCGGTGGGGAGGGCACCGGAGGATCGGGGACCAGCCAGGTGCACCCGACAGTCTCGAACCCCTTTGGGATCAATGCGGCTAGCCTGGGGTCAGGTATGTCCTGGGGTGGAAGGAGCTTAGTTGGGTCACCAGGGCAGCCCCTCTGCCCCAGGACTGAATGGGGTTCATACTGCTCCAGGATATTGAAGACAAAGGTGAGACTGTTGAAGCCACAGAGGGGGCTCTGCAGCCTGGGGTAGTGGCCCAACCCATCACAGGGTGAGGGCTAGTTGTGGCCATGTCCTGATGTCCCTGGGAGTGACCTAAGTAATGGCTCGTGAATAAACCAGGCCCCACCTCTTAATCTCCATAAGCACCTCTAGTACTATCCAGTATAAATGGGTCAGACTGTGGTGGGGTGGGGGTGGGTTGGAGAGGAATAGGGCAGACATGGGCACAGGCAGGTGTGAGGCTGGGGAAAAGGGATGTGCAGGGCTGCCATGTACAGAAGTACAGGTTATGTACTGCACAACCCTAGGGAATGCCCCATTTATCTGGACTATGACTGTACACATGGCCCTGGGGATGTCTTGATCGGGAAAGTCCCTTCCCCTCTGTGTACTTCAGTTTCCTTATTTATAAAATAAGGACTAGAACTTGATCCATGCTTTTAAAATTGTGCTGAGTCCTCGGTGGGGGGTGGGGGGGGTGTCCTC
The DNA here is from genome assembly GCF_020740605.2 of Lemur catta. NCBI lineage: Eukaryota > Metazoa > Chordata > Mammalia > Primates > Lemuridae > Lemur > Lemur catta. The sequence continues at coordinate 29,373,434 of NC_059130.1, read as the reverse complement.
ATCTCTAGCATGAGGGAGGACCAAATGGGAGAGTCTCCCGGGCTCCTACACCAGCTCCAACCAGACCATTGGCATACTTGGTTTTTGAGGGAGATTTGGCTTGAGGAAGGGGTCTCTGCTCCTAAGACAAGTTTGAAAATCATTGATCTAGATGATGTTTAATCAATCCTTTCCAACTCAGACATATTCTGAGCTTGTGGCAGGAATAGTCCAGAGGGGCATAAATCAAACCCAGTTTCTAGCTGGCTTGTCCTTAGCAGAGGAGACGGGAAAGGGGCCAGGCCAGAGCAGGGTGGAGATGACCTTGGTTAGGAGAGACATGGACCCATGCCACAATACTTGGGTGCCCATTTGACCTTTGCCTGTCTGAGTTTTGTAACCATTCAGTATCTAAACAAAGGTATCTTTAGTGTAGCACCCAGTTTCCATCTGGACCCCTTCTCTCCTGTCTTGTTTTGTTTTTTCCTCCTTGTCCTAGGGATGTTCAACAGTCCAGAAATGCAGGCCCTCCTCCAGCAGATCTCTGAGAACCCCCAGCTGATGCAGAATGTGATCTCAGCCCCCTACATGCGCAGCATGATGCAGACGCTTGCCCAAAACCCTGACTTTGCTGCTCAGGTATCAAACTGGCGTAAGGGGAGTGTTGTTGGGGGCAGAGTTCCTCCTGGCTAGGGGCAGTTTCTTGTGGTCAAGACACTCTGGAGCCAGACTGCTTGGGTTTGTGTCCCAAGCTCTGCCACTTCCCAGCTGTGTGAGCCAAGCAAGTTATTTAACCTCCCAGTTTCCTCATCTGTAAAACGGTAAGAACAATGGTTCCTACCCCGTAGAGTTGTGAGGATTAAATGAGATAATACACATCAAGTGCCTAGAACGTGGCGTGGCACACATGGACTTGAAAATGTTAGCTCTCATTATCCTCACATCAGCCCCAGGGTTGAGCAGCCTGACTCCTGATACTCTTCATTGCCTAGAACATAGTTCCATTTCCTCTTGCTGTGCCCCTTAGGCCTTCAGGATGCTTTCAGATCCTTGGAAAAGCTGGCCAGATTTCCTACAGTGGTAGAGGGTGCTGAGGGAGTCTGAGGCTGTGGGGGAATTCTTAGGGTGGGAAGGCTCAAGCCTCCACTTCTACGTTCACCCTGGCAGATGATGGTGAACGTGCCGCTCTTCGCGGGGAACCCCCAACTGCAGGAGCAGCTCCGCCTGCAGCTTCCGGTCTTCCTACAGCAAGTGAGTGAGGAGCCTGCAGGGGTGGAGGTTGAGGGCAAGGGGTAGACCGTGAAGCCCAGTGGGTGGAAATTAAGGTGGGGGCAGAGCTCGACTCTGGACTCTGGGTTTAGTCTGCCTCCTCTTTCCTGCCACCACTCATTGCCTTTCTCTGCTTATGTCCCACCAGATGCAGAACCCAGAGTCACTTTCCATCCTTACCAATCCCCGAGCCATGCAGGCATTGCTGCAGATCCAGCAGGGACTGCAGACCTTACAGACTGAGGCCCCTGGGCTGGTACCCAGGTGAGAGTTGGGGCAGGTGGGCAACGAGGTTCTGGCCACTCCTTCAACTCTTCTGCCACTCTCTGAGCAACCTTTATGTCTCTGAGGGTCTGTTTTCCTGTTTCCTCCAACTGCTTTTCCTTCTGGATCTCACATTCCTGTCCCTTTCTTGGATGCCATCTCCCACTTCTTAGTCTCTCCTGCCTACAGCCTTGGCTCCTTTGGGATGTCCCGGACCCCAGCATCCTCAGCAGGCAGCAACACCGGCTCTGCACCTGAGGCCCCCACCTCCTCGCCAGCCACACCGGCCACATCTTCTCCAACAGGGGCTTCCAACGCCCAGCAGCAGCTCATGCAGCAGATGATACAGCTTTTGGCTGGAAGCGGAAACTCCCAGGTACATGAGGCAGTGGGGGCTGGTGTTGGAACCACCACTTGGATCCTGAGCGATGTCAAGGGTAACAATAGAGTGGAAGCAGCAGGGCAGGCTTTGAAGTCAGGTCCTATTGTGCCCCTTGTTAGCCCCAGGTTCCCAATTCTGAGTTCAGTTTCCACATATGTAAAATGTAGATAAGAATAGTAATAGCACTTACCATGTGCTAGGTATGGTTTTAAAGGCTTTATATATAACATAAGAGCTCATTTACCTTATGTCTCACAACAGCCTTATGAGAAAGCTATTATTATTATCTCCATGTTACAGATAGAAAATCTAAGGCGCAGAGAGGTTAGGCGGCTGACTCCCTTACATAGCTAGTAGGTGGTGGAGCTAAGATTCAAACCCGGGTGTTCTGTCTCCAGAATTTACACTTTTTAACTACCATGTTATATTACTTACTTATATCAAAGGATTCTTTTGATAATTAAAACAGCCTCCATCTCTGAGACTCTGGAGAGGGGGATTGTGAGAGGTGAGGTGACTAGAGCCCTGGGCCACAGAGTCAGTACCAGGGGTTGGGGAGGAGCAGAGATGACCTTGGGTGAGCCTCTTAATCTTTCTCTGACCGCCATGTCTCATGTGGAAAAGCCATTCAGCAAAAATGTGCCTGTACCCAGCTCTGTGAAAGGCACCTGTAGAGCTGGACCAGTAATCTCCAGCCCAGGTCCAATCTAGCTTAAATTCTGTGGACTGTGATGAGAAGCAACATGGAGCACTGGAAAGGGCTTTTGTACTGCAAGTCAGGGGGCCTCGGTGACTGACTTGCTCCGTGACCCTAGGCAAATCCTTTCTTGCTTTGGATCGTACTTTCCTCCTGTCAATGCTAGGTGGACTGTGATTGCTGGGCTTTTAGCTCTGAGTCTTCTGTTCATGATCTAGGCTCACGATAGATGTTTCCCAAACACCGCTTCGGAAATGTTTATAGGAGTGTCAAGAATGAAAAGCCTTCTCTCATAAATAACTGTGGTTTTTTTGTTTGTTTGTTTTTCTGAGACAGAGTCTCACTCTGTTGCCCAGGCTAGAGTGCTGTGGCGTCAGCCTAGCTCACAGCAACCTCAAACTCCTGGGCTCTAGCAATCCTTCTGCCTCAGCCTCCTGAGTACCTGGGACTACAGGCATGCGCCACCATGCCCGGCTAATTTTTTCTATATATATTTTTAGCTGTCCAGATAATTTCTTTCTATTTTTAGTAGAGACGGGGGTCTCACTCTTGCTCAGGCTGGTCTCGAACTCCTGACCTCGAGCGATCCTCCCGCCTTGGCCTCCCAGAGTAATCCTAGGATTACAGGCGTGAGCCACCGCACCCAGCCAATAACTGTATTTTTTGATCAGTTAAATAAAATTAATCTTTCTTTCCTGGGACCCTTCTCTGGCCTTTAATACAGCTGTATGTGTGATGATGGTCAGGAGGGGATGTGGAGGTAATGTTTTTAGTGTGTATCTTATTTGACCAAAGAGCATTTGGCTTTTGGAGTGCCTGTTACCATCTCCACAGTGTTCATGGAAAGTAGTTAGTTCCAACCTCAGCTGAATGTATTAATAAAAAAAAAAAATAGAAAGTAAGTAGTTAGGAATATAAGCTGACCTATGCCTATCAGTTACTTTGAAATTTTAAGAGAGAGATCCTGCCCTGTCTTATTATTACACAATTATTGAGTGACTTGGGACCTGGGTTTCATGGGCCCCTAATTGCAGCTCCCTCTTCCCCACCCCTCAGATTCAGATAGGTACCCCAGGGTTGGTCCTGTGCCCACTTTACAAGACCTGTCCCCTCCAGGTGCAGACGCCAGAAGTGAGATTTCAGCAGCAACTGGAGCAGCTCAACTCCATGGGCTTCATCAATCGTGAGGCCAACCTACAGGCCCTGATTGCCACAGGAGGGGACATCAACGCAGCCATCGAGAGACTCCTGGGCTCCCAGCTCTCCTAACCCCTCAATCCATGCCTCCTGCCTCTCCCCTCCCTTACCCTCTGCAGCTTGTTGTCCCTTCTGTCTTCTTTATCCTCTCCAAACAGCTGATGACTTTAGAGGAATGGGCCCCCACCCCTAGCTCTGTTTGAGAATTATGGTTTTACTGCTACATCTCTAACAGAATCTTCTCTCCTGGTCCTCCTTGAGCAGAGCTATTTAAGCAATTTTCAGTTTTGTTGATTGGCTCCACCTCCTTGCCCCACCCAACCTTTTGTATCTTCAGACTTCTCAGTGGCAGTGCAGAGTTGAAGGAGGAACCAACTCTGGTTTACTGGAACAGTCTTCCATCTGTACCACTAGAGTTTTTCTTGTCTGTGTTTACTTTTGATAACTCTCCTCCTTCTTTTTCTACCCCCACCCCCAATCCCAGCCCAACCAATGCTAGAATTTCACACTCATGAAGGAGAGGCAGGGAAAAGAGGCTGTGATCTTCCTCCTTAGCTCCTATCTGGTCACTTCATCCAGCACTTTTTCATGGGCTCTGTTGGGACTTCCAGCGTGAGGAGGAAGATGACTATTCTCCCTTTCTGAGGGGACAGATGAAATGCAGCTCTCTAGCCAGGAATTAACAAGCCCTTGACCAGCCCAGTGGAGATTGGTGTGGAAGAAGAGGGAATGAGATTTTGGGGGGAAGGAAATGGGGGAGATGGCATGAGTTAAAGGCTTGGAAGTTGGAATTGAGAGCTAGGGAGTGGAAGCTCTGATAGCTCTTTTAGGCAGGAGAGGCCTGGCAGAACAGACTTAGAGATGCTAATGGAACTTGAATTGAAGAAAGGGGGCTCAGTGAAGCTAAGCAATATGACCCACAAGGCTCATGTTAGCTCCATTTCCTCAAACACATGCTTATATGCACACACACACGTTTCCATGGACCCAGGACCTGCCTCTGTCCCCAGGCACCAGTAATTTGAGCACCCCTCAAAAGGCATGAAGCGGGGTGAGGTCTGTCTTAGCAGTGGTGAAGTGTATGTGTGCACACGTGTGCATGCACATGTAAGCTGGGTGGGGAGTGGCTTGTTGGTTTCTGGTTTGGAGCTCTCTCCCACCAGGGACAAGTGGGTAAAGGGCCAGTCCAGAGCGGGAATACATACATCCAGGAAAGCTAGCTCCCTTGGGCCTCTGGATGCTGGGCACCCCACAGGAAGTGTGGGTGCCTTTCTTAAGCTTTCAGGGAGGGCTGTGACCAGCGCCCTTGTAGCCCCTCACTGCTTTGGGGAAATAGTACAAGGGTTTTTCCCTCAGAGCCCCTGGCCTTTGCCATCCTGACCCCTGCCTTTAGTTCTTCACTATTTCCCACGAGGCCAGAAAGTTCTATTTCAGGAAGGAGAGGAGAGGGTGGCAATGAAGCCTTTGATCTGGAATTGGACATTGCTCTATTGGAGCACAGAGGAGGCTCATATCACCTCTTCCCTCTGCTACTTGGCCCAGCTGCTTGGAGGACCCCACAGCTGAGAATATGGAGGCAAGAGGAACAGATTTTGCTCCAAGTGGGGAAGGGTCCCAAGCAGTCCAGAGAGGATATCTGTGTGGCTTTCCCTCCCTGCCTCCCCCAACTCCCACACTGGCCTTTGTAAATAAATGGTGTGGTCTTGTTGTGAGAGTGTGTTGGTGTTTGTTTTCTGAGGAAGAGGAGGCTAGCTGAAGACAACTTCTTGCTTTTAGAGAGCGTAAGATGGGATCTAGAGGAATTTGAAGTTGGGTTCAGTTACCACAGGTATGAGGAAATATTGAAGATTAAGGGAGAACTGATCATGGGGTACCAATAATATGTGGTTTAGGAATGGGGAGGATTGCATTCTTTCATTCCCTATCCCTAGACCATAAAATATCTGAGATCTCCTCACCTTCCCCGTAGGTCAGGTCTGGGAGAGGAATGTGTTAAGTGTTGGGAAGATGGCTAGGTTATTACCTCCATCCTCTGATCTTTTGGCAAGACTGCCTTCTCCTTACCTCAGGTAAAAAAGTAAAACAAAACAAACCCTTGCATCTAGGTCATATGCAAGTGAAGTTTAGTAGTTACTAATCTTGAACTCTGAGACTAAACCTGGCTTTACCACTAAAGTGAACTTAAGGAAGTCTTCACACCTGTAAGATTTTATCTTTTGTACAGCAAAGTGCTACAGTTCTGTGATATATGAGTAACTATGACAGGAAGGTTCCATTTCTGATAATGGTAGACTAGATGCCTCCAACCAATACTCATTAGAAATTTTAAAAGCTGGGTGAAATATAAGAAAAACTTAAAAAGCATCAAAAGACCAATAAGATTGGCTGGGAACCCAGAGGGGAAAGAAAGCCCTAAAGGCTGCCTTTGACCTGGAGGCTTTGAGCAATTGTGAAAAGCTTGTTGAGAGGCTGAGTTGTATTTTTGTTTCTTTGGGATTGTTTTGTTTTTGGTTTAGAGATGGAGTCTTTGTCACTCAGGCTGGAGTACAGTGGCACATGATCACAGCCCACTGCAGCCTCAAACTCCTGGGCTCAAGCAATCCTGCCTCTGGAGTAGCTGGGACTACAGGCATGAGCTACCACACCTGGCTGAGCTGTGTTTTTGAGGGCCTTGAAGGACTGGGAGCCAAAGGGACAAGAAGTTGGAATCTGGGGACAGCTAAACATAGGAACCTTAGTAAACATCCAGCATTTGTACTGGGACCCCTAAGGATGAATCTGGACTAAACCAGCTTACTGGTTTATTCTCTCATATCCTACAGCCTAGCTTCCCACCATTCTGGGTGGTCCAGAAAGTCTCAAGTCTTGAACTTGGAATAAGATAATTAACAGATTGCTAGCATCTCTGGATGCTTGGTAAAAGCAAGCAAAAGTCCCTGGAGGAAGGTAGCATCATCCTAGACCTAAAAAGTATTGTAATAATTTTTCAGATATGACATCCAACTAACATAAAAACTAGTCAACCACTTGGAGACCTAAGGCAATATAAGTAACACCAAACAGAAACAAGAGACAACAAACAGGCCCGGCGCAGTGGCTCACGCCTATAATCCTAGCACTCTGGGAGGCCGAGGCGGGCGGATCACTCGAGGTCAGGAGTTCAAGAACAGCCTGAGCAAGAGCGAGACCCCGTCTCTACTAAAAATAGAAAGAAATTATCTGGCCAACTAAAAATATATATAGAAAAAATTAGCCGGGCATGGTGGCACATGCCTGTAGTCCCAGCTACTCGGGAGGCTGAGGCAGTAGGATCGCTTAAGCCCAGGAGTTTAAGGTTGCTGTGAGCTAGGCTGACGCCATGGCACTCACTCTAGCCCGGGCAACAAAGCGAGACTCTGTCTCAAAGAAAAAAAAAAAAAAAAAAAAGAGACAATAAACAGACCCACAGAAATTTAATATATTGGAATTATAGAAACTGAAACAACTTAGTATTACAAGAAGATAAAAGCCAAATGTGGGAATTTCAGCAGATCTGAAATTATAAAAACAGACCAAGCACAACTGAAAAAGGACCAAATAGAAATTTTAGTTGGAAAGATATAATAAATGAAATCAAGATCTCAGGCTGGGCATGGAGGCTTACACCTATAATCCTGGCACTTTGGGTTGCTGAGGTGGGGGGATTGCTTGAGGCCAGGAGTTCAAGAGTAACCTGAGCAACATAGCAAGACCTCATCGCTACAAAAAATAGAAAAATTAGCTGGGCATGGTGGTGTGTGTCTGTAGTCCCAGCTACTCGGGAGACTAAGGTAGGAGGATCACATGAGCCAAGGAGTTTGGGGTTGCAGTGAGTTATGATGATGCCACTGCACTCCAGCTTGGGCAAGAGACTGAGACCCTGTCTTGAAAAAAACAAAAACAAAATACCTCAATAGATGGGTTTTGTTGTTGAGACAGTCTCATTCTGTTGCCCACGCTTAAGTGCAATGTTGCAATCATAGCTCACTGTAACCTTGAATTCCTGGGCTCAAGCGATCCTCCTGGCTTGAATAGCTGGGACTACAGGTGTGCACCACCATACCTGGCTAATGTTTAAATTTTTTCGTAGAGACGGGGGTCTCACTATGTTGCCCAGGCTGGTCTCGAACTCCTGGCCTCAAGCAATCCTCCATCAAGCCCCGAAAAGTGCTAGAATTATAGGTGTGAGCCATTGCTTGTGGCCAATTGATGGGTTTAATAGCAGATTCAACATACCTAAAAAGAGAATTAGTCAATTATAAAGACAGATTGGAAGAACTGTACAGAATGAAACTTGGAGTAATAAGAGGATGAAAAATACAGAAGAGAAGACATATAAGAGATAAAGTAAGTTGGGTTAACATGTTTAATTGGAGTCCTAGAAGGTGTGAAGAGAAAAGGGAAGAAACAATCTTTGGAGAAACAATGTCTGAGAATTATCTAGAATTGATGAAAACCATCAATCCACAGACTCATGAAACCCAATGAATTGAAATAAATTTGCACTCTGTAAAAAGGCAAAAGCAAAGAAAAAATATTTTAAAGCAACTAGAGAATAAAGACACTTTACCCTCAAAGGAGCAACAGACTGTCACTTACATCTCAACAAAGCTGGAAGTCAGAAGAATGGAATGACATCTTTCCTGTCAAAGATGATAACTGCCAATCTAGGGCACTATGCCCAGTGAAAATAACTTTCAAAAATGAAGGTGAAATAGGGCACAAAGAGATGTAAAGGTCATTGGAAATCAAGAAGTGGGGAGAGAGGGAAGAGAGGAGGGGTAAAAAACCTAACTATCAGATATGACAAACACTATTCAGGTGATGGGCCCACGAAAGGCCCCAACTTAAGCATTATAAAAGGTATCCATGTGACAAAAACATTTGTACCCCCTTAATGTTTTGAACTTTAAAAAAAATTAAGGTGAAATAAAGATATTTCCAGACGAAGAAAACAGAGTGAGTCTACCATGGACTCACATTAAGGGAAGTTTTAAAGGGTAATCTTCAGTCATAATAAACAGGAAAAAAAATGAAGGAAGAGAGAACAATAAATATATGTATGATCTAGATAAACATTGACTCTATAAAGAAAAAATTATGATGTCTTGTGTTTAAAATAAAAAGAGAGGGAATTAAAGTACATGACACAACAGCATAGAGTCAGAAAGGCAGCGGTCAATGGAGTTAGAGTATATCCCAAGGTCTTTGCATTGTCCTGGAAAAAAGTAAACTGTCAATTAATGTTAGACATTGATAAGTCAAGGATGAATACTTTGCTAAAGCACTAAATATTTTGCTAGCCACTAAATAGAAAAGCAATGTATAACTATCAAACTAATAGGGGGAAACAAAAATTACCATTCAAAAACAAGACAAAAAAAAATGAGTCAAGAAGCACAGGGAATTTTTTAGGATGGTGCAGCTATTCTGTGTGATACTGTAATGATGGATACATGACACTATGTATTTGCCAAAACCCACAGAACTTTACAACACAGAGTGAACCTTACCATATGCAAACTAAAACCAAAAATCATTTAGGAGATCAGAGGATCCCAGAATGTAACGAAGAATGTGAACACAGAATGTATTACAAATGTGTGAAACTGGCTGGTTGAGGCAGTAATCCCAGCACTTTGGGAGGCCAAGACAGGAGGATTGTTTGAAGCCAGGAGTTCGAGATCAGACTGGGCAACATAGTGAGACCCCATCTCTATAAAAAATTGTTTTTTTAATTGGCTGAGCTTGCTGGTGCATGCCTATAGTTCTAGTTATTCAGGAGGCTGAGGCAGGAAGATCACTTCAGCCCAAGGAATTCGAAGTTGCAGTGAGCTATGATCACACCACTGCACTCCAGCCTGAACTATAGAGTGAGACCATGTCAAAAAAAAAAAGTATGAAACTGCTTCACTAAAGTGGGGGTGGGAGTGTTTGATCTAAGTAGCTGGGAAATAAGTAGAATCTGTAAGACTAAAGGCAAAAGAAACTATATAAACACTGTTCTCTGGTTGAGGTAGTTGTTTCCCATGGAGGTACTGTTAACAATTCTGATACTACTGTACAAGTATACTGGAATTGAACAATTAAGTAAATGGCAGATGGTGGAAGCCAGGCCTCTTACTGTTGGAGTGGGAATTTATAGATAAGCAAAGGAGGAGACTAGAATGATTTATGTACTAATGTATTAGAGTTGGAGATATCAATCAGTATGAACTCATGTTTAGGTTAATACAGATATTTACATATAGAAATATTTACAGATATATAGTATACACACATATATTTCCTTGCTCTGTCAGCTGAGAGAAGCTAGAAATAACGACTCCTAGTGACAACAACCACATCTAGTACCCAGATCTTGGTTTCTAATACCATTCTCCAATAAAAGGAACCAGGGCTTCTTGGGAAAATGGCTGATTCTAGGACTGGGGCAGGAAATATACAAGATGAGCTTGGAGCATCTTGTAAACCAGAAAGTAAGAAAGTGCTTTAACAAAAACACACTGAGGATAAAGAACAGAGGAGTAAAAAAGTTAAAAAAAAAAAACCCACACAATGATGAGAGTATGTCAAAGAGACAAAGGACCCAATTGAAAGAGTTCCCAATGGCCAAAGCCAGAACAATTTGAACAACAAAATAAAGTAGTATTGCTGCATCCAATAAATATAGAATATACTTTTTTCACACATAAATGAAACATTTACAAAAATTAAATATATACCAATAAATACAATGAATCTCAAATTATAAAGAGCAGAAATAATACCAGAATATGATCTCTAATCACAATACAGTTTTCTAGAATACAACACAAAAAGATTTTTGGAAAAATGGAAATATATTACTAAGTAAACAATGGGTCAAAAAATAATATAAATTTTAAAATATTTTAAAAATAACCAAAAAAAATCACTGGTCAAAATTGGTGAGGCCAGTCACAGTGGCTCACACCTCTAATCCCAGCACTTAGGGAAGTTGAGTCGGGAGGATTGCTTAAGCCCAAGTGTTCAAGACCAGCCTAAGCAACATAGTAAGACTCCATCTCTACAAAAAATAACAAAATTAGCCAGGTGCAGTGGTGTGCACCTATAGGCCCAGCTATTCAGGAGGCTGAAGCAGGAGGATCACTTGAGCCCAAGAGTTGGACATTGCAGTGAGCTATGATGATGCCATTGCACTCTAGCCTGGGCAATAGAGTGAGACCCTGTCTCAAAAAAATTTACAGAACTATAGTAATCAAATCAGCATGGTATCGGTATAAAAACAGACACATAAACCAATAGAACAGAATAGAGCACCCAGAAATAAATCGGTGTATTTACAGCCAACTGATTTTCAACAAAGTCACCAAGAACATACATGGGGGAAAAGACAGTCTCTACAATAAATGGTGCTAGGAAAATGGGATATCCGTGTGCAGAAAAATGAAACTAGACCCCTATCTCTCAACATATAAAAAAATCAACTCAAAATGGATTAAAGACTTAAATATAAGACCTGAACTTATAAAACTACTAGAAGAAAACATAAGGGAAATACTTCAGGACATTGGTCTAGTCAAAGGTTTTTATGGCTAACACCTTAAAAGCACAGGCAACAGCCTGAGCAAGAGCAAGACCCCCTCTCTATTAAAAACAGAAAGAAATTAGCTGGACAACTAAAAATATATAGAAAATATTGGCTGGGCATGGTGGCACATGCCTGTAGTCCCAGCTACTTGGGAGGCTGAGGCAGGAGGATCACTTGAGCCCAGGAGTTTGAGGTTGCTGTGAGCTAGGCTGACGCCACGGCACTCACTCTAGCCTGGGCAACAAAGTGAGCCTCTGTCTCAAAAAAAAAAGCACAGGCAACAAAAACAAATGGGACTATATTAAACTAAAAGGCTTCTGCACAACAAAGGAATCAAAAGAATGAAGAAACAACCTGTATAACGGGAGAAAATATCTGCAAACTATTCATCCTACAAGGGACTAATATCCAGAATATTCAAGGAACTCAAATGTCTCAACAGCAAAAAACCAAATAACCCCATTAAAAAGTGGGCCAAGGATCTAATAGACATTTCTCAAAAGAAGACAAGCAAATGGCCAACAGGTATATGAAAAAATGCTCAACATCACTAATCTTCGGGGAAATGTGAAACAAAGCCACATGAGATATCATCTTACCCCAGTTAGAATGGCTATTGTCAAAAAGACAAAAAAAAATAACAAATGCTGGTGAGGATGCAGAGAAAAGGGAATTCTTATACACTATTGGTAGGAATGTGAATTAGTACAATAATTATGGAAAATAGTATGGAAATTTCCCCCAAAACTAAAAAATGTGTATGTTATGCACTTTAATATACTTTTCAAGTACATGTGGGACATTTACAAACATTGAATATACTGAGAAAGACTGGAAATCTCAATGAATTATAGTAGTTGCTTTGGGGTGCCTTGCCCAGATTCCCTTTACAAAGCCACATACCCCTTCCCTAGCTGCTGTGCGGTTGACTGCTCACAGCTCACAGAGGGCCCCTTCATTGGAGAATTGCCTTCAGTCAACAGAGGAGCTGCCTTGCTGGGAAGGTTGTAGCTACTCCCTTCCCTTGGGCCACTTGCAGCCAACAATTGACCTATATGGGCTTACAAAACTGGGCCCTGGGATCAGGCCAAAGCAGGCTCTAACTTTGACCACATCCCTGCTTACCTCATTCCCCTGCCCTATCCTGTCTTCTTCAGTCCTCTTCTGAGAACATTCTCTCAATAAATTACTTGCATAAGAAACTCCATCTCAGGCTTGGCCTCTAGAGAACCTGACCTGAGACAATTATAGGTCCTAAACTCCAACATTCCTCCTCAGTGTGTATGTGGGGGAGGGGGAGGAGTTGGGGGGCCATGGAGAGTGGGGACCCTTTTCTCCTTGATGCAGGCTGAGGAATGAAATGAGAGACAGTAATATAACTTGGCGGCTCTGGCCTTAAACTTTGTGGTAGGGCAACCACAATCTTAAAAATGGCTTCTAAGTTCACTCTGGTCAAATAGTTTTTCTTCTTTTCTCATTGTTTACTATAACTAGATGCTCAAAAGCTTTGCTTTAGAGCTGAGAGTTACTAGGAAGAAAATGAAGGCCGGGTGCGGTGGCTCACGCCTGTAATCCTAGCACTCTGGGAGGCCGAGGCGGGTGGATTGCTCAAGGTCAGGATTTCGAGACCAGCCTGAGCGAGACCCCGTCTCTACTAAAAATAGAAAGAAATTATCTGGCCAACTAAAAATATATATAGAAAAAATTAGCCGGGCATGGTGGCACATGCCTGTAGTCCCAGCTACCCGGGAGGCTGAGGCAGTAGGATCGCTTAAGCCCAGGAGTTTGAGGTTGCTGTGAGCTAGGCTGACGCCACGGCACTCACTCTAGCCCGGGCAACAAAGTGAGACTCTGACTCAAAAAAAAAAAAAAAAAGAAAAGAAAATGAAACAACTCAAGTGGAAAACCTACAAAATTAGGCCTCAAAGTCTCCTCCATTAGTTACCTCAAGATTCTTACATTTAAGGTTGTTTTTCCCTTTCTTGGAGTTCCAGGCCTCAAGGGTTGAAAAAGCCTTCTCACACTGCTCAAGGTCTCACCCATTCATACGCTAGCCCCATGTCCTGGAGACAGGACTTCATATAGAGTTAGAAAGCAGGAGATGTTCAGAGAGACTAGAAAGAGTAGGAGGGGGGAGAAAGTGAATACATCTAGAAAAAAAAAAATCAAGAAAGGTAGAAACATGGCATCGTCAGGCTCATACATGCCATTCACAAAAATAAAATTTGCTTTATTTACAAGCTGAAGGATTACACTCTGTTATCCTGGCTTCTGGCTTCTTCCTGGGAGCTCCTTGGAGCTCTGGACCATCACCACTAATGGATCTTGACACTGAGACGATCTTACTCTGGCACTTTCTTTCTTCAGAGCCTGATGCCTTGGTTTCCTCCATTGACTTCTGCGTCCTGGGGCAGCAGCTGCAAAAGTATTGACAAAACGTGGCCAAACTCCCGCAGGACCACTCGGCCTCACTGGTGCTGGATGAGCTCAAGCTACTTTCCAAGATTCTCAACTGTTCACTGTGCTTCACTTGGGGGATACCTGAGTGTGGACGTTGCTGATATTTTGTCCTAGGTGATTGCAAAGAGGTAGGGGGCCCCTCTGCCTCATCCTCATCCTCTTCATCTTCCTCTTTCACCTCATTTCTCCTAATCTGAAGAATGGAAAACTTGTTCCGCTTCTGCCTCCTGGGCTTAAGGAAGCTGGGATCTTCTTCCTTGGGGAATCCGAGAGGAAAGAATCAAGTGTGCTCTCCACTGACCCATCCCATTACATATGAGACTTCGTATCTGAAGCAGGAGAAGGCGAAGTGAGGCAGAGAAGGACTAAAATCAGAGGGCAAGCATAAACCAAGCACTCACATGTGAGTACAGAGCAGGCACCATAGATTACAAAAGACTGCCCTGGCCCAGAAGAGACATTCACTGACAGTTACTAAAGAGAATTTACAGAGGCTGGGCACGGTGGCTCACACCTGTAATCCTAGCTCTCTGGGAGGCCGAGGCGGGTGGATTGTTTGAGCTCAGGAGTTCGAGACCAGCCTGAGCAAGAGCAAGACCCCAACTCTACTAAAAATAGAAAGAAATTATATGGAAAACTAAAAATATATAGGAAAAATTAGCCGGGCATGGTGGTGCATGCCTGTAGTCCCAGCTACTCAGGAGGCTGAGGCAGGAGGATCCCTTGAGCCCAGGAGTTTGAGGTTACTGTGAGCTAGGCTGATGCCATAGCATGCTAGCCCGGGCAACAGAGTGAGACTCTGACTCAAAAAAAAAAAAAACACAAAAAAACAAAGAATTTACAAAGCAGTATCCACAAGGGATACACAGGCTATTCTGAATGCATCAGAAGAAAGCTCATTCTTTTGAAAGGATCCTATGCAAATATGTTGGTTAAATAAAGACTCATTTTGGAAGGCAAATAATCACCCTCTAATTTATCTGTTTCTAGAAATTCTGCTTGTTCATATTTAAGGGTGATGGATATGTTTATTATCTTCATTGTGGTGAAGATTTCATGAGTATATACATACGTCAAAACTTACCAAATTGTACACTTGAAATATGTACAGTTTATTGTGTCGATTAGAGCTCAGTAACAAAAAACATAGCTAGCAGTATCTAAGCCCTCTCCAAAATAGACAAATAAATTCACACATCTAGTATGTTTAACAGAAATATTAAAAGGATACTGTGGAAGACTGATAAAAATCAAGTAGCTAACTGGGAGGCAGTTCTGTGTGTGAACTCTTGAGTCAGACAAACTGAACTTAAACTCGAGCACCTCTGCTTCCTACTCACATGATCTCAGGGGAGTTACTTAACCTGCCTCTGCCTCAGTATCTTCATCAGAAAAATGGGGATAATAATAGTACCTGCTTTATAGGGTTGTTATGAGGTTTAAGTGGGATATAAATTCTTATAAAATAGTACTTGGTAAGTACTCAATAAATGTAATCTGTAGTTACTATTATTGTTGGTATTTGGGGGGGAGGAGTAAATTTGAGCCATGTTTGGTAAAGATACCAATTGGAAAGATGTAGAGAAGGTACAGAAGGTTGCCACAGGAGGTGTTAGTGAGCTAAAATGCCCACATGGTGGTAGAGCAGGGGGTGCAAGCCTCAGACGGACGGAGGGATGTGGGGTGGGACACTTACAGTAGTCAGCTCCTGGCTCCCTTGGTAGCCTAAGTCCTCACTGAAGCTGTAGAGGGATGTAAAGGAGACAACAAAGTTGTCAGAAGAGGGATTTTCTTCTCTTAAAGCTCCCCAAGCTTCCTTAGTCTCCTAAGGGAGAGAAGAAGGAGAGGTCAGTTATGAGAGGAACAGTCTGAGCCAAGCAGAGCTTCAGTAGTCACCCTGCCCTTGCCCCTGGCTATGTCCCATATCCTGCCCTTTTACTTTGTGAGTTGTTAAAGAATCGCCCTCCATCTTCTTCATTAACAGAAAGCTCTATAATCACTAATGCCATGAAACTCTGGCATGTCCCTCCCTCCTTCACCACACACTCACAATTCTTTAGTCCCCATGTCCTCACAAAAGTGGTGTCATAACAACAGGAGGGTGGGGTCCCAGGCTCAAGGGGTTTAAGGAGTGCTCTTCCGAAGGACGTGAGAGGGCAGGAAATATAGAAGGAGAACTCATTCATTCACTCTGCTCGCCAGGGGATTAATATATTCATGAAGGATCATCTTCCATGACCCAAACACCTCCCACCAGGCCCCATCACTAACATTAGGGATCAAATTTCAGTAAGAAATTAGGAGTAGATAAACATCCAAATTATAGCAACCTCAATAGACATCAAGACATGGCAGATACAGATTCCAGAATCCACTTCGGAATCCTCATGTGCTGGGGAGAAATTTGGCAAGAAACAGAAAACAGTCCACCATCAACTTGGGGTGGCCAGGTCTGTCTGAGATTTTCAAGTGATTCAAGAACTTGGAAGGGACCCTTCAGGGTCCGTTCCACTCCCCTTTCTCTTTCTATCCTCTCAGAAGCCTAGGTTCTATCTTCCATACATTTTTCTCTCCAAGCTCCTCCTAGGAGAAGCTCATTTGGTTTAATCCAAATACATTTATTAATCAAATGCAATGCGGTAATACATGATCCTAGATTTTGTTTTTAAAAGTCATAAAGGGGACCAGGCGAGGTGGCTCACGCCTGTAATCCTAGCACTCTGGGAGGCCGAGGTGGGCGGATTGTTTGAGCTCAGGAGTTCAAGACCAGCCTGAGCAAGAGCGAGACCCCCGTCTCTACTAAAAATAGAAACAAATTAGCTGGACAACTAAAAATATATAGAAAAAATTAGCGGGGCATGGTGGCGCATGCCTGTAGTCCCAGCTACTCAGGAGGCTGAGGCAGGAGGATCACTTGAGCCCAGGAGTTTGAGGTTGCTGTGAGCTAGGCTGATGCCACGGCACTCACTCTAGCCCGGGCAACAGAGCGAGACTCTGTCTCAATAAAAAAAAAAAAGAAAGAAAGTCTTAAAGGGCATTTTGGGGAAAACTGAATATGGACCATGTATCAGAAAATAGTACTACATCAGTGTTAAACTTTCTGGGTATGGCAATGTTATTGTGATTGTGGAGGAGACTGTCCTTGTTCCCGGGAGATACAAGATGAAGTACAGAGGGGTGAAGTGTCATGATGTGCAACTTACTCTCACATGGTTCAAAAAATGTATAGGTGAATGTGAATACAGTCAGCCCTTCATATCTGTGGGTTCTGCATCCATGGATTCAACCAACTGTGGATCAAAATATGGTATAACTGTTGTTCCCAGGCTACAAACCTGTACATGTTACTGTACTGAATACTGCAGGCAACTGTAGCACCATGGTAAGTATTTGTGTATCTTAACATAGAAAAGGTACAGTGAAAATACAATATTATATCAACACTGAACTGAGAATAATAATAAAATAAAAAATTTAAAAAATAGAAAAGAAAAAAAAATTTAAAAAATTAAAAAAAAAAGAAAATACGATATTATAATCTTATGGGACCACCATTATATATGTGGTCCATTGTTGACTGAAACGTTATGTGGTGCATGACCTGTATAGACTTATGTTAATTTATATAGCATAAAAGCAAATGGGCAAAATGTTAGCAACTGGTGAATCTAGCTGAAAGGCATACAGGTGGTTGTTTGTTTGTTTGTTTTTTCTGAGACAGAGTCTCACTTTGTTGCCCAGGGTAGAGTGTTGTGGCATCAGCCTAGCTCACAGAGACCTCAAACTCCTGGGCTCAAGGGATCCTTCTGCCTCAGCCTCCCGAGTAGCTGGGACTACAGGCATGCGCCACCATGCCCGGCTAATTTTTTCTATATATATTTTTAGTTGTCCAGCTAATTTCTTTCTATATTTTTTTAGTAGAGATGGGATCTCGCTCTTGCTCAGGCTGGTCTCGAACTCCTGAGCTCAAACGATCCTTCCACCTGGGCCTCCCAGAGTGCTAGGATTACAGGTGTGAGCCACCGCACCCAGCCTACAGGTGTTAAACTGAACCATTCTTTCAAATTTCTATAGGTTTGAAGTTTTTCAAAACAAAAAATTGTGTTTCAGGGGGGCATTTATTGAACACGTACTGTGTGCTGGGCACTGTTCAGGGCTCCAGAACCTGGCTGCCTTTTCCAGCCAAGCCTTACAATTGCATGGTCAGCAGCAGTGCTTTTCTTCTCCCACCATGGCTCAGTTCTGCTCAACGACTACTTATGAGGAAGCTACTCAACAAGCACGAGGTGTGTCGCTGCCCTTCAGGTGCTTGTAATCCAGGGAGGAGACAGACCTGGGACAAGTTGTCTGACTACAGTGTGGGAGATACTGGAGCACAGAGCAGGAGCTCGCCACACTGCCAATAACCCCTAATGTCTAGAAGGGTGACTGGGTGGGCGCACCTCATTATCCAAAAAAAAACAGCCTCACAGACTCCTGGCCTAGGGAGCAGGATATATTAATATATGTATTCACTTTCTTCCAAAATCATCTTCTACAGTCAGCCTGGAGCAGAAACCTGGAAGTCCCTTTCCACAAAGTACCTTTTCCTTTTCCCTGTCTACTTTCTGTCCTTTAGCTGTTGCTTTTTATGGTGAGGTGGGGGAGATCACTATTTATGGCTTCTTCCTTGGGGCCTCATAGTGAATCAAGCCATTCCTTCTTCAGAGCGCGGCATCTACAAACCAACAAACCATGCTCTCAATCTCAGAGACTGCCTCTCAGAGTGCAGGATGATGCGCTCCCCAGCTAAAACAGCTCCTCGTTTCTGCACATGAGGGTGGGAAGGAACACAAGGGTGACATGGCTTCATATCACTGCTAACGTTGGGATCTCTTTGAGCCCTCCAAAGGGGAGTTCAAGTTCCTTGCCCCTTAAAGAGTTGGGAGACTATGTGTAGGGGGGAAGGAGGACACCCTGTGATTTACACACCCAGGAGCATTTGCCACAAGAAAGCCATCTTCCCTGGGTTCAGACATTCAGTGGGGTCAGTCAAGATTTGGAGATTTCCTGGTGACTCACTGGGAGCTGTCCCCATCTTGTGCCTCAGACCTGGGCTCTCCCAGGGATGGGGAGAAGCCTTGTTTCAGGGGAAAAGCAGAGAAAAGGCTGAGTAGCAAAACCCTGGGCTTTAAGATTTCAAAATCCAGGCCAGGCCTGATGACTCATGCCTGTAATCCTAGCACTTTGGTAAGCCAAGGCGGGAGGATTGCTTGAGCTCAGGAGTTTGAGACCAGCCTGAGCAAGAGTGAGACCCCGTTTCTACTAAAAATAGAAAAAATTGCCTAGGAGTGGTGGCACATACCTGTAGTCCCAGCTCCTTGGGAGGCTGAGGCAGTAGGATCGCTTAAGCCCAGGAGTTTGAGGTTGCTGTGAGCTAGGCTGATGCCACGGCACTCTAGCCTGGACAACAGAGCGAGACTCTGTCTCAAAAAAAAAAAAAAGAAAATCTATACTAATTCTAAGAGATTTGCCAGGCAGACTCACTTGGACATAGGTTATATTGGTAGACATTTCCTATTGACTATATTGGGTGTAAGTGTCACATTTTGTCTTAATTTGGGTATCTATTTCCTTCCCAAATGTCCAAAGTCTTCATGTGATACCTAGCACCAAGAGGCACTATTCTGAGGCAGTACTGTTTTGGTTTTGTTTGTTTGTTTGTTTGTTTTGAGACAGAGTCTCACTCTGTCACCCTGGGTAGAATGCAGTGGTGTCATATTAGCTCACTGTAACCTCAAACTCCTGGGCTCAAGAGATCCTCTTGCCTCAGCCTCCCAAGTAGCTGGGTCTACAGATGCGCATCACTGCGCCCAGGTAACTTTTATGTTTTTTTAGTAGAGACAGGGTCTCTCTCTTGCTCAGGCTGACCTCAAACTCCTCAGCTCAAGCGATCCTCCCACTTCAGCCTCCCAGAGTGCAAGGATTACAGGCATGAGCCACCGCACTGTCCAGAACTGCATTTTAAAAGGATATTATAATTAAAATGAAGAACTTCAATAACTTGCACTAATCAAAGGTCTGAAAGTGAGAAAGTAGGCTGCACAGAGTGGACTGTTTGGCTAAAGCAGAGGGGAGTAAGGACCACAGTGAAGGGTCTTAACTACCAGACAAAGGAATTGGATTTAAATCCACTAACAATGGGAAGCCACTGAATATTTTTGTTTTTAGGTTTTTTTTAAGGGGTGTTTGACATCTTGTTTGTCTTCTCATTATAGTCAGGACTATATCTCATCCCATCACTAAATTCCTTGAGGGCAGACACCATATCCTATCTTTGTATTTCCCACAGTGACTATCACAGTGCTTGAAACATAATAGGTGCTCCAAAAAGGACTGCTAAATGTACCAATTAATGAACAGGTGACTCAACGGATAGGGTAGAGGCAAGAGAAGTGGTAAATGTATAAGTGGGCAAAGCAAGGATGAAGATATTTCTCTTTTGAATCCAGAAGTGGTTATTTTGTGGGGTGTTTGGACAGTATGTGCTGAAGACATATTTCTTTTGGGTGTAGCTGAGTCTGAGAACAAGAACACCCACACTTTATATCTTTCCAATCCTGGAGAAATTGCTATAGAAAATAATATTTGGGTGGTGCGTGTTGGCTCATGCCTGTAATCCTAGCACTCTGGGAGGCTGAGGTGGGAGGATCGCTTGAGGTCAGGAGTTTGATACCAGCCTGAGCAAAAGCGAGACCCCATCTCTACTAAAAAATAGAAAAAAATGAGCCAGGCAACTAAAAATAGAAAAAATTAGCTGGGTGTGGTGGTGTGTACCTGTAGTCCCAGCTACTCGGGAGGCTGAGGCAGCAGGATTGCTTGAGCCCAGGAGTTTAAGGTTGCTGTGAGCTAAGCTGACGCCACGGCACCCTAGCCCAGGCAACAGAGTGAGACTCTGCTTCCAAAAAAAAAAAAAAAAATCTTTGGAAAGGAATGAAAATTCCTCCAATCAGCAGGTGTTTCTTGAGTACCTCCTGTGTGCTCAGCATTGCTGTAGGGTCTTTGGATAAGTGTACACTAGAGAAATGGGACCTAATTGTTCAAGTACATTTTTCAAGCCAGAAACAATTAGAAGAAAACATATCAAACTGTGGTGCTGTAAAAGATAAATCAAAGCCAAAGGAAGGCTTCCCAGAAGGAATGAGATTAGAACATGGTCCTGAAGGTCAGTTGGATTTGGGTAGGAAAGAGGGACAATAGGACATTTCAGGGAAGCCACACACAAAGGCCTGAAGTAGGAGCAGATTGGAGGTTGTATATAGGGAAGTCATTATTATTCATTCCTGGATTATGTCTTGTGTGCTCAGGCATGACACTAAGCAATGGAAAACAGACAATCTGGATAATATCCTCAAAAAGCTCCATTTTGGAGGTGGAGAATGGGGGTACAGATACTAAAACAAATACAGGTGATATGTATTACTTCCCAAGAATGTAAGCCACCAGAAAACAGAAAACTTACCTGTCCTGTTCATTACTGTATCCCCAGGACCTACAGCAGTGCCAGGCACAAAGTAAGTTTTTGATAAATACATACTAAATGCCGGAATGCTACAATGGAGACACAGAATAATAGTAATATTGACAGTTACCATTAACTTAGCACATACAGGTGCCAGGTACTGTTCTAAGAGCTTTACATACATGATCTTATTTGATCCTCCAACTTTTCGAGAGTACTATAATTATCTTATTTTACAGATTTGGAAACTGAGGTGTTATATAAGTAACACTTGTTTCAAGGCTACCTAACCAGTAAGTGGCAGAACTGGGACTTGAATTTATGACTGCCTAATTTCACAGTTCATCCTCTGAACCCATTTTGAACCCTACTGTTCAAAATGCTGTTTGGGGAAGTTTGAATGGTAGCTGATTGAAAAGTGCAGAAAAAGATCTACGATAGGGAGACTACTAGAGTAAAACCAACAGAGTAATGAGCATGAACTAAAAGCAGTTATAGTAGGAATGGAGAAGAAAGGATATACTTTTCTGACACTTTAAAGGGCTTCTAACTAAAGCTCAGGGCTGGTGACTTGCTGGATGGAGAGAATGACTGCGTTTACGGCCTGGGAATAGAAGGAATGCTGGTAGAAATAGCTTTTATTTAATTCGTAGTTCGACGGTACACTCGACATTCTAGATAGATGATCCAAATTGCTAGGTTTGCTAGTTTCCCAAAGCACCTAACCAGGTGCGGGTCACATACAGTAACGACAAGCCAGCTTCCAAAGTCACTGAAAAGGGCAGAAAAAGAAAAGCGTGGAGGACGGACAGACAAACCTGTTTCAGGAGTTCTTACATCCTGTTGGCGGGCGGGCATACAAACGAAAAGGTGGGGCGGGGGGTGGGGAGTGTTTGTCGAAGAACTACAACTCCCACAAGGCATTGGGGGGAACACTAGGGTTTCCGGCTAAGCTCATTTCCGTTCTTTCATGTGCTGACGCTCTATTCCGGTCTTGGTGGCCCCCCCAACCCCCCCGTAGCGAAAGCCGTTTGGGATGCGCACGGTGAGTCCGGAGGCTTAGGGGGTCTGAAGCGGAGAGGCGAGGGTCATGTGTCCGCGCATCATCCAGTGGCTGGGGGTTAGCTCGGAAAGGGCGGGTAGGGCGGAGGGCGCGCCGGCGGGAGGACGTGTAACCTTGACAAGAGGGGGGAGGGGCAGAGTGGACTGAGCCCCCCCGAGGGAACCAGAAAGGGATGTGGGGGCGAGGATGGGATCCCGGAGGATAGACTGGGGAGTGGGATACAGGGACATGGAGGGGACCTCGCGGGAGCGCGGTGGGATCCCAGTGGAGCGGGGCCGAGGAGGAGAGGAGCAGCGGGAAGGCTGCAGCTTTGGGGCACGTGTGAGGGAAAGGCTGCTGCAGGTCCGAAATCAGGCACCCCAAGGAATGCCCCATTTGGGCCACATGATGTCCTCTCAGAAGCACCCCCCCCTCCAGTTAATGAGCACCCAGGGGCCCCCTGACAGGAAGGGAATATTGGATATGCTGGTGCTTGGACTGATTGTCCGAGGGCTCCAGGCGGAGATGGCGAGTCTGGAGAATGGGTCTGCGCTGATGGCTTCTGGACTGCTCTGTAGAAGGGGCTGCTGCTTTGATAGGCTCAAAAGAGCTTTTCAGGCTTGTAAGGGAGGGCTGTCATAGGAGGATTTTGGTGATTTTTACATTCTTGGCTTAACTGCTCACTTTGCTTTTTTCTCCAAAGATGAGGTTATTGGCATTTGTCGTGTTGGCTCTATTTGCTGTCACTCAAGCAGAGGAAGGAGCGAGGCTTTTGGCCTCCAAATCACTGTTGAATAGATATGCTGTGGAGGGGCGAGACCTGACCTTACAGTACAACATCTACAATGTTGGCTCAAGGTAAGAGGCTCTGGAATTAGAAATTGAGCCCTTTTCTGGAGTCTTAGTTGTCAGTTGGCAATAGGGAACATCTTGGTGAATAGTGATTCCCCCTTGGGAGACCTCCATCATCAGATATCTTGAGTGAGTGAATATACTACTGGACCTTCTTTTGGAAGAGGAGGACATTGTTATCTAAGTTACAAGGAGCCATCTTCTACTTTTTAGGTTGGAAGAATTTCAGGGTAGGGGAGAAGCAAGAATTGTGGAGAAACAAAGAGGGGAAGATGAAGACACAGAAAATATACAATTCCTTGTTACCTCCAGGGTTTAAAGTTTCAGCTTCCTTCTTTCATTAGCCTGTGAACATTTCTGTTGCCTTTCTTTTGTTTTAATCCATTTAATTTTCTCTTCTATATTCACCTGGCTCCTCTCTCCCTCCCTCCACATGCATGCACACACATTCATGAAGAGAAATTGAGGCAAGAATGGATTTGTGCCCACTCCCCTCCTAGATACTTAATTATTTGGGGGCTTCTGAGCAATAGAATCCAGTCCTTGACCTGGATTCTTTAATGCAACAGACCCAAGTTATATTTGACTCATATCTTTCTTTTGCAGCTCTGATTTTTTAGTGCAAGCAGGCAGGTTTGATTAATTTCTTTAATTTTATATCTAATACTTACTAACCCTTTTTGTTTCTTCCATTTTCTAGTGCTGCATTAGATGTGGAATTATCTGATGATTCCTTCCCTCCAGAAGACTTTGGCATTGTCTCTGGAATGCTCAATGTCAAATGGGACCGGATTGCCCCGTATCCTCTTGGCACTGAATGATGAAGGGTGGGAGGCGGGTGAGATATTGCCTGCAAAGCAGTAGGGGCACTTCAAATAGGCTGGATGTGCTTGGCTATTTTGCATCTCTCTGGATAAGATGGGGCAAGACAGACTGGTATAAATTGTGTGACCATGATTTAGAGTAGACCTGAAGAAGGAGGGTCCTGAAGTTCAGGTTAAAGGCCCTGAAACATGCTATATTGAGAGGATGTAGACACGTATGAAGATTTTGTGACTGGGCGAGGATGTTTAAGGTGTTTTTAAAAGAAATTCAGTGGGATGCTAGCATAGAAGATAATTATGGCTTTCTTTTTTTTTTTCTTTTTTTCTTTTTTTGAGACAGAGTCTTGCTCTGTTGCCCAGGCTAGAGTGAGTGCCGTGGTGTCAGCCTAGCTCACAGCAACCTCAAACTCCTGAGGTTAAGCGATCCTACTGCCTCAGCCTCCCGAGTAGCTGGGACTACAGGCATGCACCACCTTGCCCGGCTAATTTTTTCTATATATATTTTTAGTTGGCTAGATAATTTCTTTCTATTTTTAGTAGAGACGGGGTCTGGCTCTTGCTCAGGCTGGTCTCGAACTCCTGACCTCGAGCGATCCACCTGTCTGGGCCTCCCAGAGTGTTAGGATTACAGGCGTGAGCCATCGCGCCTGGCCCATTATGGCCTTTTAAAGTCTCTTCTTGGTTGATGAATCTCTTATTCTGATCTACCAGTTATTTCCTGAGTATTGAATTAGATGCTTTTCTTTCCTTGTGAATTAAAGTATATTTAGATTTTCTGGTGAGGGCAAATGTTGTCTTTGTATTTTTTTGTTTTTGTTTTTTTATTTATATTTTCAAGAACTTCCTTCAATTATAGTCAATGAAAAATTTTGTGAGCTTAAGTGACTATGTTTTTTATCCATAACACATAGTGTGCTTTGAAAGTTTACTTCAAAAACCTTGATACTGAGAACAACATGGACTCTTTAAGATTTAGCTAGAAAGGCATCATACCACACAGGTTAGACTTAAAAAAAAAATAGACTTGAAAAACAAAAGCCTATATTTTTTTATTCCTGCAGAATATTGCATGTATGAAATCACCACCAGTTGGTAACTGTTTTGTGAAGGGTGCATTTAGTCCACAAATTGAAAGGTTGTTACAACTTTAGCTTCATCTTTTTCCTTTCCTTAACTCTGGCCAGTGCTAGCAACGTCTCCCACACTGTGGTCCTGCGCCCTCTCAAGGCTGGTTATTTCAACTTCACCTCAGCAACAATTACTTACCTGGCCCAAGAGGATGGGCCTGTTGTGGTGAGTTGTCCAAATCCTTAGCTAGATAGGGCTTGGATCTGCCTTCCGTTAAAAACTCTTGCAAAGGAAAAGGGGAAGGGAGGGATGAAGAGAAGTTGATTAATGGGTGCAAAAATATAGTTAGATAGAGGATAAGATCTAGTGTTGGATAGTTCTAGGGTGACAGTAGTTAACAGTAATCTACTATATATTTCAAAATAGCTAGAAGAGAAGAATTCAAAGTTCCCAGCATAAAGAAAAGATAAATGTTTAAGGTGATAGATTTTCTGATTATCTGATTTGATCATTACACATTATATGAATGTAGCAAAATATCATATGTACCCCCAAAATATGTATATCTATTATGTATCAATTTAAAAATACAGATTCTAGGCTGGGACCATTGGCTCACACCTGTTACCCTAGTCCTTTGGGAGGCTGAGGTGGGATGATTGCTTGAGGCCAGGAGTGTGAGACCACCCTGAGCAAAATAACAAGACCCTATCTCTACAAAAAATGGAAAAATGAGCTGGGCTTGGTGGTATGTGCCTGTAATCCCAGCTACTCAGGAGGCTGAGGCAGGAGGATTGCTTGAGCCTGGGAGTTTGAGGTTGCAGTGAGCTCTGATGATGCCACTGTAGCCCAGGCAACAGGGAGACCCTGTCTCAAAAAAAAAAAAAAAATTTAAAAATTAAAAAAACAACAACAACAACCAGGCGGGGTACAGTGAGTGACTCATGCCTCTAATCCTAGCATGCTGGGAGGCTGAGGTGAGAGGATAGCTTGAGCTCAGGAGTTCGAAACTAGCCTGAACAAGAGTGAGACCCTGTCTCTACTAAAAATAGAAAAAATTAGCTGGGCGTGGTGGTGCATGCTGTAGTCTCAGCTGCTCTGGAGGCTGAGGCAGGAGGATCACTTGAGTCCAGGAGTTTGAGGTTTCTGTGAGCTAGGCTGATGCCACCGCACTCTAGCCTGGGCAATAGGCAACTGTCCTAAGGAAGTATATTTCAAATTGCAAAGTTCCAGAATAGAGCCATTGAAATGGATGAGAGAGGAGTAATATGGTAGCAATGTCTTCCTTTTCGTTCCTTCTGCTTTCCTTTTAGTCTGGAATGTGTCATTTGCTGCCCAGTTTATTGCCATTCTTGCCTTTCCAGTCCACCTTCCATGTCACTGTTAGATTATTCCCAGTCTCCACTCTGTCCTTCCCCTGCGTAGAATGCTCCTGCTTATTGCATCAAGGCTGAGCTTTTCTCATTGCACACCCTCCAATAATCTAGCTGTTTTCTGCCTCTCTCCCACTACCCACACAGATCCTCCATCCTAATTAGGCCAAGCTCCTTCCTGCATCCCCTCCCCCCTCAGTGCTTATCTTTCCTCTTTGCTTTGATCTCTGTTTGAAGTACTCTTTCTCCTCCACTTCATTATCTGAAGCCTTCTCAAGACCCAGCTTTGAGCTGTATCTCCTTGTTTCTGTCTTCTGCAGTTTGTATTGCTCTTTCCTATTCATTCTTTCAGTAAACATCCATTGACTCCATCTAAACTTCGATAGCACTTATAGTCTATGTCACTTGAACATTTAATTACTTACTGTCTTCAGTAGTTCTCTTATTTGTAGGTCTTCCCTCCCCCAACCCTCTGCCTCCTAATTTAATTATAAATTCCTTGAGGCCAGGGACTTTGTCTTAGATTTTTCCGTTTCCCATGTATTATAGAAACTCAGTACTAAACAAGTTTTTTTTTTTTTTTTTTTTAATTTAGAGACAGGGCCTAGCTCTTGCTCAGGCTGGTCTCGAACTCCTGAGCTCAAGCAATCCTCCTGCCTCAGCCTCCCAAAGTGCTACGATTACAGGCTTTTGAGCCACCTCGTCCAGCCAGTACCAAACAGTCTTTTGATTGATGTGAAGGTCAGCAGACATTTATGGAGACCCTACCATGTGCTAGACTCAGAATACCAAGAAGATTAAGATACTGTCCCAGCCCTCAAAAAACTTAAGTCATGAATTTATAAAGCTAAAAATGTATGGTCCTCTGATAGGACCATACAAATAGGCCGTAGGCTACTTAGTGAGTATAAAGTAGGGAAGGGACTTAACACAGTCAACCATAGAACTAAAAGAAATCTAAGATTCTCTAACATTTAATGTGCTTTCTAAGTTTTTTTATAAGCCACATGGAACCATATTCTTGTAATCCTAGCTGTGTTTTCACATCTCATGTCATTTCTGCTTTCTAAACCAACCTCAGGACTCTTTGGTTCTACCTGGTACTTGATGGGTTAATAGAGACAAACTCAAAGGCTCAGCTGCCACCTTAGAACAAAGTTGTTTGCTATGTGCTCCAAACTCTTGGCCTCCTCTCCAAGACAGAGGAATGTAGGCCAGATAGATTCAGCCTCTCTAGTAATGTACATTTGGGTAGGGCATTATACTTTTCAGAATCCTTCTGATTTCATTTGAGCCTCATGTTAACCCTGTGAAGTAGAGAAGAATATTTTCTCTTGAGGAATAAGTAAATGATTACCAAGGTCAAGTCATTCCATCACACATTACACACCTGGCCCTACAGAGGGACCATTGATGGTGAGCAACTTCATTCCTTCCAGAGTCTGAGGGTAAGACAGAAGGATTTGGCTTTAATTTCATTTGCATATCTGTCTACCCCATTTAATAAATGTTCATCATGTGGTGTCTCTCAGGTCTCCTGGCTCCTAATTTACTCCTCTTTACAACACACTAAGAGAATCATCCAACTCTCTAGTTCAAAAGCTTTCCCTCATCTTGAAGCTCTCTTGGGCACTTGGGAACTAAGAATGCTTAGGATTGGGTTGGTTGGGCCTGCCCTTTCTCAGGTGAGAGGAGTTGGAGACTTGCTTTAATGCCCTTTTTTTCTTTTCAGATTGGCTCTACCAGTGCACCTGGACAGGGAGGAATCCTGGCTCAGCGGGAGTTTGATAGGAGATTCTCCCCCCATTTTGTAAGTTTTCCAGTGTTCTCTCTTAATATTCTCTGGTT
This sequence comes from Lemur catta, assembly GCF_020740605.2. Taxonomy (NCBI): domain Eukaryota; kingdom Metazoa; phylum Chordata; class Mammalia; order Primates; family Lemuridae; genus Lemur; species Lemur catta. The sequence goes on along the minus strand of NC_059130.1, from coordinate 29,345,087 downwards.
TGGAATGCCATTTTCATTCTGAAGCCTCTTGGCCTCCACAGAAGATTTGTATTTTTTGGTGTCTGATATGGACAGCCATCAAATATCCTGATTTAACCATGCCCAGAGATTTTTGGCAATGAGATCACAATTGCCAGAACCATAACACTGGCCTTTTTCTCTGCTCAGCCTTGAGTAGAGCCCCATCTGAGAGTCCTGGGTCTGTTTGGGGTTTTAAAAGATTATCTGGTTAGGTTCAAAGTTGGAACCTAACAGTGTTGGAAAGGTTAAGTGGGAACTTTGTTGTGGTCTAGAGTATAGGAGAGATTTTTTTTTTTAAGATTTGTCTAAAGTACTGAATGAGAAAATTCATTCATTCATTCAGTGAATAATTACAAAGTTGTGAATTATATTCTCATTCCGTGCTCTGCTTTGGGAAAACAATGATGAATAAGACATTCCCTTCTATTAAAGATCTTATGGGCTTATAGAGGACTCAAAATAAGTAAATGGGGAAAAAAGGCTGTGATAGAAGTTAGATGCTAGGTGCTGGAGGAATGTGCAGCAGGGACATCTAACCTGTCTTTGAAAGTCAGAGAGAGTTTCTGGAAGAGGTGAGGTTTTTAACCAGTCAAAGAGGAGGTAAGGAAGGCTAGGCATTCTAGGAAGGAAGAACAGCGGAGACATGAGAAAAGGCACAGTGTGATGCAGTGGTTTATGGAGGCTGGAGGGCAGAATGTGAGGCAGAGGAATGGAAGAGAGGGGGCCCGAGGTATAAGGAAGGGTTAGGTCACGGGAGGCTTGACTGTTAGGGGAGGAGAGAAGATTCTCTTCCAGTCTGGGTTGGGTCAAGTGAGGACTTTGGTTTCACAGCTTGAGAGATGGATTGGTCTTTAGAAAGCCATTCTTTATCAGGAGTGGTCAGAGAGGAACCTTCCTGGCTAAAGTTTTACTTAAAATTTGGGCTAGACCCTTCCCTTTCTTGGTGGACTCATTCCTTCCCTGTACTCTCCTGTGCCCTAATCCAGTTTTCTAAGCAAGGCCTTTGTTTTCCTTCACAGCTGGACTGGGCAGCCTTCGGGGTCATGACCCTTCCCTCCATTGGCATCCCTCTGCTATTGTGGTACTCCAGCAAGAGGAAATACGACACTCCCAAAACTAAGAAGAACTGAGTAGGGTTTTTGTGGCCCTCATCTCCCAAGAAACCAAGGTGCTTTCCAGACTCCAAAGGGTATCTTAAATGCAATCTCTTCTCTCTTAGCCCTCGGCTACCTTCTCCTGGATCCTACCCTGCTCTCAACCAGAGTGAAGGACCAGGAGGAGTCTATGAGAGCCTCCTCGGTTACATTGTGAAGCCATACAAACAGGAATGCCTTTGGCAACAGCCCTTGAGCCTAGAGGGCCCTCTGGTGCCCCACTGAGGTGCTGTTGGTATATTGCTGGCAAATGTGAATTCTCTCAGGGGTCCAGGAGGGGCACTTTGGAGACTGCGTATACCACCCCCATCCCCTGCCCTCCCCTCTTAGAAGAGGGTAGAAGATGAAATGAAAGCTTTGGGACTCTCAGAGGCTATCCAGTCTCTGTTCTGGGTTAGGGAAGTGCTTACTAAATGGGGTTTTCTAATAAAAACAAATGCCACACTGACTTGTCTGTTTTCCTGGCACCTGGGTGGGCACTGGTGGTTGTTGGAACGCAGGGCCCGAGTGCCCAGGCTCCTGGGCAAGCAAGCTGAGTTCTGCCCTTGCTGTAGGAGTTGTGGGTCCTATTCCCATGGAGATATCTGCCCCATTTTTTTGTTTGTTTGTTTGTTTTTTTCGTGGAGCTGTTAACCAGAACGTAATATCTGCCCCATTTTGAATCCTTTGCTTCCATCCCTTATTTCCCTCTCTGATTGTTCTCATCAGTCATTACTTATTCCCCTATACCTTGTTTGCCTGTCAGTTCCCCTTCACAGCTAGAGAAGATGGGGTGGGGAAGGATGGTCTGCAGGGGTACAGCTGTTCTCATGTCCTGGGAGTCATTCTGATGTGATTTATTGACTGACAATTCTTGGAAAGTTATCTCTTAGCCTGATTCTAGCCCTTTCTCTGTTTAAGAACTAGGTTTGGCCAGGTACAGTGGCTCACACCTGTAATCCTAGCACTTTGGGAGGTTGAGGCAGGAGGATTGCTTGAAGCCAGGAGTTTGAGACCAATCTGGGCAATAGTAAGTCCCCATCACTACAAAAAATTAAAAAATTAGCCGGGTGTGGTGGTGTGTGCCTGTGGTGCCAGCTACATGGGAGGCTGAGGCGGGAGGATTGCTCAAGCCCAGGAGTTTGAGGTTGAAGTGAACTATCATGATGCCACTGCATTTTAGCCTGGGCAACAGAGAGAGACCCTGTCTCAAAAAAAGGACTAGCTTTTCTTGAGCTTGAATTTATTTTTAATGACTCTGTTCTTTGAGCTTAGGCCAGGGAGAAGTGCCTGGATCCCCTGAATTGGACCCTAAGTGTGGCCTATGTAAAGGCATTGACTTTTGCTGCTGCAGCAGTGGGGAGAAGCCACTCTGAGCTGACTGTGTCCAACCCAGGAATGCCGTGGTCCGAGAACAGCCTCCCAGGCAGGAGGGAAACCCAACAAACACTTGCTTTGTTCCTGCCACCAAGTTTCCCAGTTTAGATTCTGCTCCCCCAGCTTCCCTGCCCAACCGGTTTAACCTTTCCTTCGCAGAGGCAGTTGGAGCCTCTGGGCCCAGGAGGATGAAAAGGACATGGAGACAACGGGAGGCTCCAAATGGAGTAGCCCTCCACCAGCTCACATCTCTCTTTCAGGGACTGCAGCTTGGACACACCAGGACTGGCCAGGTCAGAGGCAAGGAGGATAAATTTGCTTTTGTTCATTGTGTTCCTGGTGGAAACCTGGGACTTGCTCAGGACAATGGGGAGAAAAGGGCAGTGGGTCAGAGGCTTGGGGTTGAGCACAGGCATAGGGATGGGAAAGGGAACTAGTTTGGTATATATCATCTTGCTCTCTAGGACCAAGAAATGTTAGTCTCTGGAGGAGGGAACACACTATTTTCCATCTGTAGTCTCCACTGAAAATATAATGAGTTAACCTATAGGAGGAGGGGTTCTGGTTTAGAGGACAGGATAAAGTTCCTAACTCTAGAAGATAATACAGATTTTCCTCAACTTATGATGAGGTTATGTTCCAGTATGTTTATATGATACAATAAAAGTATCAGGATATAACTCCATTGTAAATTGAAAATATCTTAAGTTGAAAATGCATTTAATACACCTAACCTATCACACATCATAGTATAGCTTAATTTACCTTAAATGTGCTCAGAACACTTAGATTAGCCTACAGCTGGGCAAAATCATCTAAAACAACAAAGCCTATTTTATAATAAAGTGTTGAATATATCATGTAATTTATTGAATACTGTACTGAAAGTGAAAAGCAGAATGGTTGTGTATGTACTCAAAAGTATGCTTTCTCCTGAATGTGTTACTGCCTTTGTACCATCATAAAGTTGAAAAATCCTAAGTGAAACACCTTCAAAAGTTAGGGACTGTCTGTGTAAGAGATTTCTTCCTCAGTCTGAACTCTGGGAGGTATTCCTTTCCCAGAAGCTGGGGGGAGTCTTTACCTTTCCTTACAAACTCAGCACTTTGTCTCCTGGCCCTTGTTTTGGGGAAGGAGACCAGGAGGGAAACCCAGGCCTGACACAGATGACAAAAGAAGCATTATGAAGGCAGTTGGTGTCCCAGGCACCTTGAAAAAAGGCCAAAGCCAGATACTTAATCTCTCAAGAGATCAACTTCCTTGGAGTCAGGATGGAATTTGAACCTCTCTTAAGTAGTGGTGTTGGAGAATATAAAAGCCTCTAAAATCTATAGACAGAGAGACTTAGCTAGAATAGTTGGCTTTAGGATTGAGCCCTCTTAACTTGAGATAATTTAATAGGAGGATGAGTGGCAGATAGCACTCCTCCACTCTAATTGAAAACCACCCTAGGGAGGTGTGAACCCTGATGTTGGGATTGTGTGCAGATCTGTGAGGGGTAAGAGAAAGTAAAGGCTGCTCCTTCACCCTTCCTGGAGGTTGGGTATCCAAACTGAGGCTCCTCCCTAAAAGGCAATACAGATAGTAAGCTAGCTGCCAACACGTTCTGATCGCCCCACCTGCTGGAGACCAGCCCTCTAGCCCTCTCTCCTCATCCAAACTTTCAGCTGGCATCTGCTCACCCACACACCCAGCCCTGGTACCAGGAGGAGATAGGTGCCTTGATTTCTACCCCCTTCCCATACTAGGATTTGGCACTGTTTTTTAAGAAAGTAAATGGGAAATGGGTATAAGAATTTCCTGGGCCAGGAATGGTAGCTCAAGCCTCTAATCCTAGCACTCTAGGAGGCAAAGGTGGGAGGATCGCTTGAGCTCAGGAGTTTAAGACCAGCCTGAGAAGAGTGAGACCCAATCTCTACTAAAAATAGAAAAATTAGCTGGATATTGTGGCACAGGCCTGTAGTCCTAGCTACTCGGGAGGCTGAGGCAAGAAGATTGCTTGAGCCCAGGAGTTTCAGGTTGCTGTGAGCTAGGCGTCGGGCGACAGAGTGAGACTCTGTCTCAAAAAAAAAAAACAAAAAACCCTCTTCACTCCCTCCTTTTTTAAAAAAATTAAAAAAATAAAAGAATTGCCCCTGAAGCTGGAAGTAGTGGAGTGATTCAACAAAAAGATGGGAAGTTATCAAGGCTTAATTCCTTGACAGAGCAGCTCAGGGTGGGGGAAGCAGCATTGATTACAGAGGCAGGAGTACTCGATCCCACCACTCACTGGCTGTATGAACGCAAGTAAATCACTCCCCCTCTGGGAGCCTGTTTCCCAATCTGGATAATCAGGAGATTGTTTCATTAGAGGATTTCTGAGGACTCCTCACCAGTAAGATGAGGCAGGCGTTTCCCCTGTGTTCTTATGAAGTGAGAAACAACCACTGTCACTTCCTCATCATGTGGTTTGGGGCTCAGCCTGGTAGGGAAGGGTACACAGTTCTACATCTGGCAGCAGCTGCCCTCTTCCTCTCACCCAGATTAAGAATTTTAGAGCAAGAATAGATGATAGCTCGTCTCATTTAACCCTCTCATTCAATAGATCAGGAAAGACGGAGTGAAGTGGCTTATCCAAAGTTACTTAGCAAGTGGCAGCTGGGAAATTTATTAACTAGTGTGGACCCAGCACTTATGTTCTACTACTTGTACATATCTCATTTAACACCCCCATTTTACAGATGAGAGAATGAGGCTGATAGGTAACTCCTCCAAGGCCCTATAACCAGTGAGTTGGCAGAGCCAGCCAAGCTCTTCCAGTGCCAACATGCCCTTTCTACTAGACCACAGGAGGAGAGGAGGGCTCCCTGTTACCTCAGGAAGTCCAGTGTCTGCCCAGGCTGTCCTCTGGCCCAGTGAAAGCAGTGAGCATGAGTCAGCCCCCCTGAGAAGCTGTTATCAAGGAAGAGAGTAGGGGAGCTGGTCAAATATCCTGCTGCCTGGTATCCACAACAAGCCCTGAGTCCTGTGTGTGCAGAGTTGCTTGGTCACCCCCCTTCCTGTTGGCTGAGCAAGTGCCCTCCTCAGATGCAGCTGCCCTAGTAATTGCTCCTCCCTTTCATTTCAAAAAACTATAATCTTTCCTCCTCTGCTGCTGTAACCTGCCTCTTAAAGGGACCGACAGCGGTTCTGAAGCCAGATTTGAGAGATGACAAAGGACCTTGCTGACCCCAAGAGGTCCTTGCTGTTAAGTAGATGTCTAGCTGTGGGCTCTTTCCCTGAGACATCCTCTTTCTCCTTTCCCTAGCTTCTTCCTGTCCCCCCGTTGGAGGGAAGATGAAAGTTCCCTGGGATGTCAGGTTCCCACATATTCTCCTTTCAGGGTGACTCCACAGCTTGGCTTCTTGCACCTGTTCCCACATGAGCCTGAACCTTGTGGCTACACTTTGTTCAGAGAATGCCAAGAAGAGAGGGACCCAGGAGTCCTCGGGATCAGGAGTGGCACTGAAGGGGTTAAAGGCCTGGGCACAGCACTGTCCAGAGTGTTTGAAGTAGGGCGGGGAAGGGAAGGGCTATAGTAGTTGAAGAGGCAGCTGATCTGGACTGGAATGAGTCCCCCCTGTCCCTTATGCAAACTTCTGGACCATGAGCAGTGCCCTTAAAAGGACCAAGAGAGAGGCTCCCCCATTGAGGTGCTGGACTGGATTCTTAAAGGAGCCACCTGAAACAGGACTTTTTCCTGCACTGAAGTCACCAACTGAGAGCAGGAACAGGTCACCTATCTTTGGGATATCTCCCAGGTCTGGTGAGTTTCCCTCTTCCCTTTCCTTGGTCCTTACCCCATGAATGGGAATTCCCCGGAAGCGGAGATCTCCAGGAACCCCTCAGCACCCCAGGAAGTAGCAGAACAATTGGAAGCTCCTTCTAAGCAGCCTCCTGCATTCAGCTCCCATTTTAAATTAGGGGTCGCACATGTGTGTGTGTGTGTGTGTGTGTGTGTGTGTGTGTGTATACACGCAGGCAAGTGTGCAAATAGGGAATCACAATAATGACCAACGGTTAATTAACACAACTTGAGTGGCAAATGATGCTAAGCCCTTTTTATGCATTCTTCCTTAATCCTCATAATCCTATGGTGTTGACATACTATAATCCTTATATTAAAGATAAGGTTTAGAGAAGTTAAATAACTAACCCATGTCAATTAAGAGGTAAGTTGTAGGAGTGAGGTTCAGATTCAAATTTATCTGACAGCAAAGTCCATTGTGTTGTCTTTTGGTCTCTTTTACTTCCTCAGAAGATATAGACCCCAAGGATGATTCTGGGTCTTAAAACCTTGACATCCTAATTCACCCTAATTCCCCTTTCTCTTGTGCCTAGCATTGTTTCTTTTATTCCACCAGGTTAATTGTGAGATTTAAAGGGGTACCAACTCATACCTGAGAGCCAGGGACTTCAAGACTCCAGATTAGGGGTTCCCTGCTCCCCACCCCAACTACTTTTGGCTATTCCCTGGGATCCGATGGGTTAATTCCCTAGGCCACAGTGGCCAAAGTCTTCTCAGGTGTGTCCCTGTGAACCTCAGACCCTCTTTTGCCCCACCCTTCTGGCATAATACCCGGAACACATGCCAAGAAACTGGCAGGAAGAAGAGGACTGGTTGGTCTTGCCCCTTTTCTTCCCTGTCCCCCACAAATAATGGACTAGTCTGGGTCCCAGGTCCCTTGTAGAATAAGCATAACAGCTACAGGCCCAGCAAAAAGGAAAAGGACAGGGTCGCTAAGTTCAGTTTGCAAACCAATACAAAACAAAAACAAAAACAGGTGCTCACACTTGGAAGCACAAAACAGCAAAATCCCTGACTGAAGAGCCCAGTACACCATGGAGATGGCGATGATTTTAGGGCGAGTGTATGAGGTGCCTGTGGATGACTTAGAGGGGAATGTGGTCAGATTAGAGCACTAGGGATACTTGATTGTCTTCTCAGCTTTGAACTTCCAGAACTAAGTACTATCAATAAAATTGGTAGCTCTGCCATGGGCCCTGGGGGCAGGTGGATGCCTCTCAGGAGCCCACCCAGAAGCTGATGGGGAAGCTGATGGCTTTTGCCCATATGAGCCCCTGCCCCACTAAGAGACAGTACCCAGGCCCCACCATTGTATTTGTGTGTAGACCCTTCTGGGTCCTCTTCTCTGTGCCTGACACTTAGTAGGTGCTAAAGTAATGTTTGCTGAATAAATGAATCCTCTATATCCTTTACCTTTCCTTTCCTTTTTGGAATTGTGGTACTGCTCTCTGGCAGTTCACAGGAAAGTCAGAGAAAGAGAGTGAGTTCCAGGACACCAGTGTTCAGCTAAGTCAGGCTGATGGGTAAAACAGGGAGGTATTAGAGACATGGGTGCTCCTGCCATAGAATGAGGTGTCCGGGGAGCAGAGGTGGGAAGGAACTGTGGTTACTGGGGCCTTTTTTATTTGAGGCTGAGAGAAGCTCTGCTTTAGCCTTCTTTGCATGGCACTGTTGGATTAATGATTTACTTTCTATGGGAAAAGAAACAGTAGGTTAAATTTTGAACCATCAAAGGGATTTTTGTGAGCCCATCCCCCCAGGGCCAGGAGACACAAAAGAAAGGCCAGCAGACCATGTCATCTGGCCTCTCCCTTCCTCCTCAGTCTTTATTATCTGGTTCTTTTGTGTCTTCTCCATTATTGCCCACCCTGGTAGATTTAGGATCCCAGAGCTAAACTCAGGAAGGCTCCCAGGCTGCCCAAGAGCTAGCCAGCATTGCCCCCAGTCCTTGGTGCCTAGCTAGCTGTTTGGTTGCTGTCAGCAGTTTCTGCCCCAGTGTTTGCTGGCAGCAAATATAACCGGAGCCCTGCCTGCCCGATCACCTCATTCAGAATTCTAAGATAATAAAGGGAGTAGAAAGGACAAATTTAACTTCTTTGGAACCCCCATGTAATTTCTTTTGGAAGCTGCTTCCTTTCTTTGGCTAGGGTCAGGGAGGTGGGGGTAAGGGGGGTGAAAACAACGTTGCCAGATTTCCTTCAAAGCTAAGCCACTTGCTCTCTTTGGGAGTTTATTTTGTGGTTTCAGAATAGAACTCAAGCTCCATAGTGTGATGGATCAGCTCTGAAAACTCATCTCTACCTCCTATCACCCTTGTAACTTCCAGCAAGTTACTTAGGCTCTCTGTGCTGCCTGTTTCTTCATATGTAAAATAAAGATAGTAATACCTATTTTAAGAAATGGTTGTAGGCCGGGCGCGGTGGCTCATGCCTGTAATCCTAGCACTCTGGGAGGCCGAGACGGGTGGATCCCTCGAGGTCAGGAGTTCGAGACCAGCCTGAGCAAGAGTGAGACCCCGTCTCTACTAAAAATAGAAAGAAATGATCTGGCCAACTAAAAATATATATAGAAAAAATTAGCCGGGCATGGTGGCGCATGCCTGTAGTCCCAGCTACTTGGGAGGCTGAGGCAGTAGGATTGCTTAACCCCAGGAGTTTGAGGTTGCTGTGAGCTAGGCTGACGCCACGGCACTCGCTCCAACCCGGGCAACAGAGCAAGTCTCAAAAAAAAAAAAAAAAAGAAATGGTTGTGAGGATCACACAAGATGAATCACTGTAGGTTAACTCTCTCCTCGTGTAAGTTCCAGATGACATTTAGGAGATGGGCATGGTGGAGTCTCAATGTCCCCTCCTCCCCCAAACTTGTTGCAGAATGACTGGTTGGTGTGCAGTGAGCCTTAATGCCCCTCTTTGATCTCTTTTCTCCTTCCTGAGATTTTGAGACCCAGTTGCTATAGATCAAGCGTCTGTAAACTTTTTCTGTGAAGACCCAGATAATAAATATTTTAGGCTTTTTGGGCCATACGGTCTCTGTTGCAACTACCAACTTTGCTGTCGCAACGTAAAAACAGCCATAGACAATATGTAAATGAATGAGTATGGCTGTGTTCCCAAAAAAACCTTTATTTATGGGCATTGAAATTTGAATTTCATATAATATTTTTGTGTTTCAAAGTATTCTTTTTATTTTTTTTTCAACCATAAAAAAATAAAATAGCATGACAGAGCTGGGTGCAATGGCTCAAGCCTGTAATCTCAACATTTTGGGAAGCTAAGGTGGGAGGATCACTTGAGCCCAGGAGTTCAAGACCAGCCTGGGCAACAAACTGACAAGACCCTGTCTCTACAAAAAAAAAAAAAAAAAATTACCCAGGCATGGTGGCACACTCATGTAGTCCCAGCTACTCAGGAGGCTGAGACCGGGGGATTGCCTAAGCCCAGAATTTGGAGGTTACAGTGAGCTATGTTTGGGCCACTGTATTCCAGCCTGTGTGACAGACCAAAACCCTATCTTTAAAAAAAGAAAAAGAGGCCGGGCGCGGTGGCTCACGCCTATAATCCTAGCTCTGGGAGGCCGAGGCGGGTGGATCGCTCGAGGTCAGGTGGATCGCTCGAGGTCAGGAGTTCGAGACCAGCCTGAGCAAGAGTGAGACCCCGTCTCTACTAAAAATAGAAAGAAATTATCTGGCCAACTAAAAATATATATACAAAAAAATTAGCCGGGCATGGTGGCTCATGCCTGTAGTCCCAGCTACTAGGGAGGCTGAGGCAGTAGGATCGCTTAAGCCCAGGAGTCTGAGGTTGCTGTGAGCTAGGCTGATGCCACGGCACTCACTCTAGCCCGGGCAACAAAGTGACACTCTGTCTCAAAAAAAAGAAAAAGATAACTGGAGGACAGATTTGGCTCATAGGCTATAGTTTGCCAACCCCTGCTCTAAATTACTGGAGGCCATTATATCCCTGTCTTCTCTTTGAAAAGGATAACTTTGTGAATGTTCATCAGGGTCCCAAAGGACAGAAAAACTTTCTTTTTTTTTTTCTTTCATATGATTTGTTTTCTCCCTTCAACCATAATAATATGATATCCAAATTTTGTCTTAACTGGTGGGTATGTGAACACAGGTTTATCCATTCCACTTACAGGCAAGGCAAATGCTACTTCTTGAAAAGGTCCCACAATGGACCCTCCGGTCATCCAATCCCAGTCGCCCCCTTGTCTGGCTTTATCTTCACTATATTGTGCAGCTACTTCATTGAATCTCATTCCAGACTTGAACCTTTCCATGGCTTCCATGATTTTGCTGTGTTTTTCACATAGAATGTGTCTGACCTTTACTGCATTGCCACCACCTTTGGGACCCTGAGCCTTCTTGTCAGAACTGTTACTTCCAGAGTCTGCTCCCTCTTTCCTCCCTTTTCCAGAACCACTTTTTCCTTTGGGCAATATCTTCAAAACTTGCCATTGAATTTTCAACTAGAAAAGCTATTTCTTATTGTTCTTCTTGCTCTGGTTGCATACATGCTTTTCCATCAGAAGTTGTTTATGATAATAGTTCCCATCACCGTTTTATTAGTGTCAATCCATGGGTTATTGATTCTCTCTCTCTTTAAGATAAAATAATCAGTCACCATCATATAATGCCTATTTCTGCTACTGTCTTGGACCTTCTTCTCTCTAGTTCTCTGTTTCAATATGTCCTGCCTTCTCTCTGCCTCTAAATAATAAGAACAACAATAACAGTATTTATTGAGCACCTAATATGTAACAAGAACAATGTTAGTTGCATTACATTATCATCAACTCTCTGAACATCCTTACAAGGTAGGTATTATCATTCCCACTTTACAGATGATTCAGAGGCTCAAAAAAGTTAAACAAGTTCCCAAGGTTATGTGGCTTATGAAGGTGGCAGAGCTAGTAAATCTGATGGACTTCAAAGCCACTGTAACCCCTAAAGAAATTATGGTCTCAGAGTTTTGAACAGATGTCTCTATTAAAATATTGTATGTTCCTATGCCAGCTCCCAGTAGAGTGTCTAACAAATCTTTGATGACTAGTGCAACCTGTGAAGGTTACATACTCGGAGGAGGGACAGGAGACACTGATGGTCTGTGATGGTGGGAAAACCATCTGATCCAGAGGCAGGAAGATAAGTAAAATAACTTTTTAGAGCCCTTTCCTGCTTCCCCCCAGCCCCCATCTCAAGCATCTGATCCCAGATCTATTTCAGACCTCCTATCTCTCTGCTCAGGAAGCAGTGATATGACATGGTATGATCTCATTCGGGAGCTAAATAAAGCCATTGTGTGAGACCCAGCCCTGGCCGCTCCCTTGTACCATTTCCTGAGCGCAGGAGGCTAGGGAAGATGGGAGCGGGGCTGGGAGAGAGCTAATGGAAGGAGAAACAAGGAAGATGCACAACGATGGGAGCCCTGGCTAGAAATTCAGAGAATGGAGGAGGGGTGTCACTGGGAGGGAATTGAGGAAGGCTTGCTAGACCTCATCTTTTTGAAGGACAAAATAAAAATTATTGGCATTAATAATTGGCGCAGGAGAGGAGGGGGGAAGAGGCTGTGAGGGAGAAGTTTCCAGACAGATTCCATCTCACAGAGGGCAGAGACCCTAAATGAATGGCAGAGATGCTGGGAAAAAGGGAGATCTTTGAGAAGAGGTCAGAGTTCAGTTGGTCTGAGCTGGAGGAGGAAAGGTGAGTACATAAAGATCTCAAGATCAGAGGTGTCTGTCAGTGGGGCCAGGATGGTAGGATACTATTTCCAGCAGGCAGCATCTCCAGGGATGGAGGAAAGGCAAAGCCTTGCATTCCCTGCATTTCATTCATCTTGCCAAATTCAGCCCTGCAGGCACAGCTGGGGCAGGGATAGCAGGTAGAAGCTGGGTACAAGGATATAGCTAGACCCGACTTTCTGCTTCTGGGAGGTCACCAAGTGCCAGAGCACCCAAGATCTACCCAGTGCCCTGTCTCTCCCTCATTGCTGCTCAGTTTCTGTCCTGTTTTCAGCTCCCGTTCCTCTTTTCCTAATATGTTTCTCCAGTTTCTTCTCTTCTCACCACCCTAGCTTCTCACAGTAATTTTTGTCAACACCCCTCTGCCTTCAAATCTCAGCTCTGGAGGCCACTGGTTGGCAGAGACCATGCCCTGGCCCTCAGGCTCTGACTTGCTCCCTGTGGATCTGCCTACCCTATTGATAGCCTCCACACTCACTCAAAGGCACAGGGCCCAGGTTTGTGGGCAAGGAGGGAGAGGATCTCTCCTGGTGGCTGGCTGAGGGCTCCCCTCTACATTGCTCCAGGATACAATGAGCATGGTTGGGCACAGGGCGGTGGCCAATTTCCTAGGCTTTTCTCTCCTTAGACTCACCAGTTGGGGAGCTGCATACCATCTGCAGATGCCTGAGCGTCTGTCTCCCTTCCTTCCCTGTGGTGAACAGGAACACACCCCAGATACAGACACTTTCTCCTCAGCAGCTCTGGGTAGGGTGGGGACAGTGGACAGATTGCAGTGAGAGAGGGGAAAACGGATTCAAGGGATGACTTTCTGACAGCCTGGACTTTCCTGGGGGAGGTTAAGACAACTTGGAGAAGACTTGACACCCCCACAGAAAGCCTAGGAGGAGGGAAGATTCTGGTTCACAGCTTCCTGGTCTTCCTGGGCACTCCTCACATGTTAGTAGCTGGGGTGGTCCTGGCAGAAAGGGAGCCTAGAAGACTCATTCTAGCAGGTCTAGAGAGACACAGTCTAGGAGTGAAGTGCGCAGAGGTATGTAGTAAATGTTACTTCCCTTCCTGCCCCTCCGTCACCCTGGTACTCTGGTACCTGATACTTTCTGGAGTGGGGCTTATCATTTTCAACTTTAAGAGCACCTGAGAGTTCTTACCTCTGAGACACGCTGAGGCAAGCCCTGATGCCAGCCGTGAGTGTTGGGCAGTGAAAACAATGCCTGTTTGAGAGAGAGTGAAGGGAATGTGTTATGTGGCTGATACTTGGAGCCCTTCTCTCTGTAACATGGCAGAGGTCAGAATGGCTCTTACTCCCTGTATGACCAGAATCTTAGAAGGAAGACATTGTAACACTTTCTCAGTTATGTACCCATTTCCCCTGCTACTTTATCTGCCTGGAATCCTCCCCCTCCACCTTGACCAAATCCTAACAACTTCACCCCTCCAGGCACACCTCAAAGGCTATCTAATTCCTTCTTTTTTAAAATTTATTTATTTTTATTTTTTATATATTTTATTTATTTATTTATTTAGAGACAAGGTCTTGTTCTCTGCCCAGGCTGGAGTGCAATGGTATGATCATAGCTCACTGCAGCCTTGAATTCCTGGGCTCAAATGATCCTCCTGCCTTAGCCTCCCTAGTAGCTGGGACCACAGTCATGAGACCCTGTGCCTGGCTCTGTTTCCTTCCCTTCCATTTCTCTTTTGTGAGACTCCCAACTGGTCATGTGCACTCACTCCTTTGATAGCCCAAAGCCTTTTGTTGAAACTTGTCTTGTGGCATTTAGCATACTCTAGCCAGTTATTTAGTCATTTGTGATTTGTGCTTTTGCTGATGTACACACAAGAACACTCATTAGACAGTGAATTCTTTGAGGACAGGAGTTCCTTGACAACAGGAATTCTTGAAGACAGGATAGAAACAATATCTATCTATTTATTTATTATTTATTTATTTATTTATTTATTTTTGAGACAGAGTCTCACTTTGTTGCCCGGGCTAGAGTGAGTGCCGTGGCGTCAGCCTAGATCACAGCAACCTCAAACTCCTGGGCTTAAGCGATCCTACTGCCTCAGCCTCCCGAGTAGCTGGGACTACAGGCATGAGCCACCATGCTCGGCTAATTTTTTCTATATATATTTTTAGTTGTCCAGATAATTTATTTCTATTTTTAGTAGAGACAGGGTCTCGCTCAGGCTGGTCTCGAACTCCTGCCCTCGAGGGATCCACCCACCTCGGCCTCCTGGGCTAGGATTACAGGCGTGAGCCACCGTGCCCAGCCTATTTCTTTATTTATTTTTAATTTTTATTTTTTTAAAGACAGAGTCTCGCTCTGTTGCCAAGGCTGCAGTGCAATGGTACAATCATAGTTCACTGCAGCCTTGAACTCCCGGGCTCAAGCAATCCTCCTGCCTCAGCCTCCCCAATAGCTGGGATTACAGGCACGTACAACCACGCTCAGCTAATTTTTTCTTGTTTTTGTAAAGATGAGGTCTTGCTATGTTACCCAGGCTGGTCTTGAACTCCTAGCTTCAAGCAGTCCTCCTACTTCGGCCTCCCAAAGTACTGAGATTACAGGCCACCATGCCTAGCCAATTTTTTAAAATGTTTTTTAGAAACAGGGTCTCCCTATATTGCCCAGGCTAGATTCAAACTCCTGGGCTCAAGCAATCTCAGCCTCCTGAGTAGCTGGAATTACAGGTATGCACCACCTCCCCTGACTGGAACAATATCTATTTCTCTTTGTTTGGCTTTCTGCCATATAGGTGCTCAGTAAATAGAATAATAATGAACAAATGAGGATCTCTTTATGTACTAGAAAGAACACTAGACTGGGAACCAGAAAACCTAAGTTCTAGACTTGACTGTGCAGTTAATTCCCAGTGTGACCCTAAGTCTACTGTTCTCCAATTCTGTGCCTCAGTAAGGTGAGAAGTGGCAAGATGCTCTGAAGCCCAGCTGACTGTGACACCCTTCTAGTTCCAAGGCTCTGGAATTCTAGAACTCTGCTCACCCTTTTCTTTTTTCTTGACTCAGACTGGCCTGCGTGTGCCTCCCATGAACAGGGCTGTCCCAGAGGTGTTCCTCGCAGGTGGAGACTCAGTACCCCGAGGTGGCACTCGCCGCTGCCTGTCTGCAGTGGAATCCAGAGAGCAGCTGGAGGAAGAGGAGGAGGAGGGTAAAAAGGAGGGGAATGGCTCCCACGCTGTACCCCTTCGAAGGTCAGGAGCTTTCCGTGCCCATGGTCACAACTATGACTCCTTCAAAAGACACAGTTGGGGGACTTCCAGGGAGCTCCAGGACCCACTGAGCAGGTAAGCCCCCAGGGGACCTCCTGTCCCTCCTTCCCTCAGGCCTAGACCTTGGAGAAAGTGGTTGACAAGGGATATTCTGGTGTTCTTGAAGAATGACGAGAGCTGAGGAGACCTGGGCCCTTAGTTCTTTCCGTGGAGAATCAGAACCCAGGCCTATTATGGGCATTTGGGGAGGATGGACCTGGCCTTTCAAAATGTGGCTCTCCCCAGTGGCCCCTTGTTCCTTCTACTCGATCTCAAGGGCAGATTGAGGGTGGGAGAGGGAAGGAGCTGTGGAGTTGGGTGAGTATCAGGACACTTCCTCCACCTCCCACTTTGGGTTTCATAGAACGATACAATGGTGTCAGCGCTGGAAGGAACTTAGAGATCATATGGCCAATCTCCTCATATTATAGATAAGGAAACTGAGGCCCAGAGAACTTTTGGAGGTTTCTTGAGAGAAGTGGCCCCAGGGTTGGGGTATTGGGTCTGCCCCATTCCCAGATTCCTGTCAACTGTTTGGTTCCAGGCGGAGGCAGACCCACAATGTCTTGGATTAATTCATAGCACAGCGCAGCAATGAGGGGTGAGCTGTTCTTGTTCAGAGTTCTGCATATGTTTGGCAGACTGGGGCAGAGGGACCCATCTCTTCCCTCTCCCCTGGAAAATCCCTGACCACTTCCCCAAAGACAGAGGAAGTCAGAAAGAGAAGGTCTAGGGGTCAGCATGAAGAGTTCAGTGTCATTGCAGGGGCCTGCTAGCCATGGAAAAGCACTGTCCCTCTGCTTTGACAGTGGTCCCTGTGGACAAGTTCCTTTAGCTCCGGTGAGTGGATCAACCTTCTCTAGCTCCTGGGCAGGGCTGGTTGGGTTGGCTGAGTAGAGGGGACCCTGGGCCTTGTCCCTGAATTGGCTTGGGCAGGAACTTGGGTGAGAAGCAATGCCTACAGTGCTAGCCAGGGCTTGTTGCACCTTCCTAAGAGCAGCTGGTTGAAGGCAAAGATGCCCAGGTGCCTGGGTACCCCTTATGTGGTACCATCTATATCTCAGGGTCTTTCAGGTGTCACCCACCTTTCATGATCAGGCATTAATTCTGCCCCTGGGTTAGAGAGGGAAGGGAGTGCTGAGTGTACCATTTAGCTGAGGAGGGGCAAGGGTTGGCATCAGCAACCAGGCAAGGAGTGAGAATCCAGCCTCCCCATGAACACTGGCTTTCTTCTGGAGGACAGTACTGTTCTTTGACCAGCAGGGGACACCCTTGCCTGCAGCCATCTCTGTAGCTCTTCAAAGCAGAGCTCCAAGGGGAAGCCAGTTTGGGTCTGGGCTGCACCTATGCCAACAGGAAGGGCTGGGCTGAGGGCAAGCAACAGGGCTGGGCTGAGGCAGTGTTCCTCCCCAGTGCCCGTCACTGGCCACTGGATCCAGAGGGCAGTGGTGGCAATGTGTGTTTCAGGAGACTGCAGGCATCGGGATGCCCAGGCCCCCAGGAAGCACCCTTACTGCAGAGCCAAGAGGAACTGGACACCTTTCTGGGACTGCAGCACCAGGGTGGCCAACCCTCCTGCCTGGTATGCACAGACAGATCCCCATGGAGGCCACTGCCTTGCTGTCCCCTCCTGCCCCTTGCCTTTCCTAGCCACCATTCTGTATCTCTTCTGTTCTGCCAGCTGCTGGGTCTCTCTGTGCCCAGGCATTGCTCTGACTCCTGATCAAGTCTGAATTTGTCATCTATACCCCTCTGTCTGCTTTCCTGGGTCTGCATGCTCTGTCCCTGACTCTTGGTATCCTGCCTATGTCTCTTTCTCTAAGACTCTCTGTTTCTTCCTTTCTGTGTCTATGTTTCTGTGTTGATATGGGTGTATCTGTTCCTCTCTCATTAAAAGGCCCCTGTTCCCCTAGTAGTTATAACTACTTCTTTCTGTGGACCCCATATTTCCCAGATTGGAGCTGAACTTATTATCTGTGGGATGTAACTAGGCATCTGGTACCCTGAAAGACAATAGTTCTTTAATAAGATAATCATATTGGTTGCAAAAGGATATAGAGACTGCCCAGCCTTCTCTGGCTTAAGGGAACCTAACTAGGCATCTCAAACTAGGATCTAAGGTCCACTGAGGATGCAAGAGGGCTTTGGAGACACCACTGGGTCCATTAGCTATGAGCTCCTGAGTACACTAGATATCTCAAGCCTGGTGGGTAAGGTTGCCTCCCCTCCAGCTCACTCTCTAGCTGTCCAGGGGTTCCCACACTGGCCTTGTTTGGGTGCCTATAGTTAGCTGAGAGAAAGGGGCTGTGTACAGCTTGTCAGGGAAGCAGCAAGAACCCACCCTACCCTATCACCTGCTTTTCTCCATCAGCGTCTCTGCATGTCTTCCTTCCCCCACCACCATTTCAATGTAGTGTAATAGAAAGATCAGAATTTTGGAGTCAAACTGACTCCTAGATCCTTCATTTATCAGCTAAGCAATTTATTTCATCTTGCTGAAAATCAGAATAATAAAACTATCTTTTAAAGTTACGATTATTAAATGAGGAAAAGGTAAGACAGTGCCTAGCACAGAGGCTGGCACACAAGATGAGCTCAATAAATGTTTTCTTCTTCTTCTTCCCTCCTTTCCTTTATAAATTCCCTGTCTTCTACCTTTTTCTTCTTCTCCTACTTTCCTCCTTCTTTGTATTATATGTCATAGTCTTTCTCCCTTTTCCCTACTGTTTTTTTTTTTTTTTGAATAGAGTCTCACTCTGTTGCCCGGGCTACAGTGCTGTGGTGTCAGCCTAGCTCACAGCAACCTCAAACTCCTGGGCTTAAGCAATCCTCCTGCCTCAGCCTCCCGAGTAGCTGGGACTACAGGCATGCGCCACCATGCCCGGCTAATTTTTTCTCTATATTTTTAGTTGTCCAGCTAATTTCTTTCTATTTTTTTTTTTTTTTTTTTTAGCAGAGATGGGGTCTCTCTCTTGTTCAGGCTGGTCTCGAATTCCTGAGCTCAAAGGATCCACCTGCTTTGGCCTCCCAGAGTGCTAGGATTAGAGGCGTGAGCCACTGTGCCCGGCCTCCTTTTCCCTACTGTTTTTCCCCTTTTATTATGCCTTCCTACTTTGATTCCTCTCTTCTCTTCCCCTAATCTTTAAGCTCTCCTTTTAAAATATTCTCTTTGTCTCTATGTTTGGGGTTTGTTTTTTGTTTTTTTTTTTTTCCTTCCTATAGTAGCAAGTGTGAATTAAGTACTCCACCAATGTCCACAGACCAAAAGCCTGAGACTTCTTAAGCTAGACTGGGGTTTGCAGACCCAATGAGCCAATTCTAGCTCCAAAATTTATTTTGTTTGGCCAGTAGTTGTGTTTTTTAAAATTCAGATGTTTTTAAGTGGGACCTGTGCTCTCTAATTTGCCAGAGTTGCTAATACTTTCTGTTGTAGTTTTCCCTTTGTCTTTTTAACATACCATTTAAAATGAATGCCCAATAAATCAACTACTCATCTCAAGAACTAGAATATCACTAATACATTTATCTTTGCTTATGTGTTCCTCCCTTCTCTTACTCCCTTTCCTCCCCACCAGAGGTATCTTGAATTCATTATCTTGAATTTTGTTTATTACTTTTTTTTTTAGGGACAGGATCTCACTTTGTCACCCAGGCTGATGTGCAGTGTCACAATCATGGCTCATAGCAGCCTTGAACTCCTGGGCTATCCTCCCCATTTGGCCTCCTGGGTAGCTAGGGTTATAAGCTAGGCATGTGTCACCATGCCTGGTTAAAGTTTTTTTGTTTTTTTAGAGACAGGTTCTCATGATGTTGCCCAGGCTGGTCTCAAACTCTTGGCCTCTCATTTACCTTTTTAAAAATAGTTTTAAGGCCTCATGTGGTGTGGCTCATGCCTGTAATCCCAGCACTTTGGGAGGCTGAGGCCGGGCTCTGCTGCGCAGGGCTGGGGAACCTGTGGCCTTGGAACCACATGTGGCCTTCTGGATCCTTGACTGTGGCCTTTTGACTGAATCCAAATTTTACAGAACAAATCCTTTTATTAAAAGGGCTGCAGCAGAGAAAGATGAAGCTTTTTTTTTTTTTGCCTTCTTTGGTGCTTTAAAATTAACAATCTTGAAATCAAAAGGCTGCAGGTTCCCCACCCCTGAAAGAGTTCTCACTGATCCACATTCTCTCTAACATTTAGTGTCATCAGACTTCTTAAATTTGCCAGTCTAGTGGTTATAAATCTCACTGAGGTCTTAATTTGAATTATGCTCATTACAGATACAATTGAAGATCTTTTCATGTGTATTGGTCATTTGTATTTCCTCTTCTGTGAAATTTCTGTTCATGTCTTTTGCTCAATTTTCTATTGAGTTCTTGGGTTCTTTTTTCTTTATTGTTTTGAATGTGTTCTTTATATATCCTGAATACTAATCCTTTGTTGTTTCATGTGTTCCAATGATCTTATTATCTCAATTTGTGGTTTGTCTTTTCCCTCTCCTATGGTGTCTTTTTTTTTTTTTTTTTTGGCAGAGTCTCACTCTATTGCCCGGGCTAGAGTGCCATGGCATCAGCCTAGCTCACAGCAACCTCAAACTCCTGGGCTCAAGCAATCCTCCTGCCTCAGCCTCCTGAGTAGCTGGGACTACAGGCATGCACCACCATGCCTGGCTAATTTTATATATATATACATATATATATATATATATTTAGCTGTCTATATAATTTCTTTCTATTTTTAGTAGAGACGGAGTCTAGCTCTTGCTCAGGCTGGTCTCAAACTCCTGAGCTCAAACGATCCACCCACCTTGGCCTCCCAGAGTGCTAGAATTACAGGCGTGAGCCACCGCGCCCAGCCTATGGTGTCTTTAAATAAACAGAATTTCTTTCTTTCTTTCTTTTTTGCGACAGAGTCTCACTCTTTTGTCTGGGCTGGAGTGCAGTGGTGTCATCATAGTTCCCTGCAATCTCAGACTCCTGGGTTCAACCAATCCTCCTGCCTCAGCCTCCTGAGTAGCTGGGACTGCAGGTGCATGCCACCACACCTGGCTAATTTTTCTATTTTTTGTAGAAGGATGGGGTCTTACTCTTGCTCAGGCTGGTCTTGAACTCCTGGCCTCAAGCAATCCTCCTGCCCTCAAGCAATCCTCCTGCCTTGGCCTCCTAAAGTGCTAGGATTACAAGTGTGAGCCACCTAGCCCAGCCTCATTATCTTTTTTTTTTTTGAGACAGAGTCTCACTCTGTTGCCCGGGCTAGAGTGCTGTGGCGTCAGCTTAGCTCACAGCAACCTCAAACTCCTGGGCTTAAGCAATCCTCCTGCCTCAGCCTTCCGAGTAGCTGGGACTACAGGCATGCGCCACCATGCCCAACTAATTTTTCTATATATATTTTTAGCTGTCCATATAATTTCTTTCTATTTTTAGTAGAGACAAGGTCTCGCTCTTACTCAGGCTGGTCTCGAACTCCTGAGCTCAAACAATCCACCCGCCTCGGCCTCCCAGAGTGCTAGGATTACTATTATTCTTTTTAAGATTACCTTGGCTAATCTAGGTCTTTTGCATTTCCCTGTGACTTTTAGAATCTCCTTATCAATTTCTAAAGAACAGAAATTTCTGTTAAATTTTGATTGAGGCTGCAGTGAATTCAAAAATCAATTTAGGATGGAATGACGTATTTCTAATATTGAGTCCACCTATCCATGAAAAATAATATCTCTCTTTCCTTAGGCCTTTTTTAAAAAAAGGCTTTTAATAAAGTATTAGTTTTCTTCACACAGGCCTTCCCAATCTTTACTAGATTTATTTCTAGGTAACCTTATAGTTTGGGCTGCTGTGACAAATGCTTTCTAGTTGGGCATGATGGCACGCACCTGTAGTCCCAGCTACTTGGGAAGCTGAGGCAGGAGGATTGCTTGAGCTCAGGAATTTGGGGTTGCTGTTAGCTACGATGATGCCACTGCACTCCAGCCTGAGTAACAGAGTGAGACCCTGGCTCAAAAAAAAAATTGTTACTTTTAACTTACATTTTATAATTATTTTTGGTTTATAGAAATGGAATTGAATTAATCCTTGTATAGTGATCTTATAGTCATTTGTCTTCCTCATCTCTCTTTTAATTTTTTAAAAATTGTTTTAATTAAAACAACTTATCTGTAGATTTTTTTGGCTTTTCTAAGTAGATAATTATGTCATCTTTAAATGAGTTTTCTTTTTTCTCTTCCAATATTCATTTCTTTCACTTAATTTTCTTGCCCTACTGTGCTGAGACTAGTACTCTAGTACAATGCTAAACAGAAATGGTAATAATAGGCATTCTTGGCTCGTTTCTGATTTTTTTTTTTTTTTTTGGAGACAAGAGTCTCACTGTGTTGCCTGAGCTAGAGTGCCGTGGCGTCAGCCTAGCTCACAGCAACCTCCTGGGCTCAAGAGATCCTCCTGCCTCAGCCTCCCGAGTAGCTGGGACTACAGGCATGCACCACCGTGCCTGGCTAATTTTTTCTATTTTTAGTTGTGGAGCTAATTTCTTTCTATTTTTTTTTTTTTTTAGTAGAAAGGGGGTCTCACTCTTGCTCAGGCTGGTGTCGAGCTCCTGAGCTCAAATGATCCTCCCGCCTCGGCCTCCCGGAGTGCTAGGATTACAGGCGTGAGCCACCACACCTGGCCCTTGTTTCTGATTTTAAAGGGAGTCCCTCTTATGTTTCATTATTGAGATTGGTTTTGGGCTGCAACTTTTGAAAGATACTCTTTATGAGGTTAAAGAAGATTCCTTGTATTCCTAATTGCAAAGGCTTTGGTTTTAGAATGAATGAGTGTTGAATTTTATCCTATGCTTTTCTTCATTTACTGAGATAATTACATTTTTTTCTCTCTCCCTTTTTTTTTTTTATCGAGACAGAGTCTTGCTCTGTCACCTTGGTTAGAGTGCAGTGGCATCATCATAGCTCATTGCAAGCTCAAATTCCTGGGCTGAAGTGATCCCTCGGCCCCAGCCTCAGGAGTGGCTGAGACTATAGGCACATGCCACTGGGCCTGGCTAATTTTTTCTATTTTTAGTAGAGACTGGGTCTCTCTCTTGCTCAGGCTACTCTCAAACTCCTGATATCAAGAGATCCTCCTGCATCAGCCTCCCAGAGTGCTAGGATTACAGGCATGAGCCACTGTGCCTAGCCTTTTTTCTCCTTTAATATATATATACATATATGTATATATATATATATTTTTTTGAGACAGAGTCTCGCTTTGTTGCCCAGGCTAGAATGAGTGCCATGGCGTCAGCCTAGCTCACAGCAGCCTAGACTCCTCGGCTTAAGCGATCCTACTGCCTCAGCCTCCCGAGTAGCTGGGACTACAGGCATGCGCCACCATACCCGGCTAATTTTTTCTATATAGATTTTTAGTTGGCCATATAATTTCTTTCTATTTTTAGTAGAGACAGGGTCTCGCTCTTGCTCAGGCTGGTCTCGAACTCCTGACCTCGAGCAATCCACCCGTCTTGGCCTCCCAGTGTGCTAGGATTACAGGCGTGAGCCACCGCACCTGGCCTCCTTTAATACATTATTGAGGTAAATTACACTTAAAGATTTTTCTTATGTTAACCACTCTTGTATTTTTAAGATAAATCGAACTTTGTCATGAAGGACTATCTTTTTTATACCCTGCTGGATTTTATTTGTGGTAACAATTATCTACTGCTATATAACAAATCAACCCTAAACTTGATGGCTCAAAACATCAACCTTTTTTTTTTTTTTCTCACAATTCCGTGGGTGGGCAATTTGGGTTGGGTTCAGCTGGTAGTTCTTCTGCTGGTCTCACCTGGACTTATTTATGTGGCTGGAGTTGTCTAGTGGCTTGAATAGAGCTTATTATCAAGGATGGTCTTACTTATGCTTTCAGTTGGTAGACTGCCAGTTGCAATACCTTGGTTCTTATCCACACAGTCTCTCCAGAATGCTAGTTTAGGCTGGTTTAGACGGAAATAGCATTCCAAGTGGGCAAAAGTGAAGGCTTTAAGGTTTTTGAGGCTTAGGCTCAAAAATCACACAATGTCACTTCTGCAGCATTCTGTTCATCATAGGAAGTTACAGGCCAACACAGATTCAAAGAGTGAAGAAATAGGCTTCTTCTTAATGGGAGGAGCTGCAAATAATTTGTGGCTATTTAAAATCTACTACAGTTTGCTAATATTTTGTTTAGGATTTTTGTACTTTTGTTGATAAGAGATTGGCCCATAATTTTCCTGTCCTACTTTGTGTATTTTTAGAATCAAGGTTATACTTGTCTTGTAGAAAGAGTTGAAGAGTTTTTGTTTTTGTTATCTATTTCTTGGAAGAGCTTGTATAAGATTTTAGTGATTTTTTTTTTGAAAGATCTGTTTGTTGCCTATAAAACTGTTTTGGCCTGGAGTTTTTGTTTTGTTTATAGGAAGATTAACTACTGATTCCATTTCTTTAATAGGACCCTTCAGACTTTCTATTTCTTCTTGATTCAGTTTTGGTAAGTTTTTTTTTTGTAAGAATTTATTTTGTTTGCATTTTCAAAATTATCGGCATGAAGTTGTAGGTAGAACTCTCTTTTTAATCACTGTAGTTAGCTCTACCTTTTCATTCTAATTTTATTTGTGATTTCTCTCTTTTTCTTTATCACTCTTATGAGAGGTTTGCCTTTTTTTTTTTTTTTTTAAGAGACAGACTCTTGCTCTGTTGCCCAGGCTTGGAGTGAAATGGCCCAATCATAGCTCACTGCAGACATCAACACCTGGGCTCAAATTGTCCTCCTACCTCAGCCTCCCAAGTAGCTAGGACTATGGCACACACCACTGTGCCTGGCTAATTTTTTAGTTTTTTTTGTAAAAACTGGATCTCACTTCGTTGCCCAGGCTGGTCTTGAACCCCTGGCCTCAAGTGATCCTCCCGCCTCAGCTTCCCAAAGTGCTGGGATTACAGGCTTGAGCCACAGTGCCCAGCCAATCCTCTCTATTTTATATTTGTTTACCACCTCATTGATTTCTGCTTTTATCTTTGTTATATGCTTCCTTCTGTTTTCTTTAGGTTTGTTCTATAATTCTTTTTCTAAGTTAGCTTAGCTCAATAATTTTCAGCTTTTAAAATGTTTCAATGTAAGCATTTTAAGGCTATAAAATACCACTTTGGCCATCTCTCACAAGTTTTGTTCTATATTTGCCTTATTGTTCAGTTATAACATATCTTTAAATTTCCATTATAATTTCTTCTTTGACAAATATGTTTATTTAGGGGGTATTTTAAAATTTATAAATCTATATATTTTTAAACTTTAAAAATTTTTTAAATGCACATACACACAGGAAAATATATAAAACTTATATTTGTACAGTGTAGTGAATAATTAGGAAGCAAATATCTATGCAACCACCCCAGGTTAAAAAAAAAAACATAGACAGAGGTGAGAGTATTGCTTGAGGTCAGGAGTCCAAGACCAGCCTGAGCAAGAGCAAGACCCCATCTCAAAACAACAACAACAAAAAAAACAGAGATCACCAAAACCCAGAAGCCCCCTGTATTCTTCCTTATTCATAACCCTCTATGGCAGAGATGACCACTTTTTTGACTTTTGAGATCAATTTTCTTTATAGGTTTACCGCCTATATATGCATCTCTAAACAATACCAATTAGTTTTGCCTGTTTTAAGCTTTATGTGAATGTAATCATACCAGTATATAAATCTTTCGTATCTTGATTCTTTCATTCATCATTATGTTTGTAAGATTTATCCATATTGGTAGGTGAGCTGTGGTTTATTTTTATTGTTGAATAGTACTTCAATGTTTAAATCTGTTACGGTTACTTTATCTAGTCTACTGAAGAGGGACTTCTGGGTTATTTGCTATCGATAATATAGATTCTTTGAAATGTATTCATATTTGCCTTATGGCCTAATATGTGGCCAGTTTTTGTAATGCTCCATGGAGGCTTGAGAAAAAGTTTTGTTTTTTTATTTGAGACAGTCTCACTCTGTCACCCTGGGTAGAGTGCAGTGGCGTCATTGTAGCTCACTGCAACCTCAAATGCCTGGGCTTAAGTGATCCCCCTGCCTCAGCCTCCCAAGTAGCTGGGACTACAGGCTCACGTCACAACAACATCTGGGTAATTTTTCTATTTTTAGTAGAGACAGGGCTTCGCTCTTGCTCAGGCTGGTCTAGAACTCCCAAGCTCAAGGGATCCTCTCACCTGGGCCTCCCAGAATGCTAGGATTACAAGTGTGAGCCACTGTTCCCAGCCGAGAAAAAGTTATTCTCTAAAGGCTGGGCATGGTCTATGAATATTTCTATTTCCTATTGTCTTAAACCCAGCCTGCCTCCTTTTTTGCATTACCTGCCTGGCCTCTATAGGTTGAGTTTGTTATCTCCGGAAGCTGTTCGGGGTAAATCTCTTTTCAAAGATATTTTCTATATTAAGAAAGCCTGGGCTTGAACTGCAGCAGACTAATGAATGCTAAATATCAGGAATAATTTCCCAACTATATCAAGTTCAATATCCCAGTGGAGAGGGGTGCGAGGCCTGAATTTGAAGAAGGGCCAAGTTGTGGGAAAGCAAAGAGCATGGTGGGAAGATGGATGAAGCTTGCCGTTTGTGTGAGGACTCTTGAAATGATTCTAGGGTCAGGGTTCCTGTCATCCATCTGCTGGCCCTTTGGACCACTCGGCCACTCATATGCTTTCCAAGTCTGTATCCATGAGTAGCATCAATTGTCTCTTGGACTGCTCAGATCCAGATGGTGAGTAAAAGTGGGGAGCAAAACAGTGGTGGCCCCTTCCCCTATCTGTCTCTGATGCTCAGAGCCAGCTGTTTAGGGTCCAGATGCCACACACCCTTGGAGCCCCCCAAATGCCTTTATTCAAATGAGTTTAGGACCGAATTTAGGACTTCAGCATTCTGAGACTCTCCTACCAATAAAGGAGGTCATAGGACATAGTGAGGTTCTCCAGCCTCCCCTGTCACCAGAGATGGAAGACAGTTACCTGCAATGCACCTTGTCCTCCAGATGAAGTATTGGGAGCTCTGTGTAAAACCTCTGCCCTCCCCATTCACCAGAAACAGAACTGAAACATTGGGCCTTCTCCACATAACCCTGGTGCTCTGTTCCCCTGGCTCCTAAGTTCTTCAGCTCTGCTCTGCTCAGACCCCGCCCTGTTTCCCTGCTCCCCAGTGCCCGCCCTCCCTCAGGAATGGCTGTCACATGCACCTGCAACTTGGGAACCTGATCCAGGTGGAGGGGGTGGGGAAGGAAGCCCTGGGCGCCTTTGTCTGGCTTTAGCTAGACACTTCTCCTCTCCTTTTGTGTTGGCAGGGAATTTATCCCGGTCCTCGGCCACTGACCTCAGGAAAAGGTGAGTTTGGGGGACTTACAGCTCTCTCAAGGCCTAGCTAGGGGAGAAGCAATGGGTCTGGGCCATGGTTTTGTAGTCCCATGTGTCTCACTGCTTCCTGAATCATTGCTCCCATTAACATTTCTAATCAAAAACCTCCAAATTTCCTTTCCTGAGTTGTACAGAATTCATCCTCTTTGGTAAGGGAGGGCTCACTAAGTTCCTGGTAGCCCCATGGAATGGGGGAGAAATTAGGGAAAGAAAGGGAGTATCCCAGGCCACAGGGTGTCGCTGAATAAAAGAGTGGGAGAAGCTTGTTGTTGTCAGTGACTTACAGGTGAGAGAGCAGATCAGCATAGTCTTAATGAGATTTGGTGACCAAGGACCACAGATCAGCGCTGGATGGCTCAGATAATAGACCAATGTGGAAAGCCCCTAAGGAGAGCTGAGCAAGGGCTGTAGAGCTCTAAGCAGCGAGGGCAGGGCCTGGAGGCATGGTTCAGGAATCCAGGTGGAGGCTGGGAGATTTCAACGACTATGTAAATAAGCATACAAAATCAGCACCTGTTTATTTGGCTCCCATGGCTGAGGGCAGATTAGAGTGGGTCAGCCCTCTGACAGTTTGGGTGTATGAGCATGTAATGGCCCCTTTAAGATATCAGGCTCTGATTTGTGGTCCTGAAAATCTCTAGCTGACACATCCTCCTGGCTCTGGGTTTGGGATTAGCTCATGGGATGGGGCTGATGAAATCCCAGGAAATTCAGTCTTTATTGGCTTTAGGCCCAGAGGCCCTTTCCAAACAGCCGAGAGGGTCTACACAGGGCTCTTGTTCTTTCTGAGAGAAGAAAATGCCCCCCTAGAGAGCCCCCACCCCATACCACTTCCGTTGGGGAGCAGCATGAGAGGAGATTGGGCCCTCCCATCCTGAGCCTGGATTAGGTAGGAAGGAGGAGTCTGCAGTTTTCCTCCTAAATAGAGGGGCCTGGGAAACTGAAGTGTCCACATCCAGGAAGTCCTAGGAGGTCAAGGTGAGGCTTTTCTTTCTCTCCCTGTCCTTCCTCTCTTCCTCACTCTTTCTCTCAGCATCTTTCCTTTCATATCTCCATTCTTGCCCTGCTGGCCATGCCAACTTCATCCACCATCTCTTGGAGAGTATCTTTTTCTTCTTTTCCTGTTCTTTTTCCATCTCCTCACCACTTCTTTTTCTCTCTACAGCTGTAGCCAGCTGGAAGGGCATTCAGGTACCTGGGCAGGCTCCTCCCTGCGACGGACCTTCAGCTTCCTCTTGGGCATGACTGGAAAGGCCAAGGTAGGAGTCAGATGGAGAAGCAGGAGGCCTGGGACCCATTGCCCTCCCCAATTCCCTTTCTCTCCGTCCTACCGTCAACCCCGACCCCCCCACCCCACCTCAACTTTCCCTATTAGAGACTCAGGGCAATGATTCAAATTTTAAGGGAACACATGCTATCTCAGTTAGCCTCCGGCTGTGTCCCAGTAAATCACCTTTTCTCTGCTTTCCCCCATGCCTCTGGCTTAGCAGCCAGCTGTGGACAGCTGGAGGGGGAAAAGGGCCGGGAGCCTGAGAAGCTGAGGAACGACCTAGCCCTTCCTCTATTTAGGCCTCACATAGCTAAGAGGTGGGCAGCAGAAATCTTAACCATTGGATATAATGATGATAATAATTACAGCAATACTTTTTACTTTTTCATAGAGTATTAGGGTTTGCAAAGTGCTTTTACACTCATAATTTTATGGGTGGATACAGCAGCTGAAGGAGTTGAAATTAGACCACAGGCAGAGTGGAAGCTAGGAAAGTATATGATTATGGAAGCACATGCACACCCATATGTGTGTGGCCTGTTCTGATCCCTGGAAGTAAAGGCACATTGCTCTTGTCCTTATTACCAACCCTCAGGCTCTGATGAAACCAGGAACTCTGCTGCTTGAATTAATTTCCACTTTGTTCATTTACTGGCAGAATGAGCCACCCCTCTTTTCCTCTCACGACCTCCCCAAGTATGCATGTACTTTCCGACCTGGGGCAGCTTCTGAGCATTGAGAAAAACTCCAGAGGAGATGTCATCATATTCACCTTGAGGAGCCATGGGATTCTCACCCAGTAAAGTTACTTGGGCTCTGCCTGGCTCCACCCACAGCATTAGGGCTCTCCCCTCTGCCAGCCTTTCAGCCAGGATTCCCTTTTCTCAGGGTGGGCTGGGAAGGTCCAGATGAAAGCAGGTTGTGTTGTTGGAGTTGAGGCTATGGCGGCATGAGAGGAGGCAATTCTCAGAAGGGGAGCAGTTAGGGAATCTAAAAGCTGGCAGGGGAGGGCAGGTGGGGCACTGAGGATTCTTCTCTCTCATGCGGGAGCAGAGATCTGTAGAGAATAAAGTGAATACAGAGACCTTGGGGTCTGATTCCCATCACCCATAGGCTCTCTCAGTTCAGGGTAGGAGAGTGTTCTGGTGGAATCACCCTTGTTTCCTGCAGTGGGAGTGGCAGGGGAAGTCAGTTCTGCCCAGGGGCCATCCGGATCACAGTTGGTCTGTGTTTTTGCCCACCCTTGGCCTAACAGTCTGGTGGAGGATTGAGTAACCTGGCAAAGGGGAATGTGGGCAGAGACTCTGGAGCTCAGACTGGGAACAGGAAAGAGCCAGAGCAAGTCAGGACATTGCCTTGCTCGGCCTTTCCTCCCCAGGGGCTGTGGTCCTGTCTTCTGTTTCTCTCTCTGTCATCTGGTGCATCTTCCTTCCACCTTCATGAATGTGTGGGCCTGCTTCACTTAATCTCTTCCTCCCCCACTCCCAGTAGAGGATGAGGAGGGGCATAAGCAGGTAAACATCAGGGGGGTGGGGCCAGAGAGAAGCTCAGCCAAGCAGTGAGAGAAGGAAGTGGCTTATTCCTTCCTACTTGACAAGCATTGCACAACTGATGAAACACTTTCCCAGAGGTCATCTCATTTATAACAATTCTGGCAAAGATAAGCATTTTAATTTCTATTTCACAGGACAAGATAAGTTAAAAGTTAAGTTACTTGCCCAGGATCCCACAGCTAGTAAGAGGAGGCGCTGTATTGCAAACCCAGAGCTTTCGCTATATGTTGCTGCTGCTTCTCTCAGTAAACCTAACACAATACTTTGTCCTCTCTCATCCTTCCCTTCTTCCACCAGCTTCTGCTGAATGGCCACTGGAGGCAGTTAGGCCCTCCCAGAATATACAAGGTCCAAAGTATAATAATAATAAGAAAAACAAGCTACCTCCTGGACAGTGTAGAGCTTAGGCTTAGATATTGCCCGGAGCTTCATTCCTTTATCAACTGGCCAAGACTCTGACAACCAGGTTCTTCCCTGGGACCTCCTCCCTGCTCCTGAAATGGGAAGGACACATTTTATCAAGTTAAATGGGCTAAAGAAGGTGGTGCCTACTTTTAGATTCTGGCAGGAATTTTTGTTTTTGTGTATCTAAAAAAATAATTTCTGAAAATCTGGAAGATATCACTGGATAAAAGTCGAGAGGGGGGTTGGAATGAAGGAGGGGTTTGGAAAAAGGAGTGGGAGATGCCAAGGAGAAAGGAAAAGTGTTCACTGTTTGAGAGGATACAGAAAATGGAAACTGAGTCAAGCTGCAGGCCAAGCTCCCTAAACACAGGTGTTTTTAAAGGTAGAACAGTTTTGTCTACCTTTCTACTTCTCTACCCCACCCCTAGTCCCCTTCCTTGTTATTCATCTAAGAGGAAGAAGAGGGTAGAGGGTGAGGGGTAGGGTAACAGCAAGTGGGATGGAAAGTGGACTGAAGGTTGAGGTGGGAGACAGAAGAGGGTTGGAGGGGCAGTCCTCTTCTTTCATAAGAGACCTCCTGAGTTTGGGGACTGAGGTCCCTCGACAAATCCTGCGTTCATGCCCTAGGTTTACTGGTACCCAGGCTGGAGTTTGGCCCTTTAAGATTCTATCTTAGCTTGCAGCACCCTCCCACCCCAGGCCTGGGAGAAAGGCTGAGGTCTCAGCCCAGCCCTAGTCTCTGGGCCCCTAGTGGGCGGAGCCTGGAGGCCAGGCTTTTCTGCCCGCTGGCTGTCTGTTTTTAAATTTAGCACATTCCTTAGCCTTGGCTGCCCAGGGGGGGTAGGTGAGTCTGGAGTTCTGGGGCCAGAAGCTTCTGGACTGCTGGTTTTGGGGAGTTACCATAGGTATTCCCTGCAGGTGCAAGCTGGAGGAGCCAGCCTTAGTCCTGGGAAAGTTCTTTCTGCTTTCTAATTTCCACCCAGCCTGGACTGGGCATGGTTTATTTCCTCTCCTTTTTTTTTTTTCCTGGCCTTTGCTATATAAGGATTCTAAACACAAAATGGGTGAAGAAGGAGGTGAAGAAGGAGTTGCTAGGTAGGAGGGGAAGCCGGAGGGGCAGTGTTGGGGCGGTGCTGGGGGTGAGGAGCCCAACCAGCTCAGCCAGTGGTGAGGCAGTGGAGCCCAAAATAGTGGCAGAAGCTAAAATTGGCACCTGCAAGAGTGCTGAGTTGAGCTTGAAACCTGCAGCCTGGCCCTGCTGAGCCAGGGCACAGAGTTGCTGGATCTGGGTTGGGTTTCCTTTCCCTCCTCCCACACCTTTTGGGAACAGAATCTGGCAGGACTCTGCAAACAGAATGGTCTATGCTGGGGCTCTCTGTGCTTCTGGTTTCTCCAGAGAAAGAGACCCCGAGAGGCAGAAATGAACTGCAATGTTGAGTCATTGTAGTTACAGTGAAGGAGAATTTTCCCAGTAGCAGGAAACTCACCAAAGTGGAGGTTGGCTCAGGCCAGGGCAAAGGGTCAGAAGAAATGAACGTCCCACCTCACCCCCCCATCTTGTGGAGAGACTGGTTGTGCCCTAACTGCCCCTGACTAGGGCAGGCTGGTTTCTAGTCTTTCGGTTTCGGCTTAACTTGCAACAGAGCGAACTGGGGTTAGACACATGGAAGGACTTCCTCAGCTTCTTAGCCTTTAGTAAAGGTGGCGAATCCCACCCTCCTCCCCCAAAGTGGCTGGCAGAGGCGGAGCTAGGAGGAGGATGGACAGAGTCTGGCCAGGAAGGCCCCAGAGGGGTGGGAGCTTGGGGGAGAATTCTCTCCTCTCTATTCTTCGACCTCTGGGAGTGAATCCTCCCCTTCACGCCGACTAAAGACCCAGTCTTTAGTTCCCCTTTGATGTTCCCACCCTCTCGCCACCCCTGCCCCCAATCGTAAAAGGGGTCTGTGGGCTCAGGCCTGCTTTGTTGGGCTGCGTAAGCCAGGAAGGAACTGGTCCCGGGTTCCCTGGAGAGCTGGGGGCGGACGGAATCCTCCGGCCTTCGAGTCTTTTTAAGAACTGAAGTAATGCGGTGGGGGAAGGGAGGGAAAAGGGAAGGCCAGAGTCCAGCGAGGGCCAGAGCTGGGTTTTAGGAAAAGCAGAGCTAAGAGGCGGGTGTTGGGCTAGAGGGCGCCCCCAGGCGCTAGAGGGGAAACTGGCAGAGAGGCCCCTCAAACCTGTCCAGGGACCTTTGTACTTCTCCAAGCTGCCCCAACACAAACCCCGGCGTCCCGTCCCGCGCGCCGCCACCCCGCCCTCCCTGTGCTCCGCCTCTCCCCTTCCTGAGCTGGGGCGGGGGAGGAGACTCGGGTTTGAGGAACTGGCTCTGGGTGCCGGGCGAGGGCAGTTAGACTTCCTGTCCCCGAGATCGACGCGTGCGGGCCGGACCCCTCCCCTAGCCGTCCCCCAACAATAGCTGGACGCTTGGGTCCGCGCCGCGTTCTGCCCGGCTCCCCCCATCCGATTATGTCTCGGATCGAGTCCCTCACGCGGGCGCGGACCGAGCGGAGCAAAGAGCTGGCGAGCAAGGTGGGCTCCGAAATCCCTCTCCCTCCGCCGCGGTCCTCAGGGTGCCCTCCGACCCCCGGCACCGCGGCGCACCCTCTGTTCCCCGCCTGATTTCTGGGCGCCCAAATCGGGCGGAGCGGTGGATCCGAGAGCGGCGGGACGGGGTGGGTGGGGACTGAGTGGGGAGGGGGTTGGGGGAGCAGTAGACGCGACCCGCGCTTCCAGCTCCGCCGCGCGGATTCTGTGCCGGGATCCCGGGAGAGAGCGGACCTGGGGTTTGGTCGCCTCGGATCCGGCGGGACTGAGTGTTTTAGGCCGCTCGAAACAAAGTTGCTCCGGTAAGAGACGGAGCGGGAAGAGGGAGGTATGTGTATCGGCGGTGGGGGCGGTGGAAGCTCTTCGGCACCCCGTCTCCGCTGGGGTCCCGGCCGGTTGCTCGCGGCGATGCTCCTCCACCCCCCAGTTGCAGGCTTGGTGGTTCCCCCTTTGTCCCCGCCATCCGGCGGAGGGGGCGGGAGGGGGTGGTTTCCCGGCTTCCTCCCACCGCTACCACCACCCCTCCAAGACAAAAGTCAGCTCCTCCTCTCCTCGCAAATGGACTTTCCAGCTGTGATTCAGTTCTCCCCTTTGGGTGGGCGGGGGTGCTGGGGTCGGGACGGCCCAGGGACGGCTTACTTCCCCCCTAGCCATCCCCCTCAGGTGAAGGGAGCAGAGGTCTTTGTGTAGCTGGGATCTTTCTTCCATCCTGAGCACCTCTGCCTGGAACACAGGGTGTCCCCCATCCTCATCAGCCTCACCACCTTAAAAGCGCCTTGTCCTGCCAACCTGAAACATCCTGAGCCCCTTAGGCTGACCCACCTGGCACTGTTCAATGTGTTCCCTGCCCTCCCCGCTATTCCCTCCCCCCTAGCTCTCTTATTCTCTTATTTCCTCATCTGGGGGCCCTTCACCTGTCATTATAGAATTATCTGCACCCCCTCCCCCATCATGGCCACTCCTTTCCAAGTATCCCTTATCCCTGTGTTTGTACCCAGGCCCATTGCCAAATGCCATGACCTCTCCACTCCCCAGACCCTGGAAAATGATGAAGCTGACTTGTAGGTGAATACATGAGCGCTGAGAGGAAGGTGGTGCATGCATACAGCCCCTCCCGGCTCTTCAGGGCACCCACACTGTGTCCATTACAGAAAGGCCAGGACCCAGCCCACAGTTGGTTTAATCTCTGGCTCCTCTCCGACCCAGTGCCCGACCCCGGTGCCCAGTCCTTGCTGATCACCATCTTCAGGCAAGGAAGCAGTACCCTTTTGGAGTCCTCAAGGGGTGGAAAGGCCTCCCTTCCACCTCCCTGCCTGTTCCTAGCCAGGCTACCTATCTTGATGCTAAGTTGGGAGAGGCTTCATCCTGGGGTTGGGGTGAGGGGCCAGGGCAGGAGGCTGTCAAACTTTCCTTAGGGGGTTGGGATTAGATTCTGCTAACCAGAAAGCAGCTGAAGATTTGAGTAGGGCCTAAGACAGAGGGCCAGGGTGAGGAGGCTGAAGTGTGGTGGAACAGTGGGGTGGCAGACAGGCTCTTCACAGCCCTGCGCCACCGCGCCAGGCCAGGCCCCTGCTCCAAAAGTCTGTTTATTTTTTCAGCCGTTTGAGCTGAGACCCTGGAGTGGTGCCAAGGGGAGCGGGAGAGGTTTTTTGAAACCACGGAAATTTGGTTCCACCCTGAAAAGGAAAGCCATGGGGGAGTCAATGGGAGCAAGCAGACCTGGCTAGGGGGTGTAGAGAGAGGCTCTGAGGGGGTAGATACTGGGGTCCTTTTTCCATTATTGGGCTATCTGGGAGGCCGCATATTTGTGTCCTCAAGCCCTGCTTTTTTTTTTTTTTTTTTTTTTGATAGCTGGTTTGGCGAGGCACTGGGAATCCAGAAGCCTGCCTCTTCTTTCTACCCTGGGGCTGGCCATGGGGGTTCCGGGGGCAAGGATTTGGGAATCTGGCAGGGATTGGGGAGTAGGGGGCTGAGTGGGTGGATCTGAGAGGGCAAGGAGGCCACAGCAGGAGGATGGTTGTCAGTTTGGGCTGGTCGGAAGGGGAGGGCCACCTCCGGAAAGCTGTGGTTACAGAAGGGGGGAGTTGGTTCTTAGCCAACAAACCCTGGATCCCCTCTTCCCCCCTCCCCCAAGCACACCAGCTGTCTCCTTTCTTTTTATACTGTGGTGGGAAGTAAAGGGGCACCCGCTGGAAAAGAAATTATTTGAGGAAGATGGTCTCCCCTGCTACCTACGTGGGGGATGGGTCAGAGCTAAGCCCTGACACCTCACCCTTGCTTTGCTCCCTGGGACCTCCTCATAGGAAGAAGAATTTAAGTATAGCCTGCCCTTTTCTCCATCCCATCCTCATAGGATCTTTCTCTGTAGCCCCCCCCCATGCTTCCTTTTTCTTTTCACTCCATTTCTATCCTTCCAGGCTGTCTTCAGTTCTCCACCCCCTCAATTCTCCCTGCTCTACTTCCTACCTCCACAAGCCCCAAACCCCACAGGTCCCCTTTCTCTCTTCAGCTCCTCATTCTTTCCTCCCTCCCTTCCCAAACCCTAACCTTCATGTCCCTCAGAACAAAAGGTCCTTTTCTGCCAAGCAGGATCCAGATATCTGGGGATGACTCAGGAGGCTGGGGGTCCCTTTGGAATCTCTAGGACCCCAGCATTGGAGTGGCTGGTGGGCAGGTGGAGAGGGGAGCCAGGAGAGCGACTGGTTCTTTGTTCTGAGTAATGGAGAGGTGGCTGTCTTTGTGTGCAGGACTAGGAGTGTAGCCGCAGAGGAGGGCTGGGTGAGTCCAGGAGGGAGCTGAGAGGGCCAACAGTTTTGGAGTGGAGGAATTGGGGTTCCTCTGGGTGGCTGAGGCTTTTGGGGGCATGGAAAAAGATTCTAGGGATCATGGAGATGAGGGAAAGAGCTGAGGGGGAGGGGAGAAGTGAGGATGGGGGAAGGGAGTCTGAAGCTTAGAGGAGTCACCGAATGACTGTGGGGGAGTTAGATGATACCTAGAGAAGGGCCTGCTGAGGCCAACCGGAGGAATTACAGAGGGGTCTGACCTCAGTCCCTCTGGCTCTGGAACTGTGACCTTGGAATCAGGGAGGGGACAGATCTGAATGTGTGCATGCCATATGTGTATGTTACCAGGGTGTTGGAGTGTATGTGTGTCACGTCTGTCTGCCTGCCTGCCCTCGTATGTCTGTCCTCAGATGCTCTGAGTTGCTGTTTTGAACAGTGGTCACTAAAGGAGAGGGCTCATGGTCTTTGGACAGGAGGAAGGAGCTCCATTCTTAGCTTTAGTCTCTGGTTTGAAGTATCATCTAGGAGCTGAGTGAATGGATTGGTCAGGGTTTCTAGAGCTGGTAAGAGAACTGGCTGAAAGGAGCTGGCTGGACCTTTCTGGGTTTGTTTATGTCTCCTTTGGGGAGGGTGGGGGTGGGACTGCAGGCAGCAGCTGCCCCCCTCCCTACTCAGCCGGCCTGCCCTGTGCCAGGAGGGCAGGGAGTCCTGGCACAGCCATTGTTCACTTGCACAAATGCCCGTCTGTTTGCATCACTCCCCCCTCCTTCTCTTTCTGCTTGTCTCTCTCACTCCTGGCCCGACAGGTGCGGCCCGGTGGGGGGCAGGCTGGGGTCCAGGATGCCTGGGTCTCAGGGTCCCTAGCCTGATTTTGTTCCCTGTGGCCCTTAGCACCGCTCTTCTGCTTCACCAGTATCTACCCCCGTTGCCACTGTCTCATCTTCATTCATTAAGCAAGCATTTATTAAGTGCC
This sequence comes from Lemur catta, assembly GCF_020740605.2. NCBI lineage: Eukaryota > Metazoa > Chordata > Mammalia > Primates > Lemuridae > Lemur > Lemur catta. The sequence continues at coordinate 29,308,764 of NC_059130.1, read as the reverse complement.
TTTGTGAGTTCAGCGATGTCTTTCTGTGTTGTTCCTGGCTTTGACATTAGTGTTTCCATTTGGCTGCCTTCCCCCTCAGCATCCTATCTTCCTCTTGTCCCGGAAAGCTCATAAAGGAGCAGGACCTTGCTGAGACCATCCCAAGCCCTCTTCTCTGTCCCAAGGCCAGGACCCCTCTACCTCCTCATTTCCCAACCCTATAGCTCATACCCCAGGCCTCAGGGCCCTGCACAGCTGATGACTCTGTACCCCTGCTATCCAGTGGCTGAGCCACAGGTGACTTGAATCCCAGTAGAACCCTCCAGGGGCTCTCTGGTCACTGTACAGAGGGTCTGGACAGCAGTATCACCATCTCGGGGAAGGACTGCTGCCAGTTGCAGCTGGAACAGAGGTGATTCTGAGCACCACGGTACTCTCCCAGAGGTCTTGGTTTGGACGTACCTGCTGGAGAAACAAGGGCAGCTGAGAGCTTAGGCCTTGCTTGGAGAAGCTCTACTTTGCCTGGGTGGGCTCTGTCAGGCCCTGCTGCCTGCTGGGGAGCACAGGAAGCCAATGTACAAGCTTTGGCATTACCTTGTCCTTTGTGTACACCACTGATTTCCTCACTCTCAGCCTGGGAGACAAAGTGGAGAGAAGAGGGGAGACCATGTCTGCCTTTGAGCTTTTCAGCAGTCAGCCACGATACTCAATGGCTTCGTCTTTCCTTCCCAACACTGACGGAGAGCTGGGCTGACTGACAATGGAAGGCAGGTTTGGGTTGGCCTTCTTCTGACCTCCAGAGGAAACCCTCATGGTCTAAGCTCAAACGAAGTAAATGGAGAAAAGGGCTGGGAGCCCTTCAGGAGGAGAGGGAAAAGGAGAAACAAGAGGATACTGAAGCTTCAAGGCTCTGACAAGGAATGAAGAGGGTCTCCAGAGCAGGGCCCAGGGGACTGAGACCCCATGTCCTTTTCCTTCATTTTCAAACATGTACTGAGTGCCTGTTGTATACCAGGCATTGTGGCTAGGGGCTTTCACATTGTTTATTCCCTTAATCCTTGATGTAGCAGTAGGGTGGATGAAGGCTGTGTAGTAAGAAAGACTCCTCGTGGGGTTTGTGAGAAACAGAATGACTCTGGATGCTGGACAGCAGAGGACTGAACCAAGCAGGAAGGGCCTCTGAGCATTGGGGATGGGTATTGTGAATTGTGGAGGATTGGGCCTGTTTCTTTGTGGACAGACTGGGGCATGGAGGTGAAGGGCTGTTTTGTTTGGGGGTGAGTAAATGGGAGACCAATGTAATTATCTTAAGAATACCTGGAAAAGCCTGGTGTAGTGGTGCATGCCTGTAGTCCCAACTACTCAGCAGGCTAAGGCAGGAGGACCCTTTGAGCCCAGGGATTTGAGGCCAGTGAGACCCCATCCCTAAAAAAGAAAAAAAAAGAATATTTGGAAAAGAATAGGACAAGGAACGAAACCAGCCCACTCATTCCATCTCTGAGCAGTCACCCCTGGTAAGCAGGCCCCATGTACTTCCATCCTCACCAGCCTGAGCCCTGGGGCGGGCACAGGCCACCTCTGGGACAATAGCGCTAGGCAGTGCCAGGGCTGCTTGCTGCTGGGCAGTGCCCGTGCTGGGATGTGCTGCTGCTGTGGCTGCTGCCCACTGCTGGCCCACCTAGAGAGGGGGTCGCTTCAAGAGGGGGTGAGTGTTGGGAGGTAGAGGAGGCAAAGCCCAGAGTCCCGGGGCTGTCTATGGGCATCAGTGCCAGAGAAGGGAAGGCCCACTAGAGACCCTGTTCTCTGGCTGCCTCAGTCTTCTCTCCCCTTTGCCACTTCATAAGAGCTGGTGAGGCAGGTGAGTGCTTGTGGAGGCCAGAGGTGGAGGGTGGAGAGTGAAGGGCAGGTGTGGAAAGGGGACCTGTAGCAGCATAGGGCAGATCTGCAGCACTGCCCATTCTGAAGTGATCCTAGTCCGGGCAGGTGGTTCTAATTAATGCTGTTTTCATGCTTGCTTGTTTTAATGCAATTGTAATGAGTGCTTAAACTTTTGATTTGTTTCATAGAGAAAGCTGGGACAGCAAGAGGGTATGGCAGTGGGAAGAGACATTTGGACTTGGTCTTTGAGGTCCTGTGAGGTTATTATCCAGAGGCAAATTTTAACTTCCAAAGAGCTGTAATTTGGAGCAAGATAGATGCAAGTTAGGCCAAAGAGAGGATTTTCTAGTGGTTCAGGTAGGTAGGTACCAGAATAGAAAAAAGGAGGCCAGAACAGGTTAGAGGCTAGAGTTAGAGGCTAGAGGCAGCTTAGCTTCCTGAACAAGCCCTAGGTAGAGGGGGAGGGAGAGTCCGTGGACAGTGGAGGAGAAAGCAGAGGAGAAGCTAGGCTGAGAAAGGTGGGGGGTGGGTACGAAGAGGAGTCCAGGAGGGAGACCCTGAGAGGAGGAGGGAGGACTTGGAGAGACCAGGACATAGAAAGAGAGGGAAGGAGGGAAGAGGAGGACAAGGAGAGGAGAAAAGAATAGTAGATGACTGGGCTGGGAGGGTGCAGGAGGAGAGAAGAGTTAAGGGAATGGCCTCGGCCGGCGTGGTGGCTCCCGCCTGTAATCCCAGCACTCTGGGAGGCCGAGGAGGGTGGATCGCTCGAGGTCAGGAGTTCGAGACCAGCCTGAGCAACAGCGAGATCCTGTCTCTACTAAAAATAGAAAGAAATTATCTGGCCAACTAAAAATATATATAGAAAAAATTAGCCGGGCATGGTGGCACATGCCTGTAGTCCCAGCTACCCGGGAGGCTGAGGCAGTAGGATTGCTTAAGCCCAGGAGTTTGAGGTTGCTGTGAGCTAGGCTGACGCCACGGCACTCACTCTAGCCCGGGCAACAAAGCGAGACTCTGTCTCAAAAAAAAAAAAAAAAAAAAAAGGGAATGGCCCTCGAGACCTCTGGGCTCTGCTCATATATCATCAGCAAACCTGGAGCTTCAGACGGGAGGCAGGAGAGAGAAGGATCTTGGGCCACCAGGAAGCCCTGAGACTTAGGGTGCTGCAGCCCAGTGACCTCTGGCCCCTGCACTGTTGACTCAGCCCCTCCACACTTCCCTTTTCTACCCTTTTCTGCCTGACGCACCAGGCCTGTGCGTGTCTTCTGCTCCCCTGCCTGGTAACTGCTAGTGGGGCTGGAGCTGTGAATCAGGACTGGTTTCCTAAGGTCCAGGCTGAGGGCTCCCCACTGAGTTGTAATTCTCTGTCCCCAGCCCTGGTCCTCACACTTGGGGCTTATACCCCCAGCCTTAGCAATCTGGATCCTGCTCTTTGGTTTCTGAGAGGCTGGGAGACCTTGGAGGGAGTGGTCTTGTCAGCTTCTATTCCTGCTCTGCGTCCTCCAAGAGTAGGGGGAAAATCCAGAGATCTGAGGTGACAACTGAGGAAGGTCCTAGAATAGGTGGGAAGAATGATATCCCCATCTTTTCACCTTCTCAGGCTTTTTGGGAAGTGCAGGAGCTTGCAGGAGGGACAGATAAGAGGTCAGGGAGAATGGCTTGACTTGCAGAGGCCAGAGGAAGAGGGCGAAACAGAAGAGAAAGCAGAGGAAGGGCAGTTTGCGTCATCTCTACGGAGACAAAGCTGGAGGATGGAGGGTCCATGTCAGAAAGGACTTCCTAGGATGGCAGAGACCAATTGGGTGAGGAACAGTAGAGGGAGCTATCCTAGGTTTTGTCTCTGGAGGGTTATCTGAAAGGGATAAAAGTGAGACTGCAGGAGAGATTTTCTGCTGGGAGCAACCGAGATGGCTGGCTAAGATTCCTTACTTAAAGATCCCAGAGAGGAGGAGTGACCCCAAGCTAGCTTCCCTTCCCCCGGAGGTTAGATGGGCCATGCTGCCGCCCAGGGAGAGAGGCCCTGTGTGCCTTGGCTGAGTGTTGGTGGAAGAGTTAGAGGTTTGGGATCATGACCTCTGGGTTGGGGGTAACAGTGGAGACATTCTGGCCCCTTCAGCCAATCTAATAAGGGGATCTCCTGCCCCCCCCCCACTGTGACTGCCACAGAGACAGCGGCTCTAACACCCGTTGTCATGGTTATAAGAGGAGCTAACTCCCATAGATTGGAAAGCGCTGGTGAGCTGGCACCCTCTGCTTCTCTCTCCCCTCCTCTCTGCGCATCTTCCCCCGGCACAGAGAAGAGAGTACAGCAGCTCGGGGGCGAGCAGAGCTGGGGCTGGGAGGTGGAGTGAGGACGCGGAGACCTAGAGCCAGAGAGATGAGCGGCAACAGGAGGCAGCCCAGCCGCAGGGGCCAGGTAGGTCAGGGACCCAGAACCCTTCGGGACTGGCCACCCCAGAGCCTGGCCTGGTCACTACTGGACAGCTGCCTCTGACACCGGCTCTGCTCTAGGAATTGGTGTCTTTCCAGCATCCCCAGACAGGCTTTTCTCCCTTGCTTCTGCCCTCAGCTTGTCTCTGGACTCCAGGCACCCTGGCATTTTCTACCCTCACTTCCTGTCTCTCTCACCTCTTCCGCAGACCCGGGAAAAGGAGAAGATGAGGGAAGCCAAGGATGCCCGCTATACCAACGGGCACCTCTTCACCACCATCTCAGTTTCAGGCATGACCATGTGCTATGCCTGCAACAAGAGCATCACAGCCAAGGAAGCCCTCATCTGCCCAAGTAAGTAGTTTCACCCTGAATGTCACTCAGACGCAGTGCCCACTGACCCTAATCTTTTCATCTCTCCTTTTGGCCTGGATCCGTAAGGATCACTCTCCTCTCTGAGCCTCAGCTGGGCCCAAGTGCCAGGGCCAGATGCTTGATCCCTTGCTCCCTGTCCTCACGCTGAGGGGTGGTGGCTGTTGGAATATGGCATAAGCAGGACGATCTGGGCATGTGGGGGAGGGGAGGCTGGAATGGCTCCCTTTGCAGCTGTCATCCGCTGGGCATCCCTCTTGCTCCCTGAACAGCTGCTGAGGGGCAGGGGAACTGATTGGAGAAGGAGCAGGAATGTTGTATGTGTGGAAGGGGGGTGATAGAGGAACTGGGTGGAAAGCTGCCAGCCTTGCAGCTGGTTCTGCCCATCTTTCTGGGCAGAACTGGACATTCAGGACTTCAGGGTCCCCTTGCCCCTTCCTTTCTGTTGACTGTGGGTGGAGCCTGAAATCTGTGCTATTTCAAACAGAGGATGGGATTAAGACCCTTCATCTCAAATTTCTCATCTGACTACACAGTGAGAAAGAGAATACAGCAGGATGTGTGTGCGCTGGGGGGTAGGGGCTGGAACTCCTGACTTGTGTGCACATCTGAGGATAGCCTTGTATTTAGGGAGTATAAGCAAGAAATGCCTTTCTTTCCCAGGATGCCTATACAGAGGGCTCCTGCTCCCCCTTCTCCCCCAATTCCTCCTGAGCTTATGGCAAAGAGATGCTTCTGATTAGAACAGAATTGGAGGTATTGTGACCTGCTACTGACTGAATAGCAGACAAAAGCTCTAGTCTCTAAATTCCTATGGAGGTTGGGGAAGGAACCCCCAGAAAGAACCAGTGAGGCCTCCCTACGTCCTCACTGCTCAATTTAGAGTTATGAGGATGAGGAGGGAACCCCGATCTAGATCCCTCTAGAGACCTGACAAAATTCCCAATCCGGAAGCTTGTTACCACGGGAACAGGGGAGGCGGGCAACGCTATTTTGAGAGCAGGTGGAAAGCGGAGGTTCGATCCAGAGACACTGGGTGTTGGGGGTAGGAGAAGGGAGCTCCGGGGGGGGGCAGCTGTAGCCCCCACTTCTGTCTGTCCCCCTCTGCTCCACCCTCTGGCTTGTATTTGTGGAAGTGAGCGTGGTGCTGGTTATTGTCTGAAGGAGTTAGAGTTTCCTGTGTTGTTGGGCAGGGGAGGGGAAGCTGGAGAGGGCCAAGAACTGAGGGCATGTCTGGGAAGGGGACAGCCCATTGTCCCAGTGCCTAGATTGTCTAATCCTCCTCTCCTTTCCTTGTCTTTTCCTACCCTGTGGCAAGGTGGGGCGGAGGATGGGAGAGAAGCAGATGGAGTGTGGGAGCTGTGGATTTGCCTTAGGAGGAGGAACAGGACTCCTTAGGCCTGGAAGGGAGAAGGCAGACAGGCTTGGTGGGGAGGGGCAGGGCAAGGCAGGGCATGGGCTGGGCCTGTCTGTACTCTGCCACTGGTTCCGTCAGCTTTCAAACTGCTTAGGCCTCACCACAGTCTGTGGGCATACATGTGGCACAACGGAAGCAGCATGGCCTTTGGATTCAGTTGCCCAAGGGTAGATCCCAGCTCTCCCACTAACTGTGTGACCTCTGACAGACGGTTTAACCTTTCCAGGACAGGTTCCTCATCTGTAAAATGGGGTTAATTGAATCCACCTCCAAGGGTTTTTAGGCTTCAATAAATGTGGAGCATTTACTAAAAGCCCCTCTGCCCCTGGCCCCCATCCCAGCTGCCTCTGTGCCATCTTCTGTACTGTGGGAGTCCTCCCTTCCATCTGCCATTCTCAACCACCTTTGTGCTTCTTGAGCTCATCTCTGGCAGCCAGTGACCCCTTCTTCCCTCTAGTCCACCCCTCAAGCCATCTTTGGGTTAGGATTGCCCATCCCTGCTGAGTGCTTAATTTCATTTAGTGCCCATACCCCCTCTCATTTCATTTCCTGCTTGAAATAGGGAGGTGGGAGGAGAGGGACTAGGGTGTGGTCATGGCTGAGAAGTCTGGGAAGGGGGGAGAATCCCTGAGGACCGTGTGGCCAGGAGGAGATGGGTGTCTGCATGTGGGTATGTCCCCTCCTGTACCACCCGGCCCTCCCTTCACCCTCTCTACCCCACCCTCCCAGCCTGCAATGTGACTATCCACAACCGCTGTAAAGACACCCTCGCCAACTGTACCAAGGTCAAGCAGAAGGTGAGACGGCAGGGAGGGCAGAGGGCTGGGGGAGAGGGTAGTGAGCGTGTGGTACCCTCATGCCTTTTCCATTCATTCCCTACCCTGTGTTCCTGAAACCCTCTCCTCACCATGGGGCAGCCCAGACCCTCACCCCCAGGCCTCAGGCCCCGAGTGGGCCAGGCCTGCAGCTGTAGACATATCCCCACAGCACTGGGCTCAGCCACCCTGATGCCCTTAACCACAGTGCCAGCTTTCTCCCGAGGGGGCCAGCTGCCCATCTCCTGCCCATGCCTATGGGGGTGATCCTTGGGTGACAGCTGTTCTTGGTATCTCTCTTGCTCTGTCTCACAGCAACAGAAAGCCGCTCTGCTGAAGAACAACACTGCCTTACAGTCTGTTTCTCTTCGAAGTAAGAGTGAGTAGTGGGAGAGTGGAGGAGCCTGCATAAGACCCTGGCCCCCCAGGCTCTCAGCCTGTGGCCTCTGCTGCCCCCTTGAGGTTGTTCCCGGGCACAGCACCTGCCTCTTAAGGAAGTGATAGCGGGACATAAGGGATGGTCCAACTCTTGGGCTTAGAGGTAGGACAAGAGAGTCCAAATGGGGATGACGGCTCAGAATGGCTTGCCATCTGAGCCTGGTCACAGCCTGTATTTTTATAGTCAGTTATTTACACTGCATTTTGGGAGTGTTGGTGGCAGCTGTCAAGTGCCAGTTCAGACAGCTTTGGCGTAACAGAAAGAGCATGGCACTTAGGCAAAAAGAGCAGCCAGCAGCACCTGAGTCCCTAGCCTGGACAAATCTTTTGACCTTTTTGAGCTTCAGTTTGCTTATAGGCTTGTTTGGGGAAGAGATAAGATAAGACAAAAAAAGCTCGTTGTAAATATTTAAGTGTTGATTTAAGTGTTGTTAAGTAAGGTGACATCATCCTTACCATCTTTCTTGACTAGAGAGGGACTGAGTTGGTGGGGAGAAGATGCCTCATTTTTAGTTGAGCCTGGGAGGCCTGAACCCCGGGAAGAAGCAGAGTTTGATGCTTGACTACACGGTGTCTCTGCCCCACAGCCACCATCCGGGAGCGGCCCAGCTCTGCCATCTACCCCTCCGACAGCTTCCGGCAGTCCCTCCTTGGCTCCCGCCGTGGCCGCTCCTCCCTGTCTTTAGCCAAGAGTGTTTCTACCACCAATATTGCTGGGTGAGCCTCTGCTTGGGGAAGGGGGAGCCAGGTAGGCAGAGAATGTGGCAATGGAGACCCAGGGGCGCTGAGAGGTCCTTCTCCATCGCTGATTTCAGAAGTGTAGATAGACAAGTAAGGAGAACTTAGGGTGACTGCCTCTTGGACCCCGGCTTTGGTTCCCCACCTGGGAAGGGTCTCTTTGTCCGAGTGGGGGTAATGCAGACAGCTTCCACTTCCTTCAGACATTTCAACGATGAGTCTCCCCTGGGGCTGCGCCGGATCCTCTCACAGTCCACAGACTCCCTCAACATGCGGAACCGAACCCTGTCTGTGGAGTCCCTCATTGATGAGGGTGAGCATGCCAGGCCTGAGGGAGGCCTGGGGAAAGATGGAGGGGGGCTGAGAGGCTGGGAAGGGTGGAGAGGGAAGGGATCTAGAGAAGGGCCCAGGGCTCAGGGCAGAGAATTTGGCTCTGAGTTGCCTCCCCCACCAATGTCCAGGTGCAGAGGTGATCTATAATGAGCTGATGAGTGACTTTGAGATGGATGAGAAGGACTTTGCAGCTGACTCCTGGAGCCTTGCTGTGGATGGTAGCTTCCTACAGCAGCATAAAAAGGAGGTGATGAAACAGCAGGATGTCATCTATGGTGAGCCAAGACCACCCTCATCTTCCTCTTCCCTCACCAGGTCCTGTGTGTCTGTGTCCTTCCCTCTGTCAACCCCTATCTCTCAAGACCCTTTCCCTTATATCCTCTTGGCCTCCAAGACCCTACCTGGCATCCCACAGGTTGTCCACTAGGCCCCTACCAAGACGCTGTTGCTCTCCAAGGCCCTATCTTTATCCCTTCTTCAACTCAGTCCTTAGTCTTTACTTTGTATCCATTCCATGCCCACACTGTGCAGGGACTATGGTAAACCTAGACATGTAGAAGACATGATTTTTGTCCTAAAATAGCCTACAGCTTGAGATGACAAGGTATAAAAATAAAAAATGATTAGAAGTGATCTAAGACCATAATAATGCAGAATGTTGACCTGAAAGGGACCTTGAAAACCTCATCAGAGCCCTGAGGTCCCTAGCCTAGGGCCCCACTAATTATAGCCAAGCCACGGTAGAGGCCAAATGACCTATTGTCCCCACAGAGCTAATCCAGACAGAACTGCACCACGTGAGGACACTGAAGATCATGACCCGCCTCTTCCGCACGGGGATGCTGGAAGAGCTACAGTTGGAGCCGGGAGTGGTCCAGGGCCTTTTCCCCTGTGTGGATGAGCTCAGTGACATCCATACACGCTTCCTCAGCCAGCTGTTAGACCGCCGACGCCAGGCCCTGTGCCCTGGCAGTACCCGGAACTTTGTCATCCATCGCTTGGGTGACCTGCTTATCAGCCAGGTGGGAAAAGGCAAAGACTGCTGGATAACATTCATGGAAGGAGGTGTGACTGGGCTGGGCATTTCTTGCCTCTAAACACCAGGACACTAGGGATGGGAGGGGAGCCAGGAAGAGCTGGAGAGGCAGGAAGCCAGCCTGTTTGGCAGCAGGCCAGGGGATGAGGTGTGGCTTTGGGGGAAATGCTGACCTATCCTTGCCCCACCGACTTCTAGTTCTCAGGTCCCAGCGCAGAGCAGATGCGGAAGACCTACTCGGAGTTCTGCAGCCGCCACACCAAGGCCTTAAAGCTCTATAAGGAGCTGTATGCCCGAGACAAACGCTTCCAACAATTCATCCGGGTGAGCAGACTTCTTTAGAACCAACACTCAGAGCCTTCTCTCATGGCCCAAACCTAGCCTCTTCCATTCGTGGGGGTAGTGCATGTGAGCTGCACCCACATGGAGGTCAGGCATTCACCCACCCTGGGGACTCATCCACTCCAGGGTCCCTCAGAGTGGTAGAGCACGTCATAGTAGTTTCCTAAGCACTTTTCACTACTTTGGCTGGCCCTCACAACAAGTGTGGTGTCATTATCTCCATTTTCCAGATGTGGTCACCTAGGCCAGCGTGAGGTAAATGGCCACGGCAGGGCCAGCCCCAGAGCTTAGATGCCAAGCCTTTCTGTCACCTTGCCTTTCTGGCCCTGAGCCCTGCTTCTTCCTTTGTAGAAAGTGACCCGCTCAGCTGTGCTGAAGCGGCATGGGGTACAGGAGTGCATCCTGCTGGTGACCCAACGCATCACCAAGTACCCGGTGCTCATCAGCCGCATCCTGCAGCATTCCCATGGTGAGTAGGAGGTCGCAGGGAGGGAGCGGGATCCTGGGCTGGGGAAAGGCTCGGGATGATCAAGGGAAGGGGTACGGTCAGGTGTGGAACTCTGGGTAGCCACTAAAGGTGGAATTAAGACATGGTGGGAACTGGGGCTGGAATAAAGCTGGCTTGAGCTGTCCTCCATGCCAACCTCTCGGTGCCAGGGATCGAGGAGGAGCGCCAAGACCTGACAACAGCACTGGGGCTAGTGAAGGAGTTGCTGTCCAATGTGGACCAGGACGTGCACGAACTGGAGAAAGGGGCCCGTCTGCAGGAGATCTACAACCGCATGGACCCTCGGGCCCAGACCCCAGTGCCTGGCAAGGGCCCCTTTGGCCGAGAGGAACTTCTGCGGCGCAAGCTCATTCATGACGGCTGCCTGCTGTGGAAGACAGCAGCTGGGCGCTTCAAAGGTCAGTGACCTGCTTGGCAGACTAGGCAAGAGTCCAGAGTCAGATACAGAATGGATAATGCATCCAGCTCTTAGGACCAACCTCTCTTCATGCAGCCCACATGACAGGGAGACTCAGTGGGAGGAGAAAACATGGTCTCTGTGGCAGCAAAAGTCTGAATTCTGGCTGGGTGCGGCGGTTCATGCCTGTAATCCCAGCACTTTGGGAGGCCAAGGTAGGAGGATCGCTTGAGGCCAGGAGTTCGAGACCAGCCTGGGCAACATAGTGAGACCCTGTCTCTACAAAAAGTAAGAAAGTTAGCGGGACATGGCACCACGTACCTGTATTCCCAGCTCCTTGGGAGGCTAAGGCAGGAGGATTGGTTGAGCCTGGGAGTTTGAGGCTGTAGTGAGCTCTGAGGATGTCACTGCACTCTAGCCTGGGCATCAGGGTGAGACCCTGTCTCAGAAAAAGAAAAAACAAAAAAACCCCCAAAAGTCTGAATTCTGCATTTAGCTGTATGGACCATACAGGGACTTCCTTGTCAGTATTTTTTCATTTCTTTGGTCCTTACATGCCCAGAAAGCTACCAGTTTTATTGAGGAAGACAAAGAAACTCTCAGAACGGAAGCCTGATCAGGGCAATTGATCCTCCCAGCTGGAATCCCAGCTACCAGGGCTGGAGAATGATCGGCAGCTTTGGGAATGCTGCTGGGAAAGGCCCAGAGGAGGGCACTGAGCCCAGCGAAGGATGGGCAGGGCAGAGAAGAGAGAACAGAGCAGAAGGGACAGGTTGGGGGCAAGGGCACACTTTCCTAGGATCTCTTCCTAGAAATTTTCTGCACTGACAGTCTTTCCTACTTAAATCAAAGCAAGAGAATAGCAGGCCTTGGCTTTGGGAGTAAGGAATGAAGGACAAAAGTAAATTGTGATACCTGAGGCCAGAGCCTGCCTGAGCCTCTGAACCCATGTCATGAAATCCCTACTCCCTGGGCTTGGATATTGTCAGTCTTCACCAGCCTCTTTCCTTTATCCCTTTCTCTTTTACCCATCCCTCCCACGCAGCAGCTAAGAATATAAACCATGGGGGATTAAAAATAGCAAGGCTGGAGAGCTTTATTTCTGAAGCATTTAGCAAAAGCCCTCCCCTTCTGTGTGCCCACAGTTTAGTAAGATCCCCAAGGGCAAAGGGTGAGTGTGTGTTTTCTTGACCATGACATCCAAGTTTTATGGAATTGACCTTTGTTTCCTCCCTCTGTCTTAGAGTGCAGGGCCTTATAGAATCTGAGAGCCTGGAGGGTGGGGCAGAAAAGGAAAATAAGGCAAAGGCCTGCTAGGGCTGAAGGAGATGGATGGAGGGATGGTCTTTCAGTCCTTGTTTAGAGGAAGGAAACTGACTTTCTCCTTCCCTGTGGAGCACAAAATGAGAAGTGAGAATATGCCAGGGCAGGGGAAATTGAGGTCAGGTATCCAAAAAGGTTTTACATTTGTTAGATGTTATACATGGAACTTAAAGGCTGAGAATTACAGGGCCCCTGAAGCCTAGACCCCAGGTTAAGAAACCTGAATCAGTCGGTCAAAGAGTGTTTTCTCCAAAGGCATTGAGTGATCCCTTGTGGTCCCCGCTAGCCAAAGAAGCTGTTTTATCTGATAGCACATGCATCTTTCCCCCCCATTTCTGAGCTATAAGAATGGGAAGGTGGGAGGTCTGAAAAGGTAGAGGAAGCAACTAGAGGCAAGAGAGGCCAAGAAGAGGGGAATCAGGAGCTCTAACCTGATGGGGTAAGCCTGGTCCTTGGGAAAGAGGTCAGGTCCTTGGGAAAGAGGTCCTTGCTCAAACCCTCTAGTGCTGACTGTTCTCCCACCATTATCCCCCTGCCAGATGTGCTAATGCTGCTGATGACAGATGTGCTGGTATTTCTCCAGGAGAAGGACCAGAAGTACATCTTTCCTACCCTGGTGAGACCTTCATTGTTCTTTCTCAGCACAGACAAGTGTTTCAGGCTCTTTTGCTTTCCTCTCCAAATCTAAAAGAGCCCTGGAGTCCTCCAGAGCCAAACAGCTGTTATTGTAACTATAATATAATAATAAAAAATAAGAACAGCTAACACTGTTACTGTGTACAGACATTTTACACCTGTGAAAAAGGCCTATTATCATCATCCTCATTTTGTAGATGACAGAAGTAAATCTTAAAGTTAGTTAAATAATCTGGTAAGGGTCAAACACATTTCTAAGGCCTTTCCGGCTGGTACCAAAGCCTGGGCTCTTAACTTTTGTAGGATGACTCTTCAACCCTTTGGCATTCCAAAAGGATTGAAGACCCAATATCCAAGGGTCAGGATTTCCAGGCTTAATCCTTCCTTTCCCCTGACTGGCAGGACAAGCCCTCAGTGGTATCACTGCAGAATTTAATCGTGCGGGACATCGCTAACCAGGAAAAGGGGATGTTTCTGATCAGCGCGGCCCCGCCCGAGATGTATGAGGTGCACACAGCCTCCCGGGATGACCGGAGCACGTGGATCCGCGTCATTCAGCGTAGTGTATGCGTGTGAGTGTCTGCCTGCTGCCTGCGTGTGCATATGGCCTCAGGGTCCCTGCAGTGTCAGATCCCAGGCCACCGCACTCCCTGGGAACAGAAACCAGCATTCGGAGGTGGGGGCAGAGGCTGGGGAAGAAACAAGATGGCCCAAGACAGGAAAGGTCACTTATGTTCTTATGTCCCATAAAGTCATGTTTTATATGCTGCCAGCCTTGACAACCTTTCAAATGCAATATGAGCTGACAAGCAAAGGAATACTTTGTGCTGTCACCTGGTGACATAACTGCCAGACAACAGTATAATTTTAGTTATATTAACATCTTATTCTGTAGGCAGAAGGCTATTATTTGGATTGGATTGGATTTTGATTTATTTTCTAAAAATGAATGAAAAAGAGGATAATGAAAGCACTGATAGTAGAGATAAGAGGGACAAGTCTCATAAACAAACTTAATAGAAGCAAGAAGGCAATCAGTGTGCCAAAGCAACACATCTTCAGCTTCATTTGTACACACGTTAGATTTGAGGCCGCCAACTATGTGTCTAATTACAATGGGAAAAAATGGCAAGTAAAGCACAGATAAAATGTTTTAAATGGATTCTTAAAGATAATGCCTAAAAAATGAACTCTAATTAGGATTTAAAAATTTTTTTAGCTTTCAGAGGATGGATTATTCTCTGCTTCATAATATCCTGTTTTTTATTTCTGCAATTTATACTTGTTTTTCAGAAATGCATACAAATGTATGAAATTGCCTATTCTAGGAAAATAGTTCGAAATACCTGTCCTGTTAACAGTAGATCCATAGTAGCCTCTATATTAATAGTATTAATATTTGTAATTGTGGAAATTGTAATTATTAATATTAATTATAATTGATTTATTGAGCCTCTGTAATGTTCACAGCCCTGCAACATTTCATTTAATCCTAAAAAAAAAACCTGTTAGGGAAGATATTACCCTCATTTATCAGATGTTGAAATACAGAGGTTTCTGTTACTACCTGCTAAATAGTAGAGGCAGGATTTGAACCCAGTTTGCTTGATGCTAAAGCCTATACTGACCCTCTGCACTGTGCTGCCTTTCTAAGCAATCTTTAGAGAGATATATACCAGTAAATGCAGAAGCAAAGGAGGGGTCAAGAGTGAATGAAGCCAGGGTGTGAGGCTAAGGAGTCTTACCAGAAGAGGGAAGCATAGGACATGTTTGGGAAGGAGGGTAGGCTGATTCCTGGCCTATAACCTAGTTTCTGTTTCCCAACCCCACCTGACCTGTTACCCACCTCCAGATGCCCATCCAGGGAGGACTTCCCCCTGATTGAGACAGAGGATGAGGCTTACCTGCGGCGAATCAAGAGTAAGTCTACCCACAGGGAGCTCATTAAATAATTTATGATGCATCCACACTATAGAATACTGTGCAGCTATTAAAAAGATAAGATGGCTCCATGAAGGCTGATGTAGATCCATAACCAAATTGTATTGTTAAATGAAAAAAGCAAGGTTTAAAACAATGTAGGCTGGGCATGGTGGCTCACACCTGTAATCAGCACTCTGGGAGGCTGAGGCAGGAGGATCACTTGAGGTCAGGATTTTGAGACTAGCCTGAACAAGAAGCAAGACCTCATCTCTACAAAAAATAGAAGAAAAAAAATTAGCTGGATGTGGTGGTACACATCTATAGTCCCAGCTACTTGGGAGGCTGAGGCAGGAGGACTGCTTGAGCCCAGGAGTTCAAGGTTACAGTGAGCTATGATGATGCCACTGCACTCTAGCCTGAGCAACAGAGCAAGACCCTATCTCAAAAAAAAAATAAATAAATAAACAAACGTAAAGCATAGGCTACTATTTGTGTAAAAACAATATAGAAGACCAGGGTTGGGAGAGTAACTTACTTTTTCATTATAAGGCCTTATATTAGTTAGGCCTATGATCTAACTGCTGTACAAAAAGATCAACAAAAATAAGTTGCTTAAAGAAGGTAGAAGATTATTCCTCTTCATATATTTATAACAGTCCAAAGCGGAAAGTGCAGGGTAGTTCTGAAATGCAGTCCTGCCATCTTCAACATGAAGCTTCTGTGTCTATGTCCAAAGTAGCTACTCTAGCTCCCACTATCACGTCTGCATCCCACCTAGCAGGGAGGAGTAAAGGAGCAAAGAGAATTTATACCCATTTCTTTAAAGGGCAGATCTGGAAGACGCTCACACCCATTGTGCAGAGTTTAGTCACATGGCAATATCTAACTGCAAGTCAGGCTGGAAAACATCGTCATTAACTGGGCAGCCATGTGCCCAGATGAAACTTGTATGCATTCTCTAATTAAAGGAAGATGGAAAGAATAAACACTGGTGGACAACCTGTAACCCGTGCCACAAATCTTTTTTACTTTTGTTTTTAAAGCAAAAGTACATGTGTTATTTTTCCCCTGAAAAAAGTTTGTTCTTTTTCTTAAATGCCAAAAAACCAAAATTAAGTCCTGCCACTCTGCCCAGCCCTACCCCTCTACTCCTTGGGCTGCCTCTGCACTAGGTCTTCTGGGTACCCCCAGGCCCTCCCCTGTGCTCACCTGTTTTTTATCCACAGTGGAGTTGCAACAGAAGGACCGGGCACTGGTGGAGCTGCTGCAAGAGAAGGTCGGGCTGTTTGCTGAGATGACCCATTTCCAGGCGGAAGAGGATGGCAGCAGTGGAATGTCCCTGCCCAACCTGCCCCGGGGCCTTTTCCGCTCAGAGTCCCTTGAGTCCCCTCGTGGCGAGCGGCTGCTGCAGGATGCCATCCGTGAGGGTAAGGGAGCTCCCAGGGAAGAGTCCAGGCTCATGCACTCCCCATCACAGAGTATGGACACACAACTAGACCTGGACACACAAAGAAAAAGGGGATGCCAACCCCGTAGTCCATAAACGTCCCTGAATCCCTATTCTGTGCTGGTTCCTGGGAAAGGCAGGGGAGGAGGTCACAGGTCCTTGCTACTGTTTGACACCACTCATGCTGCATACGTTTGTGCTGCCTCTTAGGCATTTTTTTTTTTTTTGAGACAGGGGTCTCACTTTGTTGCCCAGACTGGCTTCGAACTCCTAGGCTCCAGCAATCCTCCCACCCGAGCCTCCCTAGTAGCTGGGACTACAGGCATGCGCCATTGCGCCCAGCTCTCTCCTCAGGCACCTTTCGTGCCCTTTGCCTCCCACGTGGTTGTGTGGGTGAAGCCCTGCTGCCCATGAGGAGCCTTCCCCTGGAAGCCTGCGCGTCCCGTGGTGGGGCAGGGCACAGCAGTCCCACACAAGGTTCTACATCACTTCTGTCCTCACTTCTTTCCTCACAGTGGAGGGCCTGAAAGACCTGCTGGTGGGGCCTGGGGTGGAATTGCTCTTGATGCCCCGAGAACCAACCTTGCCCTTGGAACCAGACAGCGGTGGTAACACGAGTCCTGGGGTCACTGCCAGTGAGTGCCAGGGCCGGGAACCAAGGTAGTAGGTGGGAGGGGCTAAAAAGAATGGGGTGGTACCAGGGAGCCAGTGGTGTCAGGGCCCTGGGGAAATGGGCCCAGCCCATCCTTTTCCCCTTCTCAACAGATGGTGAGACCAGAACCTTCAATGGCTCCATTGAGCTCTGCAGAGCTGACTCAGACTCCAGCCAGAAGGTAGGTCCTCAAGAGGTTCCAAGACTTGGCTAGAGGGTGGGAAAGGGACAGCTGGCCTATGGATCCCCTACACAAAGCTACTCGGGCAGGAACCAGAGATTTGTGTGCCTGCTGACTCCCCATCCTTGCCCATTTCTGCAGGATCGAAATGGAAATCAGCTGAGATCTCCCCAGGAGGTAAGATGGAAATTTCATGGTATAAGAGACTTAAGGGAGGGTATTCTCAGTCTGAGAAATTATAGCCCAAGTTGGAGTGGTGTGGGGGAGAGTCTACACTTTAGAGTATCTCTCCAGATGCTATCATTCCCACACCCACACTTATTCAACTTCTGGGCAGTTCTCCCGTCCTGAAGCTTGGGCCCTGTTTCCAACCTCTCCTCTGTCCTCAGGAGGCGTTACAGCGATTGGTCAATCTCTATGGACTTCTACATGGCCTACAGGTCAGTAGGGAAGGGGTTAGAATGGGGGAGCAGAGGGGCCAGGTCAGACATGCCCATTTAGGTGGGGCATAACCATCCTAACAGATCTTTCTAAACATTCCCCCAGTCCAAGCTCTCCAGGAGTGATGACCAGGACCTTGGGGGTGAGGGGAGGGATAGAAAAAAACAGTGGTTTCTGATATACCTTTCTGTCCCAATTCTACCCCCAGGCGGCTGTGGCCCAACAGGACACCTTGATGGAAGCCCGGTTCCCTGAGGGCCCTGAGCGGAGAGAGAAGCTGTCCCGAGCCAACTCTCGGGATGGGGAGGCTGGCAGGGCTGGGGCTGCCCCCACAGCTCCTGAAAAGCAGGCCACAGAACTGGCATTACTGCAGCGGCAACACGCACTGCTGCAGGAGGAATTGCGACGCTGCCGGCGGCTAGGCGAAGAACGAGCAACCGAGGCTGGCAGCCTGGAAGCCCGGCTCCGGGAGAGCGAGCAGGCCCGGGCTCTGCTGGAGCGGGAAGCTGAAGAGGCTCGCAGGCAACTGGCCGCCTTGGGCCAGACTGAGCCACTCCCAGCCGAGGCCCCCTGGGCCCGTAGGCCTCTGGACCCTCGGCGGCGCAGCCTCCCTGCGGGCGATGCCCTGTACTTGAGTTTCAACCCCCCACAGGTAAGGTGGCTTGGAGCAGTGAAATGACCTGGGGCAGACATAAGACTCCATAGAACCTGAAAGAAATTGGGCAGTTGGGGATTTAAGCCCAAAGAAATCAGGCAATAGACTTGAAGGATATTAAGATACTGGTTGAAGAACTGAAAAGAAACTTAGATGGGTGCAGCGAGGAGTATGAAAGGATAATAACCTGGAGAAATCAGTTGGTGGTAGATTTACTGAAGGGGAGTTGTTGGTGAGCCCTGGTGGAGAGAATCACGTATCAGGGCCCAGCAGGGTCCACTGGCCCCAGCTAAGCAGACCCCGCAGTCTTCACACTGCTCAATCCCTGGCCTGCCACTTTTCTTGCCTGCTGTCCACAGCCCAGCCGAGGCCCTGACCGCCTGGATCTGCCTGTGACTGTTCGCTCCATCCATCGACCCTTTGAGGATCGAGAGAGGCAGGAACTGGGTAGCCCCGAGGAACGGCTGCAAGACAGCAGTGACCCTGACACTGGCAGCGAGGAGGAAGGTAGCAGCCGTCTGTCTCCGCCCCACAGTCCACGAGGTGAGACCCTGGCGGAGACATGGACTAGAGGTAGAGTGCAGCCTGAGTACAGGCCTTTTGGCTGTGGCTTCCAAATGGGCCCCAACTGACCCCTGAGAACTACAGTAACTGTAGGGAGGGACACAGAGAGGACTTCCTGTTTTGTCTGAGGATGAATAAGTGGTGGAACTCTAGGAAGCAGAGTGTGTAGGGGTCTCTCCTTCTCCAAATGGTCGGAGATTGCCAACCTTTTCAAGTAGGGATAGATGTTTTTTTTTTAAGAGAGTATCACCATATTGCCCAGGCTGGACTTGAACTCCTGGGCGCAAGCCTCACGAGTAGCTATGGCTACAGGTGTATGCCACTGTGCCTGGTGAGAAATAGATTTTTAAAGTAAAAAAATTTCAAAGACCTTCAAGTTCTTATAGTCAGTTCAGGAAATATAAAGTAACCAAAAGCTATTGTAACTTCATACTATAATCTCCAAGTGTTTTGTATTTTTTTTTTTTTTTTTGAGACACAGTCTCACTCTGTTGCCGGGCTAGAGTGCTGTGGCGTCAGCCTAGCTCACAGCAACCTCAAACTCGTGGGCTCAAGCAATCCTTCTGCCTCAGCCTCCCGAGTAGCTGGGATTACAGGCACATGCCACCACACCTGGCTAATTTTTTCTGTATAGTTTTAGTTGTCTAGCTAGTTTCTTTCTATTTTTTAGTAGAAACGGGGTCTTGTTCTTGCTCAGGCTGGTCTTGAACTCCTGAGCTCAAGTGATCCGCCCGCCTTGGCCTCCCAGAGTGTTGGGATTACCGCTCCAGCCAAGTGTTTTGTTAGTCAAATTGTATCTTTGTGTACTTAAAAAGTGTATCAGGTGTGTACCTAGGTGTGGGTACATGGTTACTTTGTTGGCAGGTTTTCCCCTCCTCCAAGGACTCACAGACCTCTGCCATCCTTCACAACCCTCAGAACCCCTGGGCCAGCAGATGGGGGGCATTATTGTGGGGGTGCAGATCCTCATGGGAGCCCCCACTTACTAACTGGCTTTGCCCTGTCCCCCTTCAGACTTCACCCGAATGCAGGACATCCCGGAGGAGACGGAGAGCCGCGACGGGGAGCCAATAGCCTCAGAGAGCTAAGGGGGCCCCTCCCCCTGCCCTGTGCCCCACTGAAGAACATTACTGAGGGGGGCAAACCTTGGGGACTCCAATTTGCCAATGATGAGGGAACATTTGAAAGAACTGCTGATTGTTCTTGCCAGCTCTTGGGATCCTTGGATACCTGGGGCCATTTAAGAAGCTGGGGGAATTAGGTCACAATACCCCCAGGTGGCATCCAAAGCTCCACCACAGATGCCAGTTTTTCATGCCTTCTTCCCTCTACTTTAGGAAAATTTATTTATTTATTGTTTATTAGTTATGGGGGAGAGGGGGGATTTAAAGGACCAGGGACATGGGAACCAAGCCATAGGGATCAGGGGGCCTTGTCCTTTAACACTACTGGGGTATATTCAGGCTTAACCATGCAGCTGCTGGGTTCTAGCCCTAACGCCCCTCCCCAGCAACCCCCATCTTTGAGGAGAGGCTGCAGCCACAGGACCCTACTGCCCTTTAAGGAGGGCTGTGGGCAGGGCCATGTCCCTCTGCCCTGTCCCCTCCACCTCTTACCACTGTCCTCCCTTCTCTGTCCTCCATGGGAGCCCTAGGGCAATAACCTGGCTTCCTAGAGTTGACGGAATAGAAGTTGGGGTGCCATAATGGTTTGTAAGGGGTGAGGGGAAAAAAATCTACAGGGACCAGAATGTTTTGTTGTTGTTTTCTTTTCTTTTTTGTACCAAAGCCAGCTGCACGTGTTTTATATTTTTAAGAGAGGATTGTAGGCAATTAGAGATCGCAGCCTTCGACTTCCACATCTCTGAACAAGTTGAGGGTGGGGGAGAAAACGACTTCTCCCTTCATCAACAGTAATGGAGGACCTATACTGACCTCTTCCCCAGCCATTTGCAAAAACGTTCTAGGGTCGGCTGGGAAATCTCTAGGAACCCTGACCTCGCCTTCCACCTCAGCAACCATGACCTGAAACCTCAGTGTGAATTTTGGGGATTTTTCAATGGACCGCCCCATGCCCACCAGCCTCGGCCATTTTTCTGCCAATTTGGTGTTAAAAAACAAAACAAAGCAAAAAAAAGATCAAGCAGGAAAAATTAAAGACCTGGAACCCCATGAGGTGCTGTCTCTCATAATGTCTGTCAGTTCTGAGGGTGATGGTGAGGGGAGAGCAGGGCAGTGACCAACGGCCCTCTCAAAGGAGACTTTCCCTCTCACGGGAAGGGCAGTCTCTGCCTCACTGCAGAGAGGGGCACTAACAAAAGTAGCTGCTGCAAATATTTTTTTTGTTTTAATTCACAAATACAAGGATAAAAATGAAGGGGCACTCGGTTAGGTTCCAGTGTTGGGGATTCTAACATCAGAGAACTTGTTTTCATCTTACTTGTATGCTGTACTCAAGTCTCAGCCTGTTGGCCCCTTTTGGTGCAGTTCCTGTCAGCCTCTGCCCCGGTGTTCATTTCCACATGCAGCCTCCACCCTGCCCTTGTTCATCTCCTTAGTGTCAGTGCCTTGGGGTGACCCTCCTAGGAGCTGCTCATTTGCTTTTTGCCTCTTTGAGAGGCAGTGAAGGATTAGCTGGTTTCAGTTCTTGGTTTTGGTTACTTCCTGTTTCTGGGTGATACCCAACTTTGGGGACAGGGGTGGGAGGGAGGGAAGGAGGGGAGCGTCTGGGGTTATGTAAATGCTGGCATGTGTGCACATCCCTGTTGGAGCCTGTGGAGAAGATGAGAAGAATGGGGCTCAGGCCCTCAGCAGGACCTCAGCTAGAAAGAGGAATTGAAATCACATGGCTCAGGGAGCAGCCAGCACCCTCCACTCCTGTAACTCTCACCCACCAGAATCTGGCCTTTACAAGGTGCCTTCTCATCCATTACAGGAATCCTAGAAGGGAGGAATTGTTTTCACTTTACAGACAGGGAAACCTGGGTGCAGAAAGGTTGTCAGGCCAGGAAGGGGCCAGCCCTCTTAGTTTCAATCTTCTACTTCCCCCTTCTTGGCTACTCTGCCTAAAAATACCAGTGCTTCAGGTTTCAAACACAGACAAATGGCTTAGCAGATGTCTGCCATGTCAGCTGGAAGCAGCTGGGACCCAAAGCGGTAAAGGTGGAGTGGAGGGAGGAAGGCTGGTGGGTGGGGTGGGGATAGGTGATAGCATACAGTGACCACCAAGAAAGGGAGGGCACGTTCTATTGACACCCTCCACAGGTCTCGCAAGGGGTACCAGTCAGGAGAGAAACAGTGAAACCTGGAGACAGATCCCAGAGTAGGTGTGAAGCCCCCAGCTGACTACTGAGCAACACTGCCTTGTTCTCAGCAGTATGTCCCTTCTGCCTTCCCTTTACCAAAACCCCTCCTCGTCTTCAGCCCTGAAACATGGCATCAAAGCATTTCTCTGTGGGTTTCTGAGAACTAGGTCCCTCCCTTACATCCTTTGGTCATTCTGTCTATTGTCCCCTCCCTAATCCCATGCTTGGGAACTCACAGTCTTAACTTTGTCCCTCCTGCTGCAGTTTCAAAGCCCTCTGGCTTTGTGCTCCAGGGAGCCAGGGCCCAGCTTCTCCCCAAAACATGGCCTTCCTTCCATTCTGAGAGCACAAGCCCCTGCCATGCCCAGCCCTCCCTTCTCCATCGCTGCACCCTTCCCCTCCCTCTGCCACCGCCAAGGGTAGGTCTATGCATTTATTCATCTGTGACTTGGACCTATGTAAACTTTGTCAATATTTACCTCCGGGTCCCATAAAGCAGAGATACCCCCAGAGGAGCCAATATCCGGAGCCCAGCAAAGCTAACAGGAGCTGCTGGGGGTGGATACTTAGGTGGGGGAAGATTTTCCATTCTGAACTGGCTGAGAACAGACCTGGAGTTTTGGAACTAGTTTAAACATTATCAAAAAGAGGAAATTAAGCATCAAGAGGCTAATTAAATCTTTACATTGCTTAATATGTTGTGAATTGGGTGGCT